>NW_027475141.1:0-2527117 GCF_051020985.1 Nomia melanderi
TATATAATTTTGATAGTTTTATATAGTTTTATATAGTTTTACATAGTTTTGTATAGCTTTATATAGTTTTATATAGTTCTATAGAGTTTTATATAGGTTTATATAGTTTTATATAGTTTTACATAGTTTTATATAGTTTTACATAGTTTTGTACAGTTTTATGTAGTTTTATATAGTTTAATATAGTTCTATAGAGTTTTATATAGGTTTATATAGTTTTATATAGTTTTAAATAGTTTTACATAGTTTTATATAGTTTTACATAGTTTTGTACAGTTTTATATAGTTTTATATAGTTTTATATTGTTTTATTAGTTTTATTTAGTTTGACATAGTTTTATATAGTTCTATAGAGTTTTATATAGGTTTATATAGTTTTATATAGTTTTATACAGTTTTATATAGTTTTGTTAGTTTTATATAGTTTTATATACTTTTATATAGTTTTATATAGTTTTATATAGTTCTATATAGTTTTATATAGGTTTATATAGTTTTGTTAATTTTATATAGTTTTATATAGTTTTATATTGTTTTATATAGTATTATATAGTTTTACATAGTTTTATTAGCTTTATATAGTTTTATATAGTTTTATATAGTTTTGTATAGTTTTATATAATTTTATATAGTTTTACATAGTTTTATTAGCTTTATATAGTTTTATATAGGTTTATATAGTTTTATATAGTTTTATATAGTTTTATATAGTTTTATATTGTTTTATTAGTTTTATTTAGTTTGACATAGTTTAATATGGGTCTATATAGTTTTATATAGTTTTATATAGTTATATATAGTTTTATATAGTTTTATATAGTTTTATATAGTTTTATATAGTTTTGTTAGTTTTATATAGTTTTATATAGTTTTAGATAGTGTTATATAGTTTTAAATAGTTTTACATAGTTTTGTACAGTTTTATGTAGTTTTATATAGTTTAATATAGTTCTATAGAGTTTTATATAGGTTTATATAGTTTTATATAGTTTTATATAGTTTTAAATAGTTTTATATAGTTCTATAGAGTTTTATATACGTTTATATAGTTTTATATAGTTTTATATAGTTTTGTTAGTTTTATATAGTTTTATATAATTTTATATAGTTTTATATAGTTTTATATGGTTTTGGTAGTTTTATATAGCTTTATATAGTTTTACATAGTACTATATAGTTTTATTAGTTTACATAGTTTTATATAGTTTTTTATAGTTTAAATAGTTTTATATAGATTGATATTATCTTATGAAGTTTTAATAGATTTATATAATTTTATTTACTTTTTGTAGTTTTACATAGTTTTATATAGTTTTAAGTAGTTTTATATAGTTTTAGATAATTTTTACATAGTTTTAGATAATTTTTACATAGTTTTATATAGATTTATATAGTTTTATATAGTTTTATATAGTTTTATACAGTTTTATATAGTTTTATATAGTCTTGTATGATTTTATATAGTTTTATATAGTTTTATCAGTTTTATATAATTTTACATAATTTTATATAGTTTTATATAGTTTTAAATAGTTTTATAAAGATTTATATAGTTTCATATAGTTTTATATAGTTTTATATAGTTTTATATAGTTTTATATAGTTTAATATAGTTTTACATAGTTTTATATTGTTTTATATAGTTTTATATAGTTTTATATAGTTTTATGTAGTTTTATATAGTATTATTAGTTTTTTATGGTTTTACATAGTTTTATATAGTTTATATAGTTTTATATAGTTTTATTATTTTTATGTAAATGTACATAGTTTTATATAGTTTCATATAGTTTTATAAAGTTTTATATAATTTTATGTAGAGTGATATTGTTTTATGTAGTTTTATATAGTTTTATAAGGACTGATATTGTTTTATGTAATTTTATGTAGTTTGATATGTATTGATGTTGTTTTATGTAGTTCTGTGTCGTTTTATTAGTTTAACATAGTTTTATATAGATTTATATAGTTTTTATATAGTTATATGTAGTTTTATACAGATTTAGTAGTTTTATATAGTTTTACATAGTTTTACATAGTTTTATATGGTTTTGTTTCTTTCGTGTAGTTTTACATAGTTTTATATAGTTTTACATAGTTTTATATAGATTTATATAGTTTTATATAGTTTTATAAGGTTTTCCATAATTTTATATAGTTTTACATAGTTTTATTTAGTTTTATATAGTTTTATATAGTTTTATATAGTTTTATATAGTTTTATAAGTTTTTATACAGTTTTATATAGATTGATATTGTCTTATGTAGTGTTATATAGTTTTATATAGTTTTATATAGTTTTATATAGTTTTATATAGTTTTATACAATTTTATATAGTTTTATATAGTTTTATATTGTTTTATATAGTTTTATTAGTTTTATATAATTTTACATAGTTTTATATACTTTTATATAGTTTTATATCGTTTGAAATAGTTTTATATAGATTTACATAGTTTCATATAGTTTTATATAGTTTTATATAGTTTTATATAGTTTTACATAGTTTTATATAATTTTATATAGTTTTATAAGAAATTATATAACTTTATATAGCTTTATTACTTGTATATAGTTCTATATAGTTTTATACAATTTTGAATTGTTTTATATAGTTTTATATAATTTTATATAGTATTATATAGTTTCATTAGTTTTATATAGTTTAACTAGGTTTATATAGTTTTATATAATTTTATAGTATAGCATCTCGGACTTAAGGCTAAGATCAAAGTGTACTAGCATAACAGACATCCAGATCTCTTCTCGGATTTATGGGTAAGATCAAAATGTACTCAAATAACCCAAATCCTGATCGCTTCTCGTCCTTATGGCTACGATCAAAGTGTACTCGCATAACCCAGATCCAGATCGCTGCTCGGCCGTATGGGTATAGCGATCATATTATGGCTAAGATCAATGTGTACCCGAATAACACAATTCCAGATCGCATCTCCCCCTTATGACTAAGAACAAAGTGTACTCGCATAACACACATCCAGATCTCTTGTCGGCCTTATGGCTAAGATCAAAGTGTACTCACATAACCCACATCCAGATCGCTTCTTGGCCTTATGGCTGTGATCAAAGTGTACTCGCATGTGTTATGCGCGTACACTTTGAACTTAGCCATAAATGCGAGTTGCGATCTGGATGTGTGTTATGCAATTTGATCTTAGCCATAAGGCCGGGAATCGATCTGTATGTGTGTTATTCGAGTACACTTTGATCTTAGCCGTAAGGCCGAGAAGCGATCTGAATGTGTGTTATACGAATACACTTTGATCTTAGCCATAAGGGCGAGAAGCGACCTGAACGCGTGTTATGTGAGTACAGTTTGATCTTAAGGCCGGGATGCGGTCTGTATATGCGTTATGGGAGTACACTTTGACCGCAGCCATATGGCCGAGATGCGATCTGGATTTGGGTTATTCGAGTAAACTATGATATTAGCCATAAAGCGGAGATGCGATCTGGATGTGTGTTATGCGAGTACACTTTGATCTTAGCCATACGGACGAGCAGCGATCTCGATTTGGGTTATTCGAGTACAATTTGACCTTAGCCATTAGGCCGAGAAGCGATCTGGATGTGTGTTGTGAGACTACACTTTGATCGCAGCCATGCGGCCGAGCAGCGATCTGGATTTGGGTTATTCGAGGACACTTTGATCTTAGCCATAAGGCCGAGAAGCGCACTGGATGTGTGTTATGCATGTACACTTTGATCTTAGCCATAAGGCCGAGAAACAAACTTGATGTGTGTTATGCGAGTACACTTTGATCTTAGGCATAAGGCCGAGAAGCGATCGGGATGTTTGTTATGCGAGTACACTCTTATCTCAGCCATATGGCCGAGAAGCGATCTGGATTTGGATTAATCGAGTACACTTTGATCTTAGCCATTAGTTCGGGAAGCGATTTGGATTTGGGTTATTCGAGTACACTTTGATATTACCCATAAGGCCGAGGAGGGATCTGAATTTGGTTTATTCTAGTACACTTTGATCCTAGCCATAAGGCCGCGAAGCGGTCTGGATGCGTGTTATCCGAGAACACTTTGATCTTAGCCATAACGCCGAGAAGCGACCTGGATGTGTTTTATGCGAGTAAACTTTGATCTTACCCATAAGGTAGAGAAACGACCTGGATTTGGGTTATGCGAGTACACTTTGATCTTAGCCATAAGACCGTGAAGCTATCTGCATGTGCGTTATGCGAGTACACTTTGATGTTAGCCATAAGGCCCAGAAGCGATCTGGATTTGGGTTATTCGGGTGCAGTTTCATCTTAGTCAGAAGTTCAAGAAGCGATCTGGAATTGTGTTATGCGAGTACACCTTGATCTTAGCCATAGGACCGGGAAAAGATCTGGCTGTATGTTATGCGAGTACACATTGATCTTAGTCATAGGGCCGAGAAGCGGTCTGGATGTGTGCTATACGAGTACACTTTGATCTTTTCCATAAGGCCGGAAAGCGATCTGGATTTATGTTATTCGAGTACACTTTGATCTTATCCATAAGGCTGGGAATCGATCAGGATGCGTGTTATTCGAGTACACTTTCATCTTTGCCATAAGGCCGGAAATCGATCTGGATGTGTGTTATGCGAGTACACTTTGATCTTACCCATAAGGTAGAGAAACGACCTGGATGTGTGTTATGCGAAAACACTTCGATCGTAGCCTTAAGGCCGATGAGCGATCTGGATCTGGGTTATGCGAGTACACTTTGATCGTAGCCATAAGGACGAGAAGCGATCAAGATTTGGGTTATTTGAGTACACTTTGATCTTACCCATAAATCCGAGAAGAGATCTGGATGTCTGTTATGCTAGTACACTTTAATCTTAGCCTTAAGTCCGAGAAGCTATACTATAAAACTATATAAAACTATATAAAGCTGTATAATACTATATAAAACTATATAAAACTATATGAAACTGTATAAAGCTATGTATAACTATTTAAAACTATACAAAACGATAAGGCCGAGAAGCGAACTGGATTTGGGTTACTCGAGTACATTTTGATCTTAGCCATAAGGCCGAGAAGCGACCTCCATTTGGGTGATCCGCGTGCACTTTGATCATAGCCATAAGGGCGAGAAGCGATCTGGATGTGTGTTATGCGAGTGCACTTTGATCTTAGCCATAAGGACGAGAAGCGATCTATATGTGTGATATGATAAAGGCGTTTATTTTTCAATAAATGTTCCCCCGGCCTTACAATGTTCGGCCGGGGGTAGGTACAGTATTACGCCTTATTGGCGAAGGTAGATAAATATATAAATTGTTTCACTTAATTAAGTGACTAATCAGGTACATACGTAGACGTATAAATTAAAATACATAAATTACATAAATAAACAAGTAGATAAATGACTAAATAATAGAACAAACCATTAAATAAGTAAATAAATAGACAATTAATTAAATAAACATAAAAACGTAACTAAATAAATAACTAAATAAATAGTATAAAATAATAAATAGTATAGAATCAAAGAAAGGCCAGAATAATTATGAATACACAGATAGGGGCGTTCGTTAGGGGATGTACATAATAATTAGGATAGCCAGTGTCGGGACATTAAGTACCCAGTCCTTCGCCATATAAATTAAACGACTAGATAAATAGAGCATAATAAATAGTAAACAGATACAAAATAATAAGTAAGAACGAAATAATAAATAAATGCAAAATAATACATAAGTGTAAAATAATAAATAGATGCAAAATAATAAATAAGTATAAAATAATAAAATAATAAATAAGTACAAAATAATGTGTAGTTAAATAAATAAATAGGTAGACATGAAGATAGTAGATAGCATACTTGTACATAGGTTAATAGCATTAATAGTGAATATTGTTAGGGCGTATATGTGCGCGGGTGCATGAAGCGGCAGGCGTAGGGCTAGAGCGGACGGCGTCAAGATGTTAAAAGCATATTGTTAGTATATAGTAGCGTAGCAGTTAAGAAGCGTAGTTAAAATAGTGATAGACATATTGAGAGGCGTATAAGAAATAAAAAGAAACAAAAGATGGAAAGAAAATGTCAATGAATTAAAACCAGTGTCCCGTTATTATAGATGTTAGTTAAAATTCTAGTCGATGATAAAACATAAATAGTCAGGTCGATAAGAAAAAAAGAAGTAAATTAGTTAAGTACAATAGCATAATTATGTCAGTAAATAAAATAGGTGTATGAAATAGTTAAGAGATTTAAAATAGCGTAGTGAGTTAAAGTATATAAAATAGATAGACAAATACGTGTGGTGAGTAAAGCAAGTAGGAAATATAGAATATCAAAGTAAAAGAATAATAATTAAATAGTTAAATTGTAAAAGAAATAGATAAACTGATAAATAAATAGATAAATAACTAACTAAGTAATTAATTAAATGAATAAATAGATAAATAGATAAGTAATTAAATAAATAAATAAATAAATGACTATATAAATACATAAATAAATCAATAATAATAGAATCACAGACAAATATCACATAATTAGCTATTCTGGATTGCTTAGAGGACTAGAATAAAGTAAAATAGGGTCACTTGGTTAAAATATGTGTACTTACTTGGCCGTCGCACTTCCCCATCCGTTCCGCCGCTTAAGTCGGGGGAGCTAACCCCCGCAGGTTTTCAATAGGTCGGCCTGGATCAGGGACCGGGACATACTCGGTGAGTGCCTCGCGATATTGGCGAACTTCCGATACGTGCTCCACGTAGATATCCCGGCTCCACCGGACAGTCTCCGACACAATGAGCCGGCGCATCAGAGAAGAGTATCGATTACCGATACGCAAAATCTTCAGCACCGACTCATTGGCCGGATCCCACGAGCCGAGAGCACCGACGACGATCGCGGAGACCGCCACTCGATAACCGCGCCCTCCGAGAACGTCGGCCAGGGGCTTATACTTTTGTATCTTTCGCGCCCTGGCCTCCTCGAACGAAATATATTCGTTCTCGAAGGGCACGGTAACATCGACGATGACGATGCACCTTGAGGGCTCGTGCCTGACGACGATATCAGGCCTCAGAGCCCCCAGATCCCCGTCGACGCCCTCGACCGTCCGGTTAACCCTTAATTCCCCTGGGAGCCGGCAGGCCTTAGCGATGCGGGAAACCACCGCATCGTGGCGGAGTTGCCAGGCCGCCGAGTGCGGGCGGCAGTGGCAAAGGACGTGGGGAAGGGATTCGAGCTCCGCCCCGCATCGCCGGCAACGCTTGTCACCCTCACCCCAGCGTCTTGCCCCGTTAAGAGGCAAGACGTCGAGGCGAGCTCGGTGAATGAAGCGCCAATCGGCGAAGCGGGTGAAGTTGCCGCCGCGGAGGAAGTGGTTTGAAGCACCACTCCGCGACGACACCCCGAATACCTTCCCCTTGTCCTTCTTGCGCTGAAGGCGCTGGTGATAGTATTCTATCACTGCCATCCGCAATCGGCGGATAATCTGGCCCCTCGCCACGGGCGGAACTATGGTCTCCCGATCGCGAGAACCACTGAGCGTAATCGCGAGCTCAGATCTCGCCTCGCTCCACTGCCAACGCAATCCGAGCAGGTCCCGACTCCTGCGTGCCGCGTTCCGTGGCCTCGACCACAGCGAAGAAATGTCCCCCCCCGTCCCTGGCAAAGTACCCCTCCAGCGAACCAGAGAGATACTCGGCCAGGTCATTGTTCGACGGGTTGGTATGGCAGATCTTCCTGGCTACAGCCTCGCGCAGCCAGTTCAAGGCCAACTCCCTGACCACCGCATCATCCGCCGTCAAGAGACGGAACGCATGAGCGATGGTCAGGACGTCGGCCATGTCAGCAAGCGGAAGCAGTCCACATCCCCCCCTACTGGGTGGGAGGTAGACTACTTCCGCGCTGGCCCGCTGCGGGAAGTTGAGCCAGGATTTGGCCATACGTCGCACTTGTTTGTCGACTTCGACTAAGGGACGTTTCTCCACGTGGGCTCCCCGCAGGTAGAAGTCGAGGCGTGGCAGTATAAAAGCTGCCACGGTTTCGGCCTTCTGCCACGGGGCCAAGAGGGAACGGTCGACGGCCTGCAGGTCCTGGACCAGCTCATCGATCGTCAGCAGTGGGGTTTGACGGACCTGAAACCCGGTGGGAACGCCCAGGTGTTCATAGGGCTCACCGGCTGCCAGGGCGCGCATTTGCTGACCCTGGATGGTGAAACGAGTGGCACGGATCCCGCGCGGCCCCCTACCACGATGGTGGAGGGTCGCGCATTTTGCGGGATTAAACCACAATCCGATGCCACTCGCCGCAGCATCCACTGCCTTTAGCAGCGTTTCCATACCCTCCGGGGTGTCGGCGATCAACGCGAGATCGTCCGCGTACGCCAGGACACTGTGCCGATGGCCGTGCAACGTGTAACCCGCCGAGGTTCCGGTAGCTGCGCGCAGCACCGGTTCTAGGCCGAGGTTAAACGCCACAGGGCTCATCGGACAGGCCTGGCGCACCCCGGAGAGAATGGGAACGGGGTCGGTAAACCCATCGGCTGTCCGCACCCGTGTGGTGCAACCGTGGTACATACTCTTCAGAATATTCTGAATAGTATGAGGGGCGGGGCACATACGTGGTGGTTGGCGGGATCCTGACGGGCGGGGTTCTTGCGGGAGGGGTGCCATTCAACCCCCTGGTAGCGGGGGCCGCTCTTCTGCCCGGTGGGGTGGGCCTCGATGTGGTAGCGGCTAAGGGACCGGAGCCTCTCCTGGTAGCAGGCGCCCTTGCAGCCGACGGCGATGTCCTAGGGGCAGCCGACCCCGATCGCCGCGGCGGGCTGCCGCTCTTCTGGACCGGTGGCGTCCCCTTAGGTCTGTGGTAGGTTGGTTGGGTGGGGGGCGGGGGCGCGGGCCGGGCGCTGGTGGTGGGCCCGATCGTGATCGTTAGCGTGGGAGTGCCGGACGGCGGCGTGCGATACGACGTCGTCATAGCCGTCGCAGCCGCCGTTACCAGCACCCCACACAACGATGTTTGTTTCGTGGCCCGCGCCTTGCCCCCCGGCGCCACCGGTCTCGTTGTCGCCGTCTTCGTCGTCGTCCTCGTTGTCGTCCTTATTGTTGTTGTCCCCGTTGTCGTTGTTACTGTTGTTAATGCCGCTGCCGCCATTGTGCGCCGCGTCGTGCGGGTGGTGGTGGCCGTTCCCGTTGCATCCCGCGCCGATGAAAGGGTGTGGGTGGGCGGGGGCGGGGGCGGCGACGTCGCGGCGCACGTCGTTTGCGGGGGCGGGGACTGGGCCGCCAAGTTGGCAGCAGCTAACGCAGCAGCGCGCGGTTCTGCGGGGCCGAATGTCGCGGAACTCCCCTGACGCGAGGTGTTGCTCGAACCGGTCGCGCCTGTCACGGGAGGTGTACAAGTCCCACTCGGACTGTTCTGGTGGTGGGAACTATGAATATGGCCGTGGTGCAGCTTCACCACCTTGAGAGGATACTTCCCGTCGCCGGTGAAGCTGCACTCACGGCACTTGTACGTCACTACAACGCCCGGATGGTGCTTCCGGGCGTGCTTCGTCAAGTCCGAGTGGGACTTGTACACGCCACTAATCCTGATTCCGGGGACACCGAAGCAGGCAGGGCATCGGAACTCCGCCGGGAAGGGAAACTCGATTGCCAGGGCGAGATTGTTACTGCCCTCTGTAGTGCAGGAGGTGATCATCGCACTATCACCGCGGTCCTGCATCGCTCTTAAGACTAAGTCCTACGCTACGAGTGAGTTGGAAGAAGAAGAGACAGAGTTGCTGTGGCAAATATTTCTAAGTGCCACAGCGAGGCGAAACGGGGAAGATAGACAGAGTGGGAATGACAGAGGAAGAGAAGAGAAAACTAAGTCCGAAAGCGATAGAAGGAATACCGCCACGCGCTAACACCCTACTGACTCCGCCGGCGCTAAGTCCGGTGTCGAAGTCTGCCTGGAAAAATGACAGCCTCCGACGTGGCAGTCGGCAGGGAGACTAACAGGCGACGGTTACGGAGGAGTGCAGCGATCTCTATGGAGGAAGAGCGACGGAATCGCCCACTCCACCGAGGACTGCACGGGGGTTGCACCGCAGGCGGGCCGACCTGAAGTCCACTCACTAACGGGTGAGTGGAGTCAGCCTCCACGCGGGCGGTGACTGAAGGGAAGAGAAGGAGGTGAAGGCGCCACTCGAATCGGACCTCGTGCGTCCCGGTCCGTTGACACACCTCAACGGATGGGAGCGACTGGAGGAGTGGGTGGACGCGTAGGGGTAAGGTAGAGGACTACCGACGATGATTCGAGCACCGCAGACGGCTGGAGACCGGCTGCGTTACCCTCCTCACTGCCGGGGGGATAGAAAGAAAAGAGAGACTCACTCGGCGCAAGAGTCCAGCGATGCAAGAGCGCTCTCCGAGGGGAATAACACCTCGCTCCTGATTCCTGATCCAGCGGTGGTTGACGTGGATCAGGCGAGCCAGCCTTCCCGTCGGGGTTGTCGATGGCCAAACCTGGTGGGTCGTAGCGGTGGTAGTTGACCCACGTAGAGGAAGACCAGGGTTGTCCAGGTAGGCCAGTGGTGGTAGGTGGTCCTATTGAAGTCCTGGACCCTCAGTATTGACCCTCTAAGTCCTCAATAGACCCTGGTCGTCCTCTCCCTCGGCTGCCCTCGGAAGCAGGATGCGTGGGCGGCGCAGGTGGTTGGCGCAGGTGTCCTCCCGCGCAGGCTCGATCCGGTCCCGCGGCGAAGGCACTTACACTTCACCGCACAACATCTCGAGCACTGATCGAGTAAAGACCTTTCCGCGCACACGCCCGATCGCAACTCGGCCCGCACTGTTGCGTAGTGTAGTCGCGGCGGGTGAATTTACCGCGATTTCGGGTACCTCGCGGAGCCAGAATATTGGGGCTTACTTTTTGGAGTCCCGACTCGGTCCAGCAGGTGAAAAAAAGATAAAAGGTTGCTCAATTGCAGCGTAGATTGAGCCGTTTCCGATGGCACTGCAGTGCCGGACCGACTCGCGGCGGAAGTGGAGCGAGCCCCAGCGATCCGCCTGACTTCAAAAATCAGGTTAATATTCTGACTCCGGGATGCGGAGTGTATCAGATATTAAGTTGATAAGAACAGATAAAAAGCGCTTTATTTTTCAACACATGTTCCCCCAGCCTTACATAGTTTGGCTGGGGGTAGGTATACAATAGCGTCCTTATGGCGGAGGCGGGTAATTAAATATATTATTATGTATTCATGTATAAATTCGCATGGCTAGATATACACCTGTGACTATATTCATCCTATGACAGGAGAGTACACTTTGATCTTAGCCATAAGGCCGAGAACCGATCTGGATGTGTGTTATGCGAGTACACTTTGATTTTAGCCATACGGCCGTGCAGCCATCTGGATTTGGGTTATTACAGTACACTTTGATCTTAGCCATAACGCCGAGAAGCGCTTTGGATTTGGGATATTCAAGTACACTTTGATCTTGTCCACAAGGCCGAGAAGCGATCTGGATTTGGGTTATTCGAGCTCACTTTGATCTTAGCCATAAGGCCGATGAGCGACCCGGATTTGGGTCATTCGAGTACACTTTGATCTTAGCCATAAAGCCGAAAAGCTTTCTGGATGTGTGTTATGCGAGAACACTTTGGTCTTAGCCATATGGGCGAGAAGCGATCTGGATGTGTGTTATGCGAGTACACTTTGATCTTAGCCATAAGGCCGAGAAGCTGCACTATAAAACTATATAAAACTATGTGAAACTATATATAACTAATACAACCGTATAACACTACATAGAATTATACAAAACTATATAAAACTATATAAAAGTATATAAAACTATATAGAACTATATAAAACGAACAAAACTATGTAAAACTATATAAAACTATTTAAAAATATATAAATCTATTAAAACTATATTAAATCTATATAAAACCAGATACAACAGTATTAATCTATATAAAGCTACATAAAACAATATCAATCTATATAAAACTATATAATACTATGTAAAACTGTATAAGACTATATAAAACTATATAAAACTATATAAAACTATTTAAAACTATATAAAACTAATAACACTATATAAAACTATATTGTACTACATAAAACTATATAAAACCATATAACACTATATAAAACTATATAAAACTAACAAAACTATATAAAACTATATAAAACCATATAACACTATATAAAACTAACAAAACTATATAAAACTATATAAATCTAATAAAACTATATAAAACTATATAAAACTATATAAAACTAACAAAACTATATAAAACTATGTAAAAGTATATAAAACTAACATAACTATGTAAAACTATACAAAACTATATAACACGATATTAAACTAATAAAACTATATAAAACTATATAACACTATATAAAACGATATAAAACTATATAAAACGGTATAAAACTGTATAAAACTATATAAAACGATATAAAACAAATTAAACTGTATAAAACTATATAACACTATATAAAAATATATAAAACTAACAAAACTATTTAAAACTATATAAAACTCTATAAAACTATATAAAACTATATAACGCTAACAAGACTACATAAAACTATATAACACTATATAAAACTCTATAAAACTATATAAAACAATATAAAACTATATAAAACTCTATAAAACTATATAAAACTATATAACGCTAACAAGACTACATAAAACTATATAACACTATATAAAACTCTATAAAACTATATAAAACAATATAAAACTATATAAAACTATATAAACTATAGGAAACTATATAAAACAATCTAAAGCTATCAAAACTATATGAATCTATATCAAAATGTATAGAACTATATAAAACTATATAAAACTATATAAAACTATATAAAACAAACAAAACCATATAAAACTATATAAAACTCTATAAAACTATATAAAACTCATAAAGCTATATAAAACTATATACTACTATATAAAACTATATAGTACGATATAAAACTATATAAAACAAACAAAACTATATAAAACTATATGAAACTCTATAAAACTATACAGAACTATATAAAACTATATAAAACTAACAAAACTATATAAAATTATATAAAACTGTATAAAACTATACAAAACTATATAAAACTATATGCAACTAATGAAACATTATAAAACCATATAAAACTATATAAAACTCTATAAAACTATATAAAACTATATAACGCTAACAAGACTACATAAAACTATATAACACTATATAAAACTCTATAAAACTATATAAAACAATATAAAACTAATAAAACTATATAAAACTATATGAAACTCTATAAAACTATACAGAACTATATAAAACTAACAAAACTATATAAAACTATATAAAACTAATAAAACTATATAAAACTATATGAAACATTATAAAACTATATAAAACTAACAAAACTATACAAAACTATATAAAACTATATAAAACTATATAAAACATATAAAAGTATATAAAACTATATAACACTCTATAAAACTATATAAAACACACAAAGCTATGTAAAACTATATAGTACTATATAAAACTATATAGTACGATATAAAACTATATAAAACAAACAAAACTATATAAAACTATATAAAACTATATAAAACTATATAAAACTAATAAAACTATATAAAACCATATTGAACTATTTAAAACTATATAAAACTATATAAAACTATATAAAACTATATAAAAATATATAAAACTAACAAAACTATATAAAACTATATAAAACTATATAAAACTCTATAAAGCTATATAAAACTATTTAAAACTATGTAAAACTATATAAAACTAAGAAAACTATATAAATCTATATAAAACTATATAAAACTATTTAAAACTATGTAAAACTATATAAAACTAAGAAAACTATATAAATCTATATAAAACTATAGAAAACTATATAAAACTATATAGATCGATATAAAACAAATTAAACTGTATAAAACTATATAACACTATATAAAAATATATATAACTAACAAAACTATATAAAACTATATAAAACTAATAAAACTATATAAAACTATATTAAACTATATGAAACTATATAAAACTATATAAAACTATATAAAACTAATAAAACAATGCACTTTGATTTATTGCGCTATCTCTAATAGCACCCGAGATATCACCAGATATATATGGGGTTTTTCCCTGACCCTGACAGTCCGGCCCCATGAGACGGTGATTTTCTCGGCCCCTGGTGGTCCGAGGTCGTTCCCGCTCCACAGATTAATGCGCCAGGGCCTCCTGCAGACAATTCACTTTGGTTTATTGCGCTATCTCTAATAGCACCCGAGATATCACCAGATATATAATGGATTTTTCCCTGACCCTGACAGTCCGGCCCCATGAGACGGTGGTTTTCTCGGCCCCTGGTGGTCCGAGGTCGTTCCCGCTGCACAGCTTCATGCGCCAGGGCCTCCTGCAGACAATTCACTTTGGTTTATTGCGCTATCTCTAATAGCACCCGAGATATCACCAGATATATAATGGATTTTTCCCTGACCCTGACAGTCCGGCCCCATGAGCCGGTGGTTTTCTCGGCCCCTGGTGGTCCGACGTCGTTCCCGCTGGACAGGTGCATGCGCCAGGGCCTCCTGCAGATAATTCACTTTGGCTTATTGCGCTATCTCTAATAGGACCCGAGATATCACCAGATATATATTGGATTTTCCCCTGACCCTGAGTGTCCGGCCCCATGAGACGGTGGTTTTCTCGGCCCCTGGTGGTCCCAGGTCGTTCCCGCTGCCCAGATTCATGCGCCAGCGCCTCCTAAAGAAAATTCAGTTTGGTGTATTGCGCTATCTCTAATAGCACCCGAGATATCACCAGATATATATTGTATTTTCCCCTGACCCTGAGTGTCCGGCCCCATGAGACGGAGGTTTTCGCGGCCCCTGGTGGTCCGAGGTCTTTCCCGCTGCACAGATTCATGTGCCAGGGCCTCCTACAGACAATGCACTTTGGATTATTGCGCTATCTCTAATAGCACCCGAGATATCACCCGATATGTATTGGATTTTTCCCTGACCCTGAGTGTCCGGCCCCATGAGACTGTGGTTGTCTCGGCCCCTGGTGGTGCGAGGTCGTTCCCGCTGCACAGATTCATGCTCCAGGGCCTCCTGCAGATAATTCAGTGTGGTTTATTGCGCTATCTCTAATAGCACCCGAGATATCACCAGATATATATTGGATTTTTCCCTAACCCTGAGTGTCCGGCCCAATGAGACTGTGGTTTTCTCGGCCCCTGGTGGTCCGAGGTCGTTCCCGCTGCACAGATTCATGCGACAGGGCCTGCTACTGACAATGCACTTTGATTTATTGCGCTATCACAAATAGCACCCGAGATATCACCAGATATATATTGGATTTTTCCCTGACCCTGAGTGTCCGGCCCCATGAGACGGTGGTTTTCTCGGCCCCTGGTCGTCCGAGGTCGTTCCCGCTGCCCAGATTCATGTGCCAGGGCCTCCTACAGACCATGCACTTTGATTTATTGCGCTATCTGTAATAGCACCCGAGAAAGCTCCATATATATGCTGGATTTTTACATGTCTTTGGGTGACGGATACCGAAAATCTGTAATTTTCACGGCCTCTGCTGGTCCGATGTCGTTCCTGCTGCACAGATTCATGCGCAAGGGCCTCCTACGGACAATGCACTTTGATTTATTGCGCTATCTCTAATAGCACCCGAGATATCACCAGATATATATTGGATTTTTCCCTGACCCTGAGTGTCCGGCCCCATGAGTCGGTGGTTTTCTCGGCCCCTGGTCGTCCGAGGTCGTTCCCGCTGCACAGATTCTTGCGCCAGGGCCTCCTGCAGATAATTCACTTTGATTTATTGAGCTATCTGTAATAGCACCCGAGATATCACCAGATAAATATTTGATTTTTCCCTGACCCTGAGTGTCCGGCTCCATGAGACGGTGGTTTTCTCGACCCCTGGTAGTCCGAGGTCGTTCCCGCTGCACAGATTCATGCGCCAGGGCCTCCTGCAGACAATGCACTTTGGTTTATCGCGCTATCTGTAATAGCACCCGAGATATCACAAGGTATATATTTTATTTTGCCCTGACCCTGAGTGTCCGGCACCATGAGACGGTGGTTTACTCGGCCGCTGGTGGTCCGAAGACGTTCCTGCTGCACAGATTCATGCGCCAGGGCCTCCTACAGACAATGCACTTTGATTTATCGCGCTATCTGTAATAGCACCCGAGATATCACCAGATATATATTGGATTTTTCCCTGACCCTGAGTGTCCGACCCCATGTGACGGTCGTTTTCTCGGCCCCTGGTGGTCCGAGGACGTCCCCGCTGCACAGATTCATGCGACAGGGCCTCCTGCAGACAATGCACTTTGATTTATTGCGCTATCTGTCATAACACCCGAGATATCACCAGATATATGCTGGATTTTTACATGACCTTCGGTGACGGATTCAGAATATCTGTAATCTTCTCGGCCCCTGGCGGTCCGAGGTCGTTCCCGCTGCACAGATTCATGAGCCAGGGCCTCCTACAGACAATGCACTTTGATTTATTGCTCGATCTGAAATAGCACCCGAGATATCACCAGATATATAATGGATTTCTCCCTGACCCTGAGTGTCCGGCCCCATGAGACTGTGGTTTTCTAGGCCCCTGGTGGTCCGAGGTCGTTCCAGCTGCCCAAATTCATGCGCCAGGGCCTCCTACAGACAATGCACTTTGATTTATTCGCGCGATCTGAAATAGCACCCGAGATATCACCAGATATATATTGGATTTCTCCCTGACCCTGAGTGTCCGGCCCCATGAGACTGTGGTTTTCTCGGCCCCTGGTGGTCCGAGGTCGTTCCCGCTGCACAGACTCATGCGCCAGGGCCTCCTACAGACAATGCACTTTGATTTATCGCGCTATCTCTAATAGCACCCGAGATATCACCAGATATATATTGGATTTCTCCCTGACCCTGAGTGTCCGGCCCCATGTGACGGTGGTTTTCTCGGCCCCTGGTGGTCCTAGGTCGTTGCCGCTGCACAGATTCATGCTACAGGCCCTCCCGCAGACAATGCACTTTGATTTATCGCGCTATCTCTAATGACACCCGAGATATCACCAGATATATATTGGATTTTCCCCTGACCCTGAGTGCCCGGGCCCATGAGACTGTAATTTTCTCGGACCCTGGTGGTCCGAGGTCGTTCCTGCTGCACAGATTCAAGCGCCAGGGCCTCCTGCAGATAATGCACTTTGATTTATTGCGCTATCTCTAATAGCACCCGAGATATCACCAGATATATATTGGATTTTTCCCTGACCCTGAGTGCCCAGCCCCATGTGTCGGTGGTTTTCTCGGCCGCTGGTGTTCCGAGTTCGTTCCCGCTGCACAGATTCATGCGCCAGGGCCTCCTGCAGATAAATCAATTTGGTTTATTGCGCTATCTCTAATAGCAACCGAGATATCACCAGATATATATTGGATTTTCCCCGGACCCTGAGTGTCCGGCCCCATGAGACTGTGGTTTTCTCGGCCCCTGGTGGTGCGAGGTCGTTCCTGCTGCACAGATTCAAGCGCCAGGGCCTCCTGCAGATAATGCACTTTGATTTATTGCGCTATCTGTAATAGCACCCGAGATATCACCAGATATATATTGGATTTTCCCCTGACCCTGAGTGTCCGGCCCCATGAGACTGTGGTTTTCTCGGCCCCTGGTGGTGCGAGGTCGTTCCTGCTGCACAGATTCATGCGCCAGGGCCTCCCGCAGACAATGCACTTTGATTTATCGCGCTATCTCTAATGACACCCGAGATATCACCAGATATATAATGGATTTTTCCCTGACCCTGAGTGTCCGGCCCCATGGGACGGTGGTTTCCTCGGCCCCTGGTGGTCCGAGGTCGTTCCCGCTGCAGAGATTCATGCGCCAGGGCCTCCTGCAGATAATTCACTTTGGTTTATTGCGCTATCTCTAATAGCACCCGAGATATCACCAGATATATATTGGATTTTCCCCTGACCCTGAGTGCCCGGGCCCATGAGACTGTAATTTTCTCGGCCCTTGGTGGTCCGAGGTCGTTCCCGCTGCACAGATTCATGCGCCAGGGCCTCCTACCGACAATGGACTTTGATTTATTGCGCTATCTGTAATAGCACCCGAGGTATCACCAGATATATATTGGATTTTTCCCTGACCCTGAGTGTCCGGCCCCATGAGACGGTGGTTTTCTCGGCCCCTGGTGGTCCGAGGTCGTTCCCGCTGCACAGATTCATGCGCCAGGGCCACCTGCCCGATAATTCACCTTGGTTTATTGCCCTATCTCTAATAGCACCCGAGATATCACCAGATATATATTGGATTTTTCCCTGACCCTGAGTGTCCGGCCCCATGAGACGGTGGTTTTCTCGGCCCCTGGTGGTCCGAGGTCGTTCCCGCTGCACAGATTCACGCGCCAGGGCATCCTGCAGATAATGCACCTTCATTTATTGCGCTATCTGAAATAGCACCCGAGATATCACCAGATATATATTGGATTTACCCCTGACCCTGAGGGCCCGGGCCCGTGAGACTGTAATTTTCTCGGCCCTTGGTCGTCCGAGGTCGTTCCCGCTGCACAGATTCATGCGCCAGGGCCTCCTACAGACAATGCACTTTGATTTATTGCGCTATCTGTAATAGTACCCGAGATATCACCTGCTATATATTGGATTTTTCCCTGAACCTGAGTGTCCTGCCCCATGAGACGGTGGTTTTCTCGGCCCCTGGTGGTCCGAGGTCGTTCCCGCTGCACAGATTCATGCGCCAGGGCCTCCTGCAGATAATTCACTGTGGTTTATTGCGCTATCTCTAATAGCACCCGAGATATCACCAGATATATATTGGATTTTTACATGACCTTGGGTGTCCGGCACCATGTGTCGGTGGTTTTCTCGGCCCCTGGTGTTCCGAGGTCGTACCCGCTGCACAGATTCATGCGCCAGGGCCTCCTGCAGATAATTCACTGTGGTTTATTGCGCTATCTCTAACAGCACCCGAGATATCACCTGTTATATATTGGATTTTTCCCTGACCCTGAGTGTCCGGCCCCATGAGACGGTGGTTTTCTCGGCCCCTGGTGGTCCGAGGTCGTTCCCGCTGCACAGATTCATGCGCCAGGGCCTCCTGCAGATAATTCACTTTGGTTTATTGCGCTATCTCTAATAGCACCCGAGATATCACCAGATATATATTGTATTTTCCCCTGACCCTGACTGTCCGGCCCCATGTGACCGTGGTTTTCTCGGCCCCTTGTGCTCCGAGGTCGTTCCCGCTGGCCAGATTCATGCGCCAGGCCTCCTACAGACAATGCACTTTGGTTTAATGCGCTATCTCTAATAGCACCCGAGATATCACCAGATATATATTGGATTTTTCCCTCACCCTGAGTGCCCGGCCCCATGAGACGGTGGTTTTCTCGGCCCCTGGTGGTCCGAGGTCGTTCCCGCTCCACAGATGCAGGCGCCAGTGCCTCCTGCAGATAATTCACTTTGGTTTATTGCGCTATCTGTAATAGCACCCATGATATCACCAGATATATATTGCATTTTTCCCTCACCCTGAGTGCCCGGCCCCATCAGACGGTGGTTTTCTCGGCCCCTGGTGGTCCGAGGTCGTTCCCGCTCCACAGATGCAGGCGCCAGTGCCTCCTGCAGATAATTCACTTTGATTTATTGCGCTATCTGTAATAGCACCCGTGATATCACCAGATATATATTGGATTTTCCCCTGACCCTGAGTGTCCGGCCCCATGAGACGGTGGTTTTCTCCGCCCCTGGTGGTCCGAGGTCGTTCCCGCGGGCCAGATTCATGCGCCAGCGTCTCCTGCAGACAATGAACTTTGGTTTATTGCGCTATCTCTAATATCACCCGAGATATCACCAGATATAAATTGGATTTTCCCCTGACCCTGAGTGTCCGGCCCCATGAGACGGTGGTTTTCTCTGCCCCTGGTGGTCCGAGGACGTTCCCACTGCCCAGATTCATGCGCCAGGGTCTCCTGCAGACATTGAACTTTGATTTATTGCGCTATCTGTAATAGCACCCGAGGTATCACCAGATATATATTGGATTTTTCCCTGACCCTGAGTTTCCGGCCCCATGAGACGGTGGTTTTCTCGGCACCTGGTGGTCCGAGGTCGTTCCCGCTGCACAGATTCATGCGCCAGGGCCACCTGCAGATAATTCACTTTGGTTTAATGCGCTATCTGTAATAGCACCCGAGGTATCACCAGATATATATTGGATTTTTCCCTGACCCTGAGTTTCCGGCCCCATGAGACGGTGGTTTTCTTGGCCCCTGGTGGTCCGAGGTCGTTCCCGCTGCAGAGATTCATGCGCCAGGGCTTCCCGCAGACAATGCACTTTGATTTATCGCGCTATCTCTAATGACACCCGAGATATCACCAGATATATAATGGATTTTTCCCTGACCCTGAGTGTCCGGCCCCATGGGACGGTGGTTTCCTCGGCCCCTGATGGTCCGAGGTCGTTCCCGCTGCACAGATTCATGCGCCAGGGCCTCCTGCAGATATTTCACTTTGGTTTATTGCGCTATCTCTAATAGCACCCGATATATCGCCAGATATATATTGGATTTTTCCCTGACCCTGAGTGCCCGGCCCCATGTTCCGGTGGTGTTCTCGACCCCTGGTGGTCCGAGGTCGATCCCGCTGCACAGATTCATGGGCCAGGGCCTCCTGCAGATAATTCACTTTGGTTTATTGCGCTATCTCTAATAGCACCCGAGATATCACCAGATATATATTGGATTTTTCCCTGACCCTGAGTGTCCGACCCCATGTGACGGTCGTTTTCTCGGCCCCTGGTGGTCCGAGGACGTCCCCGCTGCACAGATTCATGCGACAGGGCCTCCTGCAGACAATGCACTTTGATTTATTGCGCTATCTGTCATAACACCCGAGATATCACCAGATATATGCTGGATTTTTACATGACCTTCGGTGACGGATTCAGAATATCTGTAATCTTCTCGGCCCCTGGCGGTCCGAGGTCGTTCCCGCTGCACAGATTCATGAGCCAGGGCCTCCTACAGACAATGCACTTTGATTTATTGCTCGATCTGAAATAGCACCCGAGATATCACCAGATATATAATGGATTTCTCCCTGACCCTGAGTGTCCGGCCCCATGAGACTGTGGTTTTCTAGGCCCCTGGTGGTCCGAGGTCGTTCCAGCTTCCCAAATTCATGCGCCAGGGCCTCCTACAGACAATGCACTTTGATTTATTCGCGCGATCTGAAATAGCATCCGAGATATCACCAGATATATATTGGATTTCTCCCTGACCCTGAGTGTCCGGCCCCATGAGACTGTGGTTTTCTCGGCCCCTGGTGGTCCGAGGTCGTTCCCGCTGCACAGACTCATGCGCCAGGGCCGCCTACAGACAATGCACTTTGATTTATCGCGCTATCTCTAATAGCACCCGAGATATCACCAGATATATATTGGATTTCTCCCTGACCCTGAGTGTCCGGCCCCATGTGACGGTGGTTTTCTCGGCCCCTGGTGGTCCTAGGTCGTTGCCGCTGCACAGATTCATGCTACAGGCCCTCCCGCAGACAATGCACTTTGATTTATCGCGCTATCACTAATGACACCCGAGATATCACCAGATATATATTGGATTTTCCCCTGACCCTGAGTGCCCGGGCCCATGAGACTGTAATTTTCTCGGACCCTGGTGGTCCGAGGTCGTTCCTGCTGCACAGATTCAAGCGCCAGGGCCTCCTGCAGATAATGCACTTTGATTTATTGCGCTATCTGTAATAGCACCCGAGATATCACCAGATATATATTGGATTTTCCCCTGACCCTGAGTGTCCGGCCCCATGAGACTGTGGTTTTCTCGGCCCCTGGTGGTGCGAGGTCGTTCCTGCTGCACAGATTCATGCGCCAGGGCCTCCCGCAGACAATGCACTTTGATTTATCGCGCTATCTCTAATGACACCCGAGATATCACCAGATATATAATGGATTTTTCCCTGACCCTGAGTGTCCGGCCCCATGGGACGGTGGTTTCCTCGGCCCCTGGTGGTCCGAGGTCGTTCCCGCTGCAGAGATTCATGCGCCAGGGCCTCCTGCAGATAATTCACTTTGGTTTATTGCGCTATCTCTAATAGCACCCGAGATATCACCAGATATATATTGGATTTTCCCCTGACCCTGAGTGCCCGGGCCCATGAGACTGTAATTTTCTCGGCCCTTGGTGGTCCGAGGTCGTTCCCGCTGCACAGATTCATGCGCCAGGGCCTCCTACCGACAATGGACTTTGATTTATTGCGCTATCTGTAATAGCACCCGAGGTATCACCAGATATATATTGGATTTTTCCCTGACCCTGAGTGTCCGGCCCCATGAGACGGTGGTTTTCTCGGCCCCTGGTGGTCCGAGGTCGTTCCCGCTGCACAGATTCATGCGCCAGGGCCACCTGCCCGATAATTCACCTTGGTTTATTGCCCTATCTCTAATAGCACCCGAGATATCACCAGATATATATTGGATTTTTCCCTGACCCTGAGTGTCCGGCCCCATGAGACGGTGGTTTTCTCGGCCCCTGGTGGTCCGAGGTCGTTCCCGCTGCACAGATTCACGCGCCAGGGCATCCTGCAGATAATGCACCTTCATTTATTGCGCTATCTGAAATAGCACCCGAGATATCACCAGATATATATTGGATTTACCCCTGAGCCTGAGGGCCCGGGCTCGTGAGACTGTAATTTTCTCGGCCCTTGGTCGTCCGAGGTCGTTCCCGCTGCACAGATTCATGCGCCAGGGCCTCCTACAGACAATGCACTTTGATTTATTGCGCTATCTGTAATAGTACCCGAGATATCACCTGCTATATATTGGATTTTTCCCTGAACCTGAGTGTCCTGCCCCATGAGACGGTGGTTTTCTCGGCCCCTGGTGGTCCGAGGTCGTTCCCGCTGCACAGATTCATGCGCCAGGGCCTCCTGCAGATAATTCACTGTGGTTTATTGCGCTATCTCTAATAGCACCCGAGATATCACCAGATATATATTGGATTTTTACATGACCTTGGGTGTCCGGCACCATGTGTCGGTGGTTTTCTCGGCCCCTGGTGTTCCGAGGTCGTACCCGCTGCACAGATTCATGCGCCAGGGCCTCCTGCAGATAATTCACTGTGGTTTATTGCGCTATCTCTAATAGCACCCGAGATATCACCTGTTATATATTGGATTTTTCCCTGACCCTGAGTGTCCGGCCCCATGAGACGGTGGTTTTCTCGGCCCCTGGTGGTCCGAGGTCGTTCCCGCTGCACAGATTCATGCGCCAGGGCCTCCTGCAGATAATTCACTTTGGTTTATTGCGCTATCTCTAATAGCACCCGAGATATCACCAGATATATATTGGATTTTCCCCTGACCCTGAGTGTCCGGCCCCATGTGACCGTGGTTTTCTCGGCCCCTTGTGCTCCGAGGTCGTTCCCGCTGGCCAGATTCATGCGCCAGGCCTCCTACAGACAATGCACTTTGGTTTAATGCGCTATCTCTAATAGCACCCGAGATATCACCAGATATATATTGGATTTTTCCCTCACCCTGAGTGCCCGGCCCCATGAGACGGTGGTTTTCTCGGCCCCTGGTGGTCCGAGGTCGTTCCCGCTCCACAGATGCAGGCGCCAGTGCCTCCTGCAGATAATTCACTTTGGTTTATTGCGCTATCTGTAATAGCACCCATGATATCACCAGATATATATTGCATTTTTCCCTCACCCTGAGTGCCCGGCCCCATCAGACGGTGGTTTTCTCGGCCCCTGGTGGTCCGAGGTCGTTCCCGCTCCACAGATGCAGGCGCCAGTGCCTCCTGCAGATAATTCACTTTGGTTTATTGCGCTATCTGTAATAGCACCCGTGATATCACCAGATATATATTGGATTTTCCCCTGACCCTGAGTGTCCGGCCCCATGAGACGGTGGTTTTCTCCGCCCCTGGTGGTCCGAGGTCGTTCCCGCGGGCCAGATTCATGCGCCAGCGTCTCCTGCAGACAATGAACTTTGGTTTATTGCGCTATCTCTAATATCACCCGAGATATCACCAGATATAAATTGGATTTTCCCCTGACCCTGAGTGTCCGGCCCCATGAGACGGTGGTTTTCTCTGCCCCTGGTGGTCCGAGGTCGTTCCCACTGCCCAGATTCATGCGCCAGGGTCTCCTGCAGACATTGAACTTTGGTTTATTGCGCTATCTCTAATATCACCCGAGATATCACCAGATATAAATTGGATTTTCCCCTGACCCTGAGTGTCCGGCCCCATGAGACGGTGGTTTTCTCTGCCACTGGTGGTCCGAGGTCGTTCCCACTGCCCAGAATCATGCGCCAGGGCCTCCTACAGATAATGCACTTTGATTTATTGCGCTATCTGTAATAGCACCCGTGATATCACCTGATATATATTTGATTTTTCCCTGACCCTGAGTGCCCGGCCCCATGAGACGGTGGTTTTCTCGGCCCCTGGTGGACCGACGTCGTTGCCGCTGCACAGATTCATGCGCCAGGGCCTCCTGCAGATAATTCTCTTTGGTTTATTGCGCTATCTCTAATAGCACCCGAGATATCACCAGATATATATTGGATTTTTACATGACCTTGGGTGTCCGGCACCATGTGTCGGTGGTTTTCTCGGCCCCTGGTGTTCCGAGGTCGTTCCCGCTGGCCAGATTCATGCGCCAGGGCCTCCTACAGACAATGCACTTTGGTTTATTGCGCTATCTCTAATAGCACCCGAGATATCACCAGATATATATTGGATTTTTCCCTCACCCTGAGTGCCCGGCCCCATGAGACGGTGGTTTTCTCGGCCCCTGGTGGTCCGAGGTCGTTCCCGCTCCACAGATGCAGGCGCCAGGGCCTCCTGCAGATAATTCACTTTGGTTTATTGCGCTATCTCTAATAGCACCCGAGATATCACCAGATATATTTTGGATTTTCCCCTGACCCTGAGCGTCCGGCCCCATGAGACGGTGGTTTTCTCGGCCCCTGGTGGTCCGAGGTCGTTCCCGCGGGCCAGATTCATGCGCCACGCCTCCTGCAGATAATTCACTTTGGTTTATTGCGCTATCTCTAATAGCACCCGAGATATCACCAGATATATATTGGATTTTCCCCAGACCCTGAGTGTCCGGCCCCATGAGACGGTGGTTTTCTCCGCCCCTGGTGGTCCGAGGTCGTTCCCGCGGGCCAGATTCATGCGCCAGGGTCTCCTGCAGACAATGAACTTTGGTTTATTGCGCTATCTCTAATATCACCCGAGATATCACCAGATATAAATTGGATTTTCCCCTGACCCTGAGTGTCCGGCCCCATGAGACGGTGGTTTTCTCTGCCCCTGGTGGTCCGAGGTCGTTCCCACTGTCCAGATTCATGTGCCAGGGCCTCCTACAGATAATGCACTTTGATTTATTGCGCTATCTGTAATAGCACCCGTGATATCACCTGATATATATTTGATTTTTCCCTGACCCTGAGTGTCCGGCCCCATGAGACGGTGGTTTTCTCGGCCCCTGGTGGTCCGAGGTCGTTCCCGCTGGCCAGATTCATGCGCCAGGCCACCTACAGACAATGCACTTTGGTTTATTGCGCTATCTCTAATAGCACGCGAGATATCACCAGATATATATTGGATTTTCCCCTGACTCTGAGTGTCCGGCCCCGTGAGACGGTGGTTTTCTCGGCCCCTGGTGGTCCGCGGTCGTTCCCGCTGGCCAGATTCATGCGCCAGGCCTCCTACAGACAATGCACATTGATTTATTGCGCTATCTGTAATAGCACCCGAGATATCACCAGATATATATTGGATTTTTCCCTGACCCTGAGTGTCCGGCCCCATGAGACGGTGGTTTTCTCGGCCCCTGGTGGTCCGAGGTCGTTCCCGCTGGCCAGATTCATGCGCCAGGCCTCCTACAGACAATGCACTTTGGTTTATTGCGCTATCTCTAATAGCATCCGAGATCTCACCAGATATATGTTGGATTTTTCCCTCACCCTGAGTGTCCGGCCCCATGAGACGGCGGTTTTCTCGGCCCCTGGTGGTCCGAGGTCGTTCCCGCTCCACAGATTCATGCGCCAGGGCCTCCTGCAGATAATTCACTTTGGTTTATTGCGCTATCTCTAAGAGCACCCGAGATATCCCCAGATATATATTGGATTTTCCCCTGACCCTGACCGTCCGGCCCCATGAGACGGTGGTTTTCTCGGCCCCTGGTGGTCCGAGGTCGTTCCCGCTGACAAGATTCATGCGCCAGGGCCTCCTACAGACAATGCACTTTGGTTTATTGCGCTATCTCTAATAGCACCCGAGATATCGCCAGATATATATTGGATTTTCCCCTGACACTGAGTGTCCGGCCCCATGTGACCGTGGTGTTCTCGGCCCCTGGTGCTCCGAGGTTGTTCCCGCTGGCCAGATTCATGCACCAGGCCTCCTACATACAATGCCCTTTGGTTTATTGCGTTATCTCTAATAGCACCCGAGATATCCCCCGATATGTATTGGATTTTCCCCTGACCCTGAGCGCCGGCCCCATGAGACGGTGGTTTTCCCGGCCCCTGGTGGTCCGAGGTCGTTCCCGCTGGCCAGATTCATGCGCCAGGCCACCTACAGACAATGCACTTTGGTTTATTGCGCTATCTCTAATAGCACCCGAGATATCACCAGATATATATTGGATTTTCCCCTGACCCTGAGTGTCCGGCCCCATGTGACCGTGGTTTTCTCGGCCCCTTGTGCTCCGAGGTCGTTCCCGCTGGCCAGATTCATGCGCCAGGCCTCCTACAGACAATGCACTTTGGTTTATTGCGCTATCTCTGATAGCACCCGAGATATCACCAGATATATATTGGATTTTTCCCTCACCCTGAGTGCCCGGCCCCATGAGACGGTGGTTTTCTCGGCCCCTGGTGGTCCGAGGTCGTTCCCGCTCCACAGATGCAGGCGCCAGGGCCTCCTGCAGATAATTCACTTTGGTTTATTGCGCTATCTCTAATAGCACCCGAGATATCACCAGATATATTTTGGATTTTCCCCTGACCCTGAGCGTCCGGCCCCATGAGACGGTGGTTTTCTCGGCCCCTGGTGGTCCGAGGTCGTTCCTGCGGGCCAGATTCATGCGGCAGGCCTCCTGCAGATAATTCACTTTGGTTTATTGCGCTATCTCTAATAGCACCCGAGATATCACCAGATATATATTGCATTTTCCCCTGACCCTGAGTGTCCGGCCCCATGAGACGGTGGTTTTCTCCGCCCCTGGTGGTCCGAGTTCGTTCCCGCGGGCCAGATTCATGCGCCAGGGTCTCCTGCAGACAATGAACTTTGGTTTATTGCGCTAGCTCTAATATCACCCGAGATATCACCAGATATAAATTGGATTTTCCCCTGACCCTGAGTGTCCGGCCCCATGAGACGGTGGTTTTCTCTGCCCCTGGTGGTCCGAGGTCGTTCCCACTGCCCAGATTCATGCGCCATGGCCTCCTACAGATAATGCACTTTGATTTATTGCGCTATCTGTAATAGCACCCGTGATATCACCTGATATATATTTGATTTTCCCCTGACCCTGAGTGCCCGGCCCCATGAGACGGTGGTTTTCTCGGCCCCTGGTGGTCCGACGTCGTTGCCGCTGCACAGATTCATGCGCCAGGGCCTCCTGCAGATAATTCTCTTTGGTTTATTGCGCTATCTCTAATAGCACCCGAGATATCACCAGATATATATTGGATTTTTACATGTCCTTGGGTGTCCGGCACCATGTGTCGGTGGTTTTCTCGGCCCCTGGTGTTCCGAGGTCGTTCCCGCTGGCCAGATTCATGGGCCAGGCCTCCTACAGACAATGCACTTTGGTTTATTGCGCTATCTCTAATAGCAACCGAGATATCACCAGATATATATCGGATTTTCCCCTGACACTGAGTGTCCGGCCCCATGAGACGGTGGTTTTCTCGGCCCTTGGTGGTCCGAGGTCGTTCCCGCTGGCCAGATTCATGCGCCAGGCCTCCTACAGACAATGAACTTTGGTTTATTGCGCTATCTCTAATAGCACCCGAGATATCCCCCGATATGTTTTGGATTTTCCCCTGACCCTGAGCGCCGGCCCCATGAGACGGTGGTTTTCCCGGCCCCTGGTGGTCCGAGGTCGTTCCCGCTGGCCAGATTCATGCGCCAGGCCACCTACAGACAATGCACTTTGGTTTATTGCGCTATCTCTAATAGCACCCGAGATATCACCAGATATATATTGGATTTTCCCCTGACCCTGAGTGTCCGGCCCCATGTGACCGTGGTTTTCTCGGCCCCTTGTGCTCCGAGGTCGTTCCCGCTGGCCAGATTCATGCGCCAGGCCTCCTACAGACAATGCACTTTGGTTTATTGCGCTATCTCTAATAGCACCCGAGATATCACCAGATATATATTGGATTTTTCCCTCACCCTGAGTGCCCGGCCCCATGAGACGGTGGTTTTCTCGGCCCCTGGTGGTCCGAGGTCGTTCCCGCTCCACAGATGCAGGCGCCAGGGCCTCCTGCAGATAATTCACTTTGGTTTATTGCGCTATCTCTAATAGCACCCGAGATATCACCAGATATATTTTGGATTTTCCCCTGACCCTGAGCGTCCGGCCCCATGAGACGGTGGTTTTCTCGGCCCCTGGTGGTCCGAGGTCGTTCCCACGGGCCAGATTCATGCGCCAGGCCTCCTGCAGATAATTCACTTTGGTTTATTGCGCTATCTCTAATAGCACCCGAGATATCACCAGATATATATTGGATTTTCCCCTGACCCTGAGTGTCCGGCCCCATGAGACGGTGGTTTTCTCCGCCCCTGGTGGTCCGAGTTCGTTCCCGCGGGCCAGATTCATGCGCCAGGCCTCCTACAGACAATGCACTTTGGTTTATTGCGCTATCTCTAATAGCACCCGAGATATCACCAGATATATATCGGATTTTCCCCTGACCCTGAGTGTCCGGCCCCATGAGATGGTGGTTTTCTCGGCCCCTGGTGGTCCGAGGTCGTTCCCGCTGCACAGATTCATGCGCCAGGGCCTCCTGCAGATAATTAACTTTGGTTTATTGCGCTATCTCTAATTGCACCCGAGATATCGCCAGATATATATTGGATTTTCCCCGGACACTGAGTGTCCGGCCCCATGAGACGGTGGTTTTCTCGGCCCCTGGTTGTCCGAGGTCGTTCCCGCTGGCCAGATTCATGCGCCAGGCCTCCTACAGACAATGCACTTTGGTTTATTGCGCTATCTCTAATAGCACCCGAGATATCACCAGATACATATTGGATTTTCCCCTGACCCTGAGTGTCCGGCCCCATGTGACCGTGGTTTTCTCGGCCCCTGGTGCTCGGAGGTCGTTCCCGCTGGCCAGATTCATGCGCCAGGCCACCTACAGACAATGCACATTGGTTTATTGCGCTATCTCTAATAGCACCCGGGATATCACCAGATATATATTGGATTTTTCCCTCACCCTGAGAGTCCGGCCCCATGAGACGGTGGTTTTCTCGGCCCCTGGTGGTCCGAGGTCGTTCCCGCTCCACAGATACATGCGCCAGGGCCTCCTGCAGATAATTCACTTTGGTTTATTGCGCTATCTCTAATAGCACCCATGATATCACCAGATATATATTCGATTTTCCCCTGACCCTGAGCGTCCGGCCCCATGAGACGGTGGTTTTCTCGGCCCCTGGTGGTCCGAGGTCGTTTCCACTGCCCAGATTCATGCGCCAGGGCCTCCTACAGACAATGCACTTTGATTTATTGCGGTATCTGTAAGAGCACCCGAGATATCAACAGATATATATTGGATTTTCCCCTGACCCTGAGTGTCCGGCCCCATGAGACGGTGGCTTTCTCGGCCCCTGGTGGTCCGAGGTCGTTCCCGCTGGCCCTATTCATGCGCCAGGCCTCCTACAGACAATACACTTTGGTTAATTGCGCTATCTCTAATAGCATACGAGATATCACCAGATATATGTTGGATTTTTCCCTCACCCTGAGTGTCCGGCCACATGAGACGGCGGTTTTCTCGGCCCCTGGTGGTCCGAGGTCGTTCCCGCTCCACAGATTCATGCGCCAGGCCTCCTACAGACAATGAACTTTGGTTTATTGCGCTATCTCTAATAGCACCCGAGATATCGCCAGATATATATTGGATTTTCCCCTGACACTGAGTGTCCGGCCCCATGTGACCGTGGTGTTCTCGGCCCCTGGTGCTCCGAGGTCGTTCCCGCTGGCCAGATTCATGCACCAGGCCTCCTACAGACAATGCACTTTGGTTTATTGCGCTATCTCTAATAGCACCCGAGATATCACCAGATATATTTTGGATTTTCCCCTGACCCTGAGCGTCCGGCCCCATGAGACGGTGGTTTTCTCGGCCCCTGGTGGTCCGAGGTCGTTCCCGCGGGCCAGATTCATGCGCCACGCCTCCTGCAGATAATTCACTTTGGTTTATTGCGCTATCTCTAATAGCACCCGAGATATCACCAGATATATATTGGATTTTCCCCTGACCCTGAGTGTCCGGCCCCATGAGACGGTGGTTTTCTCCGCCCCTGGTGGTCCGAGGTCGTTCCCGCGGGCCAGATCCATGCGCCAGGGTCTCCTGCAGACAATGAACTTTGGTTTATTGCGCTATCTCTAATATCACCCGAGATATCACCAGATATAAATTGGATTTTCCCCTGACCCTGAGTGTCCGGCCACATGAGACGGGGGTTTTCTCTGCCCCCGGTGGTCCGAGGTCGTTCCCAATGCCCAGATTCATGCGCCAGGGCCTCCTACAGATAATGCACTTTGATTTATTGCGCTATCTGTAATAGCACCCGTGATATCACCTGATATATATTTGATTTTTCCCTGACCCTGAGTGCCCGGCCCCATGAGACGGTGGTTTTCTCGGCCCCTGGTGGTCCGAGGTCGTTCCCGCGGGCCAGATCCATGCGCCAGGGTCTCCTGCAGACAATGAACTTTGGTTTATTGCGCTATCTCTAATAGCACCCGAGATATCACCAGATATATATTGGATTTTTACATGACCTTGGGTGTCCGGCACCATGTGTCGGTGGTTTTCTCGGCCCCTGGTGTTCCGAGGTCGTTCCCGCTGGCCAGATTCATGCGCCAGGCCTCCTACAGACAATGCACTTTGGTTTATTGCGCTATCTCTAATAGCACCCGAGATATCACCAGATATATATTGGATTTTTCCCTCACCCTGAGAGTCCGGCCCCATGAGACGGTGGTTTTCTCGGCCCCTGGTGGTCCGAGGTCGTTCCCGCTCCACAGATACATGCGCCAGGGCCTCCTGCAGTTAATTCACTTTGGTTTATTGCGCTATCTCTAATAGCACCCATGATATCACCAGATATATATTCGATTTTCCCCTGACCCTGAGCGTCCGGCCCCATGAGACGGTGGTTTTCTCGGCCCCTGGTGGTCCGAGGTCGTTTCCACTGCCCAGATTCATGCGCCAGGGCCTCCTACAGACAATGCACTTTGATTTATTGCGGTATCTGTAAGAGCACCCGAGATATCAACAGATATATATTGGATTTTCCCCTGACCCTGAGTGTCCGGCCCCATGAGACGGTGGCTTTCTCGGCCCCTGGTGGTCAGAGGTCGTTCCCGCTGGCCATATTCATGCGCCAGGGCCTCCTGCAGTTAATTCACTTTGGTTTATTGCGCTATCTCTAATAGCACCCATGATATCACCAGATATATATTCGATTTTCCCCTGACCCTGAGCGTCCGGCCCCATGAGACGGTGGTTTTCTCGGCCCCTGGTGGTCCGAGGTCGTTTCCACTGCCCAGATTCATGCGCCAGGGCCTCCTACAGACAATGCACTTTGATTTATTGCGGTATCTGTAAGAGCACCCGAGATATCAACAGATATATATTGGATTTTCCCCTGACCCTGAGTGTCCGGCCCCATGAGACGGTGGCTTTCTCGGCCCCTGGTGCTCCGACGTCGTTCCCGCTGGCCAGATTCATGCACCAGGCCTCCTACAGACAATGCACTTTGGTTTATTGCGCTATCTCTAATAGCACCCGAGATATCACCAGATATATTTTGGATTTTCCCCTGACCCTGAGCGTCCGGCCCCATGAGACGGTGGTTTTCTCGGCCCCTGGTGGTCCGAGGTCGTTCCCGCGGGCCAGATTCATGCGCCACGCCTCCTGCAGATAATTCACTTTGGTTTATTGCGCTATCTCTAATAGCACCCGAGATATCACCAGATATATATTGGATTTTCCCCTGACCCTGAGTGTCCGGCCCCATGAGACGGTGGTTTTCTCCGCCCCTGGTGGTCCGAGGTCGTTCCCGCGGGCCAGATCCATGCGCCAGGGTCTCCTGCAGACAATGAACTTTGGTTTATTGCGCTATCTCTAGTATCACCCGAGATATCACCAGATATAAATTGGATTTTCCCCTGACCCTGAGTGTCCGGCCACATGAGACGGGGGTTTTCTCTGCCCCCGGTGGTCCGAGGTCGTTCCCAATGCCCAGATTCATGCGCCAGGGCCTCCTACAGATAATGCACTTTGATTTATTGCGCTATCTGTAATAGCACCCGTGATATCACCTGATATATATTTGATTTTTCCCTGACCCTGAGTGCCCGGCCCCATGAGACGGTGGTTTTCTCGGCCCCTGGTGGTCCGACGTCGTTGCCGCTGCACAGATTCATGCGCCAGGGCCTCCTACAGATAATTCTCTTTGGTTTATTGCGCTATCTCTAATAGCACCCGAGATATCACCAGATATATATTGGATTTTTACATGACCTTGGGTGTCCGGCACCATGTGTCGGTGGTTTTCTCGGCCCCTGGTGTTCCGAGGTCGTTCCCGCTGGCCAGATTCATGCGCCAGGCCTCCTACAGACAATGCACTTTGGTTTATTGCGCTATCTCTAATAGCACCCGAGATATCACCAGATATATATTGGATTTTTCCCTCACCCTGAGAGTCCGGCCCCATGAGACGGTGGTTTTCTCGGCCCCTGGTGGTCCGAGGTCGTTCCCGCTCCACAGATACATGCGCCAGGGCCTCCTGCAGTTAATTCACTTTGGTTTATTGCGCTATCTCTAATAGCACCCATGATATCACCAGATATATATTCGATTTTCCCCTGACCCTGAGCGTCCGGCCCCATGAGACGGTGGTTTTCTCGGCCCCTGGTGGTCCGAGGTCGTTTCCACTGCCCAGATTCATGCGCCAGGGCCTCCTACAGACAATGCACTTTGATTTATTGCGGTATCTCTAATAGCACCCGTGATATCGCCAGATATATATTGGATTTTCCCCTGACACTGAGTGTCCGGCCCCATGTGACCGTGGTGTTCTCGGCCCCTGGTGCTCCGAGGTCGTTCCCGCTGGCCAGATTCATGCACCAGGCCTCCTACAGACAATGCACTTTGGCTTATTGCGCTATCTCTAATAGCACCCGAGATATCCCCAGATATATATTGGATTTTCCCCGGACACTGAGTGTCCGGCCCCATGAGACGGTGGTTTTCTCGGCCCCTGGTTGTCCGAGGTCGTTCCCGCTGGCCAGATTCATGCGCCAGGCCTCCTACAGACAATGCACTTTGGTTTATTGCGCTATCTCTAATAGCACCCGAGATATCACCAGATACATATTGGATTTTCCCCTGACCCTGAGTGTACGGCCCCATGTGACCGTGGTTTTCTCGGCCCCTGGTGCTCCGAGGTCGTTCCCGCTGGCCAGATTCATGCGCCAGGCCTCCTACAGACAATGCACTTAGGTTTATTGCGCTATCTCTAATAGCACCCGAGATATCACCAGATACATATTCGATTTTCCCCTGACCCTGAGTGTCCGGCCCCATGAGACGGTGGTTTTCTCGGCACCTGGTGGTCCGAGGTCGTTCCCGCTTCACAGATGCATGCGCCAGGGCCTCCTGCAGATAATTCACTTCGGTTTATTGCGCTATCTCTAATAGCACCCGAGATATCACCAGATATATATTGGATTTTCCCCTGACCCTGAGTGTCCGGCCCCATGAGACGGTGGTTTTCTCGGCCCCTGGTGGTCCGAGGTCGTTCCCGCTGCACAGATTCATGCGCCAGGGTCTCCTGAAGATAATTCACTTTGGTTTATTGCGCTATCTCTAATAGCACCCGAGATATCACCAGCTATATATTGGATTTTTCCCTGACCCTCAGTGTCCGGCCCCATGAGACGGTGGTTTTCTCGACCCCTGGTGGTCCGAGGTCGTTCCCGCTGCCCAAATTCATGCGCCAGGGCCTCCTGCAGACAATGCACTTTGATTTATCGCGCTATCTGTAATACAACCCGAGATATCACCAGATATATGCTGGATTTTTACATGAAATTGGGTGTCGGATACCGAAACTCTGTAATTTTCTCGGCCGCTGGTGTTCCGAGTTCGTTCCCGCTGCGCAGATTCATGCGCCAGGCCTCCTACAGACAATGCACTTTGGTTTATTGCGCTATCTCTAATAGCATCCGAGATATCACCAGATATATGTTGGATTTTTCCCTCACCCTGAGTGTCCGGCCCCATGAGACGGCGGTTTTCTCGGCCCCTGGTGGTCTGAGGTCGTTCCCGCTCCACAGATTCATGCGCCAGGGCCTCCTGCAGATAATTCACTTTGGTTTATTGCGCTATCTCTAAGAGCACCCGAGATATCCCCAGATATATATTGGATTTTCCCCTGACCCTGACCGTCCGGCCCCATGAGACGGTGGTTTTCTCGGCCCCTGGTGGTCCGAGGTCGTTCCCGCTGCCCAGATTCATGCGCCAGGGCCTCCTACAGACAATGCACTTTGATTTATTTCGCTATCTGTAATAGCACCCGAGATATCAACAGATATATATTGGATTTTTCTCTGACCCTGAGTGTCCGGCCCCATGAGACGGTGGTTTTCTCGGCCCTTGGTGGTCCGAGGTCGTTCCCGCTGGCCAGATTCATGCGCCAGGCCTCCTACAGACAATGAACATTGGTTTATTGCGCTATCTCTAATAGCACCCGAGATATCGCCAGATATATATTGGATTTTCCCCTGACACTGAGTGTCCGGCCCCATGTGACCGTGGTGTTCTCGGCCCCTGGTGCTCCGAGGTCGTTCCCGCTGGCCAGATTCATGCACCAGGCCTCCTACAGACAATGCACTTTGGTTTATTGCGCTATCTCTAATAGCACCCGAGATATCCCCAGATATATATTGGATTTTCCCCGGACCCTGAGTGTCCGGCCCCATGAGACGGTGGTTTTCTCGGCACCTGGTGGTCCGAGGTCGTTCCCGCTTCACAGATGCATGCGACAGGGCCTCCTGCAGATAATTCACTATGGTTTATTGCGCTATCTCTAATAGCACCCGAGATATCACCAGTTATATATATTCGATTTTCCCCTGACCCTGAGCGTCCGGCCCCATGAGACGGTGGTTTCCTCGGCCCCAGGAGGTCCGATGTCGTTCCCGCTTCACAGATGCATGCGCCAGGGCCTCCTGCAGATAATTCACTTCGGTTTATTGCGCTATCTCTAATAGCACCCGAGATATCACCAGATATATATCAGATTTTCCCCTGACCCTGAGTGTCCGGCCCCATGAGACGGCGGTTTTCTCGGCCCCTGGTGGTCCGAGGTCGTTCCCGCTGCACAGATTCATGCGCCAGGGCCTCCTACAGACAATGCACTTTGATTTATTGCTCGATCTGAAATAGCACCCGAGATATCACCAGATATATATTGGATTTCTCCCTGACCCTGAGTGTCCGGCCCCATGAGACTGTGGTTTTCTCGGCCCCTGGTGGTCCGAGGTCGTTCCAGCTGCAGAGACTCATGCGCCAGGGCCTCCTACAGACGATGCACTTTGATTTATCGCGCTATCTCTAATAGCACCCGAGATATCACCAGATATATATTGGATTTCTCCCTGGCCCTGAGTGTCCGGCCCCATGTGACGGTGGTTTTCTCGGCCCCTGGTGGTCCTAGGTCGTTGCCGCTGCACAGATTCATGCTACAGGCCCTCCCGCAGACAATGCACTTTGATTTATCGCGCTATCACTAATGACACCCGAGATATCACCAGATATATATTGGATTTTCCCCTGACCCTGAGTGCCCTGGCCCATGAGACTGTAATTTTCTCGGCCCTTGGTGGTCCGAGGTAGTTCCCGCAGCACAGATTCATGCGCCAGGGCCTCCTACAGACAATGCACTTTGATTTATTGCGCTATCTGTAATAGCACCCGAGGTATCACCAGATATATATTGGATTTTTCCCTGACCCTGAGTGTCCGGCCCCATGAGACGGTGGTTTTCTCGGCCCCTGGTGGTCCGAGGTCGTTCCTGCTGCACAGATTCAAGCGCCAGGGCCTCCTGCAGATAATGCACTTTGATTTATTGCGCTATCTCTAATAGCACCCGAGATATCACCAGATATATATTGGATTTTTCCCTGACCCTGAGTGCCCAGCCCCATGTGTCGGTGGTTTTCTCGGCCGCTGGTGTTCCGAGTTCGTTCCCGCTGCACAGATTCATGCGCCAGGGCCTCCTGCAGATAAATCAATATGGTTTATTGCGCTATCTCTAATAGCACCCGAGATATCACCAGATATATATTGGATTTTCCCCGGACCCTGAGTGTCCGGCCCCATGAGACTGTGGTTTTCTCGGCCCCTGGTGGTGCGAGGTCGTTCCTGCTGCACAGATTCAAGCGCCAGGGCCTCCTGCAGATAATGCACTTTGATTTATTGCGCTATCTGTAATAGCACCCGAGATATCACCAGATATATATTGGATTTTCCCCTGACCCTGAGTGTCCGGCCCCATGAGACGGTGGTTTTCTCGGCCCCTGGTGGTCCGAGGTCGTTCCCGCTGCACAGATTCATGCGCCAGGGCCACCTGCCCGATAATTCACCTTGGTTTATTGCCCTATCTCTAATAGCAACCGAGATATCACCAGCTATATATTGGATTTTTCCCTGACCCTGAGTGTCCGGCCCCATGAGACGGTGGTTTTCTCGACCCCTGGTGGTCCGAGGTCGTTCCCGCTGCACAGATTCATGCGCCAGGGCCACCAGCAGATAATTCACATTGGTTTATTGCGCTATCTGTAATAGCACCCGAGATATCACCAGATATATAATGGATTTTCCCCTGACCCTGAGTGCCCGGCCCCATGAGACTGTGGTTTTCTCGGCCCCTGGTGGTGCGAGGTCGTTCCTGCTGCACAGATTCAAGCGCCAGGGCCTCCTGCAGATAATGCACTTTGATTTATTGCGCTATCTGTAATAGCACCCGTGATATCACCTGATATATATTTGATTTTTCCCTGACCCTGAGTGCCCGGCCCCATGAGACGGTGGTTTTCTCGGCCCCTGGTGGTCCGACGTCGTTGCCGCTGCACAGATTCATGCGCCAGGGCCTCCTACAGATAATTCTCTTTGGTTTATTGCGCTATCTCTAATAGCACCCGAGATATCACCAGATATATATTGGATTTTTACATGACCTTGGGTGTCCGGCACCATGTGTCGGTGGTTTTCTCGGCCCCTGGTGTTCCGAGGTCGTTCCCGCTGGCCAGATTCATGCGCCAGGCCTCCTACAGACAATGCACTTTGGTTTATTGCGCTATCTCTAATAGCACCCGAGATATCACCAGATATATATTGGATTTTCCCCTGACCCTGAGTGTCCGGCCCCATGAGACGGTGGTTTTCGCGGCCCCTGGTGGTCCGAGGTCGTTCCCGCTGCACAGATTCATGCGCCAGGGCCTCCTGCAGATAATTCACTTTGGTTTATTGCGCTATCTCAAATAGCACCCATGATATCACCACATATATATTCGATTTTCCCCTGACCCTGAGCGTCCGGCCCCATGAGACGGTGGTTTTCTCGGCCCCTGGTGGTCCGAGGTCGTTTCCACTGCCCAGATTCATGCGCCAGGGCCTCCTACAGACAATGCACTTTGATTTATTGCGGTATCTGTAAGAGCACCCGAGATATCAACAGATATATATTGGATTTTTCCCTGTCCCTGAGTGTCCGGCCCCATGAGACGGTGGTTTTCTCCGCCCCTGGTGGTCCGAGGTCGTTCCCGCGGGCCAGATTCATGCGCCAGGGTCTCCTGCAGACAATGAACTTTGGTTTATTGCGCTATCTCTAATATCACCCGAGATATCACCAGATATAAATTGGATTTTCCCCTGACCCTGAGTGTCCGGCCCCATGAGACGGTGGTTTTCTCTGCCCCTGGTGGTCCGAGGTCGTTCCCACTGCCCAGATTCATGCGCCATGGCCTCCTACAGATAATGCACTTTGATTTATTGCGCTACCTGTAATAGCACCCGTGATATCACCTGATATATATTTGATTTTTCCCTGACCCTGAGTGCCCGGCCCCATGAGAAGGTGGTTTTCTCGGCCCCTGGTGGTCCGACGTCGTTGCCGCTGCACAGGTTCATGCGCCAGGGCCTCCTGCAGATAATTCTCTTTGGTTTATTGCGCTATCTCTAATAGCACCCGAGATATCACCAGATATATATTGGATTTTTACATGACCTTGGGAGTCCGTCCCCATGAGACGGCGGTTTTCTCGGCCCCTGGTGGTCCGAGGTCGTTCCCGCTCCACAGATTCATGCGCCAGGGCCTCCTGCAGATAATTCACTTTGCTTTATTGCGCTATCTCTAAGAGCACCCGAGATATCCCCAGATATATATTGGATTTTCCCCTGACCCTGACCGTCCGGCCCCATGAGACGGTGGTTTTCTCGGCCCCTGGTGGTCCGAGGTCGTTCCCGCTGCCCAGATTCATGCGCCAGGGCCTCCTACAGACAATGCACTTTGATTTATTTCGCTATCTGTAATAGCACCCGAGATATCAACAGATATATATTGGATTTTTCTCTGACCCTGAGTGTCCGGCCCCATGAGACGGTGGTTTTCTCGGCCCTTGGTGGTCCGAGGTCGTTCCCGCTGGCCAGATTCATGCGCCAGGCCTCCTACAGACAATGAACTTTGGTTTATTGCGCTATCTCTAATAGCACCCGTGATATCGCCAGATATATATTGGATTTTCCCCCGACACTGAGTGTCCGGCCCCATGTGACCGTGGTGTTCTCGGCCCCTGGTGCTCCGAGGTCGTTCCCGCTGGCCAGATTCATGCACCAGGCCTCCTACAGACAATGCACTTTGGCTTATTGCGCTATCTCTAATAGCACCCGAGATATCCCCAGATATATATTGGATTTTCCCCGGACACTGAGTGTCCGGCCCCATGAGACGGTGGTTTTCTCGGCCCCTGGTTGTCCGAGGTCGTTCCCGCTGGCCAGATTCATGCGCCAGGCCTCCTACAGACAATGCACTTTGGTTTATTGCGCTATCTCTAATAGCACCCGAGATATCACCAGATACATATTGGATTTTCCCCTGACCCTGAGTGTACGGCCCCATGTGACCGTGGTTTTCTCGGCCCCTGGTGCTCCGAGGTCGTTCCCGCTGGCCAGATTCATGCGCCAGGCCTCCTACAGACAATGCACTTAGGTTTATTGCGCTATCTCTAATAGCACCCGAGATATCACCAGATACATATTCGATTTTCCCCTGACCCTGAGTGTCCGGCCCCATGAGACGGTGGTTTTCTCGGCACCTGGTGGTCCGAGGTCGTTCCCGCTTCACAGATGCATGCGCCAGGGCCTCCTGCAGATAATTCACTTCGGTTTATTGCGCTATCTCTAATAGCACCCGAGATATCACCAGATATATATTGGATTTTCCCCTGACCCTGAGTGTCCGGCCCCATGAGACGGTGGTTTTCTCGGCCCCTGGTGGTCCGAGGTCGTTCCCGCTGCACAGATTCATGCGCCAGGGTCTCCTGAAGATAATTCACTTTGGTTTATTGCGCTATCTCTAATAGCACCCGAGATATCACCAGCTATATATTGGATTTTTCCCTGACCCTCAGTGTCCGGCCCCATGAGACGGTGGTTTTCTCGACCCCTGGTGGTCCGAGGTCGTTCCCGCTGCCCAAATTCATGCGCCAGGGCCTCCTGCAGACAATGCACTTTGATTTATCGCGCTATCTGTAATACAACCCGAGATATCACCAGATATATGCTGGATTTTTACATGAAATTGGGTGTCGGATACCGAAACTCTGTAATTTTCTCGGCCGCTGGTGTTCCGAGTTCGTTCCCGCTGCGCAGATTCATGCGCCAGGCCTCCTACAGACAATGCACTTTGGTTTATTGCGCTATCTCTAATAGCATCCGAGATATCACCAGATATATGTTGGATTTTTCCCTCACCCTGAGTGTCCGGCCCCATGAGACGGCGGTTTTCTCGGCCCCTGGTGGTCCGAGGTCGTTCCCGCTCCACAGATTCATGCGCCAGGGCCTCCTGCAGATAATTCACTTTGGTTTATTGCGCTATCTCTAAGAGCACCCGAGATATCCCCAGATATATATTGGATTTTCCCCTGACCCTGACCGTCCGGCCCCATGAGACGGTGGTTTTCTCGGCCCCTGGTGGTCCGAGGTCGTTCCCGCTGCCCAGATTCATGCGCCAGGGCCTCCTACAGACAATGCACTTTGATTTATTTCGCTATCTGTAATAGCACCCGAGATATCAACAGATATATATTGGATTTTTCTCTGACCCTGAGTGTCCGGCCCCATGAGACGGTGGTTTTCTCGGCCCTTGGTGGTCCGAGGTCGTTCCCGCTGGCCAGATTCATGCGCCAGGCCTCCTACAGACAATGAACATTGGTTTATTGCGCTATCTCTAATAGCACCCGAGATATCGCCAGATATATATTGGATTTTCCCCTGACACTGAGTGTCCGGCCCCATGTGACCGTGGTGTTCTCGGCCCCTGGTGCTCCGAGGTCGTTCCCGCTGGCCAGATTCATGCACCAGGCCTCCTACAGACAATGCACTTTGGTTTATTGCGCTATCTCTAATAGCACCCGAGATATCCCCAGATATATATTGGATTTTCCCCGGACCCTGAGTGTCCGGCCCCAAGAGACGGCGGTTTTCTCGGCACCTGGTGGTCCGAGGTCGTTCCCGCTTCACAGATGCATGCGACAGGGCCTCCTGCAGATAATTCACTATGGTTTATTGCGCTATCTCTAATAGCACCCGAGATATCACCAGTTATATATATTCGATTTTCCCCTGACCCTGAGCGTCCGGCCCCATGAGACGGTGGTTTCCTCGGCCCCAGGAGGTCCGATGTCGTTCCCGCTTCACAGATGCATGCGCCAGGGCCTCCTGCAGATAATTCACTTCGGTTTATTGCGCTATCTCTAATAGCACCCGAGATATCACCAGATATATATCAGATTTTCCCCTGACCCTGAGTGTCCGGCCCCATGAGACGGCGGTTTTCTCGGCCCCTGGTGGTCCGAGGTCGTTCCCGCTGGCCAGATTCATGCGCCAGGCCTCCTACAGACAATGCACTTTGGTTTATTGCGCTATCTCCAATAGCATCCGAGATATCACCAGATATATGTTGGATTTTTCCCTCACCCTGAGTGTCCGGCCCCATGAGACTGCGGTTTTCTCGGCCCCTGGTGGTCCGAGGTCGTTCCCGCTCCACAGATTCATGCGCCAGGGCCTCCTGCAGATAATTCACTTTGGTTTATTGCGCTATCTCTAAGAGCACCCGAGATATCCCCAGATATATATTGGATTTTCCCCTGACCCTGACCGTCCGGCCCCATGAGACGGTGGTTTTCTCGGCCCCTGGTGGTCCGAGGTCGTTCCCGCTGCCCAGATTCATGCGCCAGGGCCTCCTACAGACAATGCACTTTGATTTATTTCGCTATCTGTAATAGCACCCGAGATATCAACAGATATATATTGGATTTTTCTCTGACCCTGAGTGTCCGGCCCCATGAGACGGTGGTTTTCTCGGCCCTTGGTGGTCCGAGGTCGTTCCCGCTGGCCAGATTCATGCGCCAGGCCTCCTACAGACAATGAACATTGGTTTATTGCGCTATCTCTAATAGCACCCGAGATATCGCCAGATATATATTGGATTTTCCCCTGACACTGAGTGTCCGGCCCCATGTGACGGTGGTTTTCTCGGCCCCTGGTGGTCCTAGGTCGTTGCCGCTGCACAGATTCATGCTACAGGCCCTCCCGCAGACAATGCACTTTGATTTATCGCGCTATCACTAATGACACCCGAGATATCACCAGATATATAATGGATTTTTCCCTGACCCTGAGTGTCCGGCCCCATGGGACGGTGGTTTCCTCGGCCCCTGGTGGTCCGAGGTCGTTCCCGCTGCAGAGATTCATGCGCCAGGGCCTCCTGCAGATAATTCACTTTGGTTTATTGCGCTATCTCTAATAGCACCCGAGATATCACCAGATATATATTGGATTTTCCCCTGACCCTGAGTGCCCGGGCCCATGAGACTGTAATTTTCTCGGCCCTTGGTGGTCCGAGGTCGTTCCCGCTGCACAGATTCATGCGCCAGGGCCTCCTACCGACAATGGACTTTGATTTATTGCGCTATCTGTAATAGCACCCGAGGTATCACCAGATATATATTGGATTTTTCCCTGACCCTGAGTGTCCGGCCCCATGAGACGGTGGTTTTCTCGGCCCCTGGTGGTCCGAGGTCGTTCCCGCTGCACAGATTCATGCGCCAGGGCCTCCTACAGACAATGCACTTTGATTTATTGCTCGATCTGAAATAGCACCCGAGATATCACCAGATATATATTGGATTTCTCCCTGACCCTGAGTGTCCGGCCCCATGAGACTGTGGTTTTCTCGGCCCCTGGTGGTCCGAGGTCGTTCCAGCTGCAGAGACTCATGCGCCAGGGCCTCCTACAGACAATGCACTTTGATTTATCGCGCTATCTCTAATAGCACCCGAGATATCACCAGATATATATTGGATTTCTCCCTGGCCCTGAGTGTCCGGCCCCATGTGACGGTGGTTTTCTCGGCCCCTGGTGGTCCTAGGTCGTTGCCGCTGCACAGATTCATGCTACAGGCCCTCCCGCAGACAATGCACTTTGATTTATCGCGCTATCACTAATGACACCCGAGATATCACCAGATATATATTGGATTTTCCCCTGACCCTGAGTGCCCGGGCCCATGAGACTGTAATTTTCTCGGCCCTTGGTGGTCCGAGGTAGTTCCCGCAGCACAGATTCATGCGCCAGGGCCTCCTACAGACAATGCACTTTGATTTATTGCGCTATCTGTAATAGCACCCGAGGTATCACCAGATATATATTGGATTTTTCCCTGACCCTGAGTGTCCGGCCCCATGAGACGGTGGTTTTCTCGGCCCCTGGTGGTCCGAGGTCGTTCCTGCTGCACAGATTCAAGCGCCAGGGCCTCCTGCAGATAATGCACTTTGATTTATTGCGCTATCTCTAATAGCACCCGAGATATCACCAGATATATATTGGATTTTTCCCTGACCCTGAGTGCCCAGCCCCATGTGTCGGTGGTTTTCTCGGCCGCTGGTGTTCCGAGTTCGTTCCCGCTGCACAGATTCATGCGCCAGGGCCTCCTGCAGATAAATCAATATGGTTTATTGCGCTATCTCTAATAGCACCCGAGATATCACCAGATATATATTGGATTTTCCCCGGACCCTGAGTGTCCGGCCCCATGAGACTGTGGTTTTCTCGGCCCCTGGTGGTGCGAGGTCGTTCCTGCTGCACAGATTCAAGCGCCAGGGCCTCCTGCAGATAATGCACTTTGATTTATTGCGCTATCTGTAATAGCACCCGAGATATCACCAGATATATATTGGATTTTCCCCTGACCCTGAGTGTCCGGCCCAATGAGACGGTGGTTTTCTCGGCCCCTGGTGGTCCGAGGTCGTTCCCGCTGCACAGATTCATGCGCCAGGGCCACCAGCAGATAATTCACATTGGTTTATTGCGCTATCTGTAATAGCACCCGAGATATCACCAGATATATAATGGATTTTCCCCTGACCCTGAGTGCCCGGCCCCATGAGACTGTGGTTTTCTCGGCCCCTGGTGGTGCGAGGTCGTTCCTGCTGCACAGATTCAAGCGCCAGGGCCTCCTGCAGATAATGCACTTTGATTTATTGCGCTATCTGTAATAGCACCCGAGATATCACCAGATATATATAGGATTTTCCCCTGACCCTGAGTGTCCGGCCCCATGAGACTGTGGTTTTCTCGGCCCCTGGTGGTGCGAGGTCGTTCCTGCTGCACAGATTCATGCGCCAGGGCCTCCCGCAGACAATGCACTTTGATTTATCGCGCTATCTCTAATGACACCCGAGATATCACCAGATATATAATGGATTATTCCCTGACCCTGAGTGTCCGGCCCCATGGGACGGTGGTTTCCTCGGCCCCTGGTGGTCCGAGGTCGTTCCCGCTGCAGGGATTCATGCGCCAGGGCCTGCTGCAGATAATTCACTTTGGTTTATTGCGCTATCTCTAATAGCACCCGAGATATCACCAGATATATATTGGATTTTTCCCTGACCCTGAGTGTCCGGCCCCATGAGACGGTGGTTTTCTCGGCCCCTGGTGGTCCGAGATCGTTCCCGCTGCACAGATTCATGCGCCAGGGCCACCTGCCCGATAATTCACCTTGGTTTATTGCGCTATCTCTAGTAGCACACGAGATATCACCAGCTATATATTGGATTTTTCCCTGACCCTCAGTGTCCGGCCCCATGAGACGGTGGTTTTCTCGACCCCTGGTGGTCCGAGGTCGTTCCCGCTGCCCAAATTCATGCGCCAGGGCCTCCTGCAGACAATGCACTTTGATTTATCGCGCTATCTGTAATACAACCCGAGATATCACCAGATATATGCTGGATTTTTACATGAAATTGGGTGTCGGATACCGAAAATCTGTAATTTTCTCGGCCGCTGGTGTTCCGAGTTCGTTCCCGCTGCGCAGATTAATGCGCCAGGGCCTCCTGCAGATAATTCACTTTGGATTATTGCGCTATCTCTAATAGCACCCGAGATATCACCAGATATATATTGGATTTTTCCCTGACCCTGAGTGTCCGGCCCCATGAGACGGTGGTTTTCTCGGCCCCTGGTGGTCCGAGGTCGCTCCCGCTGCACAGATTCCCGCGCCAGGGCCTCCTGCAGATAATGCACCTTGATTTATTGCGCTATCTGAAATAGCACCCGAGATATCACCAGATATATATTGGATTTTCCCCTGACCCTGAGTGCCCGGGCCCGTGAGACTGTAATTTTCTCGGCCCTTGGTCGTCCGAGGTCGTTCCCGCTGCACAGATTCATGCGCCAGGGCCTCCTACAGACAATGCACTTTGATTTATTGCGCTATCTGTAATAGTACCCGAGATATCACCTGCTATATATTGGATTTTTCCCTGAACCTGAGTGTCCTGCCCCATGAGACGGTGGTTTTCTCGGCCCCTGGTGGTCCGAGGTCGTTCCCGCTGCACAGATTCTTGCGCCAGGGCCTCCTACAGACAATGCACTTTGATTTATTTCGCGATCTGAAACAGCACCCGAGATATCACCAGATATATATTGGATTTTTCCCTGACCCTGAGTGTCCGGCACCATAGGACGGTGGTTTCCTCGGCCCCTGGTGGTCCGAGGTCGTTCCCGCTGCACAGATTCATGCGCCAGGGCCTCCTACAGACAATGCACTTTGATTTATTGCGCTATCTGTAATAGCACCCGAGGTATCACCAGATATATATTGGATTTTTCCCTGACCCTGAGTTTCCGGCCCCATGAGACGGTGGTTTTCTCGGCACCTGGTGGTCCGAGGTCGTTCCCGCTGCACAGATTCATGCGCCAGGGCCACCTGCAGATAATTCACTTTGGTTTAATGCGCTATCTGTAATAGCACCCGAGATATCACCAGATATATAATGGATTTCTCCCTGACCCTGAGTGTCCGGCCCCATGAGACTGTGGTTGTCTAGGCCCCTGGTGGTCCGAGGTCGTTCCAGCTGCAGAGACTCATGCGCCAGGGCCTCCTACAGACAATGCACTTTGATTTATTGCGCGATCTGAAATAGCACCCGAGATATCACCAGATATATATTGGATTTCTCCCTGACCCTGAGTGTCCGGCCCCATGAGACTGTGGTTTTCTCGGCCCCTGGTGGTCCGAGGTCGTTCCCGTTGCACAGACTCATGCGCCAGGGCCTCCTACAGACAATGCACTTTGATTTATCGCGCTATCTCTAATAGCACCCGAGATATCACCAGATATATATTGGATTTCTCCCTGACCCTGAGTGTCCGGCCCCATGTGACGGTGGTTTTCTCGGCCCCTGGTGGTCCTAGGTCGTTGCCGCTGCACAGATTCATGCTACAGGCCCTCCCGCAGACAATGCACTTTGATTTATCGCGCTATCGCTAATGACACCCGAGATATCACCAGATATATATTGGATTTTCCCCTGACCCTGAGTGCCCGGGCCCATGAGACTGTAATTTTCTCGGCCCTTGGTGGTCCGAGGTAGTTCCCGCAGCACAGATTCATGCGCCAGGGCCTTCTACAGACAATGCACTTTGATTTATTGCGCAATCTGTAATAGCACCCGAGGAATCACCAGATATATATTGGATTTTTCCCTGACCCTGAGTGTCCGGCCCCATGAGACCGTGGTTTTCTCGGCCCCTGGTGGTCCGAGGTCGTTCCTGCTGCACAGATTCAAGCGCCAGGGCCTCCTGCAGATAATGCACTTTGATTTATTGCGCTATCTCTAATAGCACCCGAGATATCACCAGATATATATTGGATTTTTCCCTGACCCTGAGTGCCCAGCCCCATGTGTCGGTGGTTTTCTCGGCCGCTGGTGTTCCGAGTTCGTTCCCGCTGCACAGATTCATGCGCCAGGGCCTCCCGCAGACAATGCACTTTGATTTATCGCGCTATCTCTAATGACACCCGAGATATCACCAGATATATAATGGATTATTCCCTGACCCTGAGTGTCCGGCCCCATGGGACGGTGGTTTCCTCGGCCCCTGGTGGTCCAAGGTCGTTCCCGCTGCAGGGATTCATGCGCCAGGGCCTCCTGCAGATAATTCACTTTGGTTTATTGCGCTATCTCTAATAGCACCCGAGATATCACCAGATATATATTGGATTTTCCCCTGACCCTGAGTGCCCGGGCCCATGAGACTGTAATTTTCTCGGCCCTTGGTGGTCCGAGGTCGTTCCCGCTGCACAGATTCATGCGCCAGGGCCTCCTACCGACAATGGACTTTGATTTATTGCGCTATCTGTAATAGCACCCGAGGTATCACCAGATATATATTGGATTTTTCCCTGACCCTGAGTGTCCGGCCCCATGAGACGGTGGTTTTCTCGGCCCCTGGTGGTCCGAGATCGTTCCCGCTGCACAGATTCATGCGCCAGGGCCACCTGCCCGATAATTCACCTTGGTTTATTGCGCTATCTCTAGTAGCACACGAGATATCACCAGCTATATATTGGATTTTTCCCTGACCCTCAGTGTCCGGCCCCATGAGACGGTGGTTTCCTCGACCCCTGGTGGTCCGAGGTCGTTCCCGCTGCCCAAATTCATGCGCCAGGGCCTCCTGCAGACAATGCACTTTTATTTATCGCGCTATCTGTAATACAACCCGAGATATCACCAGATATATGCTGGATTTTTACATGAAATTAGGTGACGGATACCGAAAATCTGTAATTTTCTCGGCCGCTGGTGTTCCGAGTTCGTTCCCGCTGCGCAGATTAATGCGCCAGGGCCTCCTGCAGATAATTCACTTTGGATTATTGCGCTATCTCTAATAGCACCCGAGATATCACCTGCTATATATTGGATTTTTCCCTGAACCTGAGTGTCCTGCCCCATGAGACGGTGGTTTTCTCGGCCCCTGGTGGTCCGACGACGTTGTCGCTGCACAGATTCGTGCGCCAGGGCCTCCTGCAGATAATGCACTTTGATTTATTGCGCTATCTCTAATAGCACCCGAGATATCACCTGATATATATTGGATTTTTCCCTGACCCTGAGCGTCCGGCCCCATGTGTCGGTGGTTTTCTCGGCCCCTAGTGGTCCGAGGTCGATCCCGCTGCACAGATTCATGCGCCAGGGCCTCCTACAGATAATGCACTTTGATTTATTGCGCTATCTGTAATAGCACCCGTGATATCACCTGATATATATTTGATTTTTCCCTGACCCTGAGTGCCCGGCCCCATGAGACGGTGGTTTTCTCGGCCCCTGGTGGTCCGACGTCGTTGCCGCTGCACAGATTCATGCGCCAGGGCCTCCTGCAGATAATTCTCTTTGGTTTATTGCGCTATCTCTAATAGCACCCGAGATATCACCAGATATATATAGGATTTTTACATGACCTTGGGTGTCCGGCACCATGTGTCGGTGGTTTTCTCGGCCCCTGGTGTTCCGAGGTCGTACCCGCTGCACAGATTCATGCGCCAGGGCCTCCTGCAGATAATTCACTGTGGTTTATTGCGCTATCTCTAATAGCACCCGAGATATCACCAGATATATATTGGATTTTCCCCTGACCCTGAGTGTCCGGCCCCATGTGACCGTGGTTTTCTCGGCCCCTTGTGCTCCGAGGTCGTTCCCGCTGGCCAGATTCATGCGCCAGGCCTCCTACAGACAGTGCACTTTGGTTTATTGCGCTATCTCTAATAGCACCCGAGATATCACCAGATATATATTGGATTTTTACATGACCTTGGGTGTCCGGCACCATGTGTCGGTGGTTTTCTCGGCCCCTGGTGTTCCGAGGTCGTACCCGCTGCACAGATTCATGCGCCAGGGCCTCCTGCAGATAATTCACTGTGGTTTATTGCGCTATCTCTAATAGCACCCGAGATATCACCTGATATATATTTTATTTTTCCCTGACCCTGAGTGTCCGGCCCCATGAGACGGTGGTTTTCTCGGCCCCTGGTGGTCCGAGGTCGTTCCCGCTGCACAGATTCATGCGCCAGGGCCTCCTGCAGATAATTCACTTTGGTTTATTGCACTATCTCTAATAGCACCCGAGATATCACCAGATATATATTGGATTTTCCCCTGACCCTGAGTGTCCGGCCCCATGTGACCGTGGTTTTCTCGGCCCCTTGTGCTCCGAGGTCGTTCCCGCTGGCCAGATTCATGCGCCAGGCCTCCTACAGACAGTGCACTTTGGTTTATTGCGCTATCTCTAATAGCACCCGAGATATCACCAGATATATATTGGATTTTTCCCTCACCCTGAGTGCCCGGCCCCATGAGACGGTGGTTTTCTCGGCCCCTGGTGGTCCGAGGTCGTTCCCGCGGGCCAGATTCATGCGCCAGGGTCTCTTGCAGACAATGAACTTTGGTTTATTGCGCTATCTCTAATATCACCCGAGATATCACCAGATATAAATTGGATTTTCCCCTGACCCTGAGTGTCCGGCCCCATGAGACGGTGGTTTTCTCTGCCCCTGGTGGTCCGAGGTCGTTCCCACTGCCCAGATTCATGCGCCAGGGCCTCCTACAGATAATGCACTTTGATTTATTGCGCTATCTGTAATAGCACCCGTGATATCACCAGATATATATTGGATTTTCCCCTGACCCTGAGTGTCCGGCCCCATGAGACGGTGGTTTTCTCCGCCCCTGGTGGTCCGAGGTCGTTCCCGCGGGCCAGATTCATGCGCCAGGGTCTCTTGCAGACAATGAACTTTGGTTTATTGCGCTATCTCTAATATCACCCGAGATATCACCAGATATAAATTGGATTTTCCCCTGACCCTGAGTGTCCGGCCCCATGAGACGGTGGTTTTCTCTGCCCCTGGTGGTCCGAGGTCGTTCCCACTGCCCAGATTCATGCGCCAGGGCCTCCTACAGATAATGCACTTTGATTTATTGCGCTATCTGTAATAGCACCCGTGATATCACCAGATATATATTGGATTTTCCCCTGACCCTGAGTGTCCGGCCCCATGAGACGGTGGTTTTCTCCGCCCCTGGTGGTCCGAGGTCGTTCCCGCGGGCCAGATTCATGCGCCAGGGTCTCTTGCAGACAATGAACTTTGGTTTATTGCGCTATCTCTAATATCACCCGAGATATCACCAGATATAAATTGGATTTTCCCCTGACCTTGAGTGTCCGGCCCCATGAGACGGTGGTTTTCTCTGCCCCTGGTGGTCCGAGGTCGTTCCCACTGCCCAGATTCATGCGCCAGGGCCTCCTACAGATAATGCACTTTGATTTATTGCGCTATCTGTAATAGCACCCGTGATATCACCTGATATATATTTGATTTTTCCCTGACCCTGAGTGCCCGGCCCCATGAGACGGTGGTTTTCTCGGCCCCTGGTGGACCGACGTCGTTGCCGCTGCACAGATTCATGCGCCAGGGCCTCCTGCAGATAATTCTCTTTGGTTTATTGCGCTATCTCTAATAGCACCCGAGATATCACCAGGTATATATTGGATTTTTACATGACCTTGGGTGTCCGGCCCCATGTGACCGTGGTTTTCTCGGCCCCTGGTGCTCCGAGGTCGTTCCCGCTGGCCAGATTCATGCGCCAGGCCTCCTACAGACAATGCACATTGGTTTATTGCGCTATCTCTAATAGCACCCGGGATATCACCTGATATATATTGGATTTTTCCCTCACCCTGAGTGTCCGGCCCCATGAGACGGTGGTTTTCTCGGCCCCTGATGGTCCGAGGTCGTTCCCGCTGGCCAGATTCATGCGCCAGGCCACCTACAGACAATGCACTTTGGTTTATTGCGCTATCTCTAATAGCACCCGAGATATCACCAGATATATATTGGATTTTCCCCTGACTCTGAGTGTCCGGCCCCATGAGACGGTGGTTTTCTCGGCCCCTGGTCGTCCGCGGTCGTTCCCGCTGGCCAGATTCATGCGCCAGGCCTCCTACAGACAATGCACATTGATTTATTGCGCTATCTGTAATAGCACCCGAGATATCACCAGATATATATTGGATTTTTCCTTGACCCTGAGTGTCCGGCCCCATGAGACGGTGGTTTTCTCGGCCCCTGGTGGTCCGAGGTCGTTCCCGCTGGCCAGATTCATGCGCCAGGCCTCCTACAGACAATGCACTTTGGTTTATTGCGCTATCTCTAATAGCATCCGAGATATCACCAGATATATGTTGGATTTTTCCCTCACCCTGAGTGTCCGGCCCCATGAGACGGCGGTTTTCTCGGCCCCTGGTGGTCCGAGGTCGTTCCCGCTCCACAGATTCATGCGCCAGGGCCTCCTGCAGATAATTCACTTTGGTTTATTGCGCTATCTCTAAGAGCACCCGAGATATCCCCAGATATATATTGGATTTTCCCCTGACCCTGACCGTCCGGCCCCATGAGACGGTGGTTTTCTCGGCCCCTGGTGGTCCGAGGTCGTTCCCGCTGCCCAGATTCATGCGCCAGGGCCTCCTACAGACAATGCACTTTGATTTATTTCGCTATCTGTAATAGCACCCGAGATATCAACAGATATATATTGGATTTTTCTCTGACCCTGAGTGTCCGGCCCCATGAGACGGTGGTTTTCTCGGCCCTTGGTGGTCCGAGGTCGTTCCCGCTGGCCAGATTCATGCGCCAGGCCTCCTACAGACAATGAACTTTGGTTTATTGCGCTATCTCTAATAGCACCCGAGATATCGCCAGATATATATTGGATTTTCCCCTGACACTGAGTGTCCGGCCCCATGTGACCGTGGTGTTCTCGGCCCCTGGTGCTCCGAGGTCGTTCCCGCTGGCCAGATTCATGCACCAGGCCTCCTACAGACAATGCCCTTTGGTTTATTGCGCTATCTCTAATAGCACCCGAGATATCCCCAGATATATATTGGATTTTCCCCTGACCCTGAGCGCCGGCCCCATGAGACGGTGGTTTTCCCGGCCCCTGGTGGTCCGAGGTCGTTCCCGCTGGCCAGATTCATGCGCCAGGCCACCTACAGACAATGCACTTTGGTTTATTGAGCTATCTCTAATAGCACCCGAGATATCACCAGATATATATTGGATTTTCCCCTGACCCTGAGTGTCCGGCCCCATGTGACCGTGGTTTTCTCGGCCCCTTGTGCTCCGAGGTCGTTCCCGCTGGCCAGATTCATGCGCCAGGCCTCCTACAGACAATGCACTTTGGTTTATTGCATTATCTCTAATAGCACCCGAGATATCACCATATATATATTGGATTTTTCCCTCACCCTGAGTGCCCGGCCCCATGAGACGGTGGTTTTCTCGACCCCTGGTGGTCCGAGGTCGTTCCCGCTCCACAGATGCAGGCGCCAGGGCCTCCTGCAAATAATTCACTTTGGTTTATTGCGCTATCTCTAATAGCACCCGAGATATCACCAGATATATTTTGGATTTTCCCCTGACCCTGAGCGTCCGGCCCCATGAGACGGTGGTTTTCTCCGCCCCTGGTGGTCCGAGGTCGTTCCCGCTGGCCAGATTCATGCGCCAGGCCTCCTACAGACAATGCACTTTGGTTTATTGCGCTATCTCTAATAGCACCCGAGATATCACCAGATATATATTGGATTTTCCCCTGACCCTGAGTGTCCGGCCCCATGAGACGGTGGTTTTCTCGGCCCCTGGTGGTCCGAGGTCGTTCCCGCTGCACAGATTCATGCGCCAGGGCCTCCTGCAGATAATTCACTTTGGTTTATTGCGCTATCTCTAATAGCACCCATGATATCACCAGATATATATTCGATTTTCCCCTGACCCTGAGCGTCCGGCCCCATGAGACGGTGGTTTTCTCGGCCCCTGGTGGTCCGAGGTCGTTTCCACTGCCCAGATTCATGCGCCAGGGCCTCCTACAGACAATGCACTTTGGTTTATTGCGCTATCTCTAATAGCACCCGAGATATCACCAGATACATATTGGATTTTCCCCTGACCCTGAGTGTCCGGCCCCATGAGACGGTGGTTTTCTCGGCCCCTGGTGGTCCGCGGTCGTTCCCGCTTGCCAGATTCATGCGCCAGGCCTCCTACAGACAATGCACATTGATTTATTGCGCTATCTGTAATAGCACCCGAGATATCACCAGATATATATTGGATTTTTCCCTCACCCTGAGTGTCCGGCCCCATGAGACGGTGGTTTTCTCGGCCCCTGATGGTCCGAGGTCGTTCCCGCTGGCCAGATTCATGCGCCAGGCCACCTACAGACAATGCACTTTGGTTTATTGCGCTATCTCTAATAGCACCCGAGATATCACCAGATATATATTGGATTTTCCCCTGACTCTGAGTGTCCGGCCCCATGAGACGGTGGTTTTCTCGGCCCCTGGTGGTCCGCGGTCGTTCCCGCTTGCCAGATTCATGCGCCAGGCCTCCTACAGACAATGCACATTGATTTATTGCGCTATCTGTAATAGCACCCGAGATATCACCAGATATATATTGGATTTTTCCTTGACCCTGAGTGTCCGGCCCCATGAGACGGTGGTTTTCTCGGCCCCTGGTGGTCCGAGGTCGTTCCCGCTGGCCAGATTCATGCGCCAGACCTCCTACAGACAATGAACTTTGGTGTATTGCGCTATCTCTAATAGCACCCGAGATATCGCCAGATATATATTGGATTTTCCCCTGACACTGAGTGTCCGGCCCCATGTGACCGTGGTTTTCTCGGCCCCTGGTGGTCCGAGGTCGTTCCCGCTCCACAGATGCATGCGCCAGGGCCTCCTGCAGATAATTCACTTTGGTTTATTGCGCTATCTCTAATAGCACCCATGATATCACCAGATATATATTCGATTTTCCCCTGACCCTGAGCGTCCGGCCCCATGATACGGTGGTTTTCTCGGCCCCTGGTGGTCCGAGGTCGTTTCCACTGCCCAGATTCATGCGCCAGGGCCTCCTACAGACAATGCACTTTGATTTATTGCGGTATCTGTAAGAGCACCCGAGATATCAACAGATATATATTGGATTTTTCCTTGACCCTGAGTGTCCGGCCCCATGAGACGGTGGCTTTCTCGGCCCCTGGTGGTCCGAGGTCGTTCCCGCTGGCCAGATTCATGCGCCAGGCCTCCTACAGACAATGCACTTTGGTTTATTGCGCTATCTCTAATAGCATCCGAGATATCACCAGATATATGTTGGATTTTTCCCTCACCCTGAGTGTCCGGCCCCATGAGACGGCGGTTTTCTCGGCCCCTGGTGGTCCGAGGTCGTTCCCGCTCCACAGATTCATGCGCCAGGGCCTCCTGCAGATAATTCACTTTGGTTTATTGCGCTATCTCTAAGAGCACCCGAGATATCCCCAGATATATATTGGATTTTCCCCTGACCCTGACCGTCCGGCCCCATGAGACGGTGGTTTTCTCGGCCCCTGGTGGTCCGAGGTCGTTCCCGCTGCCCAGATTCATGCGCCAGGGCCTCCTACAGACAATGCACTTTGATTTATTTCGCTATCTGTAATAGCACCCGAGATATCAACAGATATATATTGGATTTTTCTCTGACCCTGAGTGTCCGGCCCCATGAGACGGTGGTTTTCTCGGCCCTTGGTGGTCCGAGGTCGTTCCCGCTGGCCAGATTCATGCGCCAGGCCTCCTACAGACAATGCACTTTGGTTTATTGCGCTATCTCTAATAGCACCCGAGATATCCCCAGATATATATTGGATTTTCCCCTGACCCTGAGCGCCGGCCCCATGAGACGGTGGTTTTCCCGGCCCCTGGTGGTCCGAGGTCGTTCCCGCTGGCCAGATTCATGCGCCAGGCCACCTACAGACAATGCACTTTGGTTTATTGAGCTATCTCTAATAGCACCCGAGATATCACCAGATATATATTGGATTTTCCCCTGACCCTGAGTGTCCGGCCCCATGTGACCGTGGTTTTCTCGGCCCCTTGTGCTCCGAGGTCGTTCCCGCTGGCCAGATTCATGCGCCAGGCCTCCTACAGACAATGCACTTTGGTTTATTGCATTATCTCTAATAGCACCCGAGATATCACCATATATATATTGGATTTTTCCCTCACCCTGAGTGCCCGGCCCCATGAGACGGTGGTTTTCTCGACCCCTGGTGGTCCGAGGTCGTTCCCGCTCCACAGATGCAGGCGCCAGGGCCTCCTGCAAATAATTCACTTTGGTTTATTGCGCTATCTCTAATAGCACCCGAGATATCACCAGATATATTTTGGATTTTCCCCTGACCCTGAGCGTCCGGCCCCATGAGACGGTGGTTTTCTCGGCCCCTGGTGGTCCGAGGTCGTTCCCGCGGGCCAGATTCATGCGCCAGGCCTCCTGCAGATAATTCACTTTGGTTTATTGCGCTATCTCTAATAGCACCCGAGATATCACCAGATATATATTGGATTTTCCCCTGACCCTGAGTGTCCGGCCCCATGAGACGGTGGTTTTCTCCGCCCCTGGTGGTCCGAGGTCGTTCCCGCGGGCCAGATTCATGCGCCAGGGTCTCCTGCAGACAATGAACTTTGGTTTATTGCGCTATCTCTAATATCACCCGAGATATCACCAGATATAAATTGGATTTTCCCCTGACCCTGAGTGTCCGGCCCCATGAGACGGTGGTTTTCTCTGCCCCTGGTGGTCCGAGGTCGTTCCCACTGCCCAGATTCATGCGCCATGGCCTCCTACAGATAATGCACTTTGATTTATTGCGCTATCTGTAATAGCACCCGTGATATCACCTGATATATATTTGATTTTTCCCTGACCCTGAGTGCCCGGCCCCATGAGACGGTGGTTTTCTCGGCCCCTGGTGGTCCGACGTCGTTGCCGCTGCACAGATTCATGCGCCAGGGCCTCCTGCAGATAATTCTCTTTGGTTTATTGCGCTATCTCTAATAGCACCCGAGATATCACCAGATATATATTGGATTTTTACATGACCTTGGGTGTCCGGCACCATGTGTCGGTGGTTTTCTCGGCCCCTGGTGTTCCGAGGTCGTTCCCGCTGGCCAGATTCATGCGCCAGGCCTCCTACAGACAATGCACTTTGGTTTATTGCGCTATCTCTAATAGCACCCGAGATATCAACAGATATATATTGGATTTTCCCCTGACCCTGAGTGTCCGGCCCCATGAGACGGTGGTTTTCGCGGCCCCTGGTGGTCCGAGGTCGTTCCCGCTGCACAGATTCATGCGCCAGGGCCTCCTGCAGATAATTCACTTTGGTTTATTGCGCTATCTCAAATAGCACCCATGATATCACCAGATATATATTCGATTTTCCCCTGACCCTGAGCGTCCGGCCCCATGAGACGGTGGTTTTCTCGGCCCCTGGTGGTCCGAGGTCGTTTCCACTGCCCAGATTCATGCGCCAGGGCCTCCTACAGACAATGCACTTTGATTTATTGCGGTATCTGTAAGAGCACCCGAGATATCAACAGATATATATTGGATTTTTCCCTGTCCCTGAGTGTCCGGCCCCATGAGACGGTGGTTTTCTCCGCCCCTGGTGGTCCGAGGTCGTTCCCGCGGGCCAGATTCATGCGCCAGGGTCTCCTGCAGACAATGAACTTTGGTTTATTGCGCTATCTCTAATATCACCCGAGATATCACCAGATATAAATTGGATTTTCCCCTGACCCTGAGTGTCCGGCCCCATGAGACGGTGGTTTTCTCTGCCCCTGGTGGTCCGAGGTCGTTCCCACTGCCCAGATTCATGCGCCATGGCCTCCTACAGATAATGCACTTTGATTTATTGCGCTACCTGTAATAGCACCCGTGATATCACCTGATATATATTTGATTTTTCCCTGACCCTGAGTGCCCGGCCCCATGAGAAGGTGGTTTTCTCGGCCCCTGGTGGTCCGACGTCGTTGCCGCTGCACAGATTCATGCGCCAGGGCCTCCTGCAGATAATTCTCTTTGGTTTATTGCGCTATCTCTAATAGCACCCGAGATATCACCAGATATATATTGGATTTTCCCCTGACCCTGAGTGTCCGGCCCCATGAGACGGTGGTTTTCTCGGCCCCTGGTGGTCCGAGGTCGTTCCCGCTGCACAGATTCATGCGCCAGGGCCTCCTGCAGATAATTCACTTTGGTTTATTGCGCTATCTCTAATTGCACCCGAGATATCGCCAGATATATATTGGATTTTCCCCGGACACTGAGTGTCCGGCCCCATGAGACGGTGGTTTTCTCGGCCCCTGGTTGTCCGAGGTCGTTCCCGCTGGCCAGATTCATGCGCCAGGCCTCCTACAGACAATGCACTTTGGTTTATTGCGCTATCTCTAATAGCACCCGAGATATCACCAGATACATATTGGATTTTCCCCTGACCCTGAGTGTCCGGCCCCATGTGACCGTGGTTTTATCGGCCCCTGCTGCTCGGAGGTCGTTCCCGCTGGCCAGATTCATGCGCCAGGCCTCCTACAGACAATGCACATTGGTTTATTGCGCTATCTCTAATAGCATCCGGGATATCACCAGATATATATTGGATTTTTCACTCACCCTGAGTGTCCGGCCCCATGAGACGGTGGTTTTCTCGGCCCCTGGTGGTCCGAGGTCGTTCCCGCTCCACAGATACATGCGCCAGGGCCTCCTGCAGATAATTCACTTTGGTTTATTGCGCTATCTCTAATAGCACCCATGATATCACCAGATATATATTCGATTTTCCCCTGACCCTGAGCGTCCGGCCCCATGAGACGGTGGTTTTCTCGGCCCCTGGTGGTCCGAGGTCGTTTCCACTGCCCAGATTCATGCGCCAGGGCCTCCTACAGACAATGCACTTTGATTTATTGCGGTATCTGTAAGAGCACCCGAGATATCAACAGATATATATTGGATTTTCCCCTGACCCTGAGTGTCCGGCCCCATGAGACGGTGGTTTTCTCGGCCCCTGGTGATCCGAGGTCGTTCCCGCTGGCCAGATTCATGCGCCAGGCCTCCTACAGACAATACACTTTGGTTAATTGCGCTATCTCTAATAGCATACGAGATATCACCAGATATATGTTGGATTTTTCCCTCACCCTGAGTGTCCGGCCACATGAGACTGCGGTTTTCTCGGCCCCTGGTGGTCCGAGGTCGTTCCCGCTCCACAGATTCATGCGCCAGGGCCTCCTGCAGATAATTCACTTTGGTTTATTGCGCTATCTCTAAGAGCACCCGAGATATCCCCAGATATATATTGGATTTTCCCCTGACCCTGACCGTCCGGCCCCATGAGACGGTGGTTTTCTCGGCCCCTGGTGGTCCGAGGTCGTTCCCGCTGCCCAGATTCATGCGCCAGGGCCTCCTACAGACAATGCACTTTGATTTATTTCGCTATCTGTAATAGCACCCGAGATATCAACAGATATATATTGGATTTTTCTCTGATACTGAGTGTCCGGCCCCATGAGACGGTGGTTTTCTCGGCCCCTGGTGGTCCGAGGTCGTTCCCGCTGGCCAGATTCATGCGCCAGGCCTCCTACAGACAATGCACTCTGGTTTATTGCGCTATCTCTAATAGCATCCGAGATATCACCAGATATATGTTGGATTTTTCCCTCACCCTGAGTGTCCGTCCCCATGAGACGGCGGTTTTCTCGGCCCCTGGTGGTCCGAGGTCGTTCCCGCTCCACAGATGCATGCGCCAGGGCCTCCTGCAGATAATTCACTTTGGTTTATTGCGCTATCTCTAATAGCACCCGAGATATCACCAGATATATATTCGATTTTCCCCTGACCCTGAGCGTCCGGCCCCATGTGACGGTGGTTTTCTCGGCCCCAGGAGGTCCGATGTCGTTCCCGCTTCACAGATGCATGCGCCAGGGCCTCCTGCAGATAATTCACTTAGGTTTATTGCGCTATCTCTAATAGCACCCGAGATATCACCAGATATATATTGGATTTTCCACTGACCCTGAGTGTCCGGCCCCATGAGACGGTGGTTTTCTCGGCCCCTGGTGGTCCGAGGTCGTTCCCGCTGCACAGATTCATGCGCCAGGGTCTCCTGAGGATAATTCACTTTGGTTTATTGCGCTATCTCTAATAGCACCCGTGATATCACCAGATATATATTCGATTTTCCCCTGACCCTGAGCGTCCGGCCCCATGAGACGGTGGTTTTCTCGGCCCCAGGAGGTCCGATGTCGTTCCCGCTTCACAGATGCATGCGCCAGGGCCTCCTGCAGATAATTCACTTTGGTTTATTGCTGTATCTCTAATAGCACCCGAGATATCGCCAGATATATATTGGATTTTCCCCTGACACTGAGTGTCCGGCCCCATGAGACGGTGGTTTTCTCGGCCCCTGGTGGTCCGAGGTCGTTCCCGCTGGCCAGATTCATGCGCCAGGCCTCCTACAGACAATGCACTTTGGTTTATTGCGCTATCTCTAATAGCACCCGAGATATCACCAGATATATATTGGATTTTCCCCTGACACTGAGTGTCCGGCCCCATGGGACGGAGGTTTTCTCGGCCCCTGGTGGTCCGAGGTCGTTCCCGCTGCACAGATTCATGCGCCAGGGCCTCCTGCAGATAATTCACTTTGGTTTATTGCGCTATCTCTAATTGCACCCGAGATATCGCCAGATATATATTGGATTTTCCCCGGACACTGAGTGTCCGGCCCCATGAGACGGTGGTTTTCTCGGCCCCTGGTTATCCGAGGTCGTTCCCGCTGGCCAGATTCATGCGCCAGGCCTCCTACAGACAATGCACTTTGGTTTATTGCGCTATCTCTAATAGCACCCGAGATATCACCAGATACATATTGGATTTTCCCCTGACCCCGAGTGTCCGGCCCCATGTGACCGTGGTTTTCTCGGCCCCTGGTGCTCCGAGGTCGTTCCCGCTGGCCAGATTCATGCGCCAGGTCTCCTACAGACAATGCACATTGGTTTATTGCGCTATCTCTAATAGCACCCGAGATATCACCAGATATATTTTGGATTTTCCCCTGACCCTGAGCGTCCGGCCCCATGAGACGGTGGTTTTCTCGGCCCCTGGTGGTCCGAGGTCGTTCCCGCTGGCCAGATTCATGCGCCAGGCATCCTACAGACAATGAACTTTGGTTTATTGCGCTATCTCTAAGAGCACCCGAGATATCCCCAGATATATATTGGATTTTCCCCTGACCCTGACCGTCCTGCCCCATGAGACGGTGGTTTTCTCGGCCCCTGGTGGTCCGAGGTCGTTCCCGCTGCCCAGATTCATGCGCCAGGTCCTCCTACAGACAATGCACTTTGATTTATTTCGCTATCTGTAATAGCACCCGAGATATCAACAGATATATATTGGATTTTTCTCTGACCCTGAGTGTCCGGCCCCATGAGACGGTGGTTTTCTCGGCCCTTGGTGGTCCGAGGTCGTTCCCGCTGGCCAGATTCATGCGCCAGGCATCCTACAGACAATGAACTTTGGTTTATTGCGCTATCTCTAATAGCACCCGAGATATAGCCAGATATATATTGGATTTTCCCCTGACACTGAGTGTCCGGCCCCATGTGACCGTGGTGTTCTCGGCCCCTAGTGCTCCGAGGTCGTTCCCGCTGGCCAGATTCATGCACCAGGCCTCCTACAGACAATGCACTTTGGTTTATTGCGCTATCTCTAATATCACCCGAGATATCCCCAGATATATATTGGATTTTCCCCTGACCCTGAGCGCCGGCCCAATGAGACGGTGGTTTTCTCGGCCCCTGGTGGTCCGAGGTCGTTCCCGCTGGCCAGATTCATGCGCCAGGCCACCTACAGACAATGCACTTTGGTCTATTGCGCTATCTCTAATAGCACCCGAGATATCACCAGATATATATTGGATTTTCCCCTGACCCTGACCGTCCTGCCCCATGAGACGGTGGTTTTCTCGGCCCCTGGTGGTCCGAGGTCGTTCCCGCTGCCCAGATCCATGCGCCAGGGACTCCTACAGACAATGCACTTTGATTTATTGCGCTATCTGTAATAGCACCCGGGATATCAGCAGATATATATTGGATTTTTCTCTGACCCTGATTGTCCGGCCCCATGAGACGGTGGTTTTCTCGGCCCCTGGTGGTCCGAGGTCGTTCCCGCTACACAGAAGCATGCACCAGGGCCTCCTGCAGATAATTCACTTTGGTTTATTGCGCTATATCTAATAGCATCCGAGATATCACCAGATATATATTTGATTTTTCCCTGACCCTGAGTGTCCGGCCCCATGAGACGGTGGTTTTCTCGGCCCCTGGTGGTCCAAGGTCGTTCCCGCTGCACGCATTCATGCGCCAGGGCTTCCTGCATACAATGTACTTTGATTTATCGCGCTATCTGTGATAGCACCCGAGATATCACCAGATATATATTGGATTTTTACATGACATTGGGTGACAGATACCGAAAATCTGTAATTTTCTCGGCCCCTGGTGGTCCGATGTCGTTCCTGCTGCACAGATTCATGCGCAAGTGCCTCCTACGGACAATGCACTTTGATTTATTGCGCTATCTGTAATAGCACCCTAGATATCCCCAGATATATATTGGATTTTTCTCTGACCCTGAGTGTCCGGCCCCATGAGACGGTGGTTTTCTCGGCCCCTGGTGGTCCGAGGACGTTCCCGCTACACAGATGCATGCACCAGGGCCTCCTGCAGATAATTCACTTTGGTTTATTGCGCTATATCTAATAGCACCCGAGATATCACTAGATATATATTGGATTTTCCCCTGACCCTGAGTGTCCGGCCCCATGAGACGGTGGTTTTCTCGGCCCCTGGTGGTTCGAGGTCGTTCCCGCTGCACGCATTCATGCGCCAGGGCTTCCTGCAGTCAATGTACTTTGATTTATCGCGCTATCTGTAATACCACCCGAGATATCACCAGATATATGCTGGATTTTTACATGACCTTGGGTAACGGATTCCGAATATGTGTAATTTTCTCGGCCCCTGGTGGTCCGAGGTCGTTCCCGCTACACACATGCATGCGCCAGGGCCTCCTGCAGATAATTCACTTTGGTTTATTGCGCTATCTCTAATAGCACCCGTGATATCACCAGATATATATTGGATTTTCCCCTGACCCTGAGTGTCCGGCCCCATGAGACGGTGGTTTTCTCGGCCCCTGGTGGTCCGAGGTCGTTCCCGCTGCACAGATTCCTGCGCCAGGGCCCCCTGCAGGTAACTAACTTTGGTTTATTGCGCTATCTCTAATAGCACCCGAGATATCACCAGATATATATTGGATTTTCCCTTGACCCTGTGTGTCCGCCCCCATGAGACGGTGATTTTCTCGGCCCCTGGTGGACCGATGTCGTTCCTGCTGCACAGAATCATGCGCCAGGGCCTCCTACAGACAATGCACTTTGATTTATCGCGCTATCTGTAATAGCACCCGAGATATCCCCAGATATGTATTTGATTTTTCCCTGACCCCGAGTATCAGGCCCCATGAGACGGTGGTTTTCTCGGCCCCTGGTGGTCCGGGGTCGTTCCCGCTGCACGCATTCATGAAGCCAGGGCTTCCTGCAGACAATACACGTTGATTTATCGCGCTATCTGTAATAGAACCCGAGATATCGCCAGATATATATTGGATTTTTACATGACATTGGGTGACAGATACCGAAAATCTGTAATTTTCTCGGCCCCTGGTGGTCCGATGTCGTTCCTGCTGCACAGATTCCGGCGCCAGGGCCCCCTGCAGATAATTCACTTTGGTTTATTGCGCTATCTGCAATAGCACCCGAGATACCACCAGATATATATTGGATTTTTCCCTGACCCTGAGTGTAAGGCCCCATGAGACGGTGGTTTTCTCGGCCCCTGGTGGTCCGAGGTCGTTCCCGCTGCCCAGATTCACGCGCCAGGGCCTCCTACCGACAATGCACTTTGATTTATTGCGCTATCTGTAATAGCAACCGAGATATCGCCAGATATATATTGCATTTTTCTCTGACCCTGAGGGTCCGGACCCATGAGACGGTGGTTTTCTCGGCCCCTGGTGGTCCGAGGTCGTTCCCGCTGCACAGATTCATGCGCCAGGGCCACCTGCCCGATAATTCACCTTGGTTTATTGCGCTATCTCTAGTAGCACACGAGATATCACCAGATATATATTGGATTTTTCCCTGACCCTGAGTGCCCGGGCCCATGAGACTGTAATTTTCTCGGCCCTTGGTGGTCCGAGGTCGTTCCCGCTGCACAGATTCATGCGCCAGGGCCTCCTACCGACAATGGACTTTGATTTATTGCGCTATCTCTAATAGCACCCGAGGTATCACCAGATATATATTGGATTTTTCCCTGACCCTGAGTGTCCGGCCCCATGAGACGGTGGTTTTCTCGGCCCCTGGTGGTCCGAGATCGTTCCCGCTGCACAGATTCATGCGCCAGGGCCACCTGCCCGATAATTCACCTTGGTTTATTGCGCTATCTCTAGTAGCACACGAGATATCACCAGATATATATTGGATTTTTCCCTGACCCTGAGTGTCCGGCCCCATGAGACGGTGGTTTTCTCGGCCCCTGGTGGTCCGAGGTCGCTCCCGCTGCACAGATTCCCGCGCCAGGGCCTCCTGCAGATAATGCACCTTGATTTATTGCGCTATCTGAAATAGCACCCGAGATATCACCAGATATATATTGGATTTTCCCCTGACCCTGAGTGCCCGGGCCCGTGAGACTGTAATTTTCTCGGCCCTTGGTCGTCCGAGGTCGTTCCCGCTGCACAGATTCATGCGCCAGGGCGTCCTACAGACAATGCACTTTGATTTATTGCGCTATCTGTAATAGTACCCGAGATATCACCTGCTATATATTGGATTTTTCCCTGAACCTGAGTGTCCTGCCCCATGAGACGGTGGTTTTCTCGGCCCCTGGTGGTCCGAGGTCGTTCCCGCTGCACAGATTCTTGCGCCAGGGCCTCCTACAGACAATGCACTTTGATTTATTTCACGATCTGAAACAGCACCCGAGATATCACCAGATATATATTGGATTTTTCCCTGACCCTGAGTGTCCGGCACCATAGGACGGTGGTTTCCTCGGCCCCTGGTGGTCCGAGGTCGTTCCCGCTGCACAGATTCACGCGCCAGGGCCTCCTGCAGATAATGCACCTTGATTTATTGCGCTATCTGAAATAGCACCCGAGATATCACCAGATATATATTGGATTTTCCCCTGACCCTGAGTGCCCGGGCCCGTGAGACTGTAATTTTCTCGGCCCTTGGTCGTCCGAGGTCGTTCCCGCTGCACAGATTCATGCGCCAGGGCCTCCTACAGACAATGCACTTTGATTTATTGCGCTATCTGTAATAGTACCCGAGATATCACCTGCTATATATTGGATTTTTCCCTGAACCTGAGTGTCCTGCCCCATGAGACGGTGGTTTTCTCGGCCCCTGGTGGTCCGAGGTCGTTCCCGCTGCACAGATTCTTGCGCCAGGGCCTCCTACAGACAATGCACTTTGATTTATTTCGCGATCTGAAACAGCACCCGAGATATCACCAGATATATATTGGATTTTTCCCTGACCCTGAGTGTCCGGCACCATGGGACGGTGGTTTCCTCGGCCCCTGGTGGTCCGAGGTCGTTCCCGCTGCACAGATTCATGCGCCAGGGCCTCCTACAGACAATGCACCTTGATTTATTGCGCTATCTCTAATAGCATCCGAGATATCGCCAGATATATGTTGGATTTTTCCCTCACCCTGAGTGTCCGGCCCCATGAGACGGCGGTTTTCTCGGCCCCTGGTGGTCCGAGGTCGTTCCCGCTCCACAGATTCATGCGCCAGGGCCTCCTACAGACAATGCACTTTGATTTATTGCGCTATCTGTAATAGCACCCGAGGTATCACCTGATATATATTGGATTTTTCCCTGACCCTGAGTGTCCGGCCCAATGTGACGGTGGTTTTCTCGGCCCCTGGTTGTCCGAGGTCGTTCCCGCTGCACAGGCTCATGCGCCAGGGCCTCCTACAGACAATGCACTTTGATTTATTGGGCTATCTGTAATAGCACCCGAGATATCACCGGATATATATTGGATTTTTCCCTGACCCTGAGTGTCCGGCCCCATGAGACGGTGGTTTTCTCGGCCATTGGTGGTCCGAGGTCGTTCCCGCTGCACATATTCATGCGCCAGGGCCTCCTGCAGATAATTCACTTGGGTTTATTGAGCTATCTCTAATAGCACCCGAGATATCACCAGATATATATTGGATTTTCCCCTGACCCTGAGTGTCCGGGCGCATGAGACGGTGGTTCTCTCGGCCATTGGTGGTCCGAGGTCGTTCCCGCTGCACAGATTCATGCGCCAGGGCCTCCTGCAGATAATTCACTTTGGTTTATTGCTGTATCTCTAATAGCACCCGAGATATCGCCAGATATATATTGGATTTTCCCCTGACACTGAGTGTCCGGCCCCATGAGACGGTGGTTTTCTCGGCCCCTGGTGGTCCGAGGTCGTTGCCGCTGGCCAGATTCATGCGCCAGGCCTCCTACAGACAATGCACTTTGGTTTATTGCGCTATCTCTAATAGCACCCGAGATATCACCAGATATATATTGGATTTTCCCCTGACACTGAGTGTCCGGCCCCATGGGACGGAGGTTTTCTCGGCCCCTGGTGGTCCGAGGTCGTTCCCGCTGCACAGATTCATGCGCCAGGGCCTCCTGCAGATAATTCACTTTGGTTTATTGCGCTATCTCTAATTGCACCCGAGATATCGCCAGATATATATTGGATTTTCCCCGGACACTGAGTGTCCGGCCCCATGAGACGGTGGTTTTCTCGGCCCCTGGTTATCCGAGGTCGTTCCCGCTGGCCAGATTCATGCGCCAGGCCTCCTACAGACAATGCACTTTGGTTTATTGCGCTATCTCTAATAGCACCCGAGATATCACCAGATACATATTGGATTTTCCCCTGACCCCGAGTGCCCGGCCCCATGTGACCGTGGTTTTCTCGGCCCCTGGTGCTCCGAGGTCGTTCCCGCTGGCCAGATTCATGCGCCAGGTCTCCTACAGACAATGCACATTGGTTTATTGCGCTATCTCTAATAGCACCCGAGATATCACCAGATATATTTTGGATTTTCCCCTGACCCTGAGCGTCCGGCCCCATGAGACGGTGGTTTTCTCGGCCCCTGGTGGTCCGAGGTCGTTCCCGCGGGCCAGATTCATGCGCCAGGCCTCCTGCAGATAATTCACTTTGGTTTATTGCGCTATCTCTAATAGCACCCCAGATATCACCAGATATATATTGGATTTTCCCCTGACCCTGAGTGTCCGGCCCCATGGGACGGAGGTTTTCTCGGCCCCTGGTGGTCCGAGGTCGTTCCCGCTGCACAGATTCATGCGCCGGGGCCTCCTGCAGATAATTCACTTTGGTTTATTGCGCTATCTCTAATTGCACCCGAGATATCGCCAGATATATATTGGATTTTCCCCGGACACTGAGTGTCCGGCCCCATGAGACGGTGGTTTTCTCGGCCCCTGGTTGTCCGAGGTCGTTCCGGCTGGCCAGATTCATGCGCCAGGCCTCCTACAGACAATGCACTTTGGTTTATTGCGCTATCTCTAATAGCACCCGAGATATCACCAGATACATATTGGATTTTCCCCTGACCCTGAGTGTCCGGCCCCATGAGACGGCGGTTTTCTCGGCCCCTGGTGGTCCGAGGTCGTTCCCGCTCCACAGATTCATGCGCCAGGGCCTCCTGCAGATAATTCACTTTGGTTTATTGCGCTATCTCTAAGAGCACCCGAGATATCCCCAGATATATATTGGATTTTCCCCTGACCCTGACCGTCCTGCCCCATGAGACGGTGGTTTTCTCGGCCCCTGGTGGTCCGAGGTCGTTCCCGCTGCCCAGATTCATGCGCCAGGTCCTCCTACAGACAATGCACTTTGATTTATTTCGCTATCTGTAATAGCACCCGAGATATCAACAGATATATATTGGATTTTTCTCTGACCCTGAGTGTCCGGCCCCATGAGACGGTGGTTTTCTCGGCCCTTGGTGGTCCGAGGTCGTTCCCGCTGGCCAGATTCATGCGCCAGGCATCCTACAGACAATGAACTTTGGTTTATTGCGCTATCTCTAATAGCACCCGAGATATAGCCAGATATATATTGGATTTTCCCCTGACACTGAGTGTCCGGCCCCATGTGACCGTGGTGTTCTCGGCCCCTAGTGCTCCGAGGTCGTTCCCGCTGGCCAGATTCATGCACCAGGCCTCCTACAGACAATGCACTTTGGTTTATTGCGCTATCTCTAATATCACCCGAGATATCCCCAGATATATATTGGATTTTCCCCTGACCCTGAGCGCCGGCCCAATGAGACGGTGGTTTTCTCGGCCCCTGGTGGTCCGAGGTCGTTCCCGCTGGCCAGATTCATGCGCCAGGCCACCTACAGACAATGCACTTTGGTCTATTGCGCTATCTCTAATAGCACCCGAGATATCACCAGATATATATTGGATTTTCCCCTGACCCTGACCGTCCTGCCCCATGAGACGGTGGTTTTCTCGGCCCCTGGTGGTCCGAGGTCGTTCCCGCTGCCCAGATCCATGCGCCAGGGACTCCTACAGACAATGCACTTTGATTTATTGCGCTATCTGTAATAGCACCCGGGATATCAGCAGATATATATTGGATTTTTCTCTGACCCTGATTGTCCGGCCCCATGAGACGGTGGTTTTCTCGGCCCCTGGTGGTCCGAGGTCGTTCCCGCTACACAGAAGCATGCACCAGGGCCTCCTGCAGATAATTCACTTTGGTTTATTGCGCTATATCTAATAGCATCCGAGATATCACCAGATATATATTTGATTTTTCCCTGACCCTGAGTGTCCGGCCCCATGAGACGGTGGTTTTCTCGGCCCCTGGTGTTCCAAGGTCGTTCCCGCTGCACGCATTCATGCGCCAGGGCTTCCTGCATACAATGTACTTTGATTTATCGCGCTATCTGTAATAGCACCCGAGATATCACCAGATATATATTGGATTTTTACATGACATTGGGTGACAGATACCGAAAATCTGTAATTTTCTCGGCCCCTGGTGGTCCGATGTCGTTCCTGCTGCACAGATTCATGCGCAAGTGCCTCCTACGGACAATGCACTTTGATTTATTGCGCTATCTGTAATAGCACCCTAGATATCCCCAGATATATATTGGATTTTTCTCTGACCCTGAGTGTCCGGCCCCATGAGACGGTGGTTTTCTCGGCCCCTGGTGGTCCGAGGACGTTCCCGCTACACAGATGCATGCACCAGGGCCTCCTGCAGATAATTCACTTTGGTTTATTGCGCTATATCTAATAGCACCCGAGATATCACTAGATATATATTGGATTTTCCCCTGACCCTGAGTGTCCGGCCCCATGAGACGGTGGTTTTCTCGGCCCCTGGTGGTTCGAGGTCGTTCCCGCTGCACGCATTCATGCGCCAGGGCTTCCTGCAGTCAATGTACTTTGATTTATCGCGCTATCTGTAATACCACCCGAGATATCACCAGATATATGCTGGATTTTTACATGACCTTGGGTAACGGATTCCGAATATGTGTAATTTTCTCGGCCCCTGGTGGTCCGAGGTCGTTCCCGCTACACACATGCATGCGCCAGGGCCTCCTGCAGATAATTCACTTTGGTTTATTGCGCTATCTCTAATAGCACCCGTGATATCACCAGATATATATTGGATTTTCCCCTGACCCTGAGTGTCCGGCCCCATGAGACGGTGGTTTTCTCGGCCCCTGGTGGTCCGAGGTCGTTCCCGCTGCACAGATTCCTGCGCCAGGGCCCCCTGCAGGTAACTAACTTTGGTTTATTGCGCTATCTCTAATAGCACCCGAGATATCACCAGATATATATTGGATTTTCCCTTGACCCTGTGTGTCCGCCCCCATGAGACGGTGATTTTCTCGGCCCCTGGTGGACCGATGTCGTTCCTGCTGCACAGAATCATGCGCCAGGGCCTCCTACAGACAATGCACTTTGATTTATCGCGCTATCTGTAATAGCACCCGAGATATCCCCAGATATATATTTGATTTTTCCCTGACCCCGAGTATCAGGCCCCATGAGACGGTGGTTTTCTCGGCCCCTGGTGGTCCGGGGTCGTTCCCGCTGCACGCATTCATGAAGCCAGGGCTTCCTGCAGACAATACACGTTGATTTATCGCGCTATCTGTAATAGAACCCGAGATATCGCCAGATATATATTGGATTTTTACATGACATTGGGTGACAGATACCGAAAATCTGTAATTTTCTCGGCCCCTGGTGGTCCGATGTCGTTCCTGCTGCACAGATTCCGGCGCCAGGGCCCCCTGCAGATAATTCACTTTGGTTTATTGCGCTATCTGCAATAGCACCCGAGATACCACCAGATATATATTGGATTTTTCCCTGACCCTGAGTGTAAGGCCCCATGAGACGGTGGTTTTCTCGGCCCCTGGTGGTCCGAGGTCGTTCCCGCTGCCCAGATTCACGCGCGAGGGCCTCCTACCGACAATGCACTTTGATTTATTGCGCTATCTGTAATAGCAACCGAGATATCGCCAGATATATATTGCATTTTTCTCTGACCCTGAGGGTCCGGACCCATGAGACGGTGGTTTTCTCGGCCCCTGGTGGTCCGAGGTCGTTTCCGCTACACAGATGCATGCGCCAGGGCCTCCTGCAGGTAATTCACTTTGGTTTATTGCGCTATATCTAATAGCACCCGAGATATCACTAGATATATATTGGATTTTCCCCTGACCCTGACAGTCCGGCCACATGAGACGGTGGTTTTCTCGGCCCTTGATGGTCCGAGGTCGTTCCCGCTGGACAGATTCATGCGCCAGGGCCTCCTGCAGACAATGCACTTTGATTTATCGCGCTATATCTAATAGCACCCGAGATATCACCAGATATATATTGGATTATTCCCTGACCCTGAGTGTCCGGCCCCATGGGACGGTGGTTTCCTCGGCCCCTGGTGGTCCGAGGTCGTTCCCGCTGCAGGGATTCATGCGCCAGGGCCTCCTGCAGATAATTCACTTTGGTTTATTGCGCTATCTCTAATAGCACCCGAGATATCACCAGATATATATTGGATTTTCCCCTGACCCTGAGTGCCCGGGCCCATGAGACTGTAATTTTCTCGGCCCTTGGTGGTCCGAGGTCGTTCCCGCTGCACAGATTCATGCGCCAGGGCCTCCTACCGACAATGGACTTTGATTTATTGCGCTATCTCTAATAGCACCCGAGGTATCACCAGATATATATTGGATTTTTCCCTGACCCTGAGTGTCCGGCCCCATGAGACGGTGGTTTTCTCGGCCCCTGGTGGTCCGAGATCGTTCCCGCTGCACAGATTCATGCGCCAGGGCCACCTGCCCGATAATTCACCTTGGTTTATTGCGCTATCTCTAGTAGCACACGAGATATCACCAGCTATATATTGGATTTTTCCCTGACCCTCAGTGTCCGGCCCCATGAGACGGTGGTTTTCTCGACCCCTGGTGGTCCGAGGTCGTTCCCGCTGCCCAAATTCATGCGCCAGGGCCTCCTGCAGACAATGCACTTTGATTTATCGCGCTATCTGTAATACAACCCGAGATATCACCAGATATATGCTGGATTTTTACATGAAATTGGGTGTCGGATACCGAAAATCTGTAATTTTCTCGGCCGCTGGTGTTCCGAGTTCGTTCCCGCTGCGCAGATTAATGCGCCAGGGCCTCCTGCAGATAATTCACTTTGGATTATTGCGCTATCTCTAATAGCACCCGAGATATCACCAGATATATATTGGATTTTTCCCTGACCCTGAGTGTCCGGCCCCATGAGACGGTGGTTTTCTCGGCCCCTGGTGGTCCGAGGTCGCTCCCGCTGCACAGATTCCCGCGCCAGGGCCTCCTGCAGATAATGCACCTTGATTTATTGCGCTATCTGAAATAGCACCCGAGATATCACCAGATATATATTGGATTTTCCCCTGACCCTGAGTGCCCGGGCCCGTGAGACTGTAATTTTCTCGGCCCTTGGTCGTCCGAGGTCGTTCCCGCTGCACAGATTCATGCGCCAGGGCCTCCTACAGACAATGCACTTTGATTTATTGCGCTATCTGTAATAGTACCCGAGATATCACCTGCTATATATTGGATTTTTCCCTGAACCTGAGTGTCCTGCCCCATGAGACGGTGGTTTTCTCGGCCCCTGGTGGTCCGAGGTCGTTCCCGCTGCACAGATTCTTGCGCCAGGGCCTCCTACAGACAATGCACTTTGATTTATTTCACGATCTGAAACAGCACCCGAGATATCACCAGATATATATTGGATTTTTCCCTGACCCTGAGTGTCCGGCACCATAGGACGGTGGTTTCCTCGGCCCCTGGTGGTCCGAGGTCGTTCCCGCTGCACAGATTCACGCGCCAGGGCCTCCTGCAGATAATGCACCTTGATTTATTGCGCTATCTGAAATAGCACCCGAGATATCACCAGATATATATTGGATTTTCCCCTGACCCTGAGTGCCCGGGCCCGTGAGACTGTAATTTTCTCGGCCCTTGGTCGTCCGAGGTCGTTCCCGCTGCACAGATTCATGCGCCAGGGCCTCCTACAGACAATGCACTTTGATTTATTGCGCTATCTGTAATAGTACCCGAGATATCACCTGCTATATATTGGATTTTTCCCTGAACCTGAGTGTCCTGCCCCATGAGACGGTGGTTTTCTCGGCCCCTGGTGGTCCGAGGTCGTTCCCGCTGCACAGATTCTTGCGCCAGGGCCTCCTACAGACAATGCACTTTGATTTATTTCGCGATCTGAAACAGCACCCGAGATATCACCAGATATATATTGGATTTTTTCCTGACCCTGAGTGTCCGGCACCATGGGACGGTGGTTTCCTCGGCCCCTGGTGGTCCGAGGTCGTTCCCGCTGCACAGATTCATGCGCCAGGGCCTCCTACAGACAATGCACCTTGATTTATTGCGCTATCTCTAATAGCATCCGAGATATCGCCAGATATATGTTGGATTTTTCCCTCACCCTGAGTGTCCGGCCCCATGAGACGGCGGTTTTCTCGGCCCCTGGTGGTCCGAGGTCGTTCCCGCTCCACAGATTCATGCGCCAGGGCCTCCTACAGACAATGCACTTTGATTTATTGCCCTATCTGTAATAGCACCCGAGGTATCACCTGATATATATTGGATTTTTCCCTGACCCTGAGTGTCCGGCCCAATGTGACGGTGGTTTTCTCGGCCCCTGGTTGTCCGAGGTCGTTCCCGCTGCACAGGCTCATGCGCCAGGGCCTCCTACAGACAATGCACTTTGATTTATTGGGCTATCTGTAATAGCACCCGAGATATCACCGGATATATATTGGATTTTTCCCTGACCCTGAGTGTCCGGCCCCATGAGACGGTGGTTTTCTCGGCCATTGGTGGTCCGAGGTCGTTCCCGCTGCACATATTCATGCGCCAGGGCCTCCTGCAGATAATTCACTTGGGTTTATTGAGCTATCTCTAATAGCACCCGAGATATCACCAGATATATATTGGATTTTCCCCTGACCCTGAGTGTCCGGGCGCATGAGACGGTGGTTCTCTCGGCCATTGGTGGTCCGAGGTCGTTCCCGCTGCACAGATTCATGCGCCAGGGCCTCCTGCAGATGATTCACTTGGGTTTATTGAGCTATCTCTAATAGCACGCTAGATATCACCAGATATATATTGGATTTTCCCATGACCCTGAGTGTCCGACCGCATGAGACGGTGGTTTTCTCGGCCCCTGGTGGTCCGAGGTCGTTCCCGCTGCACAGATTCATGCGCCAGGGCCTCCTGCAGATAATTCACTTTGGTTTATTGCGCTATCTCTAATAGCCCCCGAGATATCACCAGATATATATTGGATTTTCCCCTGACCCTGAGTGTCCGGCCCCATGAGACGGTGGTTTTCTCCGCCCCTGGTGGTCCGAGGTCGTTCCCACTGCCCAGATTCATGCGCCAGGGCCTCCTACAGATAATGCACTTTGATTTATTGCGCTATCTGTAATAGCACCCGTGATATCACCAGATATATATTGGATTTTTCCCTGACCCTGAGTGTCCGGCCCCATGAGACGGTAGTTTTCTCGGCCCCTGGTGGTCCGAGGTCGTTCCCGCTGCACAGATTCATGTTCCAGGGGCTCCTGCAGATAATTCACTTTGGTTTATTGCGCTATCTCTAATAGCACCCGAGATATCACCAGATATATATTGGATTTTTCCCTGACCCTGAGTGTCCGACTCCATGATACGGTGGTGTTCTCGGCACCTGGTGGTCCGAGGTCGTTCCCGCTGCACAGATTCATGCGCCAAGGCCTCGCGCAGACAATGCACCTTGGTTTATTATGCTATATCTAATAGCACCCGAGATATCACCAGATATATATTGGATTTTACCCTGACCGTGAATGTCCGGCCCCATGAGACGGTAGTTTTCTCGGCCCCTGGTGGTCCGAGGTCGATCCCGCTGCACAGATTCATGCGCCAGGGCCGCCTGCAGATAATTCACTTTGCTTTAGTGCGCTATCTGTAAGGGCACCCGAGATATCACCAGATATATATTGAATTTTTGCCCGACCCTGAGTGTCCGGCCCCATGTATCGGTGGTTTTCTCAGCCCCTGGCATTCCGAGGTCGATCCCGCTGCACAGATTCATGCGACAGGGCCTCCTACAGACAATGCCCTTTGATTTATTGCGCTATCTGTAATAGCACCCGAGATATCACCAGATATATATTGTATTTTCCCCTGACCCTGAGTGTCCGGCCGCATGAGACGGTGGTTTTCTAGGCCCCTGGTGGTCCGAGGTCGTTCCCGCTGCACAGATTCATATACCAGGGCCTCCTACAGACAATGCACTTTGATTTATTGCGCTATCTCTAATAGCACTGGAGATATCACCAGATATATATTGGATTTTCCCCTGACCCTGATTGTCCGGCCCCATGTGTCGGTGGTTTTCTCGGCCCCTGGTGGTCCGAGGTCGATCCCGCTGCACAGATACATGCGCCAGGGCCTCCTACAGAAAATGCAGTTTGATTTATTGCGCTATCTGTAATAGCAACCGAGATATCACTAGATATATATTGGATTTCCCCTGACCCTGACAGTCCGGCCCCATGAGACGGTAGTTTTCTCGGCCCCTGGTGGTCCGAGGTCGATCCCGCCGCACAGATTCATGCGCCAGGGTCACCTACAGAAAATGCAGTTTGATTTATTGCGCTATCTGTAATAGCACCCGAGATATCACCAGATATATATTGGATTTATCCCTGACCCTGACAGTCCGACCCCATGAGACGGTGGTTTTCTCGGCCCCTGGTGGTCCGAGGTCGTTCCTGCTGCACAGATTCATGCGCCAGGGCTTCCTGCAGACAGTTCACTTTGGTTTATTGCGCTATCTGTAATAGCACGCGAGATATCACCAGATATATGCTGGATTTTTACATGACCCTGGGTGACGGATTCCGAATATCTGTGATTTTCTCGGCGCCTGGTGGTCCGAGGTCGTTCCTGCTGCACAGATTCATTCGCCAGTGCCTCCTACAGACAATGCACTTTGATTTATTGCGCTATCTCTAATGGCACCCGAGATATCACCAGATATATATTGCATTTTTCCCTGACCCTGACACTCCGGCCCCATGAGACGGTGATTTTCTCGGCCCGTGGTGGTCCGAGGTCGATCCCGCTGCACAAATTCATGCGGCAGGGCCTCCTACAGACAATGCACTTTGATTTATTGCGCTATCTCTAATAGCACCCGAGATATCACCAGATATATATTGGATTTTCCCCTGACCCTGATTGTCCGGCCCCATGTGTCGGTGGTTTTCTCGGCTCCTGGTGGTCCGAGGTCGATCCCGCTGCACAGATTCATGCGACAGGGCCTCCTACAGACAATGCCCTTTGATTTATTGCGCTATCTGTAATAGCACCCGAGATATCACCAGATATATATTGGATTTTTCCCTGACTCTGAGTGTCCGGCCCCATGAGACGGTAGTTTTCTCGGCCCCTGGTGGTCCGAGGTCGATCCCGCCGCACAGATTCATGCGCCAGGGTCACCTACAGAAAATGCAGTTTGATTTATTGCGCTATCTGTAATAGCACCCGAGATATCACCAGATATATATTGGATTTATCCCTGACCATGACAGTCCGACCCCATGAGACGGTGGTTTTCTCGGCCCCTGGTGGTCCGAGGTCGTTCCTGCTGCACAGATTCATGCGCCAGGGCTTCCTGCAGACAGTTCACTTTGGTTTATTGCGCTATCTGAAATAGCACGAGAGATATCACCAGATATATGCTGGATTTTTACATGACCCTGGGTGACGGATTCCGAATATCTGTAATTTTCTCGGCGCCTGGTGGTCCGAGGTCGTTCCTGCTGCACAGATTCATTCGCCAGTGCCTCCTACAGACAATGCACTTTGATTTATTGCGCTATCTCTAATAGCACCCGAGATATCACCAGATATATATTGGATTTTTCCCTGACTCTGAGTGTCCGGCCCTATGAGACGGTGATTTTCTCGGCCCGTGGTGGTCCGAGGTCGATCCCGCTGCACAGATTCATGCGGCAGGGCCTCCTACAGACAATGCACTTTGATTTATTGCGCTATCTCTAATAGCACCCGAGATATCACCAGATATATATTGGATTTTCCCCTGAACCTGACAGTCCGGCCCCATGTGTCTGTGGTTTTCTCGGCCCCTGGTTGTCCGAGGTCGTTCCCGCTGCACAGATTCATGCGCCAGGGCCCCCTGCAGATAATTCACTTTGGTTTAGTGCGCTGTCTGTAATAGCACCCGAGATATCACCAGATATATATTGGATTTTTCCCTGACCCTGAGTGTCCGATCCAATGAGACGGTGGTTTTCTCGGCCCCTGGTGGTCCGAGGTCGATCCCGCTGCACAGATTCATGCGCCAGGGCCTCCTACAGAAAATGCAGTTTGATTTATTGGGCTATCTGTAATAGCACCCGAGATATCACCAGATATATATTGCATTTTTCCCTGACCCTGACACTCCGGCCCCATGAGACGGTGGTTTCCTCGGCCGCTGGTGGTCCGAGGTCGTTCCCACTGCACAGATTCATGCGCCAGGGCCTCCTACAGACAATGCACTTTGATTTGTTGCGCTATCTCTAATAGCACCCGAGATATAACCAGATATATATTGGATTTTCCCCTGACCCTGAGTGTCCGGCCCCATGTGTCGGTGGTTTTCTCGGCCCCTAGTGGTCCGAGGTCGCTCCCGCTGCACAGATTCATGCGCCAGGGCCTCCTACAGACAATGCACTTTGATTTATTGCGCTATCTCTAATAGCACCCGAGATATCACCAGATATATATTGGATTTTTCCCCGACCCTGAGTTTCCGTCCCCATGAGACTGTGGTTTTCTCGGCCCTTGGTGGTCCGAGGTCGTCCCGCTGCACAGATTCATGCGCCAGGGCCTCCTGCAGATAATTCTCTTTGGTGTATTGCGCTACCTCTAATAGCACTCGAGATATCACTAGATATATATTGGATTTTCCCCTGACCCTGAGTGTCCGGCGCCATGAGACTGTGGTTTTCTCGGCCCCTGGTGGTCCGAGGTCGTTCCCGCTGCACAGATTCATGCGCCAGGGCCTCCTACAGAAAATGCAGTTTGATTTATTGCGCTATCTGTAATAGCACCCGAGATATCACTAGATATATATTGGATTTTTCCCTGACCCTGAGTGTCCGACTACATGAGACGGTGGTTTTCTCGGCCCCTGGTGGTCCGAGGTCGTTCCCGCTGCACAGATTCATGCGCCAGGGCCTCGTGCAGTCAAGGCACCTTGGTTTATTATGCTATCTCTAATAGCACCCGAGATATCACCATATATACATATTGGATTTTTCCCTGACCCTGAGTGTCCGGCCCTATGAGACGGTTGTTTTCTCGGCCCCTGGTGGTCCGAGGTCGTTCCCGCTGCACAGATTCATGCGCCAGGGCCTCCTACAGACAATGCACTTTGATTTATTGCGCTATCTGTAATAGTACCCGAGATATCACCTGCTATATATTGGATTTTTCCCTGAACCTGAGTGTCCTGCCCCATGAGACGGTGGTTTTCTCGGCCCCTGGTGGTCCGAGGTCGTTCCCGCTGCACAGATTCTTGCGCCAGGGCCTCCTACAGACAATGCACTTTGATTTATTTCGCGATCTGAAACAGCACCCGAGATATCACCAGATATATATTGGATTTTTTCCTGACCCTGAGTGTCCGGCACCATGGGACGGTGGTTTCCTCGGCCCCTGGTGGTCCGAGGTCGTTCCCGCTGCACAGATTCATGCGCCAGGGCCTCCTACAGACAATGCACCTTGATTTATTGCGCTATCTCTAATAGCATCCGAGATATCGCCAGATATATGTTGGATTTTTCCCTCACCCTGAGTGTCCGGCCCCATGAGACGGCGGTTTTCTCGGCCCCTGGTGGTCCGAGGTCGTTCCCGCTCCACAGATTCATGCGCCAGGGCCTCCTACAGACAATGCACTTTGATTTATTGCGCTATCTGTAATAGCACCCGAGGTATCACCTGATATATATTGGATTTTTCCCTGACCCTGAGTGTCCGGCCCAATGTGACGGTGGTTTTCTCGGCCCCTGGTTGTCCGAGGTCGTTCCCGCTGCACAGGCTCATGCGCCAGGGCCTCCTACAGACAATGCACTTTGATTTATTGGGCTATCTGTAATAGCACCCGAGATATCACCGGATATATATTGGATTTTTCCCTGACCCTGAGTGTCCGGCCCCATGAGACGGTGGTTTTCTCGGCCATTGGTGGTCCGAGGTCGTTCCCGCTGCACATATTCATGCGCCAGGGCCTCCTGCAGATAATTCACTTGGGTTTATTGAGCTATCTCTAATAGCACCCGAGATATCACCAGATATATATTGGATTTTCCCCTGACCCTGAGTGTCCGGGCGCATGAGACGGTGGTTCTCTCGGCCATTGGTGGTCCGAGGTCGTTCCCGCTGCACAGATTCATGCGCCAGGGCCTCCTGCAGATGATTCACTTGGGTTTATTGAGCTATCTCTAATAGCACGCTAGATATCACCAGATATATATTGGATTTTCCCATGACCCTGAGTGTCCGACCGCATGAGACGGTGGTTTTCTCGGCCCCTGGTGGTCCGAGGTCGTTCCCGCTGCACAGATTCATGCGCCAGGGCCTCCTGCAGATAATTCACTTTGGTTTATTGCGCTATCTCTAATAGCCCCCGAGATATCACCAGATATATATTGGATTTTCCCCTGACCCTGAGTGTCCGGCCCCATGAGACGGTGGTTTTCTCCGCCCCTGGTGGTCCGAGGTCGTTCCCACTGCCCAGATTCATGCGCCAGGGCCTCCTACAGATAATGCACTTTGATTTATTGCGCTATCTGTAATAGCACCCGTGATATCACCAGATATATATTGGATTTTTCCCTGACCCTGAGTGTCCGGCCCCATGAGACGGTAGTTTTCTCGGCCCCTGGTGGTCCGAGGTCGTTCCCGCTGCACAGATTCATGTTCCAGGGGCTCCTGCAGATAATTCACTTTGGTTTATTGCGCTATCTCTAATAGCACCCGAGATATCACCAGATATATATTGGATTTTTCCCTGACCCTGAGTGTCCGACTCCATGATACGGTGGTGTTCTCGGCACCTGGTGGTCCGAGGTCGTTCCCGCTGCACAGATTCATGCGCCAAGGCCTCGCGCAGACAATGCACCTTGGTTTATTATGCTATATCTAATAGCACCCGAGATATCACCAGATATATATTGGATTTTACCCTGACCGTGAATGTCCGGCCCCATGAGACGGTAGTTTTCTCGGCCCCTGGTGGTCCGAGGTCGATCCCGCTGCACAGATTCATGCGCCAGGGCCGCCTGCAGATAATTCACTTTGCTTTAGTGCGCTATCTGTAAGGGCACCCGAGATATCACCAGATATATATTGAATTTTTGCCCGACCCTGAGTGTCCGGCCCCATGTATCGGTGGTTTTCTCAGCCCCTGGCATTCCGAGGTCGATCCCGCTGCACAGATTCATGCGACAGGGCCTCCTACAGACAATGCCCTTTGATTTATTGCGCTATCTGTAATAGCACCCGAGATATCACCAGATATATATTGGATTTTTCCCTGACTCTGAGTGTCCGGCCCCATGAGACGGTAGTTTTCTCGGCCCCTGGTGGTCCGAGGTCGATCCCGCCGCACAGATTCATGCGCCAGGGTCACCTACAGAAAATGCAGTTTGATTTATTGCGCTATCTGTAATAGCACCCGAGATATCACCAGATATATATTGGATTTATCCCTGACCCTGACAGTCCGACCCCATGAGACGGTGGTTTTCTCGGCCCCTGGTGGTCCGAGGTCGTTCCTGCTGCACAGATTCATGCGCCAGGGCTTCCTGCAGACAGTTCACTTTGGTTTATTGCGCTATCTGTAATAGCACGCGAGATATCACCAGATATATGCTGGATTTTTACATGACCCTGGGTGACGGATTCCGAATATCTGTGATTTTCTCGGCGCCTGGTGGTCCGAGGTCGTTCCTGCTGCACAGATTCATTCGCCAGTGCCTCCTACAGACAATGCACTTTGATTTATTGCGCTATCTCTAATGGCACCCGAGATATCACCAGATATATATTGCATTTTTCCCTGACCCTGACACTCCGGCCCCATGAGACGGTGATTTTCTCGGCCCGTGGTGGTCCGAGGTCGATCCCGCTGCACAAATTCATGCGGCAGGGCCTCCTACAGACAATGCACTTTGATTTATTGCGCTATCTCTAATAGCACCCGAGATATCACCAGATATATATTGGATTTTCCCCTGACCCTGATTGTCCGGCCCCATGTGTCGGTGGTTTTCTCGGCTCCTGGTGGTCCGAGGTCGATCCCGCTGCACAGATTCATGCGACAGGGCCTCCTACAGACAATGCCCTTTGATTTATTGCGCTATCTGTAATAGCACCCGAGATATCACCAGATATATATTGGATTTTTCCCTGACTCTGAGTGTCCGGCCCCATGAGACGGTAGTTTTCTCGGCCCCTGGTGGTCCGAGGTCGATCCCGCCGCACAGATTCATGCGCCAGGGTCACCTACAGAAAATGCAGTTTGATTTATTGCGCTATCTGTAATAGCACCCGAGATATCACCAGATATATATTGGATTTATCCCTGACCATGACAGTCCGACCCCATGAGACGGTGGTTTTCTCGGCCCCTGGTGGTCCGAGGTCGTTCCTGCTGCACAGATTCATGCGCCAGGGCTTCCTGCAGACAGTTCACTTTGGTTTATTGCGCTATCTGAAATAGCACGAGAGATATCACCAGATATATGCTGGATTTTTACATGACCCTGGGTGACGGATTCCGAATATCTGTAATTTTCTCGGCGCCTGGTGGTCCGAGGTCGTTCCTGCTGCACAGATTCATTCGCCAGTGCCTCCTACAGACAATGCACTTTGATTTATTGCGCTATCTCTAATAGCACCCGAGATATCACCAGATATATATTGGATTTTTCCCTGACTCTGAGTGTCCGGCCCTATGAGACGGTGATTTTCTCGGCCCGTGGTGGTCCGAGGTCGATCCCGCTGCACAGATTCATGCGGCAGGGCCTCCTACAGACAATGCACTTTGATTTATTGCGCTATCTCTAATAGCACCCGAGATATCACCAGATATATATTGGATTTTCCCCTGAACCTGACAGTCCGGCCCCATGTGTCTGTGGTTTTCTCGGCCCCTGGTTGTCCGAGGTCGTTCCCGCTGCACAGATTCATGCGCCAGGGCCCCCTGCAGATAATTCACTTTGGTTTAGTGCGCTGTCTGTAATAGCACCCGAGATATCACCAGATATATATTGGATTTTTCCCTGACCCTGAGTGTCCGATCCAATGAGACGGTGGTTTTCTCGGCCCCTGGTGGTCCGAGGTCGATCCCGCTGCACAGATTCATGCGCCAGGGCCTCCTACAGAAAATGCAGTTTGATTTATTGGGCTATCTGTAATAGCACCCGAGATATCACCAGATATATATTGCATTTTTCCCTGACCCTGACACTCCGGCCCCATGAGACGGTGGTTTCCTCGGCCGCTGGTGGTCCGAGGTCGTTCCCACTGCACAGATTCATGCGCCAGGGCCTCCTACAGACAATGCACTTTGATTTGTTGCGCTATCTCTAATAGCACCCGAGATATAACCAGATATATATTGGATTTTCCCCTGACCCTGAGTGTCCGGCCCCATGTGTCGGTGGTTTTCTCGGCCCCTAGTGGTCCGAGGTCGCTCCCGCTGCACAGATTCATGCGCCAGGGCCTCCTACAGACAATGCACTTTGATTTATTGCGCTATCTCTAATAGCACCCGAGATATCACCAGATATATATTGGATTTTTCCCCGACCCTGAGTTTCCGTCCCCATGAGACTGTGGTTTTCTCGGCCCTTGGTGGTCCGAGGTCGTCCCGCTGCACAGATTCATGCGCCAGGGCCTCCTGCAGATAATTCTCTTTGGTGTATTGCGCTACCTCTAATAGCACTCGAGATATCACTAGATATATATTGGATTTTCCCCTGACCCTGAGTGTCCGGCGCCATGAGACTGTGGTTTTCTCGGCCCCTGGTGGTCCGAGGTCGTTCCCGCTGCACAGATTCATGCGCCAGGGCCTCCTACAGAAAATGCAGTTTGATTTATTGCGCTATCTGTAATAGCACCCGAGATATCACTAGATATATATTGGATTTTTCCCTGACCCTGAGTGTCCGACTACATGAGACGGTGGTTTTCTCGGCCCCTGGTGGTCCGAGGTCGTTCCCGCTGCACAGATTCATGCGCCAGGGCCTCGTGCAGTCAAGGCACCTTGGTTTATTATGCTATCTCTAATAGCACCCGAGATATCACCATATATACATATTGGATTTTTCCCTGACCCTGAGTGTCCGGCCCTATGAGACGGTTGTTTTCTCGGCCCCTGGTGGTCCGAGGTCGTTCCCGCTGCACAGATTCATGCGCCAGGGCCCCCTGCAGATAATTCACTTTGGTTTAGTGCGCTGTCTGTAATAGCACCCGAGATATCACCAGATATATATTGGATTTTCCCCTGACCCTGATTGTCCGGCCCCATGTGTCGGTGGTTTTCTCGGCTCCTGGTGGTCCGAGGTCGATCCCGCTGCACAGATTCATGCGACAGGGCCTCCTACAGACAATGCCCTTTGATTTATTGCGCTATCTGTAATAGCACCCGAGATATCACCAGATATATATTGGATTTTTCCCTGACTCTGAGTGTCCGGCCCCATGAGACGGTAGTTTTCTCGGCCCCTGGTGGTCCGAGGTGGATCCCGCTGCACAGATTCATGCGCCAGGGCCTCCTACAGAAAATGCAGTTTGATTTATTGCGCTATCTGTAATAGCACCCGAGATATCACCAGATATATATTGCATTTTTCCCTGACCCTGACACTCCGGCCCCATGAGACGGTGATTTTCTCGGCCCGTGGTGGTCCGAGGTCGATCCCGCTGCACAGATTCATGCGCCAGGGCCTCCTACAGACAATGCACTTTGATTTATTGCGCTATCTCTAATAGCACCCGAGATATCACCAGATATATATTGGATTTTTCCTTGACCCTGACATTCCGGCCCCATGTGTCTGTGGTTTTCTCGGCCCCTGGTGGTCCGAGGTCGATCCCGCTGCACAGATTCGTGCGCCAGGGCCTCATACAGGCAATGCACTTTGATTTATTGCGCTATCTGTAATAGCACCCGAGATATCACCAGATATATATTGCATTTTTCCCTGACTCTGAGTGTCCGGCCCCATGAGACGGTAGTTTTCTCGGCCCCTGGTGGTCCGAGGTCGATCCCGCTGCACAGATTCATTCGCCAGGGCCTCCTACAGAAAATGCAGTTTGATTTATTGCGCTATCTGTAATAGCACCCGAGATATCAATAGATATTTATTGGATTTTCCCCTGACCCTGAGTGTCCGGCCCCACGAGACGGTGGTTTTCTCGGCCCCTGGTGGTCCGAGGTCGTTCCCGCTGCACAGATTCATGCGACAGGGCCTCCTGCAGATAATTCACTTTGGTTTATTGCGCTATCTCTAATAGCACCCGAGATATCACCAGATATATATTGGATTTTTCCCTGACCCTGAGTGTCCGGCCCCATGAGACGGTAGTTTTCTCGGCCCCTGGTGGTCCGAGGTCGTTCCCGCTGCACAGATTCATGTTCCAGGGGCTCCTGCAGATAATTCACTTTGGTTTATTGCGCTATCTCTAATAGCACCCGAGATATCACCAGATATATATTGGATTTTTCCCTGACCCTGAGTGTCCGACTCCATGATACGGTGGTGTTCTCGGCACCTGGTGGTCCGAGGTCGTTCCCGCTGCACAGATTCATGCGCCAAGGCCTCGCGCAGACAATGCACCTTGGTTTATTATGCTATATCTAATAGCACCCGAGATATCACCAGATATATATTGGATTTTACCCTGACCGTGAATGTCCGGCCCCATGAGACGGTAGTTTTCTCGGCCCCTGGTGGTCCGAGGTCGATCCCGCTGCACAGATTCATGCGCCAGGGCCCCCTGCAGATAATTCACTTTGCTTTAGTGCGCTATCTGTAAGGGCACCCGAGATATCACCAGATATATATTGAATTTTTGCCCGACCCTGAGTGTCCGGCCCCATGTATCGGTGGTTTTCTCAGCCCCTGGCATTCCGAGGTCGATCCCGCTGCACAGATTCATGCGACAGGGCCTCCTACAGACAATGCCCTTTGATTTATTGCGCTATCTGTAATAGCACCCGAGATATCACCAGATATATATTGTATTTTCCCCTGACCCTGAGTGTCCGGCCGCATGAGACGGTGGTTTTCTAGGCCCCTGGTGGTCCGAGGTCGTTCCCGCTGCACAGATTCATATACCAGGGCCTCCTACAGACAATGCACTTTGATTTATTGCGCTATCTCTAATAGCACTGGAGATATCACCAGATATATATTGGATTTTCCCCTGACCCTGATTGTCCGGCCCCATGTGTCGGTGGTTTTCTCGGCCCCTGGTGGTCCGAGGTCGATCCCGCTGCACAGATACATGCGCCAGGGCCTCCTACAGAAAATGCAGTTTGATTTATTGCGCTATCTGTAATAGCAACCGAGATATCACTAGATATATATTGGATTTCCCCTGACCCTGACAGTCCGGCCCCATGAGACGGTAGTTTTCTCGGCCCCTGGTGGTCCGAGGTCGATCCCGCCGCACAGATTCATGCGCCAGGGTCACCTACAGAAAATGCAGTTTGATTTATTGCGCTATCTGTAATAGCACCCGAGATATCACCAGATATATATTGGATTTATCCCTGACCCTGACAGTCCGACCCCATGAGACGGTGGTTTTCTCGGCCCCTGGTGGTCCGAGGTCGTTCCTGCTGCACAGATTCATGCGCCAGGGCTTCCTGCAGACAGTTCACTTTGGTTTATTGCGCTATCTGTAATAGCACGCGAGATATCACCAGATATATGCTGGATTTTTACATGACCCTGGGTGACGGATTCCGAATATCTGTGATTTTCTCGGCGCCTGGTGGTCCGAGGTCGTTCCTGCTGCACAGATTCATTCGCCAGTGCCTCCTACAGACAATGCACTTTGATTTATTGCGCTATCTCTAATGGCACCCGAGATATCACCAGATATATATTGCATTTTTCCCTGACCCTGACACTCCGGCCCCATGAGACGGTGATTTTCTCGGCCCGTGGTGGTCCGAGGTCGATCCCGCTGCACAAATTCATGCGGCAGGGCCTCCTACAGACAATGCACTTTGATTTATTGCGCTATCTCTAATAGCACCCGAGATATCACCAGATATATATTGGATTTTCCCCTGACCCTGATTGTCCGGCCCCATGTGTCGGTGGTTTTCTCGGCTCCTGGTGGTCCGAGGTCGATCCCGCTGCACAGATTCATGCGACAGGGCCTCCTACAGACAATGCCCTTTGATTTATTGCGCTATCTGTAATAGCACCCGAGATATCACCAGATATATATTGGATTTTTCCCTGACTCTGAGTGTCCGGCCCCATGAGACGGTAGTTTTCTCGGCCCCTGGTGGTCCGAGGTCGATCCCGCCGCACAGATTCATGCGCCAGGGTCACCTACAGAAAATGCAGTTTGATTTATTGCGCTATCTGTAATAGCACCCGAGATATCACCAGATATATATTGGATTTATCCCTGACCATGACAGTCCGACCCCATGAGACGGTGGTTTTCTCGGCCCCTGGTGGTCCGAGGTCGTTCCTGCTGCACAGATTCATTCGCCAGTGCCTCCTACAGACAATGCACTTTGATTTATTGCGCTATCTCTAATGGCACCCGAGATATCACCAGATATATATTGCATTTTTCCCTGACCCTGACACCCCGGCCCCATGAGACGGTGATTTTCTCGGCCCGTGGTGGTCCGAGGTCGATCCCGCTGCACAAATTCATGCGGCAGGGCCTCCTACAGACAATGCACTTTGATTTATTGCGCTATCTCTAATAGCACCCGAGATATCACCAGATATATATTGGATTTTCCCCTGACCCTGATTGTCCGGCCCCATGTGTCGGTGGTTTTCTCGGCTCCTGGTGGTCCGAGGTCGATCCCGCTGCACAGATTCATGCGACAGGGCCTCCTACAGACAATGCCCTTTGATTTATTGCGCTATCTGTAATAGCACCCGAGATATCACCAGATATATATTGGATTTTTCCCTGACTCTGAGTGTCCGGCCCCATGAGACGGTAGTTTTCTCGGCCCCTGGTGGTCCGAGGTCGATCCCGCCGCACAGATTCATGCGCCAGGGTCACCTACAGAAAATGCAGTTTGATTTATTGCGCTATCTGTAATAGCACCCGAGATATCACCAGATATATATTGGATTTATCCCTGACCATGACAGTCCGACCCCATGAGACGGTGGTTTTCTCGGCCCCTGGTGGTCCGAGGTCGTTCCTGCTGCACAGATTCATGCGCCAGGGCTTCCTGCAGACAGTTCACTTTGGTTTATTGCGCTATCTGAAATAGCACGCGAGATATCACCAGATATATGCTGGATTTTTACATGACCCTGGGTGACGGATTCCGAATATCTGTAATTTTCTCGGCGCCTGGTGGTCCGAGGTCGTTCCTGCTGCACAGATTCATTCGCCAGTGACTCCTACAGACAATGCACTTTGATTTATTGCGCTATCTCTAATAGCACCCGAGATATCACCAGATATATATTGGATTTTCCCCTGACTCTGAGTGTCCGGCCCTATGAGACGGTGATTTTCTCGGCCCGTGGTGGTCCGAGGTCGATCCCGCTGCACAGATTCATGCGGCAGGGCCTCCTACAGACAATGCACTTTGATTTATTGCGCTATCTCTAATAGCACCCGAGATATCACCAGATATATATTGGATTTTCCCCTGAACCTGACAGTCCGGCCCCATGTGTCTGTGGTTTTCTCGGCCCCTGGTTGTCCGAGGTCGTTCCCGCTGCACAGATTCATGCGCCAGGGCCCCCTGCAGATAATTCACTTTGGTTTAGTGCGCTGTCTGTAATAGCACCCGAGATATCACCAGATATATATTGGATTTTTCCCTGACCCTGAGTGTCCGATCCAATGAGACGGTGGTTTTCTCGGCCCCTGGTGGTCCGAGGTCGATCCCGCTGCACAGATTCATGCGCCAGGGCCTCCTACAGAAAATGCAGTTTGATTTATTGGGCTATCTGTAATAGCACCCGAGATATCACCAGATATATATTGCATTTTTCCCTGACCCTGACACTCCGGCCCCATGAGACGGTGATTTTCTCGGCCCGTGGTGGTCCGAGGTCGATCCCGCTGCACAGATTCATGCGCCAGGGCCTCCTACAGACAATGCACTTTGATTTATTGCGCTATCTCTAATAGCACCCGAGATATCACCAGATATATATTGGATTTTTCCTTGACCCTGAAATTCCGGCCCCATGTGTCTGTGGTTTTCTCGGCCCCTGGTGGTCCGAGGTCGATCCCGCTGCACAGATTCATGCGCCAGGGCCTCATACAGTCAATGCACTTTGATTTATTGCGCTATCTGTAATAGCATCCGAGATATCACCCGATATATATTGTATTTTCCCCTGACCCTGAGTGTCCGGCCGCATGAGACGGTGGTTTTCTAGGCCCCTGGTGGTCCGAGGTCGTTCCCGCTGCACAGATTCATATGCCAGGGCCTCCTACAGACAATGCACTTTGATTTATTGCGCTATCTCTAATAGCACTGGAGATATCACCAGATATATATTGGATTTTCCCCTGACCCTGATTGTCCGGCCCCATGTGTCGGTGGTTTTCTCGGCCCCTGGTGGTCCGAGGTCGATCCCGCTGCACAGATACATGCGCCAGGGCCTCCTACAGAAAATGCAGTTTGATTTATTGCGCTATCTGTAATAGCACCCGAGATATCACTAGATATATATTGGATTTCCCCTGACCCTGACAGTCCGGCCCCATGAGACGGTAGTTTTCTCGGCCCCTGGTGGTCCGAGGTCGATCCCGCCGCACAGATTCATGCGCCAGGGTCTCGTACAGAAAATGCAGTTTGATTTATTGCGCTATCTGTAATAGCACCCGAGATATCACCAGATATATATTGTATTTTCCCCTGACCCTGAGTGTCCGGCCGCATGATATGGTGGTTTTCTAGGCCCCTGGTGGTCCGAGGTCGTTCCCGCTGCACAGATTCATATGCCAGGGCCTCCTACAGACAATGCACTTTGATTTATTGCGCTATCTCTAATAGCACTGGAGATATCACCAGATATATATTGGATTTTCCCCTGACCCTGATTGTCCGGCCCCATGTGTCGGTGGTTTTCTCGGCCCCTGGTGGTCCGAGGTCGATCCCGCTGCACAGATACATGCGCCAGGGCCTCCTACAGAAAATGCAGTTTGATTTATTGCGCTATCTGTAATAGCACCCGAGATATCACCAGATATATATTGGATTTATCCCTGACCCTGACAGTCCGACCCAATGAGACGGTGGTTTTCTCGGCCCCTGGTGGTCGAAGGTCGTTCCCGCTGCACAGATTCATGCGCCAGGGCTTCCTGCAGACAATTCACTTTGGTTTATTGCGCTATCTGTAATAGCACGCGAGATATCACCAGATATATGCTGGATTTTTACATGACCCTGGGTGACGGATTCCGAATATCTGTAATTTTCTCGGCGCCTGGTGGTCCGAGGTCGTTCCTGCTGCACAGATTCATTCGCCAGTGCCTCCTCCAGACAATGCACTTTGACTTATTGCGCTATTTCTAATAGCACCCGAGATATCACCAGATATATATTGCATTTTTCCCTGGCCCTGACACTCCGGCCCCATGAGACGGTGATTTTCTCGGCCCATGGTGGTCCGAGGTCGATCCCGCTGCACAGCTTCATGCGCCAGGGCCTCCTACAGACAATGCACTTTGATTTATTGCGCTATCTCTAATAGCACCCGAGATATCACCAGATATATATTGGATTTTTCCTTGACCCTGACAGTCCGGCCCCATGTGTCGATGGTTTTCTCGGTCCCTCGTGGTCCGAGGTCGATCCCGCTGCACAGATTCATGCGACAGGGCATCCTGCAGATAATTCACTTTGGTTTATTGCGCTATCTCTAATAGCACCCGAGATATCACCAGATATATATTGGATATTTCCCTGACCCTGAGTGTCCGGCCCCATGAGACGGTAGTTTTCTCGGCCACTGGTGGTCCGAGGTCGTTCCCGCTGCACAGATTCATGTTCCAGGGCCTCCTGCAGATAATTCACCTTTGTTTATTGCGCTATCTCTAATAGCACCCGAGATATCTCCAGATATATATTGGAATTTTCCCTGACCCTGACAATTCGGCCCCATGAGACGGTGATTTTCTCGGCCCCTGGTGGTCCGAGGTCGATCCCGCTGCACAGATTCATGCGCTACGGCCTCCTACAGACAATGCACTTTGATTTATTGCGCTATCTGGAATAGCACCCGAGATATCACCAGATATATATTGGATTTTTCCCTGACCCTGACAGTTCGGCCCCATGAGACGGTGATTTTCTCGGCCCCTGGTGGTCCGAGGTCGACCTCGCTGCACAGATTCATGCGCCAGGGCCTCCTGCAGACAATGCACTTTGGTTTAATATGCTATATCTAATCGCACCCGAGATATCACCAGATATATATTGGATTTTTCCCTGACCCTGAGTGTCCGGCCCCATGAGACGGTAGTTTTCTCGGCCCCTAGTGGTCCGAGGTCGTTCCCGCTGCACAGATTCATGCGCTAGGGCCTCCTGCAGTCAATGCACTTTGATTTATTGCGCTATCTGTAATAGCACCCGAGATATAAGCAGATATATATTGGATTTTTCCCTGACCCTGAGTGTCCGACTCCATGAGACGGTGGTTTTCTCGGCCCCTGGTGGTCCGAGCTCGTTCCCGCTGCACAGATTCATGCGCCAGGGCCGCCTGCAGATAATTCACTTTGGTTTAGTGCACTATCTGTAAGGGCACCCGAGATATCACCAGATATATATTGGATTTTTCCCTGACCCTGAGTGTCCCACCCCATGAGACGGTGGTTCTCTCGGCCCTGCTGGTCCGAGGTCGTTCCCGCTGCACAGATTCATGCGCCAGTGCCTCCTACAGACAATGCACTTTGGTTTATTGCGCTATCTCTAATAGCACCCGAGATATCACCAGATATATATTGGATTTTTCCTTGACCCTGACAGTCCGGCCCCATGAGACGGTGATTTTCTCGGCCCCTGGTGGTCCGAGGTCGTTCCCACTGCACAGTTTCATGCGCTAGGGCCTCCTGCAGACAATGCACTTTGATTTATTGCGCTATCTCTAATAGCACCCGAGATATCACCAGATATATATTGGATTTATCCCTGACCCTGACAGTCCGACCCCATGAGACGGTGGTTTTCTCGGCCCCTGGTGGTCCGAGGTCGTTCCCGCTGTACAGATTCATGCGCGAGGGCGTCCTGCAGACAATGCACTTTGATTTATTGCGCTATCTGTAATAGCAGCCGAGATATCTCCAGATTTATATTGGATTTTTCCCTGACCCTGTGTGTCCGACCCCATGAGACGGTGGTTTTCTCGGCCCCTGTGGTGCGAGGCCGTTCCCGCTGCACAGATTCATGCGCCAGGGCGTCCTGCAGACAATGCACTTTGATTTATTTCGCTATGTCTAATAGCAACCGAGATATCACCAGATATATATTGGATTTTTCCCTGACCCTGACAGTCCGGCCCCACGAGACGGTGATTTTCTCGACCCCTTGAGGTCCGAGGTCGATCCCGCTGCACAGATTCATGCGCCAGGGCCTCCTACAGACAATGCACTTTGATTTATTGCGTTATCTCTATTAGCACCCGAGATATAACCAGATATATATTGGATTTTTCCTTGACCCTGACAGTCCGGCCCAATGTTTCGATGGTTTTCTCGGTCCCTCGTGGTCCGAGGTCGATCCCGCTGCACAGATTCATACGCCGAGGCCTCCTATAGATAATTCACTTTGGTTTATTGCGCTATCTCTAATAGCACCCGAGATATCACCAGATATATATTGGATTTATACCTGACCCTGACAGTCCGACCCCATGAGACGGTGGTTTTCTCGGCCCCTGGTGGTTCGAGGTCGTTCCCGCTGTACAGATTCATGCGCGAGGGTCTCCTGCAGACAATGCACTTTGATTTATTGCGCTATCTGTAATAGCAGCCGAGATATCTCCAGATTTATATTGGATTTTTCCCTGACCCTGTGTGTCCGACCCCATGAGACGGTGGTTTTCTCGGCCCCTGGTGGTGCGAGGCCGTTCCCGCTGCACAGATTCATGCGCCAGGGCGTCCTGCAGACAATGCACTTTGATTTATTTCGCTATGTCTAATAGCAACCGAGATATCACCAGATATATATTGGATTTTTCCCTGACCCTGACAGTCCGGCCCTACGAGACGGTGATTTTCTCGACCCCTTGAGGTCCGAGGTCGATCCCGCTGCACAGATTCATGCGCCAGGGCCTCCTACAGACAATGCACTTTGATTTATTGCGTTATCTCTAATAGCACCCGAGATATAACCAGATATATATTGGATTTTTCCTTGACCCTGACAGTCCGGCCCAATGTTTCGATGGTTTTCTCGGACCCTCGTGGTTCGAGGTCGATCCCGCTGCACAGATTCATACGCCGGGGCCTCCTATAGATAATTCACTTTGGTTTATTGCGCTATCTCTAATAGCACCCGAGATATCACCAGATATATATTGAATTTTTCCCCGACCCTGAGTGTCCGGCCCCATGTGTCGGTGGTTTTCTCGGCCCCTAGTCGTCCGAGGTCGATCCCGCTGCACAGATTCATGCGCCAGGGCCTCCTACAGACAATGCACGTTGATTTATTGCGCTATCTGTAATAGCACCCGAGATATCACCAGATATATATTGGATTTTTCCCTGACCCTGACAGTTCGGCCCCATGAGACGGTGATTTTCTCGGCCCCTGGTGGTCCGAGGTCGATCTCGCTGCACAGATTCATGGGCCAGGGCCTCCTGCAGACAATGCACTTTGGTTTAATATGCTATGTCTAATCGCACCCGAGATATCACCAGATATATATTGGATTTTTCCCTGACCCTGAGTGTCCTGCCCCATGAGACGGTAGTTTTCTCGGCCGCTAGTGGTGCGAGGCCGTTCCCAGTGCACAGATTCATGCGCCAGGGCGTCCTGCAGACAATGCACTTTGATTTATTTCGCTATGTCTAATAGCAACCGAGATATCACCAGATATATATTGGATTTTTCCCTGACCCTGACAGTCCGGCCCCACGAGACGGTGATTTTCCCGACCCCTTGAGGTCCGAGGTCGATCCCGCTGCACAGATTCATGCGCCAGGGCCTCCTACAGACAATGCACTTTGATTTATTGCGTTATCTCTAATAGCACCCGAGATATAACCAGATATATATTGGATTTTTCCTTGACCCTGACAGTCCGGCCCAATGTTTCGATGGTTTTCTCGGTCCCTCGTGGTCCGAGGTCGATCCCGCTGCACAGATTCATACGCCGAGGCCTCCTATAGATAATTCACTTTGGTTTATTGCGCTATCTCTAATAGCACCCGAGATATCACCAGATATATATTGGATTTATACCTGACCCTGACAGTCCGACCCCATGAGACGGTGGTTTTCTCGGCCCCTGGTGGTTCGAGGTCGTTCCCGCTGTACAGATTCATGCGCGAGGGCCTCCTGCAGACAATGCACTTTGATTTATTGCGCTATCTGTAATAGCAGCCGAGATATCTCCAGATTTATATTGGATTTTTCCCTGACCCTGTGTGTCCGACCCCATGAGACGGTGGTTTTCTCGGCCCCTGGTGGTGCGAGGCCGTTCCCGCTGCACAGATTCATGCGCCAGGGCGTCCTGCAGACAATGCACTTTGATTTATTTCGCTATGTCTAATAGCAACCGAGATATCACCAGATATATATTGGATTTTTCCCTGACCCTGACAGTCCGGCCCTACGAGACGGTGATTTTCTCGACCCCTTGAGGTCCGAGGTCGATCCCGCTGCACAGATTCATGCGCCAGGGCCTCCTACAGACAATGCACTTTGATTTATTGCGTTATCTCTAATAGCACCCGAGATATCACCAGATATATATTGGATTTTTCCCTGACCCTGAGTGTCCGGCACCATGGGACGGTGGTTTCCTCGGCCCCTGGTGGTCCGAGGTCGTTCCCGCTGCACAGATTCATGCGCCAGGGCCTCCTACAGACAATGCACCTTGATTTATTGCGCTATCTCTAATAGCATCCGAGATATCGCCAGATATATGTTGGATTTTTCCCTCACCCTGAGTGTCCGGCCCCATGAGACGGCGGTTTTCTCGGCCCCTGGTGGTCCGAGGTCGTTCCCGCTCCACAGATTCATGCGCCAGGGCCTCCTACAGACAATGCACGTTGATTTATTGCGCTATCTGTAATAGCACCCGAGATATCACCAGATATATATTGGATTTTTCCCTGACCATGACAGTTCGGCCCCATGAGACTGTGATTTTCTCGGCCCCCGGTGGTCCGAGGTCGATCCCGCTGCACAGACTCATGCGCCACGGCCTCCTACAGACAATGCACTTTGATTTATTGCGCTATCTGGAATAGCACCCGAGATATCATCAGATATATATTGGATTTTTCCCTGACCCTGACAGTTCGGCCCCATGAGACGGTGATTTTCTCGGCCCCTGGTGGTCCGAGGTCGTTCCTGCTGCACAGATTCATTCGCCAGTGCCTCCTAGGGACAATGCACTTTGATTTATCGCGCTATCTGTAATAGCACCTGAGATATCATCAGATATATATTGAATTTTTCCCCGACCCTGAGCGTCCGGCCCCATGAGACGGTGGTTTTCTCGGCCCCTGGTGGTCCGAGGTCGTTCCCGCTGCACAGCTTCATGCGCCAGGGCCCGCTGCAGATAATTCACTTTGGTTTAGTGCGCTATCTGTAATAGTACCCGAGATATCACCTGCTATATATTGGATTTTTCCCTGAACCTGAGTGTCCTGCCCCATGAGACGGTGGTTTTCTCGGCCCCTGGTGGTCCGAGGTCGTTCCCGCTGCACAGATTCTTGCGCCAGGGCCTCCTACAGACAATGCACTTTGATTTATTTCGCGATCTGAAACAGCACCCGAGATATCACCAGATATATATTGGATTTTTCCCTGACCCTGAGTGTCCGGCACCATGGGACGGTGGTTTCCTCGGCCCCTGGTGGTCCGAGGTCGTTCCCGCTGCACAGATTCATGCGCCAGGGCCTCCTACAGACAATGCACCTTGATTTATTGCGCTATCTCTAATAGCATCCGAGATATCGCCAGATATATGTTGGATTTTTCCCTCACCCTGAGTGTCCGGCCCCATGAGACGGCGGTTTTCTCGGCCCCTGGTGGTCCGAGGTCGTTCCCGCTCCACAGATTCATGCGCCAGGGCCTCCTACAGACAATGCACTTTGATTTATTGCGCTATCTGTAATAGCACCCGAGGTATCACCTGATATATATTGGATTTTTCCCTGACCCTGAGTGTCCGGCCCAATGTGACGGTGGTTTTCTCGGCCCCTGGTTGTCCGAGGTCGTTCCCGCTGCACAGACTCATGCGCCAGGGCCTCCTACAGACAATGCACTTTGATTTATTGGGCTATCTGTAATAGCACCCGAGATATCACCGGATATATATTGGATTTTTCCCTGACCCTGAGTGTCCGGCCCCATGAGACGGTGGTTTTCTCGGCCATTGGTGGTCCGAGGTCGTTCCCGCTGCACATATTCATGCGCCAGGGCCTCCTGCAGATAATTCACTTGGGTTTATTGAGCTATCTCTAATAGCACCCGAGATATCACCAGATATATATTGGATTTTCCCCTGACCCTGAGTGTCCGGGCGCATGAGACGGTGGTTCTCTCGGCCGCTGGTGGTCCGAGGTCGTTCCCGCTGCACATATTCAGCCGCCAGGGCCTCCTGCAGATAATTCACTTTGGTTTATTGCGCTATCTGTAATAGCACCCGAGATATCACCAGATATATATTGGATTTTCTCCTGACCCTGAGTGTCCGTCCCCATGAGACGGTGGTATTCTCGGCCCCTGGTGGTCCGAGGTCGTTCCCGCTGCACAGATTCATGCGCCAGGGCCTCCTGCAGATAATTCACTTTGGATTATTGCGCTATCTCTAATAGCACCCGAGATATCACCAGATATATATTGGATTTTTCCCTGACCCTGAATGTCCGGCCACATGAGACGGTGGATATCTCTGCCCCTGGTGGTCCGAGGTCGTCCCCACTGCACAGATTCATGCGCCAGGGCCTCCTGCAGATAATACACTTTGTATTATTGCGCTATATGTAATAGCACCCGAGATAACACCAGATGTATATTGGATTTTTCCCTGACCCTGAGTGTCCGGCCCCATGAGACGGTGGTTTTCTCGGCCCCTGGTGGTCCGGGGTCGTTCCCGCTGCACAGATTCATGCGACAGGGCCTCCTGCAGACAATGCACTTTAGTTTATTGCGCTATCTGTAATAGCACCCGAGAAATCACCAGATATATATTGGAGTTTTCCCTGACCCTGAATGTCCGGCCCCATGGGACGGTGGTTTTCTCGGCCCCTGGTGGTCCGAGGTCGTTCCCGCTGCACAGATTCATGCGCCAGGGCCTCCTACAGACAATGCACTTTGATTTATTGCGCTATCACTAATAGCACCCGAGATATCACCAGATATATATTGGATTCTTCCCTGACCCTGAGTGTCCGGCCCCATGGGACGGTGGTTTTCTAGGCCCCTGGTGGTCCGAGGTCGTTCCCGCTGCACAGATTCATGCGCCAGGGCCTCCTACAGACAATGCAATTTGATTTATTGCGCTATCTGTAATAGCACCCGAGAAAGCACCATATATATGCTGGATTTTTACATGACCCTGAGTGAGCGGCCCCGTGAGACTGTGGTTTTCTCGGCCCCTGGTGGTCCGAGGTCGTTCCCGCTGGCCAGATTCATGCGGCAGGCCTCATACAGACAATGCACTTTGGTTTATTGCGCTATCTCTAATAGCACCCGAGATATCACCTGATATATATTGGATTTTCCCCTGACCCTGAGTGTCCGGCCCCATGAGACTGTGGTTTTCTCGGCCCCTGGTGGTCCGAGGTCGTTCCCGCTGCACAGATCCATGCGCCAGGTCCTTCTACAGACAATGCACTTTGGTTTATTGCGCTATGTCTAATAGCACCCGCGATATCACCAGATATATATTGGATTTTTCCCTGACCCTGAGTGTCCGGCCCCATGAGACGGTGGTTTTCTCGGCCCCTGGTGGTCCGAGGTCGTTCCCGCTTCACAGATGCATGCGCCAGGGCCTCCTGCAGATAATTCACTTTGGTTTATTGCGCTATCTCTAATTGCACCCGAGATATCACCAGATATATATTGGATTTTTCTCTGACCCTGTGTGTCCGGCCCCATGAGACGTTGGTTTTCTCGGCCCCTGGTGGTCCGAGGTCGTTCCCGTTGCCCAGATTCTTGCGCCAGGGCCTGCTGCAGACAATGCACTTTGATTTATTGTGCTATCTGTAATAGCACCCGAGATATCACCAGATATATATTGGATTTTCCCCTGACCCTGAGTGTCCGGCCCCATGAGACTGTGGTTTTCTCGGCCCCTGGTGGTCCGAGGTCGTTCCCGCTGCACAGATCCATGCGCCAGGTCCTTCTACAGACAATGCACTTTGGTTTATTGCGCTATGTCTAATAGCACCCGCGATATCACCAGATATATATTGGATTTTTCCCTGACCCTGAGTGTCCGGCCCCATGAGACGGTGGTTTTCTCGGCCCCTGGTGGTCCGAGGTCGTTCCCGCTTCACAGATGCATGCGCCAATGCCTCCTGCAGATAATTCACTTTGGTTTATTGCGCTATCTCTAATAGCACCCGAGATATCACCAGATATATATTGGACTTTTCCCTGACCCTGGGTGTCCGGCCCCATGAGACGGTGGTTTTCTCGTCCCCTGGTGGTCCGAGGTCGTTCCCGCAGCTCAGATTCATGCGCCAGGACCTCCTGCAGATAATTCACTTTGGTTTGTTGCGCTATCTCTAATGGCACCCAAGATATCACCCGATACATATTGGATTTTCCCCTGACCCAGAGTGTCCGGCCCCATGTGACGGTGGTTTTCTCGGCCCCTGGTGGTCCGAGGTCGTTCAGGCTGCACAGGTTCATGCGCCAGGGCCTCCTGCAGATAATTCACTCTGGTTTTTTGCGCTATCTCTAATAGCACCCGAGATATCACCAGATATATATTGGATTTTCCCCTGACCATGAGTGTCCGGCCCAATAGGAACGGTGGTGTTCTCGGCCCCTGGTGGTTCGAGGTCGTTCCCGCTGCACAGATTCATGCGCCAGGTCCTTCTACAGACAATGCACTTTGATTTATTGCGCTATCTGTAATAGCACCCGAGATATCATCAGATATATATTGGATTTTCCCCTGACCCTGAGCGTCCGGCCCCATGAGACTGTGGTTTTCTCGGCCCCTGGTGGTCCGAGGTCGATCCCGCTGGCCAGATTCATGCGGCAGGCCTCATATAGACAATGCACTTTGGTTTATTGCGCTATCTCTAATAGCACCCGAGATATCACCTGATATATATTGGATTTTCCCCTGACCCTGAGCTTCCGGCCCCATGAGACTGTGGTTTTCTCGGCCCCTGGTGGTCCGAGGTCGTTCCCGCTGCACAGATCCATGCGCCAGGTCCTTCTACAGACAATGCACTTTGGTTTATTGCGCTATGTCTAATAGCACCCGCGATATCACCAGATATATATTGGATTTTTCCCTGACCCTGAGTGTCCGGCCCCATGAGACGGTGGTTTTCTCGGCCCCTGGTGGTCCGAGGTCGTTCCCGCTTCACAGATGCATGCGCCAGGGCCTCCTGCAGATAATTCACTTTGGTTTATTGCGCTATCTCTAATTGCACCCGAGATATCACCAGATATATATTGGATTTTTCCCTAACCCTGTGTGTCCGGCCCCATGAGACGGTGGTTTTCTCGGCCCCTGGTGGTCCGAGGTCGTTCCCGTTGCCCAGATTCATGCGCCAGGGCCTGCTGCAGACAATGCACTTTGATTTATTGCGCTATCTGTAATAGCACCCGAGATATCACCAGATATATATTGGATTTTTCCCTGACCCTGAGTGTCCGGCCCCATGAGACGGTGGTTTTCACGGCCCCTGGTGGTCCGAGGTCGTTCCCGCTTCACGGATGCATGCGCCAGGCCTCCTACAGACAATGCACTTTGGTTTATTGCGCTATCTCTAATAGCACCCGAGATATCACCAGATATATATTGGATTTTTCCCGGACACTGAGTGTCCGGCCCCATGTGACCGTGATTTTCTCGGCCCCTGGTGCTCCGAAGTAGTTCCCGCTGGCCAGATTCATGCGCCAGGCCTCCTACAGACAATGCACTTTGGTTTATTGCGCTATCTGTAATAGCACCCGGGATATCAACAGATATATATTGGATTTTTCCCTGACCCTGAGTGTCCGGCCCCATGAGACGGTGGTTTTCTCGGCCCCTAGTGGTCCGAGGTCGTACCCGCGGGCCAGATTCATGCGGCAGGCCTCATACAGACAATGCACTTTGGTTTATTGCGCTATCTCTAATAGCACCCGAGATATCACCTGATATATATTGGATTTTCCACTGACCTTGAGTGTCCGGCCCCATGGGACTGTGGTTTTCTCGGCCCCTGGTGGTCCGAGGTCGTTCCCGCTGCACAGATTCATGCGCCAGGTCCTTCTACAGACAATGCACTTTTATTTATTGCGCTATCTGTAATAGCACCCGAGATATCACCAGATATATATTGGATTTTTCCCTGACCCTGAGTGTCCGGCCCCATGAGACGGTGGTTTTCTCGGCCCCTGATTGTCCCAGGTCATTCCCGCTGCACAGATTCATGCGCCAGGGCCTCCTGCAGATAATTCACTTTGGTTTATTGCGCTATCTCTAATAGCACCCGAGATATCACCAGATATATATTGGATTTCACCCTGACCCTGAGTGTCCGGCCCCATGAGACGGTGGTTTTCTCATCCCCTGGTGGTCCGCGGTCGTTCCCGCAGGCCAGATTCATGCGCCAGGCCTCCTACAGACAATGCACTTTGGTTTATTGCGCTATCTCTAATAGCACCCGAGATATCACCAGATATATATTGGATTTTCCCCTGACCCTGAGTGTCCGGCCCCATGAAACCGTGGTTTTCTCGGCCCCTGGTGCTCCGAGGTCGTTCCCGCTGGCCAGATTCATGCGCCAGGCCTCCTGCAGACAATGCACTTTGGTTTATTGCGCTATCTGTAATAGCACCATAGATATCACCAGATATATGCTGGATTTTTACATGACCTTGGGTGACGGATTCCGAATATCTGTAATTTTCTCGGCCCCTGGTGGTCCGAGTTCGTTCCCGCTGCACAGATTCATGCGCCAGGTCCTTCAACAGACAATGCACTTTGATTTATTGCGCTATCTGTAATAGCACCCGAGATATCACCAGATATATATTGGATTTTTCCCTGACCCTGAGTGTCCGGCCCCATGAGACGGTGGTTTTCTCGGCCCCCGGTGGTCCGAGGTCGTTCCCGCTATACAGATTCATGCGCCAGGGCCTCCTGCAGATAATTCACTTTGGTTTATTGCGCTATCTCTAATAGCACCCGAGATATCACCAGATATATATTGGATTTTCCCCTGACCCTGAGTGTCCGGCCCCGTGAGGCGGTGGTTTTCTCGGCCCCTGGTGGTTCGAGGTCGTTCCCGCTGCACAGATTCATGCGCCTGGGCCTCCTGCAGATAATTCACTTTGGTTTATTGCGCTATCTGTAATAGCACCCGAGATATCACCAGATATATATTGAATTTTACCCCGACCCTGAGTGTCCGGCCTCATGAGACGGTGGTTTTCTCGGCCCCTGGTGGTCCGAGGTCGTTCCCGCTGCACAGATTCATGCGCCAGGGCCTCCTGCAGATAATTCACTTTGGATTATTGCGCTATCTCTAATAGCACCCGAGATATCACTAGATATATATTGGATTTTCCCCTGTCCCTGAGTGTCCGGCATCATGAGACGGTGGTTTTCTCGGTCGCTGGTGGTCCGAGGTCGTTCCCGCTGCACATATTCATCCGCCAGGGCCTCCTAAAGATAATTCACTTTGGTTTATTGCGCTATCTGTAATAGCACCCGAGATATCACCAGATATATATTGGATTTTCTCCTGACCCTGAGTGTGCGGCCCCATGAGACGGTGGTTTTCTCGGCCCCCGGTGGTCCGAGGTCGTTCCCGCTATACAGATTCATGCGCCAGGGCCTCCTGCAGATAATTCACTTTGGTTTATTGCGCTATCTCTAATAGCACCCGAGATATCACCAGATATATATTGGATTTTCCCCTGACCCTGAGTGTCCGGCCCCGTGAGGCGGTGGTTTTCTCGGCCCCCGGTGGTCCGAGGTCGTTCCCGCTGCACAGATTCATGCGCCAGGGCCTCCTGCAGATAATTCACTTTGGTTAATTGCGCTATCTGTAATAGCACCCGAGATATCACCAGATATATATTGGATTTTCCCCTGACCCTGAGTGTCCGGCCCCATGAGACTGTGGTTTTCTCGGCCCCTGGTGGTCCGAGGTCGTTCCCGCTGCACAGATCCATGCGCCAGGTCCTTCTACAGACAATGCACTTTGGTTTATTGCGCTATGTCTAATAGCACCCGCGATATCACCAGATATATATTGGATTTTTCCCTGACCCTGAGTGTCCGGCCCCATGAGACGGTGGTTTTCTCGGCCCCTGGTGGTCCGAGGTCGTTCCCGCTTCACAGATGCATGCGCCAGGGCCTCCTGCAGATAATTCACTTTGGTTTATTGCGCTATCTCTAATTGCACCCGAGATATCACCAGATATATATTGGATTTTTCTCTGACCCTGTGTGTCCGGCCCCATGAGACGTTGGTTTTCTCGGCCCCTGGTGGTCCGAGGTCGTTCCCGTTGCCCAGATTCATGCGCCAGGGCCTGCTGCAGACAATGCACTTTGATTTATTGTGCTATCTGTAATAGCACCCGAGATATCACCAGATATATATTGGATTTTCCCCTGACCCTGAGTGTCCGGCCCCATGAGACTGTGGTTTTCTCGGCCCCTGGTGGTCCGAGGTCGTTCCCGCTGCACAGATCCATGCGCCAGGTCCTTCTACAGACAATGCACTTTGGTTTATTGCGCTATGTCTAATAGCACCCGCGATATCACCAGATATATATTGGATTTTTCCCTGACCCTGAGTGTCCGGCCCCATGAGACGGTGGTTTTCTCGGCCCCTGGTGGTCCGAGGTCGTTCCCGCTTCACAGATGCATGCGCCAGGGCCTCCTGCAGATAATTCACTTTGGTTTATTGCGCTATCTCTAATAGCACCCGAGATATCACCAGATATATATTGGACTTTTCCCTGACCCTGGGTGTCCGGCCCCATGAGACGGTGGTTTTCTCGTCCCCTGGTGGTCCGAGGTCGTTCCCGCAGCTCAGATTCATGCGCCAGGACCTCCTGCAGATAATTCACTTTGGTTTGTTGCGCTATCTCTAATGGCACCCAAGATATCACCCGATACATATTGGATTTTCCCCTGACCCAGAGTGTCCGGCCCCATGTGACGGTGGTTTTCTCGGCCCCTGGTGGTCCGAGGTCGTTCAGGCTGCACAGGTTCATGCGCCAGGGCCTCCTGCAGATAATTCACTCTGGTTTTTTGCGCTATCTCTAATAGCACCCGAGATATCACCAGATATGTATTGGATTTTCCCCTGACCATGAGTGTCCGGCCCAATAGGAACGGTGGTGTTCTCGGCCCCTGGTGGTTCGAGGTCGTTCCCGCTGCACAGATTCATGCGCCAGGTCCTTCTACAGACAATGCACTTTGATTTATTGCGCTATCTGTAATAGCACCCGAGATATCATCAGATATATATTGGATTTTCCCCTGACCCTGAGCGTCCGGCCCCATGAGACTGTGGTTTTCTCGGCCCCTGGTGGTCCGAGGTCGATCCCGCTGGCCAGATTCATGCGGCAGGCCTCATATAGACAATGCACTTTGGTTTATTGCGCTATCTCTAATAGCACCCGAGATATCACCTGATATATATTGGATTTTCCCCTGACCCTGAGCTTCCGGCCCCATGAGACTGTGGTTTTCTCGGCCCCTGGTGGTCCGAGGTCGTTCCCGCTGCACAGATCCATGCGCCAGGTCCTTCTACAGACAATGCACTTTGGTTTATTGCGCTATGTCTAATAGCACCCGCGATATCACCAGATATATATTGGATTTTTCCCTGACCCTGAGTGTCCAGCCCCATGAGACGGTGGTTTTCTCGGCCCCTGGTGGTCCGAGGTCGTTCCCGCTTCACAGATGCATGCGCCAGGGCCTCCTGCAGATAATTCACTTTGGTTTATTGCGCTATCTCTAATTGCACCCGAGATATCACCAGATATATATTGGATTTTTCCCTAACCCTGTGTGTCCGGCCCCATGAGACGGTGGTTTTCTCGGCCCCTGGTGGTCCGAGGTCGTTCCCGTTGCCCAGATTCATGCGCCAGGGCCTGCTGCAGACAATGCACTTTGATTTATTGCGCTATCTGTAATAGCACCCGAGATATCACCAGATATATATTGGATTTTTCCCTGACCCTGAGTGTCCGGCCCCATGAGACGGTGGTTTTCACGGCCCCTGGTGGTCCGAGGTCGTTCCCGCTTCACGGATGCATGCGCCAGGCCTCCTACAGACAATGCACTTTGGTTTATTGCGCTACCTCTAATAGCACCCGAGATATCACCAGATATATATTGGATTTTTCCCGGACACTGAGTGTCCGGCCCCATGTGACCGTGATTTTCTCGGCCCCTGGTGCTCCGAAGTAGTTCCCGCTGGCCAGATTCATGCGCCAGGCCTCCTACAGACAATGCACTTTGGTTTATTGCGCTATCTCTAATAGCACCCGAGATATCACCAGATATATATTGGATTTTCCCCTGACCCTGAGTGTCCGGCCCCATGAAACCGTGGTTTTCTCGGCCCCTGGTGCTCCGAGGTCGTTCCCGCTGGCCAGATTCATGCGCCAGGCCTCCTGCAGACAATGCACTTTGGTTTATTGCGCTATCTGTAATAGCACCATAGATATCACCAGATATATCCTGGATTTTTACATGACCTTGGGTGACGGATTCCGAATATCTGTAATTTTCTCGGCCCCTGGTGGTCCGAGTTCGTTCCCGCTGCACAGATTCATGCGCCAGGTCCTTCAACAGACAATGCACTTTGATTTATTGCGCTATCTGTAATAGCACCCGAGATATCACCAGATATATATTGGATTTTTCCCTGACCCTGAGTGTCCGGCCCCATGAGACGGTGGTTTTCTCGGCCCCCGGTGGTCCGAGGTCGTTCCCGCTATACAGATTCATGCGCCAGGGCCTCCTGCAGATAATTCACTTTGGTTTATTGCGCTATCTCTAATAGCACCCGAGATATCACCAGATATATATTGGATTTTCCCCTGACCCTGAGTGTCCGGCCCCGTGAGGCGGTGGTTTTCTCGGTCCCTGGTGGTTCGAGGTCGTTCCCGCTGCACAGATTCATGCGCCTGGGCCTCCTGCAGATAATTCACTTTGGTTTATTGCGCTATCTGTAATAGCACCCGAGATATCACCAGATATATATTGAATTTTACCCTGACCCTGAGTGTCCGGCCTCATGAGACGGTGGTTTCCTCGGCCCCTGGTGGTCCGAGGTCGTTCCCGCTGCACAGATTCATGCGCCAGGGCCTCCTGCAGATAATTCACTTTGGATTATTGCGCTATCTCTAATAGCACCCGAGATATCACTAGATATATATTGGATTTTCCCCTGTCCCTGAGTGTCCGGCATCATGAGACGGTGGTTTTCTCGGTCGCTGGTGGTCCGAGGTCGTTCCCGCTGCACATATTCATCCGCCAGGGCCTCCTGCAGATAATTCACTTTGGTTTATTGCGCTATCTGTAATAGCACCCGAGATATCACCAGATATATATTGGATTTTCTCCTGACCCTGAGTGTGCGGCCCCATGAGACGGTGGTTTTCTCGGCCCCCGGTGGTCCGAGGTCGTTCCCGCTATACAGATTCATGCGCCAGGGCCTCCTGCAGATAATTCACTTTGGTTTATTGCGCTATCTCTAATAGCACCCGAGATATCACCAGATATATATTGGATTTTCCCCTGACCCTGAGTGTCCGGCCCCGTGAGGCGGTGGTTTTCTCGGCCCCTGGTGGTCCGAGGTCGTTCCCGCTGCACAGATTCATGCGCCAGGGCCTCCTGCAGATAATTCACTTTGGTTAATTGCGCTATCTGTAATAGCACCCGAGATATCACCAGATATATATTGAATTTTACCCTGACCCTGAGTGTCCGGCCCCATGAGACGGTGGTTTTCTCGACCCCTGGTGGTCCGAGGTCGGTCCCGCGGCACAGATTCATGCGCAAGGGCCTCATACGGAGAATGCACTTTGATTTATTGCGCTATCTCTAATAGGACCCGAGATATCACCAGATATATACTGGATTTTTACATGACCTTGGGTGACGGATACCGAAAATCTGTAATTTTCAAGGCCCTTGGTGTTCCGAGGTCGTTCCTGCTGCACACATTCATGCGCCAGGGCCTCCGGCAGACAATGCACTTTGATTTATTGCGCTATCTGTAATAGCACCCGAGATATCACCAGATATATATTGGATTTTTCCCTGACCCTGAGTGTCCGGCCCCATGAGACGGTGGTTTTCTCGGCCCCTGGTGTTCCGAGGTCGTTCCCGCTGGCCAGATTCATGCGCCAGGCCTCCTACAGACAATGCACTTTGGTTTATTGCGCTATCTGTAATAGCACCCGAGATATCACCAGATATATATTGGATTTTTCCCTGACCCTGAGTGTCCGGCCCCATGCGTCGGTGGTTTTCTCGACCCCTGGTGGTCCGAGGTCGGTACTGCGGCACAGATTCATGCAGAAGGGCCTCATACGGAGAATGCACTTCGATTTATTGCGCTATCTCTAATAGGACCCGAGATATCACCAGGTATATACTGGATTTTTACATGACCTTGGGTGACGGATACCGAAAATCTGTAATTTTCTCGGCCCTTGGTGTTCCGAGGTCGTTCCTGCTGCACACATTCATGCGCCAGGGCCTCCGGCAGACAATGCACTTTGATTTCTCGCGCTATCTCGAATAGCACCCGAGATATCACCAGATATACACTGGATTTTTGCATGACCTTGGGTGTTCGGCCTTATGTGTCGGTGGTTTTCTCGGCCCCTGGTGTTCCGACGTCGTTCCCGCTGCACAGATTCATGCGCCAGGGCCTCCTGCAGATAATTCACTTTGGATTATTGCGCTATCTGTAGTAGCACCCGAGAAAGCACCATTTATATGCTGGATTTTTACATGACTTTGGGTGACGGATACCGAAAATCTGTAATTTTCTCGACCCCTGGTGGTCCGATGTCGTTCCCGCTGCACAGATGCATGCGCCAGGTCCTCCTGCAGATAAGTTACTTTGGTTTATTGCGCTTTCTCTAATAGCACCCGAGATATCACCAGATATATATTGTATTTTCCCCTGACCCTGAGTATCCGACCCCATGAGACGGTGGTTTTCTCGGCCCCTGGTGGTCCGAGGACGTTGCCGCTGCACAGACTCATGCGCCAGGGACTCCTACAGACAATGCACTTTCATCTATTGCGCTATCTGTAATAGCACCCGAGATATCACCAGATATATATTGGATTTTCCCCTGACCCTGAGTGCCCGGCCCCGTGAGGCGGTGGTTTTCTCGGCCCCTGGTGGTCCGATGTCGTTCCCACTGCACAGATGCATGCGCCAGGGCCTCCTGCAGATAATGCACTTTGATTATTTGGGCTATCTCTAATAGCACCCGAGATATCACCAGATATATATTGGATTTTCCCCTGACCATGAGTGTCCGGCCCAATAGGAACGGTGGTTTTCTCGGCCCCTGGTGGTCCGAGGTCGTTCCCACCGCACAGATTCATGCGCCAGGGCCTCCTGTAGATAATTCACTTTATATTATTGCGTTAAATGTAATAGCACCCGAGATATCACCAGATGTATATTGGATTTTTCCCTGACCCTGAGTGTCCGGCCCCATGAGACGGTGGTTTTCTCGGCCCCTGGTGGTCCGAGGTCGTTCCCGCTGCACAGATTCATGCGCCAGGCCTCCTACAGACAATGCACTTTGGTTTATTGCGCTATCTCTAATAGCACCCGAGATATCACCAGATATATATTGGATTTTCCCCTGACCCTGAGTGTCCGGCCCCATGAAACCGTGGTTTTCTCGGCCCCTGGTGCTCCGAGGTCGTTCCCGCTGGCCAGATTCATGCGCCAGGCCTCCTGCAGACAATGCACTTTGGTTTATTGCGCTATCTGTAATAGCACCATAGATATCACCAGATATATGCTGGATTTTTACATGACCTTGGGTGACGGATTCCGAATATCTGTAATTTTCTCGGCCCCTGGTGGTCCGAGTTCGTTCCCGCTGCACAGATTCATGCGCCAGGTCCTTCAACAGACAATGCACTTTGATTTATTGCGCTATCTGTAATAGCACCCGAGATATCACCAGATATATATTGGATTTTTCCCTGACCCTGAGTGTCCGGCCCCATGAGACGGTGGTTTTCTCGGCCCCCGGTGGTCCGAGGTCGTTCCCGCTATACAGATTCATGCGCCAGGGCCTCCTGCAGATAATTCACTTTGGTTTATTGCGCTATCTCTAATAGCACCCGAGATATCACCAGATATATATTGGATTTTCCCCTGACCCTGAGTGTCCGGCCCCGTGAGGCGGTGGTTTTCTCGGCCCCTGGTGGTTCGAGGTCGTTCCCGCTGCACAGATTCATGCGCCTGGGCCTCCTGCAGATAATTCACTTTGGTTTATTGCGCTATCTGTAATAGCACCCGAGATATCACCAGATATATATTGAATTTTACCCTGACCCTGAGTGTCCGGCCTCATGAGACGGTGGTTTTCTCGGCCCCTGGTGGTCCGAGGTCGTTCCCGCTGCACAGATTCATGCGCCAGGGCCTCCTGCAGATAATTCACTTTGGATTATTGCGCTATCTCTAATAGCACCCGAGATATCACTAGATATATATTGGATTTTCCCCTGTCCCTGAGTGTCCGGCATCATGAGACGGTGGTTTTCTCGGTCGCTGGTGGTCCGAGGTCGTTCCCGCTGCACATATTCATCCGCCAGGGCCTCCTGCAGATAATTCACTTTGGTTTATTGCGCTATCTGTAATAGCACCCGAGATATCACCAGATATATATTGGATTTTCTCCTGACCCTGAGTGTGCGGCCCCATGAGACGGTGGTTTTCTCGGCCCCCGGTGGTCAGAGGTCGTTCCCGCTATACAGATTCATGCGCCAGGGCCTCCTGCAGATAATTCACTTTGGTTTATTGCGCTATCTCTAATAGCACCCGAGATATCACCAGATATATATTGGATTTTCCCCTGACCCTGAGTGTCCGGCCCCGTGAGGCGGTGGTTTTCTCGGCCCCCGGTGGTCCGAGGTCGTTCCCGCTGCACAGATTCATGCGCCAGGGCCTCCTGCAGATAATTCACTTTGGTTAATTGCGCTATCTGTAATAGCACCCGAGATATCACCAGATATATATTGGATTTTCCCCTGACCCTGAGTGTCCGGCCCCATGAGACTGTGGTTTTCTCGGCCCCTGGTGGTCCGAGGTCGTTCCCGCTGCACAGATCCATGCGCCAGGTCCTTCTACAGACAATGCACTTTGGTTTATTGCGCTATGTCTAATAGCACCCGCGATATCACCAGATATATATTGGATTTTTCCCTGACCCTGAGTGTCCGGCCCCATGAGACGGTGGTTTTCTCGGCCCCTGGTGGTCCGAGGTCGTTCCCGCTTCACAGATGCATGCGCCAGGGCCTCCTGCAGATAATTCACTTTGGTTTATTGCGCTATCTCTAATTGCACCCGAGATATCACCAGATATATATTGGATTTTTCTCTGACCCTGTGTGTCCGGCCCCATGAGACGTTGGTTTTCTCGGCCCCTGGTGGTCCGAGGTCGTTCCCGTTGCCCAGATTCATGCGCCAGGGCCTGCTGCAGACAATGCACTTTGATTTATTGTGCTATCTGTAATAGCACCCGAGATATCACCAGATATATATTGGATTTTCCCCTGACCCTGAGTGTCCGGCCCCATGAGACTGTGGTTTTCTCGGCCCCTGGTGGTCCGAGGTCGTTCCCGCTGCACAGATCCATGCGCCAGGTCCTTCTACAGACAATGCACTTTGGTTTATTGCGCTATGTCTAATAGCACCCGCGATATCACCAGATATATATTGGATTTTTCCCTGACCCTGAGTGTCCGGCCCCATGAGACGGTGGTTTTCTCGGCCCCTGGTGGTCCGAGGTCGTTCCCGCTTCACAGATGCATGCGCCAGGGCCTCCTGCAGATAATTCACTTTGGTTTATTGCGCTATCTCTAATAGCACCCGAGATATCACCAGATATATATTGGACTTTTCCCTGACCCTGGGTGTCCGGCCCCATGAGACGGTGGTTTTCTCGTCCCCTGGTGGTCCGAGGTCGTTCCCGCAGCTCAGATTCATGCGCCAGGACCTCCTGCAGATAATTCACTTTGGTTTGTTGCGCTATCTCTAATGGCACCCAAGATATCACCCGATACATATTGGATTTTCCCCTGACCCAGAGTGTCCGGCCCCATGTGACGGTGGTTTTCTCGGCCCCTGGTGGTCCGAGGTCGTTCAGGCTGCACAGGTTCATGCGCCAGGGCCTCCTGCAGATAATTCACTCTGGTTTTTTGCGCTATCTCTAATAGCACCCGAGATATCACCAGATATGTATTGGATTTTCCCCTGACCATGAGTGTCCGGCCCAATAGGAACGGTGGTGTTCTCGGCCCCTGGTGGTTCGAGGTCGTTCCCGCTGCACAGATTCATGCGCCAGGTCCTTCTACAGACAATGCACTTTGATTTATTGCGCTATCTGTAATAGCACCCGAGATATCATCAGATATATATTGGATTTTCCCCTGACCCTGAGCGTCCGGCCCCATGAGACTGTGGTTTTCTCGGCCCCTGGTGGTCCGAGGTCGTTCCCGCTGCACAGATTCATGCGCCAGGGCCTCCTGCAGATAATTCACTTTGGTTAATTGCGCTATCTGTAATAGCACCCGAGATATCACCAGATATATATTGGATTTTCCCCTGACCCTGAGTGTCCGGCCCCATGAGACTGTGGTTTTCTCGGCCCCTGGTGGTCCGAGGTCGTTCCCGCTGCACAGATCCATGCGCCAGGTCCTTCTACAGACAATGCACTTTGGTTTATTGCGCTATGTCTAATAGCACCCGCGATATCACCAGATATATATTGGATTTTTCCCTGACCCTGAGTGTCCGGCCCCATGAGACGGTGGTTTTCTCGGCCCCTGGTGGTCCGAGGTCGTTCCCGCTTCACAGATGCATGCGCCAGGGCCTCCTGCAGATAATTCACTTTGGTTTATTGCGCTATCTCTAATAGCACCCGAGATATCACCAGATATATATTGGATTTTCCCCTGACCCTGAGTGTCCGGCCCCGTGAGGCGGTGGTTTTCTCGGCCCCCGGTGGTCCGAGGTCGTTCCCGCTGCACAGATTCATGCGCCAGGGCCTCCTGCAGATAATTCACTTTGGTTAATTGCGCTATCTGTAATAGCACCCGAGATATCACCAGATATATATTGGATTTTCCCCTGACCCTGAGTGTCCGGCCCCATGAGACTGTGGTTTTCTCGGCCCCTGGTGGTCCGAGGTCGTTCCCGCTGCACAGATCCATGCGCCAGGTCCTTCTACAGACAATGCACTTTGGTTTATTGCGCTATGTCTAATAGCACCCGCGATATCACCAGATATATATTGGATTTTTCCCTGACCCTGAGTGTCCGGCCCCATGAGACGGTGGTTTTCTCGGCCCCTGGTGGTCCGAGGTCGTTCCCGCTTCACAGATGCATGCGCCAGGGCCTCCTGCAGATAATTCACTTTGGTTTATTGCGCTATCTCTAATTGCACCCGAGATATCACCAGATATATATTGGATTTTTCTCTGACCCTGTGTGTCCGGCCCCATGAGACGTTGGTTTTCTCGGCCCCTGGTGGTCCGAGGTCGTTCCCGTTGCCCAGATTCATGCGCCAGGGCCTGCTGCAGACAATGCACTTTGATTTATTGTGCTATCTGTAATAGCACCCGAGATATCACCAGATATATATTGGATTTTCCCCTGACCCTGAGTGTCCGGCCCCATGAGACTGTGGTTTTCTCGGCCCCTGGTGGTCCGAGGTCGTTCCCGCTGCACAGATCCATGCGCCAGGTCCTTCTACAGACAATGCACTTTGGTTTATTGCGCTATGTCTAATAGCACCCGCGATATCACCAGATATATATTGGATTTTTCCCTGACCCTGAGTGTCCGGCCCCATGAGACGGTGGTTTTCTCGGCCCCTGGTGGTCCGAGGTCGTTCCCGCTTCACAGATGCATGCGCCAGGGCCTCCTGCAGATAATTCACTTTGGTTTATTGCGCTATCTCTAATAGCACCCGAGATATCACCAGATATATATTGGATTTTCTCCTGACCCTGAGTGTGCGGCCCCATGAGACGGTGGTTTTCTCGGCCCCCGGTGGTCCGAGGTCGTTCCCGCAGCTCAGATTCATGCGCCAGGACCTCCTGCAGATAATTCACTTTGGTTTGTTGCGCTATCTCTAATGGCACCCAAGATATCACCCGATACATATTGGATTTTCCCCTGACCCAGAGTGTCCGGCCCCATGTGACGGTGGTTTTCTCGGCCCCTGGTGGTCCGAGGTCGTTCAGGCTGCACAGGTTCATGCGCCAGGGCCTCCTGCAGATAATTCACTCTGGTTTTTTGCGCTATCTCTAATAGCACCCGAGATATCACCAGATATGTATTGGATTTTCCCCTGACCATGAGTGTCCGGCCCAATAGGAACGGTGGTGTTCTCGGCCCCTGGTGGTTCGAGGTCGTTCCCGCTGCACAGATTCATGCGCCAGGTCCTTCTACAGACAATGCACTTTGATTTATTGCGCTATCTGTAATAGCACCCGAGATATCATCAGATATATATTGGATTTTCCCCTGACCCTGAGCGTCCGGCCCCATGAGACTGTGGTTTTCTCGGCCCCTGGTGGTCCGAGGTCGATCCCGCTGGCCAGATTCATGCGGCAGGCCTCATATAGACAATGCACTTTGGTTTATTGCGCTATCTCTAATAGCACCCGAGATATCACCTGATATATATTGGATTTTCCCCTGACCCTGAGCTTCCGGCCCCATGAGACTGTGGTTTTCTCGGCCCCTGGTGGTCCGAGGTCGTTCCCGCTGCACAGATCCATGCGCCAGGTCCTTCTACAGACAATGCACTTTGGTTTATTGCGCTATGTCTAATAGCACCCGCGATATCACCAGATATATATTGGATTTTTCCCTGACCCTGAGTGTCCGGCCCCATGAGACGGTGGTTTTCTCGGCCCCTGGTGGTCCGAGGTCGTTCCCGCTTCACAGATGCATGCGCCAGGGCCTCCTGCAGATAATTCACTTTGGTTTATTGCGCTATCTCTAATTGCACCCGAGATATCACCAGATATATATTGGATTTTTCCCTAACCCTGTGTGTCCGGCCCCATGAGACGGTGGTTTTCTCGGCCCCTGGTGGTCCGAGGTCGTTCCCGTTGCCCAGATTCATGCGCCAGGGCCTGCTGCAGACAATGCACTTTGATTTATTGCGCTATCTGTAATAGCACCCGAGATATCACCAGATATATATTGGATTTTTCCCTGACCCTGAGTGTCCGGCCCCATGAGACGGTGGTTTTCACGGCCCCTGGTGGTCCGAGGTCGTTCCCGCTTCACGGATGCATGCGCCAGGCCTCCTACAGACAATGCACTTTGGTTTATTGCGCTATCTCTAATAGCACCCGAGATATCACCAGATATATATTGGATTTTTCCCGGACACTGAGTGTCCGGCCCCATGTGACCGTGATTTTCTCGGCCCCTGGTGCTCCGAAGTAGTTCCCGCTGGCCAGATTCATGCGCCAGGCCTCCTACAGACAATGCACTTTGGTTTATTGCGCTATCTCTAATAGCACCCGAGATATCACCAGATATATATTGGATTTTCCCCTGACCCTGAGTGTCCGGCCCCATGAAACCGTGGTTTTCTCGGCCCCTGGTGCTCCGAGGTCGTTCCCGCTGGCCAGATTCATGCGCCAGGCCTCCTGCAGACAATGCACTTTGGTTTATTGCGCTATCTGTAATAGCACCATAGATATCACCAGATATATGCTGGATTTTTACATGACCTTGGGTGACGGATTCCGAATATCTGTAATTTTCTCGGCCCCTGGTGGTCCGAGTTCGTTCCCGCTGCACAGATTCATGCGCCAGGTCCTTCAACAGACAATGCACTTTGATTTATTGCGCTATCTGTAATAGCACCCGAGATATCACCAGATATATATTGGATTTTTCCCTGACCCTGAGTGTCCGGCCCCATGAGACGGTGGTTTTCTCGGCCCCCGGTGGTCCGAGGTCGTTCCCGCTATACAGATTCATGCGCCAGGGCCTCCTGCAGATAATTCACTTTGGTTTATTGCGCTATCTCTAATAGCACCCGAGATATCACCAGATATATATTGGATTTTCCCCTGACCCTGAGTGTCCGGCCCCGTGAGGCGGTGGTTTTCTCGGCCCCTGGTGGTTCGAGGTCGTTCCCGCTGCACAGATTCATGCGCCTGGGCCTCCTGCAGATAATTCACTTTGGTTTATTGCGCTATCTGTAATAGCACCCGAGATATCACCAGATATATATTGAATTTTACCCTGACCCTGAGTGTCCGGCCTCATGAGACGGTGGTTTTCTCGGCCCCTGGTGGTCCGAGGTCGTTCCCGCTGCACAGATTCATGCGCCAGGGCCTCCTGCAGATAATTCACTTTGGATTATTGCGCTATCTCTAATAGCACCCGAGATATCACTAGATATATATTGAATTTTCCCCTGTCCCTGAGTGTCCGGCATCATGAGACGGTGGTTTTCTCGGTCGCTGGTGGTCCGAGGTCGTTCCCGCTGCACATATTCATCCGCCAGGGCCTCCTGCAGATAATTCACTTTGGTTTATTGCGCTATCTGTAATAGCACCCGAGATATCACCAGATATATATTGGATTTTCTCCTGACCCTGAGTGTGCGGCCCCATGAGACGGTGGTTTTCTCGGCCCCCGGTGGTCCGAGGTCGTTCCCGCTATACAGATTCATGCGCCAGGGCCTCCTGCAGATAATTCACTTTGGTTTATTGCGCTATCTCTAATAGCACCCGAGATATCACCAGATATATATTGGATTTTCCCCTGACCCTGAGTGTCCGGCCCCGTGAGGCGGTGGTTTTCTCGGCCCCTGGTGGTCCGAGGTCGTTCCCGCTGCACAGATTCATGCGCCAGGGCCTCCTGCAGATAATTCACTTTGGTTAATTGCGCTATCTGTAATAGCACCCGAGATATCACCAGATATATATTGAATTTTACCCTGACCCTGAGTGTCCGGCCCCATGAGACGGTGGTTTTCTCGACCCCTGGTGGTCCGAGGTCGTTCCCGCTGCACAGATTCATGCGTCAGGGCCTCCTGCAGATAATTCACTTTGGTTTATTGCGCTATCTGTAATAGCACCCGAGATATCACCAGATATATATTGAATTTTACCCTGACCCTGAGTGTCCGGCCCCATGAGACGGTGGTTTTCTCGACCCCTGGTGGTCCGAGGTCGGTCCCGCGGCACAGATTCATGCGCAAGGGCCTCATACGGAGAATGCACTTTGATTTATTGCGCTATCTCTAATAGGACCCGAGATATCACCAGATATATACTGGATTTTTACATGACCTTGGGTGACGGATACCGAAAATCTGTAATTTTCAAGGCCCTTGGTGTTCCGAGGTCGTTCCTGCTGCACACATTCATGCGCCAGGGCCTCCGGCAGACAATGCACTTTGATTTATTGCGCTATCTGTAATAGCACCCGAGATATCACCAGATATATATTGGATTTTTCCCTGACCCTGAGTGTCCGGCCCCATGAGACGGTGGTTTTCTCGGCCCCTGGTGTTCCGAGGTCGTTCCCGCTGGCCAGATTCATGCGCCAGGCCTCCTACAGACAATGCACTTTGGTTTATTGCGCTATCTGTAATAGCACCCGAGATATCACCAGATATATATTGGATTTTTCCCTGACCCTGAGTGTCCGGCCCCATGCGTCGGTGGTTTTCTCGACCCCTGGTGGTCCGAGGTCGGTACTGCGGCACAGATTCATGCAGAAGGGCCTCATACGGAGAATGCACTTCGATTTATTGCGCTATCTCTAATAGGACCCGAGATATCACCAGGTATATACTGGATTTTTACATGACCTTGGGTGACGGATACCGAAAATCTGTAATTTTCTCGGCCCTTGGTGTTCCGAGGTCGTTCCTGCTGCACACATTCATGCGCCAGGGCCTCCGGCAGACAATGCACTTTGATTTCTCGCGCTATCTCGAATAGCACCCGAGATATCACCAGATATACACTGGATTTTTGCATGACCTTGGGTGTTCGGCCTTATGTGTCGGTGGTTTTCTCGGCCCCTGGTGTTCCGACGTCGTTCCCGCTGCACAGATTCATGCGCCAGGGCCTCCTGCAGATAATTCACTTTGGATTATTGCGCTATCTGTAGTAGCACCCGAGAAAGCACCATTTATATGCTGGATTTTTACATGACTTTGGGTGACGGATACCGAAAATCTGTAATTTTCTCGACCCCTGGTGGTCCGATGTCGTTCCCGCTGCACAGATGCATGCGCCAGGTCCTCCTGCAGATAAGTTACTTTGGTTTATTGCGCTTTCTCTAATAGCACCCGAGATATCACCAGATATATATTGTATTTTCCCCTGACCCTGAGTATCCGACCCCATGAGACGGTGGTTTTCTCGGCCCCTGGTGGTCCGAGGACGTTGCCGCTGCACAGACTCATGCGCCAGGGACTCCTACAGACAATGCACTTTCATCTATTGCGCTGTCTGTAATAGCACCCGAGATATCACCAGATATATATTGGATTTTCCCCTGACCCTGAGTGCCCGGCCCCGTGAGGCGGTGGTTTTCTCGGCCCCTGGTGGTCCGATGTCGTTCCCACTGCACAGATGCATGCGCCAGGGCCTCCTGCAGATAATGCACTTTGATTATTTGGGCTATCTCTAATAGCACCCGAGATTTCACCAGATATATATTGAATTTTACCCTGACCCTGAGTGTCCGGCCCCATGAGACGGTGGTTTTCTCGGCACCTGGTGGTCCGAGGTCGTTCCCGCTGCACAGATTCATGCGCCAGGGCCTCCTGCAGATAATTCACTTTGGTTTATTGCGCTATCTCTAATAGCACCCGAGATATCACCAGATATATATTGGATTTTCCCCTGACCATGAGTGTCCGGCCCAATAGGAACGGTGGTTTTCTCGGCCCCTGGTGGTCCGAGGTCGTTCCCACCGCACAGATTCATGCGCCAGGGCCTCCTGTAGATAATTCACTTTATATTATTGCGTTAAATGTAATAGCACCCGAGATATCACCAGATGTATATTGGATTTTTCCCTGACCCTGAGTGTCCGGCCCCATGAGACGGTGGTTTTCTCGGCCCCTGGTGGTCCGAGGTCGTTCCCGCTGCACAGATTCATGCGCCAGGGCCTCCTACAGACAACGCAATTTGGCTTATTGCGCGATCTGTAATAGCACCCGAGATATCACATGATATATGCTGGATTTTTACATGACCCTGAGTGTCCGGCAACATGGGACGGTGGTTTTCTCGGCCCCTGGTGGTCCGAGGTCGTTCCCGCTGCACAGATTTATGCGCCAGGGCCTCCTCCAGATAATTCACTTTGGCTTATTGCGCTATCTGTAATAGCACCCGAGATATCACCAGATATATTTTGGATTTTCTCCTGACCCTGAGGGTCCGGCCCAATGAGGCGGTGGTTTTCTCGGCCCCAGGTGGTCCGTGGTCGTTCCCGCTGCACATATTTATGCGCCAGTGCCTCCTGCAGATAATTCACTTTGTATGATTGCGCTATATGTAATAGCACCCGAGATATCACCAGATGTATATTGGATTTTTCCCTGACCCTGAGTGTCCGCCCCATGAGACGGTGGTTTTCTCGGCCCCTGGTGGTCCGAGGTCGTTCCCGCTGCACAGATTTATGCGCCAGGGCCTCCTCCAGATAATTCACTTTGGCTTATTGCGCTATCTGTAATAGCACCCGAGATATCACCAGATATATTTTGGATATTCTCCTGACCCTGAGGGTCCGGCCCCATGAGGCGGTGGTTTTCTCGGCCCCAGGTGGTCCGAGGTCGTTCCCGCTGCACATATTTATGCGCCAGGGCCTCCTGCAGATAATTCACTTTGTATGATTGCGCTATATGTAATAGCACCCGAGATATCACCAGATGTATATTGGATTTTTCCCTGACCCTGAGTGTCCGCCCCATGAGACGGTGGTTTTCTCGGCCCCTGGTGGTCCGAGGTCGTTCCCGCTGCACGGATTCATGCGACAGGGCCTCCTACAGACAATGCACTTTGATTTATTGCGCTATCTGTAATAGCACCCGAGAAAGCACCATATATATGCTGGATTTTTACATGACCCTGAGTGAGCGGAAACCGTGAGACGGTGGTTTTCTCGGCCCCTGGTGGTCCGAGGTCGATCCTGCTACACAGATTCATGCGCCAGGGCCTCATGCAGACAATGCACTTTGATTTATTGCGGTATATGTAATAGCACCCGAGATATCACCAGATGTATATTGGATTTTTCCCTGACCCTGAGTGTCCGGCCCCATGAGACGGTGGTTTTCTCGGCCCCTGGTGCTCCGAGGTCGTTCCCGCTGGCCAGATTCATGCGCCAGGCCTCCTACAGACAATGCACTTTGGTTTATTGCGCTATCTGTAATAGCACCCGTGATATCACCAGATATATATTGGATTTTTCCCTGACCCTGAGTGTCCGGCTCCATGTGACGGTGGTTTTCTCGGCCCCTGGTGGTCCGAGGTCGTACCCGTTGCACAGATTCATGCGCCAGGTCCTTCTACAGACAATGCACTTTGATTTATTGCGCTATCTGTAATAGCCCCCGAGATATCATCAGATATATATTGGATTTTCCCCTGACCCTGAGTGTCCGGCCCCATGGGACTGTGGTTTTCTCGGCCCCTGGTGGTCCGAGGACGTTCCCGCTGCACAGATTCGTGCGCCAGGTCCTTCTACAGACAATGCACTTTGATTTATTGCGCTATCTGTAATAGCACCCGAGATATCTCCAGATATATATTGGATTTTTCCCTGACCCTGAGTGTCCGGCCCCATGAGACTGTGGTTTTCTCGGCCCCTGGTGGTCCGAGGTCGTTCCCGCTGCACAGATCCATGCGCCAGGTCCTTCTACAGACAATGCACTTTAGTTTATTGCGCTATGTCTAATAGCACCCGCGATATCACCAGATATATATTGGATTTTTCCCTGACCCTGAGTGTCCGGCCCCATGAGACGGTGGTTTTCTCGGCCCCTGGTGGTCCGAGGTCGTTCCCGCTTCACAGATGCATGCGCCAGGGCCTCCTGCAGATAATTCACTTTGGTTTATTGCGCTATCTCTAATTGCACCCGAGATATCACCAGATATATATTGGATTTTTCCCTGACCCTGTGTGTCCGGCCCCATGAGACGGTGGTTTTCTCGGCCCCTGGTGGTCCGAGGTCGTTCCCGTTGCCCAGATTCATGCGCCAGGGCCTGCTGCAGACAATGCACTTTGATTTATTGCGCTATCTGTAATAGCACCCGAGATATCACCAGATATATATTGGATGTTTCCCTGACCCTGAGTGTCCGGCCCCATGAGACGGTGGTTTTCACGGCCCCTGGTGGTCCGAGGTCGTTCCCGCTTCACAGATGCATGCGCCAGGCCTCCTACAGACAATGCACTTTGGTTTATTGCGCTATCTCTAATAGCACCCGAGATATCACCAGATATATATTGGATTTTTCCCTGACCCTGAGTGTCCGGCCCCATGTGAACGTGGTTTGCTCGGCCCCTGGTGCTCCGAAGTAGTTCCCGCTGGCCAGATTCATGTGCCAGGCCTCCTACAGACAATGCACTTTGGTTTATTGCGCTATCTGTAATAGCACCCGAGATATCAACAGATATATATTGCATTTTTCCCTGACCCTGAGTGTCCGGCCCCATGAGACGGTGGTTTTCTCGGCCCCTAGTGGTCCGAGGTCGTACCCGCTGGCCAGATTCATGCGGCAGGCCTCATACAGACAATGCACTTTGGTTTATTGCGCTATCTCTAATAGCACCCGAGATATCACCTGATATATATTGGATTTTCCACTGACCCTGAGTGTCCGGCCCCATGGGACTGTGGTTTTCTCGGCCCCTGGTGGTCCGAGGTCGTTCCCGCTGCACAGATTCATGCGCCAGGTCCTTCTACAGACAATGCACTTTTATTTATTGCGCTATCTGTAATAGCACCCGAGATATCACCAGATATATATTGGATTTTTCCCTGACCCTGAGTGTCCGGCCCCATGAGACGGTGGTTTTCTCGGCCCCTGGTGGTCCGAGGTCGTTCCCGCTGCACAGCTTCATGCGCCAGGGCCCGCTGCAGATAATTCACTTTGGTTTAGTGCGCTATCTGTAAGAGCACCCGAGATATCACCAGATATATATTGGATTTTCCCCTGACCCTGAGTGTCCAGCCCCATGAGACTGTGGTTTTCTCGGCCCCTTGTGGTCCGAGGTCGTTCCCGCTGCACAGATTCATGCGCCAGGGCCTCCTACAGGCAATGCACTTTGATTTATTGGGGTATCTGTAATATCACCCGAGATATCACCAGATATATGCTGGATTTTTACATGACCTTGGGTGACGGATTCCGAATATCTGTAATTTTCTCGGCCCCTGGTGGTCCGAGGTCGTTGCCGCGGCACAGATTCATGCGCCAGGGCCTCCTACAGACAATGCACTTTGATTTATTGCGCTATCTCTAATAACACCCGAGATATCACCAGATATATATTGGATTCTTCCCTGACCCTTAGTGTCCGGCCCCATGAGACGGTGGTTTTCTCGGCCCCTGGTGGTCCGAGGTCGTTCCCGCTGCACAAGTGCATGCGCCAGGGCCTCCTGCAGACAAGGCACTTTGGTTTATTGCGCTATCTGTAATAGCACCCGAGATATCACCAGATATATATTGGATTTTCCCCTGACCCTGACAGTCCGGCCCCATGAGACGGTGATTTTCTCGGCCCCTGGTGGTCCGAGGTCGTTCCCGCAGCACAGATTCATGCGCCAGGGCCTCCTGCAGACAATGCACTTTGATTTATTTCGCTATCTCTAATAGCACCCGAGATATCACCAGATATATATTGGATTTTTCCCTGACCCTGACAGTCCTACCCCATGAGACGGTGGTTTTCTCGGCCCCTGGTTGTCCGAAGTCGTTCCCGCTGCACAGATTCATGAGCCAGTGCCTCTTACAGACAATGCAATTAGATTTATTGCGCTATCTCTAATAGCAGCCGAGATATCACCAGATATATATTGGATTTTTCCCTGACTCTGACAGTCCGGCCCCATGAGACGGTGGTTTTCTCGGCCCCTGGTGTTCCGAGTTCGATCCCGTTGCACAGGTTCATGCGCCAGGTCCTCCTACAGACAATGCACTTTGATTTATTGCGCTATCTCTAATAACACCCGAGATATCAACAGATATATATTGGATTTTTCCCTGACCCTGACAGTCCGGCCCCATGTGTCGATGGTTTTCTCGATCCCTCGTGGTCCGAGGTCGATCCCGCTGAACAGATTCATGGGCCAGGGCTTCCTGCAGACAATGCACTTTGATTTATTGCGCTATCTCTAATAGCACCGGAGATATCACCTGATATATATTGGATTTTTCCCTGACCCTGAGCGTCCGACTCCATGAGACGGTTGTTTTCTCGGCCCCTGGTGGTCCGAGGTCGTTCCTGCAGCACAGATTCATGCGTCAGGGCCTCCTACAGACAATGCACTTTGATGTATTGCGCTATCTCTAATAGCACCCGAGATATCACCAGATATATATTGGATTTTTCCTTGACCCAGACAGTCCGGCCCCATGTGTCGATGGTTTTCTCGGTCCCTCGTGGTCCGAGGTCGTTCCTGCAGCACAGATTCATGCGCCAGGGCCTCCTGCAGATAATTCACTTTGTTTTATTGCGCTATCTCTAATAGCACCCGAGATATCACCAGATATATATTGGATTTTTCCCTGTCCCTGAGTGCCCGGCCCCATGAGACGGCGGTTTTCTCTGCCCCTGGTGGTCCGAGGTCTTTCCCACTGCACAGATTCATGCGCCAGGGCCTCCTGCAGACAATGCACTTTGATTTATTTCGCTATCTCTAATTGCACCCGAGATATCACCAGATATATATTGGATTTTTCCCTGACCCTGAGTGTCCGGCCCCATGAGACGGTGGATTTCTCTGCCCCTGGTGGTCCGAGGTCGTTCCCGCTGGCCAGATTCATGCGCCAGGGCTTCCTACAGACAATTCTCTTTGGTTTATTGCGCTATCTCTAATAGCACCCGAGATATCTCCAGATATATATTGGATTTTTCCTTGACCCTGACAGTCCGGCCCCATGTGTCGCTGTTTTTCTCGGTCCCTCGTGGTCCGAGGTCGATCCCGCTGCACAGATTCATGCGCCAGGTTCTCCTACAGACAATGCACTTTGACTTATTGCGCTATATCTAATAGCACCCGAGATATCACCAGATATATATTGGAGTTTTCCCTGACCCTGACAGTCCGGCCCGATGTGTCGATGGTTTTCTCGATCCCTCGTGGTCCGAGGTCGATCCCGCTGAACAGATTCATGCGCCAGGGCTTCCTGCAGACAATTCACTTTGGTTTATTGCACTATCTGTAATAGCACCCGAGATATCACCAGATATATATTGGATTTTTCCCTGACCCTGACAGTCCGGCCCCATGAGACGGTGATTTTCTCGGCCCCTGGTGGTCCGAGGTCGATCCCGCTGCACAGATTCATGCGCCAGGGCCTCCTGCAGGTAATTCACTTTCGTTTATTGCGCTATCTCTAATAGCACCCGAGATATCACCAGATATATATTGGATTTTCCCCTGACCCTGAGTGTCCGGCCCCATGAGACGGTGGTTTTCTCGGCCGCTGGTGGTCCGACGTCGTTCCTGCTGCACAGATTCATGCGCCAGGGCCTCCTGCAGATAATTCACTTTGGTTTATTGCGCTATATCTAATAGCACCCGAGATATCACCAGATATATATTGGATTTTTCCCTGACCCTGAGTGTCCGGCCCCATGAGACGGTGGTTGTCTCGGCCCCTGGTGGTCCGAGGTCGTTCCCGCTGCACAGGTTTATGCGCCAGGGCCTCCTGCAGATAATTCACTTTGGTTTATTGCGCTATCTCTAATAGCACCCGAGATATCACCAGATATATATTGGATTTTCCCCTGACCCTGAGTGTCCGGCCCCGTGAGGCGGTGGTTTTCTCGGCCCCTGGTGGTCCGAGGTCGTTCCCGCTGCACAGATTCATGCGCCAGGGCCTCCTGCAGATAATTCACTTTGGTTTATTGCGCTATCTGTAATAGCACCCGAGATATCACCAGATATATATTGAATTTTACCCTGACCCTGAGTGTCCGGCCCCATGAGGCGGTGGTTTTCTCGACCCCTGGTGGTCCGAGGTCGGTCCCGCGGAACAGATTCATGCGCAAGGGCCTCATACGGAGAATGCACTTTGATTTATTGCGCTATCTCTAATAGCACCCGAGATATCACCAGATATATATTGGATTTTTCCCGGACCCTGAGTGTCCGGCCCCATGTGACCGTGGTTTTCTCGGCCCCTGGTGCTCCGAAGTAGTTCCCGCTGGCCAGATTCATGCGCCAGGCCTCCTACAGACAATGCACTTTGGTTTATTGCGCTATCTGTAATAGCACCCGAGATATCAACAGATATATATTGGATTTTTCCCTGACCCTGAGTGTCCGGCCCCATGAGACGGTGGTTTTCTCGGCCCCTAGTGGTCCGAGGACGTACCCGCTGGCCAGATTCATGCGGCAGGCCTCATACAGACAATGCACTTTGGTTTATTGCGCTATCTCTAATAGCACCCGAGATATCACCTGATATATATTGGATTTTCCCCTGACCCTGAGTGTCCGGCCCCATGAAACCGTGGTTTTCTCGGCCCCTGGTGCTCCGAGGTCGTTCCCGCTGGCCAGATTCATGCGCCAGGCCTCCTGCAGACAATGCACTTTGGTTTATTGCGCTATCTGTAATAGCACCATAGATATCACCAGATATATGCTGGATTTTTACATGACCTTGGGTGACGGATTCCGAATATCTGTAATTTTCTCGGCCCCTGGTGGTCCGTGTTCGTTCCCGCTGCACAGATTCATGCGCCAGGTCCTTCAACAGACAATGCACTTTGATTTATTGCGCTATCTGTAATAGCACCCGAGATATCACCAGATATATATTGGATTTTTCCCTGACCCTGAGTGTCCGGCCCCATGAGGCGGTGGTTTTCTCGGCCCCCGGTGGTCCGAGGTCGTTGCCGCTATACAGATTCATGCGCCAGGGCCTCCTGCAGATAATACACTTTGGTTTATTGCGCTATCTCTAATAGCACCCGAGATATCACCAGATATATATTGGATTTTCCCCTGACCCTGAGTGTCCGGCCCCGTGAGGCGGTGGTTTTCTCGGCCCCTGGTGGTCCGAGGTCGATCCCGCTGCACAGATTCATGCGCCAGGGCCTCCTGCAGATAATTCACTTTGGATTATTGCGCTATCTCTAATAGCACCCGAGATATCACTAGATATATATTGGATTTTCCCCTGTCCCTGAGTGTCCGGCATCATGAGACGGTGGTTTTCTCGGTCGCTGGTGGTCCGAGGTCGTTCCCGCTGCACATATTCATCCGCCAGGGCCTCCTGCAGATAATTCACTTTGGTTTATTATGCTATCTGTAATAGCACCCGAGATATCACCAGATATATATTGGATTTTCTCCTGACCCTGAGTGTGTGGCCCCATGAGACGGTGGTTTTCTCGGCCCCCGGTGGTCCGAGGTGGTTCCCGCTATACAGATTCATGCGCCAGGGCCTCCTGCAGATAATTCACTTTGGTTTATTGCGCTATCTCTAATAGCACCCGAGATATCACCAGATATATATTGAATTTTACCCTGACCCTGAGTGTCCGGCCTCATGAGACGGTGGTTTTCTCGAGCCCTGGTGGTCCGAGGTCGGTCCCGCGGCACAGATTCATGCGCCAGGGCCTCCTACAGACAATGCACTTTGATTTATTGCGCTATCTGTAAAAGCACCCGAGAAAGCACCATATATATGCTGGATTTTTACATGACCCTGAGTGAGCGGCCCCATGAGACGGTGGTTTTCTCGGCCCCTGGTGGTTCGAGGTCGTTCCCGCTGCACAGATTCATGCGCCAGGTCCTTCTACAGACAATGCACTTTGATTTATTGCGCTATCTGTAATAGCACCCGAGATATCATCATATATATATTGGATTTTCCCCTGACCCTGAGCGTCCGGACCCATGAGACTGTGGTTTTCTCGGCCCCTGGTGGTCCGAGGTCGTTCCCGCTGCACAGATTCATGCGCCAGGTCCTTCTACAGACAATGCACTTTGGTTTATTGCGCTATCTGTAATAGCACCCGAGATATCACCAGATGTATATTGGATTTTTCCCTGACCCTGAGTGTCCGGCCCCATGAGACGGTGGTTTTCTCGGCCCCTGGTGGTCCGAGGTCGTTCCCGCTGCACAGATTCATGCGCCAGGGCCTCCTACAGACAACGCAATTTGGCTTATTGCGCGATCTGTAATAGCACCCGAGATATCACAAGATATATGCTGGATTTTTACATGACCCTGAGTGTCCGGCATCATGGGACGGTGGTTTTCGCGGTCCCTGGTGGTCCGAGGTCGTTCCCGCTGCACAGATTTATGCGCCAGGGCCTCCTCCAGATAATTCACTTTGGCTTATTGCACTATCTGTAATAGCACCCGAGATATCACCAGATATATTTTGGATTTTCTCCTGACCCTGAGGGTCCGGCCCCATGAGGCGGTGGTTTTCTCGGCCCCAGGTGGTCCGAGGTCGTTCCCGCTGCACATATTTATGCGCCAGGGCCTCCTGCAGATAATTCACTTTGTATGATTGCGCTATATGTAATAGCACCCGAGATATCACCAGATGTATATTGGATTTTTCCCTGACCCTGAGTGTCCGCCCCATGAGACGGTGGTTTTCTCGGCCGCTGGTGGTCCGAGGTCGTTCCCGCTGCACGGATTCATGCGACAGGGCCTCCTACAGACAATGCACTTTGATTTATTGCGCTATCTGTAATAGCACCCGAGAAAGCACCATATATATGCTGGATTTTTACATGACCCTGAGTGAGCGGAAACCGTGAGACGGTGGTTTTCTCGGCCCCTGGTGGTCCGAGGTTGATCCTGCTACACAGATTCATGCGCCAGGGCCTCATGCAGACAATGCACTTTGATTTATTGCGGTATATGTAATAGCACCCGAGATATCACCAGATGTATATTGGATTTTTCCCTGACCCTGAGTGTCCGGCGCCATGAGACGGTGGTTTTCTCGGCCCCTGGTGCTCCGAGGTCGTTCCCGCTGGCCAGATTCATGCGCCAGGCCTCCTACAGACAATGCACTTTGGTTTATTGCGCTGTCTGTAATAGCACCCGAGATATCACCAGATATATATTGGATTTTTCCCTGACCCTGAGTGTCCGGCCCCATGTGACGGTGGTTTTCTCGGCCCCTGGTGGTCCGAGGTCGTACCCGTTGCACAGATTCATGCGCCAGGTCCTTCTACAGACAATGCACTTTGATTTATTGCGCTATCTGTAATAGCCCCCGAGATATCATCAGATATATATTGGATTTTCCCCTGACCCTGAGTGTCCGGCCCCATGGGACTGTGGTTTTCTCGGCCCCTGGTGGTCCGAGGACGTTCCCGCTGCACAGAGTCGTGCGCCAGGTCCTTCTACAGACAATGCACTTTGATTTATTGCGCTATCTGTAAAAGCACCCGAGATATCACCAGATATATATTGGATTTTCCCCTGACCCTGAGTGTCCAGCCCCATGAGACTGTGGTTTTCTCGGCCCCTTGTGGTCCGAGGTCGTTCCCGCTGCACAGATTCATGCGCCAGGGCCTCCTACAGGCAATGCACTTTGATTTATTGGGGTATCTGTAATAGCACCCGAGATATCACCAGATATATGCAGGATTTTTACATGACCTTGGGTGACGGATTCCGAATATCTGTAATTTTCTCGGCCCCTGGTGGTCCGAGGTCGTTGCCGCGGCACAGATTCATGCGCCAGGGCCTCCTACAGACAATGCACTTTGATTTATTGCGCTATCTCTAATAACACCCGAGATATCACCAGATATATATTGGATTCTTCCCTGACCCTTAGTGTCCGGCCCCATGAGACTGTGGTTTTCTCGGCCCCTGGTGGTCCGAGGTCGTTCCCGCTGCACAAGTGCATGCGCCAGGGCCTCCTGCAGACAAGGCACTTTGGTTTATTGCGCTATCTGTAATAGCACCCGAGATATCACCAGATATATATTGGATTTTCCCCTGACCCTGACAGTCCGGCCCCATGAGACGGCGATTTTCTCGGCCCCTGGTGGTCCGAGGTCGTTCCCGCAGCACAGATTCATGCGCCAGGGCCTCCTGCAGACAATGCACTTTGATTTATTTCGCTATCTCTAATAGCACCCGAGATATCACCAGATATATATTGGATTTTTCCCTGACCCTGACAGTCCTACCCCATGAGACGGTGGTTTTCTCGGCCCCTGGTTGTCCGAAGTCGTTCCCGCTGCACAGATTCATGAGCCAGTGCCTCTTACAGACAATGCAATTAGATTTATGGCGCTATCTCCAATAGCACCCGAGATATCACCAGATATATATTGGATTTTTCCCTGACTCTGACAGTCCGGCCCCATGAGACGGTGGTTTTCTCGGCCCCTGGTGTTCCGAGTTCGATCCCGTTGCACAGGGTCATGCGCCAGGTCCTCCTACAGACAATGCACTTTGATTTATTGCGCTATCTCTAATAACACCCGAGATATCAACAGATATATATTGGATTTTTCCCTGACCCTGACAGTCCGGCCCCATGTGTCGATGGTTTTCTCGATCCCTCGTGGTCCGAGGTCGATCCCGCTGAACAGATTCATGGGCCAGGGCTTCCTGCAGACAATGCACTTTGATTTATTGCGCTATCTCTAATAGCACCGGAGATATCACCTGATATATATTGGATTTTTCCCTGACCCTGAGTGTCCGGCCCCATGAGACGGGAGTTTTCTCGGCCCCTGGTGGTCGGAGGTCGTTCCCGCTGCACAGATTCATGCGCCAGAGCCTCCTGCAGACAATGCACTTTGATATATTTCGCTATCTCTAATAGCACCCGAGATATCACCAGATATATATTGGATTTTTCCCTGACACTGACAGTCCGGCCCCATGAGACGGTGATTTTCTCGGCCCCTGGTGGTCCGAGGTCGATCCCGCTGCACAGATTCATGCGCCAGGGCCTCCTACAGACAATGCACTTTGATTTATTGCGCTGTCTGTAATAGCACCCGAGATATTACCAGATATATATTGGATTTTTCCCCGACCCTGAGTGTCCGACCCCATGAGACGGTGGTTTTCTCGGCCCCTGGTGGTCCGAGGTCGTTCCCGCTGCACAGATTCATGCGCCAGGTCCTCCCGCAGATAATTCACTTTGTTTTATTGCGCTATCTCTAATAGCACCCGAGATATCACCAGATATATATTGTATTTTTCCCTGACCCTGAGTGCCCGGCCCCATGTTTCGGTGGTTTTCTCGACCCCTGGTGGTCCGAGGTCGTTCGGGCTGCACATATTCATGCACCAGGGCCTCCTGCAGATAATTCACTTTGGTTTATTGCGCTATCTCTAATAGCACCCGAGATATCACGATATATATATTGGATTTTTCCCTGACCCTGAGTGTCCGGCCGAATGAGAGGGTGGTTGTCTCGGCCCCTGGTGGTCCGAGGTCGTTCCCGCTGGCCACATTCATGCGCCAGGGCCTCCTACAGACAATGCACTTTGATTTATTGCGCTATCCGTAATAGCACCCGAGATATCACCAGATATATATTGGATTTTTCCCTGACCCTGAGTGTCCGGCATCATGGGACGGTGGTTTTCGCGGCCCCTGGTGGTCCGAGGTCGTTCCCGCTGCACAGATTTATGCGCCAGGGCCTCCTCCAGATAATTCACTTTGGCTTATTGCGCTATCTGTAATAGCACCCGAGATATCACCAGATATATTTTGGATTTTCTCCTGACCCTGAGGGTCCGGCCCCATGAGGCGGTGGTTTTCTCGGCCCCAGGTGGTCCGTGGTCGTACCCGCTGCACATATTTATGCGCCAGGGCCTCCTGCAGATAATTCACTTTGTATGATTGCGCTATATGTAATAGCACCCGAGATATCACCAGATGTATATTGGATTTTTCCCTGACCCTGAGTGTCCGCCCCATGAGACGGTGGTTTTCTCGGCCCCTGGTGGTCCGAGGTCGTTCCCGCTGCACAGATTTATGCGCCAGGGCCTCCTCCAGATAATTCACTTTGGCTTATTTCACTATCTGTAATAGCACCCGAGATATCACCAGATATATTTTGGATTTTCTCCTGACCCTGAGGGTCCGGCCCCATGAGGCGGTGGTTTTCTCGGCCCCAGGTGGTCCGAGGTCGTTCCCGCTGCACATATTTATGCGCCAGGGCCTCCTGCAGATAATTCACTTTGTATGATTGCGCTATATGTAATAGCACCCGAGATATCACCAGATGTATATTGGATTTTTCCCTGACCCTGAGTGTCCGCCCCATGAGACGGTGGTTTTCTCGGCCGCTGGTGGTCCGAGGTCGTTCCCGCTGCACGGATTCATGCGACAGGGCCTCCTACAGACAATGCACTTTGATTTATTGCGCTATCTGTAATAGCACCCGAGAAAGCACCATATATATGCTGGATTTTTACATGACCCTGAGTGAGCGGAAACCGTGAGACGGTGGTTTTCTCGGCCCCTGGTGGTCCGAGGTCGATCCTGCTACACAGATTCATGCGCCAGGGCCTCATGCAGACAATGCACTTTGATTTATTGCGGTATATGTAATAGCACCCGAGATATCACCAGATGTATATTGGATTTTTCCCTGACCCTGAGTGTCCGGCGCCATGAGACGGTGGTTTTCTCGGCCCCTGGTGCTCCGAGGTCGTTCCCGCTGGCCAGATTCATGCGCCAGGCCTCCTACAGACAATGCACTTTGGTTTATTGCGCTGTCTGTAATAGCACCCGAGATATCACCAGATATATATTGGATTTTCCCCTGACCCTGAGTGTCCAGCCCCATGAGACTGTGGTTTTCTCGGCCCCTTGTGGTCCGAGGTCGTTCCCGCTGCACAGATTCATGCGCCAGGGCCTCCTACAGGCAATGCACTTTGATTTATTGGGGTATCTGTAATAGCACCCGAGATATCACCAGATATATGCAGGATTTTTACATGACCTTGGGTGACGGATTCCGAATATCTGTAATTTTCTCGGCCCCTGGTGGTCCGAGGTCGTTGCCGCGGCACAGATTCATGCGCCAGGGCCTCCTACAGACAATGCACTTTGATTTATTGCGCTATCTCTAATAACACCCGAGATATCACCAGATATATATTGGATTCTTCCCTGACCCTTAGTGTCCGGCCCCATGAGACGGTGGTTTTCTCGGCCCCTGGTGGTCCGAGGTCGTTCCCGCTGCACAAGTGCATGCGCCAGGGCCTCCTGCAGACAAGGCACTTTGGTTTATTGCGCTAACTGTAATAGCACCCGAGATATCACCAGATATATATTGGATTTTCCCCTGACCCTGACAGTCCGGCCCCATGAGACGGTGATTTTCTCGGCCCCTGGTGGTCCGAGGTCGTTCCCGCAGCACAGATTCATGCGCCAGGGCCTCCTGCAGACAATGCACTTTGATTTATTTCGCTATCTCTAATAGCACCCGAGATATCACCAGATATATATTGGATTTTTCCCTGACCCTGACAGTCCTACCCCATGAGACGGTGGTTTTCTCGGCCCCTGGTTGTCCGAAGTCGTTCCCGCTGCACAGATTCATGAGCCAGTGCCTCTTACAGACAATGCAATTAGATTTATGGCGCTATCTCTAATAGCACCCGAGATATCACCAGATATATATTGGATTTTTCCCTGACTCTGACAGTCCGGCCCCATGAGACGGTGGTTTTCTCGGCCCCTGGTGTTCCGAGTTCGATCCCGTTGCACAGGTTCATGCGCCAGGTCCTCCTACAGACAATGCACTTTGATTTATTGCGCTATCTCTAATAACACCCGAGATATCAACAGATATATATTGGAGTTTTCCCTGACCCTGACAGTCCGGCCCCATGTGTCGATGGTTTTCTCGATCCCTCGTGGTCCGAGGTCGATCCCGCTGAACAGATTCATGGGCCAGGGCTTCCTGCAGACAATGCACTTTGATTTATTGCGCTATCTCTAATAGCACCGGAGATATCACCTGATATATATTGGATTTTTCCCTGACCCTGAGTGTCCGGCCCCATGAGACGGGAGTTTTCTCGGCCCCTGGTGGTCGGAGGTCGTTCCCGCTGCACAGATTCATGCGCCAGAGCCTCCTGCAGACAATGCACTTTGATATATTTCGCTATCTCTAATAGCACCCGAGATATCACCAGATATATATTGGATTTTTCCCTGACACTGACAGTCCGGCCCCATGAGACGGTGATTTTCTCGGCCCCTGGTGGTCCGAGGTCGATCCCGCTGCACAGATTCATGCGCCAGGGCCTCCTACAGACAATGCACTTTGATTTATTGCGCTATCTCTAATAGCACCCGAGATATCACCAGATATATATTGGAGTGTTCCCTGACCCTGACAGTCCGGCCCCATGTGTCGATGGTTTTCTCGATCCCTCGTGGTCCGATGTCGATCCCACTGCACAGATTCATGCGCCAGGGCCTCCTACAGACAATGCACTTTGATTTATTGCGCTATCTGTAATAGCACCCGAGATATCACCAGATATATATTGGATTTTTCCCTGACCCTGAGCGTCCGACTCCATGAGACGGTTGTTTTCTCGGCCCCTGGTGGTCCGAGGTCGTTCCTGCAGCACAGATTCATGCGCCAGGGCCTCCTACAGACAATGCACTTTGATGTATTGCGCTATCTCTAATAGCACCCGAGATATCACCAGATATATATTGGATTTTTCCTTGACCCAGACAGTCCGGCCCCATGTGTCGATGGTTTTCTCGGTCCCTCGTGGTCCGAGGTCGATCCCGCTGCACATATTCATGCGCCAAGGCCTCCTACAGACAATGCACTTTCATTTATTGCGCTATCTCTAATAGCACCCGAGATATCACGAGATATATATTGGATTTTTCCCTGACCCTGAGTGTCCGGCCCCATGAGACTGTGGTTTTCTCGGCCCCTGGTGGTCCGAGGTCGTTCCCGCTGCACAGATTCATGCGCCAGGGCCTCCTGCAGATAATTCACTTTGTTTTATTGCGCTATCTCTAATAGCACCCGAGATATCACCAGATATATATTGGATTTTTCCCTGACCCTGACAGTCCGGCCCCATGAGACGGTGATTTTCTCGGCCCCTGGTTGTCCGAGGTCGATCCCGCTGCACAGATTCATGCGCCAGGGCCTCCTACAGACAATGCACTTTGATTTATTGCGCTGTCTGTAATAGCACCCGAGATATTACCAGATATATATTGGATTTTTCCCCGACCCTGAGTGTCCGACCCCATGAGACGGTGGTTTTCTCGGCCCCTGGTGGTCCGAGGTCGTTCCCGCTGCACAGATTCATGCGCCAGGTCCTCCTGCAGATAATTCACTTTGTTTTATTGCGCTATCTCTAATAGCACCCGAGATATCACCAGATATATATTGTATTTTTCCCTGACCCTGAGTGCCCGGCCCCATGTTTCGGTGGTTTTCTCGACCCCTGGTGGTCCGAGGTCGTTCGGGCTGCACATATTCATGCACCAGGGCCTCCTGCAGATAATTCACTTTGGTTTATTGCGCTATCTGTAATAGCACCCGAGATATCACGATATATATATTGGATTTTTCCCTGACCCTGAGTGTCCGGCCCCATGAGAGGGTGGTTGTCTCGGCCCCTGGTGGTCCGAGGTCGTTCCCGCTGGCCACATTCATGCGCCAGGGCCTCCTACAGACAATGCACTTTGATTTATTGCGCTATCCGTAATAGCACCCGAGATATCACCAGATATATATTGGATTTTCCCCTGACCCTGAGTGTCCGGCCCCATGAGACGGTGGTTTTCTCGGCCGCTGGTGGTCCGAGGTCGTTCCCGCTGCACAGATTCATGCGCCAGGGCCTCCTGCAGATAATTTACTTTGGTTTATTGCGCTATATCTAATAGCACCAGAGATATCACCAGATATATATTGGATTTTTCCCTGACCCTGAGTGTCCGGCCCCATGAGACGGTGGTTGTCTCGGCCCCTGGTGGTCCGAGGTCGTTCCCGCTGCACAGGTTTATGCGCCAGGGCCTCCTGCAGATAATTCACTTTCGTTTATTGCGCTATCTCTAATAGCACCAGAGATATAACCAGATATATATTGGATTTTCCCCCGGCCCTGAGTGTCCGGCCCCATGAGACGGTGGTTTTCACGGCCCCTGGTGGTCCGAGGTCGTTCCCGCTGCACAGATTCATGCACCAGGGCCTCCTACAGACAATGCACTTTGATTTATTGCGCTATCTGTAATAGCACCTGAGATATCACCAGATATATATTGGATTTTTCCCTGACCCTGAGTGCCCGGCCCCATGAGACGCTGGTTTTCTCGGCCCCTGGTGGTCCGAGGTCCTTCCCGCTGCACAGATTTATGCGCCAGGGCCTCCTGCAGATAATTCACTTTGGATTATTGCGTTATCTCCAATAGCACCCGAGATATCACCAGATATATATTGGATATTCCCCTGACCCAGAGTGCCCGGCCCCATGAGACTGTGGTTTTCTCGGCCCCTTGTGGTCCGAGGTCGTTCCCGCTGCCCTGATTCATGCGCCAGGGCATCCTACAGTCAATGCACTTTGATTTATTGCGCTATCTGTAATAGCACCCGAGATATCACCAGATATATATTGTATTTTTCCCTGACCCTGAGTGTCCGGCCACATGACACGCTGGTTTTCTCGGCCCCTGGTGGTCCGAGGTCCTTCCCGCTGCACAGATTTATGCGCCAGGGCCTCCTGCAGATAATTCACTTTGGATTATTGCGCTATCTCCAATAGCACCCGAGATATCACCAGATATATATTGGATTTTCCCCTGACCCTGAGTGTCCGGCCCCATGAGACTGTGGTTTTCTCGGCCCCTTGTGGTCCGAGGTCGTTCCCGCTGCGCAGATTTATGCGCCAGGGCCTCCTACAGATAATTCACTTTGGTTTATTGCGCTATCTCTAATAGCACCCGAGATATCACCAGATATATATTGGATTTTCCCCTGACCCTGAGTGTCCGGCCCCATGAGACTGTGGTTTTCTCGGCCCCTGGTGGTCCGAGGTCGTTCCCGCTGCCCAGATTCATGCGCCCGGGCCTCCTAAAGATAATGCACTTTGATATAGCGCGCTATCTGTAATAGAACCCGAGATATCACCAGATATATGCTGGATTTTTACATGACATTGTGTGACGGACACCGAAAATCTGCACTTTTCTCGGCCCCTGGTGTTCCGATGTCGTTCCTGATGCACTGATTCATGCGCAAGGGCCTCCTACGGACAATGCACTTTGATTTATTGCGCTATCTCTAACAGCACCCGAGATATCACCAGATATATATTGGATTTTCCCCTGACCCTGAGTGCCCGGCCCCATGTTTTGGTGGTTTTCTCGTCCCCTGGTGGTCCGAGGTCGATCCTGCTGCACAGATTCATGCGCCAGGGCCTCCTACAGACAATGCACTTTGATTTATTGCGCTATCTGTAATAGCACCCGAGATATCACCAGATATATATTGGATTTTTCCCTCACCCTGAGTGTCCGGCCCCATGAGACGGTGGTTTTCTCTGCCCCTGGTGGTCCGAGGTCGTTCCCGCTGCATAGATTCATGCGCCAGAGCCTCCTGCAGAAAATTCACTTTGGTTTATTGCGCTATCTCTAATAGCACCCAAGATATCACCAGATATATATTGGATTTTCCCCTGACCCTGAGTGTCCGGCCCCATGAGACTGTGGTTTTCTCGGCCCCTTGTGGTCCGAGGTCGTTCCCGCTGCGCAGATTTATGCGCCAGGGCCTCCTACAGATAATTCACTTTGGTTTATTGCGCTATCTCTAATAGCACCCGAGATATCACCAGATATATATTGGATTTTCCCCTGACCCTGAATGTCCGGCCCCATGAGACGGTGGTTTTCTCGGCCCTGGTGGTCCGAGGTAGTTCCCGCTGCACAGATTCATGCGTCAGGGTCTCCTACAGACAATGCACTTTGGTTTATTGCGCTATCTCTAACAGCACCCGAGATATCACCAGATATATATTGGATTTTCCCCTGACCCTGAGTGCCCGGCCCCATGTTTTGGTGGTTTTCTCGTCCCCTGGTGGTCCGAGGTCGATCCTGCTGCACAGATTCATGCGCCAGGGCCTCCTACAGACAATGCACTTTGATTTATTGCGCTATCTGTAATAGCACCCGAGATATCACCAGATATATATTGGATTTTTCCCTCACCCTGAGTGTCCGGCCCCATGAGACGGTGGTTTTCTCTGCCCCTGGTGGTCCGAGGTCGTTCCCGCTGCATAGATTCATGCGCCAGAGCCTCCTGCAGAAAATTCACTTTGGTTTATTGCGCTATCTCTAATAGCACCCAAGATATCACCAGATATATATTGTATTTTTCCCTGACCCTGAGTATCCGGCCCCATGAGACGGTGGTTTTCTCGGCCCCTGGTGGTCCGTGTTCGTTGCCTCTGCACAGATTCATGCGCCAGGGCCTCCTGCAGATAATTCACTTTGGTTTATTGCGCTATCTCTCATAGCGCCCGAGATATCTCCAGATATATATTGGATTTTCCCCTGACCCTGAATGTCCGGCCCCATGAGACGGTGGTTTTCTCGGCCCCTGGTGGTCCGTGGTCGTTCCCTCTGCACAGATTCATGCGCCAGAGCCTCCTACAGACAATGCACTTTCGTTTTTTGCACTATCTGTAATAGCACCGGAGATATCACCAGATATATATTGGATTTTTCCCTGACCATGAGTGTCCGGCCCCATGAGACGGTGGTTTTCTCGGCTCCTGGTGGTCCGAGATCGTTCCCGCTCCACAGATTCATGCGCCAGGGCCACCTGCAGATAATTCACTTTGGTCTATTGCGCTATCTCTAATAGCACCCGAGATATCACCAGATATATATTGGATTTTCCCCTGACCCTGAATGTCCGGCCCCATGAGACGGTGGTTTTCTCGGCCCTGGTGGTCCGAGGTAGTTCCCGCTGCACAGATTCATGCGTCAGGGTCTCCTACAGACAATGCACTTTGGTTTATTGCGCTATCTCTAATAGCACCCGACATATCACCAGATATATATTGGATTTTTACATGACCCTGAGTGTCCGGCCCCATGAGACGGTGGTTTTCTCGGCCCCTGGTGGTCCGAGGTCGTTCCCGCTGCACAGATTCATGCGCCAGGGCAGCTTACAGTCAATGCACTTTGATTTATTGCGCTATCTGTAATAGCACCCGAGATATCACCAGATATATATTGGATTTTTCCCTGACCCTGAGTGTACGGCCCCATGAGACGGTGGTTTTCTCGGCCCCTGGTGGTCCGAGGTCGTTCCCGCTGGCCAGATTCATGCGCCAGTGCCTCCCACAGACAATGCACTTTGATTTATTGCGCTATCTGTATTAGCACCGGAGATATCACCAGATATATATTGGATTTTTCCCTGACCCTGAGTGTCCGGCCCCATGAGACGGTGGTTTTCTCGGACCCTCGTGGTCCGAGGTCGTTCCCGCTGCACAGATTCATGCGCTAGGGCCTCCTGCAGACAATGCACTTTGATTTAATGCGCTCTCTGTAATAGCACCCGAGATATCACCAGATTTATATTGGATTTTTCCCTGACCCTGACAGTCCGGCACCATGTGACAGTGGTTTTCTCGGCCCCTGGTGGTCCGAGGTCGTTCCCGCTGAACAGATTCATGCGCCAGAGCCTCCTACAGACAATGCTCTTTGATTTATTGCGCTATCTGTAATAGCACCCGAGATATCACCAGATATATATTGGATTTTTCCCTGACCCTGAGTGTCCGGACCCATGAGACGGTGGTTTTCTCGGCCCCTGCTGGTCCAAGGTCGTTCCCGCTGCACAGGTTCATGCGCCAGGGCCTTCTGCAGACAATGCACTTTGATTTATTGCGCTATCTCTAATAGCACCCGAGATATCACCAGATATATATTGGATTTTTCCTTGGCCCTGAGTGTCCGGCCCCATGAGACGGTAGTTTTCTCGGCCCCTGGTGGTCCGAGGTCGTTCCCGCTGCACAGATTCATGCGCTAGGGCCTCCTGCAGACAATGCACTTTGGTTTATTGCGCTATCTCTAATAGCACCCGAGATATCACCAGATATATATTGGATTTATCCCTGACCCTGACAGTCCGGCCCCATGAGACGGTGATTTTCTCGGCCCCTCGTGGTCCGACGTCGTTCCGCTGCACAGATTCATGCGCTAGGGCCTTCTGCAGACAATGCACTTTGTTTTATTGCGCTATCTCTAATAGCACCCGAGATATCACCAGATATATATTGGATGTTTCCCTGACCCTGACAGTCCGACCCCATGAGACGGTGGTTTTCTCGGCCCCTGCTGGCCCGAGGTCGTTCCCGCTGCACAGATTGATGCGCCAGGGCCTCCTGCAGACAATGCACTTTGATTTATTGTGCTATCTGTAATAGCACCCGAGATATCACCAGATTTATATTGGATTTTTCCCTGACCCTGAGAGTCCGGCACCATGTGACAGTGGTTTTCTCGGCCCCTGGTGGTCCGAGGTCGTTCCCGCAGCACAGATTCATGCGCTAGGGCCCCCTGCAGATAATTCACTTTGGTTTATTGCCCTATCTCTAATAGCCCCCGAGATATCACCAGATATATATTGGATTTTTCCCTGACCCTGTGTGTCCGACCACATGAGACGGTGGTTTTCTCGGCCCCTGGTGGTCCGAGGTCGTTCCCGCTGCACAGATTCATGCGCCAGGTCCTGCTGCAGACAATGCACTTTGGTTTATTGCGCTATCTCTAATAGCACCCGCGATATCACCAGATATATATTGGATTTTTCCCTGACCCTGAGTGTACGGCCCCATGAGACGGTGGTTTTCTCGGCCCCTGGTGGTCCGAGGTCGTTCCCGCTGGCCAGATTCATGCGCCAGTGCCTCCCACAGACAATGCACTTTGATTTATTGCGCTATCTGTATTAGCACCGGAGATATCACCAGATATATATTGGATTTTTCCCTGACCCTGAGTGTCCGGCCCCATGAGACGGTGGTTTTCTCGGACCCTCGTGGTCCGAGGTCGTTCCCGCTGCACAGATTCATGCGCTAGGGCCTCCTGCAGACAATGCACTTTGATTTATTGCGCTATCTCTAATAGCACACAAGATATCACCAGATATATATTGGATTTTTCCCTGACCCTGAGAGTCCGGCCCCATGAGACGGTGATTTTCTCGGCCCCTCGTGGTCCGAGGCCGACCCCGCTGCACAGATTCATGCGCCAGGGCCTCCTGCAGACAATGCACTTTGGTTTATTGCGCTATCTCTAATAGCACCCGAAATGTCAACAGATATATATTGGAGTTTTCCCTGGCCCTGAGTGTCCGGCCCCATGAGACGGTAGTTTTCTCGGCCCCTGGTGGTCCGAGGTCGTTCCCGCTGCTCAGATTCATGCGCTAGGGCCTCCTGCAGACAATGCACTTTGGTTTATTGCGCTATCTCTGATAGCACCCGAGATATCACCAGATATATATTGGATTTGTCCCTGACCCTGACAGTCCGGCCTCATGAGACGGTGATTTTCTCGGCCCCTGGTGGTCCGAGGCCGACCCCGCTGCACAGATTCATGCGCCAGGGCCTGCTGCAGACAAGGCACTTTGGTTTATTGCGCTATCTGTAATAGCACCCGAGATATCACCAGATTTATATTGGATTTTTCCCTGTCCCTGACAGTCCGGCCCCATGTGACGGTGGATTTCTCGGCCCCTGGTGGTCCGTGGTCGACCCCGCTGCACAGATTCATGCGCCAGGGCCTGCTGCAGACAATGCACTTTGGTTTATTGCGTTATCTCTGATAGCACCCGAGATATCACCAGATATATATTGCATTTTTCCCTGACCCTGAGTGTCCGGCACCATGAGACGGTGGTTTTCTCGGCCCCTGGTGGTCCGAGGCCGTTCCCGCTGCACAGATTCATGCGCCAGGGCCTCCTGCAGACAATGCACTTTGATTTATTCCGCTATCGGCAATAGCACCCGAGATATCACCAGATTTATATTGGATTTTTCCATGACCGTGAGTGACCGACCCCATAAGACGGTGGTTTTCTCGGCCCCTGGTGGTCCGAGGTCGTTCCCGCTCAACAGATTCATGCGCCAGAGCCTCCTACAGACAATGCTCTTTGATTTATTGCGCTATCTGTAATAGCACCCGAGATATCACCAGATATATATTGGATTTTTCCCTGACCCTGAGTGTACGGCCCCATGAGACGGTGGTTTTCTCGGCCCCTGGTGGTCCGAGGTCGTTCCCGCTGGCCAGATTCATGCGCCAGTGCCTCCCACAGACAATGCACTTTGATTTATTGCGCTATCTGTATTAGCACCGGAGATATCACCAGATATATATTGGATTTTTCCCTGACCCTGAGTGTCCGGCCCCATGAGACGGTGGTTTTCTCGGACCCTCGTGGTCCGAGGTCGTTCCCGCTGCACAGATTCATGCGCTAGGGCCTCCTGCAGACAATGCACTTTGATTTAATGCGCTCTCTGTAATAGCACCCGAGATATCACCAGATTTATATTGGATTTTTCCCTGACCCTGACAGTCCGGCACCATGTGACAGTGGTTTTCTCGGCCCCTGGTGGTCCGAGGTCGTTCCCGCTGAACAGATTCATGCGCCAGAGCCTCCTACAGACAATGCTCTTTGATTTATTGCGCTATCTGTAATAGCACCCGAGATATCACCAGATATATATTGGATTTTTCCCTGACCCTGAGTGTCCGGACCCATGAGACGGTGGTTTTCTCGGCCCCTGCTGGTCCAAGGTCGTTCCCGCTGCACAGATTCATGCGCCAGGGCCCCCTGAATATAATTCACTTTGATTTATTGCGTTATCTGTAATAGCACCCGAGATATCACCAGATATATATTGGATTTTTCCCTGACCCTGAGTGTCCGGACCCATGAGACGGTGGTTTTCTCGGCCCCTGCTGGTCCAAAGTCGTTCCCGCTGCACAGGTTCATGCGCCAGGGCCCCCTGCATATAATTCACTTTGATTTATTGCGTTATCTGTAATAGCACCCGAGATATCACCAGATATATATTGGATTTTTCCGTGACCCTGAGTGCCCGGCCCCATGTTTCGGTGGTTTTCTCGACCCCTGGTGGTCCGAGGTCGATCCCACTGCACAGATTCATGCGCTATCGCCTCCTGCAGACAATGGACTTTGATTTCTTGCGCTATCTCTAATAGCACCCGAGATATCACCAGATATATATTGGATTTGTCCCTGACCCTGACAGTCCGGCATCATGAGACGGTGATTTTCTCGGCCCCTGGTGGTCCGCGGTCGATCCCGCTGCACAGATTCATGCGCCAGGGCCTCCTACAGACAATGCACTTTGATTTAATGCGCTCTCTGTAATAGCACCCGAGACATCACCAGATTTATATTGGATTTTTCCCTTACCCTGACAGTCCGGCCCCATGAGACGGTAGTTTTCTCGGCCCCTGGTGGTCCGAGGTCGATCCCGCTGCACAGATTCATGCGCCAGGGCCTTCTGCAGACAATGCACTTTGATTTATTGCGCTATCTCTAATAGCACCCGAGATATCACCAGATATATATTGGATTTTTCCCTGGCCCTGAGTGTCCGGCCCCATGAGACGGTAGTTTTCTCGGCCCCTGGTGGTCCGAGGTCGTTCCCGCTGCACAGATTCATGCGCTAGGGCCTCCTGCAGACAATGCACTTTGGTTTATTGCGCTATCTCTAATAGCACCCGAGATATCACCAGATATATATTGGATTTATCCCTGACCCTGACAGTCCGGCCCCATGAGACGGTGATTTTCTCGGCCCCTCGTGGTCCGACGTCGTTCCCGCTGCACAGATTCATGCGCTAGGGCCTTCTGCAGACAATGCACTTTGTTTTATTGCGCTATCTCTAATAGCACCCGAGATATCACCAGATATATATTGGATGTTTCCCTGACCCTGACAGTCCGACCCCATGAGACGGTGGTTTTCTCGGCCCCTGCTGGCCCGAGGTCGTTCCCGCTGCACAGATTGATGCGCCAGGGCCTCCTGCAGACAATGCACTTTGATTTATTGTGCTATCTGTAATAGCACCCGAGATATCACCAGATTTATATTGGATTTTTCCCTGACCCTGACAGTCCGGCACCATGTGACAGTGGTTTTCTCGGCCCCTGGTGGTCCGAGGCCGACCCCGCTGCGCAGATTCATGCGCCAGGGCCTGCTGCAGACAATGCACTTTGGTTTATTGCGCTATCTCTGATAGCACCCGAGATGTCACCAGATATATATTGGATTTTTCCCTGGCCCTGAGTGTCCGGCCCCATGAGGCGGTAGTTTTCTCGGCCCCTGGTGGTCCGAGGTCGTTCCCGCTGCACAGATTCATGCGCTAGGGCCCCCTGCAGATAATTCACTTTGGTTTATTGCCCTATCTCTAATAGCCCCCGAGATATCACCAGATATATATTGGATTTTTCCCTGACCCTGTGTGTCCGACCACATGAGACGGTGGTTTTCTCGGCCCCTGGTGGTCCGAGGTCGTTCCCGCTGCACAGCTTCATGCTCCAGGTCCTGCTGCAGACAATGCACTTTGGTTTATTGCGCTATCTCTAATAGCACCCGCGATATCACCAGATATATATTGGATTTTTCCCTGACCCTGAGTGTCCGGCCCCATGAGACGGTAGTTTTCTCGGCCCCTGGTGGTCCGAGGTCGTTCCCGCTGCACAGATTCATGCGCTAGGGCCTCCTGCAGACAATGCACTTTGGTTTATTGCGCTATCTCTAATAGCACCCGAGATATCACCAGATATATATTGGATTTATCCCTGACCCTGACAGTCCGGCCCCATGAGACGGTGATTTTCTCGGCCCCTCGTGGTCCGACGTCGTTCCCGCTGCACAGATTCATGCGCTAGGGCCTTCTGCAGACAATGCACTTTGTTTTATTGCGCTATCTCTAATAGCACCCGAGATATCACCAGATATATATTGGATGTTTCCCTGACCCTGACAGTCCGACCCCATGAGACGGTGGTTTTCTCGGCCCCTGCTGGCCCGAGGTCGTTCCCGCTGCACAGATTGATGCGCCAGGGCCTCCTGCAGACAATGCACTTTGATTTATTGTGCTATCTGTAATAGCACCCGAGATATCACCAGATTTATATTGGATTTTTCCCTGACCCTGACAGTCCGGCACCATGTGACAGTGGTTTTCTCGGCCCCTGGTGGTCCGAGGCCGACCCCGCTGCACAGATTCATGCGCCAGGGCCTGCTGCAGACAATGCACTTTGGTTTATTGCGCTATCTCTGATAGCACCCGAGATGTCACCAGATATATATTCGATTTTTCCCTGGCCCTGAGTGTCCGGCCCCATGAGGCGGTAGTTTTCTCGGCCCCTGGTGGTCCGAGGTCGTTCCCGCTGCACAGATTCATGCGCTAGGGCCCCCTGCAGATAATTCACTTTGGTTTATTGCCCTATCTCTAATAGCCCCCGAGATATCACCAGATATATATTGGATTTTTCCCTGACCCTGTGTGTCCGACCACATGAGACGGTGGTTTTCTCGGCCCCTGGTGGTCCGAGGTCGTTCCCGCTGCACAGATTCATGCTCCAGGTCCTGCTGCAGACAATGCACTTTGGTTTATTGCGCTATCTCTAATAGCACCCGCGATATCACCAGATATATATTGGATTTTTCCCTGACCCTGAGTGTACGGCCCCATGAGACGGTGGTTTTCTCGGCCCCTGGTGGTCCGAGGTCGTTCCCGCTGGCCAGATTCATGCGCCAGTGCCTCCCACAGACAATGCACTTTGATTTATTGCGCTATCTGTATTAGCACCGGAGATATCACCAGATATATATTGGATTTTTCCCTGACCCTGAGTGTCCGGCCCCATGAGACGGTGGTTTTCTCGGACCCTCGTGGTCCGAGGTCGTTCCCGCTGCACAGATTCATGCGCTAGGGCCTCCTGCAGACAATGCACTTTGATTTATTGCGCTATCTCTAATAGCACACAAGATATCACCAGATATATATTGGATTTTTCCCTGACCCTGAGAGTCCGGCCCCATGAGACGGTGATTTTCTCGGCCCCTCGTGGTCCGAGGCCGACACCGCTGCACAGATTCATGCGCCAGGGCCTCCTGCAGACAATGCACTTTGGTTTATTGCGCTATCTCTAATAGCACCCGAAATGTCAACTGATATATATTGGAGTTTTCCCTGGCCCTGAGTGTCCGGCCCCATGAGACGGTAGTTTTCTCGGCCCCTGGTGGTCCGAGGTCGTTCCCGCTGCACAGATTCATGCGCTAGGGCCTCCTGCAGACAATGCACTTTGGTTTATTGCGCTATCTCTGATAGCACCCGAGATATCACCAGATATATATTGGATTTGTCCCTGACCCTGACAGTCCGGCCTCATGGGACGGTGATTTTCTCGGCCCCTGGTGGTCCGAGGCCGACCCCGCTGCACAGATTCATGCGCCAGGACCTGCTGCAGACAATGCACTTTGGTTTATTGCGCTATCTGTAATAGCACCCGAGATATCACCAGATTTATATTGGATTTTTCCCTGACCCTGACAGTCCGGCCCCATGTGACGGTGGATTTCTCGGCCCCTGGTGGTCCGTGGCCGACCCCGCTGCACAGATTCATGCGCCAGGGCCTGCTGCAGACAATGCACTTTGGTTTATTGCGTTATCTCTGATAGCACCCGAGATATCACCAGATATATATTGCATTTTTCCCTGACCCTGACTGTCCGGCACCATGAGACGGTGGTTTTCTCGGCCCCTGGTGGTCCGAGGCCGTTCCCGCTGCACAGATTCATGCGCCAGGGCCTGCTGCAGACAATGCACTTTGGTTTATGGCGCTATCTCTAATAGCACCCGCGATATCACCAGATATATATTGGATTTTTCCCTGACCCTGAGTGTACGGCCCCATGAGACTGTGGTTTTCTCGGCCCCTGGTGGTCCGAGGTCGTTCCCGCTGGCCAGATTCATGCGCCAGTGCCTCCCACAGACAATGCACTTTGATTTATTGCGCTATCTGTATTAGCACCGGAGATATCACCAGATATATATTGGATTTTTCCCTGACCCTGAGTGTCCGGCCCCATGAGACGGTGGTTTTCTCGGACCCTGGTGGTCCGAGGTCGTTCCCGCTGCGCAGATTCATGCGCCAGGGCCTCCTGCAGACAATGCACTTTGATTTATTGCGCTATCTGTAATAGCACCCGAGATATCACCAGATTTATATTGGATTTGTCCCTGACCCTGACAGTCCGGCCCCATGTGACGGTGGTTTTCTCGGCCCCTGGTGGTCCGAGGCCGACCCCGCTGCACAGATTCATGCGCCAGGGCCTGCTGCAGACAATGCACTTTGGTTTATTGCGCTATCTGTAATAGCACCCGAGATATCACCAGATTTATATTGGATTTTTCCCTGACCCTGACAGTCCGGCCCCATGTGACGGTGGTTTTCTCGGCCCCTGGTGGTCCGTGGCCGACCCCGCTGCCCAGATTCATGCGCCAGGGCCTGCTGCAGACAATGCACTTTGGTTTATTGCGTTATCTCTGATAGCACCCGAGATATCACCAGATATATATTGGATTTGTCCCTGACCCTGACAGTCCGGCCTCATGAGACGGTGATTTTCTCGGCCCCTGGTGGTCCGAGGTCGATCCCGCTGCACAGATTCATGCGCCAGGGCCTCATACAGACAATGCACTTTGATTTATTGCGCTATCTATAATAGCACCCGAGATATCACCAGATATATATTGGATTTTTCCCTTACCCTGAGTGCCCGGCCCCATGTTTCGGTGGTTTTCTCGACCCCCGGTGGTCCGAGGTCGATCCCGCTGCACAGATTCATGCGCTAGCGCCTCCTGCAGACAATGGACTTTGATTTATTGCGCTATCTCTAATAGCACCCTAGATATCACCAGATATATATTGGATTTTCCCCTGACCCTGAGTGTCCGGCCCCATGAGACGGTAGTTTTCTCGGCCCCTGGTGGTCCGAGGTCGTTCCCGCTGCACAGATTCATGCGCTAGGGCCTCCTGCAGAAAATGCACTTTGGTTTATTGCGCTATCTCTAATAGCACCCGAGATATCACCAGATATATATTGGATTTTTCCCTGACCCTGACAGTCCGGCCCCATGAGACGGTGATTTTCTTGGCCCCTCGTGGTCCGAGGTCGTTCCCGCTGCACAGATTCATGCGCTAGGGCCTCCTGCAGACAATGCACTTTGATTTATTGCGCTATCTCTAATAGCACACAAGATATCACCAGATATATATTGGATTTTTCCCTGACCCTGAGTGTCCGGCCCCATGAGACGGTGGTTTTCTCGGACGCTCGTGGTCCGAGGTCGCTCCCGCTGCACAGATTCATGCGCTAGGGCCTCCTGCAGACAATGCACTTTGGTTTATTGCGCTATCTCTGATAGCACCCGAGATATCACCAGATATATATTGGATTTGTCCCTGACCCTGACAGTCCGGCCTCATGAGACGGTGATTTTCTCGGCCCCTCGTGGTCCGAGGCCGACCCCGCTGCACATATTCATGCGCCAGGGCCTCCTGCAGACAATGCACTTTGATTTAATGCGCTCTCTGTAATAGCACCCGAGATATCACCAGATTTATATTGGATTTTTCCCTGACCCTGACAGTCCGGCACCATGTGACAGTGGTTTTCTCGGCCCCTGGTGGTCCGAGGCCGACCCCGCTGCACAGATTCATGCGCCAGGGCCTGCTGCAGACAATGCACTTTGGTTTATTGCGCTATCTCTGATAGCACCCGAGATATCACCAGATATATATTGGATTTTTCCCTGACCCTGAGTGTCCGACCACATGAGACTGTGGTTTTCTCGGCCCCTGGTGGTCCGAGGTCGTTCCCGCTGCACAGATTCATGCGCCAGGGAATGCTGCAGACAATTATCTTTGGTTTATTGCGCTATCTCTAATAGCACCCGCGATATCACCAGATATATATTGGATTTTTCCCTGACCCTGAGTGTCCGGACCCATGAGACGGTAGTTTTCTCGGCCCCTGCTGGTCCGAGGTCGTTACCGCTGTACAGATTCATGCGCCAGTGCCTCCTACAGACAATGCACTTTGATTTATTGCGCTATCTGTAATAGTACCCGAGATATCACCAGATATATATTGGATTTTTCCCTGACCGTGGCAGTCCGGCACCATGAGACGGTGGTTTTCTCGGCCCCTGGTGGTCCGAGGCCGTTCCCGCTGCACAGATTCATGCGCCAGGGCCTCCTGCAGACAATGCTCTTTGATTTATTGCGCTATCTGTAATAGCACCCGAGATATCACCAGATATATATTGAATTTTTCCCTGACCCTGAGTGTCCGGACCCATGAGACGGTGGTTTTCTCGGCCCCTGCTGGTCCAAGGTCGTTCCCGCTGCACAGATTCATGCGCCAGTGCCTCCTACAGACAATGCACTTTGATTTATTGCGCTATCTGTAATAGTACCCGAGATATCACCAGATATATATTGGATTTTTCCCTGACCGTGGCAGTCCGGCACCATGAGACGGTGGTTTTCTCGGCCCCTGGTGGTCCGAGGCCGTTCCCGCTGCACAGATTCATGCGCCAGGGCCTCCTACAGACAATGCACTTTGATTTAATGCGCTCTCTGTAATAGCACCCGAGATATCACCAGATTTATATTGGATTTTTCCCTGACCCTGACAGTCCGGCACCATGTGACAGTGGTTTTCTCGGCCCCTGGTGGTCCGAGGCCGACCCCGCTGCACAGATTCGTGCGCCAGGGCCTGCTGCAGACAATGCACTTTCGTTTATTGCGCTATCTCTGATAGCACCCGAGATGTCACCAGATATATATTGGATTTTTCCCTGGCCCTGAGTGTCCGGCCCCATGAGGCGGTAGTTTTCTCGGCCCCTGGTGGTCCGAGGACGTTCCCGCTGCGCAGATTCATGCGCTAGGGCCCCCTGCAGATAATTCACTTTGGTTTATTGCCCTATCTCTAATAGCCCCCGAGATATCACCAGATATATATTGGATTTTTCCCTGACCCTGTGTATCCGACCACATGAGACGGTGGTTTTCTCGGCCCCTGGTGGTCCGAGGTCGTCCCCGCTGCACAGATTCATGCGCCAGGGCCTGCTGCAGACAATGCACTTTGGTATATTGCGCTATCTCTAATAGCACCCGCGATATCACCAGATATATATTGGATTTTTCCCTGAACCTGAGTGTACGGCCCCATGAGACTGTGGTTTTCTCGGCCCCTGGTGGTCCGAGGTCGTTCCCGCTGGCCAGATTCATGCGCCAGTGCCTCCCACAGACAATGCACTTTGATTTATTGCGCTATCTGTATTAGCACCGGAGATATCACCAGATATATATTGGATTTTTCCCTGACCCTGAGTGTCCGGCCCCATGAGACGGTGGTTTTCTCGGACCCTGGTGGTCCGAGGTCGTTCCCGCTGCGCAGATTCATGCGCCAGGGCCTCCTGCAGACAATGCACTTTGATTTATTGCGCTATCTGTAATAGCACCCGAGATATCACCAGATTTATATTGGATTTTTCCATGACCCTGACAGTCCGGCCCCATGTGACGGTGGTTTTCTCGGCCCCTGGTGGTCCGAGGCCGACCCCGCTGCACAGATTCATGCGCCAGGGCCTGCTGCAGACAATGCACTTTGGTTTATTGCGCTATCTGTAATAGCACCCGAGATATCACCAGATTTATATTGGATTTTTCCCTGACCCTGACAGTCCGGCCCCATGTGACGGTGGTTTTCTCGGCCCCTGGTGGTCCGTGGCCGACCCCGCTGCACAGATTCATGCGCCAGGGCCTGCTGCAGACAATGCACTTTGGTTTATTGCGTTATCTCTGATAGCACCCGAGATATCACCAGATATATATTGGATTTGTCCCTGACCCTGACAGTCCGGCCTCATGAGGCGGTGATTTTCTCGGCCCCTGGTGGTCCGAAGTCGATCCCGCTGCACAGATTCATGCGCTAGCGCCTCCTGCAGACAATGGACTTTGATTTATTGCGCTATCTCTAATAGCACCCTAGATATCACCAGATATATATTGGATTTTCCCCTGACCCTGAGTGTCCGGCCCCATGAGACGGTAGTTTTCTCGGCCCCTGGTGGTCCGAGGTCGTTCCCGCTGCACAGATTCATGCGCTAGGGCCTCCTGCAGACAATGCACTTTGGTTTATTGCGCTATCTCTAATAGCACCCGAGATATCACCAGATATATATTGGATTTTTCCCTGACCCTGACAGTCCGGCCCCATGAGACGGTGATTTTCTTGGCCCCTCGTGGTCCGAGGTCTTTCCCGCTGCACAGATTCATGCGCTAGGGCCTCCTGCAGACAATGCACTTTGATTTATTGCGCTATCTCTAATAGCACACAAGATATCACCAGATATATATTGGATTTTTCCCTGACCCTGAGAGTCCGGCCCCATGAGACGGTGATTTTCTCGGCCCCTCGTGGTCCGAGGCCGACCCCGCCGCACAGATTCATGCGCCAGGGCCTCCTGCAGACAATGCACTTTGGTTTATTGCGCTATCTCTAATAGCACCCGAGATATCACCAGATATATATTGGATTTTTCCCTGACCCTGAGTGTCCGACCACATGAGACTGTGGTTTTCTCGGCCCCTGGTGGTCCGAGGTCGTTCCCGCTGCACAGATTCATGCGCCAGGGAATGCTGCAGACAATTAACTTTGGTTTATTGCGCTATCTCTAATAGCACCCGCGATATCACCAGATATATATTGGATTTTTCCGTGACCCTGAGTGCCCGGCCCCATGTTTCGGTGGTTTTCTCGACCCCTGGTGGTCCGAGGCCGTTCCCGCTGCACAGATTCATGCGCCATGGCCTCTTGCAGACTATGCACTTTGATTTATTCCGCTATCGGTAATAGCACCCGAGATATCACCAGATATATATTAGATTTTTCTCTCACCCTGAACGTCCGGCCCCATAAGTCGGTAGTTTTCTCGGCCCCTGGTTGTCCGAGGTCGATCCCGTTGCACAGATTCATGCGCCAGGGCCCCCTGCAGATGATTCACTTTGGTTTAGTGCGCTATCTGTAAGAGCACCCGAGATATCACCAGATATATATTGAATTTTTCCCCGACCCTGAGTGTCCGGCCCCATTTGTCGGTGGTTTTCTCGGCCCCTGGTGTTCCGAGGTCGTTCCCGCTCTACAGATTCATGCGCCAGGGCCTCCTACAGACAATGCCCTGTAATTTATTGCGCTATCTGTAATAGCACCCGAGATATCACCAGATATATATTGGATTTTTCCCTGACCCTGACAGTCCGGCCCCATGAGACGGTGATTTTCTCGGCCCCTCGTGGTCCGAGGTCGTTCCCGCTGCACAGATTCATGCGCTAGGGCCTCCTGCAGACAATGCACTTTGATTTATTGCGCTATCTCTAATAGCACACAAGATATCACCAGATATATATTGGATTTTTCCCTGACCCTGAGAGTCCGGCCCCATGAGACGGTGATTTTCTCGACCCCTCGTGGTCCGAGGCCGACCCCGCTGCACAGATTCATGCGCCAGGGCCTCCTCCAGACAATGCACTTTGGTTTATTGCGCTATCTCTAATAGCACCCGAAATGTCACCAGATATATATTGGATTTTTCCCTGACCCTGACAGTCCGGCCACATTTGTCGATGGTTTTCTCGGTCCCTCGTGGTCAGTGGTCCATCCCGCTGCTCAGATTCATGCGCCAGGGCCCCCTGCAGATAATTCAGTTTGATTTATTGCGCTATCTCTAATAGCACCCTAGATATCACCAGATATATATTGGATTTTCCCCTGACCCTGAGTGTCCGGCCCCATGAGACGGTAGTTTTCTCGGTCCCTGTTGGTCCGAGGTCGTTCCCGCTGCACAGATTCATGCGCTAGGGCCTCCTGCAGACAATGCACTTTGGTTTATTGCGCTATCTCTAATAGCACCCGAGATATCACCAGATATATATAGGATTTTTCCCTGACCCTGACAGTCCGGCCCCATGAGACGGTGATTTTCTCGGCCCCTCGTGGTCCGAGGTCGTTCCCGCTGCACAGATTCATGCGCTAGGGCCTCCTGCAGACAATGCACTTTGATTTATTGCGCTATCTCTAATAGCACACAAGATATCACCAGATATATATTGGATTTTTCCCTGACCCAGAGAGTCCGGCCCCATGAGACGGTGATTTTCTCGACCCCTCGTGGTCCGAGGCCGACCCCGCTGCACAGATTCATGCGCCAGGGCCTCCTCCAGACAATGCACTTTGGTTTATTGCGCTATCTCTAATAGCACCCGAAATGTCACCAGATATATATTGGATTTTTCCCTGACCCTGACAGTCCGGCCCCATTTGTCGATGGTTTTCTCGGTCCCTCGTGGTCAGTGGTCCATCCCGCTGCTCAGATTCATGCGCCAGGGCCCCCTGCAGATAATTCAGTTTGATTTATTGCGCTATCTCTAATAGCACCCTAGATATCACCAGATATATATTGGATTTTCCCCTGACCCTGAGTGTCCGGCCCCATGAGACGGTAGTTTTCTCGGTCCCTGGTGGTCCGAGGTCGTTCCCGCTGCACAGATTCATGCGCTAGGGCCTCCTGCAGACAATGCACTTTGGTTTATTGCGCTATCTCTAATAGCACCCGAGATATCACCAGATATATATTGGATTTTTCCCTGACCCTGAGTGTCCGGACCCATGAGACGGTGGTTGTCTCGGCCCCTGGTGGTCCGAGATCGTTCCCGCTGCACAGATTCATGCGCTAGGGTCACCTGCAGACAATGCACTTTGATTTATTGCGCTATCTCTAATAGCACCCGAGATATCACCAGATATATATTGGATTTTCCCCTGACCCTGAGTGTCCGGCCCCATGAGACGGTAGTTTTCTCGGCCCCTGGTGGTCCGAAGTCGTTCCCGCTGCACAGGTTCATGCGCTAGGGCCTCCTGCAGACAATGCACTTTGGTTTATTGCGCTATCTCTAATAGCACCCGAGATATCACCAGATATATATTGGATTTTTCCCTGACCCTGACAGTCCGGCCCCATGAGACGGTGATTTTCTCGGCCCCTCGTGGTCCGAGGTCGCTCCCGCTGCACAGGTTCATGCGCTAGGGCCTCCTGCAGACAATGCACTTTGGTTTATTGCGCTATCTATAATAGCACCCGAGATATCACCAGATATATATTGGAGTTTTCCCTGACCCTGAGTGTCCGACCCCATGAGACGGTGGTTTTCTCGGCCCCTGTTGGTCCCAGGTCGTTGCCGCTGTTCAGATTCATGCGCCAGGGCCTCCCGCAGACAAAGCACTTTGATTTATTGTGCTATCTGTAATAGCACCCGAGAAAGCTCCATATATATGCTGGATTTTTACATGACTTTGGGTGACGGATACCGAAAATCTGTAATTTTCTCGACCCCTGGCGGTCCGATGTCGTTCCTGCTGCACAGATTCATGCGCAAGGGCCTCCTACGGACAATGCACTTTGGTTTATATCGCTATCTCTAATAGCACCCGAAATGTCACCAGATATATATTGGAGTTTTCCCTGGCCCTGAGTGTCCGGCCCCATGAGACGGTAGTTTTCTCGGCCCCTGGTGGTCCGAGGTCGATCCCGCTGCACAGATTCATGCGCTAGGGCCTCCTGCAGACAATGCACTTTGGTTTATTGCGCTATCTCTAATAGCGCCCGAGATATCACCAGATATATATTGGATTTTTGCCTGACCCTGAGTGTCCGACCACATGAGACGGTTGTTTTCTCGGCGCCTGGTGGTCCGAGGTCGTTCCCGCTGCACAGATTCATGCGCCAGGGAATGCTGCAGACAATTAACTTTGGTTTATTGCGCTATCTCTAATAGCACCCGCGATATCACCAGATATATATTGGATTTTTCCCTGACCCTGAGTGTCCGGACCCATGAGACGGTAGTTTTCTCGGCCCCTGCTGGTCCGAGGTCGTTGCCGCTGTACAGATTCATGCGCCAGTGCCTCCTACAGACAATGCACTTTGATTTATTGCGCTATCTGTAATAGTACCCGAGATATCACCAGATATATATTGGATTTTTCCCTGACCCTGGCAGTCCGGCCCCATGAGACGGTGGTTGTCTCGGCCCCTGGTGGTCCGAGATCGTTCCCGCTGCACAGATTCATGCGCTAGGGTCACCTGCAGACAATGCACTTTGATTTATTGCGCTATCTCTAATAGCACCCGAGATATCACCAGATATATATTGGATTTTCCCCTGACCCTGAGTGTCCGGCCCCATGAGACGGTAGTTTTCTCGGCCCCTGGTGGTCCGAGGTCGTTCCCACTGCACAGGTTCATGCGCTAGGGCCTCCTGCAGACAATGCACTTTGGTTTATTGCGCTATCTCTAATAGCACCCGAGATATCACCAGATATATATTGGATTTTTCCCTGACCCTGACAGTCCGGCCCCATGAGACGGTGGTTTTCTCGGCCCCTGGTTGTCCGAGGTCGTTCCCGCTGTTCAGATTCATGCGCCAGGGCCTCCCGCAGACAAAGCACTTTGATTTATTGTGCTATCTGTAATAGCACCCGAGAAAGCTCCATATATATGCTGGATTTTTACATGACTTTGGGTGACGGATACCGAAAATCTGTAATTTTCTCGACCCCTGGCGGTCCGATGTCGTTCCTGCTGCACAGATTCATGCGCAAGGGCCTCCTACGAACAATGCACTTTGATTTATTGCTCTATCTCTAATAGCACCCGAGATATCACCAGATATATATTGGATTTTTGCCTGACCCTGAGTGTCCGACCACATGAGACGGTTGTTTTCTCGGCCCCTGGTGGTCCGAGGTCGTTCCCGCTGCACAGATTCATGCGCCAGGGAATGCTGCAGACAATTAACTTTGGTTTATTGCGCTATCTCTAATAGCACCCGCGATATCACCAGATATATATTGGATTTTTCCCTGACCCTGAGTGTCCGGACCCATGAGACGGTAGTTTTCTCGGCCCCTGCTGGTCCGAGGTCGTTGCCGCTGTACAGATTCATGCGCCAGTGCCTCCTACAGACAATGCACTTTGATTTATTGCGCTATCTGTAATAGTACCCGAGATATCACCAGATATATATTGGATTTTTCCCTGACCCTGGCAGTCCGGCACCATGAGACGGTGGTTTTCTCGGCCCCTGGTGGTCCGAGGTCGTTCCCGCTGAACAGATTCATGCGCCAGAGCCTCCTACAGACAATGCTCTTTGATTTATTGCGCTATCTGTAATAGCACCCGAGATATCACCAGATATATATTGGATTTTTCCCTGACCCTGAGTGTCCGGACCCATGAGACGGTGGTTTTCTCGGCCCCTGCTGGTCCAAAGTCGTTCCCGCTGCACAGATTCATGCGCCATGGCCCCTTGCATATAATTCACTTTGATTTATTGCGTTATCTGTAATAGCACCCGAGATATCACCAGATATATATTGGATTTTTCCGTGACCCTGAGTGCCCGGCCCCATGTTTCGGTGGTTTTCTCGACCCCTGGTGGTCCGAGGTCGATCCCACTGCACAGATTCATGCGCTAGCGCCTCCTGCAGACAATGGACTTTGATTTATTGCGCTATCTCTAATAGCACCCGAGACATCACCAGATTTATATTGGATTTTTCCCTTACCCTGACAGTCCGGCCCCATGAGACGGTGGTTGTCTCGGCCCCTGGTGGTCCGAGATCGTTCCCGCTGCACAGATTCATGCGCTAGGGTCACCTGCAGACAATGCACTTTGATTTATTGCGCTATCTCTAATAGCACCCGAGATATCACCAGATATATATTGGATTTTCCCCTGACCCTGAGTGTCCGGCCCCATGAGACGGTAGTTTTCTCGGCCCCTGGTGGTCCGAGGTCGTTCCCGCTGCACAGGTTCATGCGCTAGGGCCTCCTGCAGACAATGCACTTTGGTTTATTGCGCTATCTGTAATAGCACCCGAGATATCACCAGATATATATTGGATTTTTCCCTGACCCTGACAGTCCGGCCCCATGAGACGGTGATTTTCTCGGCCCCTCGTGGTCCGAGGTCGCTCCCGCTGCACAGGTTCATGCGCTAGGGCCTCCTGCAGACAATGCACTTTGGTTTATTGCGCTATCTGTAATAGTACCCGAGATATCACCAGATATATATTGGATTTTTCCCTGACCGTGGCAGTCCGGCACCATGAGACGGTGGTTTTCTCGGCCCCTGGTGGTCCGAGGCCGTTCCCGCTGCACAGATTCATGCGCCAGGGCCTCCTGCAGACAATGCTCTTTGATTTATTGCGCTATCTGTAATAGCACCCGAGATATCACCAGATATATATTGAATTTTTCCCTGACCCTGAGTGTCCGGACCCATGAGACGGTGGTTTTCTCGGCCCCTGCTGGTCCAAGGTCGTTCCCGCTGCACAGATTCATGCGCCAGTGCCTCCTACAGACAATGCACTTTGATTTATTGCGCTATCTGTAATAGTACCCGAGATATCACCAGATATATATTGGATTTTTCCCTGACCGTGGCAGTCCGGCACCATGAGACGGTGGTTTTCTCGGCCCCTGGTGGTCCGAGGCCGTTCCCGCTGCACAGATTCATGCGCCAGGGCCTCCTACAGACAATGCACTTTGATTTAATGCGCTCTCTGTAATAGCACCCGAGATATCACCAGATTTATATTGGATTTTTCCCTGACCCTGACAGTCCGGCACCATGTGACAGTGGTTTTCTCGGCCCCTGGTGGTCCGAGGCCGACCCCGCTGCACAGATTCGTGCGCCAGGGCCTGCTGCAGACAATGCACTTTGGTTTATTGCGCTATCTCTGATAGCACCCGAGATGTCACCAGATATATATTGGATTTTTCCCTGGCCCTGAGTGTCCGGCCCCATGAGGCGGTAGTTTTCTCGGCCCCTGGTGGTCCGAGGACGTTCCCGCTGCGCAGATTCATGCGCTAGGGCCCCCTGCAGATAATTCACTTTGGTTTATTGCCCTATCTCTAATAGCCCCCGAGATATCACCAGATATATATTGGATTTTTCCCTGACCCTGTGTATCCGACCACATGAGACGGTGGTTTTCTCGGCCCCTGGTGGTCCGAGGTCGTTCCCGCTGCACAGATTCATGCGCCAGGGCCTGCTGCAGACAATGCACTTTGGTTTATTGCGCTATCTCTAATAGCACCCGCGATATCACCAGATATATATTGGATTTTTCCCTGAACCTGAGTGTACGGCCCCATGAGACTGTGGTTTTCTCGGCCCCTGGTGGTCCGAGGTCGTTCCCGCTGGCCAGATTCATGCGCCAGTGCCTCCCACAGACAATGCACTTTGATTTATTGCGCTATCTGTATTAGCACCGGAGATATCACCAGATATATATTGGATTTTTCCCTGACCCTGAGTGTCCGGCCCCATGAGACGGTGGTTTTCTCGGACCCTGGTGGTCCGAGGTCGTTCCCGCTGCGCAGATTCATGCGCCAGGGCCTCCTGCAGACAATGCACTTTGATTTATTGCGCTATCTGTAATAGCACCCGAGATATCACCAGATTTATATTGGATTTTTCCATGACCCTGACAGTCCGGCCCCATGTGACGGTGGTTTTCTCGGCCCCTGGTGGTCCGAGGCCGACCCCGCTGCACAGATTCATGCGCCAGGGCCTGCTGCAGACAATGCACTTTGGTTTATTGCGCTATCTGTAATAGCACCCGAGATATCACCAGATTTATATTGGATTTTTCCCTGACCCTGACAGTCCGGACCCATGTGACGGTGGTTTTCTCGGCCCCTGGTGGTCCGTGGCCGACCCCGCTGCACAGATTCATGCGCCAGGGCCTGCTGCAGACAATGCACTTTGGTTTATTGCGTTATCTCTGATAGCACCCGAGATATCACCAGATATATATTGGATTTGTCCCTGACCCTGACAGTCCGGCCTCATGAGGCGGTGATTTTCTCGGCCCCTGGTGGTCCGAAGTCGATCCCGCTGCACAGATTCATGCGCTAGCGCCTTCTGCAGACAATGGACTTTGATTTATTGCGCTATCTCTAATAGCACCCTAGATATCACCAGATATATATTGGATTTTCCCCTGACCCTGAGTGTCCGGCCCCATGAGACGGTAGTTTTCTCGGCCCCTGGTGGTCCGAGGTCGTTCCCGCTGCACAGATTCATGCGCTAGGGCCTCCTGCAGACAATGCACTTTGGTTTATTGCGCTATCTCTAATAGCACCCGAGATATCACCAGATATATATTGGATTTTTCCCTGACCCTGACAGTCCGGCCCCATGAGACGGTGATTTTCTTGGCCCCTCGTGGTCCGAGGTCTTTCCCGCTGCACAGATTCATGCGCTAGGGCCTCCTGCAGACAATGCACTTTGATTTATTGCGCTATCTCTAATAGCACACAAGATATCACCAGATATATATTGGATTTTTCCCTGACCCTGAGAGTCCGGCCCCATGAGACGGTGATTTTCTCGGCCCCTCGTGGTCCGAGGCCGACCCCGCCGCACAGATTCATGCGCCAGGGCCTCCTGCAGACAATGCACTTTGGTTTATTGCGCTATCTCTAATAGCACCCGAGATATCACCAGATATATATTGGATTTTTCCCTGACCCTGAGTGTCCGACCACATGAGACTGTGGTTTTCTCGGCCCCTGGTGGTCCGAGGTCGTTCCCGCTGCACAGATTCATGCGCCAGGGAATGCTGCAGACAATTAACTTTGGTTTATTGCGCTATCTCTAATAGCACCCGCGATATCACCAGATATATATTGGATTTTTCCGTGACCCTGAGTGCCCGGCCCCATGTTTCGGTGGTTTTCTCGACCCCTGGTGGTCCGAGGCCGTTCCCGCTGCACAGATTCATGCGCCATGGCCTCTTGCAGACTATGCACTTTGATTTATTCCGCTATCGGTAATAGCACCCGAGATATCACCAGATATATATTAGATTTTTCTCTCACCCTGAACGTCCGGCCCCATAAGTCGGTAGTTTTCTCGGCCCCTGGTTGTCCGAGGTCGATCCCGTTGCACAGATTCATGCGCCAGGGCCCCCTGCAGATGATTCACTTTGGTTTAGTGCGCTATCTGTAAGAGCACCCGAGATATCACCAGATATATATTGAATTTTTCCCCGACCCTGAGTGTCCGGCCCCATTTGTCGGTGGTTTTCTCGGCCCCTGGTGTTCCGAGGTCGTTCCCGCTCTACAGATTCATGCGCCAGGGCCTCCTACAGACAATGCACTGTAATTTATTGCGCTATCTGTAATAGCACCCGAGATATCACCAGATATATATTGGATTTTTCCCTGACCATGACAGTCCGGCCCCATGAGACGGTGATTTTCTCGGCCCCTCGTGGTCCGAGGTCGTTCCCGCTGCACAGATTCATGCGCTAGGGCCTCCTGCAGACAATGCACTTTGATTTATTGCGCTATCTCTAATAGCACACAAGATATCACCAGATATATATTGGATTTTTCCCTGACCCTGAGAGTCCGGCCCCATGAGACGGTGATTTTCTCGACCCCTCGTGGTCCGAGGCCGACCCCGCTGCACAGATTCATGCGCCAGGGCCTCCTCCAGACAATGCACTTTGGTTTATTGCGCTATCTCTAATAGCACCCGAAATGTCACCAGATATATATTGGATTTTTCCCTGACCCTGACAGTCCGGCCCCATTTGTCGATGGTTTTCTCGGTCCCTCGTGGTCAGTGGTCCATCCCGCTGCTCAGATTCATGCGCCAGGGCCCCCTGCAGATAATTCAGTTTGATTTATTGCGCTATCTCTAATAGCACCCTAGATATCACCAGATATATATTGGATTTTCCCCTGACCCTGAGTGTCCGGCCCCATGAGACGGTAGTTTTCTCGGTCCCTGTTGGTCCGAGGTCGTTCCCGCTGCACAGATTCATGCGCTAGGGCCTCCTGCAGACAATGCACTTTGGTTTATTGCGCTATCTCTAATAGCACCCGAGATATCACCAGATATATATAGGATTTTTCCCTGACCCTGACAGTCCGGCCCCATGAGACGGTGATTTTCTCGGCCCCTCGTGGTCCGAGGTCGTTCCCGGTGCACAGATTCATGCGCTAGGGCCTCCTGCAGACAATGCACTTTGATTTATTGCGCTATCTCTAATAGCACACAAGATATCACCAGATATATATTGGATTTTTCCCTGACCCAGAGAGTCCGGCCCCATGAGACGGTGATTTTCTCGACCCCTCGTGGTCCGAGGCCGACCCCGCTGCACAGATTCATGCGCCAGGGCCTCCTCCAGACAATGCACTTTGGTTTATTGCGCTATCTCTAATAGCACCCGAAATGTCACCAGATATATATTGGATTTTTCCCTGACCCTGACAGTCCGGCCCCATTTGTCGATGGTTTTCTCGGTCCCTCGTGGTCAGTGGTCCATCCCGCTGCTCAGATTCATGCGCCAGGGCCCCCTGCAGATAATTCAGTTTGATTTATTGCGCTATCTCTAATAGCACCCTAGATATCACCAGATATATATTGGATTTTCCCCTGACCCTGAGTGTCCGGCCCCATGAGACGGTAGTTTTCTCGGTCCCTGGTGGTCCGAGGTCGTTCCCGCTGCACAGATTCATGCGCTAGGGCCTCCTGCAGACAATGCACTTTGGTTTATTGCGCTATCTCTAATAGCACCCGAGATATCACCAGATATATATTGGATTTTTCCCTGACCCTGGCAGTCCGGCACCATGAGACGGTGGTTTTCTCGGCCCCTGGTGGTCCGAGGCCGATCCCGCTGCACAGATTCATGCGCCATGGCCTCTTGCAGACTATGCACTTTGATTTATTCCGCTATCGGTAATAGCACCCGAGATATCACCAGATTTATATTGGATTTTTCCATGACCGTGAGTGACCGACCCCATGAGACGGTGGTTTTCTCGGCCCCTGGTGGTCCGAGGTCGTTCCCGCTGAACAGATTCATGCGCCAGAGCCTCCTACAGACAATGCTCTTTGATTTATTGCGCTATCTGTAATAGCACCCGAGATATCACCAGATATATATTGGATTTTTCCCTGACCCTGAGTGTCCGGACCCATGAGACGGTGGTTTTCTCGGCCCCTGCTGGTCCAAGGTCGTTCCCGCTGCACAGATTCATGCGCCATGGCCCCCTGCATATAATTCACTTTGATTTATTGCGTTATCTGTAATAGCACCCGAGATATCACCAGATATATATTGGATTTTTCCGTGACCCCGAGTGCCCGGCCCCATGTTTCGGTGGTTTTCTCGACCCCTGGTGGTCCGAGGTCGATCCCACTGCACAGATTCATGCGCTAGCGCCTCCTGCAGACAATGGACTTTGATTTATTGCGCTATCTCTAATAGCACCCGAGACATCACCAGATTTATATTGGATTTTTCCCTTACCCTGACAGTGCGGCCCCATGAGACGGTGGTTGTCTCGGCCCCTGGTGGTCCGAGATCGTTCCCGCTGCACAGATTCATGCGCTAGGGTCACCTGCAGACAATGCACTTTGATTTATTGCGCTATCTCTAATAGCACCCGAGATATCACCAGATATATATTGGATTTTCCCCTGACCCTGAGTGTCCGGCCCCATGAGACGGTAGTTTTCTCGGCCCCTGGTGGTCCGAGGTCGTTCCCGCTGCACAGGTTCATGCGCTAGGGCCTCCTGCAGACAATGCACTTTGGTTTATTGCGCTATCTCTAATAGCACCCGAGATATCACCAGATATATATTGGATTTTTCCCTGACCCTGACAGTCCGGCCCCATGAGACGGTGATTTTCTCGGCCCCTCGTGGTCCGAGGTCGCTCCCGCTGCACAGGTTCATGCGCTAGGGCCTCCTGCAGACAATGCACTTTGGTTTATTGCGCTATCTATAATAGCACCCGAGATATCACCAGATATATATTGGAGTTTTCCCTGACCCTGAGTGTCCGACCCCATGAGACGGTGGTTTTCTCGGCCCCTGTTGGTCCCAGGTCGTTGCCGCTGTTCAGATTCATGCGCCAGGGCCTCCCGCAGACAAAGCACTTTGATTTATTGTGCTATCTGTAATAGCACCCGAGAAAGCTCCATATATATGCTGGATTTTTACATGACTTTGGGTGACGGATACCGAAAATCTGTAATTTTCTCGACCCCTGGCGGTCCGATGTCGTTCCTGCTGCACAGATTCATGCGCAAGGGCCTCCTACGGACAATGCACTTTGGTTTATTGCGCTATCTCTAATAGCACCCGAAATGTCACCAGATATATATTGGAGTTTTCCCTGGCCCTGAGTGTCCGGCCCCATGAGACGGTAGTTTTCTCGGCCCCTGGTGGTCCGAGGTCGTTCCCGCTGCACAGATTCATGCGCTAGGGCCTCCTGCAGACAATGCACTTTGGTTTATTGCGCTATCTCTAATAGCACCCGAGATATCACCAGCTATATATTGGATTTTTGCCTGACCCTGAGTGTCCGACCACATGAGACGGTTGTTTTCTCGGCGCCTGGTGGTCCGAGGTCGTTCCCGCTGCACAGATTCATGCGCCAGGGAATGCTGCAGACAATTAACTTTGGTTTATTGCGCTATCTCTAATAGCACCCGCGATATCACCAGATATATATTGGATTTTTCCCTGGCCCTGAGTGTCCGGACCCATGAGACGGTAGTTTTCTCGGCCCCTGCTGGTCCGAGGTCGTTGCCGCTGTACAGATTCATGCGCCAGTGCCTCCTACAGACAATGCACTTTGATTTATTGCGCTATCTGTAATAGTACCCGAGATATCACCAGATATATATTGGATTTTTCCCTGACCCTGGCAGTCCGGCCCCATGAGACGGTGGTTGTCTCGGCCCCTGGTGGTCCGAGATCGTTCCCGCTGCACAGATTCATGCGCTAGTGTCACCTGCAGACAATGCACTTTGATTTATTGCGCTATCTCTAATAGCACCCGAGATATCACCAGATATATATTGGATTTTCCCCTGACCCTGAGTGTCCGGCCCCATGAGACGGTAGTTTTCTCGGCCCCTGGTGGTCCGAGGTCGTTCCCACTGCACAGGTTCATGCGCTAGGGCCTCCTGCAGACAATGCACTTTGGTTTATTGCGCTATCTCTAATAGCACCCGAGATATCACCAGATATATATTGGATTTTTCCCTGACCCTGACAGTCCGGCCCCATGAGACGGTGGTTTTCTCGGCCCCTGGTTGTCCGAGGTCGTTCCCGCTGTTCAGATTCATGCGCCAGGGCCTCCCGCAGACAAAGCACTTTGATTTATTGTGCTATCTGTAATAGCACCCGAGAAAGCTCCATATATATGCTGGATTTTTACATGACTTTGGGTGACGGATACCGAAAATCTGTAATTTTCTCGACCCCTGGCGGTCCGATGTCGTTCCTGCTGCACAGATTCATGCGCAAGGGCCTCCTACGGACAATGCACTTTGATTTATTGCTCTATCTCTAATAGCACCCGAGATATCACCAGATATATATTTGATTTTTCCCTGACCCTGAGTGTCCGGCCCCATGAGACGGTGGTTTTCTCGGCCCCTGGTTGTCCGAGTTCGTTCCCGCTGCACATATTCATGCGCCAGGGCCTCCTACAGACAATGCACTTTGGTTTATTGCGCTATCTCTAATAGCACCCGAAATGTCACCAGATATATATTGGAGTTTTCCCTGGCCCTGAGTGTCCGGCCCCATGAGACGGTAGTTTTCTCGGCCCCTGTTGGTCCCAGGTCGTTGCCGCTGTTCAGATTCATGCGCCAGGGCCTCCCGCAGACAAAGCACTTTGATTTATTGTGCTATCTGTAATAGCACCCGAGAAAGCTCCATATATATGCTGGATTTTTACATGACTTTGGGTGACGGATACCGAAAATCTGTAATTTTCTCGACCCCTGGCGGTCCGATGTCGTTCCTGCTGCACAGATTCATGCGCAAGGGCCTCCTACGGACAATGCACTTTGATTTATTGCTCTATCTCTAATAGCACCCGAGATATCACCAGATATATATTGGATTTTTGCCTGACCCTGAGTGTCCGACCACATGAGACGGTTGTTTTCTCGGCCCCTGGTGGTCCGAGGTCGTTCCCGCTGCACAGATTCATGCGCCAGGGAATGCTGCAGACAATTAACTTTGGTTTATTGCGCTATCTCTAATAGCACCCGCGATATCACCAGATATATATTGGATTTTTCCCTGACCCTGAGTGTCCGGACCCATGAGACGGTAGTTTTCTCGGCCCCTGCTGGTCCGAGGTCGTTGCCGCTGTACAGATTCATGCGCCAGTGCCTCCTACAGACAATGCACTTTGATTTATTGCGCTATCTGTAATAGTACCCGAGATATCACCAGATATATATTGGATTTTTCCCTGACCCTGGCAGTCCGGCACCATGAGACGGTGGTTTTCTCGGCCCCTGGTGGTCCGAGGCCGTTCCCGCTGCACAGATTCATGCGCCATGGCCTCTTGCAGACAATGCACTTTGATTTATTCCGCTATCGGTAATAGCACCCGAGATATCACCAGATTTATATTGGATTTTTCCATGACCGTGAGTGACCGACCCCATGAGACGGTGGTTTTCTCGGCCCCTGGTGGTCCGAGGTCGTTCCCGCTGAACAGATTCATGCGCCAGAGCCTCCTACAGACAATGCTCTTTGATTTATTGCGCTATCTGTAATAGCACCCGAGATATCACCAGATATATATTGGATTTTTCCCTGACCCTGAGTGACCGGACCAATGAGACGGTGGTTTTCTCGGCCCCTGCTGGTCCAAGGTCGTTCCCGCTGCACAGATTCATGCGCCATGGCCCCTCGCATATAATTCACTTTGATTTATTGCGTTATCTGTAATAGCACCCGAGATATCACCAGATATATATTGGATTTTTCCGTGACCCTGAGTGCCCGGCCCCATGTTTCGGTGGTTTTCTCGACCCCTGGTGGTCCGAGGTCGATCCCACTGCACAGATTCATGCGCTAGCGCCTCCTGCAGACAATGGACTTTGATTTATTGCGCTATCTCTAATAGCACCCGAGACATCACCAGATTTATATTGGATTTTTCCCTTACCCTGACAGTCCGGCCCCATGAGACGGTGGTTGTCTCGGCCCCTGGTGGTCCGAGATCGTTCCCGCTGCACAGATTCATGCGCTAGGGTCACCTGCAGACAATGCACTTTGATTTATTGCGCTATCTCTAATAGCACCCGAGATATCACCAGATATATATTGGATTTTCCCCTGACCCTGAGTGTCCGGCCCCATGAGACGGTAGTTTTCTCGGCCCCTGGTGGTCCGAGGTCGTTCCCGCTGCACAGGTTCATGCGCTAGGGCCTCCTGCAGACAATGCACTTTGGTTTATTGCGCTATCTGTAATAGCACCCGAGATATCACCAGATATATATTGGATTTTTCCCTGACCCTGACAGTCCGGCCCCATGAGACGGTGATTTTCTCGGCCCCTCGTGGTCCGAGGTCGCTCCCGCTGCACAGGTTCATGCGCTAGGGCCTCCTGCAGACAATGCACTTTGGTTTATTGAGCTATCTATAATAGCACCCGAGATATCACCAGATATATATTGGAGTTTTCCCTGACCCTGAGTGTCCGACCCCATGAGACGGTGGTTTTCTCGGCCCCTGTTGGTCCCAGGTCGTTGCCGCTGTTCAGATTCATGCGCCAGGGACTCCCGCAGACAAAGCACTTTGATTTATTGTGCTATCTGTAATAGCACCCGAGAAAGCTCCATATATATGCTGGATTTTTACATGACTTTGGGTGACGGATACCGAAAATCTGTAATTTTCTCGACCCCTGGCGGTCCGATGTCGTTCCTGCTGCACAGATTCATGCGCAAGGGCCTCCTACGGACAATGCACTTTGATTTATTGCTCTATCTCTAATAGCACCCGAGATATCACCAGATATATATTTGATTTTTCCCTGACCCTGAGTGTCCGGCCCCATGAGACGGTGGTTTTCTCGGCCCCTGGTTGTCCGAGTTCGTTCCCGCTGCACATATTGATGCGCCAGGGCCTCCTACAGACAATGCACTTTGGTTTATTGCGCTATCTCTAATAGCACCCGAGATATCACCAGATATATACTGGATTTCTCCCTGACCCTGACATTCCGGCCCCATGAGACGGTGATTTTCTCGGACCCTGGTGGTCCGAGGTCGTTCCCGCTGCACCGAATCATGCGCCAGGGCTTCCTGGAGACAATGCACTTTGATTTATTGCGCTACCTCTAATAGCACCCGAGATATCACCAGATATATATTTGATTTTTCCCTGACCCAGAGTGTCCGGCCCCATGAAGCAGACATTTTCTCGGCCCCTGGTGGTCCGAGGTCGATCCCGCTGCACAGATTCATGCGCCAGGGCCTCCTGCAGACAATGCACTATGGATTTTTGCGCTATCTCTAATAGCAGCCGAGATATCACGAGATATATATTGAATTTTTTCCTGGCCCTAGGTGTCCGGCCCCATGAGACGGTAGTTTCCTCGGCCCCTGGTGGTCCGAGGTCGTTACCGCTGAACAGATGCATGCGCCAGGGCCTCCTGCAGATAATTCACTTTGGTTTATTGCGCTGTCTCTAATAGCACCAGAGATATCACCAGATATATATTGGATTCTCCCCGGACCCTGAGTGTCCTGCCCCATGAGGCAGTGATTTTCTCGGCCCCTGGTGGTCCGAGGTCGTTCCCGCTGCACCGAATCATGCGCCAGGGCTTCCTCGGAACAATGCACTTTGATTTATCGCGCTACCTCTAATAGCACCTGAGATAACACCAGATATATATTGGATTTTTCCCTGACCCTGAGTGTCCGGCCCCATGAGACGGTGGTTTTCTCGGCCCCTGGTGGTCCGAGGTCGTTCCCGCTGCACAGATGCATGCGCCAGGGCCTCCTGCAGATAATTCACTTTGATTTATTGGGCTATCTGTGATAGCACCCGAGATATCACCAGATATATATTGGATTTTTCCCCGTTCCTGAGGGTCCGGCCCCATGAGACGGTGGTTTTCTCGGCCCCTGGTGGTCCGAGGTCGTTTCCGCTGCACAGATTCCTGCGCCAGGGCCTCCTGCAGATAATTCACTTTGGTTTATTGCGCTATCTCTAATAGCACCCGAGATATCACTAGATATATATTGGATTTTTCCCTGACCCTGACAGTCTGGCCCCATGAGACGCAGATTTTCTCGGCCCCTGGTGGTCCGAGGTCGTTCCCGCTGCACAGATTCATGCGCCAGCGCCTCCTGCAGATAATTCACTTTGGTTTATTGCGCTATCTCTAATAGCACCCGACATATCTCCAGATATATATTGGATTTTTCGCCGACCCTGAGTGTCCGGCCCCATGTGTCGATGGTTTTCTCGGTCCCTCGTGGTCCGAGGTCGATCCCGCTGCACCGATTCATGCGCCAGGGCCTCATACAGACAATGCACCTTGATTTATTGCGCTATCTGTAATAGCACCCGAGATATCACCAGATATATATTGGATTTTTCCCTGGCCCTGAGTGTCCGACCCCATGAGACGGTGGTTTTCTCGGCCCCTCGTGGTCCGAGGTCGTTCCCGCTGCACAGATTCATGCGCCAGGGCCTCCTGCAGACAATTCACTTTGGTTTATTGCACTATCTCTATTAGCACCCGAGATATCACCAGATATATATTGGATTTTTCCCTGACCCTGACAGTCCGACACCATGAGACGGTGGTTTTCTCGGCCCCCTGGTGGTCCGAGGTCGTTCCCGCTTCACAGATTCATGCGCCAGGGCCTCCTGCAGACAATGCACTTTGATTTATTGCGCCATTTGTAATATCACCCGAGATAGCACCGGATATATATTGGATTTTTCCCCGTCCCTGAGTGTCCGGCCACATGTGACGGTGGTTTTCTCGGCCCCTGGTGGCCCGAGGTCGTTCCCGCTGCACAGATTCATGCAACAGGGCCCCTTGCAGATGATTCACTTTGATTTATTGCGCTATCTCTAATAGCACTCGAGATATCACCAGATATATATTTAATTTTTCCCTGACCCTGACAGTCCGGCCCCATTTGTCGATGCTTTTCTCGGTCCCTCGTTGTCCGAGGTCGATCCCGCTGCACAGATTCATGCAACAGGGCCCTTTGCAGATGATTCACTTTGATTTATTGCGCTATCTCTAATAGCACCCGAGATATCACCAGATATATATTGGATTTTTCCCTGAGCCTGACAGTCCGACCCCATGTGTCGATGGTTTTCTCGGTCCCTCGTGGTCCGAGGTCGATCCCGCTGAACAGATTCATGCGCCAGGGCCTCGTACAGACAATGCACTTTGATTTATTGCGCTATCTGTAATAGCACCCGAGATATCACCAGATTTATATTGGATTTGTCGCTGACCCTGAGTGTCCGACCCCATGAGACGGTGGTTTTCTCGGCCCCTGGTGCTCCGAGGTCGTTCCCGCTGCACAGATTCATGCGACAGGGCCTCCTGCAGATAATTGACTTCGGTTTACTGCGCTATCTCTAATAGCACCCGAGATATCACGAGATATATATTGGATTTTTCCCTGACTCTGAGTGTCCGTCCCTATGAGACGGTGGTTTTCTCGGCCCCCTGGTGGTCCGAGGTCGTTCCCGCTGCACAGATGCATGCGCCAGGGCCTCCTACAGATAATGCACTTTGATTTATTGCGCTATCTGTAATAGCACCCGAGATATCACCAGGTATATATTGGATTTTTCCCTGACCCTGAGTGTCCGGCCCCATGAGACGGTGGTTTTCTCGGCCCCCTGGTGGTCCGAGGTCGTTCCCGCTGCACAGATTCATGCGCCAGGGTCTCCTGCAGATAATTCACTTTGGTTTATATCGCTATCTCTAATAGCACCCGAGATATCACGAGATATATATTGGATTTTTCCCTGACCCTGAGTGTCCGGCCCCATGAGACGGTGGTTTTCTCGGCCCCTGGTGGTCCGAGGTCGTTCCCGCTGGACAGATGCATGCGCGAGGGCCTCCTGCAGATAATTCACTTTGGCTTATTGCGCTATCTCTAATAGGACCCGAGATATCACCAGATATATATTGGATTTTCCCCTGACCCTGAGTGTCCGGCCCCATGAGACGGTGGTTTTATCGGCCCCTGGTGGTCCGAGGTCGTTCCCGCTGCACAGATTCATGCGCCAGGGCCTCCTGCAGATAATTCACTTTGGTTTATTGCGCTATCTCTAATAGCACCCGAGATATCACCAGATATATATTGGATTCTTCCCTGACCCTGAGTGTCCGGCCCCATGCGACGGTGGTTTTCTCGGACCCTGGTGGTCCGAGGTCGTTCCCGCTGCCCAGATTCATGTGCCAGGGCCTCCTGCAGATAATTCACATTGGTTTATTGCGCTATCTGTAATAGCACCCGAGATATCACCAGATATATATTGGATTTGTCCCTGAACCTGAGTGTCTGGCCCCATGAGACGGTGGTTTTCTCGGCCCCTGGTGCTCCGAGGTCGTTCCCGCTGCACAGATTCATGCGACAGGGCCTCCTGCAGATACTTGACTTTGGTTTACTGCGCTATCTCTAATAGCACCCGAGATATCACCAGATATATATTGGATTTTCCCCTGACCCTAAGTGTCCGGCAACATGAGACTGTGGTTTTCTCGGCCCCTGGTGGTCCGAGGTCGTTCCCGCTGCACAGATTCATGCGCCAGGGCCCCCTACAGACAATGCACTTTGATTTATTGCGCTATCTGTAATAGCACCCGAGATATCACCAGATATATAATGGATTTTTCCCTGACCCTGAGTGTCCGGCCTCCTGAGACTGTGGTTTTCTCGGCCCCTGGTGGTCCGAGGTCGTTCCCGCTGCACAGATTCATGCGCCAGGGTCTCCTGCAGATAATTCACTTTGGTTTATAGCGCTATCTCTAATAGCACCCGAGATATCACGAGATATATATTGGATTTTTCCCTGACCCTGAGTGTCCGGACCTATGAGCCGGTGGTTTTCTCGGCCCCTGGTGGTCCGAGGTCGTTCCCGGTGGACAGATGCATGCGCCAGGGCCTCCTGCAGATAATTCACTTTGGCTTATTGCGCTATCTCTAATAGGACCCGAGATATCACCAGATATATATTGGATTTTCCCCTGACCCTGAGTGTCCGGCCCCATGAGACGGTGGTTTTCTCGGCCCCTGGTAGTCCGAGGTCGTTCCCGCTGCCCAGATTCATGCGCCAGGGCCTCCTGCAGATAATTCACTTTGGTTTATTGCTCTATCTCTAATAGCTCCCGAGATATCACCAGATATATATTGGATTTTTCCCTGACCCTGAGTGTCCGGCCCCATGAGACGGTGGTTTTCTCGGCCCCCGGTGGTCCGAGGTCGTTCCCGATGCACAGATGCATGCGCCAGGGCCTCCTGCAGATAATTCACTTTGGTTTATTGCGCTATCTCTAATAGCACCCGAGATATCACCAGATATATATTGGATTTGTCCCTGAACCTGAGTGTCCGGCCCCATGAGACGGTGGTTTTCTCGGCCCCTGGTGCTCCGAGGTCGTACCCGCTGCACAGATTCATGCGACAGGGCCTCCTGCAGATAATTGACTTCGGTTTACTGCGCTATCTCTAATAGCACCCGAGATATCACGAGATATATATTGGATTTTTCCCTGACCCTGAGTGTCCGGACCTATGAGCCGGTGGTTTTCTCGGCCCCTGGTGGTCCGAGGTCGTTCCCGCTGGACAGATGCATGCGCCAGGGCCTCCTGCAGATAATTCACTTTGGCTTATTGCGATATCTCTAATAGGACCCGAGATATCATCAGATATATATTGGATTTTCCCCTGACCCTGAGTGTCCGGCCCCATGAGACGGTGGTTTTCTCGGCCCCTGGTAGTCCGAGGTCGTTCCCGCTGCACAGATTCATGCGTCAGGGCCTCCTGCAGATAATTCACTTTGGTTAATTGCGCTATCTCTAATAGCACCCGAGATATCACCAGATATATATTGGATTTTCCCCTGAGCCTGAGTGTCCGGCCCTATGTGACGGTAGTTTTATCGGCTCCTGGTGGTCCGAGGTCGTTCCCGCTGCACAGATTCATGCGCCAGGGCTTCCTGCAGATAATTCACTTTGGTTTATTGCGCTATCTCTAATAGCACCCGAGATATCACCAGATATATATTGGATTCTTCCCTGACCCTGAGTGTCCGGCCCCATGCGACGGTGGTTTTCTCGGACCCTGGTGGTCCGAGGTCGTTCCCGCTGAACAGATTCATGCGCCAGAGCCTCCTACAGACAATGCTCTTTGATTTATTGCGCTATCTGTAATAGCACCCGAGATATCACCAGATATATATTGGATTTTTCCCTGACCCTGAGTGTACGGCCCCATGAGACGGTGGTTTTCTCGGCCCCTGGTGGTCCGAGGTCGTTCCCGCTGCACAGATTCATGCGTCAGGGCCTCCTGCAGATAATTCACTTTGGTTTATTGCGCTATCTCTAATAGCACCCGAGATATCACCAGATATATATTGGATTTTTCCCTGACCCTGAGTGTCCGGACCCATGAGACGGTAGTTTTCTCGGCCCCTGCTGGTCCGAGGTCGTTCCCGCTGCACAGATTCATGCGCCAGGGTCTCCTGCAGACAATGCACTTTGATTTATTCCGCTATCGGCAATAGCACCCGAGATATCACCAGATTTATATTGGATTTTTCCATGACCGTGAGTGACCGACCCCATAAGACGGTGGTTTTCTCGGCCCCTGGTGGTCCGAGGTCGTTCCCGCTGAACAGATTCATGCGCCAGAGCCTCCTACAGACAATGCTCTTTGATTTATTGCGCTATCTGTAATAGCACCCGAGATATCACCAGATATATATTGGATTTTTCCCTGACCCTGAGTGTACGGCCCCATAAGACTGTGGTTTTCTCGGCCCCTGGTGGTCCGAGGTCGTTCCCGCTGGCCAGATTCATGCGCCAGTGCCTCCCACAGACAATGCACTTTGATTTATTGCGCTATCTGTATTAGCACCGGAGATATCACCAGATATATATTGGATTTTTCCCTGACCCTGAGTGTCCGGCCCCATGAGACGGTGGTTTTCTCGGACCCTCGTGGTCCGAGGTCGTTCCCGCTGCACAGATTCATGCGCTAGGGCCTCCTGCAGACAATGCACTTTGATTTATTGCGCTATCTCTAATAGCACACAAGATATCACCAGATATATATTGGATTTTTCCCTGACCCTGAGTGTCCGGCCCCATCAGACGGTGGTTTTCTCGGACCCTCGTGGTCCGAGGTCGCTCCCGCTGCACAGATTCATGCGCTAGGGCCTCCTGCAGACAATGCACTTTGGTTTATTGCGCTATCTCTGATAGCACCCGAGATATCACCAGATATATATTGGATTTGTCCCTGACCCTGACAGTCCGGCCTCATGAGACGGTGATTTTCTCGGCCCCTGGTGGTCCGAGGCCGACCCCGCTGCACAGATTCATGCGCCAGGGCCTGCTGCAGACAATGCACTTTGGTTTATTGCGCTATCTGTAATAGCACCCGAGATATCACCAGATTTATATTGGATTTTTCCCTGACCCTGACAGTCCGGCCCCATGTGACGGTGGATTTCTCGGCCCCTGATGGTTCGTGGCCGACCCCGCTGCACAGATTCATGCGCCAGGGCCTGCTGCAGAAAATGCACTTTGGTTTATTGCGTTATCTCTGATAGCACCCGAGATATCACCAGATATATATTGCATTTTCCCCTGACCCTGACAGTCCGGCCTCATGAGACGGTGATTTTCTCGGCCCCTCGTGGTCCGAGGCCGACCCCGCTGCACATATTCATGCGCCAGGGCCTCCTGCAGACAATGCACTTTGATTTAATGCGCTCTCTGTAATAGCACCCGAGATATCACCAGATTTATATTGGATTTTTCCCTGACCCTGACAGTCCGGCACCATGTGACAGTGGTTTTCTCGGCCCCTGGTGGTCCGAGGCCGACCCCGCTGCACAGATTCATGCGCCAGGGCCTGCTGCAGACAATGCACTTTGGTTTATTGCGCTATCTCTGATAGCACCCGAGATATCACCAGATATATATTGGATTTTTCCCTGACCGTGGCAGTCCGGCACCATGAGACGGTGGTTTTCTCGGACCCTGGTGGTCCGAGGCCGTTCCCGCTGCACAGATTCATGCGCCAGGGCCTCCTGCAGACAATGCTCTTTGATTTATTTCGCTATCTGTAATAGCACCCGAGATATCACCAGATATATATTGAATTTTTCCCTGACCCTGAGTGTCCGGACCCATGAGACGGTGGTTTTCTCGGCCCCTGCTGGTCCAAGGTCGTTCCCGCTGCACAGATTCATGCGCCAGTGCCTCCTACAGACAATGCACTTTGATTTATTGCGCTATCTGTAATAGTACCCGAGATATCACCAGATATATATTGGATTTTTCCCTGACCGTGGCAGTCCGGCACCATGAGACGGTGGTTTTCTCGGCCCCTGGTGGTCCGAGGCCGTTCCCGCTGCACAGATTCATGCGCCAGGGCCTCCTACAGACAATGCACTTTGATTTAATGCGCTCTCTGTAATAGCACCCGAGATATCACCAGATTTATATTGGATTTTTCCCTGACCCTGAGTGTCCGGACCTATGAGCCGGTGGTTTTCTCGGCCCCTGGTGGTCCGAGGTCGTTCCCGCTGGACAGATGCATGCGCCAGGGCCTCCTGCAGATAATTCACTTTGGCTTATTGCGCTATCTCTAATAGGACCCGAGATATCATCAGATATATATTGGATTTTCCCCTGACCCTGAGTGTCCGGCCCCATGAGACGGTGGTTTTCTCGGCCCCTGGTAGTCCGAGGTCGTTCCCGCTGCACAGATTCATGCGCCAGGGCCTCCTGCAGATAATTCCCTTTGGTTTATTGCGCTATCTCTAATAGCACCCGAGAAACCACCAGATATATATTGGATTTTCCCCTGAGCCTGAGTGTCCGGCCCCATGAGACGGTAGTTCTATCGGCTCCTGGTGGTCCGAGGTCGTTTCCGCTGCACAAATTCATGCGCCAGGGCCTCCTGCAGATAATTCACGTTGGTTTATTGCGCTATCTCTAATAGCACCCGAGTTATCACCAGATATATATTGGATTTTTCCCTGACTCTGAGTGTCCGTCCCTATGAGACGGTGGTTTTCTCGGCCCCCTGGTGGTCCGAGGTCGTTCCCGCTGCACAGATGCATGCGCCAGGGCCTCCTACAGATAATGCACTTTGATTTATTGCGCTATCTGTAATAGCACCCGAGATATCACCAGGTATATATTGGATTTTTCCCTGACCCTGAGTGTCCGGCCCCATGAGACGGTGGTTTTCTCGGCCCCCTGGTGGTCCGAGGTCGTTCCCGCTGCACAGATTCATGCGCCAGGGTCTCCTGCAGATAATTCACTTTGGTTTATATCGCTATCTCTAATAGCACCCGAGATATCACGAGATATATATTGGATTTTTCCCTGACCCTGAGTGTCCGGCCCCATGAGACGGTGGTTTTCTCGGCCCCTGGTGGTCCGAGGTCGTTCCCGCTGGACAGATGCATGCGCGAGGGCCTCCTGCAGATAATTCACTTTGGCTTATTGCGCTATCTCTAATAGGACCCGAGATATCACCAGATATATATTGGATTTTCCCCTGACCCTGAGTGTCCGGCCCCATGAGACGGTGGTTTTATCGGCCCCTGGTGGTCCGAGGTCGTTCCCGCTGCACAGATTCATGCGCCAGGGCCTCCTGCAGATAATTCACTTTGGTTTATTGCGCTATCTCTAATAGCACCCGAGATATCACCAGATATATATTGGATTCTTCCCTGACCCTGAGTGTCCGGCCCCATGCGACGGTGGTTTTCTCGGACCCTGGTGGTCCGAGGTCGTTCCCGCTGCACAGATTCATGCGCCAGGGCCTCCTACAGACAATGCACTTTCATTTATTGCGCTATCTGTAATAGCACCCGAGATATCACCAGATATATATTGGATTTTTCCCTGACCCTGAGTGTCCGGCCCCATGAGACGGTGGTTTTCTCGGCCCCTGGTGGTCCGAGGTCGTTCCCGCTGCCCAGATTCATGCGCCAGGGCCTCCTGCAGATAATTCACTTTGGTTTATTGGGCTATCTGTAATAGCACCCGAGAAATCACCAGATATATATTGGATTCTTCCCTGACCCTGAGTGTCCGGCAACATGAGACTGTGGTTTTCTCGGCCCCTGGTGGTCCGAGGTCGTTCCCGCTGCACAGATTCATGCGCCAGGGCCTCCTACAGACAATGCACTTTCATTTATTGCGCTATCTGTAATAGCACCCGAGATATCACCAGATATATATTGGATTTTTCCCTGACCCTGAGTGTCCGGCCCCATGAGACGGTGGTTTTCTCGGCCCCTGGTGGTCCGAGGGCGTTCCCGCTGCCCAGATTCATGTGCCAGGGCCTCCTGCAGATAATTCACATTGGTTTATTGCGCTATCTGTAATAGCACCCGAGATATCACCAGATATATATTGGATTTGTCCCTGAACCTGAGTGTCTGGCCCCATGAGACGGTGGTTTTCTCGGCCCCTGGTGCTCCGAGGTCGTTCCCGCTGCACAGATTCATGCGACAGGGCCTCCTGCAGATACTTGACTTTGGTTTACTGCGCTATCTCTAATAGCACCCGAGATATCACCAGATATATATTGGATTTTCCCCTGACCCTAAGTGTCCGGCAACATGAGACTGTGGTTTTCTCGGCCCCTGGTGGTCCGAGGTCGTTCCCGCTGCACAGATTCATGCGCCAGGGCCCCCTACAGACAATGCACTTTGATTTATTGCGCTATCTGTAATAGCACCCGAGATATCACCAGATATATAATGGATTTTTCCCTGACCCTGAGTGTCCGGCCTCCTGAGACTGTGGTTTTCTCGGCCCCTGGTGGTCCGAGGTCGTTCCCGCTGCACAGATTCATGCGCCAGGGTCTCCTGCAGATAATTCACTTTGGTTTATAGCGCTATCTCTAATAGCACCCGAGATATCACGAGATATATATTGGATTTTTCCCTGACCCTGAGTGTCCGGACCTATGAGCCGGTGGTTTTCTCGGCCCCTGGTGGTCCGAGGTCGTTCCCGGTGGACAGATGCATGCGCCAGGGCCTCCTGCAGATAATTCACTTTGGCTTATTGCGCTATCTCTAATAGGACCCGAGATATCACCAGATATATATTGGATTTTCCCCTGACCCTGAGTGTCCGGCCCCATGAGACGGTGGTTTTCTCGGCCCCTGGTAGTCCGAGGTCGTTCCCGCTGCACAGATTCATGCGCCAGGGCCTCCTGCAGATAATTCACTTTGGTTTATTGCTCTATCTCTAATAGCTCCCGAGATATCACCAGATATATATTGGATTTTTCCCTGACCCTGAGTGTCCGGCCCCATGAGACGGTGGTTTTCTCGGCCCCCGGTGGTCCGAGGTCGTTCCCGATGCACAGATGCATGCGCCAGGGCCTCCTGCAGATAATTCACTTTGGTTTATTGCGCTATCTCTAATAGCACCCGAGATATCACCAGATATATATTGGATTTGTCCCTGAACCTGAGTGTCCGGCCCCATGAGACGGTGGTTTTCTCGGCCCCTGGTGCTCCGAGGTCGTACCCGCTGCACAGATTCATGCGACAGGGCCTCCTGCAGATAATTGACTTCGGTTTACTGCGCTATCTCTAATAGCACCCGAGATATCACGAGATATATATTGGATTTTTCCCTGACCCTGAGTGTCCGGACCTATGAGCCGGTGGTTTTCTCGGCCCCTGGTGGTCCGAGGTCGTTCCCGCTGGACAGATGCATGCGCCAGGGCCTCCTGCAGATAATTCACTTTGGCTTATTGCGATATCTCTAATAGGACCCGAGATATCATCAGATATATATTGGATTTTCCCCTGACCCTGAGTGTCCGGCCCCATGAGACGGTGGTTTTCTCGGCCCCTGGTAGTCCGAGGTCGTTCCCGCTGCACAGATTCATGCGTCAGGGCCTCCTGCAGATAATTCACTTTGGTTTATTGCGCTATCTCTAATAGCACCCGAGATATCACCAGATATATATTGGATTTTCCCCTGAGCCTGAGTGTCCGGCCCTATGTGACGGTAGTTTTATCGGCTCCTGGTGGTCCGAGGTCGTTCCCGCTGCACAGATTCATGCGCCAGGGCTTCCTGCAGATAATTCACTGTGGTTTATTGCGCTATCTCTAATAGCACCCGAGATATCACCAGATATATATTGGATTCTTCCCTGACCCTGAGTGTCCGGCCCCATGCGACGGTGGTTTTCTCGGACCCTGGTGGTCCGAGGTCGTTCCCGCTGAACAGATTCATGCGCCAGAGCCTCCTACAGACAATGCTCTTTGATTTATTGCGCTATCTGTAATAGCACCCGAGATATCACCAGATATATATTGGATTTTTCCCTGACCCTGAGTGTACGGCCCCATGAGACGGTGGTTTTCTCGGCCCCTGGTGGTCCGAGGTCGTTCCCGCTGCACAGATTCATGCGTCAGGGCCTCCTGCAGATAATTCACTTTGGTTTATTGCGCTATCTCTAATAGCACCCGAGATATCACCAGATATATATTGGATTCTTCCCTGACCCTGAGTGTCCGGCCCCATGCGACGGTGGTTTTCTCGGACCCTGGTGGTCCGAGGTCGTTCCCGCTGAACAGATTCATGCGCCAGAGCCTCCTACAGACAATGCTCTTTGATTTATTGCGCTATCTGTAATAGCACCCGAGATATCACCAGATATATATTGGATTTTTCCCTGACCCTGAGTGTACGGCCCCATGAGACGGTGGTTTTCTCGGCCCCTGGTGGTCCGAGGTCGTTCCCGCTGCACAGATTCATGCGTCAGGGCCTCCTGCAGATAATTCACTTTGGTTTATTGCGCTATCTCTAATAGCACCCGAGATATCACCAGATATATATTGGATTTTTCCCTGACCCTGAGTGTCCGGACCCATGAGACGGTAGTTTTCTCGGCCCCTGCTGGTCCGAGGTCGTTCCCGCTGCACAGATTCATGCGCCAGGGTCTCCTGCAGACAATGCACTTTGATTTATTCCGCTATCGGCAATAGCACCCGAGATATCACCAGATTTATATTGGATTTTTCCATGACCGTGAGTGACCGACCCCATAAGACGGTGGTTTTCTCGGCCCCTGGTGGTCCGAGGTCGTTCCCGCTGAACAGATTCATGCGCCAGAGCCTCCTACAGACAATGCTGTTTGATTTATTGCGCTATCTGTAATAGCACCCGAGATATCACCAGATATATATTGGATTTTTCCCTGACCCTGAGTGTCCGGCCCCATGAGACGGTGGTTTTCTCGGACCCTCGTGGTCCGAGGTCGTTCCCGCTGCACAGATTCATGCGCTAGGGCCTCCTGCAGACAATGCACTTTGATTTATTGCCCTATCTCTAATAGCACACAAGATATCACCAGATATATATTGGATTTTTCCCTGACCCTGAGTGTCCGGCCCCATCAGACGGTGGTTTTCTCGGACCCTCGTGGTCCGAGGTCGCTCCCGCTGCACAGATTCATGCGCTAGGGCCTCCTGCAGACAATGCACTTTGGTTTATTGCGCTATCTCTGATAGCACCCGAGATATCACCAGATATATATTGGATTTGTCCCTGACCCTGACAGTCCGGCCTCATGAGACGGTGATTTTCTCGGCCCCTGGTGGTCCGAGGCCGACCCCGCTGCACAGATGCATGCGCCAGGGCCTCCTGCAGATAATTCACTTTGGCTTATTGCGCTATCTCTAATAGGACCCGAGATATCACCAGATATATATTGGATTTTCCCCTGACCCTGAGTGTCCGGCCCCATGAGACGGTGGTTTTCTCGGCCCCTGGTAGTCCGAGGTCGTTCCCGCTGCACAGATTCATGCGCCAGGGCCTCCTGCAGATAATTCACTTTGGTTTATTGCTCTATCTCTAATAGCTCCCGAGATATCACCAGATATATATTGGATTTTTCCCTGACCCTGAGTGTCCGGCCCCATGAGACGGTGGTTTTCTCGGCCCCCGGTGGTCCGAGGTCGTTCCCGATGCACAGATGCATGCGCCAGGGCCTCCTGCAGATAATTCACTTTGGTTTATTGCGCTATCTCTAATAGCACCCGAGATATCACCAGATATATATTGGATTTGTCCCTGAACCTGAGTGTCCGGCCCCATGAGACGGTGGTTTTCTCGGCCCCTGGTGCTCCGAGGTCGTACCCGCTGCACAGATTCATGCGACAGGGCCTCCTGCAGATAATTGACTTCGGTTTACTGCGCTATCTCTAATAGCACCCGAGATATCACGAGATATATATTGGATTTTTCCCTGACCCTGAGTGTCCGGACCTATGAGCCGGTGGTTTTCTCGGCCCCTGGTGGTCCGAGGTCGTTCCCGCTGGACAGATGCATGCGCCAGGGCCTCCTGCAGATAATTCACTTTGGCTTATTGCGATATCTCTAATAGGACCCGAGATATCATCAGATATATATTGGATTTTCCCCTGACCCTGAGTGTCCGGCCCCATGAGACGGTGGTTTTCTCGGCCCCTGGTAGTCCGAGGTCGTTCCCGCTGCACAGATTCATGCGTCAGGGCCTCCTGCAGATAATTCACTTTGGTTTATTGCGCTATCTCTAATAGCACCCGAGATATCACCAGATATATATTGGATTTTCCCCTGAGCCTGAGTGTCCGGCCCTATGTGACGGTAGTTTTATCGGCTCCTGGTGGTCCGAGGTCGTTCCCGCTGCACAGATTCATGCGCCAGGGCTTCCTGCAGATAATTCACTTTGGTTTATTGCGCTATCTCTAATAGCACCCGAGATATCACCAGATATATATTGGATTCTTCCCTGACCCTGAGTGTCCGGCCCCATGCGACGGTGGTTTTCTCGGACCCTGGTGGTCCGAGGTCGTTCCCGCTGAACAGATTCATGCGCCAGAGCCTCCTACAGACAATGCTCTTTGATTTATTGCGCTATCTGTAATAGCACCCGAGATATCACCAGATATATATTGGATTTTTCCCTGACCCTGAGTGTACGGCCCCATGAGACGGTGGTTTTCTCGGCCCCTGGTGGTCCGAGGTCGTTCCCGCTGCACAGATTCATGCGTCAGGGCCTCCTGCAGATAATTCACTTTGGTTTATTGCGCTATCTCTAATAGCACCCGAGATATCACCAGATATATATTGGATTCTTCCCTGACCCTGAGTGTCCGGCCCCATGCGACGGTGGTTTTCTCGGACCCTGGTGGTCCGAGGTCGTTCCCGCTGAACAGATTCATGCGCCAGAGCCTCCTACAGACAATGCTCTTTGATTTATTGCGCTATCTGTAATAGCACCCGAGATATCACCAGATATATATTGGATTTTTCCCTGACCCTGAGTGTACGGCCCCATGAGACGGTGGTTTTCTCGGCCCCTGGTGGTCCGAGGTCGTTCCCGCTGCACAGATTCATGCGTCAGGGCCTCCTGCAGATAATTCACTTTGGTTTATTGCGCTATCTCTAATAGCACCCGAGATATCACCAGATATATATTGGATTTTTCCCTGACCCTGAGTGTCCGGACCCATGAGACGGTAGTTTTCTCGGCCCCTGCTGGTCCGAGGTCGTTCCCGCTGCACAGATTCATGCGCCAGGGTCTCCTGCAGACAATGCACTTTGATTTATTCCGCTATCGGCAATAGCACCCGAGATATCACCAGATTTATATTGGATTTTTCCATGACCGTGAGTGACCGACCCCATAAGACGGTGGTTTTCTCGGCCCCTGGTGGTCCGAGGTCGTTCCCGCTGAACAGATTCATGCGCCAGAGCCTCCTACAGACAATGCTGTTTGATTTATTGCGCTATCTGTAATAGCACCCGAGATATCACCAGATATATATTGGATTTTTCCCTGACCCTGAGTGTCCGGCCCCATCAGACGGTGGTTTTCTCGGACCCTCGTGGTCCGAGGTCGCTCCCGCTGCACAGATTCATGCGCTAGGGCCTCCTGCAGACAATGCACTTTGGTTTATTGCGCTATCTCTGATAGCACCCGAGATATCACCAGATATATATTGGATTTGTCCCTGACCCTGACAGTCCGGCCTCATGAGACGGTGATTTTCTCGGCCCCTGGTGGTCCGAGGCCGACCCCGCTGCACAGATTCATGCGCCAGGGCCTGCTGCAGACAATGCACTTTGGTTTATTGCGCTATCTGTAATAGCACCCGAGATATCACCAGATTTATATTGGATTTTTCCCTGACCCTGACAGTCCGGCCCCATGTGACGGTGGATTTCTCGGCCCCTGATGGTTCGTGGCCGACCCCGCTGCACAGATTCATGCGCCAGGGCCTGCTGCAGACAATGCACTTTGGTTTATTGCGTTATCTCTGATAGCACCCGAGATATCACCAGATATATATTGCATTTTCCCCTGACCCTGACAGTCCGGCCTCATGAGACGGTGATTTTCTCGGCCCCTCGTGGTCCGAGGCCGACCCCGCTGCACATATTCATGCGCCAGGGCCTCCTGCAGACAATGCACTTTGATTTAATGCGCTCTCTGTAATAGCACCCGAGATATCACCAGATTTATATTGGATTTTTCCCTGACCCTGACAGTCCGGCACCATGTGACAGTGGTTTTCTCGGCCCCTGGTGGTCCGAGGCCGACCCCGCTGCACAGATTCATGCGCCAGGGCCTGCTGCAGACAATGCACTTTGGTTTATTGCGCTATCTCTGATAGCACCCGAGATATCACCAGATATATATTGGATTTTTCCCTGACCGTGGCAGTCCGGCACCATGAGACGGTGGTTTTCTCGGACCCTGGTGGTCCGAGGCCGTTCCCGCTGCACAGATTCATGCGCCAGGGCCTCCTGCAGACAATGCTCTTTGATTTATTTCGCTATCTGTAATAGCACCCGAGATATCACCAGATATATATTGAATTTTTCCCTGACCCTGAGTGTCCGGACCCATGAGACGGTGGTTTTCTCGGCCCCTGCTGGTCCAAGGTCGTTCCCGCTGCACAGATTCATGCGCCAGTGCCTCCTACAGACAATGCACTTTGATTTATTGCGCTATCTGTAATAGTACCCGAGATATCACCAGATATATATTGGATTTTTCCCTGACCGTGGCAGTCCGGCACCATGAGACGGTGGTTTTCTCGGCCCCTGGTGGTCCGAGGCCGTTCCCGCTGCACAGATTCATGCGCCAGGGCCTCCTACAGACAATGCACTTTGATTTAATGCGCTCTCTGTAATAGCACCCGAGATATCACCAGATTTATATTGGATTTTTCCCTGACCCTGACAGTCCGGCACCATGTGACAGTGGTTTTCTCGGCCCCTGGTGGTCCGAGGCCGACCCCGCTGCACAGATTCGTGCGCCAGGGCCTGCTGCAGACAATGCACTTTGGTTTATTGCGCTATCTCTGATAGCAACCGAGATGTCACCAGATATATATTGGATTTTTCCTTGGCCCTGAGTGTCCGGCCCCATGAGGCGGTAGTTTTCTCGGCCCCTGGTGGTCCGAGGACGTTCCCGCTGCACAGATTCATGCGCTAGGGCCCCCTGCAGATAATTCACTTTAGTTTATTGCCCTATCTCTAATAGCCCCCGAGATATCACCAGATATATATTGGATTTTTCCCTGACCCTGTGTGTCCGACCACATGAGACGGTGGTTTTCTCGGCCCCTGGTGGTCCGAGGTCGTTCCCGCTGCACAGATTCATGCGCCAGGGCCTGCTGCAGACAATGCACTTTGGTTTATTGCGCTATCTCTAATAGCACCCGCGATATCACCAGATATATATTGGATTTTTCCCTGACCCTGAGTGTCCGGCCCCATGAGACGGTGGTTTTCTCGGACCCTGGTGGTCCGAGGTCGTTCCCGCTGCGCAGATTCATGCGCCAGAGCCTCCTGCAGACAATGCACTTTGATTTATTGCGCTATCTGTAATAGCACCCGAGATATCACCAGATTTATATTGGATTTTTCCATGACCCTGACAGTCCGGCCCCATGTGACGGTGGTTTTCTCGGCCCCTGGTGGTCCGAGGCCGACCCCGCTGCACAGATTCATGCGCCAGGGCCTGCTGCAGACAATGCACTTTGGTTTATTGCGCTATCTGTAATAGCACCCGAGATATCACCAGATTTATATTGGATTTTTCCCTGACCCTGACAGTCCGGCCCCATGTGACGGTGGTTTTCTCGGCTCCTGGTGGTCCGTGGCCGACCCCGCTGCACAGATTCATGCGCCAGGGCCTGCTGCAGACAATGCACTTTGGTTTATTGCGTTATCTCTGATAGCACCCGAGATATCACCAGATATATATTGGATTTGTCCCTGACCCTGACAGTCCGGCCTCATGAGACGGTGATTTTCTCGGCCCCTGGTGGTCCGAGGTCGATCCCGCTGCACAGATTCATGCGCCAGGGCCTCATACAGACAATGCACTTTGATTTATTGCGCTATCTATAATAGCACCCGAGATATCACCAGATATATATTGGATTTTTCCCTTACCCTGAGTGCCCGGCCCCATGTTTCGGTGGTTTTCTCGACCCCCGGTGGTCCGAAGTCGATCCCGCTGCACAGATTCATGCGCTAGCGCCTCCTGCAGACAATGGACTTTGATTTATTGCGCTATCTCTAATAGCACCCTAGATATCACCAGATATATATTGGATTTTCCCCTGACCCTGAGTGTCCGGCCCCATGAGACGGTAGTTTTCTCGGCCCCTGGTGGTCCGAGGTCGTTCCCGCTGCACAGATTCATGCGCTAGGGCCTCCTGCAGACAATGCACTTTGGTTTATTGCGCTATCTCTAATAGCACCCGAGATATCACCAGATATATATTGGATTTTTCCCTGACCCTGACAGTCCGGCCCCATGAGACGGTGATTTTCTTGGTCCCTCGTGGTCCGAGGTCGTTCCCGCTGCACAGATTCATGCGCTAGGGCCTCCTGCAGACAATGCACTTTGATTTATTGCGCTATCTCTAATAGCACACAAGATATCACCAGATATATATTGGATTTTTCCCTGACCCTGAGAGTCCGGCCCCATGAGACGGTGATTTTCTCGGCCCCTCGTGGTCCGAGGCCGACCCCGCTGCACAGATTCATGCGCCAGGGCCTCCTGCAGACAATGCACTTTGGTTTATTGCGCTATCTCTAATAGCACCCGAGATATCACCAGATATACATTGGATTTTTACCTGACCCTGAGTGTCCGGCCCCATGAGACGGTGGTTTTCTCGGCCCCTGGTGGTCCGAGGTCGTTCCCGCTGCCCAGATTCATGTGCCAGGGCCTCCTGCAGATAATTCACATTGGTTTATTGCACTATCTCTAATAGCACCCGAGATATCAGCAGATATATATTGGATTTTCCCCTGACCCTGAGTGCCCGGCCCCATGTTTCGGTGGTTTTCTCGACCCCTGGTGGTCCGAGGCCGTTCCCGCTGCACAGATTCATGCGCCATGGCCTCTTGCAGACTATGCACTTTGATTTATTCCGCTATCGGTAATAGCACCCGAGATATCACCAGATATATATTAGATTTTTCTCTCACCCTGAACGTCCGGCCCCATAAGTCGGTAGTTTTCTCGGCCCCTGGTTGTCCGAGGTCGATCCCGTTGCACAGATTCATGCGCCAGGGCCCCCTGCAGATGATTCACTTTGGTTTAGTGCGCTATCTGTAAGAGCACCCGAGATATCACCAGATATATATTGAATTTTTCCCCGACCCTGAGTGTCCGGCCCCATTTGTCGGTGGTTTTCTCGGCCCCTGGTGTTCCGAGGTCGTTCCCGCTCTACAGATTCATGCGCCAGGGCCTCCTACACACAATGCACTGTAATTTATTGCGCTATCTGTAATAGCACCCGAGATATCACCAGATATATATTGGATTTTTCCCTGACCCTGACAGTCCGGCCCCATGAGACGGTGATTTTCTCGACCCCTCGTGGTCCGAGGCCGACCCCGCTGCACAGATTCATGCGCCAGGGCCTCCTCCAGACAATGCACTTTGGTTTATTGCGCTATCTCTAATAGCACCCGAAATGTCACCAGATATATATTGGATTTTTCCCTGACCCTGACAGTCCGGCCCCATTTGTCGATGGTTTTCTCGGTCCCTCGTGGTCAGTGGTCCATCCCGCTGCTCAGATTCATGCGCCAGGGCCCCCTGCAGATAATTCAGTTTGATTTATTGCGCTATCTCTAATAGCACCCTAGATATCACCAGATATATATTGGATTTTCCCCTGACCCTGAGTGTCCGGCCCCATGAGACGGTAGTTTTCTCGGTCCCTGGTGGTCCGAGGTCGTTCCCGCTGCACAGATTCATGCGCTAGGGCCTCCTGCAGACAATGCACTTTGGTTTATTGCGCTATCTCTAATAGCACCCGAGATATCACCAGATATATATTGGATTTTTGCCTGACCCTGAGTGTCCGACCACATCAGACGGTTGTTTTCTCGGCCCCTGGTGATCCGAGGTCGTTCCCATTGCACAGATTCATGCGCCAGGGAATGCTGCAGACAATTAACTTTGGTTTATTGCGCTATCTCTAATAGCACCCGCGATATCACCAGATATATATTGGATTTTTCCCTGACCCTGAGTGTCCGGACCCATGAGACGGTAGTTTTCTCGGCCCCTGCTGGTCCGAGGTCGTTGTCGCTGTACAGATTCATGCGCCAGTGCCTCCTACAGACAATGCACTTTGATTTATTGCGCTATCTGTAATAGTACCCGAGATATCACCAGATATATATTGGATTTTTCCCTGACCCTGGCAGTCCGGCACCATGAGACGGTGGTTTTCTCGGCCCCTGGTGGTCCGAGGCCGTTCCCGCTGCACAGATTCATGCGCCATGGCCTCTTGCAGACTATGCACTTTGATTTATTCCGCTATCGGTAATAGCACCCGAGATATCACCAGATTTATATTGGATTTTTCCATGACCGTGAGTGACCGACCCCATGAGACGGTGGCTTTCTCGGCCCCTGGTGGTCCGAGGTCGTTCCCGCTGAACAGATTCATGCGCCAGAGCCTCCTACAGGCAATGCTCTTTGATTTATTGCGCTATCTGTAATAGCACCCGAGATATCACCAGATATATATTGGATTTTTCCCTGACCCTGAGTGTCCGGACCCATGAGACGGTGGTTTTCTCGGCCCCTGCTGGTCCAAGGTCGTTCCCGCTGCACAGATTCATGCGCCATGGCCCCCTGCATATAATTCACTTTGATTTATTGCGTTATCTGTAATAGCACCCGAGATATCACCAGATATATATTGGATTTTTCCGTGACCCCGAGTGCCCGGCCCCATGTTTCGGTGGTTTTCTCGACCCCTGGTGGTCCGAGGTCGATCCCACTGCACAGATTCATGCGCTAGCGCCTCCTGCAGACAATGGACTTTGATTTATTGCGCTATCTCTAATAGCACCCGAGACATCACCAGATTTATATTGGATTTTTCCCTTACCCTGACAGTCCGGCCCCATGAGACGGTGGTTGTCTCGGCCCCTGGTGGTCCGAGATCGTTCCCGCTGCACAGATTCATGCGCTAGGGTCACCTGCAGACAATGCACTTTGATTTATTGCGCTATCTCTAATAGCACCCGAGATATCACCAGATATATATTGGATTTTCCCCTGACCCTGAGTGTCCGGCCCCATGAGACGGTAGTTTTCTCGGCCCCTGGTGGTCCGAGGTCGTTCCCGCTGCACAGGTTCATGCGCTAGAGCCTCCTGCAGACAATGCACTTTGGTTTATTGCGCTATCTCTAATAGCACCCGAGATATCACCAGATATATATTGGATTTTTCCCTGACCCTGACAGTCCGGCCCCATGAGACGGTGATTTTCTCGGCCCCTCGTGGTCCGAGGTCGCTCCCGCTGCACAGGTTCATGCGCTAGTACCTCCTGCAGACAATGCACTTTGGTTTATTGCGCTATCTATAATAGCACCCGAGATATCACCAGATATATATTGGAGTTTTCCCTGACCCTGAGTGTCCGACCCCATGAGACGGTGGTTTTCTCGGCCCCTGTTGGTCCCAGGTCGTTGCCGCTGTTCAGATTCATGCGCCAGGGCCTCCCGCAGACAAAGCACTTTGATTTATTGTGCTATCTGTAATAGCACCCGAGAAAGCTCCATATATATGCTGGATTTTTACATGACTTTGGGTGACGGATACCGAAAATCTGTAATTTTCTCGACCCCTGGCGGTCCGATGTCGTTCCTACTGCACAGATTCATGCGCAAGGGCCTCCTACGGACAATGCACTTTGGTTTATTGCGCTATCTCTAATAGCACCCGAAATGTCACCAGATATATATTGGAGTTTTCCCTGGCCCTGAGTGTCCGGCCCCATGAGACGGTAGTTTTCTCGGCCCCTGGTGGTCCGAGGTCGTTCCCGCTGCACAGATTCATGCGCTAGGGCCTCCTGCAGACAATGCACTTTGGTTTATTGCGCTATCTCTAATAGCACCCGAGATATCACCAGATATATATTGGATTTTTGCCTGACCCTGAGTGTCCGACCACATGAGACGGTTGTTTTCTCGGCCCCTGGTGGTCCGAGGTCGTTCCCGCTGCACAGATTCATGCGCCAGGGAATGCTGCAGACAATTAACTTTGGTTTATTGCGCTATCTCTAATAGCACCCGCGATATCACCAGATATATATTGGATTTTTCCCTGACCCTGAGTGTCCGGACCCATGAGACGGTAGTTTTCTCGGCCCCTGCTGGTCCGAGGTCGTTGCCGCTGTACAGATTCATGCGCCAGTGCCTCCTACAGACAATGCACTTTGATTTATTGCGCTATCTGTAATAGTACCCGAGATATCACCAGATATATATTGGATTTTTCCCTGACCCTGGCAGTCCGGCCCCATGAGACGGTGGTTGTCTCGGCCCCTGGTGGTCCGAGATCGTTCCCGCTGCACAGATTCATGCGCTAGGGTCACCTGCAGACAATGCAATTTGATTTATTGCGCTATCTCTAATAGCACCCGAGATATCACCAGATATATATTGGATTTTCCCCTGACCCTGAGTGTCCGGCCCCATGAGACGGTAGTTTTCTCGACCCCTGGTGGTCCGAGGTCGTTCCCGCTGCACAGGTTCATGCGCTAGGGCCTCCTGCAGACAATGCACTTTGGTTTATTGCGCTATCTCTAATAGCACCCGAGATATCACCAGATATATATTGGATTTTTCCCTGACCCTGACAGTCCGGCCCCATGAGACGGTGGTTTTCTCGGCCCCTGTTGGTCCCAGGTCGTTGCCGCTGTTCAGATTCATGCGCCAGGGCCTCCCGCAGACAAAGCACTTTGATTTATTGTGCTATCTGTAATAGCACCCGAGAAAGCTCCATATATATGCTGGATTTTTACATGACTTTGGGTGACGGATACCGAAAATCTGTAATTTTCTCGACCCCTGGCGGTCCGATGTCGTTCCTGCTGCACAGATTCATGCGCAAGGGCCTCCTACGGACAATGCACTTTGATTTATTGCTCTATCTCTAATAGCACCCGAGATATCACCAGATATATATTTGATTTTTCCCTGACCCTGAGTGTCCGGCCCCATGAGACGGTGGTTTTCTCGGCCCCTGGTTGTCCGAGTTCGTTCCCGCTGCACATATTCATGCGCCAGGGCCTCCTACAGACAATGCACTTTGGTTTATTGCGCTATCTCTAATAGCACCCGAAATGTCACCAGATATATATTGGAGTTTTCCCTGGCCCTGAGTGTCCGGCCCCATGAGACGGTAGTTTTCTCGGCCCCTGGTGGTCCGAGGTCGTTCCCGCTGCACAGAGTCATGCGCTAGGGCCTCCTGCAGACAATGGACTTTGGTTTATTGCGCTATCTCTAATAGCACCCGAGATATCACCAGATATATATTGGATTTTTGCCTGACCCTGAGTGTCCGACCACATCAGACGGTTGTTTTCTCGGCCCCTGGTGATCCGAGGTCGTTCCCGCTGCACAGATTCATGCGCCAGGGAATGCTGCAGACAATTAACTTTGGTTTATTGCGCTATCTCTAATAGCACCCGCGATATCACCAGATATATATTGGATTTTTCCCTGACCCTGAGTGTCCGGACCCATGAGACGGTAGTTTTCTCGGCCCCTGCTGGTCCGAGGTCGTTGTCGCTGTACAGATTCATGCGCCAGTGCCTCCTACAGACAATGCACTTTGATTTATTGCGCTATCTGTAATAGTACCCGAGATATCACCAGATATATATTGGATTTTTCCCTGACCCTGGCAGTCCGGCACCATGAGACGGTGGTTTTCTCGGCCCCTGGTGGTCCGAGGCCGTTCCCGCTGCACAGATTCATGCGCCATGGCCTCTTGCAGACAATGCACTTTGATTTATTCCGCTATCGGTAATAGCACCCGAGATATCACCAGATTTATATTGGATTTTTCCATGACCGTGAGTGACCGACCCCATGAGACGGTGGTTTTCTCGGCCCCTGGTGGTCCGAGGTCGTTCCCGCTGAACAGATTCATGCGCCAGAGCCTCCTACAGACAATGCTCTTTGATTTATTGCGCTATCTGTAATAGCACCCGAGATATCACCAGATATATATTGGATTTTTCCCTGACCCTGAGTGTCCGGACCCATGAGACGGTGGTTTTCTCGGCCCCTGCTGGTCCAAGGTCGTTCCCGCTGCACAGATTCATGCGCCATGGCCCCTTGCATATAATTCACTTTGATTTATCGCGTTATCTGTAATAGCACCCGAGATATCACCAGATATATATTGGATTTTTCCGTGACCCTGAGTGCCCGGCCCCATGTTTCGGTGGTTTTCTCGACCCCTGGTGGTCCGAGGTCGATCCCACTGCACAGATTCATGCGCTAGCGCCTCCTGCAGACAATGGACTTTGATTTATTGCGCTATCTCTAATAGCACCCGAGACATCACCAGATTTATATTGGATTTTTCCCTTACCCTGACAGTCCGGCCCCATGAGACGGTGGTTGTCTCGGCCCCTGGTGGTCCGAGATCGTTCCCGCTGCACAGATTCATGCGATAGGGTCACCTGCAGACAATGCACTTTGATTGTTTGCGCTATCTCTAATAGCACCCGAGATATCACCAGATATATATTGGAGTTTTCCCTGACCCTGAGTGTCCGACCCCATGAGACGGTGGTTTTCTCGGCCCCTGTTGGTCCCAGGTCGTTGCCGCTGTTCAGATTCATGCGCCAGGGCCTCCCGCAGACAAAGCACTTTGATTTATTGTGCTATCTGTAATAGCACCCGAGAAAGCTCCATATATATGCTGGATTTTTACATGACTTTGGGTGACGGATACCGAAAATCTGTAATTTTCTCGACCCCTGGCGGTCCGATGTCGTTCCTGCTGCACAGATTCATGCGCAAGGGCCTCCTACGGACAATGCACTTTGATTTGTTGCTCTATCTCTAATAGCACCCGAGATATCACCAGATATATATTTGATTTTTCCCTGACCCTGAGTGTCCGGCCCCATGAGACGGTGGTTTTCTCGGCCCCTGGTTGTCCGAGTTCGTTCCCGCTGCACATATTCATGCGCCAGGGCCTCCTACAGACAATGCACTTTGATTTATTGCGCTACCTCTAATAGCACCCGAGATATCACCAGATATATATTTGATTTTTACCTGACCCAGAGTGTCCGGCCCCATGAAGCAGTGATTTTCTCGGCCCCTGGTGGTCCGAGGTCGATCCCGCTGCACAGATTCATGCGCCAGGGCCTCCTGCAGACAATGCACTATGGATTTTTGCGCTATCTCTAATAGCAGCCGAGATATCACGAGATATATATTGAATTTTTTCCTGGCCCTAGGCGTCCGGCCCCATGAGACGGTAGTTTCCTCGGCCCCTGGTGGTCCGAGGTCGTTCCCGCTGAACAGATGCATGCGCCAGGGCCTCCTGCAGATAATTCACTTTGATTTATTGGGCTATCTGTGATAGCACCCGAGATATCACCAGATATATATTGGATTTTTCCCCGACCCTGAGGGTCCGGCCCCATGAGACGGTGGTTTTCTCGGCCCCTGGTGGTCCGAGGTCGTTTCCGCTGCACAGATTCCTGCGCCAGGGCCTCCTGCAGATAATTCACTTTGGTTTATTGCGCTATCTCTAATAGCACCCGAGATATCACTAGATATATATTGGATTTTTCCCTGACCCTGACAGTCTGGCCCCATGAGACGCAGATTTTCTCGGCCCCTGGTGGTCCGAGGTCGTTCCCGCTGCACAGATTCATGCGCCAGCGCCTCCTGCAGATAATACACTTTGGTTTATTGCGCTATCTCTAATAGCACCCGACATATCTCCAGATATATATTGGATTTTTCCCTGGCCCTGAGTGTCTGACCCCATGAGACGTTGGTTTTCTCGGCCCCTGGTGGTCCGAGGTAGTTCCCGCTGCACAGATTCATGCGCCAGGGCCTCCTGTAGACAATGCACCTTGATTTATTTCGCTATCTCTAATAGCACCCGAGATATCACCAGATATATGTTGGATTTTTCCCTGACCCTGAGTGTCCGGCCCCATGAGACTGTGGTTTTCTCGGCCCCTGGTGGTCCGAGGTCGTTCCCGCTGCACAAATTCATGCGCCAGGGCCTCCTGCAGATAATTCACGTTGGTTTATTGCGCTATCTCTAATAGCACCCGAGTTATCACCAGATATATATTGGATTCTTCCCTGACCCTGAGTGTCCGGCAACATGAGACTGTGGTTTTCTCGGCCCCTGGTGGTCCGAGGTCGTTCCCGCTGCACAGATTCATGCGCCAGGGCCCCCTACAGACAATGCACTTTGATTTATTGCGCTATCTGTAATAGCACCCGAGATATCACCAGATATATAATGGATTTTTTCCTGACCCTGAGTGTCCGGCCTCCTGAGACTGTGGTTTTCTCGGCCCCTGGTGGTCCGAGGTCGTTCCCGCTGCACAGATTCATGCGCCAGGGTCTCCTGCAGATAATTCACTTTGGTTTATAGCGCTATCTCTAATAGGACCCGAGATATCACGAGATATATATTGGATTTTTCCCTGACCCTGAGTGTCCGGACCTATGAGCCGGTGGTTTTCTCGGCCCCTGGTGTTCCGAGGTCGTTCCCGCTGGACAGATGCATGCGCCAGGGCCTCCTGCAGATAATTCACTTTGGCTTATTGCGCTATCTCTAATAGGACCCGAGATATCACCAGATATATATTGGATTTTCCCCTGACCCTGAGTGTCCGGCCCCATGAGACGGTGGTTTTCTCGGCCCCTGGTAGTCCGAGGTCGTTCCCGCTGGACAGATGCATGCGCCAGGGCCTCCTGCAGATAATTCACTTTGGCTTATTGCGCTATCTCTAATAGGACCCGAGATATCATCAGATATATATTGGATTTTCCCCTGACCCTGAGTGTCCGGCCCCATGAGACGGTGGTTTTCTCGGCCCCTGGTAGTCCGAGGTCGTTCCCGCTGCACAGATTCATGCGTCAGGGCCTCCTGCAGATAATTCACTTTGGTTTATTGCGCTATCTCTAATAGCACCCGAGATATCACCAGATATATATTGGATTTTCCCCTGAGCCTGAGTGTCCGGCCCTATGAGACGGTAGTTTTATCGGCTCCTGGTGGTCCGAGGTCGTTCCCGCTGCACAGATTCATGCGCCAGGGCTTCCTGCAGATAATTCACTTTGGTTTATTGCGCTATCTCTAATAGCACCCGAGATATCACCAGATATATATTGGATTCTTCCCTGACCCTGAGTGTCCGGCCCCATGCGACGGTGGTTTTCTCGGACCCTGGTGGTCCGAGGTCGTTCCCGCTGCACAGATTCATGCGCCAGGGCCTCCTACAGACAATGCACTTTCATTTATTGCGCTATCTGTAATAGCACCCGAGATATCACCAGATATATATTGGATTCTTCCCTGACCCTGAGTGTCCGGCCCCATGAGACGGTGGTTTTCTCGGCCCCTGGTGGTCCGAGGTCGTTCCCGCTGCACAGAATCATGCGCCAGGGCCTCCTACAGACAATGCACTTTGATGTATTGGGCTATCTGTAATAGCACCCGAGATATCACCAGATATATATTGGATTCTTCCCTGACCCTGAGCGTCCACCCATGAGACGGTGGTTTTCTCTGCCCCTGGTGGTCCGAGGTCGTTCCCGCTGCTCAGATTCATGCGCCAGGGCCTCCTGCAGACAATGCACTTTCATTTATTGCGCTATCTGTAATAGCACCCGAGATATCACCAGATATATATTGGATTCTTCCCTGACCCTGAGTGCCCGTCCCTATGAGACGGTGGTTTTCTCGGCCCCCTGGTGGTCCGAGGTTGTTCCCGCTGCACAGATGCATGCGCCAGGGCCTCCTACAGATAATGCACTTTGATTTATTGCGCTATCTGTAATAGCACCCGAGATATCACCAGGTATATATTGGATTTTTCCCTGACCCTGAGTGTCCGGCCCCATGAGACGGTGGTTTTCTCGGCCCCTGGTGGTCCGAGGTCGTTCCCGCTGCCCCGATTCATGCGCCAGGGCCTCCTGCAGATAATTCACTTTGGTTTATTGGGCTATCTGTAATAGCACCCGAGAAATCACCAGATATATATTGGATTCTTCCCTGACCCTGAGTGTCCGGCAACATGAGACTGTGGTTTTCTCGGCCCCTGGTGGTCCGAGGTCGTTCCCGCTGCACAGATTCATGCGCCAGGGCCCCCTACAGACAATGCACTTTGATTTATTGCGCTATCTGTAATAGCACCCGAGATATCACCAGATATATAATGGATTTTTCCCTGACCCTGAGTGTCCGGCCTCCTGAGACTGTGGTTTTCTCGGCCCCTGGTGGTCCGAGGTCGTTCCCGCTGCACAGATTCATGCGCCAGGGTCTCCTGCAGATAATTCACTTTGGTTTATAGCGCTATCTCTAATAGCACCCGAGATATCACGAGATATATATTGGATTTTTCCCTGACCCTGAGTGGCCGGACCTATGAGCCGGTGGTTTTCTCGGCCACTGGTGGTCCGAGGTCGTTCCCGCTGGACAGATGCATGCGCCAGGGCCTCCTGCAGATAATTCACTTTGGCTTATTGCGCTATCTCTAATAGGACCCGAGATATCACCAGATATATATTGGATTTTCCCCTGACCCTGAGTGTCCGGCCCCATGAGACGGTGGTTTTCTCGGCCCCTGGTAGTCCGAGGTCGTTCCCGCTGGACAGATGCATGCGCCAGGGCCTCCTGCAGATAATTCACTTTGGCTTATTGCGCTATCTCTAATAGGACCCGAGATATCATCAGATATATATTGGATTTTCCCCTGACCCTGAGTGTCCGGCCCCATGAGACGGTGGTTTTCTCGGCCCCTGGTAGTCCGAGGTCGTTCCCGCTGCACAGATTCATGCGTCAGGGCCTCCTGCAGATAATTCACTTTGGTTTATTGCGCTATCTCTAATAGCACCCGAGATATCACCAGATATATATTGGATTTTCCCCTGAGCCTGAGTGTCCGGCCCTATGAGACGGTAGTTTTATCGGCTCCTGGTGGTCCGAGGTCGTTCCCGCTGCACAGATTCATGCGCCAGGGCTTCCTGCAGATAATTCACTTTGGTTTATTGCGCTATCTCTAATAGCACCCGAGATATCACCAGATATATATTGGATTCTTCCCTGACCCTGAGTGTCCGGCCCCATGCGACGGTGGTTTTCTCGGACCCTGGTGGTCCGAGGTCGTTCCCGCTGCACAGATTCATGCGCCAGGGCCTCCTACAGACAATGCACTTTCATTTATTGCGCTATCTGTAATAGCACCCGAGATATCACCAGATATATATTGGATTCTTCCCTGACCCTGAGTGTCCGGCCCCATGAGACGGTGGTTTTCTCGGCCCCTGGTGGTCCGAGGTCGTTCCCGCTGCACAGAATCATGCGCCAGGGCCTCCTACAGACAATGCACTTTGATGTATTGGGCTATCTGTAATAGCACCCGAGATATCACCAGATATATATTGGATTCTTCCCTGACCCTGAGTGTCCACCCATGAGACGGTGGTTTTCTCTGCCCCTGGTGGTCCGAGGTCGTTCCCGCTGCTCAGATTCATGCGCCAGGGCCTCCTGCAGACAATGCACTTTCATTTATTGCGCTATCTGTAATAGCACCCGAGATATCACCAGATATATATTGGATTCTTCCCTGACCCTGAGTGCCCGTCCCTATGAGACGGTGGTTTTCTCGGCCCCCTGGTGGTCCGAGGTTGTTCCCGCTGCACAGATGCATGCGCCAGGGCCTCCTACAGATAATGCACTTTGATTTATTGCGCTATCTGTAATAGCACCCGAGATATCACCAGGTATATATTGGATTTTTCCCTGACCCTGAGTGTCCGGCCCCATGAGACGGTGATTTTCTCGGCCCCCTGGTGGTCCGAGGTCGTTCCCGCTGCACAGATTCATGCGCCAGGGTCTCCTGCAGATAATTCACTTTGGTTTATATCGCTATCTCTAATAGCACCCGAGATATCACGAGATATATATTGGATTTTTCCCTGACCCTGAGTGTCCGGCCCCATGAGACGGTGGTTTTCTCGGCCCCTGGTGGTCCGAGGTCGTTCCCGCTGGACAGATGCATGCGCGAGGGCCTCCTGCAGATAATTCACTTTGGCTTATTGCGCTATCTCTAATAGGACCCGAGATATCACCAGATATATATTGGATTTTCCCCTGACCCTGAGTGTCCGGCCCCATGAGACGGTGGTTTTATCGGCCCCTGGTGGTCCGAGGTCGTTCCCGCTGCACAGATTCATGCGCCAGGGCCTCCTGCAGATAATTCACTTTGGTTTATTGCGCTATCTCTAATAGCACCCGAGATATCACCAGATATATATTGGATTTGTCCCTGAACCTGAGTGTCCGGCCCCATGAGACGGTGGTTTTCTCGGCCCCCGGTGGTCCGAGATCGTTCCCGCTGGACAGATGCATGCGCCAGGGCCTCCTGCAGATAATTCACTTTGGTTTATTGCGCTATCTCTAATAGCACCCGAGATATCACCAGATATATATTGGATTTTCCCCTGACCCTGAGTGTCCGGCTCCATGAGACGGTAGTTTTATCGGCCCCTGGTGGTCCGAGGTCGTTTCCGCTTCATAGAATCATGCGCCAGGGCCTCCTGCAGATAATTCACGTTGGTTTATTGCGCTATCTCTAATAGCAGCCGAGATATCACCAGATATATATTGGATTTTTCCCTGACCCTGAGTGTCCGGCCCCATGAGACGGTGGTTTTCTCGGCCCCTGGTGGTCCGAGGTCGTTCCCGCTGGCCAGATTCATGCGCCAGGGCCTCCGGCAGATAATTCGCTTTGGTTTATTGCGCTATCTCTAATAGCACCCGAGATATCACCAGATATATATTGGATTTTCCCCTGACCCTGAGTGCCCGGCCCCATGAGACTGTGGTTTTCTCGGCCCCTAGTGGTCCGAGGTCGTTCCCGCTGCACAGACTCATGCGCCAGGGCCTCCTGCAGACATTGAACTTCGATTTATTGCGCTATCTGTAATAGCTCCGGAGATATCACCAGATATATATTGGATTTTTCCCTGCCCCTGACAGTCCGGCCCCATGTGTCGATGGTTTTCTCGGTCCTGCGTGGTCCGAGGACGATCCCGCTGAACAGATTCATACGCCAGGGCTTCCTGCAGACAATTCACTTTGGTGTATTGCGCTATCTGTAATAGCACCCGAGATATCACTAGATATATGCTGGATTTTTACATGACCTTGGGTGACGGATTGCGAATATCTGTAATTTTCTCGGCGCCTGGTGGTCCGAGGTCGTTCCTGCTGCACAGATTCAATCGCCAGTGCCTCCTACAGACAATGCACTTTGACTTATTGCGCTATCTCTAATAGCACGCGAGATATCACCAGATATATTTTGGATTTTTCCCTGACCCTGACAGTCCGGCCCCACGAGACGGTGATTTTCTCGGCCCCTGGTGGTCCGAGGTCGTTCCCGCTGCACAGATTCATGCGACAGGGTCTCCTACAGACAATGCACTTTGATGTATTGGGCTATCTGTAATAGCACCCGAGATATCACCAGATATATATTGGATTTTTCCTTGACCCTGACAGTCCGGCCCCATGTGTCGATGGTTTTCTCGGTCCCTCGTGGTCCGAGGTCGATCCCGCTGCACGCATTCATGCGCCAGGGCCTGCTACACACAATGCACTTTCATTTATTGCGCTATCTGTAATAGCACCCGAGATATCACCAGATATATATTGGATTTTTCCCTGAACCTAAGTGTCCGGCCCCATGCGACGGTGGTTTTCTCGGCCCCTGGTGCTCCGAGGTCGTTCCCGCTGCCCAGATTCATGCGCCAGGGCCTCCTGCCAATAACTCACTTTGGTTTATTGCGCTATCTCTAATAGCACCCGAGATATCACCAGATATATATTGGATTTTTCCCTGAACCTAAGTGTCCGGCCCCATGAGACGGTGGTTTTCTCGGCCCCTGGTGGTCCGAGGTCGTTCCCGCTGCACAGATTCATGCGCCAGGGCCTCCTACAGACAATGCACTTTGATGTATTGGGCTATCTGTAATAGCACCCGAGATATCACCAGATATATATTGGATTTTTTCCAGACCCTGAGTGTCCGGGCCCATGAGACGGTGGTTTTCTCGGCCCTTGGTGGTCCGAGGTCGTTCCCGCTGCCCAGATTCATGCGCCAGGGCCTCCTGCAGATAATTCACTTTAGTTTATTGCGCTATCTCTAATAGCACCCGAGATTTCACCAGATATATATTGGATTTTTCCCCGACCCTGAGTGTCCGGCCCCATGAGACGGTGGTTTTCTCGGCCCCTGGTGGTCCGAGGTCGTTCCCGCTGCCCAGATTCATGTGCCAGGGCCTCCTGCAGATAATTCACGTTGGTTTATTGCACTATCTCTAATAGCACCCGAGATATCAGCAGATATATATTGGATTTTCCCCTGACCCTGAGTGTCCGGCCCCATGAGACTGTGGTTTTCTCGGCCCCTGGTGGTCCGAGGTCGTTCCCGCTGAACAGACTCATGCGCCAGGGCCTCCTGCAGACAATGAACTTTGATTTATTGCGCTATCTGCAATAGCACCCGAGATATCACCAGATATATATTGGATTTTCCCCTGACCCTGAGTGTCCGGCCCCATGAGACGGTGGTTTTCTCGGCCCCTGGTGGTCCGAGGTCGTTCCCGCTGCCCAGATTCATGTGCCAGGGCCTCCTGCAGATAATTCACGTTGGTTTATTGCACTATCTCTAATAGCACCCGAGATATCAGCAGATATATATTGGATTTTCCCCTGACCCTGACTGTCCGGCAACATGAGACTGCGGTTTTCTCGGCCCCTGGTGTTCCGAGGTCGTTCCCGCTGAACAGACTCATGCGCCAGGGCCTCCTACAGACTATGCACTTTGATTTATTGCGCTATCTGTAATAGCCCCCGAGATATGATCAGATATATATTGGATTTTTCCCTGACCCTGAGCGTACGGCCCCATGAGACGGTGGTTTTCTCGGCCCCTGGTGGTCCGAGGTCGTTGCCGCTGCCCAGATTCATGCGCCAGGGCCTCCTGCCAATAACTCACTTTGGTTTATTGCGCTATCTCTAATAGCACCCGAGATATCACCAGATATATATTGGATTTTTCCCTGAACCTAAGTGTCCGGCCCCATGCGACGGTGGTTTTCTCGGCCTCTGGTGCTCCGAGGTCGTTCCCGCTGCACAGATTCATGCGACAGGGCCTCCTGCAGATAATTGACTTTGGTTTATTGCGCTATCTCTAATAGCACCCGAGATATGACCAGATATATATTGGATTTTTCCCTGACCCTGAGTGTCCGACCCCATGCGACGGTTGTTTTCTCGGCCCCTGGTGGTCCGTGGTCGTTCCCGCTGCACAGATTCATGCGCCAGGGCTTCCTACAGACAATGCACTTTGATGTATTGGGCTATCTGTAATAGCACCGGAGATATCACCAGATATATATTGGATTTTCCCCTGACCCTGAGTGTCCGGCCCCATGCGACGGTGGTTTTCTCGGCCCCTGGTGGTCCGAGGTCGTTCCCGCTGCACAGATTCATGCGCCAGGGCCTCCTACAGACAATGCACTTTGATTTATTGCGCTATCTGTAATAGCACCCAAGATATGATCAGATATATATTGGATTTTTCCCTGACCCTGAGCGTACGGCCCCATGAGACGGTGGTTTTCTCGGCCCCTGGTGGTCCGAGGTCGTTGCCGCTGCCCAGATTCATGCGCCAGGGCCTCCTGCTAATAATTCACTTTGGTTTATTGCGCTATCTCTAATAGCACCCGAGATATCACCAGATATATATTGGATTTTTCCCTGACCCTGACAGTCCGGCCCCGTGAGACGGTGGTTTTCTCGGCCCCTGGTGGTCCGAGGTCGTTCCCGCTGCACAGATTCATGCGCCAGGGCCCCCTGCAGATAATTCACTTTGGTTTATTGCGCTATCTCTAATAGCACCCGAGATATCACCAGATATATATTGGATTTTTCCCTGACCCTGACAGTCCGGCCCCGTGAGACGGTGGTTTTCTCGGCCCCTGGTGGTCCGAGGTCGTTCCCGCTGCCCAGATTCATGCGCCAGGGCCTCCTGCAGATAATTCACTTTGGTTTATTGCGCTATCTCTAATAGCACCCGAGATATCACCAGATATATATTGGATTTTCCCCTGACCCTGACTGTCCGGCAACATGAGACTGCGGTTTTCTCGGCCCCTGGTGGTCCGAGGTCGTTCCCGCTGCACAGAATCATGCGCCAGGGCCTCCTACAGACAATGCACTTTGATGTATTGGGCTATCTGTAATAGCACCCGAGATATCACCAGATATATATTGGATTCTTCCCTGACCCTGAGTGTCCGGCCCCATGAGACGGTGGTTTTCTCGGCCCCTGGTGGTCCGAGGTCGTTCCCGCTGCCCAGATTCATGTGCCAGGGCCTCCTGCAGATAATTCACATTGGTTTATTGCACTATCTCTAATAGCACCCGAGATATCACCAGATATATATTGGATTTTCCCCTGACCCTGAGTGTCCGGCCCCATGAGGCGGTGGTTTTCTCGGCCCCTGGTGGTCCGAGGTCGTTCCCGCTGCACAGATTCATGCGCCAGGGCCTCCTACAGACAATGCACTTTCATTTATTGCGCTATCTGTAATAGCACCCGAGATATCACCAGATATATATTGGATTCTTCCCTGACCCTGAGTGTCCGGCCCCATGAGACGGTGGTTTTCTCGGCCCCTGGTGGTCCGAGGTCGTTCCCGCTGCCCAGACTCATGCGCCAGGGCCTCCAGCAGATAATTCACTTTGGTTTATTGGGCTATCTGTAATAGCACTCGAGATATCACCAGATTTATATTGGATTTTTCCCTGAACCTAAGTGTCCGGCCCATGCGACGGTGGTTTTCTCGGCCCCTGGTGCTCCCAGGTCGTTCCCGCTGCACAGATTCATGCGACAGGGCCTCCTGCAGATAATTGACTTTGGTTTATTGCGCTATCTCTAATAGCACCCGAGATATGACCAGATATATATTGGATTTTTCCCTGACCCTGAGTGTCCGGCCCCATGCGACGGTGGTTTTCTCGGCCCCTGGTGGTCCGAGGTCGTTCCCGCTGCCCAGATTCATGCGCCAGGGCCTCCAGCATATAATTCACTTTGGTTTATTGCGCTATCTGTAATAGCACCCGAGATATCACCAGATATATATTGGATTTTTCCCTGAACCTAAGTGTCCGGCCCCATGCGACGGTGGTTTTCTCGGCCTCTGGTGCTCCGAGGTCGTTCCCGCTGCACAGATTCATGCGACAGGGCCTCCTGCAGATAATTGACTTTGGTTTATTGCGCTATCTCTAATAGCACCCGAGATATGACCAGATATATATTGGATTTTTCCCTGACCCTGAGTGTCCGACCCCATGCGACGGTTGTTTTCTCGGCCCCTGGTGGTCCGTGGTCGTTCCCGCTGCACAGATTCATGCGCCAGGGCTTCCTACAGACAATGCACTTTGATGTATTGGGCTATCTGTAATAGCACCCGAGATATCACCAGATATATATTGGATTTTCCCCTGACCCTGAGTGTCCGGCCCCATGCGACGGTGGTTTTCTCGGCCCCTGGTGGTCCGAGGTCGTTCCCGCTGCACAGATTCATGCGCCAGGGCCTCCTACAGACAATGCACTTTGATTTATTGCGCTATCTGTAATAGCACCCAAGATATGATCAGATATATATTGGATTTTTCCCTGACCCTGAGCGTACGGCCCCATGAGACGGTGGTTTTCTCGGCCCCTGGTGGTCCGAGGTCGTTGCCGCTGCCCAGATTCATGCGCCAGGGCCTCCTGCTAATAATTCACTTTGGTTTATTGCGCTATCTCTAATAGCACCCGAGATATCACCAGATATATATTGGATTTTTCCCTGACCCTGACAGTCCGGCCCCGTGAGACGGTGGTTTTCTCGGCCCCTGGTGGTCCGAGGTCGTTCCCGCTGCACAGATTCATGCGCCAGGGCCCCCTGCAGATAATTCACTTTGGTTTATTGCGCTATCTCTAATAGCACCCGAGATATCACTAGATATATATTGGATTTTCCCCTGACCCTGAGTGTCCGGCCCCATGAGACTGTGGTTTTCTCGGCCCCTGGTACTCCGAGGTCGTTCCCGCTGCACAGATTCATGCGCCAGGGCCTCCTGCAGATAACTCAATTTGGTTTATAGCGCTATCTCTAATAGCACCCAAGATATCACCAGATATATATTGGATTTTCCACTGACCCTGAGTGTCCGGCCCCATAAGACTGTGGTTTTCTCGGCCCCTGGTGGTCCGAGGTCGTTCCCGCTGAACAGACTCATGCGCCAGGGCCTCCTACAGACAATGAACTTTGATTTATTGCGCTATCTGTAATAGCACCCGAGATATCACCAGATATATATTGGATTTTTCCCTGAACCTAAGTGTCCGGCCCCATGCGACGGTGGTTTTCTCGGCCCCTGGTGGTCCGAGGTCGTTCCCGCTGCCCAGATTCATGCGCCAGGGCCTCCTGCAGATAATTCACTTTAGTTTATTGCGCTATCTCTAATAGCACCCGAGATTTCACCAGATATATATTGGATTTTTCCCCGACCCTGAGTGTCCGGCCCCATGAGACTGTGGTTTTCTCGGCCCCTGGTGGTCCGAGATCGTTCCCGCTGCACAGAATCATGCGCCAGGGCCTCCTACAGACAATGCACTTTGATGTATTGGGCTATCTGTAATAGCACCCGAGATAACACCAGACATATATTGGATTCTTCCCTGACCCTGAGTGTCCGGCCCCATGAGACGGTGGTTTTCTCGGCCCCTGGTGGTCCGAGGTCGTTCCCGCTGCACAGATTCATGCGCCAGGGCCTCCTACAGACAATGCACTTTGATGTATTGGGCTATCTGTAATAGCACCCGAGATATCACCAGATATATATTGGATTTTTTCCAGACCCTGAGTGTCCGGCCCCATGAGACGGTGGTTTTCTCGGCCCCTGGTGGTCCGAGGTCGTTCCCGCTGCCCAGATTCATGTGCCAGGGCGTCCTGCAGATAATTCACATTGGTTTATTGCACTATCTCTAATAGCACCCGAGATATCACCAGATATATATTGGATTTTCCCCTGACCCTGAGTGTCCGGCCCCATGAGACGGTGGTTTTCTCGGCCCCTGGTGGTCCGAGGTCGTTCCCGCTGCACAGATTCATGCGCCAGGGCCTCCTGCAGACAATGCACTTTCATTTATTGCGCTATCTGTAATAGCACCCGAGATATCACCAGATATATATTGGATTCTTCCCTGACCCTGAGTGTCCGGCCCCATGAGACGGTGGTTTTCTCGGCCCCTGGTGGTCCGAGGTCGTTCCCGCTGCCCAGATTCATGCGCCAGGGCCTCCAGCAGATAATTCACTTTGGTTTATTGGACTATCTGGAATAGCACTCGAGATATCACCAGATATATATTGGATTTTTCCCTGAACCTAAGTGTCCGGCCCATGCGACGGTGGTTTTCTCGGCCCCTGGTGCTCCCAGGTCGTTCCCGCTGCACAGATTCATGCGACAGGGCCTCCTGCAGATAATTGACTTTGGTTTATTGCGCTATCTCTAATAGCACCCGAGATATGACCAGATATATATTGGATTTTTCCCTGACCCTGAGTGTCCGGCCCCATGCGACGGTGGTTTTCTCGGCCCCTGGTGGTCCGAGGTCGTTCCCGCTGCCCAGATTCATGCGCCAGGGCCTCCAGCATATAATTCACTTTGGTTTATTGCGCTATCTGTAATAGCACCCGAGATATCACCAGATATATATTGGATTTTTTCCTGAACCTAAGTGTCCGGCCCCATGCGACGGTGGTTTTCTCGGCCTCTGGTGCTCCGAGGTCGTTCCCGCTGCACAGATTCATGCGACAGGGCCTCCTGCAGATAATTGACTTTGGTTTATTGCGCTATCTCTAATAGCACCCGAGATATGACCAGATATATATTGGATTTTTCCCTGACCCTGAGTGTCCGACCCCATGCGACGGTTGTTTTCTCGGCCCCTGGTGGTCGGTGGTCGTTCCCGCTGCACAGATTCATGCGCCAGGGCTTCCTACAGATAATGCACTTTGATGTATTGGGCTATCTGTAATAGCACCGGAGATATCACCAGATATATATTGGATTTTCCCCTGACCCTGATTGTCCGGCCCCATGCGACGGTGGTTTTCTCGGCCCCTGGTGGTCCGAGGTCGTTCCCGCTGCACAGATTCATGCGCCAGGGCCTCCTACAGACAATGCACTTTGATTTATTGCGCTATCTGTAATAGCACCCAAGATATGATCAGATATATATTGGATTTTTCCCTGACCCTGAGTGTCCGGCCCCATGAGACGGTGGTTTTCTCGGCCCCTGGTGGTCCGAGGTCGTTCCCGCTGCCCAGATTTACGTGCCAGGGCCTCCTGCAGATAATTCACATTGGTTTATTGCACTATCTCTAATAGCACCCGAGATATCACCAGATATATATTGGATTTTCCCCTGACCCTGAGTGTCCGGCCCCATGAGGCGGTGGTTTTCTCGGCCCCTGGTGGTCCGAGGTCTTTCCCGCTGCACAGATTCATGCGCCAGGGCCTCCTACAGACAATGCACTTTCATTTATTGCGCTATCTGTAATAGCACCCGAGATATCACCAGATATATATTGGATTCTTCCCTGACCCTGAGTGTCCGGCCCCATGAGACGGTGGTTTTCTCGGCCCCTGGTGGTCCGAGGTCGTTCCCGCTGCCCAGATTCATGCGCCAGGGCCTCCAGCAGATAATTCACTTTGGTGTATTGGGCTATCTGTAACAGCACTCGAGATATCACCAGATATATATTGGATTTTTCCCTGAACCTAAGTGTCCGGCCCATGCGACGGTGGTTTTCTCGGCCGCTGGTGCTCCCAGGTCGTTCCCGCTGCACAGATTCATGCGACAGGGCCTCCTGCAGATAATTGACTTTGGTTTATTGCGCTATCTCTAATAGCACCCGAGATATGACCAGATATATATTGGATTTTTCCCTGACCCTGAGTGTCCGGCCCCATGCGACGGTGGTTTTCTCGGCCCCTGGTGGTCCGAGGTCGTTCCCGCTGCACAGATTCATGCGCCAGGGCTTCCTACAGACAATGCACTTTGATGTATTGGGCTACCTGTAATAGCACCGGAGATATCACCAGATACATATTGGATTTTCCCCTGACGCTGAGTGTCCGTCCCCATGAGACTGTGGTTTTCTTGGCCCCTGGTGGTCCGAGGTCGTTCCCGCTGCACAGATTCATGCGCCAGGGCCTCCTGCAGATAATTCACTTTGGTTTATAGCACTATCTCTAATAGCACCCGAGATATCACCAGATATATATTGGATTTTCCACTGACCCTGACAGTCCGGCCCCGTGAGACGGTGGTTTTCTCGGCCCCTGGTGGTCCGAGGTCGTTCCCGCTGCACAGATTCATGCGCCAGGGCCTCCTACAGACAATGAACTTTGATTCATTGCGCTATCTGTAATAGCACCCGAGATATCACCAGATATAAATTGGATTTTTCCCTGAACCTAAGTGTCCGGCCCCATGCGACGGTGGTTTTCTCGGCCCCTGGTGCTCCGAGGTCGTTCCCGCTGCACAGATTTATGCGCCAGGGCCTCCTACAGACTATGCACTTTGATTTATTGGGCTATCTGTAATAGCACCCGAGATATCACCAGATATATATGGGATTTTCCTTTGACCCTGAGTGTCCGGCCCCATGAGACTGTGGTTATCTCGGCCCCTGGTGGTCCGAGGTCGTTCCCGCTGCACAGATTCATGCGCCACGGCCTCCTGCAGACAATGAACTTTGATTTATTGCGCCATCTGTAATACCACCCGAGATATCACCAGATATATATTGGATTTTCCCCTGACCCTGACTGTCCGGCAACATGAGACTGTGGTTTTCTCGGCCCCTGGTGGTCCGAGGTCGTTCCCGCTGGACAGACTTATGCGCCAGGGCTTCCTACAGACAATGCACTTTGAAGTATTGGGCTATCTGTAATAGCACCGGAGATATCACCAGATATATATTGGATTTTCCCCTGACCCTGACAGCCCGGCCCCGTGAGACGGTGGTTTTCTCGGCCCCTGCTGGTCCGAGGTCGTTCCCGCTGCACAGATTCATGCGACAGGGCCTCCTGCAGATAATTGACTTTGGTTTATTGCGCTATCTCTAGTAGCACCCGAGATATGACCAGATATATATTGGATTTTTCACTGACCCTGAGTGTCCGACCCCATGCGACGGTGGTTTTCTCGGCCCCTGGTGGTCCGAGGTCGTTCCCGCTGCACAGATTCAAGCGCCAGGGCTTGCTACAGACAATGCACTTTGATGTATTGGGCTATCTGTAACAGCACCGGAGATATCACCAGATATATATTGGATTTTCCCCTGACCCTGAGTGTCCGGCCCCATGCTACGGTGGTTTTCTCGGCCCCTGGTGGTCCGAGGTCGTTCCCGCTGCACAGATTTATGCGCCAGGGCCTCCTACAGACTATGCACTTTGATTTATTGGGCTATCTGTAATAGCACCCGAGATATCACCAGATATATATTGGATTTTCCCCTGACCCTGAGCGTCCGGCCCCATGAGACTGTGGTATTCTCGGCCCCTGGTGGTCCGAGGTCGTTCCTGCTGCCCAGATTCATGCGCCAGGGCCTCCTGCAGATAATTCACTTTGGTTTATTGCGCTATCTCTAATAGCACCCGAGATATCACAAGATATATATTGGATTTTCCCCTGACCCTGACAGTCCGGCAACATGAGACTGCGGTTTTCTCGGCCCCTGGTGGTCCGAGGTCGTTCCCGCTGAACAGACTCATGCGCCAGGCCCTCCTACAGACAATGAACTTAGGTTTATTCCGCTATCTGTAATAGCACCCGAGATATCACCAGATATATATTGGATTTTCCCCTGACCCTGACTGTCCGGCAACATGAGACTGTGGTTTTCTCGGCCCCTGGTGGTCCGAGGTCGTTCCCGCTGCACAGATTTATGCGCCAGGGCCTCCTACAGACTATGCACTTTGATTTATTGCGCTATCTGTAATAGCCCCCGAGATATCACCAGATATATAATAGATTTTTCCTTGACCCTGAGTGTCCGGCCCCATGAGACGGTGGTTTTCTTGGCCCCTGGTGGTCCGAGGTCGTTCCCGCTGCACAGATTCATGCGCCAGGGCCTCCTGCAGATAATTCACTTTGGTTTATAGCACTATCTCTAATAGCACCCGAGATATCACCAGATATATATTGGATTTTCCACTGACCCTGACAGTCCGGCCCCGTGAGACGGTGGTTTTCTCGGCCCCTGGTGGTCCGTGGTCGTTCCCGCTGCACAGATTCATGCGCCAGGGCCTCCTACAGACAATGAACTTTGATTCATTGCGCTATCTGTAATAGCACCCGAGATATGACCAGATATATATTGGATTTTTCCCTGACCCTGAGTGTCCGACCCCATGCGACGGTGGTTTTCTCGGCCCCTGGTGTTCCGAGGTCGTTCCCGCTGCACAGCTTCATGCGCCAGGGCTTCCTACAGACAATGCACTTTAATGTATTGGGCTATCTGTAATAGCACCGGAGATATCACCAGATATATGTTGGATTTTCCCCTGACCCTGAGTGTCCGGCCCCATGCGACGGTGGTTTTCTCGGCCCCTGGTGCTCCGAGGTCGTTCCCGCTGCACAGATTCATGCGACAGGGCCTCCTGCAGATAATTGACTTTGGTTTATTGCGCTATCTCTAATAGCACCCGAGATATGACCAGATATATATTGGATTTTTCACTGACCCTGAGTGTCCGACCCCATGCGACGGTGGTTTTCTCGGCCCCTGGTGGTCCGAGGTCGTTCCCGCTGCACAGACTCAAGCGCCAGGGCTTGCTACAGACAATGCACTTTGATTTATTGCGCTATCTGTAATAGCACCCGAGATATCACCAGATATATATTGGATTTTTCCTAGACCCTCACAGTCCGGCCCCATGTGTCGATGGTTTTCTCGGTCCCTCGTGGTCCGAGGTCGATCCCGCTGCACAGATTCATGCGCCAGGGCCTCCTGCAGATAATTCACTTTGATTTATTGCGCTATCTGTAATAGCACCCAAGATATCACCAGATATATATTGGATTTTTCCCTGAACCTGAGTGTCCGGCCCCATGCGACGGTGGTTCTCTCGGCCCCTGGTGGTCCGAGGTCGCTCCCGCTGCCCAGATTCATGCGCCAGGGCCTCCTACAGACAATGAACTTTGATTTATTGGGCTATCTGTAATAGCACCCGAGATATCACCAGATATATATTGGATTTTCCCCTGACCCTGAGTGTCCGGCCCCATGCGACGGTGGTTTCCTCGGCCCCTGGTGGTCCGAGGTCGTTCCCGCTGCACAGATTCATGCGCCAGGGCCTCCTACAGGCAATGCACTTTGATTTATTGCGCTATCTCTAATAGCACCCGAGATATGACCAGATATATATTGGATTTTTCACTGACCCTGAGTGTCCGACCCCATGCGACGGTGGTTTTCTCGGCCCCTGGTGGTCCGAGGTCGTTCCCGCTGCACAGATTCAAGCGCCAGGGCTTGCTACAGACAATGCACTTTGATGTATTGGGCTATCTGTAATAGCACCGGAGATATCACCAGATATATATTGGATTTTCTCCTGACCCTGTGCGTCCGGCCCCATGAGACTGTGGTATTCTCGGCCCCTGGTGGTCCGAGGTCGTTCCTGCTGCCCAGATTCATGCGCCAGGGCCTCCTGCAGATAATTCACTTTGGTTTATTGCGCTATCTCTAATAGCACCCGAGATATCACAAGATATATATTGGATTTTCCCCTGACCCTGACTGTCCGGCAACATGAGACTGCGGTTTTCTCGGCCCCTGGTGGTCCGAGGTCGTTCCCGCTGAACAGACTCATGCGCCAGGCCCTCCTACAGACAATGAACTTAGGTTTATTGCGCTATCTGTAATAGCACCCGAGATATCACCAGATATATATTGGATTTTCCCCTGACCCTGACTGTCCGGCAACATGAGACTGTGGTTTTCTCGGCCCCTGGTGGTCCGAGGTCGTTCCCGCTGCACAGATTTATGCGCCAGGGCCTCCTACAGACTATGCACTTTGATTTATTGCGCTATCTGTAATAGCCCCCGAGATATCACCAGATATATAATAGATTTTTCCTTGACCCTGAGTGTCCGGCCCCATGAGACGGTGGTTTTCTTGGCCCCTGGTGGTCCGAGGTCGTTCCCGCTGCACAGATTCATGCGCCAGGGCCTCCTGCAGATAATTCACTTTGGTTTATAGCACTATCTCTAATAGCACCCGAGATATCACCAGATATATATTGGATTTTCCACTGACCCTGACAGTCCGGCCCCGTGAGACGGTGGTTTTCTCGGCCCCTGGTGGTCCGAGGTCGTTCCCGCTGCACAGATTCATGCGCCAGGGCCTCCTACAGACAATGAACTTTGATTCATTGCGCTATCTGTAATAGCACCCGAGATATCACCAGATATAAATTGGATTTTTCCCTGAACCTAAGTGTCCGGCCCCATGCGACGGTGGTTTTCTCGGCCCCTGGTGCTCCGAGGTCGTTCCCGCTGCACAGATATATGCGCCAGGGCCTCCTACAGACTAGGCACTTTGATTTATTGCGCTATCTGTAATAGCCCCCGAGATATCACCAGATATATAATAGATTTTTCCTTGACCCTGAGTGTCCGGCCCCATGAGACGGTGGTTTTCTTGGCCCCTGGTGGTCCGAGGTCGTTCCCGCTGCACAGATTCATGCGCCAGGGCCTCCTGCAGATAATTCACTTTGGTTTATAGCACTATCTCTAATAGCACCCGAGATATCACCAGATATATATTGGATTTTCCACTGACCCTGACAGTCCGGCCCCGTGAGACGGTGGTTTTCTCGGCCCCTGGTGGTCCGAGGTCGTTCCCGCTGCACAGATTCATGCGCCAGGGCCTCCTACAGACAATGAACTTTGATTCATTGCGCTATCTGTAATAGCACCCGAGATATCACCAGATATAAATTGGATTTTTCCCTGAACCTAAGTGTCCGGCCCCATGCGACGGTGGTTTTCTCGGCCCCTGGTGCTCCGAGGTCGTTCCCGCTGCACAGATTCATGCGACAGGGCCTCCTGCAGATAACTGACTTTGGTTTATTGCGCTATCTCTAATAGCACCCGAGATATGACCAGATATATATTGGATTTTTCCTTGACCCTGAGTGTCCGGCCCCATGCGACTGTGGTTTTCTTGGCCCCTGGTGGTCCGAGGTCGTTCCCGCTGCACAGATTCATGCGCCAGGGCCTCCTGCAGATAATTCACTTTGGTTTATAGCACTATCTCTAATAGCACCCGAGATATCACCAGATATATATTGGATTTTCCACTGACCCTGACAGTCCGGCCCCGTGAGACGGTGGTTTTCTCGGCCCCTGGTGGTCCGAGGTCGTTCCCGCTGCACAGATTCATGCGCCAGGGCCTCCTACAGACAATGAACTTTGATTCATTGCGCTATCTGTAATAGCACCCGAGATATCACCAGATATAAATTGGATTTTCCCCTGACCCTGAGTGTCCGGCCCCATGAGACTGTGGTTTTCTCGGCCCCTGGTGGTCCGAGGTCGTTCCCGCTGGACAGACTTATGCGCCAGTTCCTCCTACAGACTATACACTTTGATTTATTGGGCTATCTGTAATAGCACCCGAGATATCACCAGATATATATTGGATTTTCCACTGACCCTGACAGTCCGGCCCCGTGAGACGGTGGTTTTCTCGGCCCCTGGTGGTCCGAGGTCGTTCCCGCTGCACAGATTCATGCGCCAGGGCCTCCTGCAGACAATGAACTTTGATTCATTGCGCTATCTGTAATAGCACCCGAGATATCACCAGATATAAATTGGATTTTTCCCTGAGCCTAAGTGTCCGGCCCCATGCGACGGTGGTTTTCTCGGCCCCTGGTGCTCCGAGGTCGTTCCCGCTGCACAGATTCATGCGACAGGGCCTCCTGCAGATAACTGACTTTGGTTTATTGCGCTATCTCTAATAGCACCCGAGATATGACCAGATATATATTGGATTTTTCCCTGACCCTGAGTGTCCGACCCCATGCGACGGTGGTTTTCTCGGCCCCTGGTGTTCCGAGGTCGTTCCCGCTGCACAGCTTCATGCGCCAGGGCTTCCTACAGACAATGCACTTTAATGTATTGGGCTATCTGTAATAGCACCGGAGATATCACCAGATATATGTTGGATTTTCCCCTGACCCTGAGTGTCCGGCCCCATGCGACGGTGGTTTTCTCGGCCCCTGGTGCTCCGAGGTCGTTCCCGCTGCACAGATTCATGCGACAGGGCCTCCTGCAGATAATTGACTTTGGTTTATTGCGCTATCTCTAATAGCACCCGAGATATGACCAGATATATATTGGATTTTTCCCTGACCCTGAGTGTCCGACCCCATGCGACGGTGGTTTTCTCGGCCCCTGGTGTTCCGAGGTCGTTCCCGCTGCACAGCTTCATGCGCCAGGGCTTCCTACAGACAATGCACTTTAATGTATTGGGCTATCTGTAATAGCACCGGAGATATCACCAGATATATGTTGGATTTTCCCCTGACCCTGAGTGTCCGGCCCCATGCGACGGTGGTTTTCTCGGCCCCTGGTGCTCCGAGGTCGTTCCCGCTGCACAGATTCATGCGACAGGGCCTCCTGCAGATAATTGACTTTGGTTTATTGCGCTATCTCTAATAGCACCCGAGATATGACCAGATATATATTGGATTTTTCACTGACCCTGAGTGTCCGACCCCATGCGACGGTGGTTTTCTCGGCCCCTGGTGGTCCGAGGTCGTTCCCGCTGCACAGACTCAAGCGCCAGGGCTTGCTACAGACAATGCACTTTGATTTATTGCGCTATCTGTAATAGCACCCGAGATATCACCAGATATATATTGGATTTTTCCTAGAACCTGACAGTCCGGCCCCATGTGTCGATGGTTTTCTCGGTCCCTCGTGGTCCGAGGTCGATCCCGCTGCACAGATTCATGCGCCAGGGCCTCCTGCAGATAATTCACTTTGATTTATTGCGCTATCTCTAATAGCACCCGAGATATGACCAGATATATATTGGATTTTTCCTTGACCCTGAGTGTCCGGCCCCATGCGACTGTGGTTTTCTTGGCCCCTGGTGGTCCGAGGTCGTTCCCGCTGCACAGATTCATGCGCCAGGGCCTCCTGCAGATAATTCACTTTGGTTTATAGCACTATCTCTAATAGCACCCGAGATATCACCAGATATATATTGGATTTTCCACTGACCCTGACAGTCCGGCCCCGTGAGACGGTGGTTTTCTCGGCCCCTGGTGGTCCGAGGTCGTTCCCGCTGCACAGATTCATGCGCCAGGGCCTCCTACAGACAATGAATTTTGATTCATTGCGCTATCTGTAATAGCACCCGAGATATCACCAGATATAAATTGGATTTTCCCCTGACCCTGAGTGTCCGGCCCCGTGAGACTGTGGTTTTCTCGGCCCCTGGTGGTCCGAGGTCGTTCCCGCTGGACAGACTTATGCGCCAGTTCCTCCTACAGACTATACACTTTGATTTATTGGGCTATCTGTAATAGCACCCGCGATATCACCAGATATATATTGGATTTTCCACTGACCCTGACAGTCCGGCCCCGTGAGACGGTGGTTTTCTCGGCCCCTGGTGGTCCGAGGTCGTTCCCGCTGCACAGATTCATGCGCCAGGGCCTCCTACAGACAATGAACTTTGATTCATTGCGCTATCTGTAATAGCACCCGAGATATCACCAGATATAAATTGGATTTTTCCCTGAACCTAAGTGTCCGGCCCCATGCGACGGTGGTTTTCTCGGCCCCTGGTGCTCCGAGGTCGTTCCCGCTGCACAGATTCATGCGACAGGGCCTCCTGCAGATAACTGACTTTGGTTTATTGCGCTATCTCTAATAGCACCCGAGATATGACCAGATATATATTGGATTTTTCCCTGACCCTGAGTGTCCGACCCCATGCGACGGTGGTTTTCTCGGCCCCTGGTGTTCCGAGGTCGTTCCCGCTGCACAGCTTCATGCGCCAGGGCTTCCTACAGACAATGCACTTTAATGTATTGGGCTATCTGTAATAGCACCGGAGATATCACCAGATATATGTTGGATTTTTCCCTGAACCTGAGCGTCCGGCCCCATGCGACGGTGGTTCTCTCGGCCCCTGGTGGTCCGAGGTCGCTCCCGCTGCCCAGATTCATGCGCCAGGGCCTCCTACAGACAATGAACTTTGATTTATTGGGCTATCTGTAATAGCACCCGAGATATGACCAGATATATATTGGATTTTTCACTGACCCTGAGTGTCCGACCCCATGCGACGGTGGTTTTCTCGGCCCCTGGTGGTCCGAGGTCGTTCCCGCTGCACAGACTCAAGCGCCAGGGCTTGCTACAGACAATGCACTTTGATTTATTGCGCTATCTGTAATAGCACCCGAGATATCACCAGATATATATTGGATTTTTCCTAGACCCTGACAGTCCGGCCCCATGTGTCGATGGTTTTCTCGGTCCCTGGTGGTCCGAGGTCGATCCCGCTGCACAGATTCATGCGCCAGGGCCTCCTGCAGATAATTCACTTTGATTTATTGCGCTATCTCTAATAGCACCCGAGATATGACCAGATATATATTGGATTTTTCCTTGACCCTGAGTGTCCGGCCCCATGCGACTGTGGTTTTCTTGGCCCCTGGTGGTCCGAGGTCGTTCCCGCTGCACAGATTCATGCGCCAGGGCCTCCTGCAGATAATTCACTTTGGTTTATAGCACTATCTCTAATAGCACCCGAGATATCACCAGATATATATTGGATTTTCCACTGACCCTGACAGTCCGGCCCCGTGAGACGGTGGTTTTCTCGGCCCCTGGTGGTCCGAGGTCGTTCCCGCTGCACAGATTCATGCGCCAGGGCCTCCTACAGACAATGAATTTTGATTCATTGCGCTATCTGTAATAGCACCCGAGATATCACCAGATATAAATTGGATTTTCCCCTGACCCTGAGTGTCCGGCCCCATGAGACTGTGGTTTTCTCGGCCCCTGGTGGTCCGAGGTCGTTCCCGCTGGACAGACTTATGCGCCAGTTCCTCCTACAGACTATACACTTTGATTTATTGGGCTATCTGTAATAGCACCCGAGATATCACCAGATATATATTGGATTTTCCACTGACCCTGACAGTCCGGCCCCGTGAGACGGTGGTTTTCTCGGCCCCTGGTGGTCCGAGGTCGTTCCCGCTGCACAGATTCATGCGCCAGGGCCTCCTACAGACAATGAACTTTGATTCATTGCGCTATCTGTAATAGCACCCGAGATATCACCAGATATAAATTGGATTTTTCCCTGAACCTAAGTGTCCGGCCCCATGCGACGGTGGTTTTCTCGGCCCCTAGTGCTCCGAGGTCGTTCCCGCTGCACAGATTCATGCGACAGGGCCTCCTGCAGATAACTGACTTTGGTTTATTGCGCTATCTCTAATAGCACCCGAGATATGACCAGATATATATTGGATTTTTCCCTGACCCTGAGTGTCCGACCCCATGCGACGGTGGTTTTCTCGGCCCCTGGTGTTCCGAGGTCGTTCCCGCTGCACAGCTTCATGCGCCAGGGCTTCCTACAGACAATGCACTTTAATGTATTGGGCTATCTGTAATAGCACCGGAGATATCACCAGATATATGTTGGATTTTCCCCTGACCCTGAGTGTCCGGCCCCATGCGACGGTGGTTTTCTCGGCCCCTGGTGCTCCGAGGTCGTTCCCGCTGCACAGATTCATGCGACAGGGCCTCCTGCAGATAATTGACTTTGGTTTATTGCGCTATCTCTAATAGCACCCGAGATATGACCAGATATATATTGGATTTTTCACTGACCCTGAGTGTCCGACCCCATGCGACGGTGGTTTTCTCGGCCCCTGGTGGTCCGAGGTCGTTCCCGCTGCACAGACTCAAGCGCCAGGGCTTGCTACAGACAATGCACTTTGATTTATTGCGCTATCTGTAATAGCACCCGAGATATCACCAGATATATATTGGATTTTTCCTAGACCCTGACAGTCCGGCCCCATGTGTCGATGGTTTTCTCGGTCCCTCGTGGTCCGAGGTCGATCCCGCTGCACAGATTCATGCGCCAGGGCCTCCTGCAGATAATTCACTTTGATTTATTGCGCTATCTGTAATAGCACCCAAGATATCACCAGATATATATTGGATTTTTCCCTGAACCTGAGTGTCCGGCCCCATGCGACGGTGGTTCTCTCGGCCCCTGGTGGTCCGAGGTCGCTCCCGCTGCCCAGATTCATGCGCCAGGGCCTCCTACAGACAATGAACTTTGATTTATTGGGCTATCTGTAATAGCACCCGAGATATCACCAGATATATATTGGATTTTCCCCTGACCCTGAGTGTCCGGCCCCATGCGACGGTGGTTTTCTCGGCCCCTGGTGGTCCGAGGTCGTTCCCGCTGCACAGATTCATGCGCCAGGGCCTCCTGCAGACAATGCACTTTGATTTATTGCGCTATCTCTAATAGCACCCGAGATATGACCAGATATATATTGGATTTTTCACTGACCCTGAGTGTCCGGCCCCATGCGACTGTGGTTTTCTTGGCCCCTGGTGGTCCGAGGTCGTTCCCGCTGCACAGATTCATGCGCCAGGGCCTCCTGCAGATAATTCACTTTGGTTTATAGCACTATCTCTAATAGCACCCGAGATATCACCAGATATATATTGGATTTTCCACTGACCCTGACAGTCCGGCCCCGTGAGACGGTGGTTTTCTCGGCCCCTGGTGGTCCGAGGTCGTTCCCGCTGCACAGATTCATGCGCCAGGGCCTCCTACAGACAATGAACTTTGATTCATTGCGCTATCTGTAATAGCACCCGAGATATCACCAGATATAAATTGGATTTTTCCCTGAACCTAAGTGTCCGGCCCCATGCGACGGTGGTTTTCTCGGCCCCTGGTGCTCCGAGGTCGTTCCCGCTGCACAGATTCATGCGACAGGGCCTCCTGCAGATAACTGACTTTGGTTTATTGCGCTATCTCTAATAGCACCCGAGATATGACCAGATATATATTGGATTTTTCCTTGACCCTGAGTGTCCGGCCCCATGCGACTGTGGTTTTCTTGGCCCCTGGTGGGCCGAGGTCGTTCCCGCTGCACAGATTCATGCGCCAGGGCCTCCTGCAGATAATTCACTTTGGTTTATAGCACTATCTCTAATAGCACCCGAGATATCACCAGATATATATTGGATTTTCCACTGACCCTGACAGTCCGGCCCCATGAGACGGTGGTTTTCTCGGCCCCTGGTGGTCCGAGGTCGTTCCCGCTGCACAGATTCATGCGCCAGGGCCTCCTACAGACAATGAACTTTGATTCATTGCGCTATCTGTAATAGCACCCGAGATATCACCAGATATAAATTGGATTTTTCCCTGACCCTGAGTGTCCGACCCCATGCGACGGTGGTTTTCTCGGCCCCTGGTGTTCCGAGGTCGTTCCAGCTGCACAGCTTCATGCGCCAGGGCTTCCTACAGACAATGCACTTTAATGTATTGGGCTATCTGTAATAGCACCGGAGATATCACCAGATATATGTCGGATTTTCCCCTGACCCTGAGTGTCCGGCCCCATGCGACGGTGGTTTTCTCGGCCCCTGGTGCTCCGAGGTCGTTCCCGCTGCACAGATTCATGCGACAGGGCCTCCTGCAGATAATTGACTTTGGTTTATTGCGCTATCTCTAATAGCACCCGAGATATGACCAGATATATATTGGATTTTTCACTGACCCTGAGTGTCCGACCCCATGCGACGGTGGTTTTCTCGGCCCCTGGTGGTCCGAGGTCGTTCTGGCTGCACAGATTCAAGCGCCAGGGCTTGCTACAGACAATGCACTTTGATGTATTGGGCTATCTGTAATAGCACCGGAGATATCACCAGATATATATTGGATTTTCCCCTGACCCTGACAGTCCGGCCCCGTGAGACCGTGGTTTTCTCGGCCCCTGGTGGTCCGAGGTCGTTCCCGCTGCACAGATTCATGCGCCGGGGCCCCCTGCAGATAATTCACTTTGGTTTATAGCGCTATCTCTAATAGCACCCGAGATATCACCAGATATATATTGGATTTTCCACTGACCCTGAGTGTCCGGCCCCATGCGACGGTGGTTCTCTCGGCCCCTGGTGGTCCGAGGTCGCTCCCGCTGCCCAGATTCATGCGCCAGGGCCTCCTACAGACAATGAACTTTGATTTATTGGGCTATCTGTAATAGCACCGGAGATATCACCAGATATATATTGGATTTTCCCCTGACCCTGAGTGTCCGGCCCCATGCGACGGTGGTTTTCTCGGCCCCTGGTGGTCCGAGGTCGTTTCCGGTGCACAGATTCATGCGCCAGGGCCTCCGACAGACTATGCACTTTGATTTATTGCGCTATCTGTAATAGCACCCGAGATATCACCAGATATATATTGGATTTTTCCTAGACCCTGACAGTTCGGCCCCATGTGTCGATGGTTTTCTCAGTCCCTCGTGGTCCGAGGTCGATCCCGCTGCACAGATTCATGCGCTAGGGCCTCCTGCAGATAATTCACTTTGATTTATTGCGCTATCTCTAATAGCACCCGAGATATCTCCAGATATATATTGGATTTTTCCCTGACCCTGACAGTCCGGCCCCGTGAGACGGTGGTTTTCTCGGCCCCTGGTGGTCCGAGGTCGTTCCCGCTGCACAGATTCATGCGCCAGGGCCCCCTGCAGATAATTCACTTTGGTTTATTGCGCTATCGCTAATAGCACCCGAGATATCACGAGATATATATTGGATTTTCCCCTGACCCTGAGTGTCCGGCCCCATGAGACTGCGGTTTTCTCGGCCCCTGGTGGTCCGAGGTCGTTCCCGCTGAACAGACTCATGCGCCAGGGCCTCCTACAGACAATGAACTTTGATTTATGCGCTATCTGTAATAGCACCCAAGATATCACCAGATATATATTGGATTTTTCCCTGAACCTGAGCGTCCGGCCCCATGCGACGGTGGTTCTCTCGGCCCCTGGTGGTCCGAGGTCGCTCCCGCTGCCCAGATTCATGCGCCAGGGCCTCCTACAGACAATGAACTTTGATTTATTGGGCTATCTGTAATAGCACCCGAGATATCACCAGATATATATTGGATTTTCCCCTGACCCTGAGTGTCCGGCCCCATGCGACGGTGGTTTTCTCGGCCCCTGGTGGTCCGAGGTCGTTCCCGCTGCACAGATTCATGCGCCAGGGCCTCCTACAGACAATGCACTTTGATTTATTGCGCTATCTGTAATAGCACCCGAGATATCACCAGATATATATTGGATTTTTCCTAGACCCTGACAGTCCGGCCCCATGTGTCGATGGTTTTCTCGGTCCCTCGTGGTCCGAGGTCGATCCCGCTGCACAGATTCATGCGCCAGGGCTTCCTACAGACAATGCACTTTGATGTATTGGGCTACCTGTAATAGCACCGGAGATATCACCAGATATATATTGGATTTTCCCCTGACCCTGAGTGTCCGGCCCCATGAGACTGTGGTTTTCTCGGCCCCTGGTGGTCCGAGGTCGTTCCCGCTGCACAGATTCATGCGCCAGGGCCTCCTGCAGATAATTCACTTTGGTTTATAGCGCTATCTCTAATAGCACCCGAGATATCACCAGATATATATTGGATTTTCCACTGACCCTGAGTGTCCGGCCCCATGAGACTGTGGTTTTCTCGGCCCCTGGTGGTCCGAGGTCGTTCCCGCTGAACAGACTCATGCGCCAGGGCCTCCTACAGACAATGAACTTTGATTTATTGCGCTATCTCTAATAGCACCCGAGATATCACCAGATATATATTGGATTTTTCCCTGACCCTGACAGTCCGGCCCCATGTGTCGATGGTTTTCTCGGCCCCTGGTACTCCGAGGTCGTTCCCGCTGCACAGATTCATGCGACAGGGCCTCCTGCAGATAATTTACTTTGGTTTATTGCGCTATCTCTAATAGCACCCGAGATATCACCAGATATATATTGGATTTTCCCCTGACCCTGAGTGTCCGGCCCCATGAGACTGTGGTTTTCTCGGCCCCTGGTGGTCCGAGGTCGTTCCCGCTGCACAGATTTATGCGCCAGGGCCTCCTACAGACTATGCACTTTGATTTATTGGGCTATCTGTAATAGCACCCGAGATATCACCAGATATATATTGGATTTTCCCCTGACCCTGAGTGTCCGGCCCCATGCGACGGTGGTTTTCTCGGCCCCTGGTGGTCCGAGGTCGTTCCCGCTGCACAGATTCATGCGCCAGGGCCTCCTACAGACAATGCACTTTGATTTATTGCGCTATCTGTAATAGCACCCGAGATATGACCAGATATATATTGGATTTTTCCCTGACCCTGAGTATCCGGCCCCATGAGACGATGGTTCTCTCGGCCCCTGGTGGTCCGAGGTCGCTCCCGCTGCCCAGATTCATGCGCCAGGGCCTCCTACAGACAATGCACTTTGATTTATTGCGCTATCTGTAATAGCACCCGAGATATCACCAGATATATATTGGATTTTTCCTAGACCCTGACAGTCCGGCCCCATGTGTCGATGGTTTTCTCGGTCCCTCGTGGTCCGAGGTCGATCCCGCTGCACAGATTCATGCGCCAGGGCTTCCTACAGACAATGCACTTTGATGTATTGGGCTACCTGTAATAGCACCGGAGATATCACCAGATATATATTGGATTTTCCCCTGACCCTGAGTGTCCGGCCCCATGAGACTGTGGTTTTCTCGGCCCCTGGTGGTCCGAGGTCGTTCCCGCTGCACAGATTCATGCGCCAGGGCCTCCTGCAGATAATTCACTTTGGTTTATAGCGCTATCTCTAATAGCACCCGAGATATCACCAGATATATATTGGATTTTCCACTGACCCTGAGTGTCCGGCCCCATGAGACTGTGGTTTTCTCGGCCCCTGGTGGTCCGAGGTCGTTCCCGCTGAACAGACTCATGCGCCAGGGCCTCCTACAGACAATGAACTTTGATTTATTGCGCTATCTCTAATAGCACCCGAGATATCACCAGATATATATTGGATTTTTCCCTGACCCTGACAGTCCGGCCCCATGTGTCGATGGTTTTCTCGGCCCCTGGTACTCCGAGGTCGTTCCCGCTGCACAGATGCATGCGCCAGGGCCTCCTGCAGATAATTCACTTTGGTTTATTGCGCTATCTGTAATAGCACCCGAGATATCACCAGATATATATTGGATTCTTCCCTGACCCTGAGTGTCCGGCCCCATGAGACGGTGGTTTTCTCGGCCCCTGGTGGTCCGAGGTCGTTCCCGCTGCCCAGATTCATGTGCCAGGGCCTCCTGCAGATAATTCACATTGGTTTATTGCACTATCTCTAATAGCACCCGAGATATCACCAGATATATATTGGGTTTTCCCCTGACCCTGACTGTCCGGCAACATGAGACTGCGGTTTTCTCGGCCCCTGGTGTTCCGAGGTCGTTCCCGCTGAACAGACTCATGCGCCAGGGCCTCCTACAGACTATGCACTTTGATTTATTGCGCTATCTGTAATAGCCCCCGAGATATGATCAGATATATATTGGATTTTTCCCTGACCCTGAGCGTACGGCCCCATGAGACGGTGGTTTTCTCGGCCCCTGGTGGTCCGAGGTCGTTGCCGCTGCCCAGATTCATGCGCCAGGGCCTCCTGCCAATAACTCACTTTGGTTTATTGCGCTATCTCTAATAGCACCCGAGATATCACCAGATATATATTGGATTTTTCCCTGAACCTAAGTGTCCGGCCCCATGCGACGGTGGTTTTCTCGGCCTCTGGTGCTCCGAGGTCGTTCCCGCTGCACAGATTCATGCGACAGGGCCTCCTGCAGATAATTGACTTTGGTTTATTGCGCTATCTCTAATAGCACCCGAGATATGACCAGATATATATTGGATTTTTCCCTGACCCTGAGTGTCCGACCCCATGCGACGGTTGTTTTCTCGGCCCCTGGTGGTCCGTGGTCGTTCCCGCTGCACAGATTCATGCGCCAGGGCTTCCTACAGACAATGCACTTTGATGTATTGGGCTATCTGTAATAGCACCGGAGATATCACCAGATATATATTGGATTTTCCCCTGACCCTGAGTGTCCGGCCCCATGCGACGGTGGTTTTCTCGGCCCCTGGTGGTCCGAGGTCGTTCCCGCTGCACAGATTCATGCGCCAGGGCCTCCTACAGACAATGCACTTTGATTTATTGCGCTATCTGTAATAGCACCCAAGATATGATCAGATATATATTGGATTTTTCCCTGACACTGAGCGTACGGCCCCATGAGACGGTGGTTTTCTCGGCCCCTGGTGGTCCGAGGTCGTTGCCGCTGCCCAGATTCATGCGCCAGGGCCTCCTGCTAATAATTCACTTTGGTTTATTGCGCTATCTCTAATAGCACCCGAGATATCACCAGATATATATTGGATTTTTCCCTGACCCTGACAGTCCGGCCCCGTGAGACGGTGGTTTTCTCGGCCCCTGGTGGTCCGAGGTCGTTCCCGCTGCACAGATTCATGCGCCAGGGCCCCCTGCAGATAATTCACTTTGGTTTATTGCGCTATCTCTAATAGCACCCGAGATATCACTAGATATATATTGGATTTTCCCCTGACCCTGAGTGTCCGGCCCCATGAGACTGTGGTTTTCTCGGCCCCTGGTACTCCGAGGTCGTTCCCGCTGCACAGATTCATGCGCCAGGGCCTCCTGCAGATAACTCAATTTGGTTTATAGCGCTATCTCTAATAGCACCCAAGATATCACCAGATATATATTGGATTTTCCACTGACCCTGAGTGTCCGGCCCCATAAGACTGTGGTTTTCTCGGCCCCTGGTGGTCCGAGGTCGTTCCCGCTGAACAGACTCATGCGCCAGGGCCTCCTACAGACAATGAACTTTGATTTATTGCGCTATCTGTAATAGCACCCGAGATATCACCAGATATATATTGGATTTTTCCCTGAACCTAAGTGTCCGGCCCCATGCGACGGTGGTTTTCTCGGCCCCTGGTGCTCCGAGGTCGTTCCCGCTGCACAGATTCATGCGACAGGGCCTCCTGCAGATAATTGACTTTGGTTTATTGCGCTATCTCTAATAGCACCCGAGATATGACCAGATATATATTGGATTTTTCCCTGACCCTGAGTGTCCGGCCCCATGCGACGGTGGTTTTCTCGGACCCTGGTGGTCCGAGGTCGTTCCCGCTGCACAGAATCATGCGCCGGGGCCTCCTACAGACAATGCACTTTGATGTATTGGGCTATCTGTAATAGCACCCGAGATAACACCAGATATATATTGGATTCTTCCCTGACCCTGAGTGTCCGGCCCCATGAGACGGTGGTTTTCTCGGCCCCTGGTGGTCCGAGGTCGTTCCCGCTGAACAGATTCATGCGCCAGGGCCTCCTACAGATAATGCACTTTCATTTATTGCGCTATCTGTAACAGCACCCGAGATATCACCAGATATATATTGGATTTTTTCCAGACCCTGAGTGTCCGGCCCCATGAGACGGTGGTTTTCTCGGCCCCTGGTGGTCCGAGGTCGTTCCCGCTGCCCAGATTCATGCGCCAGGGCCTCCTGCAGATAATTCACTTTAGTTTATTGCGCTATCTCTAATAGCACCCGAGATTTCACCAGATATATATTGGATTTTTCCCCGACCCTGAGTGTCCGGCCCCATGAGACTGTGGTTTTCTCGGCCCCTGGTGGTCCGAGATCGTTCCCGCTGCACAGAATCATGCGCCAGGGCCTCCTACAGACAATGCACTTTGATGTATTGGGCTATCTGTAATAGCACCCGAGATAACACCAGACATATATTGGATTCTTCCCTGACCCTGAGTGTCCGGCCCCATGAGACGGTGGTTTTCTCGGCCCCTGGTGGTCCGAGGTCGTTCCCGCTGCACAGATTCATGCGCCAGGGCCTCCTACAGACAATGCACTTTGATGTATTGGGCTATCTGTAATAGCACCCGAGATATCACCAGATATATATTGGATTTTTTCCAGACCCTGAGTGTCCGGCCCCATGAGACGGTGGTTTTCTCGGCCCCTGGTGGTCCGAGGTCGTTCCCGCTGCCCAGATTCATGTGCCAGGGCGTCCTGCAGATAATTCACATTGGTTTATTGCACTATCTCTAATAGCACCCGAGATATCACCAGATATATATTGCATTTTCCCCTGACCCTGAGTGTCCGGCCCCATGAGGCGGTGGTTTTCTCGGCCCCTGGTGGTCCGAGGTCGTTCCCGCTGCACAGATTCATGCGCCAGGGCCTCCTGCAGACAATGCACATTCATTTATTGCGCTATCTGTAATAGCACCCGAGATATCACCAGATATATATTGGATTCATCCCTGACCCTGAGTGTCCGGCCCCATGAGACGGTGGTTTTCTCGGCCCCTGGTGGTCCGAGGTCGTTCCCGCTGCCCAGATTCATGCGCCAGGGCCTCCAGCAGATAATTCACTTTGGTTTATTGGACTATCTGTAATAGCACTCGAGATATCACCAGATATATATTGGATTTTTCCCTGAACCTAAGTGTCCGGCCCATGCGACGGTGGTTTTCTCGGCCCCTGGTGCTCCCAGGTCGTTCCCGCTGCACAGATTCATGCGACAGGGCCTCCTGCAGATAATTGACTTTTGTTTATTGCGCTATCTCTAATAGCACCCGAGATATGACCAGATATATATTGGATTTTTCCCTGACCCTGAGTGTCCGGCCCCATGCGACGGTGGTTTTCTCGGCCCCTGGTGGTCCGAGGTCGTTCCCGCTGCCCAGATTCATGCGCCAGGGCCTCCAGCATATAATTCACTTTGGTTTATTGCGCTATCTGTAATAGCACCCGAGATATCACCAGATATATATTGGATTTTTTCCTGAACCTAAGTGTCCGGCCCCATGCGACGGTGGTTTTCTCGGCCTCTGGTGCTCCGAGGTCGTTCCCGCTGCACAGATTCATGCGACAGGGCCTCCTGCAGATAATTGACTTTGGTTTATTGCGCTATCTCTAATAGCACCCGAGATATGACCAGATATATATTGGATTTTTCCCTGACCCTGAGTGTCCGACCCCATGCGACGGTTGTTTTCTCGGCCCCTGGTGGTCGGTGGTCGTTCCCGCTGCACAGATTCATGCGCCAGGGCTTCCTACAGATAATGCACTTTGATGTATTGGGCTATCTGTAATAGCACCGGAGATATCACCAGATATATATTGGATTTTCCCCTGACCCTGATTGTCCGGCCCCATGCGACGGTGGTTTTCTCGGCCCCTGGTGGTCCGAGGTCGTTCCCGCTGCACAGATTCATGCGCCAGGGCCTCCTACAGACAATGCACTTTGATTTATTGCGCTATCTGTAATAGCACCCAAGATATGATCAGATATATATTGGATTTTTCCCTGACCCTGAGTGTCCGGCCCCATGAGACGGTGGTTTTCTCGGCCCCTGGTGGTCCGAGGTCGTTGCCGCTGCCCAGATTCATGCGCCAGGGCCTCCTGCTAATAATTCACTTTGGTTTATTGCGCTATCTCTAATAGCACCCGAGATATCACCAGATATATATTGGATTTTTCCCTGACCCTGACAGTCCGGCCCCGTGAGACGGTGGTTTTCTCGGCCCCTGGTGGTCCGAGGTCGTTCCCGCTGCACAGATTCATGCGCCAGGGCCCCCTGCAGATAAGTCACTTTAGTTTATTGCGCTATCTCTAATTGCACCCGAGATATCACTAGATATATATTGGATTTTCCCCTGACCCTGAGTGTCCGGCCCCATGAGACTGTGGTTTTCTCGGCCCCTGGTACTCCGAGGTCGTTCCCGCTGCACAGATTCATGCGCCAGGGCCTCCTGCAGATAACTCAATTTGGTTTATAGCGCTATCTCTAATAGCACCCGAGATATCACCAGATATATATTGGATTTTCCACTGACCCTGAGTGTCCGGCCCCATAAGACTGTGGTTTTCTCGGCCCCTGGTGCTCCGAGGTCGTTCCCGCTGCACAGATTCATGCGACAGGGCCTCCTGCAGATAATTGTCTTTGGTTTATTGCGCTATCTCTAATAGCACCCGAGATATGACCAGATATATATTGGATTTTTCCCTGACCCTGAGTGTCCGGCCCCATGCGACGGTGGTTTTCTCGGACCCTGGTGGTCCGAGGTCGTTCCCGCTGCACAGAATCATGCGCCAGGGCCTCCTACAGACAATGCACATTGATGTATTGGGCTATCTGTAATAGCACCCGAGATAACACCAGATATATATTGGATTCTTCCCTGACCCTGAGTGTCCGGCCCCATGAGACGGTGGTTTTCTCGGCCCCTGGTGGTCCGAGGTCGTTCCCGCTGAACAGATTCATGCGCCAGGGCCTCCTACAGACAATGCACTTTCATTTATTGCGCTATCTGTAACAGCACCCGAGATATCACCAGATATATATTGGATTTTTTCCAGACCCTGAGTGTCCGGCCCCATGAGACGGTGGTTTTCTCGGCCCCTGGTGGTCCGAGGTCGTTCCCGCTGCCCAGATTCATGCGCCAGGGCCTCCTGCAGATAATTCACTTTAGTTTATTGCGCTATCTCTAATAGCACCCGAGATTTCACCAGATATATATTGGATTTTTCCCCGACCCTGAGTGTCCGGCCCCATGAGACTGTGGTTTTCTCGGCCCCTGGTGGTCCGAGGTCGTTCCCGCTGCACAGAATCATGCGCCAGGGCCTCCTACAGACAATGCACTTTGATGTATTGGGCTATCTGTAATAGCACCCGAGATAACACCAGATATATATTGGATTCTTCCCTGACCCTGAGTGTCCGGCCCCATGAGACGGTGGTTTTCTCGGCCCCTGGTGGTCCGAGGTCGTTCCCGCTGCACAGATTCATGCGCCAGGGCCTCCTGCAGATAATTCACATTGGTTTATTGCACTATCTCTAATAGCACCCGAGATATCACCAGATATATATTGGATTTTCCCCTGACCCTGAGTGTCCGGCCCCATGAGGCGGTGGTTTTCTCGGCCCCTGGTGGTCCGAGGTCGTTCCCGCTGCACAGATTCATGCGCCAGGGCCTCCTACAGACAATGCACTTTCATTTATTGCGCTATCTGTAATAGCACCCGAGATATCACCAGATATATATTGGATTCTTCCCTGACCCTGAGTGTCCGGCCCCATGAGACGGTGGTTTTCTCGGCCCCTGGTGGTCCGAGGTCGTTCCCGCTGCCCAGATTCATGCGCCAGGGCCTCCAGCAGATAATTCACTTTGGTTTATTGGGCTATCTGTAACAGCACTCGAGATATCACCAGATATATATTGGATTTTTCCCTGAACCTAAGTGTCCGGCCCATGCGACGGTGGTTTTCTCGGCCGCTGGTGCTCCCAGGTCGTTCCCGCTGCACAGATTCATGCGACAGGGCCTCCTGCAGATAATTGACTTTGGTTTATTGCGCTATCTCTAATAGCACCCGAGATATGAACAGATATATATTGGATTTTTCCCTGACCCTGAGTGTCCGGCCCCATGCGACGGTGGTTTTCTCGGCCCCTGGTGGTCCGAGGTCGTTCCCGCTGCACAGATTCATGCGCCAGGGCTTCCTACAGACAATGCACTTTGATGTATTGGGCTACCTGTAATAGCACCGGAGATATCACCAGATACATATTGGATTTTCCCCTGAGGCTGAGTGTCCGTCCCCATGAGACTGTGGTTTTCTCGGCCCCTGGTGGTCCGAGGTCGTTCCCGCTGCACAGATTTATGCGCCAGGGCCTCCTACAGACTATGCACTTTGATTTATTGGGCTATCTGTAATAGCACCCGAGATATCACCAGATATATATGGGATTTTCCCCTGACCCTGAGTGTCCGGCCCCATGAGACTGTGGTTATCTCGGCCCCTGGTGGTCCGAGGTCGTTCCCGCTGCACAGATTCATGCGCCAGGGCCTCCTGCAGATAATTCACTTTGGTTTATAGCGCTATCTCTAATAGCACCCGAGATATCACCAGATATATATTGGATTTTCCACTGACCCTGAGTGTCCGGCCCCATGAGACTGTGGTTTTCTCGGCCCCTGGTGGTCCGAGGTCGTTCCCGCTGCACAGATTTATGCGCCAGGGCCTCCTACAGACAATGAACTTTGATTTATTGCGCCATCTGTAATACCACCCGAGATATCACCAGATATATATTGGATTTTCCCCTGACCCTGACTGTCCGGCAACATGAGACTGTGGTTTTCTCGGCCCCTGGTGGTCCGAGGTCGTTCCCGCTGGACAGACTTATGCGCCAGGGCCTCCTACAGACTATGCACTTTGATTTATTGGGCTATCTGTAATAGCCCCCGAGATATCACCAGATATATAATAGATTTTTCCTTGACCCTGAGTGTCCGGCCCCATGAGACGGTGGTTTTCTCGGCCCCTGGTGGTCCGAGGTCGTTCCCGCTGCACAGATTCATGCGCCAGGGCTTCCTACAGACAATGCACTTTGAAGTATTGGGCTATCTGTAATAGCACCGGAGATATCACCAGATATATATTGGATTTTCCCCTGACCCTGACAGCCCGGCCCCGTGAGACGGTGGTTTTCTCGGCCCCTGGTGCTCCGAGGTCGTTCCCGCTGCACAGATTCATGCGACAGGGCCTCCTGCAGATAACTGACTTTGGTTTATTGCGCTATCTCTAATAGCACCCGAGATATGACCAGATATATATTGGATTTTTCCCTGACCCTGAGTGTCCGACCCCATGCGACGGTGGTTTTCTCGGCCCCTGGTGTTCCGAGGTCGTTCCCGCTGCACAGCTTCATGCGCCAGGGCTTCCTACAGACAATGCACTTTAATGTATTGGGCTATCTGTAATAGCACCGGAGATATCACCAGATATATGTTGGATTTTCCCCTGACCCTGAGTGTCCGGCCCCATGCGACGGTGGTTTTCTCGGCCCCTGGTGCTCCGAGGTCGTTCCCGCTGCACAGATTCATGCGACAGGGCCTCCTGCAGATAATTGACTTTGGTTTATTGCGCTATCTCTAATAGCACCCGAGATATGACCAGATATATATTGGATTTTTCACTGACCCTGAGTGTCCGACCCCATGCGACGGTGGCTTTCTCGGCCCCTGGTGGTCCGAGTTCGTTCCCGCTGCACAGACTCAAGCGCCAGGGCTTGCTACAGACAATGCACTTTGATTTATTGCGCTATCTGTAATAGCACCCGAGATATCACCAGATATATATTGGATTTTTCCTAGACCCTCACAGTCCGGCCCCATGTGTCGATGGTTTTCTCGGTCCCTCGTGGTCCGAGGTCGATCCCGCTGCACAGATTCATGCGCCAGGGCCTCCTGCAGATAATTCACTTTGATTTATTGCGCTATCTGTAATAGCACCCAAGATATCACCAGATATATATTGGATTTTTCCCTGAACCTGAGTGTCCGGCCCCATGCGACGGTGGTTCTCTCGGCCCCTGGTGGTCCGAGGTCGCTCCCGCTGCCCAGATTCATGCGCCAGGGCCTCCTACAGACAATGAACTTTGATTTATTGGGCTATCTGTAATAGCACCCGAGATATCACCAGATATATATTGGATTTTCCCCTGACCCTGAGTGTCCGGCCCCATGCGACGGTGGTTTTCTCGGCCCCTGGTGGTCCGAGGTCGTTCCCGCTGCACAGATTCATGCGCCAGGGCCTCCTACAGACAATGCACTTTGATTTATTGCGCTATCTCTAATAGCACCCGAGATATGACCAGATATATATTGGATTTTTCACTGACCCTGAGTGTCCGACCCCATGCGACGGTGGTTTTCTCGGCCCCTGGTGGTCCGAGGTCGTTCCCGCTGCACAGATTCAAGCGCCAGGGCTTGCTACAGACAATGCACTTTGATGTATTGGGCTATCTGTAATAGCACCGGAGATATCACCAGATATATATTGGATTTTCCCCTGACCCTGTGCGTCCGGCCCCATGAGACTGTGGTATTCTCGGCCCCTGGTGGTCCGAGGTCGTTCCTGCTGCCCAGATTCATGCGCCAGGTCCTCCTGCAGATAATTCACTTTGGTTTATTGCGCTATCTCTAATAGCACCCGAGATATCACAAGATATATATTGGATTTTCCCCTGACCCTGACTGTCCGGCAACATGAGACCGCGGTTTTCTCGGCCCCTGGTGGTCCGAGGTCGTTCCCGCTGAACAGACTCATGCGCCAGGCCCTCCTACAGACAATGAACTTAGGTTTATTGCGCTATCTGTAATAGCACCCGAGATATCACCAGATATATATTGGATTTTCCCCTGACCCTGACTGTCCGGCAACATGAGACTGTGGTTTTCTCGGCCCCTGGTGGTCCGAGGTCGTTCCCGCTGCACAGATTTATGCGCCAGGGCCTCCTACAGACTATGCACTTTGATTTATTGCGCTATCTGTAATAGCCCCCGAGATATCACCAGATATATAATAGATTTTTCCTTGACCCTGAGTGTCCGGCCCCATGAGACGGTGGTTTTCTTGGCCCCTGGTGGTCCGAGGTCGTTCCCGCTGCACAGATTCATGCGCCAGGGCCTCCTGCAGATAATTCACTTTGGTTTATAGCACTATCTCTAATAGCACCCGAGATATCACCAGATATATATTGGATTTTCCACTGACCCTGACAGTCCGGCCCCGTGAGACGGTGGTTTTCTCGGCCCCTGGTGGTCCGAGGTCGTTCCCCCTGCACAGATTCATGCGCCAGGGCCTCCTACAGACAATGAACTTTGATTCATTGCGCTATCTGTAATAGCACCCGAGATATCACCAGATATAAATTGGATTTTTCCCTGAACCTAAGTGTCCGGCCCCATGCGACGGTGGTTTTCTCGGCCCCTGGTGCTCCGAGGTCGTTCCCGCTGCACAGATTTATGCGCCAGGGCCTCCTACAGACTAGGCACTTTGATTTATTGCGCTATCTGTAATAGCCCCCGAGATATCACCAGATATATAATAGATTTTTCCTTGACCCTGAGTGTCCGGCCCCATGAGACGGTGGTTTTCTTGGCCCCTGGTGGTCCGAGGTCGTTCCCGCTGCACAGATTCATGCGCCAGGGCCTCCTGCAGATAATTCACTTTGGTTTATAGCACTATCTCTAATAGCACCCGAGATATCACCAGATATATATTGGATTTTCCACTGACCCTGACAGTCCGGCCCCGTGAGACGGTGGTTTTCTCGGCCCCTGGTGGTCCGAGGTCGTTCCCGCTGCACAGATTCATGCGCCAGGGCCTCCTACAGACAATGAACTTTGATTCATTGCGCTATCTGTAATAGCACCCGAGATATCACCAGATATAAATTGGATTTTTCCCTGAACCTAAGTGTCCGGCCCCATGCGACGGTGGTTTTCTCGGCCCCTGGTGCTCCGAGGTCGTTCCCGCTGCACAGATTCATGCGACAGGGCCTCCTGCAGATAACTGACTTTGGTTTATTGCGCTATCTCTAATAGCACCCGAGATATGACCAGATATATATTGGATTTTTCCTTGACCCTGAGTGTCCGGCCCCATGCGACTGTGGTTTTCTTGGCCCCTGGTGGTCCGAGGTCGTTCCCGCTGCACAGATTCATGCGCCAGGGCCTCCTGCAGATAATTCACTTTGGTTTATAGCACTATCTCTAATAGCACCCGAGATATCACCAGATATATATTGGATTTTCCACTGACCCTGACAGTCCGGCCCCGTGAGACGGTGGTTTTCTCGGCCCCTGGTGGTCCGAGGTCGTTCCCGCTGCACAGATTCATGCGCCAGGGCCTCCTACAGACAATGAACTTTGATTCATTGCGCTATCTGTAATAGCACCCGAGATATCACCAGATATAAATTGGATTTTCCCCTGACCCTGAGTGTCCGGCCCCATGAGACTGTGGTTTTCTCGGCCCCTGGTGGTCCGAGGTCGTTCCCGCTGGACAGACTTATGCGCCAGTTCCTCCTACAGACTATACACTTTGATTTATTGGGCTATCTGTAATAGCACCCGAGATATCACCAGATATATATTGGATTTTCCACTGACCCTGACAGTCCGGCCCCGTGAGACGGTGGTTTTCTCGGCCCCTGGTGGTCCGAGGTCGTTCCCGCTGCACAGATTCATGCGCCAGGGCCTCCTACAGACAATGAACTTTGATTCATTGCGCTATCTGTAATAGCACCCGAGATATCACCAGATATAAATTGGATTTTTCCCTGAACCTAAGTGTCCGGCCCCATGCGACGGTGGTTTTCTCGGCCCCTGGTGCTCCGAGGTCGTTCCTGCTGCACAGATTCATGCGACAGGGCCTCCTGCAGATAACTGACTTTGGTTTATTGCGCTATCTCTAATAGCACCCGAGATATGACCAGATATATATTGGATTTTTCCCTGACCCTGAGTGTCCGACCCCATGCGACGGTGGTTTTCTCGGCCCCTGGTGTTCCGAGGTCGTTCCCGCTGCACAGCTTCATGCGCCAGGGCTTCCTACAGACAATGCACTTTAATGTATTGGGCTATCTGTAATAGCACCGGAGATATCACCAGATATATGTTGGATTTTCCCCTGACCCTGAGTGTCCGGCCCCATGCGACGGTGGTTTTCTCGGCCCCTGGTGCTCCGAGGTCGTTCCCGCTGCACAGATTCATGCGACAGGGCCTCCTGCAGATAATTGACTTTGGTTTATTGCGCTATCTCTAATAGCACCCGAGATATGACCAGATATATATTGGATTTTTCACTGACCCTGAGTGTCCGACCCCATGCGACGGTGGTTTTCTCGGCCCCTGGTGGTCCGAGGTCGTTCCCGCTGCACAGACTCAAGCGCCAGGGCTTGCTACAGACAATGCACTTTGATTTATTGCGCTATCTGTAATAGCACCCGAGATATCACCAGATATATATTGGATTTTTCCTAGACCCTCACAGTCCGGCCCCATGTGTCGATGGTTTTCTCGGTCCCTCGTGGTCCGAGGTCGATCCCGCTGCACAGATTCATGCGCCAGGGCCTCCTGCAGATAATTCACTTTGATTTATTGCGCTATCTGTAATAGCACCCAAGATATCACCAGATATATATTGGATTTTTCCCTGAACCTGAGTGTCCGGCCCTATGCGACGGTGGTTCTCTCGGCCCCTGGTGGTCCGAGGTCGCTCCCGCTGCCCAGATTCATGCGCCAGGGCCTCCTACAGACAATGAACTTTGATTTATTGGGCTATCTGTAATAGCACCCGAGATATCACCAGATATATATTGGATTTTCCCCTGACCCTGAGTGTCCGGCCCCATGCGACGGTGGTTTCCTCGGCCCCTGGTGGTCCGACGTCGTTCCCGCTGCACAGATTCATGCGCCAGGGCCTCCTACAGACAATGCACTTTGATTTATTGCGCTATCTCTAATAGCACCCGAGATATGACCAGATATATATTGGATTTTTCACTGACCCTGAGTGTCCGACCCCATGCGACGGTGGTTTTCTCGGCCCCTGGTGGTCCGAGGTCGTTCCCGCTGCACAGATTCAAGCGCCAGGGCTTGCTACAGACAATGCACTTTGATGTATTGGGCTATCTGTAATAGCACCGGAGATATCACCAGATATATATTGGATTTTCCCCTGACCCTGTGCGTCCGGCCCCATGAGACTGTGGTATTCTCGGCCCCTGGTGGTCCGAGGTCGTTCCTGCTGCCCAGATTCATGCGCCAGGGCCTCCTGCAGATAATTCACTTTGGTTTATTGCGCTATCTCTAATAGCACCCGAGATATCACAAGATATATATTGGATTTTCCCCTGACCCTGACTGTCCGACAACATGAGACTGCGGTTTTCTCGGCCCCTGGTGGTCCGAGGTCGTTCCCGCTGAACAGACTCATGCGCCAGGCCCTCCTACAGACAATGAACTTAGGTTTATTGCGCTATCTGTAATAGCACCCGAGATATCACCAGATATATATTGGATTTTCCCCTGACCCTGACTGTCCGGCAACATGAGACTGTGGTTTTCTCGGCCCCTGGTGGTCCGAGGTCGTTCCCGCTGCACAGATTTATGCGCCAGGGTCTCCTACAGACTATGCACTTTGATTTATTCCGCTATCTGTAATAGCCCCCGAGATATCACCAGATATATAATAGATTTTTCCTTGACCCTGAGTGTCCGGCCCCATGAGACGGTGGTTTTCTTGGCCCCTGGTGGTCCGAGGTCGTTCCCGCTGCACAGATTCATGCGCCAGGGCCTCCTGCAGATAATTCACTTTGGTTTATAGCACTATCTCTAATAGCACCCGAGATATCACCAGATATATATTGGATTTTCCACTGACCCTGACAGTCCGGCCCCGTGAGACGGTGGTTTTCTCGGCCCCTGGTGGTCCGAGGTCGTTCCCGCTGCACAGATTCATGCGCCAGGGCCTCCTACAGACAATGAACTTTGATTCATTGCGCTATCTGTAATAGCACCCGAGATATCACCAGATATAAATTGGATTTTTCCCTGAACCTAAGTGTCCGGCCCCATGCGACGGTGGTTTTCTCGGCCCCTGGTGCTCCGAGGTCGTTCCTGCTGCACAGATTCATGCGACAGGGCCTCCTGCAGATAACTGACTTTGGTTTATTGCGCTATCTCTAATAGCACCCGAGATATGACCAGATATATATTGGATTTTTCCCTGACCCTGAGTGTCCGACCCCATGCGACGGTGGTTTTCTCGGCCCCTGGTGTTCCGAGGTCGTTCCCGCTGCACAGCTTCATGCGCCAGGGCTTCCTACAGACAATGCACTTTAATGTATTGGGCTATCTGTAATAGCACCGGAGATATCACCAGATATATGTTGGATTTTCCCCTGACCCTGAGTGTCCGGCCCCATGCGACGGTGGTTTTCTCGGCCCCTGGTGCTCCGAGGTCGTTCCCGCTGCACAGATTCATGCGACAGGGCCTCCTGCAGATAATTGACTTTGGTTTATTGCGCTATCTCTAATAGCACCCGAGATATGACCAGATATATATTGGATTTTTCACTGACCCTGAGTGTCCGACCCCATGCGACGGTGGTTTTCTCGGCCCCTGGTGGTCCGAGGTCGTTCCCGCTGCACAGACTCAAGCGCCAGGGCTTGCTACAGACAATGCACTTTGATTTATTGCGCTATCTGTAATAGCACCCGAGATATCACCAGATATATATTGGATTTTTCCTAGACCCTCACAGTCCGGCCCCATGTGTCGATGGTTTTCTCGGTCCCTCGTGGTCCGAGGTCGATCCCGCTGCACAGATTCATGCGCCAGGGCCTCCTGCAGATAATTCACTTTGATTTATTGCGCTATCTGTAATAGCACCCAAGATATCACCAGATATATATTGGATTTTTCCCTGAACCTGAGTGTCCGGCCCCATGCGACGGTGGTTCTCTCGGCCCCTGGTGGTCCGAGGTCGCTCCCGCTGCCCAGATTCATGCGCCAGGGCCTCCTACAGACAATGAACTTTGATTTATTGGGCTATCTGTAATAGCACCCGAGATATCACCAGAGATATATTGGATTTTCCCCTGACCCTGAGTGTCCGGCCCCATGCGACGGTGGTTTCCTCGGCCCCTGGTGGTCCGAGGTCGTTCCCGCTGCACAGATTCATGCGCCAGGGCCTCCTACAGACAATGCACTTTGATTTATTGCGCTATCTCTAATAGCACCCGAGATATGACCAGATATATATTGGATTTTTCACTGACCCTGAGTGTCCGACCCCATGCGACGGTGGTTTTCTTGGCCCCTGGTGGTCCGAGGTCGTTCCCGCTGCACAGATTCAAGCGCCAGGGCTTGCTACAGACAATGCACTTTGATGTATTGGGCTATCTGTAATAGCACCGGAGATATCACCAGATATATATTGGATTTTCCCCTGACCCTGTGCGTCCGGCCCCATGAGACTGTGGTATTCTCGGCCCCTGGTGGTCCGAGGTCGTTCCTGCTGCCCAGATTCATGCGCCAGGGCCTCCTGCAGATAATTCACTTTGGTTTATTGCGCTATCTCTAATAGCACCCGAGATATCACAAGATATATATTGGATTTTCCCCTGACCCTGACTGTCCGGCAACATGAGACTGCGGTTTTCTCGGCCCCTGGTGGTCCGAGGTCGTTCCCGCTGAACAGACTCATGCGCCAGGCCCTCCTACAGACAATGAACTTAGGTTTATTGCGCTATCTGTAATAGCACCCGAGATATCACCAGATATATATTGGATTTTCCCCTGACCCTGACTGTCCGGCAACATGAGACTGTGGTTTTCTCGGCCCCTGGTGGTCCGAGGTCGTTCCCGCTGCACAGATTTATGCGCCAGGGCCTCCTACAGACTATGCACTTTGATTTATTGCGCTATCTGTAATAGCCCCCGAGATATCACCAGATATATAATAGATTTTTCCTTGACCCTGAGTGTCCGGCCCCATGAGACGGTGGTTTTCTTGGCCCCTGGTGGTCCGAGGTCGTTCCCGCTGCACAGATTCATGCGCCAGGGCCTCCTGCAGATAATTCACTTTGGTTTATAGCACTATCTCTAATAGCACCCGAGATATCACCAGATATATATTGGATTTTCCACTGACCCTGACAGTCCGGCCCCGTGAGACGGTGGTTTTCTCGGCCCCTGGTGGTCCGAGGTCGTTCCCGCTGCACAGATTCATGCGCCAGGGCCTCCTACAGACAATGAACTTTGATTCATTGCGCTATCTGTAATAGCACCCGAGATATCACCAGATATAAATTGGATTTTTCCCTGAACCTAAGTGTCCGGCCCCATGCGACGGTGGTTTTCTCGGCCCCTGGTGCTCCGAGGTCGTTCCCGCTGCACAGATTTATGCGCCAGGGCCTCCTACAGACTAGGCACTTTGATTTATTGCGCTATCTGTAATAGCCCCCGAGATATCACCAGATATATAATAGATTTTTCCTTGACCCTGAGTGTCCGGCCCCATGAGACGGTGGTTTTCTTGGCCCCTGGTGGTCCGAGGTCGTTCCCGCTGCACAGATTCATGCGCCAGGGCCTCCTGCAGATAATTCACTTTGGTTTATAGCACTATCTCTAATAGCACCCGAGATATCACCAGATATATATTGGATTTTCCACTGACCCTGACAGTCCGGCCCCGTGAGACGGTGGTTTTCTCGGCCCCTGGTGGTCCGAGGTCGTTCCCGCTGCACAGATTCATGCGCCAGGGCCTCCTACAGACAATGAACTTTGATTCATTGCGCTATCTGTAATAGCACCCGAGATATCACCAGATATAAATTGGATTTTTCCCTGAACCTAAGTGTCCGGCCCCATGCGACGGTGGTTTTCTCGGCCCCTGGTGCTCCGAGGTCGTTCCCGCTGCACAGATTCATGCGACAGGGCCTCCTGCAGATAACTGACTTTGGTTTATTGCGCTATCTCTAATAGCACCCGAGATATGACCAGATATATATTGGATTTTTCCTTGACCCTGAGTGTCCGGCCCCATGCGACTGTGGTTTTCTTGGCCCCTGGTGGTCCGAGGTCGTTCCCGCTGCACAGATTCATGCGCCAGGGCCTCCTGCAGATAATTCACTTTGGTTTATAGCACTATCTCTAATAGCACCCGAGATATCACCAGATATATATTGGATTTTCCACTGACCCTGACAGTCCGGCCCCGTGAGACGGTGGTTTTCTCGGCCCCTGGTGGTCCGAGGTCGTTCCCGCTGCACAGATTCATGCGCCAGGGCCTCCTACAGACAATGAACTTTGATTCATTGCGCTATCTGTAATAGCACCCGAGATATCACCAGATATAAATTGGATTTTCCCCTGACCCTGAGTGTCCGGCCCCATGAGACTGTGGTTTTCTCGGCCCCTGGTGGTCCGAGGTCGTTCCCGCTGGACAGACTTATGCGCCAGTTCCTCCTACAGACTATACACTTTGATTTATTGGGCTATCTGTAATAGCACCCGAGATATCACCAGATATATATTGGATTTTCCACTGACCCTGACAGTCCGGCCCCGTGAGACGGTGGTTTTCTCGGCCCCTGGTGGTCCGAGGTCGTTCCCGCTGCACAGATTCATGCGCCAGGGCCTCCTACAGACAATGAACTTTGATTCATTGCGCTATCTGTAATAGCACCCGAGATATCACCAGATATAAATTGGATTTTTCCCTGAACCTAAGTGTCCGGCCCCATGCGACGGTGGTTTTCTCGGCCACTGGTGCTCCGAGGTCGTTCCCGCTGCACAGATTCATGCGACAGGGCCTCCTGCAGATAACTGACTTTGGTTTATTGCGCTATCTCTAATAGCACCCGAGATATGACCAGATATATATTGGATTTTTCCCTGACCCTGAGTGTCCGACCCCATGCGACGGTGGTTTTCTCGGCCCCTGGTGTTCCGAGGTCGTTCCCGCTGCACAGCTTCATGCGCCAGGGCTTCCTACAGACAATGCACTTTAATGTATTGGGCTATCTGTAATAGCACCGGAGATATCACCAGATATATGTTGGATTTTCCCCTGACCCTGAGTGTCCGGCCCCATGCGACGGTGGTTTTCTCAGCCCCTGGTGCTCCGAGGTCGTTCCCGCTGCACAGATTCATGCGACAGGGCCTCCTGCAGATAATTGACTTTGGTTTATTGCGCTATCTCTAATAGCACCCGAGATATGACCAGATATATATTGGATTTTTCACTGACCCTGAGTGTCCGACCCCATGCGACGGTGGTTTTCTCGGCCCCTGGTGGTCCGAGGTCGTTCCCGCTGCACAGACTCAAGCGCCAGGGCTTTCTACAGACAATGCACTTTGATTTATTGCGCTATCTGTAATAGCACCCGAGATATCACCAGATATATATTGGATTTTTCCTAGACCCTGACAGTCCGGCCCCATGTGTCGATGGTTTTCTCGGTCCCTCGTGGTCCGAGGTCGATCCCGCTGCACAGATTCATGCGCCAGGGCCTCCTGCAGATAATTCACTTTGATTTATTGCGCTATCTGTAATAGCACCCAAGATATCACCAGATATATATTGGATTTTTCCCTGAACCTGAGTGTCCGGCCCCATGCGACGGTGGTTCTCTCGGCCCCTGGTGGTCCGAGGTCGCTCCCGCTGCCCAGATTCATGCGCCAGGGCCTCCTACAGACAATGAACTTTGATTTATTGGGCTATCTGTAATAGCACCCGAGATATCACCAGATATATATTGGATTTTCCCCTGACCCTGAGTGTCCGGCCCCATGCGACGGTGGTTTTCTCGGCCCCTGGTGGTCCGAGGTCGTTCCCGCTGCACAGATTCATGCGCCAGGGCCTCCTACAGACAATGCACTTTGATTTATTGCGCTATCTCTAATAGCACCCGAGATATGACCAGATATATATTGGATTTTTCACTGACCCTGAGTGTCCGGCCCCATGCGACTGTGGTTTTCTTGGCCCCTGGTGGTCCGAGGTCGTTCCCGCTGCACAGATTCATGCGCCAGGGCCTCCTGCAGATAATTCACTTTGGTTTATAGCACTATCTCTAATAGCACCCGAGATATCACCAGATATATATTGGATTTTCCACTGACCCTGACAGTCCGGCCCCGTGAGACGGTGGTTTTCTCGGCCCCTGGTGGTCCGAGGTCGTTCCCGCTGCACAGATTCATGCGCCAGGGCCTCCTACAGACAATGAACTTTGATTCATTGCGCTATCTGTAATAGCACCCGAGATATCACCAGATATAAATTGGATTTTTCCCTGAACCTAAGTGTCCGGCCCCATGCGACGGTGGTTTTCTCGGCCCCTGGTGCTCCGAGGTCGTTCCCGCTGCACAGATTCATGCGACAGGGCCTCCTGCAGATAACTGACTTTGGTTTATTGCGCTATCTCTAATAGCACCCGAGATATGACCAGATATATATTGGATTTTTCCTTGACCCTGAGTGTCCGGCCCCATGCGACTGTGGTTTTCTTGGCCCCTGGTGGTCCGAGGTCGTTCCCGCTGCACAGATTCATGCGCCAGGGCCTCCTGCAGATAATTCACTTTGGTTTATAGCACTATCTCTAATAGCACCCGAGATATCACCAGATATATATTGGATTTTCCACTGACCCTGACAGTCCGGCCCCGTGAGACGGTGGTTTTCTCGGCCCCTGGTGGTCCGAGGTCGTTCCCGCTGCACAGATTCATGCGCCAGGGCCTCCTACAGACAATGAACTTTGATTCATTGCGCTATCTGTAATAGCACCCGAGATATCACCAGATATAAATTGGATTTTTCCCTGACCCTGAGTGTCCGACCCCATGCGACGGTGGTTTTCTCGGCCCCTGGTGTTCCGAGGTCGTTCCAGCTGCACAGCTTCATGCGCCAGGGCTTCCTACAGACAATGCACTTTAATGTATTGGGCTATCTGTAATAGCACCGGAGATATCACCAGATATATGTCGGATTTTCCCCTGACCCTGAGTGTCCGGCCCCATGCGACGGTGGTTTTCTCGGCCCCTGGTGCTCCGAGGTCGTTCCCGCTGCACAGATTCATGCGACAGGGCCTCCTGCAGATAATTGACTTTGGTTTATTGCGCTATCTCTAATAGCACCCGAGATATGACCAGATATATATTGGATTTTTCACTGACCCTGAGTGTCCGACCCCATGCGACGGTGGTTTTCTCGGCCCCTGGTGGTCCGAGGTCGTTCCGGCTGCACAGATTCAAGCGCCAGGGCTTGCTACAGACAATGCACTTTGATGTATTGGGCTATCTGTAATAGCACCGGAGATATCACCAGATATATATTGGATTTTCCCCTGACCCTGACAGTCCGGCCCCGTGAGACCGTGGTTTTCTCGGCCCCTGGTGGTCCGAGGTCGTTCCCGCTGCACAGATTCATGCGCCGGGGCCCCCTGCAGATAATTCACTTTGGTTTATAGCGCTATCTCTAATAGCACCCGAGATATCACCAGATATATATTGGATTTTCCACTGACCCTGAGTGTCCGGCCCCATAAGACTGTGGTTTTCTCGGCCCCTGGTGGTCCGAGGTCGTTCCCGCTGAACAGACTCATGCGCCAGGGCCTCCTACAGACAATGAACTTTGATTTATTGGGCTATCTGTAATAGCACCCGAGATATCACCAGATATATATTGGATTTTCCCCTGACCCTGAGTGTCCGGCCCCATGCGACGGTGGTTTTCTCGGCCCCTGGTGGTACGAGGTCGTTCCCGCTGCACAGATTCATGCGCCAGGGCCTCCGACAGACTATGCACTTTGATTTATTGCGCTATCTGTAATAGCACCCGAGATATCACCAGATATATATTGGATTTTTCCTAGACCCTGACAGTCCGGCCCCATGTGTCGATGGTTTTCTCGGTCCCTCGTGGTCCGAGGTCGATTCCGCTGCACAGATTCATGCGCCAGGGCCTCCTGCAGATAACTCACTTTGATTTATTGCGCTATCTCTAATAGCACCCGAGATATCACCAGATATATATTGGATTTTTCCCTGACCCTGACAGTCCGGCCCCGTGAGACGGTGGTTTTCTCGGCCCCTGGTGGTCCGAGGTCGTTCCCGCTGCACAGATTCATGCGCCAGGGCCCCCTGCAGATAATTCACTTTGGTTTATTGCGCTATCTCTAATAGCACCCGAGATATCACGAGATATATATTGGATTTTCCCCTGACCCTGAGTGTCCGGCCCAATGAGACTGTGGTTTTCTCGGCCCCTGGTGGTCCGAGGTCGTTCCCGCTGAACAGACTCATGCGCCAGGGCCTCCTACAGACAATGAACTTTGATTTCTTGCGCTATCTGTAATAGCACCCAAGATATCACCAGATATATATTGGATTTTTCCCTGAACCTGAGTGTCCGGCCCCATGCGACGGTGGTTCTCTCGGCCCCTGGTGGTCCGAGGTCGCTCCCGCTGCCCAGATTCATGCGCCAGGGCCTCCTACAGACAATGAACTTTGATTTATTGGGCTATCTGTAATAGCACCGGAGATATCACCAGATATATATTGGATTTTCCCCTGACCCTGAGTGTCCGGCCCCATGCGACGGTGGTTTTCTCGGCCCCTGGTGGTCCGAGGTCGTTTCCGGTGCACAGATTCATGCGCCAGGGCCTCCGACAGACTATGCACTTTGATTTATTGCGCTATCTGTAATAGCACCCGAGATATCACCAGATATATATTGGATTTTTCCTAGACCCTGACAGTTCGGCCCCATGTGTCGATGGTTTTCTCAGTCCCTCGTGGTCCGAGGTCGATCCCGCTGCACAGATTCATGCGCTAGGGCCTCCTGCAGATAATTCACTTTGATTTATTGCGCTATCTCTAATAGCACCCGAGATATCTCCAGATATATATTGGATTTTTCCCTGACCCTGACAGTCCGGCCCCGTGAGACGGTGGTTTTCTCGGCCCCTGGTGGTCCGAGGTCGTTCCCGCTGCACAGATTCATGCGCCAGGGCCACCTGCAGATAATTCACTTTGGTTTATTGCGCTATCGCTAATAGCACCCGAGATATCACGAGATATATATTGGATTTTCCCCTGACCCTGAGTGTCCGGCCCCATGAGACTGCGGTTTTATCGGCCCCTGGTGGTCCGAGGTCGTTCCCGCTGAACAGACTCATGCGCCAGGGCCTCCTACAGACAATGAACTTTGATTTATGCGCTATCTGTAATAGCACCCAAGATATCACCAGATATATATTGGATTTTTCCCTGAACCTGAGCGTCCGGCCCCATGCGACGGTGGTTCTCTCGGCCCCTGGTGGTCCGAGGTCGCTCCCGCTGCCCAGATTCATGCGCCAGGGCCTCCTACAGACAATGAACTTTGATTTATTGGGCTATCTGTAATAGCACCCGAGATATCACCAGATATATATTGGATTTTCCCCTGACCCTGAGTGTCCGGCCCCATGCGACGGTGGTTTTCTCGGCCCCTGGTGGTCCGAGGTCGTTCCCGCTGCACAGATTCATGCGCCAGGGCCTCCTACAGACAATGCACTTTGATTTATTGCGCTATCTGTAATAGCACCCGAGATATCACCAGATATATATTGGATTTTTCCTAGACCCTGACAGTCCGGCCCCATGTGTCGATGGTTTTCTCGGTCCCTCGTGGTCCGAGGTCGATCCCGCTGCACAGATTCATGCGCCAGGGCTTCCTACAGACAATGCACTTTGATGTATTGGGCTACCTGTAATAGCACCGGAGATATCACCAGATATATATTGGATTTTCCCCTGACCCTGAGTGTCCGGCCCCATGAGACTGTGGTTTTCTCGGCCCCTGGTGGTCCGAGGTCGTTCCCGCTGCACAGATTCATGCGACAGGGCCTCCTGCAGATAATTTACTTTGGTTTATTGCGCTATCTCTAATAGCACCCGAGATATCACCAGATATATATTGGATTTTCCCCTGACCCTGAGTGTCCGGCCCCATGAGACTGTGGTTTTCTCGGCCCCTGGTGGTCCGAGGTCGTTCCCGCTGCACAGATTTATGCGCCAGGGCCTCCTACAGACTATGCACTTTGATTTATTGGGCTATCTGTAATAGCACCCGAGATATCACCAGATATATATTGGATTTTCCCCTGACCCTGAGTGTCCGGCCCCATGCGACGGTGGTTTTCTCGGCCCCTGGTGGTCCGAGGTCGTTCCCGCTGCACAGATTCATGCGCCAGGGCCTCCTACAGACAATGCACTTTGATTTATTGCGCTATCTGTAATAGCACCCGAGATATGACCAGATATATATTGGATTTTTCCCTGACCCTGAGTATCCGGCCCCATGAGACGATGGTTCTCTCGGCCCCTGGTGGTCCGAGGTCGCTCCCGCTGCCCAGATTCATGCGCCAGGGCCTCCTACAGACAATGAACTTTGATTTATTGCGCTATCTGTAATAGCACCCGAGATATGACCAGATATATATTGGATTTTTCCCTGACCCTGACAGTCCGGCCCCGTGAGACGGTGGTTTTCTCGGCCCCTGGTGGTCCGAGGTCGTTCCCGCTGCACAGATTCATGCGCCGGGGCCCCCTGCAGATAATTCACTTTGGTTTATTGCGCTATCTCTAATAGCACCCGAGATATCACCAGATATATATTGGATTTTCCCCTGACCCTGAGTGTCCGGCCCCATGAGACTGTGGTTTTCTCGGCCCCTGGTAGTCCGAGGTCGTTCCCGCTGCACAGCTTCATGCGCCAGGGCCTCCTGCAGATAATTCACTTTGGTTTATAGCGCTATCTCTAATAGCACCCGAGATATCACCAGATATATATTGGATTTTCCACTGACCCTGAGTGTCCGGCCCCATAAGACTGTGGTTTTCTCGGCCCCTGGTGGTCCGAGGTCGTTCCCGCTGAACAGACTCATGCGCCAGGGCCTCCTACAGACAATGAACTTTAATGTATTGGGCTATCTGTAATTGCACCGGAGATATCACCAGATATATATTGGATTTTCCCCTGACCCTGAGTGTCCGGCCCCATGAGACTGTGGTTTTCTCGGCCCCTGGTGGTCCGAGGTCGTTCCCGCTGCACAGATTCATGCGCCAGGGCTCCTACAGACAATGCACTTTGAAGTATTGCGCTATCTGTAATAGCACCGGAGATATCACCAGATATATATTGGATTTTCCCCTGACCCTGAGTGCCCGGCCCCATGAGACTGTGGTTATTTCGGCCCCTGGTGGTCCGAGGTCGTTCCCGCTGCACAGATTCATGCGCCAGGGCCTCCTGCAGATAATTCACTTTGGTTTATTGCGCTATCTCTAATAGCACCCGAGATATCACCAGATATATAATAGATTTTTCCTTGACCCTGAGTGTCCGGCAACATGAGACTGCGGTTTTCTCGGCCCCTGGTGGTCCGAGGTCGTTCCCGCTGCACAGATTTATGCGCCAGGGCCTCCTACAGACTATGCACTTTGATTTATTGGGCTATCTGTAATAGCACCAGAGATATCACCAGATATATATTGGATTTTCCCCTGACCCTGAGCGTCCGGCCCCATGAGACTGTGGTATTCTCGGCCCCTGGTGGTCCGAGGTCGTTCCTGCTGCCCAGATTCATGCGCCAGGGCCTCCTGCAGATAATTCACTTTGGTTTATTGCGCTATCTCTAATAGCACCCGAGATATCACAAGATATATATTGGATTTTCCCCTGACCCTGACTGTCCGGCAACATGAGACTGCGGTTTTCTCGGCCCCTGGTGGTCCGAGGTCGTTCCCGCTGAACAGACTCATGCGCCAGGGCCTCCTACAGACAATGAACTTTGATTTATTGCGCTATCTGTAATAGCACCCGAGATATCACCAGATATATATTGGATTTTTCCCTGAACCTAAGTGTCCGGCCCCATGCGACGGTGGTTTTCTCGGCCCCTGGTGCTCCGAGGTCGTTCCCGCTGCACAGATTCATGCGACAGGGCCTCCTGCAGATAATTGACTTTGGTTTATTGCGCTATCTCTAATAGCACCCGAGATATGACCAGATAGATATTGGATTTTTCCCTGACCCTGAGTGTCCGGCCCCATGCGACGGTGGTTTTCTCGGCCCCTGGTGGTCCGAGGTCGTTCCCGCTGCACAGATTCATGCGCCAGGGCTTCCTACAGACAATGCACTTTGAAGTATTGGGCTATCTGTAACAGCACCGGAGATATCACCAGATATATATTGGATTTTCCCCTGACCCTGAGTGTCCGGCCCCATGAGACTGTGGTTTTCTCGGCCCCTGGTGGTCCGAGGTCGTTCCCGCTGAACAGACTCATGCGCCAGGGCCTCCTACAGACAATGAACTTTGTTTTATTGCGCTATCTGTAATTGCACCGGAGATATCACCAGATATATATTGGATTTTCCCCTGACCCTGAGTGTCCGGCCCCATGAGACTGTGGTTTTCTCGGCCCCTGGTGGTCCGAGGTCGTTCCCGCTGCACAGATTCATGCGCCAGGGCTCCTACAGACAATGCACTTTGAAGTATTGCGCTATCTGTAATAGCACCGGAGATATCACCAGATATATATTGGATTTTCCCCTGACCCTGAGTGCCCGGCCCCATGAGACTGTGGTTATTTCGGCCCCTGGTGGTCCGAGGTCGTTCCCGCTGCACAGATTCATGCGCCAGGGCCTCCTGCAGATAATTCACTTTGGTTTATTGCGCTATCTCTAATAGCACCCGAGATATCACCAGATATATATTGGATTTTTCCCTGAACCTAAGTGTCCGGCCCCATGCGACGGTGGTTTTCTCGGCCCCTGGTGCTCCGAGGTCGTTCCCGCTGCACAGATTCATGCGACAGGGCCTCCTGCAGATAATTGACTTTGGTTTATTGCGCTATCTCTAATAGCACCCGAGATATGACCAGATAGATATTGGATTTTTCCCTGACCCTGAGTGTCCGGCCCCATGCGACGGTGGTTTTCTCGGCCCCTGGTGGTCCGAGGTCGTTCCCGCTGCACAGATTCATGCGCCAGGGCTTCCTACAGACAATGCACTTTGAAGTATTGGGCTATCTGTAATAGCACCGGAGATATCACCAGATATATATTGGATTTTCCCCTGACCCTGAGTGTCCGGCCCCATGAGACTGTGGTTTTCTCGGCCCCTGGTGGTCCGAGGTCGTTCCCGCTGAACAGACTCATGCGCCAGGGCCTCCTACAGACAATGAACTTTGTTTTATTGCGCTATCTGTAATAGCACCCGAGATATCACCAGATATATATTGGATTTTTCCCTGAACCTAAGTGTCCGGCCCCATGCGACGGTGGTTTTCTCGGCCACTGGTGCTCCGAGGTCGTTCCCGCTGCACAGATTCATGCGACAGGGCCTCCTGCAGATAATTGACTTTGGTTTATTGCGCTATCTCTAATAGCACCCGAGATATGACCAGATAGATATTGGATTTTTCCCTGACCCTGAGTGTCCGGCCCCATGCCACGGTGGTTTTCTCGGCCCCTGGTGGTCCGAGGTCGTTCCCGCTGCACAGATTCATGCGCCAGGGCTTCCTACAGACAATGCACTTTGAAGTATTGGGCTCTCTGTAATAGCACCGGAGATATCACCAGATATATATTGGATTTTCCCCTGACCCTGAGTGTCCGGCCCCATGAGACTGTGGTTTTCTCGGCCCCTGGTGGTCCGAGGTCGTTCCCGCTGGACAGACTTATGCGCCAGGGCCTCCTACAGACTATGCACTTTGATTTATTGGGCTATCTGTAATAGCACCCGAGATATCACCAGATATATATTGGATTTTCCCCTGACCCTGAGCGTCCGGCCCCATGAGACTGCGGTTTTCTCGGCCCCTGGTTGTCCGAGGTCGTTCCCGCTGCACAGATTTATGCGCCAGGGCCTCCTACAGACTATGCACTTTGAGTTATTGCGCTATCTGTAATAGCACCCGAGATATCACCAGATATATAATAGATTTTTCCTTGACCCTGAGTGTCCGGCCCCATGAGACGATGGTTTTCTCGGCCCCTGGTGGTCCGAGGTCGTTCCCGCTGCACAGATTCATGCGCCAGGGCCTCCTGCAGATAATTCACTTTGATTTATTGCGCTATCTCTAATAGCACCCGAGATATCACCAGATATATATTGGATTTTCCCCTGACCCTGACATTCCGGCCCCGTGAGACGGTGGTTTTCTCGGCCCCTGGTGGTCCGAGGTCGTTCCCGCTGCACAGATTCATGCGCCGGGGCCCCCTGCAGATAATTCACTTTGGTTTATTGCGCTATCTCTAATAGCACCCGAGATATCACCAGATATATATTGGATTTTCCACTGACCCTGAGTGTCCGGCCGAAAAAGACTGTGGTTTTCTCGGCCCCTGGTGGTCCGAGGTCGTTCCCGCTGAACAGACTCATGCGCCAGGGCCTCCTACAGACAATGAACTTTGATTTATTGCGATATCTTTAATAGCACCCGGGATATCACCAGATATATATTGGATTTTTCCCTGAACCTGAGTGTCCGGCAACATGAGACTGCGGTTTTCTCGGCCCCTGGTGGTCCGAGGTCGTTCCCGCTGACCACATTCATGCGCCAGGGCCTCGAGCAGATAATTCACTTTGGTTTATTGCGCTATCTCCAATAGCACCCGAGATATCACCAGATATATATTGGATTTTCCCCTGACCCTGACAGCCCGGCCCCGTGAGACGGTGGTTTTCTCGGCCCCTGGTGGTCCGAGGTCGTTCCCGCTGCACAGATTCAAGCGACAGGGCCTCCTGCAGATAATTAACTTTGGTTTATTGCGTTATCTCTAATAGCACCCGAGATATGACCAGATATATATTGTATTTTTCCCTGACCCTGAGTGTCCGGCCCCATGCGACTGTGGTTTTCTCGGCCCCTGGTGGTCCGAGGTCGTTCCCGCTGCACAGATTCATGCGCCAGGGCTTCCTACAGACAATGCACTTTGATGTATTGGGCTATCTGTAATAGCACCGGAGATATCACCAGATATATAATAGATTTCTCCTTGACCCTGAGTGGCCGGCCCCATGAGACGGTGGTTTTCTCGGCCCCTGGTGGTCCGAGGTCGTTCCTGCTGCACAGATTTATGCGCCAGGGCCTCCTACAGGCAATGCACTTTGGTTTATTGCGCTATCTGTAATAGCACCCGATATATCACCAGATATATGCTGGATTTTTACATGGCCTTGGGTGACGAATTCCGAATATCTGTAATTTTCTCGGACCCTGGTGGTCCGAGGTCGTTCCTGCTTCACAGATTCATGCGCCAGGGCTTCCTGCAGACCATGCACTTTGATTTATCGCGCTATCTGTAATAGAACCCGAGATATCACCAGCTATATGCTGGATTTTTACATGACCTTGGGTGACGAATTCCGAATATCTGTAATTTTCTCGGCCCCTGGTGGTCCGAGGGCGTTCCCGCTGCCCAGATTCATGCGCCAGGGCCTCCTACAGACAATGCACTTTGATTTATCGCGCTATCTGTAATAGAACCCGATATATCACCAGATATATGCTGGATTTTTACATGACATTGGGTGACGGATACCGAAAATCTGTTATTTTCTCGGCCCCTGGTGGTCGGAGGTCGTTCCTGCTGCACAGATTCATGCGTCACGGCCTCCTACAGACAATACACTTTGATTTATTGCGCTATCTGTTATAGCACCCGAGATATCACCAGATATATATTGGATTCTTCCCTGACCATGACAGTCCGGCCCCATGAGACGGTGGTTTCCTCGGCCCCTGGTGGTTCGAGGTCGTTCCCGCAGCCCAGATTCATGCACCACGGCCTCCTGCAGATAATTCACTTTGGTTTATTGCGCTATCTGTAATAGCACCGGTGATATCACCAGATATATATTGGATTTTTCCCTGACCCTGAGCGTCCGGCCCCATGAGACTGTGGTTTTTTCGGCCCCTGGTGTTCCGAGGTCGTTCCCGCTGCACAGATTCATGAGCCAGGGCTTCCTGCCGATAATTCACTTTGGTTTATTGCGCTATCTCGAATAGCACCCTAGATATCACCAGATATATATTGGATTTTCCCCTGACCCTGAGTGACCGGCCCCCTGAGACGGTGGTTTTCTCGTCCCCATGGTTATCCGAGGTCGCTCCCGCTGCACAGATGCATGCGCCAGGGCCACCTGCAGATAATTCACTTTGGTTTATTGCGCTATCTGTAATAGCACCCGAGATATCACCAGATATATATTGGATTCTTCCCTGACCATGACAGTCCGGCCCCATGAGACGGTGGTTTCCTCTGCCCCTGGTGGTCCGAGGTCGTTCCCGCAGCCCAGATTCATGCACCAGGGCCTCCTGCAGATAATTGACTTTGGTTTATTGCGCTATCTCTAATAGCACCCGAGATATGACCAGATATATATTGGATTTTTCCCTGACCCTGAGTGTCCGGCCCCATGCGACTGTGGTTTTCTCGGCCCCTGGTGGTCCGAGGTCGTTCCCGCTGCACAGATTCATGCGCCAGGGCTTCCTACAGACAATGCACTTTGATGTATTGGGCTATCTGTAATAGCACCGGAGATATCACCAGATATATATTGGATTTTCCCCTGACCCTGACAGTCCGGCCCCATGTGTCGATGGTTTTCTCGGTCCCTCGGGGTCCGAGGTCGATCCCGCTGCACAGATTCATGCGCCAGGGCCTCCTGCAGATAATTCACTTTGATTTATTGCGCTATCTCTAATAGCACCCGAGATATCACCAGATATATATTGGATTTTTCCCTGACCCTGACAGTCTGGCCCCATGAGACAGTGATTTTCTCGGTCTCTGGTGGTCCGAGGTCGTTGCCGCTGCACAGATTCATGCGCCAGGGCCTCCCGCAGACAATGCACTTTGATTTATTGCGCTATCTCTAATAGCACTCGAGATATCACCAGATATATATTGGATTCTTCCCTGACCATGACAGTCCGGCCCCATGAGACGGTGATTTTCTCGGCCCCTGGTGTTCCAAGGTCGTTCCCGCTGCAAAGGTTCATGCGCCAGGGCATCCTACAGACAATGCACTTTGGTTTATTGCGCTATCTCTAATAGCACCCGAGATATCACCGGATGTATATTTGATTTTTCCCTGACCCTGAGTGTCCGGCCCCATGAGACGGTGGTTTTCTCGGCCCCTGGTGGTCCGAGGTCTTCCCGCTGCACAGATTTATGCGCCAGGGCCTCCTACAGACTATGCACTTTGATTTATTGGGCTATCTGTAATAGCACCCGAGATATCACCAGATATATATTGGATTTTCCCCTGAACCTGAGTGTCCGGCAGCATGAGACTGCGGTTTTCTCGGCCCCTGGTGGTCCGAGGTCGTTCCCGCTGACCAGATTCATGCGCCAGGGCCTCCAGCAGATAATTCACTTTGGTTTATTGCGCTATCTCTAATAGCACCCGAGATATCACCAGATATATATTGGATTTTTCCCTGACCCTGAGTGTCCGGCCCCATGCGACTGTGGTTTTCTCGGCCCCTGGTGGTCCGAGGTCGTTCCCGCAGCACAGATTCATGCGCCAGGGCTTCCTACAGACAATGCACTTTGATGTATTGGGCTACCTGTAATAGCACCGGAGATATCACCAGATATATATTGGATTTTCCCCTGACCCTGAGTGTCCGGCCCCATGAGACTGTGGTTTTCTCGGCCCCTGGTGGTCCGAGGTCGTTCCCGCTGCACAGATTCATGCGCCAGGGCCTCCTGCAGATAATTCACTTTGGTTTATAGCGCTATCTCTAATAGCACCCGAGATATCACCAGATATATATTGGATTTTCCACTGACCCTGAGTGTCCGGCCCCATGAGACTGTGGTTTTCTCGGCCCCTGGTGGTCCGAGGTCGTTCCCGCTGAACAGACTCATGCGCCAGGGCCTCCTACAGACAATGAACTTTGATTTATTGCGATATCTTTAATAGCACCCGGGATATCACCAGATATATATTGGATTTTTCCCTGAACCTGAGTGTACGGCAACATGAGACTGCGGTTTTCTCGGCCCCTGGTGGTCCGAGGTCGTTCCCGCTGACCACATTCATGCGCCAGGTCCTCGAGCAGATAATTCACTTTGGTTTATTGCGCTATCTCTAATAGCACCCGAGATATCACCAGATATATATTGGATTTTTCCCTGACCCTGACCGTCCGGAACCATGTGTCGATGGTTTTCTCGGTCCCTCGTGGTCCGGGGTCGATCCCGCTGCACAGATTCATGCGCCAGGGCCCCCTGCAGATAATTCACTTTGGTTTATTGCGCTATCTCCAATAGCACCCGAGATATCACCAGATATATATTGGATTTTCCCCTGACCCTGACAGCCCGGCCCCGTGAGACGGTGGTTTTCTCGGCCCCTGGTGGTCCGAGGTCGTTCCCGCTGCACAGATTCAAGCGACAGGGCCTCCTGCAGATAATTAACTTTGGTTTATTGCGTTATCTCTAATAGCACCCGAGATATGACCAGATATATATTGTATTTTTCCCTGACCCTGAGTGTCCGGCCCCATGCGACTGTGGTTTTCTCGGCCCCTGGTGGTCCGAGGTCGTTCCCGCTGCACAGATTCATGCGCCAGGGCTTCCTACAGACAATGCACTTTGATGTATTGGGCTATCTGTAATAGCACCGGAGATATCACCAGATATATAATAGATTTCTCCTTGACCCTGAGTGTCCGGCCCCATGAGACGGTGGTTTTCTCGGCCCCTGGTGGTCCGAGGTCGTTCCTGCTGCACAGATTTATGCGCCAGGGCCTCCTACAGGCAATGCACTTTGGTTTATTGCGCTATCTGTAATAGCACCCGATATATCACCAGATATATGCTGGATTTTTACATGGCCTTGGGTGACGAATTCCGAATATCTGTAATTTTCTCGGACCCTGGTGGTCCGAGGTCGTTCCTGCTTCACAGATTCATGCGCCAGGGCTTCCTGCAGACCATGCACTTTGATTTATCGCGCTATCTGTAATAGAACCCGAGATATCACCAGCTATATGCTGGATTTTTACATGACCTTGGGTGACGAATTCCGAATATCTGTAATTTTCTCGGCCCCTGGTGGTCCGAGGTCGTTCCCGCTGCCCAGATTCATGCGTCAGGGCCTCCTACAGACAATGCACTTTGATTTATGGGGCTATCTGTAATAGCACCCGAGATATCACCAGATATATAATGGATTTTTCCCAGACCCTGAGTGTCCGGCCCCATGAGACGGTGGTTTTCTCGGCCCCTGGTGGTCCGAGGTCGTTCCCACTGCACGGATTCATGCGCCAGGGCCTCCTTCAGGTAATTCACTTTGGTTTATTGCGCTATCTGTAATAGCACCCGAGATATCACCAGATATATATTGGATTTTTCCCTGACCCTGAGTGTCCGGCCCCATGAGACGGTGGTTTTCTCGGCCCCTGGTGTACCGAGGTCGTTCCCGCTGCACAGAACCATGCGCCAGGGGATCCTGCAGACAATGCACTTTGATTTATCGCGCTATCTCTAATAGCACCCGAGATATCACCAGATATATATTGGATTTTTCCCTGACCCTGACAGTCTGGCCCCATGAGACGGTGATTTTCTCGGTCTCTGGTGGTCCGAGGTCGTTGCCGCTGCACAGATTCATGCGCCAGGGCCTCCCGCAGACAATGCACTTTGATTTATTGCGCTATCTGTAATAGCACCCGAGATATCACCAGATATATGCTGGATTTTTACATGACCTTGGGTGACGAATTCCGAATATCTGTAATTTTCTCGGCCCCTGGTGGTCCGAGGGCGTTCCCGCTGCCCAGATTCATGCGCCAGGGCCTCCTACAGACAATGCACTTTGATTTATCGCGCTATCTGTAATAGAACCCGATATATCACCAGATATATGCTGGATTTTTACATGACATTGGGTGACGGATACCGAAAATCTGTTATTTTCTCGGCCCCTGGTGGTCGGAGGTCGTTCCTGCTGCACAGATTCATGCGTCACGGCCTCCTACAGACAATACACTTTGATTTATTGCGCTATCTGTTATAGCACCCGAGATATCACCAGATATATATTGGATTTTCCCCTGACCCTGAGTGACCGGCCCCCTGAGACGGTGGTTTTCTCGTCCCCATGGTTATCCGAGGTCGCTCCCGCTGCACAGATGCATGCGCCAGGGCCACCTGCAGATAATTCACTTTGGTTTATTGCGCTATCTGTAATAGCACCCGAGATATCACCAGATATATATTGGATTCTTCCCTGACCATGACAGTCCGGCCCCATGAGACGGTGGTTTCCTCGGCCCCTGGTGGTCCGAGGTCGTTCCCGCAGCCCAGATTCATGCACCAGGGCCTCCTGCAGATAATTGACTTTGGTTTATTGCGCTATCTCTAATAGCACCCGAGATATGACCAGATATATATTGGATTTTTCCCTGACCCTGAGTGTCCGGCCCCATGCGACTGTGGTTTTCTCGGCCCCTGGTGGTCCGAGGTCGTTCCCGCTGCACAGATTCATGCGCCAGGGCTTCCTACAGACAATGCACTTTGATGTATTGGGCTATCTGTAATAGCACCGGAGATATCACCAGATATATATTGGATTTTCCCCTGACCCTGACAGTCCGGCCCCATGTGTCGATGGTTTTCTCGGTCCCTCGGGGTCCGAGGTCGATCCCGCTGCACAGATTCATGCGCCAGGGCCTCCTGCAGATAATTCACTTTGATTTATTGCGCTATCTCTAATAGCACCCGAGATATCACCAGATATATATTGGATTTTTCCCTGACCCTGACAGTCTGGCCCCATGAGACAGTGATTTTCTCGGTCTCTGGTGGTCCGAGGTCGTTGCCGCTGCACAGATTCATGCGCCAGGGCCTCCCGCAGACAATGCACTTTGATTTATTGCGCTATCTCTAATAGCACTCGAGATATCACCAGATATATATTGGATTCTTCCCTGACCATGACAGTCCGGCCCCATGAGACGGTGATTTTCTCGGCCCCTGGTGTTCCAAGGTCGTTCCCGCTGCAAAGGTTCATGCGCCAGGGCATCCTACAGACAATGCACTTTGGTTTATTGCGCTATCTGTAATAGCACCCGAGATATCACCAGATATATGCTGTATTTTTACATGACCTTGGGTGACGAATTCCGAATATCTGTAATTTTCTCGGCCCCTGGTGGTCCGAGGTCGTTCCTGCTGCACAGATTCATGCGCAAGGACCTCCTACGGACAATGCACTTTGATTTATTGCGCTATCTCTAATAGCACCCGAGATATCACCGGATGTATATTTGATTTTTCCCTGACCCTGAGTGTCCGGCCCCATGAGACGGTGGTTTTCTCGGCCCCTGGTGGTCCGAGGTCGTTCCCGCTGCACAGATTCGTGCACCAGGGCCGCCTGCAGATAATTCACTTTGGTTTATTGCGCTATCTCTATTAGCACCCGAGATATCACCAGATATATGCTGGATTTTTACATGACCTTGGGTGACGGATACCGAAAATCTGTAATTTTCTTGGCCCCTGGTGGTCCGAGGTCGTTGCTGCTGCACGGACTCATGCGCCAGGGCCTCCTGCAGACAATGCACTTTGATATATCGCGCTATCTGTAATAGCACCCGAGATATCACCAGATATATATTGGTTTTTTCCCCGACCCTGAGTGTGCGGCCCCATGAGACGGTGGTTTTCGCGGACCCTGTTGGTCCGAGGTCGTTCCCGCTGCACAGATGCATGCGCCAGGGCCTCCTGCGGTTAATTCACTTTTATTTATCGCGCTATCTCTCATAGCACCTGAGATATCACCAGATATATATTGGATTTTCCCCTGACCCTAAGTGTCCGGCCCCATGAGACTGTGGTTTTCTCGGTCCCTGGTGGTCCGAGGTCGTTCCCGCTGCACAGATTTATGCGCCACGGCCTCCTACAGACAATGCACTTTGATTTATTGCGCTATCTGTAATAGCACCGGAGATATCACCAGATATATATTGGATTTTTCCTTGACCCTGAGTGTCCGGTCCCATGAGACGGTGGTTTTCTCGGCCCCTGGTGGTCCGAGGTCGTTCCTGCTGCACAGATCCATGCGCAAGGGCCTCCTACGGACAATGAACTTTGATTTATTGCGCTATCTGTAATAGCACCCGAGATATCACCAGATATATATTGGATTTCCCCCTGACCCTGAGTGTCCGGCCCAATGAGAGGGTGGTTTTCTCGGCCCCTGGTGGTCCGAGGTCGTCCCCGCTGCACAGATTCATGAGCCAGGGCCTCCTGCAGATAATGCATTTTGATTTATTGCGCTATCTGTAATAGCACCCGAGATATCACCAGATATATATTGGATTTTTCCCTGACCCTGAGTGTCCGGCCCCATGAGTCGGTGGTTTTCTCGGCCCCTGGTGGTCCGAGGTCGTTCCCGCTGCACAGATTCATGCGCCAGGGCCGCCTGCAGATAATTCACTTTGGTTTATTGCGCTATCTGTAATAGCACCCGAGATATCACCAAATATATATTGGATTTTTCCCTGACCCTGAGTGTCCGGCCCCATGAGACTGTGGTTTTCTCGGCCCCTGGTGGTTCGAGGTCGTTCCCGCTGCACAGATTCATGCGCCAGGGCCTCCTGCAGATAATTCACTTTGGTTTATTGGGCCATCTGTAATAGCACCCGAGATGTCACCAGATATATATTGGATTTTTCCCTGACCTTGAGTGTCCGGCCCCACGAGACGGAGGTTTTCTTGGCCCCTGGTGGCCCGAGGTCGTTCCCGCTGCACACATGCATGCGCCAGGGCCTCCTGCAGATAATTCACTTTGGTTTATTGCGCTATCTATAATAGCACCCGAGATATCACCAGATATATATTGGATTTTTCCCTGACCCTGAGTGTCCGGCCCCATGAGAAGGAGGCTTTCTTGGCCCCTGGTGATCCGAGGTCGTTCCCGCTGCACACATGCATGCGCCAGGCCCACCTGCAGATAATTCACTTTGGTTTATTGCGCTATCTGTAATAGCACCCGAGATATCACCAGATATATATTAGATTTTTCCCTGACCTTGTGAGTCCGGCCCCATGAGACGGAGGTTTTCTCGGCCCGTGGTGGTCCGAGGTCGTTCCTGCTTCACAGATTCATGCGCCAGGGCCTCCCGCAGACAATGCACTTTGATTTATTGCGCTCTCTCTAATAGCACCCGAGATATCACCAGATATATATTGGATTTTCCCCTGACCCTGAGTGTCCGGCCCCATGAGACGGTGGTTTTCTCGGCCCCTGGTTGTCCGAGGTCGATCTCGCTGCACAGATTCATGAGCCAGGGCCTCCTGCAGATAATGCATTTTGATTTATTGCGCTATCTGTAATAGCACCCGAGATATCACCAGATATATATTGGATTTTTCCCCGACCCTGAGTGTGCGGCCCCATGAGACGGTGGTTTTCGCGGCCACTGTTGGTCCGAGGTCGTTCCCGCTGCACAGATTAATGTGACAGGGCCTCCTACAGACAATGCACTTTGATTTATTGCGCTATCTGTAATAGCACCGGAGATATAACCAGATATATATTGGATTTTCCCCTGACCCTGTGTGTCCGGCCCCATGAGACGGTGGTTTTCTCGGCCCCTGGTGGTCCGAGGTCGTTCCTGCTGCACAGATTCATGCGCAAGGACCACCTACGGACAACGCACTTTGATTTATTGCGCAATCTCTAATAGCACCGGTGATATCACCAGATATATATTGGATTTTCCCCTGACCCTGAGTGTCCGGCCCCATGAGACGGTGGTTTTCTCGGCCCCTGGTGGTCCGAGGTCGTTCCTGCTGCACAGATTTATGCGCCAGGGCCTCCTACAGACAATGCACTTTGATTTATTGCGCTATCTCTAATAGCACCCGAGATATCACCAGATATATATTGGATTTTCCCCTGACCCTGAGTGTCCGGCCCCATGAGACGGTGGTTTTCTCGGCCCCTGGTGGTCCAAGGTCGTTCCTGCTGCACAGATTTATGCGCCAGGGCCTCCTACAGACAATGCACTTTGATTTATTGCGCTATCCCTATTAGCACCCGAGATATCACCAGATATATGCTGGATTTTTACATGACCTTGGGTGACGGATACCGAAAATCTGTAATTTTCTTGGCCCCTGGTGGTCCGAGGTCGTTCCCGCTGCACAGATTTATGCGCCAGGGCCTCCTACAGACAATGCACTTTGATATATCGCGCTATCTGTAATAGCACCCGAGATATCACCAGATATATATTGGTTTTTTCCCCGACCCTGAGTGTGCGGCCCCATGAGACGGTGGTTTTCGCGGACCCTGTTGGTCCGAGGTCGTTCCCGCTGCACAGATGCATGCGCCAGGGCCTCCTGCGGATAATTCACTTTTATTTATCGCGCTATCTCTCATAGCACCCGAGATATCACCAGATATATATTGGATTTTCCCCTGACCCTAAGTGTCCGGCCCCATGAGACTGTGGTTTTCTCGGTCCCTGGTGGTCCGAGGTCGTTCCCGCTGCACAGATTTATGCGCCACGGCCTCCTACAGACAATGCACTTTGATTTATTGCGCTATCTGTAATAGCACCGGAGATATCACCAGATATATATTGGATTTTTCCTTGACCCTGAGTGTCCGGTCCCATGAGACGGTGGTTTTCTCGGCCCCTGGTGGTCCGAGGTCGTTCCTGCTGCACAGATCCATGCGCAAGGGCCTCCTACGGACAATGAACTTTGATTTATTGCGCTATCTGTAATAGCACCCGAGATATCACCAGATATATATTGGATTTCCCCCTGACCCTGAGTGTCCGGCCCAATGAGAGGGTGGTTTTCTCGGCCCCTGGTGGTCCGAGGTCGTCCCCGCTGCACAGATTCATGAGCCAGGGCCTCCTGCAGATAATGCATTTTGATTTATTGCGCTATCTGTAATAGCACCCGAGATATCACCAGATATATATTGGATTTTTCCCTGACCCTGAGTGTCCGGCCCCATGAGACGGTGGTTTTCTCGGCCCCTGGTGGTCCGAGGTCGTTCCCGCTGCACAGATTCATGCGCCAGGGCCGCCTGCAGATAATTCACTTTGGTTTATTGCGCTATCTGTAATAGCACCCGAGATATCACCAAATATATATTGAATTTTTCCCTGACCCTGAGTGTCCGGCCCCATGAGACTGTGGTTTTCTCGGCCCCTGGTGATTCGAGGTCGTTCCCGCTGCACAGATTCATGCGCCAGGGCGTCCTGCAGATAATTCACTTTGGTTTATTGGGCCATCTGTAATAGCACCCGAGATGTCACCAGATATATATTGGATTTTTCCCTGACCTTGAGTGTCCGGCCCCATGAGACGGAGGTTTTCTTGGCCCCTGGTGGCCCGAGGTCGTTCCCGCTGCACACATGCATGCGCCAGGGCCTCCTGCAGATAATTCACTTTGGTTTATTGCGCTATCTATAATAGCACCCGAGATATCACCAGATATATATTGGATTTTTCCCTGACCCTGAGTGTCCGGCCCCATGAGAAGGAGGCTTTCTTGGCCCCTGGTGATCCGAGGTCGTTCCCGCTGCACACATGCATGCGCCAGGCCCACCTGCAGATAATTCACTTTGGTTTATTGCGCTATCTGTAATAGCACCCGAGATATCACCAGATATATATTAGATTTTTCCCTGACCTTGTGAGTCCGGCCCCATGAGACGGAGGTTTTCTTGGCCCCTGGTGGTCCGAGGTCGTCCCCGCTGCCCAGATTCATGCGCTAGGGCCTCCTGCAGACAATGCACTTTGATATATCGCGCTATCTGTAATAGCACCCGAGATATCACCAGATATATATTGGTTTTTTCCCCGACCCTGAGTGTGCGGCCCCATGAGACGGCTGTTTTCTCGGCCCCTGGTGGTCTGAGGTCGGTCCCGCTGCACAGATTCATGCGCCAGGGCCTCCTGCAGATAATTCACTTTGGTTTATTGCGCTATCTCTAATAGCACCAGAGATATCACCAGATATATATTGGCTTTTCCCCTGACCCTGAGTGTCCGTCCCCATGAGACTGTGGATTTCTCGGACCCTGGTGGTCCGAGGTCGTTCCCGCTGCCCAGATTCATGCGCCTGGGTCACCTACAGACAATGCACTTTGATTTATTGCGCTATCTGTAATAGCACCCGAGATATCACCGGATATATATTGGCTTTTCCCCTGACCCTGAGTCTCCGACCCCATGAGACGGTGGTTTTCTCGGCCCCTGGTGGTCCGATCTCGTTCCCGCTGGCCAGATTCATGCGGTAGGGACTCCTACAGACAATGCACTTTGATTTATTGCGCTATCTCAACTAGCACCCGAGATATCACCAGATATATATTGGATTTTTCCCTGACCCTGACAGTCCGGCCCCATGATACGGTGATTTTCTCGGCCCCTGGTTGTCCGAGTTCGTTCCCGCTGAACAGATTCATGCGCCAGGGCTTCCTGCAGACAATGCACTTTGACTTATCGCGCTATCTGTAATAGAACCCGAGATATCACCATATATATGCTGGATTCTTACATGACCTTGGGTGACGAATTCCGAATATCTGTAATTTTCTCGGCCCCTGGTGGTCCGAGGTCGTTCCTGCTTCACAGATTCATGCGCCAGGGCCTCCTACAGACAATGCACTTTGATTTATTGCGCTATCTGTAATACCACCCGAGAAAGCACCATATGTATGCTGGATTTTTACATGACTTTGGGTGACGGATACAGAAAATCTGTAATTTCCACGGCCCCTGGAGATCCGAGGTCGTTCCTGCTTCACAGATTCACGCGCCAGGGCTTCCTGCAGACAATGGACTTTGATTTATTGCGCTATCTGTAATAGCACCCGAGATATCACCAGATATATATAGTATTTTTCCCTGACCCTGAGTCTCCGGCCCCATGAGACTGTGGTTTTCTCGGCCCCTGGTGGTCCGAGGTCGTTCCCGCTGCACAGATTCATGCGTCAGGGCCTCCTACAGACAATGCACTTTGATTTATTGCGCTATCTGTAATAGCACCCGAGATATCACCAGATATATATTGGATTTTCCCCTGACCCTGAGTGTCCGGCGCCATGAGACGGTGGTTTTCTCGACCCGTGGTGGTGCGAGGTCGTTCCTGCTTCACAGATTCATGCGCCAGAGCCTCCTGCAGACAATGCACTTTAATTTATCGCGCTATCTGTAATAGAACCAGAGATATCACCAGATATATGCTGGATTTGTACATGAAATTGGGTGACGGATACCGAACATCTGTAATTTTCTCGGCCCCTGGTGGTCCGATGTCGTTCCCGCTGCACAGGTTCATGCGCCAGGGCCTCCTACAGACAATGCACTTTGATTTATTGCGCTATCTGTAATAGCACCCGAGATATCACCAGATATATATTGGATTTTTCCCTGACCATGAGTCTCCGGCCCCATGAGACGGTGGTTTTCTCAGCCCCTGGTGGTCCGAGGTCGTTCCGTTGCACAGATTCATGCGCCAGGGCCTCCTGCAGATAATTCAATTTGATTTATCGCGCTATCTGTAATAGCACCTGAGATATCACCAAATATATATTGGATTTTTCCCTGACCCTGAGTGTCCCGCCCCATGAGACGGTGGTTTTCTCGGCCCCTGGTGGTCCGAGGTCGTTCCCGCTGCACAGATTCATGCGCCAGGGCCTCCTACAGACAATACACTTTGATTTATTGCGCTATCTGTAATAGCACCCGAGATATCGCCAGATATATATTGGATTTTTCCCTGACCCTGAGTGTCCGGCCCCATGAGACGGTGGCTTTCTCGGCCCCTGGTGGTCCGAGGTCGTTCCCGCTGCCCAGATTCATACGCCAGGGCCTCCTACAGACAATGCACTTTGATTTATTGCGCTATCTGTAATAGCACCCGAGAAAGCACCGTATATATGCTGGATTTTTAAATGACTTTGGGTGACGGACACCGAAAATCTTTAAGTTTCTAGGCCCCTGGAGGGCCGAGGTCGCACCTGCTTCACAGATTCATGCGCCAGGACCTCCTGCAGACAATGCACTTTGATTTATCCCGCTATCTGTAATAGAACCCGAGATAACACCAGATATATGCTGGATTTTGACATGAAATTGGGTGACGGTTACAGAAAATCTGTAAGTTTCTCGGCCCCTGGTGGTCCGATGTCGTTCCCGCTGCCCAGATTCATGCGCCAGGGCCTCCTACAGACAATACACTTTGATTTATTGCGCAATCTGTAATAGCACCCGAGATATCGCCAGATATAAATTGGATTTTTACATGACCTTGGGTGTCCGGCCCCATGAGACGGTGGCTTTCTCGGCCACTGGTGGTCCGAGGTCGTTCCCGCTGCCCAGATTCATACGCCAGGGCCTCCTACAGACAATGCACTTTGATTTATTGCGCTATCTGTAATAGCACCCGAGAAAGCACCGTATATATGCTGGATTTTTAAATGACTTTGGGTGACGGACACCGAAAATCTGTAAGTTTCTCGGCCCCTGGTGGTCCGATGTCGTTCCTGCTGCACAGATTCATGCGGAAGGGCCTCCTACGGACAATGCATTTTGGATTATTGCGCTATCTCTATTAGCACCAGAGATATCACCAGATATATATTGGATTTTGCCCTGACCCTGCGTGTCCGGCCCCATGAGACTGTGGATTTCTCGGCCCCTGGTGGTCCGAGGTCGTTCCCGCTGGCCAGATTCATGCGGTAGGGACTCCTACAGACAATGCACTTTGATTTATTGCGCTATCTCAACTAGCACCCGAGATATCACCAGATATATATTGGATTTTTCCCTGACCCTGACAGTCCGGCCCCATGAGACGGTGATTTTCTCGGCCCCTGGTTGTCCGAGGTCGTTCCCGCCGCCCAGATTCATGCGCCAGGGCCTCCTACAGACAATGCACTTTGATTTATCGCGCTATCTGTAATAGAACCGGAGATATTACCAGATATATGCTGGATTTTTACATGACATGGGGTGACGGATACCGAAAATCTGTAATTTTCTCGGCCCCTGGTGGTCCGACGTCGTTCCCGCTGCACAGATTCATGCGCCAGGGCCTCCTGCAGATAATTCAATTTGGATTATTGCGCTATCTCTAATAGCACCCGAGATATCACCAGATATATATTGGATTTTTCCCTGACCCTGAGTGTCCGGCCCCATGAGACGGCTGTTTTCTCGGCCCCTGGTGATCCGAGGTCGTTGCCGCTGCACAGATGCATGCGCCAGGGCCTCCTGCAGATAATTCACTTTGGTTTATTGCGCTATCTGTAATAGCACCCGAGATATCACCAGATATATATTGGATTTTTCCCTGACCCTGAGTGTCCGGCCCCATGAGACGGCTGTTTTCTCGGCCCCTGGTGGTTCGAGGTCGTTCCCCCTGCACAGATTCATGCGCCAGGGCCTCCTGCAGATAATTCACGTTGGTTTATTCCGCTATCTCTAATAGCACCCGAGATATCACCAGATATATATTGGTTTTTCCCCAGGCCCTGCGTGTCCGGCCCCATGAGACTGTGGATTTCTCGGCCCCTGGTGGACCGAGGTCGTTCCCGCTGCCCAGATTCATGCGCCAGGGTCACCTACGGACAATGCACTTTGATTTATTGCGCTATCTGTAATAGCGCCCGAGATATCAGCAGATATATATTGGATTTTTCCCTGACCCTGAGTGTCCGGCCCCATCAGACGGCTGTTTTCTCGGCCCCTGGTGGTCCGAGGTGGTTCCCGCTGCACACATTCATGCGCCAGGGCTTCCTGCAGACAATTCACTTTCGTTTATTGCGCTATCTGCAATAGCACCCGCGATATCACCAGATATATGCTGGATTTTTACATGACCTTCGGTGACGGATACCGAAAATCTGAAATTATCTCGGCCCCTGGTGGTCCGATGTCGTTCCTGGTGCCCAGATTCATGCGCAAGGGCCTCCTGCAGACATTACACATTGGTTTATTGCGCTATCTCTAATAGCACCTGAGATAACATGAGATACATCCTGGGTTTTTACATGACTTTGGGTGTCCGGCCCCATGTGTTGGTGGTTTCTCGGCCCCTGGTTGTCCGAGGTCGTTCCCGCTGCACAGATTCATGCGCCAGGGCCTCCTGCAGATAATTCACGTTGGTTTATTGCGCTATCTCTAATTTCTCACGAGATATCACCAGATATATATTGGATTTTTCCCTGACCCTGAGTGTCGGGCCCCATGAGACGGAGGTTTTCTCGGCCCCTGGTGTTCCGAGGTAGTTCCCGCTGCACAGATGCATGCGCCAGGGCCTCCTGCAGATAATTCACTTCGATTTATCGCGCTATATGTAATAGCCGCCGAGATATCACCGGATATATATTGGATTTTTCCCTGACCCTGATTGTCCGGCTCCATGAGACGGTGGTTTTCACGGCCCTTGGTGCTCCGAGGTCGTTCCCGCTGCACAGATTCATGCGCCAGGGCTTGCTGCAGACAATGCACTTTGATTTATCGCGCTATCTGTAATAGCACCCGAGATATCACCAGATATATGCCGGATTTTTAAATCACCTTGGGTGACGGATACAGAATATCTGTAATTTTCTCGGCCCCTGGTAGGCCGAGGTCGCTCCCGCTGCACAGATTCATGCGGCAGGGCTTGCTGCAGACAATGCACTTTAGTTTATCGCGCTATCTCTAATAGCACCGGAGATATCACCAGATATATATTGGATTTTCCCCTGACCCTGAGTATCCGGCCCCATCAGTCGGTGGATTTCTCGGCCCCTGGTGGTCCGAGGTCGTTCCCGCTGCACAGATTCATGCGCCAGGGCCTCCTGCAGATAATTCAATTTGGATTATTGCGCTATCTCTAATAGCACCCGAGATATCACCAGATATATATTGGATTTTTCCCTGACCCTGACAGTCCGGCCCCATGAGACGGTGATTTTCTCGGCCCCTGGTTGTCCGAGGTCGTACCCGCTGAACAGATTCATGCGCCAGGGCTTCCTGCAGACAATGCACTTTGATTTATCGCGCTATCTGTAATAGAACCCGAGATATCACCATATATATGCTGGATTCTTACATGACCTTGGGTGACGAATTCCGAATATCTGTAATTTTCTCGGCCCCTGGTTGTCCGAGGTCCTTCCTGCTTCACAGATTCATGCGCCAGGGCCTCCTGCAGACAATGCACTTTAATTTATCGCGCTATCTGTAATAGAACCAGAGATATCACCAGATATATGCTGGATTTTTATATGAAATTGGGTGACGGATACCGAACATCTGTAATTTTCTCGGCCCCTGGTGGTCCGATGTCGTTCCCGCTGCACAGATTCATGCGCCAGGGCCTCCTACAGACAATGCACTTTGATTTATTGCGCTATCTGTAATAGCACCCGAGATATCACCAGATATATATTGGATTTTTCCCTGACCATGAGTCTCCGGCCCCATGAGACGGTGGTTTTCTCAGCCCCTGGTGGTCCGAGGTCGTTCCGTTGCACAGATTCATGCGCTAGGGCCTCCTGCAGATAATTCAATTTGTTTTATCGCGCTATCTGTAATAGCACCTGAGATATCACCAAATATATATTGGATTTTTCCCTGACCCTGAGTGTCCCGCCCCATGAGACGGTGGTTTTCTCGGCCCCTGGTGGTCCGAGGTCGTTCCCGCTGCACAGATTCATGCGCCAGGGCCTCCTACAGACAATACACTTTGATTTATTGCGCTATCTGTAATAGCACCCGAGATATCGCCAGATATATATTGGATTTTTCCCTGACCCTGAGTGTCCGGCCCCATGAGACGGTGGCTTTCTCGGCCCCTGGTGGTCCGAGGTCGTTCCCGCTGCCCAGATTCATACGCCAGGGCCTCCTACAGACAATGCACTTTGATTTATTGCGCTATCTGTAATAGCACCCGAGAAAGCACCGTATATATGCTGGATTTTTAAATGACTTTGGGTGACGGACGCCGAAAATCTTTAAGTTTCTAGGCCCCTGGAGGGCCGAGGTCGTTCCTGCTTCACAGATTCATGCGCCAGGGCCTCCTGCAGACAATGCACTTTGATTTATCGCGCTATGTGTAATAGAACCCGAGATATCACCAGATATATGCTGGATTTTTACATGAAATTGGGCGACGGTGACCGAATATCTGTAATTTTCTCGGCCCCTGGTGGTCCGATGTCGTTCCCGCTTCCCAGATTCATGCGCCAGGGCCTCCTGCAGACAATGCACTTTAATTTATCGCGCTATCTGTAATAGAACCAGAGATATCACCAGATATATGCTGGATTTTTATATGAAATTGGGTGACGGATACCGAACATCTGTAATTTTCTCGGCCCCTGGTGGTCCGATGTCGTTCCCGCTGCACAGATTCATGCGCCAGGGCCTCCTACAGACAATGCACTTTGATTTATTGCGCTATCTGTAATAGCACCCGAGATATCACCAGATATATATTGGATTTTTCCCTGACCATGAGTCTCCGGCCCCATGAGACGGTGGTTTTCTCAGCCCCTGGTGGTCCGAGGTCGTTCCGTTGCACAGATTCATGCGCTAGGGCCTCCTGCAGATAATTCAATTTGTTATATCGCGCTATCTGTAATAGCACCTGAGATATCACCAAATATATATTGGATTTTTCCCTGTCCCTGAGTGTCCCGCCCCATGAGACGGTGGTTTTCTCGGCCCCTGGTGGTCCGAGGTCGTTCCCGCTGCACAGATTCATGCGCCAGGGCCTCCTACAGACAATACACTTTGATTTATTGCGCTATCTGTAATAGCACCCGAGATATCGCCAGATATATATTGGATTTTTCCCTGACCCTGAGTGTTCGGCCCCATGAGACGGTGGCTTTCTCGGCCCCTGGTGGTCCGAGGTCGTTCCCGCTGCCCAGATTCATACGCCAGGGCCTCCTACAGACAATGCACTTTGATTTATTGCGCTATCTGTAATAGCAACCGAGAAAGCACCGTATATATGCTGGATTTTTAAATGACTTTGGGTGACGGACGCCGAAAATCTTTAAGTTTCTAGGCCCCTGGAGGGCCGAGGTCGTTCCTGCTTCACAGATTCATGCGCCAGGGCCTCCTGCAGACAATGCACTTTGATTTATCGCGCTATGTGTAATAGAACCCGAGATATCACCAGATATATGCTGGATTTTTACATGAAATTGGGTGACGGATACCGAAAATATGTAAGTTTCTCGGCCCCTGGAGGGCCGAGGTCGCACCTGCTTCACAGATTCATGCGCCAGGACCTCCTGCAGACAATGCACTTTGATTTATCCCGCTATCTGTAATAGAACCCGAGATAAAACCAGATATATGCTGGATTTTTACATGAAATTGGGCGACGGTTACCGAATATCTGTAATTTTCTCGGCCCCTGGTGGTCCGATGTCGTTCCCGCTGCCCAGATTCATGCGCCAGGGCGTCCTACAGACAATGCACTTTGATTTATTGCGCTATCTGTAATAGCAGACGAGATATCACCAGATATACATTGGATTTTTCCCTGACCCTGAGTGTCCGGCCCCATGAGACGGTGGTTTTCTCGGCCCCTGATGGTCCGAGGTCGTTCCCGCTGCACAGATTAATGCGCCAGGTCCTCCTGCAGATAATTCACTTTGGATTATTGCGCTATCTCTAATAGCACCCGAGATATCACCAGATATATATTGGATTTTCCCCTGACCCTGAGTGTCCGGCCCAATGAGCCGGTGGTTTTCTCGAGCCCTGGTGGTGCGAGGTCGTTCCCGCTGCCCAGATTCATGCGCCAGGGCCTCCTACAGACAATGCACTTTGATTTATTGCGCTATCTGTAATAGCACCCGAGAAAGCACCGTATATATGCTGGATTTTTAAATGACTTTGGGTGACGGACACCGAAAATCTGTAATTTTCTCGGCCCCTGGTGGTCCGAGGTCGTTCCTGCTGCACAGATGCATGCGCCAGGGCCCCCTGCAGACAATGCATTTTGATTTATCGCGCTATCTGTAATAGAACCCGAGATATCATCAGATATATGCTGGATTTTTACATGAAATTGGGTGACGGTTACAGAAAATCTGTAATTTTCTCGACCCCTGGTGGTCCGATGTTGTTCCCGCTGCTCAGATTCATGCGCCAGGGCCTCCTACAGACAATACACTTTGATTTATTGCGCTATCTGTAATAGCACCCGAGATATCGCCAGATATATATTGGATTTTTCCCTGACCCTGAGTGTCCGGCCCCATGAGACGGTGGCTTTCTCGGCCACTGGTGGTCCGAGGTCGTTCCCGCTGCCCAGATTCATACGCCAGGGCCTCCTACAGACAATGCACTTTGATTTATTGCGCTATCTGTAATAGCACCCGAGAAAGCACCGTATATATGCTGGATTTTTAAATGACTTTGGGTGACGGACACCGAAAATCTGTAAGTTTCTCGGCCCCTGGTGGTCCGATGTCGTTCCTGCTGCACAGATTCATGCGGAAGGGCCTCCTACGGACAATGCATTTTGGATTATTGCGCTATCTCTATTAGCACCAGAGATATCACCAGATATATATTGGATTTTCCCCTGACCCTGAGTGTCCGGCCCCATGAGACGGTCGTTTTCTCGGCCCCTGGTGGTCCGAGGTCGTTCCCGCTGCACAGATTCATGCGCCAGGGCCTCCTGCAGATAATTCACGTTGGTTTATTGCGCTATCTCTAATAGCACCCGAGATATCACCAGATATATATTGGATTTTCCCCTGACCCTGAGTGTCCGGCCCCATGAGACGGTGGCTTTCTCGGCCCCTGGTGGTCCGAGGTGGTTCCCGCCGCCCAGATTCATGCGCCAGGGCCTCCTACAGACAATGCACTTTGATTTATTGCGCTATCTGTAATAGCACCCGAGATATCACCAGATATATATTGGATTTTTCCCTGACCCTGTGTGTCCGGCCCCATGAGACGGTGGTTTTCTCGGCCGCTGGTGGTCCGTGGTCGTTCCCGCTGCACAGATTCATGCGCCAGGGCCTCCTGCAGATAATTCACTTTGGTTTATTGCACTATCTCTAATAGCACCCGAGATATCACCAGATATATATTGGATTTTCCCATGACCCTGAGTGTCCGGCCCCATGAGACGGCTGTTTTCTCGGGCCCTGGTGGTCTGAGGTCGGTCCCGCTGCACAGATTCATGCGCCAGGGCCTCCTGCAGATAATTCACTTTGGTTTATTGCGCTATCTCTAATAGCACCAGAGATATCACCAGATATATATTGGATTTTCCCCTGACCCTGAGTGTCCGTCCCCATGAGACTGTGGATTTCTCGGACCCTGGTGGTCCGAGGTCGTTCCCGCTGCCCAGATTCATGCGCCTGGGTCACCTACAGACAATGCACTTTGATTTATTGCGCTATCTGTAATAGCACCCGAGATATCACCGGATATATATTGGTTTTTCCCCTGACCCTGAGTGTCCGGCCCCATGTGTCGGTGATTTTCTCGGCCCCTGGTGGTCCGAGGTCGATCCCGCTGCACAGATTCCTGCGCCAGGGCCTCCTGCAGACAATGCACTTTGATTTATTGAGCTATCTCTAATAGCACCCGAGATATCACCAGATATATATTGGATCTTTCCCTGACCCTGACAGTCCGGCCCTATGTGTCGGTGGTTTTCTCGTCCCCTGGTGGACCGAGGTGGTTCCCGCTGCACACATTCATGCGCCAGGGCTTCCTGCAGACAATTCACTTTCGTTTATTGCGCTATCTGCAATAGCACCCGCGATATCACCAGATATATGCTGGATTTTTACATGACCTTCGGTGACGGATACCGAAAATCTGCAATTTTCTCGGCCCCTGGTGGTCCGATGTCGTTCCTGGTGCCCAGATTCATGCGCAAGGGCCTCCTGCAGACATTACACATTGGTTTATTGCGCTATCTCTAATAGCACCTGAGATAACATGAGATACATCCTGGGTTTTTATATGACTTTGGGTGTCCGGCCCCATGTGTTGGTGGTTTCTCGGCCCCTGGTGGTCCGCGGTCGTTCCCGCTGCACAGATTCATGCGCCAAGGCCTCCTGCAGATAATTCACGTTGGTTTATTGCGCTATCTCTAATTTCTCACGAGATATCACCAGATATATATTGGATTTTTCCCTGACCCTAAGTGTCCGGCCCCATGAGACGGTGGTTTTCTCGGCCGCTGGAGGTCCGTGGTCGTTCCCGCTGCACAGATTCATGCGACAGGGCCTCCTGCAGACAATTCAATTTGGATTATTGCGCTATCTCTAATAGCACCCGAGATATCACCAGATATATATTGGTTTTTCCCCAGACCCTGCGTGTCCGGCCCCATGAGACTGTGGATTTCTCGGCCCCTGGTGGACCGAGGTCGTTCCCGCTGCCCAGATTCATGCGCCTGGGTCACCTACAGACAATGCACTTTGATTTATTGCGCTATCTGTAATAGCACCCGAGATATCACCGGATATATATTGGTTTTTCCCCTGACCCTGAGTGTCCGGCCCCATGTGTCGGTGATTTTCTCGGCCCCTGGTGGTCCGAGGTCGATCCCGCTGCACAGATTCATGCGCCAGGGCTTCCTGCAGAGAATGCACTTTGATTTATCGCGCTATATGTAATAGCCGCCGAGATATCACCAGATATATGCTGGATTTTTCCCTGACCCTGAGTGTCCGGCCCCATGTGTCTGTGGTTCTCTCGGCCCCTGGTGTTCCGAGGTAGTTCCCGTTGCACAGATGCATGCGCCAGGGCCTCCTGCAGATAATTCACTTCGATTTATCGCGCTATATGTAATAGCCGCCGAGATATCACCGGATATATATTGGATTTTTCCCTGACCCTGATTGTCCGGCTCCATGAGACGGTGGTTTTCTCGGCCCTTGGTGCTCCGAGGTCGTTCCCGCTGCACAGATTCATGCGCCAGGGCTTGCTACAGACAATGCAGTTTGATTTATTGCCCTATCTGTAATAGCACCCGAGATATCACCAGATATATATTGAATTTATCCCTGGCCCTGAGTGTCCGGACCCATGAGACGGTGGTTTTCTCGGCCCCTGGTGGTCCGAGGTCGTTCCCGCTGCACAAATTCATGCGCCAGGGCCCCCTGCAGATAATTCACTTTGGTTTATTGCGCTATCTCTAATAGCTCCCGAGATATCACCAGATATATATTGGATTTTTCCCTGACCCTGACAGTCTGGCCCCATGAGACGGTGATTTCCTCGGCCCGTAGTCGTCCGAGGTCGTTCCCGCTGCACATATTCATGCGCCAGGGCCTCCTACAGACAATGCTCTTTGATTTATTGCGCTATCTCTAATAGCACCCGAGATATCACCAGATATATATTGGATTTTTCCCTGACCCTGATTGTCCGGCCCCATGAGACGGTGGTTTTCTCGGCCCCTGGTCGTACGAGGTCGTTCCTGCTGCACAGCTGCATGCGCCAGGGCCTCCTGCAGATAATTCAATTTGGTTTATTGCGCTATCTCTAATAGCACCCGAGATATCACCAGATATATATTGGATTTTCCCCTGACCCTGAGTGTCGGGCCCCATGTGTCGGTGGCTTTCTCGGCCCCTGGTGTTCCGAGGTCGTTGCCGCTGCACAGATTCATGCGCCAGGGCCTCCCGCAGACAATGCACTTTGATTTATTGCGCTATCTGTAATAGCACCCGAGAAAGCACCATATATATGCTGGATTTTTACATGACTTTGGGTGACGGATACCGAAAATCTGTAATTTTCTTTGCCCCTCGTGGTCCGATGTCGTTCCTGCTGCACAGCTGCATGCGCCAGGGCCTCCTGCAGATAATTCACTTTGATTTATCGCGCTATCTGTAATAGCACCTGAGATATCACCAGATATATATTGAATTTATCCCTGGCCCTGAGTGTCCGGCCCCATAAGACGGTGGTTTTCTCGGCCCCTGGTGGTCCGAGGTCGTTCCCGCTAGACAAATTCATGCCCCAGGGCCCCCAGCAGATAATTCACTTTGGTTTATTGCGCTATCTCTAATAGCACCCGAGATATCACCAGATATATATTGGATTTTCCCCTGACCCTGAGTGTCCGGCCCCATGAGAAGGTGGTTTTCTTGGCCCCTGGTGGACCGAGGTCGTTCCCGCTGCACAGATGCATGCGCCAGGGCCTCCTGCAGATAATTCAATTTGGTTTATTGCGCTATCTCTAATAGCACCCGAGATATCACCAGATATATATTGGATTTTTCCCTGACCATGAGTGTCCGGCCCCATGAGACGGTGGCTTTCTCGGCCACTGGTGGTCCGAGGTCGTTCCCGCTGCCCAGATTCATACGCCAGGGCCTCCTACAGACAATGCACTTTGATTTATTGCGCGATCTGTAATAGCACCCGAGAAAGCACCGTATATATGCTGGATTTTTAAATGACTTTGGGTGACGGACACCGAAAATCTGTAAGTTTCTCGGCCCCTGGTGGTCCGATGTCGTTCCTGCTGCACAGATTCATGCGGAAGGGCCTCCTACGGACAATGCATTTTGGATTATTGCGCTATCTCTATTAGCACCAGAGATATCACCAGATATATATTGGATTTTCCCCTGACCCTGAGTGTCCGGCCCCATGAGACGGTCGTTTTCTCGGCCCCTGGTGGTCCGAGGTCGTTCCCGCTGCACAGATTCATGCGCCAGGGCCTCCTGCAGATAATTCACGTTGGTTTATTGCGCTATCTCTAATTTCTCACGAGATATCACCAGATATATATTGGATTTTTCCCTGACCCTGAGTGTCCGGCCCCATGAGACGGCTGTTTTCTCGGCCCCTGGTGGTCTGAGGTCGGTCCCGCTGCACAGATTCATGCGCCAGGGCCTCCTATAGATAATTCACTTTGGTTTATTGCGCTATCTCTAATAGCACCAGAGATATCACCAGATATATATTGGATTTTCCCCTGACCCTGAGTGTCCGTCCCCATGAGACTGTGGATTTCTCGGACCCTGGTGGTCCGAGGTCGTTCCCGCTGCCCAGATTCATGCGCCTGGGTCACCTACAGACAATGCACTTTGATTTATTGCGCTATCTGTAATAGCACCCGAGATATCACCGGATATATATTGGTTTTTCCCCTGACCCTGAGTGTCCGGCCCCATGTGTCGGTGATTTTCTCGGCCCCTGGTGGTCCGAGGTCGATCCCGCTGCACAGATTCCTGCGCCAGGGCCTCCTGCAGACAATGCACTTTGATTTATTGAGCTATCTCTAATAGCACCCGAGATATCACCAGATATATATTGGATCTTTCCCTGACCCTGACAGTCCGGCCCTATGTGTCGGTGGTTTTCTCGTCCCCTGGTGGACCGAGGTGGTTCCCGCTGCACACATTCATGCGCCAGGGCTTCCTGCAGACAATTCACTTTCGTTTATTGCGCTATCTGCAATAGCACCCGCGATATCACCAGATATATGCTGGATTTTTACATGACCTTCGGTGACGGATACCGAAAATGTGCAATTTTCTCGGCCCCTGGTGGTCCGATGTCGTTCCTGGTGCCCAGATTCATGCGCAAGGGCCTCCTGCAGACATTACACATTGGTTTATTGCGCTATCTCTAATAGCACCTGAGATAACATGAGATACATCCTGGGTTTTTACATGACTTTGGGTGTCCGGCCCCATGTGTTGGTGGTTTCTCGGCCCCTGGTGGTCCGCGGTCGTTCCCGCTGCACAGATTCATGCGCCAAGGCCTCCTGCAGATAATTCACGTTGGTTTATTGCGCTATCTCTAATTTCTCACGAGATATCACCAGATATATATTGGATTTTTCCCTGACCCTGAGTGTCGGGCCCCATGAGACGGTGGTTTTCTCGGCCCCTGGTGTTCCGAAGTCGTTCCCGCTGCACAGATTCATGCGCCAGGGCTTCCTGCAGAGAATGCACTTTGATTTATCGCGCTATATGTAATAGCCGCCGAGATATCACCAGATATATGCTGGATTTTTCCCTGACCCTAAGTGTCCGGCCCCATGTGTCTGTGGTTTTCTCGGCCCCTGGTGTTCCGAGGTAGTTCCCGCTGCACAGATGCATGCGCCAGGGCCTCCTGCAGATAATTCACTTCGATTTATCGCGCTACATGTAATAGCCGCCGAGATATCACCGGATATATATTGGATTTTTCCCTGACCCTGATTGTCCGGCTCCATGAGACGGTGGTTTTCTCGGCCCTTGGTGCTCCGAGGTCGTTCCCGCTGCACAGATTCATGCGGCAGGGCTTGCTGCAGACAATGCACTTTAGTTTATCGCGCTATCTCTAATAGCACCAGAGATATCACCAGATATATATTGGATTTTCCCCTGACCCTGAGTGTCCGGCCCCATCAGTCGGTGGTTTTCTCGGCCCCTGGTGGTCCGACGTTGCTCCCGCTGCGCAGATTCATGCGCTAGGGCCTCCTGCAGACAATGCACTTTAGTTTATCGCGCTATCTCTAATAGCACCGGAGATATCACCAGATATATATTGGATTTTCCCCTGACCCTGAGTATCCGGCCCCATGAGTCGGTGGTTTTCTCGGCTCCTGGTGGTCCTAGGTCGTTCCCGGTGCGCAGATTCATGCGCTAGGGCCTCCTGCAGACAATGCACTTTGATTTATCGCGCTATCTGTAATAGCACCCGAGATATCACCAGATATATATTGGATTTTTCCCTGACCCTGTGTGTCCGGCCCCATGAGACGGTGGTTTTCTCGGCCGCTGGTGGTCCGTGGTCGTTCCCGCTGCACAGATTCATGCGCCAGGGCCTCCTGCAGATAATTCACGTTGGTTTATTGCACTATCTCTAATAGCACCCGAGATATCACCAGATATATATTGGATTTTCCCCTGACCCTGAGTGTCCGGCCCCATGAGACGGCTGTTTTCTCGGGCCCTGGTGATCCGAGGTCGTTGCCGCTGCACAGATGCATGCGCCAGGGCCTCCTGCAGATAATTCACTTTGGTTTATTGTGATATCTGTAATAGCACCCGAGATATCACCAGATATATATTGGATTTTTCCCTGACCCTGAGTGTCCGGCCCCATGAGACGGCTGTTTTCTCGGCCCCTGGTGGTTCGAGGTCGTTCCCCCTGCACAGATTCATGCGCCAGGGTCTCCTGCAGATAATTCACGTTGGTTTATTGCGCTATCTCTAATTTCACCCGAGATATCACCAGATATATATTGGATTTTTCCCTGACCCTAAGTGTCCGGCCCCATGAGACGGTGGTTTTCTCGGCCGCTGGAGGTCCGTGGTCGTTCCCGCTGCACAGATTCATGCGCCAGGGCCTCCTGCAGACAATTCAATTTGGATTATTGCGCTATCTCTAATAGCACCCGAGATATCACCAGATATATATTGGTTTTTCCCCAGACCCTGCGTGTCCGGCCCCATGAGACTGTGGATTTCTCGGCCCCTGGTGGACCGAGGTCGTTCCCGCTGCCCAGATTCATGCGCCAGGGTCACCTACAGACAATGCACTTTGATTTATTGCGCCATCTGTAATAGCGCCCGAGATATCAGCAGATATATATTGGATTTTTCCCTGACTCTGAGTGTCCAGCCCCATGAGACGGCTGTTTTCTCGGCCCCTGGTGGTCTGAGGTCGGTCCCGCTGCACAGATTCATGCGCCAGGGCCTCCTGCAGATAATTCACTTTGGTTTATTGCGCTATCTCTAATAGCACCAGAGATATCACCAGATATATATTGGGTTTTCCCCTGACCCTGAGTGTCCGTCCCCATGAGACTGTGGATTTCTCGGACCCTGGTGGTCCGAGGTCGTTCCCGCTGCCCAGATTCATGCGCCTGGGTCACCTACAGACAATGCACTTTGATTTATTGCTCTATCTGTAATAGCACCCGAGATATCACCGGATATATATTGGTTTTTCCCCTGACCCTGAGTGTCCGGCCCCATGTGTCGGTGATTTTCTCGGCCCCTGGTGGTCCGAGGTCGATCCCGCTGTACAGATTCCTGCGCCAGGGCCTCCTGCAGACAATGCACTTTGATTTATTGAGCTATCTCTAATAGCACCCGAGATATCACCAGATATATATTGGATCTTTCCCTGACCCTGACAGTCCGGCCCTATGTGTCGGTGGTTTTCTCGTCCCCTGGTGGTCCGAGGTGGTTCCCGCTGCACACATTCATGCGCCAGGGCTTCCTGCAGACAATTCACTTTCGTTTATTGCGCTATCTGCAATAGCACCCGCGATATCACCAGATATATGCTGGATTTTTACATGACCTTCGGTGACGGATACCGAAAATCTGCAATTTTCTCGGCCCCTGGTGGTCCGATGTCGTTCCTGGTGCCCAGATTCATGCGCAAGGGCCTCCTGCAGACATTACACATTGGTTTATTGCGCTATCTCTAATAGCACCTGAGATAACATGAGATACATCCTGGGTTTTTACATGACTTTGGGTGTCCGGCCCCATGTGTTGGTGGTTTCTCGGCCCCTGGTGGTCCGCGGTCGTTCCCGCTGCACAGATTCATGCGCCAGGGCCTCCTGCAGATAATTCACGTTGGTTTATTGCGCTATCTCTAATTTCTCACGAGATATCACCAGATATATATTGGATTTTTCCCTGACCCTGAGTGTCGGGCCCCATGAGACGGTGGTTTTCTCGGCCCCTGGTGTTCCGAGGTCGTTCCCGCTGCACAGATTCATGCGCCAGGGCTTCCTGCAGAGAATGCACTTTGATTTATCGCGCTATATGTAATAGCCGCCGAGATATCACCAGATATATGCTGGATTTTTCCCTGACCCTGAGTGTCCGGCCCCATGTGTCTGTGGTTCTCTCGGCCCCTGGTGTTCCGAGGTAGTTCCCGCTGCACAGATGCATGCGCCAGGGCCTCCTGCAGATAATTCACTTCGATTTATCGCGCTATATGTAATAGCCGCCGAGATATCACCGGATATATATTGGATTTTTCCCTGACCCTGATTGTCCGGCTCCATGAGACGGTGGTTTTCTCGGCCCTTGGTGCTCCGAGGTCGTTCCCGCTGCACAGATTCATGCGCCAGGGTCACCTACAGACAATGCACTTTGATTTATTGCGCTATCTGTAATAGCGCCCGAGATATCAGCAGATATATATTGGATTTTTCACTGACTCTGAGTGTCCGGCCCCATGAGACGGCTGTTTTCTCGGCCTCTGGTGGTCTGAGGTCGGTCCCGCTGCACAGATTCATGCGCCAGGGCCTCCTGCAGATAATTCACTTTGGTTTATTGCGCTATCTCTAATAGCACCAGAGATATCACCAGATATATATTGGGTTTTCCCCTGACCCTGAGTGTCCGTCCCCATGAGACTGTGGATTTCTCGGACCCTGGTGGTCCGAGGTCGTTCCCGCTGCCCAGATTCATGCGCCTGGGTCACCTACAGACAATGCACTTTGATTTATTGCGCTATCTGTAATAGCACCCGAGATATCACCGGATATATATTGGTTTTTCCCCTGACCCTGAGTGTCCGGCCCCATGTGTCGGTGATTTTCTCGGCCCCTGGTGGTCCGAGGTCGATCCCGCTCTACAGATTCCTGCGCCAGGGCCTCCTGCAGACAATGCACTTTGATTTATTGAGCTATCTCTAATAGCACCCGAGATATCACCAGATATATATTGGATCTTTCCCTGACCCTGACAGTCCGGCCCTATGTGTCGGTGGTTTTCTCGTCCCCTGGTGGTCCGAGGTGGTTCCCGCTGCACACATTCATGCGCCAGGGCTTCCTGCAGACAATTCACTTTCGTTTATTGCGCTATCTGCAATAGCACCCGCGATATCACCAGATATATGCTGGATTTTTACATGACCTTCGGTGACGGATACCGAAAATCTGCAATTTTCTCGGCCCCTGGTGGTCCGATGTCGTTCCTGGTGCCCAGATTCATGCGCAAGGGCCTCTTGCAGACATTACACATTGGTTTATTGCGCTATCTCTAATAGCACCTGAGATAACATGAGATACATCCTGGGTTTTTACATGACTTTGGGTGTCCGGCCCCATGTGTTGGTGGTTTCTCGGCCCCTGGTGGTCCGCGGTCGTTCCCGCTGCACAGATTCATGCGCCAGGGCCTCCTGCAGATAATTCACGTTGGTTTATTGCGCTATCTCTAATTTCTCACGAGATATCACCAGATATATATTGGATTTTTCCCTGACCCTGAGTGTCGGGCCCCATGAGACGGTGGTTTTCTCGGCCCCTGGTGTTCCGAGGTCGTTCCCGCTGCACAGATTCATGCGCCAGGGCTTCCTGCAGAGAATGCACTTTGATTTATCGCGCTATATGTAATAGCCGCCGAGATATCACCAGATATATGCTGGATTTTTCCCTGACCCTGAGTGTCCGGCCCCATGTGTCTGTGGTTCTCTCGGCCCCTGGTGTTCCGAGGTAGTTCCCGCTGCACAGATGCATGCGCCAGGGCCTCCTGCAGATAATTCACTTCGATTTATCGCGCTATATGTAATAGCCGCCGAGATATCACCGGATATATATTGGATTTTTCCCTGACCCTGATTGTCCGGCTCCATGAGACGGTGGTTTTCTCGGCCCTTGGTGCTCCGAGGTCGTTCCCGCTGCACAGATTCATGCGCCAGGGCTTGCTGCAGACAATGCACTTTGATTTATCCCGCTATCTGTAATAGCACCCGAGATATCACCAGATATATGCCGGATTTTTAAATCACCTTGGGTGACGGATACAGAATATCTGTAATTTTCTCGGCCCCTGGTAGGCCGAGGTCGCTCCCGCTGCACAGATTCATGCGGCAGGGCTTGCTGCAGACAATGCACTTTAGTTTATCGCGCTATCTCTAATAGCACCAGAGATATCACCAGATATATATTGGATTTTCCCCTGACCCTGAGTATCCGGCCCCATGACTCGGTGGTTTTCTCGGCCCCTGGTGGTCCGAGGTCGTTCCCGGTGCGCAGATTCATGCGCTAGGGCCTCCTGCAGACAATGCACTTTGATTTATCGCGCTATCTGTAATAGCACCCGAGATATCACGAGATATATGCTGGATTTTTACATTACCTTGGGTGACGGATACCGAAAATCTGTAATTTTCTCGGCCCCTGGTTGTCCCAGGTCGTTCCTGCTGCTCAGATTCGTGCGCCAGGGCCTCCTGCAGACAATGCAGTTTGATTTATCCCGCTATCTGTAATAGCACCCGAGATATCACCAGATATATATTGGATTTTTCCCTGAACCAGAGTGTCCGGCCCCATGAGACTGTGCTTTTCTCGGCCCCTGGTGGTCCGAGGTCGCTCCCGTTGCACAGATTCATGCGCCAGAGCCTCCTGCAGATAATTCACTTTGGTTTATTGCGCTATCTCTAATAGCACCCGAGATATCACCAGATATATATTGGATTTTCCCATGACCCTGAGTGTCCGGCCCCATGAGACTGTGGTTTTCTCGGCCCCTGGTGGTCCGAGGTCGTTCCCGCTGCCCAGATTCATACGCCAGGGCCTCCTACAGACAATGCACTTTGATTTATTGAGCTATCTCTAATAGCACCCGAGATATCACCAGATATATATTGGATCTTTCCCTGACCCTGACAGTCCGGCCCTATGTGTCGGTGGTTTTCTCGTCCCCTGGTGGTCCGAGGTGGTTCCCGCTGCACACATTCATGCGCCAGGGCTTCCTGCAGACAATTCACTTTCGTTTATTGCGCTATCTGCAATAGCACCCGCGATATCACCAGATATATGCTGGATTTTTACATGACCTTCGGTGACGGATACCGAAAATCTGCAATTTTCTCGGCCCCTGGTGGTCCGATGTCGTTCCTGGTGCCCAGATTCATGCGCAAGGGCCTCCTGCAGACATTACACATTGGTTTATTGCGCTATCTCTAATAGCACCTGAGATAACATGAGATACATCCTGGGTTTTTACATGACTTTGGGTGTCCGGCCCCATGTGTTGGTGGTTTCTCGGCCCCTGGTGGTCCGCGGTCGTTCCCGCTGCTCAGATTCATGCGCCAGGGCCTCCTGCAGATAATTCACGTTGGTTTATTGCGCTATCTCTAATTTCTCACGAGATATCACCAGATATATATTGGATTTTTCCCTGACCCTGAGTGTCGGGCCCCATGAGACGGTGGTTTTCACGGCCCCTGGTGTTCCGAGGTCGTTCCCGCTGCACAGATTCATGCGCCAGGGCTTCCTGCAGAGAATGCACTTTGATTTATCGCGCTATATGTAATAGCCGCCGAGATATCACCAGATATATGCTGGATTTTTCCCTGACCCTGAGTGTCCGGCCCCATGTGTCTGTGGTTTTCTCGGCCCCTGGTGTTCCGAGGTAGTTCCCGCTGCACAGATGCATGCGCCAGGGCCTCCTGCAGATAATTCACTTCGATTTATCGCGCTATATGTAATAGCCGCCGAGATATCACCGGATATATATTGGATTTTTCCCTGACCCTGATTGTCCGGCTCCATGAGACGGTGGTTTTCTCGGCCCTTGGTGCTCCGAGGTCGTTCCCGCTGCACAGATTCATGCGCCAGGGCTTGCTGCAGACAATGCACTTTGATTTATCGCGCTATCTGTAATAGCACCCGAGATATCACCAGATATATGCCGGATTTTTAAATCACCTTGGGTGACGGATACAGAATATCTGTAATTTTCTCGGCCCCTGGTAGGCCGAGGTCGCTCCCGCTGCACAGATTCATGCGGCAGGGCTTGCTGCAGACAATGCACTTTAGTTTATCGCGCTATCTCTAATAGCACCAGAGAGATCACCAGATATATATTGGATTTTCCCCTGACCCTGAGTATCCGGCCCCATCAGTCGGTGGTTTTCTCGGCCCCTGGTGGTCCGACGTTGCTCCCGCTGCGCAGATTCATGCGCTAGGGCCTCCTGCAGACAATGCACTTTAGTTTATCGCGCTATCTCTAATAGCACCGGAGATATCACCAGATATATATTGGATTTTCCCCTGACCCTGAGTATCCGGCCCCATGAGTCGGTGGTTTTCTCGGCCCCTGGTGGTCCGAGGTCGTTCCCGGTGCGCCGATTCATGCGCTAGGGCCTCCTACAGACAATGCACTTTGATTTATTGCGCTATCTGTAATAGCGCCCGAGATATCAGCAGATATATATTGGATTTTCCCCTGTCCCTGAGTGTCCGGCCCCATGTGTCGGTGATTTTCTCGGCCCCTGGTGGTCTGAGGTCGGTCCCGCTGCACAGATTCATGCGCCAGGGCCTCCTGCAGATAATTCACTTTGGTTTATTGCGCTATCTCCAATAGCACCAGAGATATCACCAGATATATATTGGGTTTTCCCCTGACCCTGAGTGTCCGTCTCCATGAGACTGTGGATTTCTCGGACCCTGGTGGTCCGAGGTCGTTCCCGCTGCCCAGATTCATGCGCCTGGGTCACCTACAGACAATGCACTTTGATTTATTGCGCTATCTGTAATAGCACCCGAGATATCACCGGATATATATTGGTTTTTCCCCTGACCCTGAGTGTCCGGCCCCATGTGTCGGTGATTTTCTCGGCCCCTGGTGGTCCGAGGTCGATCCCGCTGCACAGATTCCTGCGCCAGGGCCTCCTGCAGACAATGCACTTTGATTTATTGAGCTATCTCTAATAGCACCCGAGATATCACCAGATATATATTGGATCTTTCCCTGACCCTGACAGTCCGGCCCTATGTGTCGGTGGTTTTCGCGTCCCCTGGTGGTCCGAGGTGGTTCCCGCTGCACACATTCATGCGCCAGGGCTTCCTGCAGACAATTCACTTCTATTTATCGCGCTATCTCTAACAGCACCCGAGATATCACCAGATATATAATGGATTTTTCCCCGACCCTGAGTGTCCGGCCCCATGAGACGGTGGTTGTCTCGGCCCCTGGTGGTCCGAGGTCGTTCCCGCAGCCCAGATTCATGCGCCAGGGCCTCCTACAGACAATGCACTTTGATTTATTGCGCTATCTGTAATAGCACCCGAGATATCACCAGATATATATTGAATTTTTCCCTGACCATGAGTGTCCGGACCCATGAGACGGTGTTTTTCTCGGACCCTGGTGGTCGGAGGTCGTTCCCGCTGCACAGATTCATGCGCCAGGGCCCCTGCAGATAATTCACTTTGGTTTATTGCGCTATCTCTAATAACACCCGAGATATCACCAGATATATATTGGATTTTCCCCTGACCCTGAGTGTCCGGCTCCATGAGACGGTGGTTTTCTCGGCCCCTGGTGGTCCGAGGTCGTTCCCGCTGCACAGATGCATGCGCCAGTGCCTCCTACAGACAATGCACTTTGATTTATTGCGCTATCTGTAATAGCTCCCGAGATATCACCAGATATATATTGGATTTTTCCCTGACCATGAGTGTCCGGCCCCATGAGACGATGGTTTTCTCGGCCCCTGGTGGTCCGAGGTCGTTCCGGCTGCACAGATTCATGCGCCAGGGCCTCCTACAGACAATGCACTTTGATTTATTGCGCTATCTGTAATAGCTCCCGAGATATCACCAGATATATATTGGATTTTCCCCTGACCCTGAGTGTCCGGCCCCATGAGACGGTGGTTTTCTCGGCCCCTGGTGGCCCGAGGTCGTTCTCGCACCCCAGATTCATGCGCCAGGGCCTCCTACAGACAATGCACTTTGATTTATTGCGCTATCTGTAATAGCACCCGAGATATCATCAGATATATATTGAATTTTTCCCTGACCATGAGTGTCCGGCCCCATGAGACGGTCGTTTTCTCGGCCCCTGGTGGTCCGAGGTCGTTCCCGCTGCACAGATGCATGCGCCAGTGCCTCCTACAGACAATGCACTTTGATTTATTGCGCTATCTGTAATAGCTCCCGAGATATCACCAGATATATATTGGATTTTTCCCTGACCCTGAGTGTCCGGCCCCATGAGACGGTGGTTGTCTCGGCCCCTGGTGGTCCGAGGTCATTCCCGCTGCACAGATTCATGCGCCAGGGCATCCTGCAGATAATTCTCTTTGATTTATCGCGCTAACTCTAATAGCACCCGAGATATCACCAGATATATATTGGATTTTCCCCTGACCCTGAGTGTCCGGCCCCATGAGACGGTGGTTTTCTCGGCCCCTGGTGGTCCGAGGTCGTTCCCGCAGCCCAGATTCATGCGCCAGGGCCTCCTACAGACAATGCACTGTGATTTATTGCGCTATCTGTAATAGCACCCGAGATATCATCAGATATATATTGAATTTTTCCCTGACCATGAGTGTCCGGACCCATGCGATGGTGGTTTTCTCGGCCCCTGGTGGTCCGAGGTCGTTCCCGCTGCACAGATTCATGCGCCAGGGCCTCCTACAGAAAAATTCACTTCGATTTATCGCGCTATCTCTAACAGCACCCGAGATATCACCAGATATATAATGGATTTTTCCCCGACCCTGAGTGTCCGGCCCCATGAGACGGTGGTTGTCTCGGCCCCTGGTGGTCCGAGGTCGTTCCCGCAGCCCAGATTCATGCGCCAGGGCCTCCTACAGACAATGCACTTTGATTTATTGCGCTATCTGTAATAGCACGCGAGATATCACCAGATATATATTGAATTTTTCCCTGACCATGAGTGTCCGGACCCATGAGACGGTGATTTTCTCGGACCCTGGTGGTCGGAGGTCGTTCCCGCTGCACAGATGCATGCGCCAGTGCCTCCTACAGACAATGCACTTTGATTTATTGCGCTATCTGTAATAGCTCCCGAGATATCACCAGATATATATTGGATTTTTCCCTGACCATGAGTGTCCGGCCCCATGAGACGATGGTTTTCTCGGCCCCTGGTGGTCCGAGGTCGTTCCGGCTGCACAGATTCATGCGCCAGGGCCTCCTACAGACAATGCACTTTGATTTATTGCGCTATCTGTAATAGCTCCCGAGATATCACCAGATATATATTGGATTTTCCCCTGACCCTGAGTGTCCGGCCCCATGAGACGGTGGTTTTCTCGGCCCCTGGTGGCCCGAGGTCGTTCTCGCACCCCAGATTCATGCGCCAGGGCCTCCTACAGACAATGCACTTTGATTTATTGCGCTATCTGTAATAGCACCCGAGATATCATCAGATATATATTGAATTTTTCCCTGACCATGAGTGTCCGGCCCCATGAGACGGTCGTTTTCTCGGCCCCTGGTGGTCCGAGGTCGTTCCCGCTGCACAGATGCATGCGCCAGTGCCTCCTACAGACAATGCACTTTGATTTATTGCGCTATCTGTAATAGCTCCCGAGATATCACCAGATATATATTGGATTTTTCCCTGACCCTGAGTGTCCGGCCCCATGAGACGGTGGTTGTCTCGGCCCCTGGTGGTCCGAGGTCATTCCCGCTGCACAGATTCATGCGCCAGGGCATCCTGCAGATAATTCTCTTTGATTTATCGCGCTAACTCTAATAGCACCCGAGATATCACCAGATATATATTGGATTTTCCCCTGACCCTGAGTGTCCGGCCCCATGAGACGGTGGTTTTCTCGGCCCCTGGTGGTCCGAGGTCGTTCCCGCAGCCCAGATTCATGCGCCAGGGCCTCCTACAGACAATGCACTGTGATTTATTGCGCTATCTGTAATAGCACCCGAGATATCATCAGATATATATTAAATTTTTCCCTGACCATGAGTGTCCGGCCCCATGAGACGGTCGTTTTCTCGGCCCCTGGTGGTCCGAGGTCGTTCCCGCTGCACAGATGCATGCGCCAGTGCCTCCTACAGACAATGCACTTTGATTTATTGCGCTATCTGTAATAGCACCCGAGATATCACCAGATATATATTGGATTTTCCCCTGACCCTGAGTGTCCGGCCCCATGAGACGGTGGTTTTCTCGGCCCCTGGTGGTCCGAGGTCGTTCCCGCAGCCCAGATTCATGCGCCAGGGCCTCCTACAGACAATGCACTTTGATTTATTGCGCTATCTGTAATAGCACCCGAGATATCACCAGATATATATTGGATTTTCCCCTGACCCTGAGTGTCCGGCCCCATGAGACGGTGGTTTTCTCGGCCCCTGGTGGTCCGAGGTCGTTCCCGCAGCCCAGATTCATGCGCCAGGGCCTCCTACAGACAATGCACTTTGATTTATTGCGCTATCTGTAATAGCACCCGAGATATCACCAGATATATATTGAATTTTTCCCTGACCATGAGTGTCCGGACCCATGAGACGGTGGTTTTCTCGGCCCCTGGTGGTCCGAGGTAGTTCCCGCTGCACAGATTCATGCGCCAGGGCCTCCTACAGACAATGCACTTTGATTTATTGCGCTATCTGTAATAGCACCCGAGATATCACCAGATATATATTGGATTTTTCCCTGACCCTGAGTGTCCGGCCCCATGAGACTGTGGTTTTCTCGGCCCCTGGTGGCCCGAGGTCGTTCCCGTTGCACAGATTCATGCGCCAGGGCCTCCTGCAAATAATTCACTTTGGTTTATTTCGCTATATCTAATAACACCCGAGATATCACCAGATATATATTGGATTTTCCCCTGACCCTGAGTGTCCGGCCCCATGAGACGGTGGTTTTCTCGGCCCCTGGTGGTCCGAGGTCGTTCCGGCTGCACAGATTCATGCGCCAGGGCCTCCTACAGACAATGCACTTTGATTTATTCCGCTATCTCTAATAGCACCCGAGATATCACCAGATATATATTGGATTTTCCCCTGACCCTGAGTGTCCGGCATCATGAGACTGTGGCTTTTACGGCCCCCTGGTGGTCCGAGGTCGTTCCCGCTGCACAGATGCATGCGCCAGTGCCTCCTACAGACAATGCACTTTGATTTATTGCGCTATCTGTAATAGCTCCCGAGATATCACCAGATATATATTGGATTTTTCCCTGACCATGAGTGTCCGGCCCCATGAGACGGTGGTTTTCTCGGCCCCTGGTGGTCCGAGGTCGTTCTGGCTGCACAGATTCATGCGCCAGGGCCTCCTACAGAAAATGCACTTTGATTTATTCCGCTATCTCTAATAACACCCGAGATATCACCAGATATATATTGGATTTTCCCCTGACCCTGAGTGTCCGGCCCCATGAGACGGTGGTTTTCTCGGCCCCTGGTGGTCCGAGGTCGTTCTCGCACCCCAGATTCATGCGCCAGGGCCTCCTACAGACAATGCACTTTGATTTATTGCGCTATCTGTAATAGCACCCGAGATATCATCAGATATATATTGAATTTTTCCCTGACCATGAGTGTCCGGCCCCATGAGACGGTCGTTTTCTCGGCCCCTGGTGGTCCGAGGTCGTTCCCGCTGCACAGATGCATGCGCCAGTGCCTCCAACAGACAATGCACTTTGATTTATTGCGCTATCTGTAATAGCTCCCGAGATATCACCAGATATATATTGGATTTTTCCCTGACCCTGAGTGTCCGGCCCCATGAGACGGTGGTTGTCTCGGCCCCTGGTGGTCCGAGGTCGTTCCCGCAGCCCAGATTCATGCGCCAGGGCCTCCTACAGACAATGCAATTTGATTTATCGCGCTATCTCTAATAGCACCCGACATATCACCAGATATATATTGGATTTTTCCCCGACCCTGAGTGTTCGGCCCCAGGAGACGGTGGTTTTCTCGGCCCCTGGTGGTCCGACGTCGTTCCCGCTGCACAGAATCATGCGCCAAGGCCTCCTACAGACAATGCACTTTGATTTATTGGGCTATCTGTAATAGCACCCTAGATATCACCAGATATATATTGGATTTTCCCCTGACCCTGAGCGTCCGGCCCCATGAGACTGTGCTTTTCTCGGCCCCTGGTGGTTCGAGGTCGTTCCCGCTGCACAGATTCATGCGCCAGGGCCTCCTGCAGATAATTCACTTTGGTTTATTGCGCTATCTCTAATAGCACCCGAGATATCACCAGATATATATTGCATTTTTCCCTGGCCCTGAGGGTCCGGCTCCATGAGACGGTGGTTTTCTCGGCCCCTGGTGGTTTGAGGTCGTTCCCGCTGCACAGATTCAGGCGGCAGGATCTCCTGCAGATAATTCACTTGGGATTATTGCGCTACCTCTAATAGCACCCGAGATATCACCAGATGTATATTGGATTTTTCCCTGATCCTGAGTGTCCGGCCCCTTGAGACTGTGGTTTTCTCGGCCCCTGGTGGTCCGAGGTCGTTCCGGCTGCACAGATTCATGCGCCAGGGCCTCCTACAGACAATGCACTTTGATTTATCGCTCTATCTCTAATAGCACCCGAGATATCACCAGATATATAATGGATTTTTCCCCGACACTGAGTGTCCGGCCCCATGAGACGGTGGTTTTCTCGACCCCCTGGTGGTCCGAGGTCGTTCCCGCTGCACAGATGCATGCGCCACGGCCTCTTGCAGATAATTCACTTTGGTTTATTGCGCTACCTCTAATAGCACCCGTGATATCACCAGATATATATTGGATATTCCCCAGACCCTGAGTGTCCGGCCCCCTGAGACGGTGGTTTTCTCGGCCCCTGGTCGTCCGAGGTCGTTCCCGCAGCCCAGATTCATGCGCCAGGGCCTCCTACAGACAATGCACTTTGATTTATTGCGCTATCTGTAATAGCACCCGAGATATCACCAGATATATATTGAATTTTTCCCTGACCATGAGTGTCCGGACCCATGAGACGGTGATTTTCTCGGCCCCTGGTGGTCCGAGGTCGTTCCGGCTGCACAGATTCATGCGCCAGGGCCTCCTACAGAAAATGCACTTTGATTTATTCCGCTATCTCTAATAACACCCGAGATATCACCAGATATATATTGGATTTTCCCCTGACCCTGAGTGTCCGGCCCCATGAGACGGTGGTTTTCTCGACCCCTGGTGGTCCGAGGTCGTTCTCGCACCCCAGATTCATGCGCCAGGGCCTCCTACAGACAATGCACTTTGATTTATTGCGCTATCTGTAATAGCACCCGAGATATCATCAGATATATATTGAATTTTTCCCTGACCATGAGTGTCCGGCCCCATGAGACGGTCGTTTTCTCGGCCCCTGGTGTCCCGAGGTCGTTCCCGCTGCACAGATGCATGCGCCAGTGCCTCCTACAGACAATGCACTTTGATTTATTGCGCTATCTGTAATAGCTCCCGAGATATCACCAGATATATATTGGATTTTTCCCTGACCCTGAGTGTCCGGCCCCATGAGACGGTGGTTGTCTCGGCCCCTGGTGGTCCGAGGTCGTTCCTGCAGCCCAGATTCATGCGCCAGGGCCTCCTACAGACAATGCACTTTGATTTATCGCGCTATCTCTAATAGCACCCGACATATCACCAGATATATATTGGATTTTTCCCCGACCCTGAGTGTTCGGCCTCAGGAGACGGTGGTTTTCTCGGCCCTTGGTGGTCCGAGATCGTTCACGCTGCACGTATACATGCGCCAGGGCCTCCTACAGACAATGCACTTTGATTTATTCCGCTATCTCTAATAACACCCGAGATATCACAAGATATATATTGGATTTTCCCCTGACCCTGAGTGTCCGGCCCCATGAGACGGTGGTTTTCTCGGCCCCTGGTGGTCCGAGGTCGTTCTCGCACCCCAGATTCATGCGCCAGGGCCTCCTACAGACAATGCACTGTGATTTATTGCGCTATCTGTAATAGCACCCGAGATATCATCAGATATATATTGAATTTTTCCCTGACCATGAGTGTCCGGCCCCATGAGACGGTCGTTTTCTCGGCCCCTGGTGGTCCGAGGTCGTTCCCGCTGCACAGATGCATGCGCCAGTGCCTCCTACAGACAATGCACTTTGATTTATTGCGCTATCTCTAATAGCACCCGAGATATCACCAGATATATATTGGATTTTCCCCTGACCCTGAGTGTCCGGCCCCATGAGACGGTGGTTTTCTCGGCCCCTGGTGGTCCGAGGTCGTTCCCGCAGCCCAGATTCATGCGCCAGGGCCTCCTACAGACAATGCACTTTGATTTATTGCGCTATCTGTAATAGCACCCGAGATATCACCAGATATATATTGAATTTTTCCCTGACCATGAGTGTCCGGACCCATGAGACGGTGGTTTTCTCGGCCCCTGGTGGTCCGAGGTAGTTCCCGCTGCACAGATTCATGCGCCAGGGCCTCCTACAGACAATTCACTTCGATTTATCGCGCTATCTCTAACAGCACCCGAGATATCACCAGATATATAATGGATTTTTCCCCGACCCTGAGTGTCCGGCCCCATGAGACGGTGGTTGTCTCGGCCCCTGGTGGTCCGAGGTCATTCCCGCAGCCCAGATTCATGCGCCAGGGCCTCCTACAGACAATGCACTTTGATTTATTGCGCTATCTGTAATAGCACCCGAGATATCACCAGATATATATTGAATTTTTCCCTGACCATGAGTGTCCGGACCCATGAGACGGTGATTTTCTCGGCCCCTGGTGGTCGGAGGTCGTTCCCGCTACACAGATTCATGCGCCAGGGCCCCTGCAGATAATTCACTTTGGTTTATTGCGCTATCTCTAATAACACCCGAGATATCACCAGATATATATTGGATTTTCCCCTGACCCTGAGTGTCCGGCCCCATGAGACGGTGGTTTTCTCGGCCCCTGGTGGTCCGAGGTCGTTCCCGCTGCACAGATTCATGCGCGAGTGCCTCCTACGGACAATGCACTTTGATTCATTGCGCTATCTGTAATAGCACCCGAGATATCACCAGATATATATTGGATTTTTCCCTGACCCTGAGTGTCCGGCCCCATGAGACTGTGGTTTTCTCGGCCCCTGGTGGCCCGAGGTCGTTCCCGTTGCACAGATTCATGCGCCAGGGCCTCCTGCAGATAATTCACTTTGGTTTATTTCGCTATATCTAATAACACCCGAGATATCACCAGATATATATTGGATTTTCCCCTGACCCTGAGTGTCCGGCCCCATGAGACGGTGGTTTTCTCGGCCCCTGGTGGTCCGACATCGTTCTCGCACCCCAGATTCATGCGCCAGGGCCTCCTACAGACAATGCACTTTGATTTATTGCGCTATCTGTAATAGCACCCGCGATATCATCAGATATATATTGAATTTTTCCCTGACCATGAGTGTCCGGCCCCATGAGACGGTCGTTTTCTCGGCCCCTGGTGGTCCGAGGTCGTTCCCGCTGCACAGATGCATGCGCCAGTGCCTCCTACAGACAATGCACTTTGATTTATTGCGCTATCTCTAATAGCTCCCCAGATATCACCAGATATATATTGGATTTTTCCCTGACCCTGAGTGTCCGGCCCCATGAGACGGTGGTTTTCTCGGCCCCTGGTGGTCCGAGGTAGTTCCCGCTGCACAGATTCATGCGCCAGGGCCTCCTACAGACAATTCACTTCGATTTATCGCGCTATCTCTAACAGCACCCGAGATATCATCAGATATATATTGAATTTTTCCCTGACCATGAGTGTCCGGCCCCATGAGACGGTCGTTTTCTCGGCCCCTGGTGGCCCGAGGTCGTTCCCGCTGCACAGATGCATGCGCCAGTGCCTCCTACAGACAATGCACTTTGATTTATTGCGCTATCTGTAATTGCTCCCGAGATATCACCAGATATATATTGGATTTTTCCCTGACCCTGAGTGTCCGGCCCCATGAGACGGTGGTTGTCTCGGCCCCTGGTGGTCCGAGGTCGTTCCTGCAGCCCAGATTCATGCGCCAGGGCCTCCTACAGACAATGCACTTTGATTTATCGCGCTATCTCTAATAGCACCCGACATATCACCAGATATATATTGGATTTTTCCCCGACCCTGAGTGTTCGGCCTCAGGAGACGGTGGTTTTCTCGGCCCTTGGTGGTCCGAGATCGTTCACGCTGCACGTATACATGCGCCAGGGCCTCCTACAGACAATGCACTTTGATTTATTCCGCTATCTCTAATAACACCCGAGATATCACAAGATATATATTGGATTTTCCCCTGACCCTGAGTGTCCGGCCCCATGAGACGGTGGTTTTCTCGGCCCCTGGTGGTCCGAGGTCGTTCTCGCACCCCAGATTCATGCGCCAGGGCCTCCTACAGACAATGCACTGTGATTTATTGCGCTATCTGTAATAGCACCCGAGATATCATCAGATATATAGTGAATTTTTCCCTGACCATGAGTGTCCGGCCCCATGAGACGGTCGTTTTCTCGGCCCCTGGTGGTCCGAGGTCGTTCCCGCTGCACAGATGCATGCGCCAGTGCCTCCTACAGACAATGCACTTTGATTTATTGCGCTATCTGTAATAGCACCCGAGATATCACCAGATATATATTGGATTTTCTCCTGACCCTGAGTGTCCGGCCCCATGAGACGGTGGTTTTCTCGGCCCCTGGTGGTCCGAGGTCGTTCCCGCAGCCCAGATTCATGCGCCAGGGCCTCCTACAGACAATGCACTTTGATTTATTGCGCTATCTGTAATAGCACCCCAGATATCACCAGATATATATTGGATTTTTCCCTGACCATGAGTGTCCGGACCCATGAGACGGTGGTTTTCTCGGCCCCTGGTGGTCCGAGGTAGTTCCCGCTGCACAGATTCATGCGCCAGGGCCTCCTACAGACAATTCACTTCGATTTATCGCGCTATCTCTAACAGCACCCGAGATATCACCAGATATATAATGGATTTTTCCCTGACCCTGAGTGTCCGGCCCCATGAGACTGTGGTTTTCTCGGCCCCTGGTGGCCCGAGGTCGTTCCCGTTGCACAGATTCATGCGCCAGGGCCTCCTGCAGATAATTCACTTTGGTTTATTGCGCTATCTCTAATAGCACCCGAGATATCACCAGATATATATTGGATTTTCCCCTGACCCTGAGTGTCCGGCATGATGAGACTGTGGCTTTTACGGCCCCCTGGTGGTCCGAGGTCGTTCCCGCTGCACAGATGCATGCGCCAGTGCCTCCTACAGACAATGCACTTTGATTTATTGCGCTATCTGTAATAGCTCCCGAGATATCACCAGATATATATTGGACTTTTCCCTGACCATGAGTGTCCGGCCCCATGAGACGGTGGTTTTCTCGGCCCCTGGTGGTCCGAGGTCGTTCTGGCTGCACAGATTCATGCGCCAGGGCCTCCTACAGAAAATGCACTTTGATTTATTCCGCTATCTCTAATAACACCCGAGATATCACCAGATATATATTGGATTTTCCCCTGACCCTGAGTGTCCGGCCCCATGAGACGGTGGTTTTCTCGGCCCCTGGTGGTCCGAGGTCGTTCCCGCAGCCCAGATTCATGCGCCAGGGCCTCCTACAGACAATGCACTTTGATTTATTGCGCTATCTGTAATAGCACCCGAGATATCACCAGATATATATTGAATTTTTCCCTGACCATGAGTGTCCGGACCCATGAGACGGTGGTTTTCTCGGCCCCTGGTGGTCCGAGGTAGTTCCCGCTGCACAGATTCATGCGCCAGGGCCTCCTACAGACAATTCACTTCGATTTATCGCGCTATCTCTAACAGCACCCGAGATATCACCAGATATATAATGGATTTTTCCCCGACCCTGAGTGTCCGGCCCCATGAGACGGTGGTTGTCTCGGCCCCTGGTGGTCCGAGGTCATTCCCGCAGCCCAGATTCATGCGCCAGGGCCTCCTACAGACAATGCACTTTGATTTATTGCGCTATCTGTAATAGCACCCGAGATATCACCAGATATATATTGAATTTTTCCCTGACCATGAGTGTCCGGACCCATGAGACGGTGATTTTCTCGGCCCCTGGTGGTCGGAGGTCGTTCCCGCTACACAGATTCATGCGCCAGGGCCCCTGCAGATAATTCACTTTGGTTTATTGCGCTATCTCTAATAACACCCGAGATATCACCAGATATATATTGGATTTTCCCCTGACCCTGAGTGTCCGGCCCCATGAGACGGTGGTTTTCTCGGCCCCTGGTGGTCCGACATCGTTCTCGCACCCCAGATTCATGCGCCAGGGCCTCCTACAGACAATGCACTTTGATTTATTGCGCTATCTGTAATAGCACCCGCGATATCATCAGATATATATTGAATTTTTCCCTGACCATGAGTGTCCGGCCCCATGAGACGGTCGTTTTCTCGGCCCCTGGTGGTCCGAGGTCGTTCCCGCTGCACAGATGCATGCGCCAGTGCCTCCTACAGACAATGCACTTTGATTTATTGCGCTATCTCTAATAGCTCCCCAGATATCACCAGATATATATTGGATTTTTCCCTGACCCTGAGTGTCCGGCCCCATGAGACGGTGGTTTTCTCGGCCCCTGGTGGTCCGAGGTAGTTCCCGCTGCACAGATTCATGCGCCAGGGCCTCCTACAGACAATTCACTTCGATTTATCGCGCTATCTCTAACAGCACCCGAGATATCATCAGATATATATTGGATTTTTCCCTGACCATGAGTGTCCGGCCCCATGAGACGGTCGTTTTCTCGGCCCCTGGTGGCCCGAGGTCGTTCCCGCTGCACAGATGCATGCGCCAGTGCCTCCTACAGACAATGCACTTTGATTTATTGCGCTATCTGTAATTGCTCCCGAGATATCACCAGATATATATTGGATTTTTCCCTGACCCTGAGTGTCCGGCCCCATGAGACGGTGGTTGTCTCGGCCCCTGGTGGTCCGAGGTCGTTCCTGCAGCCCAGATTCATGCGCCAGGGCCTCCTACAGACAATGCACTTTGATTTATCGCGCTATCTCTAATAGCACCCGACATATCACCAGATATATATTGGATTTTTCCCCGACCCTGAGTGTTCGGCCTCAGGAGACGGTGGTTTTCTCGGCCCTTGGTGGTCCGAGATCGTTCACGCTGCACGTATACATGCGCCAGGGCCTCCTACAGACAATGCACTTTGATTTATTCCGCTATCTCTAATAACACCCGAGATATCACAAGATATATATTGGACTTTTCCCTGACCATGAGTGTCCGGCCCCATGAGACGGTGGTTTTCTCGGCCCCTGGTGGTCCGAGGTCGTTCTGGCTGCACAGATTCATGCGCCAGGGCCTCCTACAGAAAATGCACTTTGATTTATTCCGCTATCTCTAATAACACCCGAGATATCACCAGATATATATTGGATTTTCCCCTGACCCTGAGTGTCCGGCCCCATGAGACGGTGGTTTTCTCGGCCCCTGGTGGTCCGAGGTCGTTCTCGCACCCCAGATTCATGCGCCAGGGCCTCCTACAGACAATGCACTTTGATTTATTGCGCTATCTGTAATAGCACCCTAGATATCACCAGATATATATTGGATTTTCCCCTGACTCTGAGTGTCCGGCCCCATGAGACGGTAGTTTTGTCGGCCCCTGGTGGTCTGAGGTCGTTCCCGCTGCACAGATGCATGCACCAGGGCCTCCTGCAGATAATTCACTTTGGTTAATTGCGCTATCTCTAATAGCACCCGAGATATCACCAGATATATATTGGATTTTTCCCTGACCCTGAGCGTCCGGCCCCATGAGACTGTGCTTTTCTCGGCCCCTGGTGGTTCGAGGTCGTTCCCGCTGCACAGATTCATGCGCCAGGGCCTCCTGCAGATAATTCACTTTGGTTTATTGCGCTATCTCTAATAGCACCCGAGATATCACCAGATATATATTGCATTTTTCCCTGGCCCTGAGGGTCCGGCTCCATGAGACGGTGGTTTTCTCGGCCCCTGGTGGTTTGAGGTCGTTCCCGCTGCACAGATTCAGGCGGCAGGATCTCCTGCAGATACTTCACTTGGGATTATTGCGCTATCTCTAATAGCACCCGAGATATCACCAGATGTATATTGGATTTTTCCCTGATCCTGAGTGTCCGGCCCCGTGAGACTGTGGTTTTCTCGGCCCCTGGTGGTCCGAGGTCGTTCCGGCTGCACAGATTCATGCGCCAGGGCCTCCTACAGACAATGCACTTTGATTTATCGCTCTATCTCTAATAGCACCCGAGATATCACCAGATATATAATGGATTTTTCCCCGACACTGAGTGTCCGGCCCCATGAGACGGTGGTTTTCTCGACCCCCTGGTGGTCCGAGGTCGTTCCCGCTGCACAGATGCATGCGCCACGGCCTCTTGCAGATAATTCACTTTGGTTTATTGCGCTACCTCTAATAGCACCCGTGATATCACCAGATATATATTGGATATTCCCCAGACCCTGAGTGTCCGGCCCCCTGAGACGGTGGTTTTCTCGGCCCCTGGTCGTCCGAGGTCGTTCCCGCAGCCCAGATTCATGCGCCAGGGCCTCCTACAGACAATGCACTTTGATTTATTGCGCTATCTGTAATAGCACCCGAGATATCATCAGATATATATTGAATTTTTCCCTGACCATGAGTGTCCGGCCCCATGAGACGGTCGTTTTCTCGGCCCCTGGTGGTCCGAGGTCGTTCCCGCTGCACAGATGCATGCGCCAGTGCCTCCTACAGACAATGCACTTTGATTTATTGCGCTATCTGTAATAGCTCCCGAGATATCACCAGATATATATTGGATTTTTCCCTGACCCTGAGTGTCCGGCCCCATGAGACGGTGGTTTTCTCGGCCCCTGGTGGTCCGAGGTCGTTCCCGCAGCCCAGATTCATGCGCCAGGGCCTCCTACAGACAATGCACTGTGACTTGTTGCGCTATCTGTAATAGCACCCGAGATATCACCAGATATATATTGAATTTTTCCCTGACCATGAGTGTCCGGCCCCATGAGACGGTGGTTTTCTCGGCCCCCTGGTGGTCCGAGGTCGTCCCCGCTGCACAGATTCATGCGCCAGTGCCTCCTACAGACAATGCACTGTGATTTATTGCATTATCTGTAATAGCACCCGAGATATCACCAGATATATATTGGATTTTCCCCTGACCCTGAGTGTCCGGCCCCATGAGACGGTGGTTTTCTCGGCCCCTGGTGGTCCGAGGTCGTTCCCGCTGCACAGATTCATGCGCGAGTGCCTCCTACGGACAATGCACTTTGATTCATTGCGCTATCTGTAATAGCACCCGAGATATCACCAGATATATATTGGATTTTCCCCTGACCCTGAGTGTCCGGCCCCATGAGACGGTGGTTTTCTCGGCCCACTGGTGGTCCGAGGTCGTTCCCGCTGCACAGATGCATGCACCAGTGCCTCCTACAGACAATACACTTTGATTTATTGCGCTATCTGTAATAACTCCCGAGATATCACCAGATATATATTGGATTTTTCCCTGACCCTGAGTGTCCGGCCCCATGAGACGGTGGTTTTCTCGGCCCCCTGGTGGTCCGAGGTCGTTCCCGCTGCACAGATGCATGCGCCAGGGCCTCCTGCAGAAAATTCACTTTGGTTTATTGCGCTACCTCTAATAGCACCCGTGATATCACCAGATATATATTGGATATTCCCCTGACCCAGTGTGTCCGGCCCCCTGAGACGGTGGTTTTCTCGGCCCCTGAAGGTCCGAGGTCGTTCCCGCTGCACAGATTCATGCGCCAGGGCCCCTGCAGATAATTCACTTTGGTTTATTGCGCTATCTCTAATAACACCCGAGATATCACCAGATATATATTGGATTTTCCCGTGACCCTGAGTGTCCGGCCCCATGAGACGGTGGTTTTCTCGGCCCCTGGTGGTCCGAGGTCGTTCCCGCAGACCAGATTCATGCGCCAGGGCCTCCTACAGACAATGCACTTTGATTTATCGCCCTATCTCTAACAGCACCCGAGATATCACCAGATATATAATGGATTTTTCCCCGACCCTGAGTGTCCGGCCCCATGAGACGGTGGTTGTCTCGGCCCCTGGTGGGCCGAGGTCGTTCCCGCAGCCCAGATTCATGCGCCAGGGCCTCCTACAGACAATGCACTTTGATTTACCGCGCTATCTCTAATAGCACCCGACATATCACCAGATATATATTGGATTTTTCCCCGACCCTGAGTGTTCGGCCCCAGGAGACGGTGGTTTTCTCGGCCCTTGGTGGTCCGAGATCGTTCACGCTGCACGCATACATGCGCCAGGTCTTTCTGCAGACAATGCACTTTGATTTATTGCGCTATCTCTAATAGCACCCGAGATATCACCAGATGTATATTGGATTTTTCCCCGATCCTGAGTGTCCGGCCCCATGAGACGGTGGTTTTCTCGGCCCCTGGTGGTCCGACGTCGTTCCCGCTGCACAGATTCATGCGCCAGGGCCTCCTACAGACAATGAACTTTGGTTTATTGAGCTATATTTAATAGCACCCGAGATATCACCAGATATATATTGGATTTTCCCCTGACTCTGAGTGTCCGGCCCCATGAGACGGTAGTTTTGACGGCCCCTGGTGGACTGAGGTCGTTCCCGCTGCACAGATGCATGCACCAGGGCCTCCTGCAGATAATTCACTTTGGTTTATTGCGCTATCTCTAATAGCACCCGAGATATCACCAGATATATATTGCATTTTTCCCTGGCCCTGAGGGTCCGGATCCATGAGACGGTGGTTTTCTCGGCCCCTGGTGGTTTGAGGTCGTTCCCGCTGCACAGATTCAGGCGGCAGGATCTCCTGCAGATAATTCACTTGGGATTATTGCGCTATCTCTAATAGCACCCGAGATATCACCAGATGTATATTGGATTTTTCCCCGATCCTGAGTGTCCGGCCCCATGAGACGGTGGTTTTCTCGGCCCCTGGTGGTCCGAGGTCGTTCCCGCTGCACAGATTCATGGGCCAGGGCCTCCTATAGACAATGCACTTTGGTTTATTGCGCTATCTGTAATAGCACCCGATATATCACCAGATATATGCTGGATTTTTACATGACCTTGGGTGACGGATTCCGAATATCTGTAATTTTCTCGGCCCCTGGTGTTCCGAGGTCGTTCCTGCTGCACAGATTCATTCGCCAGTGCCTCCTACAGACACTGCACTTTGATTTATTGCGCTATCTGTAACAGCAACCGAGATATCACCAGATATATAATGGATTTTTCCCTGGCCCTGAGTGTCCGGCCTCATGAGACGGTGGTTTTCTCGGCCCCTGGTGGTCCGAGGTCGTTCCCGCTGCACTGATTCATGCGCCAAGGCCTCGTATAGACAATGCACTTTGGTTTATTGCGCTATCTGTAATAGCTCCCGAGATATCACCAGATATATATTGGATTTTTCCCTGACCCTGAGTGTCCGGCCCCATGAGACGGTGGTTTTCTCGACCCCCTGGTGGTCCGAGGTCGTTCCCGCTGCACAGATTCATGGGCCAGGGCCTCCTATAGACAATGCACTTTGGTTTATTGCGCTATCTGTAATAGCACCCGATATATCACCAGATATATGCTGGATTTTTACATGACCTTGGGTGACGGATTCCGAATATCTGTAATTTTCTCGGCCCCTGGTGTTCCGAGGTCGTTCCTGCTGCACAGATTCATTCGCCAGTGCCTCCTACAGACAATGCACTTTGATTTATTGCGCTATCTGTAACAGCACCCGAGATATCACCAGATATATAATGGATTTTTCCCTGGCCCTGAGTGTCCGGCCTCATGAGACGGTGGTTTTCTCGGCCCCTGGTGGTCCGAGGTCGTTCCCGCTGCACTGATTCATGCGCCAAGGCCTCGTATAGACAATGCACTTTGGTTTATTGCGCTATCTGTAATAGCACCCGAGATATCACCAGATATATAATGGATTTTTCCCCGACCCTGAGTGTCCGGCCCCATGAGACAGTGCTTTTCTCGGCCCCTGGTGGTCCGACGTCGTTCCGGCTGCACAGATTCATGCGCCAGGGCATCCCACAGACAATGCACTTTGATTTATTGCGCTATCTGTAATAGCACCCGAGATATCACCAGATATATGCTGGATTTTCACATGACATTGGGTGACGGATACCGAAAATCTGTAATTTTCTCAGCCCCTGGTGGTCCGATGTCGTTCCTGCTGCACAGATTCATGCGCAAGGGCCTCCTACGGACAATGCACTTTGGATTATTGCGCTATCTCTAATAGCACCCGAGATATCACCAGATATATATTGGATTTTTCCGTGACCCTAAGTGTACGGCCCCATGTGACGGTGGTTTTCTCGGCCCCTGGGGGTCCGAGGTCGTTCCCGCTGCACAGATTCATGCGCTAGGGTCTCTTGCAGGCAATTCACTTTGGCTTATTGCGCTATCACTAATAGCACCCGAGGTATCACCAGATATATATTGGATTTTCCACTGACCCTGAGTGTCCGGCCCCATGAGACGGTGGTTTTCTCGGCCCCTGGTGGTGCCTGGTCGTTTCCGCTGCACAGATTCATGCGCCAGTGCCTCCTGCAGATAATTCACTTTGCTTTATTGCGCTATCTCTAATAGCACCCGAGATATCACCAGATATATATTGGATTTTTCCCTATCCCTGAGTGTCCGGCCCCATGAGACGGTGGTTTTCTCGGCCCCTGGTGGTGCGAGGTCGTTTCCGCTGCACAGATTCATGCACCAGTGCCTCCTGCAGATAATTCACTTTGCTTTATTGCGCTATCCCTAATAGCACCCGAGATTTCATCAGATATATATTGGATTTTCCCCTGACCCTGAGTGTCCGGCCCCATGAGACGGTGGTTTTCTCGGCCCCTGGTGGTCCGAGGTCTTTCCCGCTGCACAGATTCATGCGCCAGGGCCTCCTGCAGATAATTGACTCTGGTTTATTGCGCTATCACTAATAGCACCTGAGATATCACCAGATATATATTGGATTTTCCCCTAACCCTGAGCGTCCGGCCCCATGAGACGGTGGTTTCCTCGGCCCCTGGTGGTCCGAGGTCGTTCCCGCTGAACAGATTCATGCGCCAGGGCCCCCTGCAGATAATTCACTTTGGTTTACTGCGCTATCTGTAATAGCACCCTAGATATCACCAGATATATATTGGATTTTCCCCTGACCCTGAGTGTCCCGCCGCATGAGACTGTGGTTTTCTCGGCCCCTGGTGGTCCGAGGTCGTTCCCGCTGCACAGATTCATGCGCAAGGGCCTCCTAGGGACAATGCACTTTGGTTTATTGCGCTATCTCTAATAGCTCCCAAGATATCACCAGACATATATTGGATTTTCCTCTGACACTGAGTTTCCGGCCCCATGAGCCGGTGGTTTTCTCGGCCCCCGGTGGTCCGAGGTCGTTCCCGCTGCACACATGCATGCGCCAGGGCCTCCTGCAGATAATTCACTTTGGTTTATTGCGCTATCTCTAATAGCACCCGAGATATCACCAGATATATATTGGATTTTTCGCCGACCCTGAGTGTCCGGCCCCATGAGACGGTGGTTTTCTCGGCCCCTGGTGGTCCGAGGTCGTTCCGGCTGCACAGATGCATGCGCCAGGGCCTCCTGCAGATAATTCACTTTGGTTTATTGCGCTATCTCTAATAGCACCCGAGATATCATCAGATACATCCTGGATTTTTACATGACCTTGGGTGTCCGGCACCATGTGTCGGGGGTTTTGTCGGCCCCTGGTGGTCCGAGGTCGTTCCCGCTGCACGGATTCATGCACCAGGGCCCCCTGCAGATAATTCACTTTGAATTAGTGCGCTATCTGTAAGAGCACCCGAGATATCACCAGATATATATTGGATTTTTCCCTGACCCTGAATGACCGGCCGCATGAGACGGTGGTTTTCTCGGACCCTGGTGGACCGAGGTCGTTCCCGCTGCACAGATTCATGCGCCAGGGCCTCCTACAGACAATGCACATAGATTTGTTGCGCTATCTGTTATAGCACCCGATAAAGCACCATATATATGCTGGATTTTTACATGACTTTGGGTGACGGATATCGAAAATCTGTAATTTTCTCGGCCCCTGGTGGTCCGATGTCGTTCCCGCTGCACAGATGCATGCGCCAGGGCCTCCTGCTGATAATTCACTTTGTTTATTGCGCTATATCTAATAGCACCCGAGATATCACCAGATATATATTGGATTTTCCCCTGACCCTGACAGTCCGGCCCCATGAGACTGTGGTTTTCTCGGCCCCTGGTGGTCCGAGGTCGTTCCCGCTGCACAGATGCATGCGCCAGGGCCTCCTGCAGATAATTCACTTTGGTTTATTGCGCTATATCTAATAGCACCCGAGATATCACCAGATATATATTGGATTTTCCCCTGACCCTGACAGTCCGGCCACATGAGACTGTGGTTTTCTCGGCCCCTGGTGGTCCGAGGTCGTTCCCGCTGCACAGATGCTTGCGCCAGGGCCTCCTGCAGATAATTCACTTTGGTTTATTGCGCTATATCTAATAGCACCCGAGATATCACAAGATATATATTGGATTTTCCCCTGACCCTGACAGTCTGGCCACATGAGACTGTGGTTTCCTCGGCCCCTGGTAGTCCGAGGTCGTTCCCGCTGCCCAGATTCATGCGCCAGGGCCTCCGACAGACAATGCACTTTGATTTATTGCGCTATCTGTAGTAGCACCAGAGATATCACCAGATATATATTTGATTTTTCCCTGACCCTGAGTGCCCGGCCCCATGAGACGGTGGTTTTCTCGATCCCTGGTGGTCCGAGGTCGTTCCCGCTGCGCAGCTGCATGCGCCAGGGCCTCCTGCAGATAATTCACTTTGATTTATCGCGCTATCTGTAATAGCACCTGAGATATCATCAGATACATCCTGGATTTTTACATGACCTTGGGTGTCCGGCACCATGTGTCGGGGGTTTTCTCGGCCCCTGGTGGTCCGAGGTCGTTCCCGCTGCACGGATTCATGCGCCAGGGCCCCCTGCAGATAATTCACTTTGGATTAGTGCGCTATCTGTAAGAGCACCCGAGATATCACCAGATATATATTGGATTTTTCCCTGACCCTGAGTGTCCGGAACCATGAGACTGTGGTTTTCTCGGCCCCTGGTGGTCCGATGTCGTTCCCGCTGCACAGACTCATGCGCCAGGGCCTCCTACAGACAATGCACGTTGATTTATTGCGCTATCTGCAATAGCACCCAAGATATCACCAGATATATATTGGATTTTTCCCTGACCCTGAATGACCGGCCGCATGAGACAGTGGTTTTCTCGGCCCCTGGTGGTCCGAGGTCGTTCCCGCTGCACAGATTCATGCGCCAGGGCCTCCTGCAGATAATTCACTTCGGTTTATTGCGCAATCTGTAATAGCACCCGAGATATCACCAGATATATATTGGGCTTTTTCCCTGACCCTGAGTGTCCGGCCCCATGAGACTGTGGTTTTCTCGGCCCCTGGTGGTGCGAGGTTGTTCCCGCTGCACAGATTCATGCATCAGGGCCTCCTACAGACAAGGCACTTTGATTTATTGCGCTATCTGTAATAGCACCCGAGAAAGGACCACATATATGCTAGATTTTTACATGACTTTGGGTGACGGACACCGAAAATCTGTAAGTTTCTCGGCCTCAGGTGGTCCTATGTCGTTCCTGCTGCACAGATTCATGCGCCAGGTCCTCCTGCAGATAATTCACTTTGATTTATTGCGCTATCTGTAGTAGCACCCGAGATATCACCAGATATATATTTGATTTTTCCCTGACCCTGAGTGTCCGGCCCCATGAGACGGTGGTTTTCTCGATCCCTGGTGGTCCGAGGTCGTTCCCGCTGCACAGCTGCATGCGCCAGGGCCTCCTGCAGATAATTCACTTTGATTTATCGCGCTATCTGTAATAGCACCTGAGATATCACCAGATATATATTGGATTTTTCCCTGACCCTGAGTGTCCGGCCCCATGAGACGGTGGTTTTCTCGGACCCTGGTGGACCGAGGTCGTTCCCGCTGCACAGATTCATGCGCCAGGACCTCCTACAGACAATGCACATAGATTTGTTGCGCTATCTGTTATAGCGCCCGATAAAGCACCATATATATGCTGGATTTTTACATGACTTTGGGTGACGGATCTCGAAAATCTGTAATTTTCTCGGCCCCTGGTGGTCCGATGTCGTTCCCGCTGCACAGATGCATGCGCCAGGGCCTCCTGCTCATAATTCACTTTGTTTATTGCGCTATATCTAATAGCACCCGAGATATCACCAGATATATATTGGATTATCCCCTGACCCTGACAGTCCGGCCCCATGAGACTGTGGTTTTCTCGGCCCCTGGTGGTCCGAGGTCGTTCCCGCTGCACAGCTGCATGCGCCAGGGCCTCCTGCAGATAATTCACTTTGATTTATCGCGCTATCTGTAATAGCACCTGAGATATCACCAGATATATATTGGATTTTTCCCTGACCCTGAGTGTCCGGCACCCTGAGACGGTGGTTTTCTCGGCCCCTGGTGGTCCGAGGTCGTTCCCGCTGCTCAGATTCATGCGCCAGGGCCTCCGACAGACAATGCACTTTGATTTATCGCGCTATCTGTAATAGAACCCGAGATATCACCAGATATATATTGGATTTTTACATGACATTGCGTGACGGATACCGAAAATCTGTAATTTTCTCGGACCCTGGTGGACCGATGTCGTTCCTGCTGCACAGATCCATGCGACAGGGCCTCCCGCAGACAATGCACTTTGATTTATCGCGCTATCTCTAATGGCACCCGATATATCGCCAGATATATATTGGATTTTTACATGACATTGGGTGACAGATACCGAAAATCTGTAATTTTCTCGGCCACTGGTGGTCCGATGTCGTTCCTGCTGCACAGATTCATGCGCAAGGGCCTCCTACGGACAATGCACTTTTATTTATTGCGCTATCTCTAATAGCACCCGAGATATCACCAGATATATATTGGATTTTTCGCCGACCCTAAGTGTCCGGCCCCATGAGACGGTGGTTTTCTCGGCCCCTGGTGGTCCGAGGTCGTTCCGGCTGCACAGATGCATGCGCCAGGGCCTCCTGCAGATAATTCACTTTGATTTATCGCGCTATCTCTAATAGCAACTGAGATATCATCAGATACATCCTGGATTTTTACATGACCTTGGGTGTCCGGCACCATGTGTCGGGGGTTTTCTCGGCCCCTGGTGGTCCGAGGTCGTTCCCGCTGCACGGATTCATGCGCCAGGGCCCCCTGCAGATAATTCACTTTGGATTAGTGCGCTATCTGTAAGAGCACCCGAGATATCACCAGATATATATTGGATTTTACCCTGACCTTGAGTGTCCGGCCCCATGAGACGGTGGTTTTCTCGGCCCCTGTTGTTCCGAGGTCGTTCCCGCTGCACGGATACATGCACCAGGGCCTCCTGCAGATAATTCACTTTGGTTTATTGCGCTATCTGTAATAGAACCCGAGATATCATCAGATATATATTGGATTTTCCCCTGACCCTGAGTGTCCGGCCCCATGAGACGGTGGTTTTATCTGCCCCTGGTTGTCCGATGTCGGTCACGCTGCACACATGCATGCGCCAGGGCCTCCTGCAGATAATTCACTTTGGTTTATTGCGCTATCTCTAATAGCACCCGAGATATCACCAGATATATATTGGATTTTTCGCCGACCCTGAGTGTCCGGCCCCATGAGACGGTGGTTTTCTCGGCCCCTGGTGGTCCGAGGTCGTTCCGGCTGCACAGATGCATGCGCCAGGGCCTCCTGCAGATAATTCACTTTGATTTATCGCGCTATCTCTAATAGCACCCGAGATATCATCAGATACATCCTGGATTTTTACATGACCTTGGGTGTCCGGCACCATGTGTCGGGGGTTTTCTCGGCCCCTGGTGGTCCGAGGTCGTTCCCGCTGCTCGGATTCATGCGCCAGGGCCCCCTGCAGATAATTCACTTTGGATTAGTGCGCTATCTGTAAGAGCACCCGAGATATCACCAGATATATATTGGATTTTTCCCTGACCCTGAGTGTCCGGAACCATGAGACTGTGGTTTTCTCGGCCCCTGGTGGTCCGATGTCGTTCCCGCTGCACAGACTCATGCGCCAGGGCCTCCTACAGACAATGCACGTTGATTTATTGCGCTATCTGCAATAGCACCCAAGATATCACCAGATATATATTGGATTTTTCTCTGACCCTGAATGACCGGCCGCATGAGACGGTGGTTTTCTCGGCCCCTGGTGGTCCGAGGTCGTTCCCGCTGCACAGATTCATGCGCCAGGGCCTCCTGCAGATAATTCACTTCGGTTTATTGCGCAATCTGTAATAGCACCCGAGATATCACCAGATATATATTGGGCTTTTTCCCTGACCCTGAGTGTCCGGCCCCATGAGACTGTGGTTTTCTCGGCCCCTGGTGGTGCGAGGTTGTTCCCGCTGCTCAGATTCATGCATCAGGGCCTCCTACAGACAAGGCACTTTGATTTATTGCGCTATCTGTAATAGCACCCGATAAAGCACCATATATATGCTGGATTTTTACATGACTTTGGGTGACGGATATCGAAAATCTGTAATTTTCTCGGCCCCTGGTGGTCCGATGTCGTTCCCGCTGCACAGATGCATGCGCCAGGGCCTCCTGCTGATAATTCACTTTGTTTATTGCGCTATATCTAATAGCACCCGAGATATCACCAGATATATATCGGATTTTCCCCTGACCCTGACAGTCCGGCCCCATGAGACTGTGGTTTTCTCGGCCCCTGGTGGTCCGAGGTCGTTCCCGCTGCACAGATGCATGTGCCAGGGCCTCCTGCAGATAATTCACTTTGGTTTAATGCGCTATATCTAATAGCACCCGAGATATCACCAGATATATATTGGATTTTCCCCTGACCTTGACAGTCCTGCCCCATGAGACTGTGGTTTTCTCGGCCCCTGGTGGTCCGAGGTCGTTCCCGCTGCACAGATGCATGCGCCAGGGCCTCCTGCAGATAATTCACTTTGGTTTATTGCGCTATATCTAATAGCACCCGAGATATCACCAGATATATATTGGATTTTCCCCTGACCCTGACAGTCCGGCCACATGAGACTGTGGTTTTCTCGGCCCCTGGTGGTCCGAGGTCGTTCCCGCTGCACAGATGCATGCGCCAGGGCCTCCGACAGACAATGCACTTTGATTTATCGCGCTATCTGTAATAGAACCCGAGATATCACCAGATATATATTGGATTTTTACATGACATTGCGTGACGGATACCGAAAATCTGTAATTTTCTCGGACCCTGGTGGACCGATGTCGTTCCTGCTGCACAGATCCATGCGACAGGGCCTCCCGCAGACAATGCACTTTGATTTATCGCGCTATCTCTAATGGCACCCGATATATCTCCAGATATATATTGGATTTTTACATGACATTGGGTGACAGATACCGAAAATCTGTAATTTTCTCGGCCACTGGTGGTCCTATGTCGTTCCTGCTGCACAGATTCATGCGCAAGGGCCTCCTACGGACAATGCACTTTTATTTATTGCGCTATCAGTAATAGCACCCGAGATATCACCAGATATATATTGGATTTTTCCCTATCCCTGAGTGTCCGGCCCCATGAGACGGTGGTTTTCTCGGCCCCTGGTGGTGCGAGGTCGATTCCGCTGCACTGATTCATGCGCCAGAGCCTCCTGCAGATAATTCACTTTGCTTTATTGCGCTATCAGTAATAGCAACCGAGATATCACCAGATATATATTGGATTTTTCCCTATCCCTGAGTGTCCGGCCCCATGAGACGGTGGTTTTCTCGGCCCCTGGTGGTGCGAGGTCGATTCCGCTGCACTGATTCATGCGCCAGTGCCTCCTGCAGATAATTCACTTTGCTTTATTGCGCTATCTCTAATAGCACCCGAGATATCACCAGATATATATGGGATTTTCCCCTGACCCTGAGTGTCCGGACCCATGAGACGGTGGTTTTCTCGGCCCCTGGTGGTCCGAGGTCGTTCCCGCTGCACGGATGCATGCGCCAGGGCCTCCTGCAGATAATTCACTTTGATTTATCGCGCTATCTCTAATAGCACCCGTGATATCACCAAATATATATTGGATTTTCCCCTGACCCTGAGTGTCTGGCCCCATGAGACGGTGGTTTTCTCGGCCCCTGGTGGTCCGAGGTCGTTCCCGCTGCACAGATTCATGCGCCAGGGCCTCCTGCAGATAATTGACTCTGGTTTATTGCGCTATCACTAATAGCACCCGAGATATCACCAGATATATATTGGATTTTCCCCTAACCCTGAGTGTCCGGCCCCATGAGACGGTGGTTTCCTCGGCCCCTGGTAGTCCGAGGTCGTTCCCGCTGAACAGATTCATGCGCCAGGGCCCCCTGCAGATAATTCACTTTGGTTTATTGCGCTATCTGTAACAGAACCCGAGATATCACCAGATATATGCTGGATTTTTACATGACATTGCGTGACGGATACCGAAAATCTGTAATTTTCTCGGCCCCTGGGGGTCCGATGTCGTTCCTGCTGCACAGATTCATGCGCAAGGGCCTCCTACGGACAATGCACTTTGATTTAGTGCGCTATCAGTAAGAGCACCCGAGATATCACCAGATATATATTGGATTTTCCCCTGACCCTGAGTGTCCGGACCCATGAGACGGTGGTTTTCTCGGCCCCTGGTGATCCGAGGTCGTTCCCGCTGCACAGATTCATGCGACAGGGCCTCCTGCAGATAATTCACTTTGGTTTATTGCGCTATCACTAATAGCACCCGAGATATCACCAGATATATATTGGATTTTCCCCTGACCCTGAGTGTCCGGCCCCATGAGATGGTGGTTTTCTCGGCCCCTGGTGATCCGAGGTCGTTCCCGCTGCACAGATTCATGCGCCAGGGCCTCCTACAGACAATGCACGTTGATTTATTGCGCTATCTGCAATAGCACCCGAGATATCACCAGATATATATTGGATTTTTCCCTGACACTGAATGACCGCCCGCATGAGACGGTGGTTTTCTCGGCCCCTGGTGGTCCGAGGTCGTTCCCGCTGCACAGATTCATGCGCCAGGGCCTCCTGCAGATAATTCACTTCGGTTTATTGCGCTATCTCTAATAGCACCCGAGATATCACCAGATATATATTGGATTTTCCCCTGACCCTGAGGGTCCGGCCCCATGAGACGGTGGTTGTCTCCGCCCCTGGTGTTCCGAGGTCGTTCCCGCTGCACAGACTCATGCGCCAGGGCCTCCTTCAGACAATGTACTTTGATTTATCGCGCTATCTCTAATAGCACCCGAGATATCATCAGATATATATTGGATTTTTCCCTGACCCTGAGTGTCCGGCCCCATGAGACGGTGGTTTTCTCGGCCCCTGGTGGTCCGAGGTCGCTGCACAGATTCATGCGCCAGGGCCTCCTACAGAAAATGCACTTTGAATTATTGCGCTATCTGTAATAGCACCCGAGAAAGCACAATATATATACTGGATTTTTACATGACTGTGGGTGAGGGACACAGAAAATCTGTAAGTTTCTCGGCTCCTGGAGGGCCGAGGTCGTTCCTGCTTCACAGATTCATGCGCCAGGTCCTCCTGCAGACAATGCACTTTGATTTATCGCGCTATCTCTAATAGCACCCGAGATATCACCAGATATATATTGGATTTTCCCCTGACCCTGAGTGTCCGGCCCCATGAGACGGTGGTTTTCTCGGCCCCTGGTGGTCCGAGGTCGTTCCCGCTGCACAGATTCATGCGCCAGGGCCTCCTGCAGATAATTCACTCATGTTTATTGCGCTATCTCTAATAGCACCCGAGATATCACCAGATATATATTGGATTTTCCCCTGACCTTGAGTGTCCGGCCCCATGAGACGGTGGTTGTCTCGGACCCTGGTGGTCCGGGGTCGTTCCCGCTGCACAGACTCATGCGCCAGGGCCTCCTGCAGATAAATCACTTTGGTTTAATGCGCTATCTCTAGTAGCACCCGAGATATCGCCAGATATATATTGTATTTTTCCCTGACCCTGAGTGTCCGGCCCCATGAGACGGTGGTTTTCTCGGCCCCTGGTGGTCCGAGGTCATTCCCGCTGCACACACTCATGCGCCAGGGCCTCCTACATACAATGCACTTTGGTTTATTGCGCTATCTGTAATAGCAGCCGAGATATCACCAGATATATATTGCATTTTTCCCTGACCCTGAGTGTCCGGCCCCATGAGACGGTGGTTTTCTCGGCCCCTGGGGGTCCTAGGTCGTTCCCGCTGCACAGATTCATGCGCCAGGGCCTCCTACAGACAATGCACATTGATTTATTGCGCTATCTGTAATAGCACCCGAGATATCACCACATATATATTGGATTTTCCCCTGACCCTGAGTGTCCGGCCCCATGAGACTGTGGTTTTCTCGGCCCCTGGTGGTCCGAGGTCGTTCCCGCTGCCAGATTCATGCGCCAGGGCCTCCTACAGATAATTCACTTTGGTTTATTGCGCAATCTCTAATAGCACCCGAGATATCACCAGATATATATCGGATTTTCCCCTGACCCTGAGTGTCCGGCCCAATGAGACGGTGGCTTTCTCGGCCCCTGGCGGTCCGAGGTCGTTCCCGCTGGCCAGATTCATGCGCCAGGGCCTCCTGCAGATAATTCACTTTGGTTTATTGCGCTATCTCTAATAGCACCCGAGATATCACCAGATATATATTGGATTTTCCTTTGACCCTGATTGTCCGGCCCCATGAGACGGTGGTTTTCTCGGCCCCTGGTGGTCCGAGGTCGTTCCCGCTGGCCAGATTCATGCGCCAGGGCCTCCTACAGACAATGCACTTTGATTTATTGCGCTATCTGTAATAACACCCGAGATATCACCACATATATATTGGATATTCCCCTGACCCTGAGTGTCCGGCCCCATGAGACTGTGGTTTTCTCGGCCCCTGCTGGTCCGAGGTCGTTCCCGCTGCACAGATTCATGCGCAAGGGCCTCCTGCAGATAATTCACTTTGGTTTATTGCGCTATCTCTAATAGCACCCGAGATATCACCAGATATATATTGGATTTTCCCCTGACCCTGAGTGTCCGGCCCCATGAGTCGGCGGTTTTCCCGGCCCCTGGTGGTCCGAGGTCGTTCTCGCTGCCAGATTCATGCGCCAGAGCCTCCTACAGACAATGCACTTTGATTTACTGCGCTATCTGTAAAAGCACACGAGATATCACAAGATATATATTGGATTTTCCCCTGACCCTGAGTGTCCGGCCCCATGAGTCAGTGGTTTTCCCGGCCCCTGGTGGTCCGAGGTCGTGCCCGCTGGCCAGATTCATGGGCCAGGGCCTCCTACAGACAATGCACTTTGATTTACTGCGCTATCTGTAACAGCACACGAGATATCACTAGATATATATTGGATTTTCCCGTGACCCTGAGTGTCCGGCCCCATGAGACGGTGGTTTTCTCGGCCCTTGGTGGTCCGAGGACGTTCCCGCTGCACAGATGCATGGGCCAGGGCCACCTGCAGATAATTCACTTTGGTTTATTGCGCTATATCTAATAGCACCCGAGATATCACCAGATATATATTGGATTTTCCCCTGACCCTGACAGCCCGGCCCCATGAGACGGTGGTTTTCTCGGCCCCTGGTGGTCCGAGGTCGTTCCCGCTGGCCAGGTTCATGCGCCAGGGCCTCCTACAGACAATGCACTTTGAGTTATTGCGCTATCGGTAATAGCACCCGAGATATCACCAGATATATATTGGATTTTCCCCTGACCCTGAGTGTCCGCCCCCATGAGACGGTGATTTTCTCGGCCCCTGGTGGTCCGAGGACGTTCCCGCTGCACAGAATCATGCGCCAGGGCCTCCTACAGACAATGCACTTTGATTTATTGCGCTATCTCTAATAGCACCCTAGATATCACCAGATATATATTGGATATTTCTCTGACCCTGAGTGTCCGGCCCCATGAGACGGTGGTTTTCTCGGCCCCTGGTGGTCCGAGGTCGTTCCCGCTGCCCAGATTCATGCGCCAGGGCCTCCTACAGACAACGCACTTTGATTTATTGCGCTTTCTGTAATAGCACCCGAGATATCACCAGATATATATTGGATTTTTCCCTGACCCTGAGTGTCCGGCCCCATGAGACGGTGGTTTTCTCGGCCCCTGGTGGTCCGAGGTCGTTCCCGCTGCCCAGATTCATGCGCCAGGGCCACCTACAGACAATGCACTTTGATTTATTGCGCTATCTGTTATAGCACCCTAGATATCACCAGATATATATTGGATTTTTCTCTGACCCTGAGTGTCCGGCCCCATGAGACGGTGGTATTCTCGGCCCCTGGTGGTCCGAGGTCGTTCCCGCTACACAGATGCATGCACCAGGGCCTCCTGCAGATAATTCACTTTGGTTTATTGCGCTATATCTAATAGCACCCGAGATAGCACTAGATATGTATTGGATTTTCCCCTGACCCTGACCGTCCGGCCCCATGAGACGGTGGTTTTCTCGGCCCCTGATGGTCCGAGGTCGTTCCCGCTGGACAGATTCATGACCCAGGGCCTCCTACAGACAATGCACTTTGAGTTATTGCGCCATCTGTAATAGCACCCGAGATATCATCAAATATATATTGGATTTTCCCCTGACCCTGAGTGTCCGCCCCCATGAGACGGTGGTATTTCTCGGCCTCTGGGGGTCCGAGGTCGTTCCCCATGGTCAGATTCATGCCCCAGGGCCTCCTACAGACAATGCACTTTGATTTATCGCGCTATCTGTAATAGCACCCGAGATATCACCAGATATATATTGGATTTTCCCCTGACCCTGACAGTCCGGCCCCATGAGACGGTGGTTTTCTCGGCCCCTGATGGTCCGAGGTCGTTCCCGCTGGACAGATTCATGCGCCAGGGCCTCCTACAGACAATGCACTTTGATTTATTGCGCTATCTGGAATAGCACCCGAGATATCACCAGATATAGGCTGGAGTTTTACATGACCTTGGGTGACGGATTCCGAATATGTGTAATTTTCTCGGCCCCTGGTGGTCCGAGGTTGTTCCCTCTACACACATGCATGCGCCAGGGCCTCCTGCAGATAATTCACTTTGGTTTATTGAGCTATCTCTAATAGCACCCGTGATATCACCACATATATATTGGATTTTCCCCTGACCCTGAGTGTCCGGCCCCGTGAGACGGTGGTTTTCTCGGCCCCTGGTGGTCCGAGGTCGTTCCCCTGGCCAGATTCATGCGCCAGGGCCTCCTACAGACAATGCACTTTGACTTATCGCGCTATCTGTAATAGCACACGAGATATCACAAGATATATATTGGATTTTCCCCTGACCCTGAGTGTCCGGCCCCATGAGACGGTGGTTTTCTCGGCCCCTGGTGGTCCGAGGTCGTTCCCGCTGCACAGATTCATGCGCAAGGGCCTCCTGCAGATAATTCACTTTGGTTTATTGCGCTATCTCTAATAGCACCCGAGATATCACCAGATATATATTGGATTTTCCCCTGACCCTTAGTGTCCGGCCCCATGAGTCGGCGGTTTTCCCGGCCCCTGGTGGTCCGAGGTCGTTCTCGCTGCCAGATTCATGCGCCAGAGCCTCCTACAGACAATGCACTTTGATTTACTGCGCTATCTGTAAAAGCACACGAGATATCACAAGATATATATTGGATTTTCCCCTGACCCTGAGTGTCCGGCCCCATGAGACGGTGGTTTTCTCGGCCCCTGGTGGTCCGAGGTCGTTCGCGCTGCCCAGATTCATGCGCCAGGGCCACGTACAGACAATGCACTTTGATTTATTGCGCTATCTGTAATAGCACCCTAGATATCACCAGATATATATTGGATTTTTCTCTGACCCTGAGTGTCCGGCCCCATGAGACGGTGGTATTCTCGGCCCCTGGTGGTCCGAGGTCGTTCCCGCTACACAGATGCATGCACCAGGGCCTCCTGCAGATAATTCACTTTGGTTTATTGCGCTATATCTAATAGCACCCGAGATAGCACTAGATATGTATTGGATTTTCCCCTGACCCTGACAGTCCGGCCCCATGAGACGGTGGTTTTCTCGGCCCCTGATTGTCCGAGGTCGTTCCCGCTGGACAGATTCATGCCCCAGGGCCTCCTACAGACAATGCACTTTGAGTTATTGCGCCATCTGTAATAGCACCCGAGATATCATCTAATATATATTGGATTTTCCCCTGACCCTGAGTGTCCGGCCCCATGAGTCAGTGGTTTTCCCGGCCCCTGGTGGTCCGAGGTCGTGCCCACAGGCCAGATTCATGGGCCAGGGCCTCCTACAGACAATGCACTTTGATTTACTGCGCTATCTGTAAGAGCACACGAGATATCACTAGATATATATTGGATTTTCCCGTGACCCTGAGTGTCCGGCCCCATGAGACGGTGGTTTTCTGGGCCCTTGGTGGTCCGAGGACGTTCCCGCTGCACAGATGCATGGGCCAGGGCCACCTGCAGATAATTCACTTTGGTTTATTGCGCTATATCTAATAGCACCCGAGATATCACCAGATATATATTGGATTTTCCCCTGACCCTGACAGCCCGGCCCCATGAGACGGTGGTTTTCTCGGCCCCTGGTGGTCCGAGGTCGTTCCCGCTGGCCAGGTTCATGCGCCAGGGCCTCCTACAGACAATGCACTTTGATTTATTGCGCTATCGGTAATAGCACCCGAGATATCACCAGATATATATTGGATTTTCCCCTGACCCTGAGTGTCCGCCCCCATGAGACGGTGATTTTCTCGGCCCCTGGTGGTCCGAGGTCGTTCCCGCTGCACAGATTCATGCGCCAGGGCCTCCTGCAGATAATTCACTTCGGTTTATTGCGCTATCTCTAATAGCACCCGAGATATCACCAGATATATATTGGATTTTCCCCTGACCCTGAGGGTCCGGCCCCATGAGACGGTGGTTGTCTCCGCCCCTGGTGTTCCGAGGTCGTTCCCGCTGCACAGACTCATGCGCCAGGGCCTCCTTCAGACAATGTACTTTGATTTATCGCGCTATCTCTAATAGCACCCGAGATATCATCAGATATATATTGGATTTTTCCCTGACCCTGAGTGTCCGGCCCCATGAGACGGTGGTTTTCTCGGCCCCTGGTGGTCCGAGGTCGCTGCACAGATTCATGCGCCAGGGCCTCCTACAGAAAATGCACTTTGATTTATTGCGCTATCTGTAATAGCACCCGAGAAAGCACAATATATATACTGGATTTTTACATGACTGTGGGTGAGGGACACAGAAAATCTGTAAGTTTCTCGGCTCCTGGAGGGCCGAGGTCGTTCCTGCTTCACAGATTCATGCGCCAGGTCCTCCTGCAGACAATGCACTTTGATTTATCGCGCTATCTCTAATAGCACCCGAGATATCACCAGATATATATTGGATTTTCCCCTGACCCTGAGTGTCCGGCCCCATGAGACGGTGGTTTTCTCGGCCCCTGGTGGTCCGAGGTCGTTCCCGCTGCACAGATTCATGCGCCAGGGCCTCCTGCAGATAATTCACTCATGTTTATTGCGCTATCTCTAATAGCACCCGAGATATCACCAGATATATATTGGATTTTCCCCTGACCTTGAGTGTCCGGCCCCATGAGACGGTGGTTGTCTCGGACCCTGGTGGTCCGGGGTCGTTCCCGCTGCACAGACTCATGCGCCAGGGCCTCCTGCAGATAAATCACTTTGGTTTAATGCGCTATCTCTAGTAGCACCCGAGATATCGCCAGATATATATTGTATTTTTCCCTGACCCTGAGTGTCCGGCCCCATGAGACGGTGGTTTTCTCGGCCCCTGGTGGTCCGAGGTCATTCCCGCTGCACACACTCATGCGCCAGGGCCTCCTACATACAATGCACTTTGGTTTATTGCGCTATCTGTAATAGCAGCCGAGATATCACCAGATATATATTGCATTTTTCCCTGACCCTGAGTGTCCGGCCCCATGAGACGGTGGTTTTCTCGGCCCCTGGGGGTCCTAGGTCGTTCCCGCTGCACAGATTCATGCGCCAGGGCCTCCTACAGACAATGCACATTGATTTATTGCGCTATCTGTAATAGCACCCGAGATATCACCACATATATATTGGATTTTCCCCTGACCCTGAGTGTCCGGCCCCATGAGACTGTGGTTTTCTCGGCCCCTGGTGGTCCGAGGTCGTTCCCGCTGCCAGATTCATGCGCCAGGGCCTCCTACAGATAATTCACTTTGGTTTATTGCGCAATCTCTAATAGCACCCGAGATATCACCAGATATATATCGGATTTTCCCCTGACCCTGAGTGTCCGGCCCAATGAGACGGTGGCTTTCTCGGCCCCTGGCGGTCCGAGGTCGTTCCCGCTGGCCAGATTCATGCGCCAGGGCCTCCTGCAGATAATTCACTTTGGTTTATTGCGCTATTTCTAATAGCACCCGAGATATCACCAGATATATATTGGATTTTCCTTTGACCCTGACAGCCCGGCCCCATGAGACGGTGGTTTTCTCGGCCCCTGGTGGTCCGAGGTCGTTCCCGCTGGCCAGGTTCATGCGCCAGGGCCTCCTACAGACAATGCACTTTGATTTATTGCGCTATCGGTAATAGCACCCGAGATATCACCAGATATATATTGGATTTTCCCCTGACCCTGAGTGTCCGCCCCCATGAGACGGTGATTTTCTCGGCCCCTGGTGGTCCGAGGACGTTCCCGCTGCACAGAATCATGCGCCAGGGCCTCCTACAGACAATGCACTTTGATTTATTGCGCTATCTCTAATAGCACCCGAGATATCACCAGATATATATTGGATTTTCCCCTGACCCTGAGTGTCCGCCCCCATGAGACGGTGATTTTCTCGGCCCCTGGTGGTCCGAGGACGTTCCCGCTGGCCAGATTCATGCGCCAGGGCCTCCTGCAGATAATTCACTTTGGTTTATTGCGCTATCTCTAATAGCACCCGAGATATCACCAGATATATATTGGATTTTCCCCTGACCCTGACAGCCCGGCCCCATGAGACGGTGGTTTTCTCGGCCCCTGGAGGTCCGAGGTCGTTCCCGCTGGCCAGGTTCATGCGCCAGGGCCTCCTACAGACAATGCACTTTGATTTATTGCGCTATCGGTAATAGCACCCGAGATATCACCAGATATATATTGGATTTTCCCCTGACCCTGAGTGTCCGCCCCCATGAGACGGTGATTTTCTCGGCCCCTGGTGGTCCGAGGACGTTCCCGCTGCACAGAATCATGCGCCAGGGCCTCCTACAGACAATGCACTTTGATTTATTGCGCTATCTCTAATAGCACCCTAGATATCACCAGATATATATTGGATATTTCTCTGACCCTGAGTGTCCGGCCCCATGAGACGGTGGTTTTCTCGGCCCCTGGTGGTCCGAGGTCGTTCCCGCTGCCCAGATTCATGCGCCAGGGCCTCCTACAGACAACGCACTTTGATTTATTGCGCTTTCTGTAATAGCACCCGAGATATCACCAGATATATATTGGATTTTTCCCTGACCCTGAGTGTCCGGCCCCATGAGACGGTGGTTTTCTCGGCCCCTGGTGGTCCGAGGTCGTTCCCGCTGCCCAGATTCATGCGCCAGGGCCACCTACAGACAATGCACTTTGATTTATTGCGCTATCTGTTATAGCACCCTAGATATCACCAGATATATATTGGATTTTTCTCTGACCCTGAGTGTCCGGCCCCATGAGACGGTGGTATTCTCGGCCCCTGGTGGTCCGAGGTCGTTCCCGCTACACAGATGCATGCACCAGGGCCTCCTGCAGATAATTCACTTTGGTTTATTGCGCTATATCTAATAGCACCCGAGATAGCACTAGATATGTATTGGATTTTCCCCTGACCCTGACCGTCCGGCCCCATGAGACGGTGGTTTTCTCGGCCCCTGATGGTCCGAGGTCGTTCCCGCTGGACAGATTCATGACCCAGGGCCTCCTACAGACAATGCACTTTGAGTTATTGCGCCATCTGTAATAGCACCCGAGATATCATCAAATATATATTGGATTTTCCCCTGACCCTGAGTGTCCGCCCCCATGAGACGGTGGTATTTCTCGGCCTCTGGGGGTCCGAGGTCGTTCCCCATGGTCAGATTCATGCCCCAGGGCCTCCTACAGACAATGCACTTTGATTTATCGCGCTATCTGTAATAGCACCCGAGATATCACCAGATATATATTGGATTTTCCCCTGACCCTGACAGTCCGGCCCCATGAGACGGTGGTTTTCTCGGCCCCTGATGGTCCGAGGTCGTTCCCGCTGGACAGATTCATGCGCCAGGGCCTCCTACAGACAATGCACTTTGATTTATTGCGCTATCTGGAATAGCACCCGAGATATCACCAGATATAGGCTGGAGTTTTACATGACCTTGGGTGACGGATTCCGAATATGTGTAATTTTCTCGGCCCCTGGTGGTCCGAGGTTGTTCCCTCTACACACATGCATGCGCCAGGGCCTCCTGCAGATAATTCACTTTGGTTTATTGAGCTATCTCTAATAGCACCCGTGATATCACCACATATATATTGGATTTTCCCCTGACCCTGAGTGTCCGGCCCCGTGAGACGGTGGTTTTCTCGGCCCCTGGTGGTCCGAGGTCGTTCCCCTGGCCAGATTCATGCGCCAGGGCCTCCTACAGACAATGCACTTTGACTTATCGCGCTATCTGTAATAGCACACGAGATATCACAAGATATATATTGGATTTTCCCCTGACCCTGAGTGTCCGGCCCCATGAGACGGTGGTTTTCTCGGCCCCTGGTGGTCCGAGGTCGTTCCCGCTGCACAGATTCATGCGCAAGGGCCTCCTGCAGATAATTCACTTTGGTTTATTGCGCTATCTCTAATAGCACCCGAGATATCACCAGATATATATTGGATTTTCCCCTGACCCTTAGTGTCCGGCCCCATGAGTCGGCGGTTTTCCCGGCCCCTGGTGGTCCGAGGTCGTTCTCGCTGCCAGATTCATGCGCCAGAGCCTCCTACAGACAATGCACTTTGATTTACTGCGCTATCTGTAAAAGCACACGAGATATCACAAGATATATATTGGATTTTCCCCTGACCCTGAGTGTCCGGCCCCATGAGACGGTGGTTTTCTCGGCCCCTGGTGGTCCGAGGTCGTTCCCGCTGCCCAGATTCATGCGCCAGGGCCACGTACAGACAATGCACTTTGATTTATTGCGCTATCTGTAATAGCACCCTAGATATCACCAGATATATATTGGATTTTTCTCTGACCCTGAGTGTCCGGCCCCATGAGACGGTGGTATTCTCGGCCCCTGGTGGTCCGAGGTCGTTCCCGCTACACAGATGCATGCACCAGGGCCTCCTGCAGATAATTCACTTTGGTTTATTGCGCTATATCTAATAGCACCCGAGATAGCACTAGATATGTATTGGATTTTCCCCTGACCCTGACAGTCCGGCCCCATGAGACGGTGGTTTTCTCGGCCCCTGATTGTCCGAGGTCGTTCCCGCTGGACAGATTCATGCCCCAGGGCCTCCTACAGACAATGCACTTTGAGTTATTGCGCCATCTGTAATAGCACCCGAGATATCATCTAATATATATTGGATTTTCCCCTGACCCTGAGTGTCCGGCCCCATGAGTCAGTGGTTTTCCCGGCCCCTGGTGGTCCGAGGTCGTGCCCACAGGCCAGATTCATGGGCCAGGGCCTCCTACAGACAATGCACTTTGATTTACTGCGCTATCTGTAAGAGCACACGAGATATCACTAGATATATATTGGATTTTCCCGTGACCCTGAGTGTCCGGCCCCATGAGACGGTGGTTTTCTGGGCCCTTGGTGGTCCGAGGACGTTCCCGCTGCACAGATGCATGGGCCAGGGCCACCTGCAGATAATTCACTTTGGTTTATTGCGCTATATCTAATAGCACCCGAGATATCACCAGATATATATTGGATTTTCCCCTGACCCTGACAGCCCGGCCCCATGAGACGGTGGTTTTCTCGGCCCCTGGTGGTCCGAGGTCGTTCCCGCTGGCCAGGTTCATGCGCCAGGGCCTCCTACAGACAATGCACTTTGATTTATTGCGCTATCGGTAATAGCACCCGAGATATCACCAGATATATATTGGATTTTCCCCTGACCCTGAGTGTCCGCCCCCATGAGACGGTGATTTTCTCGGCCCCTGGTGGTCCGAGGTCGTTCCCGCTGCACAGATTCATGCGCCAGGGCCTCCTGCAGATAATTCACTTCGGTTTATTGCGCTATCTCTAATAGCACCCGAGATATCACCAGATATATATTGGATTTTCCCCTGACCCTGAGGGTCCGGCCCCATGAGACGGTGGTTGTCTCCGCCCCTGGTGTTCCGAGGTCGTTCCCGCTGCACAGACTCATGCGCCAGGGCCTCCTTCAGACAATGTACTTTGATTTATCGCGCTATCTCTAATAGCACCCGAGATATCATCAGATATATATTGGATTTTTCCCTGACCCTGAGTGTCCGGCCCCATGAGACGGTGGTTTTCTCGGCCCCTGGTGGTCCGAGGTCGCTGCACAGATTCATGCGCCAGGGCCTCCTACAGAAAATGCACTTTGATTTATTGCGCTATCTGTAATAGCACCCGAGAAAGCACAATATATATACTGGATTTTTACATGACTGTGGGTGAGGGACACAGAAAATCTGTAAGTTTCTCGGCTCCTGGAGGGCCGAGGTCATTCCTGCTTCACAGATTCATGCGCCAGGTCCTCCTGCAGACAATGCACTTTGATTTATCGCGCTATCTCTAATAGCACCCGAGATATCACCAGATATATATTGGATTTTCCCCTGACCCTGAGTGTCCGGCCCCATGAGACGGTGGTTTTCTCGGCCCCTGGTGGTCCGAGGTCGTTCCCGCTGCACAGATTCATGCGCCAGGGCCTCCTGCAGATAATTCACTCATGTTTATTGCGCTATCTCTAATAGCACCCGAGATATCACCAGATATATATTGGATTTTCCCCTGACCTTGAGTGTCCGGCCCCATGAGACGGTGGTTGTCTCGGACCCTGGTGGTCCGGGGTCGTTCCCGCTGCACAGACTCATGCGCCAGGGCCTCCTGCAGATAAATCACTTTGGTTTAATGCGCTATCTCTAGTAGCACCCGAGATATCGCCAGATATATATTGTATTTTTCCCTGACCCTGAGTGTCCGGCCCCATGAGACGGTGGTTTTCTCGGCCCCTGGTGGTCCGAGGTCATTCCCGCTGCACACACTCATGCGCCAGGGCCTCCTACATACAATGCACTTTGGTTTATTGCGCTATCTGTAATAGCAGCCGAGATATCACCAGATATATATTGCATTTTTCCCTGACCCTGAGTGTCCGGCCCCATGAGACGGTGGTTTTCTCGGCCCCTGGGGGTCCTAGGTCGTTCCCGCTGCACAGATTCATGCGCCAGGGCCTCCTACAGACAATGCACATTGATTTATTGCGCTATCTGTAATAGCACCCGAGATATCACCACATATATATTGGATTTTCCCCTGACCCTGAGTGTCCGGCCCCATGAGACTGTGGTTTTCTCGGCCCCTGGTGGTCCGAGGTCGTTCCCGCTGCCAGATTCATGCGCCAGGGCCTCCTACAGATAATTCACTTTGGTTTATTGCGCAATCTCTAATAGCACCCGAGATATCACCAGATATATATCGGATTTTCCCCTGACCCTGAGTGTCCGGCCCAATGAGACGGTGGCTTTCTCGGCCCCTGGCGGTCCGAGGTCGTTCCCGCTGGCCAGATTCATGCGCCAGGGCCTCCTGCAGATAATTCACTTTGGTTTATTGCGCTATTTCTAATAGCACCCGAGATATCACCAGATATATATTGGATTTTCCTTTGACCCTGACAGCCCGGCCCCATGAGACGGTGGTTTTCTCGGCCCCTGGTGGTCCGAGGTCGTTCCCGCTGGCCAGGTTCATGCGCCAGGGCCTCCTACAGACAATGCACTTTGATTTATTGCGCTATCGGTAATAGCACCCGAGATATCACCAGATATATATTGGATTTTCCCCTGACCCTGAGTGTCCGCCCCCATGAGACGGTGATTTTCTCGGCCCCTGGTGGTCCGAGGACGTTCCCGCTGCACAGAATCATGCGCCAGGGCCTCCTACAGACAATGCACTTTGATTTATTGCGCTATCTCTAATAGCACCCGAGATATCACCAGATATATATTGGATTTTCCCCTGACCCTGAGTGTCCGCCCCCATGAGACGGTGATTTTCTCGGCCCCTGGTGGTCCGAGGACGTTCCCGCTGGCCAGATTCATGCGCCAGGGCCTCCTGCAGATAATTCACTTTGGTTTATTGCGCTATCTCTAATAGCACCCGAGATATCACCAGATATATATTGGATTTTCCCCTGACCCTGACAGCCCGGCCCCATGAGACGGTGGTTTTCTCGGCCCCTGGAGGTCCGAGGTCGTTCCCGCTGGCCAGGTTCATGCGCCAGGGCCTCCTACAGACAATGCACTTTGATTTATTGCGCTATCGGTAATAGCACCCGAGATATCACCAGATATATATTGGATTTTCCCCTGACCCTGAGTGTCCGCCCCCATGAGACGGTGATTTTCTCGGCCCCTGGTGGTCCGAGGACGTTCCCGCTGCACAGAATCATGCGCCAGGGCCTCCTACAGACAATGCACTTTGATTTATTGCGCTATCTCTAATAGCACCCGAGATATCACCAGATATATATTGGATTTTCCCCTGACCCTGAGGGTCCGGCCCCATGAGACGGTGGTTGTCTCGGCCCCTGGTGTTCCGAGGTCGTTCCCGCTGCACAGACTCATGCGCCAGGGCCTCCTTCAGACAATGTACTTTGATTTATCGCGCTATCTCTAATAGCACCCGAGATATCATCAGATATATATTGGATTTTTCCCTGACCCTGAGTGTCCGGCCCCATGAGACGGTGGTTTTCTCGGCCCCTAGTGGTCCGAGGTCGCTGCACAGATTCATGCGCCAGGGCCTCCTACAGAAAATGCACTTTGATTTATTGCGCTATCTGTAATAGCACCCGAGAAAGCACAATATATATACTGGATTTTTACATGACTGTGGGTGAGGGACACAGAAAATCTGTAAGTTTCTCGGCTCCTGGAGGGCCGAGGTCGTTCCTGCTTCACAGATTCATGCGCCAGGTCCTCCTGCAGACAATGCACTTTGATTTATCGCGCTATCTCTAATAGCACCCGAGATATCACTAGATATATATTGGATTTTCCCCTGACCCTGAGTGTCCGGCCCCATGAGACGGTGGTTTTCTCGGCCCCTGGTGGTCCGAGGTCGTTCCCGCTGCACAGATTCATGCGCCAGGGCCTCCTGCAGATAATTCACTCATGTTTATTGCGCTATCTCTAATAGCACCCGAGATATCACCAGATATATATTGGATTTTCCCCTGACCTTGAGTGTCCGGCCCCATGAGACGGTGGTTGTCTCGGACCCTGGTGGTCCGGGGTCGTTCCCGCTGCACAGACTCATGCGCCAGGGCCTCCTGCAGATAAATCACTTTGGTTTAATGCGCTATCTCTAGTAGCACCCGAGATATCGCCAGATATATATTGTATTTTTCCCTGACCCTGAGTGTCCGGCCCCATGAGACGGTGGTTTTCTCGGCCCCTGGTGGTCCGAGGTCATTCCCGCTGCACACACTCATGCGCCAGGGCCTCCTACATACAATGCACTTTGGTTTATTGCGCTATCTGTAATAGCAGCCGAGATATCACCAGATATATATTGCATTTTTCCCTGACCCTGAGTGTCCGGCCCCATGAGACGGTGGTTTTCTCGGCCCCTGGTGGTCCGAGGTCGTTCCCGCTGCCAGATTCATGCGCCAGGGCCTCCTACAGATAATTCACTTTGGTTTATTGCGCAATCTCTAATAGCACCCGAGATATCACCAGATATATATCGGATTTTCCCCTGACCCTGAGTGTCCGGCCCCATGAGACGGTGGTTTTCTCGGCCCCTGGTGGTCCGAGGTCGTTCCCGCTGCCCAGATTCATGCGCCAGGGCCTCCTACAGACAACGCACTTTGATTTATTGCGCTTTCTGTAATAGCACCCGAGATATCACCAGATATATATTGGATTTTTCCCTGACCCTGAGTGTCCGGCCCCGTGAGACTGTGGTTTTCTCGGCCCATGGTGGTCCGAGGTCGTTCCCGCTGAACAGATTCATGCGCCAGGGCCTCCTACAAACAATGCACTTTGATTTATTGCGCTATCTGTAATAGCACCCGAGATATCACCAGATATATATTGGATTTTTCTCTGACCGTGAGTGTCCGGCCCCATGAGACGGTGGTTTTCTCGGCCCCTGGTGGTCCGAGGTCATTCCCGCTGCACACACTCATGCGCCAGGGCCTCCTACATACAATGCACTTTGGTTTATTGCGCTATCTGTAATAGCAGCCGAGATATCACCAGATATATATTGGATTTTTCCCTGACCCTGAGTGTCCGGCCCCATGAGACGGTGGTTTTCTCGGCCCCTGGGGGTCCTAGGTCGTTCCCGCTGCACAGATTCATGCGCCAGGGCCTCCTACAGACAATGCACATTGATTTATTGCGCTATCTGTAATAGCACCCGAGATATCACCACATATATATTGGATTTTCCCTTGACCCTGAGTGTCCGGCCCCATGAGACTGTGGTTTTCTCGGCCCCTGGTGGTCCGAGGTCGTTCCCGCTGCCAGATTCATGCGCCAGGGCCTCCTACAGATAATTCACTTTGGTTTATTGCGCTATCTCTAATAGCACCCGAGATATCACCAGATATATATCGGATTTTCCCCTGACCCTGAGTGTCCGGCCCAATGAGACGGTGGCTTTCTCGGCCCCTGGCGGTCCGAGGTCGTTCCCGCTGGCCAGATTCATGCGCCAGGGCCTCCTGCAGATAATTCACTTTGGTTTATTGCGCTATCTCTAATAGCACCCGAGATATCACCAGATATATATTGGATTTTCCTTTGACCCTGATTGTCTGGCCCCATGAGACGGTGGTTTTCTCGGCCCCTGGTGGTCCGCGGTCGTTCCCGCTGGCCGGATTCATGCGCCAGGGCCTCCTACAGACAATGCACTTTGATTTATTGCGCTATCTGTAATAACACCCGAGATATCACCACATATATATTGGATTTTCCCCTGACCCTGAGTGTCCGGCCCCATGAGACTGTGGTTTTCTCGGCCCCTGGTGGTCCGAGGTCGTTCCCGCTGCCCAGATTCATGCGCCAGGGCCACGTACAGACAATGCACTTTGATTTATTGCGCTATCTGTAATAGCACCCTAGATATCACCAGATATATATTGGATTTTTCTCTGACCCTGAGTGTCCGGCCCCATGAGACGGTGGTTTTCTCGGCCCTTGGTGGTCCGAGGACGTTCCCGCTGCACAGATGCATGGGCCAGGGCCACCTGCAGATAATTCACTTTGGTTTATTGCGCTATATCTAATAGCACCCGAGATATCACCAGATATATATTGGATTTTCCCCTGACCCTGAGTGTCCGGCCCCATGAGACGGTGGTTTTCTCGGCCCCTGGTGGTCCGAGGTCGTTCCCGCTGCCCAGATTCATGCGCCAGGGCCTCCTACAGACAACGCACTTTGATTTATTGCGCTTTCTGTAATAGCACCCGAGATATCACCAGATATATATTGGATTTTTCCGTGACCCTAAGTGTACGGCCCCATGTGACGGTGGTTGTCTCGGACCCTGGTGGTCCGTGGTCGTTCCCGCTGCACAGATTCATGCGCCAGGACCTCCTGCAGATAATTCACTTTGGTTTATTGCGCTACCTCTAATAGCACTCGAGATATCACCAGATATATATTGGATTTTCCCGTGACCCTGAGTGTCCGGCCCCATGGGACTGTGGTTTTCTCGGCCCCTGGTGGTCCGAGGTCGTTCCCGCTGCACAAATTCATGCGCCCGGGCCTCCTACAGACAATGCACTTTGATTTATTGCGCTATCTGTAATAGCACCCGAGATATCACCAGATATATATTGGATTTTTCCCTGGCCCTGAGTGTCCGGCCCCATGTGTCGGTGGTTTTCTCGGACCCTGGTGGTCCGAGGTCGCTCCCGCTGCCCAGATTCATGCGCCATGGCCTCCTACGGACAGTGCACTTTGATTTATTGCGCTATCTCTAATAGCACCCGAGATATCACCAGATATATACTGGATTTTCCCCTGACCCTGAGTGTCCGGCCCTATGTGTCGGTGGTTTTCTCGGACCCTGGTGGTCCGAGGTCGTTCCCGCTGCCCAGATTCATGCGCCAGGGCCTCCTACGGACAGTGCACTTTGATTTATTGCGATATCTCTAATAGCACCCGAGATATCCCCAGATATATATTGGATTTTCCCCTGACCCTGAGTGTCCGGCCCCATGAGTCGGTGGTTTTCTCGGACCCTGGTGTTCCGAGGTCGTTCCCGCTGCACAGACTCATGCGCCAGGGCCTCCTTCAGACAATGTATTTTGATTTATCGCGCTATCTCTAATAGCACCCGAGATATCATCAGATATATATTGGATTTTTCCCTGACCCTGAGTGTCCGGCCCCATGAGACGGTGGTTTTCTCGGCCCCTGGTGGTCCGAGGTCGCTGCACAGATTCATGCGCCAGTGCCTCCTACAGAAAATGCACTTTGATTTATTGCGCTATCTGTAATAGCACCCGAGAAAGCACAATATATATACTGGATTTTTACATGACTGTGGGTGAGGGACACAGAAAATCTGTAAGTTTCTCGGCTCCTGGAGGGCCGAGGTCGTTCCTGCTTCACAGATTCATGCGCCAGGTCCTCCTGCAGACAATGCACTTTGATTTATCGCGCTATCTCTAATAGCACCCGAGATATCACCAGATATATATTGGATTTTCCCCTGACCCTGAGTGTCCGGCCCCATGAGACGGTGGTTTTCTCGGCCCCTGCTGGTCCGAGGTCGTTCCCGCTGCACAGATTCATGCGCCAGGGCCTCCTGCAGATAATTCACTCATGTTTATTGCGCTATCTCTAATAGCACCCGAGATATCACCAGATATATACTGGATTTTCCCCTGACCTTGAGTGTCCGGCCCCATGAGACGGTGGTTGTCTCGGACCCTGGTGGTCCGGGGTCGTTCCCGCTGCACAGACTCATGCGCCAGGGCCTCCTGCAGATAAATCACTTTGGTTTAATGCGCTATCTCTAGTAGCACCCGAGATATCGCCAGATATATATTGTATTTTTCCCTGACCCTGAGTGTCCGGCCCCATGATACGGTGGTTTTCTCGGCCCCTGGTGGTCCGAGGTCGATCCTGGTGCACAGATGTATGCGCCAGGGCCTCCTGCAGATAATTCACTCAGTTTTATTGCGCTATCTCTAATAGCACCCGAGATATCACCAGATATATATTGGATTTTCCCCTGACCCTGAGAGTCCGGCCCCGTGAGACTGTGGTTTTCTCGGCCCATGGTGGTCCGAGGTCGTTCCCGCTGAACAGATTCATGCGCCAGGGCCTCCTACAAACAATGCACTTTGATTTATTGCGCTATCTGTAATAGCACCCGAGATATCACCAGATATATATTGGATTTTTCTCTGACCGTGAGTGTCCGGCCCCATGAGACGGTGGTTTTCTCGGCCCCTGGTGGTCCGAGGTCATTCCCGCTGCACACACTCATGCGCCAGGGCCTCCTACATACAATGCACTTTGGTTTATTGCGCTATCTGTAATAGCAGCCGAGATATCACCAGATATATATTGGATTTTTCCCTGACCCTGAGTGTCCGGCCCCATGAGACGGTGGTTTTCTCGGCCCCTGGGGGTCCTAGGTCGTTCCCGCTGCACAGATTCATGCGCCAGGGCCTCCTACAGACAATGCACATTGATTTATTGCGCTATCTGTAATAGCACCCGAGATATCACCACATATATATTGGATTTTCCCTTGACCCTGAGTGTCCGGCCCCATGAGACTGTGGTTTTCTCGGCCCCTGGTGGTCCGAGGTCGTTCCCGCTGCCAGATTCATGCGCCAGGGCCTCCTACAGATAATTCACTTTGGTTTATTGCGCTATCTCTAATAGCACCCGAGATATCACCAGATATATATCGGATTTTCCCCTGACCCTGAGTGTCCGGCCCAATGAGACGGTGGCTTTCTCGGCCCCTGGCGGTCCGAGGTCGTTCCCGCTGGCCAGATTCATGCGCCAGGGCCTCCTGCAGATAATTCACTTTGGTTTATTGCGCTATCTCTAATAGCACCCGAGATATCACCAGATATATATTGGATTTTCCTTTGACCCTGATTGTCTGGCCCCATGAGACGGTGGTTTTCTCGGCCCCTGGTGGTCCGCGGTCGTTCCCGCTGGCCGGATTCATGCGCCAGGGCCTCCTACAGACAATGCACTTTGATTTACTGCGCTATCTGTAAAAGCACACGAGATATCACAAGATATATATTGGATTTTCCCCTGACCCTGAGTGTCCGGCCCCATGAGACGGTGGTTTTCTCGGCCCCTGGTGGTCCGAGGTCGTTCCCGCTGCCCAGATTCATGCGCCAGGGCCACGTACAGACAATGCACTTTGATTTATTGCGCTATCTGTAATAGCACCCTAGATATCACCAGATATATATTGGATTTTTCTCTGACCCTGAGTGTCCGGCCCCATGAGACGGTGGTTTTCTCGGCCCTTGGTGGTCCGAGGACGTTCCCGCTGCACAGATGCATGGGCCAGGGCCACCTGCAGATAATTCACTTTGGTTTATTGCGCTATATCTAATAGCACCCGAGATATCACCAGATATATATTGGATTTTCCCCTGACCCTGACAGCCCGGCCCCATGAGACGGTGGTTTTCTCGGCCCCTGGTGGTCCGAGGTCGTTCCCGCTGGCCAGGTTCATGCGCCAAGGCCTCCTACAGACAATGCACTTTGATTTATTGCGCTATCGGTAATAGCACCCGAGATATCACCAGATATATATTGGATTTTTCCCTGACCCTGAGTGTCCGGCCCCATGAGACGGTGGTTTTCTCGGCCCCTGGTGGTCCGAGGTCGTTCCCGCTGCCCAGATTCATGCGCCAGGGCCACCTACAGACAATGCACTTTGATTTATTGCGCTATCTGTAATAGCACCCTAGATATCACCAGATATATATTGGATTTTTCTCTGACCCTGAGTGTCCGGCCCCATGAGACGGTGGTATTCTCGGCCCCTGGTGGTCCGAGGTCGTTCCCGCTACACAGATGCATGCACCAGGGCCTCCTGCAGATAATTCACTTTGGTTTATTGCGCTATATCTAATAGCACCCGAGATAGCACTAGATATGTATTGGATTTTCCCCTGACCCTGACCGTCCGGCCCCATGAGACGGTGGTTTTCTCGGCCCCTGATGGTCCGACGTCGTTCCCGCTGGACAGATTCATGCCCCAGGGCCTCCTACAGACAATGCACTTTGAGTTATTGCGCCATCTGTAATAGCACCCGAGATATCATCAAATATATATTGGATTTTCCCCTGACCCTGAGTGTCCGCCCCCATGAGACGGTGGTATTTCTCGGCCTCTGGGGGTCCGAGGTCGTTCCCCCTGGTCAGATTCATGCCCCAGGGCCTCCTACAGACAATGCACTTTGATTTATCGCGCTATCTGTAATAGCACCCGAGATATCACCAGATATATATTTGATTTTTCCCTGACCCTGAGTGTCCGGCCCCATGAGACGGTGGTTTTCTCGGCCCCTGGTGGTCCGAGGTCGTTCCCGCTGCACGCATTCATGCGCCAGGGCTTCCTGCAGACAATGTACTTTGATTTATCGCGCTATCTGTAATAGCACCCGAGATATCACCAGATATATGCTGGATTTTACATGACCTTGGGTGACGGATTCCGAATATGTGTAATTTTCTCGGCCCCTGGTGGTCCGAGGTCGTTCCCGCTTCACACATGCATGCGCCAGGGCCTCCTGCAGATAATTCACTTTGGTTTATTGCGCTATCTGCAATAGGACCCGAGATACCACCAGATATATATTGGATTTTTCCCTGACCCTGAGTGTCCGGCCCCATAAGACGGTGGTTTTCTCGGCCTCTGGTGGTCCGAGGTCGTTCCCGCTGCAGAGATTCATGCGCCAGGGCCTCCTGCAGATAATTCACTTTGGCATATTGGGCTATCTCTAATAGCACCCGAGATATCACCAGATATATATTGGATTTTCCCCTGACCCTGACAGTCCGGCCCCATGAGACGGTGGTTTTCTCGGCCCCTGATGGTCCGAGGTCGTTCCCGCTGGACAGATTCATGCGCCAGGGCCTCCTACAGACAATGCACTTTGATTTATTGCGCTATCTGTAATAGCACCCTAGATATCACCAGATATATATTGGATTTTTCTCTGACCCTGAGTGTCCGGCCCCATGAGACGGTGGTATTCTCGGCCCCTCGTGGTCCGAGGTCGTTCCCGCTACACAGATGCATGCACCAGGGCCTCCTGCAGATAATTCACTTTGGTTTATTGCGCTATATCTAATAGCACCCGAGATAGCACTAGATATGTATTGGATTTTCCCCTGACCCTGACAGTCCGGCCCCATGAGACGGTGGTTTTCTCGGCCCCTGATTGTCCGAGGTCGTTCTCGCTGCACAGATTTATGCACCAGGGCCGCCTGCAGATAATTCACTTTGGTTTAGTGCGCTATCTGTAACAGCAGCCGAGATATCCCCAGATATATATTGAATTTTTCCCCGACCCTGAGTGTCCGGCCCCATGTGTCGGTGGTTTTCTCGGCCCCTGGTATTCCGAGGTCGATCCCGCTGCACAGATTCATGCGCCAGGGCCTCCTACAGAAAATGCAGTTTGATTTATTGCGCTATCTGTAATAGCACCCGAGATATCACTAGATATATATGGGATTTCCCCTGACCCTGACAGTCCGGCCCCATGAGACGGTAGTTTTCTCGGCCCCTGGTGGTCCGCGGTCGATCCCGCTGCACAGATTCATGCGCCAGGGCCTCCCACAGACAATGCACTTTGATTCATTGCGCTATCTGTAATAGCACCCGAGATATCACCAGATATATATTGGATTTTCCCCTGACCCTAATTGTCCGGCCCCATGTGTCGGTGGTTTTCTCGGCCCCTGGTGGTACGAGGCCGTTCCCGCTGCACAGATTCATGCGCCAGGGCCTCCTACAGAAAATGCAGTTTGATTTATTGCGCTATCTGTAATAGCACCCGAGATATCACTAGATATATATGGGATTTCCCCTGACCCTGACAGTCCGGCCCCATGAGACGGTAGTTTTCTCGGCCCCTGGTGGTCCGCGGTCGATCCCGCTGCACAGATTCATGCGCCAGGGCCTCCTACAGACAATGCACTTTGATTCATTGCGCTATCTGTAATAGCACCCGAGATATCAACAGATATATATTGGATTTTCCCCTGACCCTGATTTTCCGGCCCCATGTGTCGGTGGTTTTCTCGGCCACTGGTTGTCCGAGGTCGATCCCGCTGCACAGATTCATGCGCTAGGGCCTCCTACAGACAATGCACTTTGTTTTATTGCGCTATCTCTAATAGCACCCGAGATATCACCAGATATATATTGGATTTTTCCCTGACCCTGACAGTCCGGCCCCATGAGACGGTGATTATCTCGGCCCCTGGTGGTCCGAGGTCGATCCCGCTGCACAGATTCTTGCGCCAGGGCCTCCTACAGACAATGCACTTTGTTTTATTGCGCTATCTCTAATAGCACCCGAGATATCACCAGATATATATTGGATTTTTCCCTGACCCTTACAGTCCGGCCCCATGAGACGGTGATTATCTCGGCCACTGGTGGTCCGAGGTCGATCCCGCTGCACAGATTCATGCGCCAGGGCCTCCTACAGACAATGCCCTTTGATTTATTGCGCTACCTGTAATAGCACCCGAGATATCACCAGATATATATTGGATTTCCCCTGAACCTGACAGTCCGGCCTCATGAGAAGGTAGTTTTCTCGGCCCCTGGTGGTCCGAGGTCGATCCCGCTGCACAGATTCATGCGCCAGGGCCTCCTGCAGATAAATCACTTTGGTTTATTGCGCTATCTCTAATAGCATCCGAGATATCACCAGATATATATTGGATTTTTCCCCGACCCTGAGTGTCCGGCCCCATGTGTCGGTGGTTTTCTCGGCCCCTGGTGGTACGAGGTCGATCCCGCTGCACAGATTCCTGCGCCAGGGCCTCCTACAGACAATGCACTTTGATTTATTGCGCTATCTGTAATAGCACCCGAGATATCACCAGATATATATTGGACTTTTCCCTGACCCTGACAGTTCGGCCCCATGAGACGCTGATTTTCTCGGCCCCTGGTGGTCCGAGTTCGTTCCCGCTGCACAGATTCATGCGCCAGGGCCTCCTACAGAAAATGGAGTTTGATTTATTGCGCTATCTGTAATAGCACCCGAGATATCACTAGACATATATTGGATTTCCCCTGACCCTGACAGTCCGGCCCCATGAGACGGTAGTTTTCTCGGCCCCTGGTGGTCCGAGGTCGATCCGGCTGCACAGATTCATGCGCCAGGGCCTCCTGCAGACAATGCACTTTGGATTATTATGCTATCTGTAATAGCACCCGAGATATCACCAGATATATATTGGATTTTTCCCTGACCCTGAGTGTCCGACCCCATGAGACGGTGGTTTTCTCGGCCCCTGGTGGTCCGAGGTCGTCCTCGCTGCACAGATTTATGCGCCAGGGCCGCCTGCAGATAATTCACTTTGGTTTAGTGCGCTATCTGTAACAGCACCCGAGATATCCCCAGATATATATTGAATTTTTCCCCGACCCTGAGTGTCCGACCCCATGTGTCGGTGGTTTTCTCGGCCCCTGGTGGTCCGAGGTCGATCCCGCTGCACAGATTCATGCGCCAGGGCCTCCTACAGAAAATGCAGTTTGATTTATTGCGCTATCTGTAATAGCACCCGAGATATCACTAGATATATATGGGATTTCTCCTGACCCTAACAGTCCGGCCCCATGAGACGGTAGTTTTCTCGGCCCCTGGTGGTCCGCGGTCGATCCCGCTGACCAGATTCATGCGCCAGGGCCTCCTACAGACAATGCACTTTGATTCATTGCGCTATCTGTAATAGCACCCGAGATATCACCAGATATATATTGGATTTTCCCCTGACCCTGATTTTCCGGCCCCATGTGTCGGTGGTTTTCTCGGCCACTGGTGGTCCGAGGTCGATCCCGCTGCACAGATTCATGCGCCAGGGCCTCCTACAGAAAATGCAGTTTGATTTATTGCGCTATCTGTAATAGCACCCGAGATATCACTAGATATATATTGGATTTCCCCTGACCCTGACAGTCCGGCCCCATGAGACGGTAGTTTTCTCGGCCCCTGGTGGTCCGAGGTCGATCCGGCTGCACAGATTCATGCGCCAGGGCCTCCTGCAGACAATGCACTTTGGTTTATTATGCTATCTCTAATGGCACCCTCGATATCACCAGATATATATTGGATTTTTCCCTGACCCTGACATTCCGGCCCAATGAGACGGTGATTATCTCGGCCCCTGGTGGTCCGAGGTCGATCCCGCTGCACAGATTCATGCGCCAGGGCCTCCTACAGACAATGCACTTTGTTTTATTGCGCTATCTCTAATAGCACCCGAGATATCACCAGATATATATTGGATTTTTCCCCGACCCTGAGTGTCCGGCCCCATGTGTCGGTGGTTTTCTCGGCCCCTGGTGGTACGAGGTCGATCCCGCTGCACAGATTCCTGCGCCAGGGCCTCCTACAGACAATGCACTTTGATTTATTGCGCTATCTGTAATAGCACCCGAGATATCACCAGATATATATTGGACTTTTCCCTGACCCTGACAGTTCGGCCCCATGAGACGCTGATTTTCTCGGCCCCTGGTGGTCCGAGGTCGTTCCCGCTGCACAGATTCATGCGCCAGGGCCTCCTACAGAAAATGGAGTTTGATTTATTGCGCTATCTGTAATAGCACCCGAGATATCACTAGATATATATTGGATTTCCCCTGACCCTGACAGTCCGGCCCCATGAGACGGTAGTTTTCTCGGCCCCTGGTGGTCCGAGGTCGATCCGGCTGCACAGATTCATGCGCCAGGGCCTCCTGCAGACAATGCACTTTGGATTATTATGCTATCTGTAATAGCACCCGAGATATCACCAGATATATATTGGATTTTTCCCTGACCCTGAGTGTCCGACCCCATGAGACGGTGGTTTTCTCGGCCCCTGGTGGTCCGAGGTCGTCCTCGCTGCACAGATTTATGCGCCAGGGCCGCCTGCAGATAATTCACTTTGGTTTAGTGCGCTATCTGTAACAGCACCCGAGATATCCCCAGATATATATTGAATTTTTCCCCGACCCTGAGTGTCCGACCCCATGTGTCGGTGGTTTTCTCGGCCCCTGGTGGTCCGAGGTCGATCCCGCTGCACAGATTCATGCGCCAGGGCCTCCTACAGAAAATGCAGTTTGATTTATTGCGCTATCTGTAATAGCACCCGAGATATCACTAGATATATATGGGATTTCTCCTGACCCTAACAGTCCGGCCCCATGAGACGGTAGTTTTCTCGGCCCCTGGTGGTCCGCGGTCGATCCCGCTGCACAGATTCATGCGCCAGGGCCTCCTACAGACAATGCACTTTGATTCATTGCGCTATCTGTAATAGCACCCGAGATATCACCAGATATATATTGGATTTTCCCCTGACCCTGATTTTCCGGCCCCATGTGTCGGTGGTTTTCTCGGCCACTGGTGGTCCGAGGTCGATCCCGCTGCACAGATTCATGCGCCAGGGCCTCCTACAGAAAATGCAGTTTGATTTATTGCGCTATCTGTAATAGCACCCGAGATATCACTAGATATATATTGGATTTCCCCTGACCCTGACAGTCCGGCCCCATGAGACGGTAGTTTTCTCGGCCCCTGGTGGTCCGAGGTCGATCCGGCTGCACAGATTCATGCGCCAGGGCCTCCTGCAGACAATGCACTTTGGTTTATTATGCTATCTCTAATGGCACCCTCGATATCACCAGATATATATTGGATTTTTCCCTGACCCTGACATTCCGGCCCAATGAGACGGTGATTATCTCGGCCCCTGGTGGTCCGAGGTCGATCCCGCTGCACAGATTCATGCGCCAGGGCCTCCTACAGACAATGCACTTTGTTTTATTGCGCAATCTCTAATAGCACCCGAGATATCACCAGATATATATTGAATTTTTCCCTGACCCTGACAGTCCGGCCCCATGAGACGGTGATTTTCTCGGCCACTGGTGGTCCGAGGTCGATCCCGCTGCACAGATTCATGCGCCAGGGCCTCCTACAGACAATGCACTTTTATTTCTTGCGCTACCTGTAATAGCACCTGAGATATCACCAGATATATATTGGATTTCCCCTGACCCTGACAGTCCGGCCTCATGAGAAGGTAGTTTTCTCGGCCCCTGGTGGTCCGAGGTCGTTCCCGCTGCACAGATTCATGCGCCAGGGCTTCCTGCAGACAATTCACTTTGGTTTATTGCGCTATCTGTAATAGCACGCGAGATATCACCAGATATATGCTGGATTTTTACATGACCCTGGATGACGGATTCCGAATATCTGTTATTTTCTCGGCGCCTGGTGGTCCGAGGTCGTTCCTGCTGCACAGATTCATTCGCCAGTGCCTCCTACAGACAATGCACTTTGATTTATTGCTCTATCTCTAATAGCACCCGAGATATCACCAGATATATATTGCATGTTTCCCTGACCCTGACACTCCGGCCCCATGAGACGGTGATTTTCTCGGCCCGTGGTGGTCCGAGGTCGATCCCGCTGCACATATTCATGCGCGAGGGCCTCCTACTGACAATGCACTTTGATTTATTGCGCTATCTCTAATAGCACCCGAGATATCACCAGATATATATTGGATTTTTCCTTGACCCTGACAGTCCGGCCCCATGTGTCGATGGTTTTCTCGGTCCCTCGTGGTCCGAGGTCGATCCCGTTGCACAGATTCATGCGCCAGGGCCCCCTTCAGGTAATTCACTTTGGTTTAGTGCGCTGTCTGTAATAGCACCCGAGATATCACCAGATATATATTGGATTTTTCCCTGACCCTGAGTGTCCGATCCCATGAGACGGTGGTTTTCTCGGCCCCTGGCGGTCCGAGGTCGATCCCGCTGCACAGATTCATGCGCTAGGGCCTCCTGCAGACAACGGACTTTGATTTATTGCGCTATCTCTAATAGCACCCGAGATATCACCAGATATATATTGAATTTTTCCCCGACCCTGAGTGTCCGGCCCCATGTGTCGGTGGTTTTCTCGGCCCCTGGTGATCCGTGGTCGATCCCGCTGCACAGATTTATGCGCCAGGGCCTTCTACAGACAGTGCACTTTGATTTATTGCGCTATCTGTAATAGCACCCGAGATATCACCAGATATATATTGGATTTTTCCCTGACCCTGAGTGTCCGACCCCATGAGACGGTGGTTTTCTCGGCCCCTGGTGGTCCGAGGTCGTTCCCGCTGCACAGATTCATGCGGCAGGGCCCCCTGCAGATAATTCACTTTGATTTATTGCGCTATCTCTAATAGCACCCGAGATATCACCAGATTCATATTGGATTTTTCTCTGACCCTGACAGTCCGGCCCCATGAGACTTTGATTTTCTCGGCCCCTGGCGGTCCGAGGTCGATCCCACTGCACACATTCATGCGCTAGGGCCTCCTGCAGACAATGCACTTTAGTTTATTGCGCTATCTCTAATAGCACCCGAGATATCACCAGATATATATTGCATTTTTCCCGGACCCTGACACTCCGGCCCCATGAGACGGTGATTTTCTCGGCCCGTGGTGGTCCGAGGTCGATCCCGCTGCACAGATTCATTCGCCAGTGCCTCCTACAGACAATGCACTTTGATTTATTGCGCCATCTGGAATAGCACCCGAGATATCACCAGATATATATTGGATTTTTCCCTGACCCTGAGTGTCCGGCCCCATGAGACGGTAGTTTTCTCGGCCCCTGGTGGTCCGAGGTCGTTCCCGCTGCACCGATTCTAGCGCTAGGGCCTCCTGCAGACAATGCACTTTGTTTTATTGCGCTATCTCTAATAGCACCCGAGATATCACCAGATATATATTGCATTTGTCCCGGACCCTGACACTCCGGCCCCATGAGACGGTGATTTTCTCGGCCCGTGGTGGTCCGAGGTCGATCCCGCTGCACAGATTCATGCGCCAGGGCCTCCTACAGGCAATGCACTTTGATTTATTGCGCTATCTCTAATAGCACCCGAGATATCAGCAGATATATATTGGATTTTTCCCTCACCCTGACAGCCCGGCCCCATGTGTCTGTGGATTTCTCGGCCCCTGGTGGTCCGAGGTCGTTCCCGCTGCACAGATTCATGCGCCAGGGCCCCCTGCAGATAATTCACTTTGGTTTAGTGCGCTGTCTGTAATAGCACCCGAGATATCACCAGATATATATTGGATTTTTCCCTGACCCTGAGTGTCCGATCCCATGAGACGGTGGTTTTCTCGGCCCCTGGTGGTCCGAGGACGATCCCGCTGCACAGATTCATGCGCCAGGGCCTCCTACAGACAATGCACTTTGATTTATTGCGATATCTGTAATAGCACCCGAGATATCACCAGATATATATTGGATTTTCCCCTGACACTGAGTGTCCGGCCCCATGAGACGGTGGTTTTCTCGGCCCCTGGTGGTCCGAAGTCGATCCCATTGAACAGTTTTATGCGACAGGGATTCCTGCAGACAATTCACTTTGGTTTATTGCGCTATCTGTAATAGCACCCGAGATATCACCAGATATATATTGGATTTTTCCCTGACCCTGAGCGTCCGGCCCCATGAGACGGTAGTTTTTTCGGCTCCTGGTGGTCCGAGGTCGTTCCCGCTGCACCGATTCATGCGCTAGGGCCTCCTGCAGACAATGCAATTTGATTTATTGCGCTATCTTTAATAGCACCCGAGATATCACCAGATATATATTGGATTTTTCCTTGACCCTGACAGTCCGGCCCCATGTGTCGATGGTTTTCTCGGTCCCTCGTGGTCCGAGGTCGATCCCGTTGCACAGATTCATGCGCCAGGGCCCCCTTCAGATAATTCACTTTGGTTTAGTGCGCTGTCTGTAATAGCACCCGAGATATCACCAGATATATATTGGATTTTTCCCTGACCCTGAGTGTCCGATCCCATGAGACGGTGGTTTTCTCGGCCCCTGGCGGTCCGAGGTCGATCCCGCTGCACAGATTCATGCGCTAGGGCCTCCTGCAGACAACGGACATTGATTTATTGCGCTATCTCTAATAGCACCCGAGAAATCACCAGATATATATTGGATTTTTCCCTCACCCTGACAGCCCGGCCCCATGTGTCTGTGGATTTCTCGGCCCCTGGTGGTCCGAGATCGTTCCCCCTGCACAGATTCATGCGCCAGGGCCTCCCACAGACAATGCACTTTGATTTATTGCGCTATCTGTAATAGCACCCGAGATATCACCAGATATATATTGGATTTTTCCCTGACCCTGAGTGTCCCACCCCATGAGACGGTGGTTCTCTCGGCCCCTGCTGTTCCGAGGTCGTTCCCGCTGCACAGATTCATGCGCCAGTGCCTCCTACAGACAATGCACTTTGGTTTATTGCGCTATCTCTAATAGCACCCGAGATATCACCAGATATATATTGGATTTTTCCTTGACCCTGACAGTCCGGCCACATGAGACGGTGATTTTCTCGGCCCCTGGTGGTCCGAGGTCGTTCCCACTGCACAGTTTCATGCGCTAGGGCCTCCTGCAGACAATGCACTTTGATTTATTGCCCTATCTCTAATAGCACCCGAGATATCACCAGATATATATTGGATTTATCCCTGACCCTGACAGTCCGACCCCGTGAGACGGTGGTTTTCTCGGCCCCTGGTGGTCCGAGGTCGTTCCCGCTGCACAGATTCATGCGCCAGGGCTTCCTGCAGACAATTCACTTTGGTTTATTGCGCTATCTGTAATAGCACGCGAGATATCACCAGATATATGCTGGATTTTTACATGACCCTGGATGACGGATTCCGAATATCTGTTATTTTCTCGGCGCCTGGTGGTCCGAGGTCGTTCCTGCTGCACAGATTCATTCGCCAGTGCCTCCTACAGACAATGCACTTTGATTTATTGCTCTATCTCTAATAGCACCCGAGATATCACCAGATATATATTGCATTTTTCCCTGACCCTGACACTCCGGCCCCATGAGACGGTGATTTTCTCGGCCCGTGGTGGTCCGAGGTCGATCCCGCTGCACATATTCATGCGCGAGGGCCTCCTACTGACAATGCACTTTGATTTATTGCGCTATCTCTAATAGCACCCGAGATATCACCAGATATATATTGGATTTTTCCTTGACCCTGACAGTCCGGCCCCATGTGTCGATGGTTTTCTCGGTCCCTCGTGGTCCGAGGTCGATCCCGTTGCACAGATTCATGCGCCAGGGCCCCCTTCAGATAATTCACTTTGGTTTAGTGCGCTGTCTGTAATAGCACCCGAGATATCACCAGATATATATTGGATTTTTCCCTGACCCTGAGTGTCCGATCCCATGAGACGGTGGTTTTCTCGGCCCCTGGCGGTCCGAGGTCGATCCCGCTGCACAGATTCATGCGCTAGGGCCTCCTGCAGACAACGGACTTTGATTTATTGCGCTATCTCTAATAGCACCCGAGATATCACCAGATATATATTGAATTTTTCCCCGACCCTGAGTGTCCGGCCCCATGTGTCGGTGGTTTTCTCGGCCCCTGGTGATCCGTGGTCGATCCCGCTGCACAGATTTATGCGCCAGGGCCTTCTACAGACAGTGCACTTTGATTTATTGCGCTATCTGTAATAGCACCCGAGATATCACCAAATATATATTGGATTTTTCCCTGACCCTGAGTGTCCGACCCCATGAGACGGTGGTTTTCTCGGCCCCTGGTGGTCCAAGGTCGTTCCCGCTGCACAGATTCATGCGGCAGGGCCCCCTGCAGATAATTCACTTTGATTTATTGCGCTATCTCTAATAGCACCCGAGATATCACCAGATTCATATTGGATTTTTCTCTGACCCTGACAGTCCGGCCCCATGAGACTTTGATTTTCTCGGCCCCTGGCGGTCCGAGGTCGATCCCACTGCACACATTCATGCGCTAGGGCCTCCTGCAGACAATGCACTTTAGTTTATTGCGCTATCTCTAATAGCACCCGAGATATCACCAGATATATATTGCATTTTTCCCGGACCCTGACACTCCGGCCCCATGAGACGGTGATTTTCTCGGCCCGTGGTGGTCCGAGGTCGATCCCGCTGCACAGATTCATTCGCCAGTGCCTCCTACAGACAATGCACTTTGATTTATTGCGCCATCTGGAATAGCACCCGAGATATCACCAGATATATATTGGATTTTTCCCTGACCCTGAGTGTCCGGCCCCATGAGACGGTAGTTTTCTCGGCCCCTGGTGGTCCGAGGTCGTTCCCGCTGCACCGATTCTAGCGCTAGGGCCTCCTGCAGACAATGCACTTTGTTTTATTGCGCTATCTCTAATAGCACCCGAGATATCACCAGATATATATTGCATTTTTCCCGGACCCTGACACTCCGGCCCCATGAGACGGTGATTTTCTCGGCCCGTGGTGGTCCGAGGTCGATCCCGCTGCACAGATTCATGCGCCAGGGCCTCCTACAGGCAATGCACTTTGATTTATTGCGCTATCTCTAATAGCACCCGAGATATCAGCAGATATATATTGGATTTTTCCCTCACCCTGACAGCCCGGCCCCATGTGTCTGTGGATTTCTCGGCCCCTGGTGGTCCGAGGTCGTTCCCGCTGCACAGATTCATGCGCCAGGGACCCCTGCAGATAATTCACTTTGGTTTAGTGCGCTGTCTGTAATAGCACCCGAGATATCACCAGATATATATTGGATTTTTCCCTGACCCTGAGTGTCCGATCCCATGAGACGGTGGTTTTCTCGGCCCCTGGTGGTCCGAGGACGATCCCGCTGCACAGATTCATGCGCCAGGGCCTCCTACAGACAATGCACTTTGATTTATTGCGATATCTGTAATAGCACCCGAGATATCACCAGATATATATTGGATTTTCCCCTGACACTGAGTGTCCGGCCCCATGAGACGGTGGTTTTCTCGGCCCCTGGTGGTCCGAAGTCGATCCCATTGAACAGTTTTATGCGACAGGGATTCCTGCAGACAATTCACTTTGGTTTATTGCGCTATCTGTAATAGCACCCGAGATATCACCAGATATATATTGGATTTTTCCCTGACCCTGAGCGTCCGGCCCCATGAGACGGTAGTTTTTTCGGCACCTGGTGGTCCGAGGTCGTTCCCGCTGCACCGATTCATGCGCTAGGGCCTCCTGCAGACAATGCAATTTGATTTATTGCGCTATCTTTAATAGCACCCGAGATATCACCAGATATATATTGGATTTTTCCTTGACCCTGACAGTCCGGCCCCATGTGTCGATGGTTTTCTCGGTCCCTCGTGGTCCGAGGTCGATCCCGTTGCACAGATTCATGCGCCAGGGCCCCCTTCAGATAATTCACTTTGGTTTAGTGCGCTGTCTGTAATAGCACCCGAGATATCACCAGATATATATTGGATTTTTCCCTGACCCTGAGTGTCCGATCCCATGAGACGGTGGTTTTCTCGGCCCCTGGCGGTCCGAGGTCGATCCCGCTGCACAGATTCATGCGCTAGGGCCTCCTGCAGACAACGGACATTGATTTATTGCGCTATCTCTAATAGCACCCGAGAAATCACCAGATATATATTGGATTTTTCCCTCACCCTGACAGCCCGGCCCCATGTGTCTGTGGATTTCTCGGCCCCTGGTGGTCCGAGATCGTTCCCGCTGCACAGATTCATGCGCCAGGGCCTCCCACAGACAATGCACTTTGATTTATTGCGCTATCTGTAATAGCACCCGAGATATCACCAGATATATATTGGATTTTTCCCTGACCCTGAGTGTCCCACCCCATGAGACGGTGGTTCTCTCGGCCCCTGCTGTTCCGAGGTCGTTCCCGCTGCACAGATTCATGCGCCAGTGCCTCCTACAGACAATGCACTTTGGTTTATTGCGCTATCTCTAATAGCACCCGAGATATCACCAGATATATATTGGATTTTTCCTTGACCCTGACAGTCCGGCCACATGAGACGGTGATTTTCTCGGCCCCTGGTGGTCCGAGGTCGTTCCCACTGCACAGTTTCATGCGCTAGGGCCCCCTGCAGATAATTCACTTTGATTTATTGCGCTATCTCTAATAGCACCCGAGATATCACCAGATTCATATTGGATTTTTCTCTGACCCTGACAGTCCGGCCCCATGAGACTTTGATTTTCTCGGCCCCTGGCGGTCCGAGGTCGATCCCACTGCACACATTCATGCGCTAGGGCCTCCTGCAGACAATGCACTTTAGTTTATTGCGCTATCTCTAATAGCACCCGAGATATCACAAGATATATATTGCATTTTTCCCGGGCCCTGACACTCCGGCCCCATGAGACGGTGATTTTCTCGGCCCGTGGTGGTCCGAGGTCGATCCCGCTGCACAGATTCATGCGCCAGGGCCTCCTACAGGCAATGCACTTTGATTTATTGCGCTATCTCTAATAGCACCCGAGATATCAGCAGATATATATTGGATTTTTCCCTCACCCTGACAGCCCGGCCCCATGTGTCTGTGGATTTCTCGGCCCCTGGTGGTCCGAGGTCGTTCCCGCTGCACAGATTCATGCGCCAGGGCCCCCTGCAGATAATTCACTTTGGTTTAGTGCGCTGTCTGTAATAGCACCCGAGATATCACCAGATATATATTGGATTTTTCCCTGACCCTGAGTGTCCGATCCCATGAGACGGTGGTTTTCTCGGCCCCTGGTGGTCCGAGGACGATCCCGCTGCACAGATTCATGCGCCAGGGCCTCCTACAGACAATGCACTTTGATTTATTGCGATATCTGTAATAGCACCCGAGATATCACCAGATATATATTGGATTTTCCCCTGACACTGAGTGTCCGGCCCCATGAGACGGTGGTTTTCTCGGCCCCTGGTGGTCCGAAGTCGATCCCATTGAACAGTTTTATGCGACAGGGATTCCTGCAGACAATTCACTTTGGTTTATTGCGCTATCTGTAATAGCACCCGAGATATCACCAGATATATATTGGATTTTTCCCTGACCCTGAGCGTCCGGCCCCATGAGACGGTAGTTTTTTCGGCACCTGGTGGTCCGAGGTCGTTCCCGCTGCACCGATTCATGCGCTAGGGCCTCCTGCAGACAATGCAATTTGATTTATTGCGCTATCTTTAATAGCACCCGAGATATCACCAGATATATATTGGATTTTTCCTTGACCCTGACAGTCCGGCCCCATGTGTCGATGGTTTTCTCGGTCCCTCGTGGTCCGAGGTCGATCCCGCTGCACAGATTCATGCGCTAGGGCCTCCTGCAGACAACGGACATTGATTTATTGCGCTATCTCTAATAGCACCCGAGAAATCACCAGATATATATTGGATTTTTCCCTCACCCTGACAGCCCGGCCCCATGTGTCTGTGGATTTCTCGGCCCCTGGTGGTCCGAGATCGTTCCCGCTGCACAGATTCATGCGCCAGGGCCTCCCACAGACAATGCACTTTGATTTATTGCGCTATCTGTAATAGCACCCGAGATATCACCAGATATATATTGGATTTTTCCCTGACCCTGAGTGTCCCACCCCATGAGACGGTGGTTCTCTCGGCCCCTGCTGTTCCGAGGTCGTTCCCGCTGCACAGATTCATGCGCCAGTGCCTCCTACAGACAATGCACTTTGGTTTATTGCGCTATCTCTAATAGCACCCGAGATATCACCAGATATATATTGGATTTTTCCTTGACCCTGACAGTCCGGCCACATGAGACGGTGATTTCCTCGGCCCCTGGTGGTCCGAGGTCGTTCCCACTGCACAGTTTCATGCGCTAGGGCCTCCTGCAGACAATGCACTTTGATTTATTGCCCTATCTCTAATAGCACCCGAGATATCACCAGATATATATTGGATTTATCCCTGACCCTGACAGTCCGACCCCGTGAGACGGTGGTTTTCTCGGCCCCTGGTGGTCCGAGGTCGTTCCCGCTGCACAGATTCATGCGCCAGTGCCTCCTACAGACAATGCACTTTGGTTTATTGCGCTATCTTTAATAGCACCCGAGATATAACCAGATATATATTGCATTTTTCCCTGACCATGACACTCCGGCCCCATGAGACGGTGATTTTCTCGGCCCGTGGAGGTCCGAGGTCGATCCCGCTGCACATATTCATGCGCTAGGGCCTCCTGCATACAATGCACATTGATTTATTGCCCTATCTCTAATAGCACCCGAGATATCACCAGATATATATTGGATTTATCCCTGACCCTGACAGTCCGACCCCATGAGACGGTGGTTTTCTCGGCCCCTGGTGGTCCGAGGTCGTTCCCGCTGCACGGATTCATGCGCCAGTGCCTCCTACAGACAATGCACTTTGGTTTATTGCGCTATCTCTAATAGCACCCGAGATATCACCAGATATATATTGGATTTTTCCTTGACCCTGACAGTCCGGCCACATGAGACGGTGATTTTCTCGGCCCCTGGTGGTCCGAGGTCGTTCCCACTGCACAGTTTCATGCGCTAGGGCCTCCTGCAGACAATGCACTTTGATTTATTGCCCTATCTCTAATAGCACCCGAGATATCACCAGATATATATTGGATTTATCCCTGACCCTGACAGTCCGACCCCATGAGACGGTGGTTTTCTCGGCCCCTGGTGGTGCGAGGCCGTTCCCGCTCTACAGATTCATGCGCCAGGGCGTCCTGCAGACAATACACTTTGATTTATATCGCTATGTCTAATAGCACCCGAGATATCACCAGATATATATTTGATTTTTCCCTGACCCTGACAGTCCGGCCCCACGAGACGGTGATTTTCTCGACCCCTGGAGGTCCGAGGTCGATCCCGCTGCACAGATTCATGCGCCAGGGCCTCCTACAGACAATGCACTTTGATTTATTGCGTTAACTCTAATAGCACCCGAGATATAACCAGATATATATTGGATTTTTCCTATGACCCTGACAGTCCGGCCCAATGTGTCGATGGTTTTCTCGGTCCCTCGTGGTCCGAGGTCGATCCCGCTGCACAGATTCATTCGCCGGGGCCTCCTATAGATAATTCACTTTGGTTTATTGCGCTATCTCTAATAGCACCCGAGATATCACCAGATATATATTGAATTTTTCCCCGACCCTGAGTGTCCGGCCCCATGTGTCGGTGGTTTTCTCGGCCCCTGGTGATCCGAGGTCGATCCCGCTGCACAGATTCATGCGCCAGGGCCTCCTACAGACAGTGCACTTTGATTTATTGCGCTATCTGTAATAGAACCCGAGATATCACCAGATATATATTGGATTTTTCCTTGACCCTGACAGTCCGGCCACATGAGACGGTGATTTTCTCGGCCCCTGGTGGTCCGAGGTCGTTCCCACTGCACAGTTTCATGCGCCAGGGCCTCCTACAGACAATGCACTTTGGTTTATTGCGCTATCTCTAATAGCACCCGAGATATCAACAGATATATATTGGATTTTTTCCTGACCCTGACAGTCCGGCCTCATGAGACAGTGATTTTCTCGGCCCCTGGAGGTCCGAGGTCGTTCCCGCTGCAAAGATTCATGCGCCAGGGCCTCCTGCAGACAATGCACTTTGATTTATTTCGCTATCTCTAATAGCACCCGAGATATCACCAGATATATATTGGATTTTAACATGATCTTGGGTGTCGGATTCCGAATATCTGAAATTTTCTCGGCCCCTGGTGGTTCGAGGTCGTTCCCGCTGCACAGATTCATGCGCTAGGTCCTCCTGCAGACAATGCACTTTGATTTATTGCCCTATCTCTAATAGCACCCGAGATATCACCAGATATATATTGGATTTATCCCTGACCCTGACAGTCCGACCCCATGAGACGGTGGTTTTCTCGGCCCCTGGTGGTCCGAGGTCGTTCCCGCTGCACAGATTCATGCGCCAGTGCCTCCTACAGACAATGCACTTTGGTTTATTGCGCTATCTCTAATAGCACCCGAGATATAACCAGATATATATTGGATTTTTCCTTGACCCTGACAGTCCGGCCACATGAGACGGTGATTTTCTCGGCCCCTGGTGGTCCGAGGTCCTTCCCACTGCACACATTCATGCGCTAGGGCCTCCTGCAGACAATGCACTTTGATTTATTGCGCTACCTCTAATTGCACCCGAGATATCACCAGATATATATTGGATTTATCCCTGACCCTGACAGTCCGACCCCATGAGACGGTGGTTTTCTCGGCCCCTGGTGGTCCGAGGTCGTTCCCGCTGCACAGATTCATGCGCCAGTGCCTCCTACAGACAATGCACTTTGGTTTATTGCGCTATCTCTAATAGCACCCGAGATATCACCAGATATATATTGGATTTTTCCTTGACCCTGACAGTCCGGCCACATGAGACGGTGATTTTCTCGGCCCCTGGTGGTCCGAGGTCGTTCCCGCTGCACAGATTCATGCGCCAGGGCCAGTTGCAGACAATGCACTTTGGTTTATTGCGCTATCTCTAATAGCACCCGAGATATCACCAGATATATATTGGATTTTTCCCTGACCCTGACAGTCCGGCCCCATGTGTCGGTGGTTTTCTCGGCCCCTGGTGGTCCGAGGTCGTTCCCGCTGCACTGATTCCTGCGCCAGGGCCTCCTACAGACAATGCACTTTGGTTTATTGCGCTATCTCTAATAGCACCCGAGATATCACCAGATATATATTGAATTTTTCCCCGACCCTGAGTGTCCGGCCCCATGTGTCGGTGGTTTTCTCGGCCCCTGGTGATCCGTGGTCGATCCCGCTGCACAGATTTATGCGCCAGGGCCTTCTACAGACAGTGCACTTTGATTTATTGCGCTATCTGTAATAGCACCCGAGATATCACCAGATATATATTGGATTTTTCCCTGACCCTGAGTGTCCGACCCCATGAGACGGTGGTTTTCTCGGCCCCTGGTGGTCCGAGGTCGTTCCCGCTGCACAGATTCATGCGGCAGGGCCCCCTGCAGATAATTCACTTTGATTTATTGCGCTATCTCTAATAGCACCCGAGATATCACCAGATTCATATTGGATTTTTCCCTGACCCTGACAGTCCGGCCCCATGAGACTTTGATTTTCTCGGCCCCTGGCGGTCCGAGGTCGATCCCACTGCACACATTCATGCGCTAGGGCCTCCTGCAGACAATGCACTTTGATTTATTGCGCTACCTCTAATTGCACCCGAGATATCACCAGATATATATTGGATTTATCCCTGACCCTGACAGTCCGACCCCATGAGGCGGTGGTTTTCTCGGCCCCTGGTGGTCCGATGTCGTTCCTGCTGCACAGATTCATGCGCCAGTGCCTCCTGCAGACAATGCACTTTGATTTATTTCGCTATCTCTAATAGCACCCGAGATATCACCAGATATATATTGGATTTTAACATGATCTTGGGTGACGGATTCCGAATATCTGAAATTTTCTCGGCCCCTGGTGGTCCGAGGTAGTTCCCGCTGCACAGATTCATGCACCAGGGCCCCCTGCAGATAATTCACGTTGATTTATTGCGCTATCTCTAATAGCACCCGAGATATCACCAGATATATATTGCATTTTTCCCGGACCCTGACACTCCGGCCCCATGAGACGGTGATTTTCTCGGCCCGTGGTGGTCCGAGGTCGATCCCGCTGCACAGATTCATTCGCCAGTGCCTCCTACAGACAATGCACTTTGATTTATTGCGCCATCTGGAATAGCACCCGAGATATCACCAGATATATATTGGATTTTTCCCTGACCCTGAGTGTCCGGCCCCATGAGACGGTAGTTTTCTCGGCCCCTGGTGGTCCGAGGTCGTTCCCGCTGCACCGATTCATGCGCTAGGGCCTCCTGCAGACAATGCACTTTGTTTTATTGCGCTATCTCTAATAGCACCCGAGATATCACCAGATATATATTGCATTTTTCCCGGACCCTGACACTCCGGCCCCATGAGACGGTGATTTTCTCGGCCCGTGGTGGTCCGAGGTCGATCCCGCTGCACAGATTCATGCGCCAGGGCCTCCTACAGGCAATGCACTTTGATTTATTGCGCTATCTCTAATAGCACCCGAGATATCAGCAGATATATATTGGATTTTTCCCTCACCCTGACAGCCCGGCCCCATGTGTCTGTGGATTTCTCGGCCCCTGGTGGTCCGAGGTCGTTCCCGCTGCACAGATTCATGCGCCAGGGCCCCCTGCAGATAATTCACTTTGGTTTAGTGCGCTGTCTGTAATAGCACCCGAGATATCACCAGATATATATTGGATTTTTCCCTGACCCTGAGTGTCCGATCCCATGAGACGGTGGTTTTCTCGGCCCCTGGCGGTCCGAGGTCGATCCCGCTGCACAGATTCATGCGCTAGGGCCTCCTGCAGACAACGGACATTGATTTATTGCGCTATCTCTAATAGCACCCGAGAAATCACCAGATATATATTGGATTTTTCCCTCACCCTGACAGCCCGGCCCCATGTGTCTGTGGATTTCTCGGCCCCTGGTGGTCCGAGATCGTTCCCGCTGCACAGATTCATGCGCCAGGGCCTCCCACAGACAATGCACTTTGATTTATTGCGCTATCTGTAATAGCACCCGAGATATCACCAGATATATATTGGATTTTTCCCTGACCCTGAGTGTCCCACCCCATGAGACGGTGGTTCTCTCGGCCCCTGCTGTTCCGAGGTCGTTCCCGCTGCACAGATTCATGCGCCAGTGCCTCCTACAGACAATGCACTTTGGTTTATTGCGCTATCTCTAATAGCACCCGAGATATCAGCAGATATATATTGGATTTTTCCCTCACCCTGACAGCCCGGCCCCATGTGTCTGTGGATTTCTCGGCCCCTGGTGGTCCGAGGTCGTTCCCGCTGCACAGATTCATGCGCCAGGGCCCCCTGCAGATAATTCACTTTGGTTTAGTGCGCTGTCTGTAATAGCACCCGAGATATCACCAGATATATATTGCATTTTTCCCTGACCATGACACTCCGGCCCCATGAGACGGTGATTTTCTCGGCCCGTGGAGGTCCGAGGTCGATCCCGCTGCACATATTCATGCGCTAGGGCCTCCTGCATACAATGCACTTTGATTTATTGCCCTATCTCTAATAGCACCCGAGATATCACCAGATATATATTGGATTTATCCCTGACCCTGACAGTCCGACCCCATGAGACGGTGGTTTTCTCGGCCCCTGGTGGTCCGAGGTCGTTCCCGCTGCACAGATTCATGCGCCAGTGCCTCCTACAGACAATGCACTTTGATTTATTGCCCTATCTCTAATAGCACCCGAGATATCACCAGATATATATTGGATTTATCCCTGACCCTGACAGTCCGACCCCATGAGACGGTGGTTTTCTCGGCCCCTGGTGGTGCGAGGCCGTTCCCGCTCTACAGATTCATGCGCCAGGGCGTCCTGCAGACAATGCACTTTGATTTATATCGCTATGTCTAATAGCACCCGAGATATCACCAGATATATATTTGATTTTTCCCTGACCCTGACAGTCCGGCCCCACGAGACGGTGATTTTCTCGACCCCTGGAGGTCCGAGGTCGATCCCGCTGCACAGATTCATGCGCCAGGGCCTCCTACAGACAATGCACTTTGATTTATTGCGTTAACTCTAATAGCACCCGAGATATAACCAGATATATATTGGATTTTTCCTATGACCCTGACAGTCCGGCCCAATGTGTCGATGGTTTTCTCGGTCCCTCGTGGTCCGACGTCGATCCCGCTGCACAGATTCATTCGCCGGGGCCTCCTATAGATAATTCACTTTGGTTTATTGCGCTATCTCTAATAGCACCCGAGATATCACCAGATATATATTGAATTTTTCCCCGACCCTGAGTGTCCGGCCCCATGTGTCGGTGGTTTTCTCGGCCCCTGGTGATCCGAGGTCGATCCCGCTGCACAGATTCATGCGCCAGGGCCTCCTACAGACAGTGCACTTTGATTTATTGCGCTATCTGTAATAGAACCCGAGATATCACCAGATATATATTGGATTTTTCCTTGACCCTGACAGTCCGGCCACATGGGACGGTGGTTCTCTCGGCCCCCGCTGGTCCGAGGTCGTTCCCACTGCACAGTTTCATGCGCCAGGGCCTCCTACAGACAATGCACTTTGGTTTATTGCGCTATCTCTAATAGCACCCGAGATATCAACAGATATATATTGGATTTTTTCCTGACCCTGACAGTCCGGCCTCATGAGACAGTGATTTTCTCGGCCCCTGGAGGTCCGAGGTCGTTCCCGCTGCAAAGATTCATGCGCCAGGGCCTCCTGCAGACAATGCACAATGATTTATTTCGCTATCTCTAATAGCACCCGAGATATCACCAGATATATATTGAATTTTTCCCCGACCCTGAGTGTCCGGGCCCATGTGTCGGTGGTTTTCTCGGCTCCTGGAGGTCCGAGGTCGTTCCCGTTGCAAAGATTCATGCGCCAGGGCCTCCTGCAGACAATGCACTTTGATTTATTTCGCTATCTCTAATAGCACCCGAGATATCACCAGATATATATTGGATTTTAACATGATCTTGTGTGTCGGATTCCGAATATCTGAAATTTTCTCGGCCCCTGGTGGTCCGAGGTCGTTCCCGCTGCACAGATTCATGCGCTAGGTCCTCCTGCAGACAATGCACTTTGATTTATTTCGCTATGTCTAATTGCACCAGAGATATCACCAGATATATATTGGATTTTTCCCTGACCCTGAGTGTCCGATCCCATGAGACGGTGGTTTTCTCGGCCCCTGGCGGTCCGAGGTCGATCCCGCTGCACAGATTCATGCGCTAGGGCCTCCTGCAGACAACGGACATTGATTTATTGCGCTATCTCTAATAGCACCCGAGAAATCACCAGATATATATTGGATTTTTCCCTCACCCTGACAGCCCGGCCCCATGTGTCTGTGGATTTCTCGGCCCCTGGTGGTCCGAGATCGTTCCCGCTGCACAGATTCATGCGCCAGGGCCTCCCACAGACAATGCACTTTGATTTATTGCGCTATCTGTAATAGCACCCGAGATATCACCAGATATATATTGGATTTTTCCCTGACCCTGAGTGTCCCACCCCATGAGACGGTGGTTCTCTCGGCCCCTGCTGTTCCGAGGTCGTTCCCGCTGCACAGATTCATGCGCCAGTGCCTCCTACAGACAATGCACTTTGGTTTAGTGCGCTATCTGTAAGAGCACCCGAGATATCACCAGATATATATTGGATTTTTCCCATACCCTGACAGTCCGGCTTCATGAGACGGTAGTTTTCTCGGCCCCTGGTGGTCCGAGGTCGTTCCCGCTGCACACATTAATGCGCCAGGGCCTCCTGCAGATAATTCACTTTGGTTTAGTGCGCTATCTGTAATAGCACCCGAGATATCACCAGATTAATATTGGATTTTCCCCTGACCCTGAGTGTCCGGCCCCATGAGACGGTGGTTTTCTCGGCCCCTGGTGGTCCAAGGTCGTTCCCGCTGCACAGATTCATGCGCCAGGGCCCCCTGCAGATAATCCACTTTGGTTTAGTGCGCTATCTGTAAGAGCAGCCGAGATATCACCAGATATATATTGGATTTTTCCCTGACCCTGACAGTCCGGCTTCATGAGACGGTAGTTTTCTCTGACCCTGGTGGCCCGAGGTCGTTCCCGCTGCACAGATTCATGCGCCAGGGCCTCCTGCAGATAATTCACTTTGGTTTACAGCGCTATCTGTAATAGCACCCGAGATATCACCAGATTAATATTGGATTTTCCCCTGACCCTGAGTGTCCGGCCCCATGAGGCGGTGGTTTTCTCGGCCCCTGGTGGTCCGAGGTCGGTCCCGCTGCACAGATTCATGCACCAGGGCCGCCTGCAGATAATTCACTTTGATTTATTGCGCTATCTGTAATAGCACCCGAGATATCACCAGATATATATTGGATTTTGCCCTGAACCTGACAGTTCGGCCCCATGAGACGGTGATTTTCTCGGCCCCTGGTGGTCCGAGGTCGATCCCGCTGCACAGATTCATGCGCCAGGGCCTCCTACAGACAATGCACTTTGATTTATTGCGCTATCTCTAATAGCACCCGAGATATCACCAGATATATATTGGATTTTTCCCCGACCCTGAGTGTCCGGCCCCATGTGTCGGTGGTTTTCTCGGCCCCTGGTGGTCCGAGGTCGATCCCGCTGCACAGATTCATGCGCCAGGGCCTCCTACAGACAATGCACTTTGATTTATTGCGCTATCTGTAATAGCACCCGAGATATCACCAGATATATATTGGATTTTTCCCTGACCCTGAGTGTCCCACCCCATGAGACGGTGGTTCTCTCGGCCCCTGCTGTTCCGAGGTCGTTCCCGCTGCACAGATTGATGCGACAGGGCCTCCTATAGGTAATTCACTTCGGTTTATTGCGCTATCTCTAATAGCACCCGAGATATCACCAGATATATATTGGATGTTTCCCTGACCCTGACAGTCCGGCCCCATGTGTCGGTGGTTTTCTCGGCCCCTGGTGGACCGACAACGTTCCCGCTGCACAGATTCATGCGCTAGGCCCCCCTGCAGATAATTCACTTTGGTTTAGTGCGCTATCTGTAGGAGCACCCGAGATATCACCAGATATATATTGGATTTTTCCCAAACCCTGACAGTCCGGCTTCATGAGACGGTAGTTTTCTCGGCCCCTGGTGGTCCGAGGTCGTTCCCGCTGCACACATTAATGCGCCAGGGCCTCCTGCAGATAATTCACTTTGGTTTAGTGCGCTATCTGTAATAGCACCCGAGATATCACCAGATTAATATTGGATTTTCCCCTGACCCTGAGTGTCCGGCCCCATGAGACGGTGGTTTTCTCGGCCCCTGGTGGTCCAAGGTCGTTCCCGCTGCACAGATTCATGCGCCAGGGCCCCCTGCAGATAATCCACTTTGGTTTAGTGCGCTATCTGTAAGAGCAGCCGAGATATCACCAGATATATATTGGATTTTTCCCTGACCCTGACAGTCCGGCTTCATGAGACGGTAGTTTTCTCTGACCCTGGTGGCCCGAGGTCGTTCCCGCTGCACAGATTCATGCGCCAGGGCCTCCTGCAGATAATTCACTTTGGTTTAGTGCGCTATCTGTAATAGCACCCGAGATATCACCAGATTAATATTGGATTTTCCCCTGACCCTGAGTGTCCGGCCCCATAAGACGGTAGTTATCTCGCCCCCTGGTGGTCCGAGGTCGTTCCCGCTGCACGGATTCATGCGCCAGGGCCTCCTGCAGATAATTCACTTTGATTTATCGCGCTATCTCTAACACGACCCGAGATATCAACAGATATATATTGGATTTTTCCCCGACCCCGAGTGTCCGGCCCCATGAGACGGTGGTTTTCTCGGCCCCTGGTGGTCGGAGGTCGTTCCCGCGGCACAGATTCATGCGCCAGGGCCTCCTACAGACAATGCACTTTGATTTATTGCGCTATCTGTAATAGCACCCGTGATATCACCTGATATATATTGGATTTTTAACTGACCCTGACAGTCCGGCCCCATGTGTCGGTGGTTTTCTCGGCCCCTGGTGGTCCGAGGTCGTTCCCGCTGCAGAGATTCATGTGCCAGGGCCTCCTACAGACCATGCACTTTGATTTATTGCGCTATCTGTAATAGCACCCGAGATATCACCAGATATATATTGGATTTTTCCCTGACCCTGATTGTCCGGCCCCATGTGTCGGTGGTTTTCTCGGCCCCTGGTGGTCCGAGGTCGATCCCGCTGCACAGATTCATGCGCCAGGGCCTCTTACAGACAATGCACTTTGATATATTGCGCTATCTGTAATAGCACCCGAGATATCACCAGATATATATTGGATTTTCGCTTGACCCTGAGTGTCCGGCCCCATGCGACTGTATTTTTCTCGGCCCCTGGTGGTCCGAGGTCGTTCCCGCTGGCCAGATTCATGCGCCAGTGCCTCCTGCAGATAATGCACTTTGATTTATTGCGCTATCTGTAATAGCACGCGAGATATCACCAGATATATATTGGATTTTTCCCTGACCCTGAGTGTCCGGCCCCATGAGACGGTAGTTTTCTCGCCCCCTGGTGGTCCGAGGTCGTTCCCGCTGCACGGATTCATGCGCCAGGGCCTCCTACAGACAATGCACTTTGATTTATTGCGCTATCTGTCATAGCACGCGAGATATCACCAGATATATATTGGATTTCTCCCTGACCCTGAGTGTCCGACTCCATGAGACGGTGGTTGTCTCGGCCCCTGGTGGTCCGAGGTCGGTCCCGCTGCACAGATATATGCGCCAGGGCCGCCTGCAGATAATTCACTTTGGTTTAGTGCGCTATCTGTAACAGCACCCGAGATATCCCCAGATATATATTGAATTTTTCCCCGACCCTGAGTGTCCGGCCCCATGTGTCGGTGGTTTTCTGGGCCCCTGGTGGTCCGAGGTCGATCCCGCTGCACAGATTCATGCGCCAGGGCCGCCTGCAGATAATTCACTTTGGTTTAGTGCGCTATCTGTAAGAGCACCCGTGATATCACCAGATATATATTGAATTTTTCCCCGACCCTGAGTGTCCGGCCCCATGTATCGGTGGTTTTCTCGGCCCCTGGTGGTCCGACGTCGATCCCGCTGCACAGATTCATGAGCCAGGGCCTCCTACAGACAATGCACTTTGATTTATTGCGCTATCTGTAATAGCACCCGAGATATCACCAGATATATATTGTATTTTGCCCTGAACCTGACAGTTCGGCCACATGAGACGGTGATTTTCTCGGCCCCTGGTGGTCCGAGGTCGATCCCGCTGCACAGATTCATGCGCCAGTGCCTCCTAGAGACAATGCACTTTGATTTATTGGGCTATCTGTAAAAGCACACGTGATATCACCTGATATATATTGGATTTTTAACTGACCCTGACAGTCCGGCCCCATGAGACGGTGATTTTCTCGGCCCGTGGTGGTCCGAGGTCGATCCCGCTGCACAGATTCATGCGCCAGGGCCTCCTACAGGCAATGCGCTTTGATTTATTGCGCTATCTCTAATAGCACCCGAGATATCACCAGATATATATTGGATTTTTCCTTGACCCTGACAGTCCGGCCCCATGTGTCGATGGTTTTCTCGGTCCCTCGTGGTCCGAGGTCGATCCCGCTGCACAGAATCATGCGCCAGGGCCTCCTATAGATAATTCACTTTGGTTTATTGCGCTATCTCTAATAGCACCGGAGATATCACCAGATATATATTGGATTTTTCCCTCACCCTGACAGCCCGGCCCCATGTCTCTGTGGATTTCTCGGCCCCTGGTGGTCCGAGGTCGTTCCCGCTGCACAGATTCATGCGCCAGAGCCCCCTGCAGATAATTCACTTTGGTTTAGTGCGCTGTCTGTAATAGCACCCGAGATATCACCAGATATATATTGGATTTTCCCCTGACCCTGAGTCTCCGACCCCATGAGACGGTGGTTTTCTCTGCCCCTGGTGGTCCGAGGTCGTACCCGCTGCACAGATTCATGCGCCAGGGCCTCCTACAGACAATGCACTCTGGTTTATTGCGCTATCTGTAATAGCACCCGAGATATCACCAGATATATATTGGATTTCTCCCTGACCCTGAGTGTCCGACTCCATGAGACGGTGGTTGTCTCGGCCCCTGGTGGTCGGAGGTCGTTCCCGCTGCACAGATTCATGCGCCAGGGCCTGCTACTGACAATGCACTTTGGTTTATGGCGCTATCTCTAATAGCACCCGAGATATCACCAGATATATATTGGATTTTTCCCCGAACCTGAGTGTCCGGCCCCATGAGACGGTGGTTTTCTCGGCCTCTGGTGGTCGGAGGTCGTTCCCATTGCACAGATTCATGCGCCAGGGCCTCCTACAGACAATGCACTTTGATTTATTGCGCCGTGTGTAATAGCACCCGAGATATCACCAGATATATATTGGATTTTTCCCTGACCCTGACAGTCCGGCCCCATGTGACGGTGGTTTTCTCGGCCCCTGGTGGTCCGACGTCGATCCCGCTACACAGATTCATGAGCCAGGGCCTCCTACAGACAATGCAATTAATTTTAATGCGCTATCTATAATAGCACCCGAGATATCGCCAGATATATATTGGATTTTTCCCTGACCCTGACAGTCCGGCCCCATGAGACGGTAGTTTTCTCGGCCCCTGGTGGTCCGAGGTCGTTCCCGCTGCACAGATTCATGCGCCAGAGCCCCCTGCAGATAATTCACTTTGGTTTAGTGCGCTGTCTGTAATAGCACCCGAGATATCACCAGATATATATTGGATTTTCCCCTGACCCTGAGTCTCCGACCCCATGAGACGGTGGTTTTCTCTGCCCCTGGTGGTCCGAGGTCGTACCCGCTGCACAGATTCATGCGCCAGGGCCTCCTACAGACAATGCACTTTGGTTTATTGCGCTATCTGTAATAGCACCCGAGATATCACCAGATATATATTGGATTTCTCCCTGACCCTGAGTGTCCGACTCCATGAGACGGTGGTTGTCTCGGCCCCTGGTGGTCGGAGGTCGTTCCCGCTGCACAGATTCATGCGCCAGGGCCTGCTACTGACAATGCACTTTGGTTTATGGCGCTATCTCTAATAGCACCCGAGATATCACCAGATATATATTGGATTTTTCCCCGAACCTGAGTGTCCGGCCCCATGAGACGGTGGTTTTCTCGGCCTCTGGTGGTCGGAGGTCGTTCCCATTGCACAGATTCATGCGCCAGGGCCTCCTACAGACAATGCACTTTGATTTATTGCGCCGTGTGTAATAGCACCCGAGATATCACCAGATATATATTGGATTTTTCCCTGACCCTGACAGTCCGGCCCCATGTGACGGTGGTTTTCTCGGCCCCTGGTGGTCCGACGTCGATCCCGCTGCACAGATTCATGAGCCAGGGCCTCCTACAGACAATGCAATTAATTGTAATGCGCTATCTATAATAGCACCCGAGATATCGCCAGATATATATTGGATTTTTCCCTGACCCTGACAGTCCGGCCCCATGAGACGGTAGTTTTCTCGGCCCCTGGTGGTCCGAGGTCGTTCCCGCTGCACAGATTCATGCGCTAGAGCCTCCTGCAGACAATGCTCTTTGATTTATTGCGCTAACTCTAATAGCACCCGAGATATCACCAGATATATATTGGATTTTTCCCTGACCATGACAGTCCGGCCCCATGGGACGGTGATATTCTCGGGCCCTTGTGGTCCGAGGTCGTTCCCGCTGCACAGATTCATGCGCTAGGGCCTCCTGCAGTCAATGCACTTTGATTTATTGCGCTATCTCTAATAGCAACCGAGATATCACCAGATATATATTGGATTTTTCGCTGACCCTGAGTGTCCGAATCCATGTGTCGATGGTTTTCTCGATCCCTCGTGGTCCGAGGTCGATCCCGCTGAACAGATTCATGCGCCAAGGCTTCCAGCCGACAATTCACTTTGGTTTATTGCGCTATCTGTAATAGCACCCGAGATATCACCAGATATATTTTGGATTTTTCCCTGACCGTGACAGTCCGGCCCCATGAGACGCTGATTTCCGCGGCCCCTGGTGGTCCGAGGTCATTCCCGCTGCACAGAATCATGCGCCACGGCCACCTACAGACAATGCACTTTGGTTTATTGCGCTATCTGCAATAGCACCCGTGATATCACCAGATATATATTGGATTTTCCCCTGACCCTGAGTGTCCGGCCCCATGAGACGGTGGTTTTCTCGGCCCCTGGTGGTCCGAGGTCTTTCCCGCTGCCCAGATTCATGCGACAGGGCCTCCTACAGACAATGCACTTTGATTTATTGCGCTATCTGTAATAGCACCCGAGAAAGCTCCATATATATGCTGGATTTTTACATGACTTTGGGTGACGGATACCGAAAATCTGTAATTTTCTGGGCCCCTGGTGGTCCGATGTCGTTCCTGCTGCACAGATTCATCCGCCAGGGCCTACTGCAGACAGTGCACTTTGATTTGTCGGGCTATCTGTAATAGCACCCGAGATATCATCAGATACATCCTGGATTTTTAAATGACCTTGGGTGTCCGGCCCCATGTGTCGGTGGTTTTCTCGGCCCCTGGTGGTCCGAGGTCGTTCCCGCTGCACAGATTCATGCGCCAGGGCCTCCTACAGACAATGCACTTTGATTTATTGCGCTATCTCTAATAACACCCGAGATATCGCCAGATATATATTGGATTTTTCCCTGACCCTGACAGTCCGGCTCACGAGGTCGTTCCCGCTGCACAGAATCATGCGCCAGGGCTTCCGGCAGACAATGCACTTTGATATATCGCGCTATCAATAATAGGACCCGAGATATCACCAGATATATATTGGATTTTCGCCCGACCCTGAGTGTCCGGCCCCATGAGACGGTGGTTTTCTCGGCCCCTGGTGGTCCGAGGTCGTTCCCGCTGCCCAGATTTATGCGCCAGGGCCTCCTACAGATAATTCACTTTTATTTATCGCGCTATCTCTAATATTACCCGAGATATCTCCAGATATATATTGGATTTTCCCCTGACCCTGAGTGTGCGGCCCTATGAGACGGTGGTTTTCTAGGCCCCTGGTGGTCCGAGGTCGTTCCCGCTGCACAGATGGATTCGCCAGGGCCTCCTGCAGATAATTCACTTTGGTTTATTGCGCTATGTCTAATAGCACCCAAGATATCACCAGATATATATTGGATTTTCCCATGACCCTGAGTGTCCGGCCGCATGAGACGGTGGTTTACTCGGCCCCTGGTGGTCCGAGGTCGTCCCCGCTGCAAAGATTCGTGAGCCAGGGCCTCTTGCAGATAATGCATTTTGATTTATTGCGCTATCTGTAATAGCACCCGAGATATAACCAGATATACATTGGATTTTCCCCTGACCCTGAGTGTCCGGCCCCATGAGACGGTGGTTTTCTCGGCCAATGGTGGTCCGAGGTCGTTCCCGCTGACCACATTCATGCGCAAGGGCCTCCTACAGACAATGCACTTTGATTTATTGCGCTATCTGTAATAGCACCCGAGATGTCACCAGATATATATTGGATTTTTCCCTGACCCTGAGTGTCCGGCCCCGTGAGACGTTGGTTTTCTCGGCTCCTGGTGGTCCGAGGTCGTTCCCGCTGCACAGATTCATGCGCCAGGACCTCCTGCAGACAATGCACTGTGATTTATTGCCCTATCTGTAATAGCACCCGAGATATCACCAGATATATATTGGATTTTCCCCTGACCCTGCGGCTCCGGCCCCATGAGACGGTGGTTTTCTCGGCCCCTGGTGGTCCGAGCTCGTTCTCGCTGGCCGGATTCATGCGACAGGGCCTCCTACAGACAATGCACTTTGATTTATTGCGCTATCTCTACTAGCACCCGAGATATCACCAGATATATATTGGATTTTTCCCAGACCCTGAGTGCCCGGCCCCATGAGACGGTGGTTTTCTCGGCCCCTGGTGGTCCGACGTCGATCCCGCTGCACAGATTCATGAGCCAGGGCCTCCTACAGACAATGCACTTTGATTTATTGCGCTATCTGTAATAGCACCCGAGATATCACCAGATATATATTGTATTTTGCCCTGAACCTGACAGTTCGGCCCCATGAGACGGTGGTTTTCTCGGCCCCTGGTGGTCCGAGGTCGTTCCCGCTGCCCAGATTTATGCGCCAGGGCCTCCTACAGATAATTCACTTTTATTTATCGCGCTATCTCTAATATTACCCGAGATATCACCAGATATATATTGAATTTTTCCCTGACCCTGACAGTCCGGCCCCATGAGACGGTGATTTTCTCGGCCACTGGTGGTCCGAGGTCGATCCCGCTGCACAGATTCATGCGCCAGGGCCTCCTACAGACAATGCACTTTTATTTCTTGCGCTACCTGTAATAGCACCTGAGATATCACCAGATATATATTGGATTTCCCCTGACCCTGACAGTCCGGCCTCATGAGAAGGTAGTTTTCTCGGCCCCTGGTGGTCCGAGGTCGATCCCGCTGCACAGATTCATGCACCAGGGCCTCCTGCAGATAATTCACTTTGGTTTATTGCGCTATCTCTAATCGCACCCGAGATATCACCAGATATATATTGGATTTTTCCCTGACCCTGAATGTCCGTCCCCATGAGACGGTAGTTTTCTCGGCCCCTGGTGGTCCGAGGACGTTCCCGTTGCACAGATTCATGCGCCAGTGCCTCCTACAGACAATGCACTTTGGTTTATTGCGCTATCTCTAATAGCACCCGAGATATCACCAGATATATATTGGATTTATCCCTGACCCTGACAGTCCGACCCCATGAGACGGTGGTTTTCTCGGCCCCTGGTGGTCGGAGGTCGTTCCCGCTGCACAGATTCATGCGCCAGGGCTTCCTGCAGACAATTCACTTTGGTTTATTGCGCTATCTGTAATAGCACGCGAGATATCACCAGATATATGCTGGATTTTTACATGACCCTGGATGACGGATTCCGAATATCTGTTATTTTCTCGGCGCCTGGTGGTCCGAGGTCGTTCCTGCTGCACAGATTCATTCGCCAGTGCCTCCTACAGACAATGCACTTTGATTTATTGCTCTATCTCTAATAGCACCCGAGATATCACCAGATATATATTGCATGTTTCCCTGACCCTGACACTCCGGCCCCATGAGACGGTGATTTTCTCGGCCCGTGGTGGTCCGAGGTCGATCCCGCTGCACATATTCATGCGCGAGGGCCTCCTACTGACAATGCACTTTGATTTATTGCGCTATCTCTAATAGCACCCGAGATATCACCAGATATATATTGGATTTTTCCTTGACCCTGACAGTCCGGCCCCATGTGTCGATGGTTTTCTCGGTCCCTCGTGGTCCGAGGTCGATCCCGTTGCACAGATTCATGCGCCAGGGCCCCCTTCAGGTAATTCACTTTGGTTTAGTGCGCTGTCTGTAATAGCACCCGAGATATCACCAGATATATATTGGATTTTTCCCTGACCCTGAGTGTCCGATCCCATGAGACGGTGGTTTTCTCGGCCCCTGGCGGTCCGAGGTCGATCCCGCTGCACAGATTCATGCGCTAGGGCCTCCTGCAGACAACGGACTTTGATTTATTGCGCTATCTCTAATAGCACCCGAGATATCACCAGATATATATTGAATTTTTCCCCGACCCTGAGTGTCCGGCCCCATGTGTCGGTGGTTTTCTCGGCCCCTGGTGATCCGTGGTCGATCCCGCTGCACAGATTTATGCGCCAGGGCCTTCTACAGACAGTGCACTTTGATTTATTGCGCTATCTGTAATAGCACCCGAGATATCACCAGATATATATTGGATTTTTCCCTGACCCTGAGTGTCCGACCCCATGAGACGGTGGTTTTCTCGGCCCCTGGTGGTCCGAGGTCGTTCCCGCTGCACAGATTCATGCGGCAGGGCCCCCTGCAGATAATTCACTTTGATTTATTGCGCTATCTCTAATAGCACCCGAGATATCACCAGATTCATATTGGATTTTTCTCTGATCCTGACAGTCCGGCCCCATGAGACTTTGATTTTCTCGGCCCCTGGCGGTCCGAGGTCGATCCCACTGCACACATTCATGCGCTAGGGCCTCCGGCAGACAATGCACTTTAGTTTATTGCGCTATCTCTAATAGCACCCGAGATATCACCAGATATATATTGCATTTTTCCCGGACCCTGACACTCCGGCCCCATGAGACGGTGATTTTCTCGGCCCGTGGTGGTCCGAGGTCGATCCCGCTGCACAGATTCATTCGCCAGTGCCTCCTACAGACAATGCACTTTGATTTATTGCGCCATCTGGAATAGCACCCGAGATATCACCAGATATATATTGGATTTTTCCCTGACCCTGAGTGTCCGGCCCCATGAGACGGTAGTTTTCTCGGCCCCTGGTGGTCCGAGGTCGTTCCCGCTGCACCGATTCTAGCGCTAGGGCCTCCTGCAGACAATGCACTTTGTTTTATTGCGCTATCTCTAATAGCACCCGAGATATCACCAGATATATATTGCATTTTTCCCGGACCCTGACACTCCGGCCCCATGAGACGGTGATTTTCTCGGCCCGTGGTGGTCCGAGGTCGATCCCGCTGCACAGATTCATGCGCCAGGGCCTCCTACAGGCAATGCACTTTGATTTATTGCGCTATCTCTAATAGCACCCGAGATATCAGCAGATATATATTGGATTTTTCCCTCACCCTGACAGCCCGGCCCCATGTGTCTGTGGATTTCTCGGCCCCTGGTGGTCCGAGGTCGTTCCCGCTGCACAGATTCATGCGCCAGGGCCCCCTGCAGATAATTCACTTTGGTTTAGTGCGCTGTCTGTAATAGCACCCGAGATATCACCAGATATATATTGGATTTTTCCCTGACCCTGAGTGTCCGATCCCATGAGACGGTGGTTTTCTCGGCCCCTGGTGGTCCGAGGACGATCCCGCTGCACAGATTCATGCGCCAGGGCCTCCTACAGACAATGCACTTTGATTTATTGCGATATCTGTAATAGCACCCGAGATATCACCAGATATATATTGGATTTTCCCCTGACACTGAGTGTCCGGCCCCATGAGACGGTGGTTTTCTCGGCCCCTGGTGGTCCGAAGTCGATCCCATTGAACAGTTTTATGCGACAGGGATTCCTGCAGACAATTCACTTTGGTTTATTGCGCTATCTGTAATAGCACCCGAGATATCACCAGATATATATTGGATTTTTCCCTGACCCTGAGCGTCCGGCCCCATGAGACGGTAGTTTTTTCGGCTCCTGGTGGTCCGAGGTCGTTCCCGCTGCACCGATTCATGCGCTAGGGCCTCCTGCAGACAATGCAATTTGATTTATTGCGCTATCTTTAATAGCACCCGAGATATCACCAGATATATATTGGATTTTTCCTTGACCCTGACAGTCCGGCCCCATGTGTCGATGGTTTTCTCGGTCCCTCGTGGTCCGAGGTCGATCCCGTTGCACAGATTCATGCGCCAGGGCCCCCTTCAGATAATTCACTTTGGTTTAGTGCGCTGTCTGTAATAGCACCCGAGATATCACCAGATATATATTGGATTTTTCCCTGACCCTGAGTGTCCGATCCCATGAGACGGTGGTTTTCTCGGCCCCTGGCGGTCCGAGGTCGATCCCGCTGCACAGATTCATGCGCTAGGGCCTCCTGCAGACAACGGACATTGATTTATTGCGCTATCTCTAATAGCACCCGAGAAATCACCAGATATATATTGGATTTTTCCCTCACCCTGACAGCCCGGCCCCATGTGTCTGTGGATTTCTCGGCCCCTGGTGGTCCGAGATCGTTCCCCCTGCACAGATTCATGCGCCAGGGCCTCCCACAGACAATGCACTTTGATTTATTGCGCTATCTCTAATAGCACCCGAGATATCACCAGATATATATTGGATTTTTCCCTGACCCTGAGTGTCCGATCCCATGAGACGGTGGTTTTCTCGGCCCCTGGCGGTCCGAGGTCGATCCCGCTGCACAGATTCATGCGCTAGGGCCTCCTGCAGACAACGGACTTTGATTTATTGCGCTATCTCTAATAGCACCCGAGATATCACCAGATATATATTGAATTTTTCCCCGACCCTGAGTGTCCGGCCCCATGTGTCGGTGGTTTTCTCGGCCCCTGGTGATCCGTGGTCGATCCCGCTGCACAGATTTATGCGCCAGGGCCTTCTACAGACAGTGCACTTTGATTTATTGCGCTATCTGTAATAGCACCCGAGATATCACCAAATATATATTGGATTTTTCCCTGACCCTGAGTGTCCGACCCCATGAGACGGTGGTTTTCTCGGCCCCTGGTGGTCCAAGGTCGTTCCCGCTGCACAGATTCATGCGGCAGGGCCCCCTGCAGATAATTCACTTTGATTTATTGCGCTATCTCTAATAGCACCCGAGATATCACCAGATTCATATTGGATTTTTCTCTGACCCTGACAGTCCGGCCCCATGAGACTTTGATTTTCTCGGCCCCTGGCGGTCCGAGGTCGATCCCACTGCACACATTCATGCGCTAGGGCCTCCTGCAGACAATGCACTTTAGTTTATTGCGCTATCTCTAATAGCACCCGAGATATCACCAGATATATATTGCATTTTTCCCGGACCCTGACACTCCGGCCCCATGAGACGGTGATTTTCTCGGCCCGTGGTGGTCCGAGGTCGATCCCGCTGCACAGATTCATTCGCCAGTGCCTCCTACAGACAATGCACTTTGATTTATTGCGCCATCTGGAATAGCACCCGAGATATCACCAGATATATATTGGATTTTTCCCTGACCCTGAGTGTCCGGCCCCATGAGACGGTAGTTTTCTCGGCCCCTGGTGGTCCGAGGTCGTTCCCGCTGCACCGATTCTAGCGCTAGGGCCTCCTGCAGACAATGCACTTTGTTTTATTGCGCTATCTCTAATAGCACCCGAGATATCACCAGATATATATTGCATTTTTCCCGGACCCTGACACTCCGGCCCCATGAGACGGTGATTTTCTCGGCCCGTGGTGGTCCGAGGTCGATCCCGCTGCACAGATTCATGCGCCAGGGCCTCCTACAGGCAATGCACTTTGATTTATTGCGCTATCTCTAATAGCACCCGAGATATCAGCAGATATATATTGGATTTTTCCCTCACCCTGACAGCCCGGCCCCATGTGTCTGTGGATTTCTCGGCCCCTGGTGGTCCGAGGTCGTTCCCGCTGCACAGATTCATGCGCCAGGGCCCCCTGCAGATAATTCACTTTGGTTTAGTGCGCTGTCTGTAATAGCACCCGAGATATCACCAGATATATATTGGATTTTTCCCTGACCCTGAGTGTCCGATCCCATGAGACGGTGGTTTTCTCGGCCCCTGGTGGTCCGAGGACGATCCCGCTGCACAGATTCATGCGCCAGGGCCTCCTACAGACAATGCACTTTGATTTATTGCGATATCTGTAATAGCACCCGAGATATCACCAGATATATATTGGATTTTCCCCTGACACTGAGTGTCCGGCCCCATGAGACGGTGGTTTTCTCGGCCCCTGGTGGTCCGAAGTCGATCCCATTGAACAGTTTTATGCGACAGGGATTCCTGCAGACAATTCACTTTGGTTTATTGCGCTATCTGTAATAGCACCCGAGATATCACCAGATATATATTGGATTTTTCCCTGACCCTGAGCGTCCGGCCCCATGAGACGGTAGTTTTTTCGGCACCTGGTGGTCCGAGGTCGTTCCCGCTGCACCGATTCATGCGCTAGGGCCTCCTGCAGACAATGCAATTTGATTTATTGCGCTATCTTTAATAGCACCCGAGATATCACCAGATATATATTGGATTTTTCCTTGACCCTGACAGTCCGGCCCCATGTGTCGATGGTTTTCTCGGTCCCTCGTGGTCCGAGGTCGATCCCGTTGCACAGATTCATGCGCCAGGGCCCCCTTCAGATAATTCACTTTGGTTTAGTGCGCTGTCTGTAATAGCACCCGAGATATCACCAGATATATATTGGATTTTTCCCTGACCCTGAGTGTCCGATCCCATGAGACGGTGGTTTTCTCGGCCCCTGGCGGTCCGAGGTCGATCCCGCTGCACAGATTCATGCGCTAGGGCCTCCTGCAGACAACGGACATTGATTTATTGCGCTATCTCTAATAGCACCCGAGAAATCACCAGATATATATTGGATTTTTCCCTCACCCTGACAGCCCGGCCCCATGTGTCTGTGGATTTCTCGGCCCCTGGTGGTCCGAGATCGTTCCCGCTGCACAGATTCATGCGCCAGGGCCTCCCACAGACAATGCACTTTGATTTATTGCGCTATCTCTAATAGCACCCGAGATATCACCAGATATATATTGGATTTTTCCCTGACCCTGAGTGTCCGATCCCATGAGACGGTGGTTTTCTCGGCCCCTGGCGGTCCGAGGTCGATCCCGCTGCACAGATTCATGCGCTAGGGCCTCCTGCAGACAACGGACTTTGATTTATTGCGCTATCTCTAATAGCACCCGAGATATCACCAGATATATATTGAATTTTTCCCCGACCCTGAGTGTCCGGCCCCATGTGTCGGTGGTTTTCTCGGCCCCTGGTGATCCGTGGTCGATCCCGCTGCACAGATTTATGCGCCAGGGCCTTCTACAGACAGTGCACTTTGATTTATTGCGCTATCTGTAATAGCACCCGAGATATCACCAAATATATATTGGATTTTTCCCTGACCCTGAGTGTCCGACCCCATGAGACGGTGGTTTTCTCGGCCCCTGGTGGTCCAAGGTCGTTCCCGCTGCACAGATTCATGCGGCAGGGCCCCCTGCAGATAATTCACTTTGATTTATTGCGCTATCTCTAATAGCACCCGAGATATCACCAGATTCATATTGGATTTTTCTCTGACCCTGACAGTCCGGCCCCATGAGACTTTGATTTTCTCGGCCCCTGGCGGTCCGAGGTCGATCCCACTGCACACATTCATGCGCTAGGGCCTCCTGCAGACAATTCACTTTGGTTTATTGCGCTATCTGTAATAGCACCCGAGATATCACCAGATATATATTGGATTTTTCCCTGACCCTGAGCGTCCGGCCCCATGAGACGGTAGTTTTTTCGGCACCTGGTGGTCCGAGGTCGTTCCCGCTGCACCGATTCATGCGCTAGGGCCTCCTGCAGACAATGCAATTTGATTTATTGCGCTATCTTTAATAGCACCCGAGATATCACCAGATATATATTGGATTTTTCCTTGACCCTGACAGTCCGGCCCCATGTGTCGATGGTTTTCTCGGTCCCTCGTGGTCCGAGGTCGATCCCGTTGCACAGATTCATGCGCCAGGGCCCCCTTCAGATAATTCACTTTGGTTTAGTGCGCTGTCTGTAATAGCACCCGAGATATCACCAGATATATATTGGATTTTTCCCTGACCCTGAGTGTCCGATCCCATGAGACGGTGGTTTTCTCGGCCCCTGGCGGTCCGAGGTCGATCCCGCTGCACAGATTCATGCGCTAGGGCCTCCTGCAGACAACGGACATTGATTTATTGCGCTATCTCTAATAGCACCCGAGAAATCACCAGATATATATTGGATTTTTCCCTCACCCTGACAGCCCGGCCCCATGTGTCTGTGGATTTCTCGGCCCCTGGTGGTCCGAGATCGTTCCCGCTGCACAGATTCATGCGCCAGGGCCTCCCACAGACAATGCACTTTGATTTATTGCGCTATCTGTAATAGCACCCGAGATATCACCAGATATATATTGGATTTTTCCCTGACCCTGAGTGTCCCACCCCATGAGACGGTGGTTCTCTCGGCCCCTGCTGTTCCGAGGTCGTTCCCGCTGCACAGATTCATGCGCCAGTGCCTCCTACAGACAATGCACTTTGGTTTATTGCGCTATCTCTAATAGCACCCGAGATATCACCAGATATATATTGGATTTTTCCTTGACCCTGACAGTCCGGCCACATGAGACGGTGATTTCCTCGGCCCCTGGTGGTCCGAGGTCGTTCCCACTGCACAGTTTCATGCGCTAGGGCCTCCTGCAGACAATGCACTTTGATTTATTGCCCTATCTCTAATAGCACCCGAGATATCACCAGATATATATTGGATTTATCCCTGACCCTGACAGTCCGACCCCGTGAGACGGTGGTTTTCTCGGCCCCTGGTGGTCCGAGGTCGTTCCCGCTGCACAGATTCATGCGCCAGTGCCTCCTACAGACAATGCACTTTGGTTTATTGCGCTATCTTTAATAGCACCCGAGATATAACCAGATATATATTGCATTTTTCCCTGACCGTGACACTCCGGCCCCATGAGACGGTGATTTTCTCGGCCCGTGGAGGTCCGAGGTCGATCCCGCTGCACATATTCATGCGCTAGGGCCTCCTGCATACAATGCACATTGATTTATTGCCCTATCTCTAATAGCACCCGAGATATCACCAGATATATATTGGATTTATCCCTGACCCTGACAGTCCGACCCCATGAGACGGTGGTTTTCTCGGCCCCTGGTGGTCCGAGGTCGTTCCCGCTGCACGGATTCATGCGCCAGTGCCTCCTACAGACAATGCACTTTGGTTTATTGCGCTATCTCTAATAGCACCCGAGATATCACCAGATATATATTGGATTTTTCCTTGACCCTGACAGTCCGGCCACATGAGACGGTGATTTTCTCGGCCCCTGGTGGTCCGAGGTCGTTCCCACTGCACAGTTTCATGCGCTAGGGCCTCCTGCAGACAATGCACTTTGATTTATTGCCCTATCTCTAATAGCACCCGAGATATCACCAGATATATATTGGATTTATCCCTGACCCTGACAGTCCGACCCCATGAGACGGTGGTTTTCTCGGCCCCTGGTGGTGCGAGGCCGTTCCCGCTCTACAGATTCATGCGCCAGGGCGTCCTGCAGACAATACACTTTGATTTATATCGCTATGTCTAATAGCACCCGAGATATCACCAGATATATATTTGATTTTTCCCTGACCCTGACAGTCCGGCCCCACGAGACGGTGATTTTCTCGACCCCTGGAGGTCCGAGGTCGATCCCGCTGCACAGATTCATGCGCCAGGGCCTCCTACAGACAATGCACTTTGATTTATTGCGTTAACTCTAATAGCACCCGAGATATAACCAGATATATATTGGATTTTTCCTATGACCCTGACAGTCCGGCCCAATGTGTCGATGGTTTTCTCGGTCCCTCGTGGTCCGAGGTCGATCCCGCTGCACAGATTCATTCGCCGGGGCCTCCTATAGATAATTCACTTTGGTTTATTGCGCTATCTCTAATAGCACCCGAGATATCACCAGATATATATTGAATTTTTCCCCGACCCTGAGTGTCCGGCCCCATGTGTCGGTGGTTTTCTCGGCCCCTGGTGATCCGAGGTCGATCCCGCTGCACAGATTCATGCGCCAGGGCCTCCTACAGACAGTGCACTTTGATTTATTGCGCTATCTGTAATAGAACCCGAGATATCACCAGATATATATTGGATTTTTCCTTGACCCTGACAGTCCGGCCACATGAGACGGTGATTTTCTCGGCCCCTGGTGGTCCGAGGTCGTTCCCACTGCACAGTTTCATGCGCCAGGGCCTCCTACAGACAATGCACTTTGGTTTATTGCGCTATCTCTAATAGCACCCGAGATATCAACAGATATATATTGGATTTTTTCCTGACCCTGACAGTCCGGCCTCATGAGACAGTGATTTTCTCGGCCCCTGGAGGTCCGAGGTCGTTCCCGCTGCAAAGATTCATGCGCCAGGGCCTCCTGCAGACAATGCACAATGATTTATTTCGCTATCTCTAATAGCACACGAGATATCACCAGATATATATTGAATTTTTCCCCGACCCTGAGTGTCCGGCCCCATGTGTCGGTGGTTTTCTCGGCCCCTGGACGTCCGAGGTCGTTCCCGCTGCAAAGATTCATGCGCCAGGGCCTCCTGCAGACAATGCACTTTGATTTATTTCGCTATCTCTAATAGCACCCGAGATATCACCAGATATATATTGGATTTATCCCTGACCCTGACAGTCCGACCCCATGAGACGGTGGTTTTCTCGGCCCCTGGTGGTGCGAGGCCGTTCCCGCTCTACAGATTCATGCGCCAGGGCGTCCTGCAGACAATACACTTTGATTTATATCGCTATGTCTAATAGCACCCGAGATATCACCAGATATATATTTGATTTTTCCCTGACCCTGACAGTCCGGCCCCACGAGACGGTGATTTTCTCGACCCCTGGAGGTCCGAGGTCGATCCCGCTGCACAGATTCATGCGCCAGGGCCTCCTACAGACAATGCACTTTGATTTATTGCGTTAACTCTAATAGCACCCGAGATATAACCAGATATATATTGGATTTTTCCTATGACCCTGACAGTCCGGCCCAATGTGTCGATGGTTTTCTCGGTCCCTCGTGGTCCGAGGTCGATCCCGCTGCACAGATTCATTCGCCGGGGCCTCCTATAGATAATTCACTTTGGTTTATTGCGCTATCTCTAATAGCACCCGAGATATCACCAGATATATATTGAATTTTTCCCCGACCCTGAGTGTCCGGCCCCATGTGTCGGTGGTTTTCTCGGCCCCTGGTGATCCGAGGTCGATCCCGCTGCACAGATTCATGCGCCAGGGCCTCCTACAGACAGTGCACTTTGATTTATTGCGCTATCTGTAATAGAACCCGAGATATCACCAGATATATATTGGATTTTTCCTTGACCCTGACAGTCCGGCCACATGAGACGGTGATTTTCTCGGCCCCTGGTGGTCCGAGGTCGTTCCCACTGCACAGTTTCATGCGCCAGGGCCTCCTACAGACAATGCACTTTGGTTTATTGCGCTATCTCTAATAGCACCCGAGATATCAACAGATATATATTGGATTTTTTCCTGACCCTGACAGTCCGGCCTCATGAGACAGTGATTTTCTCGGCCCCTGGAGGTCCGAGGTCGTTCCCGCTGCAAAGATTCATGCGCCAGGGCCTCCTGCAGACAATGCACAATGATTTATTTCGCTATCTCTAATAGCACACGAGATATCACCAGATATATATTGAATTTTTCCCCGACCCTGAGTGTCCGGCCCCATGTGTCGGTGGTTTTCTCGGCCCCTGGAGGTCCGAGGTCGTTCCCGCTGCAAAGATTCATGCGCCAGGGCCTCCTGCAGACAATGCACTTTGATTTATTTCGCTATCTCTAATAGCACCCGAGATATCACCAGATATATATTGGATTTTTCCCCGGACCCTGAGTGTCCGACCCCATGAGACGGTGGTTTTCTCGGCCCCTGATGGTCCGAGGTCGTTCCCGCTGCACAGATTCATGCGCCAGGGCCAGCTGCAGACAATGCACTTTGGTTTATTGCGCTATCTCTAATAGCACCCGAGATATCACCAGATATATATTGGATTTTTCCCTGACCCTGACAGTCCGGCCCCATGTGTCGGTGGTTTTCTCGGCCCCTGGTGGTCCGAGGTCGTTCCCGCTGCACTGATTCCTGCGCCAGGGCCTCCTACAGACAATGCACTTTGGTTTATTGCGCTATCTCTAATAGCACCCGAGATATCACCAGATATATATTGAATTTTTCCCCGACCCTGAGTGTCCGGCCCCATGTGTCGGTGGTTTTCTCGGCCCCTGGTTGTCCGAGGTCGTTCCCGCTGCACAGATTCATGCGCCAGGGCCTCCTGCAGACAATGCACTTTAGTTTATTGCGCTATCTCTAATAGCACCCGAGATATCACCAGATATATATTGCATTTTTCCCGGACCCTGACACTCCGGCCCCATGAGACGGTGATTTTCTCGGCCCGTGGTGGTCCGAGGTCGATCCCGCTGCACAGATTCATTCGCCAGTGCCTCCTACAGACAATGCACTTTGATTTATTGCGCCATCTGGAATAGCACCCGAGATATCACCAGATATATATTGGATTTTTCCCTGACCCTGAGTGTCCGGCCCCATGAGACGGTAGTTTTCTCGGCCCCTGGTGGTCCGAGGTCGATCCCGCTGCACAGATTCATGCGCCAGGGCCGCCTGCAGATAATTCACTTTGGTTTAGTGCGCTATCTGTAAGGGCACCCGAGATATCACCAGATATATATTGAATTTTTCCCCGACCCTGAGTGTCCGGCCCCATGTATCGGTGGTTTTCTCGGCCCCTGGTATTCCGAGGTCGATCCCGCTGCACAGATTCATGCGACAGGGCCTCCTACAGACAATGCCCTATGATTTATTGCGCTATCTGTAATAGCACCCGAGATATCACCAGATATATATTGGATTTTTCCCTGACCCTGAGTGTCCGACCCCATGAGACGGTGGTTTTCTCGGCCCCTGGTGGTCCGAGGTCGTTCTCGCTGCACAGATTTATGCGCCAGGGCCGCCTGCAGATAATTCACTTTGGTTTAGTGCGCTATCTGTAACAGCACCCGAGATATCCCCAGATATATATTGAATTTTTCCCCGTCCCTGAGTGTCCGGCCCCATGTGTCGGTGGTTTTCTCGGCCCCTGGTGGTACGAGGTCGATCCCGCTGCACAGATTCCTGCGCCAGGGCCTCCTACAGACAATGCACTTTGATTTATTGCGCTATCTGTAATAGCACCCGAGATATCAGCAGATATATATTGGATTTTTCCCTGACCCTGAGTGTCCGACCCCATGAGACGGTTGTTTTCTCGGCCCCTGGTCGTCCGAGGTCGATCCGGCTGCACAGATTCATGCGCCAGGGCCTCCTGCAGACAATGCACTTTGGATTATTATGCTATCTCTAATCGCACCCTTGATATCACCAGATATATATTGGATTTTTCCCTGACCCTGAGTGTCCGGCACCATGAGCCGGTAGTTTTCTCGGCCCCTGGTGGTCCGAGGTTGTTCCCGCTGCACAGATTCATGCGCCAGGGCCTCCTGCAGACAATGCACCTTGGTTTATTATGCTATCTCTATTAGCACCCGAGATATCCCCAGATATATATTGAATTTTTCCCCGACCCTGAGTGTCCGGCCCCATGTGTCGGTGGTTTTCTCGGCCCCTGGTATTCCGAGGTCGATCCGGCTGCACAGATTCATGCGCCAGGGCCTCCTACAGAAAATGCAGTTTGATTTATTGCGCTATCTGTAATAGAACCCGAGATATCACTAGATATATATTGGATTTCCCCTGACCCTGACAGTCCGGCCCCACGAGACGGTAGTTTTCTCGGCCCCTGGTGGTCCGAGGTCGATCCCGCTGCACAGATTCATGCGCCAGGGCCTCCTGCAGACAATGCACTTTGGTTTATTATGCTATCTGTAATAGCACCCGAGATATCAGCAGATATATATTGGATATTTCCCTGACCCTGAGTGTCCGACCCCATGAGACGGTGGTTTTCTCGGCCCCTGGTGGTCCGAGGTCGTTCTCGCTGCACAGATTTATGCACCAGGGCCGCCTGCAGATAATTCACTTTGGTTTAGTGCGCTATCTGTAACAGCACCCGAGATATCCCCAGATATATATTGAATTTTTCCCCGACCCTGAGTGTCCGGCCCCATGTGTCGGTGGTTTTCTCGGCCCCTGGTATTCCGAGGTCGATCCCGCTGCACAGATTCATGCGCCAGGGCCTCCTACAGAAAATGCAGTTTGATTTATTGCGCTATCTGTAATAGCACCCGAGATATCACTAGATATATATGGGATTTCCCCTGACCCTGACAGTCCGGCCCCATGTGTCGGTGGTTTTCTCGGCCCCTGGTGGTACGAGGTCGATCCCGCTGCACAGATTCCTGCGCCAGGGCCTCCTACAGACAATGCACTTTGATTTATTGCGCTATCTGTAATAGCACCCGAGATATCACCAGATATATATTGGACTTTTCCCTGACCCTGACAGTTCGGCCCCATGAGACGCTGATTTTCTCGGCCCCTGGTGGTCCGAGGTCGTTCCCGCTGCACAGATTCATGCGCCAGGGCCTCCTACAGAAAATGGAGTTTGATTTATTGCGCTATCTGTAATAGCACCCGAGATATCACTAGACATATATTGGATTTCCCCTGACCCTGACAGTCCGGCCCCATGAGACGGTAGTTTTCTCGGCCCCTGGTGGTCCGAGGTCGATCCGGCTGCACAGATTCATGCGCCAGGGCCTCCTGCAGACAATGCACTTTGGATTATTATGCTATCTGTAATAGCACCCGAGATATCACCAGATATATATTGGATTTTTCCCTGACCCTGAGTGTCCGACCCCATGAGACGGTGGTTTTCTCGGCCCCTGGTGGTCCGAGGTCGTCCTCGCTGCACAGATTTATGCGCCAGGGCCGCCTGCAGATAATTCACTTTGGTTTAGTGCGCTATCAGTAACAGCACCCGAGATATCCCCAGATATATATTGAATTTTTCCCCGACCCTGAGTGTCCGACCCCATGTGTCGGTGGTTTTCTCGGCCCCTGGTGGTCCGAGGTCGATCCCGCTGCACAGATTCATGCGCCAGGGCCTCCTACAGAAAATGCAGTTTGATTTATTGCGCTATCTGTAATAGCACCCGAGATATCACTAGATATATATGGGATTTCTCCTGACCCTAACAGTCCGGCCCCATGAGACGGTAGTTTTCTCGGCCCCTGGTGGTCCGCGGTCGATCCCGCTGCACAGATTCATGCGCCAGGGCCTCCTACAGACAATGCACTTTGAATCATTGCGCTATCTGTAATAGCACCCGAGATATCACCAGATATATATTGGATTTTCCCCTGACCCTGATTTTCCGGCCCCATGTGTCGGTGGTTTTCTCGGCCACTGGTGGTCCGAGGTCGATCCCGCTGCACAGATTCATGCGCCAGGGCCTCCTACAGAAAATGCAGTTTGATTTATTGCGCTATCTGTAATAGCACCCGAGATATCACTAGATATATATTGGATTTCCCCTGACCCTGACAGTCCGGCCCCATGAGACGGTAGTTTTCTCGGCCCCTGGTGGTCCGAGGTCGATCCGGCTGCACAGATTCATGCGCCAGGGCCTCCTGCAGACAATGCACTTTGGTTTATTATGCTATCTCTAATGGCACCCTCGATATCACCAGATATATATTGGATTTTTCCCTGACCCTGACATTCCGGCCCAATGAGACGGTGATTATCTCGGCCCCTGGTGGTCCGAGGTCGATCCCGCTGCACAGATTCATGCGCCAGGGCCTCCTACAGACAATGCACTCTGTTTTATTGCGCTATCTCTAATAGCACCCGAGATATCACCAGATATATATTGGATTTTTCCCCGACCCTGAGTGTCCGGCCCCATGTGTCGGTGGTTTTCTCGGCCCCTGGTGGTACGAGGTCGATCCCGCTGCACAGATTCCTGCGCCAGGGCCTCCTACAGACAATGCACTTTGATTTATTGCGCTATCTGTAATAGCACCCGAGATATCACCAGATATATATTGGACTTTTCCCTGACCCTGACAGTTCGGCCCCATGAGACGCTGATTTTCTCGGCCCCTGGTGGTCCGAGGTCGTTCCCGCTGCACAGATTCATGCGCCAGGGCCTCCTACAGAAAATGGAGTTTGATTTATTGCGCTATCTGTAATAGCACCCGAGATATCACTAGATATATATTGGATTTCCCCTGACCCTGACAGTCCGGCCCCATGAGACGGTAGTTTTCTCGGCCCCTGGTGGTCCGAGGTCGATCCGGCTGCACAGATTCATGCGCCAGGGCCTCCTGCAGACAATGCACTTTGGATTATTATGCTATCTGTAATAGCACCCGAGATATCACCAGATATATATTGAATTTTTCCCCGACCCTGAGTGTCCGACCCCATGTGTCGGTGGTTTTCTCGGCCCCTGGTGGTCCGAGGTCGATCCCGCTGCACAGATTCATGCGCCAGGGCCTCCTACAGAAAATGCAGTTTGATTTATTGCGCTATCTGTAATAGCACCCGAGATATCACTAGATATATATGGGATTTCTCCTGACCCTAACAGTCCGGCCCCATGAGACGGTAGTTTTCTCGGCCCCTGGTGGTCCGCGGTCGATCCCGCTGCACAGATTCATGCGCCAGGGCCTCCTACAGACAATGCACTTTGATTCATTGCGCTATCTGTAATAGCACCCGAGACATCACCAGATATATATTGGATTTTCCCCTGACCCTGATTTTCCGGCCCCATGTGTCGGTGGTTTTCTCGGCCACTGGTGGTCCGAGGTCGATCCCGCTGCACAGATTCATGCGCCAGGGCCTCCTACAGAAAATGCAGTTTGATTTATTGCGCTATCTGTAATAGCACCCGAGATATCACTAGATATATATTGGATTTCCCCTGACCCTGACAGTCCGGCCCCATGAGACGGTAGTTTTCTCGGCCCCTGGTGGTCCGAGGTCGATCCGGCTGCACAGATTCATGCGCCAGGGCCTCCTGCAGACAATGCACTTTGGTTTATTATGCTATCTCTAATGGCACCCTCGATATCACCAGATATATATTGGATTTTTCCCTGACCCTGACATTCCGGCCCAATGAGACGGTGATTATCTCGGCCCCTGGTGGTCCGAGGTCGATCCCGCTGCACAGATTCATGCGCCAGGGCCTCCTACAGACAATGCACTTTGTTTTATTGCGCTATCTCTAATAGCACCCGAGATATCACCAGATATATATTGAATTTTTCCCTGACCCTGACAGTCCGGCCCCATGAGACGGTGATTTTCTCGGCCACTGGTTGTCCGAGGTCGATCCCGCTGCACAGATTCATGCGCCAGGGCCTCCTACAGACAATGCACTTTTATTTCTTGCGCTACCTGTAATAGCACCTGAGATATCACCAGATATATATTGGATTTCCCCTGACCCTGACAGTCCGGCCTCATGAGAAGGTAGTTTTCTCGGCCCCTGGTGGTCCGAGGTCGATTCCGCTGCACAGATTCATGCACCAGGGCCTCCTGCAGATAATTCACTTTGGTTTATTGCGCTATCTCTAATCGCACCCGAGATATCACCAGATATATATTGGATTTTTCCCTGACCCTGAGTGTCCGTCCCCATGAGACGGTAGTTTTCTCGGCCCCTGGTGGTCCGAGGTCGTTCCCGTTGCACAGATTCATGCGCCAGTGCCTCCTACAGACAATGCACTTTGGTTTATTGCGCTATCTCTAATAGCACCCGAGATATCACCAGATATATATTGGATTTTTCCTTGACCCTGACAGTCCGGCCACATGAGACGGTGATTTTCTCGGCCCCTGGTGGTCCGAGGTCGTTCCCACTGCACAGTTTCATGCGCTAGGGCCTCCTGCAGACAATGCACTTTGATTTATTGCCCTATCTCTAATAGCACCCGAGATATCACCAGATATATATTGGATTTATCCCTGACCCTGACAGTCCGACCCCATGAGACGGTGGTTTTCTCGGCCCCTGGTGGTCGGAGGTCGTTCCCGCTGCACAGATTCATGCGCCAGGGCTTCCTGCAGACAATTCACTTTGGTTTATTGCGCTATCTGTAATAGCACGCGAGATATCACCAGATATATGCTGGATTTTTACATGACCCTGGATGACGGATTCCGAATATCTGTTATTTTCTCGGCGCCTGGTGGTCCGAGGTCGTTCCTGCTGCACAGATTCATTCGCCAGTGCCTCCTACAGACAATGCACTTTGATTTATTGCTCTATCTCTAATAGCACCCGAGATATCACCAGATATATATTGCATGTTTCCCTGACCCTGACACTCCGGCCCCATGAGACGGTGATTTTCTCGGCCCGTGGTGGTCCGAGGTCGATCCCGCTGCACATATTCATGCGCGAGGGCCTCCTACTGACAATGCACTTTGATTTATTGCGCTATCTCTAATAGCACCCGAGATATCACCAGATATATATTGGATTTTTCCTTGACCCTGACAGTCCGGCCCCATGTGTCGATGGTTTTCTCGGTCCCTCGTGGTCCGAGGTCGATCCCGTTGCACAGATTCATGCGCCAGGGCCCCCTTCAGGTAATTCACTTTGGTTTAGTGCGCTGTCTGTAATAGCACCCGAGATATCACCAGATATATATTGGATTTTTCCCTGACCCTGAGTGTCCGATCCCATGAGACGGTGGTTTTCTCGGCCCCTGGCGGTCCGAGGTCGATCCCGCTGCACAGATTCATGCGCTAGGGCCTCCTGCAGACAACGGACTTTGATTTATTGCGCTATCTCTAATAGCACCCGAGATATCACCAGATATATATTGAATTTTTCCCCGACCCTGAGTGTCCGGCCCCATGTGTCGGTGGTTTTCTCGGCCCCTGGTGATCCGTGGTCGATCCCGCTGCACAGATTTATGCGCCAGGGCCTTCTACAGACAGTGCACTTTGATTTATTGCGCTATCTGTAATAGCACCCGAGATATCACCAGATATATATTGGATTTTTCCCTGACCCTGAGTGTCCGACCCCATGAGACGGTGGTTTTCTCGGCCCCTGGTGGTCCGAGGTCGTTCCCGCTGCACAGATTCATGCGGCAGGGCCCCCTGCAGATAATTCACTTTGATTTATTGCGCTATCTCTAATAGCACCCGAGATATCACCAGATTCATATTGGATTTTTCTCTGACCCTGACAGTCCGGCCCCATGAGACTTTGATTTTCTCGGCCCCTGGCGGTCCGAGGTCGATCCCACTGCACACATTCATGCGCTAGGGCCTCCTGCAGACAATGCACTTTAGTTTATTGCGCTATCTCTAATAGCACCCGAGATATCACCAGATATATATTGCATTTTTCCCGGACCCTGACACTCCGGCCCCATGAGACGGTGATTTTCTCGGCCCGTGGTGGTCCGAGGTCGATCCCGCTGCACAGATTCATTCGCCAGTGCCTCCTACAGACAATGCACTTTGATTTATTGCGCCATCTGGAATAGCACCCGAGATATCACCAGATATATATTGGATTTTTCCCTGACCCTGAGTGTCCGGCCCCATGAGACGGTAGTTTTCTCGGCCCCTGGTGGTCCGAGGTCGTTCCCGCTGCACCGATTCTAGCGCTAGGGCCTCCTGCAGACAATGCACTTTGTTTTATTGCGCTATCTCTAATAGCACCCGAGATATCACCAGATATATATTGCATTTTTCCCGGACCCTGACACTCCGGCCCCATGAGACGGTGATTTTCTCGGCCCGTGGTGGTCCGAGGTCGATCCCGCTGCACAGATTCATGCGCCAGGGCCTCCTACAGGCAATGCACTTTGATTTATTGCGCTATCTCTAATAGCACCCGAGATATCAGCAGATATATATTGGATTTTTCCCTCACCCTGACAGCCCGGCCCCATGTGTCTGTGGATTTCTCGGCCCCTGGTGGTCCGAGGTCGTTCCCGCTGCACAGATTCATGCGCCAGGGCCCCCTGCAGATAATTCACTTTGGTTTAGTGCGCTGTCTGTAATAGCACCCGAGATATCACCAGATATATATTGGATTTTTCCCTGACCCTGAGTGTCCGATCCCATGAGACGGTGGTTTTCTCGGCCCCTGGTGGTCCGAGGACGATCCCGCTGCACAGATTCATGCGCCAGGGCCTCCTACAGACAATGCACTTTGATTTATTGCGATATCTGTAATAGCACCCGAGATATCACCAGATATATATTGGATTTTCCCCTGACACTGAGTGTCCGGCCCCATGAGACGGTGGTTTTCTCGGCCCCTGGTGGTCCGAAGTCGATCCCATTGAACAGTTTTATGCGACAGGGATTCCTGCAGACAATTCACTTTGGTTTATTGCGCTATCTGTAATAGCACCCGAGATATCACCAGATATATATTGGATTTTTCCCTGACCCTGAGCGTCCGGCCCCATGAGACGGTAGTTTTTTCGGCTCCTGGTGGTCCGAGGTCGTTCCCGCTGCACCGATTCATGCGCTAGGGCCTCCTGCAGACAATGCAATTTGATTTATTGCGCTATCTTTAATAGCACCCGAGATATCACCAGATATATATTGGATTTTTCCTTGACCCTGACAGTCCGGCCCCATGTGTCGATGGTTTTCTCGGTCCCTCGTGGTCCGAGGTCGATCCCGTTGCACAGATTCATGCGCCAGGGCCCCCTTCAGATAATTCACTTTGGTTTAGTGCGCTGTCTGTAATAGCACCCGAGATATCACCAGATATATATTGGATTTTTCCCTGACCCTGAGTGTCCGATCCCATGAGACGGTGGTTTTCTCGGCCCCTGGCGGTCCGAGGTCGATCCCGCTGCACAGATTCATGCGCTAGGGCCTCCTGCAGACAACGGACATTGATTTATTGCGCTATCTCTAATAGCACCCGAGAAATCACCAGATATATATTGGATTTTTCCCTCACCCTGACAGCCCGGCCCCATGTGTCTGTGGATTTCTCGGCCCCTGGTGGTCCGAGGTCGTTCCCGCTGCACAGATTCATGCGCCAGGGCCCCCTGCAGATAATTCACTTTGGTTTAGTGCGCTGTCTGTAATAGCACCCGAGATATCACCAGATATATATTGGATTTTTCCCTGACCCTGAGTGTCCGATCCCATGAGACGGTGGTTTTCTCGGCCCCTGGTGGTCCGAGGACGATCCCGCTGCACAGATTCATGCGCCAGGGCCTCCTACAGACAATGCACTTTGATTTATTGCGATATCTCTAATAGCACCCGAGATATCACCAGATATATATTGCATTTTTCCCTGACCCTGACACTCCGGCCCCATGAGACGGTGATTTTCTCGGCCCGTGGTGGTCCGAGGTCGATCCCGCTGCACATATTCATGCGCGAGGGCCTCCTACTGACAATGCACTTTGATTTATTGCGCTATCTCTAATAGCACCCGAGATATCACCAGATATATATTGGATTTTTCCTTGACCCTGACAGTCCGGCCCCATGTGTCGATGGTTTTCTCGGTCCCTCGTGGTCCGAGGTCGATCCCGTTGCACAGATTCATGCGCCAGGGCCCCCTTCAGATAATTCACTTTGGTTTAGTGCGCTGTCTGTAATAGCACCCGAGATATCACCAGATATATATTGGATTTTTCCCTGACCCTGAGTGTCCGATCCCATGAGACGGTGGTTTTCTCGGCCCCTGGCGGTCCGAGGTCGATCCCGCTGCACAGATTCATGCGCTAGGGCCTCCTGCAGACAACGGACTTTGATTTATTGCGCTATCTCTAATAGCACCCGAGATATCACCAGATATATATTGAATTTTTCCCCGACCCTGAGTGTCCGGCCCCATGTGTCGGTGGTTTTCTCGGCCCCTGGTGATCCGTGGTCGATCCCGCTGCACAGATTTATGCGCCAGGGCCTTCTACAGACAGTGCACTTTGATTTATTGCGCTATCTGTAATAGCACCCGAGATATCACCAAATATATATTGGATTTTTCCCTGACCCTGAGTGTCCGACCCCATGAGACGGTGGTTTTCTCGGCCCCTGGTGGTCCAAGGTCGTTCCCGCTGCACAGATTCATGCGGCAGGGCCCCCTGCAGATAATTCACTTTGATTTATTGCGCTATCTCTAATAGCACCCGAGATATCACCAGATTCATATTGGATTTTTCTCTGACCCTGACAGTCCGGCCCCATGAGACTTTGATTTTCTCGGCCCCTGGCGGTCCGAGGTCGATCCCACTGCACACATTCATGCGCTAGGGCCTCCTGCAGACAATGCACTTTAGTTTATTGCGCTATCTCTAATAGCACCCGAGATATCACCAGATATATATTGCATTTTTCCCGGACCCTGACACTCCGGCCCCATGAGACGGTGATTTTCTCGGCCCGTGGTGGTCCGAGGTCGATCCCGCTGCACAGATTCATTCGCCAGTGCCTCCTACAGACAATGCACTTTGATTTATTGCGCCATCTGGAATAGCACCCGAGATATCACCAGATATATATTGGATTTTTCCCTGACCCTGAGTGTCCGGCCCCATGAGACGGTAGTTTTCTCGGCCCCTGGTGGTCCGAGGTCGTTCCCGCTGCACCGATTCTAGCGCTAGGGCCTCCTGCAGACAATGCACTTTGTTTTATTGCGCTATCTCTAATAGCACCCGAGATATCACCAGATATATATTGCATTTTTCCCGGACCCTGACACTCCGGCCCCATGAGACGGTGATTTTCTCGGCCCGTGGTGGTCCGAGGTCGATCCCGCTGCACAGATTCATGCGCCAGGGCCTCCTACAGGCAATGCACTTTGATTTATTGCGCTATCTCTAATAGCACCCGAGATATCAGCAGATATATATTGGATTTTTCCCTCACCCTGACAGCCCGGCCCCATGTGTCTGTGGATTTCTCGGCCCCTGGTGGTCCGAGGTCGTTCCCGCTGCACAGATTCATGCGCCAGGGCCCCCTGCAGATAATTCACTTTGGTTTAGTGCGCTGTCTGTAATAGCACCCGAGATATCACCAGATATATATTGGATTTTTCCCTGACCCTGAGTGTCCGATCCCATGAGACGGTGGTTTTCTCGGCCCCTGGTGGTCCGAGGACGATCCCGCTGCACAGATTCATGCGCCAGGGCCTCCTACAGACAATGCACTTTGATTTATTGCGATATCTGTAATAGCACCCGAGATATCACCAGATATATATTGGATTTTCCCCTGACACTGAGTGTCCGGCCCCATGAGACGGTGGTTTTCTCGGCCCCTGGTGGTCCGAAGTCGATCCCATTGAACAGTTTTATGCGACAGGGATTCCTGCAGAAAATTCACTTTGGTTTATTGCGCTATCTGTAATAGCACCCGAGATATCACCAGATATATATTGGATTTTTCCCTGACCCTGAGCGTCCGGCCCCATGAGACGGTAGTTTTTTCGGCACCTGGTGGTCCGAGGTCGTTCCCGCTGCACCGATTCATGCGCTAGGGCCTCCTGCAGACAATGCAATTTGATTTATTGCGCTATCTTTAATAGCACCCGAGATATCACCAGATATATATTGGATTTTTCCTTGACCCTGACAGTCCGGCCCCATGTGTCGATGGTTTTCTCGGTCCCTCGTGGTCCGAGGTCGATCCCGTTGCACAGATTCATGCGCCAGGGCCCCCTTCAGATAATTCACTTTGGTTTAGTGCGCTGTCTGTAATAGCACCCGAGATATCACCAGATATATATTGGATTTTTCCCTGACCCTGAGTGTCCGATCCCATGAGACGGTGGTTTTCTCGGCCCCTGGCGGTCCGAGGTCGATCCCGCTGCACAGATTCATGCGCTAGGGCCTCCTGCAGACAACGGACATTGATTTATTGCGCTATCTCTAATAGCACCCGAGAAATCACCAGATATATATTGGATTTTTCCCTCACCCTGACAGCCCGGCCCCATGTGTCTGTGGATTTCTCGGCCCCTGGTGGTCCGAGATCGTTCCCGCTGCACAGATTCATGCGCCAGGGCCTCCCACAGACAATGCACTTTGATTTATTGCGCTATCTGTAATAGCACCCGAGATATCACCAGATATATATTGGATTTTTCCCTGACCCTGAGTGTCCCACCCCATGAGACGGTGGTTCTCTCGGCCCCTGCTGTTCCGAGGTCGTTCCCGCTGCACAGATTCATGCGCCAGTGCCTCCTACAGACAATGCACTTTGGTTTATTGCGCTATCTCTAATAGCACCCGAGATATCACCAGATATATATTGGATTTTTCCTTGACCCTGACAGTCCGGCCACATGAGACGGTGATTTTCTCGGCCCCTGGTGGTCCGAGGTCGTTCCCACTGCACAGTTTCATGCGCTAGGGCCTCCTGCAGACAATTCACTTTGATTTATTGCCCTATCTCTAATAGCACCCGAGATATCACCAGATATATATTGGATTTATCCCTGACCCTGACAGTCCGACCCCGTGAGACGGTGGTTTTCTCGGCCCCTGGTGGTCCGAGGTCGTTCCCGCTGCACAGATTCATGCGCCAGGGCTTCCTGCAGACAATTCACTTTGGTTTATTGCGCTATCTGTAATAGCACGCGAGATATCACCAGATATATGCTGGATTTTTTCATGACCGTGGATGACGGATTCCGAATATCTGTTATTTTCTCGGCGCCTGGTGGTCCGAGGTCGTTCCTGCTGCACAGATTCATTCGCCAGTGCCTCCTACAGACAATGCACTTTGATTTATTGCTCTATCTCTAATAGCACCCGAGATATCACCAGATATATATTGCATTTTTCCCTGACCCTGACACTCCGGCCCCATGAGACGGTGATTTTCTCGGCCCGTGGTGGTCCGAGGTCGATCCCGCTGCACATATTCATGCGCGAGGGCCTCCTACTGACAATGCACTTTGATTTATTGCGCTATCTCTAATAGCACCCGAGATATCACCAGATATATATTGGATTTTTCCTTGACCCTGACAGTCCGGCCCCATGTGTCGATGGTTTTCTCGGTCCCTCGTGGTCCGAGGTCGATCCCGTTGCACAGATTCATGCGCCAGGGCCCCCTTCAGATAATTCACTTTGGTTTAGTGCGCTGTCTGTAATAGCACCCGAGATATCACCAGATATATATTGGATTTTTCCCTGACCCTGAGTGTCCGATCCCATGAGACGGTGGTTTTCTCGGCCCCTGGCGGTCCGAGGTCGATCCCGCTGCACAGATTCATGCGCTAGGGCCTCCTGCAGACAACGGACTTTGATTTATTGCGCTATCTCTAATAGCACCCGAGATATCACCAGATATATATTGAATTTTTCCCTGACCCTGAGTGTCCGACCCCATGAGACGGTGGTTTTCTCGGCCCCTGGTGGTCCGAGGTCGTTCCCGCTGCACAGATTCATGCGGCAGGGCCCCCTGCAGATAATTCACTTTGATTTATTGCGCTATCTCTAATAGCACCCGAGATATCACCAGATTCATATTGCATTTTTCTCTGACCCTGACAGTCCGGCCCCATGAGACTTTGATTTTCTCGGCCCCTGGCGGTCCGAGGTCGATCCCACTGCACACATTCATGCGCTAGGGCCTCCTGCAGACAATGCACTTTAGTTTATTGCGCTATCTCTAATAGCACCCGAGATATCACCAGATATATATTGCATTTTTCCCGGGCCCTGACACTCCGGCCCCATGAGACGGTGATTTTCTCGGCCCGTGGTGGTCCGAGGTCGATCCCGCTGCACAGATTCATGCGCCAGGGCCTCCTACAGGCAATGCACTTTGATTTATTGCGCTATCTCTAATAGCACCCGAGATATCAGCAGATATATATTGGATTTTTCCCTCACCCTGACAGCCCGGCCCCATGTGTCTGTGGATTTCTCGGCCCCTGGTGGTCCGAGGTCGTTCCCGCTGCACAGATTCATGCGCCAGGGCCCCCTGCAGATAATTCACTTTGGTTTAGTGCGCTGTCTGTAATAGCACCCGAGATATCACCAGATATATATTGGATTTTTCCCTGACCCTGAGTGTCCGATCCCATGAGACGGTGGTTTTCTCGGCCCCTGGTGGTCCGAGGACGATCCCGCTGCACAGATTCATGCGCCAGGGCCTCCTACAGACAATGCACTTTGATTTATTGCGATATCTGTAATAGCACCCGAGATATCACCAGATATATATTGGATTTTCCCCTGACACTGAGTGTCCGGCCCCATGAGACGGTGGTTTTCTCGGCCCCTGGTGGTCCGAAGTCGATCCCATTGAACAGTTTTATGCGACAGGGATTCCTGCAGACAATTCACTTTGGTTTATTGCGCTATCTGTAATAGCACCCGAGATATCACCAGATATATATTGGATTTTTCCCTGACCCTGAGCGTCCGGCCCCATGAGACGGTAGTTTTTTCGGCACCTGGTGGTCCGAGGTCGTTCCCGCTGCACCGATTCATGCGCTAGGGCCTCCTGCAGACAATGCAATTTGATTTATTGCGCTATCTTTAATAGCACCCGAGATATCACCAGATATATATTGGATTTTTCCTTGACCCTGACAGTCCGGCCCCATGTGTCGATGGTTTTCTCGGTCCCTCGTGGTCCGAGGTCGATCCCGTTGCACAGATTCATGCGCCAGGGCCCCCTTCAGATAATTCACTTTGGTTTAGTGCGCTGTCTGTAATAGCACCCGAGATATCACCAGATATATATTGGATTTTTCCCTGACCCTGAGTGTCCGATCCCATGAGACGGTGGTTTTCTCGGCCCCTGGCGGTCCGAGGTCGATCCCGCTGCACAGATTCATGCGCTAGGGCCTCCTGCAGACAACGGACATTGATTTATTGCGCTATCTCTAATAGCACCCGAGAAATCACCAGATATATATTGGATTTTTCCCTCACCCTGACAGACCGGCCCCATGTGTCTGTGGATTTCTCGGCCCCTGGTGGTCCGAGATCGTTCCCGCTGCACAGATTCATGCGCCAGGGCCTCCCACAGACAATGCACTTTGATTTATTGCGCTATCTGTAATAGCACCCGAGATATCACCAGATATATATTGGATTTTTCCCTGACCCTGAGTGTCCCACCCCATGAGACGGTGGTTCTCTCGGCCCCTGCTGTTCCGAGGTCGTTCCCGCTGCACAGATTCATGCGCCAGTGCCTCCTACAGACAATGCACTTTGGTTTATTGCGCTATCTCTAATAGCACCCGAGATATCACCAGATATATATTGGATTTTTCCTTGACCCTGACAGTCCGGCCACATGAGACGGTGATTTCCTCGGCCCCTGGTGGTCCGAGGTCGTTCCCACTGCACAGTTTCATGCGCTAGGGCCTCCTGCAGACAATGCACTTTGATTTATTGCCCTATCTCTAATAGCACCCGAGATATCACCAGATATATATTGGATTTATCCCTGACCCTGACAGTCCGACCCCGTGAGACGGTGGTTTTCTCGGCCCCTGGTGGTCCGAGGTCGTTCCCGCTGCACAGATTCATGCGCCAGTGCCTCCTACAGACAATGCACTTTGGTTTATTGCGCTATCTTTAATAGCACCCGAGATATAACCAGATATATATTGCATTTTTCCCTGACCATGACACTCCGGCCCCATGAGACGGTGATTTTCTCGGCCCGTGGAGGTCCGAGGTCGATCCCGCTGCACATATTCATGCGCTAGGGCCTCCTGCATACAATGCACATTGATTTATTGCCCTATCTCTAATAGCACCCGAGATATCACCAGATATATATTGGATTTATCCCTGACCCTGACAGTCCGACCCCATGAGACGGTGGTTTTCTCGGCCCCTGGTGGTCCGAGGTCGTTCCCGCTGCACGGATTCATGCGCCAGTGCCTCCTACAGACAATGCACTTTGGTTTATTGCGCTATCTCTAATAGCACCCGAGATATCACCAGATATATATTGGATTTTTCCTTGACCCTGACAGTCCGGCCACATGAGACGGTGATTTTCTCGGCCCCTGGTGGTCCGAGGTCGTTCCCACTGCACAGTTTCATGCGCTAGGGCCTCCTGCAGACAATGCACTTTGATTTATTGCCCTATCTCTAATAGCACCCGAGATATCACCAGATATATATTGGATTTATCCCTGACCCTGACAGTCCGACCCCATGAGACGGTGGTTTTCTCGGCCCCTGGTGGTGCGAGGCCGTTCCCGCTCTACAGATTCATGCGCCAGGGCGTCCTGCAGACAATACACTTTGATTTATATCGCTATGTCTAATAGCACCCGAGATATCACCAGATATATATTTGATTTTTCCCTGACCCTGACAGTCCGGCCCCACGAGACGGTGATTTTCTCGACCCCTGGAGGTCCGAGGTCGATCCCGCTGCACAGATTCATGCGCCAGGGCCTCCTACAGACAATGCACTTTGATTTATTGCGTTAACTCTAATAGCACCCGAGATATAACCAGATATATATTGGATTTTTCCTATGACCCTGACAGTCCGGCCCAATGTGTCGATGGTTTTCTCGGTCCCTCGTGGTCCGAGGTCGATCCCGCTGCACAGATTCATTCGCCGGGGCCTCCTATAGATAATTCACTTTGGTTTATTGCGCTATCTCTAATAGCACCCGAGATATCACCAGATATATATTGAATTTTTCCCCGACCCTGAGTGTCCGGCCCCATGTGTCGGTGGTTTTCTCGGCCCCTGGTGATCCGAGGTCGATCCCGCTGCACAGATTCATGCGCCAGGGCCTCCTACAGACAGTGCACTTTGATTTATTGCGCTATCTGTAATAGAACCCGAGATATCACCAGATATATATTGGATTTTTCCTTGACCCTGACAGTCCGGCCACATGAGACGGTGATTTTCTCGGCCCCTGGTGGTCCGAGGTCGTTCCCACTGCACAGTTTCATGCGCCAGGGCCTCCTACAGACAATGCACTTTGGTTTATTGCGCTATCTCTAATAGCACCCGAGATATCAACAGATATATATTGGATTTTTTCCTGACCCTGACAGTCCGGCCTCATGAGACAGTGATTTTCTCGGCCCCTGGAGGTCCGAGGTCGTTCCCGCTGCAAAGATTCATGCGCCAGGGCCTCCTGCAGACAATGCACAATGATTTATTTCGCTATCTCTAATAGCACACGAGATATCACCAGATATATATTGAATTTTTCCCCGACCCTGAGTGTCCGGCCCCATGTGTCGGTGGTTTTCTCGGCCCCTGGAGGTCCGAGGTCGTTCCCGCTGCAAAGATTCATGCGCCAGGGCCTCCTGCAGACAATGCACTTTGATTTATTTCGCTATCTCTAATAGCACCCGAGATATCACCAGATATATATTGGATTTTAACATGATCTTGGGTGTCGGATTCCGAATATCTGAAATTTTCTCGGCCCCTGGTGGTCCGAGGTCGTTCCCGCTGCACAGAGTCATGCGCTAGGTCCTCCTGCAGACAATGCACTTTGATTTATTGCCCTATCTCTAATAGCACCCGAGATATCACCAGATATATATTGGATTTATCCCTGACCCTGACAGTCCGACCCCATGAGACGGTGGTTTTCTCGGCCCCTGGTGGTCCGAGGTCGTTCCCGCTGCACAGATTCATGCGCCAGTGCCTCCTACAGACAATGCACTTTGGTTTATTGCGCTATCTCTAATAGCACCCGAGATATCACCAGATATATATTGGATTTTTCCTTGACCCTGACAGTCCGGCCACATGAGACGGTGATTTTCTCGGCCCCTGGTGGTCCGAGGTCCTTCCCACTGCACACATTCATGCGCTAGGGCCTCCTGCAGACAATGCACTTTGATTTATTGCGCTACCTCTAATTGCACCCGAGATATCACCAGATATATATTGGATTTATCCCTGACCCTGACAGTCCGACCCCATGAGGCGGTGGTTTTCTCGGCCCCTGGTGGTCCGATGTCGTTCCTGCTGCACAGATTCATGCGCCAGTGCCTCCTGCAGACAATGCACTTTGATTTATTTCGCTATCTCTAATAGCACCCGAGATATCACCAGATATATATTGGATTTTAACATGATCTTGGGTGACGGATTCCGAATATCTGAAATTTTCTCGGCCCCTGGTGGTCCGAGGTAGTTCCCGCTGCACAGATTCATGCACCAGGGCCCCCTGCAGATAATTCACGTTGATTTATTGCGCTATCTCTAATAGCACCCGAGATATCACCAGATATATATTGGATTTTTCCCCGGACCCTGAGTGTCCGACCCCATGAGACGGTGGTTTTCTCGGCCCCTGGTGGTCCGAGGTCGTTCCCGCTGCACAGATTCATGCGCCAGGGCCAGCTGCAGACAATGCACTTTGGTTTATTGCGCTATCTCTAATAGCACCCGAGATATCACCAGATATATATTGGATTTTTCCCTGACCCTGACAGTCCGGCCCCATGTGTCGGTGGTTTTCTCGGCCCCTGGTGGTCCGAGGTCGTTCCCGCTGCACTGATTCCTGCGCCAGGGCCTCCTACAGACAATGCACTTTGGTTTATTGCGCTATCTCTAATAGCACCCGAGATATCACCAGATATATATTGAATTTTTCCCCGACCCTGAGTGTCCGGCCCCATGTGTCGGTGGTTTTCTCGGCCCCTGGTTGTCCGAGGTCGTTCCCGCTGCACAGATTCATGCGCCAGGGCCTCCTGCAGACAATGCACTTTAGTTTATTGCGCTATCTCTAATAGCACCCGAGATATCACCAGATATATATTGCATTTTTCCCGGACCCTGACACTCCGGCCCCATGAGACGGTGATTTTCTCGGCCCGTGGTGGTCCGAGGTCGATCCCGCTGCAGAGATTCATGTGCCAGGGCCTCCTACAGACCATGCACTTTGATTTATTGCGCTATCTGTAATAGCACCCGAGATATCACCAGATATATATTGGATTTTTCCCTGACCCTGAGTGTCCGGCCCCATAAGACGGTAGTTATCTCGCCCCCTGGTGGTCCGAGGTCGTTCCCGCTGCACGGATTCATGCGCCAGGGCCTCCTGCAGATAATTCACTTTGATTTATCGCGCTATCTCTAACACGACCCGAGATATCACCAGATATATATTGGATTTTTCCCCGACCCCGAGTGTCCGGCCCCATGAGACGGTGGTTTTCTCGGCCCCTGGTGGTCGGAGGTCGTTCCCGCGGCACAGATTCATGCGCCAGGGCCTCCTACAGACAATGCACTTTGATTTATTGCGCTATCTGTAATAGCACCCGTGATATCACCTGATATATATTGGATTTTTAACTGACCCTGACAGTCCGGCCCCATGTGTCGGTGGTTTTCTCGGCCCCTGGTGGTCCGAGGTCGTTCCCGCTGCAGAGATTCATGTGCCAGGGCCTCCTACAGACCATGCACTTTGATTTATTGCGCTATCTGTAATAGCACCCGAGATATCACCAGATATATATTGGATTTTTCCCTGACCCTGATTGTCCGGCCCCATGTGTCGGTGGTTTTCTCGGCCCCTGGTGGACCGAGGTCGATCCCGCTGCACAGATTCATGCGCCAGGGCCTCTTACAGACAATGCACTTTGATATATTGCGCTATCTGTAATAGCACCCGAGATATCACCAGATATATATTGGATTTTCGCTTGACCCTGAGTGTCCGGCCCCATGCGACTGTATTTTTCTCGGCCCCTGGTGGTCCGAGGTCGTTCCCGCTGGCCAGATTCATGCGCCAGTGCCTCCTGCAGATAATGCACTTTGATTTATTGCGCTATCTGTAATAGCACGCGAGATATCACCAGATATATATTGGATTTTTCCCTGACCCTGAGTGTCCGGCCCCATGAGACGGTAGTTTTCTCGCCCCCTGGTGGTCCGAGGTCGTTCCCGCTGCACGGATTCATGCGCCAGGGCCTCCTACAGACAATGCACTTTGATTTATTGCGCTATCTGTCATAGCACGCGAGATATCACCAGATATATATTGGATTTCTCCCTGACCCTGAGTGTCCGACTCCATGAGACGGTGGTTGTCTCGGCCCCTGGTGGTCCGAGGTCGGTCCCGCTGCACAGATATATGCGCCAGGGCCGCCTGCAGATAATTCACTTTGGTTTAGTGCGCTATCTGTAACAGCACCCGAGATATCCCCAGATATATATTGAATTTTTCCCCGACCCTGAGTGTCCGGCCCCATGTGTCGGTGGTTTTCTGGGCCCCTGGTGGTCCGAGGTCGATCCCGCTGCACAGATTCATGCGCCAGGGCCGCCTGCAGATAATTCACTTTGGTTTAGTGCGCTATCTGTAAGAGCACCCGTGATATCACCAGATATATATTGAATTTTTCCCCGACCCTGAGTGTCCGGCCCCATGTATCGGTGGTTTTCTCGGCCCCTGGTGGTCCGACGTCGATCCCGCTGCACAGATTCATGAGCCAGGGCCTCCTACAGACAATGCACTTTGATTTATTGCGCTATCTGTAATAGCACCCGAGAAAGCTCCATATATATGTTGGATTTTTACATCACATTGGGTGACGGATACCGAAAATCTATCATTTTCACGGAACCTGGTGGTCCGAGGTCGTTCCCGCTGGCCAGATTCATGCGCCAGGGCCTCCTACAGACAATGCACTTTGATTTATTGCGCTATCTCTAATAGCGCCCGAGATATCACCAGGTATATATTTGATTTTTCCCCGACCCTGAGTGTCCGGCCCCATGAGACGGTGGTTTTCTCGGCCCCTGGTGGTCCGAGATCGTTCCCGCTGCACAGATGCATGCTCCAGGGCCTCCTGCAGATAATTCACTTTGGTTTATGTCGGTATCTCTAATAGCACCCGAGTTATCACCAGATTTATATTGGATTTTCCCCTGACCCTGAGTGTCCGGCCCCATGAGACGGTTGTGTTCTCGGCCCCTGGTGGTCCGAGGTCGTTCCCGCTGCCCAGATTCATGCGCCAGGACCTCCTGCAGATAATTCACTATGGTTTATTGCGCTATCTCTAATAGCACCCGAGATATCACCAGATATATATTGGATTTTCCCCTGACCCTGAGTGTCCGGCCCCATGAGTCTTTGGTTTTCTCGGCAACTGGTGGTCCGAGCTCGTTTCCGCTGCACAGATTCATGCGCCAGGGCATCCTGCAGACAATGCACTTTGGTTTGTTGCGCTATCTCTAATAGCACCTGAGATATCACCAGATATATATTGGTTTATACCCCGACCCTTAGTATCCGGCCCCATGAGTCGGTGGTTTTCTCGGCCCCTGGTGGTCCGAGGTCGTTCCCGCTGCACAGATTCACGCGCCAGGGCCTCCTGCAGATAATTCACTTTTGATTATTGCGCCATCTCTAATAGCACCCAAGATATCACCAGATATATATTGGATTTTCCCTGACCCTGAGTGTCCGGCCGCATGAGACTGTGGTTTTCTCGGCCCCTGGTGGTCCGAGGTCGTTCCCGCTGCACAGATTCATGCGCCATGGCATCCTACGGACAATGCACTTTGATTTATTGCACTCTCTCAAATAGCACCCGAGATATCACCGGATATATATTTGATTATTCCCTGACCCTGAGTCTCCAGCCCCATGAGACGGTGGTTTTCTCGGCCCCTGGTGGTCCGAGGTCGTTCCCGCTGCACAGATTCATGCGCCAGGGTCTCCTGCAGATAATTCACTTTGGTTTATTGCGCTATCTCTAATAGCACCCGAGATATCACCAGATATATCTTGGATTTTTCCCTGACCGTGAGTGTCCGGCCCCATGAGACGGTGGTTTTCTCGGCCCCTGGTGGTCCGAGGACGTTCCCGCTGCCCAGAATCATGCGCCAGGGCCTCCTACAGACAATGCACTTTGATTTATTGCGCTATCTGTAATAGCACCCGAGAAAGCTCCATATATATGCTGGATTTTTACATGACTTTGGGTGACGGATACCGAAAATCTGTAATTTTCTCGGCCCCTGGTGGTCCGATGTCTTTCCTGCTGCACAGATTCATGCGCAAGGGCCTCCTACGGACAGTGCACTTTCATTTATTGCGATATCTCTAATAGCACCCGAGATATCCCCAGATATATATTGGATTTTCCCCTGACCCTGAGTGTCCGGCCCCATGAGTCGGTGGTTTTCTCGGACCCTGGTGGTCCGAGGTCGTTCCCGCTGCCCAGATTCATGCGCCAGGTCCTCCTACAGACAATGCACCTTGATTTATTGCGCTATCTGTAATAGCACCCGAGATATCACCAGATATATACTGGATTTTTACATGAAATTGGGTGACGGATACCGAAAATCTGTAATTTTCTCGGCCCCTGGTGGTCCAAGGTCCTTCCTGCTGCACAGATTCATGCGCAAGGGCCTCCTAGGGACAATGCACTTTGGTTTATCGCGCTATCTCTAATAGCACCCGAGATATCACCAGATATATATTGGATTTTCCCCTGACCCTGAGTGTCCGGTCCCATGTGACTGTGGTTTTCTCGGCCCCTGGTGGTCCGAGGTCGTTCCCGCTGCACAGATTCACGCGCCAGGGCCTCCTGCAGATAATTCACTTTTGATTATTGCGCCATCTCTAATAGCACCCAAGATATCACCAGATATATATTGGATTTTCCCTGACCATGAGTGTCCGGCCCCATGAGACTGTGGTTTTCTCGGCCCCTGGTGGTCCGAGGTCGTTCCCGCTGCCCAGATTCATGCGCCAGGTCCTCCTACAGACAATGCACCTTGATTTATTGCGCTATCTGTAATAGCACCCGAGATATCGCCAGATATATATTGGATTTTTCCCTGACCCTGAGCGTCCGGCCCCATGAGACTGTGGTTTTCTCGGCCCTTGGTGGTCCGAGGTCGTTCCTGCTGCACAGATTTATGCGCCAGGGCCTCCTGCAGATAATTCACTTTGGTTTATTGCGCTATCTGTAATAGCACCCGAGATATCACCAGATATATATTGGATTTGTCCCTGACCCTGAGTGTCCGGCCCCATGTGTCGGTGGTTTTCTCGGCCCCTGGTGGTCCTAGGTCGTTCTCGCTGCACAGATTCATGCGCCAGGGCCCCTGCAGATAATTCACTTTGGTTTATTGCGCTATCTGTAATAGCACCCGAGATATCACCAGATATATATTGGATTTGTCCCTGACCCTGAGTGTCCGGCCCCATGTGTCGGTGGTTTTCTCGGCCCCTGGTGGTCCTAGGTCGTTCTCGCTGCACAGATTCATGCGCCAGGGCCCCTGCAGATAATTCACTTTGGTTTATTGCGCTATCTGTAATAGCACCCGAGATATCACCAGATATATGCTGGATTTTTACATGACCTTGGGTGACGGATTCCGAATATCTGTAATTTTCTCGGCCCCTGGTGGTCCGAGATCGTTCCCGCTGCACAGATTCATGCGCCAGGGCCTCCTGCAGATAATTCACTTTAGTTCATTGCGCTATCTCTAATAGCACCCGAGATATCACCAGATATATATTGGATTTTTCCCTGACCCTGACAGTCCGGCCCCATGTGTCGATGGTTTTCTCGGCCCCTGGTGGTCCGAGATCGTTCCCGCTGCACAGATTCATGCGCCAGGGCCTCCTGCAGACAATGCACTTTGATTTATTGCGCTATCTCTAATAGCAACCGAGATATCACCAGATATATATTGGATTTTACCCTGACCCTTAGTATCCAGCCCCATGTGTCGGTGGTTTTCTCGGCCCCTGGTGATCCGAGGTCGTTCCCGCTGCACACATTCATGCGCCAGGGCCTCCTGCAGATAATTCACTTTGGTTTATTGCGCTATCTGTAATAGCACCCGAGATATCACCAGATATATATTGGATTTGTCCCTGACCCTGAGTGTCCGGCCCCATGTGTCGATGGTTTTCTCGGCCCCTGGTGGTCCGAGGTCGTTCCCGGTGCCCAGATTCATGCGCCAGGGCCTCATACAGACAATGCACTTTGATTTATTGCGCTATCAGTAATAGCACCCGAGAAAGCACCATATATATGCTGGAGTTTTACATGACTTTGTGTGACGGATACCGAAAATCTGTATTTTTCTCGGCCCCTGGTGGTCCAATGTCGTTCCTGCTGCACAGATTAATGCGCAAGGGCCTCCTACGGTCAATGCACTTTGATTTATTGCGCTATCTCTAATAGCACCCGAGATATCACCAGATATATATTGGATTTTCCCCTGACCCTGAGTGTCCGTCCCAATGAGACAGTGGTTTTCTCGGCCCCTGGTGGTCCGAGCTCGTTCCCGCTGGCCACATTCATGCGCCAGGGCCTCCTACAGACAATGCACTTTGATTTATTGCGCTATCTGTAATAGCACCCGAGATATCACCAGATATATATTGGATTTTTCCCTGACCCTGAGTGTCCGGCCCCATGAGACGGTGGTTTTCTCGGCCCCTGGTGGTCCGAGGTCGTTCCCGCTGCACAGATTCATGCGCCATGTCCTTCTGCAGATAATTCACTTTGGTTTATTGCGCTATCTCTAATGGTACCCGAGATATCACCAGATATATATTGGATTTTCCCCTGAACCTGAGTGTCCGGTCCCATGTGACTGTGGTTTTCTCGGCCCCTGGTGGTCCGAGGTCGTTCCCGCTGCACAGATTCACGCGCCAGGGCCTCCTGCAGATAATTCACTTTTGATTATTGCGCCATCTCTAATAGCACCCAAGATATCACCAGATATATATTGGATTTTCCCTGACCATGAGTGTCCGGCCCCATGAGACTGTGGTTTTCTCGGCCCCTGGTGGTCCGAGGTCGTTCCCGCTGCCCAGATTCATGCGCCAGGTCCTCCTACAGACAATGCACCTTGATTTATTGCGCTATCTGTAATAGCACCCGAGATATCGCCACATATATATTGGATTTTTCCCTGACCCTGAGCGTCCGGCCCCATGAGACTGTGGTTTTCTCGGCCCTTGGTGGTCCGAGGTCGTTCCTGCTGCACAGATTTATGCGCCAGGGCCTCCTGCAGATAATTCACTTTGGTTTATTGCGCTATCTGTAATAGCACCCGAGATATCACCAGATATATATTGGATTTGTCCCTGACCCTGAGTGTCCGGCCCCATGTGTCGGTGGTTTTCTCGGCCCCTGGTGGTCCTAGGTCGTTCTCGCTGCACAGATTCATGCGCCAGGGCCCCTGCAGATAATTCACTTTGGTTTATTGCGCTATCTGTAATAGCACCCGAGATATCACCAGATATATATTGGATTTGTCCCTGACCCTGAGTGTCCGGCCCCATGTGTCGGTGGTTTTCTCGGCCCCTGGTGGTCCTAGGTTGTTCTCGCTGCACAGATTCATGCGCCAGGGCCCCTGCAGATAATTCACTTTGGTTTATTGCGCTATCTGTAATAGCACCCGAGATATCACCAGATATATGCTGGATTTTTACATGACCTTGGGTGACGGATTCCGAATATCTGTAATTTTCTCGGCCCCTGGTGGTCCGAGATCGTTCCCGCTGCACAGATTCATGCGCCAGGGCCTCCTGCAGATAATTCACTTTAGTTCATTGCGCTATCTCTAATTGCACCCGAGATATCACCAGATATATATTGGATTTTTCCCTGACCCTGACAGTCCGGCCCCATGTGTCGATGGTTTTCTCGGCCCCTGGTGGTCCGAGATCGTTCCCGCTGCACAGATTCATGCGCCAGGGCCTCCAGCAGACAATGCACTTTGATTTATTGCGCTATCTCTAATAGCAACCGAGATATCACCAGATATATATTGGATTTTACCCTGACCCTTAGTATCCAGCCCCATGTGTCGGTGCTTTTCTCGGCCCCTGGTGATACGAGGTCGTTCCCGCTGCACACATTCATGCGCCAGGGCCTCCTGCAGATAATTCACTTTGGTTTATTGCGCTATCTGTAATAGCACCCGAGATATCACCAGATATATACTGGATTTTTACATGAAATTGGGTGACGGATACCGAAAATCTGTAATTTTCTCGGCCCCTGGTGGTCCGAGGTCCTTCCTGCTGCACAGATTCATGCGCAAGGGCCTCCTAGGGACAATGCACTTTGGTTTATCGCGCTATCTCTAATAGCACCCGAGATATCACCAGATATATATTGGATTTTCCCCTGACCCTGAGTGTCCGGTCCCATGTGACTGTGGTTTTCTCGGCCCCTGGTGGTCCGAGGTCGTTCCCGCTGCACAGATTCACGCGCCAGGGCCTCCTGCAGATAATTCACTTTTGATTATTGCGCCATCTCTAATAGCACCCAAGATATCACCAGATATATATTGGATTTTCCCTGACCATGAGTGTCCGGCCCCATGAGACTGTGGTTTTCTCGGCCCCTGGTGGTCCGAGGTCGTTCCCGCTGCCCAGATTCATGCGCCAGGTCCTCCTACAGACAATGCACCTTGATTTATTGCGCTATCTGTAATAGCACCCGAGATATCGCCAGATATATATTGGATTTTTCCCTGACCCTGAGCGTCCGGCCCCATGAGACTGTGGTTTTCTCGGCCCTTGGTGGTCCGAGGTCGTTCCTGCTGCACAGATTTATGCGCCAGGGCCTCCTGCAGATAATTCACTTTGGTTTATTGCGCTATCTGTAATAGCACCCGAGATATCACCAGATATATATTGGATTTGTCCCTGACCCTGAGTGTCCGGCCCCATGTGTCGGTGGTTTTCTCGGCCCCTGGTGGTCCTAGGTCGTTCTCGCTGCACAGATTCATGCGCCAGGGCCCCTGCAGATAATTCACTTTGGTTTATTGCGCTATCTGTAATAGCACCCGAGATATCACCAGATATATATTGGATTTGTCCCTGACCCTGAGTGTCCGGCCCCATGTGTCGGTGGTTTTCTCGGCCCCTGGTGGTCCTAGGTCGTTCTCGCTGCACAGATTCATGCGCCAGGGCCCCTGCAGATAATTCACTTTGGTTTATTGCGCTATCTGTAATAGCACCCGAGATATCACCAGATATATGCTGGATTTTTACATGACCTTGGGTGACGGATTCCGAATATCTGTAATTTTCTCGGCCCCTGGTGGTCCGAGATCGTTCCCGCTGCACAGATTCATGCGCCAGGGCCTCCTGCAGATAATTCACTTTAGTTCATTGCGCTATCTCTAATAGCACCCGAGATATCACCAGATATATATTGGATTTTTCCCTGACCCTGACAGTCCGGCCCCATGTGTCGATGGTTTTCTCGGCCCCTGGTGGTCCGAGATCGTTCCCGCTGCACAGATTCATGCGCCAGGGCCTCCTGCAGACAATGCACTTTGATTTATTGCGCTATCTCTAATAGCAACCGAGATATCACCAGATATATATTGGATTTTACCCTGACCCTTAGTATCCAGCCCCATGTGTCGGTGGTTTTCTCGGCCCCTGGTGATCCGAGGTCGTTCCCGCTGCACACATTCATGCGCCAGGGCCTCCTGCAGATAATTCACTTTGGTTTATTGCGCTATCTGTAATAGCACCCGAGATATCACCAGATATATATTGGATTTGTCCCTGACCCTGAGTGTCCGGCACCATGAGACGGTGGTTTTCTCGGCCCCTGGTGGTCCGAGGTCGTTCCCGCTACACAGATTCATGCGCCAGGGCCTCCTGCAGATAATTCACTTTGGTTTATTGCGCTATCTCTAATAGCACCCGCGATATCACCAGATATATATTGGATTTTTCCCTGATACTGAGTGTCCAGCCGCATGAGACGGTGGTTTTCTCGGCCCCTGGTGGTCCGAGGTCGTTCCCGCTGCACAGATGCATGCGCCAGGGCCTCCTGTAGATAATTCAGTTTGGTTTATTGCGCTATCTCTAATAGCACCCGAAATATCACCAGATATATATTGATTTTCCCCTGACCCTGAGTGTCCGGCCCCATGAGACGGTGGTTTTCTCGGCCCCTGGTGGTCCGAGCTCGTTCCCGCTGGCCACATTCATGTGCCAGGGCCTCCTACAGACAATGCACTTTGATTTATTGCGCTATCTGTAATAGCACCCGAGATATCACCAGATATATATTGGATTTTTCCCTGACCCTGAGTGTCCGGCACCATGAGACGGTGGTTTTCTCGGCCCCTGGTGGTCCGAGGTCGTTCCCGCTACACAGATTCATGCGCCAGGGCCTCCTGCAGATAATTCACTTTGGTTTATTGCGCTATCTCTAATAGCACCCGCGATATCACCAGATATATATTGGATTTTTCCCTGATCCTGAGTGTCCAGCCGCATGAGACGGTGGTTTTCTCGGCCCCTGGTGGTCCGAGGTCGTTCCCGCTGCACAGATTTATGCGCCAGGGCCTCCTGTAGATAATTCAGTTTGGCTTATTGCGCTATCTCTAATAGCACCCGAAATATCACCAGATATATATTGATTTTCCCCTGACCCTGAGTGTCAGGCCCCATGAGACGGTGGTTTTCTCGGCCCCTGGTGGTCCGAGGTCGTTCCCGCTTCACAGATTCATGCGCCAGGGCCTCCTACAGACAATGCACTTTGATTTATTGCGCTATCTGTAATAGCACCCGAGATATCACCAGATATATATTGGATTTTTCCCTGACCCTGAGTGTCCGGCCCCATGAGACGGTGGTTTTCTCGGCCCCTGGTGGTCCGAGGTCGTTCCCGCTGGCCAGATTCATGCGCCAGGGCCTGCTACAGACAATGCATTTTGGTTTATTGCGCTATCTCTAATAGCACCCGAGATATCGCCGGATACATATTAGATTTTCCCCTGACCCTGAGTGTCCGGCCCCATGTGACCGTGGTTTTCTCGGCCCCTGGTGGTCCGAGGTCGTTCCCGCTTCACAGATGCATGCGCCAGGGCTTCCTACAGACAATGCACTTTGATTTATTGCGCTATCTGTAATAGCACCCGAGATATCAGCAGATATATATTGGATTTTTCCCAGACCCTGAGTGTCCGGCCCCATGAGACGGTGGTTTTCTCAGCCCGTGGAGGTCCGAGGTCGTTCCTGCTGCACAGATTCATGCGCAAGGGCCTCCTGCAGATAATTCACTTTGATTTATCGCTCTATCTGTAATAGAACCCGAGATATCACCAGATATATGCTGGATTTTTACATGACATTGTGTGACGGATACCGATAATCTGTAATTTTCTCGGCCCCTGGTGGTCCGATGTCGTTCCTGCTGCACAGATTCATGCGCAAGGGCCTCCTACGGGCAATGCACTTTGATTTTTTGCGCTATCTCTAATAGCACCCGAGATATCACCCGATATATATTGGATTATCCCCTGACCCTGAGTGCCCGGCCCCATGGGACTGTGGTTTTCTCGGCCCCTGGTGGTCCGAGGTCGTTCCCACTGCACAGATTCATGCGCCAGGGCCTCCCACAGACAATGCACTTTGATTTATTGCGCTATCTGTAATAGCACCCGAGATATCACCAGATATATATTGGATTTTTCCCTGACCCTGAGTGTCCGGCCCCATGAGACTGTGGTTTTCTTGGCCCCTGGTGGTCCGAGGTCGTTCCCGCTGCACAGATGCATGCGCCAGGGCCTCCTCCAGATAATTCACTTTGGTTTATTGCGCTATCTCTAATAGCACCCGAGATATCACCATGTACATCCTGGGTTTTTACATGACCTTGTGTGTCCGGCCCCATGTGTCGGTGGTTTTCAAGGCCCCTGGTGGTCCGAGGTCGTTGCCGCTGCACAGATTCATGCGCCAGGGCCTCCCGCAGGCACAGCACTTTGATTTATCGCGCTATCTCTAATAGCATCCGAGATATCACCAGATATACATTGGATTTTCCCCTGACCCTGAGTGTCCGGCCCCATGAGACGGTGGTTTTCTCGGGCCCTGGTGGTCCGATGTCGTTCCCGCTGCACAGATTCATGCGCCAGGGATTCCTGCAGACAATTCACTTTGGTTTATTGCGCTATCTCTAATAGCACCCGACATATCACCAGATATATATTGGATTTTTACATGACCCTGAGTGTCCGGCCCCATGAGACGGTGGTTTTATCGGCCCCTGGTGGTCCGAGGTCGTTCCCGCTTCACAGATGCATGCGCCAGGGCCTCCTACAGACAATGCACTTTGATTTATTGCGCTATCTGTAATAGCACCCGAGATATCAACAGATATATATTGGATTTTTCCCAGACCCTGAGTGTCCGGCCCCATGAGACGGAGGTTTTCTCGGCCCCTGGTGGTCCGAGGTCGTTCCCGCTTCACAGATGCATGCGGCAGGGCCTCCTGCAGACAATGCACTTTGATTTATTGCGCTATCTGTAGTAGCACCCGAGATATCACCAGATATATATTGGATTTTTCCCTGACCCTGAGTGTCCGGCCCAATGAGACGGTGGTTTTATCGGCCCCTGGTGGTCCGACGTCGTTCCCGCTTCACAGATGCATGCGCCAGGGCCTCCTACAGACAATGCACTTTCGTTTATTGCGCTATCTGTAAGAGCACCAGAGATATCATCAGATACATCCTGAATTTTTACATGACCTTGGGTGTCCGGCCCCATGTGTCGGTGGTTTTCTCGACACCTGGTGGTCCGAGGTCGGTCCCGCGGCACAGACTTATGCGCAAGGGCCTCATACGGACAATGCACTTTGATTTATCGCGCAATCTGTAATAGAACCCGAGATATTACCAGATATATGCTGGATTATTACATGACATTGGGTGACGGATACCGAAAATATGTAATTTTCTCGGCCCCTGGTGGTCCGATTTCGTTCCTGCTGCACGGATTCATGCGCCAGTGCCTCCTACAGACAATGCACTTTGATTTATTGCGCTATCTGTAGTAGCACCCGAGATATCACCAGATATATATTGGATTTTTCCCTGACCCTGAGTGTCCGGCCCCATGAGACGATGGTTTTCTCGGCCCCTGGTGGTCCGAGGTCGTTCCCGCTGCACAGATGCATGCGCCAGGGCCTCCTGCAGATAATTCACTTTGGATTATTGCGCTATCTCTAATAGCACCCGAGATATCACCAGATGTGTATTGGATTTTTCCCCGACTCTGAGCGTCCGGCCCCATGAGACGGTGGTTTTCTCGGCTCCTGGTGGTCCGAGGTCGTTCCCGCTGCACAGATTCATGCGCCAGGGCCTCCTACAGACAATGCACTTTGATTTATTGCGCTATCTGTAATAGCACCCGAGATATCACTAGATATATATTGGATTTTTACATGACCCTGAGTGTCCGGCCCCATGAGACGGTGGTTTTCTCGTCCCGTGGTGGTCCGAGATCGTTCCCGCTGCACAGATTCATGCGCCAGGGCCTCCTACAGACAATGCAATTTGATTTATTGCGCTATCTGTAATAGCACCCGAGATATCACTAGATATATATTGGATTTTTACATGACCCTGAGTGTCCGGCCCCATGAGACGGTGGTTTTCTCGTCCCGTGGTGGTCCGAGATCGTTCCCGCTGCACAGATTCATGCGCCAGGGCCTCCTACAGACAATGCACTTTGATTTATTGCGCTATCTGTAATAGCACCCGAGATATCACCAGATATATGCTGGATTTTTACATGACCTTGGGTGACGGATTCCGAATATCTGTAATTTTCTCGGCCCCTGGTGGTCCTAGGTCGTTCCTGCTGCACAGATTCATTCGCCAGTGCCTTCTGGAGACAATGCACTTTGATTTATTGCGCTATCTCTAATAGCACCCGAGATAACACCAGATATATATTGGATTTTTCCCTGATCCTGACAGTCCGGCCCCATGAGACGGTGATTTTCTCGGCCCCTGGTGGTCCGAGGTCGTTCCCGCTGAACGGATTCATGCGCCAGGGCCCCTGCAGATAATTCACTTTGGTTTATTGCGCTATCTGTAATAGCACCCGAGATATCACCAGATATATGCTGGATTTTTACATGACCTTGGGTGACGGATTCCGAATATCTGTAATTTTCTCGGCCCCTGGTGGTCCGAGATCGTTCCCGCTGCACAGATTCATGCGGCAGGGCCTCCTGCAGATAATTCACTTTAGTTCATTGCGCTATCTCTAATAGCACCCGAGATATCACCAGATATATATTGGATTTTTCCCTGACCCTGACAGTCCGGCCCCATGTGTCGATGGTTTTCTCGGCCCCTGGTGGTCCGAGATCGTTCCCGCTGCACAGATTCATGCGCCAGGGCCTCCTGCAGACAATGCACTTTGATTTATTGCGCTATCTCTAATAGCAACCGAGATATCACCAGATATATATTGGATTTTACCCTGACCCTTAGTATCCAGCCCCATGTGTCGGTGGTTTTCTCGGCCCCTGGTGATCCGAGGTCGTTCCCGCTGCACACATTCATGCGCCAGGGCCTCCTGCAGATAATTCACTTTGGTTTATTGCGCTATCTGTAATAGCACCCGAGATATCACCAGATATATATTGGATTTGTCCCTGACCCTGAGTGTCCGGCCCCATGTGTCGATGGTTTTCTCGGCCCCTGGTGGTCCGAGGTCGTTCCCGGTGCCCAGATTCATGCGCCAGGGCCTCATACAGACAATGCACTTTGATTTATTGCGCTATCAGTAATAGCACCCGAGAAAGCACCATATATATGCTGGAGTTTTACATGACTTTGTGTGACGGATACCGAAAATCTGTATTTTTCTCGGCCCCTGGTTGTTCAATGTCGTTCCTGCTGCACAGATTAATGCGCAAGGGCCTCCTACGGTCAATGCACTTTGATTTATTGCGCTATCTCTAATAGCACCCGAGATATCACCAGATATATATTGGATTTTCCCCTGACCCTGAGTGTGCGGCCCAATGAGACAGTGGTTTTCTCGGCCCCTGGTGGTCCGAGCTCGTTCCCGCTGGCCACATTCATGCGCCAGGGCCTCCTACAGACAATGCACTTTGATTTATTGCGCTATCTGTAATAGCACCCGAGATATCACCAGATATATATTGGATTTTTCCCTGACCCTGAGTGTCCGGCCCCATGAGACGGTGGTTTTCTCGGCCCCTGGTGGTCCGAGGTCGTTCCCGCTGCACAGATTCATGCGCCAGGTCCTTCTGCAGATAATTCACTTTGGTTTATTGCGCTATCTCTAATGGCACCCGAGATATCACCAGATATATATTGGATTTTCCCCTGACCCTGAGTGTCCGGCCCCATGAGACTGTGGTTTTCTCGGCCCCAGGTGGTCCGAGGTCGTTCCCGCTGCACAAATTCATGCGCCAGGGCCACCTACAGACAATGCACTTTGATTTATTGCGCTATCTGTAATAGCACCCGAGATATCACCAGATATATATTGGATTTTTCCCTGACCCTGGGTGTCCGGCCCCATGAGACGGTGGTTGTCTCGGCCCATGGTGGTCCGAGGTCGTTCCCGCTGCACAGATTCATGCGCTTGGGCCTCCTGCAGATAATTCACTTTGGTTTATTGGGCTATCTGTAATAACACCCGAGATATCACCAAATACATATTGGATTTTCCCCTGACCCTGAGTGTCCGGCACCATGAGACGGTGGTTCTCTCGGCCCCTGGTGGTCCGAGCTCGTTCCCGCTGGCCAGATTCATGCGCCAGGGCCTCCTACAGACAATGCACTTTGATTTATTGCGCTACCTGTAATAGCACCCGAGATATCACCAGATATATATTGGATTTTCCCATGACCCTGAGTGTCCGGCCCCATGAGACTGTGGTTTTCTCGGCCCCTGGTGGTCCGAGGTCGTACCCGCTGCACAGATTCATGCGCTAGGGCCTCCTACAGACAATGCACTTTGATTTATTGCGCTATCTGTAATAGCACCCGAGAAAGCACCATATATATGCTGGATTTTTACATGACTTTGGGTGACGGACACCGAAAATCTGTAAGTTTCTCGGCCCCTGGAGGGCCGAGGTCGTTCCTGCTTCACAGATTCATGCGCCAGGGCCTCCTGCAGACAATGCACTTTGATTTATCGCGCTATCTGTAATAGAACCCGAGATATCACCAGATATATGCTGGATTTTTACATGAAATTGGGTGACGGTTACCGAAAATCTGTAATTTTTTCGAACCCTGGTGGTCCGATGTTGTTCCCACTGCCCAGATTCATGCGCCTGGGCCTCCTACAGACAATACACTTTGATTTATTGCGCTATCTGTAATAGCACCCGAGATGTCACCAGATATATATTGGATTTTTCCCTGACCCTGAGTGTCCGGCCCCATGAGACGGTGGTTTTCTCGGCCCCTGGTGGTGCGAGGTCGTTCCCGCTGCACAGATGCATGCGCTAGGGCCTCCTGCAGATAACTCACTTTGGTTTATTGCGCTATCTCTAATAGCACCCGAGATATCACCAGATATATGCTGGATTTTTACATGACCCTGAGTGTCCGGCCCCATGTGTCGGTGGTTTTCTCGGCCCCTGTTGGTCTGAGGTCGTTCCCGCTGCACAGATTGATGCGCCAGGGCCTCCTACAGACAAAGCACTTTGATTTATAGCGCTATCTCTAATAGCACCCGAGATATCACCAGATATATATTGGATTTTCCCCTGACCCTGAGTGTCCGGCCCCATGAGACAGTGGTTTTCTCGGCCCCTGGTGGTCCGAGCTCGTTCCCGCTGGCCACATTCATGCGCCAGGGCCTCCTACAGACAATGCACTTTGATTTATTGCGCTATCTGTAATAACACCCGAGATATCACCAGATATATATTGGATTTTTCCCTGACCCTGAGTGTCCGGCCCCATGAGACGGTGGTTTTCTCGGCCCCTGGTGGTGCGAGGTCGTTCCCGCTACACAGATTCATGCGCCAGGGCCTCCTGCAGATAATTCACTTTGGTTTATTGCGCTATCTCTGATAGCACCCGCGATATCACCAGATATATATTGGATTTTTCCCTGATACTGAGTGTCCAGCCGCATGAGACGGTGGTTTTCTCGGCCCCTGGTGGTCCGAGGTCGTTCCCGCTGCACAGATGCATGCGCCAGGGCCTCCTGTAGATAATTCAGTTTGGTTTATTGCGCTATCTCTAATAGCACCCGAAATATCACCAGATATATATTGATTTTCCCCTGACCCTGAGTGTCCGGCCCCATGAGACGGTGGTTTTCTCGGCCCCTGGTGGTCCGAGGTCGTTCCCGCTACACAGATTCATGCGCCAGGGCCTGCTACAGACAATGCATTTTGGTTTATTGCGCTATCTCTAATAGCACCCGAGATATCGCCGGATACATATTAGATTTTCCCCTGACCCTGAGTGTCCGGCCCCATGTGACCGTGGTTTTCTCGGCCCCTGGTGGTCCGAGTTCGTTCCCGCTTCACAGATGCATGCGCCAGGGCTTCCTACAGACAATGCACTTTGATTTATTTCGCTATCTGTAATAGCACCCGAGATATCAGCAGATATATATTGGATTTTTCCCAGACCCTGAGTGTCCGGCCCCATGAGACGGTGGTTTTCTCAGCCCGTGGAGGTCCGAGGTCGTTCCTGCTGCACAGATTCATGCGCAAGGGCCTCCTGCAGATAATTCACTTTGATTTATCGCTCTATCTGTAATAGAACCCGAGATATCACCAGATATATGCTGGATTTTTACATGACATTGTGTGACGGATACCGATAATCTGTAATTTTCTCGGCCCCTGGTGGTCCGATGTCGTTCCTGCTGCACAGATTCATGCGCAAGGGCCTCCTACGGGCAATGCACTTTGATTTTTTGCGCTATCTCTAATAGCACCCGAGATATCACCCGATATATATTGGATTATCCCCTGACCCTGAGTGCCCGGCCCCATGGGACTGTGGTTTTCTCGGCCCCTGGTGGTCCGAGGTCGTTCCCACTGCACAGATTCATGCGCCAGGGCCTCCCACAGACAATGCACTTTGATTTATTGCGCTATCTGTAATAGCACCCGAGATATCACCAGATATATATTGGATTTTTCCCTGACCCTGAGTGTCCGGCCCCATGAGACTGTGGTTTTCTTGGCCCCTGGTGGTCCGAGGTCGTTCCCGCTGCACAGATGCATGCGCCAGGGCCTCCTCCAGATAATTCACTTTGGTTTATTGCGCTATCTCTAATAGCACCCGAGATATCACCATGTACATCCTGGGTTTTTACATGACCTTGGGTGTCCGGCCCCATGTGTCGGTGGTTTTCAAGGCCCCTGGTGGTCCGAGGTCGTTGCCGCTGCATAGATTCATGCGCCAGGGCCTCCCGCAGGCACAGCACTTTGATTTATCGCGCTATCTCTAATAGCATCCGAGATATCACCAGATATACATTGGATTTTCCCCTGACCCTGAGTGTCCGGCCCCATGAGACGGTGGTTTTCTCGGGCCCTGGTGGTCCGATGTCGTTCCCGCTGCACAGATTCATGCGCCAGGGATTCCTGCAGACAATTCACTTTGGTTTATTGCGCTATCTCTAATAGCACCCGACATATCACCAGATATATATTGGATTTTTACATGACCCTGAGTGTCCGGCCCCATGAGACGGTGGTTTTATCGGCCCCTGGTGGTCCGAGGTCGTTCCCGCTTCACAGATGCATGCGCCAGGGCCTCCTACAGACAATGCACTTTGATTTATTGCGCTATCTGTAATAGCACCCGAGATATCAACAGATATATATTGGATTTTTCCCAGACCCTGAGTGTCCGGCCCCATGAGACGGAGGTTTTCTCGGCCCCTGGTGGTCCGAGGTCGTTCCCGCTTCACAGATGCATGCGGCAGGGCCTCCTGCAGACAATGCACTTTGATTTATTGCGCTATCTGTAGTAGCACCCGAGATATCACCAGATATATATTGGATTTTTCCCTGACCCTGAGTGTCCGGCCCAATGAGACGGTGGTTTTATCGGCCCCTGGTGGTCCGACGTCGTTCCCGCTTCACAGATGCATGCGCCAGGGCCTCCTACAGACAATGCACTTTCGTTTATTGCGCTATCTGTAAGAGCACCCGAGATATCATCAGATACATCCTGAATTTTTACATGACCTTGGGTGTCCGGCCCCATGTGTCGGAGTTTTTCTCGGCCCCTGGTGGTCCGAGGTCGTTCCCGCTTCACAGATGCATGCACCAGGACCTCCTGCAGACAATGCACTTTGATTTATCGCGCAATCTGTAATAGAACCCGAGATATTACCAGATATATGCTGGATTATTACATGACATTGGGTGACGGATACCGAAAATATGTAATTTTCTCGGCCCCTGGTGGTCCGATTTCGTTCCTGCTGCACGGATTCATGCGCCAGTGCCTCCTACAGACAATGCACTTTGATTTATTGCGCTATCTGTAGTAGCACCCGAGATATCACCAGATATATATTGGATTTTTCCCTGACCCTGAGTGTCCGGCCCCATGAGACGATGGTTTTCTCGGCCCCTGGTGGTCCGAGGTCGTTCCCGCTGCACAGATGCATGCGCCAGGGCCTCCTGCAGATAATTCACTTTGGATTATTGCGCTATCTCTAATAGCACCCGAGATATCACCAGATGTGTATTGGATTTTTCCCCGACTCTGAGCGTCCGGCCCCATGAGACGGTGGTTTTCTCGGCCCCTGGTGGTCCGAGGTCGTTCCCGCTGGCCAGATGCATGCGGCAGGCATCCTACAGACAATGCACTTTGGTTTATTGCGCTATGTCTAATAGCACCCGAGATATCACCAGTTATATATTGGATTTTTCCCTGACCCTGAGTGTCCGGCCCCATGAGACGGTGGTTTTCTCGGCCCCTGGTAGTCCGAGGTCGTTCCCGCTGCCCAGATTCATGCGCCAGAGCCTCCTACAGACCATGCACTTTGATTTATTGCGCTATCTCTAATAGCACCCCAGATATCAACAGATATATATTGGATTTTCCCCTGACCCTGAGTGTCCGGCCCCATGAGACGGTGGTTTTCTCGGCCCCTGGTGGTCCGAGGTCGTTCCCGCTGGCCAGATTCATGCGGCAGGCCTCCTACAGACAATGCACTTTGGTTTATTGCGCTATGTCTAATAGCACCCGAGATATCACCAGATATATATTGGATTTTTCCCTGACCCTGAGTGTCCGGCCACATGAGACGGTGGTTTTCTCGGCCCCTGGTGGTCCGAGGTCGTTCCCGCTGCCCAGATTCATGCGCCAGGGCCTCCTACGGACCATGCACTTTGATTTATTGCGCTATCTCTAATAGCACACGAGATATCAACAGATATATATTGGATTTTCCCCTGACCCTGAGTGTCCGGCCCCATGAGACGGTGGTTTTCTCGACCCCTGGTGGTCCGAGGTCGTTCCCGCTGGCCAGATTCATGCGCCAGGCCTCCTACAGACAATGCACTTTGGTTTATTGCGCTATCTCTAACACCACACGAGATATCACCAGGTATATATTGGATTTTCCCCTGACCCTGAGTGTCCGGCCCCATGTGACCGTGGTTTTCTCGGCCCCTGGTGCTCCGAGGTCGTTCCCGCTGGCCAGATTCATGCGCCAGGCCTCCTACAGACAATGCACATTGGTTTATTGCGCTATCTCTATTAGCACCCGAGATATCAGCAGATATATATTGGATTTTTCCCTGACCCTGAGTGTCCGGCCCCATGAGACGGTGGTTTTCCCGGCCCCTGGTGGTCCGAGGTCGTTCCCGCTTCACAGATGCATGCGCCAGGGCCTCCTGCAGATAATTCACTTTGGTTTATTGCGCTATCTCTAATAGCACCCGAGATATCACCAGATATATATTGGATTTTTCCCTGACCCTGAGTGTCCGGCCCCATGAGACGGTGGTTTTCTCGGCCCCTGGAGGTCCGAGGTCGTTCCCGCTTCACAGATACATGCACCAGGACCTCCTGCAGACAATGCACTTTGATTTATCGCGCAATCTGTAATAGAACCCGAGATATTACCAGATATATGCTGGATTATTACATGACATTGGGTGACGGATACCGAAAATATGTAATTTTCTCGGCCCCTGGTGGTCCGATGTCGTCCCTGCTGTACAGATTAATGCGCCTGGGCCTCCTACAGACAATACACTTTGATTTATTGCGCTATCTGTAATAGCACCCGAGATGTCACCAGATATATATTGGATTTTTCCCTGACCCTGAGTGTCCGGCCCCATGAGACGGTGGTTTTCTCGGCCCCTGGTGGTGCGAGGTCGTTCCCGCTGCACAGATGCATGCGCTAGGGCCTCCTGCAGATAACTCACTTTGGTTTATTGCGCTATCTCTAATAGCACCCGAGATATCACCAGATATATGCTGGATTTTTACATGACCCTGAGTGTCCGGCCCCATGTGTCGGTGGTTTTCTCGGCCCCTGTTGGTCTGAGGTCGTTCCCGCTGCACAGATTGATGCGCCAGGGCCTCCTACAGACAAAGCACTTTGATTTATAGCGCTATCTCTAATAGCACCCGAGATATCACCAGATATATATTGGATTTTCCCCTGACCCTGAGTGTCCGGCCCCATGAGACAGTGGTTTTCTCGGCCCCTGGTGGTCCGAGCTCGTTCCCGCTGGCCACATTCATGCGCCAGGGCCTCCTACAGACAATGCACTTTGATTTATTGCGCTATCTGTAATAACACCCGAGATATCACCAGATATATATTGGATTTTTCCCTGACCCTGAGTGTCCGGCCCCATGAGACGGTGGTTTTCTCGGCCCCTGGTGGTGCGAGGTCGTTCCCGCTACACAGATTCATGCGCCAGGGCCTCCTGCAGATAATTCACTTTGGTTTATTGCGCTATCTCTGATAGCACCCGCGATATCACCAGATATATATTGGATTTTTCCCTGATACTGAGTGTCCAGCCGCATGAGACGGTGGTTTTCTCGGCCCCTGGTGGTCCGAGGTCGTTCCCGCTGCACAGATGCATGCGCCAGGGCCTCCTGTAGATAATTCAGTTTGGTTTATTGCGCTATCTCTAATAGCACCCGAAATATCACCAGATATATATTGATTTTCCCCTGACCCTGAGTGTCCGGCCCCATGAGACGGTGGTTTTCTCGGCCCCTGGTGGTCCGAGCTCGTTCCCGCTGGCCACATTCATGTGCCAGGGCCTCCTACAGACAATGCACTTTGATTTATTGCGCCATCTGTAATAGCACCCGAGATATCACCAGATATATATTGGATTTTTCCCTGACCCTGAGTGTCCGGCACCATGAGACGGTGGTTTTCTCGGCCCCTGGTGGTCCGAGGTCGTTCCCGCTACACAGATTCATGCGCCAGGGCCTCCTGCAGATAATTCACTTTGGTTTATTGCGCTATCTCTAATAGCACCCGCGATATCACCAGATATATATTGGATTTTTCCCTGATACTGAGTGTCCAGCCGCATGAGACGGTGGTTTTCTCGGCCCCTGGTGGTCCGAGGTCGTTCCCGCTGCACAGATTTATGCGCCAGGGCCTCCTGTAGATAATTCAGTTTGGCTTATTGCGCTATCTCTAATAGCACCCGAAATATCACCAGATATATATTGATTTTCCCCTGACCCTGAGTGTCCGGCCCCATGAGACGGTGGTTTTCTCGGCCCCTGGTGGTCCGAGGTCGTTCCCGCTACACAGATTCATGCGCCAGGGCCTGCTACAGACAATGCATTTTGGTTTATTGCGCTATCTCTAATAGCACCCGAGATATCGCCGGATACATATTAGATTTTCCCCTGACCCTGAGTGTCCGGCCCCATGTGACCGTGGTTTTCTCGGCCCCTGGTGGTCCGAGTTCGTTCCCGCTTCACAGATGCATGCGCCAGGGCTTCCTACAGACAATGCACTTTGATTTATTTCGCTATCTGTAATAGCACCCGAGATATCAGCAGATATATATTGGATTTTTCCCAGACCCTGAGTGTCCGGCCCCATGAGACGGTGGTTTTCTCAGCCCGTGGAGGTCCGAGGTCGTTCCTGCTGCACAGATTCATGCGCAAGGGCCTCCTGCAGATAATTCACTTTGATTTATCGCTCTATCTGTAATAGAACCCGAGATATCACCAGATATATGCTGGATTTTTACATGACATTGTGTGACGGATACCGATAATCTGTAATTTTCTCGGCCCCTGGTGGTCCGATGTCGTTCCTGCTGCACAGATTCATGCGCAAGGGCCTCCTACGGGCAATGCACTTTGATTTTTTGCGCTATCTCTAATAGCACCCGAGATATCACCCGATATATATTGGATTATCCCCTGACCCTGAGTGCCCGGCCCCATGGGACTGTGGTTTTCTCGGCCCCTGGTGGTCCGAGGTCGTTCCCACTGCACAGATTCATGCGCCAGGGCCTCCCACAGACAATGCACTTTGATTTATTGCGCTATCTGTAATAGCACCCGAGATATCACCAGATATATATTGGATTTTTCCCTGACCCTGAGTGTCCGGCCCCATGAGACTGTGGTTTTCTTGGCCCCTGGTGGTCCGAGGTCGTTCCCGCTGCACAGATGCATGCGCCAGGGCCTCCTCCAGATAATTCACTTTGGTTTATTGCGCTATCTCTAATAGCACCCGAGATATCACCATGTACATCCTGGGTTTTTACATGACCTTGGGTGTCCGGCCCCATGTGTCGGTGGTTTTCAAGGCCCCTGGTGGTCCGAGGTCGTTGCCGCTGCATAGATTCATGCGCCAGGGCCTCCCGCAGGCACAGCACTTTGATTTATCGCGCTATCTCTAATAGCATCCGAGATATCACCAGATATACATTGGATTTTCCCCTGACCCTGAGTGTCCGGCCCCATGAGACGGTGGTTTTCTCGGGCCCTGGTGGTCCGATGTCGTTCCCGCTGCACAGATTCATGCGCCAGGGATTCCTGCAGACAATTCACTTTGGTTTATTGCGCTATCTCTAATAGCACCCGACATATCACCAGATATATATTGGATTTTTACATGACCCTGAGTGTCCGGCCCCATGAGACGGTGGTTTTATCGGCCCCTGGTGGTCCGAGGTCGTTCCCGCTTCACAGATGCATGCGCCAGGGCCTCCTACAGACAATGCACTTTGATTTATTGCGCTATCTGTAATAGCACCCGAGATATCAACAGATATATATTGGATTTTTCCCAGACCCTGAGTGTCCGGCCCCATGAGACGGAGGTTTTCTCGGCCCCTGGTGGTCCGAGGTCGTTCCCGCTTCACAGATGCATGCGGCAGGGCCTCCTGCAGACAATGCACTTTGATTTATTGCGCTATCTGTAGTAGCACCCGAGATATCACCAGATATATATTGGATTTTTCCCTGACCCTGAGTGTCCGGCCCAATGAGACGGTGGTTTTATCGGCCCCTGGTGGTCCGACGTCGTTCCCGCTTCACAGATGCATGCGCCAGGGCCTCCTACAGACAATGCACTTTCGTTTATTGCGCTATCTGTAAGAGCACCCGAGATATCATCAGATACATCCTGAATTTTTACATGACCTTGGGTGTCCGGCCCCATGTGTCGGAGTTTTTCTCGGCCCCTGGTGGTCCGAGGTCGTTCCCGCTTCACAGATGCATGCACCAGGACCTCCTGCAGACAATGCACTTTGATTTATCGCGCAATCTGTAATAGAACCCGAGATATTACCAGATATATGCTGGATTATTACATGACATTGGGTGACGGATACCGAAAATATGTAATTTTCTCGGCCCCTGGTGGTCCGATTTCGTTCCTGCTGCACGGATTCATGCGCCAGTGCCTCCTACAGACAATGCACTTTGATTTATTGCGCTATCTGTAGTAGCACCCGAGATATCACCAGATATATATTGGATTTTTCCCTGACCCTGAGTGTCCGGCCCCATGAGACGATGGTTTTCTCGGCCCCTGGTGGTCCGAGGTCGTTCCCGCTGCACAGATGCATGCGCCAGGGCCTCCTGCAGATAATTCACTTTGGATTATTGCGCTATCTCTAATAGCACCCGAGATATCACCAGATGTGTATTGGATTTTTCCCCGACTCTGAGCGTCCGGCCCCATGAGACGGTGGTTTTCTCGGCCCCTGGTGGTCCGAGGTCGTTCCCGCTGGCCAGATGCATGCGGCAGGCATCCTACAGACAATGCACTTTGGTTTATTGCGCTATGTCTAATAGCACCCGAGATATCACCAGTTATATATTGGATTTTTCCCTGACCCTGAGTGTCCGGCCCCATGAGACGGTGGTTTTCTCGGCCCCTGGTAGTCCGAGGTCGTTCCCGCTGCCCAGATTCATGCGCCAGAGCCTCCTACAGACCATGCACTTTGATTTATTGCGCTATCTCTAATAGCACCCCAGATATCAACAGATATATATTGGATTTTCCCCTGACCCTGAGTGTCCGGCCCCATGAGACGGTGGTTTTCTCGGCCCCTGGTGGTCCGAGGTCGTTCCCGCTGGCCAGATTCATGCGGCAGGCCTCCTACAGACAATGCACTTTGGTTTATTGCGCTATGTCTAATAGCACCCGAGATATCACCAGATATATATTGGATTTTTCCCTGACCCTGAGTGTCCGGCCACATGAGACGGTGGTTTTCTCGGCCCCTGGTGGTCCGAGGTCGTTCCCGCTGCCCAGATTCATGCGCCAGGGCCTCCTACGGACCATGCACTTTGATTTATTGCGCTATCTCTAATAGCACACGAGATATCAACAGATATATATTGGATTTTCCCCTGACCCTGAGTGTCCGGCCCCATGAGACGGTGGTTTTCTCGACCCCTGGTGGTCCGAGGTCGTTCCCGCTGGCCAGATTCATGCGCCAGGCCTCCTACAGACAATGCACTTTGGTTTATTGCGCTATCTCTAACACCACACGAGATATCACCAGGTATATATTGGATTTTCCCCTGACCCTGAGTGTCCGGCCCCATGTGACCGTGGTTTTCTCGGCCCCTGGTGCTCCGAGGTCGTTCCCGCTGGCCAGATTCATGCGCCAGGCCTCCTACAGACAATGCACATTGGTTTATTGCGCTATCTCTATTAGCACCCGAGATATCAGCAGATATATATTGGATTTTTCCCTGACCCTGAGTGTCCGGCCCCATGAGACGGTGGTTTTCCCGGCCCCTGGTGGTCCGAGGTCGTTCCCGCTTCACAGATGCATGCGCCAGGGCCTCCTGCAGATAATTCACTTTGGTTTATTGCGCTATCTCTAATAGCACCCGAGATATCACCAGATATATATTGGATTTTTCCCTGACCCTGAGTGTCCGGCCCCATGAGACGGTGGTTTTCTCGGCCCCTGGAGGTCCGAGGTCGTTCCCGCTTCACAGATACATGCACCAGGACCTCCTGCAGACAATGCACTTTGATTTATCGCGCAATCTGTAATAGAACCCGAGATATTACCAGATATATGCTGGATTATTACATGACATTGGGTGACGGATACCGAAAATATGTAATTTTCTCGGCCCCTGGTGGTCCGATGTCGTCCCTGCTGTACAGATTAATGCGCAGGGGCCTCCTACGGACAATGCACTTCGATTTATTGCGCTATCTCTAATAGCACCCGAGATATCACCAGATATATATTGGATTTTTCCCTGACCCTGAGTGTCCGGCCCCATGAGACGATGGTTTTCTCGGCCCCTGGTGGTCCGAGGTCGTTCCCGCTGCACAGATGCATGCGCCAGGGCCTCCTGCAGATAATTCACTTTGGATTATTGCGCTATCTCTAATAGCACCCGGGATATCACCAGATATATATTGGATTTTCCCCTGACCCTGAGTGTCCGGCCCCGTGAGACGGTGGTTTTCTCGGCCCCTGGTGGTCCGAGGTCGTTCCCGCTGCACAGATTCATGCGCCAGGGCCTCCTACAGACAATGCACTTTGATTTATTGCGCTATCTCTAATAGCACCCGAGATATCACCAGATGTGTATTGGATTTTTCCCCGTCTCTGAGCGTCCGGCCCCATGAGACGGTGGTTTTCTCGGCTCCTGGTGGTCCGAGGTCGTTCCCGCTGCACAGATTCATGCGCCAGGGCCTCCTACAGACAATGCACTTTGATTTATTGCGCTATCTGTAATAGCACCCGAGATATCACTAGATATATATTGGATTTTTACATGACCCTGAGTGTCCGGCCCCATGAGACGGTGGTTTTCTCGTCCCGTGGTGGTCCGAGATCGTTCCCGCTGCACAGATTCATGCGCCAGGGCCTCCTACAGACAATGCACTTTGATTTATTGCGCAATCTGTAATAGCACCCGAGATATCACCAGATATATGCTGGATTTTTACATGACCTTGGGTGACGGATTCCGAATATCTGTAATTTTCTCGGCCCCTGGTGGTCCGAGGTCGTTCCTGCTGCACAGATTCATTCGCCAGTGCCTTCTGGAGACAATGCACTTTGATTTATTGCGCTATCTCTAATAGCACCCGAGATAACACCAGATATATATTGGATTTTTCCCTGATCCTGACAGTCCGGCCCCATGAGACGGTGATTTTCTCGGCCCCTGGTGGTCCGAGGTCGTTCCCGCTGCACAGATTCATGCGCCAGTGCCTTCTGGAGACAATGCACTTTGATTTATTGCGCTATCTCTAATAGCACCCGAGATATCACCAGATATATATTGGATTTTTCCCTGACCCTGAATGCCCGGCCCCATGAGACGGTGGTTTTCTCGGCCCCTGGTGGTCCGAGGTCGTTCCCGCTGGCCAGATGCATGCGGCAGGCATCCTACAGACAATGCACTTTGGTTTATTGCGCTATGTCTAATAGCACCCGAGATATCACCAGTTATATATTGGATTTTTCCCTGACCCTGAGTGTCCGGCCCCATGAGACGGTGGTTTTCTCGGCCCCTGGTAGTCCGAGGTCGTTCCCGCTGGCCAGATTCATGCGCCAGGGCCTCCTACAGACAATGCACATTGGTTTATTGCGCTATCTCTATTAGCACCCGAGATATCAGCAGATATATATTGGATTTTTCCCTGACCCTGAGTGTCCGGCCCCATGAGACGGTGGTTTTCCCGGCCCCTGGTGGTCCGAGGTCGTTCCCGCTTCACAGATGCATGCGCCAGGGCCTCCTGCAGATAATTCACTTTGGTTTATTGCGCTATCTCTAATAGCACCCGAGATATCACCAGATATATATTGGATTTTTCCCTGACCCTGAGTGTCCGGCCCCATGAGACGGTGGTTTTCTCGGACACTGGTGGTCCGAGGTCGTTCCCGCTGCACAGATGCATGCGCCAGGGCCTCCTGCAGATAATTCACTTTGGATTATTGCGCTATCTCTAATAGCACCCCAGATATCAACAGATATATATTGGATTTTCCCCTGACCCTGAGTGTCCGGCCCCATGAGACGGTGGTTTTCTCGGCCCCTGGTGGTCCGAGGTCGTTCCCGCTGGCCAGATTCATGCGGCAGGCCTCCTACAGACAATGCACTTTGGTTTATTGCGCTATGTCTAATAGCACCCGAGATATCACCAGATATATATTGGATTTTTCCCTGACCCTGAGTGTCCGGCCACATGAGACGGTGGTTTTCTCGGCCCCTGGTGGTCCGAGGTCGTTCCCGCTGCCCAGATTCATGCGCCAGGGCCTCCTACGGACCATGCACTTTGATTTATTGCGCTATCTCTAATAGCACACGAGATATCAACAGATATATATTGGATTTTCCCCTGACCCTGAGTGTCCGGCCCCATGAGACGGTGGTTTTCTCGACCCCTGGTGGTCCGAGGTCGTTCCCGCTGGCCAGATTCATGCGCCAGGCCTCCTACAGACAATGCACTTTGGTTTATTGCGCTATCTCTAACACCACACGAGATATCACCAGGTATATATTGGATTTTCCCCTGACCCTGAGTGTCCTGCCCCATGTGACCGTGGTTTTCTCGGCCCCTGGTGCTCCGAGGTCGTTCCCGCTGGCCAGATTCATGCGCCAGGCCTCCTACAGACAATGCACATTGGTTTATTGCGCTATCTCTATTAGCACCCGAGATATCAGCAGATATATATTGGATTTTTCCCAGACCCTGAGTGTCCGGCCCCATGAGACGGTGGTTTTCCCGGCCCCTGGTGGTCCGAGGTCGTTCCCGCTTCACAGATGCATGCGCCAGGGCCTCCTGCAGATAATTCACTTTGGTTTATTGCGCTATCTCTAACAGCACCCGAGATATCACCAGATATATATTGGATTTTTCCCTGACCCTGAGTGTCCGGCCCCATGAGACGGTGGTTTTCTCGGCCCCTGGTGGTCCGAGGTCGTTCCCGCTGGCCAGATGCATGCGGCAGGCATCCTACAGACAATGCACTTTGGTTTATTGCGCTATGTCTAATAGCACCCGAGATATCACCAGTTATATATTGGATTTTTCCCTGATCCTGACAGTCCGGCCCCATGAGACGGTGATTTTCTCGGCCTCTGGTGGTCCGAGGACGTTCCCGCTGCCCAGATTCATGCGCCAGGGCCTCCTACAGACAATGCACTTTGATTTATTGCGCTATCTGTAATAGCACCCGAGAAAGCACCAAATATATTTTGGATTTTTCCCTGACCCTGAGTGTCCGGCCCCATGAGACGGTGGTTTTCTCGTCCCCTGGTGGTCCGAGGTCGTTCCCGCTGCACAGATTCATGCGCCAAGGCCTCCTGCAGATAATTCACTTTGGTTTATTGCGCTATCTCTAATAGCACCCGAGATATCACCAGGTATATATTGGATTTTCCCCTGACCCTGAGTGTCCGGCCCCATGTGACCGTGGTTTTCTCGGCCCCTGGTGCTCCGAGGTCGTTCCCGCTGGCCAGATTCATGCGCCAGGCCTCCTACAGACAATGCACGTTGGTTTATTGCGCTATCTCTATTAGCACCCGAGATATCAGCAGATATATATTGGATTTTTCCCTGACCCTGAGTGTCCGGCCCCATGAGACGGTGGTTTTCCCGGCCCCTGGTGGTCCGAGGTCGTTCCCGCTTCACAGATGCATGCGCCAGGGCCTCCTGCAGATAATTCACTTTGGTTTATTGCGCTATCTCTAATAGCACCCGAGATATCACCAGATATATATTGGATTTTTCCCTGATCCTGAGTGTCCGGCCCCATGAGACGGTGGTTTTCTCGGCCCCTGGTGGTCCGAGGTCGTTCCCGCTTCACAGATACATGCACCAGGACCTCCTGCAGACAATGCACTTTGATTTATCGCGCAATCTGTAATAGAACCCGAGATATTACCAGATATATGCTGGATTATTACATGACATTGGGTGACGGATACCGAAAATATGTAATTTTCTCGGCCCCTGGTGGTCCGATGTCGTCCCTGCTGTACAGATTAATGCGCAGGGGCCTCCTACGGACAATGCACTTCGATTTATTGCGCTATCTCTAATAGCACCCGAGATATCACCAGATATATATTGGATTTTTCCCTGACCCTGAGTGTCCGGCCCCATGAGACGATGGTTTTCTCGGCCCCTGGTGGTCCGAGGTCGTTCCCGCTGCACAGATGCATGCGCCAGGGCCTCCTGCAGATAATTCACTTTGGATTATTGCGCTATCTCTAATAGCACCCGGGATATCACCAGATATATATTGGATTTTCCCCTGACCCTGAGTGTCCGGCCCCGTGAGACGGTGGTTTTCTCGGCCCCTGGTGGTCCGAGGTCGTTCCCGCTGCACAGATTCATGCGCCAGGGCCTCCTACAGACAATGCACTTTGATTTATTGCGCTATCTCTAATAGCACCCGAGATATCACCAGATGTGTATTGGATTTTTCCCCGTCTCTGAGCGTCCGGCCCCATGAGACGGTGGTTTTCTCGGCTCCTGGTGGTCCGAGGTCGTTCCCGCTGCACAGATTCATGCGCCAGGGCCTCCTACAGACAATGCACTTTGATTTATTGCGCTATCTGTAATAGCACCCGAGATATCACTAGATATATATTGGATTTTTACATGACCCTGAGTGTCCGGCCCCATGAGACGGTGGTTTTCTCGTCCCGTGGTGGTCCGAGATCGTTCCCGCTGCACAGATTCATGCGCCAGGGCCTCCTACAGACAATGCACTTTGATTTATTGCGCAATCTGTAATAGCACCCGAGATATCACCAGATATATGCTGGATTTTTACATGACCTTGGGTGACGGATTCCGAATATCTGTAATTTTCTCGGCCCCTGGTGGTCCGAGGTCGTTCCTGCTGCACAGATTCATTCGCCAGTGCCTTCTGGAGACAATGCACTTTGATTTATTGCGCTATCTCTAATAGCACCCGAGATAACACCAGATATATATTGGATTTTTCCCTGATCCTGACAGTCCGGCCCCATGAGACGGTGATTTTCTCGGCCCCTGGTGGTCCGAGGTCGTTCCCGCTGAACGGATTCATGCGCCAGGGCTTCCTGCAGACAATGCACTTTGATTTATCGCGCTATCTGCAATAGCACCTGAGATATCATCAGATATATATTAGATTTTTCCCTGACCCTGAGTGTCCGGCCCCATGAGACGGTGGTTTTCTCGGCCCCTGGTGGTCCGAGGTCGTTCCCGCTGCACAGATTCATGCGCCAGTGCCTTCTGGAGACAATGCACTTTGATTTATTGCGCTATCTCTAATAGCACCCGAGATATCACCAGATATATATTGGATTTTTCCCTGACCCTGAATGCCCGGCCCCATGAGACGGTGGTTTTCTCGGCCCCTGGTGGTCCGAGGTCGTTCCCGCTGGCCAGATGCATGCGGCAGGCATCCTACAGACAATGCACTTTGGTTTATTGCGCTATGTCTAATAGCACCCGAGATATCACCAGTTATATATTGGATTTTTCCCTGACCCTGAGTGTCCGGCCCCATGAGACGGTGGTTTTCTCGGCCCCTGGTAGTCCGAGGTCGTTCCCGCTGGCCAGATTCATGCGCCAGGGCCTCCTACAGACAATGCACATTGGTTTATTGCGCTATCTCTATTAGCACCCGAGATATCAGCAGATATATATTGGATTTTTCCCTGACCCTGAGTGTCCGGCCCCATGAGACGGTGGTTTTCCCGGCCCCTGGTGGTCCGAGGTCGTTCCCGCTTCACAGATGCATGCGCCAGGGCCTCCTGCAGATAATTCACTTTGGTTTATTGCGCTATCTCTAATAGCACCCGAGATATCACCAGATATATATTGGATTTTTCCCTGACCCTGAGTGTCCGGCCCCATGAGACGGTGGTTTTCTCGGACACTGGTGGTCCGAGGTCGTTCCCGCTGCACAGATGCATGCGCCAGGGCCTCCTGCAGATAATTCACTTTGGATTATTGCGCTATCTCTAATAGCACCCCAGATATCAACAGATATATATTGGATTTTCCCCTGACCCTGAGTGTCCGGCCCCATGAGACGGTGGTTTTCTCGGCCCCTGGTGGTCCGAGGTCGTTCCCGCTGGCCAGATTCATGCGGCAGGCCTCCTACAGACAATGCACTTTGGTTTATTGCGCTATGTCTAATAGCACCCGAGATATCACCAGATATATATTGGATTTTTCCCTGACCCTGAGTGTCCGGCCACATGAGACGGTGGTTTTCTCGGCCCCTGGTGGTCCGAGGTCGTTCCCGCTGCCCAGATTCATGCGCCAGGGCCTCCTACGGACCATGCACTTTGATTTATTGCGCTATCTCTAATAGCACACGAGATATCAACAGATATATATTGGATTTTCCCCTGACCCTGAGTGTCCGGCCCCATGAGACGGTGGTTTTCTCGACCCCTGGTGGTCCGAGGTCGTTCCCGCTGGCCAGATTCATGCGCCAGGCCTCCTACAGACAATGCACTTTGGTTTATTGCGCTATCTCTAACACCACACGAGATATCACCAGGTATATATTGGATTTTCCCCTGACCCTGAGTGTCCTGCCCCATGTGACCGTGGTTTTCTCGGCCCCTGGTGCTCCGAGGTCGTTCCCGCTGGCCAGATTCATGCGCCAGGCCTCCTACAGACAATGCACATTGGTTTATTGCGCTATCTCTATTAGCACCCGAGATATCAGCAGATATATATTGGATTTTTCCCAGACCCTGAGTGTCCGGCCCCATGAGACGGTGGTTTTCCCGGCCACTGGTGGTCCGAGGTCGTTCCCGCTTCACAGATGCATGCGCCAGGGCCTCCTGCAGATAATTCACTTTGGTTTATTGCGCTATCTCTAACAGCACCCGAGATATCACCAGATATATATTGGATTTTTCCCTGACCCTGAGTGTCCGGCCCCATGAGACGGTGGTTTTCTCGGCCCCTGGTGGTCCGAGGTCGTTCCCGCTGGCCAGATGCATGCGGCAGGCATCCTACAGACAATGCACTTTGGTTTATTGCGCTATGTCTAATAGCACCCGAGATATCACCAGTTATATATTGGATTTTTCCCTGATCCTGACAGTCCGGCCCCATGAGACGGTGATTTTCTCGGCCTCTGGTGGTCCGAGGACGTTCCCGCTGCCCAGATTCATGCGCCAGGGCCTCCTACAGACAATGCACTTTGATTTATTGCGCTATCTGTAATAGCACCCGAGAAAGCACCAAATATATTTTGGATTTTTCCCTGACCCTGAGTGTCCGGCCCCATGAGACGGTGGTTTTCTCGTCCCCTGGTGGTCCGAGGTCGTTCCCGCTGCACAGATTCATGCGCCAAGGCCTCCTGCAGATAATTCACTTTGGTTTATTGCGCTATCTCTAATAGCACCCGAGATATCACCAGATATATATTGGATTTTCCCCTGACCCAGAGTGTCCGGCCCCATGTGACGGTGGTTTTCTCGGCCCCTTGTGGTCCGAGGTCGTTCCCGCTGCACAGATTCATGCGCCAGTGCCTCCTGCAGACAATGCATTTTGATTTATTGCGCTATCTGTAATAGCACCCGAGATATCACCAGATATATATTGGATTTTCCCCTGACCCTGAGTGACCGGCCCCATGAGACGGTGGTTTTCTCGGCCCCCGGTGGTCCGAGGTCGTCCCGCTGCACAGATTCATGCGCCAGGGCCTCCTACAGACAATGCACTTTGATTTATTGCGCTATCTGTAATAGCACCCGAGATATCACCAGATATATATTGGATTTTTCCCTGACCCTGAGTTTCCAGTCCCATGAGACGGTGGTTGTCTCGGCCCCTGGTGGTCCGAGGTCGTTCCCGCTGCACAGATTCATGCGCCAGGGCCTCCTGCAGATAATTCACTCTGGTTGTTTGCGCTACCTCTAATAGCACCCGAGATATCACCAGATATATATTGGATTTTCCCCTGACCCTGAGCGTCCGGCCCCATGAGACTGTGGTTTTCTCTGCCCCTGGTTGTCCGAGGTCGTTCCCGCTGCACAGATTCATGCGCCAGGGCCCCCTACAGACAATGCACTTTGATTTATTGCGCTATCTGTAATAGCACCCGAGAAAGCACCATATATATGCTGGATTTTTACATGACCCTGAGTGAGCGGCCCGTGAAACGGTGGTTTTCTCGGCCCCTGGTGGTCCGCGGTCGATCCTGCTACACAGATTCATGCGCCAGGGCCTCCTGCAGACAATGCACTTTGATTTATTGCGCCATCTGTAATAGCACCCGAGATATCACCAGATATATATTGGATTTTCCCCTGACCCTGAGTGTCCGGCCCCATGAGACGGTGGTTTTCTCGTCCCCTGGTGGTCCGAGGTCGTTCCCGCTGCACAGATTCATGCGCCAGGGCCTCCTGCAGATAATTCACTTTGGTTTATTGCGCTATCTCTAATAGCACCCGAGATATCACCAGATATATATTGGATTTTCCCCTGACCCAGAGTGTCCGGCCACATGAGACGGTGGTTTTCTCGGCCCCTGGTGGTCCGAGGTCGTTCCCGCTGCCCAGATTCATGCGCCAGGGCCTCCTACGGACCATGCACTTTGATTTATTGCGCTATCTCTAATAGCACACGAGATATCAACAGATATATATTGGATTTTCCCCTGACCCTGAGTGTCCGGCCCCATGAGACGGTGGTTTTCTCGACCCCTGGTGGTCCGAGGTCGTTCCCGCTGGCCAGATTCATGCGCCAGGCCTCCTACAGACAATGCACTTTGGTTTATTGCGCTATCTCTAACACCACACGAGATATCACCAGGTATATATTGGATTTTCCCCTGACCCTGAGTGTCCGGCCCCATGTGACCGTGGTTTTCTCGGCCCCTGGTGCTCCGAGGTCGTTCCCGCTGGCCAGATTCATGCGCCAGGCCTCCTACAGACAATGCACATTGGTTTATTGCGCTATCTCTATTAGCACCCGAGATATCAGCAGATATATATTGGATTTTTCCCTGACCCTGAGTGTCCGGCCCCATGAGACGGTGGTTTTCCCGGCCCCTGGTGGTCCGAGGTCGTTCCCGCTTCACAGATGCATGCGCCAGGGCCTCCTGCAGATAATTCACTTTGGTTTATTGCGCTATCTCTAATAGCACCCGAGATATCACCAGATATATATTGGATTTTTCCCTGACCCTGAGTGTCCGGCCCCATGAGACGGTGGTTTTCTCGGCCCCTGGTGGTCCGAGGTCGTTCCCGCTTCACAGATACATGCACCAGGACCTCCTGCAGACAATGCACTTTGATTTATCGCGCAATCTGTAATAGAACCCGAGATATTACCAGATATATGCTGGATTATTACATGACATTGGGTGACGGATACCGAAAATATGTAATTTTCTCGGCCCCTGGTGGTCCGATGTCGTCCCTGCTGTACAGATTAATGCGCAGGGGCCTCCTACGGACAATGCACTTCGATTTATTGCGCTATCTCTAATAGCACCCGAGATATCACCAGATATATATTGGATTTTTCCCTGACCCTGAGTGTCCGGCCCCATGAGACGATGGTTTTCTCGGCCCCTGGTGGTCCGAGGTCGTTCCCGCTGCACAGATGCATGCGCCAGGGCCTCCTGCAGATAATTCACTTTGGATTATTGCGCTATCTCTAATAGCACCCGGGATATCACCAGATATATATTGGATTTTCCCCTGACCCTGAGTGTCCGGCCCCGTGAGACGGTGGTTTTCTCGGCCCCTGGTGGTCCGAGGTCGTTCCCGCTGCACAGATTCATGCGCCAGGGCCTCCTACAGACAATGCACTTTGATTTATTGCGCTATCTCTAATAGCACCCGAGATATCACCAGATGTGTATTGGATTTTTCCCCGTCTCTGAGCGTCCGGCCCCATGAGACGGTGGTTTTCTCGGCTCCTGGTGGTCCGAGGTCGTTCCCGCTGCACAGATTCATGCGCCAGGGCCTCCTACAGACAATGCACTTTGATTTATTGCGCTATCTGTAATAGCACCCGAGATATCACTAGATATATATTGGATTTTTACATGACCCTGAGTGTCCGGCCCCATGAGACGGTGGTTTTCTCGTCCCGTGGTGGTCCGAGATCGTTCCCGCTGCACAGATTCATGCGCCAGGGCCTCCTACAGACAATGCACTTTGATTTATTGCGCAATCTGTAATAGCACCCGAGATATCACCAGATATATGCTGGATTTTTACATGACCTTGGGTGACGGATTCCGAATATCTGTAATTTTCTCGGCCCCTGGTGGTCCGAGGTCGTTCCTGCTGCACAGATTCATTCGCCAGTGCCTTCTGGAGACAATGCACTTTGATTTATTGCGCTATCTCTAATAGCACCCGAGATAACACCAGATATATATTGGATTTTTCCCTGATCCTGACAGTCCGGCCCCATGAGACGGTGATTTTCTCGGCCCCTGGTGGTCCGAGGTCGTTCCCGCTGAACGGATTCATGCGCCAGGGCTTCCTGCAGACAATGCACTTTGATTTATCGCGCTATCTGCAATAGCACCTGAGATATCATCAGATATATATTAGATTTTTCCCTGACCCTGAGTGTCCGGCCCCATGAGACGGTGGTTTTCTCGGCCCCTGGTGGTCCGAGGTCGTTCCCGCTGCACAGATTCATGCGCCAGTGCCTTCTGGAGACAATGCACTTTGATTTATTGCGCTATCTCTAATAGCACCCGAGATATCACCAGATATATATTGGATTTTTCCCTGACCCTGAATGCCCGGCCCCATGAGACGGTGGTTTTCTCGGCCCCTGGTGGTCCGAGGTCGTTCCCGCTGGCCAGATGCATGCGGCAGGCATCCTACAGACAATGCACTTTGGTTTATTGCGCTATGTCTAATAGCACCCGAGATATCACCAGTTATATATTGGATTTTTCCCTGACCCTGAGTGTCCGGCCCCATGAGACGGTGGTTTTCTCGGCCCCTGGTAGTCCGAGGTCGTTCCCGCTGGCCAGATTCATGCGCCAGGGCCTCCTACAGACAATGCACATTGGTTTATTGCGCTATCTCTATTAGCACCCGAGATATCAGCAGATATATATTGGATTTTTCCCTGACCCTGAGTGTCCGGCCCCATGAGACGGTGGTTTTCCCGGCCCCTGGTGGTCCGAGGTCGTTCCCGCTTCACAGATGCATGCGCCAGGGCCTCCTGCAGATAATTCACTTTGGTTTATTGCGCTATCTCTAATAGCACCCGAGATATCACCAGATATATATTGGATTTTTCCCTGACCCTGAGTGTCCGGCCCCATGAGACGGTGGTTTTCTCGGACACTGGTGGTCCGAGGTCGTTCCCGCTGCACAGATGCATGCGCCAGGGCCTCCTGCAGATAATTCACTTTGGATTATTGCGCTATCTCTAATAGCACCCCAGATATCAACAGATATATATTGGATTTTCCCCTGACCCTGAGTGTCCGGCCCCATGAGACGGTGGTTTTCTCGGCCCCTGGTGGTCCGAGGTCGTTCCCGCTGGCCAGATTCATGCGGCAGGCCTCCTACAGACAATGCACTTTGGTTTATTGCGCTATGTCTAATAGCACCCGAGATATCACCAGATATATATTGGATTTTTCCCTGACCCTGAGTGTCCGGCCACATGAGACGGTGGTTTTCTCGGCCCCTGGTGGTCCGAGGTCGTTCCCGCTGCCCAGATTCATGCGCCAGGGCCTCCTACGGACCATGCACTTTGATTTATTGCGCTATCTCTAATAGCACACGAGATATCAACAGATATATATTGGATTTTCCCCTGACCCTGAGTGTCCGGCCCCATGAGACGGTGGTTTTCTCGACCCCTGGTGGTCCGAGGTCGTTCCCGCTGGCCAGATTCATGCGCCAGGCCTCCTACAGACAATGCACTTTGGTTTATTGCGCTATCTCTAACACCACACGAGATATCACCAGGTATATATTGGATTTTCCCCTGACCCTGAGTGTCCTGCCCCATGTGACCGTGGTTTTCTCGGCCCCTGGTGCTCCGAGGTCGTTCCCGCTGGCCAGATTCATGCGCCAGGCCTCCTACAGACAATGCACATTGGTTTATTGCGCTATCTCTATTAGCACCCGAGATATCAGCAGATATATATTGGATTTTTCCCAGACCCTGAGTGTCCGGCCCCATGAGACGGTGGTTTTCCCGGCCCCTGGTGGTCCGAGGTCGTTCCCGCTTCACAGATGCATGCGCCAGGGCCTCCTGCAGATAATTCACTTTGGTTTATTGCGCTATCTCTAACAGCACCCGAGATATCACCAGATATATATTGGATTTTTCCCTGACCCTGAGTGTCCGGCCCCATGAGACGGTGGTTTTCTCGGCCCCTGGTGGTCCGAGGTCGTTCCCGCTGGCCAGATGCATGCGGCAGGCATCCTACAGACAATGCACTTTGGTTTATTGCGCTATGTCTAATAGCACCCGAGATATCACCAGTTATATATTGGATTTTTCCCTGATCCTGACAGTCCGGCCCCATGAGACGGTGATTTTCTCGGCCTCTGGTGGTCCGAGGACGTTCCCGCTGCCCAGATTCATGCGCCAGGGCCTCCTACAGACAATGCACTTTGATTTATTGCGCTATCTGTAATAGCACCCGAGAAAGCACCAAATATATATTGGATTTTCCCCTGACCCAGAGTGTCCGGCCCCATGTGACGGTGGTTTTCTCGGCCCCTTGTGGTCCGAGGTCGTTCCCTCTGCACAGATTCATGCGCCAGTGCCTCCTGCAGACAATGCATTTTGATTTATTGCGCTATCTGTAATAGCACCCGAGATATCACCAGATATATATTGGATTTTCCCCTGACCCTGAGTGACCGGCCCCATGAGACGGTGGTTTTCTCGGCCCCCGGTGGTCCGAGGTCGTCCCGCTGCACAGATTCATGCGCCAGGGCCTCCTACAGACAATGCACTTTGATTTATTGCGCTATCTGTAATAGCACCCGAGATATCACCAGATATATATTGGATTTTTCCCTGACCCTGAGTTTCCAGTCCCATGAGACGGTGGTTGTCTCGGCCCCTGGTGGTCCGAGGTCGTTCCCGCTGCACAGATTCATGCGCCAGGGCCTCCTGCAGATAATTCACTCTGGTTGTTTGCGCTACCTCTAATAGCACCCGAGATATCACCAGATATATATTGGATTTTCCCCTGACCCTGAGCGTCCGGCCCCATGAGACTGTGGTTTTCTCTGCCCCTGGTTGTCCGAGGTCGTTCCCGCTGCACAGATTCATGCGCCAGGGCCCCCTACAGACAATGCACTTTGATTTATTGCGCTATCTGTAATAGCACCCGAGAAAGCACCATATATATGCTGGATTTTTACATGACCCTGAGTGAGCGGCCCGTGAAACGGTGGTTTTCTCGGCCCCTGGTGGTCCGCGGTCGATCCTGCTACACAGATTCATGCGCCAGGGCCTCCTGCAGACAATGCACTTTGATTTATTGCGCCATCTGTAATAGCACCCGAGATATCACCAGATATATATTGGATTTTCCCCTGACCCTGAGTGTCCGGCCCCATGAGACGGTGGTTTTCTCGTCCCCTGGTGGTCCGAGGTCGTTCCCGCTGCACAGATTCATGCGCCAGGGCCTCCTGCAGATAATTCACTTTGGTTTATTGCGCTATCTCTAATAGCACCCGAGATATCACCAGATATATATTGGATTTTCCCCTGACCCAGAGTGTCCGGCCCCATGTGACGGTGGTTTTCTCGGCCCCTGGTGGTCCGAGGTCGTTCCCGCTGCACAGATTCATGCGCCAGGGCCTCCTGCAGACAATGCATTTTGATTTATTGCGCTATCTGTAATAGCACCCGAGATATCACCAGATATATATTGGATTTTCCCCTGACCCTGAGTGTCCGGCCCCATGAGACGGTGGTTTTCTCGGCCCCTGGTGGTCCGAGGTCGTTCCCGCTGGCCAGATTCATGCGGCAGGCCTCCTACAGACAATGCACTTTGGTTTATTGCGCTATGTCTATTAGCACCCGAGATATCACCAGATATAGATTGGATTTTTCCCTGACCCTGAGTGTCCGGCCACATGAGACGGTGGTTTTCTCGGCCCCTGGTGGTCCGAGGTCGTTCCCGCTGCCCAGATTCATGCGCCAGGGCCTCCTACAGACCATGCACTTTGATTTATTGCGCTATCTCTAATAGCACACGAGATATCAACAGATATATATTGGATTTTCCCCTGACCCTGAGTGTCCGGCCCCATGAGACTGTGGTTTTCTCTGCCCCTGGTGGTCCGAGGTCGTTCCCGCTGCACAGATTCATGCGCCAGGGCCCCAGACAGACAATGCACTTTGATTTATTGCGCTATCTGTTATAGCACCCGAGATATCACCAGATATATATTGGATTTTCCCCTGACCCTGAGTGTCCGGCCCCATGAGACGGTGGTTTTCTCGGCCCCTGGTAGTCCGAGGTCGTTCCCGCTGCCCAGATTCATGCGCCAGGGCCTCCTACAGACCATGCACTTTGATTTATTGCGCTATCTCTAATAGCACCCGAGATATCAACAGATATATATTGGATTTTCCCCTGACCCTGAGTGTCCTGCCCCATGAGACGGTGGTTTTCTCGGCCCCTGGTGGTCCGAGGTCGTTCCCGCTGGCCAGATTCATGCGGCAGGCCTCCTACAGACAATGCACTTTGGTTTATTGCGCTATGTCTAATAGCACCCGAGATATCACCAGATATAGATTGGATTTTTCCCTGACCCTGAGTGTCCGGCCACATGAGACGGTGGTTTTCTCGGCCCCTGGTGGTCCGAGGTCGTTCCCGCTGCCCAGATTCATGCGCCAGGGCCTCCTACAGACCATGCACTTTGATTTATTGCGCTATCTCTAATAGCACACGAGATATCAACAGATATATATTGGATTTTCCCCTGACCCTGAGTGTCCGGCCCCATGAGACGGTGGTTTTCTCGGCCCCTGGTGGTCCGAGGTCGTTCCCGCTGGCCAGATTCATGCGCCAGGCCTCCTACAGACAATGCACTTTGGTTTATTGCGCTATCTCTAATAGCACCCGAGATATCACCAGATACATATTGGATTTTCCCCTGACCCTGAGTGTCCGGCCCTATGTGACCGTGGTTTTCTCGGCCCCTGGTGCTCCGAGGTCGTTCCCGCTGGCCAGATTCATGCGCCAGGCCTCCTACAGACAATGCACTTTGGTTTATTGCGCTATCTCTAACACCACACGAGATATCACCAGGTATATATTGGATTTTCCCCTGACCCTGAGTGTCCGGCCCCATGTGACCGTGGTTTTCTCGGCCCCTGGTGCTCCGAGGTCGTTCCCGCTGGCCAGATTCATGCGCCAGGCCTCCTACAGACAATGCACATTGGTTTATTGCGCTATCTCTATTAGCACCCGAGATATCAGCAGATATATATTGGATTTTCCCCTGACTCTGAGTGTCCGGCCCTATGAGACGGTGGTTTTCTCGGTCCCTGGTGGTCCGAGGTCGTTCCCGCTGCACAGATTCATGCGCCAGGGCTTCCTGCAGATAATTCATTTTGGTTTATTGCTCTATCTCTAATAGCACCCGAGATATCACCAGATACATATTGGATTTTCCCCTGACCCTGAGAGTCCGGCCCCATGTGACCGCGGTTTTCTCGGCCCCTGGTGCACCGAGGTCGTTCCCGCTGGCCAGATTCATGCGCCAGGCCTCCTACAGACAATGCATTTTGGTTTATTGCGCTATCTCTAACAGCACACGAGATATCACCAGGTATATATTGGATTTTCCCCTGACCCTGAGTGTCCGGCCCCATGTGACCGTGGTTTTCTCGGCCCCTGGTGCTCCGAGGTCGTTCCCGCTGCACAGATTCAGGTACCAGGGCCTCCTGCAGATAATTCACTTTGATTTATTGCGCTATCTCTAATAGCACCCGAGATATCAACAGATATATATTGGATTTTCCCCTGACCCTGAGTGTCCGGCCCCATGAGACGGTGGTTTTCTCGGCCCCTGGTGGTCCGAGGTCGTTCCCGCTGGCCAGATTCATGCGGCAGGCCTCCTACAGACAATGCACTTTGGTTTATAGCGCTATGTCTAATAGCACCCGAGATATCACCAGATATATATTGGATTTTTCCCTGACCCTGAGTGTCCGGCCCCATGAGACGGTGGTTTCCTCGGCCCCTGGTGGCCCGAGGTCGTTCCCGCTGCCCAGATTCATGCGCCAGGGCCTCCTACAGACCATGCACTTTGATTTATTGCGCTATCTCTAATAGCACCCGAGATATCAACAGATATATATTGGATTTTCCTCTGACCCTGAGCGTCCGGCCCCATGAGACTGTGGTATTCTCGGCCCCTGGTGGTCCGAGGTCGATCCCGTTGCCCCGATTCGTGCGCCATGGCCTCCTACAGACAATGCACTTTGATTTATTGCGCTATCTGTAATAGCACCCGAGATATCAACAGATATATATTGGATTTTCCCCTGATACTGAGTGTCCGGCCCTATGAGACGGTGGTTTTCTCGGTCCCTGGAGGTCCGAGGTCGTTCCCGCTGCACAGATTCATGCGCCAGGGCCTCCTGCAGATAATTCATTTGGGTTTATTGCTGTATCTCTAATAGCACCCGAGATATCTCCAGATATATATTTGATTTTCCCCGACCCTGAGTGTCCGGCCCCATGAGACGGTGGTTTTCTCGGCCCCTGGTGGTCCGAGGTCGTTCCCGCTGCACAGATTCATGTACCAGGGCCTCCTGCAGATAATTCACTTTGGTTTATTGCGCTATCTCTAATAGCACCCGAGATATCACCAGATATATATTGGATTTTCCCCTGACCCTGAGTGTCCGGCCCCATGAGACGGTGGTTTTCTCGGCCCCCGGTGGTCCGTGGTCGTCCCGCTGCACAGATTCATGCGCCAGGGCCTCCTACAGACAATGCACTTTGATTTATTGCGCTATCTGTAATAGTACCCGAGATATCACCAGATATATATTGGATTTTTCCCTGACCCTGAGTTTCCGGCCCCATGAGACGGTGGTTGTCTCGGCCCCTGGTGGTCCGCGGTCGTTCCCGCTGCACAGATTCATGCGCCAGGGCCTCCTGCAGATAATTCACTCTGGTTTTTTGTGCTATCTCTAATAGCACCCGAGATATCACCAGATATATATTGGATTTTCCCCTGACCATGAGTGTCCGGCCCAATAGGAACGGTGGTTTTCTCGGCCCCTGGTGGTCCGAGGCCATTCCCGCTGCACAGATTCATGCGCCAGGGCCGCCTACAGACAATGCACTTATATTTATTGCGCCATCTGTAATAGCACCCGAGATATCACCAGATATATATTGGATTTTCCCCTGACTCTGAGTGTCCGGCCCTATGAGACGGTGGTTTTCTCGGTCCCTGGTGGTCCGAGGTCGTTCCCGCTGCACAGATTCATGCGCCAGGGCCTCCTGCAGATAATTCATTTTGGTTTATTGCTCTATCTCTAATAGCACCCGAGATATCACCAGATATATATTTGATTTTCCCCTGACCCTGAGTGTCCGGCCCCATGAGACGGTGGTTTTCTCGGTCCCCGGTGGTCCGAGGTCGTCCCGCTGCACAGATTCATGCGCCAGGGCCTCCTACAGACAATGCACTTTGGTTTATTGCGCTATCTCTAACAGCACACGAGATATCACCAGGTATATATTGGATTTTCCCCTGACCCTGAGTGTCCGGCCCCATGTGACCGTGGTTTTCTCGGCCCCTGGTGCTCCGAGGTCGTTCCCGCTGGCCAGATTCATGCGCCAGGCCTCCTACAGACAATGCACTTTGGTTTATTGCGCTATCTCTATTAGCTCCCGAGATATCACCAGATATATATTGGATTTTTCCCTGACGCTGAGTGTCCGGCCCCATGAGACGGTGGTTTTCTCGGCCCCTGGTGGTCCGAGGTCGTTCCCGCTGGCCAGATTCATGCGCCAGGGCCTGCTACAGACAATGCATTTTGGTTTATTGCGCTATCTCTAATAGCACCCGAGATATCACCAGATACATATTAGATTTTCCCCTGACCCTGAGTGTACGGCCCCATGTGACCGTGGTTTTCTCGGCCCCTGGTTCTCCGAGGTCGTTCCCGCTGGCCAGATTCATGCGCCATGCCTCCTACACACAATGCACTTTGGTTTATTGCGCTATCTGTAATAGCACCCGAGATATCACCAGGTATATATTGGATTTTTCCCTGACCCTGAGTGTCCGGCCCCATGAGACGGTGGTTTTCTCGTCCCCTGGTGGTCGGAGGTCGTTCCCGCTGCACAGATTCATGCGCCAGGGCCTCCCGCAGATAATTCACTTTGGTTTATTGCGCTATCTCTAATAGCACCCGAGATATCACCAGATATATGCTGGATTTTTACATGACCTTGGGTGACGGATACCGAAAATCTGTAATTTTCTCGGCCCCTGGTGGTCCGAGGTCCTTCCTCCTGCACAGACTCATGCGCAAGGGCCTCCTACGGACAATGCACTTTGGTTTATTGCGTTATCTCTAATAACACCCGAGATATCACCAGATATATATTTTATTTTCTCCGAACCTGAGTGTCCGGCCCCATGAGACTGTGGTTTTCTCGGCCCCTTGTGGTCCGAGGTCGTTCCCGCTGCACAGATTCATGTACCAGGGCCTCCTGCAGATAATTCACTTTGATTTATTGCGCTATCTCTAATAGCACCCGAGATATCAACAGATATATATTGGATTTTCCCCTGACCCTGAGTGTCCGGCCCCATGAGACGGTGGTTTTCTCGGCCCCTGGTGGTCCGAGGTCGTTCCCGCTGGCCAGATTCATGCGCCAGGGCCTCCTACAGACCATGCACTTTGATTTATTGCGCTATCTCTAATAGCACCCGAGATATCAACAGATATATATTGGATTTTCCTCTGACCCTGAGCGTCCGGCCCCATGAGACTGTGGTATTCTCGGCCCCTGGTGGTCCGAGGTCGATCGCGTTGCCCCGATTCATGCGCCATGGCCTCCTACAGACAATGCACTTTGATTTATTGCGCTATCTGTAATAGCACCCGAGATATCAACAGATATATATTGGATTTTCCCCTGATACTGAGTGTCCGGCCCTATGAGACGGTGGTTTTCTCGGTCCCTGGTGGTCCGAGGTCGTTCCCGCTGCACAGATTCATGCGCCAGGGCCTCCTGCAGATAATTCATTTTGGTTTATTGCTGTATCTCTAATAGCACCCGCGATATCTCCAGATATATATTTGATTTTCCCCGACCCTGAGTGTCCGGCCCCATGAGACGGTGGTTTTCTCGGCCCCTGGTGGTCCGAGGTCGTTCCCGCTGCACAGATTCATGTACCAGTGCCTCCTGCAGATAATTCACTTTGGTTTATTGCGCTATCTCTAATAGCACCCGAGATATCACCAGATATATATTGGATTTTCCCCTGACCCTGAGTGTCCGGCCCCATGAGACGGTGGTTTTCTCGGCCCCCGGTGGTCCGAGGTCGTCCCGCTGCACAGATTCATGCGCCAGGGCCTCCTACAGACAATGCACTTTGATTTATTGCGCTATCTGTAATAGTACCCGAGATATCACCAGATATATATTGGATTTTTCCCTGACCCTGAGTTTCCGGCCCCATGAGACGGTGGTTGTCTCGGCCCCTGGTGGTCCGCGGTCGTTCCCGCTGCACAGATTCATGCGCCAGGGCCTCCTGCAGATAATTCACTCTGGTTTTTTGTGCTATCTCTAATAGCACCCGAGATATCACCAGATATATATTGGATTTTCCCCTGACCATGAGTGTCCGGCCCAATAGGAACGGTGGTTTTCTCGGCCCCTGGTGGTCCGAGGCCATTCCCGCTGCACAGATTCATGCGCCAAAGCCGCCTACAGACAATGCACTTATATTTATTGCGCCATCTGTAATAGCACCCGAGATATCACCAGATATATATTGGATTTTCCCCTGACTCTGAGTGTCCGGCCCTATGAGACGGTGGTTTTCTCGGTCCCTGGTGGTCCGAGGTCGTTCCCGCTGCACAGATTCATGCGCCAGGGCCTCCTGCAGATAATTCATTTTGGTTTATTGCTCTATCTCTAATAGCACCCGAGATATCACCAGATATATATTTGATTTTCCCCTGACCCTGAGTGTCCGGCCCCATGAGACGGTGGTTTTCTCGGCCCCCGGTGGTCCGAGGTCGTCCCGCTGCACAGATTCATGCGCCAGGGCCTCCTACAGACAATGCACTTTGGTTTATTGCGCTATCTCTAACAGCACACGAGATATCACCAGGTATATATTGGATTTTCCCCTGACCCTGAGTGTCCGGCCCCATGTGACCGTGGTTTTCTCGGCCCCTGGTGCTCCGAGGTCGTTCCCGCTGGCCAGATTCATGCGCCAGGCCTCCTACAGACAATGCACTTTGGTTTATTGCGCTATCTCTATTAGCTCCCGAGATATCACCAGATATATATTGGATTTTTCCCTGACGCTGAGTGTCCGGCCCCATGAGACGGTGGTTTTCTCGGCCCCTGGTGGTCCGAGGTCGTTCCCGCTGGCCAGATTCATGCGCCAGGGCCTGCTACAGACAATGCATTTTGGTTTATTGCGCTATCTCTAATAGCACCCGAGATATCACCAGATACATATTAGATTTTCCCCTGACCCTGAGTGTACGGCCCCATGTGACCGTGGTTTTCTCGGCCCCTGGTTCTCCGAGGTCGTTCCCGCTGGCCAGATTCATGCGCCATGCCTCCTACACACAATGCACTTTGGTTTATTGCGCTATCTGTAATAGCACCCGAGATATCACCAGGTATATATTGGATTTTTCGCTGACCCTGAGTGTCCGGCCCCATGAGACGGTGGTTTTCTCGTCCCCTGGTGGTCGGAGGTCGTTCCCGCTGCACAGATTCATGCGCCAGGGCCTCCCGCAGATAATTCACTTTGGTTTATTGCGCTATCTCTAATAGCACCCGAGATATCACCAGATATATATTGGATTTTCCACTGACCCAGAGTGTCCGGCCCCATGTGACGGTGGTTTTCTCGGCCCCTGGTGGTCCGAGGTCGTTCCCGCTGCACAGGTTCATGCGCCAGAGCCTCCTACAGACAATGCATTTTGATTTATTGCGCTATCTGTAATAGCACCCGAGATATCACCAGATATATATTGGATTTTCCCCTGACCCTGAGTGTCCGGCCCCATGAGACGGTGGTTGTCTCGGCCCCTGGTGGTCCGAGGTCGTTACCGCTGGACGGATTCATGCGCCAGGGCTTCCTACAGACAATGCACTTTGATTTATTGCGCTATCTGTAATAGCACCCGAGATATCACCAGATATATATTGGATTTTTCCCTGACCCTGAGTGTCCGGCACCATGAGACGGTGGTTTTCTCGGCCCCTGGATGTCCGAGGTCGTTCCCGCTGGCCAGATTCATGCGCCAGGGCCTGCTACAGACAATGCAATTTGATTTATTGCGCTATCTGTAATAGCACCCGAGATATCACCAGATATATATTGGATTTCTCCCTGACCCTGAGTGACCGGCCCCATGAGACGGTGGTTTTCTCGGCCCCTGGTGGTCCGAGGTCGTTCCCGCTTCACAGATGCATGCGCCAGGGCCTCCTGCAGATAATTCACTTTGGTTTATTGCGCTATCTCTAATAGCACCCGAGATATCACCAGATATATATTGGATTTTTCCCTGACCCTGAGCGTCCGGCCCCATGAGACGGTGGTTTTCTCGGCCCCTGGTGGTCCGAGGTCGTTCCCGCTCGCCAGATTCATGCGCCAGGGCCTGCTACAGACAATGCACTTTGATTTATTGCGCTATCTGTAATAGCACCCGAGATATCACCAGATATATATTGGATCTTTCCCTGACCCTTAGTGTCCGGCCCCATCAGACGGTGGTTTTCTCGGCCCCTGGTGGTCCGAGGTCGTTCCCGCTGCCCAGATTCATGCGCCAGGTCCTCCTACAGACAATGCACTTTGATTTATTGCGCTATCTGTAATAGCACCCGAGATATCAACAGATATATTTTGGATTTTTCCCAGACCCTGAGTGTCCGGCCCCATGAGACGGTGGTTTTCTCGGCCCCTGGTGGTCCGAGGTCGTTCCCGCTGGCCAGATTCATGCGCCAGGGCCTGCTACAGACAATGCACTTTGATTTATTGCGCTATCTGTAATAGCACCCGAGATATCACCAGATATATATTGGATTTTTCCCTGACCCTGAGTGTCCGGCCCCATGAGACGGTGGTTTTCACGGCCCCTGTTGGTCCGAGGTCGTTCCCGCTTCACAGATGCATGCGCCAGGGCCTCCTGCAGATAATTCACTTTGGTTTATTGCGCTATCTCTAATAGCACCCGAGATATCACCAGATATGTATTGGATTTTTCCCTGACACTGAGTGTCCGGTCCCATGAGACGTTGGTTTTCTCGTCCCCTGGTGGTCCGAGGTCGTTCCCGCTGCCCAGATTCATGCGCCAGGGCCTCCTACAGACAATGCACTTTGATTTATTGCGCTATCTGTAATAGCACCCGAGATATCAACAGATATATTTTGGATTTTTCCCAGACCCTGAGTGTCCGGCCCCATGAGACGGTGGTTTTCTCGGCCCCTGGTGGTCCGAGGTCGTTCCCGCTGCACAGGTTCATGCGCCAGAGCCTCCTACAGACAATGCATTTTGATTTATTGCGCTATCTGTAATAGCACCCGAGATATCACCAGATATATATTGGATTTTCCCCTGACCCTGAGTGTCCGGCCCCATGAGACGGTGGTTGTCTCGGCCCCTGGTGGTCCGAGGTCGTTACCGCTGGACGGATTCATGCGCCAGGGCTTCCTACAGACAATGCACTTTGATTTATTGCGCTATCTGTAATAGCACCCGAGATATCACCAGATATATATTGGATTTTTCCCTGACCCTGAGTGTCCGGCACCATGAGACGGTGGTTTTCTCGGCCCCTGGATGTCCGAGGTCGTTCCCGCTGGCCAGATTCATGCGCCAGGGCCTGCTACAGACAATGCAATTTGATTTATTGCGCTATCTGTAATAGCACCCGAGATATCACCAGATATATATTGGATTTCTCCCTGACCCTGAGTGACCGGCCCCATGAGACGGTGGTTTTCTCGGCCCCTGGTGGTCCGAGGTCGTTCCCGCTTCACAGATGCATGCGCCAGGGCCTCCTGCAGATAATTCACTTTGGTTTATTGCGCTATCTCTAATAGCACCCGAGATATCACCAGATATATATTGGATTTTTCCCTGACCCTGAGCGTCCGGCCCCATGAGACGGTGGTTTTCTCGGCCCCTGGTGGTCCGAGGTCGTTCCCGCTCGCCAGATTCATGCGCCAGGGCCTGCTACAGACAATGCACTTTGATTTATTGCGCTATCTGTAATAGCACCCGAGATATCACCAGATATATATTGGATCTTTCCCTGACCCTTAGTGTCCGGCCCCATCAGACGGTGGTTTTCTCGGCCCCTGGTGGTCCGAGGTCGTTCCCGCTGCCCAGATTCATGCGCCAGGTCCTCCTACAGACAATGCACTTTGATTTATTGCGCTATCTGTAATAGCACCCGAGATATCAACAGATATATTTTGGATTTTTCCCAGACCCTGAGTGTCCGGCCCCATGAGACGGTGGTTTTCTCGGCCCCTGGTGGTCCGAGGTCGTTCCCGCTGGCCAGATTTATGCGCCAGGGCCTGCTACAGACAATGCACTTTGATTTATTGCGCTATCTGTAATAGCACCCGAGATATCACCAGATATATATTGGATTTTTCCCTGACCCTGAGTGTCCGGCCCCATGAGACGGTGGTTTTCACGGCCCCTGTTGGTCCGAGGTCGTTCCCGCTTCACAGATGCATGCGCCAGGGCCTCCTGCAGATAATTCACTTTGGTTTATTGCGCTATCTCTAATAGCACCCGAGATATCACCAGATATATATTGGATTTTTCCCTGACCCTGAGCGTCCGGCCCCATGAGACGGTGGTTTTCTCGGCCCCTGGTGGTCCGATGTCGTTCCCGCTCGCCAGATTCATGCGCCAGGGCCTGTTACAGATAATGCACTTTGATTTATTGCGCTATCTGTAATAGCACCCGAGATATCACCAGATATGTATTGGATTTTTCCCTGACACTGAGTGTCCGGTCCCATGAGACGTTGGTTTTCTCGTCCCCTGGTGGTCCGAGGTCGTTCCCGCTGCCCAGATTCATGCGCCAGGGCCTCCTACAGACAATGCACTTTGATTTATTGCGCTATCTGTAATAGCACCCGAGATATCAACAGATATATTTTGGATTTTTCCCAGATCCTGAGTGTCCGGCCCCATGAGACGGTGGTTTTCTCGGCCCCTGGTGGTCCGAGGTCTTTCCCGCTGCACAGATTCATGCGCCAGGGCCGCCTACAGACAATGCACTTTTATTTATTGCGCCATCTGTAATAGCACCCGAGATATCACCAGATATATATTGGATTTTCCCCTGACTCTGAGTGTCCGGCCCTATGAGACGGTGGTTTTCTCGGTCCCTGGTGGTCCGAGGTCGTTCCCGCTGCACAGATTCATGCGCCAGGGCCTCCTGCAGATAATTCATTTTGGTTTATTGCTCTATCTCTAATAGCACCCGAGATATCACCAGATATATATTTGATTTTCCCCGACCCTGAGTGTCCGGCCCCATGAGACGGTGGTTTTCTCGACCCCTGGTGGTCCGAGGTCGTTCCCGCTGGCCAGATTCATGCGCCAGGCCTCCTACAGACAATGCACTTTGGTTTATTGCGCTATCTCTAACAGCACACGAGATATCACCAGGTATATATTGGATTTTCACCTGACCCTGAGTGTCCGGCCCCATGTGACCGTGGTTTTCTCGGCCCCTGGTGCTCCGAGGTCGTTCCCGCTGGCCAGATTCATCCGCCAGGGCCTCCTGCAGATAATGCACTTTGGTTTATTGCGCTGTCTATAATAGCACCCGAGAAATCACCAGATATATATTGGATTTTTACCTGACCCTGAATTCCCGGCCCCATGAGACGGTGGTTTTCTCGGCCCCTGGTGGTCCGAGGTCGTTCCCGCTGCACAGATGCATGCGCCAGGGCCTCCTACAGACAATGCACTTTGATTTATTGCGCTATCTGTAATAGCACCCGAGATATCACCAGATATGTATTGGATTTTCCCCTGACCCTGAGTGTCCGGCCCCATGAGACGGTGGTTTTCTCGGCCCCCGGTGGTCCGAGGTCGTCCCGCTGCACAGATTCATGCGCCAGGGCCTCCTACAGACAATGCACTTTGATTTATTGCGCTATCTGTAATAGCACCCGAGATATCACCAGATATATATTGGATTTTCCCCTGACCATGAGTGCCCGGCCCAATAGGAACGGTAGTGTTCTCGGCCCCTGGTGGTCCGAGGCCGTTCCCACCGCACAGATTCATGCGACAGGGCCTCCTGCAGATAATTCACTTTGGTTTATTGCGCTATCTGCAATAGCACCCGAGATATCACGAGATATATATTGGATTTTTCCCTGACCCTGAGTGTCCGGCCCCATGAGACGGTGGTTTTATCGGCCCCTGGTGGTCCGAGGTCGTTCCCGCTGCACAGATGCATGCGCCAGGGCCTCCTACAGACAATGCACTTTGATTTATTGCGCTATCTGTAATAGCACCCGGGATATCAACAGATATATTTTGGATTTTTCCCAGACCCTGAGTGTCCGGCCCCATGAGACGGTGGTTTTCTCGGCTCCTGGTGGTCCGAGGTCGTTCCCGCTGCACAGATTCATGCGACAGGGCCTCCTGCAGATAATTCACTTTGGTTTATTGCGCTATCTCTAATGGCACCCGAGATATCACCAGATATATATTGGATTTTTCCCTGACCCTGAGTGTCCGGCCCCATGAGACGGTGGTTTTCTCGGCCCCTGTTGGTCAGAGGTCGTTCCCGCAGCACAGATTCATGCGCCAGGGCCTCCTGCAGACAATGCACTTTGATTTATCGCGCTATCTCTAATAGCACCCGAGATATCACCAGATATATATTGGATTTTTCCCCGACCCTGAGTGTTCGGCCCCATGAGACGGTGGTTTTCTCGGCCCCTGGTGGTCCGATGTCTTTCCTGCTTCAAAGATTCATGCGCAAGGGCATCCTACGGACAAGGCACTTTGATTTATTGCGCTATCTCTAATAGCACCCGAGATATCACCAGATATATATTGGATTTTTCCCTGACCCTGACAGTCCGGCCCCTGGTGGTCCGAGGTCGTTCCTGCTCCACAGATTCATGCGCCCCGGCCTCCTGCGGATAATTCACTTTGGTTTATTGCGCTATCTCTAGTAGCACCCGAGATATCAACAGATATATATTGGATTTTTGCCCGACCCTGAGTGTCCGGCCCCATGTGTCGGTGGTTTTCTCGGTCCCTGGAGATCCGAGGTCGTTCCTGCTGCACAGATGCATGCGCCAGGGCCTCCTGCAGATAATTCACTTTGTTTTATCGCGCTATCTGTAATAGCACCCGAGATATCACCAGATATATATTGGATTTTTCCCCGACTCTGAGTGTTCGGCCCCATGAGACGGTGGTTTTCTAGGCCCCTGGTGGTCCGAGGTCGTTTCCGCTGCACAGATTCATGCGCCAGGGCCTACTGCAGATAATTCACTTTGGATTATCGCGCTATCTCTAATAGCACCCGAGATATCACCAGATATATATTGGATTTTTCACCGACCCTGAGCGTTCGGCCCCATGAGACGGTGGTTTTCTCTCGCCCCTGGTGGTCCGAGGTCGTTCCCGCTGCACAGATTCGTGCGCCCCGACCTCCTGCAGATAATTCACTATTGTTTTTTGCCCTATCTCCTATAGCACCCGAGATATCACCAGGTATATACTGGATTTTTACATGACCTTGGGTGACGGACACCGAAAGTCTGTAATTTTCTCGGCCCCTGGTGGTCCGAGGTCCTTCCTGATGCACAGATTCATGCGCCAGGGCCTCCTGCAGATAATTCACTTTGGTTTATTGCGCTATCTCTAATAGCACCCGAGATATCATCAGATACAGCCTGGATTTGTCCGCGACCCTGAGTGTCCGGCCAAATGAGATGGTGGTTTTCTCGGCCCCTGGTGGTCCGAGGTCGTTACCGCTGCACGGATTCATGCGCCAGGGCTTCCTACAGACAATGCACTTTGATTTATTGCGCTATCTGTAATAGCACCCGAGATATCACTAGATATATATTGGATTTTTACATGACCCAGAGCGTCCGGCCCCATGTGACGGTGGTTTTCTCGGCCCCTGGTGGTCCGAGGTCGTTCCCGCTGCACAGATGCATGCGCCAGGGCCGCCTACAGACAATGCACTTTGGTTTATTGCGCTATCTCTATTAGCACCCGAGATATCACCAGATATATATTGGATTTTCCCCTGACCCAGAGTGTCCGGCCCGGTGGGACGGTGGTTTTCTCGGCCGCTGGTGGTCCGAGGTCGTTCCCGCTGCACAGATTCATGCGCCAGATCCTCCTGCAGATAATGCACTTTGATTTATTGCGCTATCTGTAATAGCACCCGAGATATCACCAGATATATATTGGATTTTTCCCTGACCCTGGCTGTCCGGCCCCATGAGACGGTTGTTTTCCCGTCCCCTGGTGGTCCGAGGTCGTTCCCGCTGCACAGATTCATGCGCCAGGGCCTCCTGCAGATAATTCACTTTGGTTTATTGCGCTATCTCTAATAGCACCCGAGATATCACCAGATATATATTGGATTTTCCCCTGACCCAGAGTGTCCGGCCCCATGTCACGGTGGTTTTCTCGGCCCCTGGTGGTCCGAGGTCGTTCCCGCTGCACAGATTCATGCGCCAGGGCCTCCTGCAGATAATTCACTTTTGTTTATAACGCTACCTCTAATAGCACTCGAGATATCACCAGATATATATTGGATTTTCCCCTGACCCAGAGTGTCCGGCCCCATGTGACGGTGGTTTTCTCGGCCCCTGGTGGTCCGATGTCTTTCCTGCTTCAAAGATTCATGCGCAAGGGCATCCTACGGACAAGGCACTTTGATTTATTGCGCTATCTCTAATAGCACCCGAGATATCACCAGATATATATTGGATTTTTCCCTGACCCTGACAGTCCGGCCCCTGGTGGTCCGAGGTCGTTCCTGCTCCACAGATTCATGCGCCCCGGCCTCCTGCGGATAATTCACTTTGGTTTATTGCGCTATCTCTAGTAGCACCCGAGATATCACCAGATATATATTGGACTTTTGCCCGACCCTGAGTGTCCGGCCCCATGTGTCGGTGGTTTTCTCGGTCCCTGGAGATCCGAGGTCGTTCCTGCTGCACAGATGCATGCGCCAGGGCCTCCTGCAGATAATTCACTTTGTTTTATCGCGCTATCTGTAATAGCACCCGAGATATCACCAGATATATATTGGATTTTTCCCCGACTCTGAGTGTTCGGCCCCATGAGACGGTGGTTTTCTAGGCCCCTGGTGGTCCGAGGTCGTTTCCGCTGCACAGATTCATGCGCCAGGGCCTACTGCAGATAATTCACTTTGGATTATCGCGCTATCTCTAATAGCACCCGAGATATCACCAGATATATATTGGATTTTTCACCGACCCTGAGCGTTCGGCCCCATGAGACGGTGGTTTTCTCTCGCCCCTGGTGGTCCGAGGTCGTTCCCGCTGCACAGATTCGTGCGCCCCGACCTCCTGCAGATAATTCACTATTGTTTTTTGCCCTATCTCCTATAGCACCCGAGATATCACCAGGTATATACTGGATTTTTACATGACCTTGGGTGACGGACACCGAAAGTCTGTAATTTTCTCGGCCCCTGGTGGTCCGAGGTCCTTCCTGATGCACAGATTCATGCGCCAGGGCCTCCTGCAGATAATTCACTTTGGTTTATTGCGCTATCTCTAATAGCACCCGAGATATCATCAGATACAGCCTGGATTTGTCCGCGACCCTGAGTGTCCGGCCAAATGAGATGGTGGTTTTCTCGGCCCCTGGTGGTCCGAGGTCGTTACCGCTGCACGGATTCATGCGCCAGGGCTTCCTACAGACAATGCACTTTGATTTATTGCGCTATCTGTAATAGCACCCGAGATATCACTAGATATATATTGGATTTTTACATGACCCAGAGCGTCCGGCCCCATGTGACGGTGGTTTTCTCGGCCCCTGGTGGTCCGAGGTCGTTCCCGCTGCACAGATGCATGCGCCAGGGCCGCCTACAGACAATGCACTTTGGTTTATTGCGCTATCTCTATTAGCACCCGAGATATCACCAGATATATATTGGATTTTCCCCTGACCCAGAGTGTCCGGCCCGGTGGGACGGTGGTTTTCTCGGCCGCTGGTGGTCCGAGGTCGTTCCCGCTGCACAGATTCATGCGCCAGATCCTCCTGCAGATAATGCACTTTGATTTATTGCGCTATCTGTAATAGCACCCGAGATATCACCAGATATATATTGGATTTTTCCCTGACCCTGGCTGTCCGGCCCCATGAGACGGTTGTTTTCCCGTCCCCTGGTGGTCCGAGGTCGTTCCCGCTGCACAGATTCATGCGCCAGGGCCTCCTGCAGATAATTCACTTTGGTTTATTGCGCTATCTCTAATAGCACCCGAGATATCACCAGATATATATTGGATTTTCCCCTGACCCAGAGTGTCCGGCCCCATGTCACGGTGGTTTTCTCGGCCCCTGGTGGTCCGAGGTCGTTCCCGCTGCACAGATTCATGCGCCAGGGCCTCCTGCAGATAATTCACTTTTGTTTATAACGCTACCTCTAATAGCACTCGAGATATCACCAGATATATATTGGATTTTCCCCTGACCCAGAGTGTCCGGCCCCATGTGACGGTGGTTTTCTCGGCCCCTGGTGGTCCGAGGTCGTTCCCGCTGCACAGGTTCATGCGCCAGGGCCTCCTGCAGATAATGCACTTTGGTTTATTGCGCTGTCTAGAATAGCACCCGAGAAATCACCAGATATATATTGGATTTTTACATGACTTTGGGTGACGGATACCGAAAATCTGTAATTTTCTCGACCCCAGGTGGTCCGATGTCGTTCCCGCTGCCCAGATGCATGCGGCAGGGACTCCTACAGACAATGCACTTTCATTTATTGCGCTGTCTGTAATAGCACCCGAGATATCACCAGATATATATTGGATTTTTCCCTGACCCTGAGTGTCCGGCCCCATGAGACGGTGGTTTTCTCGGCCTCTGGTGGTCCGAGGTCGTTCCCGCTGCACAGATTCATGCGCCAGGGCCTCCTGCAGATAATTCACTTTTGTTTATAACGCTACCTCTAATAGCACTCGAGATATCACCAGATATATATTGGATTTTCCCCTGACCCAGAGAGTCCGGCCCCATGTGACGGTGGTTTTCTCGGCCCCTGGTGGTCCGAGGTCGTTCCCGCTGCACAGATGCATGCGCCAGGGCCTCCTGCAGATAATTCACTTTGAATTATTGCGCTATCTCTATTAGCACCCGAGATATCACCAGATATATATTGGATTTTCCCCTGACCCTGAGTGTCCGGCCCAATAGGAACGGTGGTTTTCTCGCCCCTGGTGGTCCGAGGTCGTTCCCTCCGCACAGATTCATGCGCCAGGGCCTCCTGCAGATAATTCACTTTGTCTTATTGCGCTATATGTAATAGCACCCGAGATATCACCAGATGTATATTGGATTTTTCCCTGACCCTGAGTGCCCGGCCCCATGAGACGGTGGTTTTCTCGGCCCCTGGTGGTCCGAGGTCGTTCCCGCTGCACAGATTCATGCGCCAGTGCCTGCTACAGACAATGCATTTTGGTTTATTGCGCTATCTCTAATAGCACCCGAGATATCACCAGATACATATTAGATTTTCCCCTGACCCTGAGTGTCCGGCCCCATGTGACCGTGGTTTTCTCGGCCCCTGGTGGTCCGAGGTCGTTCCCGCTTCACAGATGCATGCGCCAGGGCTTCCTACAGACAATGCACTTTGATTTATTGCGCTATCTGTAATAGCACCCGAGATATCAGCAGATATATATTGGATCTTTCCCAGACCCTGAGTGTCCGGCCCCATGAGACGGTGGTTTTCTCGACCCCTGGTGGTCCGAGGTCGTTCCCGCTGGCCAGATTCATGCGCCAGGCCTCCTACAGACAATGCACTTTGGTTTATTGCGCTATCTCTAACAGCACACGAGATATCACCAGGTATATACTGTATTTTCCCCTGACCCTGAGTGTCCGGCCCCATGTGACCGTGGTTTTCTCGGCCCCTGGTGCTCCGAGGTCGTTCCCGCTGGCCAGATTCATGCGCCAGACCTCCTACAGACAATGCACTTTGGTTTATAGCACTATCTCTATTAGCTCCCGAGATATCAGCAGATATATATTGGATTTTTCCCTGACCCTGAGTGTCCGGCCCCATGAGACGGCGGTTTTCTGGGCCCCTGGTGGTCCGAGGTCGTTCCCGCTTCACAGATGCATGCGCCAGGGCCTCCTGCAGATAATTCACTTTGGTTTATTGCGCTATCTGTAATAGCACCCGAGATATCACTAGATATATATTGGATTTTTACATGACCCTGAGTGTCCGGCCCCATGAGACGGTGGTTTTCTCGTCCCCTGGTGGTCCGAGATCGTTCCCGCTGCACAGATTCATGCGCAAGGGCCTACTACGGACAATGCACTTTGATTTATTGCGCTATCTGTAATAGCACCCGAGATATCACCAGATATATATTGGATTTTTCCCTGACCCTGAGTGTCCGGCCCCATGAGACGGTGGTTTTCTCGTCCCCTGGTGGTCCGAGGTCGTTCCCGCTGCACAGATTCATGCGCCAGGGCCTCCTGCAGATAATTCACTTTGGTTTATTGCGCTATCTCTAATAGCACCCGAGATATCACCAGATATATATTGGATTTTCCCCTGACCCAGAGTGTCCGGCCCCATGTGACGGTGGTTTTCTCGGCCCCTGGTGGTCCGAGGTCGTTCCCGCTGCACAGATTCATGCGCAAGGGCCTCCTACGGGCAATGCACATTGGTTTATTGCGCTATCTCTAATAGCACCCGTGATATCACCAGATATATATTGGATTTTTCCCTGACCCTGAGTGTCCGGCCCCATGAGACGGTGGTTTTCTCGGCCCCTGGTGGTCCGAGGTCGTTCCCGCTGCACAGATGCATGCGCCAGGGCCTCCTGCAGATAATTCGCTTTGTATTATTGCGCTATATGTAATAGCACCCGAGATATCACCAGATGTATATTGGATTTTTCCCTGACCCTGAGTGTCCGGCCCCATGAGACGGTGGTTTTCTCGGCCCCTGGTGGTCCGAGGTCGTTCCCGCTGCACAGGTTCATGCGCCAGGGCCTCCTGCAGATAATGCACTTTGGTTTATTGCGCTGTCTAGAATAGCACCCGAGAAATCACCAGATATATATTGGATTTTTACATGACTTTGGGTGACGGATACCGAAAATCTGTAATTTTCTCGACCCCAGGTGGTCCGAGGACGTTGCCGCTGCACAGACTCATGCGGCAGGGACTCCTACAGACAATGCACTTTCATTTATTGCGCTGTCTGTAATAGCACCCGAGATATCACCAGATATATATTGGATTTTACCCAGACCCTGACAGTCCGGCCCTATGAGTCGGTGGTTTTCTCGGCCCCTGGTGGTCCGAGGTCGTTCCCGCTGCACAGATTCATGCGCCAGGGCCTCCTGCAGACAAATTCACTTTGGATTATTGCGCTATCTCTAATAGCACCCGAGATATCACCAGATATATATTGGATTTTTCCCTGGCCCTGACAATCCGGCCCCATGAGACGGTGATTTTCTCGGCCCCTGGTGGTCCCAGGTCGTTCCCGCTGCACAGATTCATTCGCCAGGGCCTCCTGCAGACAATGCACTTTGATTTATTTCCCTATCTCTAATAGCACCCGAGATATCACCAGATATATATTGGATTTTTCCCTGATCCTGACCGTCCGGCTCCATGAGACAGTGATTTTCTCGGCCCCTGGTGGTCCGCGGTCTATCCCGCTGCACAGATTCATGCGCCAGGGCATCCTACAGACAATGCACTTTGATTTATTGCGCTATCTGTAATAGCACCCGAGATATCACCAGATTTATATTGGATTTTTCCCTGACCCTGACAGTCCGGCCCCATGAGACGGTGGTTTTCTCGGGCTCTCGTGGTCCGAGGTCGTTCCCGCTGCACAGATTCATGCGCCAGGGCCTCCTACAGACAATGCACTTTGATTTATTGCACTATCTGTAATAGCACCCGAGATATCACCAGATATATATTGGATTTTTCCCTGACCCTGACAGTCCGGGACCTTGTGTCGATGGTTTTCTCGGTCCCTCGTGGTCCGAGGTCGATCCCGCTGAACAGATTCATGCGCCAGGGCTTCCTGCAGACAATTCACTTTGGTTTATTGCGCTATCTGTAATAGCAGCCGAGATATCACCAGATATATGCTGAATTTTTACATGACCTTGGGTGACGGATTTCGAATATCTGTAATTTTCTCGGCCCCTGGTGGTCCGAGGTCGATCCCGCTGCACAGATTCATGCGCCAGGGCCTCCTACAGACAATGCACTTTGATTTATTGCGCTATCTGTAATAGCACCCGAGATATCACCAGATTTATATTGGATTTTTCCCTTACCCTGAGTGTCCGGCCCCATGAGACGGTGATTTTCTCGGCCCCTGGTGGTCCGAGGTCGATCCCGCTGCGCAAATTCATGCGCCAAGGCTTCCCGCAGACAATTCACTTTGGTTTATTGCGCTATCTGTAATAGCACCCGAGATATCACCAGATATATATTGGATTTTTCCCTGACCCTGACAATCCGGCCCCATGAGACGGTTATTTTCTCGGCCCCTGGTGGTCCGAGGTCGATTCCGCTGCACAGATTCATGCGCCAGGGCCTCCTATAGATAATTCACTTTGGTTTACTGCGCTATCTCTAATAGCACCCGAGATATCACCAGATATATATTGGATTTTTCCCTGGCCCTGACAATCCGGCCCCATGAGACGGTGATTTTCTCGGCCCCTGGTGGTCCGTGGGCGTTCCCGCTGCACAGATTCATGCGCTAGGGCCGGCTGCAAATAATTCACTTTGGTTTATTGCACTATCTCTAATAGCACCCGAGGTATAACCAGATATATATTGGATTTTTCCCTGACCCTGACAGTCCGGCCCCATGAGACGGTTACTTTCTCGGCCCCTGGTGGTCCGAGGTCGTTCCCGCTGCACAGATTCATGGGCCAGGGCCTTCTACAGACAATGCACTTTGATTTATTGGGCTATCTGTAATAGCACCCGAGATATCACCAGATATATATTGGATTTTTCCCCGACCCTGAGTGTCCGGCCCCATGTGTCGATGGTTTTCTCGGTCCCTCGTGGTCCGAGGTCGATCCCGCTGCACGCATTCATGCGCCAGGGCCTCCTACAGACAATGCACTTTGATTTATTGCACTATCTGTAATAGCACCCGAGCTATCACTAGATATATATTGGATTTTCCCCTGACCCTGAGTGTCCGGCCCCATGAGACGGTGGTTTTCTCGGCCCCTGGTGGTCCGAGGTCGTTCCCGCTGCCCAGATTCATGCGCCAGGGCCTCCTACAGACAATGCACTTTGATGTATTGGGCTATCTGTAATAGCTCCCGAGATATCACCAGATATATTTTGGATTTTTCCCTGACCCTGAGTGTCCGGCCCCATGAGACGGTGGTTTTCTCGGCCCCTGGTGGTCCGAGGTCGTTCCCGCTGCCCAGATTCATGTGCCAGGGCCTCCTGCAGATAATTCACATTGGTTTATTGCACTATCTCTAATAGCACCCGAGATATCAGCAGATATATATTGGATTTTCCCCTGACCCTGAGTGTCCGGCCCCATGAGACTGTGGTTTTCTCGGCCCCTGGTGGTCCGAGGTCGTTCCCGCTGCACAGAATCATGCGCGAAGGATTCCTGCTGACAATGCACTTTGATTTATCGCGCTATCTCTAATAGCACCCGAGATATCACCAGATATATAATGGATTTTTCCCTGACCCTGACAGTCCGGCTCCATGAGACGGTGGTTTTCTCGGCCCCTGGTGGTCCGAGGTCGTTCCCGCTGAACAGACTCATGCGCCAGGGCCTCCTACAGACAATGAACTTTGATTTATTGCGCTATCTGTAATAGCACCCGAGATATCACCAGATATATATTGGATTTTTCCCTGAACCTGAGTGTCCGGCTCCATGAGACGGTGGTTTTCTCGGCCCCTGGTGCTCCGAGGTCGTTCCCCCTGCACAGATGCATGCGCCAGGGCCTCCTGCAGATAATTCACTTTGGTTTATTGCGCTATCTCTAATAGCACCCGAGATATCACCAGATATATATTGGATTTTCCCCTGAGCCTGAGTGTCCGGCCCCATGAGACGGTAGTTTTATCGGCTCCTGGTGGTCCGAGGTCGTTTCCGCTGCACAGAATCATGCGCCAGGGCCTCCTACAGACAATGCACTTTGATGTATTAGGCTATCTGTAATAGCTCCCGAGATATCACCAGATATATAGTGGATTTTTCCCTGACACTGAGTGTCCGGCCCCATGAGACTGTGGTTTTCTCGGCCCCTGGTGGTCCGACGTCGTTCCCGCTGGACAGATGCATGCGCCAGGGCCTCCTGCAGATAATTCACATTGGTTTATTGCACTATCTCTAATAGCACCCGAGACATCACCAGATATATATTGGATTTTTCCCTGACCCTGAGTGTCCGGCTCCATGAGACGGTGGTTTTCTCGGCCCCTGGTGGTCCGAGGTCGTTCCCGCTGAACAGACTCATGCGCCTGGGCCTCCTACAGACAATGCACTTTGATGTATTGGGCTATCTGTAATAGCTCCCGAGATATCACCAGATATATATTGGATTTTTCCTTGACCCTGACAGTCCGGCCACATGTGTCGATGGTTTTCTCGGTCCCTCGTGGTCCGAGGTCGATCCCGCTGCACGCATTCATGCGCCAGGGCCTCCTACAGACAATGCACTTTGATTTATTGCACTATCTGTAATAGCACCCGAGCTATCACTAGATATATATTGGATTTTCCCCTGAACCTGAGTGTCCGGCCCCATGAGACGGTAGTTTTCTCGGCCCCTGGTGGTCCGAGATCGTTCCCGCTGCACAGATGCAATCGCCAGGGCCTCCTGCAGATAATTCACTTTGGTTTATTGCGCTATCTCTAATAGCACCCGAGATATCACCAGATATATATTGGATTTTCCCCTGAGCCTGAGTGTCCGGCCCCATGTGACGGTAGTTTTATCGGCTCCTGGTGGTCCGAGGTCGTTTCCGCTTCATAGAATCATGCGCCAGGGCCTCCTGCAGATAATTCACTTTGGTTTATTGCACTATCTCTAATAGCACCCGAGATATCAGCAGATATATATTGGATTTTTCCCTGACCCTGAGTGTCCGGCCCCATGAGAATGTGGTTTTCTCGGCCCCTGGTGGTCCGCGGTCGTTCCCGCTGCACAGAATCATGCGCCTTGGCCTCCTACAGACAACGCACTTTGATGTATTGGGCTATCTGTAATAGCACCCGAGATATCAGTAGATATATATTGGATTCTTCCCTGACCCTGAGTGTCCGGCCCCATGAGACGGTGGTTTTCTCGGCCCCTGGTGGTCCGAGGTCGTTCCCGCTGCACAGAATCATGCGCCAGGGCCTCCTACAGACAATGCACTTTGATGTATTGGGCTATCTGTAATAGCACCCGAGATATCACCAGATATATATTGGATTTTTCCCTGACCCTGAGTGTCCGGCCCCATGAGACGGTGGTTTTCTCGGCCCCTGGTGGTCCGAGGTCGTTCCCGCTGAACAGACTCATGCGCCTGGGCCTCCTACAGACAATGCACTTTGATGTATTGGGCAATCTGTAATAGCACCCGAGATATCACCAGATATATATTGGATTCTTCCCTGACCCTGAGTGTCCGGCCCCATGAGACGGTGGTTTTCTCGGCCCCTGGTGGTCCGAGGTCCTTCCCGCTGCCCAGATTCATGTGCCAGGGCCTCCTGCCGATAATTCACATTGGTTTATTGCGCTATCTCTAATAGCACCCGAGATATCACCAGATATATATTGGATTTTTCCCTGCCCCTGACAGTCCGGCCCCATGTGTTGATGGTTTTCTCGGTCCTTCGTGGTCCGAGGAATATCCCGCTGAACAGATTCATGCGCCAGGGCTTCCTGCAGACAATTCACTTTGGTGTATTGCGCTATCTGTAATAGCACCCGAGATATCACTAGATATATGCTGGATTTTTACATGACCTTGGGTGACGGATTGCGAATATCTGTAATTTTCTCGGCGCCTGGTGGTCCGAGGTCGTTCCTGCTGCACAGATTCAATCGCCAGTGCCTCCTACAGACAATGCACTTTGACTTATTGCGCTATCTCTAATAGCACCCGAGATATCACCAGATATATATTGGATATTTCCCTGACCCTGTCAGTCCGGCCCCATGAGACGGTGATTGTCTCGGCCCCTGGTGGTTCGAGGTCGATCCCGCTGCACAGATTCATGCGCCAGGGCCTCCTACAGACAATGCACTTTGATTTATTGCGCTATCTCTAATTGCACCCGAGATATCACCAGATATATATTGGATTTTTCCTTGACCCTGACAGTCCGGCCCCATGAGACGTGGGTTTTCTCGGCCCCTGGTGGTCCGCGGTCGTTCCCGCTGCACAGAATCATGCGCCATGGCCTCCTATAGACAATGCACTTTGATGTATTGGGCTATCTGTAATAGCACCCGAGATATCAGAAGATATATATTGGATTCTTCCCTGACCCTGAGTGTCCGGCCCCATGAGACGGTGGTTTTCTCGGCCCCTGGTGGTCCGAGGTCGTTCCCGCTGCACAGAATCATGCGCCAGGGCCTCCTACAGACAATGCACTTTGATGTATTGGGCTATCTGTAATAGCACCCGAGATATCACCAGATATATATTGGATTCTTCCCTGACCCTGAGTGTCCGGCCCCATGAGACGGTGGTTTTCTCGGACCCTGGTGGTCCGAGGTCGTTCCCGCTGCCCAGATTCATGTGCCAGGGCCTCCTGCAGATAATTCACATTGGTTTATTGCGCTAACTCTAATAGCACCCGAGATATCACCAGATATATATTGGATATTTCCCTGACCCTGACAGTCCGGCCCCATGAGACGGTGATTGTCTCGGCCCCTGGTGGTTCGAGGTCGATCCCGCTGCACAGATTCATGCGCAAGGGCCTCCTACAGACAATGCACTTTGATTTATTGCGCTATCTCTAATTGCACCCGAGATATCACCAGATATATATTGGATTTTCCCCTGAGCCTGAGTGTCCGGCCCCATGAGACGGTGGTTTTCTCGGCCCCTGGTGGTCGGAGGTCGTTCCCGCTTCCCAGATTCATGCGCCAGGGCCTCCTGCAGATAATTCACTTTAGTTTATTGCGCTATCTCTAATAGCACCCGAGATTTCACCAGATATATATTGGATTTTTCCCTGACCCTGAGTGTCCGGCTCCATGAGACGGTGGTTTTCTCGGCCCCTGGTGGTCCGAGGTCGTTCCCGCTGAACAGACTCATGCGCCTGGGCCTCCTACAGACAATGCACTTTGATGTATTGGGCTATCTGTAATAGCACCCGAGATATCACCAGATATATATTGGATTCTTCCCTGACCCTGAGTGTCCGGCCCCATGAGACGGTGGTTTTCTCGGCCCCTGGTGGTCGGAGGTCGTTCCCGCTTCCCAGACTCATGCGCCAGGGCCTCCTGCAGATACTTCACTTTAGTTTATTGCGCTATCTCTAATAGCACCCGAGATATCACCAGATATATATTGGATTTTTCCTTGACCCTGAGTGTCCGGCCCCATGAGACTGTGGTTTTCTCGGCCCCTGGTGGTCCGAGGTCGTTCCCGCTGCACAGACTCATGCGCCAGGGCCTCCTACAGACAATGAACTTTGATTTATTGCGCTATCTGTAATAGCACCCGAGATATCACCAGATATATATTGGATTCTTCCCTGACCCTGAGTGTCCGGCCCCATAAGACGTGGGTTTTCTCGGCCCCTGGTGGTCCGAGGTCGTTCCCGCTGCCCAGATTCATGTGCCAGGGCCTCCTGCAGATAATTCACATTGGTTTATTGCACTATCTCTAATAGCACCCGAGATATCACCAGATATATATTGGATTTTCCCCTGACCCTGAGTGTCCGGCCCCAGGAGAATGTGGTTTTCTCGGCCCCTGGTGGTCCGCGGTCGTTCCCGCTGCACAGAATCATGCGCCATGGCCTCCTATAGACAATGCACTTTGATGTATTGGGCTATCTGTAATAGCACCCGAGATATCAGAAGATATATATTGGATTCTTCCCTGACCCTGAGTGTCCGGCCCCATGAGACGGTGGTTTTCTCGGCCCCTGGTGGTCGGAGGTCGTTCCCGCTTCCCAGATTCATGCGCCAGGGCCTCCTGCAGATAATTCACTTTAGTTTATTGCGCTATCTCTAATAGCACCCGAGATTTCACCAGATATATATTGGATTTTTCCCTGACCCTGAGTGTCCGGCTCCATGAGACGGTGGTTTTCTCGGCCCCTGGTGGTCCGAGGTCGTTCCCGCTGCACAGAATCATGCGCCAGGGCCTCCTACAGACAATGCACTTTGATGTATTGGGCTATCTGTAATAGCACCCGAGATATCACCAGATATATATTGGATTCTTCCCTGACCCTGAGTGTCCGGCCCCATGAGACGGTGGTTTTCTCGGACCCTGGTGGTCCGAGGTCGTTCCCGCTGCCCAGATTCATGTGCCAGGGCCTCCTGCAGATAATTCACATTGGTTTATTGCGCTAACTCTAATAGCACCCGAGATATCACCAGATATATATTGGATATTTCCCTGACCCTGACAGTCCGGCCCCATGAGACGGTGATTGTCTCGGCCCCTGGTGGTTCGAGGTCGATCCCGCTGCACAGATTCATGCGCAAGGGCCTCCTACAGACAATGCACTTTGATTTATTGCGCTATCTCTAATTGCACCCGAGATATCACCAGATATATATTGGATTTTCCCCTGAGCCTGAGTGTCCGGCCCCATGAGACGGTGGTTTTCTCGGCCCCTGGTGGTCGGAGGTCGTTCCCGCTTCCCAGATTCATGCGCCAGGGCCTCCTGCAGATAATTCACTTTAGTTTATTGCGCTATCTCTAATAGCACCCGAGATTTCACCAGATATATATTGGATTCTTCCCTGACCCTGAGTGTCCGGCCCCATGAGACGGTGGTTTTCTCGGCCCCTGGTGGTCCGAGGTCGTTCCCGCTGCCCAGATTCATGTGCCAGGGCCTCCTGCCGATAATTCACATTGGTTTATTGCGCTATCTCTAATAGCACCCGAGATATCACCAGATATATATTGGATTTTTCCCTGCCCCTGACAGTCCGGCCCCATGTGTCGATGGTTTTCTCGGTCCTTCGTGGTCCGAGGAATATCCCGCCGAACAGATTCATGCGCCAGGGCTTCCTGCAGACAATTCACTTTGGTGTATTGCGCTATCTGTAATAGCACCCGAGATATCACTAGATATATGCTGGATTTTTACATGACCTTGGGTGACGGATTGCGAATATCTGTAATTTTCTCGGCGCCTGGTGGTCCGAGGTCGTTCCTGCTGCACAGATTCAATCGCCAGTGCCTCCTACAGACAATGCACTTTGACTTATTGCGCTATCTCTAATAGCACCCGAGATATCAGCAGATATATATTGGATATTTCCCTGACCCTGTCAGTCCGGCCCCATGAGACGGTGATTGTCTCGGCCCCTGGTGGTTCGAGGTCGATCCCGCTGCACAGATTCATGCGCCAGGGCCTCCTACAGACAATGCACTTTGATTTATTGCGCTATCTCTACTAGCACCCGAGATATCACCAGATATATATTGGATTTTCCCCTGACCCTGACTGTCCGGCAACATGAGACTGCGGTTTTCTCGGCCCCTGGTGGTCCGAGGTCGCTCCCGCTGCCCAGATTCATGCGCCAGGGCCTCCAGCAGATAATTCACTTTGGTTTATTGCGCTATCTCTAATAGCACCCGAGATATCACCAGATATATATTGGATTTTCCCCTGACCCTGAGTGTCCGGCCCCATGAGACTGTGGTTTTCTCGGCCCCTGGTGGTCCGAGGTCGTTCCCGCTGCACAGATTTATGCGCCAGGGCCTCCTACAGACTATGCACTTTGATTTATTGGGCTATCTGTAATAGCACCCGAGATATCACCAGATATATATTGGATTTTTCCCTGACCCTGAGTGTCCGGTCACGTGAGACGGTGGTTTTCTCGGCCCCTGGTGGTCCGATGTCGTTACCGCTGCACAGATTCATGCGCTAGGGCCTCCTGCAGACAATGCACTTTGATTTATTTCGCTATCTCTAATAACAGCCGAGATATCACCATATATATATTGCATTTTTCCTAGACCCTGACAGTCCGGCCCCATGTGTCGATGGTTTTCTGGGTCCCTCGTGGTCCGAGGTCGATCCCGCTCCACAGATTCATGCGCCAGGGCCCCCTGCAGATAATTCACTTTGATTTATTGCGCTATCTCTAATAGCACCCGAGATATCACCTGATATATATCGGATTTTTCCCTGACCCTGAGTGTCCGGCCCCATGAGACTGTAGTTTTCTCGGCCCCTGATGGTCCGAGGTCGTTCCCGCTGCACAGATTCATGCGCCAGGGCCTCCTACAAACAATGCACTTTGATTTATTGCGCTATCTGTAATAGCACCCGAGATATCACTAGATATATATTGGATTTTTCCCTGACCCTGAGTGTCCGGCCCCATGAGTCTGTAGTTTTCTCGGCCTCTGGTGGTCCGAGGTCGTTCCCGCTGCACAGATTCATGCGCCAGGGCCTCCTACAAACAATGCACTTTGATTTATTGCGCTATCTGTAATAGCACCCGAGATATCACCAGATATATATTGTATTTTTCCTTGACCCTGACACTCCGGCCGCATGTGTCGATGGTTTTCTCGGTCCCTCGTGGTCCGAGGTCGATCCCGCTGCACAGATTTATGCGCCAGGGCCCCCTGCAGATAATTCACTTTGATTTATAGCGCTATCTCTAATAGCACCCGAGATATCACCAGATATATATTGGATTTTTCCCTGACCCTGACAGTCCGGCCCTATGTGTCGATGGTTTTCTCGGTCCCTCGTGGTCCGAGGTCGATCCCGCTGCACAGATTTATGCGCCAGGGACCCCTGCAGATAATTCACTTTGGTTTATTGCGCTATCTCTAACAGCACCCGAGATATCACCAGATATATATTGGATTTTCCCCTGACCCTGACAGTACGGCCCCGTGAGACGGTGGTTTTCTCGGCCCCTGGAGGTCCGAGGTCGTTCCCGCTGCACAGATTCATGCGACAGGGCCTCCTGCAGATAATTGACTTTGGTTTATTGCGCTATCTCTAATAGCACCCGAGATATGACCAGATAAATATTGGATTTTTCCCTGACCCTGAGTGTCCGGCCCCATGCGACGGTGGTTTTCTCGGCCCCTGGTGGTCCGAGGTCGTTCCCGCTGCACAGATTCATGCGCCAGGGCTTCCTACAGACAATGCACTTTGATGTATTTTGCTATCTGTAATAGCACCGGAGATATCACCAGATATATATTGGATTTTCCCCTGACCCTGAGTGTCCGGCCCCATGCGATGGTGGTTTTCTCGGCCCCTGGTGGTCCGAGGTCGTTCCCGCTGCACAGATTCATGCGCCAGGGCCTCCTACAGACAATGCACTTTGATTTATTGCGCCATCTGTAATAGCACCCGAGATATGACCAGATATATATTGGATTTTTCCCTGACCTTGAGTGTCCGGCCCCATGAGACGGTGGTTTTCTCGGCCCCTGGTGCTCCGAGGTCGTTCCCGCTGCACAGATTCATGCGACAGGGCCTCCTACAGACTATGCACTTTGATTTATTGCGCTATCTGTAATAGCACCCGACACATCACCAGATATATAATAGATTTTTCCTTGACCCTGAGTGTCCGGCCCCATGAGACGGTGGTTTTCTCGGCCTCTGGTGGTCCGAGGTCGTTCCCGCTGCACAGATTCATGCGCCAGGGCCTCCTGTAGATAATTCACTTTGGTTTATAGCGCTATCTCTAATAGCACCCGAGATATCACCAGATATATATTGGATTTTCCCCTGACCCTGACTGTCCGGCAACATGAGACTGCGGTTTTCTCGGCCCCTGGTGGTCCGAGGTCGCTCCCGCTGCCCAGATTCATGCGCCAGGGCCTCCAGCAGATAATTCTCTTTGGTTTATTGCGCTATCTCTAATAGCACCCGAGATATCACCAGATATATATTGGATTTTCCCCTGACCCTGAGTGTCCGGCCCCATGAGACTGTGGTTTTCTCGGCCCCTGGAGGTCCGAGGTCGTTCCCGCTGCACAGATTCATGCGACAGGGCCTCCTGCAGATAATTTACTTTGGTTTATTGCGCTATCTCTAATAGCACCCGAGATATCACCAGATATATATTGGATTTTCCCCTGACCCTGAGCGTCCGGCCCCATGAGACTGTGGTTTTCTCGGCCCCTGGTGGTCCGACGTCGTTCCCGCTGCCCAGATTCATGCGCCAGGGCCTCCTGCAGATAATTCACTTTGGTTTATTGCGCTATCTCTAATAGCACCCGAGATATCACCAGATATATATTGGATTTTCCCCTGACCCTGAGTGTCCGGCCCCATGAGACTGTGGTTTTCTCGGCCCCTGGTGGTCCGATGTCGTTACCGCTGCACAGATTCATGCGCTAGGGCCTCCTGCAGACAATGCACTTTGATTTATTTCGCTATCTCTAATAACAGCCGAGATATCACCATATATATATTGCATTTTTCCTAGACCCTGACAGTCCGGCCCCATGTGTCGATGGTTTTCTGGGTCCCTCGTGGTCCGAGGTCGATCCCGCTGCACAGATTCATGCGCCAGGGCCCCCTGCAGATAATTCACTTTGATTTATTGCGCTATCTCTAATAGCACCCGAGATATCACCTGATATATATCGGATTTTTCCCTGACCCTGAGTGTCCGGCCCCATGAGACTGTAGTTTTCTCGGCCCCTGATGGTCCGAGGTCGTTCCCGCTGCACAGATTCATGCGCCAGGGCCTCCTACAAACAATGCACTTTGATTTATTGCGCTATCTGTAATAGCACCCGAGATATCACTAGATATATATTGGATTTTTCCCTGACCCTGAGTGTCCGGCCCCATGAGACTGTAGTTTTCTCGGCCTCTGGTGGTCCGAGGTCGTTCCCGCTGCACAGATTCATGCGCCAGGGCCTCCTACAAACAATGCACTTTGATTTATTGCGCTATCTGTAATAGCACCCGAGATATCACCAGATATATATTGTATTTTTCCTTGACCCTGACACTCCGGCCGCATGTGTCGATGGTTTTCTCGGTCCCTCGTGGTCCGAGGTCGATCCCGCTGCACAGATTTATGCGCCAGGGCCCCCTGCAGATAATTCACTTTGATTTATTGCGCTATCTCTAATAGCACCCGAGATATCACCAGATATATGCTGGATTTTTACATGACCTTGGGTGACGGATTCCGAATATCTATAATTTTCTCGGCCCCTGGTGGTCCGAGGTCGTTCCTGCTGCACAGATTCATTCGCCAGTGCCTCCTACAGACAATGCACTTTGATTTATTGCGCTATCTCTAATAGCACCCGAGATATCACCAGATATATGTTGGACTTTTCCCTGACCCTGACAGTCCGGCCCCATGGGACGGTGATTTTCTCGACCCCTGGTGGTCCGAGGTCGTTCCCATTGCACAGATTCATGCGCGAGGGCCTCCTACAGACAATGCACTTTGATTTTTTGCGCTATCTGTAATAGCACCCGAGATATCACCAGATATATATTGGATTTTTCCTTGACCCTGACAGTCCGGCCCCATGTGTCGATGGTTTTCTCGGTCCCTCATGGTCCGAGGTCGATCCCGCTGCACAGATTCATGCGCCAGGGCCTCCTACAGACAATGCACTTTGATTTATTGCGCTATCTCTACTAGCACCCGAGATATCACCAGATATATATTGGATTTTCCCCTGACCCTGACTGTCCGGCAACATGAGACTGCGGTTTTCTCGGCCCCTGGTGGTCCGAGGTCGCTCCCGCTGCCCAGATTCATGCGCCAGGGCCTCCAGCAGATAATTCACTTTGGTTTATTGCGCTATCTCTAATAGCACCCGAGATATCACCAGATATATATTGGATTTTCCCCTGACCCTGAGTGTCCGGCCCCATGAGACTGTGGTTTTCTCGGCCCCTGGTGGTCCGACGTCGTTCCCGCTGCCCAGATTCATGCGCCAGGGCCTCCTGCAGATAATTCACTTTGGTTTATTGCGCTATCTCTAATAGCACCCGAGATATCACCAGATATATATTGGATTTTCCCCTGACCCTGAGTGTCCGGCCCCATGAGACTGTGGTTTTCTCGGCCCCTGGTGGTCCGATGTCGTTACCGCTGCACAGATTCATGCGCTAGGGCCTCCTGCAGACAATGCACTTTGATTTATTTCGCTATCTCTAATAACAGCCGAGATATCACCATATATATATTGCATTTTTCCTAGACCCTGACAGTCCGGCCCCATGTGTCGATGGTTTTCTGGGTCCCTCGTGGTCCGAGGTCGATCCCGCTGCACAGATTCATGCGCCAGGGCCCCCTGCAGATAATTCACTTTGATTTATTGCGCTATCTCTAATAGCACCCGAGATATCACCTGATATATATCGGATTTTTCCCTGACCCTGAGTGTCCGGCCCCATGAGACTGTAGTTTTCTCGGCCCCTGATGGTCCGAGGTCGTTCCCGCTGCACAGATTCATGCGCCAGGGCCTCCTACAAACAATGCACTTTGATTTATTGCGCTATCTGTAATAGCACCCGAGATATCACTAGATATATATTGGATTTTTCCCTGACCCTGAGTGTCCGGCCCCATGAGACTGTAGTTTTCTCGGCCTCTGGTGGTCCGAGATCGTTCCCGCTGCACAGATTCATGCGCCAGGGCCTCCTACAAACAATGCACTTTGATTTATTGCGCTATCTGTAATAGCACCCGAGATATCACCAGATATATATTGTATTTTTCCTTGACCCTGACACTCCGGCCGCATGTGTCGATGGTTTTCTCGGTCCCTCGTGGTCCGAGGTCGATCCCGCTGCACAGATTTATGCGCCAGGGCCCCCTGCAGATAATTCACTTTGATTTATTGCGCTATCTCTAATAGCACCCGAGATATCACCAGATATATGCTGGATTTTTACATGACCTTGGGTGACGGATTCCGAATATCTATAATTTTCTCGGCCCCTGGTGGTCCGAGGTCGTTCCTGCTGCACAGATTCATTCGCCAGTGCCTCCTACAGACAATGCACTTTGATTTATTGCGCTATCTCTAATAGCACCCGAGATATCACCAGATATATGTTGGACTTTTCCCTGACCCTGACAGTCCGGCCCCATGGGACGGTGATTTTCTCGACCCCTGGTGGTCCGAGGTCGTTCCCATTGCACAGATTCATGCGCGAGGGCCTCCTACAGACAATGCACTTTGATTTTTTGCGCTATCTGTAATAGCACCCGAGATATCACCAGATATATATTGGATTTTTCCTTGACCCTGACAGTCCGGCCCCATGTGTCGATGGTTTTCTCGGTCCCTCATGGTCCGAGGTCGATCCCGCTGCACAGATTCATGCGCCGGGGCCTCCTGCAGACAATGCACTTTGATTTATTTCGCTATCTCTAATAGCAGCCGAGATATCACCAGATATATATAGGATTTTTCCTTGACCCTGACATTCCGGCCCCATGTGTCGATTGTTTTCTCGGTCCGTCGTGGTCCGAGGTCGATCCCGCTGCACAGATTCATGCGCCAGGGCCCCCTGCAGATAATTCACTTTGATTTATTGCGCTATCTCCAATAGCACCCGAGATATCACCAGATATATATTGGATTTTTCCCTGACCCTGACAGTCTGGCCCCATGAGACGGTGATTTTCTCGGCCCCTGGTGGTTCGAGGTCGATCCCGCTACACAGATTCATGCGCCAGGCCCTCCTACAGACAATGCACTTTGATTTATTGCGCTATCTCTAATTGCACCCCAGTTATCACCAGATATATATTGGATTTTTCCTTGACCCTGACAGTCCGGCCCCATGTGTCGATGGTTTTCTCGGTCCCTCATGAACCGAGGTCGATCCCGCTGCACAGATTCATGCGCCGGGGCCTCCTACAGACAATGCACTTTGATTGATTGCGCTATCTGTAATAGCACCCGAGATATCACTACATATATATTGGATTTTCCCCTGACCCTGAGTGTCCGGCCCCATGTGACGGTGGTTTTCTCGGGCCCTGGTGGTCCGAGATCGTTCCCGCTGCACAGATTCATGCGCCAGGGCCTCCTGCAGATAATTCACTCTGGTTTATTGCGCTATCACTAATAGCACCCGAGATATCACCAGATATATATTGGATTTTTCCCTGAACCTGAGTGTCCGGCCCCATGAGACTGTAGTTTTCTCGGCCCCTGGTGGTCCGAGGGCGTTCTCGCTGCCCAGATTCATCCGCCAGGGCCTCCTACAGACAATGCACTTTGATTTATTGCGCTATCTGTAATAGCACCCGAGATATCACCAGATATATATTGGATTTTTCCCAGACCCGTAGAGTCCGGCCCCATGAGACGGTAGTTTTCTCGGCCCCTGGTGGTCCGAGGTCGTTCCCGCTGCACAGATCCATGCGCTAGGGCCTCCTGCAGACAATGCACTTTGATTTATTTCGCTATCTCTAATAGCAGCCGAGATATCACCAGATATATATTGGATTTTTCCTTGACCCTGACAGTCCGGCCCCATGTGTCGATTGTTTTCTCGGTCCGTCGTGGTCCGAGGTCGATCCCGCTGCACAGATTCATGCGCCAGGGTCCCCTGCAGATAATTCACTTTGATTTATTGCGCTATCTCTAATAGCACCCGAGATATCACTAGATATATGCTGGATATCTACATGACCTTGGGTGACGGATTACGAATATCTGTAATTTTCTCGGCGCCTGGTGGTCCAAGGTCGATCCTGCTGCACAGATTCATTCGCCAGTGCCTCCTACAGACAATGCACTTTGATTTATTGCGCTATCTCTAATAGCACCCGAGATATCACCAGATATATATTGGATTTTCCCCTGACCCTGAGTGTCCGGCCCCATGAGACTGTGGTTTTCTCGGCCCCTGGTTGTCCGAGGTCGTTCCCTCTGCACAGATTCATGCGCCAGGGCCTCTTACAGCCAATGCACTTTGGTTTATTGCGCTATCTATAATAGCACCCGAGATATCACCAGATATATATTGGATTTTTCCCTGACCCTGAGTGTCCGACCCCACGAGACGGTGGTTTTCTCGGCCCCTGGTGGTCCGAGGTCGTTCCCGCTGCACAGATTCATGCGCCAGGGCCTCCTACAGACATTGCACTTTGATTTATTGCGCTATCTGTAATATCACCCGAGATATCACCAGACATATATTGGATTTTTCCCTGACCCTGAGTGCCCTACCCCATGAGACGGTGGTTGTCTCGGCCCCTGGTGGTCCGATGTTGTTCCCGCTGCACAGATTCATGCGCCAGGACCTCCTGCAGATAATTCACTTTGGTTTATTGTGCAATCTCTAATATCACCCGAGATATCACCAGACATATATTGGATTTTTCCCTGACCCTGAGTGCCCTACCCCATGAGACCGTGGTTGTCTCGGCCCCTGGTGGTCCGAGGTCGTTCCCGCTGCACAGATTCATGCGCCAGAACCTCCTGCAGATAATTCACTTTGGTTTATTGTGCAATCTCTAATAGCACCCGAGATATCACCAGATATATATTGGATTTTTCCCTGACCCTGAGTGTCCGGCCCCATGAGACGGTGGTTTTCTCGGCACCTGGTGGTCAGGGGTCGTTCCCGCTGCACAGATTCATGCGCCAGGGCCTCCTGCAGATAATTCACTTTGGTTTATTGCGCTATCTCTAATAGTACCCGAGATATCACCAGATATATATTGGATTTTTCCCTGAGCCTGAGTGTCCGGCCACATGTGTCGGTGGATGTCTCGGCCCCTGGTGGTCCGAGGTCGTTGCCGCTGCGCAGATTCATGCTCCAGGGCCTCCTACAGACAATGCACTTTGGTTTATTGCGCTATCTGTAATAGCACCCGAGATATCACCAGATATATATTGGATTTTTCCCTGACCCTGAGTGTCCGGCCACATGTGTCGGTGGATGTCTCGGCCCCTGGTGGTCCGAGGTCGTTCCCGCTGCACAGATTCATGCGCCAGGGCCTCCCGCAGACAAAGCACTTTGATTTATCGTGCTATATCTAATAGCACCCGAGATATCACTAGATACATACTGGATTTTTACATGACCTTTGGTGACGGATTCCGAATATCTGTAACTTTCTCGGCCCCTGGTGGTCCGAGGTCGTGCCTGCTGCACAGATTCATTCGTCAGTGCCTCCTTCAGAGAATGCACTTTGATTTATTGCGCTATCTCTAATAACACCCGAGATATAACCAGATATATATTGGATTTTTCCCTGACCCTGACAGTCCGGCTCCATGAGACGGTGATTTCCTCGTCCCCTGGTGGTCCGAGGTCGTTCCCGCTGCACAGATTCATGCGCAAGGGCCTTCCGCAGACAAAGCACACTGGTTTATTGCGCTATCTGTAATAGCACCCGAGATATCACCAGATATATACTGGATTTTTACATGACCTTGGGTGACGGATTCCGAATATCTGTAATTTTCTCGGCCCCTGGTGGTCCAAGGTCGTTCCCGCTGCACAGAATCATGCGCCAGGGCTTCCTGCAGACAATGCACTTTCATTTATCGCGCTATCTCTAATTGCACCCGAGATTTCACCAGATATATAATGGATTTTTCCCTGACCCTGTCAGTCCGGCCCCATGAGACGGTGGGTTTCTCGGCCCCTGGTGGTCCGAGGTCGTTCCCGCTGCACAGATTCATGCGCGAGGGCCTCCCGCAGACAAAGCACTCTGGTTTATTGCGCTATCTGTAATAGCACCCGAGATATCACCAGATACATATTGGATTTTCCCCTGACCCTGACAGTCCGGCCCCACGATACGGTGATTTTCTCGGCCCCTGGTGGTCCGAGGTCGTTCCCGCAGCACAGAATCATGCGCCAGGGCTTCCTGCAGGCAATGCACTTTGATTTATTGCGCTATCTCTAACAGCACCCGAGATATCACCAGATATATATTGGATTTTCCCCTGACCCTGAGTGTCCGGCCCCATGAGACTGTGGTTTTCTCAGCCCCTGGTTGTCCGAGTTCGATCCCGCTGAACAGATTCATGCGACAGGGTTTCCTGCAGACAATTCACTTTGGTTTATTGCGCTATCTGTAATAGCACCCGAGATATCACCAGATAGATGCTGGATTTTTACATGACCGTGGGTGACGGATTCCGAATATCTGTAATTTTCTCGGCCCCTGGTGGTCCGAGGTAGTTCCTGCTGCACACACTCATGCGCCAGGGCCTCCTGCAGACAATGCACTTTGATTTATTGCGCTATCTCTAATAGCACCCGAGACATCACCAGATATATATTGGATTTTTCCCCGACCCTGACTGTCCGGTCCCATGAGACTGTGGTTTTCTCGGCCCCTGGTGATCCCAGGTCGTTCCCGCTACACGGATTCATGCGCCAGGGCCTCCTGCAGATAATTCACTCTGGTTTATGGCGCTATCTCTAATAGCACCCGAGATATCACCAGATATATATTGGATTTTTCCCTGACCCTGACAGTCCGGCCCCACGATACGGTGATTTTCTCGGCCCCTGGTGGTCCGAGGTCGTTCCCGCTGCCCAGATTCATGCGTCAGGGCCTCCTACAGACAATGCACTTTAATTTATTGCGCTATCTGTAATAGCACCCGAGAAAGTACCATATATATGCTGGATTTTTAAATGACTTTGGGTGACGGACACCGAAAATCTGTAAGTTTCTCGGCCCCTGGATGGCCGACGTCGTTCCTGCTTCACAGATTCATGCGCCAGGGCCTCCTGCAGACAATGCACTTTGATTTATCGCGCTATGTGTAATAGAACCCGAGATATCACCAGATATATATTGGATTTTCCCCTGACCCTGAGTGTCCGGCCCAATGAGACGGTGGTTTTCTCGGCCCCTGGTGGTCCGAGGTCGTTCCCGCTGCACAGAATTATGCGCTAGGGCCTCCTGCAGACAATTCATTTTGATTTATCACGCTATCTGTAATAGAACCCGAGATATCACCAGATATATGCTGGATTTTTACATGACATTGGGTGACCGATACCGAAAATCTGTAATTTTCTCGGCCCCTGGTGGTCCGAGGTCGTTCCTGCTGCACAGATTCATGCGCCAGGGCCTCCTACAGACAATACACTTTGATTTATTGCGCTATCTGTAATAGCACACGAGATATCACCAGATATATATTGGATTTTTCCCTGACCCTGAGTGTCCGGCGCCATGAGACGGTGGTTTTCTCGGCCCCTGGTGGTCCGAGGTCGTTCCCGCTGCACAGAATTATGCGCTAGGGCCTCCTGCAGACAATTCATTTTGATTTATCGCGCTATCTGTAATAGCACCCAAGATATCACCAGATATATATTGGATTTTTCCCGGACCCTGAGTGTCCGGCCCCATGAGACTGTGGTTTTCTCGGCCCCTGGTGGTCCGAGGTCGTTCCCGCTGCACAGATTCATGCGCGAGGGCCTCCTACAGACAATGCACTTTGATTTATTGCGCAATCAGTAATAGCACCCGAGATATCACCAGATATATATTGGTTTTTTCCCCGACCCTGAGTGTCCGGCCCCATGAGACGATGGTTTTCGCGGCCCCTGGTGGAGCGAGGTCGTCCCCGCTGCACAGATGCATGCGCCAGGGCCTCCTGCAGATAATTCACTTTGCTTTATCGCGCTATCTCTCATAGCACCCGAGATATCACCAGATATATATTGGATTTTCCCCTGACCATGAGTGTCCGGCCCCATGAGACGGTGGTATTCTCGGCCCCTGGTGGACCGAGGTCGTTCCCGCTGCACAGATTCATGCGCCAGGGCTTCCTGCAGATAATTCACTTTGGTTTATTGCGCTATCTCGAATAGCACCCGAGATATCACCAGATATATATTGGATTTTCACCTGACCCTGAGTGTCCTGCCCCATGAGACGGTGGTTTTCTCGGCCCTATGGTGATCCGAGGTCGTTCCCGATGCACAGATGCATGCGCCAGGGCCACCTGCAGATAATTCACTTTGGTTTATTGCAATATCTGTAATAGCACCCGAGATATCACCAGATATATATTGGATTTTTCCCTGACCCTGAGTGTCCGGCCCCATGAGACTGTGGTTTTCTCGGCCCCTGGTGGTCCGAGGTCGTTCCCGCTGCACAGATTCATGCGCCAGGGCCTCCTGCAGATAATTCACTTTGGTTTATTGCGCTATCTCTAATAGCACCCGAGATATCACCAGATATATATCGGATTTTTCCCTGACCCTGAGTGTCCGGACCCATCAGACGGAGGTTTTCTTGGCCCCTGGTGGTCCGATGTCGTTCCCGCTGCACAGATGCATGCACCAGGGCCTCCTGCGGATAATTCACTTTGCTTTATCGCGCTATCACTAATAGCACCAGAGATATCACCAGATATATATTGGATTTTCCCCTGACCCTGAGTGTCCGGCCCCATGAGACTGTGGTTTTCTCGGTCCCTGGTGGTCCGAGGTCTTTCCCGCTGCACAGATTTATGCGCCAGGGCCTCCTACAGTCAATGCACTTTGATTTATTGCGCTATCTGTAATAGCACCGGAGATATCACCAGATATATATTGGATTTTTCCTTGACCCTGAGTGTCCGGTCCCATGAGACGGTGGTTTTCTCGGCCCCTGATGGTCCGAGGTCGTTCCCGCTGCACAGATTCATGCGCCAGGGCCGCCTGCAGATAATTCACTTTGGTTTATTGCGCTATCTGTAATAGCACCCGAGAAAGCACCATATATATGCTGGATTTTTACTAGACTTTTGGTGACGGATACCGAAAATCTGTAATTTTCTCGGCCCCTGGTGTTACGAGGTCGTTCCCGCTGCACAGATTCATGCGCCAGGGCCGCCTGCAGATAATTCACTTTGGTTTATTGCGCTATCTATAATAGCACCCGAGATATCACCGGGTATATATTGGATTTTCCCCTGACCCTGAGTGTCCGGCCCCATGAGACGGTGGTTTTCTCGGCCCCTGGTGGTCCGAGGTCGTTCCCGCTGCCCAGAATCAAGCACCATGGCCTCCTACAGACAATGCACTTTGATTTATTGCCCTATCTCTAATAGCACCCGAGATATCACCAGATACATATTGGTTTTATCCCCGCCCTGAGTGTCCGGCCCCATGAGACAGTGGCTTTCGCGGCCCCTGGTGGTCCGAGGTCGTTCCCGCTGCACAGATGCATGCGCCAGGGCCTCCTGCAGATAATTCACTTTGATTTATCGCGCTAACTCTAATAGCACCCGAGATATCACCAGATATATATTGGATTTTCCCCTGAACCTGAGTGTCCGGCCCCATGAGACTGTAGTTTTCTCGGCCACTGGTGGTCCGAAGTCGTTCCCGCTGCACAGATTCATGCGTCAGGGCCTCCTACAGACAATGCACTTTGATTTATTGCGCTATCTGTAATAGCACCCGAGATATCACCAGATATATGCTGAATTTTTACATGACCTTGGGTGACGGATACCGAAAATCTGTAATTTTCATGGCCCTTGGTGGTCCGAGGTCGTTGCTGCTGCACAGATTCATGCGGCAGGGCCTCCTGCAGACAATGCACTTTGATTTATCGCGCTATCTGTAATAGAACCCGAGATATCACCAGATATATATTGGATTTTTCCCTGACCCAGAGTGCCCGGCCCCATGTGTCGGTGGTTTTCTCGGCCCCTGGTGGTCCGAGGTCGATCTCGCTGCACAGATTCAGGCGCTAGGGCCTCCTGCAGACAATGCACTTTGATATATCGCGCTATCTGTAATAGCACCCGAGATATCACCAGATATATATTGGTTTTTTCCCCGACCCTGAGTGTGCGGCCCCATGAGACGGTGGTTTTCGCGGCCACTGTTGGTCCGAGGTCGTTCCCGCTGCACAGATTTATGCGCCAGGGCCTCCTACAGACAATGCACTTTGATTTATTGCGCTATCTCTAATAGCACCTGAGATATCACCAGATATATATTGGTTTTTTCCCCGACCCTGAGTGTGCGGCCCCATGAGACGGTGGTTTTCGCGGCCACTGTTGGTCCGAGGTCGTTCCCGCTGCACAGATTTATGCGACAGGGCCTCCTACAGACAATGCACTTTGATTTATTGCGCTATCTGTAATAGCACCGGAGATATCACCAGATATATATTGGATTTTTCCCTGACCCTGAGTGCCCGGCCCCCTGTGTCGGTGGTTTTCTCGGCCCCTGGTGGACCGAGGTCGTTCCTGCTGCACAGATTCATGCGCAAGGACCTCCTACGGACAATGCACTTTGATTTATTGCGCTATCTCTAATAGCACCCGAGATATCACCAGATGTATATTTGATTTTTCCCTGACCCTGAGTGTCCGGCCCCATGAGACTGTGGTTTTCTCGGCCCCTGGTGGTCCGAGGTCGTTCCCGCTGCCCAGAATCAAGCGCCAGGGCTTCCTGCAGATAATTCACTTTGGTTTATTGCGCTATCTCTAATAGCACCCGAGATATCACCAGATATATATTGGATTTTCCCCAGACACTGAGTGTCCGGCCCCATGAGACGGTGGTTTTCTCGGCCCCTGATTGTCCGAGGTCGATCTCGCTGCACAGATTCATGCGCTAGGGCCTCCTGCAGGCAATGCACTTTGATATATCGCGCTATCTGTAATAGCTCCCGAGATATCACCAGATACATATTGGTTTTATCCCCGACCCTGAGTGTCCGGCCCCATGAGACAGTGGTTTTCGCGGCCCCTGGTGGTCCGAGGTCGTTCCCGCTGCACAGATGCATGCGCCAGGGCCTCCTGCAGATAATTCACTTTGATTTATCGCGCTAACTCTAATAGCACCCGAGATATCACCAGATATATATTGGATTTTCCCCTGAACCTGAGTGTCCGGCCCCATGAGACTGTAGTTTTCTCGGCCACTGGTGGTCCGAAGTCGTTCCCGCTGCACAGACTCATGCGTCAGGGCCTCCTACAGACAATGCACTTTGATTTATTGCGCTATCTGTAATAGCACCCGAGATATCACCAGATATATGCTGGATTTTTACATGACCTTGGGTGACGGATACCGAAAATCTGTAATTTTCATGGCCCTTGGTGGTCCGAGGTCGTTGCTGCTGCACAGATTCATGCGGCAGGGCCTCCTGCAGACAATGCACTTTGATTTATCGCGCTATCTGTAATAGAACCCGAGATATCTCCAGATATATATTGGATTTTTCCCTGACCCAGAGTGCCCGGCCCCATGTGTCGGTGGTTTTCTCGGCCCCTGGTGGTCCGAGGTCGATCTCGCTGCACAGATTCAGGCGCTAGGGCCTCCTGCAGACAATGCACTTTGATATATCGCGCTATCTGTAATAGCACCCGAGATATCACCAGATATATATTGGTTTTTTCCCCGACCCTGAGTGTGCGGCCCCATGAGACGGTGGTTTTCGCGGCCACTGTTGGTCCGAGGTCGTTCCCGCTGCACAGATTTATGCGCCAGGGCCTCCTACAGACAATGCACTTTGATTTATTGCGCTATCTGTAATAGCACCGGACATATCACCAGATATATATTGGATTTTCCCCTGACCCTGAGTGTCCGGCCCCATGAGACGGTGGTTTTCTCGGCCCCTGGTGGTCCGAGGTCGTCCCCGCTGCACAGATTCATGAGCCAGGGCCTCCTGCAGATAATGCATTTTGATTTATTGCGCTATCTGTAATAGCACCCGAGATATCACCAGATATATATTGGATTTTTCCCTGACCCTGAGTGTCCGGCCCCATGAGATGGTGGTTTTCTCGGCCCCTGGTGGTCCGAGGTCGTTCCCGCTGCACAGATTCATGCGCCAGGGCCGCCTGCAGATAATTCACTTTGGTTTATTGCGCTATCTCAATTAGCACCCGAGATATCACCAGATATTTGCTGGATTTTTACATGACCTTGGGTGACGGATACCGAAAATCTGTAATTTTCTTGGCCCCTGGTGGTCCGAGGTCGTTGCTGCTGCACGGACTCATGCGCCAGGGCCTCCTGCAGACAATGCACTTTGATTTATCGCGCTATCAGTAATAGAACCCGAGATATCACCAGATATATATTGGATTTTTCCCTGACCCTGAGTGCCCGGCCCCATGTGTCGGTGGTTTTCTCGGCCCCTGATGGTCCGAGGCCGTTCCCGCTGCACAGATTCATGCGCCAGGGCCGCCTGCAGATAATTCACTTTGGTTTATTGCGCTATCTCTACTAGCACCCGACATATCACCAGATATATATTGGATTTTTCCCTGACCCAGACAGTCTGGCCCCATGAGACGGTGATTTTCTCGGTCTCTGGTGGTCCGAGGTCGTTGCCGCTGCACAGATTCATGCGCCATGGCCTCCCGCAGACAATGCACTTTGATTTATTGCGCTATCGCTAATAGCACTCGAGATATCACAAGATATATATTGGATTCTTCCCTGACCATGACAGTCCGGCCCCATGAGACGGTGATTTTCTCGGCCCCTGGTGTTCCAAGGTCGTTCCCGCTGCACAGATTCATGCGCCAGGGCATCCTACAGACAATACACTTTGGTTTATTGCGCTATCTGTAATAGCACCCGGGATATCACCAGATATATGCTGGATTTTTACATGACCTTGGGTGATGAAGTCCGAATATCTGTAATTTTCTCGGCCCCTGGTGGTCCGAGGTCGTTCCCGCAGCCCAGATTTTATGCACCAGTGCCTCCTGCAGATAATTCACTTTGGTTTATTGCGCTATCTGTAATAGCACCCGTGATATCACCAGATATATATTGGATTTTTCCCTGACCCTGAGTGTCCGGCCCCATGAGACTGTGGTTTTCTCGGCCCCTGGTGGTCCGAGGTCGTTCCCGCTGCCCAGAATCAAGCGCCAGGGCTTCCTGCAGATAATTCACTTTGGTTTATTGCGCTATCTCTAATAGCACCCGAGATATCACCAGATATATATTGGATTTTCCCCAGACACTGAGTGTCCGGCCCCATGAGACGGTGGTTTTCTCGGCCCCTGATTGTCAGAGGTCGATCTCGCTGCACAGATTCATGCGCTAGGGCCTCCTGCAGGCAATGCACTTTGATATATCGCGCTATCTGTAATAGCTCCCGAGATATCACCAGATACATATTGGTTTTATCCCCGACCCTGAGTGTCCGGCCCCATGAGACAGTGGTTTTCGCGGCCCCTGGTGGTCCGAGGTCGTTCCCGCTGCACAGATGCATGCGCCAGGGCCTCCTGCAGATAATTCACTTTGATTTATCGCGCTAACTCTAATAGCACCCGAGATATCACCAGATATATATTGGATTTTCCCCTGAACCTGAGTGTCCGGCCCCATGAGACTGTAGTTTTCTCGGCCACTGGTGGTCCGAAGTCGTTCCCGCTGCACAGACTCATGCGTCAGGGCCTCCTACAGACAATGCACTTTGATTTATTGCGCTATCTGTAATAGCACCCGAGATATCACCAGATATATGCTGGATTTTTACATGACCTTGGGTGACGGATACCGAAAATCTGTAATTTTCATGGCCCTTGGTGGTCCGAGGTCGTTGCTGCTGCACAGATTCATGCGGCAGGGCCTCCTGCAGACAATGCACTTTGATTTATCGCGCTATCTGTAATAGAACCCGAGATATCTCCAGATATATATTGGATTTTTCCCTGACCCAGAGTGCCCGGCCCCATGTGTCGGTGGTTTTCTCGGCCCCTGGTGGTCCGAGGTCGATCTCGCTGCACAGATTCAGGCGCTAGGGCCTCCTGCAGACAATGCACTTTGATATATCGCGCTATCTGTAATAGCACCCGAGATATCACCAGATATATATTGGTTTTTTCCCCGACCCTGAGTGTGCGGCCCCATGAGACGGTGGTGTTCGCGGCCACTGTTGGTCCGAGGTCGTTCCCGCTGCACAGATTTATGCGCCAGGGCCTCCTACAGACAATGCACTTTGATTTATTGCGCTATCTCTAATAGCACCCGAGATATCACCAGATATATATTGGTTTTTTCCCCGACCCTGAGTGTGCGGCCCCATGAGACGGTGGTTTTCGCGGCCACTGTTGGTCCGAGGTCGTTCCCGCTGCACAGATTTATGCGACAGGGCCTCCTACAGACAATGCACTTTGATTTATTGCGCTATCTGTAATAGCACCGGAGATATCACCAGATATATATTGGATTTTTCCCTGACCCTGAGTGCCCGGCCCCATGTGTCGGTGGTTTTCTCGGCCCCTGGTGGACCGAGGTCGTTCCTGCTGCACAGATTCATGCGCAAGGACCTCCTACGGACAATGCACTTTGATTTATTGCGCTATCTCTAATAGCACCCGAGATATCACCAGATGTATATTTGATTTTTCCCTGACCCTGAGTGTTCGGCCCCATGAGACGGTGGTTTTCTCGGCCCCTGGTGGTCCGAGGTCGTTCCCGCTGCACAGATTCATGCGCCAGGGCCGCCTGCAGATAATTCACTTTGGATTATTGCGCTATCTCTATTAGCACCCGAGATATCACCAGATATATGCTGAATTTTTACATGACCTTGGGTGACGGATACCGAAAATCTGTAATTTTCTTGGCCCCTGGTGGTCCGAGGCCGTTGCTGCTGCACAGATTCATGCGCCAGGGCCTCCTGCAGACAATGCACTTTGATTTATCGCGCTATCTGTAATAGAACCCGAGATATCACCAGATATATATTGGATTTTTCCCTGACCCTGAGTGCCCGGCCCCATTAGACGGTGGTTTTCTCGGCCCCTGGAGGTCCGAGGTCGTTCCCGCTGCCCAGATGCATGCGCCAGGGCCTCGTACAGACAATGCACTTTGATTTATTTCGCTATCTGTAATAGCACCCGAGATATCACCAGATATATATTGGTTTTTTCTCCGACCCTGAGTGTGCGGCCCCATGAGACGGTGGTTTTCGCGGCCACTGTTGGTCCGAGGTCGTTCCCGCTGCACAGATTTATGCGCCAGGGCCTCCTACAGACAATGCACTTTGATTTATTGCGCTATCTCTAATAGCACCCGAGATATCACCAGATATATATTGGATTTTTCCCTGACCCTGAGTGCCCGGCCCCATGTGTCGGTGGTTTTCTCGGCCCCTGATGGTCCGAGGTCGTTCCCGCTGCACAGATTCATGCGCCAGGGCCGCCTGCAGATAATTCACTTTGGATTATTGCGCTATCTCTAATAGCACCCGAGATATCACCAGATATATATTGGATTTTTCCCTGACCCGGAGTGCCCGGCCCCATGTGTCGGTGGTTTTCTCGGCCCCTGGTGGTCCGAGGTCGTTCCCGCTGCACAGATGCATGCGCCAGGGCCTCCTGCAGATAATTCTCTTTGATTTATCGCGCTAACTCTAATAGCACCCGAGATATCACCAGATATATATTGGATTTTCCCCTGACCCTGAGTGTCCGGCCCCATGAGACTGTAGTTTTCTCGGCCACTGGTGGTCCGAAGTCGTTCCCGCTGCACAGATTCATGCGTCAGGGCCTCCTACAGACAATGCACTTTGATTTATTGCGCTATCTGTACTAGCACCGGACATATCACCAGATATATATTGGATTTTCCCTTGACCCTGAGTGTCCGGCCCCATGAGACGGTGGTTTTCTCGGCCCCTGGTTGTCCGAGGTCGTTCCTGCTGCACAGATTCATGCGCAAGGACCTCCTACGGACAATGCACTTTGATTTATTGCGCTATCTGTAATAGAACCCGAGATATCACCAGATATATATTGGTTTTTTCCCCGACCCTGAGTGCGCGGCCCCATGAGACGGTGGTTTTCTCGGCCCCTGGTGGTCCGAGGTCGTTCCCGCAGCCCAGATTCATGCACCAGGGCCTCCTGCAGATAATTCACTTTGGTTTATTGCGCTATCTGTAATAGCAGCCGTGATATCACCAGATATATATTGGATTTTTCCCTGACCCTGAGCGTCCGGCCCCATGAGACTGTGGTTTTCTCGGCCCCTGGTGTTCCGAGGTCGTTCCCGCTGCACAGATGCATGCGCCAGGGCCACCTGCAGATAATTCACTTTGGTTTATTGCGCTATCTGTAATAGCACCCGAGATATCACCAGATATATATTGGATTTTTCCCTGACCCTGAGTGTCCGGCCCCATGAGACTGTGGTTTTCTCGGCCCCTGGTGGTCCGAGGTCGTTCCCGCTGCACAGATTTATGCGACAGGGCCTCCTACAGACAATGCACTTTGATTTATTGCGCTATCTGTAATAGCACCGGAGATATCACCAGATATATATTGGATTTTTCCCTGACCCTGAGTGCCCGGCCCCATGTGTCGGTGGTTTTCTCGGCCCCTGGTGGTCCGAGGTCGTTCCTGATGCACAGATTCATGCGCAAGGACCTCCTACGGACAATGCACTTTGATTTATTGCGCTATCTCTAATAGCACCCGAGATATCACCAGATGTATATTTGATTTTTCCCTGACCCTGAGTGTTCGGCCCCATGAGACGGTGGTTTTCTCGGCCCCTGGTGGTCCGAGGTCGTTCCCGCTGCACAGATTCATGCGCCAGGGCCGCCTGCAGATAATTCACTTTGGATTATTGCGCTATCTCTATTAGCACCCGAGATATCACCAGATATATGCTGGATTTTTACATGACCTTGGGTGACGGATACCGGAAATCTGTAATTTTCTTGCCCCTGGTGGTCCGAGGTCGTTGCTGCTGCACGGACTCATGCGCCAGGGCCTCCTGCAGACAATGCACTTTGATTTATCGCGCTATCTGTAATAGAACCCGAGATATCACCAGATATATATTGGATTCTTCCCTGACCATGACAGTCCGGCCCCATGAGACGGTGATTTTCTCGGCCCCTGGTTGTCCAAGGTCGTTCCCGCTGCACAGATTCATGCGCCAGGGCATCCTACAGACAATGCACTTTGGTTTATTGCGCTATCTGTAATAGCACCCGAGATATCACCAGATATATGCTGGATTTTTACATGACCTTGGGTGACGAATTCCGAATATCTGTAATTTTCTCGGCCCCTGGTGGTCCGAGGTCGTTCCCGCTGCCCAGATTCATGCGCCAGGGCCTCCTACAGACAATGCATTTTTATTATCGCGCTATCTGTAATAGCACCCGCGATATCACCAGATATATATTGGATTTTTCCCTGACCCTGAGTGTCCGGCCCCATGAGACGGTGGTTTTCTGGGCCCCTGGTGGTCCGAGGTCGTTCCCGCAGCCCAGATTCATGCACCAGGGCCTCCTGCAGATAATTCACTTTGGTTTATTTTGCTATCTGTAATAGCACCCGAGAAAGCACCATATATATGCTGGATTTTTACTAGACTTTTGGTGACGGATACCGAAAATCTGTAATTTTCTCGGCCCCTGGTGGTCCGAGGTCGTTCCCGCTGCACAGATTCATGCGCCAGGGCCGCCTGCAGATAATTCACTTTGGTTTAATGCGCCATCTCTAATAGCACCCGAGATATCCCCAGATGTATATCGGATTTTTCCCTGACCCTGAGTGTCCGGCCCCATGAGACGGAGGTTTACATGGCCCCTGTTGGTCCGAGGTCGTTACCGCTGCACACATGCATGCGCCAGGGCCTCCTGCAGATAATTCACATTGGTTTATTGCGATATCTATAATAGCGCCCGAGATATCACGGGATATATATTGGATTTTCCCCTGACCCTGAGTGTCCGGCCCCATGAGACGGTGGTTTTCTCGGCCCCTGGAGGTCCGAGGTCGTTCCTGCTTCACAGATTCATGCGCCAGGGCTTCCTGCAGACAATGCACTTTGATTTATCGCGCTATCTGTAATAGAACCCGAGACATCACCAGATATATGCTGGATTTTTACATGACCTTGGGTGACGAATTCCGAATATCTGTAATTTTCTCGGCCCGTGGTGGGCCGAGGTCGTTCCTGCTTCACAGATTCATGCGCCAGGGCCTCCCGCAGACAATGCACTTTGATTTATTGCGCTCTCTCTAATAGCACCCGAGATATCACCAGATATATATTGGATTTTCCCCTGACCCTGAGTGTCCGGCCCCATGAGGCGGTGGTTTTCTCGGCCCCTGGTTGTCCGAGGTCGTTCCCGCTGCACAGATGCATGCGCCAGGGCCTCCTGCAGATAATTCACTTTGATTTATCGCGCTAACTCTAATAGCTCCCGAGATATCACCAGATATATATTGGATTTTCCCCTGAGCCTGAGTGTCCGGCCCCATGAGACGGTGGTTTTCTCGGCCCCCGGTGGTCCGAGGTCGTTCCTGCTGCACAGATTTATGCGCCAGGGCCTCCTACAGACAATGCACTTTGATTTATTGCGCTATCTCTAATAGCACCCGAGATATCACCAGATATATATTGGTTTTTTCCCCGACCCTGAGTGTGCGGCCCCATGAGACGGTGGTTTTCGCGGACACTGTTGGTCCGAGGTCGTTCCCGCTGCACAGATTTATGCAACAGGGCCTCCCACAGACAATGCACTTTGATTTATTGCGCTATCTGTAATAGCACCGGAGATATAACCAGATATATATTGGATTTTCCCCTGACCCTGAGTGTCCGGCCCCATGAGACGGTAGTTTTCTCGGCCCCTGGTGGTCCGAGGTCGTTCCTGCTGCACAGATTCATGCGCAAGGACCTCCTACGGACAATGCACTTTGATTTATTGCGCTATCTCTAATAGCACCCGAGATATCAGCAGATGTATATTTGATTTTTCCCTGACCCTGAGAGTTCGGCCCCATGAGACGGTGGCTTTCCCGGCCCCTGGTGGTCCGAGGTCGTTCCCGCTGCACAGATGCATGCGCCAGGGCCTCCTGCAGATAATTCACTTTGGTTTATTGCGCTATGTCTAATAGCACCCGAGATATCACCAGATATATATTGGATTTTTCCCTGACCCTGAGTGTCCGGCCCCATGAGACGGTGGTTTTCTCGGCCCCTGGTGGTCCGAGGTCGTTCCCGCTGCACAGATTTATGCGCCAGGGCTGCCTGCAGATAATTCACTTTGGTTTATTGCGCTATCTCTATTAGCACCCGAGATATCACCAGATATATGCTGGATTTTTACATGACCCTGGGTGACGGATACCGAAAATCTGTAATTTTCTTGGGCCCTGGTGGCCCGAGGTCGTTCCCGCTGCACACATGCATGCGCCAGGGCCTCCTGCAGATAATTCACTTTGATTTATCGCGCTATCTGTAATAGAACCCGAGATATCACCAGATATATATTGGATTTTTCCCTGACCCTGAGTGCCCGGCCCCATGTGTCGGTGGTTTTCTCGGCCCCTGATGGTCCGAGGTCGTTCCCGCTGCACAGATTCATGCGCCAGGGCCTCCCGCAGACAATGCACTTTGATTTATTGCGCTATCTCTAATAGCACTCGAGATATCACCAGATATATATTGGATTCTTCCCTGACCATGACAGTCCGGCCCCATGAGACTGTGATTTTCTCGGCCCCTGGTGTTCCAAGGTCGTTCCCGCTGCACAGATTCATGCGCCAGGGCATCCTACAGACAATGCACTTTGGTTTATTGCGCTATCTGTAATAGCACCCGAGATATCACCAGATATATGCTGGATTTTTACATGACCTTGGGTGACGAATTCCGAATATCTGTAATTTTCTCGGCCCCTGGTGGTCCGAGGTCGTTCCCGCTGCCCAGATTCATGCGCCAGGGCCTCCTACAGACAATGCATTTTTATTATCGCGCTATCTGTAATAGCACCCGTGATATCACCAGATATATATTGGATTTTTCCCTGACCCTGAGTGTCCGGCCCCATGAGACGGTGGTTTTCTGGGCCCCTGGTGGTCCGAGGTCGTTCCCGCAGCCCAGATTCATGCACCAGGGCCTCCTGCAGATAATTCACTTTGGTTTATTTTGCTATCTGTAATAGCACCCGAGAAAGCACCATATATATGCTGGATTTTTACTAGACTTTTGGTGACGGATACCGAAAATCTGTAATTTTCTCGGCCCCTGGTGGTCCGAGTTCGTTCCCGCTGCACAGATTCATGCGCCAGGGCCGCCTGCAGATAATTCACTTTGGTTTAATGCGCCATCTCTAATAGCACCCGAGATATCCCCAGATGTATATCGGATTTTTCCCTGACCCTGAGTGTCCGGCCCCATGAGACGGAGGTTTACATGGCCCCTGGTGGTCCGAGGTCGTTCCCGCTGCACACATGCATGCGCCAGGGCCTCCTGCAGATAATTCACATTGGTTTATTGCGCTATCTATAATAGCGCCCGAGATATCACCGGATATACATTGGATTTTCCCCTGAGCCTGAGTGTCCGGCCCCATGAGACGGTGGTTTTCTCGGCCCCTGGAGGTCCGAGGTCGTTCCTGCTTCACAGATTCATGCGCCAGGGCTTCCTGCAGACAATGCACTTTGATTTATCGAGCTATCTGTAATAGAACCCGAGACATCACCAGATATATGCTGGATTTTTACATGACCTTGGGTGACGAATTCCGAATATCTGTAATTTTCTCGGCCCGTGGTGGGCCGAGGTCGTTCCTGCTTCACAGATTCATGCGCCAGGGCCTCCCGCAGACAATGCACTTTGATTTATTGCGCTCTCTCTAATAGCACCCGAGATATCACCAGATATATATTGGATTTTCCCCTGACCCTGAGTGTCCGGCCCCATGAGGCGGTGGTTTTCTCGGCCCCTGGTTGTCCGAGGTCGTTCCCGCTGCACAGATGCATGCGCCAGGGCCTCCTGCAGATAATTCACTTTGATTTATCGCGCTAACTCTAATAGCTCCCGAGATATCACCAGATATATATTGGATTTTCCCCTGAGCCTGAGTGTCCGGCCCCATGAGACGGTGGTTTTCTCGGCCCCCGGTGGTCCGAGGTCGTTCCTGCTGCACAGATTTATGCGCCAGGGCCTCCTACAGACAATGCACTTTGATTTATTGCGCTATCTCTAATAGCACCCGAGATATCACCAGATATATATTGGTTTTTTCCCCGACCCTGAGTGTGCGGCCCCATGAGACGGTGGTTTTCGCGGCCACTGTTGGTCCGAGGTCGTTACCGCTGCACAGATTTATGCGACAGGGCCTCCCACAGACAATGCACTTTGATTTATTGCGTTATCTGTAATAGCACCGGAGATATAACCAGATATATATTGGATTTTCCCCTGACCCTGAGTGTCCGGCCCCATGAGACGGTGGTTTTCTCGGCCCCTGGTGGTCCGAGGTCGTTCCCGCTGCACAGATTTATGCGCCAGGGCTGCCTGCAGATAATTCACTTTGGTTTATTGCGCTATCTCTATTAGCACCCGAGATATCACCAGATATATGCTGGATTTTTACATGACCCTGGGTGACGGATACCGAAAATCTGTAATTTTCTTGGGCCCTGGTGGCCCGAGGTCGTTCCCGCTGCACACATGCATGCGCCAGGGCCTCCTGCAGATAATTCACTTTGATTTATCGCGCTATCTGTAATAGAACCCGAGATATCACCAGATATATATTGGATTTTTCCCTGACCCTGAGTGCCCGGCCCCATGTGTCGGTGGTTTTCTCGGCCCCTGATGGTACGAGGTTTGTTCCCGCTGCACAGATTCATGCGCCAGGGCCTCCCGCAGACAATGCACTTTGATTTATTGCGCTATCTCTAATAGCACTCGAGATATCACCAGATATATATTGGATTCTTCCCTGACCATGACAGTCCGGCCCCATGAGACGGTGATTTTCTCGGCCCCTGGTGTTCCAAGGTCGTTCCCGCTGCACAGATTCATGCGCCAGGGCATCCTACAGACAATGCACTTTGGTTTATTGCGCTATCTGTAATAGCACCCGAGATATCACCAGATATATGCTGGATTTTTACATGACCTTGGGTGACGAATTCCGAATATCTGTAATTTTCTCGGCCCCTGGTGGTCCGAGGTCGTTCCCGCTGCCCAGATTCATGCGCCAGGGCCTCCTACAGACAATGCATTTTTATTATCGCGCTATCTGTAATAGCACCCGTGATATCACCAGATATATATTGGATTTTTCCCTGACCCTGAGTGTCCGGCCCCATGTGACGGTGGTTTTCTGGGCCCCTGGTGGTCCGAGGTCGTTCCCGCAGCCCAGATTCATGCACCAGGGCCTCCTGCAGATAATTCACTTTGGTTTATTTTGCTATCTGTAATAGCACCCGAGAAAGCACCATATATATGCTGGATTTTTACTAGACTTTTGGTGACGGATACCGAAAATCTGTAATTTTCTCGGCCCCTGGTGGTCCGAGGTCGTTCCCGCTGCACAGATTCATGCGCCAGGGCCGCCTGCAGATAATTCACTTTGGTTTAATGTGCCATCTCTAATAGCACCCGAGATATCCCCAGATGTATATCGGATTTTTCCCTGACCCTGAGTGTCCGGCCCCATGAGACGGAGGTTTACATGGCCCCTGGTGGTCCGAGGTCGTTCCCGCTGCACACATGCATGCGCCAGGGCCTCCTGCAGATAATTCACATTGGTTTATTGCGCTATCTATAATAGCGCCCGAGATATCACCGGATATATATTGGATTTTCCCCTGACCCTGAGTGTCCGGCCCCATGAGACGGTGGTTTTCTCGGCCCCTGGAGGTCCGAGGTCGTTCCTGCTTCACAGATTCATGCGCCAGGGCTTCCTGCAGACAATGCACTTTGATTTATCGCGCTATCTGCAATAGAACCCGAGACATCACCAGATATATGCTGGATTTTTACATGACCTTGGGTGACGAATTCCGAATATCTGTAATTTTCTCGGCCCGTGGTGGGCCGAGGTCGTTCCTGCTTCACAGATTCATGCGCCAGGGCCTCCCGCAGACAATGCACTTTGATTTATTGCGCTCTCTCTAATAGCACCCGAGATATCACCAGATATATATTGGATTTTCCCCTGACCCTGAGTGTCCGGCCCCATGAGGCGGTGGTTTTCTCGGCCCCTGGTTGTCCGAGGTCGTTCCCGCTGCACAGATGCATGCGCCAGGGCCTCCTGCAGATAATTCACTTTGATTTATCGCGCTAACTCTAATAGCTCCCGAGATATCACCAGATATATATTGGATTTTCCCCTGAGCCTGAGTGTCCGGCCCCATGAGACGGTGGTTTTCTCGGCCCCCGGTGGTCCGAGGTCGTTCCTGCTGCACAGATTTATGCGCCAGGGCCTCCTACAGACAATGCACTTTGATTTATTGCGCTATCTCTAATAGCACCCGAGATATCACCAGATATATATTGGTTTTTTCCCCGACCCTGAGTGTGCGGCCCCATGAGACGGTGGTTTTCGCGGACACTGTTGGTCCGAGGTCGTTCCCGCTGCACAGATTTATGCAACAGGGCCTCCCACAGACAATGCACTTTGATTTATTGCGCTATCTGTAATAGCACCGGAGATATAACCAGATATATATTGGATTTTCCCCTGACCCTGAGTGTCCGGCCCCATGAGACGGTAGTTTTCTCGGCCCCTGGTGGTCCGAGGTCGTTCCTGCTGCACAGATTCATGCGCAAGGACCTCCTACGGACAATGCACTTTGATTTATTGCGCTATCTCTAATAGCACCCGAGATATCAGCAGATGTATATTTGATTTTTCCCTGACCCTGAGAGTTCGGCCCCATGAGACGGTGGCTTTCCCGGCCCCTGGTGGTCCGAGGTCGTTCCCGCTGCACAGATGCATGCGCCAGGGCCTCCTGCAGATAATTCACTTTGGTTTATTGCGCTATGTCTAATAGCACCCGAGATATCACCAGATATATATTGGATTTTTCCCTGACCCTGAGTGTCCGGCCCCATGAGACGGTGGTTTTCTCGGCCCCTGGTGGTCCGAGGTCGTTCACGCTGCACAGATTTATGCGCCAGGGCTGCCTGCAGATAATTCACTTTGGTTTATTGCGCTATCTCTATTAGCACCCGAGATATCACCAGATATATGCTGGATTTTTACATGACCCTGGGTGACGGATACCGAAAATCTGTAATTTTCTTGGGCCCTGGTGGCCCGAGGTCGTTCCCGCTGCACACATGCATGCGCCAGGGCCTCCTGCAGATAATTCACTTTGATTTATCGCGCTATCTGTAATAGAACCCGAGATATCACCAGATATATATTGGATTTTTCCCTGACCCTGAGTGCCCGGCCCCATGTGTCGGTGGTTTTCTCGGCCCCTGATGGTCCGAGGTCGTTCCCGCTGCACAGATTCATGCGCCAGGGCCTCCCGCAGACAATGCACTTTGATTTATTGCGCTATCTCTAATAGCACTAGAGATATCACTAGATATATATTGGATTCTTCCCTGACCATGACAGTCCGGCCCCATGAGACGGTGATTTTCTCGGCCCCTGGTGTTCCAAGGTCGTTCCCGCTGCACAGATTCATGCGCCAGGGCATCCTACAGACAATGCACTTTGGTTTATTGCGCTATCTGTAATAGCACCCGAGATATCCCCAGATGTATATCGGATTTTTCCCTGACCCTGAGTGTCCGGCCCCATGAGACGAAGGTTTACATGGCCCCTGGTGGTCCGAGGTCGTTCCCATTGCACACATGCATGCGCCAGGGCCTCCTGCAGATAATTCACATTGGTTTATTGCGCTATCTATAATAGCGCCCGAGATATCACCGGATATATATTGGATTTTCCCCTGACCCTGAGTGTCCGGCCCCATGAGACGGTGGTTTTCTCGGCCCCTGGAGGTCCTAGGTCGTTCCTGCTTCACAGATTCATGCGCCAGGGCTTCCTGCAGACAATGCACTTTGATTTATCGCGCTATCTGTAATAGAACCCGAGACATCACCAGATATATGCTGGATTTCTACATGACCTTGGGTGACGAATTCCGAATATCTGTAATTTTCTCGGCCCGTGGTGGTCCGAGGTCGTTCCTGCTTCACAGATTCATGCGCCAGGGCCTCCCGCAGACAATGCACTTTGATTTATTGCGCTCTCTCTAATAGCACCCGAGATATCACCAGATATATATTGGATTTTCCCCTGACCCTGAGTGTCCGGCCCCATGAGGCGGTGGTTTTCTCGGCCCCTGGTTGTCCGAGGTCGATCTCGCTGCACAGATTCATGCGCTAGGGCCTCCTGCAGGCAATGCACTTTGATATATCGCGCTATCTGTAATAGCTCCCGAGATATCACCAGATACATATTGGTTTTATCCCCGACCCTGAGTGTCCGGCCCCATGAGACAGTGGTTTTCGCGGCCCCTGGTGGTCCGAGGTCGTTCCCGCTGCACAGATGCATGCGCCAGGGCTTCCTGCAGATAATTCACTTTGATTTATCGCGCTAACTCTAATAGCACCCGAGATATCACCAGATATATATTGGATTTTCCCCTGAGCCTGAGTGTCCGGCCCCATGAGACGGTGGTTTTCTCGGCCCCTGGTGGTCCGAGGTCGTTCCTGCTGCACAGATTTATGCGCCAGGGCCTCCTACAGACAATGCACTTTGATTTATTGCGCTATCTCTAATAGCACCCGAGATATCACCAGATATATATTGGTTTTTTCCCCGACCCTGAGTGTGCGGCCCCATGAGACGGGGGTTTTCGCGGCCACTGTTGGTCCGAGGTCGTTCCCGCTGCACAGATTTATGCGACAGGGCCTCCCACAGACAATGCACTTTGATTTATTGCGCTATCTGTAATAGCACCGGAGATATAACCAGATATATATTGGATTTTCCCCTGACCCTGAGTGTCCGGCCCCATGAGACGGTGGTTTTCTCGGACCCTGGTGGTCCGAGGTCGTTCCTGCTGCACAGATTCATGCGCAAGGACCTCCTACGGACAATGCACTTTGATTCATTGCGCTATCTCTAATAGCACCCGAGATATCAGCAGATGTATATTTGATTTTTCCCTGACCCTGAGTGTTCGGCCCCATGAGACGGTGGTTTTCTCGGCCCCTGGTGGTCCGAGGTCGTTCCCGCTGCACAGATTCATGCGCCAGGGCCGCCTGCAGATAATTCACTTTGGATTATTGCGCTATCTCTATTAGCACCCGAGATATCACCAGATATATGCTGGATTTTTACATGACCTTGGGTGACGGATACCGGAAATCTGTAATTTTCTTGCCCCTGGTGGTCCGAGGTCGTTGCTGCTGCACGGACTCATGCGCCAGGGCCTCCTGCAGACAATGCACTTTGATTTATCGCGCTATCTGTAATAGAACCCGAGATATCACCAGATATATATTGGATTCTTCCCTGACCATGACAGTCCGGCCCCATGAGACGGTGATTTTCTCGGCCCCTGGTTGTCCAAGGTCGTTCCCGCTGCACAGATTCATGCGCCAGGGCATCCTACAGACAATGCACTTTGGTTTATTGCGCCATCTGTAATAGCACCCGAGATATCACCAGATATATGCTGGATTTTTACATGACCTTGGGTGACGAATTCCGAATATCTGTAATTTTCTCGGCCCCTGGTGGTCCGAGGTCGTTCCCGCTGCCCAGATTCATGCGCCAGGGCCTCCTACAGACAATGCATTTTTATTATCGCGCTATCTGTAATAGCACCCGCGATATCACCAGATATATATTGGATTTTTCCCTGACCCTGAGTGTCCGGCCCCATGAGACGGTGGTTTTCTGGGCCCCTGGTGGTCCGAGGTCGTTCCCGCAGCCCAGATTCATGCACCAGGGCCTCCTGCAGATAATTCACTTTGGTTTATTTTGCTATCTGTAATAGCACCCGAGAAAGCACCATATATATGCTGGATTTTTACTAGACTTTTGGTGACGGATACCGAAAATCTGTAATTTTCTCGGCCCCTGGTGGTCCGAGGTCGTTCCCGCTGCACAGATTCATGCGCCAGGGCCGCCTGCAGATAATTCACTTTGGTTTAATGCGCCATCTCTAATAGCACCCGAGATATCCCCAGATGTATATCGGATTTTTCCCTGACCCTGAGTGTCCGGCCCCATGAGACGGAGGTTTACATGGCCCCTGTTGGTCCGAGGTCGTTACCGCTGCACACATGCATGCGCCAGGGCCTCCTGCAGATAATTCACATTGGTTTATTGCGATATCTATAATAGCGCCCGAGATATCACGGGATATATATTGGATTTTCCCCTGACCCTGAGTGTCCGGCCCCATGAGACGGTGGTTTTCTCGGCCCCTGGAGGTCCGAGGTCGTTCCTGCTTCACAGATTCATGCGCCAGGGCTTCCTGCAGACAATGCACTTTGATTTATCGCGCTATCTGTAATAGAACCCGAGACATCACCAGATATATGCTGGATTTTTACATGACCTTGGGTGACGAATTCCGAATATCTGTAATTTTCTCGGCCCGTGGTGGGCCGAGGTCGTTCCTGCTTCACAGATTCATGCGCCAGGGCCTCCCGCAGACAATGCACTTTGATTTATTGCGCTCTCTCTAATAGCACCCGAGATATCACCAGATATATATTGGATTTTCCCCTGACCCTGAGTGTCCGGCCCCATGAGGCGGTGGTTTTCTCGGCCCCTGGTTGTCCGAGGTCGTTCCCGCTGCACAGATGCATGCGCCAGGGCCTCCTGCAGATAATTCACTTTGATTTATCGCGCTAACTCTAATAGCTCCCGAGATATCACCAGATATATATTGGATTTTCCCCTGAGCCTGAGTGTCCGGCCCCATGAGACGGTGGTTTTCTCGGCCCCCGGTGGTCCGAGGTCGTTCCTGCTGCACAGATTTATGCGCCAGGGCCTCCTACAGACAATGCACTTTGATTTATTGCGCTATCTCTAATAGCACCCGAGATATCACCAGATATATATTGGTTTTTTCCCCGACCCTGAGTGTGCGGCCCCATGAGACGGTGGTTTTCGCGGACACTGTTGGTCCGAGGTCGTTCCCGCTGCACAGATTTATGCAACAGGGCCTCCCACAGACAATGCACTTTGATTTATTGCGCTATCTGTAATAGCACCGGAGATATAACCAGATATATATTGGATTTTCCCCTGACCCTGAGTGTCCGGCCCCATGAGACGGTAGTTTTCTCGGCCCCTGGTGGTCCGAGGTCGTTCCTGCTGCACAGATTCATGCGCAAGGACCTCCTACGGACAATGCACTTTGATTTATTGCGCTATCTCTAATAGCACCCGAGATATCAGCAGATGTATATTTGATTTTTCCCTGACCCTGAGAGTTCGGCCCCATGAGACGGTGGCTTTCCCGGCCCCTGGTGGTCCGAGGTCGTTCCCGCTGCACAGATGCATGCGCCAGGGCCTCCTGCAGATAATTCACTTTGGTTTATTGCGCTATGTCTAATAGCACCCGAGATATCACCAGATATATATTGGATTTTTCCCTGACCCTGAGTGTCCGGCCCCATGAGACGGTGGTTTTCTCGGCCCCTGGTGGTCCGAGGTCGTTCCCGCTGCACAGATTTATGCGCCAGGGCTGCCTGCAGATAATTCACTTTGGTTTATTGCGCTATCTCTATTAGCACCCGAGATATCACCAGATATATGCTGGATTTTTACATGACCCTGGGTGACGGATACCGAAAATCTGTAATTTTCTTGGGCCCTGGTGGCCCGAGGTCGTTCCCGCTGCACACATGCATGCGCCAGGGCCTCCTGCAGATAATTCACTTTGATTTATCGCGCTATCTGTAATAGAACCCGAGATATCACCAGATATATATTGGATTCTTCCCTGACCATGACAGTCCGGCCCCATGAGACTGTGATTTTCTCGGCCCCTGGTGTTCCAAGGTCGTTCCCGCTGCACAGATTCATGCGCCAGGGCATCCTACAGACAATGCACTTTGGTTTATTGCGCTATCTGTAATAGCACCCGAGATATCACCAGATATATGCTGGATTTTTACATGACCTTGGGTGACGAATTCCGAATATCTGTAATTTTCTCGGCCCCTGGTGGTCCGAGGTCGTTCCCGCTGCCCAGATTCATGCGCCAGGGCCTCCTACAGACAATGCATTTTTATTATCGCGCTATCTGTAATAGCACCCGTGATATCACCAGATATATATTGGATTTTTCCCTGACCCTGAGTGTCCGGCCCCATGAGACGGTGGTTTTCTGGGCCCCTGGTGGTCCGAGGTCGTTCCCGCAGCCCAGATTCATGCACCAGGGCCTCCTGCAGATAATTCACTTTGGTTTATTCTGCTATCTGTAATAGCACCCGAGAAAGCACCATATATATGCTGGATTTTTACTAGACTTTTGGTGACGGATACCGAAAATCTGTAATTTTCTCGGCCCCTGGTGGTCCGAGTTCGTTCCCGCTGCACAGATTCATGCGCCAGGGCCGCCTGCAGATAATTCACTTTGGTTTAATGCGCCATCTCTAATAGCACCCGAGATATCCCCAGATGTATATCGGATTTTTCCCTGACCCTGAGTGTCCGGCCCCATGAGACGGAGGTTTACATGGCCCCTGGTGGTCCGAGGTCGTTCCCGCTGCACACATGCATGCGCCAGGGCCTCCTGCAGATAATTCACATTGGTTTATTGCGCTATCTATAATAGCGCCCGAGATATCACCGGATATATATTGGATTTTCCCCTGAGCCTGAGTGTCCGGCCCCATGAGACGGTGGTTTTCTCGGCCCCTGGAGGTCCGAGGTCGTTCCTGCTTCACAGATTCATGCGCCAGGGCTTCCTGCAGACAATGCACTTTGATTTATCGAGCTATCTGTAATAGAACCCGAGACATCACCAGATATATGCTGGATTTTTACATGACCTTGGGTGACGAATTCCGAATATCTGTAATTTTCTCGGCCCGTGGTGGGCCGAGGTCGTTCCTGCTTCACAGATTCATGCGCCAGGGCCTCCCGCAGACAATGCACTTTGATTTATTGCGCTCTCTCTAATAGCACCCGAGATATCACCAGATATATATTGGATTTTCCCCTGACCCTGAGTGTCCGGCCCCATGAGGCGGTGGTTTTCTCGGCCCCTGGTTGTCCGAGGTCGTTCCCGCTGCACAGATGCATGCGCCAGGGCCTCCTGCAGATAATTCACTTTGATTTATCGCGCTAACTCTAATAGCTCCCGAGATATCACCAGATATATATTGGATTTTCCCCTGAGCCTGAGTGTCCGGCCCCATGAGACGGTGGTTTTCTCGGCCCCCGGTGGTCCGAGGTCGTTCCTGCTGCACAGATTTATGCGCCAGGGCCTCCTACAGACAATGCACTTTGATTTATTGCGCTATCTCTAATAGCACCCGAGATATCACCAGATATATATTGGTTTTTTCCCCGACCCTGAGTGTGCGGCCCCATGAGACGGTGGTTTTCGCGGCCACTGTTGGTCCGAGGTCGTTACCGCTGCACAGATTTATGCGACAGGGCCTCCCACAGACAATGCACTTTGATTTATTGCGTTATCTGTAATAGCACCGGAGATATAACCAGATATATATTGGATTTTCCCCTGACCCTGAGTGTCCGGCCCCATGAGACGGTGGTTTTCTCGGCCCCTGGTGGTCCGAGGTCGTTCCCGCTGCACAGATTTATGCGCCAGGGCTGCCTGCAGATAATTCACTTTGGTTTATTGCGCTATCTCTATTAGCACCCGAGATATCACCAGATATATGCTGGATTTTTACATGACCCTGGGTGACGGATACCGAAAATCTGTAATTTTCTTGGGCCCTGGTGGCCCGAGGTCGTTCCCGCTGCACACATGCATGCGCCAGGGCCTCCTGCAGATAATTCACTTTGATTTATCGCGCTATCTGTAATAGAACCCGAGATATCACCAGATATATATTGGATTTTTCCCTGACCCTGAGTGCCCGGCCCCATGTGTCGGTGGTTTTCTCGGCCCCTGATGGTCCGAGGTTTGTTCCCGCAGCACAGATTCATGCGCCAGGGCCTCCCGCAGACAATGCACTTTGATTTATTGCGCTATCTCTAATAGCACTCGAGATATCACCAGATATATATTGGATTCTTCCCTGACCATGACAGTCCGGCCCCATGAGACGGTGATTTTCTCGGCCCCTGGTGTTCCAAGGTCGTTCCCGCTGCACAGATTCATGCGCCAGGGCATCCTACAGACAATGCACTTTGGTTTATTGCGCTATCTGTAATAGCACCCGAGATATCACCAGATATATGCTGGATTTTTACATGACCTTGGGTGACGAATTCCGAATATCTGTAATTTTCTCGGCCCCTGGTGGTCCGAGGTCGTTCCCGCTGCCCAGATTCATGCGCCAGGGCCTCCTACAGACAATGCATTTTTATTATCGCGCTATCTGTAATAGCACCCGTGATATCACCAGATATATATTGGATTTTTCCCTGACCCTGAGTGTCCGGCCCCATGTGACGGTGGTTTTCTGGGCCCCTGGTGGTCCGAGGTCGTTCCCGCAGCCCAGATTCATGCACCAGGGCCTCCTGCAGATAATTCACTTTGGTTTATTTTGCTATCTGTAATAGCACCCGAGAAAGCACCATATATATGCTGGATTTTTACTAGACTTTTGGTGACGGATACCGAAAATCTGTAATTTTCTCGGCCCCTGGTGGTCCGAGGTCGTTCCCGCTGCACAGATTCATGCGCCAGGGCCGCCTGCAGATAATTCACTTTGGTTTAATGTGCCATCTCTAATAGCACCCGAGATATCCCCAGATGTATATCGGATTTTTCCCTGACCCTGAGTGTCCGGCCCCATGAGACGGAGGTTTACATGGCCCCTGGTGGTCCGAGGTCGTTCCCGCTGCACACATGCATGCGCCAGGGCCTCCTGCAGATAATTCACATTGGTTTATTGCGCTATCTATAATAGCGCCCGAGATATCACCGGATATATATTGGATTTTCCCCTGACCCTGAGTGTCCGGCCCCATGAGACGGTGGTTTTCTCGGCCCCTGGAGGTCCGAGGTCGTTCCTGCTTCACAGATTCATGCGCCAGGGCTTCCTGCAGACAATGCACTTTGATTTATCGCGCTATCTGCAATAGAACCCGAGACATCACCAGATATATGCTGGATTTTTACATGACCTTGGGTGACGAATTCCGAATATCTGTAATTTTCTCGGCCCGTGGTGGGCCGAGGTCGTTCCTGCTTCACAGATTCATGCGCCAGGGCCTCCCGCAGACAATGCACTTTGATTTATTGCGCTCTCTCTAATAGCACCCGAGATATCACCAGATATATATTGGATTTTCCCCTGACCCTGAGTGTCCGGCCCCATGAGGCGGTGGTTTTCTCGGCCCCTGGTTGTCCGAGGTCGTTCCCGCTGCACAGATGCATGCGCCAGGGCCTCCTGCAGATAATTCACTTTGATTTATCGCGCTAACTCTAATAGCTCCCGAGATATCACCAGATATATATTGGATTTTCCCCTGAGCCTGAGTGTCCGGCCCCATGAGACGGTGGTTTTCTCGGCCCCCGGTGGTCCGAGGTCGTTCCTGCTGCACAGATTTATGCGCCAGGGCCTCCTACAGACAATGCACTTTGATTTATTGCGCTATCTCTAATAGCACCCGAGATATCACCAGATATATATTGGTTTTTTCCCCGACCCTGAGTGTGCGGCCCCATGAGACGGTGGTTTTCGCGGACACTGTTGGTCCGAGGTCGTTCCCGCTGCACAGATTTATGCAACAGGGCCTCCCACAGACAATGCACTTTGATTTATTGCGCTATCTGTAATAGCACCGGAGATATAACCAGATATATATTGGATTTTCCCCTGACCCTGAGTGTCCGGCCCCATGAGACGGTAGTTTTCTCGGCCCCTGGTGGTCCGAGGTCGTTCCTGCTGCACAGATTCATGCGCAAGGACCTCCTACGGACAATGCACTTTGATTTATTGCGCTATCTCTAATAGCACCCGAGATATCAGCAGATGTATATTTGATTTTTCCCTGACCCTGAGATTTCGGCCCCATGAGACGGTGGCTTTCCCGGCCCCTGGTGGTCCGAGGTCGTTCCCGCTGCACAGATGCATGCGCCAGGGCCTCCTGCAGATAATTCACTTTGGTTTATTGCGCTATGTCTAATAGCACCCGAGATATCACCAGATATATATTGGATTTTTCCCTGACCCTGAGTGTCCGGCCCCATGAGACGGTGGTTTTCTCGGCCCCTGGTGGTCCGAGGTCGTTCACGCTGCACAGATTTATGCGCCAGGGCTGCCTGCAGATAATTCACTTTGGTTTATTGCGCTATCTCTATTAGCACCCGAGATATCACCAGATATATGCTGGATTTTTACATGACCCTGGGTGACGGATACCGAAAATCTGTAATTTTCTTGGGCCCTGGTGGCCCGAGGTCGTTCCCGCTGCACACATGCATGCGCCAGGGCCTCCTGCAGATAATTCACTTTGATTTATCGCGCTATCTGTAATAGAACCCGAGATATCACCAGATATATATTGGATTTTTCCCTGACCCTGAGTGCCCGGCCCCATGTGTCGGTGGTTTTCTCGGCCCCTGATGGTCCGAGGTCGTTCCCGCTGCACAGATTCATGCGCCAGGGCCTCCCGCAGACAATGCACTTTGATTTATTGCGCTATCTCTAATAGCACTAGAGATATCACTAGATATATATTGGATTCTTCCCTGACCATGACAGTCCGGCCCCATGAGACGGTGATTTTCTCGGCCCCTGGTGTTCCAAGGTCGTTCCCGCTGCACAGATTCATGCGCCAGGGCATCCTACAGACAATGCACTTTGGTTTATTGCGCTATCTGTAATAGCACCCGAGATATCCCCAGATGTATATCGGATTTTTCCCTGACCCTGAGTGTCCGGCCCCATGAGACGAAGGTTTACATGGCCCCTGGTGGTCCGAGGTCGTTCCCATTGCACACATGCATGCGCCAGGGCCTCCTGCAGATAATTCACATTGGTTTATTGCGCTATCTATAATAGCGCCCGAGATATCACCGGATATATATTGGATTTTCCCCTGACCCTGAGTGTCCGGCCCCATGAGACGGTGGTTTTCTCGGCCCCTGGAGGTCCTAGGTCGTTCCTGCTTCACAGATTCATGCGCCAGGGCTTCCTGCAGACAATGCACTTTGATTTATCGCGCTATCTGTAATAGAACCCGAGACATCACCAGATATATGCTGGATTTCTACATGACCTTGGGTGACGAATTCCGAATATCTGTAATTTTCTCGGCCCGTGGTGGTCCGAGGTCGTTCCTGCTTCACAGATTCATGCGCCAGGGCCTCCCGCAGACAATGCACTTTGATTTATTGCGCTCTCTCTAATAGCACCCGAGATATCACCAGATATATATTGGATTTTCCCCTGACCCTGAGTGTCCGGCCCCATGAGGCGGTGGTTTTCTCGGCCCCTGGTTGTCCGAGGTCGATCTCGCTGCACAGATTCATGCGCTAGGGCCTCCTGCAGGCAATGCACTTTGATATATCGCGCTATCTGTAATAGCTCCCGAGATATCACCAGATACATATTGGTTTTATCCCCGACCCTGAGTGTCCGGCCCCATGAGACAGTGGTTTTCGCGGCCCCTGGTGGTCCGAGGTCGTTCCCGCTGCACAGATGCATGCGCCAGGGCTTCCTGCAGATAATTCACTTTGATTTATCGCGCTAACTCTAATAGCACCCGAGATATCACCAGATATATATTGGATTTTCCCCTGAGCCTGAGTGTCCGGCCCCATGAGACGGTGGTTTTCTCGGCCCCTGGTGGTCCGAGGTCGTTCCTGCTGCACAGATTTATGCGCCAGGGCCTCCTACAGACAATGCACTTTGATTTATTGCGCTATCTCTAATAGCACCCGAGATATCACCAGATATATATTGGTTTTTTCCCCGACCCTGAGTGTGCGGCCCCATGAGACGGGGGTTTTCGCGGCCACTGTTGGTCCGAGGTCGTTCCCGCTGCACAGATTTATGCGACAGGGCCTCCCACAGACAATGCACTTTGATTTATTGCGCTATCTGTAATAGCACCGGAGATATAACCAGATATATATTGGATTTTCCCCTGACCCTGAGTGTCCGGCCCCATGAGACGGTGGTTTTCTCGGACCCTGGTGGTCCGAGGTCGTTCCTGCTGCACAGATTCATGCGCAAGGACCTCCTACGGACAATGCACTTTGATTCATTGCGCTATCTCTAATAGCACCCGAGATATCAGCAGATGTATATTTGATTTTTCCCTGACCCTGAGTGTCCGGCCCCATGAGACGGTGGTTTTCTCGGCCCCTGGTGGTCCGAGGTCGTTCCCGCTGCACAGATTTATGCGCCAGGGCTGCCTGCAGATAATTCACTTTGGTTTATTGCGCTATCTCTATTAGCACCCGAGATATCACCAGATATATGCTGGATTTTTACATGACCCTGGGTGACGGATACCGAAAATCTGTAATTTTCTTGGGCCCTGGTGGCCCGAGGTCGTTCCCGCTGCACACATGCATGCGCCAGGGCCTCCTGCAGATAACTCACTTTGGTTTATTGCGCTATCTATAATAGCACCCGAGATATCACCAGATATATATTGGATTTTCCCCTGACCCTGAGTGTCCGGCGCCATGAGACGGTGGTTTTCTCGACCCGTGGTGGTGCGAGGTCGTTCCTGCTTCACAGATTCATGCGCCAGAGCCTCCTGCAGACAATGCACTTTGATTTATCGCGCTATCTGTAATAGAACCCGAGATATCACCAGATATATGCTGGATTTTTACATGAAATTGGGTGACGGATACCGAACATCTGTAATTTTCTCAGCCCCTGGTGGTCCGAGGTCGTTCCGTTGCACAGATTCATGCGCCAGGGCCTCCTGCAGATAATTCAATTTGATTTATCGCGCTATCTGTAATAGCTCCTGAGATATCACCAAATATATATTGGATTTCTCCCTGACCCTGAGTGTCCCGCCCCATGAGACGGTGGTTTTCTCGGCCCATGGTGGTCCGAGGTCGTTCCCGCTGCACAGATTCATGCGCCAGGGCCTCCTACAGACAATACACTTTGATTTATTGCGCTATCTGTAATAGCACCCGAGATATCGCCAGACTTATATTGGATTTTTCCCTGACCCTGAGTGTCCGGCCCCATGAGACGGTGGCTTTCTCGGCCCCTGGTTGTCCGAGGTCGTTCCCGCTGCCCAGATTCATACGCCAGGGCCTCCTACAGACAATGCACTTTGAATTATTGCGCTATCTGTAATAGCACCCGAGAAAGCACCGTATATATGCTGGATTTTTAAATGACTTTGGGTGACGGACACCGAAAATCTGTAAGTTTCTAGGCCCCTGGAGGGCCGAGGTCGTTCCTGCTTCACAGATTCATGCGCCAGGGCCTCCTGCAGACAATGCACTTTGATTTATCGCGCTATGTGTAATAGAACCCGAGATATCACCAGATATATGCTGGATTTTTACATGAAATTGGGTGACGGTTACAGAAAATCTGTAATTTTCTCGATCCCTGGTGGTCCGATGTTGTTCCCGCTGCCCAGATTCATGCGCCAGGGCCTCCTACAGACAATACACTTTGATTTATTGCGCTATCTGTAATAGCACCCGAGATATCGCCAGATATATATTGGATTTTTCCCTGACCCTGAGTGTCCGGCCCCATGGGACGGTGGCTTTCTCGGCCACTGGTGGTCCGAGGTCGTTCCCGCTGCCCAGATTCATACGCCAGGGCCTCCTACAGACAATGCACTTTGATTTATTGCGCTATCTGTAATAGCACCCGAGAAAGCACCGTATATATGCTGGATTTTTAAATGACTTTGGGTGAAGGACATCGAAAATCTGTAAGTTTCTCGGCCCCTGGTGGTCCGATGTCGTTCCTGCTGCACAGATTCATGCGGAAGGGCCTCCTACGGACAATGCACTTTGATTTCTTGCGCTATCTGTAATAGCGCCCGAGATATCAGCCGATATATATTGGATTTTTCCCTGACCCCGATTGTCCGGCCCCATGAGACGGTGGTTTTCTCAGCCCCTGGTGGTCCGAGGTCGTTCCGTTGCACAGATTCATGCGCCAGGGCCTCCTGCAGATAATTCAATTTGATTTATCGCGCTATCTGTAATAGCACCTGAGATATCACCAAATATATATTGGATTTTTCCCTGACCCTGAGTGTCCCGCCCCATGAGACGGTGGTTTTCTCGGTCCCTGGTGGTCCGAGGTCGTTCCCGCTGCACAGATTCATGCGCCAGGGCCTCCTACAGACAATGCACTTTGGTTTATTGCGCTATCTGTAATAGCACCCGAGATATCACCAGATATATGCTGGATTTTTACTTGACCTTGGGTGACGGATTCCGAAAATCTGTAATTTTCTCGGCCCCTGGTGGTCCGAGGTCGTTCCTGCTGCACAGATGCATGCGCCAGGACCTCCTGCAGACAATGCATTTTGATTTATCGCGCTATCTGTAATAGAACCCGAGAAAGCACCGTATATATGCTGGATTTTTAAATGACTTTGGGTGACGGACACCGAAAATCTGTAAGTTTCTCGGCCCCTGGTGGTCCGATGTCGTTCCTGCTGCACAGATTCATGCGGAAGGGCCTCCTACGGACAATGCACTTTGATTTCTTGCGCTATCTGTAATAGCGCCCGAGATATCAGCCGATATATATTGGATATTTCCCTGACCCCGAGTGTCCGGCCCCATGAGACGGCTGTTTTCTCGGCCCCTGGTGATCCGAGGTCGGTCCCGCTGCACAGATTCATGCGCCAGGGCCTCCTGCAGATAATTCACTTTGGATTATTGCTCTATCTCTAATAGCACCCGAGATATCACCAGATGTATATTGGATTTTTCCCTGACCCTGAGTGTCCGGCCCCATGGGACGGAGGTTTTCTTGGCCCCTGGTGGTCCGAGGTCGTCCACGCTGCCCAGATTCATGCGCCAGGGCCTCCTGCAGACAATGCACTTTGATATATCGCGCTATCTGTAATAGCACCCGAGATATCACCAGATATATATTGGTTTTTTCCCCGACCCTGAGTGTGCGGCCCCATGAGACGGTGGTTTTCGCGGCCACTGATGGTCCGAGGTCGTTCCGGCTGCACAGATTCATGCGCCAGGGCCTGCTACAGACAATGCACTTTGATATATTGCGCTATCTGTAATAGCACCCGAGATATCACCAGATATATATTGGATTTTTCCCTGACCCTGAGTGTCCGGCCCCATGAGACGGTGGTTTTCTCGGCCCCTGGTGGCCCGAGGTCGATCCCGCTACACAGATTCATGCGCCAGGGCCTCCTGCAGATAATTCACTTTGGTTTATTGCGCTATCTCTAATAGCACCCGAGATATCACCATTTATATATTTGATTTTCCCCTGACCCTGAGTGTCCGGCCCCATGAGACTGTGGTTTTCTCGGCACCTGGTGTCCGAGGTCGTTCCCGCTGCCCAGATACATACGCCAGGGCCTCCTACAGACAATGCACTGTGATTTATTGCGCTATCTGTAATAGCACCCGAAGTATCACCAGATATATATTGGATTTTCCCCAGAACCTGAGTGTCCGGCCCCATGAGACGGTGGTTCTCTCGGCCCCTGGTGGTCCGAGGTCGTTCCCGCTGGCCAGATTCGTGCGCCAGGGCCTCCTACAGGTAATGCACTTTGATTTATTGCGCTATCTGTAATAGCACCCGAGATATCACCAGATATATATTGGATTTCCCCTGACCATGAGTGTCCGGCCCCATGAGACGGTGGTTGTCTCGGCCACTGGTGGTTCGAGGTCGATCCCGCAGGCCAGATTCATGCGGTAGGGCCTCCAACAGACAATGCACTTTGATTTATTGCGCTATCTCAACTAGCACCCGAGATATCACCAGATATATATTGGATTTTTCCCTGACCCTGAAAGTCCGGCCCCATGAGACGGTGATTTTCTCGGCCCCTGGTTGTCCGAGGTCGTTCCCGCTGAACAGATTCATGCGCCAGGGCTTCCTGCTGACAATGCACTTTGATTTATCGCGCTATCTGTAATAGAAACCGAGATATCACCATATATATGCTGGATTCTTACATGACCTTGGGTGACGAATTCCGAATATCTGTAATTTTCTCGGCCCCTGGAGGGCCGAGGTCGTTCCTGCTTCACAGATTCATGCGCCAGGGCCTCCTGCAGACAATGCACTTTGATTTATCGCGCTATGTGTAATAGAACCCGAGATATCACCAGATATATGCTGGATTTTTACATGAAATTGGGTGACGGATACCGAAAATATGTAACTTTCTCGGCCCCTGGAGGGCCGAGGTCGCTCCTGCTTCACAGATTCATGCGCCAGGACCTCCTGCAGACAATGCACTTTGATTTATCCCGCTATCTGTAATAGAACCCGAGAAAGCACCGTATATATGCTGGATTTTTAAATGACTTTGGGTGACGGACACCGAAAATCTGTAATTTTCTCGGACCCCGGTGGTCCGATGTCGTTCCCGCTGCCCAGATTCATGCGCCAGGGCCTCCTACAGACAATGCACTTTGATTTATCGCGCTATCTGTAATAGAACCCGAGATATCACCAGATATATGCTGGATTTTTACATGACATTGGGTGACGGATACCGAAAATCTGTAATTTTCTCGGCCCCTGGTGGTCCGATGTCGTTCCTGCTGCACAGATTCATGCGGAAGGGCCTCCTACGGACCATGCATTTTGGATTATTGCGCTATCTCTATTAGCACCAGAGATATCACCAGATATATATTGGATTTTCCCCTGACCCTGAGTGTCCGGCCCCATGAGACGGTCGTTTTCTCGGCCCCTGGTGGTCCGAGGTCGTTCCCGCTGCGCAGATTCATGCGCCAGGGCCTCCTGCAGATAATTCACGTTGGTTAATTGCGCTATCTCTAATTTCTCACGAGATATCACCAGATATATATTGGATTTTTGCCTGACCCTGAGTGTCCGGCCCCATGAGACTGAGGTTTTCTCGGCCCCCTGGTGGTCCGAGGTCGTTCCCGCTGCACAGATGCATGCGCCAGGGCCACCTACAGACAATGCACTTTGATTTCTTGCGCTATCTGTAATAGCGCCCGAGATATCAGCAGATATATATTGGATTTTTCCCTGACCCCGAGTGTCCGGCCCCATGAGACGGCTGTTTTCTCGGCCCCTGGTGGTCCGAGGTCGGTCCCGCTGCACAGATTCATGCGCCAGGGCCTCCTGCAGATAATTCACTTTGGATTATTGCGCTATCTCTAATAGCACCCGAAATATCACCAGATATATATTGGTTTTTCCCCTGACCCTGCGTGTCCGGCCCCATGAGACTGTGGATTTCTCGGCCCCTGGTAGTCCGAGGTCGTTCCCGCTGCACAGATTCATGCTCCAGGGCCTCCTGCAGATAATTCAATTTGGATTATTGCGCTATCTCTAATAGCACCCGAGATATCACCAGATATATATTGGATTTTCCCCTGACCCTGAGTGTCCGGCCCCATGAGACTGTGGTTTTCTCTGCCCCTGGTGGTCCGAGGTCGTTCCCGCTGCACAGATTCATGCGCCAGGGCCTCCTGCAGACAATGCACTTTGATTTATTGCGCTATCTGTAATAGAACCCGAGATATCACCAGATATATGCTGGATTTTTACATGACATTGGGTGACCGATACCGAAAATCTGTAATTTTCTCGGCCCCTGGTGGTCCGATGTCGTTCCTGCTGCACAGATTCATGCGGAAGGGCCTCCTACGGACAATGCACTTTGATTTATCGCGCTATCTGTAATAGAACCCGAGATATCACCAGATATATATTGGATTTTTCCCTGACCCTGAGTGCCCGGCCCCATGTGTCGTTGGTTTTCTCGGCGCCTGGTGGTCCGAGGTCGATCTCGCTGCACAGATTCAGGCGCTAGGGCCTCCTGCAGACAATGCACTTTGATATATCGCGCTATCTGTAATAGCACCCGAGATATCACCAGATATATATTGGTTTTTTCCCCGACCCTGAGTGTGCGGCCCCATGAGACGGTGGTTTTCGCGGCCACTGTTGGGCCGAGGTCGTTCCCGCTGCACAGAATTATGCGCCAGGGCCTCCTACAGACAATGCACTTTGATTTATTGCGCTATCTCTAATAGCACCCGAGATATCACCAGAAATATATTGGTTTTTTCCCCGACCCTGAGTGTGCGGCCCCATGAGACGGTGGTTTTCGCGGCCACTGTTGGTCCGAGGTCGTCCCCGCTGCATAGATTTATGCGACAGGGCCTCCTACTGACAATGCACTTTGATTTATTGCGCTATCTGTAATAGCACCGGAGATATCACCAGATATATATTGGATTTTTCACTGACCCTGAGTGCCCGGCCCCATGTGTCGGTGGTTTTCTCGGCCCCTGGTGGTCCGAGGTCGTTCCTGCTGCACAGATTCATGCGCAAGGAACTCCTACGGACAATGCACTTTGATTTATTGCGCTATCTCTAATAGCACCCGAGATATCACCAGATGTATATTTGATTTTTCCCTGACCCTGAGTGTTCGGCCCCATGAGACGGTGGTTTTCTCGGCCCCTGGTGGTCCGAGGTCGTTCCCGCTGCACAGATGCATGCGCCAGGGCCTCCTGCAGATAATTCTCTTTGATTTATCGCGCTAACTCTAATAGCACCCGAGATATCACCAGATATATATTGGATTTTCCCCTGACCCTGAGTGTCCGGCCCCATGAGACTGTAGTTTTCTCGGCCACTGGTGGTCCGAAGTCGTTCCCGCTGCACAGATTCATGCGTCAGGGCCTCCTACAGACAATGCACTTTGATTTATTGCGCTATCTGTACTAGCACCGGACATATCACCAGATATATATTGGATTTTCCCCTGACCCTGAGTGTCCGGCCCCATGAGACGGTGGTTTTCTCGGCCCCTGGTGGTCCGAGGTCGTTCCTGCTGCACAGATTCATGCGCAAGGACCTCCTACGGACAATGCACTTTGATTTATTGCGCTATCTGTAATAGAACCCGAGATATCACCAGATATATTGGATTTTTACATGACCTTGGGTGACGAATTCCGAATAACTGTAATTTTCTCGACCCCTGGTGGTCCGAGGTCGTTCCCGCTGCCCAGATTCATGCGCCAGGGCCTCCTACAGACAATGCATTTTGATTTATCGCGCTATCTGTAATAGCACCCGAGATATCACCAGATATATATTGGATTTTTCCCGGACCCTGAGTGTCCGGCCCCATGAGACGGTGGTTTTCTCGGCCCCTGGTGGTCCGAGGTCGTTCCCGCAGCCCAGATTCATGCACCAGGGCCTCCTGCAGATAATTCACTTTGGTTTATTGCGCTATCTGTAATAGCTGCCGTGATATCACCAGATATATATTGGATTTTTCCGTGACCCTGAGCGTCCGGCCCCATGAGACTGTGGTTTTCTCGGCCCCTGGTGTTCCGAGGTTGTTCCCGCTGCACAGATTCATGCGCCAGGGCTTCCTGCATATAATGCAGTTTGATTTATTGCGCTATCTGTAATAGCACCCGAGATATCACCAGATATATATTGGATTTTCCCCTGACCCTGAGTGTCCGGCCCCATGAGACCGTGGTTATCTCGGCCCCTGGTGGTCCGAGGTCGTTCCCGCTGCACAGATTCATGCGCCAGGGCCGCCTGCAGATAATTCACTTTGGTTTATTGCGCTTTCTGAATTAGTACCCGAGATATCACCAGATATTTGCTGGATTTTTACATGACCTTGGGTGACGGATACCGAAAATCTGTAATTTTCTTGGCCCCTGGTGGTCCGAGGTCGTTGCTGCTGCACGGACTCATGCGCCAGGGCCTCCCGCAGACAATGCACTTTGATTTATTGCGCTATCTCTAATAGCACTCGAGATATCACCAGATATATATTGGATTCTTCCCTGACCATGACAGTCCGGCCCCATGAGACGGTGATTTTCTCGGCCCCTGGTGTTCCAAGGTCGTTCCCGCTGCACAGATTCATGCGCCAGGGCATCCTACAGACAATGCACTTTGGTTTATTGCGCTATCTGTAATAGCACCCGAGATATCACCAGATATATTGGATTTTTACATGACCTTGGGTGACGAATTCCGAATATCTGTAATTTTCTCGGCCCCTGGTGGTCCGAGGTCGTTCCCGCTGCCCAGATTCATGCGCCAGGGCCTCCTACAGACAATGCATTTTGATTTATCGCGCTATCTGTAATAGCACCCGAGATATCACCAGATATATATTGGATTTTTCCCGGACCCTGAGTGTCCGGCCCCATGAGACGGTGGTTTTCTCGGCCCCTGGTGGTCCGAGGTCGTTCCCGCAGCCCAGATTCATGCACCAGGGCCTCCTGCAGATAATTCACTTTGGTTTATTGCGCTATCTGTAATAGCAGCCGTGATATCAGCAGATATATATTGGATTTTTCCCTGACCCTGAGCGTCCGGCCCCATGAGACTGTGGTTTTCTCGGCCCCTGGTGTTCCGAGGTCGTTCCCGCTGCACAGATTCATGCGCCAGGGCTTCCTGCATATAATTCACTTTGGTTTATTGCGCTATCTCGAATAGCACCCGAGATATCACCAGATATATATTGGATTTTTCCCTGACCCTGAGTGTCCGGCCCCATGAGACTGTGGTTTCCTCGGCCCCTGGTGGTCCGAGGTCGTTCCCGCTGCACAGATTCATGCGCCAGGGCCTCCTGCTGATAATTCACTTTGGTTTATTGCGCTATCTCTAATAGCACCCGAGATATCACCAGATATATATTGGTTTTTTCCCCGACCCTGAGTGTGCGGCCCCATGAGACGGTGGTTTTCGCGGCCACTGTTGGTCCGAGGTCGTTCCCGCTGCACAGATTTATGCGACAGGGCCTCCTACAGACAATGCACTTTGATTTATTGCGCTATCTGTAATAGCACCGGAGATATCACCAGATATATATTGGATTTTTCCCTGACCCGGAGTGCCCGGCCCCATGTGTCGGTGGTTTTCTCGGCCCCTGGTGGTCCGAGGTCGTTCCTGCTGCACAGATTCATGCGCAAGGAACTCCTACAGACAATGCACTTTGATTTATTGCGCTATCTCTAATAGCACCCGAGATATCACCAGATGTATATTTGATTTTTCCCTGACCCTGAGTGTTCGGCCCCATGAGACGGTGGTTTTCTCGGCCCCTGGTGGTCCGAGGTCGTTCCCGCTGCACAGATGCATGCGCCAGGGCCTCCTGCAGATAATTCTCTTTGATTTATCGCGCTAACTCTAATAGCACCCGAGATATCACCAGATATATATTGGATTTTCCCCTGACCCTGAGTGTCCGGCCCCATGAGACTGTAGTTTTCTCGGCCACTGGTGGTCCGAAGTCGTTCCCGCTGCACAGATTCATGCGTCAGGGCCTCCTACAGACAATGCACTTTGATTTATTGCGCTACCTGTAATAGCACCGGACATATCACCAGATATATATTGGATTTTCCCCTGACCCTGAGTGTCCGGCCCCATGAGACGGTGGTTTTCTCGGCCCCTGGTGTTCCGAGGTCGTTCCCGCTGCACAGATTCATGCGCCAGGGCTCCCTGCATATAATTCACTTTGGTTTATTGCGCTATCTCGAATAGCACCCGAGATATCACCAGATATATATTGGATTTTCCTCTGACCCTGAGTGTCCGGCCCCATGAGACGGTGGTTTTCTCGGCCCCCTGGTGATCCGAGGTCGTTCCCGCTGCACAGATGCATGCGCCAGGGCCACCTGCAGATAATTCACTTTGGTTTATTGCGCTATCTGTAATAGCACCCGAGATATCACCAGATATATATTGGATTTTTCCCTGACCCTGAGTGTCCGGCCCCATGAGACTGTGGTTTTCTCGGCCCCTGGTGGTCCGAGGTCGTTCCCGCTGCACAGATTTATGCGACAGGGCCTCCTACAGACAATGCACTTTGATTTATTGCGCTATCTGTAATAGCACCGGAGATATCACCAGATATATATTGGATTTTTCCCTGACCCTCAGTGCCCGGCCCCATGTGTCGGTGGTTTTCTCGGCCCCTGGTGGTCCGAGGTCGTTCCTGCTGCACAGATTCATGCGCAAGGACCTCCTACGGACAATGCACTTTGATTTATTGCGCTATCTCTAATAGCACCCGAGATATCACCAGATGTATATTTGATTTTTTCCTGACCCTGAGTGTTCGGCCCCATGAGACGGTGGTTTTCTCGGCCCCTGGTGGTCCGAGGTCGTTCCCGCTGCACAGATTCATGCGCCAGGGCCGCCTGCAGATAATTCACTTTGGATTATTGCGCTATCTCTATTAGCACCCGAGATATCACCAGATATATGCTGGATTTTTACATGACCTTGGGTGACGGATACCGAAAATCTGTAATTTTCTTGCCCCTGGTGGTCCGAGGTCGTTGCTGCTGCACGGACTCATGCGCCAGGGCCTCCTGCAGACAATGCACTTTGATTAATCGCGCTATCTGTAATAGAACCCGAGATATCACCAGATATATATTGGATTTTTCCCTGACCCTGAGTGCCCGGCCCCATGTGTCGGTGGTTTTCTCGGCCCCTGATGGTCCGAGGTCGTTCCCGCTGCACAGATTCATGCGCCAGGGCCGCCTGCAGATAATTCACTTTGGTTTATTGCGCTATCTCTAATAGCACCCGAGATATCACCAGATATATATTGGATTTTTCCCTGACCCTGACAGCCTGGCCCCATGAGACGGTGATTTTCTCGGTCTCTGGTGGTCCGAGATCGTTGCCGATGCACAGATTCATGCGCCAGGGCCTCCCGCAGACAATGCACTTTGATTTATTGCGCTATCTCTAACAGTACTCGAGATATCACCAGATATATATTGGATTCTTCCCTGACCATGACAGTCCGGCCCCATGAGACGGTGATTTTCTCGGCCCCTGGTGTTCCAAGGTCGTTCCCGCTGCACAGATTCATGCGCCAGGGCATCCTACAGACAATGCATTTTGATTTATCGCGCTATCTGTAATAGCACCCGAGATATCACCAGATATATATTGGATTTTTCCCGGACCCTGAGTGTCCGGCCCCATGAGACGGTGGTTTTCTCGGCCCCTGGTGGTCCGAGGTCGTCCCCGCAGCCCAGATTCATGCACCAGGGCCTCCTGCAGATAATTCACTTTGGTTTATTGCGCTATCTGTAATAGCAGCCGTGATATCACCAGATATATATTGGATTTTTCCCTGACCCTGAGCGTCCGGCCCCATGAGACTGTGGTTTTCTCGGCCCCTGGTGTTCCGAGGTCGTTCCCGCTGCACAGACTCATGCGCCAGGGCTTCCTGCATATAATTCACTTTGGTTTATTGCGCTATCTCGAATAGCACCCGAGATATCACCAGATATATATTGGATTTTTCCCTGACCCTGAGTGTCCGGCCCCATGAGACTGTGGTTTTCTCGGCCCCTGGTGGTCCGAGGTCGTTCCCGCTGCACAGATTCATGCGCCAGGGCCTCCTGCAGATAATTCACTTTGGTCTATTGCGCTATCTCTAATAGCACCCGAGATATCACCAGATATATATTGGTTTTTTCCCCGACCCTGAGTGTGCGGCCCCATGAGACGGTGGTTTTCGCGGCCACTGTTGGTCCGAGGTCGTTCCCGCTGCACAGATTTATGCGACAGGGCCTCCTACAGACAATGCACTTTGATTTATTGCGCTATCTGTAATAGCACCGGAGATATCACCGGATATATATTGGATTTTTCCCTGACCCGGAGTGCCCGGCCCCATGTGTCGGTGGTTTTCTCGGCCCCTGGTGGTCCGAGGTCGTTCCTGCTGCACAGATTCATGCGCAAGGAACTCCTACAGACAATGCACTTTGATTTATTGCGCTATCTCTAATAGCACCCGAGATATCACCAGATGTATATTTGATTTTTCCCTGACCATGACAGTCCGGCCCCATGAGACGGTGATTTTCTCGGCCCCTGGTGTTCCAAGGTCGTTCCCGCTGCACAGATTCATGCGCCAGGGCATCCTACAGACAATGCACTTTGGTTTATTGCGCTATCTGTAATAGCACCCGAGATATCACCAGATATATTGGATTTTTACATGACCTTGGGTGACGAATTCCGAATATCTGTAATTTTCTCGGCCCCTGGTGGTCCGAGGTCGTTCCCGCTGCCCAGATTCATGCGCCAGGGCCTCCTACAGACAATGCATTTTGATTTATCGCGCTATCTGTAATAGCACCCGAGATATCACCAGATATATATTGGATTTTTCCCGGACCCTGAGTGTCCGGCCCCATGAGACGGTGGTTTTCTCGGCCCCTGGTGGTCCGAGGTCGTTCCCGCAGCCCAGATTCATGCACCAGGGCCTCCTGCAGATAATTCACTTTGGTTTATTGCGCTATCTGTAATAGCAGCCGTGATATCAGCAGATATATATTGGATTTTTCCCTGACCCTGAGCGTCCGGCCCCATGAGACTGTGGTTTTCTCGGCCCCTGGTGTTCCGAGGTCGTTCCCGCTGCACAGATTCATGCGCCAGGGCTTCCTGCATATAATTCACTTTGGTTTATTGCGCTATCTCGAATAGCACCCGAGATATCACCAGATATATATTGGATTTTTCCCTGACCCTGAGTGTCCGGCCCCATGAGACTGTGGTTTCCTCGGCCCCTGGTGGTCCGAGGTCGTTCCCGCTGCACAGATTCATGCGCCAGGGCCTCCTGCTGATAATTCACTTTGGTTTATTGCGCTATCTCTAATAGCACCCGAGATATCACCAGATATATATTGGTTTTTTCCCCGACCCTGAGTGTGCGGCCCCATGAGACGGTGGTTTTCGCGGCCACTGTTGGTCCGAGGTCGTTCCCGCTGCACAGATTTATGCGACAGGGCCTCCTACAGACAATGCACTTTGATTTATTGCGCTATCTGTAATAGCACCGGAGATATCACCAGATATATATTGGATTTTTCCCTGACCCGGAGTGCCCGGCCCCATGTGTCGGTGGTTTTCTCGGCCCCTGGTGGTCCGAGGTCGTTCCTGCTGCACAGATTCATGCGCAAGGAACTCCTACAGACAATGCACTTTGATTTATTGCGCTATCTCTAATAGCACCCGAGATATCACCAGATGTATATTTGATTTTTCCCTGACCCTGAGTGTTCGGCCCCATGAGACGGTGGTTTTCTCGGCCCCTGGTGGTCCGAGGTCGTTCCCGCTGCACAGATGCATGCGCCAGGGCCTCCTGCAGATAATTCTCTTTGATTTATCGCGCTAACTCTAATAGCACCCGAGATATCACCAGATATATATTGGATTTTCCCCTGACCCTGAGTGTCCGGCCCCATGAGACTGTAGTTTTCTCGGCCACTGGTGGTCCGAAGTCGTTCCCGCTGCACAGATTCATGCGTCAGGGCCTCCTACAGACAATGCACTTTGATTTATTGCGCTACCTGTAATAGCACCGGACATATCACCAGATATATATTGGATTTTCCCCTGACCCTGAGTGTCCGGCCCCATGAGACGGTGGTTTTCTCGGCCCCTGGTGTTCCGAGGTCGTTCCCGCTGCACAGATTCATGCGCCAGGGCTCCCTGCATATAATTCACTTTGGTTTATTGCGCTATCTCGAATAGCACCCGAGATATCACCAGATATATATTGGATTTTCCTCTGACCCTGAGTGTCCGGCCCCATGAGACGGTGGTTTTCTCGGCCCCCTGGTGATCCGAGGTCGTTCCCGCTGCACAGATGCATGCGCCAGGGCCACCTGCAGATAATTCACTTTGGTTTATTGCGCTATCTGTAATAGCACCCGAGATATCACCAGATATATATTGGATTTTTCCCTGACCCTGAGTGTCCGGCCCCATGAGACTGTGGTTTTCTCGGCCCCTGGTGGTCCGAGGTCGTTCCCGCTGCACAGATTTATGCGACAGGGCCTCCTACAGACAATGCACTTTGATTTATTGCGCTATCTGTAATAGCACCGGAGATATCACCAGATATATATTGGATTTTTCCCTGACCCTCAGTGCCCGGCCCCATGTGTCGGTGGTTTTCTCGGCCCCTGGTGGTCCGAGGTCGTTCCTGCTGCACAGATTCATGCGCAAGGACCTCCTACGGACAATGCACTTTGATTTATTGCGCTATCTCTAATAGCACCCGAGATATCACCAGATGTATATTTGATTTTTCCCTGACCCTGAGTGTTCGGCCCCATGAGACGGTGGTTTTCTCGGCCCCTGGTGGTCCGAGGTCGTTCCCGCTGCACAGATTCATGCGCCAGGGCTTCCTGCATATAATTCACTTTGGTTTATTGCGCTATCTCGAATAGCTCCCGAGATATCACCAGATACATATTGGTTTTATCCCCGACCCTGAGTGTCCGGCCCCATGAGACAGTGGTTTTCGCGGCCCCTGGTGGTCCGAGGTCGTTCCCGCTGCACAGATGCATGCGCCAGGGCCTCCTGCAGATAATTCACTTTGATTTATCGCGCTAACTCTAATAGCACCCGAGATATCACCAGATATATATTGGATTTTCCCCTGAGCCTGAGTGTCCGGCCCCATGAGACGGTGGTTTTCTCGGCCCCTGGTGGTCCGAGGTCGTTCCTGCTGCACAGATTTATGCGCCAGGGCCTCCTACAGACAATGCACTTTGATTTATTGCGCTATCTCTAATAGCACCCGAGATATCACCAGATATATATTGGTTTTTTCCCCGACCCTGAGTGTGCGGCCCCATGAGACGGTGGTTTTCGCGGCCACTGTTGGTCCGAGGTCGTTCCCGCTGCACAGATTTATGCGACAGGGCCTCCTACAGACAATGCACTTTGATTTATTGCGCTATCTGTAATAGCACCGGAGATATAACCAGATATATATTGGATTTTCCCCTGACCATGAGTGTCCGGCCCCATGAGACGGTGGTTTTCTCGGCCCCTGGTGGACCGAGGTCGTTCCTGCTGCACAGATTCATGCGCAAGGACCTCCTACGGGCAATGCACTTTGATTTATTGCGCTATCTCTAATAGCACCCGAGATATCAGCAGATGTATATTTGATTTTTCCCTGACCCTGAGTGTCCGGCCCCATGAGACGGTGGCTTTCTCGGCCCCTGGTGGTCCGAGGTCGTTCCGTTGCACAGATTCATGCGTCAGGGCCTCCTGCAGATAATTCAATTTGATTTATCGCGCTATCTGTAATAACTCCTGAGATATCACCAAATATATATTGGATTTTTCCCTGACCCTGAGTGTCCCGCCCCATGAGACGGTGGTTTTCTCGGCCCCTGGTGGTCCGAGGTCGTTCCCGCTGCACAGATTCATGCGCCAGGGCCTCCTACAGACAATACACTTTGATTTATTGCGCTATCTGTAATAGCACCCGAGATATCGCCAGATATATATTGGATTTTTCCCTGACCCTGAGTGTCCGGCCCCATGAGACGGTGGCTTTCTCGGCCCCTGGTGGTCCGAGGTCGTTCCCGCTGCCCAGATTCATGCGTCAGGGCCTCCTGCAGATAATTCAATTTGATTTATCGCGCTATCTGTAATAACTCCTGAGATATCACCAAATATATATTGGATTTTTCCCTGACCCTGAGTGTCCCGCCCCATGAGACGGTGGTTTTCTCGGCCCCTGGTGGTCCGAGGTCGTTCCCGCTGCACAGATTCATGCGCCAGGGCCTCCTACAGACAATACACTTTGATTTATTGCGCTATCTGTAATAGCACCCGAGATATCGCCAGATATATATTGGATTTTTCCCTGACCCTGAGTGTCCGGCCCCATGAGACGGTGGCTTTCTCGGCCCCTGGTGGTCCGAGGTCGTTCCGTTGCACAGATTCATGCGTCAGGGCCTCCTGCAGATAATTCAATTTGATTTATCGCGCTATCTGTAATAACTCCTGAGATATCACCAAATATATATTGGATTTTTCACTGACCCTGAGTGTCCCGCCCCATGAGACGGTGGTTTTCTCGGCCCCTGGTGGTCCGAGGTCGTTCCCGCTGCACAGATTCATGCGCCAGGGCCTCCTACAGACAATACACTTTGATTTATTGCGCTATCTGTAATAGCACCCGAGATATCGCCAGATATATATTGGATTTTTCCCTGACCCTGAGTGTCCGGCCCCATGAGACGGTGGCTTTCTCGGCCCCTGGTGGTCCGAGGTCGTTCCCGCTGCCCAGATTCATGCGCCAGGGCCTCCTACAGACAATACACTTTGATTTATTGCGCTATCTGTAATAGCACCCGAGATATCGCCAGATATATATTGGATTTTCCCCTGACCATGAGTGTCCGGCCCCATGAGACGGTGGTTTTCTCGGCCCCTGGTGGACCGAGGTCGTTCCTGCTGCACAGATTCATGCGCAAGGACCTCCTACGGGCAATGCACTTTGATTTATTGCGCTATCTCTAATAGCACCCGAGATATCACCAGATATATATTGGATTTTTCCCTGACCCTGAGTGTCCGGCCCCATGAGACGGCTGTTTTCTCGGCCCCTGGTGGTCCGAGGTCGTTCCCGCCGCCCAGATTCATGCGCCTGGGCCTCCTACAGACAATGCACTTTGATTTATTGCGCTATCTGTAATAGCTCCCGAGATATCACCAGATATATGCTGGATTTTTACATGAAATTTGGTGACGGATAGCGAACATCTGTAATTTTCTCGGCCCTTGGTGGTCTGATGTCGTTCCCGCTGCCCAGATTCATGCGCCAGGGCCTCCTGCAGACAATGCACTTTGATTTATTGCGCTATCTGTAATAGCACCCGAGATATCACCAGATATACATTGGATTTTTCCCTGACCCTGAGTGTCCGGCCCCATGAGGCTGTGGTTTTCTTGTCCCCTGGTGGTCCGAGGTCGTTCACGCTGCACAGATTCATGCGCCAGGGCCTCCTGCATACAATTCACTTTGGATTATTGCGCTATCTCTAATAGCACCCGAGATATCACCAGATATATATTGGATTTTCCCCTGACCCTGAGTGTCCGGCCCCATGAGACTGTGGTTTCCTCTGCCCCTGGTGGTCCGAGTTCGTTCCCGCTGCACAGATTTATGCGCCAGGGCCTCCTGCAGACAATGCACTTTGATTTATCGCGCTATCTGTAATAGAACCCGAGATATCACCAGATATATGCTGGATTTTTACATGACATTGGGTAACGGATACCGAAAATCTGTAATTTTCTCGGCCCCTGGTGGTCCGATGTCGTTCCTGCTGCACAGATTCATGCGCAAGGGCCTCCTACGGACAATGCACTTTGATTTTTTGCGCTATCTGTAATAGAACCCGAGATATCACCAGACATATGCTGGATTTTTACATGACATTGGGTGACGGATACCGAAAATCTGTAATTTTCTCGGCCCCTGGTGGTCCGATGTCGTTCCTGCTGCACAGATTCATGCGGAAGGGCCTCCTACGGACCATTCATTTTGGATTATTGCGCTATCTCTATTAGCACCAGAGATATCACCAGATATATATTGGATTTTCCCCTGACCCTGAGTGTCCGGCCCCATGTGACGGTCGTTTTCTCGGCCCCTGGTGGTCCGAGGTCGTTCCCGCTGCACAGATTCATGCGCCAGGGCCTCCTGCAGATAATTCACGTTGGTTAATTGCGCTATCTCTAATTTCTCACGAGATATCACCAGATATATATTGGATTTTTGCCTGACCCTGAGTGTCCGGCCCCATGAGACTGTGGTTTTCGCGGCCCCCTGGTGGTCCGAGGTCGTTCCCGCTGCACAGATGCATGCGCCAGGGCCACCTACAGACAATGCACTTTGATTTATTGCGCTATCTCTCATAGCACCCGAGATATCAGCAGATATATATTGGATTTTTCACTGACCCCGAGTGTCCGGCCCCATGAGACGGCTGTTTTCTCGGCCCCTGGTGGTCCGAGGTCGTTCCCGCCGCCCAGATTCATGCGCCGGGGCCTCCTATAGACAATGCACTTTGATTTATTGCGCTATCTGTAATAGCACCCGAGATATCACCAGATATACATTGGATTTTTCCCTGACCCTGAGTGTCCGGCCCCATGAGGCTGTGGTTTTCTTGTCCCCTGGTGGTCCGAGGTCGTTCACGCTGCACAGATTCATGCGCCAGGGCCTCCTGCATACAATGCACTTTGATTTATTGCGCTATCTGTAATAGCACCCGAGATATCACCAGATATATATTGGATTTTCCCCTGACCCTGAGTGTCCGGCCCCATGAGACTGTGGTTTCCTCTGCCCCTGGTGGTCCGAGGTCGTTCCCGCTGCACAGATTCATGCGCCAGGGCCTCCTGCAGACAATGCACTTTGATTTATCGCGCTATCTGTAATAGAACCCGAGATATCACCAGATATATGCTGGATTTTTACATGACATTGGGTGACGGATACCGAAAATCTGTAATTTTCTCGGCCCCTGGTGGTCCGATGTCGTTCCTGCTGCACAGATTCATGCGCAAGGGCCTCCTACGGACAATGCACTTTGATTTTTTGCGCTATCTGTAATAGAACCCGAGATATCACCAGACATATGCTGGATTTTTACATGACATTGGGTGACGGATACCGAAAATCTGTAATTTTCTCGGCCCCTGGTGGTCCGATGTCGTTCCTGCTGCACAGATTCATGCGGCAGGGCCTCCTACGGACAATGCATTTTGGATTATTGCGCTATCTCTATTAGCACCAGAGATATCACCAGATATATATTGGTTTTTCCCCTGACCCTGAGTGTCCGGCCCCATGAGACGGTCGTTTTCTCGGCCCCTGGTGGTTCGAGGTCGTTCCCGCTGCACAGATTCATGCGCCAGGGCCTTCTGCAGATAATTCACGTTGGTTAATTGCGCTATCTCTAATTTCTCACGAGATATCACCAGATATATATTGGATTTTTGCCTGACCTTGAGTGTCCGGCCCCATGAGACTGTGGATTTCTCGGCCCCTGGTGGTCCGAGGTCGTTCCCGCTGCACAGATTCATGCGCCAGGGCCTCCTGCAGATAATTCAATTTGGATTATTGCGCTATCTCTAATAGCACCCGAGATATCACCAGATATATATTGGATTTTTCCCTGACCCTGAGTGTCCGGCCCCATGTGACGGCTGTTTTCTCGGCCCCTGGTGGTCCGAGGTCGTTCCCGCTGCACAGATTCATGCGCCAGGGCCTCCTGCAGGCAATTCACTTTGGTTTATTGCGCAATCTCTAATAGCACCCGACATATCACCAGATATATATTGGATTTTTCCCCGACCCTGAGTGTTCGGCCCAATGAGACGGTGGCTTTCTCGGCCCCTGGTGGTCCGAGGTCGTTCCCGCTGCACAGATTCATGCGCCAGGGCCTCCTACGGACAATGCATTTTGGATTATTGCGCTATCTCTATTAGCACCAGAGATATCACCAGATATATATTGGTTTTTCCCCTGACCCTGAGTGTCCGGCCCCATGAGACGGTGGTTTTCTCGGCCCCTGGTGGTCCGAGGTCGTTCCCGCTGCACAGATTCATGCGCCAGGGCCTCCTGCAGACAATGCACTTTGATTTATTGCGCTATCTGTAATAGCACCCGTGATATCACCAGATATATATTGGATTTTTCCCTGACCCTGAGTGTCCGGCCCCATGAGACGGTGATTTTCTCGGCCCCTGGTGGTCCGAGGTCGTTCCCGCTGCACAGATTCATGCGCCAGGGCCTTCTGCAGATAATTCACGTTGGTTTATTGCGCAATCTCTAATAGCACCCGACATATCACCAGATATATATTGGATTTTTCCCCGACCCTGAGTGTTCGGCCCAATGAGACGGTGGCTTTCTCGGCCCCTGGTGGTCCGAGGTCGTTCCCGCTGCACAGATTCATGCGCCAGGGCCTCCTACAGACAATGCACTTTGATTTATTGCGCTATCTTTAATAGCACCCGAGATATCACCAGATATATATTGGATTTTCCCCTGACCCTGAGTGTCCGGCCCCATGAGACGGTAGTTTTATCGGCCCCTGGTGGTCCGTGGTCGTTCCCGCTGGCCAGATTCATGCGCCAGGGCCTCCTGCAGATAATTCACTTTGGTTTATTGCGCTATCTGTAATAGCTCCCGAGATATCACCAGATATATGCTGGATTTTTACATGAAATTTGGTGACGGATAGCGAATATCTGTAATTTTCTCGGCCCTTGGTGGTCTGATGTCGTTCCCGCTGCACAGATTCATGCGCGAGGGCCTCCTGCATATAATTCACTTTGGATTATTGCGCTATCTGTAATAGCACCCGAGATATCACCAGATATATATTGGATTTTCCCCTGACCCTGAGTGTCCGGCCCCATGAGACTGTGGTTTTCTCTGCCCCTGGTGGTCCGAGGTCGTTCCCGCTGCACAGATTCATGCGCCAGGGCCCCCTGCAGACAATGCACTTTGATTTATCGCGCTATCTGTAATAGAACCCGAGATATCACCAGATATATGCTGGATTTTTACATGACATTGGGTGACCGATACCGAAAATCTGTAATTTTCTCGGCCCCTGGTGGTCCGATGTCGTTCCTGCTGCACAGATTCATGCGGAAGGGCCTCCTACGGACAATGCACTTTGATTTATTGCGCTATATCTAATAGCACTCGAGATATCACCAGATATATATTGGATTTTCCCCTGACCCTGAGTGTCCGGCCCCATGAGACGGTGGTTTTCTCGGCCCCTGGTGACCCGAGGTCGTTCCCGCTGCCCAGATTCATGCGCCAGGGCCTCCAACAGACAATGCACTTTGATTTATTGCGCTATCTGTAATAGCACCCGAGATATCACCAGATATATATTGGATTTTTCCCTGACCCTGAGTGTCCGGCCCCATGCGACAGTGGTTTTCTTGGCCCCTGGTGGTCCGAGGTCGTTCCCGCTGCACAGATTCATGCGCCAGGGCCTTCTGCAGATAATTCACTTTGGATTATTGCGCTATCTGTAATAGCACCCGGGATATCACCAGATATATGCTGGATTTTTACATGACTTTGGGTGACGGATATCAAAAATCTGTAATTTTCTCGGCCCCTGGTGGTCCGAGGTCGTTCCCGCTGCACAGATTCATGCGCCAGGGCCTCCTGCAGATAATTCACTTTGGTTTATTGCGCTATCTCTAATAGCACCCGAGATATCACCAGATATATATAGGGTTTTCCCCTGACCCTGAGTGTCCGGCCCCATGAGACGGTGGTTTTCTCTGCCCCTGGTGGTCCGAGGTCGTTCCCGCTGCCCAGATTCATGCGCCAGAGCCTCCTACAGACAATGCACTTTGATTTATTGCGCTATCCGTAATAGCACCCGAGAAAGCACCATATATATGCTGGATTTTTACATGACTTTGGGTGACGGACACCGAAAATCTGTAAGGTTCTCGGCCCCTGGAGGGCCGAGGTCGCTCGTGCTTCACAGATTCATGCGCCAGGGCCACCTGCAGACAATGAACTTTGATTTATCGCGCTATCTGTAATAGAACCCGAGATATCACCAGATATATGCTGGATTTTTACATGACTTTGGGTGACGGATACCGAAAATCTGTAATTTTCTCGGCCCCTGGTGGTCCGATGTTGTTCCTGCTGCACAGATTCATGCGCAGGGGCCTCCTACGGACAATGCACTTTGATTTTTTGCGCAATCTCTAATAGCACCCGAGATATCACCAGCTATATATTTGATTTTTCCCTGACCCTGAGTGTCCGGCCCCATGAGACGGTGATTTTCTCGGCCCCTGGTGGTCCGTGGTCGTTCCCGCTGCACAGATTCATGCGCCAGGGCCTCCTGCAGACAATTCAATTTGGATTACTGCGCTATCTCTAATAGCACCCGAGATATCACCAGATATATATTGGTTTTTCCCCAGACACTGCGTGTCCGGCCCCATGAGACTGTGGATTTCTCGGCCCCTGGTGGACCGAGGTCGTTCCCGCTGCCCAGATTCATGCGCCAGGGTCACCTACAGACAATGCACTTTGATTTATTGCGCTATCTGTAATAGCGCCCGAGATATCAGCAGGTATATATTGGATTTTTCCCTGACCCTGAGTGTCCGGCCCCATGAGACGGCTGTTTTCTCGGCCCCTGGTGGTCCGAGGTCGTTCCCGCCGCCCAGATTCATGCGCCAGGGCCTCCTACAGTCAATGCACTTTGATTTATCGCGCTATCTGTAATAGGACCCGAGATATCACCAGATATATGCTGGATTTTTACATGACATTGGGTGACGGATACCGAAAATCTGTAATTTTCTCGGCCCCTGGTGGTCCGATGTCGTTCCTGCTCCACCGATTCATGCGGAATGGCCTCCTACGGACAATGCACTTTGGATTATTGCGCTATCTCTATTAGCACCAGAGATATCACCAGATATATATTGGATTTTCCCCTGACCCTGAGTGTCCGGCCCCATGAGACGGTCGTTTTCTCGGCCCCTGGTGGTCCGAGGTCGTTCCCGCTGCACAGATTCATGCGCCAGGGCCTCCTGCAGATAATTCACGTTGGTTTATTGCGCTATCTCTAATTTCTCACGAGATATCACCAGATATATATTGGATTTTTCCCTGACCCCGAGTGTCCGGCCCCATGAGACGGTGGTTTTCTCGGCCCCTGGTGTTCCGAGGTCGTTCCCGCTGCACAGATTCATGCGCCAGGGCTTCCTGCAGAGAATGCACTTTGATTTATCGCGGTATATGTAATAGCCGCCGAGATATCACCAGATATATGCTGGATTTTTCCCTGACCCTGAGTGTCCGGCCCCATGTGTCTGTGGTTTTCTCGGCCCCTGGTGTTCCGAGGTAGTTCCCGCTGCACAGATGCATGCGCCAGGGCCTCCTGCAGATAATTCACTTCGATTTATCGCGCTATCTCTAATAGCACCCGAGATATCGCCAGATATATATTGGATTTTTCCCTGACCCTGATTGTCCGGCTCCATGAGACTGTGGATTTCTCGGCCCTTGGTGCTCCGAGGTCGTTCCCGCTGCACAGATTCATGCGCCAGGGCTTGCTGCAGACAATGCACTTTGATTTATCGCGCTATCTGTAATAGCACCCGAGATATCACCAGATATATGCCGGATTTTTAAATCACCTTGGGTGACGGATACAGAATATCTGTAATTTTCTCGGCCCCTGGTAGGCCGAGGTCGCTCCCGCTGCACAGATTCATGCGGCAGGGCTTGCTGCAGACAATGCACTTTAGTTTATCGCGCTATCTCTAATAGCACCAGAGATATCACCAGATATATATTGGATTTTCCCCTGACCCTGAGTATCCGGCCCCATCAGTCGGTGGTTTTCTCGGCCCCTGGTGGTCCGACGTTGCTCCCGCTGCGCAGATTCATGCGCTAGGGCCTCCTGCAGACAATGCACTTCGATTTATCGCGCTATCTCTAATAGCACCCGAGATATCGCCAGATATATATTGGATTTTTCCCTGACCCCGAGTGTCCGGCCCCATGAGACGGTGGTTTTCTCGGCCCCTGGTGTTCCGAGGTCGTTCCCGGTGCACAGATTCATGCGCCAGGGCTTCCTGCAGAGAATGCACTTTGGTTTATTGCGCTATCTGTAATAGCTCCCGAGATATCACCAGATATATGCTGGATTTTTACATGAAATTTGGTGACGGATAGCGAATATCTGTAATTTTCTCGGCCCTTGGTGGTCTGATGTCGTTCCCGCTGCACAGATTCATGCGCGAGGGCCTCCTGCATATAATTCACTTTGGATTATTGCGCTATCTGTAATAGCACCCGAGATATCACCAGATATATATTGGATTTTCCCCTGACCCTGAGTGTCCGGCCCCATGAGACTGTGGTTTTCTCTGCCCCTGGTGGTCCGAGGTCGTTCCCGCTGCACAGATTCATGCGCCAGGGCCTCCTGCAGACAATGCACTTTGATTTATCGCGCTATCTGTAATAGAACCCGAGATATCACCAGATATATGCTGGATTTTTACATGACATTGGGTGACCGATACCGAAAATCTGTAATTTTCTCGGCCCCTGGTGGTCCGATGTCGTTCCTGCTGCACAGATTCATGCGGAAGGGCCTCCTACGGACAATGCACTTTGATTTATTGCGCTATCTGTAATAGCACCCGAGATATCACCAGATATATATTGGATTTTTCCCTGACCCTGAGTGTCCGGCCCCATGCGACAGTGGTTTTCTTGGCCCCTGGTGGTCCGAGGTCGTTCCCGCTGCACAGATTCATGCGCCAGGGCCTTCTGCAGATAATTCACTTTGGATTATTGCGCTATCTGTAATAGCACCCGGGATATCACCAGATATATGCTGGATTTTTACATGACTTTGGGTGACGGATACCAAAAATCTGTAATTTTCTCGGCCCCTGGTGGTCCGAGGTCGTTCCCGCTGCACAGATTCATGCGCCAGGGCCTCCTGCAGATAATTCACTTTGGTTTATTGCGCTATCTCTAATAGCACCCGAGATATCACCAGATATATATAGGGTTTTCCCCTGACCCTGAGTGTCCGGCCCCATGAGACGGTGGTTTTCTCTGCCCCTGGTGGTCCGAGGTCGTTCCCGCTGCCCAGATTCATGCGCCAGAGCCTCCTACAGACAATGCACTTTGATTTATTGCGCTATCCGTAATAGCACCCGAGAAAGCACCATATATATGCTGGATTTTTACATGACTTTGGGTGACGGACACCGAAAATCTGTAAGGTTCTCGGCCCCTGGAGGGCCGAGGTCGCTCGTGCTTCACAGATTCATGCGCCAGGGCCACCTGCAGACAATGAACTTTGATTTATCGCGCTATCTGTAATAGAACCCGAGATATCACCAGATATATGCTGGATTTTTACATGACTTTGGGTGACGGATACCGAAAATCTGTAATTTTCTCGGCCCCTGGTGGTCCGATGTTGTTCCTGCTGCACAGATTCATGCGCAGGGGCCTCCTACGGACAATGCACTTTGATTTTTTGCGCAATCTCTAATAGCACCCGAGATATCACCAGCTATATATTTGATTTTTCCCTGACCCTGAGTGTCCGGCCCCATGAGACGGTGATTTTCTCGGCCCCTGGTGGTCCGTGGTCGTTCCCGCTGCACAGATTCATGCGCCAGGGCCTCCTGCAGACAATTCAATTTGGATTACTGCGCTATCTCTAATAGCACCCGAGATATCACCAGATATATATTGGTTTTTCCCCAGACACTGCGTGTCCGGCCCCATGAGACTGTGGATTTCTCGGCCCCTGGTGGACCGAGGTCGTTCCCGCTGCCCAGATTCATGCGCCAGGGTCACCTACAGACAATGCACTTTGATTTATTGCGCTATCTGTAATAGCGCCCGAGATATCAGCAGGTATATATTGGATTTTTCCCTGACCCTGAGTGTCCGGCCCCATGAGACGGCTGTTTTCTCGGCCCCTGGTGGTCCGAGGTCGTTCCCGCCGCCCAGATTCATGCGCCAGGGCCTCCTACAGTCAATGCACTTTGATTTATCGCGCTATCTGTAATAGGACCCGAGATATCACCAGATATATGCTGGATTTTTACATGACATTGGGTGACGGATACCGAAAATCTGTAATTTTCTCGGCCCCTGGTGGTCCGATGTCGTTCCTGCTCCACCGATTCATGCGGAATGGCCTCCTACGGACAATGCACTTTGGATTATTGCGCTATCTCTATTAGCACCAGAGATATCACCAGATATATATTGGATTTTCCCCTGACCCTGAGTGTCCGGCCCCATGAGACGGTCGTTTTCTCGGCCCCTGGTGGTCCGAGGTCGTTCCCGCTGCACAGATTCATGCGCCAGGGCCTCCTGCAGATAATTCACGTTGGTTTATTGCGCTATCTCTAATTTCTCACGAGATATCACCAGATATATATTGGATTTTTCCCTGACCCCGAGTGTCCGGCCCCATGAGACGGTGGTTTTCTCGGCCCCTGGTGTTCCGAGGTCGTTCCCGCTGCACAGATTCATGCGCCAGGGCTTCCTGCAGAGAATGCACTTTGATTTATCGCGGTATATGTAATAGCCGCCGAGATATCACCAGATATATGCTGGATTTTTCCCTGACCCTGAGTGTCCGGCCCCATGTGTCTGTGGTTTTCTCGGCCCCTGGTGTTCCGAGGTAGTTCCCGCTGCACAGATGCATGCGCCAGGGCCTCCTGCAGATAATTCACTTCGATTTATCGCGCTATCTCTAATAGCACCCGAGATATCGCCAGATATATATTGGATTTTTCCCTGACCCTGATTGTCCGGCTCCATGAGACTGTGGATTTCTCGGCCCTTGGTGCTCCGAGGTCGTTCCCGCTGCACAGATTCATGCGCCAGGGCTTGCTGCAGACAATGCACTTTGATTTATCGCGCTATCTGTAATAGCACCCGAGATATCACCAGATATATGCCGGATTTTTAAATCACCTTGGGTGACGGATACAGAATATCTGTAATTTTCTCGGCCCCTGGTAGGCCGAGGTCGCTCCCGCTGCACAGATTCATGCGGCAGGGCTTGCTGCAGACAATGCACTTTAGTTTATCGCGCTATCTCTAATAGCACCAGAGATATCACCAGATATATATTGGATTTTCCCCTGACCCTGAGTATCCGGCCCCATCAGTCGGTGGTTTTCTCGGCCCCTGGTGGTCCGACGTTGCTCCCGCTGCGCAGATTCATGCGCTAGGGCCTCCTGCAGACAATGCACTTCGATTTATCGCGCTATCTCTAATAGCACCCGAGATATCGCCAGATATATATTGGATTTTTCCCTGACCCCGAGTGTCCGGCCCCATGAGACGGTGGTTTTCTCGGCCCCTGGTGTTCCGAGGTCGTTCCCGGTGCACAGATTCATGCGCCAGGGCTTCCTGCAGAGAATGCACTTTGGTTTATTGCGCTATCTGTAATAGCTCCCGAGATATCACCAGATATATGCTGGATTTTTACATGAAATTTGGTGACGGATAGCGAATATCTGTAATTTTCTCGGCCCTTGGTGGTCTGATGTCGTTCCCGCTGCACAGATTCATGCGCGAGGGCCTCCTGCATATAATTCACTTTGGATTATTGCGCTATCTGTAATAGCACCCGAGATATCACCAGATATATATTGGATTTTCCCCTGACCCTGAGTGTCCGGCCCCATGAGACTGTGGTTTTCTCTGCCCCTGGTGGTCCGAGGTCGTTCCCGCTGCACAGATTCATGCGCCAGGGCCTCCTGCAGACAATGCACTTTGATTTATCGCGCTATCTGTAATAGAACCCGAGATATCACCAGATATATGCTGGATTTTTACATGACATTGGGTGACCGATACCGAAAATCTGTAATTTTCTCGGCCCCTGGTGGTCCGATGTCGTTCCTGCTGCACAGATTCATGCGGAAGGGCCTCCTACGGACAATGCACTTTGATTTATTGCGCTATCTGTAATAGCACCCGAGATATCACCAGATATATATTGGATTTTTCCCTGACCCTGAGTGTCCGGCCCCATGCGACAGTGGTTTTCTTGGCCCCTGGTGGTCCGAGGTCGTTCCCGCTGCACAGATTCATGCGCCAGGGCCTTCTGCAGATAATTCACTTTGGATTATTGCGCTATCTGTAATAGCACCCGGGATATCACCAGATATATGCTGGATTTTTACATGACTTTGGGTGACGGATACCAAAAATCTGTAATTTTCTCGGCCCCTGGTGGTCCGAGGTCGTTCCCGCTGCACAGATTCATGCGCCAGGGCCTCCTGCAGATAATTCACTTTGGTTTATTGCGCTATCTCTAATAGCACCCGAGATATCACCAGATATATATAGGGTTTTCCCCTGACCCTGAGTGTCCGGCCCCATGAGACGGTGGTTTTCTCTGCCCCTGGTGGTCCGAGGTCGTTCCCGCTGCCCAGATTCATGCGCCAGAGCCTCCTACAGACAATGCACTTTGATTTATTGCGCTATCCGTAATAGCACCCGAGAAAGCACCATATATATGCTGGATTTTTACATGACTTTGGGTGACGGACACCGAAAATCTGTAAGGTTCTCGGCCCCTGGAGGGCCGAGGTCGCTCGTGCTTCACAGATTCATGCGCCAGGGCCACCTGCAGACAATGAACTTTGATTTATCGCGCTATCTGTAATAGAACCCGAGATATCACCAGATATATGCTGGATTTTTACATGACTTTGGGTGACGGATACCGAAAATCTGTAATTTTCTCGGCCCCTGGTGGTCCGATGTTGTTCCTGCTGCACAGATTCATGCGCAGGGGCCTCCTACGGACAATGCACTTTGATTTTTTGCGCAATCTCTAATAGCACCCGAGATATCACCAGCTATATATTTGATTTTTCCCTGACCCTGAGTGTCCGGCCCCATGAGACGGTGATTTTCTCGGCCCCTGGTGGTCCGTGGTCGTTCCCGCTGCACAGATTCATGCGCCAGGGCCTCCTGCAGACAATTCAATTTGGATTACTGCGCTATCTCTAATAGCACCCGAGATATCACCAGATATATATTGGTTTTTCCCCAGACACTGCGTGTCCGGCCCCATGAGACTGTGGATTTCTCGGCCCCTGGTGGACCGAGGTCGTTCCCGCTGCCCAGATTCATGCGCCAGGGTCACCTACAGACAATGCACTTTGATTTATTGCGCTATCTGTAATAGCGCCCGAGATATCAGCAGGTATATATTGGATTTTTCCCTGACCCTGAGTGTCCGGCCCCATGAGACGGCTGTTTTCTCGGCCCCTGGTGGTCCGAGGTCGTTCCCGCCGCCCAGATTCATGCGCCAGGGCCTCCTACAGTCAATGCACTTTGATTTATCGCGCTATCTGTAATAGGACCCGAGATATCACCAGATATATGCTGGATTTTTACATGACATTGGGTGACGGATACCGAAAATCTGTAATTTTCTCGGCCCCTGGTGGTCCGATGTCGTTCCTGCTCCACCGATTCATGCGGAATGGCCTCCTACGGACAATGCACTTTGGATTATTGCGCTATCTCTATTAGCACCAGAGATATCACCAGATATATATTGGATTTTCCCCTGACCCTGAGTGTCCGGCCCCATGAGACGGTCGTTTTCTCGGCCCCTGGTGGTCCGAGGTCGTTCCCGCTGCACAGATTCATGCGCCAGGGCCTCCTGCAGATAATTCACGTTGGTTTATTGCGCTATCTCTAATTTCTCACGAGATATCACCAGATATATATTGGATTTTTCCCTGACCCCGAGTGTCCGGCCCCATGAGACGGTGGTTTTCTCGGCCCCTGGTGTTCCGAGGTCGTTCCCGCTGCACAGATTCATGCGCCAGGGCTTCCTGCAGAGAATGCACTTTGATTTATCGCGGTATATGTAATAGCCGCCGAGATATCACCAGATATATGCTGGATTTTTCCCTGACCCTGAGTGTCCGGCCCCATGTGTCTGTGGTTTTCTCGGCCCCTGGTGTTCCGAGGTAGTTCCCGCTGCACAGATGCATGCGCCAGGGCCTCCTGCAGATAATTCACTTCGATTTATCGCGCTATCTCTAATAGCACCCGAGATATCGCCAGATATATATTGGATTTTTCCCTGACCCTGATTGTCCGGCTCCATGAGACTGTGGATTTCTCGGCCCTTGGTGCTCCGAGGTCGTTCCCGCTGCACAGATTCATGCGCCAGGGCTTGCTGCAGACAATGCACTTTGATTTATCGCGCTATCTGTAATAGCACCCGAGATATCACCAGATATATGCCGGATTTTTAAATCACCTTGGGTGACGGATACAGAATATCTGTAATTTTCTCGGCCCCTGGTAGGCCGAGGTCGCTCCCGCTGCACAGATTCATGCGGCAGGGCTTGCTGCAGACAATGCACTTTAGTTTATCGCGCTATCTCTAATAGCACCAGAGATATCACCAGATATATATTGGATTTTCCCCTGACCCTGAGTATCCGGCCCCATCAGTCGGTGGTTTTCTCGGCCCCTGGTGGTCCGACGTTGCTCCCGCTGCGCAGATTCATGCGCTAGGGCCTCCTGCAGACAATGCACTTCGATTTATCGCGCTATCTCTAATAGCACCCGAGATATCGCCAGATATATATTGGATTTTTCCCTGACCCCGAGTGTCCGGCCCCATGAGACGGTGGTTTTCTCGGCCCCTGGTGTTCCGAGGTCGTTCCCGCTGCACAGATTCATGCGCCAGGGCTTCCTGCAGAGAATGCACTTTGATTTATCGCGGTATATGTAATAGCCGCCGAGATATCACCAGATATATGCTGGATTTTTCCCTGACCCTGAGTGTCCGGCCCCATGTGTCTGTGGTTTTCTCGGCCCCTGGTGTTCCGAGGTAGTTCCCGCTGCACAGATGCATGCGCCAGGGCCTCCTGCAGATAATTCACTTCGATTTATCGCGCTATCTCTAATAGCACCCGAGTTATCGCAAGATATATATTGGATTTTTCCCTGACCCTGATTGTCCGGCTCCATGAGACGGTGGATTTCTCGGCCCTTGGTGCTCCGAGGTCGTTCCCGCTGCACAGATGCATGCGCTAGGGCCTCCTGCAGATAATTCACTTTGGTTTATTGCGCTATCTCTAATAGCACCCGAGATATCATCAGATATATAATGGATTTTTCCCCGACCCTGAGTGTCCGGCCCCATGAGACGGTGGTTTTCTCAGCCCCTGGTGGTCCGAGGACGTTCCGTTGCACAGATTAATGCGCCAGGGCCTCCTGCAGATAATTCAATTTGATTTATCGCGCTGTCTGTAATAGCACCTGAGATATCACCAAATATATATTGGATTTTTCCCTGACCCTGAGTGTCCGGCCCCATGAGCCGGTGGTTTTCTCGACCCCTGGTGGTGCGAGGTCGTTCCCGCTGCACAGATTCATGCGCCAGGGCCTCCTACAGACAATGCACTTTGGTTTATTGCGCTATCTCTAATTTCTCACGAGATATCACCAGATATATATTGGATTTTTCCCTGACCCCGAGTGTCCGGCCCCATGAGACGGTGGTTTTCTCGGCCCCTGGTGTTCCGAGGTCGTTCCCGCTGCACAGATTCATGCGCCAGGGCTTCCTGCAGAGAATGCACTTTGATTTATCGCGGTATATGTAATAGCCGCCGAGATATCACCAGATATATGCCGGATTTTTAAATCACCTTGGGTGACGGATACAGAATATCTGTAATTTTCTCGGCCCCTGGTAGGCCGAGGTCGCTCCCGCTGCACAGATTCATGCGGCAGGGCTTGCTGCAGACAATGCACTTTGGTTTATTATGCTATCTCTAATGGCACCCTTGATATCACCAGGTATATATTGGATTTTTCCCTGACCCTGAGTGTCCGACCACATGAGACGGTGGTTTTCTCGGCCCGTGGTGGTACGAGGTCGTTCCCGCTGCACAGATTCATGCGCCAGGGCCTCCTACAGAAAATGCAGTTTGATTTATTGCGCTATCTGTAATAGCACCCGAGATATCACTAGATATATATGGGATTTCCCCTGACCCTGACAGTCCGGCCCCATGAGACGGTAGTTTCCTCGGCCCCTGGTGGTCCGCGGTCGATCCCGCTGCACAGATTCATGCGCCAGGGCCTCCTACAGACAATGCACTTTGATTCATTGCGCTATCTGCAATAGCACCCGAGATATCACCAGATATATATTGGATTTTCCCCTGACCCTGATTTTCCGGCCCCATGTGTCGGTGGTTTTGTCGGCCACTGGTGGTCCGAGGTCGATCCCCCTGCACAGATTCATGCGCCAGGGCCTCCTACAGAAAATGCAGTTTGATTTATTGCGCTATCTGTAATAGCACCCAGAATATCACTAGATATATATTGGATTTCCCCTGACCCTGACAGTCCGGCCCCATGAGACGGTAGTTTTCTCGGCCCCTGGTGGTCCGAGGTCGATCCGGCTGCACAGATTCATGCGCCAGGGCCTCCTGCAGACAATGCACTTTGGTTTATTATGCTATCTCTAATGGCACCCTTGATATCACCAGATATATATTGGATTTTTCCCTGACCCAGACAGTCCGGCCCCATGAGACGGTGATTTTCTCTGCCACTGGTGGTCCGAGGTCGATCCCGCTGCACAGATTCATGCGCCAGGGCCTCCTACAGACAATGCACTTTGATTTATTGCGCTACCTGTAATACCACCCGAGATATCACCAGATATATATTCAATTTTTCCCCGACCCTGAGTGTCCGGCCCCATGTGTCGGTGGTTTTCTCGGCCCCTGGTATTCCGAGGTCGATCCCGCTGCACAGATTCATGCGCCAGGGCCTCCTACAGAAAATGCAGTTTGATTTATTGCGCTATCTGTAATAGCACCCGAGATATCACCAGATATATATTGGATTTTTCCCTGACCCTGAGTGTCCGACTCCATGAGACGGTGGTTTTCTCGGCCCCATATGGTCCGAGGTCGATCCCGCTGCACAGATTCATGCGCCAGGGCCGCCTGCAGATAATTCACTTTGGTTTAGTGCGCTATCTGTAAGGGCACCCGAGATATCACCAGATATATATTGAATTTTTCCCCGACCCTGAGTGTCCGGCCCCATGTATCGGTGGTTTTCTCGGCCCCTGGTATTCCGAGGTCGGTCCCGCTGCACAGATTCATGCGACAGGGCCTCCTACAGACAATGCCCTTTGATTTATTGCGCTATCTGTAATAGCACCCGAGATATCACCAGATATATATTGGATTTTTCCCTGACCCTGAGTGTCCGACCCCATGAGACGGTGGTTTTCTCGGCCCCTGGTGGTCCGAGGTCGTTCTCGCTGCACAGATTTATGCGCCAGGGCCGCCTGCAGATAATTCACTTTTGTTTAGTGCGCTATCTGTAACAGCACCCTAGATATCCCCAGATATATATTGAATTTTTCCCCGACCCTGAGCGTCCGGCCCCATGTGTCGGTGGTTTTCTCGGCCCCTGGTATTCCGAGGTCGATCCCGCTGCACAGATTCATGCGCCAGGGCCTCCTACAGAAAATGCAGTTTGATTTATTGCGCTATCTGTAATAGCACCCGAGATATCACTAGATATATATTGGATTTTCCCCTGACCCTAATTGTCCGGCCCCATGTGTCGGTGGTTTTCTCGGCCCCTGGTGGTCCGAGGTCGATCCCGCTGCACAGATTCATGCGCCAGGGCCTCCTACAGAAAATGCAGTTTGATTTATTGCGCTATCTGTAATAGAACCCGAGATATCACTAGATATATATTGGATTTCCACTGACCCTGACAGTCCGGCCCCACGAGACGGTAGTTTTCTCGGCCCCTGGTGGTCCGAGGTCGATCCCGCTGCACAGATTCATGCGCCAGGGCCGCCTGCAGATAATTCACTTTGGTTTAGTGCGCTATCTGTAAGGGCACCCGAGATATCACCAGATATATATTGAATTTTTCTCCGACCCTGAGTGTCCGGCCCCATGTATCGGTGGTTTTCTCGGCCCCTGGTATTCCGAGGTCGATCCCGCTGCACAGATTCATGCGACAGGGCCTCCTACAGACAATGCCCTATGATTTATTGCGCTATCTGTAACAGCACCCGAGATATCCCCAGATATATATCGAATTTTTCGCCGACCCTGAGTGTCCGGCCCCATGTGTCGGTGGTTTTCTCGGTCCCTGGTGGTCCGAGGTCGATCCCGCTGCACAGATTCATGCGCCAGGGCCGCCTGCAGATAATTCACTTTGGTTTAGTGCGCTATCTGTAAGGGCACCCGAGATATCACCCGATATATATTGAATTTTTCCCCGACCCTGAGTGTCCGGCCCCATGTATCGGTGGTTTTCTGGGCCCCTGGTGGTCCGAGGTCGATCCCGCTGCACAGATTCATGCGACAGGGCCTCCTACAGACAATGCCCTTTGATTTATTGCGCTATCTGTAATAGCACCCGAGATATCACCAGATATATATTGGATTTTTCCCTGACCCTGAGTGTCCGACCCCATGAGACGGTGGTTTTCTCGGCCCCTGGTGGTCGGAGGTCGTTCTCGCTGCACAGATTTATGCACCAGGGCCGCCTGCAGATAATTCACTTTGGTTTAGTGCGCTATCTGTAACAGCACCCGAGATATCCCCAGATATATATTGAATTTTTCCCCGACCCTGAGTGTCCGGCCCCATGTGTCGGTGGTTTTCTCGGCCCCTGGTATTCCGAGGTCGATCCCGCTGCACAGATTCATGCGCCAGGGCCTCCTACAGACAATACACTTTGATTTATTGCGCTATCTGTAATAGCACCCGAGATATCACCACATATATATTGGATATTTCCCTGACCCTGAGTGTCCGGCCCCATGAGACGGTAGTTTTCTCGGCCCCTGGTGGTCCGCGGTCGATCCCGCTGCACAGATTCATGCGCCAGGGCCTCCTACAGACAATGCAATTTGATTCATTGCGCTATCTGGAATAGCACCCGAGATATCACCAGATATATATTGGATTTTTCCCTGACCCTGAGTGTCCGACCCCATGAGACGGTGGTTTTCTCGGCCCCTGGTGGTCCGAGGTCGTTCTCGCTGCACAGATTTATGCGCCAGGGCTGCCTGCAGATAATTCACTTTGGTTTAGTGCGCTATCTGTAACAGCACCCGAGATATCCCCAGATATATATCGAATTTTTCCCCGACCCTGAGTGTCCGGCCCCATGTGTCGGTGGTTTTCTCGGTCCCTGGTGGTCCGAGGTCGATCCCGCTGCACAGATTCATGCGCCAGGGCCTCCTACAGACAATGCACTTTGATTTATTGCATTATCTGTAATAGCACCCGAGATATCACCAGATATATATTGGACTTTTCCCTGACCCTGACAGTTCGGCCCCATGAGACGGTGATTTTCTCGGCCCCTGGTGGTCCGAGGTCGTTCCCGCTGCACAGATTCTTGCGCCACGGCCTCCTACAGACAATGCACTTTGATTTAATGCGCTATCTGGAATAGCAACCGAGATATCACCAGGTATATATTGGATTTTTCCCTGACCCTGAGTGTCCGACCACATGAGACGGTGGTTTTCTCGGCCCCTGGTGGTACGAGGTCGTTCCCGCTGCACAGATTCATGCGCCAGGGCCTCCTACAGAAAATGCAGTTTGATTTATTGCGGTATCTGTAATAGCACCCGAGATATCACTAGATATATATGGGATTTCCCCTGACCCTGACAGTCCGGCCCCATGAGACGGTAGTTTCCTCGGCCCCTGGTGGTCCGCGGTCGATCCCGCTGCACAGATTCATGCGCCAGGGCCTCCTACAGACAATGCACTTTGATTCATTGCGCTATCTGCAATAGCACCCGAGATATCACCAGATATATATTGGATTTTCCCCTGACCCTGATTTTCCGGCCCCATGTGTCGGTGGTTTTGTCGGCCACTGGTGGTCCGAGGTCGATCCCCCTGCACAGATTCATGCGCCAGGGCCTCCTACAGAAAATGCAGTTTGATTTATTGCGCTATCTGTAATAGCACCCAGAATATCACTAGATATATATTGGATTTCCCCTGACCCTGACAGTCCGGCCCCATGAGACGGTAGTTTTCTCGGCCCCTGGTGGTCCGAGGTCGATCCGGCTGCACAGATTCATGCGCCAGGGCCTCCTGCAGACAATGCACTTTGGTTTATTATGCTATCTCTAATGGCACCCTTGATATCACCAGATATATATTGGATTTTTCCCTGACCCAGACAGTCCGGCCCCATGAGACGGTGATTTTCTCTGCCACTGGTGGTCCGAGGTCGATCCCGCTGCACAGATTCATGCGCCAGGGCCTCCTACAGACAATGCACTTTGATTTATTGCGCTACCTGTAATACCACCCGAGATATCACCAGATATATATTGGATTTTTCCCTGACCCTGAGTGTCCGACCCCATGAGACGGTGGTTTTCTCGGCCCCTGGTGGTCCGAGGTCGTTCTCGCTGCACAGATTTATGCGCCAGGGCCGCCTGCAGATAATTCACTTTTGTTTAGTGCGCTATCTGTAACAGCACCCTAGATATCCCCAGATATATATTGAATTTTTCCCCGACCCTGAGTGTCCGGCCCCATGTGTCGGTGGTTTTCTCGGCCCCTGGTATTCCGAGGTCGATCCCGCTGCACAGATTCATGCGCCAGGGCCTCCTACAGAAAATGCAGTTTGATTTATTGCGCTATCTGTAATAGCACCCGAGATATCACCAGATATATATTGGATTTTTCCCTGACCCTGAGTGTCCGACTCCATGAGACGGTGGTTTTCTCGGCCCCATGTGGTCCGAGGTCGATCCCGCTGCACAGATTCATGCGCCAGGGCCGCCTGCAGATAATTCACTTTGGTTTAGTGCGCTATCTGTAAGGGCACCCGAGATATCACCAGATATATATTGAATTTTTCCCCGACCCTGAGTGTCCGGCCCCATGTATCGGTGGTTTTCTCGGCCCCTGGTATTCCGAGGTCGGTCCCGCTGCACAGATTCATGCGACAGTGCCTCCTACAGACAATGCCCTTTGATTTATTGCGCTATCTGTAATAGCACCCGAGATATCACCAGATATATATTGGATTTTTCCCTGACCCTGAGTGTCCGACCCCATGAGACGGTGGTTTTCTCGGCCCCTGGTGGTCCGAGGTCGTTCTCGCTGCACAGATTTATGCGCCAGGGCCGCCTGCAGATAATTCACTTTTGTTTAGTGCGCTATCTGTAACAGCACCCTAGATATCCCCAGATATATATTGAATTTTTCCCCGACCCTGAGCGTCCGGCCCCATGTGTCGGTGGTTTTCTCGGCCCCTGGTATTCCGAGGTCGATCCCGCTGCACAGATTCATGCGCCAGGGCCTCCTACAGAAAATGCAGTTTGATTTATTGCGCTATCTGTAATAGCACCCGAGATATCACTAGATATATATTGGATTTTCCCCTGACCCTAATTGTCCGGCCCCATGTGTCGGTGGTTTTCTCGGCCCCTGGTGGTCCGAGGTCGATCCCGCTGCACAGATTCATGCGCCAGGGCCTCCTACAGAAAATGCAGTTTGATTTATTGCGCTATCTGTAATAGAACCCGAGATATCACTAGATATATATTGGATTTCCACTGACCCTGACAGTCCGGCCCCACGAGACGGTAGTTTTCTCGGCCCCTGGTGGTCCGAGGTCGATCCCGCTGCACAGATTCATGCGCCAGGGCCGCCTGCAGATAATTCAGTTTGGTTTAGTGCGCTATCTGTAAGGGCACCCGGGATATCACCAGATATATATTGAATTTTTCCCCGACCCTGAGTGTCCGGCCCCATGTATCGGTGGTTTTCTCGGCCCCTGGTATTCCGAGGTCGATCCCGCTGCACAGATTCATGCGACAGGGCCTCCTACAGACAATGCCCTATGATTTATTGCGCTATCTGTAATAGCACCCGAGATATCACCAGATATATATTGGATTTTTCCCTGACCCTGAGTGTCCGACCCCATGAGACGGTGGTTTTCTCGGCCCCTGGTGGTCCGTGGTCGTTCTCGCTGCACAGATTTATGCGCCAGGGCCGCCTGCAGATAATTCACTTTGGTTTAGTGCGCTATCTGTAACAGCACCCGAGATATCCGCAGATATATATTGAATTTTTCCCCGACTCTGAGTGTCCGGCCCCATGTGTCGGTGGTTTTCTCTGCCCCTGGTGGTACGAGGTCGATCCCGCTGCACAGATTCCTGCGCCAGGGCCTCCTACAGACAATGCACTTTGATTTATTGCGCTATCTGGAATAGCACCCGAGATATCACCAGATATATATTGGATTTTTCCCTGACCCTGAGTGTCCGACCCCATGAGACGGTGGTTTTCTCGGCCCCTGGTGGTACGAGGTCGTTCCCGCTGCACAGATTCATGCGCCAGGGCCTCCTACAGAAAATGCAATTTGATTTATTGCGCTATCTGTAATAGCACCCGAGATATCACTAGATATATATGGGATTTCCCCTGACCCTGACAGTCCGGCCCCATGAGACGGTAGTTTTCTCGGCTCCTGGTGGTCCGCGGTCGATCCCGCTGCACAGATTCATGCGCCAGGGCCTCCTACAGACAATGCAGTTTGATTTATTGCGCTATCTGTAATAGCACCCGAGATATCACTAGATATATATTGGATTTCCCCTGACCCTGACAGTCCGGCCCCATGAGACGGTAGTTTTCTCGGCCCCTGGTGGTCCGAGGTCGATCCGGCTGCACAGATTCATGCGCCAGGGCCTCCTGCAGACAATGCACTTTGGATTATTATGCTATCTCTAATCGCACCCTTGATATCTCCAGATATATATTGGATTTTTCCCTGACCCTGAGTGTCCGGCACCATGAGACGGTAGTTTTCTCGGCCCCTGGTGGTCCGAGGTCGTTCCCGCTGCACAGATTCATGTTCCAGGGCCTCCTGCAGATAATTCACTTTGGTTTATTGCGCTATCTCTAATAGCACCCGAGATATCACCAGATATATATTGGATTTTTCCCTGACCCTGAGTGTCCGACTCCATGAGACGGTGGTTTTCTCGGCCCCATGTGGTCCGAGGTCGTTCCCGCTGCACAGATTCATGCGCCAAGGCCTCGTGCAGACAAGTCACCTTGGTTTATTATGCTATATCTAATAGCACCCGAGATATCACCAGATTTATATTGGATTTTCCCCTGACCCTGAATGTCCGGCCCCACCAGACGGTAGTTTTCTCGGCCCCTGGTGGTCCGAGGTCGATCCCGCTGCACAGATTCATGCGCCAGGGCCGCCTGCAGATAATTCACTTTGGTTTAGTGCGCTATCTGTAAGGGCACCCGAGATATCACCAGATATATATGGAATTTTTCCCCGACCCTGAGTGTCCGGCCCCATGTATCGGTGGTTTTCTCGGCCCCTGGTATTCCGAGGTCGATCCCGCTGCACAGATTCATGCGCCAGCGCCTCCTACAGAAAATGCAGTTTGATTTATTGCGCTATCTGTAATAGCACCCGAGATATCACTAGATATATATGGGATTTCCCCTGACCCTGACAGTCCGGCCCCATGAGACGGTAGTTTTCTCGGCCCCTGGTGGTCCGAGGTCGATCCGGCTGCACAGATTCATGCGCCAGGGCCTCCTGCAGACAATGCACTTTGATTTATTGCGCTATCTGTAATAGCACCCGAGATATCAGCAGATATATATTGGATTTTTCCCTGACCCTGAGTGTCCGACCCCATGAGACGGTGGTTTTCTCGGCCCCTGGTGGTCCGAGGTCGTTCCCGCTGCACAGATTCATGCGCCAGGGCCTCCTGCAGACAATACACTTTGATTTATTGCGCTATCTGTAATAGCAGCCGAGATATCACCAGATTTATATTGGATTTTTCCCTGACCCTGTGTGTCCGACCCCATGAGACGGTGGTTTTCTCGGCCCCTGGTGGTGCGAGGCCGTTCCCGCAGCACAGATTCATGCGCCAGGGCGTCCTGCAGACAATGCACTTTGATTTATTTCGCTATGTCTAATAGCACCCGAGATATCACCAGATATATATTGGATTTTCCCCTGACCCTGAATGTCCGGCCCCACCAGACGGTAGTTTTCTCGGCCCCTGGTGGTCCGAGGTCGATCCCGCTGCACAGATTCATGCGCCAGGGCCGCCTGCAGATAATTCACTTTGGTTTAGTGCGCTATCTGTAAGGGCACCCGAGATATCACCAGATATATATTGAATTTTTCGCCGACCCTGAGTGTCCGGCCCCATGTATCGGTGGTTTTCTCGGCCCCTGGTATTCCGAGGTCGGCCCCGCTGCACAGATTCATGCGACAGGGCCTCCTACAGACAATGCCCTTTGATTTATTGCGCTATCTGTAATAGCACCCGAGATATCACCAGATATATATTGGATTTTCCCCTGACCCTAATTGTCCGGCCCCATGTGTCGGTGGTTTTCTCGGTCCCTGGTGGTCCGAGGTCGATCCCGCTGCACAGATTCATGCGCCAGGGCCTCCTACAGAAAATGCCCTTTGATTTATTGCGCTATCTGTAATAGCACCCGAGATATCACCAGATATATATTGGATTTTTCCCTGACCCTGAGTGTCCGACCCCATGAGACGTTGGTTTTCTCGGCCCCTGGTGGTCCGAGGTCGTTCTCGCTGCACAGATTTATGCGCCAGGGCCGCCTGCAGATAATTCACTTTGGTTTAGTGCGCTATCTGTAACAGCACCCTAGATATCCCCAGATATATATTGAATTTTTCCCCGACCCTGAGTGTCCGGCCCCATGTGTCGGTGGTTTTCTCGGCCCCTGGTATTCCGAGGTCGATCCCGCTGCACAGATTCATGCGCCAGGGCCTCCTACAGAAAATGCAGTTTGATTTATTGCGCCATCTGTAATAGCACCCGAGATATCACTAGATATATATGGGATTTCCCCTGACCCTGACAGTCCGGCCCCATGAGACGGTAGTTTTCTCGGCCCCTGGTGGTCCGCGGTCGATCCCGCTGCACAGATTCATGCGCCAGGGCCTCCTACAGACAATGCACTTTGATTCATTGCGCTATCTGTAATAGCACCCGAGATATCACCAGATATATATTGGATTTTCCCCTGACCCTAATTGTCCGGCCCCATGTGTCGGTGGTTTTCTCGGCCCCTGGTGGTCCGAGGTCGATCCCGCTGCACAGATTCATGCGCCAGGGCCTCCTACAGAAAATGCAGTTTGATTTATTGCGCTATCTGTAATAGAACCCGAGATATCACTAGATATATATTGGATTTCCACTGACCCTGACAGTCCGGCCCCACGAGACGGTAGTTTTCTCGGCCCCTGGTGGTCCGAGGTCGATCCCGCTGCACAGATTCATGCGCCAGGGCCGCCTGCAGATAATTCACTTTGGTTTAGTGCGCTATCTGTAAGGGCACCCGAGATATCACCAGATATGTATTGAATTTTTCCCCGACCCTGAGTGTCCGGCCCCATGTATCGGTGGTTTTCTCGGCCCCTGGTATTCCGAGGTCGATCCCGCTGCACAGATTCATGCGACAGGGCCTCCTACAGACAATGCCCTATGATTTATTGCGCTATCTGTAATTGCACCCGAGATATCACCAGATATATATTGGATTTTTCCCTGACCCTGAGTGTCCGACCCCATGAGACGGTGGTTTTCTCGGCCCCTGGTGGTCCGTGGTCGTTCTCGCTGCACAGATTTATGCGCCAGGGCCGCCTGCAGATAATTCACTTTGGTTTAGTGCGCTATCTGTAACAGCACCCGAGATATCCCCAGATATATATTGAATTTTTCCCCGACCCTGAGTGTCCGGCCCCATGTGTCGGTGGTTTTCTCTGCCCCTGGTGGTACGAGGTCGATCCCACTGCACAGATTCCTGCGCCAGGGCCTCCTACAGAAAATGCAGTTTGATTTATTGCGCTATCTGTAATAGCACCCGAGATATCACTAGATATATATGGGATTTCCCCTGACCCTGACAGTCCGGCCCCATGAGACGGTAGTTTTCTCGGCCCCTGGTGGTCCGCGGTCGATCCCGCTGCACAGATTCATGCGCCAGGGCCTCCTACAGACAATGCACTTTGATTCATTGCGCTATCTGTAATAGCACCCGAGATATCACCAGATATATATTGGATTTTCCCCTGACCCTAATTGTCCGGCCCGATGTGTCGGTGGTTTTCTCGGTCCCTGGTGGTCCGAGGTCGATCCCGCTGCACAGATTCATGCGCCAGGGCCTCCTACAGAAAATGCCCTTTGATTTATTGCGCTATCTGTAATAGCACCCGAGATATCACCAGATATATATTGGATTTTTCCCTGACCCTGAGTGTCCGACCCCATGAGACGTTGGTTTTCTCGGCCCCTGGTGGTCCGAGGTCGTTCTCGCTGCACAGATTTATGCGCCAGGGCCGCCTGCAGATAATTCACTTTGGTTTAGTGCGCTATCTGTAACAGCACCCTAGATATCCCCAGATATATATTGAATTTTTCCCCGACCCTGAGTGTCCGGCCCCATGTGTCGGTGGTTTTCTCGGCCCCTGGTATTCCGAGGTCGATCCCGCTGCACAGATTCATGCGCCAGGGCCTCCTACAGAAAATGCAGTTTGATTTATTGCGCCATCTGTAATAGCACCCGAGATATCACTAGATATATATGGGATTTCCCCTGACCCTGACAGTCCGGCCCCATGAGACGGTAGTTTTCTCGGCCCCTGGTGGTCCGCGGTCGATCCTGCTGCACAGATTCATGCGCCAGGGCCTCCTACAGACAATGCACTTTGATTCATTGCGCTATCTGTAATAGCACCCGAGATATCACCAGATATATATTGGATTTTCCCCTGACCCTAATTGTCCGGCCCCATGTGTCGGTGGTTTTCTCGGCCCCTGGTGGCCCGAGGTCGATCCCGCTGCACAGATTCATGCGCCATGGCCTCCTACAGAAAATGCAGTTTGATTTATTGCGCTATCTGTAATAGAACCCGAGATATCACTAGATATATATTGGATTTCCACTGACCCTGACAGTCCGGCCCCACGAGACGGTAGTTTTCTCGGCCCCTGGTGGTCCGAGGTCGATCCCGCTGCACAGATTCATGCGCCAGGGCCGCCTGCAGATAATTCACTTTGGTTTAGTGCGCTATCTGTAAGGGCACCCGAGATATCACCAGATATGTATTGAATTTTTCCCCGACCCTGAGTGTCCGGCCCCATGTATCGGTGGTTTTCTCGGCCCCTGGTATTCCGAGGTCGATCCCGCTGCACAGATTCATGCGACAGGGCCTCCTACAGACAATGCCCTATGATTTATTGCGCTATCTGTAATTGCACCCGAGATATCACCAGATATATATTGGATTTTTCCCTGACCCTGAGTGTCCGACCCCATGAGACGGTGGTTTTCTCGGCCCCTGGTGGTCCGTGGTCGTTCTCGCTGCACAGATTTATGCGCCAGGGCGCCTGCAGATAATTCACTTTGGTTTAGTGCGCTATCTGTAACAGCACCCGAGATATCCCCAGATATATATTGAATTTTTCCCCGACCCTGAGTGTCCGGCCCCATGTGTCGGTGGTTTTCTCTGCCCCTGGTGGTACGAGGTCGATCCCACTGCACAGATTCCTGCGCCAGGGCCTCCTACAGACAATGCACTTTGATTTATTGCGCTATCTGGAATAGCACCCGAGATATCACCAGATATATATTGGATTTTTCCCTGACCCTGAGTGTCCGACCCCATGAGACGGTGGTTTTCTCGGCCCCTGGTGGTACGAGGTCGTTCCCGCTGCACAGATTCATGCGCCAGGGCCTCCTACAGAAAATGCAGTTTGATTTATTGCGCTATCTGTAATAGCACCCGAGATATCACTAGATATATATGGGATTTCCCCTGACCCTGACAGTCCGGCCCCATGAGACGGTAGTTTTCTCGGCCCCTGGTGGTCCGCGGTCGATCCCGCTGCACAGATTCATGCGCCAGGGCCTCCTACAGACAATGCACTTTGATTCATTGCGCTATCTGTAATAGCACCCGAGATATCACCAGATATATATTGGATTTTCCCCTGACCCTAATTGTCCGGCCCCATGTGTCGGTGGTTTTCTCGGCCCCTGGTGGTCCGAGGTCGATCCCGCTGCACAGATTCATGCGCCAGGGCCTCCTACAGAAAATGCAGTTTGATTTATTGCGCTATCTGTAATAGAACCCGAGATATCACTAGATATATATTGGATTTCCACTGACCCTGACAGTCCGGCCCCACGAGACGGTAGTTTTCTCGGCCCCTGGTGGTCCGAGGTCGATCCCGCTGCACAGATTCATGCGCCAGGGCCGCCTGCAGATAATTCACTTTGGTTTAGTGCGCTATCTGTAAGGGCACCCGAGATATCACCAGATATGTATTGAATTTTTCCCCGACCCTGAGTGTCCGGCCCCATGTATCGGTGGTTTTCTCGGCCCCTGGTATTCCGAGGTCGATCCCGCCGCACAGATTCATGCGACAGGGCCTCCTACAGACAATGCCCTATGATTTATTGCGCTATCTGTAATAGCACCCGAGATATCACCAGATATATATTGGATTTTTCCCTGACCCTGAGTGTCCGACCCCATGAGACGGTGGTTTTCTCGGCCCCTGGTGGTACGAGGTCGTTCCCGCTGCACAGATTCCTGCGCCAGGGCCTCCTACAGAAAATGCAGTTTGATTTATTGCGCTATCTGGAATAGCACCCGAGATATCACCAGATATATATTGGATTTTTCCCTGACCCTGAGTGTCCGACCCCATGAGACGGTGGTTTTCTCGGCCCCTGGTGGTACGAGGTCGTTCCCGCTGCACAGATTCATGCGCCAGGGCCTCCTACAGAAAATGCAGTTTGATTTATTGCTCTATCTGTAATAGCACCCGAGATATCACTAGATATATATGGGATTTCCCCTGACCCTGACAGTCCGGCCCCATGAGACGGTAGTTTTCTCGGCCCCTGGTGGTCCGCGGTCGATCCCGCTGCACAGATTCATGCGCCAGGGCCTCCTACAGACAATGCAGTTTGATTTATTGCGCTATCTGTAATAGCACCCGAGATATCACTAGATATATATTGGATTTCCCCTGACCCTGACAGTCCGGCCCCATGAGACGGTAGTTTTCTCGGCCCCTGGTGGTCCGAGGTCGATCCGGCTGCACAGATTCATGCGCCAGAGCCTCCTGCAGACAATGCACTTTGGATTATTATGCTATCTCTAATCGCACCATTGATATCACCAGATATATATTGGATTTTTCCCTGACCCTGAGTGTCCGGCACCATGAGACGGTAGTTTTCTCGGCCCCTGGTGGTCCGAGGTTGTTCCCGCTGCACAGATTCATGCGCTATGGCCTCCTGCAGACAATGCACTTTGATTTATTGCGCTATCTGTAATAGCACCCGAGATATCAGCAGATATATATTGGATTTTTCCCTGACCCTGAGTGTCCGACCCCATGAGACGGTGGTTCTCTCGGCCCCTGGTGGTCCGAGGTCGTTCCCGCTGCACAGATTCATGCGCCAGGGCCTCCTGCAGACAATGCACTTTGATTTATTGCGCTATCTGTAATAGCAGCCGAGATATCACCAGATTTATATTGGATTTTTCCCTGACCCTGTGTGTCCGACCCCATGAGATGGTGGTTTTCTCGGCCCCTGGTGGTGCGAGGCCGTTCCCGCTGCACAGATTCATGCGCCAGGGCGTCCTGCAGACAATGCACTTTGATTTAATTCGCTATGTCTAATAGCACCCGAGATATCACCAGATATATATTGCATTTTTCCCTGACCCTGACACTCCGGCCCCATGTGTCGATGGTTTTCTCGGTCCCTCGTGCTCCGAGGTCGATCCCGCTGCACAGATTCATGCGCCAGGGCCTCCTATAGATAATTCACTTTGGTTTATTTCGCCCTCTCTAATAGCACCGGAGATATCACCAGGTATATATTGCATTTTTCCCTGGCCCTGACAATCCGGCCCCATGAGACGGTGATTTTCTCGGCCCGTGGTGGTCCGAGGTCGTTCCCGCTGCACAGATTCATGCGCCAGGGCCACCTGCAGATAATTCACTTTGGTTTAGTGCGCTGTCTGTAATAGCACCCGAGATATCACCAGATATATATTGGATTTTCCCCTGACCCTGAGTGTCCGATCCCATGAGACGGTGGTTTTCTCGGCCCCTGGTGGTCCGAGGACTATCCCGCTGCACAGATTCATGCGCCAGGGCCCCCTGCAGATAATTCACTTTGGTTTAGTACGCTGTCTGTAATAGCACCCGAAATATCACCAGATATATATTGGATTTTTCCCTGACCCTGAGTGTCCGATCCCATGAGACGGTGGTTTTCTCGGCCCCTGGTGGTCCGAGGACGATCCCGCTGCACAGATTCATGCGCTAGGGCCTCCTGCAGACAATGGACTTTGATTTATTGCGCTATCTGTAATAGCATCCGAGATATCGCCAGATATATATTGGATTTTCCACTGACCCTGAGTGTCCGGCCCCATGAGACGGTGGTTTTCTAGGCCCCTGGTGGTCCGAGGTCGATCCCGCTGCACAGATTCATGCGCCAGGGCCTCCTACAGAAAATGCAGTTTGATTTATTGCGCTATCTGTAATAGCACCCGAGATATCACTAGATATATATTGGATTTCCCCTGACCCTGACAGTCCGGCCCCATGAGATGGTAGTTTTCCCGGCCCCTGGTGGTCCGAGGTCGATCCCGCTGCACAGATTCATGCGCCAGGGCCTCCTACAGAAAATGCAGTTTGCTCCATTGCGCTATCTGTAATAGCACCCGAGATATCACTAGATATATATTGGATTTCCCCTGACGCTGACAGTCCGGCCCCATGAGACGGTGATTTTCTCGGCCCGTGGTGGTCCGAGGTCGATCCCGCTGCACAGATTCATGCGCCAGGGCCTCCTACAGGCAATGCACTCTGATTTATTGCGATATCTCTAATAGCACCCGAGATATCACCAGATATATATTGGATTTTCCCCTGACCCTGATTGTCCGGCCCCATGTGTCGGTGGTTTTCTCGGCCCCTGGTGGTCCGAGGTCGATCCTGCTGCACAGATTCATGCGCCAGGGCCTCCCACAGACAATGCACTTTGATTTATTGCGCTATCTGTAATAGCACCCGAGATATCACCAGGTATATATTGGATTTTTCCCCGACCCTGTGTGTCCGGCCCCATGAGACTGTGGTTTTCTCGGCCCCTGGTGGTCCGAGGTCGTTCCCGCTGCACAGAATAATGCGCGAAGGCTTCCTGCAGACAATGCACTTTGATTTATCGCGCTATCTCTAATATCACCCGAGATATCACCAGATATATAATGGATTTTTCCCTGACCCTGACAGTCCGGCCCCATGAGACGGTGATTTTCTCGGCCCGTGGTGGTCCGAGGTCGTTCCCGCTGCACAGATTCATGCGCCAAGGCCTCGTGCAGACAAGTCACCTTGGTTTATTATGCTATATCTAATAGCACCCGAGATATCACCAGATTTATATTGGATTTTCCCCTGACCCTGAATGTCCGGCCCCACCAGACGGTAGTTTTCTCGGCCCCTGGTGGTCCGAGGTCGATCCCGCTGCACAGATTCATGCGCCAGGGCCGCCTGCAGATAATTCACTTTGGTTTAGTGCGCTATCTGTAAGGGCACCCGAGATATCACCAGATATATATTGAATTTTTCCCCGACCCTGAGTGTCCGGCCCCATGTATCGGTGGTTTTCTCGGCCCCTGGTATTCCGAGGTCGATCCCGCTGCACAGATTCATGCGCCAGCGCCTCCTACAGAAAATGCAGTTTGATTTATTGCGCTATCTGTAATAGCACCCGAGATATCACTAGATATATATGGGATTTCCCCTGACCCTGACAGTCCGGCCCCATGAGACGGTAGTTTTCTCGGCCCCTGGTGGTCCGAGGTCGATCCGGCTGCACAGATTCATGCGCCAGGGCCTCCTGCAGACAATGCACTTTGATTTATTGCGCTATCTGTAATAGCACCCGAGATATCAGCAGATATATATTGGATTTTTCCCTGACCCTGAGTGTCCGACCCCATGAGACGGTGGTTTTCTCGGCCCCTGGTGGTCCGAGGCCGTTCCCGCTGTACAGATTCATGCGCCAGGGCCTTCTGCAGACAATGCACTTTGATTTATTGCGCTATCTGTAATAGCAGCCGAGGTATCACCAGATTTATATTGGATTTTTCCCTGACCCTGTGTGTCCGACCCCATGAGACGGTGGTTTTCTCGGCCCCTGGTGGTGCGAGGCCGTTCCCGCTGCACAGATTCATGCGCCAGGGCGTCCTGCAGACAATTCACTTTGGTTTATTGCGCTATCTGTAATAGCACCCGAGATATCACAAGATATATGCTGGATTTTTACATGACCTTGGGTGACGGATTCCGAATATCTGTAATTTTCTCGGCGCCTAGTGGTCCGAGGTCGTTCCTGATGCACAGATTCATTCGCCAGTACCTCCTACAGACAATGCACTTTGATTTATTGCGCCATCTGGAATAGCACCCGAGATATCACCAGATATATATTGGATTTTTCCCTGACCCTGAGCGTCCGGCCCCATGAGACGGTAGTTTTCTCGGCCCCTGGTGGTCCGAGGTCGTTCCCGCTGCACCGATTCATGCGCTAGGGCCTCCTGCAGACAATGCACTTTGTTTTATTGCGCTATCTCTAATAGCACCCGAGATATCACCAGATATATATTGCATTTTTCCCTGACCCTGACACTCCGGCCCCATGAGACGGTGATCTTCTCGGCCCGTGGTGGTCCGAGGTCGATCCCGCTGCACAGATTCATGCGCCAGGGCCTCCTACAGGCAATGCACTTTGATTTATGGCGCTATCTCTAATAGCACCCGAGATATCACCAGACATATATTGGATTTTTCCTTGACCCTGACAGTCCGGCCCCATGTGTCGATGGTTTTCTCGGTCCCTCGTGATCCGAGGTCGATCCCGCTGAACAGATTCATGCGCCAGGGCCTCCTATAGATAATTCACTTTGGTTTATTGCGCTATCTCTAATAGCACCGGAGATATCACCAGATATATATTGGATTTTTCCCTCACCCTGACAGCCCGGCCCCATGTGTCTGTGGTTTTCTCGGCCCCTGGTGGTCCGAGGTCGTTCCCGCTGCACAGATTCATTCGCCAGGGCCCCCTGCAGAAAATGCAGTTTGATTTATTGCGCTATCTGTGATAGCACCCGAGATATCACTAGATATATATTGGATTTCCCCTGACCCTGACAGTCCGGCCCCATGAGACGCTAGTTTTCTCGGCCCCTGGTGGTCCGAGGTCGATCCCGCTGCACAGATTCATGCGCCAGGGCCTCCTACGGAAAATGCAGTTTGATTTATTGCGCTATCTGTAATAGCACCCGAGATGTCACCAGATATATATTGGATTTTTCCTTGAACCTGACAGTCCGGCCCCATGTGTCTGTGGTTTTCTCGGCCCCTGGTGGTCCGAGGTCGTTCCCGCTGCGCAGATTCATGCGCCAGGGCCCCCTGCAGATAATTCACTTTGGTTTAGTGCGCTGTCTGTAATAGCACCGAGATATCACCAGATATATATTGGATTTATCCCTGACCCCGACAGTCCGACCCCATGAGACGGTGGTTTTCTCGGCCCCTGGTGGTCCGAGGTCGTTCCCGCTGCACAGATTCATGCGCCAGGGCCCCCTGCAGATAATTCACTTTGGTTTAGTGCGCTGTCTGTAATAGCACCCGAGATATCACCAGATATATATTGGATTTTTCCCTGACCCTGAGTGTCCGGCCCCATGTGTCTGTGGTTTTCTCGGCCCCTGGTGGTCCGAGGTCGTTCCCGCTGCGCAGATTCATGCGCCAGGGCCCCCTGCAGATAATTCACTTTGGTTTAGTGCGCTGTCTGTAATAGCACCCGAGATATCACCATATATATATTGGATTTTTCCCTGTCCCTGAGTGTCCGATCCCATGAGACGGTGGTTTTCTCGGCCCCTGGTGGTCCGAGGACGATCCCGCTGCACAGATTCATGCGCTAGGGCCTCCTGCAGACAATGGACTTTTATTTATTGCGCTATCTGTAATAGCATCCGAGATATCACCAGATATATATTGGATTTTCCCCTGACCCTGAGTGTCCGGCCCCATGAGACGGTGGTTTTCTAGGCCCCTGGTGGTCCGAGGTCGATCCCGCTGCACAGATTCATGCGCCAGGGCCTCCTACAGAAAATGCAGTTTGATTTATTGCGCTATCTGTAATAGCACCCGGGATATCACTAGATATATATTGGATTTCCCCTGACCCTGACAGTCCGGCCCCATGAGACGGTAGTTTTCTCGGCCCCTAGTGGTCCGAGGTCGATCCCGCTGCACAGATTCATGCGCCAGGGCCTCCTACAGAAAATGCAGTTTGATTTATTGCGCTATCTGTAATAGCACCCGAGATATCACTAGATATATATTGGATTTCCCCTGACCCTGACAGTCCGGCCCCATGAGACGGTGGTTTTCTCGGCCCCTGGTGGTCCGAGGTCGATCCCATTGAACAGTTTTATGCGCCAGGGATTCCTGCAGACAATTCACTTTGGTTTATTGCGCTATCTGTAATAGCACCCGAGATATCACCAGATATATATTGGATTCTTCCCTGACCCTGAGTGCCCGGCCCCATGTGTCGATGGTTTTCTCGGTCCCTCGTGGTCCGAGGTCGATCCCGCTGTACAGATTTATGCGCCAGGGTTTCCTGCAGACAATTCACTTTGGTTTATTGCGCTATCTGTAATAGCACCCGAGATATGACAAGATATATGCTGGATTTTTACATGACCTTGTGTGACGGATTCCGAATATCTGTAATTTTCTCGGCGCCTAGTGGTCCGAGGTCGTTCCTGGTGCACAGATTCATTCGCCAGTGCCTCCTACAGACAATGCACTTTGATTTATTGCGCCATCTGGAATAGCACCCGAGATATCACCAGATATATATTGGATTTTTCCCTGACCCTGAGCGTCCGGCCCCATGAGACGGTAGCTTTCTCGGCCCCTGGTGGTCCGAGGTCGTTCCCGCTGCACCGATTCATGCGCTAGGGCCCCCTGCAGACAATGCACTTTGTTTTATTGCGCTATCTCTAATAGCACCCGAGATATCACCAGATATATATTGCATTTTTCCCTGACCCTGACACTCCGGCCCCATGAGACGGTGATTTTCTCGGCCCGTGGTGGTCCGAGGTCGATCCCGCTGCACAGATTCATGCGCCAGGGCCTCCTACAGGCAATGCACTTTGATTTATTGCGCTATCTCTAATAGCACCCGAGATATCACCAGATATATATTGGATTTTTCCTTGACCCTGACAGTCCGGCCCCATGTGTCGATGGTTTTCTCGGTCCCTCGTGGTCCGAGGTCGATCCCGCTGCACAGATTCATGCGCCAGGGCCTCCTATAGATAATTCACTTTGGTTTATTGCGCTATCTCTAATAGCACCGGAGATATCACCAGATATATATTGGATTTTTCCCTCACCCGGACAGCCCGGCCCCACATGCCTGTGGTTTTTTCGGCCCTTGGTGGTCCGAGGTCGTTCCCGCTGCACAGATTCATGCGCCAGGGCCCCCTGCAGATAATTCACTTTGGTTTAGTGCGCTGTCTGTAATAGCACCCGGGATATCACCAGATATATATTGGATTTTCCCCTGACCCTGATTGTCCGGCCCCATGTGTCGGTGGTTTTCTCGACCCCTGGTGGTCCGAGGTCGATCGCGCTGCACAGATTCATGCGCCAGGGCCTCCTACAGAAAATGCAGATTGACTTATTGCGCTATCTGTAATAGCACGCGAGATATCACTAGATATATATTGGATTTCCCCTGACCCTGACAGTCTGGCCCCATGAGACGGTGGTTTTCTCGGCCCCTGGTGGTCCGAGGTCGATCCCGCTGCACAGATTCATGCGCTAGAGCCTCCTGCAGACAATGGACTTTGATTTATTGGGCTATCTGTAATAGCATCCGAGATATCACCAGATATATATTGGATTTTCCCCTGACCCTGAGTGTCCGGCCGCATGAGTCGGTGGTTTCCTAGGCCCCTGGTGGTCCGAGCTCGTTCCCGCTGCACAGATTCATATGCCAGGGCCTCCGACAGACAATGCACTTTGATTTATTGCGCTATCTGTAATAGCACCCGAGATATCACCAGATATATATTGGATTTTCCCCTGACCCTGATTGTCCGGCCCCATGTGTCGGTGGTTTTCTCGGCCCCTGGTGGTCCGAGGTCGATCCCGCTGCACAGATTCATGCGCCAGGGCCTCCTACAGAAAATGCAGTTTGATTTATTGCGCTATCTGTAATAGCACCCGAGATATCACAAGATATATATTGGATTTCCCCTGACCCTGACAGTCCGGCCCCATGAGACGGTAGTTTTCTCGGCCCCTGGTGGTCCGAGGTCGATCCCGCTGCACAGATTCATGCGCCAGGGCCTCCTACAGAAAATGCAGTTTGATCTATTGCGCTATCTGTAATAGCACCCGAGATATCACCAGATATATATTGGATTTATCCCTGACCCTGACAGTCCGACCCCATGAGACGGTGGTTTTCTCGGCCCCTGGTGGTCGGAGGTCGTTCCCGCTGCACAGATTCATGCGCCAGGGCTTCCTGCAGACAATTCACTTTGGTTTATTGCGCTATCTGTAATAGCACGCGAGATATCACCAGATATATGCTGGATTTTTACATGACCCTGACTGTCCGATCCCATGAGAAGGCGGTTTTCTCGGCCCCTGGTGGTCCGAGGTCGTTCCCGCTGCACAGATTCATGCGCCAGGGCCTCCTGCAGACAATGCACCTTGGTTTATTATGCTATCTCTATTAGCACCCGAGATATCACCAGATATATATTGGAGTTTTCCCTGACCCTGACAGTCCGGCCCCATGAGACGGTGATTTTCTCGGCCCCTGGTGGTCCGAGCTCGATCCCGCTGCACAGATTCATGCGCCAGGGCCTCCTACAGGCAATGCACTTTGATTTATTGCGCTTTCTCTAATAGCACCCGAGATATCACCAGATATATATTGGATTTTTCCTTGACCCTGACAGTCCGGCCCCATGAGTCGATGGTTTTCTCGGTCCCTCGTGGTCCGAGGTCGATCCCGCTGCACAGAATCATGAGCCAGGGCCTCCTATAGATAATTCACTTTGGTTTATTGCGCTATCTCTAATAGCACCGGAGATATCACCAGATATATATTGGATTTTTCCCTCACCCTGACAGCCCGGCCCCATGTGTCTGTGGATTTCTCGGCCCCTGGTGGTCCGAGGTCGTTCCCGCTGCACACATTCATGCGCCAGGGCCCCCTGCAGATAATTCACTTTGGTTTAGTGCGCTGTCTGTAATAGACCCCGAGATATCACCAGATATATATTGGATTTTTCCCTGACCCTGAGTGTCCGATCCCATGAGACTGTGGTTTTCTCGGCCCCTGGTGGTCCGAGGACGATCCCGCTGCACAGATTCATGCGCCAGGGCCTCCTACAGACAATGGACTTTGATTTATTGCGCTATCTGTAATAGCATCCGAGATATCACCAGATATATATTGGATTTTCCCCTGACCCTGAGTGTCCGGCCCCATGAGACGGTAGTTTTCTCGGCACCTGGTGGTCCGAGGTCGTTCCCGCTGCACCGATTCATGCGCTAGGGCCTCCTGCAGACAATGCAATTTGATTTATTGCGCTATCTATAATAGCACCCGAGATATCACCAGATATATATTGGATTTTCCCCTGACCCTGACACTCCGGCCCCATGAGACGGTGATTTTCTCGGCCCGTGGTGGTCCGAGGTCGATCCCGCTGCACAGATTCATGCGCCAGGGCCTCCTACAGGCAATGCACTTTGATTTATTGCGCTATCTGTAATAGCACGCGAGATATCACCAGATATATGCTGGATTTTTACATGACCCTGGGTGACGGATTCCGAATATCTGTTATTTTCTCGGCGCCTGGTGGTCCGAGGTCGTTCCTGCTGCACAGATTCATTCGCCAGTGCCCCCTACAGACAATGCACTTTGATTTATTGCGCTATCTCTAATAGCACCCGAGATATCACCAGATATATATTGCATTTTTCCCTGACCCTGACACTCCGGCCCCATGAGACGGTGATTTTCTCGGCCCGTGGTGGTCCGAGGTCGATCCCGCTGCACATATTCATGCGCCAGGGCCTCCTACAGACAATGCACTTTGATATATTGCGCTATCTCTAATAGCACCCGAGATATCACCAGATATATATTGGATTTTTCCTTGACCCTGACAGTCCGGCCCCATGTGTCGATGGTTTTCTCGGTCCCTCGTGGTCCGAGGTCGATCCCGCAGAACAGATTCATGCGCCAGGGCCCCCTGCAGATAATTCACTTTGGTTTAGTGCGCTGTCTGTAATAGCACCCGAGATATCACCAGATATATATTGGATTTTTCCCTGACCCTGAGTGTCCGATCCCATGAGACGGTGGTTTTCTCTTCCCCTGGTGGTCCGAGGTCGATCCCGCTGCACAGATTCATGCGCTAGGGCCTCCTGCAGACAATGGAATTTGATTTATTGCGCTATCTCTAATACCACCCGAGATATCACCAGATATATATTGGATTTTTCCCTGACCCTGACGACAGTCCGGCCTCATGAGAACGTGATTTTCTCGGCCCCTGGCGGTCTGAGGTCGATCCCGCTGCACAGAGTCATGCGCCAGGGCCTCCCACAGACAATGCACTTTGATTTATTGCGCTATCTGTAATAGCACCCGAGATATCACCAGATATATATTGGATTTTTCCCTGACCCTGAGTGTCCCACCCCATGAGACGGTGGTTCTCTCGGCCCCTGCTGTTCCGAGGTCGTTCCCGCTGCACAGATTCATGCGCCAGTGCCTCCTACAGACAATGCACTTTGGTTTATTGCGCTATCTCTAATAGCACCCGAGATATCACCAGATATATATTGGATTTTCCCCTGACCCTGATTGTCCGGCCCCATGTGTCGGTGGTTTTCTCGGCCCCTGGTGGTCCGAGGTCGATCCCGCTGCACAGATTCATGCGCCAGGGCCTCCTACAGAAAATGCACTTTGATTTATTGCGCTATCTGTAATAGCACCCGAGATATCACCAGATATATATTGGATTTATCCCTGACCCTGACAGTCCGACCCCATGAGACGGTGGTTTTCTCGGCCCCTGGTGTCCGAGGTCGTTCCCGCTGTACAGATTCATGCGCCAGGGCGTCCTGCAGACAATGCATTTTGATTTATTTCGCTTTGTCTAATAGCACCCGAGATATCACCAGATATATATTGGATTTTTCCCTGACCCTGACAGTCCGGCCCCACGAGACGGTGATTTTCTTGACCCCTGGTGGTCCGAGCTCGATCCCGCTGCACAGATTCATGCGCCAGGGCCTCCTACAGGCAATGCACTTTGATTTATTGCGCTTTCTCAAATAGCACCCGAGATATCACCAGATATATATTGGATTTTTCCTTGACCCTGACAGTCCGGCCCCATGAGTCGATGGTTTTCTCGGTCCCTCGTGGTCCGAGGTCGATCCCGCTGCACAGAATCATGAGCCAGGGCCTCCTATAGATAATTCACTTTGGTTTATTGCGCTATCTCTAATAGCACCGGAGATATCACCAGATATATATTGGATTTTTCCCTCACCCTGACAGCCCGGCCCCATGTGTCTGTGGATTTCTCGGCCCCTGGTGGTCCGAGGTCGTTCCCGCTGCACACATTCATGCGCCAGGGCCCCCTGCAGATAATTCACTTTGGTTTAGTGCGCTGTCTGTAATAGACCCCGAGATATAACCAGATATATATTGGATTTTTCCTATGACCCTGACAGTCCGGTCCAATGTGTCGATGGTTTTCTCGGTCCCTCGTGGTCCGAGGTCGATCCCGCTGCACAGATGCATTCGCCGGAGCCTCCTATAGATAATTCACTTTGGTTTATTGCGCTATCTCTAGTAGCACCCGAGATATCACCAGATATATATTGAATTTTTCCCCGACCCTGAGTGTCCGGCCCCATGTGTCGGTGGTTTTCTCGGCCCCTGGTGATCCGTGGTCGATCCCGCTGCACAGATTTATGCGCCAGGGCCTTCTACAGACAGTGCACTTTGATTTATTGCGCTATCTGTAATAGCGCCCGATATATCACCAGATATATATTGGATTTTTCCCTGACCCTGAGTGTCCGACCCCATGAGACGGTGGTTTTCTCGGCCCCTGGTGGTCCGAGGTCGTTCCCGCTGCACAGATTCATGCGGCAGTGCCCCCTGCAGATAATTCACTTTGATTTATTGCGCTATCTCTAATAGCACCCGAGATATCACTAGATTCATATTGGATTTTTCCCTGACCCTGACAGTCCGGCCCCATGAGACTTTGATTTTCTCGGCCCCTGGTGGTCCAAGGTCGATCCCGCTGCACAGATTCAGGCGCCAGGGCCTCCTACAGACAATGCACTTTGATTTATTGCGCTATCTGTAAGAGCACCCGAGATATCACCAGATATATATTGGATTTTTCCCTGACCCTGAGTGTCCGACCCCATGAGACGGTGGTTTTCTCGGCCCCTGGTGGTCCGAGGTCGTTTCCGCTGCACAGATTCATGCGCCAGGGCCAGCTGCAGGCAATGCACTTTGGTTTATTGCGCTATCTCTAATAGCACCCGAGATATCACCAGATATATATTGGATTTTTCCCTGACCCTGACAGTCCGGCCCCATGTGTCGGTGATTTTCTCGGCCCCTGGCGGTCTGAGGTCGATCCCGCTGCACAGAGTCATGCGCCAGGGCCTCCCACAGACAATGCACTTTGATTTATTGCGCTATCTGTAATAGCACCCGAGATATCACCAGATATATATTGGATTTTTCCCTGACCCTGAGTGTCCCACCCCATGAGACGGTGGTTCTCTCGGCCCCTGCTGTTCCGAGGTCGTTCCCGCTGCACAGATTCATGCGCCAGTGCCTCCTACAGACAATGCACTTTGGTTTATTGCGCTATCTCTAATAGCACCCGAGATATCACCAGATATATATTGGATTTTCCCCTGACCCTGATTGTCCGGCCCCATGTGTCGGTGGTTTTCTCGGCCCCTGGTGGTCCGAGGTCGATCCCGCTGCACAGATTCATGCGCCAGGGCCTCCTACAGAAAATGCACTTTGATTTATTGCGCTATCTGTAATAGCACCCGAGATATCACCAGATATATATTGGATTTATCCCTGACCCTGACAGTCCGACCCCATGAGACGGTGGTTTTCTCGGCCCCTGGTGTCCGAGGTCGTTCCCGCTGTACAGATTCATGCGCCAGGGCGTCCTGCAGACAATGCATTTTGATTTATTTCGCTTTGTCTAATAGCACCCGAGATATCACCAGATATATATTGGATTTTTCCCTGACCCTGACAGTCCGGCCCCACGAGACGGTGATTTTCTTGACCCCTGGTGGTCCGAGCTCGATCCCGCTGCACAGATTCATGCGCCAGGGCCTCCTACAGGCAATGCACTTTGATTTATTGCGCTTTCTCAAATAGCACCCGAGATATCACCAGATATATATTGGATTTTTCCTTGACCCTGACAGTCCGGCCCCATGAGTCGATGGTTTTCTCGGTCCCTCGTGGTCCGAGGTCGATCCCGCTGCACAGAATCATGAGCCAGGGCCTCCTATAGATAATTCACTTTGGTTTATTGCGCTATCTCTAATAGCACCGGAGATATCACCAGATATATATTGGATTTTTCCCTCACCCTGACAGCCCGGCCCCATGTGTCTGTGGATTTCTCGGCCCCTGGTGGTCCGAGGTCGTTCCCGCTGCACACATTCATGCGCCAGGGCCCCCTGCAGATAATTCACTTTGGTTTAGTGCGCTGTCTGTAATAGACCCCGAGATATAACCAGATATATATTGGATTTTTCCTATGACCCTGACAGTCCGGTCCAATGTGTCGATGGTTTTCTCGGTCCCTCGTGGTCCGAGGTCGATCCCGCTGCACAGATGCATTCGCCGGAGCCTCCTATAGATAATTCACTTTGGTTTATTGCGCTATCTCTAGTAGCACCCGAGATATCACCAGATATATATTGAATTTTTCCCCGACCCTGAGTGTCCGGCCCCATGTGTCGGTGGTTTTCTCGGCCCCTGGTGATCCGTGGTCGATCCCGCTGCACAGATTTATGCGCCAGGGCCTTCTACAGACAGTGCACTTTGATTTATTGCGCTATCTGTAATAGCGCCCGAGATATCACCAGATATATATTGGATTTTTCCCTGACCCTGAGTGTCCGACCCCATGAGACGGTGGTTTTCTCGGCCCCTGGTGGTCCGAGGTCGTTCCCGCTGCACAGATTCATGCGGCAGTGCCCCCTGCAGATAATTCACTTTGATTTATTGCGCTATCTCTAATAGCACCCGAGATATCACTAGATTCATATTGGATTTTTCCCTGACCCTGACAGTCCGGCCCCATGAGACTTTGATTTTCTCGGCCCCTGGTGGTCCAAGGTCGATCCCGCTGCACAGATTCAGGCGCCAGGGCCTCCTACAGACAATGCACTTTGATTTATTGCGCTATCTGTAAGAGCACCCGAGATATCACCAGATATATATTGGATTTTTCCCTGACCCTGAGTGTCCGACCCCATGAGACGGTGGTTTTCTCGGCCCCTGGTGGTCCGAGGTCGTTTCCGCTGCACAGATTCATGCGCCAGGGCCAGCTGCAGGCAATGCACTTTGGTTTATTGCGCTATCTCTAATAGCACCCGAGATATCACCAGATATATATTGGATTTTTCCCTGACCCTGACAGTCCGGCCCCATGTGTCGGTGGTTATCTCGGCCCCTGGTGGTCCGAGGTCGTTCCCGCTGCACTGATTCCTGCGCCAGGGCCTCCTACAGACAATGCACTTTGGTTTATTGCGCTATCTCTAATAGCACCCGAGATATCACCAGATATATATTGGATTTTTCCCTGACCCTGACAGTCCGGCCCCATGAGGCGGTGATTTTCTCGGCCCCTGGTGGTCCGAAGTCGTTCCCACTGCACACATTCATGCGCTAGGGCCTCCTGCAGACAATGCACTTTGATTTATTGCGCTATCTCTAATAGCACCCGAGATATCACCAGATATATATTGGATTTTCCCCTGACCCTGATTGTCCGGCCCCATGTGTCGGTGGTTTTCTCGGCCCCTGGTGGTCCGAGGTCGATCCCGCTGCACAGATTCATGCGCCAGGGCCTCCTACAGAAAATGCAGTTTGATTTATTACGCTATCTGTAATAGCACCCGAGATATCACCAGATATATATTGGATTTTTCCTTGACCCTGACAGTCCGGCCCCATATGTCGATGGTTTTCTCGGTCCCTCGTGGTCCGAGGTCGATCCCGCTGCACAGATTCATGCGCCAGGGCCCCCTGCAGATAATTCACTTTGGTTTATTGCGCTATCTGTAATAGCACCCGAGATATCACCAGATATGTATTGGATTTTTCCTGACCCTGAGCGTCCAGCCCCATGAGTCGATGGTTTTCTCGGTCCCTCGTGGTCCGAGGTCGATCCCGCTGCACAGATTCATGCGCCAGGGCCTCCTACAGAAAATGCAGTTTGATTTATTGCGCTATCTGTAATAGCACCCGAGATATCAGCAGATATATATTGGATTTATCCCTGACCCTGACAGTCCGACCCCACGTGTCCGTGGTTTTCTCGGCCCCTGGTGGTCGGAGGTCGTTCCCGCTGCACAGATTCATGCGCCAGGGCTTCCTGCAGACAATTCACTTTGGTTTATTGCGCTATCTGTAATAGCACGCGAGATATCACCAGATATATGCTGGATTTTTACATGACGCTGGGTGACGGATTCCGAATATCTGTAATTTTCTCGGCGCCTGGTGGTCCGAGGTCGTTCCTGCTGCACAGACTCATTCGCCAGTGCCTCCTAGAGACAATGCACTTTGATTTATTGCGCTATCTCTAATAGCACCCGAGATATCACCAGATATATATTGCATTTTTCCCTGACCCTGACACTCCGGCCCCATGAGACGGCGATTTTCTCGGCCCGTGGTGGTCCGAGGTCGATCCCGCTGCACAGATTCATGCGCCAGGGCCTCCTACAGACAATGCACTTTGATTTATTGCGCTATCTCTAATAGCACCCGAGATATCACCAGATATATATTGGATTTTCCCCTGACCCTGAGTGTCCGGCCCCATGAGACGGTAGTTTTCTCGGCACCTGGAGGTCCGAGGTCGATCCCGCTGCACAGATTCATGCGCCAGGGCCTCCTATAGAAAATGCAGTTTGATTTATTACGCTATCTGTAATAGCACCCGAGATATCACCAGATATATATTTGATTTTACCCTGACCCTGAGTGTCCGATCCCATGAGACGGTGGTTTTCTCGGCCCCTGGTGGTCGGAGGTCGTTCCCGCAGTACAGATTCATGCGCCAGGGCTTCCTGCAGACAATTCGCTTTGGTTTATTGCGCTATCTGTAATAGCACGCGAGATATCACCAGATATATGCTGGATTTTTACATGACCCTGACTGTCCGATACCATGAGACGGTGGTTTTCTCGGCCCCTGGTGGTCCGAGGTCGATCCCGCTGCACAGATTCATGCGCTAGAGCCTCCTGCAGACAATGGACTTTGATTTATTGGGCTATCTGTAATAGCATCCGAGATATCACCAGATATATATTGGATTTTCCCCTGACCCTGAGTGTCCGGCCGCATGTGTCGGTGGTTCCCTAGGCCCCTGGTGGTCCGAGCTCGTTCCCGCTGCACAGATTCATATGCCAGGGCCTCCTACAGACAATGCACTTTGATTTATTGCGCTATCTGTAATAGCACCCGAGATATCACCAGATATATATTGGATTTTCCCCTGACCCTGATTGTCCGGCCCCATGTGTCGGTGGTTTTCTCGGCCCCTGGTGGTCCGAGGTCGATCCCGCTGCACAGATTCATGCGCCAGGGCCTCCTACAGAAAATGCAGCTTGATTTATTGCGCTATCTGTAATAGCACCCGAGATATCACTAGATATATATTGGATTTCCCCTGACCCTGACAGTCCGGCCCCATGAGACGGTAGTTTTCTCGGCCCCTGGTGGTCCGATGTCGATCCCGCTGCACAGATTCATGCGCCAGGGCCTCCTACAGAAAATGCAGTTTGATTTATTGCGCTATCTCTATTAGCACCCGAGATATCACCAGATATATATTGGATTTTTCCTTGACCCTGACAGTCCGGCCCCATGAGTCGATGGTTTACTCGGTCCCTCGTGGTCCGAGGTCGATCCCGCTGCACAGATTCATGCGCCAGGGCCTCCTATAGATAATTCACTTTGGTTTATTGCGCTATCTCTAATAGCACCGGAGATATCACCAGATATATATTGGATTTTTCCCTCACCCTGACAGCCCGGCCCCATGTGTCTGTGGATTTCTCGGCCCCTGGTGGTCCGAGGTCGTTCCCGCTGCACACATTCATGCGCCAGGGCCCCCTGCAGATAATTCACTTTGGTTTAGTGCGCTGTCTGTAATAGACCCCGAGATATCACCAGATATACATTGGATTTTTCCCTGACCCTGAGTGTCCGATCCCATGAGACGGTGGTTTTCTCGGCCCCTGGTGGTCCGAGGACGATCCCGCTGCACAGATTCGTGCGCCAGGGCCTCCTACAGACAATGCACTTTGATTTATTGCCCTATCTGTAATAGCACCCGAGATATCACCAGATATATATTTGATTTTACCCTGACCCTGAGTGTCCGATCCCATGAGACGGTGGTTTTCTCGGCCCCTGGTGGTCCGAGGACGATCCCGCTGCACAGATTCATGCGCTAGGCCCTCCTGCAGACAATGGACTTTGATTTATTGCGCTATCTGTAATAGCATCCGAGATATCACCAGATATATATTGGATTTTCCCCTGACCCTGAGTGTCCGGCCCCATGAGACGGTAGTTTTCTCGGCACCTGGTGGTCCGAGGTCGTTCCCGCTGCACCGATTCATGCGCTAGGGCCTCCTGCAGACAATGCAATTTGATTTATTGCGCTATCTGTAATAGCACGCGAGATATCACCAGATATATGCTGGATTTTTACATGACGCTGGGTGACGGATTCCGAATATCTGTAATTTTCTCGGCGCCTGGTGGTCCGAGGTCGTTCCTGCTGCACAGACTCATTCGCCAGTGCCTCCTAGAGACAATGCACTTTGATTTATTGCGCTATCTCTAATAGCACCCGAGATATCACCAGATATATATTGCATTTTTCCCTGACCCTGACACTCCGGCCCCATGAGACGGCGATTTTCTCGGCCCGTGGTGGTCCGAGGTCGATCCCGCTGCACAGATTCATGCGCCAGGGCCTCCTACAGACAATGCACTTTGATTTATTGCGCTATCTCTAATAGCACCCGAGATATCACCAGATATATATTGGATTTTCCCCTGACCCTGAGTGTCCGGCCCCATGAGACGGTAGTTTTCTCGGCACCTGGAGGTCCGAGGTCGATCCCGCTGCACAGATTCATGCGCCAGGGCCTCCTATAGAAAATGCAGTTTGATTTATTACGCTATCTGTAATAGCACCCGAGATATCACCAGATATATATTTGATTTTACCCTGACCCTGAGTGTCCGATCCCATGAGACGGTGGTTTTCTCGGCCCCTGGTGGTCGGAGGTCGTTCCCGCAGTACAGATTCATGCGCCAGGGCTTCCTGCAGACAATTCGCTTTGGTTTATTGCGCTATCTGTAATAGCACGCGAGATATCACCAGATATATGCTGGATTTTTACATGACCCTGACTGTCCGATACCATGAGACGGTGGTTTTCTCGGCCCCTGGTGGTCCGAGGTCGATCCCGCTGCACAGATTCATGCGCTAGAGCCTCCTGCAGACAATGGACTTTGATTTATTGGGCTATCTGTAATAGCATCCGAGATATCACCAGATATATATTGGATTTTCCCCTGACCCTGAGTGTCCGGCCGCATGTGTCGGTGGTTCCCTAGGCCCCTGGTGGTCCGAGCTCGTTCCCGCTGCACAGATTCATATGCCAGGGCCTCCTACAGACAATGCACTTTGATTTATTGCGCTATCTGTAATAGCACCCGAGATATCACCAGATATATATTGGATTTTCCCCTGACCCTGATTGTCCGGCCCCATGTGTCGGTGGTTTTCTCGGCCCCTGGTGGTCCGAGGTCGATCCCGCTGCACAGATTCATGCGCCAGGGCCTCCTACAGAAAATGCAGCTTGATTTATTGCGCTATCTGTAATAGCACCCGAGATATCACTAGATATATATTGGATTTCCCCTGACCCTGACAGTCCGGCCCCATGAGACGGTAGTTTTCTCGGCCCCTGGTGGTCCGATGTCGATCCCGCTGCACAGATTCATGCGCCAGGGCCTCCTACAGAAAATGCAGTTTGATTTATTGCGCTATCTCTATTAGCACCCGAGATATCACCAGATATATATTGGATTTTTCCTTGACCCTGACAGTCCGGCCCCATGAGTCGATGGTTTACTCGGTCCCTCGTGGTCCGAGGTCGATCCCGCTGCACAGATTCATGCGCCAGGGCCTCCTATAGATAATTCACTTTGGTTTATTGCGCTATCTCTAATAGCACCGGAGATATCACCAGATATATATTGGATTTTTCCCTCACCCTGACAGCCCGGCCCCATGTGTCTGTGGATTTCTCGGCCCCTGGTGGTCCGAGGTCGTTCCCGCTGCACACATTCATGCGCCAGGGCCCCCTGCAGATAATTCACTTTGGTTTAGTGCGCTGTCTGTAATAGACCCCGAGATATCACCAGATATACATTGGATTTTTCCCTGACCCTGAGTGTCCGATCCCATGAGACGGTGGTTTTCTCGGCCCCTGGTGGTCCGAGGACGATCCCGCTGCACAGATTCGTGCGCCAGGGCCTCCTACAGACAATGCACTTTGATTTATTGCCCTATCTGTAATAGCACCCGAGATATCACCAGATATATATTTGATTTTACCCTGACCCTGAGTGTCCGATCCCATGAGACGGTGGTTTTCTCGGCCCCTGGTGGTCCGAGGACGATCCCGCTGCACAGATTCATGCGCTAGGCCCTCCTGCAGACAATGGACTTTGATTTATTGCGCTATCTGTAATAGCATCCGAGATATCACCAGATATATATTGGATTTTCCCCTGACCCTGAGTGTCCGGCCCCATGAGACGGTAGTTTTCTCGGCACCTGGTGGTCCGAGGTCGTTCCCGCTGCACCGATTCATGCGCTAGGGCCTCCTGCAGACAATGCAATTTGATTTATTGCGCTGTCTGTAATAGCACCCTAGAAAGAACCATATATATGCTGGATTTTTACATGTCGTTGGGTGTCCGGCCCCATGAGTCAGTGGTTTTCTCGGCCCCTGGTGGTCTGAGGTCGATCCCGCTGCACAGATTCATGCGCCAGGGCCTCCCACAGACAATGGACTTTGATTTATTGCGCTATCTGTAATAGCATCCGAGATATCACCAGATATATATTGGATTTTCCCCTGACCCTGAGTGTCCGGCCCCATGAGACGGTAGTTTTCTCGGCACCTGGTGGCCCGAGGTCGTTCCTGCTGCACAGATTCATTCGCCAGTGCCCCCTACAGACAATGCACTTTGATTTATTGCGCTATCTCTAATAGCACCCGAGATATCACCAGATATATATTGCATTTTTCCCTGACCCTGACACTCCGGCCCCATGAGACGGTGATTTTCTTGGCCCGTGGTGGTCCGAGGTCGATCCCGCTGCACATATTCATGCGCCAGGGCCTCCTACAGACAATGCACTTTGATTTATTGCGCTATCTCTAATAGCACCCGAGATATCACCAGATATATATTGGATTTTTCCTTGACCCTGACAGTCCGGCCCCATGTGTCGATGGTTTTCTCGGTCCCTCGTGGTCCGAGGTCGATCCCGCTGCACAGATTCATGCGACAGGGCCCCCTGCAGATAATTCACTTTGGTTTAGTGCGCTGTCTGTAATAGCACCCGAGATATCACCAGATATATATTGGATTTTTCCCTGACCCTGAGTGACCGATCCCATGAGACGGTGGTTTTCTCGGCCCCTGGTGGTCCGAGGTCGATCCCGCTGCACTGATTCATGCGCTAGGGCCTCCTGCAGACAATGGAATTTGATTTATTGCGCTATCTCTAATACCACCCGAGATATCACCAGATATATATTGGATTATTCCCTGACCCTGACAGTCCGGCCTCATGAGACAGTGATTTTCTCGGCCCCTGGTGGTCTGAGGTCGATCCCGCTGCACAGATTCATGCGCCAGGGCCTCCCACAGACAATGCACTTTGATTTATTGCGCTATCTGTAATAGCACCCGAGATATCACCAGATATATATTGGATTTTTCCCTGACCCTGAGTGTCCCACCCCATGAGACGGTGGTCCTCTGGGCCCCTGCTGTTCCGAGGTCGTTCCCGCTGCACAGATTCATGCGCCAGTGCCTCCTACAGACAATGCACTTTGGTTTATTGCGCTATCTCTAATAGCACCCGAGATATCACCAGATATATATTGGATTTTTCCTTGACCCTGACAGTCCGGCCACATGAGACGGTGATTTTCTCGGCCCCTGGTGGTCCGAGGTCGTTCCCATTGCACAGTTTCATGCGCTAGGGCCTCCTGCAGACAATGCACTTTGATTTATTGCCCTATCTCTAATAGCACCCGAGATATCACCAGATATATATTGGATTTATCCCTGACCCTGACAGTCCGACCCCATGAGACGGTGGTTTTCTCGGCCCCTGGTGTCCGAGGTCGTTCCCGCTGTACAGATTTATGCGCCAGGGCGTCCTGCAGACAATGCACTTTGATTTATTTCGCTATGTCTAATAGCACCCGAGATATCACCAGATATATATTGGATTTTTCCCTGACCCTGACAGTCCGGCCCCACGAGACGGTGATTTTCTCGACCCCTGGAGGTCCGAGGTCGATCCTGCTGCACAGATTCATGCGCCAGGGCCTCCTACAGACAATGAACTTTGATTTATTGCGTTAACTCTAATAGCACCCGAGATATAACCAGATATATATTGGATTTTTCCTATGACCCTGACAGTCCGGCCCAATGTGTCGATGGTTTTCTCGGTCCCTCGTGGTCCGAGGTCGATCCCGCTGCACAGATTCATTCGCCGGGGCCTCCTATAGATAATTCACTTTGGTTTATTGCGCTATCTCTAGTAGCACCCGAGATATCACCAGATATATATTGAATTTTTCCCCGACCCTGAGTTCCGGCCCCATGTGTCGGTGGTTTTCTCGGCCCCTGGTGGTCCGAGGCCGTTCCCGCTGCACAGACTCATGCGCAAGTTAATCATACGGACAAGGCACTTTGATTTGTTGCGCTATCACTAATAGCACACGAGATATCACCAGATATATATTGGATTTTACCCTGACCCTTAGTACCCGGTCCCATGAGTAGGTGGTTTTCTCGGCCCCTGGTGGTCCGAGGTCGTTCCCGCTGCACAGATTCATGCGCAAGGGCCTCATACCGACAATGCACTTTGATTTATTGCGCTATTTCTAATAGCACCCGAGATATCACCAGATATATATTGGATTTTACCCTGACCCTTAGTATCCGGCCCCATGAGTCGGTGGTTTTCTCGGCCCCTGGTGGTCCGAGGTCGTTCCCGCTGCACAGATTCATGCGCAAGGGCCTCATACCGACAATGCACTTTGATTTATTGCGCTATCTCTAATAGCACCCGAGATATCACCAGGTATATACTGGATTTTTACATGACCTTGGGTGACGGATACCGAAAATCTGTAATTTTCTCGGCCCCTGGTGGTCCGAGGTCGATCCCGCTGCACAGATTCAGGCGCCAGGGCCTCCTACAGACAATGCACTTTGATTTATTGCGCTGTCTGTAATAGCACCCTAGAAAGAACCATATATATGCTGGATTTTTACATGTCCTTGGGTGTCCGGCCCCATGAGTCAGTGGTTTTCTCGGCCCCTGATGGTCCGAGGTCGCTACCGCTGCACAGATTCATGCGCCTGGGCCTCCTTCAGGCAATGCACTTTGGTTTATTGCGCTATCTCTAATAGCACCCGAGATATCACCAGATATATGCTGGATTTTTCCCTGACCGTGAGTGTCCGGCCCCATGTGTCGGTGGTTTTCTCGGCCCCTGGTGGTCCGAAGTCTATCCCGCTGCACAGATTCATGCGCCAGGGCATACTGCAGACAGTGCACTTTGATTTCTCGCGCTATCTGTAATAGCACCCGAGATATCATCAGATACATTCTGGATTTTTACATGACCTTGGGCGTCCGGACCCATGCGTCCGCGGTTTTCTCGACCACTGGTGGTCCGAGGTCGTTCCCGCTGCACAGACTCATGCGCCAGGGCCTCCTATAGACAATGCACTTTGGTTTATTGCGCTATCTGTAATAGCACCCGAGATACCACCAGATATATATTGGATTTTTCCCTGACCCTGACAATCCGGCCCTACGAGACGGTGATCTTCTCGGCCCCTGGTCATCCGAGATCGTTCCCGCTGCGCAGAATCATGCGCCAGGGCCTCCTGCAGACAATGCACTTTGATTTATTGCGCTATCTCTAATGGCAACCGAGATATCATCAGATACATCCTGGGTTTTTACATGACCTTGGGTGTCCGGCGCCACGAGACGGTGGTTTTCTCGGCCCCTAGTGGTCCGAGGTCGTTGCCGCTGCCCAGATTCATGCGCCAGGGCCTCCTACAGACAATGCACTTTGATTTATTGTGCTATCCGTAATAGCTCCGGAGATATCACCAGATATATATTGGATTTTTCCCTGACCCTGAATGTCCGGCCCAATGAGACGGTGGTTTTCTCGGCCCCTGGTGGTCCGAGGTCGTCCCCGCTGCACAGATTCATGCGCCAGGGCCTCCTGCAGATAATTCTCTTTGGTTTATTGCGATATCTGTAATAGCACCCGAGATATAAATAGATATATATTGGATTTTTCCCTGACCCTGAGTGTCCGGCCCCATGAGACTGTGGTTTTCTCGGCCCCTGGTGGTCCGAGGTCGTTCCCGCTGCACAGATTCATGCGCCAGGGCCTCCTGCAGATAATTCACTTTGGTTTATTGCGCTATCTATAATAGCACCCGAGATATCACCATATATATATTGGATTTTTCCCTGACCCTGAGTGTCCGGCCCCATGAGACTGTGGTTTTCTCGGCCAATGGTGGTCCGAGGTTGTTCCCGCTGACCAGATTCATGCGCAAGGGCCTCCAACAGACAATGCGCTTTGATTTATTGCGCTATCTGTAATAGCACCCGAGAAAGCACCATATATATACTGGATATTTACATGACTTTGCGTGTCGGATACGGAAAATCTGTAATTTTCTCGGCCCCTGGTGGCCCGATGTCGTTCCTGCTGCACAGATTCATGCGCAAGGGCCTCCTACGGACAATGCAATTTGGTTTATTGCGCTATCTATAATAGCACGCGAGATATAACCGGATATACATTGGATTTTCCCCTGACCCTGAGTGTCCGGCCCCATGAGACGGTGGTTTTCTCGGCCCCTGGTGGTCCGAGGTCGTTCCCGCTGACCAGATTCATGCGCAAGGGCCTCCTACAGACAATGCACTTTGATTTATTGCGCAATCTGTAATAGCACCCGAGATGTCACCAGATATATATTGGATTTTTCCCTGAGCCTGAGTGTCCGGCCCCATGAGACGGTTGTTTTCTCGGCCCCTGGAGGTCCGAGCTCGTTCTCGCTGGCCAGATTCATGCGCCAGGGCCTCCTACAGACAATGCACTTTGATTTATTGCGCTATCTCTACTAGCACCCGAGATATCACCAGATATATATTGGATTTTTCCCTGACCCTGAATGCCCGGCCGCATGAGACGGTGGTTTTCTCGGCCCCTGGTGGTCCGAGGTTGTTCCCGCTGCACAGATTCATGCGCTGGGGCCTCCTGCAGACAATGCACTTTGGTTTATTGCGCTATCTCTAATAGCACCCGAGATATCACCAGATATATATTGGATTTTTCCCTGACCCTGAGTGCCCGGCCCCATGTGTCGGTGGTTTTCTCGGTCCCTGGTGGTCCGAGGTCGTTCCCTCTGCACAGATTCATGCGACAGGGCCTCCTGCAGACAATGCACTTTGGTTTATTGCGATATCTCTAATAGCACCCGAGATATCCCCAGATATATATTGGATTTTCCCCTGACCCTGAGTGTCCGGCCCCATGAGTCGGTGGTTTTCTCGGACCCTGGTGGTCCGAGGGTGTTCCCGCTGCCCAGATTCATGCGCCAGGTCCTCCTACAGACAATGCACCTTGATTTATTGCGCTATCTGTAATAGCACCCGAGATATCGCCAGATACATATTGGATTTTTCCCTGACCCTGAGCGTCCGGCCCCATGAGACCGTGGTTTTCTCGGCCCCTGGTGGTACGAGGTCGTTCCCGCTGCAAAGATTCATGCGCCAGGGCCCCCTGCATATAATTCACTTTGGATTATTGCGCTATCTGTAATAGCACCCGAGAAAGCACCATATATATGCTGTATTTTTACATGACTTTGGGTGACGGATACCGAAAATCTGTAATTTTCTCGACCCCTGGTGGTGCGAGCTCGTTCTCGCTGGCCAGATTCATGCGCCAGGGCCTCCTACAGACAATGCACTTTGATTTATTGCGCTATCTCTACTAGCACCCGAGATATCACCAGATATATATTGGATTTTTCCCTGACCCTGAGTGCCCGGCCGCATGAGACGGTGGTTTTCTCGGCCCCTGGTGGTCCGAGGTCGTTCCCGCTGCACAGATTCATGCGCCAGGGCCTCCTGCAGACAATCCACTTTGGTTTATTGCGCTATCTCTAATAGCACCCGAGATATCACCAGATATATATTGGATTTTTCCCTGACCCTGAGTGTCCGACCCCATGAGACGGTGGTTTTCTCGGCCCCTGGTGGTCCGAGGTCGTTCCCGCTGCACAGATTCATGCGCCAGGGCCTCCTGCAGACAATCCACTTTGGTTTATTGCGCTATCTCTAATAGCACCCGAGATATCACCAGATATATATTGGATTTTTCCCTGACCCTGAGTGCCCGGCCCCATGTGTCGGTGGTTTTCTCGGTCCCTGGTGGTCCGAGGTCGTTCCCGCTGCACAGATTCATGCGCCCGGGCCTCCTGCAGATTATTCACTTTGGTTTATTGCGCTATCTCTAATAGCACCCGAGATATCACCAGATATATATTGGATTTTTCCCCGAACCTAACTGTCCGGCCCCATGAGACGGTGGTTTTCTCGGACCCTGGTGATCCGAGGTCGTTCCCGCTGCACAGATTCATGCGCCAGGGCCCCCTGCATATAATTCACTTTGGATTATTGCGCTATCTGTAATAGCACCCGAGAAAGCACCATATATATGCTGTATTTTTACATGACTTTGGGTGACGGATACCGAAAATCTGTAATTTTCTCGACCCCTGGTGGTCCGAGGTCGTTCTGCTGCACAGATTCATGCGCAAGGTTCTCCTACGGACAATGCACTTTGATTTATCGCGCTATCTGTAATAGAACCCGAGATATCACCAGATATATGCTGGATTTTTACATGACATTGGGTGACGGATACCGAAAATCTGTAATTTTTTCGGCCGCTGGTGGTCCGATGTCGTTCCTGCTGCACAGATTCATGCGCCAGGGCCTCCTGCAGATAAATCACTTTTGATTATTGCGCCATCTCTAATAGCACCCAAGATATCACCAGATATATATTGGATTTTCCCTGACCCTGAGTGTCCGGCCCCATGAGACTGTGGTTTTCTCGGCCCCTGGTGGTCCGAGGTCGTTCCCGCTGCACAGATTCATGCGCCATTGCATCCTACGGACAATGCACTTTGATTTATTGCGCTATCTCTAATAGCACCCGAGATATCACCGGATATATATTTGATTATTCCCTGACCCTGAGTCTCCAGCCCCATGAGACGGTGGTTTTCTCGGCCCCTAGTGGTCCGAGGTCGTTCCCGCTGCACAGATTCATGCGCCAGGGTCTCCTGCAGATAATTCACTTTGGTTTATTGCGCTATCTCTAATAGCACCCGAGATATCACCACATTTTATATTGGATTTTCCCCTGACCCTGAGTGTCCGGCCCCATGTGACGGTGGTTTTCTCGGCCCCTGGTGGTCCGAGGTCGTTCCCGCTGCACAGATTCATGCGCCCGGGCCTCCTGCAGATTATTCACTTTGGTTTATTGCGCTATCTCTAATAGCACCCGAGATATCACCAGATATATATTGGATTTTTCCCCGAACCTAACTGTCCGGCCCCATGAGACGGTGGTTTTCTCGGACCCTGGTTATCCGAGGTCGTTCCCGCTGCACAGATTCATGCGCCAGGGCCTCCTACAGACAATGCACTTTGATTTATTGCGCTACCTGTAATAGCACCCGAGATATCACCAGATATATCTTGGATTTTTCCCTGACCCTGAGTGTCCGGCCCCATGAGACGGTGGTTTTCTTGGCCCCTGGTGGTCCGAGGTCGTTCCCGCTGGCCAGATTCATGCGCCAGGGCCTCCTACAGACAATGCACTTTGATTTATTGAGCTATCTCTAATAGCGCCCGAGATATCACCAGGTATATAATTGATTTTTCCCTGACCCTGAGTGTCCGGCCCCATGAGACGGTGGTTTTCTCGGCCCCTCGTGGTCCCAGGTCGTTCCCGCTGCACAGATTCAAGCGCCAGGGCCACCTGCAGATAATTCACTTTGGTTTATTGCGCTATTTCTAATAGCACCCGAGATATCACCAGCTATATATTGGATTTTCCCTGACCCTGAGGGTCCGGCCCCATAAGACGGTGGTTTTCTCGGCCCCTGGTGGTCCGAGATCGTTCCCGCTGCACAGATTCATGCGCCAGGGCCTACAGCAGATAATTCACTTTGGTTTATTGCGCAATCTCTAATAGCACCCGAGATATCACCAGATATATATTGGATTTTCCCCTGACCCTGAGTGTCCGGCCCCGTGAGACGGTGGTTTTCCCGGCCCCTGGTGGTCCGAGGTCGGTCCCGCTGCCCATATTCATGCGCCAGGGCCTCCTACAGGCAATGCACTTTGATTTATTGCGCTATCTGTAATAGCACCCGAGAAAGCTCCATATATATGTTGGATTTTTACATCACATTGGGTGACGGATACCGAAAATCTATCATTTTCACGGAACCTGGTGGTCCGAGGTCGTTCCCGCAGGCCAGATTCATGCGCCAGGGCCTCCTACAGACAATACACTTTGATTTATTGCGCTATCTCTAATAGCGCCCGAGATATCACCAGGTATATATTTGATTTTTCCCTGACCCTGAGTGTCCGGCCCCATGAGACGGTGGTTTTCTCGACCCCTGGTGGTCCGAGATCGTTCCCGCTGCACAGATGCATGCGCCAGGGCCTCCTGCAGATAATTCACTTTGGTTTATGGCGGTATCTCTAATAGCACCCGAGATATCACCAGATATATATTGGATTTTCCCCTGACCCTGAGTGTCCGGCCCCATGAGACGGTGGTGTTCTCGGCCCCTGGTGGTCCGAGGTCGTTCCCGCTGCCCAGATTCATGCGACAGAGCCTCCTGCAGATAATTCACTTTGGTTTATTGCGCTATCTCTAATAGCATCCGAGATATCACCAGATATATATTGGATTTTCCCCTGACCCTGAGTGTCCGGCCCCATGAGTCTTTGGTTTTCTCGGCAACTGGTGGTCCGAGCTCGTTTCCGCTGCACAGATTCATGCGCCAGGGCATCCTGCAGACAATGCACTTTGGTTTGTTGCGCTATCTCTAATAGCACCTGAGATATCACCAGATATATATTGGATTATACCCTGACCCTTAGTATCCGGCCCCATGAGTCGGTGGTTTTCTCGGCCCCTGGTGGTCCGAGGTCGTTCCCCCTGCACAGATTCATGCGCCAGGGCCTCCTGCAGATAATTCACTTTGATTTACCGCGCTATCTGTTATTGCACACGAGATATCACCAGATATATATTAGATTTTCCCCTGACCCTGAGTGCCCGTGCGCAATGAGACGGTGGTTTTATGGGCCCCTGGTGGTCCGAGGTCGTTCCCGTTGCACAGATGCATGCGCCAGGGCCTCCTGCAGATAATTCAGTTTGATTTACCGCGCTATCTGTAATTGCACCTGAGATATCACCAGATATATATTGGATTTTTCCCTGACCCTGAGTGTCCGGCCCCATGAGACGGTGGTTTTTTCGGCCACTGGTGGTCCGAGCTCGTTTCCGCTGCACAGATTCATGCGCCAGGGCCTCCTGCAGACAATGCACTTTGATTTATTGCGCTATCTCTAATACCACCCGAGGTATCACGAGATATATGCTGGATTTTTACATGACCTTGGGTGACGGATACCGAAAATCTGTAATTTTCTCTGCCCCTGGTGGTCCGAGGTCCTTCCTGCTGCACAGATTCATGCGCAAGGGCCTCCTAGGGACAATGCACTTTGGTTTATTGCGCTATCTCTAATAGCACCCGAGATATCACCAGATATATATTGGATTTTCCCCTGACCCTGAGTGTCCTGCCCCATGAGACGGTGGTTTTCTCGGCCCCTGGTGGTCCGAGGACGTTCCCGCTGCCCAGAATCATGCGCCAGGGCCTCCTACAGACAATGCACTTTGATTTATTGCGCTATCTGTCATAGCACCCGAGAAAGCTCCATATATATGCTGGATTTTTACATGACTTTGGGTGACGGATACCGAAAATCTGTAATTTTCTCGGCCCCTGGTGGTCCGATGTCGTTCCTCCTGCACAGATTCATGCGCAAGGGCCTCCTACGGACAATGCACTTTGATTTTTTTCGCTATCTCTAATAGCACCCGAGATATCACCGGATATATATTTGATTATTCCCTGACCCTGAGTCTCCAGCCCCATGAGACGGTGGTTTTCTCGGCCCCTGGTGGTCCGAGGCCGTTCCCGCTGCACAGATTCATGCGCCAGGGTCTCCTGCAGATAATTCACTTTGGTTTATTGCGCTATCTCTAATAGCACCCGAGATATCACTAGATATATATTTGATTTTTCCCTGACCTTGAGTGTCCGGCTCCATGAGACGGTGGTTTTCTCGGCCCCTCGTGGTCCGCGGTCGTTCCCGCTACACAGATTCATGCGCCAGGGCCTCCTCCAGATAATTCACTTTGGTTTATTGCGCTATCTCTAATAGCACCCGAGATATCACCACATTTTATATTGGATTTTCCCCTGACCCTGAGTGTCCGGCCCCATGTGACGGTGGTTTTCTCGGCCCCTGGTGGTCCGAGGTCGTTCCCGCTGCACAGATTCATGCGCCCGGGCCTCCTGCAGATTATTCACTTTGGTTTATTGCGCTATCTCTAATAGCACCCGAGATATCACCAGAAATATATTGGATTTTTCCCCGAACCTAACAGTCCGGCCCCATGAGACGGTGGTTTTCTCGGACCCTGGTGATCCGAGGTCGTTCCCGCTGCACAGATTCATGCGCCAGGGCCTCCTACAGACAATGTACTTTGATTTATTGCGCTATCTGTAATAGCACCCGAGATATCACCAGATATATCTTGGATTTTTCCCTGACCCTGAGTGTCCGGCCCCATGAGACGGTGGTTTTCTCGGCCCCGGGTGGTCCGAGGTCGTTCCCGCTGGCCAGGTTCATGCGCCAGCGCCTCCTACAGACAATGCACTTTGATTTATTGCGCTATCTCTAATAGCGCCCGAGATATCACCAGGTATATATTTGATTTTTCCCTGTCCCTCAGTGTCCGGCCCCATGAGACGGTGGTTTTCTCGGCCCCTCGTGGTCCCAGGTCGTTCCCGCTGCACAGATTCAAGCGCCAGGGCCACCTGCAGATAATTCACTTTGGTTTATTGCGCTATTTCTAATAGCACCCGAGATATCACCAGATATATATTGGATTTTCCCTGACCCTGAGGGTCCGGCCCCATAAGACGGAGGTTTTCTCGGCCCCTGGTGGTCCGAGATCGTTCCCGCTGCACAGATTCATGCGCCAGGGCCTACAGCAGATAATTCACTTTGGTTTATTGTGCAATCTCTAATAGCACCCGAGATATCACCAGAAATATATTGGATTTTTCCCCGAACCTAACAGTCCGGCCCCATGAGACGGTGGTTTTCTCGGACCCTGGTGATCCGAGGTCGTTCCCGCTGCACAGATTCATGCGCCAGGGCCTCCTACAGACAATGTACTTTGATTTATTGCGCTATCTCTAATAGCACCCGAGATATCACCGGATATATATTTGATTATTCCCTGACCCTGAGTGTCCGGCCCCATGAGTCTTTGGTTTTCTCGGCAACTGGTGGTCCGAGCTCGTTTCCGCTGCACAGATTCATGCGCCAGGGCATCCTGCAGACAATGCACTTTGCTTTGTTGCACTATCTCTAATAGCACCCGAGATATCACCAGTTATATATTGGATTTTCCCCTGACTTTGAGTGTCCGGCCCCATGAGACGGTGGTTTTCTCGGGCCCTAGTGGTCCGAGGTCGTTCCCGCTGCACAGATTCATGCGCCAGGGACTGCTGCAGATAAGTCACTTTGGTTTATTGCGCTATCTCTAATAGCACCCGAGATATCTCCAGATATATATTGGATTTTTCCCTGACCCTGAGTGTCCGGCCCCATGAGGCGGTGGTTTTCTCGGCCCCTGGTGGTCCGAGGTCGTTCCTGCTGGCCAGATTCATGCGCCAGGGCCTCCTACAGACAATGCACTTTGATTTATAGAGCTATATGTTATAGCACCCGAGATATCACCAGGTATATATTGGATTTTTCCCTGACACTGTGTGTCCGGCCCCATAAGACGGTGGTTTTCTCGGCCCCTGGTGGTCCGATGTCTTTCCTGCTGCACAGATTCATGCGCCAGGGCCTCCTACAGACAATGCACTTTGATTTATTGCGCTATCTCTAATAGCACCCGAGATATCACCAGATATATATTGGATTTTCCCCTGACCCTGAGTGTCCGGCCCCATGTGACGGTGGTTTTCTCGGCCCCTGGTGGTCCGAGGTCGTTCCCGCTGCACAGATTCATGCGCCCGGGCCTCCTGCAGATTATTCACTTTGGTTTATTGCGCTATCTCTAATAGCACCCGAGATATCACCAGATATATATTGGATTTTTCCCCGAACCTAACTGTCCGGCCCCATGAGACGGTGGTTTTCTCGGACCCTGGTGATCCGAGGTCGTTCCCGCTGCACAGATTCATGCGCCAGGGCCTCCTACAGACAATGCACTTTTTATTTATTGCGCTATCTGTAATAGCACCCGAGATATCACCAGATATATCTTGGATTTTTCCCTGACCGTGAGTGTCCGGCCCCATGAGACGGTGGTTTTCTCGGCCCCCGGTGGTCCGAGGACGTTCCCGCTGCCCAGAATCATGCGCCAGGGCCTCCTACAGACAATGCACTTTGATTTATTGCGCTATCTGTAATAGCACCCGAGAAAGCTCCATATATATGCTGGATTTTTACATGACTTTGGGTGACGGATACCGAAAATCTGTAATTTTCTCGGCCCCTGGTGGTCCGATGTCTTTCCTGCTGCACAGATTCATGCGCAAGGGCCTCCTACGGACAGTGCACTTTCATTTATTGCGATATCTCTAATAGCACCCGAGATATCCCCAGATATATATTGGATTTTCCCCTGACCCTGAGTGTCCGGCCGCATGAGTCGGTGGTTTTCTCGGACCGTGGTGGTCCGAGGTCGTTCCCGCTGCCCAGATTCATGCGCCAGGTCCTCCTACAGACAATGCACCTTGATTTATTGCGCTATCTCTAATAGCACCCGAGATATCCCCAAATATATATTGGATTTTTCCCTGACCCTGAGCGTCCGGCCCCATGAGACGGTGGTTTTCTCGGCCCCTGGTGGTCGGAGGCCGTTCCCGCTGCACAGATGCATGCGCCAGGGCCTCCTACAGACAATGCACTTTGATTTATTGCGCTATCTGTAATCGCACCCGAGAAAGCTCCATACATATGTTGGATTTTTACATGACATTGGGTGACGGACACCGAAAATCTATCATTTTCACGGCCCCTGGTGGTCCGAGGTCGGTCCCGCTGCCCATATTCATGCGCCAGGGCCTCCTACAGGCAATGCACTTTGATTTATTGCGCTATCTGTAATAGCACCCGAGAAAGCTCCATATATATGTTGGATTTTTACATCACATTGGGTGACGGATACCGAAAATCTATCATTTTCACGGAACCTGGTGGTCCGAGGTCGTTCCCGCTGGCCAGATTCATGCGCCAGGGCCTCCTACAGACAATGCACTTTGATTTATTGCGCTATCTCTAATAGCGACCGAGATATCACCAGGTATATATTTGATTTTTCCCTGACCCTGAGTGTCCGGCCCCATGAGACGGTGGTGTTCTCGGCCCCTGGTGGTACGAGGTCGTTCCCGCTGCACAGACGCATGCGCTAGGGCCTCCTGCAGATAATTCATTTGGTTTATTGCGCTATCTCTAATAGCACCCGAGATATTACCAGATATATGCCGGATTTTTACATGACTTTGGGTGACGGATACCGAAAATCTGTAGTTTTATCGGCCCCTGGTGGTCCGATGTCGTTCCTGCTGCACTGATTCATGCGCAAGGGCATCCTACGGACAATGCACTTTGATTTATCGCGCTATCTGTAATAGAACCCGAGATATCACCAGATATATGCTGGATTTTTACATGACATCGGGTGACGGATACCGAAAATCTGTAATTTTTTCGGCCGCTGGTGGTCCGATGTCGTTCCTGCTGCACAGATTCATGCGCCAGGGCCTCCTGCAGATAAATCACTTTGGTTTATTGCGCTATCTCTAATAGCACCCGAGATATCACCAGATATATATTGGATTTTCCCCTGACCCTGAGTGTCCGGTCCCATGTGACTGTGGTTTTCTCGGCCCCTGGTGGTCCGAGGTCGTTCCCGCTGCACACATTCACGCGCCAGGGCCTCCTGCAGATAACTCACTTTTGATTATTGCGCCATCTCTAATAGCACCCAAGATATCACCAGATATATATTGGATTTTCCCTGACCCTGAGTGTCCGGCCCCATGAGACTGTGGTTTTCTCGGCCCCTGGTGGTCCGAGGTCGTTCCCGCTGCACAGATTCATGCGCCATTGCATCCTACGGACAATGCACTTTGATTTATTGCGCTATCTGTAATAGCACCCGAGATATCACCAGATATATCTTGGATTTTTCCCTGACCCTGAGTGTCCGGCCCCATGAGACGGTGGTTTTCTCGGCCCCTGGTGGTCCGAGGTCGTTCCCGCTGGCCAGATTCATGCGCCAGGGCCTCCTACAGACAATGCACTTTGATTTATTGCGCTATCTCTAATAGCGCCCGAGATATCACCAGGTATATATTTGATTTTTCCCTGACCCTGAGTGTCCGGCCCCATGAGACGGTGGTTTTCTCGGCCCCTCGTGGTCCCAGGTCGTTCCCGCTGCACAGATTCAAGCGCCAGAGCCACCTGCAGATAATTCACTTTGGTTTATTGCGCTATTTCTAATAGCACCCGAGATAGCACCAGATATATATTGGATTTTCCCTGACCCTGAGGGTCCGGCCCCATAAGACGGTGGTTTTCTCGGCCCCTGGTGGTCCGAGATCGTTCCCGCTGCACAGATTCATGCGCCAGGGCCTCCTGCAGATAATTCACATTGATTTACCGCGCTATCTGTTATTGCACCCGAGATATCACCAGATATATATTGGATTTTCCCCTGACCCTGTGTGTCCGGCCCCATGAGACGGTGGTTTTCTCGGCCCCTGGTGGTCCGAGGACGTTCCCGCTGCCCAGAATCATGCGCCAGGGCCTCCTACAGACAATGCACTTTGATTTATTGCGCTATCTGTCATAGCACCCGAGAAAGCTCCATATATATGCTGGATTTTTACATGACTTTGGGTGACGGATACCGAAAATCTGTAATTTTCTCGGCCCCTGGTGGTCCGAGGTCGTTCCCGCTGCACAGATTCATGCGCCCGGGCCTCCTGCAGATTATTCACTTTGGTTTATTGCGCTATCTCTAATAGCACCCGAGATATCACCAGATATATATTGGATTTTTCCCCGAACCTAACTGTCCGGCCCCATGAGACGGTGGTTTTCTCGGACCCTGGTGATCCGAGGACGTTCCCGCTGCCCAGAATCATGCGCCAGGGCCTCCTACAGACAATGCACTTTGATTTATTGCGCTATCTGTAATAGCACCCGAGAAAGCTCCATATATATGCTGGATTTTTACATGACTTTGGGTGACGGATACCGAAAATCTGTAATTTTCTCGGCCCCTGGTGGTCCGAGGTCGTTCCCGCTGCACAGATTCATGCGCCAGGGTCTCCTGCAGATAATTCACTTTGGTTTATTATGCTATCTCTAATAGCACCCGAGATATCACTAGATATATATTTGATTTTTCCCTGACCTTGAGTGTCCGGCCCCATGAGACGGTGGTTTTCTCGGCCCCTCGTGGTCCGCGGTCGTTCCCGCTACACAGATTCATGCGCCAGGGCCTCCTCCAGATAATTCACTTTGGTTTATTGCGCTATCTCTAATAGCACCCGACATATCACCACATTTTATATTGGATTTTCCCCTGACCCTGAATGTCCGGCCCCATGTGACGGTGGTTTTCTCGGCCCCTGGTGGTCCGAGGTCGTTCCCGCTGCACAGATTCATGCGCCCGGGCCTCCTGCAGATTAATCACTTTGGTTTATTGCGCTATCTCTAACAGCACCCGAGATATCACCAGATATATATTGGATTTTTCCCCGAACCTAACTGTCCGGCCCCATGAGACGGTGGTTTTCTCGGACCCTGGTGATCCGAGGTCGTTCCCGCTGCACAGATTCATGCGCCAGGGCCTCCTACAGACAATGCACTTTGATTTATTGCGCTATCTGTAATAGCACCCGAGATATCACCAGATATATCTTGGATTTTTCCCTGACCGTGAGTGTCCGGCCCCATGAGACGGTGGTTTTCTCGGCCCCCGGTGGTCCGAGGACGCTCCTGCTGCCCAGAATCATGCGCCAGGGCCTCCTACAGACAATGCACTTTGATTTATTGCGCTATCTGTAATAGCACCCGAGAAAGCTCCATATATATGCTGGATTTTTACATGACTTTGGGTGACGGATACCGAAAATCTGTAATTTTCTCGGCCCCTGGTGGACCGAAGTCTTTCCTGCTGCACAGATTCATGCGCAAGGGCCTCCTACGGACAGTGCACTTTCATTTATTGCGATATCTCTAATAGCACCCGAGATATCCCCAGATATATATTGGATTTTCCCCTGACCCTGAGTGTCCGGCCCCATGAGTCGGTGGTTTTCTCGGACCCTGGTGATCCGAGGTCGTTCCCGCTGCCCAGATTCATGCGCCAGGTCCTCCTACAGACAATGCACCTTGATTTATTGCGCTATCTGTAATAGCTCCCGAGATATCGGAAGATATATATTGGATTTTTCCCTGACCCTGAGCGTCCGGCCCCATGAGACGGTGGTTTTCTCGGCCCCTGGTGGTACGAGGTCGTTCCCGCTGCAAAGATTCATGCGCCAGGGCCTCCTGCAGATAATTCACTTTAGCTTATTGCGCTATCTCTAATAGCACCCGAGATATCCCCAGATATATATTGGATTTTACCCTGACCCTGATTGTCCGGCCGCATGAGTCGGTTGTTTTCTCGGACCCTGGTGGTCCGAGGTCGTTCCCGCTGCCCAGATTCATGCGCCAGGGCCTCCTGCAGATAAATCACTTTGGATTATTGCGCTATCTGTAATAGCGCCCGAGATATCACCAGATATATATTGGATTTTTTCCTGACCCTGAGTGTCCGGCCCCGTGAGACTGTGGTTTTCTCGGCCCCTGGTGGTCCGAGGTCGTGCCCGCTGCACAGATTCATGCGCCAGGGCCTCCTACAGACAATGCACTTTGGTTTATTGCGCTATCTCTAATAGCACCCGAGATATCACCAGATATATATTGGATTATACCCTGACCCTTAGTATCCGGCCCCATGAGTCGGTGGTTTTCTCGGCTCCTGGTGGTCCGAGGTCGTTCCCCCTGCACAGATTCATGTGCCAGGGCCTCCTGCAGATAAATCACTTTGGATTATTGCGCTATCTGTAATAGCGCCCGAGATATCACCAGATATATATTGGATTTTTCCCTGACCCTGAGTGTCCGGCCCCGTGAGACTGTGGTTTTCTCGGCCCCTGGTGGTCCGAGGTCGTGCCCGCTGCACAGATTCATGCGCCAGGGCCTCCTACAGACAATGCACTTTGGTTTATTGCGCTATCTCTAATAGCACCCGAGATATCACCAGATATATATTGGATTTTCCCCTGACCCTGAGTGTCCGGTCCCATGTGACTGTGGTTTTCTCGGCCCCTGGTGGTCCGAGGTCGTTCCCGCTGCACACATTCACGCGCCAGGGCCTCCTGCAGATAACTCACTTTTGATTATTGCGCCATCTCTAATAGCACCCAAGATATCACCAGATATATATTGGATTTTCCCTGACCCTGAGTGTCCGGCCCCATGAGACTGTGGTTTTCTCGGCCCCTGGTGGTCCGAGGTCGTTCCCGCTGCACAGATTCATGCGCCATGGCATCCTACGGACAATGCACTTTGATTTATTGCGCTATCTCTAATAGCACCCGAGATATCACCGGATATATATTTGATTATTCCCTGACCCTGAGTCTCCAGCCCCATGAGACGGTGGTTTTCTCGGCCCCTGGTGGTCCGAGGTCGTTCCCGCTGCACAGATTCATGCGCCAGGGTCTCCTGCAGATAATTCACTTTGGTTTATTGCGCTATCTCTAATAGCACCCGAGATATCACCACATTTTATATTGGATTTTCCCCTGACCCTGAGTGTCCGGCCCCATGTGACGGTGGTTTTCTCGGCCCCTGGTGGTCCGAGGTCGTTCCCGCTGCACAGATTCATGCGCCCGGGCCTCCTGCAGATTATTCACTTTGGTTTATTGCGCTATCTCTAATAGCACCCGAGATATCACCAGATATATATTGGATTTTTCCCCGAACCTAACTGTCCGGCCCCATGAGCCGGTGGTTTTCTCGGACCCTGGTGATCCGAGGTCGTTCCCGCTGCACAGATTCATGCGCCAGGGCCTCCTACAGACAATGCACTTTGATTTATTGCGCTATCTGTAATAGCACCCGAGATATCACCAGATATATCTTGGATTTTTCCCTGACCCTGAGTGTCCGGCCCCATGAGACGGTGGTTTTCTCGGCCCCTGGTGGTCCGAGGTCGTTCCCGCTGGCCAGATTCATGCGCCAGGGCCTCCTACAGACAATGCACTTTGATTTATTGCGCTATCTCTAATAGCGGCCGAGATATCACCAGGTATATATTTGATTTTTCCCTGACCCTGAGTGTCCGGCCCCATGAGACGGTGGTTTTCTCGGCCCCTCGTGGTCCCAGGTCGTTCCCGCTGCACAGATTCAAGCGCCAGGGCCACCTGCAGATAATTCACTTTGGTTTATTGCGCTATTTCTAATAGCACCCGAGATAGCACCAGATATATATTGGATTTTCCCTGACCCTGAGGGTCCGGCCCCATAAGACGGTGGTTTTCTCGGCCCCTGGTGGTCCGAGATCGTTCCCGCTGCACAGATTCATGCGCCAGGGCCTACAGCAGATAATTCACTTTGGTTTATTGCGCAATCTCTAATAGCACCCGAGATATCACCAGATATATATTGGATTTTCCCCTGACCCTGAGTGTCCGGCCAAGTGAGACGGTGGTTTTCCCGGCCCCTGGTGGTCCGAGGTCGGTCCCGCTGCCCATATTCATGCGCCAGGGCCTCCTACAGGCAATGCACTTTGATTTATTGCGCTATCTGTAATAGCACCCGAGAAAGCTCCATATATATGTTGGATTTTTACATCACATTGGGTGACGGATACCGAACATCTATCATTTTCACGGAACCTGGTGGTCCGAGGTCGTTCCCGCTGGCCAGATTCATGCGCCAGGGCCTCCTACAGACAATGCACTTTGATTTATTGCGCTATCTCTAATAGCGCCCGAGATATCACCAGGTATATATTTGATTTTTCCCTGACCCTGAGTGTCCGGCCCCATGAGACGGTGGTTTTCTCGGCCCCTGGTGGTCCGAGATCGTTCCCGCTGCACAGATGCATGCGCCAGGGCCTCCTGCAGATAATTCACTTTGGTTTATGGCGGTATCTCTAATAGCACCCGAGATATCACCAGATATATATTGGATTTTCCCCTGACCCTGAGTGTCCGGCCCCATGAGTCTGTGGTTTTCTCGGCAACTGGTGGTCCGAGCTCGTTTCCGCTGCATAGATTCATGCGCCAGGGCATCCTGCAGACAATGCACTTTGGTTTGTTGCGCTATCTCTAATAGCACCTGAGATATCACCAGATATATATTGGATTATACCCTGACCCTTAGTATCCGGCCCCATGAGTCGGTGGTTTTCTCGGCCCCTGGTGGTCCGAGGTCGTTCCCCCTGCACAGATTCATGCGCCAGGGCCTCCTGCAGATAATTCACTTTGATTTACCGCGCTATCTGTTATTGCACCCGAGATATCACCAGATATATATTGGATTTTCCCCTGACCCTGAGTGTCCGGCCCCATGAGACGGTGGTTTTCTCGACCCCTGGTGGTCCGAGGACGTTCCCGCTGCCCAGAATCATGCGCCAGGGCCTCCTACAGACAATGCACTTTGATTTATTGCGCTATCTGTCATAGCACCCGAGAAAGCTCCATATATATGCTGGATTTTTACATGACTTTGGGTGACGGAAACCGAAAATCTGTAATTTTCTCGGCCCCTGGTGGTCCGACGTCGTTCCCGCTGCACAGATTCATGCGCCCGGGCCTCCTGCAGATTATTCACTTTGGTTTATTGCGCTATCTGTAATAGCACCCGAGATATCACCAGATATATATTGGATTTTTCCCCGAACCTAACTGTCCGGCCCCATGAGACGGTGGTTTTCTCGGACCCTGGTGATCCGAGGACGTTCCCGCTGCCCAGAATCATGCGCCAGGGCCTCCTACAGACAATGCACTTTGATTTATTGCGCTATCTGTAATAGCACCCGAGAAAGCTCCATATATATGCTGGATTTTTACATGACTTTGGGTGACGGATACCGAAAATCTGTAATTTTCTCGGCCCCTGGTGGTCCGATGTCTTTCCTGCTGCACAGATTCATGCGCAAGGGCCTCCTACGGACAGTGCACTTTCATTTATTGCGATAACTCTAATAGCACCCGAGACATCCCCAGATATATATTGGATTTTCCCCTGACCCTGAGTGTCCGGCCCCATGAGTCGGTGGTTTTCTCGGACCCTGGCTGTCCGAGGTCGTTCCCGCTGCCCAGATCCATGCGCCAGGTCCTCCTACAGACAATGCACCTTGATTTATTGCGCTATCTGTAATAGCACCCGAGATACCGCCAGATATATATTGGATTTTTCCCTGACCCTGAGCGTCCGGCCCCATGAGTCTTTGGTTTTCTCGGCAACTGGTGGTCCGAGCTCGTTTCCGCTGCACAGATTCATGCGCCAGGGCATCCTGCAGACAATGCACTTTGGTTTGTTGCGCTATCTCTAATAGCACCTGAGATATCACCAGATATATATTGGATTATACCCTGACCCTTAGTATCCGGCCCCATGAGTCGGTGGTTTTCTCGGCTCCTGGTGGTCCGAGGTCGTTCCCCCTGCACAGATTCATGTGCCAGGGCCTCCTGCAGATAATTCACTTTGATTTACGACGCTATCTGTTATTGCACACGAGATATCACCAGATATATATTGGATTTTCCCCTGACCCTGAGTGCCCGTGCGCAATGAGACGGTGGTTTTATGGGCCCCTGGTGGTCCGAGGTCGTATCAGTTGCACAGATGCATGCGCCAGGGCCTCCTGCAGATAATTCAGTTTGATTTACCGCGCTATCTGTAATTGCACCTGAGATATCACCAGATATATATTGGATTTTTCCCTGACCCTGAGTGTCCGGCCCCATGAGACGGTGGTTTTTTCGGCCACTGGTGGTCCGAGCTCGTTTCCGCTGCACAGATTCATGTGCCAGGGCCTCCTGCAGACAATGCACTTTGATTTATTGCGCTATCTCTAATACCACCCGAGGTATCACGAGATATATGCTGGATTTTTACATGACCTTGGGTGACGGATACCGAAAATCTGTAATTTTCTCGGCCCCTGGTGGTCCGAGGTCCTTCCTGCTGCACAGATTCATGCGCAAGGGCCTCCTAGGGACAATGCACTTTGGTTTATTGCGCTATCTCTAATAGCACCCGAGATATCACCAGATATATATTGGATTTTCCCCTGACCCTGAGTGTCCGGCCCCATGAGACGGTGGTTTTCTCGGCCCCTGGTGGTCCGAGGACGTTCCCGCTGCCCAGAATCATGCGCCAGGGCCTCCTACAGACAATGCACTTTGATTTATTGCGCTATCTGTCATAGCACCCGAGAAAGCTCCATATATATGCTGGATTTTTACATGACTTTGGGTGACGGATACCGAAAATCTGTAATTTTCTCGGCCCCTGGTGGTCCGATGTCGTTCCTCCTGCACAGATTCATGCGCAAGGGCCTCCTACGGACAATGCACTTTGATTTTTTTCGCTATCTCTAATAGCACCCGAGATATCACCAGTTATATATTGGATTTTCCCCTGACTCTGAGTGTCCGGCCCCATGTGACGGTGGTTTTCTCGGCCCCTGGTGGTCCGAGGTCGTTCCCGCTGCCCAGATTCATGCGCCAGGTCCTCCTACAGACAATGCACCTTGATTTATTGCGCTATCTGTAATAGCACCCGAGATACCGCCAGATATATATTGGATTTTTCCCTGACCCTGAGCGTCCGGCCCCATGAGACGGTGGTTTTCTCGGCCCCTGGTGGTACGAGGTCGTTCCCGCTGCACAGATTCATGTGCCAGGGCCTCCTGCAGATAATTCACTTTGGCTTATTGCGCTATCTCTAATAGCACCCGAGATATCCCCAGATATATATTGGATTTTCCCCTGACCCTGAGTGTCCGACCCCATGAGTCGGTGGTTTTCTCGGACCCTGGTGGTCCGAGGTCGTTCCCGCTGCCCAGATTCATGCGCCAGGTCCTCCTACAGACAATGCACCTTGATTTATTGCGCTATCTGTAATAGCACCCGAGATATCGCCAGATATATATTGGATTTTTCCCTGACCCTGAGCGTCCGGCCCCATAAGACGGTGGTTTTCTCGGCCCCTGGTGGTCGGAGGCCGTTCCCGCTGCACAGATGCATGCGCCAGGACCTCCTACAGACAATGCACTTTGATTTATTGCGCTATCTGTAATCGCACCCGAGAAAGCTCCATACATATGTTGGATTTTTACATGACTTTGGGTGACGGACATCGAAAATCTGTAATTTTCTCTGCCCCTGGTGGTCCGAGGTCGTTACCGCTGCACAGATTCATGCGCCAGGGCCTCCTGCAGATAATTCACTCTGGTTTATTGCGCTATCTCTAATAGCACCCGAGATATCACCAGATATATCTTGGATTTTTCCCTGACCCTGAGTGTCCGGCCCCATGAGACGGTGGTTTTTTCGGCCCCTGGTGGTCCGAGGTCGTTCCCGCTGGCCAGAATCATGCGCCAGGGCCTCCTACAGACAATGCACTTTGATTTATTGCGCTATCTGTAATAGCACCCGAGAAAGCTCCATATATATGCTGGATTTTTACATGACTTTGGGTGACGGATACCGAAAATCTGTAATTTTCTCGGCCCCTGGTGGTCCGATGTCTTTCCTGCTGCACAGATTCATGCGCAAGGGCCTCCTACGGACAGTGCACATTCATTTATTGCGATATCTCTAATAGCACCCGAGATATCCCCAGATATATATTGGATTTTCCCCTGACCCTGAGTGTCCGGCCCCATGAGTCGGTGGTTTTCTCGGACCCTGGTGGTCCGAGGTCGTTCCCGCTGCCCAGATTCATGCGCCAGGTCCTCCTACAGACAATGCACCTTGATTTATTGCGCTATCTGTAATAGCACCCGAGATACCGCCAGATATATATTGGATTTTTCCCTGACCCTGACCGTCCGGCCCCATGAGACGGTGGTTTTCTCGGCCCCTGGTGGTACGAGGTCGTTCCCGCTGCACAGATTCATGCGCCAGGGCCTCCTGCAGATAATTCACTTTGGCTTATTGCGCTATCTCTAATAGCACCCGAGATATCCCCAGATATATATTGGATTTTCCCCTGACCCTGAGTGTCCGGCCCCATGAGTCGGTGGTTTTCTCGGTCCCTGGTGGTCGGAGGCCGTTCCCGCTGCACAGATGCATGCGCCAGGGCCTCCTACAGACAATGCACTTTGATTTATTGCGCTATCTGTAATCGCACCCGAGAAAGCTCCATACATATGTTGGATTTTTACATGACTTTGGGTGACGGACACCGAAAATCTGTAATTTTCTCTGCCCCTGGTGGTCCGAGGTCGTTACCGCTGCACAGATTCATGCGCCAGGGCCTCCTGCAGATAATTCACTCTGGTTTATTGCGCAATCTCTAATAGCACCCGAGATATCACCAGATATATATTGGATTTTCCCCTGACCCTGATTGTCCGGCCGCATGAGTCGGTTGTTTTCTCGGACCCTGGTGGTCCGAGGTCGTTCCCGCTGCCCAGATTCATGCGCCAGGGCCCCCTGCATATAATTCACTTTGGATTATTGCGCTATCTGTAATAGCACCCGAGAAAGCACCATATATATGCTGTATTTTTACATGACTTTGGGTGACGGATACCGAAAATCTGTAATTTTCTCGACCCCTGGTGGTCCGAGGTCGTTCTGCTGCACAGATTCATGCGCAAGGTTCTCCTACGGACAATGCACTTTGATTTATCGCGCTATCTGTAATAGAACCTGAGATATCACCAGATATATGCTGGATTTTTACATGACTTTGGGTGACGGACACCGAAAATGTGTAATTTTCTCTGCCCCTGGTGGTCCGAGGTCGTTACCGCTGCACAGATTCATGCGCCAGGGCCTCCTGCAGATAATTCACTCTGGTTTATTGCGCTATCTCTAATAGCACCCGAGATATCACCAGATATATCTTGGATTTTTCCCTGACCCTGAGTGTCCGGCCCCATGAGACGGTGGTTTTCTCGGCCCCTGGTGGTCCGAGGTCGTTCCCGCTGGCCAGATTCATGCGCCAGGGCCTCCTACAGACAATGCACTTTGATTTATTGCGTTATCTCTAATAGCGCCCGAGATATCACCAGGTATATATTTGATTTTTCCCTGACCCTGAGTGTCCGGCCCCATGAGACGGTGGTTTTCTCGGCCCCTCGTGGTCCCAGGTCGTTCCCGCTGCACAGATTCAAGCGCCAGGGCCACCTGCAGATAATTCACTTTGGTTTATTGCGCTATTTCTAATAGCACCCGAGATATCACCAGATATATATTGGATTTTCCCTGACCCTGAGGGTCCGGCCCCATGAGACGGTGGTTTTCTCGGCCCCTGGTGGTCCGAGATCGTTCCCGCTGCACAGATTCATGCGCCAGGGCCTACAGCAGATAATTCACTTTGGTTTATTGCGCAATCTCTAATAGCACCCGAGATATCACCAGATATATATTGGATTTTCCCCTGACCCTGAGTGTCCGGCCCCGTGAGACGGTGGTTTTCCCGGCCCCTGGTTGTCCGAGGTCGGTCCCGCTGCCCATATTCATGCGCCAGGGCCTCCTACAGGCAATGCACTTTGATTTATTGCGCTATCTGTAATAGCACCCGAGAAAGCTCCATATATATGTTTGATTTTTACATCACATTGGGTGACGGATACCGAAAATCTATCATTTTCACGGCCCCTGGTGGTCCGAGGTCGGTCCCGCTGCCGATATTCATGCGCCAGGGCCTCCTACAGGCAATGCACTTTGATTTATTGCGCTATCTGTAATAGCACCCGAGAAAGTACCATATATATGTTGGATTTTTACATCACATTGGGTGACGGATACCGAAAATCTATCATTTTCACGGAACCTGGTGGTCCGAGGTCGTTCCCGCTGGCCAGATTCATGCGCCAGGGCCCCCTACAGACAATGCACTTTGGTTTATTGCGTTATCTATAATAACACCCGAGATATCACCAGATATATATTGGATTTTACCCTGACCCTGACAGTCCGGCCCCATGAAGCGGTGGTTTTCTCGGCCCCTGGTGGTCCGAGGTCGTTCCCGCTGCACAGATTCATGCGCCAGGGTCTCCTGCAGATAATTCACTTTGGTTTATTGCGCTATCTCTAATAGCACCCGAGATATCACCAGATATATATTGGATTTTTCCCCGACCCTGAGTGTCCGGCCCCATGAGACTGTGGTTTTCTCGGCCCTTGGTGGTCCGAGGTCGTTCCTGCTGCACAGATTCATGCGCCAGGGCCTCCTGCAGATAATTCACTTTGGTTTATTGCGCTATCTGTAATAGCACCCGAGATATCACCAGATATATATTGGATTTTCCCCTGACCCTGAGTGTCCGGCCCCGTGAGACGGTGGTTTTCCCGGCCCCTGGTTGTCCGAGGTCGGTCCCGCTGCCCATATTCATGCGCCAGGGCCTCCTACAGGCAATGCACTTTGATTTATTGCGCTATCTGTAATAGCACCCGAGAAAGCTCCATATATATGTTTGATTTTTACATCACATTGGGTGACGGATACCGAAAATCTATCATTTTCACGGCCCCTGGTGGTCCGAGGTCGGTCCCGCTGCCGATATTCATGCGCCAGGGCCTCCTACAGGCAATGCACTTTGATTTATTGCGCTATCTGTAATAGCACCCGAGAAAGTACCATATATATGTTGGATTTTTACATCACATTGGGTGACGGATACCGAAAATCTATCATTTTCACGGAACCTGGTGGTCCGAGGTCGTTCCCGCTGGCCAGATTCATGCGCCAGGGCCCCCTACAGACAATGCACTTTGGTTTATTGCGTTATCTCTAATAACACCCGAGATATCACCAGATATATATTGGATTTTACCCTGACCCTGACAGTCCGGCCCCATGAAGCGGTGGTTTTCTCGGCCCCTGGTGGTCCGAGGTCGTTCCCGCTGCACAGATTCATGCGCCAGGGTCTCCTGCAGATAATTCACTTTGGTTTATTGCGCTATCTCTAATAGCACCCGAGATATCACCAGATATATATTGGATTTTTCCCCGACCCTGAGTGTCCGGCCCCATGAGACTGTGGTTTTCTCGGCCCTTGGTGGTCCGAGGTCGTTCCTGCTGCACAGATTCATGCGCCAGGGCCTCCTGCAGATAATTCACTTTGGTTTATTGCGCTATCTGTAATAGCACCCGAGATATCACCAGATATATATTGGATTTGTCCCTGACCCTGAGTGTCCGGCCCCATGTGTCGGTGGTTTTCTCGGCCCCTGGTGGTCCTAGGTCGTTCTCGCTGCACAGATTCATGCGCCAGGGCCCCTGCAGATAATTCACTTTGGTTTATTGCGCTAACTGTAATAGCACCCGAGATATCACCAGATATATGCTGGATTTTTACATGACCTTGGGTGACGGATTCCGAATATCTGTAATTTTCTCGGCCCCTGGTGGTCCCAGATCGTTCCCGCTGCACAGATTCATGCGCCAGGGGCTCCTGCAGATAATTCACTTTAGTTCATTGCGCTATCTTTAATAGCACCCGAGATATCACCAGATATATATTGGATTTTTCCCTGACCCTGAGTGTCCGGCCCCATGAGACGGTGGTTTTTTCGGCCACTGGTGGTGCGAGCTCGTTTGCCCTGCACAGATTCATGCGCCAGGGCCTCCTGCAGACAATGCACTTTGATTTATTGCGCTCTCTCTAATACCACCCGAGGTATCACCAGATATATGCTGGATTTTTACATGACCTTGGGTGACGGATACCGAAAATCTGTAATTTTCTCGGCCCCTGGTGGTCCGAGGTCCTTCCTGCTGCACAGATTCATGCGCAAGGGCCTCCTAGGGACAATGCACTTTGGTTTATTGCGTTATCTCTAATAACACCCGAGATATCACCAGATATATATTGGATTTTACCCTGACCCTGACAGTCCGGCCCCATGAAGCGGTGGTTTTCACGGCCCCTGGTGGTCCGAGGTCGGTCCTGCTGCACACATTCATGCGCCAGGGCCTCTTGCAGACAATGCACTTTGATTTATTGCGCTATCTCTAATAGCACCCGAGATATCACCAGATATATATTGGATTTTTCCCCGACCCTGAGTGTCCGGCCCCATGAGACTGTGGTTTTCTCGGCCCCTGGTGGTCCGAGGTCGTTCCCGCTGCACAGATTCATGCGCCATGGCATCCTACGGACAATGCACTTTGATTTATTGCGCTATCTCTAATAGCACCCGAGATATCACCGGATATATATTTGATTATTCCCTGACCCTGAGTCTTCAGCCCCATGAGACGGTGGTTTTCTCGGCCCCTGGTGGTCCGAGGTCGTTCCCGCTGCACAGATTCATGCGCCAGGGTCTCCTGCAGATAATTCACTTTGGTTTATTGCGCTATCTCTAATAGCACCCGAGATATCACTAGATATATATTTGATTTTTCCCTGACCTTGAGTGTCCGGCCCCATGAGACGGTGGTTTTCTCGGCCCCTCGTGGCCCGCGGTCGTTCCCGCTACACAGATTCATGCGCCAGGGCCTCGTCCAGATAATTCACTTTGGTTTATTGCGCTATCTCTAATAGCACCCGAGATATCACCACATTTTATATTGGATTTTCCCCTGACCCTGAGTGTCCGGCCCAATGTGACGGTGGTTTTCTCGGCCCCTGGTGGTCCGAGGTCGTTCCCGCTGCACAGATTCATGCGCCCGGGCCTCCTGCAGATTATTCACTTTGGTTTATTGCGCTATCTCTAATAGCACCCGAGATATCACCAGATATATATTGGATTTTTCCCCGAACCTAACTGTCCGGCCCCATGAGACGGTGGTTTTCTCGGACCCTGGTGATCCGAGGTCGTTCCCGCTGCACAGATTCATGCGCCAGGGCCTCCTACAGACAATGCACTTTGATTTATTGCGCTATCTGTAATAGCACCCGAGATATCACCAGATATATCTTGGATTTTTCCCTGACCGTGAGTGTCCGGCCCCATGAGACGGTGGTTTTCTCGGCCCCCGGTGGTCCGAGGACGCTCCTGCTGCCCAGAATCATGCGCCAGGGCCTCCTACAGACAATGCACTTTGATTTATTGCGCTATCTGTAATAGCACCCGAGAAAGCTCCATATATATGCTGGATTTTTACATGACTTTGGGTGACGGATACCGAAAATCTGTAATTTTCTCGGCCCCTGGTGGACCGATGTCTTTCCTGCTGCACAGATTCATGCGCAAGGGCCTCCTACGGACAGTGCACTTTCATTTATTGCGATATCTCTAATAGCACCCGAGATATCCCCAGATATATATTGGATTTTCCCCTGACCCTGAGTGTCCGGCCCCATGAGTCGGTGGTTTTCTCGGCCCCTGGTGGTCCGAGGTCGTTCCCGCTGCCCAGATTCATGCGCTAGGTCCTCCTACAGACAATGCACCTTGATTTATTGCGCTATCTGTAATAGCACCCGAGATATCGCCAGATATATATTGGATTTTCCCCTGACCCTGATTGTTCGGCCGCATGAGTCGGTTGTTTTCTCGGACCCTGGTGGTCCGAGGTCGTTCCCGCTGCCCAGATTCATGCGCCAGGGCCCCCTGCATATAATTCACTTTGGATTATTGCGCTATCTGTAATAGCACCCGAGAAAGCACCATATATATGCTGTATTTTTACATGACTTTGGGTGACGGATACCGAAAATCTGTAATTTTCTCGACCCCTGGTGGTCCGAGGTCGTTCTGCTGCACAGATTCATGCGCAAGGTTCTCCTACGGACAATGCACTTTGATTTATCGCGCTATCTGTAATAGAACCTGAGATATCACCAGATATATGCTGGATTTTTACATGACATTGGGTGACGGATACCGAAAATCTGTAATTTTTTCGGCCGCTGGTGGTCCGATGTCGTTCCTGCTGCACAGATTCATGCGCCAGGGCCTCCTGCAGATAAATCACTTTTGATTATTACGCCATCTCTAATAGCACCCAAGATATCACCAGATATATATTGGATTTTCCCTGACCCTGAGTGTCCGGCCCCATGAGACTGTGGTTTTCTCGGCCCCTGGTGGTCCGAGGTCGTTCCCGCTGCACAGATTCATGCGCCATTGCATCCTACGGACAATGCACTTTGATTTATTGCGCTATCTCTAATAGCACCCGAGATATCACCGGATATATATTTGATTATTCCCTGACCCTGAGTCTCCAGCCCCATGAGACGGTGGTTTTCTCGGCCCCTGGTGGTCCGAGGTCGTTCCCGCTGCACAGATTCATGCGCCAGGGTCTCCTGCAGATAATTCACTTTGGTTTATTGCGCTATCTCTAATAGCACCCGAGATATCACCAGATATATATTTGATTTTTCCCTGACCTTGAGTGTCCGGCCCCATGAGACGGTGGTTTTCTCGGCCCCTCGTGGTCCGCGGTCGTACCCGCTACACAGATTCATGCGCCAGGGTCTCCTCCAGATAATTCACTTTGGTTTATTGCGCTATCTCTAATAGCACCCGAGATATCACCACATTTTATATTGGATTTTCCCCTGACCCTGAGTGTCCGGCCCAATGTGACGGTGGTTTTCTCGGCCCCTGGTGGTCCGAGGTCGTTCCCGCTGTACAGATTCATGCGCCCGGGCCTCCTGCAGATTATTCACTTTGGTTTATTGCGCTATCTCTAATAGCACCCAAGATATCACCAGATATATATTGGATTTTCCCTGACCCTGAGTGTCCGGCCCCATGAGTCTGTGGTTTTCTCGGCCCCTGGTGGTCCGATGTCGTTCCCGCTGCACAGATTCATGCGCAAGGGCCTCCTACGGACAATGCACTTTGATTTATTGCGCTATGTGTAATCGCACCCGAGAAAGCTCCATACATATGTTGGATTTTTACATGACTTTGGGTGCCGGACACCGAAAATCTGTAATTTTCTCCGCCCCTGGTGGTCCGAGGTCGTTACCGCTGCACAGATTCATGCGCCAGGGCCTCCTGCAGATAATTCACTCTGGTTTATTGCGCTATCTCTAATAGCACCCGAGATATCACCAGATATATCTTGGATTTTTCCCTGACCCTGAGTGTCCGGCCCCATGAGACGGTGGTTTTCTCGGCCCCTGGTGGTCCGAGGTCGTTCCCGCTGCCCAGATTCATGCGCCAGGTCCTCCTACAGACAATGCACCTTGATTTATTGCGCTATCTGTAATAGCACCCGAGATACCGCCAGATATATATTGGATTTTCCCCTGACCCTGAGTGTCCGGCCCCATGAGTCGGTGGTTTTCTCGGACCCTGGTGGTCCGAGGTCGTTCCCGCTGCCCAGATTCATGCGCCAGGTCCTCCTACAGACAATGCACCTTGATTTATTGCGCTATCTGTAATAGCACCCGAGATATCGCCAGATATACATTGGATTTTTCCCTGATCCTGAGCGTCCGGCCCCATAAGACGGTGGTTTTCTCGGCCCCTGGTGGTCGGAGGCCGTTCCCGCTGCACAGATGCATGCGCCAGGGCCTCCTACAGACAATGCACTTTGATTTATTGCGCTACCTGGGGTGACGGATTCCGAATATCTGTAATTTTCTCGGCCCCTGGTGGTCCCAGATCGTTCCCGCTGCACAGATTCATGCGCCAGGGCCTCCTGCAGATAATTCACTTTAGTTCATTGCGCTATCTCTAATAGCACCCGAGATATCACCAGATATATATTGGATTTTTCCCTGACCCTGAGTGTCTGGCCCCATGAGACGGTGGTTTTTTCGGCCACTGGTGGTCCGAGCTCGTTTGCGCTGCACAGATTCATGCGCCAGGGCCTCCTGCAGACAATGCACTTTGATTTATTGCGCTATCTGTAATAGCACCCGAGATATCACCAGATATATATTGGATTTGTCCCTGACCCTGAGTGTCCGGCCCCATGTGTCGGTGGTTTTCTCGGCCCCTGGTGGTCCTAGGTCGTTCTCGCTGCACAGATTCATGCGCCAGGGCCCCTGCAGATAATTCACTTTGGTTTATTGCGCTATCTCTAATACCACCCGAGGTATCACCAGATATATGCTGGATTTTTACATGACCTTGGGTGACGGATACCGAAAATCTGTAATTTTCTCGACCCCTGGTGGTCCGAGGTCGTTCTGCTGCACAGATTCATGCGCAAGGTTCTCCTACGGACAATGCACTTTGATTTATCGCGCTATCTGTAATAGAACCCGAGATATCACCAGATATATGCTGGATTTTTACATGACATTGGGTGACGGATACCGAAAATCTGTAATTTTTTCGGCCGCTGGTGGTCCGATGTCGTTCCTGCTGCACAGATTCATGCGCCAGGACCTCCTGCAGATAAATCACTTTTGATTATTGCGCCATCTCTAATAGCACCCAAGATATCACCAGATATATATTGGATTTTCCCTGACCCTGAGTGTCCGGCCCCATGAGACTGTGGTTTTCTCGGCCCCTGGTGGTCCGAGGTCGTTCCCGCTGCACAGATTCATGCGCCATTGCATCCTACGGACAATGCACTTTGGTTTATTGCGCTATCTCTAATAGCACCCGAGATATCACCAGATATATATTTGATTTTTCCCTGACCTTGAGTGTCCGGCCCCATGAGACGGTGGTTTTCTCGGCCCCTCGTGGTCCGCGGTCGTTCCCGCTACACAGATTCATGCGCCAGGGTCTCCTGCAGATAATTCACTTTGGTTTATTGCGCTATCTCTAATAGCACCCGAGATATCACCACATATATATTGGATTTTCCCCTGACCCTCAGAGTCCGGCCCCATGAGACGGTGGTTTTCTCGGCCCCTGGTGGTCCGAGGACGTTCCCGCTGCCCAGAATCATGCGCCAGGGCCTCCTACGGACAGTGCACTTTCATTTATTGCGCTATCTGTAATAGCACCCGAGATATCACCAGATATATATTGGATTTTTCCCTGACCCTGAGTGTCCGGCCCCATGAGACGGTGGTTTTCTCGGCCCCAGGTGGTCCGAGGTCGTTCCCGCTGCACAGATTTATGCGCCAGGGCCTCCTGCAGATAATTCACTTTGGTTTATTGCGCTATCTCTAATGGCACCCGAGATATCACCAGATATATATTGGATTTTCCCCTGACCCTGAGTGTCCGGCCCCATGAGACTGTGGTTTTCTCGGCTCCAGGTGGTCCGAGGTCGTTCCCGCTGCCCAGATTCATGCGCCAGGGCCTCCTGCAGATAATTCACTTTGGTTTATTGCGCTATCTCTAATAGCACCCGCGATATCACCAGATATATATTGGATTTTTTCCTGATCCTGAGTGTCCGGCCCCATGAGACGGTGGTTTTCTCGGCCCCTGGTGGTCCGAGGTCGTTCCCGCTGCACAGATTCATGCGCCAGGTCCTCCTGCAGATAATTCACTTTGGCTTATTGCGCTATCTCTAATGGCACCCGAGATATCACCAGATATATATTGGATTTTCCCCTGACCCTGAGTGTCCGGCCCCATGAGACTGTGGTTTTCTCGGCCCCAGGTGGTCCGAGGTCGTTCCCGCTGCACAAATTCATGCGCCAGGGCCACCTACAGACAATGCACTTTGATTTATTGCGCTATCTGTAATAGCACCCGAGATATCACCAGATATATATTGGATTTTTCCCTGACCCTGGGTGTCCGGCCCCATGAGACGGTGGTTGTCTCGGCCCATGGTGGTCCGAGGTCGTTCCCACTGCACAGATTCATGCGCTTGGGCCTCCTGCAGATAATTCACTTTGGTTTATTGGGCTATCTGTAATAACACCCGAGATATCACCAAATACATATTGGATTTTCCCCTGACCCTGAGTGTCCGGCCCCATGAGACGGTGGTTCTCTCGGCCCCTGGTGGTCCGAGCTCGTTCCCGCTGGCCAGATTCATCTGCCAGGGCCTCCTACAGACAATGCACTTTGATTTATTGCGCTACCTGTAATAGCACCCGAGATATTACCAGATATATATTGGATTTTCCCATGACCCTGAGTGTCCGGCCCCATGAGACTGTGGTTTTCTCGGCCCCTGGTGGTCCGAGGTCGTACCCGCTGCACAGATTCATGCGCTAGGGCCTCCTACAGACAATGCACTTTGATTTATTGCGCTATCTGTAATAGCACCCGAGAAAGCACCATATATATGCTGGATTTTTACATGACTTTGGGTGACGGACACCGAAAATCTGTAAGTTTCTCGGCCTCTGGAGGGCCGAGGTCGTTCCTGCTTCACAGATTCATGCGCCAGGGCCTCCTGCAGACAATGCACTTTGATTTATCGCGCTATCTGTAATAGAACTCGAGATATCACCAGATATATGCTGGATTTTTACATGAAATTGGGTGACGGTTACCGAAAATCTGTAATTTTTTCGAACCCTGGTGGTCCGATGTTGTTCCCACTGCCCAGGTTCATGCGCCTGGGCCTCCTACAGACAATACACTTTGATTTATTGCGCTATCTGTAATAGCACCCGAGATTTCACCAGATATATATTGGATTTTTCCCTGACCCTGAGTGTCCGGCCCCATGAGACGGTGGTTTTCTCGGCCCCTGGTGGTGTGAGGTCGTTCCCGCTGCACAGATGCATGCGCTAGGGCCTCCGGCAGATAATTCACTTTGGTTTATTGCGCTATCTCTAATAGCACCCGAGATATCACCAGATATATGCTGGATTTTTACATGACTTTGGGTGACGGATACCGAAAATCTGTAGTTTTATCGGCCCCTGGTGGTCCGATGTCGTTCCTGCTGCACTGATTCATGCGCAAGGGCATCCTACGGACAATGCACTTTGATTTATTGCGCTATCTCTAATAGCACCCGAGATATCACCAGATATATGCTGTATTTTTACATGACCCTGAGTGTCCGGCCCCATGTGTCGGTGGTTTTCTCGTCCCCTGTTGGTCAGAGATCGTTCCCGCTGAACAGATTCATGCGCCAGGGCCTCCTACAGACAATGCACTTTGTTTTATTGCGCTATCTGTAATATCACCCGAGATATCACCAGATATATGCTGGATTTTTACATGACCCTGAGTGTCCGGCCCCATGTGTCGGTGGTTTTCTCGGCCCCTGTTGGTCAGAGGTCGTTCCCGCTGCACAGATTGATGCGCCAGGGCCTCCTACAGACAAAGCACTTTGATTTATCGCGCTATCTCTAATAGCACCCGAGATATCACCATATATATATTGGATTTTCCCCTGACCCTGAGTGTCCGGCCCCATGAGACTGTGGTTTTCTCGGCCTCAGGTGGTCCGAGGTCGTTCCCGCTGCACAAATTCATGCGCCAGGGCCACCTACAGACAATGCACTTTGATTTATTGCGCTATCTGTAATAGCACCCGAGATATCACCAGATATATATTGGATTTTTCCCTGACACTGGGTGTCCGGCCCCATGAGACGGTGGTTGTCTCGACCCATGGTGGTCCGAGCTCGTTCCCACTGGCCAGATTCATGCGCCAGGGCCTCCTACAGACAATGCACTTTGATTTATTGCGCTATCTGTAATAGCACCCGAGATATCACTAGATATATATTGGATTTTCCCCTGACCCTGCGTGTCCGGCCCCATGAGACTGTGGTTTTCTCGGCCCCAGGTGGTCCGAGGTCGTTCCCGCTGCACAAATTCATGCGCCAGGGCCACCTACAGACAATGCACTTTGATTTATTGCGCTATCTGTAATAACACCCGAGATATGACCAAATACATACTGGATTTTCCCCTGACCCTGAGTGTCCGGCCCCATGAGACGGTGGTTCTCTCGGCCCCTGGTGGTCCGAGCTCGTTCCCGCTGGCCAGATTCATGCGCCAGGGCCTCCTACAGACAATGCACTTTGATTTATTGCGCTACCTGTAATAGCACCCGAGATATCACCAGATATATATTGGATTTTCCCATGACCCTGAGTGTCCGGCCCCATGAGACTGTGGTTTTCTCGGCCCCTGGTGGTCCGAGGTCGTACCCGCTGCACAGATTCATGCGCTAGGGCCTCCTGCAGACAATGCACGTTGATTTAATGCGCTATCTGTAATAGCACCCGAGATATCACCAGATATATATTGGATTTTTCCCTGACCCTGAGTTTCCGGCCCCATGAGACGGTGGTTGTCTCGGCCCCTGGTGGTCCGAGGTCGTTCCCGCTGCACAGATTCATGCGCCAGGGCCTCCTGCAGATAATTCACTTTGGTTTATTGCGCTATCTCTAATAGCACCCGAGATATCACCAGATATATATTGGATTTTCCCCTGACCCAGAGTGTCCGGCCCCATGTGACGGTGGTTTTCTCGGCCCCTGGCGGTCCGACGTCGTTCCCGCTGCACAGATTCATGTGCCAGGGCCTTCTACAGACAATGCACTTTGATTTATTGCGCTATCTGTAATAGCACCCGAGATATCACCAGGTATATATTGGATTTTTCCCTGACCCTGAATGCCCGGCCCCATGAGACGGTGGTTTTCTCGGCGCCTGGTGGTCCGAGGTCGTTCCCGCTGCCCAGATTCATGCGCCAGAGCCTCCTACAGACAATGCACTTTGATTTATTGCGCTATCTGTAATAGCACCCGAGACATCACCAGATATATATTGGATTTTCCCCTGACCCAGAGTGTCCGGCCCCGTGAGACGGTGGTTTTCTCGGCCCCTGGTGGTCCGAGGTCGTTCCCGCTGCCCAGATTCATGCGCCAGGGCCTCCTACAGACAATGCACTTTGATTTATTGCGCTATCTGTAATAGCACCCTAGATATCACCAGAAATATATTGGAGTCTTCCCTGACCCTGAGTGTCCGACCCCATGAGACGGTGGTTTTCTCGGCCCCTGGTGGTCCGAGGTCGTTCCCGCTGTACAGATTCATGCGCCAGGGCCTCCTACAGAAAATGCACTTTGATTTATTGCGCTATCTCTAATAGCACCCGAGATATCACCAAATATATATTGGATTTATCCCTGACCCTGAGTGTCCGGCCCCATGAGACGGTGGTTTTCTCGGCCCCTGGTGGTCCGAGGTTGTTCCCGCTGCACAGATTCATGCACCAGGGCCTCCTGCAGATAATTCACTTTGGTTTACGGCGCTATATCTAATAGCACCCGAGATATCACCAGATATATATTGAATTTTCCCCTGACCCTGAGTATCCGACCCCATGAGACGGTGGTTTTCTCGGCCCCTGGTGGTCCGAGGACGTTGCCGCTGCACAGATTCATGCGCCAGGGACTCCTACAGACAATGCACTTTCATTTATTGCGCTGTCTGTAACAGCACTCGAGATATCAGCAGATATATATTTGATTTTTCCCTGACCCTGAGTGTCCGGCCCCATGAGACGGTGGTTTTCGCGGCCCCTGGTCGACCGAGGTCGTTCCCGCTGCACAGATGCATGCGCCAGGGCCTCCTGCAGATAATTCTCTTTGGTTTATTTTGCTATCTGTAATAGCACCCGAGATATCACCAGATATATATTGGATTTTTCCCTGACCCTGAGTGTCCGGCCCCACGAGACGGTGGTTTTCTCGGCCCCTGGTGGTCCGAGGTCGTTCCCGCTGCACAGATTCATGCGCCAGGGCCTCCTGCAGATAATTCACTTTGGTTTATTGCGCTATCTCCAATAGCACCCGAGATATCACCAGATATATATTGGATTTTTCCCTGACCCTGAGTGCCCGGCCCCATGAGACGGTGGTTTTCTCGGCCCCTGGTGGTCCGAGGTCGTTCCCGCTGCACAGATTCATGCGCCAGGGCCTCCTACAGACAATGAACTTTGATTTATTGCGCTATCTGTAATAGCACCCGAGATATCACCAGATATATATTGGATTTTTCCCTGACCCTGAGTGTCCGGCCCCATGAGACGGTGGTTTTCTCGGCCCCTGCTGGTTCGAGGTCGTTCCCGCTGCACAGATTCATGCGCCAGGGCCTCCTGCAGATAATTCACCTTGACTTGTTGCGCTATCTCTAATAGAACCCGAGATATCACCAGATATAAATTGGATTTTCCCCTGACCCTGAGTGTCCGGCCCCATGAGACTGTGGTTTTTTCGGCCCCTGGTGGTCCGAGGTTGTTCCCGCTGCGCAGATTCATGCGCCAGGGCCTCCTGCAGATAATTCACCTTCGCTTATTGCGCTATCTCTAATAGCACCCGAGATATCACCAGATATATATTGGATTTTGCCCTGACCCTGAGTGTCCGGCCCCATGGGACGTTGTTTTTCTCGGCCCCTGGTGGTCCGAGGTCGTTCCCGCTGCACAGATTTATGCGCAGGGGCCTCCTACGGACAATGCACTTTGATTTATTGCGCTATCTGTAATAGCACCCGAGATATCTCCAGATATATATTGGATTTTCTCCTGACCCTGAGTGTCCGGCCCCATGAGACTGTGGTTTTCTCGGCCCCTGGTGGTCCGAGGTCGTTCCCGCTGCCTAGATTCATGCGCCAGGGCCTACTACAGACAATGCACTTTGTTTTATTGGGCTATCTGTAATAGCACCCGAGATATTACCAGATATATATTGGATTTTTCCCTGACCCTGAGTGTCCGGCCCCATGAGACGGTGGTTTTCTCGGCCCCTGGTGGTACGAGGTCGTTCCCGCTGCCCAGATTTATGCGCAGGGGCCTCCTACGGACAATGCACTTTGATTTATTGCGCTATCTGTAATAGCACCCGAGATATCACCAGATATATATTGGATTTTTCCCTGACCCTGAGTGTCCGGCCCAATGAGACGGTGGTTTCCTCGGCCCCTGGTGGTTCGAGGTCGTTCCCGCTGCACAGATTCATGCGCTAGGGCCTCCTGCAGATAATTCACCTTGGCTTATTGCGCTATCTCTAATAGAACCCGAGATATCACCAGATATAAATTGGATTTTCCCCTGACCCTGAGTGTCCGGCCCCATGAGACTGTGGTTTTCTCGGCCCCTGGTGGTCCGAGGTCGTTCCCGCTTCACAGATGCATGCGACAGGGCCTCCTGCAGATAATTCACTTTGGTTTATTGCGCTATCTCTAATAGCACCCGAGATATCACCAGATATATATTGGATTTTCCCCTGACCCTGAGTGTCCGGCCTCATGAGACGGTGGTTTCCACGGCCCCTGGTGGTCCGAGGTCGTTCCCGCTGCCCAGATTCATGCGCCAGGGCCTCCTACAGACAATGCACATTGGTTTATTGCGGTATCTGTAATAGGACCCGAGAAATCACCAGATATATATCGGATTTTTCCCCGACCCACAGTGTTCAGCCCCATGAGACGGTGGTTCTCTCGGCCCCTGGTGGTCCGAGGTCGTTCCCGCTGCACAGATTCATTCGCCAGTGCCGCCTACAGACAATGCACATTGATTTATCGCGCTATCTCTAACAGCACCCGACATATCACCAGATATATATTTTATTTTTCCTGACCCTGACAGTCCGGCCCCATGAGACGGTAGTTTTCACGGCCCCTGATGGTCCGAGGTCCTTCCGTCTGCAAAGATTCATGCGCCAGGGCCTCCAGCAGATAATTCACTTTGATTTATTGCGCTATCTCTAATAGCTCCCGAGATATCACCAGATATATATTGGATTTTCCCTGACCCTGAGTGTCCGGCCCAATGAGACGGTGGTTTTCTCGGCCCCTGGTGGTCCGAGGTCGTTCCCGCTGCCCAGATTCATGCGACAGGGCCTCCTACAGACAATGCACTTTGATTTCTTGCGCTATCTGTAATAGCACCCGAGATATAACCAGATATATGCTGGATTTTTACATGACCTTGTGTGACGGATTCCGAATATCTGAAATTTTCTCGGTCCCTGGTGGTCCGAGCTCGTTCCCGCTGCACAGGTGTATGCGCCAGGGCCTCCTGCAGATAATTCTCTTTGGTTTATTACGCTATCTCTAATAGCACCCGGGATATCACCAGATATATATTGGATTTTCCCTGACCCTGAGTGTCCGGCCCAATGAGACGGTGGTTTTCTCGGCCCCTGGTGGTCCGAGGTCGTTCCCGCTGCCCAGATTCATGCGACAGGGCCTCCTACAGACAATGCACTTTGATTTATTGCGCTATCTGTAATGGCATCCGAGATATCACCAGATATATATTGGATTTTTCCCTGACCCTGAGTGTCCGGCCCCATGAGACGGTGGTTTTCTCGGCCCCTGCTGGTCCGAGGTGGTTCCCGCTGCACAGATCCATGCGCCGGGGCCTCCTGCAGATAATTCACTTTGGTTTATTGCGGTATCTGTAATAGAACCCGAGAAATCACCCGATATATAACGGATTTTTCCCCGACCCTCAGTGTTCAGCCCCATGAGACGGTGGTTCTCTCGGCCCCTGGTGGTCCGAGGTCGTTCCCGCTGCACACATTCATGCGCCAGGGCCTCCTACAGACAATGCACTTTGGTTTACTGCGCGATCTGTAATAGCACCCGAGATGTGACCAGATATATGCTGGATTTTTACATGACCTTGGGTGACGGATTCCGAATATCTGTAATTTTCTCGGCCCCTGGAGGTCCGAGGTCCTTCTGTCTGCAAAGATTCATGCGCCAGGGCCTCCAGCAGATAATTCACTTTGATTTATTGCGCTATCTCTAATAGCTCCCGAGATATCACCAGATGTATATTGGATTTTTCCCCAACCGTGAGTGCCCGGCCCCATGAGACGGTGGTTTTCGCGGCCCCTGGTGGACCGAGGTCGTTCCCGCTGCACAGATTCATGCGCCAGGGCCTCCTGCAGACAATGCACTTTGATTTATTGCGCTATCTGTAATAGCACCCGAGATATCTCCAGATATATATTGGATTTTTCCCCGACCGTGAGTGTCCGGCCCCATGAGACGGTGGTTTTCTCGGCCCCTGGTGGTCCGAGGTCGTTCCCGCTGCACAGATTCATGCGCCAGGGCCTCCTGCAGATAATTCACTTTGGGTTATTGCGCTATCTCTAATAGCACCCGAGATATCACCAGATACATATTGGATTTTCCCCTGACCCTGTGTGTCCGGCCCCATGAGACGGTGGTTTTCTCGGCCCCTGGTGGTCCTAGGTCGTTCCCGCTGCACAGATTCATGCGCCAGGGCCACCTACAGATAATGCACTTTGATTTATTGTGCTATCTCTAATAGCACCCGAGATATCACCAGATATATACTGGATTTTTCCCTGACCCTGAGTGTCCGGCACCATGTGTCGGTGGTTTTCTCGGCCCCTGGTGGTCCGAGGTCGATCTCGTTGCACAGATTCATGCGCTAGGGCCTCCTGCAGACAATTCACTTTGATATATCGCTCTATCTCTAATAGCACCCGAGATATCATCAGGTACATCCTGGATTTTTACATGAACTTGGGTGTCCGGCACCATGTGTCGGTGGTTTTCTCGGCCCCTGGTGGTCTAAGGTCGTTCCCGCTGCACAGATTCATGCGCCAGGGCCTCCTACAGATAATGCACTTTGATTTATTGTGCTATCTGTAATAGCACCCGAGATATCACCAGATATATATTGGATTTTTCACCGACCCTGAGTGTCCGGCCCCATGAGACGGTGGTTTTCTCAGCTCCTGGTGGTCCGAGGTCGTTCCCGCTGCACAGATGCACGCGCCAGGGCCTCCTGCAGATAATTCACTTTGATTTATCGCGCTATCTCTAATAGCACCCGAGATATCACCAGATATATATTGGATTTTAGCCTGACCCTTAGTATCCGGCCCCATGAGTCGGTGGTTTTCGCGGCCCCTGGTGGTCCGAGGTCGTTCCCGCTGCACAGATTCATTCGCCTGGGCCTCCTGCAGACAATACACCATGGTTTATTGCGCTATCTCTAATAGCACCCGAGATATCACCAGATATATATTGGATTTTTCCCTGACCCTGAGTGCCCGGCCCCATGTGTCGGTGATTTTCTCGGACAATGGTGATCCGAGGTAGATACCGCTGCACAGATTCATGCGCCAGGGCCTCCTGCAGACAATGCACTTTGATTTATTGCGCTATCTCTAATAGCACCCGAGATATAACCAGATATATACTGAATTTTTCCCTGACCCTGAGTGTCCGGCCCCATAAGACGGTGGTTTTCTCGGCCCCTGGTGGTCCGAGGTCGTTCCCTTCTGCACAGATTCATGCGCCAGGGCCTCCTGCAGATAATTCACTTTGATTTATGGCGCTATCTGTAATAGAACCCGAGATATCACCAGATATATATTGGATTTTTCCCTGACCCTGAGTGCCCGGCACCATGTGTCGGTGGTTTTCTCGGCCCCTGGTGTTCCGAGGTCGATCTCGCTGCACAGGTTCATGCGCTAGGGCCTCCTGCAGACAATTCACTTTGATATATCGCTCTATCTCTAATAGCACCCGAGATATCATCAGATACATCCTGGATTTTTACATGACCTTGGGTCTCCGGCACCATGTGTCGGTGGTTTTCTCGGCCCCTGGTGGTCTACGGTCGTTCCCGCTGCACAGATTCATGCGCCAGGGCCTCCTACAGACAATGCACTTTGGTTTATTGCGCGATCTGTAATAGCACCCGAGATGTCACCAGATATATATCGGATTTTTCCCCGACCCTCAGTGTTCAGCCCCATGAGACGGTGGTTCTCTCGGCCCCTGGTGGTCCGAGGTCGTTCCCGCTGCACAGATTCATGCGCCAGGGCCTCCTACAGACAATGCACTTTGGTTTATTGCGCGATCTGTAATAGCACCCGAGATGTCACCAGATATATGCTGGATTTTTACATGACTTTGGGTGACGGATACCGAAAATCTGTAAGTTTCTCGGCCCCTGGAGTGCCGAGGTCGTTGCTGCTGCACAGATTCATTCGCCAGTGCCGCCTACAGACAATGCACATTGATTTATCGCGCTATCTCTAACAGCACCCGACATATCACCAGATATATATTTTATTTTTCCCTGACCCTGACAGTCCGGCCCCATGAGACGGTGATTTTCTCGGCCCCTGGTGGTCCGAGGTCGTTCCCGCTGCACAGCTTCATGAGGCAGGGCTTCCTGCAGATAATTCACTTTCGTTTACTGCGCTATCTCTCATAGCACCCGAGATATCACCAGATATATATTTGATTTTTCCCTGACCCTGAGTGTCCGGCCCCATGAGACGGTGGTTTTCTCGTCCCCTGGTGGTCCGAGGTCGTTCCCGCTTCACAGATGCATGCGACAGGGCCTCCTGCAGATAATTCACTTTGGTTTATGGCGCTATCTCTAATAGCACCCGAGATATCACCAGATATATATTGGATTTTCCCCTGACCCTGAGTGTCCGGCCCCATGAGACGGTGGTTCTCTCGGCCCCTGGTGGTCCGAGGTCGTTCCCGCTGCACAGATTCATTCGCCAGTGCCGCCTACAGACAATGCACATTGATTTATCGCGCTATCTCTAACAGCACCCGACATATCACCAGATATATATTTTATTTTTCCTGACCCTGACAGTCCGGCCCCATGAGACGGTAGTTTTCACGGCCCCTGATGGTCCGAGGTCCTTCCGTCTGCAAAGATTCATGCGCCAGGGCCTCCTACAGACAATGCACTTTGATTTATTGCGCTACCTGTAATAGCACCCGAGATATCACCAGATATATATTGGATTTTCCCATGACCCTGAGTGTCCGGCCCCATGAGACTGTGGTTTTCTCGGCCCCTGGTGGTCCGAGGTCGTACCCGCTGCACAGATTCATGCGCTAGGGCCTCCTGCAGACAATGCACGTTGATTTAATGCGCTATCTGTAATAGCACCCGAGATATCACCAGATATATATTGGATTTTTCCCTGACACTGGGTGTCCGGCCCCATGAGACGGTGGTTGTCTCGACCCATGGTGGTCCGAGCTCGTTCCCGCTGGCCAGATTCATCCGCCAGGGCCTCCTACAGACAATGCACTTTGATTTATTGCGCTATCTGTAATAGCACCCGAGATTTCACCAGATATATATTGGATTTTTCCCTGACCCTGAGTGTCCGGCCCCATGAGACGGTGGTTTTCTCGGCCCCTGGTGGTGTGAGGTCGTTCCCGCTGCACAGATGCATGCGCTAGGGCCTCCGGCAGATAATTCACTTTGGTTTATTGCGCTATCTCTAATAGCACCCGAGATATCACCAGATATATGCTGGATTTTTACATGACTTTGGGCGACGGATACCGAAAATCTGTAGTTTTATCGGCCCCTGGTGGTCCGATGTCGTTCCTGCTGCACTGATTCATGCGCAAGGGCATCCTACGGACAATGCACTTTGATTTATTGCGCTATCTCTAATAGCACCCGAGATATCACCAGATATATGCTGGATTTTTACATGACCATGAGTGTCCGGCCCCATGTGTCGGTGGTTTTCTCGTCCCCTGTTGGTCAGAGATCGTTCCCGCTGAACAGATTCATGCGCCAGGGCCTCCTACAGACAATGCACTTTGTTTTATTGCGCTATCTGTAATATCACCCGAGATATCACCAGATATATGCTGGATTTTTACATGACCCTGAGTGTCCGGCCCCATGTGTCGGTGGTTTTCTCGGCCCCTGTTGGTCAGAGGTCGTTCCCGCTGCACAGATTGATGCGCCAGGGCCTCCTACAGACAAAGCACTTTGATTTATCGCGCTATCTCTAATAGCACCCGAGATATCACCATATATGTATTGGATTTTCCCCTGACCCTGAGTGTCCGGCCCCATGAGACTGTGGTTTTCTCGGCCTCAGGTGGTCCGAGGTCGTTCCCGCTGCACAAATTCATGCGCCAGGGCCACCTACAGACAATGCACTTTGATTTATTGCGCTATCTGTAATAGCACCCGAGATATCACCAGATATATATTGGATTTTTCCCTGACACTGGGTGTCCGGCCCCATGAGACGGTGGTTGTCTCGACCCATGGTGGTCCGAGCTCGTTCCCGCTGGCCAGATTCATGCGCCAGGGCCTCCTACAGACAATGCACTTTGATTTATTGCGCTATCTGTAATAGCACCCGAGATATCACTAGATATATATTGGATTTTCCCCTGACCCTGCGTGTCCGGCCCCATGAGACTGTGGTTTTCTCGGCCCCAGGTGGTCCGAGGTCGTTCCCGCTGCACAAATTCATGCGCCAGGGCCACCTACAGACAATGCACTTTGATTTATTGCGCTATCTGTAATAACACCCGAGATATGACCAAATACATACTGGATTTTCCCCTGACCCTGAGTGTCCGGCCCCATGAGACGGTGGTTCTCTCGGCCCCTGGTGGTCCGAGCTCGTTCCCGCTGGCCAGATTCATGCGCCAGGGCCTCCTACAGACAATGCACTTTGATTTATTGCGCTACCTGTAATAGCACCCGAGATATCACCAGATATATATTGGATTTTCCCATGACCCTGAGTGTCCGGCCCCATGAGACTGTGGTTTTCTCGGCCCCTGGTGGTCCGAGGTCGTACCCGCTGCACAGATTCATGCGCTAGGGCCTCCTACAGACAATGCACGTTGATTTAATGCGCTATCTGTAATAGCACCCGAGATATCACCAGATATATATTGGATTTTTCCCTGACACTGGGTGTCCGGCCCCATGAGACGGTGGTTGTCTCGACCCATGGTGGTCCGAGCTCGTTCCCGCTGGCCAGATTCATGCGCCAGGGCCTCCTACAGACAATGCACTTTGATTTATTGCGCTATCTGTAATAGCACCCGAGATATCACCAGATATACATTGGATTTCCCCTGACCATCAGTGTCCGGCCCCATGTGACGGTGGTCGTCTCGGCCCCTGGTGGTCCGAGGTCGTTCCCGCTACCCAGATTCATGCGCGAGGGCCTCCTACAGACAATGCACTTTGATTTATTGCGCTATCTGTAATAGCACCCGAGATATCACCAGATATATATTGGATTTTTCCCTGACCCTGAGTTTCCGGCCCCATGAGACGGTGGTTGTCTCGGCCCCTGGTGGTCCGAGGTCGTTCCCGCTGCACAGATTCATGCGCCAGGGCCTCCTGCAGATAATTCACTTTGGTTTATTGCGCTATCTCTAATAGCACCCGAGATATCACCAGATATATATTGGATTTTCCCCTGACCCAGAGTGTCCGGCCCCATGTGACGGTGGTTTTCTCGGCCCCTGGCGGTCCGACGTCGTTCCCGCTGCACAGATTCATGTGCCAGGGCCTTCTACAGACAATGCACTTTGATTTATTGCGCTATCTGTAATAGCACCCGAGATATCACCAGGTATATATTGGATTTTTCCCTGACCCTGAATGCCCGGCCCCATGAGACGGTGGTTTTCTCGGCGCCTGGTGGTCCGAGGTCGTTCCCGCTGCCCAGATTCATGCGCCAGAGCCTCCTACAGACAATGCACTTTGATTTATTGCGCTATCTGTAATAGCACCCGAGACATCACCAGATATATATTGGATTTTCCCCTGACCCAGAGTGTCCGGCCCCGTGAGACGGTGGTTTTCTCGGCCCCTGGTGGTCCGAGGTCGTTCCCGCTGCCCAGATTCATGCGCCAGGGCCTCCTACAGACAATGCACTTTGATTTATTGCGCTATCTGTAATAGCACCCTAGATATCACCAGAAATATATTGGAGTCTTCCCTGACCCTGAGTGTCCGACCCCATGAGACGGTGGTTTTCTCGGCCCCTGGTGGTCCGAGGTCGTTCCCGCTGTACAGATTCATGCGCCAGGGCCTCCTACAGAAAATGCACTTTGATTTATTGCGCTATCTCTAATAGCACCCGAGATATCACCAGATATATATTGGATTTATCCCTGACCCTGAGTGTCCGGCCCCATGAGACGGTGGTTTTCTCGGCCCCTGGTGGTCCGAGGTTGTTCCCGCTGCACAGATTCATGCACCAGGGCCTCCTGCAGATAATTCACTTTGGTTTACGGCGCTATATCTAATAGCACCCGAGATATCACCAGATATATATTGAATTTTCCCCTGACCCTGAGTATCCGACCCCATGAGACGGTGGTTTTCTCGGCCCCTGGTGGTCCGAGGACGTTGCCGCTGCACAGATTCATGCGCCAGGGACTCCTACAGACAATGCACTTTCATTTATTGCGCTGTCTGTAACAGCACTCGAGATATCAGCAGATATATATTTGATTTTTCCCTGACCCTGAGTGTCCGGCCCCATGAGACGGTGGTTTTCGCGGCCCCTGGTCGACCGAGGTCGTTCCCGCTGCACAGATGCATGCGCCAGGGCCTCCTGCAGATAATTCTCTTTGGTTTATTGCGCTATCTGTAATAGCACCCGAGATATCACCAGATATATATTGGATTTTTCCCTGACCCTGAGTGTCCGGCCCCACGAGACGGTGGTTTTCTCGGCCCCTGGTGGTCCGAGGTCGTTCCCGCTGCACAGATTCATGCGCCAGGGCCTCCTGCAGATAATTCACTTTGGTTTATTGCGCTATCTCCAATAGCACCCGAGATATCACCAGATATATATTGGATTTTTCCCTGACCCTGAGTGCCCGGCCCCATGAGACGGTGGTTTTCTCGGCCCCTGGTGGTCCGAGGTCGTTCCCGCTGCACAGATTCATGCGCCAGGGCCTCCTACAGACAATGAACTTTGATTTATTGCGCTATCTGTAATAGCACCCGAGATATCACCAGATATATATTGGATTTTTCCCTGACCCTGAGTGTCCGGCCCCATGAGACGGTGGTTTTCTCGGCCCCTGCTGGTTCGAGGTCGTTCCCGCTGCACAGATTCATGCGCCAGGGCCTCCTGCAGATAATTCACCTTGACTTGTTGCGCTATCTCTAATAGAACCCGAGATATCACCAGATATAAATTGGATTTTCCCCTGACCCTGAGTGTCCGGCCCCATGAGACTGTGGTTTTTTCGGCCCCTGGTGGTCCGAGGTTGTTCCCGCTGCGCAGATTCATGCGCCAGGGCCTCCTGCAGATAATTCACCTTCGCTTATTGCGCTATCTCTAATAGCACCCGAGATATCACCAGATATATATTGGATTTTGCCCTGACCCTGAGTGTCCGGCCCCATGGGACGTTGTTTTTCTCGGCCCCTGGTGGTCCGAGGTCGTTCCCGCTGCACAGATTTATGCGCAGGGGCCTCCTACGGACAATGCACTTTGATTTATTGCGCTATCTGTAATAGCACCCGAGATATCTCCAGATATATATTGGATTTTCTCCTGACCCTGAGTGTCCGGCCCCATGAGACTGTGGTTTTCTCGGCCCCTGGTGGTCCGAGGTCGTTCCCGCTGCCTAGATTCATGCGCCAGGGCCTACTACAGACAATGCACTTTGTTTTATTGGGCTATCTGTAATAGCACCCGAGATATTACCAGATATATATTGGATTTTTCCCTGACCCTGAGTGACCGGCCCCATGAGACGGTGGTTTTCTCGGCCCCTGGTGGTCCGAGGTCGTTCCCGCTGCACAGATTCATGCGCCAGGATCTCCTACCGGCAATGCACTTTGATTTATTGGGCTATCTGTAATAGCACCCGAGATATCACCAGATATATATTGGATTTTTCCCTGACCCTGAGTGTCCGGCCCCATGAGACGGTGGTTTTCTCGGCCCCTGGTGGTCCGAGGTCGTTCCCGCTGCCCAGATTTATGCGCAGGGGCCTCCTACGGACAATGCACTTTGATTTATTGCGCTATCTCTAATAGCACCCGAGATATCACCAGATATATATTGGATTTTTCCCTGACCCTGAGTGTCCGGCCCCATGAGACGGTGGTTTTCTCGGCCCCTGGTGGTACGAGGTCGTTCCCGCTGCCCAGATTTATGCGCAGGGGCCTCCTACGGACAATGCACTTTGATTTATTGCGCTATCTGTAATAGCACCCGAGATATCACCAGATATATATTGGATTTTTCCCTGACCCTGAGTGTCCGGCCCAATGAGACGGTGGTTTCCTCGGCCCCTGGTGGTTCGAGGTCGTTCCCGCTGCACAGATTCATGCGCTAGGGCCTCCTGCAGATAATTCACCTTGGCTTATTGCGCTATCTCTAATAGAACCCGAGATATCACCAGATATAAATTGGATTTTCCCCTGACCCTGAGTGTCCGGCCCCATGAGACTGTGGTTTTCTCGGCCCCTGGTGGTCCGAGGTCGTTCCCGCTTCACAGATGCATGCGACAGGGCCTCCTGCAGATAATTCACTTTGGTTTATTGCGCTATCTCTAATAGCACCCGAGATATCACCAGATATATATTGGATTTTCCCCTGACCCTGAGTGTCCGGCCTCATGAGACGGTGGTTTCCACGGCCCCTGGTGGTCCGAGGTCGTTCCCGCTGCCCAGATTCATGCGCCAGGGCCTCCTACAGACAATGCACATTGGTTTATTGCGGTATCTGTAATAGGACCCGAGAAATCACCAGATATATATCGGATTTTTCCCCGACCCACAGTGTTCAGCCCCATGAGACGGTGGTTCTCTCGGCCCCTGGTGGTCCGAGGTCGTTCCCGCTGCACAGATTCATTCGCCAGTGCCGCCTACAGACAATGCACATTGATTTATCGCGCTATCTCTAACAGCACCCGACATATCACCAGATATATATTTTATTTTTCCTGACCCTGACAGTCCGGCCCCATGAGACGGTAGTTTTCACGGCCCCTGATGGTCCGAGGTCCTTCCGTCTGCAAAGATTCATGCGCCAGGGCCTCCAGCAGATAATTCACTTTGATTTATTGCGCTATCTCTAATAGCTCCCGAGATATCACCAGATATATATTGGATTTTCCCTGACCCTGAGTGTCCGGCCCAATGAGACGGTGGTTTTCTCGGCCCCTGGTGGTCCGAGGTCGTTCCCGCTGCCCAGATTCATGCGACAGGGCCTCCTACAGACAATGCACTTTGATTTCTTGCGCTATCTGTAATAGCACCCGAGATATAACCAGATATATGCTGGATTTTTACATGACCTTGTGTGACGGATTCCGAATATCTGAAATTTTCTCGGTCCCTGGTGGTCCGAGCTCGTTCCCGCTGCACAGGTGTATGCGCCAGGGCCTCCTGCAGATAATTCTCTTTGGTTTATTACGCTATCTCTAATAGCACCCGGGATATCACCAGATATATATTGGATTTTCCCTGACCCTGAGTGTCCGGCCCAATGAGACGGTGGTTTTCTCGGCCCCTGGTGGTCCGAGGTCGTTCCCGCTGCCCAGATTCATGCGACAGGGCCTCCTACAGACAATGCACTTTGATTTATTGCGCTATCTGTAATGGCATCCGAGATATCACCAGATATATATTGGATTTTTCCCTGACCCTGAGTGTCCGGCCCCATGAGACGGTGGTTTTCTCGGCCCCTGCTGGTCCGAGGTGGTTCCCGCTGCACAGATCCATGCGCCGGGGCCTCCTGCAGATAATTCACTTTGGTTTATTGCGGTATCTGTAATAGAACCCGAGAAATCACCCGATATATAACGGATTTTTCCCCGACCCTCAGTGTTCAGCCCCATGAGACGGTGGTTCTCTCGGCCCCTGGTGGTCCGAGGTCGTTCCCGCTGCACACATTCATGCGCCAGGGCCTCCTACAGACAATGCACTTTGGTTTACTGCGCGATCTGTAATAGCACCCGAGATGTGACCAGATATATGCTGGATTTTTACATGACCTTGGGTGACGGATTCCGAATATCTGTAATTTTCTCGGCCCCTGGAGGTCCGAGGTCCTTCTGTCTGCAAAGATTCATGCGCCAGGGCCTCCAGCAGATAATTCACTTTGATTTATTGCGCTATCTCTAATAGCTCCCGAGATATCACCAGATGTATATTGGATTTTTCCCCAACCGTGAGTGCCCGGCCCCATGAGACGGTGGTTTTCGCGGCCCCTGGTGGACCGAGGTCGTTCCCGCTGCACAGATTCATGCGCCAGGGCCTCCTGCAGACAATGCACTTTGATTTATTGCGCTATCTGTAATAGCACCCGAGATATCTCCAGATATATATTGGATTTTTCCCCGACCGTGAGTGTCCGGCCCCATGAGACGGTGGTTTTCTCGGCCCCTGGTGGTCCGAGGTCGTTCCCGCTGCACAGATTCATGCGCCAGGGCCTCCTGCAGATAATTCACTTTGGGTTATTGCGCTATCTCTAATAGCACCCGAGATATCACCAGATACATATTGGATTTTCCCCTGACCCTGTGTGTCCGGCCCCATGAGACGGTGGTTTTCTCGGCCCCTGGTGGTCCTAGGTCGTTCCCGCTGCACAGATTCATGCGCCAGGGCCACCTACAGATAATGCACTTTGATTTATTGTGCTATCTCTAATAGCACCCGAGATATCACCAGATATATACTGGATTTTTCCCTGACCCTGAGTGTCCGGCACCATGTGTCGGTGGTTTTCTCGGCCCCTGGTGGTCCGAGGTCGATCTCGTTGCACAGATTCATGCGCTAGGGCCTCCTGCAGACAATTCACTTTGATATATCGCTCTATCTCTAATAGCACCCGAGATATCATCAGGTACATCCTGGATTTTTACATGAACTTGGGTGTCCGGCACCATGTGTCGGTGGTTTTCTCGGCCCCTGGTGGTCTAAGGTCGTTCCCGCTGCACAGATTCATGCGCCAGGGCCTCCTACAGATAATGCACTTTGATTTATTGTGCTATCTGTAATAGCACCCGAGATATCACCAGATATATATTGGATTTTTCACCGACCCTGAGTGTCCGGCCCCATGAGACGGTGGTTTTCTCAGCTCCTGGTGGTCCGAGGTCGTTCCCGCTGCACAGATGCACGCGCCAGGGCCTCCTGCAGATAATTCACTTTGATTTATCGCGCTATCTCTAATAGCACCCGAGATATCACCAGATATATATTGGATTTTAGCCTGACCCTTAGTATCCGGCCCCATGAGTCGGTGGTTTTCGCGGCCCCTGGTGGTCCGAGGTCGTTCCCGCTGCACAGATTCATTCGCCTGGGCCTCCTGCAGACAATACACCATGGTTTATTGCGCTATCTCTAATAGCACCCGAGATATCACCAGATATATATTGGATTTTTCCCTGACCCTGAGTGCCCGGCCCCATGTGTCGGTGATTTTCTCGGACAATGGTGATCCGAGGTAGATACCGCTGCACAGATTCATGCGCCAGGGCCTCCTGCAGACAATGCACTTTGATTTATTGCGCTATCTCTAATAGCACCCGAGATATAACCAGATATATACTGAATTTTTCCCTGACCCTGAGTGTCCGGCCCCATAAGACGGTGGTTTTCTCGGCCCCTGGTGGTCCGAGGTCGTTCCCTTCTGCACAGATTCATGCGCCAGGGCCTCCTGCAGATAATTCACTTTGATTTATGGCGCTATCTGTAATAGAACCCGAGATATCACCAGATATATATTGGATTTTTCCCTGACCCTGAGTGCCCGGCACCATGTGTCGGTGGTTTTCTCGGCCCCTGGTGTTCCGAGGTCGATCTCGCTGCACAGGTTCATGCGCTAGGGCCTCCTGCAGACAATTCACTTTGATATATCGCTCTATCTCTAATAGCACCCGAGATATCATCAGATACATCCTGGATTTTTACATGACCTTGGGTCTCCGGCACCATGTGTCGGTGGTTTTCTCGGCCCCTGGTGGTCTACGGTCGTTCCCGCTGCACAGATTCATGCGCCAGGGCCTCCTACAGACAATGCACTTTGGTTTATTGCGCGATCTGTAATAGCACCCGAGATGTCACCAGATATATATCGGATTTTTCCCCGACCCTCAGTGTTCAGCCCCATGAGACGGTGGTTCTCTCGGCCCCTGGTGGTCCGAGGTCGTTCCCGCTGCACAGATTCATGCGCCAGGGCCTCCTACAGACAATGCACTTTGGTTTATTGCGCGATCTGTAATAGCACCCGAGATGTCACCAGATATATGCTGGATTTTTACATGACTTTGGGTGACGGATACCGAAAATCTGTAAGTTTCTCGGCCCCTGGAGTGCCGAGGTCGTTGCTGCTGCACAGATTCATTCGCCAGTGCCGCCTACAGACAATGCACATTGATTTATCGCGCTATCTCTAACAGCACCCGACATATCACCAGATATATATTTTATTTTTCCCTGACCCTGACAGTCCGGCCCCATGAGACGGTGATTTTCTCGGCCCCTGGTGGTCCGAGGTCGTTCCCGCTGCACAGCTTCATGAGGCAGGGCTTCCTGCAGATAATTCACTTTCGTTTACTGCGCTATCTCTCATAGCACCCGAGATATCACCAGATATATATTTGATTTTTCCCTGACCCTGAGTGTCCGGCCCCATGAGACGGTGGTTTTCTCGTCCCCTGGTGGTCCGAGGTCGTTCCCGCTTCACAGATGCATGCGACAGGGCCTCCTGCAGATAATTCACTTTGGTTTATGGCGCTATCTCTAATAGTACCCGAGATATCACCAGATATATATTGGATTTTTCCCTGACCCTGAGTGTCCGGCCAAATGAGACTGTGGTTTTCTCGGCCCCTGGTGGTCCGAGGTCGTTCCCGCTGCACAGATTCATGCGCCAGGGCCTCCAGCAGATAATTCACTTTGATTTATTGCGCTATCTCTAATAGCTCCCGAGATGTCACCAGATGTATATTGGATTTTTCCCCAACCGTGAGTGTCCGGCCCCATGAGACGGTGGTTTTCGCGGCCCCTGGTGGACCGAGGTCGTTCCCGCTGCACAGATTCATGCGCCAGGGCCTCCTGCAGACAATGCACTTTGATTTATTGCGCTATCTGTAATAGCACCCGAGATATCTCCAGATATATATTGGATTTTTCCCCGACCGTGAGTGTCAGGCCCCATGAGACGGCGGTTTTCTCGGCCCCTGATGGTCCGAGGTCGTTCCCGCTGCACAGATTCATGCGCCAGGGCCTCCAACAGACAATGCACTTTGGTTTATTGCGCTATCTCTAATAGCACCCGAGATGTGACCAGATATATGCTGGATTTTTACATGACCTTGGGTGACGGATTCCGAATATCTGAAATTTTCTCGGTCCCTGGTGGTCCGAGGTCGTTCCCGCTGCACAGGTGTATGCGCCAGGGCCTCCTGCAGATAATTCAGGTTGGTTTATTGCGCTATCTGTAATAGCACCCGAGATATCACCGGATATATATTGGATTCTCCCCTGACCCTGAGTGTCCGGCCCCATGAGGCGGTGGTTTTCTCGGCCCCTGGTGGTCCGAGGTCGTTCCGGCAGCCCAGGTTAATGCGCCAGGACCTCCTACAGACAATGCACATTGATTTATGGCGCTATATCTAATAGCACCCGAGATATCACCGGATATATATTAGATTTTCCCCTGACCCTGAGTGTCTGGCCCCATGAGACGGTGGTTTTCTCGGCCCCTGGTGGTCCAAGGTCGTTCCCGCTGCCCAGATTCATGCACCAGGGCCTCCTACAGAAAATGCACTTTGAATTATTGCACTATCTGTAATAGCACCCGAGAAAGCTCCATATATATGCTGGATTTTTACATGACTTTGGGTGACGGATACCGAAAATCTGTAATTTTCTCGGCCCCTGGTGGTCCGAGGTCCGTCCGTCTGCACACATTCATCCGCCAGGGCCTCCAGCAGATAATTCACTTTGATTTATTGCACTATCTGTAACAGCACCCGAGATATCACCATATATATATTGGATTTTCCCCTGACCCTGAGTGTCCGGCCCCATGAGACGGTGGTTTTCTCAACCCCTGGGGGTCCGAGGTCGTTCCCGCTGCACAGATTCATGCGCCAGGGCCACCTGCAGATAATTCACTTTGATTTATTGCGCTATCTGTAATAGCACCCGAGATATCACCAGATATATATTGGATTTTTCCTTGACCCTGACAGTCCTGCCACATGTGTCGATGGTTTTCTCGGTCTCTCGTGGTCCGAGGTCGATCCCGCTGCACCGATTCATGCGCCAGGCCCCCCTGCAGATAATTAACTTTGATTTATTGCGCTATCTCTAATTGCACCCGAGACATCACCAGATATATATTGGATTTTTCCCTGAACCCGAGTGTCCGGCCCCATGAGACGGTAGTTTTCTCGGCCCCTGGTGGTCCGAGGTCGTTCCCGCTGCACAGATTCATGCGCCAGAGTCTCCTACAGACAATGCACTTTGATTTCTTGCGCTATCTGTAATAGCACCCGAGATATCACTAGATATATATTTTATTTTCCCCTGACACTGAGTGTCGGGCCCCATGTGACGGTGGTTTTCTCGGCCCCTGGTGGTCCGAGGTCGTTCCCGCTGCACCGATTCATGCGCCAGTGCCTGCTGCAGATAATTCACGTTGGATTATTGCGCTATCTCTAATAGCACCCGAGATATCACCAGATGTATATTGGATTTTTCCTTGACCCTGACAGTCCCGCCACATGTGTCGATGGTTTTCTCGGTCCCTCGTGGTCCGAGGTCGATCCCGCTGCACAGATTCATGCGCCAGGCCCCCCTGCAGATAACTAACTTTGATTTATTGCGCTATCTCTAATAGCACCCGAGATGTCACCAGATATATATTGGATTTTTCTTTGACCCTGAGTGTCCGGCCCCATGAGACGGTAGTTTTCTCGGCCCCTGGTGGTCCGAGGTCGTTCCCGCAGCACAGTTTCATGCGCGAGGGCCTCCTACAGACAATGCACTTTGATTTATTGGGCTATCTGTAATAGCACCCGAGATATCACCAGATATATATTGGATTTTTCCTTGACCCTGAGTGTCCGACCCCATGAGACGGTGGTTTTCTCGGCCCCTGGTTGTCCGAGGTCGTTCCCGCAGCACAGATTCATGCGCGAGGGCCTCCTACAGACAATGCACTTTGATTTATTGCGCAATCTGTAAGAGCACGAGAGATATCACCAGATATATATTGAATTTTCCCCGACCCTGAGGGTCCGGCCCCAAGTGTCGGTGGTTTTCTCGGCCCCTGGTGGTCCGAGGTCGTTCCCGCTGCACAGATTCATGCGCCAGGGCTTCCTGCAGACAATGCACTTTGGTTTATTGCGCTATCTCTAATAGCACCCGAGATATCACCAGATATATATTGGATTTTTCCCTGACCCTGAGTGTCCGGCCCCATGAGACGGTGGTTTTCTTGGAACCTGGTGGTCCGAGGTCACTCCCGCTGCACAGATGCATGCGCCAGGGCCTCGTGCAGATAATTCCCTTTGATTTATTGCGCTATCTCTAATAGCACCCGAGATATCACCAGATATATATTGGATTTTCCCCTGACCCTGAGTGTCCGGCCCCGTGAGACGGTGGTTTTCTCGGCCCCTGGAGGTCCGACGTCGTTCCCGCTGCCCAGATGCTTGCGCCAGGGCCTCGTGCAGATAATTCACTTTGGTTTATTTTGCTATCTCTAATAGTACCCGAGATATCACCAGATATATATTGGATTTTTCCCTGACCCTGAGTGTCCGGCCAAATGAGACTGTGGTTTTCTCGGCCCCTGGTGGTCCGAGGTCGTTCCCGCTGCACAGATTCATGCGCCAGGGCCTCCTGCAGATAATTCACTTTCGTTTATTGCACTATCTCTATTAGCATCCGAGATATCACCAGATTTATATTGGATTTTCCCCTGACCCTGAGTGTCCGGCCCCATGAGACTGTGGTTTTCTCGGCCCCTGGTGGTCCGAGGTCGTTCCCGCTACCCAGATTCATGCGCCAGGGCCTCCTACAGACAATGCACTTTGATTTATTGCGCTATCTGTAATAGCACCCGAGATATCACCAGATATATATTGGATTTTTCCCTGACCCTGAGTGTCCGGCCCCATGAGACTGTGGTTTTCTCGGCCCCTGGTGGTCCGAGGTCGTTCCCGCTACCCAGATTCATGCGCCAGGGCCTCCTACAGACAATGCACTTTGATTTATTGCGCTATCTGTAATAGCACCCGAGATATCACCAGATATATATTGGATTTTTCCCTGACCCTGAGTTTCCGGCCCCATGAGACGGTGGTGTTCTCGGCCCCTGGTGGTACGAGTTCGTTCCCGCTGCACAGATTCATGCACCAGGGCCTCCTGCAGATAATTCACTTTGATTTATTGGGCTATCTCCAATAGCATCCGAGATATCACAAGGTATATATTGGATTTTTCCCTGACCCTGAGTTTCCGGCCCCATGAGACGGTGGTTTTCTCGGCACCTGGTGGTCCGAGGCCGGACCCGCTGCACAGATTCATGCGCCAGGGCGTTCTGCACATAATGCACTTTGATTTATTGCGCTATCTGTAATAGCACCCGAGATATCACCAGATATATATTGGATTTTCTCCTGACTCTGAGTGTCCGGCCCCGTGAGACAGTGGTTTTCTCGGCCCCTGGTTGTCCGAGGTCGATCCCGCTGCACAGGTTCATGCGCCAGGGCCTCCTGCAGATAATTCACTTTGGTTTATTGCGCTATCTCTAATAGCACCCGAGGAATCACCAGATATATATTGGATTTTTCCCTGACCCTGAGTGTCCGGCCCCATGAGATGGTGGTTTTCTCGGCCTCTGGTGGTCCGCGGTCGTCCCGCTGCACAGATTCATGCGCCAGGGCCTCCTACAGACAATGTACTTTGATTTATTGCGCTATCTGTAATAGCACCCGAGATATCACCAGATATATATTGGATTTTTCCCTGACCCTGAGTTTCCGGCCCCATGAGACGGTGGTTGTCTCGGCCCCTGGTGGTCCGAGGTCGATCCCGCTACCCAGATTCATGCGCCAGGGCCTCCTACAGACAATGCACTTTGATTTATTGCGCTGTCTGTAATAGCACCCGAGATATCACCAGATATATATTGGATTTTTCCCTGACCCTGAGTTTCCGGCCCCATGAGACGGTGGTGTTCTCGGCCCCTGGTGGTACGAGGTCGTTCCCGCTGCACAGATTCATGCGCCAGGGCCTCCTGCAGATAATTTACTCTGGTTTATTGCGCTATCTCTAATAGCACCCGAGATATCACCACATATATATTGGATTTTCCCCTGACCCTCAGAGTCCGGCCCCATGAGACGGTGGTTTTCTCGGCCCCTGGTGGTCCGAGGACGTTCCCGCTGCCCAGAATCATGCGCCAGGGCCTCCTACGGACAGTGCACTTTCATTTATTGCGCTATCTGTAATAGCACCCGAGATATCACCAGATATATATTGGATTTTTCCCTGACCCTGAGTGTCCGGCCCCATGAGACGGTGGTTTTCTCGGCCCCAGGTGGTCCGAGGTCGTTCCCGCTGCACAGATTTATGCGCCAGGGCCTCCTGCAGATAATTCACTTTGGTTTATTGCGCTATCTCTAATGGCACCCGAGATATCACCAGATATATATTGGATTTTCCCCTGACCCTGAGTGTCCGGCCCCATGAGACTGTGGTTTTCTCGGCTCCAGGTGGTCCGAGGTCGTTCCCGCTGCCCAGATTCATGCGCCAGGGCCTCCTGCAGATAATTCACTTTGGTTTATTGCGCTATCTCTAATAGCACCCGCGATATCACCAGATATATATTGGATTTTTTCCTGATCCTGAGTGTCCGGCCCCATGAGACGGTGGTTTTCTCGGCCCCTGGTGGTCCGAGGTCGTTCCCGCTGCACAGATTCATGCGCCAGGTCCTCCTGCAGATAATTCACTTTGGCTTATTGCGCTATCTCTAATGGCACCCGAGATATCACCAGATATATATTGGATTTTCCCCTGACCCTGAGTGTCCGGCCCCATGAGACTGTGGTTTTCTCGGCCCCAGGTGGTCCGAGGTCGTTCCCGCTGCACAAATTCATGCGCCAGGGCCACCTACAGACAATGCACTTTGATTTATTGCGCTATCTGTAATAGCACCCGAGATATCACCAGATATATATTGGATTTTTCCCTGACCCTGGGTGTCCGGCCCCATGAGACGGTGGTTGTCTCGGCCCATGGTGGTCCGAGGTCGTTCCCACTGCACAGATTCATGCGCTTGGGCCTCCTGCAGATAATTCACTTTGGTTTATTGGGCTATCTGTAATAACACCCGAGATATCACCAAATACATATTGGATTTTCCCCTGACCCTGAGTGTCCGGCCCCATGAGACGGTGGTTCTCTCGGCCCCTGGTGGTCCGAGCTCGTTCCCGCTGGCCAGATTCATCTGCCAGGGCCTCCTACAGACAATGCACTTTGATTTATTGCGCTACCTGTAATAGCACCCGAGATATCACCAGATATATATTGGATTTTCCCATGACCCTGAGTGTCCGGCCCCATGAGACTGTGGTTTTCTCGGCCCCTGGTGGTCCGAGGTCGTACCCGCTGCACAGATTCATGCGCTAGGGCCTCCTACAGACAATGCACTTTGATTTATTGCGCTATCTGTAATAGCACCCGAGAAAGCACCATATATATGCTGGATTTTTACATGACTTTGGGTGACGGACACCGAAAATCTGTAAGTTTCTCGGCCTCTGGAGGGCCGAGGTCGTTCCTGCTTCACAGATTCATGCGCCAGGGCCTCCTGCAGACAATGCACTTTGATTTATCGCGCTATCTGTAATAGAACTCGAGATATCACCAGATATATGCTGGATTTTTACATGAAATTGGGTGACGGTTACCGAAAATCTGTAATTTTTTCGAACCCTGGTGGTCCGATGTTGTTCCCACTGCCCAGATTCATGCGCCTGGGCCTCCTACAGACAATACACTTTGATTTATTGCGCTATCTGTAATAGCACCCGAGATTTCACCAGATATATATTGGATTTTTCCCTGACCCTGAGTGTCCGGCCCCATGAGACGGTGGTTTTCTCGGCCCCTGGTGGTGTGAGGTCGTTCCCGCTGCACAGATGCATGCGCTAGGGCCTCCGGCAGATAATTCACTTTGGTTTATTGCGCTATCTCTAATAGCACCCGAGATATCACCAGATATATGCTGGATTTTTACATGACTTTGGGTGACGGATACCGAAAATCTGTAGTTTTATCGGCCCCTGGTGGTCCGATGTCGTTCCTGCTGCACTGATTCATGCGCAAGGGCATCCTACGGACAATGCACTTTGATTTATTGCGCTATCTCTAATAGCACCCGAGATATCACCAGATATATGCTGGATTTTTACATGACCCTGAGTGTCCGGCCCCATGTGTCGGTGGTTTTCTCGTCCCCTGTTGGTCAGAGATCGTTCCCGCTGAACAGATTCATGTGCCAGGGCCTCCTACAGACAATGCACTTTGTTTTATTGCGCTATCTGTAATATCACCCGAGATATCACCAGATATATGCTGGATTTTTACATGACCCTGAGTGTCCGGCCCCATGTGTCGGTGGTTTTCTCGGCCCCTGTTGGTCAGAGGTCGTTCCCGCTGCACAGATTGATGCGCCAGGGCCTCCTACAGACAAAGCACTTTGATTTATCGCGCTATCTCTAATAGCACCCGAGATATCACCATATATATATTGGATTTTCCCCTGACCCTGAGTGTCCGGCCCCATGAGACTGTGGTTTTCTCGGCCTCAGGTGGTCCGAGGTCGTTCCCGCTGCACAAATTCATGCGCCAGGGCCACCTACAGACAATGCACTTTGATTTATTGCGCTATCTGTAATAGCACCCGAGATATCACCAGATATATATTGGATTTTTCCCTGACACTGGGTGTCCGGCCCCATGAGACGGTGGTTGTCTCGACCCATGGTGGTCCGAGCTCGTTCCCGCTGGCCAGATTCATGCGCCAGGGCCTCCTACAGACAATGCACTTTGATTTATTGCGCTATCTGTAATAGCACCCGAGATATCACTAGATATATATTGGATTTTCCCCTGACCATGCGTGTCCGGCCCCATGAGACTGTGGTTTTCTCGGCCCCAGGTGGTCCGAGGTCGTTCCCGCTGCACAAATTCATGCGCCAGGGCCACCTACAGACAATGCACTTTGATTTATTGCGCTATCTGTAATAACACCCGAGATATGACCAAATACATACTGGATTTTCCCCTGACCCTGAGTGTCCGGCCCCATGAGACGGTGGTTCTCTCGGCCCCTGGTGGTCCGAGCTCGTTCCCGCTGGCCAGATTCATGCGCCAGGGCCTCCTACAGACAATGCACTTTGATTTATTGCGCTACCTGTAATAGCACCCGAGATATCACCAGATATATATTGGATTTTCCCATGACCCTGAGTGTCCGGCCCCATGAGACTGTGGTTTTCTCGGCCCCTGGTGGTCCGAGGTCGTACCCGCTGCACAGATTCATGCGCTAGGGCCTCCTGCAGACAATGCACGTTGATTTAATGCGCTATCTGTAATAGCACCCGAGATATCACCAGATATATATTGGATTTTTCCCTGACACTGGGTGTCCGGCCCCATGAGACGGTGGTTGTCTCGACCCATGGTGGTCCGAGCTCGTTCCCGCTGGCCAGATTCATCCGCCAGGGCCTCCTACAGACAATGCACTTTGATTTATTGCGCTATCTGTAATAGCACCCGAGATTTCACCAGATATATATTGGATTTTTCCCTGACCCTGAGTGTCCGGCCCCATGAGACGGTGGTTTTCTCGGCCCCTGGTGGTGTGAGGTCGTTCCCGCTGCACAGATGCATGCGCTAGGGCCTCCGGCAGATAATTCACTTTGGTTTATTGCGCTATCTCTAATAGCACCCGAGATATCACCAGATATATGCTGGATTTTTACATGACTTTGGGTGACGGATACCGAAAATCTGTAGTTTTATCGGCCCCTGGTGGTCCGATGTCGTTCCTGCTGCACTGATTCATGCGCAAGGGCATCCTACGGACAATGCACTTTGATTTATTGCGCTATCTCTAATAGCACCCGAGATATCACCAGATATATGCTGGATTTTTACATGACCCTGAGTGTCCGGCCCCATGTGTCGGTGGTTTTCTCGTCCCCTGTTGGTCAGAGATCGTTCCCGCTGAACAGATTCATGCGCCAGGGCCTCCTACAGACAATGCACTTTGTTTTATTGCGCTATCTGTAATATCACCCGAGATATCACCAGATATATGCTGGATTTTTACATGACCCTGAGTGTCCGGCCCCATGTGTCGGTGGTTTTCTCGGCCCCTGTTGGTCAGAGGTCGTTCCCGCTGCACAGATTGATGCGCCAGGGCCTCCTACAGACAAAGCACTTTGATTTATCGCGCTATCTCTAATAGCACCCGAGATATCACCATATATGTATTGGATTTTCCCCTGACCCTGAGTGTCCGGCCCCATGAGACTGTGGTTTTCTCGGCCTCAGGTGGTCCGAGGTCGTTCCCGCTGCACAAATTCATGCGCCAGGGCCACCTACAGACAATGCACTTTGATTTATTGCGCTATCTGTAATAGCACCCGAGATATCACCAGATATATATTGGATTTTTCCCTGACACTGGGTGTCCGGCCCCATGAGACGGTGGTTGTCTCGACCCATGGTGGTCCGAGCTCGTTCCCGCTGGCCAGATTCATGCGCCAGGGCCTCCTACAGACAATGCACTTTGATTTATTGCGCTATCTGTAATAGCACCCGAGATATCACTAGATATATATTGGATTTTCCCCTGACCCTGCGTGTCCGGCCCCATGAGACTGTGGTTTTCTCGGCCCCAGGTGGTCCGAGGTCGTTCCCGCTGCACAAATTCATGCGCCAGGGCCACCTACAGACAATGCACTTTGATTTATTGCGCTATCTGTAATAACACCCGAGATATGACCAAATACATACTGGATTTTCCCCTGACCCTGAGTGTCCGGCCCCATGAGACGGTGGTTCTCTCGGCCCCTGGTGGTCCGAGCTCGTTCCCGCTGGCCAGATTCATGCGCCAGGGCCTCCTACAGACAATGCACTTTGATTTATTGCGCTACCTGTAATAGCACCCGAGATATCACCAGATATATATTGGATTTTCCCATGACCCTGAGTGTCCGGCCCCATGAGACTGTGGTTTTCTCGGCCCCTGGTGGTCCGAGGTCGTACCCGCTGCACAGATTCATGCGCTAGGGCCTCCTACAGACAATGCACGTTGATTTAATGCGCTATCTGTAATAGCACCCGAGATATCACCAGATATATATTGGATTTTTCCCTGACACTGGGTGTCCGGCCCCATGAGACGGTGGTTGTCTCGACCCATGGTGGTCCGAGCTCGTTCCCGCTGGCCAGATTCATGCGCCAGGGCCTCCTACAGACAATGCACTTTGATTTATTGCGCTATCTGTAATAGCACCCGAGATATCACCAGATATATATTGGATTTTTCCCTGACCCTGAGTTTCCGGCCCCATGAGACGGTGGTTGTCTCGGCCCCTGGTGGTCCGAGGTCGTTCCCGCTGCACAGATTCATGCGCCAGGGCCTCCTGCAGATAATTCACTTTGGTTTATTGCGCTATCTCTAATAGCACCCGAGATATCACCAGATATATATTGGATTTTCCCCTGACCCAGAGTGTCCGGCCCCATGTGACGGTGGTTTTCTCGGCCCCTGGCGGTCCGACGTCGTTCCCGCTGCACAGATTCATGTGCCAGGGCCTTCTACAGACAATGCACTTTGATTTATTGCGCTATCTGTAATAGCACCCGAGATATCACCAGGTATATATTGGATTTTTCCCTGACCCTGAATGCCCGGCCCCATGAGACGGTGGTTTTCTCGGCGCCTGGTGGTCCGAGGTCGTTCCCGCTGCCCAGATTCATGCGCCAGAGCCTCCTACAGACAATGCACTTTGATTTATTGCGCTATCTGTAATAGCACCCGAGATATCACCAGATATATATTGGATTTATCCCTGACCCTGAGTGTCCGGCCCCATGAGACGGTGGTTTTCTCGGCCCCTGGTGGTCCGAGGTTGTTCCCGCTGCACAGATTCATGCACCAGGGCCTCCTGCAGATAATTCACTTTGGTTTACGGCGCTATATCTAATAGCACCCGAGATATCACCAGATATATATTGAATTTTCCCCTGACCCTGAGTATCCGACCCCATGAGACGGTGGTTTTCTCGGCCCCTGGTGGTCCGAGGACGTTGCCGCTGCACAGATTCATGCGCCAGGGACTCCTACAGACAATGCACTTTCATTTATTGCGCTGTCTGTAACAGCACTCGAGATATCAGCAGATATATATTTGATTTTTCCCTGACCCTGAGTGTCCGGCCCCATGAGACGGTGGTTTTCGCGGCCCCTGGTCGACCGAGGTCGTTCCCGCTGCACAGATGCATGCGCCAGGGCCTCCTGCAGATAATTCTCTTTGGTTTATTGCGCTATCTGTAATAGCACCCGAGATATCACCAGATATATATTGGATTTTTCCCTGACCCTGAGTGTCCGGCCCCACGAGACGGTGGTTTTCTCGGCCCCTGGTGGTCCGAGGTCGTTCCCGCTGCACAGATTCATGCGCCAGGGCCTCCTGCAGATAATTCACTTTGGTTTATTGCGCTATCTCCTATAGCACCCGAGATATCACCAGATATATATTGGATTTTTCCCTGACCCTGAGTGCCCGGCCCCATGAGACGGTGGTTTTCTCGGCCCCTGGTGGTCCGAGGTCGTTCCCGCTGCCCAGATTTATGCGCAGGGGCCTCCTACGGACAATGCACTTTGATTTATTGCGCTATCTGTAATAGCACCCGAGATATCACCAGATATATATTGGATTTTTCCCTGACCCTGAGTGTCCGGCCCCATGAGACGGTGGTTTTCTCGGCCCCTGGTGGTCCGAGGTCGTTCCCGCTGCACAGATTCATGCGCCAGGGCCACCTGCAGATAATTCACTTTGGTTTATTGCGCTATCTCTAATAGCACCCGAGATATCACCAGATATATATTGGATTTTTCCCTGACCCTGAGTGTCCGGCCCTATGAGACGGTGGTTTTCTCGGCCCCTGGTGGTCCGAGGTCGTTCCCGCTGCACAGATTCATGCGCCAGGGCCTCCTACAGACAATGAACTTTGATTTATTGCGCTATCTGTAATAGCACCCGAGATATCACCAGATATATATTGGATTTTTCCCTGACCCTGAGTGTCCGGCCCCATGAGACGGTGGTTTTCTCGGCCCCTGCTGGTTCGAGGTCGTTCCCGCTGCACAGATTCATGCGCCAGGGCCTCCTGCAGATAATTCACCTTGACTTGTTGCGCTATCTCTAATAGAACCCGAGATATCACCAGATATAAATTGGATTTTCCCCTGACCCTGAGTGTCCGGCCCCATGAGACTGTGGTTTTTTCGGCCCCTGGTGGTCCGAGGTTGTTCCCGCTGCGCAGATTCATGCGCCAGGGCCTCCTGCAGATAATTCACCTTCGCTTATTGCGCTATCTCTAATAGCACCCGAGATATCACCAGATATATATTGGATTTTGCCCTGACCCTGAGTGTCCGGCCCCATGGGACGTTGTTTTTCTCGGCCCCTGGTGGTCCGAGGTCGTTCCCGCTGCACAGATTTATGCGCAGGGGCCTCCTACGGACAATGCACTTTGATTTATTGCGCTATCTGTAATAGCACCCGAGATATCTCCAGATATATATTGGATTTTCTCCTGACCCTGAGTGTCCGGCCCCATGAGACTGTGGTTTTCTCGGCCCCTGGTGGTCCGAGGTCGTTCCCGCTGCCTAGATTCATGCGCCAGGGCCTACTACAGACAATGCACTTTGTTTTATTGGGCTATCTGTAATAGCACCCGAGATATTACCAGATATATATTGGATTTTTCCCTGACCCTGAGTGACCGGCCCCATGAGACGGTGGTTTTCTCGGCCCCTGGTGGTCCGAGGTCGTTCCCGCTGCACAGATTCATGCGCCAGGATCTCCTACCGGCAATGCACTTTGATTTATTGGGCTATCTGTAATAGCACCCGAGATATCACCAGATATATATTGGATTTTTCCCTGACCCTGAGTGTCCGGCCCCATGAGACGGTGGTTTTCTCGGCCCCTGGTGGTCCGAGGTCGTTCCCGCTGCCCAGATTTATGCGCAGGGGCCTCCTACGGACAATGCACTTTGATTTATTGCGCTATCTCTAATAGCACCCGAGATATCACCAGATATATATTGGATTTTTCCCTGACCCTGAGTGTCCGGCCCCATGAGACGGTGGTTTTCTCGGCCCCTGGTGGTACGAGGTCGTTCCCGCTGCCCAGATTTATGCGCAGGGGCCTCCTACGGACAATGCACTTTGATTTATTGCGCTATCTGTAATAGCACCCGAGATATCACCAGATATATATTGGATTTTTCCCTGACCCTGAGTGTCCGGCCCAATGAGACGGTGGTTTCCTCGGCCCCTGGTGGTTCGAGGTCGTTCCCGCTGCACAGATTCATGCGCTAGGGCCTCCTGCAGATAATTCACCTTGGCTTATTGCGCTATCTCTAATAGAACCCGAGATATCACCAGATATAAATTGGATTTTCCCCTGACCCTGAGTGTCCGGCCCCATGAGACTGTGGTTTTCTCGGCCCCTGGTGGTCCGAGGTCGTTCCCGCTTCACAGATGCATGCGACAGGGCCTCCTGCAGATAATTCACTTTGGTTTATTGCGCTATCTCTAATAGCACCCGAGATATCACCAGATATATATTGGATTTTCCCCTGACCCTGAGTGTCCGGCCTCATGAGACGGTGGTTTCCACGGCCCCTGGTGGTCCGAGGTCGTTCCCGCTGCCCAGATTCATGCGCCAGGGCCTCCTACAGACAATGCACATTGGTTTATTGCGGTATCTGTAATAGGACCCGAGAAATCACCAGATATATATCGGATTTTTCCCCGACCCACAGTGTTCAGCCCCATGAGACGGTGGTTCTCTCGGCCCCTGGTGGTCCGAGGTCGTTCCCGCTGCACAGATTCATTCGCCAGTGCCGCCTACAGACAATGCACATTGATTTATCGCGCTATCTCTAACAGCACCCGACATATCACCAGATATATATTTTATTTTTCCTGACCCTGACAGTCCGGCCCCATGAGACGGTAGTTTTCACGGCCCCTGATGGTCCGAGGTCCTTCCGTCTGCAAAGATTCATGCGCCAGGGCCTCCAGCAGATAATTCACTTTGATTTATTGCGCTATCTCTAATAGCTCCCGAGATGTCACCAGATGTATATTGGATTTTCCGCTGACCCTGACAGTCCGGCCCCATGAGACGGTAGTTTTCTCGGCCCCTGGTGGTCCGAGGTCCTTCCGTCTGCAAAGATTCATGCGCCAGGGCCTCCTGCAGATAATTCACTTTGGATTATTGCGCTATCTCTAATAGCACCCGAGATATCACCAGATATATATTGGATTTTCCGCTGACCCTGACAGTCCGGCCCCATGAGACGGTAGTTTTCTCGGCCCCTGGTGGTCCGAGGTCCTTCCGTCTGCAAAGATTCATGCGCCAGGGCCTCCAGCAGATAATTCACTTTGATTTATTGCGCTATCTCTAATAGCTCCCGAGATGTCACCAGATGTATATTGGATTTTTCCCCAACCGTGAGTGTCCGGCCCCATGAGACGGTGGTTTTCGCGGCCCCTGGTGGACCGAGGTCGTTCCCGCTGCACAGATTCATGCGCCAGGGCCTCCTGCAGACAATGCACTTTGATTTATTGCGCTATCTGTAATAGCACCCGAGATATCTCCAGATATATATTGGATTTTTCCCCGACCGTGAGTGTCAGGCCCCATGAGACGGCGGTTTTCTCGGCCCCTGGTGGTCCGAGGTCGTTCCCGCTGCACAGATTCATGCGCCAGGGCCTCCAACAGACAATGCACTTTGGTTTATTGCGCTATCTCTAATAGCACCCGAGATGTGACCAGATATATGCTGGATTTTTACATGACCTTGGGTGACGGATTCCGAATATCTGAAATTTTCTCGGTCCCTGGTGGTCCGAGGTCGTTCCCGCTGCACAGGTGTATGCGCCAGGGCCTCCTGCAGATAATTCAGGTTGGTTTATTGCGCTATCTGTAATAGCACCCGAGATATCACCGGATATATATTGGATTCTCCCCTGACCCTGAGTGTCCGGCCCCATGAGGCGGTGGTTTTCTCGGCCCCTGGTGGTCCGAGGTCGTTCCGGCAGCCCAGGTTAATGCGCCAGGACCTCCTACAGACAATGCACATTGATTTATGGCGCTATATCTAATAGCACCCGAGATATCACCGGATATATATTAGATTTTCCCCTGACCCTGAGTGTCTGGCCCCATGAGACGGTGGTTTTCTCGGCCCCTGGTGGTCCAAGGTCGTTCCCGCTGCCCAGATTCATGCACCAGGGCCTCCTACAGAAAATGCACTTTGAATTATTGCACTATCTGTAATAGCACCCGAGAAAGCTCCATATATATGCTGGATTTTTACATGACTTTGGGTGACGGATACCGAAAATCTGTAATTTTCTCGGCCCCTGGTGGTCCGAGGTCCGTCCGTCTGCACACATTCATCCGCCAGGGCCTCCAGCAGATAAATCACTTTGATTTATTGCACTATCTGTAACAGCACCCGAGATATCACCATATATATATTGGATTTTCCCCTGACCCTGAGTGTCCGGCCCCATGAGACGGTGGTTTTCTCAACCCCTGGGGGTCCGAGGTCGTTCCCGCTGCACAGATTCATGCGCCAGGGCCACCTGCAGATAATTCACTTTGATTTATTGCGCTATCTGTAATAGCACCCGAGATATCACCAGATATATATTGGATTTTTCCTTGACCCTGACAGTCCTGCCACATGTGTCGATGGTTTTCTCGGTCTCTCGTGGTCCGAGGTCGATCCCGCTGCACCGATTCATGCGCCAGGCCCCCCTGCAGATAATTAACTTTGATTTATTGCGCTATCTCTAATTGCACCCGAGATATCACCAGATATATATTGGATTTTTCCCTGAACCCGAGTGTCCGGCCCCATGAGACGGTAGTTTTCTCGGCCCCTGGTGGTCCGAGGTCGTTCCCGCTGCACAGATTCATGCGCCAGAGTCTCCTACAGACAATGCACTTTGATTTCTTGCGCTATCTGTAATAGCACCCGAGATATCACTAGATATATATTTTATTTTCCCCTGACACTGAGTGTCGGGCCCCATGTGACGGTGGTTTTCTCGGCCCCTGGTGGTCCGAGGTCGTTCCCGCTGCACCGATTCATGCGCCAGTGCCTGCTGCAGATAATTCACGTTGGATTATTGCGCTATCTCTAATAGCACCCGAGATATCACCAGATGTATATTGGATTTTTCCTTGACCCTGACAGTCCCGCCACATGTGTCGATGGTTTTCTCGGTCCCTCGTGGTCCGAGGTCGATCCCGCTGCACAGATTCATGCGCCAGGCCCCCCTGCAGATAACTAACTTTGATTTATTGCGCTATCTCTAATAGCACCCGAGATGTCACCAGATATATATTGGATTTTTCTTTGACCCTGAGTGTCCGGCCCCATGAGACGGTAGTTTTCTCGGCCCCTGGTGGTCCGAGGTCGTTCCCGCTGCACAGATTCATGCGCCAGGGCCTCCTGCAGACAATGCACTTTGATTTATTGCGCTATCTGTAATAGCACCCGAGATATCACCAGATATATATTGGATTTTTCCCTGACCCTGAGTGTCCGGCCCCATGAGACGGTGGTTTTCTCGGCCCCTGTGGTTCGAGGTCGTTCCCGCTGCACAGATTCATGCGCCAGGGCCTCCTACAGACAATACACTTTGACTTATTGCGCTATCTATTATAGCACCCGAGATATCACCAGATATATATTGGATTTTTCTTTGACCCTAAGTGTCCGGCCCCATGAGACGGTAGTTTTCTCGGCCCCTGGTGGTCCGAGGTCGTTCCCGCAGCACAGTTTCATGCGCGAGGGCCTCCTACAGACAATGCACTTTGATTTATTGGGCTATCTGTAATAGCACCCGAGATATCACCAGATATATATTGGATTTTTCCTTGACCCTGAGTGTCCGACCCCATGAGACGGTGGTTTTCTCGGCCCCTGGTTGTCCGAGGTCGTTCCCGCAGCACAGATTCATGCGCGAGGGCCTCCTACAGACAATGCACTTTGATTTATTGCGCAATCTGTAAGAGCACGAGAGATATCACCAGATATATATTGAATTTTCCCCGACCCTGAGGGTCCGGCCCCAAGTGTCGGTGGTTTTCTCGGCCCCTGGTGGTCCGAGGTCGTTCCCGCTGCACAGATTCATGCGCCAGGGCTTCCTGCAGACAATGCACTTTGGTTTATTGCGCTATCTCTAATAGCACCCGAGATATCACCAGATATATATTGGATTTTTCCCTGACCCTGAGTGTCCGGCCCCATGAGACGGTGGTTTTCTTGGAACCTGGTGGTCCGAGGTCACTCCCGCTGCACAGATGCATGCGCCAGGGCCTCGTGCAGATAATTCCCTTTGATTTATTGCGCTATCTCTAATAGCACCCGAGATATCACCAGATATATATTGGATTTTCCCCTGACCCTGAGTGTCCGGCCCCGTGAGACGGTGGTTTTCTCGGCCCCTGGAGGTCCGACGTCGTTCCCGCTGCCCAGATGCTTGCGCCAGGGCCTCGTGCAGATAATTCACTTTGGTTTATTTTGCTATCTCTAATAGTACCCGAGATATCACCAGATATATATTGGATTTTTCCCTGACCCTGAGTGTCCGGCCAAATGAGACTGTGGTTTTCTCGGCCCCTGGTGGTCCGAGGTCGTTCCCGCTGCACAGATTCATGCGCCAGGGCCTCCTGCAGATAATTCACTTTGGTTTATTGCACTATCTCTATTAGCATCCGAGATATCACCAGATTTATATTGGATTTTCCCCTGACCCTGAGTGTCCGGCCCCATGAGACTGTGGTTTTCTCGGCCCCTGGTGGTCCGAGGTCGTTCCCGCTACCCAGATTCATGCGCCAGGGCCTCCTACAGACAATGCACTTTGATTTATTGCGCTATCTGTAATAGCACCCGAGATATCACCAGATATATATTGGATTTTTCCCTGACCCTGAGTGTCCGGCCCCATGAGACTGTGGTTTTCTCGGCCCCTGGTGGTCCGAGGTCGTTCCCGCTACCCAGATTCATGCGCCAGGGCCTCCTACAGACAATGCACTTTGATTTATTGCGCTATCTGTAATAGCACCCGAGATATCACCAGATATATATTGGATTTTTCCCTGACCCTGAGTTTCCGGCCCCATGAGACGGTGGTGTTCTCGGCCCCTGGTGGTACGAGTTCGTTCCCGCTGCACAGATTCATGCACCAGGGCCTCCTGCAGATAATTCACTTTGATTTATTGGGCTATCTCCAATAGCACCCGAGATATCACAAGGTATATATTGGATTTTTCCCTGACCCTGAGTTTCCGGCCCCATGAGACGGTGGTTTTCTCGGCACCTGGTGGTCCGAGGCCGGACCCGCTGCACAGATTCATGCGCCAGGGCGTTCTGCACATAATGCACTTTGATTTATTGCGCTATCTGTAATAGCACCCGAGATATCACCAGATATATATTGGATTTTCTCCTGACTCTGAGTGTCCGGCCCCGTGAGACAGTGGTTTTCTCGGCCCCTGGTTGTCCGAGGTCGTTCCCGCTGCACAGGTTCATGCGCCAGGGCCTCCTGCAGATAATTCACTTTGGTTTATTGCGCTATCTCTAATAGCACCCGAGAAATCACCAGATATATATTGGATTTTTCCCTGACCCTGAGTGTCCGGCCCCATGAGATGGTGGTTTTCTCGGCCTCTGGTGGTCCGAGGTCGTCCCGCTGCACAGATTCATGCGCCAGGGCCTCCTACAGACAATGTACTTTGATTTATTGCGCTATCTGTAATAGCACCCGAGATATCACCAGATATATATTGGATTTTTCCCTGACCCTGAGTATCCGGCCCCATGAGACGGTGGTTGTCTCGGCCCCTGGTGGTCCGAGGTCGATCCCGCTACCCAGATTCATGCGCCAGGGCCTCCTACAGACAATGCACTTTGATTTATTGCGCTGTCTGTAATAGCACCCGAGATATCACCAGATATATATTGGATTTTTCCCTGACCCTGAGTATCCGGCCCCATGAGACGGTGGTGTTCTCGGCCCCTGGTGGTACGAGGTCGTTCCCGCTGCACAGATTCATGCGCCAGGGCCTCCTGCAGATAATTTACTCTGGTTTATTGCGCTATCTCTAATAGCACCCGAGATATCACCAGATATATATTGGATTTTTTCCTGACCCTGAGTGACCGGCCCCATGAGACGGTGGTTTTCTCGGCCCCTGGTGGTCCGAGGTCGATCCCGCTGCACAGATTCATGTGCCAGGGCCTCCTGCAGATAATTCACTTTGGTTTATTGCGCTATCTGTAATAACACCCGAGATATCACCAGATATATATTGGATTTTTCCCTGACCCTGAGTGTCCGGCCCCATGAGACTGTGGTTTTCTCGGCCCCTGGTGGTCCGAGGTCGTTCCCGCTGTCCAGATTCATGCGCCAGGTCCTCCTACAGACAATGCACTTTGATTTATTGCGCTATCTGTAATAGCACCCGAGAAAGCACCATATATATGCTTGATTTTTACATGACTCAGGGTGACGGATACCGAAAATCTGTTATTTTCTCGGCCCCTGGTGGTCCGAGGTCGTTCCCGCTGCCCAGATTCATGCGCCAGGTCCTCCTACAGAAAATGCACTTTGATTGATTGCGCTATCTGTAATAGCACCCGAGAAAGCACCATATATATGCTTGATTTTTACATGACTCAGGGTGACGGATTCCGAATATCTGTAATTTTCTCGGCCTCTGGTGGTCCGAGGTAGTTCCTGCGGCATAGATTCATTCGCCAGTGCCACCTACAGACAATGCACTTTGATTTATTGCGCTATCTCTAATAGCACCCGAGGTATCATCAGATACATCATGGGTTTTTACATGACCTTGGGATTGCGGCCCCATGTGTCGTTGGTTTTCTCGGCCCCTGGTGGTCCGAGGTCGTTCCCGCTGCACAGATTCATGTGCCAGGGCCTCCTGCAGATAAGTCACTTTGGTTTATTGCGCTATCTCTAATAGCACCCGAGATATCACCAGATATATATAGGATTTTTCCCAGACCCTGACAGTCCGGCCCCATGAGAGGGTGATTTTCTCGGCCCCTGGTGGTCCGGGGTCGTTGCCGCTGCACAGATTCATGCGACAGGGCCTCCCGCAGACAATTCACTTCGGTTTATTGCGCTATCTCTAATAGCACCCGATATATCACCAGATATATATTGGATTTTTCCCTGACCCTGAGTGTCCGGCCCCATGAGACGGTGGTTTTCTCGGCCCCTGGTGGTCCGAGGTCGTTCCCGCTGCACAGATTCATGCGCCAGGGCCTCCTGCAGATAATTCACTTTGGTTTAGTGCGCTATCTTTAGGAGCACCCGAGATATCACCAGAAATATATTGGATTTTTCTCTGACCCTGAGTGTCCGACCCCATGAGACTGTGGTTTTTTCGGCCCCTGGTGGTCCGACGTCGTTCCCGCTGCACAGATTCATGCGCCAGGGCCTCCTACAGACAATTCACTTTGGTTTATTGCGCTATCTTTAATAGCACCCGAGATATCACCAGATATATATTGGATTTTTCCCTGACCCTGAGTGCCCGGCCCCATGAGACGGTGGTTTTCTCGGCCCCTGGTGGTCCGAGGTCGTTCCCGCTGCACAGATTCATGCTGCAGGGACTCCTGCAGATAATTCACTTTGGTTTATTGCGCTATCTCTAATAGCACGCGAGATATCACCAGATATATATTGGATTTTCCCCTGACCCTGAGTGTCCGGCCCCATGAGACTGTGGTTTTCTCGGCCCCTGGTGGTCCGAGGTCGTTCCCGCTGCACAGATTCATGCGCCAGGGCCTCCTAAAGATAATTCACTTTGGTTTATTGCCCTAACTCTAATAGCACCCGAGATATCACCAGATATATATTGGATTTTTCCCTGACCCTGAGTGTCCGGCCCCATGTGACGGTGGTTTTCTCGGCCCCTGGTGGTCCGAGGTCGTTCCCGCTGCACAGATTCATGCGCCAGGGCCGCCCGCAGACAAAGCACTTTGATTTATCGCTCTATCTCTAATAGCACCCGAGATATCACCAGATATATATTGGATTTTCCCCTGACCCTGAGTGTCCGGCCCCATGAGACGGTGGTTTTCTCGGCCCCTGGTGGTCCGAGGTCGTTCCCGCTGCACAGATTCATGCTCCAGGGCCTCCTGCAGATAATTCACTTTGGTTTATTGCGCTATCTCTAATAGCACCCGAGATATCACCAGATATATATTGGATTTTCCACTGACCCTAAGTGTCCGGCCCCATGAGACTGTGGTTTTCTCGGCCCCTGGTGGTCCGAGGTCGTTCCCGCTGCCCAGATTCATGCGCCAGGGCCTCCTACAGACAATGCACTTTCATTTATATGCGCTATCTGTAATAGCACCCGAGAAAGCTCCATATATATGCTGGATTTTTACATGACTTTGGGTGACGGATACCGAAAATCTGTAATTTTATCGGCCCCTGGTTTTCCGAGGTCGTTCCCGCTGCACGGATTCATGCGCCAGGGCCTCCTACGGACAATGCAATTTGATTTATTGCGCTATCTGTTATAGCATCCGAGATATCACCAGATATATATTGGATTTTCCCCTGATCCTGAGTGCCGGCCCCTTGAGACTGTGGTTTTCTCGGCCCCTGGTGGTCCGAGGTCGTTCCCGCTGCACAGATTCATGAGCCAGGGCCTCCTACAGATAATTCACTTTGGTTTATTGAGCTATCTGTAATAGCACCCGAGATATCACCAGATATATATTGGATTTTCCCCTGACCCTGAGTGTCCGGCCCCATGAGACTGTGGTCTTCTCGGCCCCTGGTGGTCCGAGGTCGTTCCCGCTGCACAGATTCATGCGCCAGGGCCTCCTAAAGATAATTCACTTTGGTTTATTGAGCTATCTCTAATAGCACCCGAGATATCACCAGATATATATTGGATTTTCCACTGACCCTAAGTGTCCGGCCCCATGAGACGGTGGTTTTCTCGGCCCCTGGTGGTCCGAGGTCGATCCCGCTACACAGATTCATGCGCCAGGGCCCCCTGCAGATAATTCACTTTGATTTATTGCGCTATCTCTAATAGCACCCGAGATATCACCAGATGTATGCTGCATTTTTACATGACCTTGGGTGACGGATTCCGAATATCTGTAATTTTCTCGGCGCCTGGTGGTCCGAGGTCGTTCCTGCTGCACAGATTCATTCGCCAGTGTCTCCTACAGACAATGCACTTTGATTTATTGCGCTATCTCTAATAGCACCCGAGAAAGCTCCATATATATGCTGGATTTTTACATGACTTTGGGTGACGGATACCGAAAATCTGTAATTTTCTCGGCCCCTGGTGGTCCAATGTCGTTCCTGCTGCACAGATGCATGCGCTAGGGCCTCCTACGGACAATGCACTTTGATTTATTGCGCTATCTGTTATAGCACCCGAGATATCACCAGATATATATTGGATTTTTCCCCGACCCTGAGTGTCCGGCCCCATGAGACGGTGGTTTTCTCGGCCCCTGGTGGTCCGAGGTCGTTCCCGCTGCACAGATTCATGCGCCAGGGCCCCCTGCTGATAATGCACTTTGATTTATTGCGCTATCTATTATAGCACCCGAGATATCACCAGATATATATTGGATTTTCCCTTACCCTGAGTGTCCGGCCCCATGAGACGGTGGTTTTCTCGGCCCCTGGTGGTCCGAGGTCGTACCCGCTGCACAGGTACATGCGCCAGGGCATCCCGCAGACAAAGCACTTTTATTTATCGCGCTATCTCTAATAGCACCTGAGATACCTCCTGATATATACTGGATTTTCCCCTGACCCTGAGTGTCCGGCCACATAAGATGGTGGTTTTCTCGGCCCCTGGTGATCCGAGGTCGTTCCCGCTGCACAGAATCATGCTCCAGGGCTTCCTGTAGACAATGCACTTTGATTTACCGCGCTATCTCTAATAGCACCCGAGATATCACCAGATATATATTTGATTTTTCCCTGACCCTGAGTGTCCGGCTCCATGAGACGGTGGTTTTCTCGGCCCCTGGTGATCCGAGGCCGATCCCGCTGCACAGATTCATGCGCTAGGGCCTCCTGCAGACAATGCACTTTGATATATCGCGCTATCTCTAATAGCACCCGAGATATCATCAGATACATCCTGGATTTTTACATGACCTTGGGTGTCCGGCACAATGTGTCGGTGGTTTTCTCGGCCCCCGGTGGTCCGAGGTCGTTCCCGCTGCACAGATTCCTGCGCCAGGGCCCCCTGCAGATATTTCAGTTTGGTTTAGTGCGCTATCTGTAATAGCACCCAAGATATCACCAGATATATATTGGATTTTTCCCTGACCCTGCGTGTCCGGCCCCATGAGACTTTGCATTTCTCGGCGCCTGGTGGTCCGAGGTCGTTCCCGCTGCACAGATTCATGCGCCAGGGCCCCCTGCTGATAATGCACTATGATTTATCGCGCTATCTATTATAGCACCCGAGATATCACCAGATATATATTAGATTTTTCCCTGACCCTGAGTGTCCGACCCTATGAGACGGTGGTTTTCGCGGCCCCTGGTGGTCCGAGGTCGTTACCGCTGCACAGATTCATGCGCCAGGGCCTCCTGCAGACAATGCACTTTGGTTTATTGCGCTATCTGTAATAGCACCCGAGATATCACCAGATATATATTGGATTTTTCCCTGACCCTGAGTGTCCGACCCCATGAGACGGTGGTTTTCTCGGCCCCTGGTGGTCCGAGGTCGTTCCCGCAACACAGATTCATGCGCCAGGGCCTCCTGCAGACAATGCACTTTGATTTATCGCGCTATCTCTAATAGCACCCGAGATATCACCAGATATATATTGGATTTTTCCCTGACCCTGAGTGTCCGGCCCCATGAGACCTCGGGCCACCAGGGGCCGAGAAAACCACCGTCTCATGTGGCCGGACACTCAGGGTCAGGGGAAAATCCAGTATATATCAGGTGGTATCTCGGGTGCTATTAGAGATAGCGCAATAAATTAAAGTGCATTATCTGTAGGAGGCCCTGGCGCATGAATCTGTGCAGCGGCAACGACCTCGGACCACCAGGGGCCGGGAAAACCACCGACACATGGTGCCGGACACCCAAGGTCATGTAAAAATCCAGGATGTATCTGATGATATCTCGGGTGCTATTAGAGATAGCGCAATAAATTAAAGTGCATTATCTGTAAGAGGCCCTGGCGCATGAATCTGTACAGCAGGAACGACATCGGACCACCAGGAGCCGAGAAAATTACAGATTTTCTGTACCCGTCACCCAATGTCATGTAAAAATCGAGCATATATCTGGTGATATCTCGGGTTCTATTACAGATAGCGCAATAAATCAAAGTGCATTGTCTCTAGGAGGCCCTGGCGCATGAATCTGTGCAGCGGGAACGACGTCCTACCACCAGGGTCCGAGAAAACCACCGTCTCATGGGGCCGGACACTCAGAGTCAGGGGAAAATCCAATATATATCTGGTGATATCTCGGGTTCTATTACAGATAGCGCGATAAATCAAAGTGCGTTGTCTGCCGGAGGCCCTGGCGCATCAATCTGTGCAGCGGGATCTACCTCGGATCACTAGGGGTCGAGAAAACCACCGACACATGGGGCCGGACACTCAGGGTCAGGCAAAAATCCAATATATATCTGGTGATATCTCGGGTGCTATTAGAGATAGCGCAATAAATCAAAGTGCATTGTCCGTATGAGGCCCTTGCGCATGCATCTGTACAGCAGGAACGACATCGTACCACCAGGAGCCGAGAAAATTACAGATTTTCTGTACCCGTCACCCAATGTCATGTAAAAATCCAGCATATATCTGGTGATATCTCGGGTTCTATTACAGATAGCGCAATAAACCAAAGTGAATTATCTGCAGGAGGCCCTGGCGCATGAATCTGTGCAGCGGGAACGACCTCGTACCACCAGGTGCCCATGAATCCACCGTCTCATGGGGCCGGACACGCAGGGTCAGGGAAAAATCCAATATATATCTGGTGATATCTCGGGTGCTCTTACAGATAGCGCACTAAACCAAAGTGAATTATCTGCAGGGGGCCCTGGCCCATGAATCTGTGCTGCGAAAACGACCTCGGACCACCAGGGGCCGAGAAAACCACCGACACATGGTGCCGGTCACCCAAGGTCATGTAAAAATCCAGGATAGATCTGATGATATCTCGGGTGCTATTAGAGATAGCGCGATAAATTAAAGTGCATTGTCTGCATAAGGCCCTTGCGCATGAATCTGTGCAGCAGCAACGACCTCGGCCCTCCAGGGGCCGAGAAACTTACAGATTTTCGGTATCCGTCACCCAAAGTCATGTAAAAATCTTGCATATATATGGTGCTTTCTCGGGTGCTATTACAGATAGCGCAATAAATCAAAGTGCATTGTCTGCAGGAGGCCCTAGCGCATGAATCTGTGAAGCAGGAACGACCTCGGACCACCAGGGGCCGAGAAAACCACAGTCTCATGGGGCCGGACACTCAGGGTCAGGGGAAAATACAATCTATATCTGGTGATATCTTGGGTGCTATTAGAGATAGCGCAATAAATCCAAGTGCATTGTCTGTAGGAGGCCCTGGCGCATGAATCTGTGCAGCGGGAACGACCTCGGACCACCAGGGCCCGAGAAAACCACCGTCTCATGGGGCCGGACACTCAGAGTCTGGGAAAAATCCAATATATATCTGGTGATATCTCGGGTGCTGTTAGAGATAGCGCAATAAATCAAAGTGCATTGTCTGTAGGAGGCCCCGGCGCATGAATCTGTGCGCCGGGAACGACCTCGAACCACCAGGGGCCGAGAAAACCGCAGTCACATGGGGCCGGACACTCAGGGTCAGGGGAAAATCCAATATATATCTGGTGATATCTCGGGTGCTATTAGAGATAGCTCAATAATCCAAAGTGAATTATCTGCAGGAGGCCCTGGAGCATGAATCTGTGCAGCAGCAACGACCTCGGCACTCCAGGGGCCGAGAAACTTACAGATTTTCGGTATCCGTCACCCAAAGTCATGTAAAAATCTTGCATATATGTGGTACTTTCTCGGGTGCTATTACAGATAGCGCAATAAATCAAAGTGCATTGTCTGCAGGAGGCCCTGGCGCATGAACCTGTGCAGCGGGAACGATCTCGGACCACCAGGGGCCGAGAAAACCACCGTCTCATGGGGCCTGACACTCAGGGTCAGGGGAAAATACAATCTATATCTGGTGATATCTTGGGTGCTATTAGAGATAGCGCAATAAATCCAAGTGCATTGTCTGTAGGAGGCCCTGGCGCATGAATCTGTGCAGCGGGAACGACCTCGGACCACCAGGGCCCGAGAAAACCACCGTCTCATGGGGCCGGACACTCAGAGTCTGGGAAAAATCCAATATATATCTGGTGATATCTCGGGTGCTGTTAGAGATAGCGCAATAAATCACAGTGCATTGTCTGTAGGAGGCCCTGGCGCATGAGTCTGTGCAGCGGGAACGACCTCGGACCAGCAGGGGCCGAGAAAACCACCGTCTCATGGGGCCGAACACTCAGGGTCAGTCAAAAATCCAATATATATCTGGTGATATCTCGGGTGCTATTACAGATAGCGCAATAAATCAATGTGCATTGTCTGTAGGAGGCCCCGGCGCATGAATCTGTGCGCCGGGAACGACCTCGAACCACCAGGGGCCGAGAAAACCGCAGTCACATGGGGCCGGACACTCAGGGTCAGGGGAAAATCCAATATATATCTGGTGATATCTCGGGTGCTATTAGAGATAGCTCAATAATCCAAAGTGAATTATCTGCAGGAGGCCCTGGAGCATGAATCTGTGCAGCAGCAACGACCTCGGCACTCCAGGGGCCGAGAAACTTACAGATTTTCGGTATCCGTCACCCAAAGTCATGTAAAAATCTTGCATATATGTGGTACTTTCTCGGGTGCTATTACAGATAGCGCAATAAATCAAAGTGCATTGTCTGCAGGAGGCCCTGGCGCATGACCCTGTGCAGCGGGAACGATCTCGGACCACCAGGGGCCGAGAAAACCACCGTCTCATGGGGCCTGACACTCAGGGTCAGGGAAAAATCCAATATATATCTTGTGATATCTGGGGTGCTATTACAGATAGCGCAATAAATCGAATTGCATTGTATGCAGGAGACCCTGGCGCATGAATCTGTGCAGCGGGAACGACCTCGGACCACCAGGGCCCGAGAAAACCACCGTCTCATGTGGCCGGACACTTAGGGTCAGGGAAAAATCCAATATATATCTGGTGATATCTCGGGTGCTATTAGAGACAGCGCAATAAACCAAAGTGAATTATCTGCAGGAGGCCCTGACGCATGAATATGTGCAGCGGGAACGACCTGCGACCACCAGGGTCCGAGAAAACCACCGACACATGGGGCCGGACACTCAGGGTCAGGGGAAAATCCAATATATATCTGGTGATATCTCGGGTGCTATTAGAGATAGCGCAATAAATCAAAGCGCATTGTCTGTAGGAGGCACTGGCGAATGAATCTGTGCAGCAGGAACGACCTCGGACCACCAGGGGCCGAGAAAACCACCGACACATGGGGCCGGACTGTCAGGGTCAGGGAAAAATCCAATATATATCTGGTGATATGTCGGGCGCTATTAGAGATAGGGCAATAAATCAAAGTGCATTGTCTGTAGGAGGCACTGGCGAATGAATCTGAGCAGCAGGAACGACCTCGGACCTCCAGGGGCCGAGAAAATTACAGATATTCGGAATCCGTCACCCAAGGTCATGTAAAAATCCGGCATATATCTGGTGCTTTCTCGGGTGCTATTACGGGATAGCGCGATAAATCAAAGTGCATTGTCTGCCGGAAGCCCTGGCGCATGCATCTGTGCAGCGGGAACGACCTCGGACCACCAGGGGCCGAGAAAACCACCGTCTCATGGGGCCGGGCACTCAGGGTCAGGGAAAAATCCAATATATATGTGGTGATATCTCGGGTGCTATTACAGATAGAGCAATAAACCAAAGTGATTTATCTGCAGGAGGCCCTGGTGCATGAATCTGTGCAGCGGGATCGACCTCGGACCACCAGGGGCCGAGAAAACCACCGTCCCATGGCGCCGGACTGTCAGGGTCAGGGAAAAATCCAATATATATCTGGTGATATTTCGGGTGCTATTAGAGATAGCGATATAAACCAAAGTGAATTGTCTGCAGGAGGCCCTGGCGCATGAATCTGTGCAGAGGGAACGACCTCGGATCACCAGGGTACGAGAAAACCATCGTCTCATGGGGCCGGACACTCAGGGTCGGGGAAAAATCCAATATATATCAGGTGTTATCTCGGGTGCTATTAGAGATAGCGCAATAAACCATAGAGAATTGTCTGCAGGAGGCCCTGGCGCATGAACCCGTGCAGCGGGAACGACCTCGGATCACCAGGGGCCGACAAAAACCACCATCTCATGTGGCCGCACACTCAGGGTGAGGGGAAAAACCAGTATATATTTGGTGGTATCCCGGGTGCTATTAGAGATAGCGCGATAAATCAAAGTGCATTGTCCGTAGGAGGCCCCTGCGCATTAATGTGAGCAGCAGGAACGACCTGGGACAACCAGGGGCCGAGAAAATTACAGATTTTTGGTATCCGTCTCCCAAGATCATGTAAAAATCCAGCATATATCTGGTCATATCTCGGGTGCTATAAGAGATAACGCGATAAACCAAAGTGCATTGTCTGCAGGAGGCCCTGGTGCATGAATCTGTGCAGCGGGAACGACCTCGGACCACCAGGGGCCGAGAAAACCACCAACACATGGGGCCGTACTGTCAGGGCCAGGGAAAGATCCAATATATATCTGGTGATATCTCGGGTGCTATTAGAGATAGCGCAATAAACAAAAGTTAATTATCTGGAGGAGGCCCTGGCGCATGAATCTGTGCAGCGGGATCGACCTCGGTCCACCAGGGGCCGAGAATACTACCGTCTCATGGGGCTGGACACTCAGGGTCAGGGAAAAATCCAATATATATCTGGTGATATCTCGGATGCTATTACAGATAGCGCGATAAATCAAATTGCATTATCTGCAGCGGGCCCTGGCGCATGAATCTGTGCAGCGGGAACGACCTCGGACCACCAGGGGCCGAGAAAATTACAGATTATTTGTATCCGTCACCCAAGGTCATGTAAAAATCCGGCATATATCTGGTGATATCTCGGGTGCTATTAGAGATAGCGCAATAAACCAAAGTGAATTATCTGCAGGTGGCCCTGGCGCATGAATCTGTGCAGCCGGAACGACCTCGGATCACCAGGGTCCGAGAAAACGACCGTCTCATGGGGCCGGACACCCAGGGTCGGTTGAAAAATTCAATATATAGCTGGTGATATCTCGGGTGCTCTTACAGATAGCGCGATAAATCTAAGTGCATTGTCTGCAGGATGCCCTGGCGCATGAATCTGTGAAGCCGGAACGACGTCGCCCCTCCAGGGGCCGAGAAACTTACAGATTTTCGGTGTCCGTCACACAAAGTCATGTAAAAATCCAGCATATATATGGTGCTTTCTCGGGTGCTATTACGGGATAGCGCGATAAATCAAAGTGCATTGTCTGCAGGAAGCCCTGGCGCATGCATCTGTGCAGCGGGAACGACCTCGGACCACCAGGGGCCGAGAAAACCACCGACACATGGGACCGGAAAATCAGGGTCAGGGCAAAATCCAATATATATATGGTGATATCTCGGGTGCTATTACAGATAGCGCAATAAATCAAACTGCATTATCTGTAGGAGGCCCTGGCGCATGAACCGGTGCAGCGGGAACGACCTCCGACCACCAGGGGCCGAGAAAACCACCGTCTCATGGGGCCTGACACTCAGGGTCAGGGAAAAATCCAATATATATCTGGTGATATCTCGGGTTCTATTACAGATAGCGCAATAAATCAAAGTGCATTGTCTGCAGGAGGCCCTGGCGCACGAACCTGTGCAGCGGGAACGACCTCGGACCAGCAGGGGCCGAGAAAACCACCGTCTCATGGGGCCGGGCACTCAGGGTCAGGGAAAAATCCAATATATATCTGGTGATATCTAGGGTGCTATTACAGATAGCGCAATAAATCGAAGTGCATTGTCTGCAGGAGGCCCTGGTGCATGAATCTGTGCAGCCGGATCGACCTCGGACCACCAGGGGCCGAGAAAACCACCGACTCGTGGGGCCGGACACTCAGGGTCAGGAAAAAATCCAATATATATGTGGTGATATCTCGGGTGCTATTACAGATAGAGCAATAAACCAAAGTGAATTATCTGCAGGAGGCCCTGGTGCATGAATCTGTGCAGCGGGAACGACCTCGGACCACCAGGGGTCGAGAAAACATCGTCTCACGGGGCCGGACACTCAGGGTCAGGGAAAAATCAAATATATATCTGGTGATATCTCGGGTGCTATTAGAGATAGCGCAATAAATCAAAGTGGATTGTCCGGAGGAGGCCCTTCCGCTTGAATCTGTGCAGCAGGAACGACGTAGGACCACCAGGGTCCGAGAAAATTACAGATTTTCGGTGTCCGTCACACAAAGTCATGTAAAAATCCAGCATATATATGGTGCTTTCTCGGGTGCTATTACAGATAGCGCGATAAATCAAAGTGAATTATCTGCAGGAGGCCCTGGCGCATGCATCTGTGCAGCGGGAACGACCTCGGACCACCAGGGACCGAGAAAACCACCGTCTCATGGGGCCGGACACTCAGGGTCAGGGAAAAATCCAATATATATCTGGTGACATCTCGGGTGCTATTAGAGATAAAGCAATAAACCAGAGTGAATTATCTGCAGGAGGCCCTGGCGCATGCATTTGTGCAGCGGGAACGACCTCGGACCACCAGGGGCCAAGAAAACCACCGTCTCACGGGGCCGGACACTCAGGGTCAGGGAAAAATCAAATATATATCTGGTGATATCTCGGGTGCTATTAGAGATAGCGCAATAAATCAAAGTGGATTGTCCGGAGGAGGCCCTTGCGCTTGTATCTGTGCAGCAGGAACGACGTAGGACCACCAGGGGCCGAGAAAATTACAGATTTTCGGTATCCGTCACCCAATGACATGAAAAATCCAGCATATATCTGGTGATATCTCGGGTGCTATTACAGATAGCGCAATAAACCATAGTGCATTGTCTGTAGGAGGCCCTGGCGCATGAATCTGTGCAGCGGCAACGACCTCGGACCACCAGGGGCCGAGAAAACCACCAACACATGGGGCCGGACTGTCAGGGTCAGGGAAAAATCCAATATATATCTGGTGAAATCTCGGGTGCTATTAGAGATAGCGCAATAAATCAAAGTGCATTGTCTGTAGGAGGCACTGGCGAATGAATCTGTGCAGCAGGAACGACCTAGGACCACTAGGGGCCGAGAAAACCACCGACACATGGGGCCGGACACTCAGGGTCAGGGAAAAATCCAATATATATCAGGTGATATCTCGGGTGCTATTAGAGATAGCGCAATAAATGAAAGTGCATTGTCTGTAGGAGGCACTGGCGAATGAATCTGAGCAGCAGGAACGACCTCGGACCTCCAGGGGCCGAGAAAATTACAGATATTCGGAATCCGTCACCCAAGGTCATGTAAAAATCCGGCATAAATCTGGTGATATCTCGGGTGCTATTACAGATAGCGCAATAAACCATAGTGTATTGTCTGTAGGAGGCCCTGGCGCATGAATCTGTGCAGCGGGAACGACCTCGGACCACCAGGGGCCGAGAAAATCACCGTCTCATGGGGCCGGACCCTCAGGGTCGGGGAAAAATCCAATATACATCTGGTGATATCTCGGGTGCTATTACAGATAGCGCAATAAACCAAAGTGAATTATCTGCAGGAAGCCCTGGCGCATGATTCTTTCAGAGGGAACGACCTCGGACCACCAGGGGCCGTGAAAATCACCGTCTCATGGGGCCGGACTGTCAGGGTCAGGGAAAAATCCAATATATATCTGGTGATATCTCGAGTGCTATTAGAGATAGCGCAATAAACCAAAGTTAATTATCTGGAGGAGGCCCTGCCGCTTGAATCTGTGCAGCGGGAATGACCACGGACCACCAGGGGCCGAGAATACTACCGTCTCATGGGGCTGGTCACTCAGGGTCAGGGAAAAATCCAATATATATCTGGTGATATCTCGGGTCCTATTACAGATAGCGCGATAAATCAAATTGCATTATCTGCAGCGGGCCCTGGCGCATGAATCTGTGCAGCGGGAACGACCTCGGACCACCAGAGGCCGAGAAAATTACAGATTATTTGTATCCGTCACCCAAGGTCATGTAAAAATCCGGCATATATCTGGTGATAACTCGGGTGCTATTAGAGATAGCGCAATAAACCAAAGTGAATTATCTGCAGGTGGCCCTGGCGCATGAATCTGTGCAGCCGGAACGACTCCGGACCACCAGGGGCCGAGAGAACCACCGTCTCATGGGGCCGGACACTCAGGGTCAGGGGAAAATCCAATATATATCTGGTGATATCTCGGGAGCTATTAGAGATAGCGCAATAAACCAAAGTGAATTATCTGGAGGCCGCCCTGGCGCAGGCATCTGTGCAGCGGGAACGACCTCGGACCACCAGGGGTCGAGAAAAAGACAGTCTCATGGGGCCGGACACAAAGGGTCAGGGAAAAATCCAATATATATCTGGTGATATCTCGGGTGCTATTACAGATAGCGCAATAAACCAAAGTGAATTGTCTGCAAGAGGCCCTGGCGCATGAATCTGTGCAGCGGGAACGACCTCGGATCACCAGGGGCCGAGAAAACCACCATCTCATGGGGCCGGGCACTCAGGGTCAGGGGAAAATCCAATATATATCTGGTGATATCTCGGGTGCTATTAGAGATAGCGCAATAAACCAAAGTGAATTATCTGCAGGAGGCCCTGGCGCATGAATTTGTGCAGCAGGAACGACCTTGGACAACCAGGGACCGAGAAAATTACAGATTTTCGGTATCCGTCACCCAAGGTCTTGTAAAAATCCAGCATATATCTGGTGATATCTCGGGTGCTATTAGAGAAAGGGCAATAAACCAAAGTGAGTTATCTGGAGGAGGCCCTGACGCAGGCATCTGTGCAGCGGGAGCGACCTCGGACCACCAGGGGTCGAGAAAAACACAGTCTCATGGGGCCGGACACTCAGGGTTATGGGAAAATCCCATATATATCTGGTGATATCTCGGGTGCTATTAGAGATAGCGCAATAAATCAAGGTGCATTGTCTGTAATGGGCCCTGGCGCATGAATCTGGGCAGCGCGAACGACCTCGGACCACCAGGGGCCGAGAGAACCACAGTCTCATGGGGCCGGACACTCAGGGTCATGGGAAAATCCAATATATATCTGGTGATATCTCGGGTGCTATTAGAGATAGCGCAATAAACCAAAGTTAATTATCTGGAGGAGGCCCTGCCGCTTGAATCTGTGCAGCGGGAATGACCACGGACCACCAGGGGCCGAGAATACTACCGTCTCATGGGGCTGGACACTCAGGGTCAGGGAAAAATCCAATATATATCTGGTGATATCTCGGGTGCTATTACAGATAGCGCGATAAATCAAATTGCATTGTCTGCAGGAAGCCCTGGAGCATGATTCTGTGCAGCGGGAACGACCTCGGATCACCAGGGGCCGAGAAAACCACCATCTTATGTGGCCGGACACTCAGGGTCAGGGGAAAATCCAGTATATATCAGGAGGTATCTCAGGTGCTATTAGAGATAGCGCGATAAACCAAAGTGAATTATCTGCAGGTGGCCCTGGCGCATGAATCTGTGCAGCCGGAACGACCTCGGATCACCAGGGTCCGAGAAAACCACCGTCTCATGGGGCCGGACACTCAGGGTCGGTTGAAAAATTCAATATATAGCTGGTGATATCTCGGGTGCTCTTACAGATAGCGCACTAAACCAAAGTGAATTATCTGCAGCGGGCCCTGGCGCATGAATCTGTGCAGCGGGAACGACCTCGGACCACCAGGGGCCGAGAGAACCACCGTCTCATGGGGCCGGACACTCAGGGTCAGGGGAAAATCCAATATATATCTGGTGATATCTCGGGTGCTATTAGAGATAGCGCAATAAACCAAAGTGAATTATCTGGAGGAGGCCCTGGCGCATGAATCTGTGCAGCGGGAATGACCTTGGATCACCAGGGGCCGAGAGAACCACCGTCTCAAGGGGCCGGACACTCAGGGACAGGGGAAAATCCAATGTATATCTGGTGATATCTCGGGTGCTATTAGAGATAGCGCAATAAATCAAAGTGCATTGTCTGCAGGAGGCCTTGGCGCATGAATCTGTGCAGCAGGATCGACCTCGGACCAACAGGGGTCGAGAGAACCACCGTCTCATGGGGCCGGACACCCAAGGTCATGTAAAAACCCAGGATGTATCTGATGATATCTCGGGTGCTATTAGTGATAGCGCAATAAATCAAAGTGCACTGTCCGTAGGAGGCCCTTGCGCATGTATCTGTGCAGCAGGAACGACATCGGAACACCAGGGACAGAGAAAATTACAGATTTTCGGTATCCGTCATCCAAAGACATGTAAAAATCCAGCATATATATGGAGCTCTCTCGGGTGCTATTACAGATAGCGCAATAAATCAAAGTGCACTGTCCGTAGGAGGCCCTTGCGCATGTATCTGTGCAGCAGGAACGACATCGGAACACCAGGGACCGAGAAAATTACAGATTTTCGGTATCAGTCATCCAAAGACATGTAAAAATCCAGCATATATATGGAGCTCTCTCGGGTGCTATTACAGATAGCGCATTAAATCAAAGTGCATTGTCTGTGGGAGGCCCTGGCGCATGAATCTGGGCAGCGGGAACGAAGACGGACCACCAGGGGCCGAGAAAACCACCGTCTCATGGGGCCGGACACTCAGGGTCGGTTGAAAAATTCAATATATATCTGGTGATATCTCGGGTGCTCTTACAGATAGCGCACTAAGCCAAAGTGAATTATCAGCAGCGGGCCCTGGCGCATGAATCTGTGCAGCGGGAACGACCTCGGACCACCAGGGGCCGAGAAAACCACCGACACATGGGGCCGGACACCCAAGGTCAGGGGAAAATCCAATATGTATCTGGTGATATCTCGTGTGCTATTAGAGTTATCGCAATAAATCAAAGTGCACTGTCCGTAGGAGGCCCTTGCTCATGAACCTGTGCAGCAGGAACGACATCGGACCACCAGGGGCCGAGAAAACCACCGTCACATGGGGCCGGACACTCAGGGTCAGGGGAAAATCCAATATATATCTGGTGATATCTCGGGTGCTGTTAGAGATAGCGCAATAAATCAAAGTGCATTGTCTGTAGGAGGCCCTGGCGCATGAATCTGGGCAGCGGGAACGACCTCGGACCACCAGGGGCCGAGAGAACCACCGTCTCATGGGGCCGGACACTCAGGGTCATGGGAAAATCCAATATATATGTGGTGATATCTCGGGTGCTATTAGAGATAGCATAATAAACCAAAGTGAATTATCTAGAGGAGGCCCTGGCGCAGGCATCTGTGCAGCAGGGACGACCTCGGACCACCAGGGGTCGAGAAAGCCACAGACTCATGGGGCCGGACACTCAGGGACAGGGGAAAATCCAATATATATCTGGTGATATCTCGGGTGCTATTAGAGATAGCGCAATAAATCAAAGTGCATTGTCTGTAGGAGGCCCTGGCGCATGAATCTGGGCAGCGGGAACGACCTCGGACCACCAGGGGCCGAGAGAACCACCGTCTCATGGTGCCGGACACTCAGGGACATGGGAAAATCCAATATATATCTGGTGATATCTCGGGTGCTATTTGAGATAGCGCAATAAACCAAAGTGAATTATCTGGAGGAGGCCCTGACGCAGGCATCTGTGCAGCGGGGACGACCTCGGACCACCAGGGGTCGAGAAAGCCACAGTCTCATGGAGTCGGACACTCAGGGTCAGGGGAAAATCCAATGTATATCTGGTGATATCTCGGGTGCTATTAGAGATAGCGCAATGAATCAAAGTGCATTGTCTGTAGGAGGCCCTGGCTCATGAATCTGGGCAGCGGGAACGACCTCGGACCACCAGGGGCCGAGAAAATTACAGATTTTCGGTATCCGTCACCCAAGGTCATGTAAAAATCTAGCATATATCTGGTGATATCTCGGGTACTATTTGAGATAGTGCAATAAACCAAAGTGCATTGTCTGAAGCAGGCCCTGGCGCATGAATCTGTGCTGCGGGAACGATCTCGGACCACCAGGGGCCGAGAAAACCACCGTCTCATGGGGCCGGACACTCAGGGTCGGTTGAAAAATTCAATATATATCTGGTGATATCTCGGGTGCTATTACCTTATAGGGCAATAAATCAAAGTGCATTGTCTGTAGGAGGCCCTGGCGCATGAATCTGTGCAGCAGGAACTACCTCGGAACACCAGGGGCCGAGAAAACCACCGTCTCATGGGGCCGGACACTCAGGGTCAGGGAAAAATCCAATATATATCTGGTGATATCTCGGGTGCTATTACCTGATAGCGCAATAAATCAAAGTGCATTTTCTGCAGGAGGCCCTGGCGCAAGCATCTGTGCAGCGGGAACGACCTCGGACCACCAGGGGTCGAGAAAAACACAGTCTCATGGGGCCGGACACTCAGGGTCGGGGAAGAATCCAATATATATCTGGTGATATCTCGGGTGCTATTACAGATAGCGCACTAAACCAAAGTGAATTATCTGCAGCGGGCCCTGGCGCATGAATCTGTGCAGCGGGAACGACCTCGGACCACCAGGGCCCGAGAAAACCACCGACACATGGGGCCGGACACCCAAGGTCAGGGGAAAATCCAATATGTATCTGGTGATATCTCGTGTGCTATTAGAGTTATCGCAATAAATCAAAGTGCACTGTCCGTAGGAGGCCCTTGCTCATGAATCTGTGCAGCAGGAACGACCTCGGATCACCAGGGTCCGAGAAAACGACCGTCTCATGGGGCCGGACAACCAGGGTCGGTTGAAAAATTCAATATATAGCTGGTGATATCTCGGGTGCTCTTACAGATAGCGCGATAAATCAAAGTGCATTGTCTGCAGGACGCCCTGGCGCATGAATCGGTGAAGCCGGAACGACGTCGCACCTCCAGGGGCCGAGAAACTTACAGATTTTCGGTGTCCGTCACACAAAGTCATGTAAAAATCCAGCATATATATGGTGCTTTCTCGGGTGCTATTACGGGATAGCGCGATAAATCAAAGTGCATTGTCTGCAGGAAGCCCTGGCGCATGCATCTGTGCAGCGGGAACGACCTCGGACCACCAGGGGCCGAGAAAACCACCGACACATGGGGCCGGAAAATCAGGGTCAGGGAAAAATCCAATATATATATGGTGATATCTCGGGTGCTATTACAGATAGCGCAATAAATCAAACTGCATTATCTGTAGGAGGCCCTGGCGCATGAACCGGTGCAGCGGGAACGACCTCGGACCACCAGGGGCCGAGAAAACCACCGTCTCATGGGGCCGGGCACTCAGGGTCAGGGAAAAATCCAATATATATCTGGTGATATCTCGGGTGCTATTAGAGATAGCGCAATAAACCAAAGTGAATTATCTGCAGGAGGCCCTGGCGCATGAATATGTGCAGCGGGAACGACCTCCGACCACCAGGGTCCGAGAAAACCACCGTCTCATGGGGCCGGACACTCAGGGTCGGGGAAAAATCCAATATATATCTGGTGATATCTCGGGTGCTATTAGAGATAGCGCAATACATCAAAGTGCATTGTCTGTAGGAGGACCTGGCGCATGAGCCTGTGCAGCGGGTACGACCTCGGTCCACCAGGGGCCGAGAAAACCACCGTCTCATGGGGCCGGACACTCAGGGTCAGGGAAAAATCCAATATATATCTGGTGATATCTCGGGTGCTATTACAGATAACGCAATAAATCAAAGTGCATTGTCTGTAGGAGTCCCTGGCGCATGAATCTGTGCACCAGGAACGACCTCGGGCCACCAGGGGCCGAGAAAACCGCAGTCACATGGGGCCGGACACTCAGGGTCAGGGGAAAATCCAATATATATGTGGTGATATCTCGGGTGCTATTACAGATAGAGCAATAAACCAAAGTGAATTATCTGCAGGAGGCCCTGGTGCATGAATCTGTGCAGCAGGAACGACCTCGGACCACCAGGGGTCGAGAAAACATCGTCTCACGGGGCCGGACACTCAGGGTCAGGGAAAAATCAAATATATATCGGGTGATATCTCGGGTGCTATTAGAGATAGCGCAATAAATCAAAGTGCATTGTCTGTAGGAGGCACTGGCGAATGAATCTGTGCTGCAGGAACGACGTCGGATCACTAGGGGCCGAGAAAACCACCATCTCATGGGGCCGGACACTCAGGGTCAGGGGAAAATCCAATATATATCTGGTGATATCTCGGGTGCTATTACAGATAGCGCGATACTTCAAAGTGCTTTGTCTGCGGGAGGCCCTGGCGCATGAATCTGTGCAGCGGCAACGACCTCGGACCATCAGGGTCCGAGAAAACCACCGACACATGGGGCCGGACACTCAGGGTCGGGGAAAAATCCAATATACATCTGGTGATATCTCGGGTGCTATTAGAGATAGCGCAATAAACCAAAGTGACTTATCTGCAGGAAGCCCTGGCGCATGATTCTGTGCAGCGGGAACGACCTAGGACCACCAGGGGCCGAGAAGATCACCGTCCCATGGCGCCGGACTGTCAGGGTCAGGGAAAAATCCAATATATATCTGGTTATATCTCGAATGTTATTAGAGATAGCGCAATAAACCAAAGTGCATTATCTGCAGGAGGACCTGGTGCATGAATCTGTGCAGCCGGAACGACCTCGGACCACCAGGGGCCGAGAAAACCACCGACTCATGGGGCCGGATACTAAGGGTCATGGTAAAATCCAATATATATCTGGTGATATCTCCGGCGCTATTAGAGATAGCGCAATAAATCAAAGTGCATTGTCCGTAGGAGGCCCCTGCGCATTAATGTGAGCAGCAGGAACGACGTGGGACAACCAGGGGCCGAGAAAATTACAGATTTTTGGTATCCGTCTCCCAAGATCATGTAAAAATCCAGCATATATCTGGTGATATCTCGGGTGCTATAAGAGATAGCGCGATAAACCAAAGTGCATTGTCTGCAGGAGGCCCTGGTGCATGAATCTGTGCAGCGGGAACGACCTCGGACCACCAGGGGCCGAGAAAACCACCGACACATGGGGCCGTACTGTCAGGGCCAGGGAAAGATCCAATATATATCTGGTGATATCTCGTGTGCTATTAGAGTTATCGCAATAAATCAAAGTGCACTGTCCGTAGGAGGCCCTTGCTCATGAACCTGTGCAGCAGGAACGACATCGGACCACCAGGGGCCGAGAAAACCACCGTCACATGGGGCCGGACACTCAGGGTAAGGGGAAAATACAATATATATCTGGTGATATCTCGGGTGCTGTTAGAGATAGCGCAATAAATCAAAGTGCATTGTCTGCAGGAGGCCTCGGCGCATGATTCTGTGCAGCAGGATCGACCTCGGACAACCAGGAACCGAGAAAACCACCGACACATGGGGCCGGACACCCAAGGTCATGTAAAAACCCAGGATGTATCTGATGATATCTCGGGTGCTATTAGAGATAGCGCAATAAATCAATGTGCACGGTCCGTAGGAGGCCCTTGCGCATGTATCTGTGCAGCAGGAACGACATCGGAACTCCAGGGGCCGAGAAAATTACAGATTTTCGGTATCCGTCATCCAAAGACATATAATAATCCAACATATATATGGAGCTTTCTCGGGTGCTATTACAGATAGCGCATTAAATCAAAGTGCATTGTCTGTGGGAGGCCCTGGCGCATGAATCTGGGCAGCGGGAACGATGACGGACCACCAGGGGCCGAGAAAACCACCGTCGCATGGGGCCGGACACTCAGGGTCAGGGGAAAATCCAATATATATCTGGTGATATCTCGGGTGCTATTAGAGATAGCGCAATAAATCAAAGTGCATTGTCTGTAATAGGCACTGGCGCATGAATATGGGCAGCGCGAACGACGACGGACCACCAGGAGCCGAGAGAACCACCGTCCCATGGGGCCGGACACTCAGGGTCATGGGAAAATCCAATATATATCTGGTGATATCTCGGGTGCTATTAGAGAAAGGGCAATAAACCAAAGTGAGTTATCTGGAGGAGGCCCTGACGCAGGCATCTGTGCAGCGGGAGCGACCTCGGACCACCAGGGGTCGAGAAAAACACAGTCTCATGGGGCCGGACACTCAGGGTTAGGGGAAAATCCCATATATATCTGGTGATATCTCGGGTGCTATTAGAGATAGCGCAATAAATCAAGGTGCATTGTCTGTAATGGGCCCTGGCGCATGAATCTGGGCAGCGCGAACGACCTCGGACCACCAGGGGCCGAGAGAACCACAGTCTCATGGGGCCGGACACTCAGGGTCATGGGAAAATCCAATATATATCTGGTGATATCTCGGGTGCTATTAGAGATAGCGCAATAAACCAAAGTTAATTATCTGGAGGAGGCCCTGCCGCTTGAATCTGTGCAGCGGGAATGACCACGGACCACCAGGGGCCGAGAATACTACCGTCTCATGGGGCTGGACACTCAGGGCCAGGGGAAAATCCAGTATATATCAGGAGGTATCTCAGGTGCTATTAGAGATAGCGCGATAAACCAAAGTGAATTATCTGCAGGTGGCCCTGGCGCATGAATCTGTGCAGCCGGAACGACCTCGGATCACCAGGGTCCGAGAAAACCACCGTCTCATGGGGCCAGACACTCAGGGTCGGTTGAAAAATTCAATATATAGCTGGTGATATCTCGGGTGCTCTTACAGATAGCGCACTAAACCAAAGTGAATTATCTGCAGCGGGCCCTGGCGCATGAATCTGTGCAGCGGGAACGACCTCGGATCACCAGGGGCCGAGAAAACCACCATCTTATGTGGCCGGACACTCAGGGTCAGGGGAAAATCCAATATATATCTGGTGATATCTCGGGTGCTATTAGAGATAGCGCAATAAACCAAAGTGAATTATCTGGAGGAGGCCCTGGCGCATGAATCTGTGCAGCGGGAATGACCTCGGATCACCAGGGGCCGAGAGAACCACCGTCTCATGGGGCCGGACACTCAGGGACAGGATTAAATCCAATGTATATCTGGTGATATCTCGGGTGCTATTAGAGATAGCGCAATAAATCAAAGTGCATTGTCTGCAGGAGGCCTTGGCGCATGAATCTGTGCAGCAGGATCGACCTCGGACCAACAGGGGTCGAGAGAACCACCGTCTCATGGGGCCGGACACCCAAGGTCATGTAAAAACCCAGGATGTATCTGATGATATCTCGGGTGCTATTAGAGATAGCGCAATAAATCAAAGTGCACTGTCCGTAGGAGGCCCTTGCGCATGTATCTGTGCAGCAGGAACGACATCGGAACACCAGGGACCGAGAAAATTACAGATTTTCGGTATCCGTCATCCAAAGACATGTAAAAATCCATCATATATATGGAGCTCTCTCGGGTGCTATTACAGATAGCGCATTAAATCAAAGTGCATTGTCTGTGGGAGGCCCTGGCGCATGAATCTGGGCAGCGGGAACGAAGACGGACCACCAGGGGCCGAGAAAACCACCGTCTCATGGGGCCGGACACTCAGGGTCGGTTGAAAAATTCAATATATATCTGGTGATATCTCGGGTGCTCTTACAGATAGCGCACTAAGCCAAAGTGAATTATCAGCAGCGGGCCCTGGCGCATGAATCTGTGCAGCGGGAACGACCTCGGACCACCAGGGGCCGAGAAAACCACCGACACATGGGGCCGGACACCCAAGGTCAGGGGAAAATCCAATATGTATCTGGTGATATCTCGTGTGCTATTAGAGTTATCGCAATAAATCAAAGTGCACTGTCCGTAGGAGGCCCTTGCTCATGAACCTGTGCAGCAGGAACGACATCGGACCACCAGGGGCCGAGAAAACCACCGTCACATGGGGCCGGACACTCAGGGTCAGGGGAAAATCCAATATATATCTGGTGATATCTCGGGTGCTGTTAGAGATAGCGCAATAAATCAAAGTGCATTGTCTGTAGGAGGCCCTGGCGCTTGAATCTGGGCAGCGGGAACGACCTCGGACCACCAGGGGCCGAGAGAACCACCGTCTCATGGGGCCGGACACTCAGGGTCATGGGAAAATCCAATATATATGTGGTGATATCTCGGGTGCTATTAGAGATAGCATAATAAACCAAAGTGAATTATCTGGAGGAGGCCCTGGCGCAGGCATCTGTGCAGCAGGGACGACCTCGGACCACCAGGGGTCGAGAAAGCCACAGACTCATGGGGCCGGACACTCAGGGACAGGGGAAAATCCAATATATATCTGGTGATATCTCGGGTGCTATTAGAGATAGCGCAATAAATCAAAGTGCATTGTCTGTAGGAGGCCCTGGCGCATGAATCTGGGCAGCGGGAACGACCTCGGACCACCAGGGGCCGAGAGAACCACCGTCTCATGGGGCCGGACACTCAGGGTCATGGGAAAATCCAATATATATCTGGTGATATCTCGGGTGCTATTTGAGATAGCGCAATAAACCAAAGTGAATTATCTGGAGGAGGCCCTGGCGCAGGCATCTGTGCAGCGGGGACGACCTCGGACCACCAGGGGTCGAGAAAGCCACAGTCTCATGGAGTCGGACACTCAGGGTCAGGGGAAAATCCAATGTATATCTGGTGATATCTCGGGTGCTATTAGAGATAGCGCAATAAATGAAAGTGCATTGTCTGTAGGAGGCCCTGGCGCATGAATCTGGGCAGCGGGAACGACCTCGGACCACCGGGGGCCGAGAAAATTACAGATTTTCGGTATCCGTCACCCAAGGTCATGTAAAAATCTAGCATATATCTGGTGATATCTCGGGTACTATTTGAGATAGCGCAATAAAGCAAAGTGCATTGTCTGAAGCAGGCCCTGGCGCATGAATCTGTGCTGCGGGAACGATCTCGGACCACCAGGGGCCGAGAAAACCACCGTCTCATGGGGCCGGACACTCAGGGTCGGTTGAAAAATTCAATATATATCTGGTGATATCTCGGGTGCTATTACCTGATAGGGCAATAAATCAAAGTGCATTGTCTGTAGGAGGCCCTGGCGCATGAATCTGTGCAGCAGGAACTACCTCGGAACACCAGGGGCCGAGAAAACCACCGTCTCATGGGGCCGGACACTCAGGGTCAGGGAAAAATCCAATATATATCTGGTGATATCTCGGGTGCTATTACAGATAGCGCACTAAACCAAAGTGAATTATCTGCAGCGGGCCCTGGCGCATGAATCTGTGCAGCGGGAACGACCTCGGACCACCAGGGCCCGAGAAAACCGCCGACACATGGGGCCGGACACCCAAGGTCAGGGGAAAATCCAATATGTATCTGATGATATCTCGTGTGCTATTAGAGTTATCGCAATAAATCAAAGTGCACTGTCCGTAGGAGGCCCTTGCTCATGAATCTGTGCAGCAGGAACGACATCGGACCACCAGGGGCCGAGAAAACCACCGTCACATGGGGCCGGACACTCTTGGTCAGGGGAAAATCCAATATATATCTGGTGATATCTCGGGTGCTATTAGAGATAGCGCAATAAATCAAAGTGCATTGTCTGTAGGAGGCCCTGGCGCATGAATCTGGGCAGCGGGAACGACCTCGGACCACCAGGGGCCGAGAGAACCACCGTCTCATGGGGCCGGACACTCAGGGTCATGGGAAAATCCAATATATATCTGGTGATATCTCGGGTGCTATTAGAGATAGCGCAATAAACCAAAGTGAATTATCTGGAGGAGGCCCTGGCGCATGAATCTGTGCAGCGGGAATGACCTCGGATCCCCAGGGGCCGAGAGAACCACCGTCTCATGGGGCCGGACACTCAGGGACAGGGGAAAATCCAATGTATATCTGGTGATATCTCGGGTGCTATTAGAGATAGCGCAATAAATCAAAGTGCATTGTCTGCAGGAGGCCTTGGCGCATGAATCTGTGCAGCAGGATCGTCCTCGGACCAACAGGGGTCGAGAGAACCACCGTCTCATGGGGCCGGACACCCAAGGTCATGTAAAAACCCAGGATGTATCTGATGATATCTCGGGTGCTATTAGAGATAGCGCAATAAATCAAAGTGCACTGTCCGTAGGAGGCCCTTGCGCATGAATCTGTGCAGCAGGAACTACCTCGGAACACCAGGGGCCGAGAAAACCACCGTCTCATGGGGACGGACACTCAGGGTCAGGGAAAAATCCAATATATATCTGGTGATATCTCGGGTACTATTACCTGATAGCGCAATAAATCAAAGTGCATTTTCTGCAGGAGGCCCTGGCGCAGGCATCTGTGCAGCGGGAACGACCTCGGACCACCAGGGGTCGAGAAAAACACAGTCTCATGGGGCCGGACACTCAGGGTCGGGGAAAAATCCAATATATATCTGGTGATATCTCGGGTGCTATTACAGATAGCGCAATAAATCAAAGTGCATTGTCTGTAATAGGCCCTGGCGCATGAATCTGGGCAGCGCGAACGACCTCGGACCACCAGGGGCCGAGAGAACCACAGTCTCATGGGGCCGGACACTCAGGGTCATGGGAAAATCCAATATATATCTGGTGATATCTCGGGTGCTATTAGAGATAGCGCAATAAACCAAAGTTAATTATCTGGAGGAGGCCCTGCCGCTTGAATCTGTGCAGCGGGAATGACCACGGACCACCAGGGGCCGAGAATACTACCGTCTCATGGGGCTGGACACTCAGGGTCAGGGAAAAATCCAATATATATCTGGTGATATCTCGGGTGCTATTACAGATAGCGCGATAAATCAAATTGCACTGTCTGCAGGAAGCCCTGGAGCATGATTCTGAGCAGCGGGAACGACCTCGGATCACCAGGGGCCGAGAAAACCACCATCTTATGTGGCCGGACACTCAGGGTCAGGGGAAAATCCAGTATATATCAGGAGGTATCTCAGGTGCTATTAGAGATAGCGCGATAAACCAAAGTGAATTATCTGCAGGTGGCCCTGGCGCATGAATCTGTGCAGCGGGAATGACCTCGGATCACCAGGGGCCGAGAGAACCACCGTCTCATGGGGCCGGACACTCAGGGTCAGGGGAAAATCCAATATATATCTGGTGATATCTCTGGTGCTATTAGAGATAGCGCAATAAACCAAAGTGAATTATCTGGAGGAGGCCCTGGCGCATGAATCTGTGCAGCGGGAATGACCTCGGATCACCAGGGGCCGAGAGAACCACCGTCTCATGGGGCCGGACACTCAGGGACAGGGGAAAATCCAATGTATATCTGGTGATATCTCGGGTGCTATTAGAGATAGCGCAATAAATCAAAGTGCATTGTCTGCAGGAGGCCTTGGCGCATGAATCTGTGCAGCGGGAATGACCTCGGATCACCAGGGGCCGAGAGAACCACCGTCTCATGGGGCCGGACACTCAGGGACAGGGGAAAATCCAATGTATATCTGGTGATATCTCGGGTGCTATTAGAGATAGCGCAATAAATCAAAGTGCATTGTCTGCAGGAGGCCTTGGCGCATGAATCTGTGCAGCAGGATCGACCTCGGACCAACAGGGGTCGAGAGAACCACCGTCTCATGGGGCCGGACACCCATGGTCATGTAAAAACCCAGGATGTATCTGATGATATCTCGGGTGCTATTAGAGATAGCGCAATAAATCAGAGTGCACTGTCCGTAGGAGGCCCTTGCGCATGTATCTGTGCAGCAGGAACGACATCGGAACACCAGGGACCGAGAAAATTACAGATTTTCGGTATCCGTCATCCAAAGACATGTAAAAATCCAGCATATATATGGAGCTCTCTCGGGTGCTATTACAGATAGCGCATTAAATCAAAGTGCATTGTCTGTGGGAGGCCCTGGCGCATGAATCTAGGCAGCGGGAACGAAGACGGACCACCAGGGGCCGAGAAAACCACCGTCTCATGGGGCCGGACACTCAGGGTCGGCTGAAAAATTCAATATATATCTGGTGATATCTCGGGTGCTCTTACACATAGCGCAATAAATCAAAGTGCATTGTCTGTAGGAGGCCCTGGCGCATGAATCTGTTCAGGGGGATCGACCTCGGACCACGAGGGACCGAGAAATCCATCGACACATGGGGCCGGACTGTCAGGGTCAGGGAAAAATCCAATATATATCTGGTGATATCTCGGGTGCTATTAGAGATAGCGCAACAAATCAAAGTGCATTGTCTGTCGGAGGCCCTGGCGCATGAATCTGTGCAGCGGGAACGACCTCGGACCACCAGGGGCCGAGAAAACCACCGTCTCATGGGGCCGGACACTCAGGGTCAGGGAAAAATCCAATATATATCTGGTGATATCTCGGGTGCTATTACCTGATAGCGCAATAAATCAAAGTGCATTGTCTGTAGGAGGCCCTGGCGCATGAATCTGTGCAGCAGGAACTACCTCGGAACACCAGGGGCCGAGAAAACCACCGTCTCATGGGGACGGACACTCAGGGTCAGGGAAAAATCCAATATATATCTGGTGATATCTCGGTTACTATTACCTGATAGCGCAATAAATCAAAGTGCATTTTCTGCAGGAGGCCCTGGCGCAGGCATCTGTGCAGCGGGAACGACCTCGGACCACCAGGGGTCGAGAAAAACACAGTCTCATGGGGCCGGACACTCAGGGTCAGGGGAAAATCCAATATATATCTGGTGATATCTCGGGTCCTATTAGAGATAGCGCAATAAATCAAAGTGCATTTTCTGCAGGAGGCCCTGGCGCAGGCATCTGTGCAGCGGGAACGACCTCGGACCACCAGGGGCCGAGAGAACCACCGTCTCAGGGGGCCGGACACTCAGGGTCATGGGAAAACCCAGGATGTATCTGATGATATCTCGGATGCTATTAGAAATAGCGCAATCAATCAAAGTGCACTGTCCTTTGGAGGACCTTGCGCATGAATCTGTGCAGCACTAACGACATCGGAACACCAGGGGCCGAGAAAATTACAGATTTTCGGTATCCGTCATCCAAAGACGTGTAAAAATCCAGCATATATATGGAGCTTTCTCGGGTGCTATTACAGATAGCGCATTAAATCAAAGTGCATTGTCTGTAAGAGGCCCTTGCGCATGAATCTGTTCAGCAGGAACGACATCGGACCACCAGGGGCCGAGAAAACCACCGTCGCATGGGGCCGGACACTCAGGGTCAGGGGAAAATCCAATATATATCTGGTGATATCTCGGGTGCTATGGGAGATAGGGCAATAAACCAAAGTGAGTTATCTGGAGGAGGCCCTGACGCAGGCATCTGTGCAGCGGGAGCGACCTCGGACCACCAGGGGTCGAGAAAAACACAGTCTCATGGGGCCGGACACTCAGGGTCAGGGGAAACTCCAATATATATCTGGTGATATCTCGGGTGCTATTAGAGATAGCGCAATAAATCAAAGTGCATTGTCTGTAATAGGCCCTGGCGCATGAATCTGAGCACCGCGAACGACCTCGGACCACCAGGGGCCGAGAGAACCACCGTCTCATGGGGCCGGACACTCAGGGTCATGGGAAAATCCAATATATATCTGGTGATATCTCGGGTGCTATTAGAGAAAGGGCAATAAACCAAAGTGAGTTATCTGGAGGAGGCCCTGACGCAGTCATCTGTGCAGCGGGAGCGACCTCGGACCACCAGGGGTCGAGAAAAACAGAGTCTCATGGGGCCGGACACTCAGGGTCAGGGGAAAATCCAATATATATCTGGTGATATCTCGGGTCCTATTAGAGATAGCGCAATAAACCAAAGTGAATTATCTGCAGGAGGCCCTGGCGCATGAATCTGTGCAGCAGGAACGACCTCGGACCACTAGGGACCTGGAAAATGACATATTTTCGGTATCCGTCACCCAAGGTCATGTAAAAATCCAGCATATATCTGGTGATATCTCGGGTGCTATTAGAGAAAGTGCAATAAACCAAAGTGAGTTATCTGGAGGAGGCCCTGACGCAGGCATCTGTGCAGCGGGAACGACCTCGGACCACCAGGGGTCGAGAAAAACACAGTCACATGGGGCCGGACACTCAGGGTCAGGGAAAAATCCATTATATATCTGGTGATATCTCGAATGTTATTAGAGATAGCGCAATAAGCCAAAGTGCATTGTCTGCAGGAGGCCCTGGTGCATGAATCTGTGCAGCGGGAACGACCTCGGACCACCAGGGGCCGAGAAAACCACCGACTCATGGGGCCGGATACTAAGGGTCAGGGTAAAATCCATTATATATCTGGTGATATCTCGGGTACTATTTGAGATAGCGCAATAAACCAAAGTGCATTGTCTGCAGCAGGCCCTGGCGCATGAATCTGTGCTGCGGGAACGACCTCGGACCACCAGGGGCCGAGAAAATTACAGATTTTCGGTATCCGTCACCCAAGGTCATGTAATAATCCAGCATATATCTGGTGATATCTCGGGTGCTATTAGAGATAGCGCAATAACTCAAAGTGCATTGTCTGCAGGAGGACCTGGCGCATGAATCTGTGCAGAGGGATATACCTCGGAGCACCAGGGACCGAGAAAATCACCGACTCATGGGGCCGGATACTAAGGGTCAGGGTAAAATCCATTAAATATCTGGTGATATCTCGGGTACTATTAGAGATAGCGCAATAAATCAAAGTGCACTGTCCGTAGGAGGCCCCGGCGCATGAATCTGTGCAGCAGGAACTACCTCGGAACACCAGGGGCCGAGAAAACCACCGTCACATGGGGTCGGACACTCAGGGTAAGGGGAAAATCCAATATATATCTGGTGATATCTCGGGTGCTATTAGAGATAGCGCAATAAACCAAAGTGAATTATCTGCAGGAGGCCCTGGCGCATGAATCTGTGCAGCGGGATCGACCTCGGACCACGAGGGACCGAGAAAACCATCGTCACATGGGGCCGGACTGTCAGGGTCAGGGAAAAATCCAATATATATCTGGTGATATCTCGGGTGCTATTAGCGATAGGGCAATAAACCAAAGTGAATTATCTGTAGGAGGCCCTGGCGCATGAATATGTGGAGCGGGAACGTCCTCGGACCACCAGGGGTCGAGAAATCCAGCATGTCATGGGGCCGGACACTCAGGGTCAGCGAAAAATCCAATATATATCTGGTGATATCTCGGGAGTTATTACCTGATAGCGCAATAAATCAAAGTGCATTGTCTGCAAGAGGCCCTGGCGCATGAATCTGTGCAGCGGGTACGACCTCGGACCACCAGGGGCCGAGAAAACCACCGACACATGGGGCCGGACTGTCAGGGTCAGGGAAAAATCCAATATATATCTGGTGATATCTCGGGTGCTATTAGAGATAGGGCAATAAACCAAAGTGAATTATCTGTAGGAGGCCCTGGCGCATGAATATGTGGAGCGGGAACGACCTCGGACCACCAGGGGTCGAGAAATCCAGCATGTCATGGGGCCGGACACTCAGGGTCAGCGAAAAATCCAATATATATCTGGTGATATCTCGGGAGTTATTACCTGATAGCGCAATAAATCAAAGTGCATTGTCTGCAAGAGGCCCTGGCGCATGAATCTGTGCAGCGGGTACGACCTCGGACCACCAGGGGCCGAGAAAACCACCGACACATGGGGCCGGACTGTCAGGGTCAGGGAAAAATCCAATATATATCTGGTGATATCTCGGGTGCTATTAGAGATAGGGCAATAAACCAAAGTGAAATATCTGCCGGAGGCCCTGGCGGATGAATCTGTGCAGCGGGAACGACCTCGGATCACAAGGGGCCGAGAAAACCACCGTCTCATGGGGCCGGACACTCAGGGTCGGGGAAAATTCCAATATATATCTGGTGATATCTCGGGAGTTATTACCTGTTAGCGCAATAAATCAAAGTGCATTGTCTGCAAGAGGCCCTGGCGCATGAATCTGTGCAGCGGGTACGACCTCGGACCACCAGGGGCCGAGAAAACCACCGTCTCATGGGGCCGGACACTCAGGGTCGGGGAAAATTCCAATATATATCTGGTGATATCTCGGGTGCTGTTAGAGAATACGCAATAAACTAAAGTGAATTATCTGCAGGAGGCACTGGCCCATAAATCTGTGCAGCGGGAACGACCTCGGACAACCAGGGGCCGAGAAAACCACCGTCTCATGGGGCCGGACACTCAGGGTCAGGGGAAAATCCAATATATATCTGGTGATATCTCGGGTGCTATTACAGATAGCGCACTAAACCAAAGTGAATTGTCTGCAGGAGGCCCTGGCGCATGAATGTGTGCAGCGGGAACGACCTCGGACCACCAGGGGCCGAGAAAACCACCGTCTCATGGGGCCGGACACTCAGGGTCAGGGGAAAATCCAATATATATCTGGTGATATGGCGGGTGCTATTAGAGATAGCGCAATAAACCAAAGTGAATTGTCTGCAGGAGGCCCTGGCGCATGAATGTGTGCAGCGGGAACGACCTCGGACCACCAGGGGCCCAGAAAACCACTGTCTCATGGGGCCGGACACTCAGGGTCAGGTAAAAATCCAATATATATCTAGTGATATCTCGGGTGCTATTGCAGATAGCGCAATAAATCAAAGTGCATTGTCTGTGGGAGGCCCTGGCGCATGAATCTGGGCAGCGGGAACTATCTCGGACCACCAGGGGCCGAGAAAACCACCGACTCATGGGGCCGGATACTAAGGGTCACGGTAAAATCCAATATATATCTGGTGATATCTCGGGTGCTATTAGAGATAGCGCAATAAATCAAAGCGCATTGTCCGTAGGAGGCCCATGCGCATTAATGTGAGCAGCAGGAACGACCTGGGACAACCAGGGGCCGAGAAAATTATAGATTTTTGGTATCCGTCACCCAAGATCATGTAAAAATCCAGCATATATCTGGTGATATCTCGAATGTTATTAGATATAGCGCAATAAACCAAAGTGCATTGTCTGTAATAGGCCCTGGCGCATGAATCTGGGCAGCGCGAACGAGCTCGGACCCCCAGGGGTCGAGAAAAACACCGACACATGGGGCCGGACACTCAGGGTCGGGGAAAAATACAATATATATCTGGTGATATCTCGGGTGCTATTACAGATAGCGCAATAAATCAAAGTGCATTGTCTGTAGGAGGCCCTGGCGCATGAATCAGTGCAGCGGGAACGACCTCGGACAACCGGGGGCCGAGAAAACCACCGTCTCATGGGGTCCGACTGTCAGGGTCAGGGAAAAATCGAATATATATCTGGTGATATTTCGGGTGCTATTAGAGATACCGCAATAAATCAAAGTGCATTGTCTGCAGGAGGCCCTCGCGCATGAATCTGTGCAGCGGGAATGACCTCGGACAACCAGGGGCCGAGAAAATCACCGTCTCATGGGGCCGGACTGTCAGGGTCAGGGAAAAATGCAATATATATCTGGTGATATCTCGGGTGCTATTAGAGATAGCGCAATAAACCAAAGTGCATTGTCTGCAAGAGGCCCTGGCGCATGAATCTGTGCAGCGAGAACGACTTCGGACCACCACGGGCCGAGAAAACCACCGACACATGGGGGCGGACACTCAGGGTCAGGGGAAAATCCAATATATATATGGTGATATCTCGGGTGCTATTACAGATAGCGCAATAAATCAAAGTGCATTGTCTGTAGGATGCCCTGGCGCAGGAATCTGTGCAGCAGGAACAACCTCGGACCACCAGGGGCCGAGAAAACCACTGTCTCATGGGGTCGGACTGTCAGGGTCAGGGAAAAATCCAATATATATCGGGTGATATCTCGGGTGCTATTAGAGATAGCGCAATAAATCAAAGTGCATTGTCTGCAGGAGGCCCTCGCGCCTGAATCTGTGCAGCGGGAACGACCTCGGACAACCGGGGTCCGGACTGTCAGGGTCAGCGAAAAATACAATATATATCTGGTGATATCTCGGGTGCTATTAGAGATAGCGCAATAAATCAAAGTGGATTGTCTGTAGGAGGCCCTGGCGCATGAATCTGTGCAGCGGGATCGACCTCGGACCACCAGGGGCCGAGAAAATTACAGATATTCGGAATCCGTTACCCAAGGTCATGTAAAAATCCAATATATATCTGGTGATATCTCGGGTGCTATTACAGATAACGCAATAAATCAAAGTGCATTGTCTGTAGGAGGCCCTGGCGCATGAATCTGTGCAGCGAGAACGACGTCGGACCACAAGGGGCCGAGAAAACCACCGTCTCATGGTGTCGGACTGTCAGTGTCACGGAAAAATCCAATATATATCTGGTGATATCTCGGGTGCTATTACAGATAGTGCAATAAATCAAAGTGGATTGTCTGTAGGAGGCCCTGGCGCATGAATCTGTGTAGCAGGAACGAATTCGGACCACCAGGGGCCGAGAAAACCACCGTCTCATGGGGCCGGACACTCAGGGTCAGGGGGAAATCCAACATATATCTGGTGATATCTCGGGTGCTATTAGAGATAGCGCAATAAATCAAAGTGCATTGTCTGCAGGAGGTCCTGTCGCATGAATCTGTGCAGCAGTAACGACCTCGGACCAGCAGGGGCCGAGAAAACCACCGTCTCATGGGGCCGGACAGTCAGGGTCAGGGAAAAATCAAACATATATCTGGCGATATCTCGGGTGCTATTACAGATAGTACAATAAATCAAAGTGCATTGTCTGTAGGAGGCCCTGGCGCATGAATCTGTGCAGCGGGAACGACCTCGGACCACCAGGGGCCGAGATAACCACCGACACATGGTGCCGGACACCCAAGGTCATGTAAAAATCCAGGATGTATCTGATGATATCTCGGTGCTATTAGAGATATAGCGATATATCAAAGTGCATTGTCTACAGGAGGCCCTAGCGCATGAATCTGTGCAGCGGGAACGAGCTCGGACCACTAGGGGCCGAGAAAACCACCGACACATGGGGCCGGACACTCTGGGTAAGGGAAAAATCCAATATATATCTGGTGATATCTCGGGTGCTATTACAGATAGCGCAATAAATCAAAGTGCATTATCTGTAGGAGGCCCTGGCGCATGAATCTGTGCAGCGGGATCGACCTCGGACCACTAGGGGCCGAGAATACCACCGACACACGGGGCCGGACACTCAGGGTCAGGGAAAAATCCAATATATATCTGGTGATATCTCGGGCGCTCTTCCAGATAGCGCACTAAACCATAGTGAACTATCTGCAGGGGACCCTGGCGCATGAATCTTTGCAGCGGGTACGACCTCGGACCACCAGGGGCCGAGAAAACCACCGACACATGGTGCCGGACACCCAAGGTCATGTAAAAATCCAGGATGTATCTGAAGATATCTCGGGTGCTATTAGAGATAGCCCGATAAATCAAAGTGAATTATCTGCAGGACGCCCTGGCGCATGAATCTGGGCAGCGGGAACGACCTCTGACCAACAGGGGCCGAGAAAACCACCGACACATGGGGCCGGACACTCAGGGTCATGTAAAAATCCAGCATATATCTGGTGATATCTCGGGTGATATTACAGATAGCGCAATAAAACAAAGTGAATTATCTGCAGGAGGCACTGGCGCATGAATCTCTGCAGCGCGAACGACCTCGGACCACCAGGGGATCATAAAACCACCGTCTCATGGAGCCGGACACTCAGGGTCAGCGGAAAATCCAATATATATCTGGTGATATCTCGGGTGCTATTAGAGATAGCGCAATAAACCAAAGAGAATTATCTGCAGGAGGCCCTGGCGCATGAATCTGTGCAGCGGGAACGACCTCGGACCACCAGGGGCCGAGAAAACCACCGTCTCATGGGGCCGGACAGCCAATGTCATGTAAAAATCCAGCATATATCTGGAGAGTTATCGGGTTCTATTACAGATACCGCGATAAATCAAAGTGCATTTTCTGCAGGAGGCCCTGGCGCTTGAATCTGTGAAGCAGGAACGACCTCGGCCCCCAGGGGCCGAGAAACTTACAGATTTTCGGTGTACGTCACCCAAAGTCATCTAAAAATCCAGCATATATATGGTGCTTTATCGGGTGCTATTACAGATAGCGCAATAAATAAAAGTGCATTGGCTGTAGAAGGCCCTGGCGCATGAATCTGTGCAGCAGGAACGACCTCGGACCACCAGGGGCCGAGAAAACCACCGTCTCGTGGGGACGGACACACAGGGTCGGGGAAAAATCCAATATATATCTGGTGATATCTCGGGTGCTATTTGAGATAGCGCAATAAATCAAAGTGCATTATCTGTAGGAGGCCCTGGCGCATGAATCTGTGCAGCGGGATCGACCTCGGACCACTAGGGGCCGAGAATACCACCGACACACGGGGCCGGACACTCAGGGTCAGGGAAAAATCCAATATATATCTGGTGATATCTCGGGTGCTCTTACAGATAGCGCACTAAACCATAGTGAACTATCTGCAGGGGACCCTGGCGCATGAATCATTGCAGCGGGAACGACCTCGAACCACCAGGGGCCGAGAAAACCACCGACACATGGGGCCGGACTGTCAGGGTCAGGGAAAAATCCAATATATATCTGGTGATATCTCGGGTGCTATTACCTGGTAGCGCAATAAACCAAAGTGAATTATCTACAGGAGGCCCTGGCGCATGAATCTGTGTAGCAGGAACGAATTCGGACCACCAGGGGCCGAGAAAACCACCGTCTCATGGGGCCGGACACTCAGGGTCAGGGGGAAATCCAACATATATCTGGTGATATCTCGGGTGCTATTAGAGATAGCGCAATAAATCAAAGTGCTTTGTCTGCAGGAGGTCCTGTCGCATGAATCTGTGCAGCAGGAACGACCTCGGACCAGCAGGGGCCGAGAAAACCACCGTCTCATGGGGCCGGACAGTCAGGGTCAGGGAAAGATCAAATATATATCTGGCGATATCTCGGGTGCTATTACAGATAGTACAATAAATCAAAGTGCATTGTCTGTAGGAGGCCCTGGCGCATGAATCTGTGCAGCGGGAACGACCTCGGACCACCAGGGGCCGAGAAAACCACCGACACATGGTGCCGGACACCCAAGGTCATGTAAAAATCCAGGATGTATCTGATGATATCTCGGTGCTATTAGAGATATAGCGATATATCAAAGTGCATTGTCTGCAGGAGGCCCTAGCGCATGAATCTGTGCAGCGGGAACGAGCTCGGACCACTAGGGGCCGAGAAAACCACCGACACATGGGGCCGGACACTCTGGGTAAGGGAAAAATCCAATATATATCTGGTGATATCTCGGGTGCTATTACAGATAGCGCAATAAATCAAAGTGCATTATCTGTAGGAGGCCCTGGCGCATGAATCTGTGCAGCGGGATCGTCCTCGGACCACTAGGGGCCGAGAATACCACCGACACACGGGGCCGGACACTCAGGGTCAGGGAAAAATCCAATATATATCTGGTGATATCTCGGGCGCTCTTACAGATAGCGCACTAAACCATAGTGAACTATCTGCAGGGGACCCTGGCGCATGAATCTTTGCAGCGGGTACGACATCGGACCACCAGGGGCCGAGAAAACCACCGACACATGGTGCCGGACACCCAAGGTCATGTAAAAATCCATGATGTATCTGATGATATCTCGGGTGCTATTAGAGATAGCGTGATATATCAAAGTGCATTGTCTGCAGGAGGTCCTGGTGCATGAATCTGTGCAGCGGGATCGACCTCGGAACACTAGGGGCCGAGAAAACCACCGACACATGGGGCCGGACACTCAGGGTCAGGGAAAAATCCAATATATATCTGGTGATATCTCGGGTGCTATTAGAGATAGCGCACTAAACCAAAGTGAATTATCTGCAGGGGGCCCTGGCGCATGAATCTGTGCAGCGGGAACGACCTCGGACCACCAGGGGCCGAGAAAACCACCGTCTCATGGGGCCGGACACTCAGGGTCGGGGAAAAATCCAATATATATCTGGTGATATCTCGGGTGCTATTACAGATAGCGCAATAAATCAAAGTGCATTGTCTGTAGGAGGCCCTGGCGCATGCATCTGTGAAGCGGGAACGACCTCGGACCACCTGGTGCCGAAAAAACCACCGTCTCATGGGGTCGGACACTCAGGGTCGGGGAAAAATCCAATATATATCTGGTGATATCTCGGGTGCTATTAGAGAGAGCGCTATAAATCAAAGTGCATTATCTGTAGGAGGCCCTGGCGCATGAATCTGTGAAGCGGGAACGACATCGGACCACCAGGGGCCGAGAAAACCACAGTCTCATGGGGCCGGACACTCAGGGTCAGGGAAAAATCCAATATATATATCTGGTGATATCTCGGGTGCTATTACAGATAGCGCAATAAATCAAAGTGCATTATCTGTAGGAGGCCCTGGCGCATGAATCTGTGCAGCGGGATCGACCTCGGACCACTAGGGGCCGAGAATACCACCGACACACGGGGCCGGACACTCAGGGTCAGGGAAAAATCCAATATATATCTGGTGATATCTCGGGTGCTCTTACAGATAGCGCACTAAACCATAGTGAACTATCTGCAGGGGACCCTGGCGCATGAATCTTTGCAGCGGGAACGACCTCGGACCACCAGGGTCCGAGAAAACCACCGACACATCGTGCCGGACACCCAAGTTCATGTAAAAATCCAGGATGTATCTGATGATATCTCGGGTGCTATTAGAGATAGAGCGATATATCAAAGTGCATTGTCTGCAGGAGGCCCTAGCGCATGAATCTGTGCAGCGGGATTGACCTCGGACCACCAGGGGCCCAGAAAACCACCGACACATTGTGCCGGACACCCAAGTTCATGTAAAAATCCAGGATGTATCTGATGATATCTCGGGTGCTATTAGAGATAGAGCGATATATCAAAGTGCATTGTCTGCAGGAGGCGCTAGCGCATGAATCTGTGTAGCGGGAACGACGTCGGATCACCAGGGGCCGAGAAAACCACAGTCTCATGGGGCCGGACACTCAGGGTCAGGGAAAAATCCTATATATATCCGGTGATATCTCGGGTGCTATTAGAGATAGCGCGATAAATCAAAGTGCATCGTCTGCAGGAAGCCTTGGCGCATGATTCTGTGCAGCGGGAACGACCTCGGACCACCAGGGGCCGAGAAAATCACCGTCTCATGGGGCCGGACACTCAGGGTCGGGGAAAAATCCAATATATATCTGGTGATATCTCGGGTGCTATTACAGATAGCGCAATAAACCAAAGTGAATTATCTGCAGGAGGCCCTGGCGCATGAATCTGTGCTGCGGGAACTATCTCGGACCACCAGGGGCCGAGAAAACCACCGACACATGGTGCCGGACACCCAAGGTCATGTAAAAATCCAGGATGTATCTGATGATATCTCGGGTGCTATTAGAGATAGAGCGATATATCAAAGTGCATTGTCTGCAGGAGGCCCTAGCGCATGAATCTGTGCAGCGGGATTGACCTCGGACCACCAGGGGCCGAGAAAACCACCGACACATTGTGTCGGACACCCAAGGTCATGTAAAAATCCAGGATGTATCTGCTGATATCTCGGGTGCTATTAGAGATAGAGCGATATATCAAAGTGCATTGTCTGCAGGAGGCGCTAGCGCATGAATCCGTGTAGCGGGAACGACGTCGGACCACCAGGGGCCGAGAAAACCACAGTCTCATGGGGCCGGACACTCAGGGTCAGGGAAAAATCCTATATATATCCGGTGATATCTCGGGTGCTATTAGAGATAGCGCAATAAACCAAAGAGAATTATCTGCAGGTGGCCCTGGCGCATGAATCTGTGCAGCGGGAACGACCTCGGACCACCATGGGCCGAGACAACCACCGTCTCATGGGGCCGGACAGCCAATGTCATGTAAAAATCCAGCATATATCTGGAGATATCTCGGGTTCTATTACAGATAGCGCGATAAATCAAAGTGCATTTTCTGCAGGAGGCCCTGGCGCATGAATCTGTGAAGCAGGAACGTCGGCCCCTAGGGGCCGAGAAACTTACAGATTTTCGGTGTACGTCACCCAAAGTCATCTAAAAATCCAGCATATATATGGTGCTTTATCGGGTGCTATTACAGATAGCGCAATAAATCAAAGTGCATTGTCTGTAGGAGGCCCTGGCGCATGAATCTGGGCAGCGGGAACGACCTCGGACCACCAGCGGCCGAGAAAACCACCGTCTCATGGGGCCGGACACTCAGGGTCAGGGAAAAATCTAATATATATCTGGTGATATCTCGGGTGCTATTAGAGATAGCGCAATAAACCAAAGAGAATTATCTGCAGGAGGCCCTGGCGCATGAATCTGTGCAGCGGGAACGACCTCGGACCACCAGGGGCCGAGAAAACCACCGTCTCATGGGGCCGGACAGCCAATGTCATGTAAAAATCCAGCATATATCTGGAGATATCTCGGGTTCTATTACAGATAGCGCGATAAATCAAAGTGCATTTTCTGCAGGAGGCCCTGGCGCATGAATCTGTGAAGCAGGAACGTCGGCCCCTAGGGGCCGAGAAACTTACAGATTTTCGGTGTACGTCACCCAAAGTCATCTAAAAATCCAGCATATATATGGTGCTTTATCGGGTGCTATTACAGATAGCGCAATAAACCAAAGTGAATTATCTGCAGGAGGCACTGGCGCATGAATCTCTGCAGCGCGAACGACCTCGGACCACCAGGGGATCATAACACCACCGTCTCATGGGGCCGGACACTCAGGGTCAGCGGAAAATCCAATATATATCTGGTGATATCTCGGGTGCTATTAGAGATAGCGCAATAAACCAAAGAGAATTATCTGCAGGAGGCCCTGGCGCATGAATCTGTGCAGCGGGAACGACCTCGGACCACCAGGGGCCGAGAAAACCACCGTCTCATGGGGCCGGACAGCCAATGTCATGTAAAAATCCAGCATATATCTGGAGATTTATCGGGTTCTATTACAGATACCGCGATAAATCAAAGTGCATTTTCTGCAGGAGGCCCTGGCGCATGAATCTGTGAAGCAGGAACGACCTCGGCCCCCAGGGGCCGAGAAACTTACAGATTTTCGGTGTACGTCACCCAAAGTCATCTAAAAATCCAGCATATATATGGTGCTTTATCGGGTGCTGTTACAGATAGCGCAATAAATAAAAGTGCATTGGCTGTAGAAGGCCCTGGCGCATGAATCTGTGCAGCAAGAACGACCTCGGACCACCAGGGGCCGAGAAAACCACCGTCTCGTGGGGACGGACACACAGGGTCGGGGAAAAATCCAATATATATCTGGTGATATCTCGGGTGCTATTAGAGATAGCGCGATAAATCAAAGTGAATTATCTGCAGGAGGCCCTGGCGCATGAATCTGGGCAGCGGGAACGACCTCGGACCACCAGGGGCCGAGAAAACCACCGTGTCATGGGGCCGGACACTCAGGGTCGGGGAAAAATCCAGGATGTATCTGAAGATATCTCGGGTGCTATTAGAGATAGCGCAATAAATCAAAGTGAATTATCTGCAGGAGGCCGTGGCGCATGAATCTGTGCAGCGAGAACGACCTCGGACAACCAGGGGCCGAGAAAACCACCGTCTCATGGGGCCGGACACTCAGGGTCAGGGAAAAATCTAATATATATCTGGTGATATCTCGGGTGCTATTACAGATAGCGCACTAAGCCAAAGTGAATTATCTGCAGGGGGCCCTGGCGCATGAATCTGTGCAGCGGGAACGACCTCGGACCACCAGGGGCCGAGAAAACCACCGACACATGGTGCCGGACATCCAAGGTCATGTAAAAATCCAGGATGTATCTGAAGATATCTCGGGTGCTATTAGAGATAGCGCAACAAACCCAAGTGAATTATCTGCAGGAGGCCCTGGCCCATAAACCTGTGCAGCGGGAACGGCCTCGGACAACCAGGGGCCGGGAAAGCCACCGTCTCATGGGGCCGGACACTCAGGGTCAGGGAAAAATCCAATATATATCTGGTGATATCTCGGGTGCTATTACAGATAGCGCAATAAACCAAAGTGAATTATCTGCAGGAGGCACTGGCGCATGCATCTGTGCAGCGGGAACGACCTCGGACCACCAGGTGCCGGGAAAACCACCGTCTCATGGGGCCGGACACTCAGGGTCGGAGAAAAATCCAATATATATCTGGTGATATCTCGGGTGCTATTACAGATAGCGCGATAAAGCAAAATGCATTATCTGCAGGAGGCCCTGGCGCATGAATCTGGGCAGCGGGAACGACCTCGGACCACCAGGGGCCGAGAAAACCACCGTCTCATGGGGCCGGACACTCAGGGTCGGGGAAAAATCCAATATATATCTGGTGATATCTCGGGTGCTATTAGAGATAGCACAATAAACCAAAGTGAATTATCTGCAGGAGGCCCTGGCGCATGAATCTGTGCAGCGGGAACGACCTCGGACCACCAGGGGCCGAGAAAACCACCGTCTCATGGTGCCGGACACTCAGGGTCAGGGAAAAATCCAATATATATCTGGTGATATCTCGGGTGCTATTACAGATAGCGCAATAAACCAAAGTGAATTATCTGCAGGAGGCCCTGGCCCATAAATCTGTGCAGCGGGAACGTCCTCGGACAACCAGGGGCCGAGAAAACCACCGTCTCATGGGGCCGGACACTCAGGGTCAGGGAAAAATCCAATATATATCTGGTGATATCTCGGGTGCTATTACAGATGGCGCAATAAACCAAAGTGAAATAACTGCAGGAGGCCCTGGCGAATGCATCTGTGCAGCAGGAACGACCTCGGACCACCAGGGGCCGAGAAAACCACCGTCTCATGGGGCCGGACACTCAGGGTCAGGGAAAAATCCTATATATATCTGGTGATATCTCGGGTGCTATTAGAGATAGCGCAATGAATCAAAGTGCATTGTCTGCAGAAGGCCCTGGCGCATGAATCTGTGAAGCAGGAACTACCTCGGACTTCCAGGGCAAAGAAAATTACAGATTTTCTGTGTCCGTCACCCAAAGTCATGTAAAAATCCAGCATGTATATGGTGCTTTCTAGGGTGCTATTACAGATAGCGCGATAAATCAAAGTGCATTATCTGCGGGAGGCCCTGGCGCATGAATCTGTGCAGCGGGATAGACCTCGGACCACCAGGGGCCGAGAAAACCACCGTCTCATGGGGCCGGACACTCAGGTTCGGGGAAAAATCCAATATATATCTGGTGATATCTCGGGTGCTATTAGAGATAGCGCAATAAATCAAAGTACATTGTCTGTAGGAGGCCCTGGCGCATGAATCTGTGCAGCGGGATAGACCTCGGACCACCAGGGGCCGAGAAAACCACCGTCTCATGGGGCCGGACACTCAGGGTCGGGGAAAAATCCAATATATATCTGGTGATATCTCGGGTGCTATTACAGGTAGCGCAATAAATCAAAGTGCATTATCTGTAGGAGGCCCTGGCGCATGAATCTGTGCAGCGGGATCGACCTCGGACCACTAGGGGCCGAGAATACCACCGACACACGGGGCCGGACACTCAGGGTCAGGGAAAAATCCAATATATATCTGGTGATATCTCGGGCGCTCTTACAGATAGCGCACTAAACCATAGTGAACTATCTGCAGGGGACCCTGGCGCATGAATCTTTGCAGCGGGTACGACATCGGACCACCAGGGGCCGAGAAAACCACCGACACATGGTGCCGGACATCCAAGGTCATGTAAAAATCCATGATGTATCTGATGGTATCTCGGGTGCTATTAGAGATAGCGTGATATATCAAAGTGCATTGTCTGCAGGAGGTCCTGGTGCATGAATCTGTGCAGCGGGATCGACCTCGGAACACTAGGGGCCGAGAAAACCACCGACACATGGGGCCGGACACTCAGGGTCAGGGAAAAATCCAATATATATCTGGTGATATCTCGGGTGCTATTAGAGATAGCGCACTAAACCAAAGTGAATTATCTGCAGGGGGCCCTGGCGCATGAATCTGTGCAGCGGGAACGACCTCGGACCACCAGGGGCCGAGAAAACCACCGTCTCATGGGGCCGGACACTCAGGGTCGGGGAAAAATCCAATATATATCTGGTGATATCTCGGGTGCTATTACCTGGTAGCGCAATAAACCAAAGTGAAATAACTGCAGGAGGCCCTGGCGAATGCATCTGTGCAGCAGGAACGACCTCGGACCAGCAGGGACCGAGAAAACCACCGTCTCATGGGGCCGGACACTCAGGGTCAGGGAAAAATCAAATATATATCTGGCGATATCTCGGGTGCTATTACAGATAGTACAATAAATCAAAGTGCATTGTCTGTAGGAGGACCTGGCGCATGAATCTGTGCAGCGTGAACGACCTCGGACCACCAGGGGCCGAGAAAACCACAGTCTCATGGGGCCGGACACTCAGGGTCAGGGGAAAATCCAATATATATCTGGTGACATCTCTGGTGCTATTAGAGATAGCGCAATAAACCAAAGTGAATTATCTGCAGGAGGCCCTCGCGCATGAATCTGTGCAGCGGGAACGACCTCGGAACTCCAGGGGCCGAGAAAACCACCGTCTCATGGGGCCGGACACTCAGTGTCAGGGGAAAATACAATATATATCTGGCGATATCTCGGGTGCTAATACAGATAGCGCAATAAATCAAAGTGCATTGTCTGTAGGAGGCCCTGGCGCATGAATCTGTGAAGCGGGAACGACATCGGACCACCAGGGGCCGAGAAAACCACAGTCTCATGGGGCCGGACACTCAGGCTCAGGGAAAAATCCAATATATATATCTGGTGATATCTCGGGTGCTATTACAGATAGCGCAATAAATCAAAGTGCATTATCTGTAGGAGGCCCTGGCGCATGAATCTGTGCAGCGGGATCGACCTCGGACCACTAGGGGCCGAGAATACCACCGACACACGGGGCCGGACACTCAGGGTCAGGGAAAAATCCAATATATATCTGGTGATATCTCGGGTGCTCTTACAGATAGCGCACTAAACCATAGTGAACTATCTGCAGGGGCCCCTGGCGCATGAATCTTTGCAGCGGGAACGACCTCGGACCACCAGGGGCCGAGAAAACCACCGACACATGGGGCCGGACTGTCAGGGTCAGGGAAAAATCCAATATATATCTGGTGATATCTCGGGTGCTATTACCTGGTAGCGCAATAAACCAAAGTGAATTATCTACAGTAGGCCCTGGCGCATGAATCTGTGTAGCAGGAACGAATTCGGACCACCAGGGGCCGAGAAAACCACCGTCTCATGGGGCCGGACACTCAGGGTCAGGGGGAAATCCAACATATATCTGGTGATATCTCGGGTGCTATTAGAGATAGCGCAGTAAATCAAAGTGCATTGTCTGCAGGAGGTCCTGTCGCATGAATCTGTGCAGCAGGAACGACCTCGGACCAGCAGGGGCCGAGAAAACCACCGTCTCATGGGGCCGGACAGTCAGGGTCAGGGAAAAATCAAATATATATCTGGCGATATCTCGGGTGCTATTACAGATAGTACAATAAATCAAAGTGCATTGTCTGTACGAGGCCCTGGCGCATGAATCTGTGCAGCGGGAACGACCTCGGACCACCAGGGGCCGAGAAAACCACCGACACATGGTGCCGGACACCCAAGGTCATGTAAAAATCCAGGATGTATCTGATGATATCTCGGTGCTATTAGAGATATAGCGATATATCAAAGTGCATTGTCTGCAGGAGGTCCTGGTGCATGAATTTGTGCAGCGGGATCGACCTCGGAACACTAGGGGCCGAGAAAACCACCGACACATGGTGCCGGACACCCAAGGTCATGTAAAAATCCATGATGTATCTGATGATATCTCGGGTGCTATTAGAGATAGCGTGATATATCAAAGTGCATTGTCTGCAGGAGGTCCTGGTGCATGAATCTGTGCAGCGGGATCGACCTCGGAACACTAGGGGCCGAGAAAACCACCGACACATGGGGCCGGACACTCAGGGTCAGGGAAAAATCCAATATATATCTGGTGATATCTCGGGTGCTATTAGAGATAGCGCACTAAACCAAAGTGAATTATCTGCAGGGGGCCCTGGCGCATGAATCTGTGCAGCGGGAACGACCTCGGACCACCAGGGGCCGAGAAAACCACCGTCTCATGGGGCCGGACACTCAGGGTCGGGGAAAAATCCAATATATATCTGGTGATATCTCGGGTGCTATTACAGATAGCGCAATAAATCAAAGTGCATTGTCTGTAGGAGGCCCTGGCGCATGCATCTGTGCAGCGGGAACGACCTCGGACCACCTGGTGCCGAAAAAACCACCGTCTCATGGGGTCGGACACTCAGGGTCGGGGAAAAATCCAATATATATCTGGTGATATCTCGGGTGCTATTACAGATAGCGCAATAAACCAAAGTGCATTGTCTGTAGGAGGCCCTGGCGCATGCATCTGTGCAGCGGGAACGACATCGGACCACCAGGGGCCGAGAAAACCACAGTCTCATGGGGCCGGACACTCAGGGTCAGGGAAAAATCCAATATATATATCTGGTGATATCTCGGGTGCTATTACAGATAGCGCAATAAATCAAAGTGCATTATCTGTAGGAGGCCCTGGCGCATGAATCTGTGCAGCGGGATCGACCTCGGACCACTAGGGGCCGAGAATACCACCGACACACGGGGCCGGACACTCAGGGTCAGGGAAAAATCCAATATATATCTGGTGATATCTCGGGTGCTCTTACAGATAGCGCACTAAACCATAGTGAACTATCTGCAGGGGACCCTGGCGCATGAATCTTTGCAGCGGGAACGACCTCGGACCACCAGGGGCCGAGAAAACCACCGACACATTGTGCCGGACACCCAAGTTCATGTAAAAATCCAGGATGTATCTGATGATATCTCGGGTGCTATTAGAGATAGAGCGATATATCAAAGTGCATTGTCTGCAGGAGGCGCTAGCGCATGAATCTGTGTAGCGGGAACGACGTCGGATCACCAGGGGCCGAGAAAACCACAGTCTCATGGGGCCGGACACTCAGGGTCAGGGAAAAATCCTATATATATCCGGTGATATCTCGGGTGCTATTAGAGATAGCGCGATAAATCAAAGTGCATCGTCTGCAGGAAGCCTTGGCGCATGATTCTGTGCAGCGGCAACGACCTCGGACCACCAGGGGCCGAGAAAATCACCGTCTCATGGGGCCGGACACTCAGGGTCGGGGAAAAATCCAGCATATATCTGGAGATATCTCGGGTTCTATTACAGATAGCGCGATAAATCAAAGTGCATTTTCTGCAGGAGGCCCTGGCGCATGAATCTGTGCTGCGGGAACTATCTCGGACCACCAGGGGCCGAGAAAACCACCGACACATGGTGCCGGACACCCAAGGTCATGTAAAAATCCAGGATGTATCTGATGATATCTCGGGTGCTATTAGAGACAGAGCGATATATCAAAGTGCATTGTCTGCAGGAGGCCCTAGCGCATGAATCTGTGCAGCGGGATTGACCTCGGACCACCAGGGGCCGAGAAAACCACCGACACATTGTGTCGGACACCCAAGGTCATGTAAAAATCCAGGATGTATCTGCTGATATCTCGGGTGCTATTAGAGATAGAGCGATATATCAAAGTGCATTGTCTGCAGGAGGCGCTAGCGCATGAATCTGTGTAGCGGGAACGACGTCGGACCACCAGGGGCCGAGAAAACCACAGTCTCATGGGGCCGGACACTCAGGGTCAGGGAAAAATCCTATATATATCCGGTGATATCTCGGGTGCTATTAGAGATAGCGCAATAAACCAAAGAGAATTATCTGCAGGTGGCCCTGGCGCATGAATCTGTGCAGCGGGAACGACCTCGGACTACCAGGGGCCGAGAAAACCACCGTCTCATGGGGCCGGACAGCCAATGTCATGTAAAAATCCAGCATATATCTGGAGATATCTCGGGTTCTATTACAGATAGCGCGATAAATCAAAGTGCATTTTCTGCAGGAGGCCCTGGCGCATGAATCTGTGAAGCAGGAACGTCGGCCCCCAGGGGCCGAGAAACTTACAGATTTTCGGTGTACGTCACCCAAAGTCATCTAAAAATCCAGCATATATATGGTGCTTTATCGGGTGCTATTACAGATAGCGCAATAAATCAAAGTGAATTATCTGCAGGAGGCCCTGGCGCATGAATCTGTGCAGCGGGAACGACCTCGGACCACCAGGGGCCGAGAAAACCACCGACACATGGTGCCGGACATCCAAGGTCATGTAAAAATCCAGGATGTATCTGAAGATATCTCGGTTGCTATTAGAGATAGCGCGATAAATCAAAGTGAATTATCTGCAGGACGCCCTGGCGCATGAATCTGGGCAGCGGGAACGACCTCGGACCACCAGGGGCCGAGAAAACCACCGTCTCATGGGGCCGGACACTCAGGGTCAGGTGAAAATCCAATATATATTTCGTGATATCTCGGGTGCTATTAGAGATAGCCCAACAAACCCAAGTGAATTATCTGCAGGAGGCCCTGGCCCATAAATCTGTGCAGCGGGAACGGCCTCGGACAACCAGGGGCAGGGAAAGCCACCGTCTCATGGGGCCGGACACTCAGGGTCAGGGAAAAATCCAATATATATCTGGTGATATCTCGGGTGCTATTACAGATAGCGCAATAAACCAAAGAGAATTATCTGCAGGAGGCCCTGGCGCATGAATCTGTGCAGCGGGAACGACCTCGGACCACCAGGGGCCGAGAAAACCACCGTCTCATGGGGCCGGACACTCAGGGTCAGGGAAAAATCCAATATATATCTGGTGATATCTCGGGTGCTATTACAGATAGCGCAATAAACCAAAGAGAATTATCTGCAGGAGGCCCTGGCGCATGAATCTGTGCAGCGGGAACGACCTCGGACCACCAGGGGCCGAGAAAACCACCGTCTCATGGGGCCGGACAGCCAATGTCATGTAAAAATCCAGCATATATCTGGAGATTTATCGGGTTCTATTACAGATACCGCGATAAATCAAAGTGCATTTTCTGCAGGAGGCCCTGGCGCATGAATCTGTGAAGCAGGAACGACCTCGGCCCCCAGGGGCCGAGAAAACCACAGTCTCATGGGGCCGGACACTCAGGGTCAGGGAAAAATCCAATATATATATCTGGTGATATCTCGGGTGCTATTACAGATAGCGCAATAAATCAAAGTGCATTATCTGTAGGAGGCCCTGGCGCATGAATCTGTGCAGCGGGATCGACCTCGGACCACTAGGGGCCGAGAATACCACCGACACACGGGGCCGGACACTCAGGGTCAGGGAAAAATCCAATATATATCTGGTGATATCTCGGGTGCTCTTACAGATAGCGCACTAAACCATAGTGAACTATCTGCAGGGGACCCTGGCGCATGAATCTTTGCAGCGGGAACGACCTCGGACCACCAGGGGCCGAGAAAACCACCGACACATTGTGCCGGACACCCAAGTTCATGTAAAAATCCAGGATGTATCTGATGATATCTCGGGTGCTATTAGAGATAGAGCGATATATCAAAGTGCATTGTCTGCAGGAGGCGCTAGCGCATGAATCTGTGTAGCGGGAACGACGTCGGATCACCAGGGGCCGAGAAAACCACCGTCTCATGGGGCCGGACACTCAGGGTCAGGGAAAAATCCTATATATATCCGGTGATATCTCGGGTGCTATTAGAGATAGCGCGATAAATCAAAGTGCATCGTCTGCAGGAAGCCTTGGCGCATGATTCTGTGCAGCGGCAACGACCTCGGACCACCAGGGGCCGAGAAAATCACCGTCTCATGGGGCCGGACACTCAGGGTCGGGGAAAAATCCAGCATATATCTGGAGATATCTCGGGTTCTATTACAGATAGCGCGATAAATCAAAGTGCATTTTCTGCAGGAGGCCCTGGCGCATGAATCTGTGCTGCGGGAACTATCTCGGACCACCAGGGGCCGAGAAAACCACCGACACATGGTGCCGGACACCCAAGGTCATGTAAAAATCCAGGATGTATCTGATGATATCTCGGGTGCTATTAGAGATAGAGCGATATATCAAAGTGCATTGTCTGCAGGAGGCCCTAGCGCATGAATCTGTGCAGCGGGATTGACCTCGGACCACCAGGGGCCGAGAAAACCACCGACACATTGTGTCGGACACCCAAGGTCATGTAAAAATCCAGGATGTATCTGCTGATATCTCGGGTGCTATTAGAGATAGAGCGATATATCAAAGTGCATTGTCTGCAGGAGGCGCTAGCGCATGAATCTGTGTAGCGGGAACGACGTCGGACCACCAGGGGCCGAGAAAACCACAGTCTCATGGGGCCGGACACTCAGGGTCAGGGAAAAATCCTATATATATCCGGTGATATCTCGGGTGCTATTAGAGATAGCGCAATAAACCAAAGAGAATTATCTGCAGGTGGCCCTGGCGCATGAATCTGTGCAGCGGGAACGACCTCGGACTACCAGGGGCCGAGAAAACCACCGTCTCATGGGGCCGGACAGCCAATGTCATGTAAAAATCCAGCATATATCTGGAGATATCTCGGGTTCTATTACAGATAGCGCGATAAATCAAAGTGCATTTTCTGCAGGAGGCCCTGGCGCATGAATCTGTGAAGCAGGAACGTCGGCCCCCAGGGGCCGAGTAACTTACAGATTTTCGGTGTACGTCACCCAAAGTCATCTAAAAATCCAGCATATATATGGTGCTTTATCGGGTGCTATTACAGATAGCGCAATAAATCAAAGTGCATTGTCTGTAGGAGGCCCTGGCGCATGAATCTGGGCAGCGGGAACGACCTCGGACCACCAGCGGCCGAGAAAACCACCGTCTCATGTGGCCGGACACTCAGGGTCAGGGAAAAATCCAATATATATCTGGTGATATCTCGGGTGCTATTAGAGATAGCGCGATAAACCAAAGTGAATTATCTGCAGGAGGCCCTGGCGCATGAATCTGTGCAGCGGGAACGACCTCGGACCACCAGGGGCCGAGAAAACCACCGACACATGGTGCCGGACATCCAAGGTCATGTAAAAATCCAGGATGTATCTGAAGATATCTCGGTTGCTATTAGAGATAGCGCGATAAATCAAAGTGAATTATCTGCAGGACGCCCTGGCGCATGAATCTGGGCAGCGGGAACGACCTCGGACCACCAGGGGCCGAGAAAACCACCGTCTCATGGGGCCGGACACTCAGGGTCAGGTGAAAATCCAATATATATTTCGTGATATCTCGGGTGCTATTAGAGATAGCCCAACAAACCCAAGTGAATTATCTGCAGGAGGCCCTGGCCCATAAATCTGTGCAGCGGGAACGGCCTCGGACAACCAGGGGCAGGGAAAGCCACCGTCTCATGGGGCCGGACACTCAGGGTCAGGGAAAAATCCAATATATATCTGGTGATATCTCGGGTGCTATTACAGATAGCGCAATAAACCAAAGAGAATTATCTGCAGGAGGCCCTGGCGCATGAATCTGTGCAGCGGGAACGACCTCGGACCACCAGGGGCCGAGAAAACCACCGTCTCATGGGGCCGGACACTCAGGGTCAGGGAAAAATCCAATATATATCTGGTGATATCTCGGGTGCTATTACAGATAGCGCAATAAACCAAAGAGAATTATCTGCAGGAGGCCCTGGCGCATGAATCTGTGCAGCGGGAACGACCTCGGACCACCAGGGGCCGAGAAAACCACCGTCTCATGGGGCCGGACAGCCAATGTCATGTAAAAATCCAGCATATATCTGGAGATTTATCGGGTTCTATTACAGATACCGCGATAAATCAAAGTGCATTTTCTGCAGGAGGCCCTGGCGCATGAATCTGTGAAGCAGGAACGACCTCGGCCCCCAGGGGCCGAGAAACTTACAGATTTTCGGTGTACGTCACCCAAAGTCATCTAAAAATCCAGCATATATATGGTGCTTTATCGGGTGCTATTACAGATAGCGCAATAAATAAAAGTGCATTGGCTGTAGAAGGCCCTGGCGCATGAATCTGTGCAGCAGGAACGACCTCGGACCACCAGGGGCCGAGAAAACCACCGTCTCGTGGGGACGGACACACAGGGTCGGGGATAAATCCAATATATATCTGGTGATATCTCGGGTGCTATTAGAGATAGCGCGATAAATCAAAGTGAATTATCTGCAGGAGGCCCTGGCGCATGAATCTGGGCAGCGGGAACGACGTCGGACCACCAGGGGCCGAGAAAACCACCGTCTCATGGGGCCGGACACTCAGGGTCGGGGAAAAATCCAGGATGTATCTGAAGATATCTCGGGTGCTATTAGAGATAGCGCAATAAATCAAAGTGAATTATCTGCAGGAGGCCGTGGCGCATGAATCTGTGCGGCGAGAACGACCTCGGACAACCAGGGGCCGAGGAAACCACCGTCTCATGGGGCCGGACACTCAGGGTCAGGGAAAAATCCAATATATATCTGGTGATATCTCGGGTGCTATTAGAGATAGCGCAATAAACCAAAGTGAATTATCTGCAGGAGGCCCTGGCCCATAAATCTGTGCAGCGGGAACGTCCTCGGACAACCAGGGGCCGAGAAAACCACCGTCTCATGGGGCCGGACACTCAGGGTCAGGGAAAAATCCAATATATATCTGGTGATATCTCGGGTGCTATTACAGATAGCGCAATAAATCAAAGTTCCTTGTCTGTAGGAGGCCCTGGCGCATGAATCTGTGCAGCGGGATCGACCTCGGATCACCAGGGGTCGAGAAAACCACCGTCTCATGGGGCCGGACACTCAGGGTCGGGGAAAAATCCAATATATGTCTGGTGATATCTCGGGTGCTATTACAGATAGCGCACTAAGCCAAAGTGAATTATCTGCAGGGGGCCCTGGCGCATGAATCTGTGCAGCGGGAACGACCTCGGACCACCAGGGGCCGAGAAAACCACCGACACATGGTGCCGGACATCCAAGGTCATGTAAAAATCCAGGATGTATCTGAAGATATCTCGGGTGCTATTAGAGATAGCGCAACAAACCCAAGTGAATTATCTGCAGGAGGCCCTGGCCCATAAACCTGTGCAGCGGGAACGGCCTCGGACAATCAGGGGCCGGGAAAGCCACCGTCTCATGGGGCCGGACACTCAGGGTCAGGGAAAAATCCAATATATATCTGGTGATATCTCGGGTGCTATTACAGATAGCGCAATAAACCAAAGTGAATTATCTGCAGGAGGCACTGGCGCATGCATCTGTGCAGCGGGAATGACCTCGGACCACCAGGTGCCGGGAAAACCACCGTCTCATGGGGCCGGACACTCAGGGTCGGGGAAAAATCCAATATATATCTGGTGATATCTCGGGTGCTATTACAGATAGCGCGATAAAGCAAAGTGCATTATCTGCAGGAGGCCCTGGCGCATGAATCTGGGCAGCGGGAACGACCTCGGACCACCAGGGGCCGAGAAAACCACCGTCTCATGGGGCCGGTCACTCAGGGTCGGGGAAAAATCCAATATATATCTGGTGATATCTCGGGTGCTATTAGAGATAGCACAATAAACCAAAGTGAATTATCTGCAGGAGGCCCTGGCGCATGAATCTGTGCAGCGGGAACGACCTCGGACCACCAGGGGCCGAGAAAACCATCGTCTCATGGGGCCGGACACTCAGGGTCAGGGAAAAATCCAATATATATCTGGTGATATCTCGGGTGCTATTACAGATAGCGCAATAAACCAAAGTGAATTATCTGCAGGAGGCCCTGGCCCATAAATCTGTGCAGCGGGAACGTCCTCGGACAACCAGGGGCCGAGAAAACCACCGTCTCATGGGGCCGGACACTCAGGGTCAGGGAAAAATCCAATATATATCTGGTGATATCTCGGGTGCTATTACAGATGGCGCAATGAATCAAAGTGCATTGTCTGCAGAAGGCCCTGGCGCATGAATCTGTGAAGCAGGAACGACCTCGGACTTCCAGGGCAAAGAAAATTACAGATTTTCTGTGTCCGTCACCCAAAGTCATGTAAAAATCCAGCATGTATATGGTGCTTTCTAGGGTGCTATTACAGATAGCGCGATAAATCAAAGTGCATTATCTGCGGGAGGCCCTGGCGCATGAATCTGTGCAGCGGGATAGACCTCGGACCACCAGGGGCCGAGAAAACCACCGTCTCATGGGGCCGGACACTCAGGTTCGGGGAAAAATCCAATATATATCTGGTGATATCTCGGGTGCTATTAGAGATAGCGCAATAAATCAAAGTACATTGTCTGTAGGAGGCCCTGGAGCATGAATCTGTGCAGCGGGATAGACCTCGGACCACCAGGGGCCGAGAAAACCACCTTCTCATGGGGCCGGACACTCAGGGTCAGGGAAAAATCCAATATATATCTGGTGATATCTCGGGTGCTATTACAGATAGCGCAATAAACCAAAGAGAATTATCTGCAGGAGGCCCTGGCGCATGAATCTGTGCAGCGGGAACGACCTCGGACCACCAGGGGCCGAGAAAACCACCGTCTCATGGGGCCGGACAGCCAATGTCATGTAAAAATCCAGCATATATCTGGAGATTTATCGGGTTCTATTACAGATACCGCGATAAATCAAAGTGCATTTTCTGCAGGAGGCCCTGGCGCATGAATCTGTGAAGCAGGAACGACCTCGGCCCCCAGGGGCCGAGAAACTTACAGATTTTCGGTGTACGTCACCCAAAGTCATCTAAAAATCCAGCATATATATGGTGCTTTATCGGGTGCTATTACAGATAGCGCAATAAATAAAAGTGCATTGGCTGTAGAAGGCCCTGGCGCATGAATCTGTGCAGCAGGAACGACCTCGGACCACCAGGGGCCGAGAAAACCACCGTCTCGTGGGGACGGACACACAGGGTCGGGGAAAAATCCAATATATATCTGGTGATATCTCGGGTGCTATTAGAGATAGCGCGATAAATCAAAGTGAATTATCTGCAGGAGGCCCTGGCGCATGAATCTGGGCAGCGGGAACGACGTCGGACCACCAGGGGCCGAGAAAACCACCGTCTCATGGGGCCGGACACTCAGGGTCGGGGAAAAATCCAGGATGTATCTGAAGATATCTCGGGTGCTATTAGAGATAGCGCAATAAATCAAAGTGAATTATCTGCAGGAGGCCGTGGCGCATGAATCTGTGCTGCGAGAACGACCTCGGACAACCAGGGGCCGAGAAAACCACCGTCTCATGGGGCCGGACACTCAGGGTCAGGGAAAAATCCAATATATATCTGGTGATATCTCGGGTGCTATTAGAGATAGCGCAATAAACCAAAGTGAATTATCTGCAGGAGGCCCTGGCCCATAAATCTGTGCAGCGGGAACGTCCTCGGACAACCAGGGGCCGAGAAAACCACCGTCTCATGGGGCCGGACACTCAGGGTCAGGGAAAAATCCAATATATATCTGGTGATATCTCGGGTGCTATTACAGATAGCGCAATAAATCAAAGTTCCTTGTCTGTAGGAGGCCCTGGCGCATGAATCTGTGCAGCGGGATCGACCTCGGATCACCAGGGGTCGAGAAAACCACCGTCTCATGGGGCCGGACCCTCAGGGTCGGGGAAAAATCCAATATATATCTGGTGATATCTCGGGTGCTATTACAGATAGCGCACTAAGCCAAAGTGAATTATCTGCAGGGGGCCCTGGCGCATGAATCTGTGCAGCGGGAACGACCTCGGACCACCAGGGGCCGAGAAAACCACCGACACATGGTGCCGGACATCCAAGGTCATGTAAAAATCCAGGATGTATCTGAAGATATCTCGGGTGCTATTAGAGATAGCGCAACAAACCCAAGTGAATTATCTGCAGGAGGCCCTGGCCCATAAACCTGTGCAGCGGGAACGGCCTCGGACAATCAGGGGCCGGGAAAGCCACCGTCTCATGGGGCCGGACACTCAGGGTCAGGGAAAAATCCAATATATATCTGGTGATATCTCGGGTGCTATTACAGATAGCGCAATAAACCAAAGTGAATTATCTGCAGGAGGCACTGGCGCATGCATCTGTGCAGCGGGAACGACCTCGGACCACCAGGTGCCGGGAAAACCACCGTCTCATGGGGCCGGACACTCAGGGTCGGGGAAAAATCCAATATATATCTGGTGATATCTCGGGTGCTATTACAGATAGCGCGATAAAGCAAAGTGCATTATCTGCAGGAGGCCCTGGCGCATGAATCTGGGCAGCGGGAACGACCTCGGACCACCAGGGGCCGAGAAAACCACCGTCTCATGGGGCCGGACACTCAGGGTCGGGGAAAAATCCAATATATATCTGGTGATATCTCGGGTGCTATTAGAGATAGCACAATAAACCAAAGTGAATTATCTGCAGGAGGCCCTGGCGCATGAATCTGTGCAGCGGGAACGACCTCGGACCACCAGGGGCCGAGAAAACCACCGTCTCATGGGGCCGGACACTCAGGGTCAGGGAAAAATCCAATATATATCTGGTGATATCTCGGGTGCTATTAGAGATAGCGCAATAAACCAAAGTGAATTATCTGCAGGAGGCCCTGGCCCATAAATCTGTGCAGCGGGAACGTCCTCGGACAACCAGGGGCCGAGAAAACCACCGTCTCATGGGGCCGGACACTCAGGGTCAGGGAAAAATCCAATATATATCTGGTGATATCTCGGGTGCTATTAGAGATAGCGCAATAAATCAAAGTGCATTGTCTGTAGGAGGCCCTAGCGCAGGAATCTGTGCAGCGGGAACGACCTCGCATCACCAGGGGTAGAGAAAACCACGGTGGTAGTCCCCTCGTAGTCCCTGGTAGTCCGAGGTCGTTCCCGCTGCACATATTCATGCGCCAGGGCCTCCTACAGATAATTCACTTTGGTTTATTGCGCTATCTGTAATAGCACCCGAGATATCACCAGATATATATTGGATTTTTACATGACCTAGGGCGACGGATTCCGAATATCTGTAATTTTCTCGGCCCCTGGTGGTCCGAGGTCGTTCCCGCTGCTCAGCTGCATGCGCTAGGGCCTCCTGCAGACAATGCACTTTGATTTATTGCGCTACCTCTAATAGCACCCGAGATATCACCAGATATATATTTGATTTTTCCCTGACCCTGAGTGTCCGGCCCCATGAGACGGTAGTTTTTTCGGCCCCTGGTGGTCCGAGGTCGTTCCCGCTGCACAGATTCATGCGCCAGGGCCCCGTGCAGATAATTTACTTTGATTTATTGCGCTATCTGTAATAGCACCCGAGATATCACCAGATATATATTGGATTTTCCCCTGACCCTGAGTGTCCGGCCCCATGAGACTGTGGTTTTCTCGGCCCCTGGTGGTCCGAAGTCTTTCCCGCTGCACAGATTCATGCGCCAGGGCCTCCTACAGATAATGCACTTTGACTTATTGCGCTATCTCTAATAGCACCCGAGATATCACCAGATATATATTGGATTCTTCCCTAACACTGAGTGTCCGGCCCCACGAGACTGTGGTTTTCTCGGCCCCTGGTGGGCCGAGGTCGTTCCCGCTGCACAGATTCATGCGCCAGGACCTCCTGCAGATAATTCACTTTGGTTTATTGCGCTATCTCTAATAGCACCCGAGATATCAACAGATATATATTGGATTTTTCCCTGACGATGAGTGTCCGGCCCCATGAGACGGTCGTTTCCTTGGCCCCTGGTGGTCCGAGGTCGTTCCCGCTGCACAGATGCATGTGCCAGGGCCTCCTGCAGATAATTCACTTTGGTTTATTGCGCTATCTCTAATAGCACCCGAGATATCACCAGATATATATTGGATTTTCCCCTGACCCTGAGTGTCCGGCCCCATGAGACGGTGGGTTTCTCGGGCCCTGGTGGTCCGAGGTCGTTCCCGCTGCACACATTCATGCGACGGGGCCTCCTACAGACAATGCACTTTGACTTATTGCCCTGTCTAGTAGCACCCGAGATATCACCAGATATATATTGGATTCTCCCCTGACCATGAGTGTCCGGCCCCATGAGACGGTGGTTTTCTCGGCCCCTGGTGGTCCGAGGTCGTTCCCGCTGCCCAGATTCATGCGCCAGGGCCTCCTACAGATAATGCACTTTGATTTATTGCGCTATCTCTAATAGCACCCGAGATATCACCAGATATATATTGGATTCTTCCCTAACACTGAGTGTCCGGCCCCATGAGACTGTGGTTTTCTCGGCCCCTGGTGGGCCGAGGTCGTTCCCGCTGCACAGATTCATGCGCCAGGACCTCCTGCAGATAATTCACTTTGGTTTATTGCGCTATCTCTAATAGCACCCGAGATATCAACAGATATATATTGGATTTTTCCCTGACGATGAGTGTCCGGCCCCATGAGACGTTCGTTTCCTTGGCCCCTGGTGGTCCGAGGTCGTTCCCGCTGCACAGATGCATGCGCCAGGGCCTCCTGCAGATATTTCACTTTGGTTTATTGCGCTATCTCTAATAGCACCCGAGATATCACCAGATATATATCGGATTTTCCCTTGACCCTGAGTGTCCAGCACCATGAGACGGTGGTTTTCTCGGCCTCTGGTGGTCCGAGGTCGTTCCCGCTGCCCGGATTCATGCGCCAGGTCCTCCTACAGACAATGCACTTTGATTTATTGCGCTATCTGTAATAGCACCCGAGATATCACCAGATATATATTGGATGTTTCCCTGACCCTGGGTGTCCGGCCGCATGAGACGGTGGTTTTCACGGCCCCTGGTGGTACGAGGCTGTTCCCTCTGCACAGATTCATGCGCCAGGGCCTCCTACAGATAATGCACTTTGATTTATTGCGCTATCTCTAACAGCACCCGAGATATCACCAGATATATATTTGATTTTTCCCTGACCCTGGGTGTCCGGCCCCATGAGACGGAGGTTTTCTCGGCCCCTGGTGGTCCGAGGTCGTTCACGCTGCCCAGATACATGCGCCAGGGCCTCCTACAGACAATGCACTTTGATTTATTGCGCTATCTCTAATAGCACCCGAGATATCACCAGATATATATTGGATTTTCCCCTGTCCCTGAGTGTCCGGTCCCATGAGACAGTGGTCTTCTCGGCCCCTGGTGGTCCGAGGTCGTTCACGCTGCCCAGATTCATGCGCCAGGGCCTCCTGCAGACAATGCACTTTGATTTATCGCGCTATCTGTAATAGAACCCGAGATATCACGAGATATATGCTGGATTTTTACATGACATTGGGTGACGGATACCGAAAATCTGTAATTTTCTCGGCCCTGGTGTTCCGATGTCGTTCCTGCTGCACAAATTCATGCGCCAGGGCCTCCTACAGACAATGCACTTTGATTTATTACGCTATCTGTAGTAGCACCCGAGAAAGCACCATATATATACTGGATTTTTGCATGACTTTGGGTGACGGACACCGAAAATCTGTAAGTTTCTCGGCCCCTGGAGGGCCGAGGTCGTTCCCGCTACACAGATTCATGCGCTAGGGCCTCCCACAGACAACGCACTTTGATTTATTGCGCTATCTCTAATAGCACCCGAGATATCACCAGATATATATTGGATTTTTCCCTGACCATGAGTGTCCGGTCCCATGTGACGGTGGCTTTCTTGGCCCCTGGTGGTCCGAGGTCGTTCCCGCTGCACAGATGCATGCGCCAGGGCCTCCTGCAGATAATTCACTTTGGTTTATTGGGCTATCTCTAATAGCGCCCGTGATATCACCAGATATATATTGGATTTTTCCCTGACCCTGAGTGTCCGGTCCCATGTGACGGTGGCTTTCTTGGCCCCTGGTGGTCCGAGGTCGTTCTCTCTGCACAGATGCATGCGCCAGGGCCTCCTGCAGATAATTCACTTTGGTTTATTGCGCTATCTCTTATAGCACCCGAGATATCACCAGATATATATTGGATTTTCCCCTGACCCTGAGTGTCCGGCCCCATGTGTCGGTGGTTTTCTCGGCCCCTGGTGGTCCGAGGTCGTTCCCGCTGCACAGATTCATGCGCCAGGGCCTCCTACAGACAATGCCCTTTGATTTATTGCGCTATCTGTAATAGCACCCGAGATATCAACAGATTCATCCTGGATTTTTACATGACCTTGGGTCTCCGGCACCATGTGTCGGTGGTTTTCTCGGCCCCTGGCGGTCCGAGTTCGTTCCCGCCGCACAGATGCATGCGCCAGGGCCTCCTGCAGATAATTCACTTTGATTTATCGCGCTATCTCTAATAGCACCCGAGATATCACCAGATATATATTGGATTTTTCCCCGACCATGAGTGTCCGGCCCCATCAGACGGTGGTTTTCTTAGGCCCTGGTGGTCCGAGGTAGATACCGCGGCACAGATTCATGCGCCAGGGCCTCCTGCAGACAATGCACTTTGATTTATTGCTCTATCTCTAATAGCACCCGAGATATCACCAGATATATGCTGCATTTTTACATGACCTTTGGTGACGGATACCGAAAATCTGTAATTTTCTTGGCCCCTGGTGGTCCGAGGTCGATCCAGCTGCACAGATTCATGCGCCCGTGCCTCCTGCAGACAATGCACTTTGATTTATCTCGCTATCTCTAATAGCACCCGAGATATCATCAGATACATCCTGGATTTTTACATGACCTTTTGTGTCCGGCACCAGGTGTCGGTGGTTTTCTCGGCCCCTGGTGGTCCGAGGTCGTTCCCGCTGCACAGATTCATGCGCCAGGGCCCCCTGCAGATAGTTCACTTTGGTTTAGTGCGCTATCTGTAAGAGCACCCGAGATATCACCAGATATATATTGGATTTCCCCCTACCCTGAGTGTCCGGCCCCATGAGACGGTGGTTTTCTCGGCCCCTGGTGGTCCGAGGTCGATCCCGCTGCACAGATTCATGCGCCAGGGCCTCCTGCAGACAATGCACTTTGGTTTATTGCGCTATCTCTAATAGCACCCGAGATACAACCAGATATATATTGGATATTTCCCTGTCCCTGACAGTCCGGCCCCATGAGACGGTGGTTTTCTCGGCCCCTGGTGGTCCGAGGTCGATCCCGCTGCACAGATTCATGCCCCAGGGCCTCTTGCAGACAGTGCACTTCGATTTATCGCGCTATCTGTAATAGCACCCGAGATATCATCAGATACATTCTGGATTTTTACATGACCTTGGGTGTCCGGCCCCATGCGTCGGTGGTTTTCTCGAACCCTGGTGGGCCGAGGTCGTTCCCGCTGCACAGATTCATGCGCCAGGGCCTCCTGCAGACAATGCACTTTGGTTTATTGCGCTATCCCTAATAGCACCCGAGATACCACCAGATATATATTGGATTTTTCCCTGACCCTGAGTGTCCGGCCCCATGTGTCGGTGGTTTTCTCGGCCCCTGGTGATCCGAGGTCGTTCCCGCTGCACAGATTCATGCACCAGGGCCTCCTGCAGACAATTCACTTTGGTTTATTGCGCTATCTCTAATAGCGCCCGAGATATCTCCAGATATATATTGGATTTTTCCCCGACCCTGAGTGTCCGGCCCCATGAGACGGTGGTTTTCTCGGCCCCTGGTGGTCCGAGGTCGTTCCTGCTGCACAGATTCATGCGACAGGGCCACCCGCAGACAATGCACTTTGATTTATTGCGCTATCTCTAATAGCACCCGAGATATCACCAGATAAATATTGGATTTTTCCCCGACCCTGAGTGTCCGGCCCCATGAGACGGTGGTTTTCTCGGCCCCTGGTGGTCCGAGGTCGTTCCCGCAGCCCAGATTCATGCGCCAGGGCCTCCTGCAGATAATTCACTTTGGTTTATTGCGCTATCTCTAATAGCACCCGAGATATCACCAGATATGTATTGGATTTTCCCCTGACCCTGAGTGCCCGACCCCATGAGACGGTGGGTTTCTCGGGCCCTGGTGGTCCGAGGTCGTTCCCGCTGCACACATTCATGCGACGGGGCCTCCTACAGACAATGCACTTTGATTTATAGCGCTATCTGTAATAGCACCCGAGATATCACGAGATATATATTGGATTCTCCCCTGACCATGAGTGTCCGGCCCCATGAGACGGTGGTTTTCTCGGCCCCTGGTGGTCCGAGGTCGTTCCCGCTGCCCAGATTCATGCGCCAGGGCCTCCTACAGACAATGCACTTTGATTTATAGCGCTATCTGTAACAGCACCCGAGATATCACCAGATATATATTGGATTTTCCCCTGACCATGAGTGTCCGGCCCCATGAGACGGTGGTTTTCTCGGCCCCTAGTGGTCCGAGGTCGTTCCTGCTGCGCAGATTCATTCGCCAGTGCCTCCTACAGACAATGCACTTTGATTTATTGCGCTATCTCTAACAGCACCCGAGATATCACCAGATATATATTGGATTTTCCCCTGACCCTGAGTGTCCGGCCCCATGAGACTGTGGTTTTCTCGGCCATGGCGGTCCGAGGTCGTTCCCGCTGCACAGATTCATGAGCCAGGGCCTCCTACAGACAATGCACTTTGATTTATTGCGCTGTCTCTAATAGCACCCGAGATATCACCATATATATATTGGATTTGCCCCTGACCCTGAGTGTCCGGCCCCATGAGACTGTCGTTTTCTCGGCCCCTGGTGGTCCGAGGTCGTTCCCGCTGCACAGATTCATGCGCCAGGGCTTCCTACAGACAAATCACTTTGGTTTATTGCGCTATCTCTAATAGCACCCGAGATATCACCAGATATATATTGGATTTTCCCCTGACCATGAGTGTCCGGCCCCATGAGACTGTGGTTTTCTCGGCCGCTGGTGGTCCGAGGTCGTTCCCGCTGCACAGATTCATGCGCCAGGGCCTCCTGCAGATAATTCACTTTGGTTTATTGCGCTATCTATAATAGCACCCGAGATATCACCAGATATATATTGGATTTTCCCCTGACCCTGATTGTCCGGCTCCATGAGACTGTGGTTTTCTCGGCCATGGTGGTCCGAGGTCGTTCCCGCTGCCCAGATTCATGGGCTACGGCCTCATACAGACAATGCACTTTGATTTATTGCGCTATCTGTAATAGCACCCGAGATAGCACCATATATATACTGGATTTTTGCATGACTTTGGGTGACGGACACCGAAAATCTGTAAGTTTCTCGGCCCCTGGAGGGCCGAGGTCGTTCCTGCTTCACAGAATCATGCGCCAGGGCCTCCTGCAGACAATGCACTTTGATTTAGCGCGCTATCTGTAATAGAACCCGAGATATCACCAGATATATGCTGGATTTTTACATGACATTGTGTGACGGATACCGAAAATCCGTACTTTTCTCGGCCCCTGGTGGTCCGATGTCGTTCCTGCTGCACAGATTCATGCGCAAGGGCCTCCTACGGACAATGCACTTTGATTTATTGCGCTATCTCTAACAGCACCCGAGATATCACCAGACATATATTGGATTTTCCCCTGACCCTGAGTGTCCGGCCGCATGAGACTGTGGTTTTCTCGGCCCCTGGTGGTCCGAGGTCGTTCCCGCTGCCCAGATTCATGCGCCCGGGCCTCCTGCAGATAATGCACTTTGATTTAGCGCGCTATCTGTAATAGAACCCGAGATATCACCAGATATATGCTGGATTTTTACATGACATTGGGTGACGGATACCGAAAATCTGTACTTTTCTCGGCCCCTGGTGGTCCGATGTCGTTCCTGCTGCACAGATTCATGCGCAAGGGCCTCCTACGGACAATGCACTTTGATTTATTACGCTATCTCTAACAGCACCCGAGATATCACCAGATATATATTGGATTTTCCCCTGACCCTGAGTGTCCGGCCGCATGAGACTGTGGTTTTCTTGGCCCCTGGTGGTCCGAGGTCGTTTCCGATGCACAGATTCATGCGCCAGGGCCTCCTGCAGATAATTCACTTTGATTTATTGCGCTATCTCTAATAGCAGCCGAGATATCACCAGATATATATTGGATTTTTCCCTGACCCTGAGTGCCCGGCCCCATGTTTCGGTGGTTTTCTCGGCCCCTGGTGGTCCGAGGTCGATCCTGCTGCACAGATTCATGCGCCAGGGCCTCCTACAGACAATGCACTTTGGTTTATTGCGCTATCTGTAATAGCGCACGAGATATCACCAGATATATGCCGGATTTTTACATGACCTTGGGTGACGGATTCCGAATATCTGTAATTTTCTCGGCCCCTGGTGGTCCGAGGTCGTTCCTGCTGCACAGATTCATTCGCCAGTGCCGCCTACAGACAATGCACTTTGATTTATTGCGCTATCTGTAATAGCACCTGAGATATCCCCAGATATATACTGGATTTTTCCCTGACCCTGAGTGTCCGGCCCCATGAGTCGGTGGTTTTCTCGGCCCCTGGTGGTCCGAGGTCGTTCCCGCTGCACGGACTCGTGCGCCAGGGCTTCCTGCAGACAATGCACTTTGATTTATCGCGCTATCTGTAATAGCACCTGAGATATCCCCAGATATATACTGGATTTTTCCCTGACCCTGAGTGTCCGGCCCAATGAGACGGTAGTTTTGTCGGCCCCTAGTGGTCCGAGGTCGTTCCTGCTGCGCAGATTCATTCGCCAGTGCCTCCTACAGACAATGCACTTTGATTTATTGCGCTATCTCTAATAGCACCCGAGATATCACCAGATATATATTGGATTTTTCCCCGACCCTGAGTGTCCGGCCCCATGAGACGGTGGTTTTCTCGGCCCCTGGTGGTCCGAGGTCGTTCCCGCAGCCCAGATTCATGCGCCAGGGCCTCCTGCAGATAATTCACTTTGGTTTATTGCGCTATCTCTAATAGCACCCGAGATATCACCAGATATGTATTGGATTTTCCCCTGACCCTGAGTGCCCGACCCCATGAGACGGTGGGTTTCTCGGGCCCTGGTGGTCCGAGGTCGTTCCCGCTGCACACATTCATGCGACGGGGCCTCCTACAGACAATGCACTTTGATTTATAGCGCTATCTGTAATAGCACCCGAGATATCACCAGATATATATTGGATTCTCCCCTGACCATGAGTGTCCGGCCCCATGAGACGGTGGTTTTCTCGGCCCCTGGTTGTCCGAGGTCGTTTCCGCTGCACAGATTCATGCGCCAGGGCCTCCTGCAGACAATGCACTTTGATTTATTGCGCTATCTGTAATAGCACCCGAGATAGCACCATATATATACTGGATTTTTGCATGACTTTGGGTGACGGACACCGAAAATCTGTAAGTTTCTCGGCCCCTGGAGGGCCGAGGTCGTTCCTGCTTCACAGAATCATGCGCCAGGGCCTCCTGCAGACAATGCACTTTGATTTATTGCGCTATCTCTAACAGCACCCGAGATATCACCAGATATATATTGGATTTTCCCCTGACCCTGAGTGTCCGGCCCCATGAGACTGTGGTTTTCTCGGCCCCTGGTGGTCCGAGGTCGTTCCCGCTGCCCAGATTCATGCGCCCGGGCCTCCTGCAGATAATGCACTTTGATTTAGCGCGCTATCTGTAATAGAACCCGAGATATCACCAGATATATGCTAGATTTTTACATGACATTGGGTGACGGATACCGAAAATCTGTACTTTTCTCGGCCCCTGGTGGTCCGATGTCGTTCCTGCTGCACAGATTCATGCGCAAGGGCCTCCTACGGACAATGCACTTTGATTTATTACGCTATCTCTAACAGCACCCGAGATATCACCAGATATATATTGGATTTTCCCCTGACCCTGAGTGTCCGGCCGCATGAGACTGTGGTTTTCTTGGCCCCTGGTGGTCCGAGGTCGTTTCCGATGCACAGATTCATGCGCCAGGGCCTCCTGCAGATAATTCACTTTGATTTATTGCGCTATCTCTAATAGCAGCCGAGATATCACCAGATATATATTGGATTTTTCCCTGACCCTGAGTGCCCGGCCCCATGTTTCGGTGGTTTTCTCGGCCCCTGGTGGTCCGAGGTCGATCCTGCTGCACAGATTCATGCGCCAGGGCCTCCTACAGACAATGCACTTTGGTTTATTGCGCTATCTGTAATAGCGCACGAGATATCACCAGATATATGCCGGATTTTTACATGACCTTGGGTGACGGATTCCGAATATCTGTAATTTTCTCGGCCCCTGGTGGTCCGAGGTCGTTCCTGCTGCACAGATTCATTCGCCAGTGCCGCCTACAGACAATGCACTTTGATTTATTGCGCTATCTGTAATAGCACCTGAGATATCCCCAGATATATACTGGATTTTTCCCTGACCCTGAGTGTCCGGCCCCATGAGTCGGTGGTTTTCTCGGCCCCTGGTGGTCCGAGGTCGTTCCCGCTGCACGGACTCGTGCGCCAGGGCTTCCTGCAGACAATGCACTTTGATTTATCGCGCTATCTGTAATAGCACCTGAGATATCCCCAGATATATACTGGATTTTTCCCTGACCCTGAGTGTCCGGCCCAATGAGACGGTAGTTTTGTCGGCCCCTAGTGGTCCGAGGTCGTTCCTGCTGCGCAGATTCATTCGCCAGTGCCTCCTACAGACAATGCACTTTGATTTATTGCGCTATCTCTAATAGCACCCGAGATATCACCAGATATATATTGGATTTTTCCCCGACCCTGAGTGTCCGGCCCCATGAGACGGTGGTTTTCTCGGCCCCTGGTGGTCCGAGGTCGTTCCCGCAGCCCAGATTCATGCGCCAGGGCCTCCTGCAGATAATTCACTTTGGTTTATTGCGCTATCTCTAATAGCACCCGAGATATCACCAGATATGTATTGGATTTTCCCCTGACCCTGAGTGCCCGACCCCATGAGACGGTGGGTTTCTCGGGCCCTGGTGGTCCGAGGTCGTTCCCGCTGCACACATTCATGCGACGGGGCCTCCTACAGACAATGCACTTTGATTTATAGCGCTATCTGTAATAGCACCCGAGATATCACCAGATATATATTGGATTCTCCCCTGACCATGAGTGTCCGGCCCCATGAGACGGTGGTTTTCTCGGCCCCTGGTGGTCCGAGGTCGTTCCCGCTGCCCAGATTCATGCGCCAGGGCCTCCTACAGACAATGCACTTTGATTTATAGCGCTATCTGTAACAGCACCCGAGATATCACCAGATATATATTGGATTTTCCCCTGACCATGAGTGTCCGGCCCCATGAGACGGTGGTTTTCTCGGCCCCTAGTGGTCCGAGGTCGTTCCTGCTGCGCAGATTCATTCGCCAGTGCCTCCTACAGACAATGCACTTTGATTTATTGCGGTATCTCTAATAGCACCCGAGATATCACCAGATATGTATTGGATTTTCCCCTGACCCTGAGTGCCCGACCCCATGAGACGGTGGTTTTCACGGCCCCAGGTGGTGCTAGGTCGTTCCCGCTGGCCAGATTCATGCGCCAGGGCTTCCTACAGACAAATCACTTTGGTTTATTGCGCTATCTCTAATAGCACCCGAGATATCAACAGATATATATTGGATTTTTCCCTGACCCTGAGTGTCCGGCCCCATGAAACGGTGGTTTTCTCGGCCCCTGGTGGTCCGAGGTCGTTCCCGCTGCACAGATTTATGCGCCAGGGCCTCCTGCAGATAATTCACTTTGAATTATTGCGCTATCTCTAATAGCACCCGAGATATCACCAGATATATATTGGATTTTCCCCTGACCCTGAGTGCCCGGCCCAATGAGACGGTGGTTGTCTCGGCCCCTGGTGGGCCGAGGTCGTTCCCGCTGGCCACATTCATGCGCCAGGGCCTCCTACAGACAAGGCACTTTGATTTATTGCGCTATCTGTAATAGCACCCGAGATATCACCAGATATATATTGGATTTTCCCCTGACCCTGAGTGTCCGGCCCCATGAGACGGTGGTTTTCTCGGCCGCTGGTGGCCCGAGGTCGGTCCGGCTGCACAGATTTATGCGCCAGGGCCTCCTGCAGATAATTCACTTTGGTTTATTGCGCTATCTCTAATAGCACCCGAGATATCACCAGATATATATTGGATTTTTCCCTGACGATGAGTGTCCGGCCCCATGAGACGGTGGTTTTCTCGGCCCCTGGTTGTCCGAGGTCGTTTCCGCTGCACAGATTCATGCGCCAGGGCCTCCTGCAGACAATGCACTTTGATTTATAGCGCTATCTGTAATAGCACCCGAGATATCACCAGATATATATTGGATTCTCCCCTGACCATGAGTGTCCGGCCCCATGAGACGGTGGTTTTCTCGGCGCCTGGTGGTCCGAGGTCGTTCCTGCTGCGCAGATTCATTCGCCAGTGCCTCCTACAGACAATGCACTTTGATTTATTGCGGTATCTCTAATAGCACCCGAGATATCACCAGATATGTATTGGATTTTCCCCTGACCCTGAGTGCCCGACCCCATGAGACGGTGGGTTTCTCGGGCCCTGGTGGTCCGAGGTCGTTCCCGCTGCACACATTCATGCGACGGGGCCTCCTACAGACAATGCACTTTGATTTATAGCGCTATCTGTAATAGCACCCGAGATATCACCAGATATATATTGGATTTTCCCCTGACCCTGAGTGTCCGGCCCCATGAGACTGTGGTTTTCTCGGCCCCTGGTGGTCCGAAGTCTTTCCCGCTGCACAGATTCATGCGCCAGGGCCTCCTACAGATAATGCACTTTGACTTATTGCGCTATCTCTAATAGCACCCGAGATATCACCAGATATATATTGGATTCTTCCCTAACACTGAGTGTCCGGCCCCACGAGACTGTGGTTTTCTCGGCCCCTGGTGGGCCGAGGTCGTTCCCGCTGCACAGATTCATGCGCCAGGACCTCCTGCAGATAATTCACTTTGGTTTATTGCGCTATCTCTAATAGCACCCGAGATATCAACAGATATATATTGGATTTTTCCCTGACGATGAGTGTCTGGCCCCATGAGACGGTCGTTTCCTTGGCCCCTGGTGGTCCGAGGTCGTTCCCGCTGCACAGATGCATGTGCCAGGGCCTCCTGCAGATAATTCACTTTGGTTTATTGCGCTATCTCTAATAGCACCCGAGATATCACCAGATATATATTGGATTTTCCCCTGACCCTGAGTGTCCGGCCCCATGAGACGGTGGGTTTCTCGGGCCCTGGTGGTCCGAGGTCGTTCCCGCTGCACACATTCATGCGACGGGGCCTCCTACAGACAATGCACTTTGATTTATAGCGCTATCTGTAATAGCACCCGAGATATCACCAGATATATATTGGATTCTCCCCTGACCATGAGTGTCCGGCCCCATGAGACGGTGGTTTTCTCGGCGCCTGGTGGTCCGAGGTCGTTCCCGCTGCCCAGATTCATGCGCCAGGGCCTCCTACAGATAATGCACTTTGATTTATTGCGCTATCTCTAATAGCACCCGAGATATCACCAGATATATATTGGATTCTTCCCTAACACTGAGTGTCCGGCCCCATGAGACTGTGGTTTTCTCGGCCCCTGGTGGGCCGAGGTCGTTCCCGCTGCACAGATTCATGCGCCAGGACCTCCTGCAGATAATTCACTTTGGTTTATTGCGCTACATCTAATAGCACCCGAGATATCAACAGATTCATCCTGGATTTTTACATGACCTTGGGTCTCCGGCACCATGTGTCGGTGGTTTTCTCGGCCCCTGGCGGTCCGAGTTCGTTCCCGCCGCACAGATGCATGCGCCAGGGCCTCCTGCAGATAATTCACTTTGATTTATCGCGCTATCTCTAATAGCACCCGAGATATCACCAGATATATATTGGATTTTTCCCCGACCATGAGTGTCCGGCCCCATCAGACGGTGGTTTTCTTAGGCCCTGGTGGTCCGAGGTAGATACCGCGGCACAGATTCATGCGCCCGTGCCTCCTGCAGACAATGCACTTTGATTTATCTCGCTATCTCTAATAGCACCCGAGATATCATCAGATACATCCTGGATTTTTACATGACCTTTTGTGTCCGGCACCAGGTGTCGGTGGTTTTCTCGGCCCCTGGTGGTCCTAGGTCGTTCCTGCTGCACAGATTCATGCGCCAGGGCTCCCTGCAGATAGTTCACTTTGGTTTAGTGCGCTATCTGTAAGAGCACCCGAGATATCACCAGATATATATTGGATTTTCCCCTGACCCTGAGTGTCCGGCCCCATGAGACGGTGGTTTTCTCGGCCCCTGGTGGTCCGAGGTCGATCCCGCTGCACAGATTCATGCGCCAGGGTCTCCTGCAGACAATGCACTTTGGTTTATTGCGCTATCTCTAATAGCGCCCGAGATATATCCAGATATATATTGGATATTTCCCTGTCCCTGACAGTCCGGCCCCATGAGACGGTGGTTTTCTCGGCCCCTGGTGGTCCGAGGTCGATCTCGCTGCACAGATTCATGCGACAGGGCCACCCGCAGACAATGCACTTTGATTTATTGCGCTATCTCTAATAGCACCCGAGATATCACCAGATATATATTGGATTTTTCCCCGACCCTGAGTGTCCGGCCCCATGAGACGGTGGTTTTCTCGGCCCCTGGTGGTCCGAGGTCGTTCCCGCAGCCCAGATTCATGCGCCAGTGCCTCCTGCAAATAATTCACTTTGGTTTATTGCGCTATCTCTAATAGCACCCGAGATATCACCAGATATGTATTGGATTTTCCCCTGACCCTGAGTGCCCGACCCCATGAGACGGTGGGTTTCTCGGGCCCTGGTGGTCCGAGGTCGTTCCCGCTGCACACATTCATGCGACGGGGCCTCCTACAGACAATGCACTTTGATTTATAGCGCTATCTGTAATAGCACCCGAGATATCACCAGATATATATTGGATTCTCCCCTGACCATGAGTGTCCGGCCCCATGAGACGGTGGTTTTCTCGGCCCCTGGTGGTCCGAGGTCGTTCCCGCTGCCCAGATTCATGCGCCAGGGCCTCCTACAGACAATGCACTTTGATTTATAGCGCTATCTGTAACAGCACCCGAGATATCACCAGATATATATTGGATTTTCCCCTGACCATGAGTGTCCGGCCCCATGAGACGGTGGTTTTCTCGGCCCCTAGTGGTCCGAGGTCGTTCCTGCTGCGCAGGTTCATTCGCCAGTGCCTCCTACAGACAATGCACTTTGATTTATTGCGGTATCTCTAATAGCACCCGAGATATCACCAGATATATATTGGATTCTTCCCTAACACTGAGTGTCCGGCCCCACGAGACGGTGGTTTTCACGGCCCCAGGTGGTGCTATGTCGTTCCCGCTGGCCAGATTCATGCGCCAGGGCTTCCTACAGACAAATCACTTTGGTTTATTGCGCTATCTCTAATAGCACCCGAGATATCAACAGATATATATTGGATTTTTCCCTGACCCTGAGTGTCCGGCCCCATGAAACGGTGGTTTTCTCGGCCCCTGGTGGTCCGAGGTCGTTCCCGCTGCACAGATTTATGCGCCAGGGCCTCCCGCAGATAATTCACTTTGAATTATTGCGCTATCTCTAATAGCACCCGAGATATCACCAGATATATATTGGATTTTCCCCTGACCCTGAGTGCCCGGCCCAATGAGACGGTGGTTGTCTCGGCCCCTGGTGGGCCGAGGTCGTTCCCGCTGGCCACATTCATGCGCCAGGGCCTCCTACAGACAAGGCACTTTGATTTATTGCGCTATCTGTAATAGCACCCGAGATATCACCAGATATATATTGGATTTTCCCCTGACCCTGAGTGTCCGGCCCCATGAGACGGTGGTTTTCTCGGCCGCTGGTGGCCCGAGGTCGGTCCGGCTGCACAGATTTATGCGCCAGGGCCTCCTGCAGATAATTCACTTTGGTTTATTGCGCTATCTCTAATAGCACCCGAGATATCACCAGATATATATTGGATTTTTCCCTGACCCTGAGTGTCCGGCCCCATGAGACGGTGGTTGTCTCGGCCCCTGGTGGTCCGAGGTCTTTCCCGCTGGCCACATTCATGCGCCAGGGCCTCCTACAGACAAGGCACTTTGATTTATTGCTCTATCTGTAATAGCACCCGAGATATCACCAGATATATATTGGATTTTTCCCTGACCCTGAGCGTCCGGCCCCATGAGACTGTGGTTTTCTCGGCCCCTGGTGGTCCGAGGTCGTTTCCGCTGCGCAGATTCATGCGCCAGGGCCTCCTGCAGATAATTCAGTTTGGTTTATTGCGCGATCTGTAATAGCACCCGAGATATCACCAGATATATATTGGATTTTTCCCTGACGATGAGTGTCCGGCCCCATGAGACGGTGGTTTTCTCGGCCCCTGGTTGTCCGAGGTCGTTTCCGCTGCACAGATTCATGCGCCAGGGCCTCCTGCAGACAATGCACTTTGATTTATTGCGCTATCTGTAATAGCACCCGAGATAGCACCATATATATACTGGATTTTTGCATGACTTTGGGTGACGGACACCGAAAATCTGTAAGTTTCTCGGCCCCTGGAGGGCCGAGGTCGTTCCTGCTTCACAGAATCATGCGCCAGGGCCTCCTGCAGACAATGCACTTTGATTTATTGCGCTATCTCTAACAGCACCCGAGATATCACCAGATATATATTGGATTTTCCCCTGACCCTGAGTGTCCGGCCCCATGAGACTGTGGTTTTCTCGGCCATGGCGGTCCGAGGTCGTTCCCGCTGCACAGATTCATGAGCCAGGGCCTCCTACAGACAATGCACTTTGATTTATTGCGCTGTCTCTAATAGCACCCGAGATATCACCATATATATATTGGATTTGCCCCTGACCCTGAGTGTCCGGCCCCATGAGACTGTGGTTTTCTCGGCCCCTGGTGGTCCGAGGTCGTTCCCGCTGCACAGATTCATGCGCCAGGGCTTCCTACAGACAAATCACTTTGGTTTATTGCGCTATCTCTAATAGCACCCGAGATATCACCAGATATATATTGGATTTTCCCCTGACCATGAGTGTCCGGCCCCATGAGACTGTGGTTTTCTCGGCCGCTGGTGGTCCGAGGTCGTTCCCGCTGCACAGATTCATGCGCCAGGGCCTCCTGCAGATAATTCACTTTGGTTTATTGCGCTATCTATAATAGCACCCGAGATATCACCAGATATATATTGGATTTTCCCCTGACCCTGATTGTCCGGCTCCATGAGACTGTGGTTTTCTCGGCCATGGTGGTCCGAGGTCGTTCCCGCTGCCCAGATTCATGCGCTACGGCCTCATACAGACAATGCACTTTGATTTATTGCGCTATCTGTAATAGAACCCGAGATATCACCAGATATATGCTGGGTTTTTACATGACATTGTGTGACGGATACCGAAAATCTGTACTTTTCTCGGCCCCTGGTGGTCCGATGTCGTTCCTGCTGCACAGATTCATGCGCAAGGGCTTCCTACGGACAATGCACTTTGATTTATTGCGCTATCTCTAACAGCACCCGAGATATCACCAGACATATATTGGATTTTCCCCTGACCCTGAGTGTCCGGCCGCATGAGACTGTGGTTTTCTTGGCCCCTGGTGGTCCGAGGTCGTTCCCGCTGCCCAGATTCATGCGCCCGGGCCTCCTGCAGATAATGCACTTTGATTTAGCGCGCTATCTGTAATAGAACCCGAGATATCACCAGATATATGCTGGATTTTTACATGACATTGGGTGACGGATACCGAAAATCTGTACTTTTCTCGGCCCCTGGTGGTCCGATGTCGTTCCTGCTGCACAGATTCATGCGCCAGGGCCTCCTGCAGATAATTCACTTTGATTTATTGCGCTATCTCTAATAGCAGCCGAGATATCACCAGATATATATTGGATTTTTCCCTGACCCTGTGTGCCCGGCCCCATGTTTCGGTGGTTTTCTCGGCCCCTGGTGGTCCGAGGTCGATCCTGCTGCACAGATTCATGCGCCAGGGCCTCCTACAGACAATGCACTTTGATTTATTGCGCTATCTGTAATAGCACCTGAGATATCCCCAGATATATACTGGATTTTTCCCTGACCCTGAGTGTCCGGCCCCATGAGTCGGTGGTTTTCTCGGCCCCTGGTGGTCCGAGGTCGTTCCCGCTGCACGGACTCGTGCGCCAGGGCTTCCTGCAGACAATGCACTTTGATTTATCGCGCTATCTGTAATAGCACCTGAGATATCCCCAGATATATACTGGATTTTTCCCTGACCCTGAGTGTCCGGCCCAATGAGACGTTGGTTTTCTCGGCCCCTGGTGGTCCGATGTCGTTCCCGCTGCACAGATTCATGCGCCAGGGCCTCCTGCAGATAATTCACTTTGGTTTATTGCGCTATCTCTAATAGCACCCGAGATATCACCAGATATATATTGGATTTTCCCCTGACCCTGAGTGTCCGGCCCCATGAGACTGTGGTTTTCTCGGCCCCTGGTGGTCCGAGGTGGTTCCCGCTACAGAGATTCATGCGCCAGGGCCTCCTGCAGATAATTCTGTTTGGTTTATTGCGCGATCTGTAATAGCACCCGAGATATCACCAGATATATATTGGATTTTTCCCTGACGATGAGTGTCCATCCCCATGCGACGGTGGTTTTCTCGGCCCCTGGTGGTCCGAGGTCGTTTCCGCTGCACAGATTCATGCGCCAGGGCCTCCTGCAGACAATGCACTTTGATTTAGCGCGCTATCTGTAATAGAACCCGAGATATCACCAGATATATGCTGGATTTTTACATGACATTGGGTGACGGATACCGAAAATCTGTACTTTTCTCGGCCCCTGGTGGTCGGAGGTCGTTCCCGCTGCACAGATTCATGCGCCAGGGCATCCTACAGACAATGCACTTTTATTTATTGCGCTATCTCTAATTGCACCCGAGATATCACCAGATATATACTGGATTTTTCCCTGACCCTGAGTGTCCGGCCCCATGAGACGGTGGTTGTCTCGGCCCCTGGTGGTCCGAGGTCGTTCCCGCTGCACAGATTTATGCGCCAGGGCCTCCTGCAGATAATTCAGTTTGGTTTATTGCGCTATCTCTAATAGCACCCGAGATATCACCAGATATATATTGGATTCTTCCCTGACCCTGAGTGTCCGGCCCCATGAGACGCTGGTTTTCTCGGCCCCTCGTGGTCCGAGGTCCTTCCCGCTGCACAGATTTATGCGCCAGGGCCTCCTGCAGATAATTCAGTTTGGATTATTGCGCTATATCTAATAGCACCCGAGATATCACCAGATATATATTGCATTTTTCCCTGACCCTGAGTGTCCTGCCCCATGAAACGGTGGTTTTCTCGGCCCCTGGTGGTCCGAGGTCGTTCCCGCTGCACAGATTTATGCGCCAGGGCCTCCTGCAGATAATTCACTTTGAATTATTGCGCTATCTCTAATAGCACCCGAGATATCACCAGATATATATTGGATTTTCCCCTGACCCTGAGTGCCCGGCCCAATGAGACGGTGGTTGTCTCGGCCCCTGGTGGGCCGAGGTCGTTCCCGCTGGCCACATTCATGCGCCAGGGCCTCCTACACACAAGGCACTTTGATTTATTGCGCTATCTGTAATAGCACCCGAGATATCACCAGATATATATTGGATTTTCCCCTGACCCTGAGTGTCCGGCCCCATGAGACGGTGGTTTTCTCGGCCGCTGGTGGCCCGAGGTCGGTCCGGCTGCACAGATTTATGCGCCAGGGCCTCCTGCAGATAATTCACTTTGGTTTATTGCGCTATCTCTAATAGCACCCGAGATATCACCAGATATATATTGGATTTTTCCCTGACCCTGAGCGTCCGGCCCCATGAGACGGTGGTTGTCTCGGCCCCTGGTGGTCCGAGGTCTTTCCCGCTGGCCACATTCATGCGCCAGGGCCTCCTACAGACAAGGCACTTTGATTTATTGCGCTATCTGTAATAGCACCCGAGATATCACCAGATATATATTGGATTTTTCCCTGACCCTGAGTGTCCGGCCCCATGAGACTGTGGTTTTCACGGCCCCAGGTGGTGCTAGGTCGTTCCCGCTGGCCAGATTCATGCGCCAGGGCTTCCTACAGACAAATCACTTTGGTTTATTGCGCTATCTCTAATAGCACCCGAGATATCACCAGATATATATTGGATTTTTCCCTGACCCTGAGTGTCCGGCCCCATGAAACGGTGGTTTTCTCGGCCCCTGGTGGTCCGAGGTCGTTCCCGCTGCACAGATTTATGCGCCAGGGCCTCCTGCAGATAATTCACTTTGAATTATTGCGCTATCTCTAATAGCACCCGAGATATCACCAGATATATATTGGATTTTCCCCTGACCCTGCGTGCCCGGCCCAATGAGACGGTGGTTGTCTCGGCCCCTGGTGGGCCGAGGTCGTTCCCGCTGGCCACATTCATGCGCCAGGGCCTCCTACAGACAAGGCACTTTGATTTATTGCGCTATCTGTAATAGCACCCGAGATATCACCAGATATATATTGGATTTTCCCCTGACCCTGAGTGTCCGGCCCCATGAGACGGTGGTTTTCTCGGCCGCTGGTGGCCCGAGGTCGGTCCGGCTGCACAGATTTATGCGCCAGGGCCTCCTGCAGATAATTCACTTTGGTTTATTGCGCTATCTCTAATAGCACCCGAGATATCACCAGATATATATTGGATTTTTCCCTGACCCTGAGTGTCCGGCCCCATGAGACGGTGGTTGTCTCGGCCCCTGGTGGTCCGAGGTCTTTCCCGCTGGCCACATTCATGCGCCAGGGCCTCCTACAGACAAGGCACTTTGATTTATTGCGCTATCTGTAATAGCACCCGAGATATCACCAGATATATATTGGATTTTTCCCTGACCCTGAGCGTCCGGCCCCATGAGACTGTGGTTTTCTCGGCCCCTGGTGGTCCGAGGTCGTTTCCGCTGCGCAGATTCATGCGCCAGGGCCTCCTGCAGATAATTCAGTTTGGTTTATTGCGCGATCTGTAATAGCACCCGAGATATCACCAGATATATATTGGATTTTTCCCTGACGATGAGTGTCCGGCCCCATGAGACGGTGGTTTTCTCGGCCCCTGGTTGTCCGAGGTCGTTTCCGCTGCACAGATTCATGCGCCAGGGTCTCCTGCAGACAATGCACTTTGATTTATTGCGCTATCTGTAATAGCACCCGAGATAGCACCATATATATACTGGATTTTTGCATGACTTTGGGTGACGGACACCGAAAATCTGTAAGTTTCTCGGCCCCTGGAGGGCCGAGGTCGTTCCTGATTCACAGAATCATGCGCCAGGGCCTCCTGCAGACAATGCACTTTGATTTATTGCGCTATCTCTAACAGCACCCGAGATATCACCAGATATATATTGGATTTTCCCCTGACCCTGAGTGTCCGGCCCCATGAGACTGTGGTTTTCTCGGCCATGGCGGTCCGAGGTCGTTCCCGCTGCACAGATTCATGATCCAGGGCCGCCTACAGACAATGCACTTTGATTTATTGCGCTGTCTCTAATAGCACCCGAGATATCACCATATATATATTGGATTTGCCCCTGACCCTGAGTGTCCGGCCCCATGAGACTGTGGTTTTCTCGGCCCCTGGTGGTCCGAGGTCGTTCCCGCGGCACAGATTCATGCGCCAGGGCTTCCTACAGACAAATCACTTTGGTTTATTGCGCTATCTCTAATAGCACCCGAGATATCACCAGATATATATTGGATTTTCCCCTGACCATGAGTGTCCGGCCCCATGAGTCGGTGGTTTTCTCGTCCCCTGGTGGTCAGAGGTCGTTACCGCTGCACAGATTCATGCGCCCGGGCCTCCTGCAGATAATGCACTTTGATTTAGCGCGCTATCTGTAATAGAACCCGAGATATCACCAGATATATGCTGGATTTTTACATGACATTGGGTGACGGATACCGAAAATCTGTACTTTTCTCGGCCCCTGGTGGTCCGATGTCGTTCCTGCTGCACAGATTCATGCGCAAGGGCCTCCTACGGACAATGCACTTTGATTTATTGCGCTATCTCTAACAGCACCCGAGATATCACCAGATATATATTGGATTTTCCCCTGACCCTGAGTGTCCGGCCCCATGAGACGGTGGTCTTCTCGGCCCCTGGTGGTCCGAGGTCGTTCCCGCTGCCCAGATTCATGCGCCAGGGCAGCTAACAGACAATGCATTTTGATTTATTGCGCTGTCTGTAATAGCACCCGAGAAAGCTCCATATATATGCTGGATTTTAACATGACTTTGGGTGACGGAAACCGAAAATCTGTAATTTTCTCGGCCCCTGGTGGCCCGAGGTCGTTCCCGCTGCACAGATTCATGCGCCAGGGCCTCCGGCAGACAAAGCACTGTGGTTTATTGCGCTATCTGTAATAGCACCCGAGATATAACCAGATATATATTGGATTTTTCAACCGACCCTGAGTGTCCGGCCCCATGAGACGGTGGTGTTCTCGGACCCTGGTGATCCGAGGTCGTTTCCGCTGCACAGATTCATGCGCCAGGGCCTCCTGCAGATAATTCACTTTGATTTATTGCGCTATCTCTAATAGCAGCCGAGATATCACCAGATATATATTGGATTTTTCCCTGACCCTGAGTGCCCGGCCCCATGTTTCGATGGTTTTCTCGGCCCCTGGTGGTCCGAGGTCGATCCTGCTGCACAGATTCATGCGCCAGGGCCGCCTACAGACAATGCACTTTGATTTATTGCGCTATCTGTAATAGCACCTGAGATATCCCCAGATATATACTGGATTTTTCCCTGACCCTGAGTGTCCGGCCCCATGAGTCGGTGGTTTTCTCGGCCCCTGGTGGTCCGAGGTCGTTCCCGCTGCACGGACTCGTGCGCCAGGGCTTCCTGCAGACAATGCACTTTGATTTATCGCGCTATCTGTAATAGCACCTGAGATATCCCCAGATATATACTGGATTTTTCCCTGACCCTGAGTGTCCGGCCCCATGAGTCGGTGGTTTTCTCGGCCCCTGGTGGTCAGAGGTCGTTACCGCTGCACAGATTCATGGGCCAGGGCCTCCTACAGACAATGCACTTTGATTTATTGCGCTATCTGTAATTGCACCCGAGATATCACCGGATATATATTGGATTTTTTCCTGACCCTGACAGTCCGGCCCCATGAGACGGTGGTTTTCTCGGCCCCTGGTGGTCCGAGGTCGTTGCCGCTGCACAGATTCATGCGCCAGGGCCTCCTACGGACAATGCACTTTGGTTTGTTGCGCTATTTCTAATAGCGCCCGAGATATCACCAGATATATATTGGATTTTTCCCTGACCCTGAGCGTCCGGCCCCATGAGACTGTGGTTTTCTCGGCCCCTGGTGGTCCGAGGTCATTTCCGCTGCGCAGATTCATGCGCCAGGGCCTCCTGCAGATAATTCACTTTGATTTATTGCGCTATCTCTAATAGCAGCCGAGATATCACCAGATATATATTGGATTTTTCCCTGACCCTGAGTGTCCGGCCCCATGAAACGGTGGTTTTCTCGGCCCCTGGTGGTCCGAGGTCGTTCCCGCTGCACAGATTTATGCGCCAGGGCCTCCTGCAGATAATTCACTTTGGATTATTGCGCTATCTGTAATAGCACCCGAGATATCACCAGATATATATTGGATTTTCCCCTGACCCTGAGTGCCCGGCCCCATGAGACGTTGGTTTTCTCGGCCCCTGGTGGTCCGAGGTCGTTGCCGCTGCACAGATTCATGCGCCAGGGCCTCCTGCAGACAATGCACTTTGATTTATCGCGCTATCTGTAATAGCACCTGAGATATCACCAGATATATATTGGATTTTTCACTGACCCTGAGTGTCCGGCCCCATGAGACGGTGGTTTTCTCGGCCCCTGGTGGTCCGAGGTCGTTCCCGCTGCACAGATTCATGCGCCAGGGCCTCCTGCAGATAATTCACTTTGGTTTAGTGCGCTGTCTGTAAGAGCACCCGAGATATCACCAGATATATATTGGATTTTTCCCTGACCCTGAGCGTCCGGCCCCATGAGACTGTGGTTTTCTCGGCCCCTGGTGGTCCGAGGTCATTTCCGCTGCGCAGATTCATGCGCCAGGGCCTCCTGCAGATAATTCACTTTGATTTATTGCGCTATCTCTAATAGCAGCCGAGATATCACCAGATATATATTGGATTTTTCCCTGACCCTGAGTGCCCGGCCCCATGTTTCGATGGTTTTCTCGGCCCCTGGTGGTCCGAGGTCGATCCTGCTGCACAGATTCATGCGCCAGGGCCGCCTACAGACAATGCACTTTGATTTATTGCGCTATCTGTAATAGCACCTGAGATATCCCCAGATATATACTGGATTTTTCCCTGACCCTGAGTGTCCGGCCCCATGAGTCGGTGGTTTTCTCGGCCCCTGGTGGTCCGAGGTCGTTCCCGCTGCACGGACTCGTGCGCCAGGGCTTCCTGCAGACAATGCACTTTGATTTATCGCGCTATCTGTAATAGCACCTGAGATATCCCCAGATATATACTGGATTTTTCCCTGACCCTGAGTGTCCGGCCCCATGAGTCGGTGGTTTTCTCGGCCCCTGGTGGTCAGAGGTCGTTACCGCTGCACAGATTCATGGGCCAGGGCCTCCTACAGACAATGCACTTTGATTTATTGCGCTATCTGTAATTGCACCCGAGATATCACCGGATATATATTGGATTTTTTCCTGACCCTGACAGTCCGGCCCCATGAGACGGTGGTTTTCTCGGCCCCTGGTGGACCGAGGTCGTTCCCGCTGCACAGATTCATGCGCCAGGGCCTCCTACGGACAATGCACTTTGGTTTGTTGCGCTATTTCTAATAGCGCCCGAGATATCACCAGATATATATTGGATTTTTCCCTGACCCTGAGCGTCCGGCCCCATGAGACGGTGGTTTTCTCGGCCCCTGGTGGTCCGGGGTCGTTCCCGCTGCGCAGATTCATGCGCCAGGGCCTCCTGCAGGCAATGCACTTTGATTTATTGCGCTATCTCTAATAGCACCCGAGATATCACCAGATATATATTGGATTTTTCCCTGACCCTGAGTGTCCGGCCCCATGAAACGGTGGTTTTCTCGGCCCCTGGTGGTCCGAGGTCGTTCCCGCTGCACAGATTTATGCGCCAGGGCCTCCTGCAGATAATTCACTTTGGATTATTGCGCTATCTGTAATAGCACCCGAGATATCACCAGATATATATTGGATTTTCCCCTGACCCTGAGTGCCCGGCCCCATGAGACGGTGGTTTTCTCGGCCCCTGGTGGTCCGAGGTCGTTGCCGCTGCACAGATTCATGCGCCAGGGCCTCCTGCAGACAATGCACTTTGATTTATCGCGCTATCTGTAATAGCACCTGAGATATCACCAGATATATATTGGATTTTTCACTGACCCTGAGTGTCCGGCCCCATGAGACGGTGGTTTTCTCGGCCCCTGGTGGTCCGAGGTCGTTCCCGCTGCACAGATTCATGCGCCAGGGCCTCCTGCAGATAATTCACTTTGGTTTAGTGCGCTGTCTGTAAGAGCACCCGAGATATCACCAGATATATATTGGATTTTTCCCTGACCCTGAGCGTCCGGCCCCATGAGACTGTGGTTTTCTCGGCCCCTGGTGGTCCGAGGTCATTTGCGCTGCGCAGATTCATGCGCCAGGGCCTCCTGCAGATAATTCAGTTTGGTTTATTGCGCGATCTGTAATAGCACCCGAGATATCACCAGATATATATTGGATTTTTCCCTGACGATGAGTGTCCGGCCCCATGAGACGGTGGTTTTCTCGGCCCCTGGTGGTCCGAGGTCGTTTCCGCTGCACAGATTCATGCGCCAGGGCCTCCTGCAGACAATGCACTTTGATTTATTGCGCTATCTGTAATAGCACCCGAGATAGCACCATATATAGACTGGATTTTTGCATGACTTTGGGTGACGGACACCGAAAATCTGTAAGTTTCTCGGCCCCTGGAGGGCCGAGGTCGTTCCTGCCTCACAGAATCATGCGCCAGGGTCTCCTGCAGACAATGCACTTTGATTTATTGCGCTATCTCTAACAGCACCCGAGATATCACCAGATATATATTGGATTTTCCCCTGACCCTGAGTGTCCGGCCCCATGAGACTGAGGTTTTCTCGGCCATGGCGGTCCGAGGTCGTTCCCGCTGCACAGATTCATGAGCCAGGGCCTCCTACAGACAATGCACTTTGATTTATTGCGCTGTCTCTAATAGCACCCAAGATATCACCAGATATATATTGGATTTTTCCCTGACAATGAGTGTCCGGCCCATGAGACGGTGGTTTTCTCGGCCCCTGGTGGTCCGAGGACGTTCCCATTGGCCAGATTCATGCGCCAGGGCCTCCTACAGACAATGTACTTTGATTTATTGCGCTATCTGTAATAGCACCCGAGATATCACCAGATATATATTGGATTTTTCCCTGACCCTGAGTGTCCGGCCCCATGAGACGGTGGTTTTCTCGGCCCCTGGTGGTCCGAGGTCGTTCCCGCTGCACAGATTCATGCGCAAGGGCAGCATACAGACAATGCACTTGGATTTATTGCGCTATCCGTAATAGCACCCGAGATATCACCAGATATATATTGGATTTTTCCCTCACCCTGAGTGTCCGGACCCATGAGACGGTGGTTTTCTCGGCCCCTGGTTGTCCGAGGTCGTTCCCGCTGCACAGATTCATGAGCCAGGGCCTCCTGCAGATAATTCACTTTGGTTTATTGCGCTATCTCTAATAGCACCCGAGATATCACCAGATATATATTGGATTTTTCCCTGACCCTGAGTGTCTGTCCCCATGAGACGGCGGTTGTCTCGGCCCCTGGTGGTCCGAGGTCGTTCCCGCTGTACAGATTCATGCGCCAGGGCATCCTACAGACAATGTACTTTGATTTATTGCGCTATCTGTAATAGCACCCGAGATATCACCAGATATATATTGGATTTTTCCCTGACCCTGAGTGTCCGGCCCCATGAGACGGTGGTTTTCTCGGCCCCTGGTGGTCCGAGGTCGTTCCCGCTGCACAGATTCATGCGCAAGGGCAGCATACAGACAATGCACTTGGATTTATTGCGCTATCTGTAATAGCACCCGAGATATCACCAGATATATGCTGTATTTTTACATGACCTTGGGTGACGGATTCCGAATATCTGTAATTTTCTCGGCCCCTGGTGGTCCGAGGTCGTTCCTGCTGCACAGATTCATTCACCAGTGCCGCCTACAGACAATGCACTTTGATTTATTGCGCTATCTCTAATAGCACCCGAGATATCACCAGATATATATTGGATTTTTCCCTGATCCTGACAGTCCGGAACCATGAGACGGTGATTTTCTCGGCCCCTGGTGGTCCGAGGTAGTTCCCGCTGCACAGAATCATGCGCCAGGGCTTCCTGCAGACAATGCACTTTGATTTATTGCGCTATTTCTAATAGCACCCGAGATATCACCAGATATATATTGGATTTTTCCCTGACCCTGAGTGTCCGGCCCCATGAGACGGTGGTTTTCTCGGCCCCTGGTGGTCCGAGGTCGTTGCCGCTGCACAGATTCATGCGCCAGGGCCTCCTGCAGACAATGCACTTTGATTTATCGCGCTATCTGTAATAGCACCTGAGATATCACCAGATATATATTGGATTTTTCCCTGACAATGAGTGTCCGGCCCATGAGACGGTGGTTTTCTCGGCCCCTGGTGGTCCGAGGACGTTCCCATTGGCCAGATTCATGCGCCAGGGCCTCCTACAGACAATGCACTTTGATTTATTGCGCTATCTGTAATAGCACCCGAGATAGCACCATATATAGACTGGATTTTTGCATGACTTTGGGTGACGGACACCGAAAATCTGTAAGTTTCTCGGCCCCTGGAGGGCCGAGGTCGTTCCTGCTTCACAGAATCATGCGCCAGGGCCTCCTGCAGACAATGCACTTTGATTTATTGCGCTATCTCTAACAGCACCCGAGATATCACCAGATATATATTGGATTTTCCCCTGACCCTGAGTGTCCGGCCCCATGAGACTGTGGTTTTCTCGGCCATGGCGGTCCGAGGTCGTTCCCGCTGCACAGATTCATGAGCCAGGGCCTCCTACAGACAATGCACTTTGATTTATTGCGCTGTCTCTAATAGCACCCGAGATATCACCATATATATATTGGATTTGCCCCTGACCCTGAGTGTCCGGCCCAATGAGACGGTGGTTGCCTCGGCCCCTGGTGGGCCGAGATCGTTCCCGCTGGCCACATTCATGCGCCAGGGCCTCCTACAGACAAGGCACTTTGATTTATTGCGCTATCTGTAATAGCACCCGAGAGATCACCAGATATATATTGGATTTTCCCCTGACCCTGAGTGTTCGGCCCCATGAGACGGTGGTTTTCTCAGCCGCTGGTGGCCCGAGGTCGTTCCCGCTGCACAGATTTATGCGCCAGGGCCTCCAGCAGATAATTCACTTTGGTTTATTGCGCTGTCTGTAAGAGCACCCGAGATATCACCAGATATATATTGTATTTTTCCCTGACCCTGAGTGTCCGGCCCCATGAGACTATGGTTTTCTCGGCCCCTGGTGGTCCGAGGTCGATACCGCTGCACAGATTCATGCGCCAGGGCCTCCTGCAGATAATTCAGTTTGGTTTATTGCGCGATCTGTAATAGCACCCGAGATATCACCAGATATATATTGGATTTTTCCCTGACGATGAGTGTCCGGCCCCATGAGACGGTGGTTTTCTCGGCCCCTGGTGGTCCCAGGTCGTTCCCGCTGCACAGATTCATGCGCCAGGGCCTCCTGCAGATAATTCACTTTGGTTTATTGCGCTATCTCTAATAGCAACCGTGATATCACCAGATATATATTGGATTTTCCCCTGACCCTGAGTGTCCGGCCCCATGAGACGGCGGTCTTCTCGGCCCCTGGTGGTCCGAGGTCGTTCCCGCTGGGCAGATTCATGCGCTACGGCCTCATACAGACAAGGCACTTTGATTTATTGCGCTATCTGTAATAGCACCCGAGATAGCACCATATATATACTGGATTTTTGCATGACTTTGGGTGACGGACACCGAAAATCTGTAAGTTTCTCGGCCCCTGGTGGCCCGAGGTCGTTCCCGCTGCCCAGATTCATGCGCCAGGGCAGCTAACAGACAATGCATTTTGATTTATTGCGCTGTCTGTAATAGCACCCGAGAAAGCTCCATATATATGCTGGATTTTAACAAGACTTTGGGTGACGGAAACCGAAAATCTGTAATTTTCTCGGCCCCTGGTGACCCGAGGTCATTCCCGCTGCACAGATTCATGCGCCAGGGCCTCCGGCAGACTAAGCACTGTGGTTTATTGCGCTATCTGTAATAGCACCCGAGATATAACCAGATATATATTGGATTTTTCAGCCGACCCTGAGTGTCCGGCCCCATGAGACGGTGGTGTTCTCGGACCCTGGTGATCCGAGGTCGTTTCCGCTGCACAGATTCATGCGCCAGGGCCTCCTGCAGATAATTCACTTTGATTTATTGCGCTATCTCTAATAGCAGCCGAGATATCACCAGATATATATTGGATTTTTCCCTGACCCTGAGTGCCCGGCCCCATGTTTCGGTGGTTTTCTCGGCCCCTGGTGGTCCGAGGTCGATCCTGCTGCACAGATTCATGCGCCAGGGCCTCCTACAGACAATGCACTTTGGTTTATTGCGCTATCTGTAATAGCGCACGAGATATCACCAGATATATGCCGGATTTTTACATGACCTTGGGTGACGGATTCCGAATATCTGTAATTTTCTCGGCCCCTGGTGGTCCGAGGTCGTTCCTGCTGCACAGATTCATTCGCCAGTGCCGCCTACAGACATTGCACTTTGATTTATTGCGCTATCTCTAATAGCACCCGAGATATCACCAGATATATATTGGATTTTCCCCTGACCCTGAGTGTCCGGCCCCATGAGACGGTGGTTTTCTCGGCCTCTGGTGGACCGAGGTCGTTCCCGCTGCCCAGATTCATGCGTCAGGTCCTCCTGCAGACAATGCACTTTGATTTATTGCGCTATCTGTAATAGCACCCGAGATATCACCAGATATAAATTGGATTTTTCCCTGACCCTGAGTGTCCGGCCCCATGAGACGGTGGTTTTCTCGGCCCCTGGTGGTCCGAGGTCGTTCCCGCTGCACAGATTCATGAGCCAGGGCCTCCTGCAGATAATTCACTTTGGTTTATTGCGCTATCTCTAATAGCACCCGAGATATCACCAGATATATATTGGATTTTTCCCTGACCCTGAGTGTCCGGCTCCATGAGACGGTGGTTTTCTCGGCCCCTGGTGGTCCGAGGTCGTTGCCGCTGCACAGATTCATGCGCCAGGGCCTCCCGCAGACAAAGCACTTTGGTCTATTGCGCTATCTGTAATAGCAACCGATATTTCACCAGATGTATGCTGGATTTTTACATGACCTTGGGTAACGGATTGCGAATATCTGTAGTTTTCTCGGCCCCTGGTGGTCCGAGTTCGTTCCTGCTGCACAGATTCATTCGCCAGTGCCACCTACAGACAATCCACTTTGATTTATTGCGCTATCTTTAATAGCACCCGAGATATCACCAGATATATATTGGATTTTCCCCTGACCCTGAGTGTCCGGCCCCATGAGACTGTGGTTTTCTCGGCCCCTGGTGGTCCGAGGTCGTTCCCGCTGCACAGATTCATGCGCCAGGGCCTCCTGCAGACAATTCACTTTGGTTTAATGCGCTATCTCTAATAGCACCCGAGATATCACCAGATATATGCTGGATTTTTCCCCGACCCTGACAGTCCGGCCCCATGAGACGGTGGTTTTCTCGGCCCCTGGTGTTCCGAGGTCGTTCCCGCAGCACAGATTCATGCGCCAGGGCCTCCTGCAGATAATTCACTTTGGTTTATTGTGCTATCTCTAATAGCACCCGAGATATCACCAGATATATGCTGGATTTTTCCCTGACCCTGAGTGTCCGGCCCCATGAGACGCGGTTTTCTCGGCCCCTGGTGGTGCGAGGTCGTTAACGCTGCCCGGATTCATGCGGCAGGGCCTCCTACAGACAATGCACTTTGATTTATTGCGCCATCTGTAATAGCACCCGAGATATCACCAGATATATATTGGATTTTTCCCTCACCCTGAGTGTCCGGCCCCATGAGACGGTGGTTTTCTCGGCCCCTGGTTGTCCGAGGTCGTTCCCGCTGCACAGATTCATGAGCCAGGGCCTCCTGCAGATAATTCACTTTGGTTTATTGCGCTATCTCTAATAGCACCCGAGATATCACCAGATATATATTGGATTTTTCCCTGACCCTGAGTGTCTGTCCCCATGAGACGGCGGTTGTCTCGGCCCCTGGTGGTCCGAGGTCGTTCCCGCTGTACAGATTCATGCGCCAGGGCATCCTACAGACAATGTACTTTGATTTATTGCGCTATCTGTAATAGCACCCGAGATATCACCAGATATATATTGGATTTTTCCCTGACCCTGAGTGTCCGGCCCCATGAGACGGTGGTTTTCTCGGCCCCTGGTGGTCCGAGGTCGTTCCCGCTGCACAGATTCATGCGCAAGGGCAGCATACAGACAATGCACTTGGATTTATTGCGCTATCTGTAATAGCACCCGAGATATCACCAGATATATGCTGTATTTTTACATGACCTTGGGTGACGGATTCCGAATATCTGTAATTTTCTCGGCCCCTGGTGGTCCGAGGTCGTTCCTGCTGCACAGATTCATTCACCAGTGCCGCCTACAGACAATGCACTTTGATTTATTGCGCTATCTCTAATAGCACCCGAGATATCACCAGATATATATTGGATTTTTCCCTGATCCTGACAGTCCGGAACCATGAGACGGTGATTTTCTCGGCCCCTGGTGGTCCGAGGTAGTTCCCGCTGCACAGAATCATGCGCCAGGGCTTCCTGCAGACAATGCACTTTGATTTATTGCGCTATTTCTAATAGCACCCGAGATATCACCAGATATATATTGGATTTTTCCCTGACCCTGAGTGTCCGGCCCCATGAGACGGTGGTTTTCTCGGCCCCTGGTGGTCCGAGGTCGTTGCCGCTGCACAGATTCATGCGCCAGGGCCTCCTGCAGACAATGCACTTTGATTTATCGCGCTATCTGTAATAGCACCTGAGATATCACCAGATATATATTGGATTTTTCCCTGACAATGAGTGTCCGGCCCATGAGACGGTGGTTTTCTCGGCCCCTGGTGGTCCGAGGACGTTCCCATTGGCCAGATTCATGCGCCAGGGCCTCCTACAGACAATGCACTTTGATTTATTGCGCTATCTGTAATAGCACCCGAGATAGCACCATATATAGACTGGATTTTTGCATGACTTTGGGTGACGGACACCGAAAATCTGTAAGTTTCTCGGCCCCTGGAGGGCCGAGGTCGTTCCTGCTTCACAGAATCATGCGCCAGGGCCTCCTGCAGACAATGCACTTTGATTTATTGCGCTATCTCTAACAGCACCCGAGATATCACCAGATATATATTGGATTTTCCCCTGACCCTGAGTGTCCGGCCCCATGAGACTGTGGTTTTCTCGGCCATGGCGGTCCGAGGTCGTTCCCGCTGCACAGATTCATGAGCCAGGGCCTCCTACAGACAATGCACTTTGATTTATTGCGCTGTCTCTAATAGCACCCGAGATATCACCATATATATATTGGATTTGCCCCTGACCCTGAGTGTCCGGCCCAATGAGACGGTGGTTGCCTCGGCCCCTGGTGGGCCGAGGTCGTTCCCGCTGGCCACATTCATGCGCCAGGGCCTCCTACAGACAAGGCACTTTGATTTATTGCGCTATCTGTAATAGCACCCGAGAGATCACCAGATATATATTGGATTTTCCCCTGACCCTGAGTGTCCGGCCCCATGAGACGGTGGTTTTCTCAGCCGCTGGTGGCCCGAGGTCGTTCCCGCTGCACAGATTTATGCGCCAGGGCCTCCAGCAGATAATTCACTTTGGTTTATTGCGCTGTCTGTAAGAGCACCCGAGATATCACCAGATATATATTGTATTTTTCCCTGTCCCTGAGTGTCCGGCCCCATGAGACTATGGTTTTCTCGGCCCCTGGTGGTCCGAGGTCGTTACCGCTGCACAGATTCATGCGCCAGGGCCTCCTGCAGATAATTCAGTTTGGTTTATTGCGCGATCTGTAATAGCACCCGAGATATCACCAGATATATATTGGATTTTTCCCTGACGATGAGTGTCCGGCCCCATGAGACGGTGGTTTTCTCGGCCCCTGGTGGTCCCAGGTCGTTCCCGCTGCACAGATTCATGCGCCAGGGCCTCCTGCAGATAATTCACTTTGGTTTATTGCGCTATCTCTAATAGCAACCGTGATATCACCAGATATATATTGGATTTTCCCCTGACCCTGAGTGTCCGGCCCCATGAGACGGCGGTCTTCTCGGCCCCTGGTGGTCCGAGGTCGTTCCCGCTGGGCAGATTCATGCGCTACGGCCTCATACAGACAAGGCACTTTGATTTATTGCGCTATCTGTAATAGCACCCGAGATAGCACCATATATATACTGGATTTTTGCATGACTTTGGGTGACGGACACCGAAAATCTGTAAGTTTCTCGGCCCCTGGTGGCCCGAGGTCGTTCCCGCTGCCCAGATTCATGCGCCAGGGCAGCTAACAGACAATGCATTTTGATTTATTGCGCTGTCTGTAATAGCACCCGAGAAAGCTCCATATATATGCTGGATTTTAACATGACTTTGGGTGACGGAAACCGAAAATCTGTAATTTTCTCGGCCCCTGGTGACCCGAGGTCATTCCCGCTGCACAGATTCATGCGCCAGGGCCTCCGGCAGACTAAGCACTGTGGTTTATTGCGCTATCTGTAATAGCACCCGAGATATAACCAGATATATATTGGATTTTTCAGCCGACCCTGAGTGTCCGGCCCCATGAGACGGTGGTGTTCTCGGACCCTGGTGATCCGAGGTCGTTTCCGCTGCACAGATTCATGCGCCAGGGCCTCCTGCAGATAATTCACTTTGATTTATTGCGCTATCTCTAATAGCAGCCGAGATATCACCAGATATATATTGGATTTTTCCCTGACCCTGAGTGCCCGGCCCCATGTTTCGGTGGTTTTCTCGGCCCCTGGTGGTCCGAGGTCGATCCTGCTGCACAGATTCATGCGCCAGGGCCTCCTACAGACAATGCACTTTGGTTTATTGCGCTATCTGTAATAGCGCACGAGATATCACCAGATATATGCCGGATTTTTACATGACCTTGGGTGACGGATTCCGAATATCTGTAATTTTCTCGGCCCCTGGTGGTCCGAGGTCGTTCCTGCTGCACAGATTCATTCGCCAGTGCCGCCTACAGACATTGCACTTTGATTTATTGCGCTATCTCTAATAGCACCCGAGATATCACCAGATATATATTGGATTTTCCCCTGACCCTGAGTGTCCGGCCCCATGAGACGGTGGTTTTCTCGGCCTCTGGTGGACCGAGGTCGTTCCCGCTGCCCAGATTCATGCGTCAGGTCCTCCTGCAGACAATGCACTTTGATTTATTGCGCTATCTGTAATAGCACCCGAGATATCACCAGATATAAATTGGATTTTTCCCTGACCCTGAGTGTCCGGCCCCATGAGACGGTGGTTTTCTCGGCCCCTGGTGGTCCGAGGTCGTTCCCGCTGCACAGATTCATGAGCCAGGGCCTCCTGCAGATAATTCACTTTGGTTTATTGCGCTATCTCTAATAGCACCCGAGATATCACCAGATATATATTGGATTTTTCCCTGACCCTGAGTGTCTGGCCCCATGAGACGGCGGTTGTGTCGGCCCCTGGTGGTCCGAGGTCGTTCCCGCTGTACAGATTCATGCGCCAGGGCATCCTACAGACAATGTACTTTGATTTATTGCGCTATCTGTAATAGCACCCGAGATATCACCAGATATATATTGGATTTTTCCCTGACCCTGAGTGTCCGGCTCCATGAGACGGTGGTTTTCTCGGCCCCTGGTGGTCCGAGGTCGTTGCCGCTGCACAGATTCATGCGCCAGGGCCTCCCGCAGACAAAGCACTTTGGTCTATTGCGCTATCTGTAATAGCAACCGATATTTCACCAGATGTATGCTGGATTTTTACATGACCTTGGGTAACGGATTGCGAATATCTGTAGTTTTCTCGGCCCCTGGTGGTCCGAGTTCGTTCCTGCTGCACAGATTCATTCGCCAGTGCCACCTACAGACAATCCACTTTGATTTATTGCGCTATCTTTAATAGCACCCGAGATATCACCAGATATATATTGGATTTTCCCCTGACCCTGAGTGTCCGGCCCCATGAGACTGTGGTTTTCTCGGCCCCTGGTGGTCCGAGGTCGTTCCCGCTGCACAGATTCATGCGCCAGGGCCTCCTGCAGACAATTCACTTTGGTTTAATGCGCTATCTCTAATAGCACCCGAGATATCACCAGATATATGCTGGATTTTTCCCCGACCCTGACAGTCCGGCCCCATGAGACGGTGGTTTTCTCGGCCCCTGGTGTTCCGAGGTCGTTCCCGCAGCACAGATTCATGCGCCAGGGCCTCCTGCAGATAATTCACTTTGGTTTATTGTGCTATCTCTAATAGCACCCGAGATATCACCAGATATATGCTGGATTTTTCCCTGACCCTGAGTGTCCGGCCCCATGAGACGCGGTTTTCTCGGCCCCTGGTGGTGCGAGGTCGTTAACGCTGCCCGGATTCATGCGGCAGGGCCTCCTACAGACAATGCACTTTGATTTATTGCGCCATCTGTAATAGCACCCGAGATATCACCAGATATATATTGGATTTTCCCCTGACCCTGAGTGTCCGGACCCATGAGACGGTGATTTTCTCGGCCCCTGGTGGTCCGAGGTCGTTGCCGCTGCACAAATTCATGCGCCAGGGCCTCCTGCAGACAATGCACTTTGATTTATCGCGCTATCTCTAATAGCACCCGAGACATCACCAGATATATATTGGATTTTTCCCTGACCCTGAGTGTCCGGCCCCATGAGACTGTGGTTTTCTCGGCCCCTGGTGGTCCGAAGTCGTCCCCGCTGCCCAGATTCATGCGCCAGGGCCTCCTGCAGACAATTCACTTTGGTTTATTGCGCTATCTCTAATAGCACCCGAGATATCACCAGATATATGCTGGATTTTTCCCCGACCCTGACAGTCCGGCCCCATGAGACGGTGGTTCTCTCGGCCCCTGGTGGTCCGAGGTAGTTCCCGCAGCACCGATTCATGCGCCAGGGCCTCCTGCAGATAATTCACTTTGGTTTATTGCGCTATCTGTAATAGCAGCCGAGATATCACCAGATATATGCTGGATTTTTACATGACTTTGGGTGACGGATTCCGAATATCTGTAATTTTCTCGGCCCCTGGTGGTCCGAGGTCGTTCCTGCTGCACAGATTCATTCGCCAGTGCCGCCTACAGACAATGCACTTTGATTTATTTCGCTATCTCTAATAGCACCCGAGATATCACCAGATATATATTGGATTTTTCCCTGACCCTGTCAGTCCGGCCCCATGAGACGGTGATTTTCTCGGCCCCTGGTGGTCCGAGGTAGTTCCCGCTGCACAGATTCATGCGCCAGGGCCTCCTGCAGATAATTCACTTTGGTTTATTGCGCTATCTCTAATAGCACCCGAGACATCACCAGATATATATTGGATTTTTCCCTGACCCTGAGTGTCCGGCCCCATGAGACTGTGGTTTTCTCGGCCCCTTGTGATCCGAAGTCTTTCCCGCTGCCCAGATTCATGCGCCAGTGCCTCCTACAGACAATGCACTTTGGTTTATTGCGCTATCTCTAATAGCACCCGAGATATCACCAGATATATATTGGATTTTCCCCTGACCCTGAGTGTCCGGCCGCATGAGACGGTGGTTTTCTCGGCCCCTGGTATTCCGAGGTCGATCCCGCTGCACAGATTCATGCGACAGGGCCTCCTACAGACAATGCCCTTTGATTTATTGCGCTATCTCTAATAGCACCCGAGATATCACCAGATATATATTGGATTTTCCCCTGACCCTGAGTGTCCGGCCGCATGAGACGGTGGTTTTCTCGGCCCCTGGTGGTCCGATGTCTTTCCCGCTGCCCAGATTTATGCGCCAGGGCCTCCTACAGACAATGCACTTTGATTTATTGCGCTATCTGTAATAGCACCCGAGATATCACCAGATATATATTGGGTTTTTCCCTGACCCTGAGTGTCCGGCCCCATGAGACGGTGATTTTCGCGGCCCCTGGTGGTCCGAGGTCGTTCCCGCTGCACAGATTCATGCGCCAGGGCCTCCTGCAGATAATTCACTTTGGTTTATTGCGCTATCTCTAATAGCACCCGAGGTATCGCCAGATATATATTGGATTTTCCCCTCACCCTGAGTGTCCAGCCCCATGAGACTGTGGTTTTCTCGGCCCCTGGTGGTCCGAAGTCGTTCCCGCCGCCCAGATTCATGCGCCAGGGCCTCCTACAGGCAATGCACTTTGATTTATTGCGCTATCTCTAATAGCACCCGAGATATCATCAGATATATATTGGATTTTTCCGTGACCCTGACAGTCCGGCCCCATGAGACGGTGATTTTCTCGGCCCCTGGTGGTCCGAGGTAGTTCCCGCTGCACAGAATCATGCGCCAGTGCTTCCTGCAGACAATGCACTTTGATTTATTGCGCTATCTCTAATAGCACCCGAGATATCACCAGATATATGCTGGATTTTTCCGCGATCCTGACAGTCCGGCCCCATGAGACGGTGATTTTCTCGGCCCCTGGTGGTCCGAGGTAGTTCCCGCTGCACAGAATCATGCGCCAGGGCTTCCTGCAGACAATGCACCTTGATTTATTGCGCTATCTCTCATAGCGCCCGAGATATCACCAGATATATGCTGGATTTTTCCCTGACCCTGAGTGTCCGGCACCATGAGACTGTGGTTTTCTCGGCCCCTGGTGGTCCGAGGTGGTTCCCGCTGCCCAGATTCATGCGCCAGGGCCTCCGGCAGATAATTCAATTTGGTTTATTGCGCTATCTCTAATAGCACCCGAGATATCACCAGATATATATTGGATTTTCCCCTGACCCTGAGTGTCCGGCCCCATGAGACGGTGGTTTTCTCGACCCCTGGAGGTCCGAGGTCGTTCCCGCTGCACAGATTCATGCGCCGTGTCCTCCTACAGACAATGCACTTTGATTTATTGCGCTATCTCTAATAGCACCCGAGATATCACCAGATATATATTGGATTTTCCCCTGACCCTGAGTGTCCGGCCCCATGAGACGGTGGTTTTCTCGGCCCCTGGTGGTCCGAGGTCGTTCCCGCTGCACAGATTCATGAGCCAGGGCCTCCTGCAGATAATTCACTATGGTTTATTGCGCTATCTCTAATAGCACCCGAGATATCACCAGATATATATTGGATTTTTCCCTGACCCCGAGTGTCTGGCCCCATGAGACGGTGGTTGTCTCGGCCCCTGGTGGTCCGAGGTCGTTCCCGCTGCACAGATTCATGCGCCAGGGCTTCCTGCAGACAATGCACTTTGATTTATTGCGCTATCTCTAATAGCACCCGAGATATCACCAGATATATATTGGATTTTCCCCTGACCCTGTGTGTCCGGCTCCATGAGACTGTGGTTTTCTCGGCCATGGTGGTCCGAGGTCGTTCCCGCTGCCCAGATTCATGCGCCGGGGCAGCTAACAGACAATGCATTTTGATTTATTGCGCTCGCTGTAATAGCACCCGAGAAAGCTCTATATATATGCTGGATTTTTACATGACTTTGGGTGACGGAAACAGAAAATCTGTAATTTTCTCGGCCCCTGGTGGCCCGAGGTCGTTCCCGCTGCACAGATTCATGCGCCAGGGCCCGCTGCAGATAATTCACTTTGGTTTAGTGCGCTGTCTGTAAGAGCACCCGAGATATCGCCAGATATATATTGGATTTTCCCCTGACCCTGAGTGTCCAGCCCCATGAGACTGTGGTTTTCTCGGCCCCTGGTGGTCCGATGTCGTTCCCGCAGCCCAGATTCATGCGCCAGGGCCTCCTACAAAAAATGCACTTTGATTTATTGCGCTATCTCTAATAGCACCCGAGATATCACCAGATATATGCTGGATTTTTCCGCGATCCTGACAGTCCGGACCCATGAGACGGTGATTTTCTCGGCCCCTGGTGGTCCGAGGTCGTTCCCGCTGCCCAGATTCATGCGCCAGGGCCTCCTGCAAATAATGCACTTTGGTTTATTGCGCTATCTCTAATAGCGCCCGAGATATCACCAGATATATGCTGGATTTTTACATGACCTTGGGTGACGGATTCCGAATATCTGTAATTTTCTCGGCCCCTCGTTTTCCGAGGTGGTTCCTGTTGCACAGATTCATTCCCCAGAGCCACCTACAGACAATACACTTTGATTTATTGCGCTATCTCTAATAGCACCCGAGATATCACCAGATATATATTGGATTTTTCCCTGACCCTGACAGTCCGGCCCCATGAGACGGTGATTTTCTCGGCCCCTGGTGGTCCGAGGTAGTTCCCGCTGCACAGATTCATGCGCCAGGGCCTCCTGCAGATAATTCACTTTGGTTTATTGCGCTATCTCTAATAGCACCCGAGACATCACCAGATATATATTGGATTTTTCCCTGACCCTGAGTGTCCGGCCCCATGAGACTGTGGTTTTCTCGGCCCCTTGTGATCCGAAGTCTTTCCCGCTGCCCAGATTCATGCGCCAGTGCCTCCTACAGACAATGCACTTTGGTTTATTGCGCTATCTCTAATAGCACCCGAGATATCACCAGATATATATTGGATTTTCCCCTGACCCTGAGTGTCCGGCCGCATGAGACGGTGGTTTTCTCGGCCCCTGGTATTCCGAGGTCGATCCCGCTGCACAGATTCATGCGACAGGGCCTCCTACAGACAATCCCCTTTGATTTATTGCGCTATCTCTAATAGCACCCGAGATATCACCAGATATATATTGGATTTTCCCCTGACCCTGAGTGTCCGGCCGCATGAGACGGTGGTTTTCTCGGCCCCTGGTGGTCCGAAGTCTTTCCCGCTGCCCAGATTTATGCGCCAGGGCCTCCTACAGACAATGCACTTTGATTTATTGCGCTATCTGTAATAGCACCCGAGATATCACCAGATATATATTGGATTTTTCCCTGACCCTGAGTGTCCGGCCCCATGAGACGGTGATTTTCTCGGCCCCTGGTGGTCCGAGGTCGTTCCCGCTGCACAGATTCATGCGCCAGGGCCTCCTGCAGATAATTCACTTTGGTTTATTGCGCTATCTCTAATAGCACCCGAGGTATCGCCAGATATATATTGGATTTTCCCCTGACCCTGAGTGTCCAGCCCCATGAGACTGTGGTTTTCTCGGCCCCTTGTGGTCCGAAGTCGTTCCCGCCGCCCAGATTCATGCGCCAGGGCCTCCTACAAAAAATGCACTTTGAATTATTGCGCTATCTGTAATAGCACCCGAGATATCACCAGATATATGCTGGATTTTTACATGACCTTGGGTGACGGATTCCGAATATCTGTAATTTTCTCGGCCCCTGGTGGTCCGAGGTCGTTCCTGCTGCACAGATTCATTCGCCAGTGCCGCCTACAGACAATGCACTTTGATTTATTGCGCTATCTCTAATAGCACCCGAGATATCATCAGATATATATTGGATTTTTCCGTGACCCTGACAGTCCGGCCCCATGAGACGGTGATTTTCTCGGCCCCTGGTGGTCCGAGGTAGTTCCCGCTGCACAGAATCATGCGCGAGTGCTTCCTGCAGACAATGCACTTTGATTTATTGCGCTATCTCTAATAGCACCCGAGATATCACCAGATATATGCTGGATTTTTCCGCGATCCTGACAGTCCGGCCCCATGAGACGGTGATTTTCTCGGCCCCTGGTGGTCCGAGGTAGTTCCCGCTGCACAGAATCATGCGCCAGGGCTTCCTGCAGACAATGCACCTTGATTTATTGCGCTATCTCTCATAGCGCCCGAGATATCACCAGATATATGCTGGATTTTTCCCTGACCCTGAGTGTCCGGCACCATGAGACTGTGGTTTTCTCGGCCCCTGGTGGTCCGAGGTGGTTCCCGCTGCCCAGATTCATGCGCCAGGGCCTCCGGCAGATAATTCACTTTGGTTTATTGCGCTATCTCTAATAGCACCCGAGATATCACCAGATATATATTGGATTTTCCCCTGACCCTGAGTGTCCGGCCCCATGAGACGGTGGTTTTCTCGACCCCTGGAGGTCCGAGGTCGTTCCCGCTGCACAGATTCATGCGCCATGTCCTCCTACAGACAATGCACTTTGATTTATTGCGCTATCTCTAATAGCACCCGAGATATCACCAGATATATATTGGATTTTCCCCTGACCCTGAGTGTCCGGCCCCATGAGACGGTGGTTTTCTCGGCCCCTGGTGGTCCGAGGTCGTTCCCGCTGCACAGATTCATGAGCCAGGGCCTCCTGCAGATAATTCACTATGGTTTATTGCGCTATCTCTAATAGCACCCGAGATATCACCAGATATATATTGGATTTTTCCCTGACCCCGAGTGTCTGGCCCCATGAGACGGTGGTTGTCTCGGCCCCTGGTGGTCCGAGGTCGTTCCCGCTGCACAGATTCATGAGCCAGGGCCTCCTGCAGATAATTCACTATGGTTTATTGCGCTATCTCTAATAGCACCCGAGATATCACCAGATATATATTGGATTTTTCCCTGACCCCGAGTGTCTGGCCCCATGAGACGGTGGTTGTCTCGGCCCCTGGTGGTCCGAGGTCGTTCCCGCTGCCCAGATTTATGCGCCAGGGCCTCCTACAGACAATGCACTTTGATTTATTGCGCTATCTGTAATAGCACCCGAGATATCACCAGATATATATTGGATTTTTCCCTGACCCTGAGTGTCCGGCCCCATGAGACGGTGATTTTCTCGGCCCCTGGTGGTCCGAGGTCGTTCCCGCTGCACAGATTCATGCGCCAGGGCCTCCTGCAGATAATTCACTTTGGTTTATTGCGCTATCTCTAATAGCACCCGAGGTATCGCCAGATATATATTGGATTTTCCCCTGACCCTGAGTGTCCAGCCCCATGAGACTGTGGTTTTCTCGGCCCCTGGTGGTCCGAAGTCGTTCCCGCCGCCCAGATTCATGCGCCAGGGCCTCCTACAAAAAATGCACTTTGAATTATTGCGCTATCTGTAATAGCACCCGAGATATCACCAGATATATGCTGGATTTTTACATGACCTTGGGTGACGGATTCCGAATATCTGTAATTTTCTCGGCCCCTGGTGGTCCGAGGTCGTTCCTGCTGCACAGATTCATTCGCCAGTGCCGCCTACAGACAATGCACTTTGATTTATTGCGCTATCTCTAATAGCACCCGAGATATCATCAGATATATATTGGATTTTTCCGTGACCCTGACAGTCCGGCCCCATGAGACGGTGATTTTCTCGGCCCCTGGTGGTCCGAGGTAGTTCCCGCTGCACAGAATCATGCGCGAGTGCTTCCTGCAGACAATGCACTTTGATTTATTGCGCTATCTCTAATAGCACCCGAGATATCACCAGATATATGCTGGATTTTTCCGCGATCCTGACAGTCCGGCCCCATGAGACGGTGATTTTCTCGGCCCCTGGTGGTCCGAGGTAGTTCCCGCTGCACAGAATCATGCGCCAGGGATTCCTGCAGACAATGCACCTTGATTTATTGCGCTATCTCTCATAGCGCCCGAGATATCACCAGATATATGCTGGATTTTTCCCTGACCCTGAGTGTCCGGCACCATGAGACTGTGGTTTTCTCGGCCCCTGGTGGTCCGAGGTGGTTCCCGCTGTCCAGATTCATGCGCCAGGGCCTCCGGCAGATAATTCACTTTGGTTTATTGCGCTATCTCTAATAGCACCCGAGATATCACCAGATATATATTGGATTTTCCCCTGACCCTGAGTGTCCGGCCCCATGAGACGGTGGTTTTCTCGACCCCTGGAGGTCCGAGGTCGTTCCCGCTGCACAGATTCATGCGCCATGTCCTCCTACAGACAATGCACTTTGATTTATTGCGCTATCTCTAATAGCACCCGAGATATCACCAGATATATATTGGATTTTCCCCTGACCCTGAGTGTCCGGCCCCATGAGACGGTGGTTTTCTCGGCCCCTGGTGGTCCGAGGTCGTTCCCGCTGCACAGATTCATGAGCCAGGGCCTCCTGCAGATAATTCACTATGGTTTATTGCGCTATCTCTAATAGCACCCGAGATATCACCAGATATATATTGGATTTTTCCCTGACCCCGAGTGTCTGGCCCCATGAGACGGTGGTTGTCTCGGCCCCTGGTGGTCCGAGGTCGTTCCCGCTGCCCAGATTCATGCGCCGGGGCAGCTAACAGACAATGCATTTTGATTTATTGCGCTGTCTGTAATAGCACCCGAGAAAGCTCTATATATATGCTGGATTTTTACATGACTTTGGGTGACGGAAACAGAAAATCTGTAATTTTCTCGGCCCCTGGTGGCCCGAGGTCGTTCCCGCTGCACAGATTCATGCGCCAGGGCCCGCTGCAGATAATTCACTTTGGTTTTGTGCGCTGTCTGTAAGAGCACCCGAGATATCGCCAGATATATATTGGATTTTCCCCTGACCCTGAGTGTCCAGCCCCATGAGACTGTGGTTTTCTCGGCCCCTGGTGGTCCGATGTCGTTCCCGCCGCCCAGATTCATGCGCCAGGGCCTCCTACAAAAAATGCACTTTGATTTATTGCGCTATCTGTAATAGCACCCGAGATATCACCAGATATATATTGGATTTTTCCCTGACCCTGAGTGTCCGGCCCCATGAGACGGTGATTTTCGCGGCCCCTGGTGGTCCGAGGTCGTTCCCGCTGCACAGATTCATGCGCCAGGGCCTCCTGCAGATAATTCACTTTGGTTTATTGCGCTATCTCTAATAGCACCCGAGGTATCGCCAGATATATATTGGATTTTCCCCTCACCCTGAGTGTCCAGCCCCATGAGACTGTGGTTTTCTCGGCCCCTGGTGGTCCGAAGTCGTTCCCGCCGCCCAGATTCATGCGCCAGGGCCTCCTACAAAAAATGCACTTTGATTTATTGCGCTATCTGTAATAGCACCCGAGATATCACCAGATATATGCTGGATTTTTACATGACCTTGGGCGACGGATTCCGAATATCTGTAATTTTCTCGGCCCCTGGTGGTCCGAGGTCGTTCCTGCTGCACAGATTCATTCGCCAGTGCCGCCTACAGACAATGCACTTTGATTTATTGCGCTATCTCTAATAGCACCCGAGATATCATCAGATATATATTGGATTTTTCCGTGACCCTGACAGTCCGGCCCCATGAGACGGTGATTTTCTCGGCCCCTGGTGGTCCGAGGTAGTTCCCGCTGCACAGAATCATGCGCCAGTGCTTCCTGCAGACAATGCACTTTGATTTATTGCGCTATCTCTAATAGCACCCGAGATATCACCAGATATATGCTGGATTTTTCCGCGATCCTGACAGTCCGGCCCAATGAGACGGTGATTTTCTCGGCCCCTGGTGGTCCGAGGTAGTTCCCGCAGCACAGAATCATGCGCCGTGTCCTCCTACAGACAATGCACTTTGATTTATTGCGCTATCTCTAATAGCACCCGAGATATCACCAGATATATATTGGATTTTCCCCTGACCCTGAGTGTCCGGCCCCATGAGACGGTGGTTTTCTCGGCCCCTGGTGGTCCGAGGTCGTTCCCGCTGCACAGATTCATGAGCCAGGGCCTCCTGCAGATAATTCACTATGGTTTATTGCGCTATCTCTAATAGCACCCGAGATATCACCAGATATATATTGGATTTTTCCCTGACCCCGAGTGTCTGGCCCCATGAGACGGTGGTTGTCTCGGCCCCTGGTGGTCCGAGGTCGTTCCCGCTGCACAGATTCATGCGCCAGGGCTTCCTGCAGACAATGCACTTTGATTTATTGCGCTATCTCTAATAGCACCCGAGATATCACCAGATATATATTGGATTTTCCCCTGACCCTGTGTGTCCGGCTCCATGAGACTGTGGTTTTCTCGGCCATGGTGGTCCGAGGTCGTTCCCGCTGCCCAGATTCATGCGCCGGGGCAGCTAACAGACAATGCATTTTGATTTATTGCGCTCGCTGTAATAGCACCCGAGAAAGCTCTATATATATGCTGGATTTTTACATGACTTTGGGTGACGGAAACAGAAAATCTGTAATTTTCTCGGCCCCTGGTGGCCCGAGGTCGTTCCCGCTGCACAGATTCATGCGCCAGGGCCCGCTGCAGATAATTCACTTTGGTTTAGTGCGCTGTCTGTAAGAGCACCCGAGATATCGCCAGATATATATTGGATTTTCCCCTGACCCTGAGTGTCCAGCCCCATGAGACTGTGGTTTTCTCGGCCCCTGGTGGTCCGATGTCGTTCCCGCCGCCCAGATTCATGCGCCAGGGCCTCCTACAAAAAATGCACTTTGATTTATTGCGCTATCTCTAATAGCACCCGAGATATCACCAGATATATGCTGGATTTTTCCGCGATCCTGACAGTCCGGACCCATGAGACGGTGATTTTCTCGGCCCCTGGTGGTCCGAGGTCGTTCCCGCTGCCCAGATTCATGCGCCAGGGCCTCCTGCAAATAATGCACTTTGGTTTATTGCGCTATCTCTAATAGCGCCCGAGATATCACCAGATATATGCTGGATTTTTACATGACCTTGGGTGACGGATTCCGAATATCTGTAATTTTCTCGGCCCCTCGTTTTCCGAGGTGGTTCCTGTTGCACAGATTCATTCCCCAGAGCCACCTACAGACAATACACTTTGATTTATTGCGCTATCTCTAATAGCACCCGAGATATCACCAGATATATATTGGATTTTTCCCTGACCCTGACAGTCCGGCCCCATGAGACGGTGATTTTCTCGGCCCCTGGTGGTCCGAGGTAGTTCCCGCTGCACAGATTCATGCGCCAGGGCCTCCTGCAGATAATTCACTTTGGTTTATTGCGCTATCTCTAATAGCACCCGAGACATCACCAGATATATATTGGATTTTTCCCTGACCCTGAGTGTCCGGCCCCATGAGACTGTGGTTTTCTCGGCCCCTTGTGATCCGAAGTCTTTCCCGCTGCCCAGATTCATGCGCCAGTGCCTCCTACAGACAATGCACTTTGGTTTATTGCGCTATCTCTAATAGCACCCGAGATATCACCAGATATATATTGGATTTTCCCCTGACCCTGAGTGTCCGGCCGCATGAGACGGTGGTTTTCTCGGCCCCTGGTATTCCGAGGTCGATCCCGCTGCACAGATTCATGCGACAGGGCCTCCTACAGACAATGCCCTTTAATTTATTGCGCTATCTCTAATAGCACCCGAGATATCACCAGATATATATTGGATTTTCCCCTGACCCTGAGTGTCCGGCCGCATGAGACGGTGGTTTTCTCGGCCCCTGGTGGTCCGAAGTCTTTCCCGCTGCCCAGATTTATGCGCCAGGGCCTCCTACAGACAATGCACTTTGATTTATTGCGCTATCTGTAATAGCACCCGAGATATCACCAGATATATATTGGATTTTTCCCTGACCCTGAGTGTCCGGCCCCATGAGACGGTGATTTTCTCGGCCCCTGGTGGCCCGAGGTCGTTCCCGCTGCACAGATTCATGCGCCAGGGCCCGCTGCAGATAATTCACTTTGGTTTAGTGCGCTGTCTGTAAGAGCACCCGAGATATCGCCAGATATATATTGGATTTTCCCCTGACCCTGAGTGTCCAGCCCCATGAGACTGTGGTTTTCTCGGCCCCTGGTGGTCCGATGTCGTTCCCGCCGCCCAGATTCATGCGCCAGGGCCTCCTACAAAAAATGCACTTTGATTTATTGCGCTATCTCTAATAGCACCCGAGATATCACCAGATATATGCTGGATTTTTCCGCGATCCTGACAGTCCGGACCCATGAGACGGTGATTTTCTCGGCCCCTGGTGGTCCGAGGTCGTTCCCGCTGCCCAGATTCATGCGCCAGGGCCTCCTGCAAATAATGCACTTTGGTTTATTGCGCTATCTCTAATAGCGCCCGAGATATCACCAGATATATGCTGGATTTTTACATGACCTTGGGTGACGGATTCCGAATATCTGTAACTTTCTCGGCCCCTCGTTTTCCGAGGTGGTTCCTGTTGCACAGATTCATTCCCCAGAGCCACCTACAGACAATACACTTTGATTTATTGCGCTATCTCTAATAGCACCCGAGATATCACCAGATATATATTGGATTTTTCCCTGACCCTGACAGTCCGGCCCCATGAGACGGTGATTTTCTCGGCCCCTGGTGGTCCGAGGTAGTTCCCGCTGCACAGATTCATGCGCCAGGGCCTCCTGCAGATAATTCACTTTGGTTTATTGCGCTATCTCTAATAGCACCCGAGACATCACCAGATATATATTGGATTTTTCCCTGACCCTGAGTGTCCGGCCCCATGAGACTGTGGTTTTCTCGGCCCCTTGTGATCCGAAGTCTTTCCCGCTGCCCAGATTCATGCGCCAGTGCCTCCTACAGACAATGCACTTTGGTTTATTGCGCTATCTCTAATAGCACCCGAGATATCACCAGATATATATTGGATTTTCCCCTGACCCTGAGTGTCCGGCCGCATGAGACGGTGGTTTTCTCGGCCCCTGGTATTCCGAGGTCGATCCCGCTGCACAGATTCATGCGACAGGGCCTCCTACAGACAATGCCCTTTAATTTATTGCGCTATCTCTAATAGCACCCGAGATATCACCAGATATATATTGGATTTTCCCCTGACCCTGAGTGTCCGGCCGCATGAGACGGTGGTTTTCTCGGCCCCTGGTGGTCCGAAGTCTTTCCCGCTGCCCAGATTTATGCGCCAGGGCCTCCTACAGACAATGCACTTTGGTTTATTGCGCTATCTCTAATAGCACCCGAGATATCACCAGATATATATTGGATTTTTCCCTGACCCTGGCAGTCCGGCCCCATGAGACGGTGATTTTCTCGGCCCCTGGTTGTCCGAGGTCGATCCCGCTGCACAGATTCATGAGCCAATGCTTCCTGCAGACAATTCACTTTGGTTTATTGCGCTATCTCTAATAGCACCCGAGATATCACCAGATATATATTTGATTTTTCCCTGACCCTGAGTGTCCGGCCCCATGAGACGGTGGTTTTCTCGGCCCCTGGTGGTCCGAGGTCGTTCCGCTGCCCAGATTCATGCGCCAGGACCTCCTGCAGATAATTCACTTTGGTTTATTGCGCTATCTCTAATAGCACCCGAGATATCACCAGATATAAATTGGATTTTCCCCTGACCCTGAGTGTCCGGCCCCATGAAACTGTGGTTTTCTCGGCCCCTGGTGGTCCGAGGTCGTTCCCGCTGCAGAGACTCATGCGCCAGGGCCTCCTACGGACAATGCACGTTGATTTATTGCGCTACCTCTAATAGCACCTGAGATATCACCAGATATATATTTTATTTTCCCCTGACCCTGAGTGTCCGGCCCCATGAGACTGTGGTTTTCTCGGCCCCTGGTGGTCCGAGGTCGTTCCCGCTGCGGAAACTCATGCGCCAGGGCCTCCTACAGACAATGAACTTTGATTTATTGCGCTATCTCTAATAGCACCCGAGATATCACCAGATATATATTGGATTTTCCCCTGACCCTGAGTGTCCGGCCTCATGAGGCTGTGGTTTTCTCGTCCCCTGGTGGTCCGAGGTCGCTCCCGCTGCCCAGATTCATGTGTCAGGGCCTCCTGCAGATAATGCACTTTGGTTTATTGCGCTATATCTAATAGCACCCGAGATATCACCAGATATATATTGGATTTTTCCCTGACCCTGAGTGTCCGGCCCCATGAGACGGTGGTTTTCTCGGCCCCTGGTGGTCCGAGGTCGTTCCCGCTGCACAGATTCATGCGCCAGTGCCTCCTGCAGATAATTCACTTTGGTTTAATGCGATATCTCTAATAGCACCCGAGATATCACCAGATATATATTGGGTTTTCCCCTGACCCTGAGTGTCCGGCAACATGAGACTGTGGTTTTCTCGGCCCCTGGTGGTCCGAGGTCGTTCCCCCTGCACAGAATCATGCGCCAGGGCCTCCTACCGACAATGCACTTTGATGTATTGGGCTATCTGTAATAGCACCCGAGATATCACCAGATATATATTGGATTTTTCCCTGACCCTGAGTGTCCGGCCACATGAGACGGTGGTTTTCTCGGCCCCTGGTGGTCCGAGGTCGTTCCCGCTGCACAGAATTATGCGCGAAGGCATCCTGCAGACAGTGCACTTTGATTTATAGCGCTATCTCTAATATCACCCGAGATATCACCTGATATATAATGGATTTTTCCCTGACCCTGAGTGTCCGGCCCCATGAGACGGTGGTTTTCTCGGCCCCTGGTGGTCCGAGGTCGTTCCCGCTGCTCAAATGCATGCGACAGGGCCTCCTGCAGATATTTCACTTCGGTTTATTGCGCTATCTCTAATAGATCCCGAGATATCACCAGATATATATTGGATTTTCCCCTGACGCTGAGTGTCCGGCCCCATGAGACGTTGGTTTTCTCGGCCCCTGGTGGTCCGAGGTCGTTCGCGCTGCCCATATTCATGCGCCAGGGCCTCCTACAGACAATGCACTTTGATTTATTGCGCTATCTGTAATAGCACCCGAGAAAGCACCATATATATGCTGGATTTTTACATGACTTTGGGTGACGGATACCGAAAATCTGTAATTTTCTCGGCCCCTGGTGGTCCGATGTCGTTCCTGCTGCACAGATTCATGCGCAAGGGCCTCCTACGGACAATGCACGTTGATTTATTGCGCTATCTCTAATAGCACCCGAGATATCACCAGATATATATTGGATTTTCCCCTGACCCTGAGTGTCCGGCCCCATGAGACGGTGGTTTTCTCGGCCCCTGGTGGTCCGTGGTCGTTCCCGCTGCACAGATTCATTCGCCAGGGCCTCCTGCAGATAATTCACTTTGGCTTATTGCGCTATCTCTAATAGGACCCGAGATATCACCAGATATATATTGGATTTTTCCCTGACCCTGAGTGTCCGGCCCCATGAGACGGTGGTTTTCTCGGCCACTGGTGGTCCGAGGTCGTTCCCGCTGCACAGATTCATGCGCCAGGTCCTCCTGCAGATAATTCTCTTTGGTTTATTGCTCTATCTCTAATAGCACCCGAGATATCACCAGATATATATTGGATTTTTCCCTGACCCTGAGTGTCCGACCCCATGAGACGGTGGTTTTCTCGGCCCCTGAGTGGTCCGAGGTCGTTCCCGCTTCATAGGATCATGCGCCAGGGCGTCCTGCAGATAATTCACTTTGGTTTATTGCGCTATCTCTAATAGCACCCGAGATTTCACCAGATATATATCGGATTTTTCCCTGACCCTGAGTGTCCGGCCCCATGAGACGGTGGTTTTCTCGGCCCCTGGTGGTCCGAGGTCGTTCCCGCTGGACAGATGCATGCACCAGGGCCTCCTGCAGATAATTCACTATGGCTTATTGCGCTATCTCTAATAGGACCCGAGATACCACCAGATATATATTGGATTTTTCCCTGACCCTGAGTGTCCGGCCCCATGAGACGGTGGTTTTCTCGGCCCCTGGTGGTCCGAGGTCGTTCCCGCTGGACAGATGCATGCGGCAGGGCCTCCTGCAGATAATTCACTTTGGCTTATTGCGCTATCTCTAATAGGACCCGAGATATCACCAGATATATATTGGATTTTTCCCTGACCCTGAGTGTCCGTCCCCATGAGACGGTGGTTTTCTCGGCCCCTGGTGGTCCGAGGTCGTTCCCGCTACACAAATTCATGCGCCAGGGACTCCCACAGACAATGCACTTTGATTTATTGCGCTATCTCTAATAGCACTCGAGATATAACCAGATATATATTGGATTTTTCCCGGACCCTGACAGTCCGGCAACATGTATCGGTGGTTTTCTCGGCCCCTGGTGGTCCGAGGTCGTTGCCGCTGCACAGATTCATGCGCCAGGGCCTCCTGCAGATAATTCACTTTGGTTTGTTGCGCTATCTCTAATAGCACCCGAGATATCACCAGATATATATTGGATTTTTCCCTGACTCTGGCAGTCCGGCCCCATGAGACGGTGATATTCTCGGCCCCTGGTTGTCCGAGGTCGATCCCGCTGCACAGATTGATGCGCCAATGCTTCCTGCAGACAATTCACTTTGGTTTATTGCGCTATCTCTAATAGCACCCGAGATATCACCAGATATATATTTGATTTTTCCCTGACGCTGAGTGTCCGGCCCCATGAGACGGTGGTTTTCTCGGCCCCTGGTGGTCCGAGGTCGTTCCGCTGCCCAGATTCATGCGCCAGGACCTCCTGCAGATAATTCACTTTGGTTTATTGCGCTATCTCTAATAGCACCCGAGATATCACCAGATATATATTGGATTTTCCCCTGACCCTGAGTGTCCGGCCCCATGAGACTGTGGTTTTCTCGGCCCCTGGTGGTCCGAGGTCGTTCCCGCTGCAGAGACTCATGCGCCAGGGCCTCCTACGGACAATGCACGTTGATTTATTGCGCTACCTCTAATAGCACCTGAGATATCACCAGATATATATTTTATTTTCCCCTGACCCTGAGTGTCCGGCCCCATGAGACTGTGGTTTTCTCGGCCCCTGGTGGTCCGAGGTCGTTCCCGCTGCAGAGACTCATGCGCCAGGGCCTCCTACAGACAATGAAGTTTGATTTATTGCGCTATCTGTAATAGCACCCGAGATATCACCAGATATATATTGGATTTTTCCCCGACCCTGAGTGTCCGGCCCCGTGAGACGGTGGTTTTCTCGGCCCCTAGTGGTCCGAGGTCGTTCCCGCTGCACAGATTCATGCGGCAGGGCCTCCTGCAGATAATTCGCTTTGGTTTATTCCGCTATCTCTAATAGCACCCGAGATATCACCAGATATATATTGGATTTTCCCCTGACCCTGAGTGTCCGGCCTCATGAGACTGTGGTTTTCTCGTCCCCTGGTGGTCCGCGGTCGCTCCCGCTGCCCAGATTCATGTGTCAGGGCCTCCTGCAGATAATGCACTTTGGTTTATTGCGCTATATCTAATAGCACCCGAGATATCACCAGATATATATTGGATTTTTCCCTGACCCTGAGTGTCCGGCCCCATGAGACGGTGGTTTTCTCGGCCCCTGGTGGTCCGAGGTCGTTCCCGCTGCACAGATTCATGCGCCAGTGCCTCCTGCAGATAATTCACTTTGGTTTAATGCGCTATCTCTAATAGCACCCGAGATATCACCAGATATATATTGGGTTTTCCCCTGACCCTGAGTGTCCGGCAACATGAGACTGTGGTTTTCTCGGCCCCTGGTGGTCCGAGGTCGTTCCCCCTGCACAGAATCATGCGCCAGGGCCTCCTACAGACAATGCACTTTGATGTATTGGGCTATCTGTAATAGCACCCGAGATATCACCAGATATATATTGGATTTTTCCCTGACCCTGAGTGTCCGGCCACATGAGACGGTGGTTTTCTCGGCCCCTGGTGGTCCGAGGTCGTTCCCGCTGCACAGAATTATGCGCGAAGGCATCCTGCAGACAGTGCACTTTGATTTATAGCGCTATCTCTAATATCACCCGAGATATCACCTGATATATAATGGATTTTTCCCTGACCCTGACAGTCCGGCTGCATGAGACTGTGGTTTTCTCGGCCCCTGGTGGTCCGAGGTCGTTCCCGCTGAACAGACTCATGCGCCAGGGCCTCCTACAGACAATGAACTTTGACTTATTGCGCTATCTGTAATAGCACCCGAGATATCACCAGATATATATTGGATTTTTCCTTGACCCTGACAGTCCGGCCCCATTTGTCGTTGGTTTTCTCGGTCCCTCGTTCTCCGAGGTCGATCCCGCTGCACAGATTCGTGCGCCAGGGCCCCTTGCAGATAATTCACTTTGATTTATTGCGCTATCTCTAATAGCACCCGAGATATCACCAGATATATATTGGATTTTTCCTTGCCCCTGAGTGTCCGGCCCCATGAGACGGTGATTTTCTCGGCCCCTGGTGTTCCGAGGTCGATCCCGCTGCACAGATTCATGCGCCAGGGCCTCCTACAGACAATGCACTTTGATTTATTGCGCTATCTGTAATAGCACCCGAGATATCACTAGATATATATTGGATTCTCCCCTGACCCTGAGTGTACGGCCCCATGAGACGGTAGTTTTCTAGGCCCCTGGTGGTCCGAGATCGTTCCCGCTGCACAGATTCATGCGCCAGGGCCTCCTGCAGATAATTCACTTTGGTTTGTTGCGCTATCTCTAATAGCACCCGAGATATCACTAGATATATATTGGATTTTCCCCTGACCCTGAGTGTCCGGCACCATGAGACGGTAGTTTTCTCGGCCCCTGGTGGTCCGAGATCGTTCCCGCTGCACATATTCATGCGTCAGGACCCCTGCAGATAATTCACTTTGATTTATTGCGCTATCTGTAATAGCACCCGAGATATCACCAGATATATATTGGATTTTCCCCTGACCCTGAGTGTCCGGCCCCATGAGACGGTGATTTTCTCGGCCCCTGGTTGTCCGAGGTCGATCCCGCTGCACAGATTCATGCGCCAGGGCCTCCTGTAGATAATTCACTTTGGTTTATTGCGCTATCTCTAATAGCACTCGAGATATAACCGGATATATATTGGATTTTTCCCTGACCCTGACAGTCCGGCATCATGTATCGGTGGTTTTCTCGGCCCCTGGTGGTCCGAGGTCGTTGCCGCTGCACAGATTCATGCGCCAGGGCCTCCTGCAGATAATTCACTTTGGTTTGTTGCGCTATCTCTAATAGCACCCGAGATATCACCAGATATATATTGGATTTTTCCCTGACCCTGGCAGTCCGGCCCCATGAGACGGTGATTTTCTCGGCCCCTGGTTGTCCGAGGTCGATCCCGCTGCACAGATTCATGCGCCAATGCTTCCTGCAGACAAATCACTTTGGTTTATTGCGCTATCTCTAATAGATCCCGAGATATCACCAGATATATATTGGATTTTCCCCTGACCCTGAGTGTCCGGCCCCATGAGACGTTGGTTTTCTCGGCCCCTGGTGGTCCGAGGTCGTTGCCGCTGCACAGATTCATGCGCCAGGGCCTCCTGCAGATAATTCACTTTGGTTTATTGCGCTATCTCTAATAGCACCCGAGATTTCACCAGATATATATCGGATTTTTCCCTGACCCTGAGTGTCCGGCCCCATGAGACGGTGGCTTTCTCGGCCTCTGGTGGTCCGAGGTCGTTCCCGCTGGACAGATGCATGCACCAGGGCCTCCTGCAGATAATTCACTATGGCTTATTGCGCTATCTCTAATAGGACCCGAGATATCACCAGATATATATTGGATTTTTCCCTGACCCTGAGTGTCCGGCCCCATGAGACGGTGGTTTTCTCGGCCCCTGGTGGTCCGAGGTCGTTCCCGCTGGACAGATGCATGCGCCAGGGCCTCCTGCAGATAATTCACTTTGGCTTATTGCGCTATCTCTAATAGGACCCGAGATATCACCAGATATATATTGGATTTTTCCCTGACCCTGAGTGTCCGTCCCCATGAGACGGTGGTTTTCTCGGCCCCTGGTGGTCCGAGGTCGTTCCCGCTACACAGATTCATGCGCCAGGGACTCCCACAGACAATGCACTTTGATTTATTGCGCTATCTGTAATAGCACCCGAGATATCACCAGATATATATTGGATTTTTCCCTGACCCTGAGTGTCCGGCACTATGAGACGGTGGTTTTGTCGGCCCCTGGTGGTCCGAGGTCGTTCCCGCTGGACAGATTCATGCGCCAGGGCCTCCTGCAGATAATTCACTTTGGTTTATTGCGCTATCTCTAATAGCACTCGAGATTTCAGCAGATATATATTGGATTTTTCCCTGACCCTGAGTGTCCGTCCCCATGAGACGGTGGTTTTATCGGCCCCTGGTGGTCCAAGGTCGTTCCCGCTGCACAGAATAATGCGCGAAGGCTTCCTGCTGACAATGCACTCTGATTTATCGCGCTATCTCTAATAGCACCCGAGATATCACCAGATATATAATGGATTTTTCCCTGACCCTGACAGTCCGGCTCCATGAGACTGTGGTTTTCTCGGCCCCTGGTGGTCCGAGGTCGTTCCCGCTGAACAGACTCATGCGCCAGGGCCTCCTACAGACAATGAACTTTGACTTATTGCGCTATCTGTAATAGCACCCGAGATATCACCAGATATATATTGGATTTTTCCCTGACCCTGATTGTCCGGCCCCATGAGACGGTGGTTTTCTCGGCCCCTGATGTTCCGAGGTCGTTCCCGCTGCCCAGATTCATGCACCAGGGCCTCCTGCAGATAATTGACTTTGGTTTATTGCGCTATCTCTAATAGCACCCGAGATATCACCAGATATATATTGGATTTTCCCCTGACCCTGAGGGTCCGGCCCCATGAGACAGTAGTTTTCTCGGCCACTGGTGGTCCGAGGTCGTTCTCGCTGCACAGATTCATCCGCCAGGGCCTCCTACAGACAATGCACTTTGATTTATTGCGCTATCTGTAATAGCACCCGCGATATCACCAGCTATATTTTGGATTTTTCCCTGACCCTGAGTGTCCGGCCCCATGAGACGGTGGTTTTCTCGGCCCCTGGTGGTCCGAGGTCGTTCCCGCTGCCCAGATTCATGCGCCAGGGCCTCCTGCAAATAATTCACTTTGGTTTATTGCGCTATCTCTAATAGCACCCGTGATATCACCAGATATATATTGGATTTTTCCCTGACCCTGAGTGTCCGGCCCCATGAGACTGTGGTTTTCTCGGCCCGTGGTGGTCCGAGGTCGTTCCCGCTGCACAGAATCATGCGCCAGGGCCTCCTACAGACAATGCACTTTGATGTATTGGGCTATCTGTAATAGCACCCGAGATATCACCAGATATATATTGGATTTTTCCCTGACCCTGAGTGTCCGGCCCTATGAGACGGTGGTTTTCTCGGCCCCTGGTGGTCCGAGGTCGTTCCCGCTGCACAGAATAATGCGCGAAGGCTTCCTGCTGACAATGCACTCTGATTTATCGCGCTATCTCTAATAGCACCCGAGATATCACCAGATATATAATGGATTTTTCCCTGACCCTGACAGTCCGGCTCCATGAGACTGTGGTTTTCTCGGCCCCTGGTGGTCCGAGGACGTTCCCGCTGAACAGACTCATGCGCCAGGGCCTCCTACAGACAATGAACTTTGATTTATTGCGCTATCTGTAATTGCACCCGAGATAGCACCAGATATATATTGGATTTTTCCCTGACCCTGACAGTCCGGCCCCATGAGACGGTGATTTTCTCGACCCCTGGTGGTCCGAGGTCGATCCCGCTGCACAGATTCATGCGCTAGGGCCTCCTGCAGACAATGTTCTTTGATTTATTGCGCTATCTGTAATAGCACCCGAGATATCATCAGATATATATTGGATTTTTCCCTGACCCTGACAGTCCGGCCCCATGAGACGGTAGTTTTCTCTGCCCCTGATGGTCCGAGGTCGTTCCCGCTGCACAGATTCATGCGGCAGGGCCCCCTGCAGATAATTTACTTTCGTTTATTGCGCTATCTCTGATAGCACCCGAGATATTACCAGATATATATTGGATTTTTCCCTGACCCTGTGTGCCCGGCCCCATGTTTCGGTGGTTTTCTCGACCCCTGGTGGTCCGAGGTCGATCCCGCTGCACAGATTCATGCGCCAGGGACCCTTGCAGATAATTCACTTTGATTTATTGCGTTATCTCTAATAGCATCCGAGATGTCACCAGATATATATTGGATTTTTCCCTGACCCTGACAGACCGACCCCATGAGACTGTGATTTTCTCGGCCCCTGGTGGACCGAGGTCGATCCCATTGCACAGATTCATGCGCCAGGGCCTCCTGCATACAATGCACTTTGATTTATTGTGCTATCTGTAATAGCACCCGAGATATCACCAGATATATATTGGATTTTTCCCTGACCCTGACAGTCCGGCCCCATGAGGCGGTGATTTTCTCGGCCCCTGGTGGTCCGAGGTCGATCCTGCTGCACGGATTCATGCGCCAGGGCCTCCTACAGACAATGCACTTTGATTTATTGCGCTATCTCTAATTGCACCCGAGATATCACCGGATATATATTGGATTTTTCCTTGACCCTGACAGTCCGGCCCCATTTGTCGATGGTTTTCTCGGTCCCTCGTTGTCCGAGGTCGATCCCGCTGCACAGATTCGTGCGCCAGGGCCCCTTGCAGATAATTCACTTTGATTTATTGCGCTATCTCTAATAGCACCCGAGATATCACCAGATATATATTGGATTTTTACCAGGCCCTGACAGTCCGACCCAATGAGACGGTGATTTTCTCGGTCCCTGGTGGTCCGAGGTCGTTCCGGCTGCACAGATTCATGCGGCAGGGCCCCCTGCAGATAATTTACTTTCGTTTATTGCGCTATATCTGATAGCACCCGGGATATTACCAGATATATATTGGATTTTCCCTGACCCTGAGTAACCGGCCCCATGTGTCGGTGGTTTTCTCGGCCCCTGGTAGTCCGAGGTCGATACCGCTGCACATATTCATGCGCCAGGGCCTCCTACAGTCAATGCACTTTAATTTATTCCGCTATCTGTAATAGCACCCGTGATATCACCAGATTTATGTTGGATTTTTCCCTGACCCTGAGTGTCCGACTCCATGAGACGGTGGTTTTCTCGGCCCCTGGTTGTCCGAGGTCGTTCCCGCTGCACAGATTCATGCGCCAGGGCCTCCTGCAGACAATGCACTTTGGTTTATTGCGCTATCTCTAATAGCACCCGAGATATCACCAGATATATATTGGATTTTTCCCTGACCCCGAGTGTCTGGCCCCATGAGACGGTGGTTGTCTCGGCCCCTGGTGGTCCGAGGTCGTTCCCGCTGCCCAGATTTATGCGCCAGGGCCTCCTACAGACAATGCACTTTGATTTATTGCGCTATCTGTAATAGCACCCGAGATATCACCAGATATATATTGTATTTTTCCACGACCCTGAGTGTCCGGCCCCATGTGTCGGTGGTTTTCTCGGCCCCTGTTGGTCCGAGGTGGTTCCCGCTGCTCAGATTCATGCGCCAGGGCCCGCTGCAGATAATTCACTTTCTTTCAGTGAGCTATCTGTAAGAGCACCCGAGATATCATCAGAAATATATTGAATTTTTCCCCGACCCTGAGTGTCCGGTCCCATGTGTCGGTGGTTTTCTCGAACCCTGGGGGTCCGAGGACGTTCCCGCTGCACAGATTCATGCGCCAGGGCCTCCTACAGACAATACACTTTGATTTATTGCGCTATCTGTAATAGCACCCGAGATATCACCAGATATATATTGCATTTTTCCCCGACCCTGACAGTCCGGCCCCATGTGTCGGTGGATTTCTCGGCCCCTGGTGGTCCGAGGTCGATCTCGCTGCATAGATTCATGCGCCAGGGCCTCCTGCAGACAATGCACTTTGGTTTATTGCGCTATCTCTATTAGCACCCGAGATATCACCAGATATATATTGAATTTTTCCCTGACCCTGACAGTCCGGCCCCATGAGACGGTGATTTTCTCGGCCCCTGGTGGTCCGTGGTCGATCCCGCTGCACAGATTCATGCGCCAGGGCCTCCTACAGACAATGCACTTTGATTTATTGCGCTATCTGTAATAGCACCCGTGATATCAACAGATATATATTGGATTTTTCCCTGAACCTGAGGGTCCGGCCCCATGTGACGGTAGTTTTCTCGGCCCCTGGTGGCCCGAGGTCGTTCCCGCTGCACAGATTCATGCGCTAGGGCCTCCTGCAGACAATGCACTTTGATTTATTGTGCAATCTCTAGTAGCACCCGAGATATCACCAGATATATATTGGATTTTTCCCCGACCCTGAGTGTCCGGCCCCATGAGACGGTGGTTTTCTCGGCCCCTGGTGGTCCGAGGTCGTTCCCGCTGCACAGGTTCATGCGCCAGGACCTCCCACAGACAATGCACTTTGATTTATTGCGCTATCTCTAATTTCACCAGAGATATCACCAGATATATATTGGATTTTTCCCTGACCCTGAGTGTCCGGCCCCATGAGACGGTGGTTGTCTCGGCCCCTGGTAGTCCGAGGTCGTTCCCGCTGCACAGATTCATGCGACAGGGCCTCCTACAGACAATGCACTTTGATTTATTGCGCTAACTGTAATAGCACCTGAGATATCACCAGATATATAATGGATTTTCCCCTGACCCTGAGTGCCGGCCCCATGAGACTGTGGTTTTCTCGGCTCCTGGTGGTCCGAGGTCGTTCCCGCTGCACACATTCATGCGCCAGGGCCTCCTACAGACAATGCACTTTGATTTATCGCGCTATCTGTAATAGCACCCGAGATATCACCAGCTATATATTGGATTTTTCCCTGACCCTGAGTGTGCGACCCCATGAGACTGCGGTTTTCTCGGGCCCGGTGGTACGAGGTCGTTTCCGCTGCATAGATTCATGCGCCAGGGCCTCCTACAGACAATGCACTTTGATTTATTGCGCTATCTGTAACAGCACCCGAGATATCACCAGCTATATATTGGATTTTTCCCTGACTCTCAGTGTGCGACCCCATGGGACGGTGGTTCTCTCGGCCCCTGGTAGTCCGAGGTCGTTCCCGCTGCACAGATTCATGCGACAGGGCCTCCTACAGACAATGCACTCTGATTTATTGCGCTATCTCTAATAGCACCCGAGATATCACCAGATATATATCGGATTGTTCCCTGACCCTGACAGTCCGGCCCCATGAGACGGTGATTTTATCGGCCCCTGGTGGTCCGAGGTCGATCCCGCTGCACAGATTCATGCGCCAGGGCCTCATACAGACAATGCACTCTGATTTATTGCGCTATCTGTAATAGCACCCGAGATATCACCTGATATATATTGGATTTTCCCCTGACCCTGAGTGTCCGGCCCCATGAGACTGTGGTTTTCTCGGCCCCTGGTGGTCCGAGGTCGTTCCCGGTGCACAGATTCATGCGCCAGGGCCTCCTGCAGATAATTCACTTTGATTTTGTGCGCTATCTTTAAGAGCACCCGAGATATCACCAGATATATATTGAATTTTTCCCTGACCCTGAGTGTCCGGCCCCATGTGTCGGTGGTTTTCTCGGCCCCTGGTCATCCGAGGTCGATCCCGCTGCACAGATTCATGCGCCAGGGCCTCCTACAGACAATGCACTTTGATGTATTGGGCTATCTCTAATAGCACCCGAGATATCACCAGATATATATATGATTTTTCCATGACCCTGACAGTCCGGCCACATGTGTCGATGGTTTTCTCGGCCCCTCGTGGTCCGAGGTCGATCCCGCTGCACAGATTCATGCACCAGGGCCCCCTGCAGATAATTCACTTTGATTTATTGCGCTATCTCTAATAGCACCCGAGATATCATCAGATATGTATTGGATTTTTCCCTGACCCTGACAGTCTGGCCCCATGTGCCGATGGTTTTCTCGGCCCCTGGTGGTTCGAGGTCGATCCCGCTGCACAGATTCATGCGCCAGGGCATCCTGCAGATAATTCACATTGGTTTATTGCGCTCTCTCTAATGGCACCCGAGATATCACCAGATATATATTGGGTTTTTCCCTGCCCCTGGCAGTCCGGCCCCATGTGTCGATGGTCCTCTCGGTCCCTCGTGGTCCGACGTCGATCCCGCTGAACAGATTCATGCGCCAGGGCTTCCTGCAGACAATTCACTTTGGTGTATTGCGCTATCTGTAATAGCACCCGAGATATCACTAGATATATGCTAGATTTTTACATGACCTTGGGTGACGGATTCCGAATATCTGTAATTTTCTCGGCGCTTGGTGGTCCGAGGTCGATCCCGCTGCACGCATTCATGCGCCAGGGCCTCCTGCAGATAATTCACTTGGGTTTTTTGCGCTATCTCTAATAGCACCCGAGATATCACCAGATATATATTGGATTTTTCCCTGACCCTGTGTGTCCGGCCCCATGAGACGGTGGTTTTCTCGGCCTCTGGTGGTCCGAGGTCGTTCCCGCTACACAGATTCATGCGTCAGGGAATCCTACAGACAATGCACTTTGATTTATTGCGCTATCTGTAATAGCACCCGAGATATCACCCGATATATATTGGATTTTTCCCTGACCCTGTGTGTCCGGGCCCCTTAGAGTCGGTGGTTTTCTCGGCCCCTGGTGGTCGGAGGTCGTTGCCGCTTCACAGATTCATGCGCGAAGGCTTCCCGCAGACAATGCACTTTGATTTATTGCGCTATCTCAAATAGCACCCGAGATATCACCAGATATATAATGGATTTTTCCCTGACCCTGACAGTCCGGCTCCATGAGACGGTGGTTTTCTCGGCCCCTGGTGGTCCGAGGTCGTTCCCGCTGAACAGACTCATACGCCAGGGCCTCCTACAGACAATGAACTTTGATTTATTGCGCTATCTGTAATAGCACCCGAGCTATCACCAGATATATATTGGATTTTTCCCTGACCCTGAGTGTCCGGCAACATGAGACTGTGGTTTTCTCGGCCCCTGGTGGTCCGAGGTCGTTCCCGCTGCACAGATTCATGCGCCAGGGCCTCCTACAGACAATGCAGTTTGATTTATTGCGCTATCTGTAATAGCACCCGAGATATCACCAGATATATATTGGATTTTTCCCTGACCCTGAGTGTCCGGCGCCATGAGACGGTGGTTTTCTCGGCCCCTGGTGGTGCGAGGTCGTTCCCGCTGCCCAGATTCATGCGCCAGGGCCTCCTGCAAATAATTCACTTTGGTTTATTGCGCTACCTCTAATAGCACCCGAGATATCACCAGATATATATTGAATTTTCCCCTGACTCTCAGTGTCCGGCCCCATGAGACTGTGGCTTTCTCGGCCCCTGGTGGTCCGACGTCGTTCCCGCTGCACAGATTCATGCGCCAGGGCCTCCTACAGACTATGCACTTTGATTTATTGCGCTATCTGTAATAGCACCCGAGATATCACCCGATATATATTGGATTTTTCCCTGACCCTGAGTGTCCGGCCCCATGAGACGGTGGTTTTCTCGGCCCCTGGTGGTCCGAGGTCGTTCCCGCTGCACAGATTCATGCGCCAGGACCTCCTGCAGATGATTCACTTTGGTTTATTGCGCTATCTCTAATAGCACCCGAGATATCACCAGATATATATTGGATTTTTCCCTGACCCTGTGTGTCCGGCCCCATGAGACTGTGGTTTTCTCGGCCACTGGTGGTCCGAGGTCGTACCCGCTGCCCAGATTCATGTGCCAGGGCCTCCTGCAGATAATTCACTTTGGCTTATTGCGCTATCTCTAATAGGACCCGAGATATCAACAGATATATATTGGATTTTTCCCTGACGCTGAGTGTCCGGCCCCATGAGACGGTGGTTTTCTCGGCCTCTGGTGGTCCGAGGTCGTTCCCGCTACACAGATTCATGCGTCAGGGAAATTCTACAGACAATGCACTTTGATTTATTGCGCTATCTGTAATAGCACCCGAGATATCACCAGATATATATTGGATTTTTCCTTAACCCTGACAGTCCGGCCACATGTGTCAATGGTTTTCTCGGCCCCTGGTGGTTCGAGGTCGATCCCGCTGCACAGATTCATGCGCCAGGGCCTCCTACAGACAATGCACTTTGATTTATTGCGCTATCTCTAATAGCACCCGAGATATCACCTGATATATATTGGATTTTTCCGTGACCCTGAGTGTCCGGCCCCATGAGACGGTGTTTGTCTCGGCCCCTGGTGGTCCGATGTCGTACCCGCTGCACATATTCATGCGCCAGGGCCTCCTGCAGATAATTCACTTTCGTTTATTGCGCTATCTCTAATAGCACCCGAGATATCACCAGATATATATTGGATTTTTCCCTGACCCTGAGTGTCCGGCCCCATGAGACTGTAGTTTTCTCGGCTCCTGGTGGTCCGAGGTCGTTCCCGCTGCACAGATTCATGCGCCAGGGCATCCTGCAGATAATTCACATTGGTTTATTGCGCTATCTCTAATAGCACCCGAGATATCACCAGATATATATTGGATTTTTCCCTGCCCCTGACAGTCCGGCCCCATGTGTCGATGGTCCTCTCGGTCCCTCGTGGTCCGACGTCGATCCCGCTGAACAGATTCATGCGCCAGGGCTTCCTGCAGACAATTCACTTTGGTGTATTGCGCTATCTCTAATAGCACCCGAGATATCACCAGATATATATTGGATTTTCCCCTGACTCTGAGTGTCCGGCCCCATGAGACTGTGGTTTTCTCGGCCCCTGGTGGTCCGAGGTCGTCCCCGCTGCACAGATTCATGCGCCAGGGCCTCCTACAGACTATGCACTTTGATTTATTGCGCTATCTGTAATAGCACCCGAGATATCACCCGATATATATTGGATTTTTCCCTGACCCTCAGTGTCCGGCCCCATGAGACAGTGGTTTTCTCGGCCCCTGGTGGTCCGAGGTCGTTCACGCTGCCCAGATTCATGCGCCAGGGCCTCCTGCAGATGATTCACTTTGGTTTATTGAGCTATCTCTAATAGCACCCGAGATATCACCAGGTATATATTGGATTTTTCCCTGACCCTGTGTGTCCGGCCCCATGAGACTGTGGTTTTCTCGGCCCCTGGTGGTCCGAGGTCGTTCCCGCTGCACAGAATAATGCGCGAAGGCTTCCTGCAGACAATGCACTTTGATTTATCGCGCTATCTCTAATATCACCCGAGATATCACCAGATATATAATGGATTTTTCCCTGACCCTGACAGTCCGGCCCCATGAGACGGTGGTTTTCTCGGCCCCTGGTGGTCCGAGGTCGTACCCGCTGCCCAGATTCATGTGCCAGGGCCTCCTGCAGATAATTCACTTTGGCTTATTCCGCTATCTCTAATAGGACCCGAGATATCAACAGATATATATTGGATTTTTCCCTGACCCTGAGTGTCCGGCACCATGAGACGGAGGTTTTCTCGTCCCCTGGTGGTCCGAGGTCGTTCCCGCTTCATAGAATCATGCGCCAGGGCCTCCTGCAGATAATTCACTTTGGTTTATTGCGCTATCTCTAATAGCACCCGAGATATCACCAGATATATATTGGATTTTTCCTTGACCCTGAGTGTCCGGCCCCATGAGTCGGTGGTTTTCTCGGCCCCTGGTGGTCCGAGGTCGTTCCCGCTGCACAGATGCATGCGCAAGGGCCTCCTCCAGATAATTCACTGTGATTTATTGCGCTATGTGTAATAGCACCCGAGATATCACCAGATATATATTGGATTCTTCCTTGACCCTGAGTGTCCGGCCCCATGAGGCGGTGGTTTTCTTGGCCCCTGGTGGTCGGAGGTCGTTGCCGCTGCACAGATTCATGCGCCAGGGCCTCCTGCAGATAATTCACTTTGGTTTCTTGCGCTATCTCTAATAGCACCCGAGATTTCACCATATACATAATGGATTTTTCCCTGACCCTGAGTATCCGGCCCCATGAGACGGTGGTTTTCTCGGCCCCTGGTGGTCCGAGGGCGTTCCCGCTGAACAGATTCATGCGCCAGGGCCTCCTACAGACAATGCACTTTGATTTATTACGCTATCTGTAATAGCACCCGAGATATCACCAGATATATATTGGATTTTTCCCTGACCCTGAGTGTCCGGCCCCATGAGACGGTGGTTTTCTCGGCCCCTGGTGGTCCGAGGTCGTTCCCGCTACACAGATTCATGCGCCAGTGAATCCTACAGACAATGCACTTTGATTTATTCCGCTATCTGTAATAGCACCCGAGATATCACCCGATATATATTGGATTTTTCCCTGACCCTGAGTGTCCGGCACCATGAGACGGAGGTTTTCTCGTCCCCTGGTGGTCCGAGGTCGTTCCCGCTTCATAGAATCATGCGCCAGGGCCTCCTGCAGATAATTCACTTTGGTTTATTGCGCTATCTCTAATAGCACCCGAGATATCACCAGATATATATTGGATTTTTCCTTGACCCTGAGTGTCCGGCCCCATGAGTCGGTGGTTTTCCCGGCCCCTGGTGGTCCGAGGTCGTTCCCGCTGCACAGATGCATGCGCAAGGGCCTCCTGCAGATAATTCACTGTGATTTATTGCGCTATGTGTAATAGCACCCGAGATATCACCAGATATATATTGGATTCTTCCTTGACCCTGAGTGTCCGGCCCCATGAGACGGTGGTTTTCTTGGCCCCTGGTGGTCGGAGGTCGTTGCCGCTGCACAGATTCATGCGCCAGGGCCTCCTGCAGATAATTCACTTTGGTTTCTTGCGCTATCTCTAATAGCACCCGAGATTTCACCATATACATAATGGATTTTTCCCTGACCCTGAGTATCCGGCCCCATGAGACGGTGGTTTTCTCGGCCCCTGGTGGTCCGAGGGCGTTCCCGCTGAACAGATTCATGCGCCAGGGCCTCCTACAGACAATGCACTTTGATTTATTACGCTATCTGTAATAGCACCCGAGATATCACCAGATATATATTGGATTTTTCCCTGACCCTGAGTGTCCGGCCCCATGAGACGGTGGTTTTCTCGGCCCCTGGTGGTCCGAGGTCGTTCCCGCTACACAGATTCATGCGCCAGTGAATCCTACAGACAATGCACTTTGATTTATTCCGCTATCTGTAATAGCACCCGAGATATCACCCGATATATATTGGATTTTTCCCTGACCCTGAGTGTCCGGCACCATGAGACGGAGGTTTTCTCGTCCCCTGGTGGTCCGAGGTCGTTCCCGCTTCATAGAATCATGCGCCAGGGCCTCCTGCAGATAATTCACTTTGGTTTATTGCGCTATCTCTAATAGCACCCGAGATATCACCAGATATATATTGGATTTTTCCTTGACCCTGAGTGTCCGGCCCCATGAGTCGGTGGTTTTCCCGGCCCCTGGTGGTCCGAGGTCGTTCCCGCTGCACAGATGCATGCGCAAGGGCCTCCTGCAGATAATTCACTGTGATTTATTGCGCTATGTGTAATAGCACCCAAGATATCACCAGATATATATTGGATTTTCCCCTGACCCTGAGTGTCCGGCCCCATGAGACGGTGGTTTTCTCGGCCCCTGGTGGTCCGAGGTCGTTGCCGCTGCACAGATTCATGCGCCAGGGCCTCCTGCAGATAATTCACTTTGGTTTCTTGCGCTATCTCTAATAGCACCCGAGATTTCACCAGATATATATTGGATTTTTCCCTGACCCTGAGTGTCCGGAACCATGAGACGGTGGTTTTCTCGGCCCCTGGTGGTCCGAGGTCGTTCCCGCTGCACAGAATAATGCGCGAAGGCTTCCTGCAGACAATGCACTTTGATTTATTGGGCTATCTGTAATAGCACCCGAGATATCACCAGATATATAATGGATTTTTCCCTGACCCTGAGTGTCCGGCCTCCTGAGACGGTGGTTTTCTCGGCCCCTGGTGGTCCGAGGTCGTTCCCGCTGGACAGATGCATGCGCGAGGGCCTCCTGCAGATAATTCACTTTGGCTTATTGCGCTATCTCTAATAGGACCCGAGATATCACCAGATATATATTGGATTTTCCCCTGACCCTGAGTGTCCGGCCCCATGAGACAGTGGTTTTCTCGGCCCCTGGTGGGCCGAGGTCGTTCCCGCTGCACAGATTCATGCGCCAGGGCCTCCTGCAGATAATTCACTTTGGTTTATTGCGCTATCTGTAATAGCACCCGAGATATCACCAGATATATATTGGATTCTTGCCTGACCCTGAGTGTCCGGCTCCATGAGACGGTGGTTTTCTCGGCCCCTGGTGGTCCGAGGTCGTTGCCGCTGCACAGATTCATGCGCCAGGGCCTCCTGCAGATAATTCACTTTGTTTTCTTGCGCTATCTCTAATAGCACCCGAGATTTCACCAGATATATATTGGATTTTTCCCTGACCCTGAGTGTCCGGAACCATGAGACGGTGGTTTTCTCGGCCCCTGGTGGTCCGAGGTCGTTCCCGCTGCACAGAATAATGCGCGAAGGCTTCCTGCAGACAATGCACTTTGATTTCTTGGGCTATCTGTAATAGCACCCGAGATATCACCAGATATATAATGGATTTTTCCCTGACCCTGAGTGTCCGGCCTCCTGAGACTGTGGTTTTCTCGGCCCCTGGTGGTCCGAGGTCGTTCCCGCTGCACAGATTCATGCGCGAGGGCCTCCTGCAGATAATTCACTTTGGCTTATTGCGCTATCTCTAATAGGACCCGAGATATCACCAGATATATATTGGATTTTCCCCTGACCCTGAGTGTCCGGCCCCATGAGACGGTGGTTTTCTCGGCCCCTGGTGGTCCGAGGTCGTTCCCGCTGCACAGATTCATGCGCCAGGGCCTCCTGCAGATGATTCACTTTGGTTTATTGCGCTATCTCTAATAGCACCCGAGATATCACCAGGTACATATTGGATTTTTCCCTGACCCTGAGTGTGCGGCCCCATGTGTCGGTGGTTTTCTCGGCCCCTGGAGGTCCGGGGTCGTTGCCACTGCACAGATTCATGCGCCAGGGCCTGCCGCAGACAAAGCACTTTGATTTATTGCGCTATCTCTAATAGCACCTGAGATATCACCAGATATATATATGATTTTTCCATGACCCTGACAGTCCGGCCCCATGAGACGGTGATTTTCTTGGCCCCTGGTGGTCCGAGGTCGATCCCATAGCACAGATTCATGCGCCAGGGCCTCCTACAGACAATGCACTTTGATTTATTGCGCTATCTCTAATAGCACCCGAGATATCACCTGATATATATTGGATTTTTCCTTGACCCTGAGTGTCCGGCCCCATGAGACGGTGGTTTTCTGGGGTCCTGGTGGTCCGAGATCGTTCCCGATGCACAGATTCATGCGCCAGGGCCTCCTGCAGATAATTCACTTTCGTTTATTGCGCTATCTCTAATAGCACCCGAGATATCACCAGATATATATTGGATTTTTCCCTGACCCTGAGTGTCCGGCCCCATGTGACTGTAGTTTTCTCGGCTCCTGGTGGTCCGAGGTCGTTCCCGCTGCACAGATTCATGCGCCAGGGCATCCTGCAGATAATTCACATTGGTTTATTGCGCTATCTCTAATAGCACCCGAGATATCTCCAGATATATATTGGATTTTTCCCTGCCCCTGACAGTCCGGCACCATGTGTCGATGGTCCTCTCGGTCCCTCGTGGTCCGACGTCGATCCCGCTGAACAGATTCATGCACCAGGGCTTCCTGCAGACAATTCACTTTGGTGTATTGCGCTATCTCTAATAGCACCCGAGATATCACCAGATATATATTGGATTTTCCCCTGACTCTGAGTGTCCGGCCCCATGAGACGGTGGTTTTCTCGGCCCCTGGTGGTCCGAGGTCGTTCCCGCTGCCCAGATTCATGCGCCAGGGCCTCCTGCAGATGATTCACTTTGGTTTATTGCGCTATCTCTAATAGCACCCGAGATATCACCAGGTATATATTGGATTTTTCCCTGACCCTGTGTGTCCGGCCCCATGAGACTGTGGTTTTCTCGGCCCCTGGTGGTCCGAGGTCGTTCCCGCTGCACAGAATAATGCGCGAAGGCTTCCTGCAGACAATGCACTTTGATTTATCGCGCTATCTCTAATATCACCCGAGATATCACCAGATATATATTGGATTTTTCCCTGACCCTGAGTGTCCGGCCCCATGAGACGGTGGTTTTCTCGGCCCCTGGTGGTCCGTGGTCGTTCCCGCTGCACAGATTCATGCGCCAGGGCCTCCTGCAGATGATTCACTTTGGTTTATTGCGCTATCTCTAATAGCACCCGAGATATCACCAGGTACATATTGGATTTTTCCCTGACCCTGAGTGTGCGGCCCCATGTGTCGGTGGTTTTCTCGGCCCCTGGAGGTCCGGGGTCGTTGCCACTGCACAGATTCATGCGCCAGGGCCTGCCGCAGACAAAGCACTTTGATTTATTGCGCTATCTCTAATAGCACCTGGGATATCACCAGATATATATATGATTTTTCCATGACCCTGACAGTCCGGCCCCATGAGACGGTGATTTTCTCGGCCCCTGGTGGTCCGAGGTCGATCCCATAGCACAGATTCATGCGCCAGGGCCTCCTACAGACAATGCACTTTGATTTTTTGCGCTATCTGTAATAGCACCCGAGATATCACCAGATATATATTGGATTTTTCCCTGACCCTGAGTGTCCGGCCCCATGGGACGGTGGTTTTCTCGGCCCCTGGTGGTCCGAGGTCGTTCCCGCTGGACAGATGCATGCGCGAGGGCCTCCTGCAGATAATTCACTTTGGCTTATTGCGCTATCTCTAATAGGACCCGAGATATCACCACATATATATTGGATTTTCCCCTGACCCTGAGTGTCCGGCCCCATGAGACGGTGGTTTTCTCGGCCCCTCGTGGTCCGAGGTCGTTCCGGCTGCACAGATTCATGCGCCAGGGCCTCCTGCAGATAATTCACTTTGGTTTATTGCTCTATCTCTAATAGCACCTGAGATATCACCAGATATATATATGATTTTTCCATGACCCTGACAGTCCGGCCCCATGAGACGGTGATTTTCTCGGCCCCTGGTGGTCCGAGGTCGATCCCATAGCACAGATTCATGCGCCAGGGCCTCCTGCACATGATTCACTTTGGTTTATTGCGCTATCTCTAATAGCACCCGAGATATCACCAGGTACATATTGGATTTTTCCCTGACCCTGAGTGTGCGGCCCCATGTGTCGGTGGTTTTCTCGGCCCCTGGAGGTCCGGGGTCGTTGCCACTGCACAGATTCATGCGCCAGGGCCTGCCGCAGACAAAGCACTTTGATTTATTGCGCTATCTCTAATAGCACCTGAGATATCACCAGATATATATATGATTTTTCCATGACCCTGACAGTCCGGCCCCATGAGACGGTGATTTTCTCGGCCCCTGGTGGTCCGAGGTCGATCCCATAGCACAGATTCATGCGCCAGGGCCTCCTACAGACAATGCACTTTGATTTTTTGCGCTATCTGTAATAGCACCCGAGATATCACCAGATATATATTGGATTTTTCCTTGACCCTGACAGTCCGGCCACATGTGTCGATGGTTTTCTCGGCCCCTGGTGGTTCGAGGTCGATCCCGCTGCACAGATTCATGCGCCAGGGCCTCCTACAGACAATGCACTTTGATTTATTGCGCTATCTCTAATAGCACCCGAGATATCACCAGATATATATTGGATTTTTCCCTGAACCTGAGTGTCCGGCCCCATGAGACGGTGGTTTTCTCGGCCCCTGGTGCTCCGAGGTCGTTCCCGCTGCACAGATTCATGCGACAGGGCCTCCTGCAGATAATTGACTTTGGTTTATTGCGCTATCTGTAATAGCACCCGAGATATCACCAGATATATATTGGATTTTTCCCTGACCCTGAGTGTCCGGCCCCATGAGACGGTGGTTTTCTCGGCCCCTGGTGGTCCGAGGTCGTTCCCGCTGCCCAGATTCATGCGCCAGGGCCTCCTGCAGATGATTCACTTTGGTTTATTGCGCTATCTCTAATAGCACCCGAGATATCACCAGGTATATATTGGATTTTTCCCTGACCCTGTGTGTCCGGCCCCATGAGACTGTGGTTTTCTCGGCCCCTGGTGGTCCGAGGTCGTTCCCGCTGCACAGAATAAAGCGCGAAGGCTTCCTGCAGACAATGCACTTTGATTTATCGCGCTATCTCTAATATCACCCGAGATATCACCAGATATATAATGGATTTTTCCCTGACCCTGACAGTCCGGCCCCATGAGACGGTGGTTTTCTCGGCCTCTGGTGGTCCGAGGTCGTTCCCGCTACACAGATTCATGCGTCAGGGAATCCTACAGACAATGCACTTTGATTTATTGCGCTATCTGTAATAGCACCCGAGATATCACCAGATATATATTGGATTTTTCCCTGACCCTGAGTGTCCGGCCCCATGAGACGGTGGTTTTCTCGGCCCCTGGTGGTCCTAGGTCGTTTCCGCTTCATAGAATCATGCGCAAGGGCCTCCTGCAGATAATTCACTTTGATTTATTGCGCTATCTGTAATAGCACCCGAGATATCATCAGATATATATTGGATTCTTCCCTGACCCTGAGTGTCCGGCCCCATGAGACGGTGGTTTTCTCGGCCCCTGGTGGTCAAGGTCGTTGCCGCTGCACAGATTCATGCGCCAGGGCCTCCTGCAGATAATTCACTTTGATTTCTTGCGCTATCTCTAATAGCACCCGAGATTTCACCAGATATATATTGGATTTTTCCCTGACCCTGAGTGTCCGGAACCATTTGACGGTGGTTTTCTCGGCCCCTGGTGGTCCGAGGTCGTTCCCGCTGCACAGATTCATGCGCCAGGGCCTCCTGCAGATGATTCACTTTGGTTTATTGCGCTATCTCTAATAGCACCCGAGATATCACCAGGTACATATTGGATTTTTCCCTGACCCTGAGTGTGCGGCCCCATGTGTCGGTGGTTTTCTCGGCCCCTGGAGGGCCGGGGTCGTTGCCACTGCACAGATTCATGCGCCAGGGCCTGCCGCAGACAAAGCACTTTGATTTATTGCGCTATCTCTAACAGCACCTGAGATATCACCAGATATATATATGATTTTTCCATGACCCTGACAGTCCGGCCCCATGTGACGGTGGTTTTCTCGGCCCCTGGTGGTCCGAGGTCGTTGCCGCTGCACAGATTCATGCGCCAGGGCCTCCTGCAGATAATTCACTTTGGTTTCTTGCGCTATGTCTAATAGCACCCGAGATTTCACCAGATATATATTGGATTTTTCCCTGACCCTGAGTGTCCGGAACCATGAGACGGTGGTTTTCTCGGCCCCTGGTGGTCCGAGGTCGTTCCGGCTGCACAGATTCATGCGCCAGGGCCTCCTGCAGATAATTCACTTTGGTTTATTGCTCTATCTCTAATAGCACCTGAGATATCACCAGATATATATATGATTTTTCCATGACCCTGACAGTCCGGCCCCATGAGACGGTGATTTTCTCGGCCCCTGGTGGTCCGAGGTCGATCCCATAGCACAGATTCATGCGCCAGGGCCTCCTACAGACAATGCACTTTGATTTTTTGCGCTATCTGTAATAGCACCCGAGATATCACCAGATATATATTGGATTTTTCCTTGACCCTGACAGTCCGGCCACATGTGTCGATGGTTTTCTCGGCCCCTGGTGGTTCGAGGTCGATCCCGCTGCACAGATTCATGCGCCAGGGCCTCCTACAGACAATGCACTTTGATTTATTGCGCTATCTCTAATAGCACCCGAGATATCACCAGATATATATTGGATTTTTCCCTGAACCTGAGTGTCCGGCCCCATGAGACGGTGGTTTTCTCGGCCCCTGGTGCTCCGAGGTCGTTCCCGCTGCACAGATTCATGCGACAGGGCCTCCTGCAGATAATTGACTTTGGTTTATTGCGCTATCTCTAATAGCACCCGAGATATCACCAGATATATATTGGATTTTTCCCTGACCCTGAGTGTCCGGCCCCATGAGACTGTAGTTTTCTCGGCTCCTGGTGGTCCGAGGTCGTTCCCGCTGCACAGATTCATGCGCCAGGGCATCCTGCAGATAATTCACATTGGTTTATTGCGCTATCTCTAATAGCTCCCGAGATATCTCCAGATATATATTGGATTTTTCCCTGCCCCTGACAGTCCGGCACCATGTGTCGATGGTCCTCTCGGTCCCTCGTGGTCCGACGTCGATCCCGCTGAACAGATTCATGCGCCAGGGCTTCCTGCAGACAATTCACTTTGGTGTATTGCGCTATCTCTAATAGCACCCGAGATATCACCAGATATATATTGGATTTTCCCCTGACTCTGAGTGTCCGGCCCCATGAGACTGTGGTTTTCTCGGCCCCTGGTGGTCCGAGGTGGTCCCCGCTGCACAGATTCATGCGCCAGGGCCTCCTACAGACTATGCACTTTGATTTATTGCGCTATCTGTAATAGCACCCGAGATATCACCCGATATATATTGGATTTTTCCCTGACCCTGAGTGTCCGGCCCCATGAGACGGTGGTTTTCTCGGCCCCTGGTGGTCCGAGGTCGTTCCCGCTGCCCAGATTCATGTGCCAGGGCCTCCTGCAGATAATTCACTTTGGCTTATTGCGCTATCTCTAATAGGACCCGAGATATCAACAGATACATATTGGATTTTTCCCTGACCCTGAGTGTCCGGCCCCATGAGACGGTGGTTTTCTCGGCCTCTGGTGGTCCGAGGTCGTTCCCGCTACACAGATTCATGCGTCAGGGAATCCTACAGACAATGCACTTTGATTTATTGCGCTATCTGTAATAGCACCCGAGATATCACCAGATATATATTGGATTTTTCCCTGACCCTGAGTGTCCGGCCCCATGAGACGGTGGTTTTCTCGGCCCCTGGTGGTCCGAGGTCGTTCCCGCTGCCCAGATTCATGCGCCAGGGCCTCCTGCAGATGATTCACTTTGGTTTATTGCGCTATCTCTAATAGCACCCGAGATATCACCAGGTATATATTGGATTTTTCCCTGACCCTGTGTGTCCGGCCCCATGAGACTGTGGTTTTCTCGGCCCCTGGTGGTCCGAGGTCGTTCCCGCTGCACAGAATAAAGCGCGAAGGCTTCCTGCAGACAATGCACTTTGATTTATCGCGCTATCTCTAATATCACCCGAGATATCACCAGATATATAATGGATTTTTCCCTGACCCTGACAGTCCGGCCCCATGAGACGGTGGTTTTCTCGGCCTCTGGTGGTCCGAGGTCGTTCCCGCTACACAGATTCATGCGTCAGGGAATCCTACAGACAATGCACTTTGATTTATTGCGCTATCTGTAATAGCACCCGAGATATCACCAGATATATATTGGATTTTTCCCTGACCCTGAGTGTCCGGCCCCATGAGACGGTGGTTTTCTCGGCCCCTGGTGGTCCTAGGTCGTTTCCGCTTCATAGAATCATGCGCAAGGGCCTCCTGCAGATAATTCACTTTGATTTATTGCGCTATCTGTAATAGCACCCGAGATATCATCAGATATATATTGGATTCTTCCCTGACCCTGAGTGTCCGGCCCCATGAGACGGTGGTTCTCTCGGCCCCTGGTGGTCAAGGTCGTTGCCGCTGCACAGATTCATGCGCCAGGGCCTCCTGCAGATAATTCACTTTGATTTCTTGCGCTATCTCTAATAGCACCCGAGATTTCACCAGATATATATTGGATTTTTCCCTGACCCTGAGTGTCCGGAACCATTTGACGGTGGTTTTCTCGGCCCCTGGTGGTCCGAGGTCGTTCCCGCTGCACAGATTCATGCGCCAGGGCCTCCTGCAGATGATTCACTTTGGTTTATTGCGCTATCTCTAATAGCACCCGAGATATCACCAGGTACATATTGGATTTTTCCCTGACCCTGAGTGTGCGGCCCCATGTGTCGGTGGTTTTCTCGGCCCCTGGAGGGCCGGGGTCGTTGCCACTGCACAGATTCATGCGCCAGGGCCTGCCGCAGACAAAGCACTTTGATTTATTGCGCTATCTCTAACAGCACCTGAGATATCACCAGATATATATATGATTTTTCCATGACCCTGACAGTCCGGCCCCATGTGACGGTGGTTTTCTCGGCCCCTGGTGGTCCGAGGTCGTTGCCGCTGCACAGATTCATGCGCCAGGGCCTCCTGCAGATAATTCACTTTGGTTTCTTGCGCTATGTCTAATAGCACCCGAGATTTCACCAGATATATATTGGATTTTTCCCTGACCCTGAGTGTCCGGAACCATGAGACGGTGGTTTTCTCGGCCCCTGGTGGTCCGAGGTCGTTCCGGCTGCACAGATTCATGCGCCAGGGCCTCCTGCAGATAATTCACTTTGGTTTATTGCTCTATCTCTAATAGCACCTGAGATATCACCAGATATATATATGATTTTTCCATGACCCTGACAGTCCGGCACCATGTGTCGATGGTCCTCTCGGTCCCTCGTGGTCCGACGTCGATCCCGCTGAACAGATTCATGCGCCAGGGCTTCCTGCAGACAATTCACTTTGGTGTATTGCGCTATCTCTAATAGCACCCGAGATATCACCAGATATATATTGGATTTTCCCCTGACTCTGAGTGTCCGGCCCCATGAGACTGTGGTTTTCTCGGCCCCTGGTGGTCCGAGGTGGTCCCCGCTGCACAGATTCATGCGCCAGGGCCTCCTACAGACTATGCACTTTGATTTATTGCGCTATCTGTAATAGCACCCGAGATATCACCCGATATATATTGGATTTTTCCCTGACCCTGAGTGTCCGGCCCCATGAGACGGTGGTTTTCTCGGCCCCTGGTGGTCCGAGGTCGTTCCCGCTGCCCAGATTCATGTGCCAGGGCCTCCTGCAGATAATTCACTTTGGCTTATTGCGCTATCTCTAATAGGACCCGAGATATCAACAGATACATATTGGATTTTTCCCTGACCCTGAGTGTCCGGCCCCATGAGACGGTGGTTTTCTCGGCCTCTGGTGGTCCGAGGTCGTTCCCGCTACACAGATTCATGCGTCAGGGAATCCTACAGACAATGCACTTTGATTTATTGCGCTATCTGTAATAGCACCCGAGATATCACCAGATATATATTGGATTTTTCCCTGACCCTGAGTGTCCGGCCCCATGAGACGGTGGTTTTCTCGGCCCCTGGTGGTCCGAGGTCGTTCCCGCTGCCCAGATTCATGCGCCAGGGCCTCCTGCAGATGATTCACTTTGGTTTATTGCGCTATCTCTAATAGCACCCGAGATATCACCAGGTATATATTGGATTTTTCCCTGACCCTGTGTGTCCGGCCCCATGAGACTGTGGTTTTCTCGGCCCCTGGTGGTCCGAGGTCGTTCCCGCTGCACAGAATAAAGCGCGAAGGCTTCCTGCAGACAATGCACTTTGATTTATCGCGCTATCTCTAATATCACCCGAGATATCACCAGATATATAATGGATTTTTCCCTGACCCTGACAGTCCGGCCCCATGAGACGGTGGTTTTCTCGGCCTCTGGTGGTCCGAGGTCGTTCCCGCTACACAGATTCATGCGTCAGGGAATCCTACAGACAATGCACTTTGATTTATTGCGCTATCTGTAATAGCACCCGAGATATCACCAGATATATATTGGATTTTTCCCTGACCCTGAGTGTCCGGCCCCATGAGACGGTGGTTTTCTCGGCCCCTGGTGGTCCTAGGTCGTTTCCGCTTCATAGAATCATGCGCAAGGGCCTCCTGCAGATAATTCACTTTGATTTATTGCGCTATCTGTAATAGCACCCGAGATATCATCAGATATATATTGGATTCTTCCCTGACCCTGAGTGTCCGGCCCCATGAGACGGTGGTTCTCTCGGCCCCTGGTGGTCAAGGTCGTTGCCGCTGCACAGATTCATGCGCCAGGGCCTCCTGCAGATAATTCACTTTGATTTCTTGCGCTATCTCTAATAGCACCCGAGATTTCACCAGATATATATTGGATTTTTCCCTGACCCTGAGTGTCCGGAACCATTTGACGGTGGTTTTCTCGGCCCCTGGTGGTCCGAGGTCGTTCCCGCTGCACAGATTCATGCGCCAGGGCCTCCTGCAGATGATTCACTTTGGTTTATTGCGCTATCTCTAATAGCACCCGAGATATCACCAGGTACATATTGGATTTTTCCCTGACCCTGAGTGTGCGGCCCCATGTGTCGGTGGTTTTCTCGGCCCCTGGAGGGCCGGGGTCGTTGCCACTGCACAGATTCATGCGCCAGGGTCTGCCGCAGACAAAGCACTTTGATTTATTGCGCTATCTCTAACAGCACCTGAGATATCACCAGATATATATATGATTTTTCCATGACCCTGACAGTCCGGCCCCATGTGACGGTGGTTTTCTCGGCCCCTGGTGGTCCGAGGTCGTTGCCGCTGCACAGATTCATGCGCCAGGGCCTCCTGCAGATAATTCACTTTGGTTTCTTGCGCTATGTCTAATAGCACCCGAGATTTCACCAGATATATATTGGATTTTTCCCTGACCCTGAGTGTCCGGAACCATGAGACGGTGGTTTTCTCGGCCCCTGGTGGTCCGAGGTCGTTCCGGCTGCACAGATTCATGCGCCAGGGCCTCCTGCAGATAATTCACTTTGGTTTATTGCTCTATCTCTAATAGCACCTGAGATATCACCAGATATATATATGATTTTTCCATGACCCTGACAGTCCGGCCCCATGAGACGGTGATTTTCTCGGCCCCTGGTGGTCCGAGGTCGATCCCATAGCACAGATTCATGCGCCAGGGCCTCCTGCACATGATTCACTTTGGTTTATTGCGCTATCTCTAATAGCACCCGAGATATCACCAGGTACATATTGGATTTTTCCCTGACCCTGAGTGTGCGGCCCCATGTGTCGGTGGTTTTCTCGGCCCCTGGAGGTCCGGGGTCGTTGCCACTGCACAGATTCATGCGCCAGGGCCTGCCGCAGACAAAGCACTTTGATTTATTGCGCTATCTCTAATAGCACCTGAGATATCACCAGATATATATATGATTTTTCCATGACCCTGACAGTCCGGCCCCATGAGACGGTGATTTTCTCGGCCCCTGGTGGTCCGAGGTCGATCCCATAGCACAGATTCATGCGCCAGGGCCTCCTACAGACAATGCACTTTGATTTTTTGCGCTATCTGTAATAGCACCCGAGATATCACCAGATATATATTGGATTTTTCCTTGACCCTGACAGTCCGGCCACATGTGTCGATGGTTTTCTCGGCCCCTGGTGGTTCGAGGTCGATCCCGCTGCACAGATTCATGCGCCAGGGCCTCCTACAGACAATGCACTTTGATTTATTGCGCTATCTCTAATAGCACCCGAGATATCACCAGATATATATTGGATTTTTCCCTGAACCTGAGTGTCCGGCCCCATGAGACGGTGGTTTTCTCGGCCCCTGGTGCTCCGAGGTCGTTCCCGCTGCACAGATTCATGCGACAGGGCCTCCTGCAGATAATTGACTTTGGTTTATTGCGCTATCTCTAATAGCACCCGAGATATCACCAGATATATATTGGATTTTTCCCTGACCCTGAGTGTCCGGCCCCATGAGACTGTAGTTTTCTCGGCTCCTGGTGGTCCGAGGTCGTTCCCGCTGCACAGATTCATGCGCCAGGGCATCCTGCAGATAATTCACATTGGTTTATTGCGCTATCTCTAATAGCTCCCGAGATATCTCCAGATATATATTGGATTTTTCCCTGCCCCTGACAGTCCGGCACCATGTGTCGATGGTCCTCTCGGTCCCTCGTGGTCCGACGTCGATCCCGCTGAACAGATTCATGCGCCAGGGCTTCCTGCAGACAATTCACTTTGGTGTATTGCGCTATCTCTAATAGCACCCGAGATATCACCAGATATATATTGGATTTTCCCCTGACTCTGAGTGTCCGGCCCCATGAGACTGTGGTTTTCTCGGCCCCTGGTGGTCCGAGGTGGTCCCCGCTGCACAGATTCATGCGCCAGGGCCTCCTACAGACTATGCACTTTGATTTATTGCGCTATCTGTAATAGCATCCGAGATATCACCCGATATATATTGGATTTTTCCCTGACCCTGAGTGTCCGGCCCCATGAGACGGTGGTTTTCTCGGCCCCTGGTGGTCCGAGGTCGTTCCCGCTGCCCAGATTCATGTGCCAGGGCCTCCTGCAGATAATTCACTTTGGCTTATTGCGCTATCTCTAATAGGACCCGAGATATCAACAGATACATATTGGATTTTTCCCTGACCCTGAGTGTCCGGCCCCATGAGACGGTGGTTTTCTCGGCCTCTGGTGGTCCGAGGTCGTTCCCGCTACACAGATTCATGCGTCAGGGAATCCTACAGACAATGCACTTTGATTTATTGCGCTATCTGTAATAGCACCCGAGATATCACCAGATATATATTGGATTTTTCCCTGACCCTGAGTGTCCGGCCCCATGAGACGGTGGTTTTCTCGGCCCCTGGTGGTCCGAGGTCGTTCCCGCTGCCCAGATTCATGCGCCAGGGCCTCCTGCAGATGATTCACTTTGGTTTATTGCGCTATCTCTAATAGCACCCGAGATATCACCAGGTATATATTGGATTTTTCCCTGACCCTGTGTGTCCGGCCCCATGAGACTGTGGTTTTCTCGGCCCCTGGTGGTCCGAGGTCGTTCCCGCTGCACAGAATAAAGCGCGAAGGCTTCCTGCAGACAATGCACTTTGATTTATCGCGCTATCTCTAATATCACCCGAGATATCACCAGATATATAATGGATTTTTCCCTGACCCTGACAGTCCGGCCCCATGAGACGGTGGTTTTCTCGGCCTCTGGTGGTCCGAGGTCGTTCCCGCTACACAGATTCATGCGTCAGGGAATCCTACAGACAATGCACTTTGATTTATTGCGCTATCTGTAATAGCACCCGAGATATCACCAGATATATATTGGATTTTTCCCTGACCCTGAGTGTCCGGCCCCATGAGACGGTGGTTTTCTCGGCCCCTGGTGGTCCTAGGTCGTTTCCGCTTCATAGAATCATGCGCAAGGGCCTCCTGCAGATAATTCACTTTGATTTATTGCGCTATCTGTAATAGCACCCGAGATATCATCAGATATATATTGGATTCTTCCCTGACCCTGAGTGTCCGGCCCCATGAGACGGTGGTTTTCTCGGCCCCTGGTGGTCAAGGTCGTTGCCGCTGCACAGATTCATGCGCCAGGGCCTCCTGCAGATAATTCACTTTGATTTCTTGCGCTATCTCTAATAGCACCCGAGATTTCACCAGATATATATTGGATTTTTCCCTGACCCTGATTGTCCGGAACCATTTGACGGTGGTTTTCTCGGCCCCTGGTGGTCCGAGGTCGTTCCCGCTGCACAGATTCATGCGCCAGGGCCTCCTGCAGATGATTCACTTTGGTTTATTGCGCTATCTCTAATAGCACCCGAGATATCACCAGGTACATATTGGATTTTTCCCTGACCCTGAGTGTGCGGCCCCATGTGTCGGTGGTTTTCTCGGCCCCTGGAGGGCCGGGGTCGTTGCCACTGCACAGATTCATGCGCCAGGGCCTGCCGCAGACAAAGCACTTTGATTTATTGCGCTATCTCTAACAGCACCTGAGATATCACCAGATATATATATGATTTTTCCATGACCCTGACAGTCCGGCCCCATGTGACGGTGGTTTTCTCGGCCCCTGGTGGTCCGAGGTCGTTGCCGCTGCACAGATTCATGCGCCAGGGCCTCCTGCAGATAATTCACTTTGGTTTCTTGCGCTATGTCTAATAGCACCCGAGATTTCACCAGATATATATTGGATTTTTCCCTGACCCTGAGTGTCCGGAACCATGAGACGGTGGTTTTCTCGGCCCCTGGTGGTCCGAGGTCGTTCCCGCTGCACAGAATAATGCGCGAAGGCTTCCTGCAGACAATGCACTTTGATTTATTGGGCTATCTGTAATAGCACCCGAGATATCACCAGATATATAATGGATTTTTCCTTGACCCTGACATTCTGGCCCCATGTGTCGATGGTTTTCTCGGCCCCTGGTGGTTCGAGGTCGATCCCGCTGCACAGATTCATGCGCCAGGGCCTCCTACAGACAATGCACTTTGATTTATTGCGCTATCTCTAATAGCACCCGAGATATCACCAGATATATATTGGATTTTTCCCTGAACCTGAGTGTCCGGCCCCATGAGACGGTGGTTTTCTCGGCCCCTGGTGGTCCGAGGTCGTTCCCGCTGCACAGATTCATGCGCCAGGGCATCCTGCAGATAATTCACTTTGGTTTATTGCTCTATCTCTAATAGCACCCGAGATATCACCAGATATATATTGGATTTTTCCCAGACCCTGAGTGTCCGGCCCCATGAGACGGTGGTTTTCTCGGCCCCTGGAGGTCCGGGGTCGTTGCCACTGCACAGATTCATGCGCCAAGGCCTCCTGCAGATAATTCATTTTGGTTTATAGCGCTATCTCTAATAGCACCCGAGATATAACCAGATATATATTGGATTTTCCCCTGACCCTGAGTGTCCGGCCCCATGAGACGGTGGTTTTCTCGGCCCCTGGGGGTGAGGTTGTTCCCGCTGCCCAGATTCATGTGCCAGGGCCTCCTACAGACAATACAGTTTGATTTATTGCGCTATCTGTAATAGCACCCGAGATATCACCAGATATATATTGGATTTTTCCTTGACCCTGACAGTCCGGCCACATGTGTCAATGGTTTTCTCGGCCCCTGGTGGTTCGAGGTCGATCCCGATGCACAGATTCATGCGCCAGGGCCTCCTGCAGATAATTCACTTTCGTTTATTGCGCTATCTCTAATAGCACCCGAGATATCACCTGATATATATTGGATTTTTCCTTGACCCTGAGTGTCCGGCCCCATGAGACTGTAGTTTTCTCGGCTCCTGGTGGTCCGAGGTCGTTCCCGCTGCACAGATTCATGCGCCAGGATATCCTGCAGATAATTCACATTGGTTTATTGCGCTATCTCTAATAGCACCCGAGATATCACCAGATATATATTGGATTTTTCCTTGACCCTGACAGTCCGGCCACATGTGTCAATGGTCCTCTCGGTCCCTCGTGGTCCGACGTCGATCCCGCTGGACAGATTCATGCGCCAGGGCTTCCTGCAGACAATTCACTTTGGTGTATTGCGCTATCTCTAATAGCACCCGAGATATCACCAGATATATATTGGATTTTCCCCTGACTCTGAGTGTCCGGCCCCATGAGACTGTGGTTTTCTCGGCCCCTGGTGGTCCGAGGTCGTCCCCGCTGCACAGATTCATGCGCCAGGGCCTCCTACAGACTATGCACTTTGATTTATTGCGCTATCTGTAATAGCACCCGAGATATCACCCGATATATATTGGATTTTTCCCTGACCCTGAGTGTCCGGCACCATGAGACGGTGGTTTTCTCGGCCCCTGGAGGTCCGAGGTCGTTCCCGCTGCACAGATTCATGCGCCAGGGCCTCCTGCAGATAATTCACTTTGGCTTATTGCGCTATCTCTAATAGGACCCGAGATATCACCAGATATATATTGGATTTTCCCCTGACTCTGAGTGTCCGGCCCCATGAGACTGTGGTTTTCTCGGCCCCTGGTGGTCCGGGGTCGTCCCCGCTGCACAGATTCATGCGCCAGGGCCTCCTACAGACTATGCACTTTGATTTATTGCGCTATCTGTAATAGCACCCGAGATATCACCCGATATATATTGGATTTTTCCCTGACCCTGAGTGTCCGGCACCATGAGACGGTGGTTTTCTCGGCCCCTGGAGGTCCGAGGTCGTTCCCGCTGCACAGATTCATGCGCCAGGGCCTCCTGCAGATAATTCACTTTGGCTTATTGCGCTATCTCTAATAGGACCCGAGATATCACCAGATATATATTGGATTTTTCCCTGACCCTGAGTGTCCGGCCCCATGAGACGGTGGTTTTCTCGGCCCCTGGTGGTCCGAGGTCGTTCCCGCTGCCCAGATTCATGCGCCAGGGCCTCCTGCAGATGATTCACTTTGGTTTATTGCGCTATCTCTAATAGCACCCGAGATATCACCAGGTATATATTGGATTTTTCCCTGACCCTGTGTGTCCGGCCCCATGAGACTGTGGTTTTCTCGGCCCCTGGTGGTCCGAGGTCGTTCCCGCTGCACAGAATAATGCGCGAAGGCTTCCTGCAGACAATGAACTTTGATTTATCGCGCTATCTCTAATATCACCCGAGATATCACCAGATATATAATGGATTTTTCCCTGACCCTGACAGTCCGGCCCCATGAGACGGTGGTTTTCTCGGCCCCTGGTGGTCCGAGGTCGTACCCGCTGCCCAGATTCATGTGCCAGGGCCTCCTGCAGATAATTCACTTTGGCTTATTGCGCTATCTCTAATAGGACCCGAGATATCAACAGATATATATTGGATTTTTCCCTGACCCTGAGTGTCCGGCCCCATGAGACGGTGGTTTTCTCGGCCTCTGGTGGTCCGAGGTCGTTCCCGCTACACAGATTCATGCGTCAGGGAATCCTACAGACAATGCACTTTGATTTATTGCGCTATCTGTAATAGCACCCGAGATATCACCCGATATATATTGGATTTTTCCCTGACCCTGAGTGTTCGGCCCCATGAGACGGTGGTTTTCTCGGCCCCTGGTGGTCCGAGGTCGTTCCCGCTGCACAGAATAATGCGCGAAGGCTTCCTGCAGACAATGCACTTTGATTTATCGCGCTATCTCTAATATCACCCGAGATATCACCAGATATATATTGGATTTTCCCCTGACCCTGAGTGTCCGGCCCCATGAGACTGTGGTTTTCTCGGCCCCTGGTGGTCCGAGGTCGTCCCCGCTGCACAGATTCATGCGCCAGGGCCTCCTACAGACTATGCACTTTGATTTATTGCGCTATCTGTAATAGCACCCGAGATATCACCCGATATATATTGGATTTTTCCCTGACCCTGAGTGTCCGGCCCCATGAGACGGTGGTTTTCTCGGCCCCTGGTGGTCCGAGGTCGTTCCCGCTGCCCAGATTCATGCGCCAGGGCCTCCTGCAGATGATTCACTTTGGTTTATTGCGCTATCTCTAATAGCACCCGAGATATCACCAGGTATATATTGGATTTTTCCCCGACCCTGTGTGTCCGGCCCCATGAGACTGTGGTTTTCTCGGCCCCTGGTGGTCCGAGGTCGGTCCCGCTGCACAGAATAATGCGCGAAGGCTTCCTGCAGACAATGCACTTTGATTTATCGCGATATCTCTAATATCACCCGAGATATCACCAGATATATAATGGATTTTTCCCTGACCCTGACAGTCCGGCCCCATGAGACGGTGGTTTTCTCGGCCCCTGGTGGTCCGAGGTCGTACCCGCTGCCCAGATTCATGTGCCAGGGCCTCCTGCAGATAATTCACTTTTGCTTATTGCGCTATCTCTAATAGGACCCGAGATATCAACAGATATATATTGGATTTTTCCCTGACCCTGAGTGTCCGGCCCCATGAGACGGTGGTTTTCTCGGCCTCTGGTGGTCCGAGGTCGTTCCCGCTACACAGATTCATGCGTCAGGGAATCCTACAGACAATGCACTTTGATTTATTGCGCTATCTGTAATAGCACCCGAGAGATCACCCGATATATATTGGATTTTTCCCTGACCCTGAGTGTCCGGCACCATGAGACGGTGGTTTTCTCGGCCCCTGGAGGTCCGAGGTCGTTCCCGCTGCACAGATTCATGCGCCAGGGCCTCCTGCAGATAATTCACTTTGGCTTATTGCGCTATCTCTAATAGGACCCGAGATATCACCAGATATATATTGGATTTTTCCCTGACCCTGAGTGTCCGGCCCCATGAGACGGTGGTTTTCTCGGCCCCTGGTGGTCCGAGGTCGTTCCCGCTGCCCAGATTCATGTGCCAGGGCCTCCTGCAGATAATTCACTTTTGCTTATTGCGCTATCTCTAATAGGACCCGAGATATCATCAGATATATATTGGATTTTTCCCTGACCCTGAGTGTCCGGCCCCATGAGACGGTGGTTTTCTCGGCCTCTGGTGGTCCGAGGTCGTTCCCGCTACACAGATTCATGCGTCAGGGAATCCTACAGACAATGCACTTTGATTTATTGCGCTATCTGTAATAGCACCCGAGATATCACCCGATATATATTGGATTTTTCCCTGACCCTGAGTGTTCGGCCCCATGAGACGGTGGTTTTCTCGGCCCCTGGTGGTCCGAGGTCGTTCCCGCTGCACAGAATAATGCGCGAAGGCTTCCTGCAGACAATGCACTTTGATTTATCGCGCTATCTCTAATATCACCCGAGATATCACCAGATATATATTGGATTTTCCCCTGACCCTGAGTGTCCGGCCCCATGAGACGGTCGTTTTCTCGGCCCCTGGTGGTCCGAGGTCGTTCCCGTTGCACAGATTCATGCGCCAGGACATCCTGCAGATAATTCACTTTGGTTTATTGCTCTATCTCTAATAGCACCCGAGGAATCACCAGATATATATTGGATTTTTCCCTGACCCTGAGTGTCCGGCCCCATGAGACGGTGGTTTTCTCGGCCCCTGGTGGTCCGAGGTCGTTTCCGCTTCATAGAATCATGCGCAAGGGCCTCCTGCAGATAATTCACTTTGATTTAGTGCGCTATCTGTAATAGCACCCGAGATATCATCAGATATATATTGGATTCTTCCCTGACCCTGAGTGTCCGGCCCCATGAGACGGCGGTTTTCTCGGCCCCTGGTGGTCCGAGGTCGTTGCCGCTGCACAGATTCATGCGCCAGGGCCTCCTGCAGATAATTCACTTTGGTTTCTTGCACTATCTCTAATAGCACCCGAGATTTCACCAGATATATATTGGATTTTTCCCTGACCCTGAGTGTCCGGAACCATGAGACGGTGGTTTTCTCGGCCCCTGGTGGTCCGAGGTCGTTCCCGCTGCACAGAATAATGCGCGAAGGCTTCCTGCAGACAATGCACTTTGATTTATTGGGCTATCTGTAATAGCACCCGAGATATCACCAGATATATAATGGATTTTTCCCTGACCCTGAGTGTCCGGCCTCCTGTGACTGTGGTTTTCTCGGGCCCTGGTGGTCCGAGGTCGTTCCCGCTGGACAGATGCCTGCGCGAGGGCCTCCTGCAGATAATTCACTTTGGTTTATTGGTCTATCTCTAATAGCACCCGATATATCACCAGATATATATTGGATTCTTCCCTGACCCTGAGTGCCCGGCCCCATGAGACGGTGGTTTTCTCGGCCCCTGGTGGTCCGAGGTCGTTCCCGCTGCACAGAATAATGCGCGAAGGCTTCCTGCAGACAATGCACTTTGATTTATTGGGCTATCTGTAATAGCACCCGAGATATCAGCAGATATATAATGGATTTTTCCCTGACCCTGAGTGTCCGGCCTCCTGAGACTGTGGTTTTTCGGCCCCTGGTGGTCCGAGGTCGTTCCCGCTGCACAGATTCATGCGCCAGGGTCTCCTGCAGATAATTCACTTTGGTTTATAGCGCTATCTCTAATAGCACCCGAGATATCACGAGATATATATTGGATTTTTCCCTGACCCTGAGTGTCCGGCCCCATCAGACGGTGGTTTTCTCGGCCCCTGGTGGTCCGAGGTCGTTCCCGCTGGACAGATGCATGCGCGAGGGCCTCCTGCAGATAATTCACTTTGGCTTATTGCGCTATCTCTAATAGGACCCGAGATATCACCAGATATATATTGGATTTTCCCCTGACCCTGAGTGTCCGGCCCCATGAGACGGTGGTTTTCTCGGCCCCTGGTGGTCCGAGGTCGTTCCCGCTGGACAGATGCATGCGCGAGGGCCTCCTGCAGATAATTCACTTTGATTTATTGGGCTATCTGTAATAGCACCCGAGATATCACCAGATATATAATGGATTTCTCCCTGACCCTGAGTGTCCGGCCTCCTGTGACTGTGGTTTTCTCGGCCCCTGGTGGTCCGAGGTCGTTCCAGCTGCACAGATTCATGCGCCAGGGTCTCCTGCAGATAATTCACTTTGGTTTATAGCGCTATCTCTAATAGCACCCGAGATATCACCAGATATATATTGGATTTTCCCCTGACTCTGAGTGTCCGGCCCCATGAGACTGTGGCTTTCTCGGCCCCTGGTGGTCCGAGGTCGTTCCCGCTGCACAGATTCATGCGCCAGGGCCTCCTACAGACTATGCACTTTGATTTATTGCGCTATCTCTAATAGCACCCGAGATATCACCAGGTACATATTGGATTTTTCCCTGACCCTGAGTGTGCGGCCCCATGTGTCGGTGGTTTTCTCGGCCCCTGGAGGGCCGGTGTCGTTGCCACTGCACAGATTCATGCGCCAGGGCCTGCCGCAGACAAAGCACTTTGATTTATTGCGCTATCTCTAATAGCACCTGAGATATCACCAGATATATATATGATTTTTCCATGACCCTGACAGTCCGGCCCCATGAGACGGTGATTTTCTCGGCCCCTGGTGGTCCGAGGTCGATCCCATAGCACAGATTCATGCGCCAGGGCCTCCTACAGACAATGCACTTTGATTTTTTGCGCTATCTGTAATAGCACCCGAGATATCACCAGATATATATTGGATTTTTCCTTGACCCTGACAGTCCGGCCACATGTGTCAATGGTTTTCTCGGCCCCTGGTGGTTCGAGGTCGATCCCGCTGCACAGATTCATGCGCCAGGGCCTCCTACAGACAATGCACTTTGATTTATTGCGCTATCTCTAATAGCACCCGAGATATCACCTGATATATATTGGATTTTTCCTTGACCCTGAGTGTCCGGCCCCATGAGACGGTGGTTTTCTGGGGCCCTGGTGGTCCGAGATCGTTCCCGATGCACAGATTCATGCGCCAGGGCCTCCTGCAGATAATTCACTTTCGTTTATTGCGCTATCTCTAATAGCACCCGAGATATCACCAGATATATATTGGATTTTTCCCTGACCCTGAGTGTCCGGCCCCATGAGACTGTAGTTTTCTCGGCTCCTGGTGGTCCGAGGTCGTTCCCGCTGCACAGATTCATGCGCCAGGGCATCCTGCAGATAATTCACGTTGGTTTATTGCGCTATCTCTAATAGCACCCGAGATATCACCAGATATATATTGGATTTTTCCCTGCCCCTGACAGTCCGGCCCCATGTGTCGATGGTCCTCTCGGTCCCTCGTGGTCCGACGTCGATCCCGCTGAACAGATTCATGCGCCAGGGCTTCCTGCAGACAATTCACTTTGGTGTATTGCGCTATCTCTAATAGCACCCGAGATATCACCAGATATATATTGGATTTTCCCCTGACTCTGAGTGTCCGGCCCCATGAGACTGTGGTTTTCTCGGCCCCTGGTGGTCCGAGATCGTCCCCGCTGCACAGATTCATGCGCCAGGGCCTCCTACAGACTATGCACTTTGATTTATTGCGCTATCTGTAATAGCACCCGAGATATCACCCGATATATATTGGATTTTTCCCTGACCCTGAGTGTCCGGCCCCATGAGACGGTGGTTTTCTCGGCCCCTGGTGGTCCGAGGTCGTTCCCGCTGCCCAGATTCATGCGCCAGGGCCTCCTGCAGATGATTCACTTTGGTTTATTGCGCTATCTCTAATAGCACCCGAGATATCACCAGGTATATATTGGATTTTTCCCCGACCCTGTGTGTCCGGCCCCATGAGACTGTGGTTTTCTCGGCCCCTGGTGGTCCGAGGTCGTTCCCGCTGCACAGAATAATGCGCGAAGGCTTCCTGCAGACAATGCACTTTGATTTATCGCGCTATCTCTAATATCACCCGAGATATCACCAGATATATAATGGATTTTTCCCTGACCCTGACAGTCCGGCCCCATGAGACGGTGGTTTTCTCGGCCCCTGGTGGTCCGAGGTCGTACCCGCTGCCCAGATTCATGTGCCAGGGCCTCCTGCAGATAATTCACTTTTGCTTATTGCGCTATCTCTAATAGGACCCGAGATATCATCAGATATATATTGGATTTTTCCCTGACCCTGAGTGTCCGGCCCCATGAGACGGTGGTTTTCTCGGCCTCTGGTGGTCCGAGGTCGTTCCCGCTACACAGATTCATGCGTCAGGGAATCCTACAGACAATGCACTTTGATTTATTGCGCTATCTGTAATAGCACCCGAGATATCACCCGATATATATTGGATTTTTCCCTGACCCTGAGTGTTCGGCCCCATGAGACGGTGGTTTTCTCGGCCCCTGGTGGTCCGAGGTCGTTCCCGCTGCACAGAATAATGCGCGAAGGCTTCCTGCAGACAATGCACTTTGATTTATCGCGCTATCTCTAATATCACCCGAGATATCACCAGATATATATTGGATTTTCCCCTGACCCTGAGTGTCCGGCCCCATGAGACGGTCGTTTTCTCGGCCCCTGGTGGTCCGAGGTCGTTCCCGTTGCACAGATTCATGCGCCAGGACATCCTGCAGATAATTCACTTTGGTTTATTGCTCTATCTCTAATAGCACCCGAGGAATCACCAGATATATATTGGATTTTTCCCTGACCCTGAGTGTCCGGCCCCATGAGACGGTGGTTTTCTCGGCCCCTGGTGGTCCGAGGTCGTTTCCGCTTCATAGAATCATGCGCAAGGGCCTCCTGCAGATAATTCACTTTGATTTAGTGCGCTATCTGTAATAGCACCCGAGATATCATCAGATATATATTGGATTCTTCCCTGACCCTGAGTGTCCGGCCCCATGAGACGGCGGTTTTCTCGGCCCCTGGTGGTCCGAGGTCGTTGCCGCTGCACAGATTCATGCGCCAGGGCCTCCTGCAGATAATTCACTTTGGTTTCTTGCACTATATCTAATAGCACCCGAGATTTCACCAGATATATATTGGATTTTTCCCTGACCCTGAGTGTCCGCAACCATGAGACGGTGGTTTTCTCGGCCCCTGGTGGTCCGAGGTCGTTCCCGCTGCACAGAATAATGCGCGAAGGCTTCCTGCAGACAATGCACTTTGATTTATTGGGCTATCTGTAATAGCACCCGAGATATCACCAGATATATAATGGATTTTTCCCTGACCCTGAGTGTCCGGCCTCCTGAGACTGTGGTTTTCTCGGGCCCTGGTGGTCCGAGGTCGTTCCCGCTGGACAGATGCCTGCGCGAGGGCCTCCTGCAGATAATTCACTTTGGTTTATTGGTCTATCTCTAATAGCACCCGAGATATCACCAGATATATATTGGATTCTTCCCTGACCCTGAGTGCCCGGCCCCATGAGACGGTGGTTTTCTCGGCCCCTGGTGGTCCGAGGTCGTTCCCGCTGCACAGAATAATGCGCGAAGGCTTCCTGCAGACAATGCACTTTGATTTATTGGGCTATCTGTAATAGCACCCGAGATATCAGCAGATATATAATGGATTTTTCCCTGACCCTGAGTGTCCGGCCTCCTGAGACTGTGGTTTTTCGGCCCCTGGTGGTCCGAGGTCGTTCCCGCTGCACAGATTCATGCGCCAGGGTCTCCTGCAGATAATTCACTTTGGTTTATAGCGCTATCTCTAATAGCACCCGAGATATCACGAGATATATATTGGATTTTTCCCTGACCCTGAGTGTCCGGCCCCATCAGACGGTGGTTTTCTCGGCCCCTGGTGGTCCGAGGTCGTTCCCGCTGGACAGATGCATGCGCGAGGGCCTCCTGCAGATAATTCACTTTGGCTTATTGCGCTATCTCTAATAGGACCCGAGATATCACCAGATATATATTGGATTTTCCCCTGACCCTGAGTGTCCGGCCCCATGAGACGGTGGTTTTCTCGGCCCCTGGTGGTCCGAGGTCGTTCCCGCTGGACAGATGCATGCGCGAGGGCCTCCTGCAGATAATTCACTTTGATTTATTGGGCTATCTGTAATAGCACCCGAGATATCACCAGATATATAATGGATTTCTCCCTGACCCTGAGTGTCCGGCCTCCTGTGACTGTGGTTTTCTCGGCCCCTGGTGGTCCGAGGTCGTTCCAGCTGCACAGATTCATGCGCCAGGGTCTCCTGCAGATAATTCACTTTGGTTTATAGCGCTATCTCTAATAGCACCCGAGATATCACCAGATATATATTGGATTTTCCCCTGACTCTGAGTGTCCGGCCCCATGAGACTGTGGCTTTCTCGGCCCCTGGTGGTCCGAGGTCGTTCCCGCTGCACAGATTCATGCGCCAGGGCCTCCTACAGACTATGCACTTTGATTTATTGCGCTATCTCTAATAGCACCCGAGATATCACCAGGTACATATTGGATTTTTCCCTGACCCTGAGTGTGCGGCCCCATGTGTCGGTGGTTTTCTCGGCCCCTGGAGGGCCGGTGTCGTTGCCACTGCACAGATTCATGCGCCAGGGCCTGCCGCAGACAAAGCACTTTGATTTATTGCGCTATCTCTAATAGCACCTGAGATATCACCAGATATATATATGATTTTTCCATGACCCTGACAGTCCGGCCCCATGAGACGGTGATTTTCTCGGCCCCTGGTGGTCCGAGGTCGATCCCATAGGACAGATTCATGCGCCAGGGCCTCCTACAGACAATGCACTTTGATTTTTTGCGCTATCTGTAATAGCACCCGAGATATCACCAGATATATATTGGATTTTTCCTTGACCCTGACAGTCCGGCCACATGTGTCAATGGTTTTCTCGGCCCCTGGTGGTTCGAGGTCGATCCCGCTGCACAGATTCATGCGCCAGGGCCTCCTACAGACAATGCACTTTGATTTATTGCGCTATCTCTAATAGCACCCGAGATATCACCTGATATATATTGGATTTTTCCTTGACCCTGAGTGTCCGGCCCCATGAGACGGTGGTTTTCTGGGGCCCTGGTGGTCCGAGATCGTTCCCGATGCACAGATTCATGCGCCAGGGCCTCCTGCAGATAATTCACTTTCATTTATTGCGCTATCTCTAATAGCACCCGAGATATCACCAGATATATATTGGATTTTTCCCTGACCCTGAGTGTCCGGCCCCATGAGACTGTAGTTTTCTCGGCTCCTGGTGGTCCGAGGTCGTTCCCGCTGCACAGATTCATGCGCCAGGGCATCCTGCAGATAATTCACGTTGGTTTATTGCGCTATCTCTAATAGCACCCGAGATATCACCAGATATATATTGGATTTTTCCCTGCCCCTGACAGTCCGGCCCCATGTGTCGATGGTCCTCTCGGTCCCTCGTGGTCCGACGTCGATCCCGCTGAACAGATTCATGCGCCAGGGCTTCCTGCAGACAATTCACTTTGGTGTATTGCGCTATCTCTAATAGCACCCGAGATATCACCAGATATATATTGGATTTTCCCCTGACTCTGAGTGTCCGGCCCCATGAGACTGTGGTTTTCTCGGCCCCTGGTGGTCCGAGATCGTCCCCGCTGCACAGATTCATGCGCCAGGGCCTCCTACAGACTATGCACTTTGATTTATTGCGCTATCTGTAATAGCACCCGAGATATCACCCGATATATATTGGATTTTTCCCTGACCCTGAGTGTCCGGCCCCATGAGACGGTGGTTTTCTCGGCCCCTGGTGGTCCGAGGTCGTTCCCGCTGCCCAGATTCATGCGCCAGGGCCTCCTGCAGATGATTCACTTTGGTTTATTGCGCTATCTCTAATAGCACCCGAGATATCACCAGGTATATATTGGATTTTTCCCCGACCCTGTGTGTCCGGCCCCATGAGACTGTGGTTTTCTCGGCCCCTGGTGGTCCGAGGTCGTTCCCGCTGCACAGAATAATGCGCGAAGGCTTCCTGCAGACAATGCACTTTGATTTATCGCGCTATCTCTAATATCACCCGAGATATCACCAGATATATAATGGATTTTTCCCTGACCCTGACAGTCCGGCCCCATGAGACGGTGGTTTTCTCGGCCCCTGGTGGTCCGAGGTCGTACCCGCTGCCCAGATTCATGTGCCAGGGCCTCCTGCAGATAATTCACTTTTGCTTATTGCGCTATCTCTAATAGGACCCGAGATATCAACAGATATATATTGGATTTTTCCCTGACCCTGAGTGTCCGGCCCCATGAGACGGTGGTTTTCTCGGCCTCTGGTGGTCCGAGGTCGTTCCCGCTACACAGATTCATGCGTCAGGGAATCCTACAGACAATGCACTTTGATTTATAGCGCTATCTGTAATAGCACCCGAGATATCACCCGATATATATTGGATTTTTCCCTGACCCTGAGTGTCCGGCACCATGAGACGGTGGTTTTCTCGGCCCCTGGAGGTCCGAGGTCGTTCCCGCTGCACAGATTCATGCGCCAGGGCCTCCTGCAGATAATTCACTTTGGCTTATTGCGCTATCTCTAATAGGACCCGAGATATCACCAGATATATATTGGATTTTCCCCTGACCCTGAGTGTCCGGCCCCATGAGACGGTGGTTTTCTCGGCCCCTGGTGGTCCGAGGTCGTTCCCGCTGCACAGATTCATGCGCCAGGGCCTCCTGCAGATAATTCACTTTGGTTTATTGCTCTATCTCTAATAGCACCCGAGATATCACCAGATATATATTGGATTCTTCCCTGACCCTGAGTGTCCGGCCCCATGAGACGGTGGTTTTCTCGGCCCCTGGTTGTCCGAGGTCGTTCCCGCTGAACAGATTCATGCGCCAGGGTCTCCTACAGACAATGCACTTTCATTTATTGCGCTATCTGTAATAGCACCCGAGATATCACCAGATATATATTGGATTTTTCCCTGACCCTGAGTGTCCGGCCCCATGAGACGGTGGTTTTCTCGGCCCCTGGTGGTCCGAGGTCGTTCCCGCTGCCCAGATTCATGCGCCAGGGCCTCCTGCAGATAATTCACTTTGGTTTAGTGCGCTATCTCTAATAGCACCCGAGATATAACCAGATATATATTGGATTTTCCCCTGACCCTGAGTGTCCGGCCCCATGAGACGGTGGTTTTCTCGGCCCCTGGTGGTCCGAGGTCGTTCCCGCTGGCCAGATTCATGCTCCAGGGCCTCCTACAGACAATGCACTTTGATTTATTGCGCAATCTGTAATAGCACCCGAGATATCACCAGATATATATTGGATTTTTCCCTAACCCTGAGTGTCCGGCCCCATGAGACGGTGGTTTCCTCGGCCCCTGGTGGTGCGAGGTCGTTCCCGCAGCACAGATTCATGCGCCAGTGCCCCCTGCAGATAATTCACTTTGGTTTATTGCGCTATCTGTAATAGCACCCGAGATATCACCAGATATATATTGGATTTTTCCCTGACCCTGAGTGTCCGGCCCCATGAGACGGTCGTTTTCTCGGCCCCTGGTGGTCCGAGGTCGTTCCCATTGAACAGACTAATGCGCCAGGGCCTCCTACAGACTATGCACTTTGATTTATTGCGCTATCTGTAATAGCACCCGTGATATCACCCGATATATATTGGATTTTTCCTTGACCCTGACAGTCCGGCCACATGTGTCGATGGTTTTCTCGGTCCCTCGTGGTCCGAGGTCGATCCCGCTGCACAGATTCATGCACCAGGGCCCCCTGCAGATAATTCACATTGATTTATGGCGCTATCTCTAATAGCACCCGAGATATCATCAGATATATATTGGATTTTTCCCTGACCCTGACAGTCTGGCCCCATGTGTCGATGGTTTTCTGGGGCCCTGGTGGTCCGAGATCGTTCCCGATGCACAGATTCATGCGCCAGGGCCTCCTGCAGATAATTCACTTTGGGTTATTGCGCTATCTCTAATAGCACCCGAGATATCACCAGATATATATTGGCTTTTCCCCTGACCCTGAGTGTCCGGCAACATGAGACTGTGGTTTTCTCGGCCCCTGGTGGTCCGAGGTCGTTCCCGCTGCACAGATTCAAGCGCCAGGGCCTCCTACAGACAATGCACTTTGATGTATTGGGATATCTGTAATAGCACCCGAGATATCACCAGATATATATTGGATTTTTCCCTGACCCTGAGTGTCCGGCCCCATAAGACGGTGGTTTTCTCGGCCCCTGGTGGTCCGAGGTCATTCCCGCTGCACAGAATAATGCGCGAAGGATTCCCGCAGACAATGCACTTTCATTTATTGCGCTATCTTAAATAGCACCCGAGATATCACCAGATATATATTGGATTTTTCCCTGACCCTGACAGTCCGGCTCCATGAGACGGCGGTTTTCTCGGCTCCTGGTGGTCCGAGGTCGTTCCCGCTGCACAGATTCATGCGCCAGGGCATCCTGCAGACAATTCACTTTGGTGTATTGCGCTATCTCTAATAGCACCCGAGATATCACCCGATATGTATTGGATTTTTCCCTGACCCTGAGTGTCCGGCCCCATGAGACGGTGGTTTTCTCTGCCCCTGGTGGTCCGAGGTCGTTTCCGCTTCATAGAATCATGCGCCAGGGCCTCCTGCAGATAATTCACTTTGGTTTATTGCGCTATCTCTAATAGCACCCGAGATATCACCAGATATATATTGGATTCTTCCCTGACCCTGAGTGTCCGGCCCCATGAGACGGTGGTTTTCTCGGCCCCTGGTGGTTCGAGGTCGTTCCCGATGCACAGATTCATGCGCCAGGGCCTCCTACAGACAATGCACTTTCATTTATTGCGCTATCTCTAATTGCACCCAAGATATCACCTGATATATATTGGATTTTTCCTTGACCCTGACAGTCCGGCCCCATGTGTCGATGGTTTTCTCGGTCCCTCGTGGTCCGAGGTCGATCCCGCTGCAGGCATTCATGAGCCAGGGCCTCCTACAGACAATGCACTTTGATTTATTGCACTATCTGTAATAGCAGCCGAGCTATCACTAGATATATATTGGATTTTCCCCTGACCCTGAGTGTCCGGCCCCATGAGACGGTAGTTTTCTCGGCCCCTGGTGGTCCGAGATCGTTCCCGCTGCACAGATGCATGCGCCAGGGCCTCCTGCAGATAATTCACTTTCGTTTATTGCGCTATCTCTAATAGCACCCGAGATATCACCAGATATATATTGGATTTTCCCCTGACCCTGAGTGTCCGGCCCCATGAGACTGTGGTTTTCTCGGCCGCTGGTGGTCCGAGGTCGTTCCCGCTGCACAGATTCATGCGCCAGGGCCCCCTACAGACAATGCACTTTGATTTATCGCGCTATCTCTAATAGCACCCGAGATATCACCAGATATATAATGGATTTTTCCCTGACCCTGAGTGTCCGGCCTCCTGAGACTGTGGTTTTCTCGGCCCCTGGTGGTCCGAGGTCGTTCCCGCTGCACAGATTCATGCGCCAGGGTCTCCTGCAGATAATTCACTTTGGTTTATAGCGCTATCACTAATAGCACCCGAGATATCACGAGATATATATTGGATTTTTCCCTGACCCTGAGTGTCCGGCCCCATGAGACGGTGGTTTTCTCGGCCCCTGGTGGTCCGAGGTCGTTCCCGCTGGACAGATGCATGCACGAGGGTCTCCTGCAGATAATTCACTTTGGCTTATTGCACTATCTCTAATAGGACCCGAGATATCACCAGATATATATTGGATTTTCCCCTGACCCTGAGTGTCCGGCCCCATGAGACGGTGGTTTTCTCGGCCCCTGGTGGTCCGAGGTCGATCCCGCTGCAGACATTCATGAGCCAGGGCCTCCTACAGACAATGCACTTTGATTTATTGCGCTAACTCTAATAGCACCCGATATATCACCAGATATATATTGGATATTTCCCTGACCCTGACAGTCCGGCCCCATAAGACGGTTGTTTTCTCGGCCCCTGGTGGTCCGAGGTCGTTCCCGCTGCGCAGATTCATGCGCCAGGGCCTCCTGCAGATAATTCACTTTGGTTTATTGCTCTATCTCTAATAGCACCCGAGATATCACCAGATATATATTGGATTTTTCCCTGACCCAGAGTGTCCGGCCCCATGAGACGGTGGTTTTCTCGGCCCCTGGTGGTTCGAGGTCGTTCCCGATGCACAGATTCATGCGCCAGGGCCTCCTACAGACAATGCACTTTCATTTATTGCGCTATCTCTAATTGCACCCAAGATATCACCTGATATATATTGGATTTTTCCTTGACCCTGACAGTCCGGCCCCATGTGTCGATGGTTTTCTCGGTCCCTCGTGGTCCGAGGTCGATCCCGCTGCAGGCATTCATGAGCCAGGGCCTCCTACAGACAATGCACTTTGATTTATTGCACTATCTGTAATAGCAGCCGAGCTATCACTAGATATATATTGGATTTTCCCCTGACCCTGAGTGTCCGGCCCCATGAGACGGTAGTTTTCTCGGCCCCTGGTGGTCCGAGATCGTTCCCGCTGCACAGATGCATGCGCCAGGGCCTCCTGCAGATAATTCACTTTCGTTTATTGCGCTATCTCTAATAGCACCCGAGATATCACCAGATATATATTGGATTTTCCCCTGACCCTGAGTGTCCGGCCCCATGAGACTGTGGTTTTCTCGGCCGCTGGTGGTCCGAGGTCGTTCCCGCTGCACAGATTCATGCGCCAGGGCCCCCTACAGACAATGCACTTTGATTTATCGCGCTATCTCTAATAGCACCCGAGATATCACCAGATATATAATGGATTTTTCCCTGACCCTGAGTGTCCGGCCTCCTGAGACTGTGGTTTTCTCGGCCCCTGGTGGTCCGAGGTCGTTCCCGCTGCACAGATTCATGCGCCAGGGTCTCCTGCAGATAATTCACTTTGGTTTATAGCGCTATCACTAATAGCACCCGAGATATCACGAGATATATATTGGATTTTTCCCTGACCCTGAGTGTCCGGCCCCATGAGACGGTGGTTTTCTCGGCCCCTGGTGGTCCGAGGTCGTTCCCGCTGGACAGATGCATGCACGAGGGTCTCCTGCAGATAATTCACTTTGGCTTATTGCACTATCTCTAATAGGACCCGAGATATCACCAGATATATATTGGATTTTCCCCTGACCCTGAGTGTCCGGCCCCATGAGACGGTGGTTTTCTCGGCCCCTGGTGGTCCGAGGTCGATCCCGCTGCAGACATTCATGAGCCAGGGCCTCCTACAGACAATGCACTTTGATTTATTGCGCTAACTCTAATAGTACCCGATATATCACCAGATATATATTGGATATTTCCCTGACCCTGACAGTCCGGCCCCATAAGACGGTTGTTTTCTCGGCCCCTGGTGGTCCGAGGTCGTTCCCGCTGCGCAGATTCATGCGCCAGGGCCTCCTGCAGATAATTCACTTTGGTTTATTGCTCTATCTCTAATAGCACCCGAGATATCACCAGATATATATTGGATTTTTCCCTGACCCAGAGTGTCCGGCCCCATGAGACGGTGGTTTTCTCGGCCCCTGGTGGTCCGAGGTCGTTCCCGATGCACAGATGCATGTGCCAGGGCCTCCTGCAGATAATTCACTTTGGTTTATTGCGCTATCTCTAATAGCACCCGAGATATCACCAGATATATATTGGATTCTTCCCTGACCCTGAGTGTCCGGCCCCATGAGACGGTGGTTTTCTCGGACCCTGGTGGTCCGAGGTCGTTCCCGCTGCACAGATTCATGCGCCAGGGCCTCCTACAGACAATGCACTTTGATTTATTGCACTATCTGTAATAGCACCCGAGCTATCACGAGATATATATTGGATTTTCCCCTGACCCTGAGTGTCCGGCCCCATGAGACGGTAGTTTTCTCGGCCCCTGGTGGTCCGAGATCGTTCCCGCTGCACAGATGCATGCGCCAGGGCCTCCTGCAGATAATTCACTTTGGTTTATTGCGCTGTCTCTAATAGCACCCGAGATATCACCAGATATATATTGGATTTTCCCCTGAGCCTGAGTGTCCGGCCCCATGAGACGGTAGTTTTATCGGCTCCTGGTGGTCCGAGGTCGTTTCCGCTTCATAGAATCATGCGCCAGGGCCTCCTGCCGATAAATCACTTTGGTTTATTGCGCTATCTCTAATAGCACCCGAGATATCAGCAGATATATATATTGGATTTTTCCCTGACCCTGAGTGTCCGGCCCCATGAGACGGTGGTTTTCTCGACCCCTGGTGGTCCGACGTCGTTCCCGCTGCCCAGATTCATGCGCCAGGGCCTCCTGCAGATAATTCACTTTGGTTTAGTGGGCTATCTGTAATAGCTCCCGACATATCACCAGATATATATTGGATTTTTCCCTGATCCTGAGTGTCCGGCCCCATGAGACGGTGGTTTTCTCGGCCCCTGGTGGTCCGAGGTCGTTCCCGCTGCCCAGATTCATGCGCCACGGCCTCCTGCAGAAAATTCACTTTAGTTTATTGCGCTATCTCTAATAGCACCCGAGATATCAGCAGATATATATTGGATTTTCCCCTGACCCTGAGTGTCCGGCCCCATGAGACTGTGGTTTTCTCGGCCCCTGGTGGTCCGAGGTCGTTCCCGCTGCACAGAATCATGCGCGAAGGCTTCCTGCTGACAATGCACTTTGATTTATCGCGCTATCTCTGATAGCACCCGAGATATCACCAGATATATAATGGATTTTTCCCTGAACCTGACAGTCCGGCTCCATGAGACGGTGGTTTTCTCGGCCCCTGGTGGTCCGAGGTCGTTCCCGCTGCACAGAATCATGCGCCAGGGCCTCCTACAGACAATGCACTTTGATGTATTGGGCTATCTGTAATAGCTCCCGAGATATCACCAGATATATATTGGATTTTTCCCTGACCCTGAGTGTCCGGCCCCATGAGACGGTGATTTTCTCGGCCCCTGGTGGTCCGAGGTCGTTCCCGCTGCCCAGATTCATGTGCCAGGGCCTCCTGCAGATAATTCACATTGGTTTATTGCACTATCTCTAATAGCACCCGAGATATCAGCAGATATATATTGGATTTTCCCCTGACCCTGAGTGTCCGGCTCCATGAGACGGTGGTTTTCTCGGCCCCTGGTGGTCCGAGGTCGTTCCCGCTGCACAGAATCATGCGCCAGGGCCTCCTACAGACAATGCACTTTGATGTATTGGGCTATCTGTAATAGCTCCCGAGATATCACCAGATATATATTGGATTTTTCCCTGACCCTGAGTGTCCGGCCCCATGAGACGGTGATTTTCTCGGCCCCTGGTGGTCCGAGGTCGTTTCCGCTTCATAGAATCATGCGCCAGGGCCTCCTGCAGATAATTCACTTTGGTTTATTGCGCTATCTCTAATAGCACCCGAGATATCACCAGATATATATTGGGTTTTCCCCTGAACCTGAGTGTCGGCCCCATGAGACGGTGGTTTTCTCGGCCCCTGGTGGTCCGAGGTCGTTCCCGCTGCCCAGATTCATGAGCCAGGGCCTCCTGCAGATAATTCACTTTGGTTTATTGGGCTATCTGTAATAGCACCCGAGATATCATCAGATATATATTGGATTCTTCCCTGACCCTGAGAGTCCGGCAACATGAGACTGTGGTTTTCTCGGCCCCTGGTGGTCCGAGGTCGTTCCCGCTGCACAGATTCATGCGCCAGGGCCTCCTACAGACAATGCACTTTCATTTATTGCGCTATCTGTAATAGCACCCGAGATATCACCAGATATATATTGGATTTTTCCCTGACCCTGAGTGTCCGGCCCCATGAGACTGTGGTTTTCTCGGCCCCTGATGGTCCGAGGCCGTTCCCGCTGCACAGACTCATGCGCCAGGGCCTCCTGCAGATAATTCACTTTGGTTTATTGCGCTATCTCTAATAGCACCCGAGATATCTCCAGATATATATTGGATTTTTCCCTGACCCTGAGTGTCCGGCCCCATGAGACTGTGGTTTTCTCGGCCCCTGGTGGTCCGAGGCCGTTCCCGCTGCACAGACTCATGCGCCAGGGCCTCCTGCAGATAATTCACATTGGTTTATTGCACTATCTGTAATAGCACCCGAGATATCACCAGATATATATTGGGTTTTCCCCTGACCCTGAGTGTCCGGCAACATGAGACTGTGGTTTTCTCGGCCCCTGGTGGCCCGAGGTCGTTCCCGCTGCACAGAATCATGCGCCAGGGCCTCCTACAGACAATGCACTTTGATGTATTGGGCTATCTGTAATAGCTCCCGAGATATCACCAGATATATATTGGATTTTTCCCTGACCCTGAGTGTCCGGCCCCATGAGACGGTGGTTTTCTCGGCCCCTGGTCGTCCGAGGTCGTTCCCGCTGCCCAGATTCATGTGCCAGGGCCTCCTGCAGATAATTCACATTGGTTTATTGCACTATCTGTAATAGCACCCGAGATATCACCAGATATATATTGGGTTTTCCCCTGACCCTGAGTGTCCGGCCCCATGAGACGGTAGTTTTATCGGCTCCTGGTGGTCCGAGGTCGTTTCCGCTTCATAGAATCATGCGCCAGGGCCTCCTGCAGATAATTCACTTTGGTTTATTGCGCTATCTCTAATAGCACCCGAGATATCACCAGATATATATATTGGATTTTTCCCTGACCCTGAGTGTCCGGCCCCATGAGACGGTGGTTTTCTCGGCCCCTGGTGGTCCGAGGTCGTTCCCGCTGCCCAGATTCATGCGCCAGGGCCTCCTGCAGATAATTCACTTTGGTTTATTGCGCTATCTCTAATAGCTCCCGCGATATCACCAGATATATATTGGATTTTTTCCAGACCCTGAGTGTCCGTCCCCATGAGACGGCGGTTTTCTCGGGCCCTGGTGGTCGGAGGTCGTTCCCGCTTCCCAGATTCATGCGCCAGGGCCTCCTGCAGATAATTCACTTTAGTTTATTGCGCTATCTCTAATAGCACCCGAGATATCACCAGATATATATTGGATTTTTCCCTGACCCTGAGTGTCCGGCCCCATGAGACTGTGGTTTTCTCGGCCCCTGGTGGTCCGAGGCCGTTCCCGCTGCACAGACTCATGCGCCAGGGCCTCCTGCAGATAATTCACTTTGGTTTATTGCGCTATCTCTAATAGCTCCCGAGATATCACCAGATATATATTGGATTTTTCCCTGACCCTGAGTGTCCGGCCCCATGAGACTGTGGTTTTCTCGGCCCCTGGTGGTCCGAGGCCGTTCCCGCTGCACAGACTCATGCGCCAGGGCCTCCTGCAGATAATTCACATTGGTTTATTGCACTATCTGTAATAGCACCCGAGATATCACCAGATATATATTGGGTTTTCACCTGACCCTGAGTGTCCGGCAACATGAGACTGTGGTTTTCTCGGCCCCTGGTGGTCCGAGGTCGATCCCGCTGCACAGAATCATGCGCCAGGGCCTCCTACAGGCAATGCACTTTGATTTATTGCACTATCTGTAATAGCACCCGAGCTATCACTAGATATATATTGGATTTTCCCCTGACCCTGAGTGTCCGGCCCCATGAGACGGTGGTTTTCTCGGCCCCTGGTGGTCCGAGGTCGTTCCCGCTGCCCAGATTCATGTGCCAGGGCCTCCTGCAAATAATTCACATTGGTTTATTGCACTATCTCTAATAGCACCCGAGACATCACCAGATATATATTGGATTTTTCCCTGGCCCTGAGTGTCCGGCTCCATGAGACGGTGGTTTTCTCGGCCCCTGGTGGTCCGAGGTCGGTCCCGCTGAACAGACTCATGCGCCTGGGCCTCCTACAGACAATGCACTTTGATGTATTGGGCTATTTGTAATAGCTCCCGACATATCACCAGATATATATTGGATTTTTCCCTGATCCTGAGTGTCCGGCCCCATGAGACGGTGGTTTTCTCGGCCCCTGGTGGTCCGAGGTCGTTCCCGCTGCCCAGATTCATGCGCCACCGCCTCCTGCAGATAATTCACTTTGGTTTATTGCGCTATCTCTAATAGCACCCGAGATATCACCAGATATATATATTGGATTTTCCCCTGACCCTGAGTGTCCGGCCCCATGAGACTGTGGTTTTCTCGGCCCCTGGTGGTCCGAGGTCGTTCCCGCTGCACAGAATCATGCGCGAAGGCTTCCTGCTGACAATGCACTTTGATTTATCGCGCTATCTCTGATAGCACCCGAGATATCACCAGATATATAATGGATTTTTCCCTGAACCTGACAGTCCGGTTCCATGAGACGGTGGTTTTCTCGGCCCCTGGTGGTCCGAGGTCGTTCCCGCTGCACAGAATCATGCGCCAGGGCCTCCTACAGACAATGCACTTTGATGTATTGGGCTATCTGTAATAGCTCCCGAGATATCACCAGATATATATTGGATTTTTCCCTGACCCTGAGTGTCCGGCCCCATGAGACGGTGATTTTCTCGGCCCCTGGTGGTCCGAGGTCTTTCCCGCTGCCCAGATTCATGTGCCAGGGCCTCCTGCAGATAATTCACATTGGTTTATTGCACTATCTCTAATAGCACCCGAGATATCAGCAGATATATATTGGATTTTCCCCTGACCCTGAGTGTCCGGCCCCATGAGACTGTGGTTTTCTCGGCCCCTGGTGGTCCGAGGTCGTTCCCGCTGCCCAGATTCATGCGCCAGGGCCTCCTGCAGATAATGCACTTTGGTTTATTGCGCTATCTCTAATAGCACCCGTGATTTCACCAGATATATATTGGATTTTTCCCTGACCCTGAGTGTCCGGCCCCATGAGACGGTGGTTTTCTCGGCCCCTGGTAGTCCGAGGTCGTTCCCGCTGCACAGATTCATGCGACAGGGCCTCCTACAGACAATGCACTTTGATTTATTGCGCTAAATCTAATAGCACCCGAGATATCACCAGATATATATTGGATTTTCCCCTGACCCTGAGTGTCCGGCCCCATGAGACGGTAGTTTTCTCGGCCCCTGGTGGTCCGAGATCGTTCCCGCTGCACAGATGCATGCGCCAGGGCCTCCTGCAGATAATTCACTTTGGTTTATTGCGCTATCTCTAATAGCACCCGAGATATCACCAGATATATATTGGATTTTCCCCTGAGCCTGAGTGTCCGGCCCCATGAGACTGTGGTTTTCTCGGCCCCTGATGGTCCGAGGCCGTTCCCGCTGCCCAGATTCATGCGCCAGGGCCTCCTGCAGATAATTCACTTTGGTTTATTGGGCTATCTGTAATAGCACCCGAGATATCACCAGATATATATTGGATTCTTCCCTGACCCTGAGTGTCCGGCAACATGAGACTGTGGTTTTCTCGGCCCCTGGTGGTCCGAGGTCGTTTCCGCTTCATAGAATCATGCGCCAGGGCCTCCTGCAGATAATTCACTTTGGTTTATTGCGCTATCTCTAATAGCACCCGAGATATCACCAGATATATATATTGGATTTTTCCCTGAACCTGAGTGTCGGCCCCATGAGACGGTGGTTTTCTCGGCCCTGGTGGTCCGAGGTCGTTCCCGCTGCCCAGATTCATGAGCCAGGGCCTCCTGCAGATAATTCACTTTGGTTTATTGGGCTATCTCTAATAGCACCCGAGATATCACCAGATATATATTGGATTTTTCCCTGACCCTGAGTGTCCGGCCCCATGAGACTGTGGTTTTCTCGGCCCCTGATGGTCCGAGGCCGTTCCCGCTGCACAGACTCATGCGCCAGGGCCTCCTGCAGATAATTCACTTTGGTTTATTGCGCTATCTCTAATAGCACCCGAGATATCACCAGATATATATTGGATTTTTCCCTGACCCTGAGTGTCCGGCCCCATGAGACTGTGGTTTTCTCGGCCCCTGGTGGTCCGAGGCCGTTCCCGCTGCACAGACTCATGCGCCAGGGCCTCCTGCAGATAATTCACATTGGTTTATTGCACTATCTGTAATAGCACCCGAGATATCACCAGATATATATTGGGTTTTCCCCTGAACCTGAGTGTCCGGCCCCATGAGACGGTGGTTTTCTCGGCCCCTGGTGGTCCGAGGTCGTTCCCGCTGCCCAGATTCATGCGCCAGGGCCTCCTGCAGATAATTCACTTTGGTTTATTGGGCTATCTGTAATAGCACCCGAGATATCACCAGATATATATTGGATTCTTCCCTGACCCTGAGTGTCCGGCAACAAGAGACTGTGGTTTTCTCGGCCCCTGGTGGTCCGAGGTCGTTCCCGCTGCACAGATTCATGCGCCAGGGCCTCCTACAGACAATGCACTTTCATTTATTGCGCTATCTGTAATAGCACCCGAGATATCACCAGATATATATTGGATTTTTTCCAGACCCTGAGTGTCCGGCCCCATGAGACTGTGGTTTTCTCGGCCCCTGGTGGTCCGAGGTCGTTCCCGCTGCCCAGATTCATGCGCCAGGGCCTCCTGCAGATAATGCACTTTGGTTTATTGCGCTATCTCTAATAGCACCCGTGATTTCACCAGATATATATTGGATTTTTCCCTGACCCTGAGTGTCCGGCCCCATGAGACGGTGGTTTTCTCGGCCCCTGGTAGTCCGAGGTCGTTCCCGCTGCCCAGATTCATGCGCCAGGGCCTCCTGCAGATAATTCACTTTGGTTTATTGCGCTATCTCTAATAGCACCCGAGATATCACCAGATATATATTGGATTCTTCCCTGACCCTGAGTGTCCGGCAACATGAGACTGTGGTTTTCTCGGCCCCTGGTGGTCCGAGGTCGTTTCCGCTTCATAGAATCATGCGCCAGGGCCTCCTGCAGATAATTCACTTTGGTTTATTGCGCTATCTCTAATAGCACCCGAGATATCACCAGATATATATATTGGATTTTTCCCTGAACCTGAGTGTCCGGCCCCATGAGACTGTGGTTTTCTCGGCCCCTGGTGGTCCGAGGCCGTTCCCGCTGCACAGACTCATGCGCCAGGGCCTCCTGCAGATAATTCACATTGGTTTATTGCACTATCTGTAATAGCACCCGAGATATCACCAGATATATATTGGGTTTTCCCCTAACCCTGAGTGTCCGGCAACATGAGACTGTGGTCTTCTCGGCCCCTGGTGGCCCGAGGTCGTTCCCGCTGCACAGAATCATGCGCCAGGGCCTCCTACAGACAATGCACTTTGATGTATTGGGCTATCTGTAATAGCTCCCGAGATATCACCAGATATATATTGGATTTTTCCCTGACCCTGAGTGTCCGGCCCCATGAGACGGTGGTTTTCTCGGCCCCTGGTGGTCCGAGGTCGTTCCCGCTGCCCAGATTCATGTGCCAGGGCCTCCTGCAGATAATTCACATTGGTTTATTGCACTATCTGTAATAGCACCCGAGATATCACCAGATATATATTGGGTTTTCCCCTGACCCTGAGTGTCCGGCCCCATGAGACGGTAGTTTTATCGGCTCCTGGTGGTCCGAGGTCGTTTCCGCTTCATAGAATCATGCGCCAGGGCCTCCTGCAAATAATTCACTTTGGTTTATTGCGCTATCTCTAATAGCACCCGAGATATCACCAGATATATATATTGGATTTTTCCCTGACCCTGAGTGTCCGGCCCCATGAGACGGTGGTTTTCTCGGCCCCTGGTGGTCCGAGGTCGTTCCCGCTGCCCAGATTCATGCGCCAGGGCCTCCTGCAGATAATTCACTTTGGTTTATTGGGCTATCTGTAATAGCACCCGAGATATCACCAGATATATATTGGATTCTTCCCTGACCCTGAGTGTCCGGCAACAAGAGACTGTGGTTTTCTCGGCCCCTAGTGGTCCGAGGTCGTTCCCGCTGCACAGATTCATGCGCCAGGGCCTCCTACAGACAATGCACTTTCATTTATTGCGCTATCTGTAATAGCACCCGAGATATCACCAGATATATATTGGATTTTTTCCAGACCCTGAGTGTCCGTCCCCATGAGACGGTGGTTTTCTCGGGCCCTGGTGGTCGGAGGTCGTTCCCGCTTCCCAGATTCATGCGCCAGGGCCTCCTGCAGATAATTCACTTTAGTTTATTGCGCTATCTCTAATAGCACCCGAGATATCACCAGATATATATTGGATTTTTCCCTGACCCTGAGTGTCCGGCCCCATGAGACTGTGGTTTTCTCGGCCCCTGGTGGTCCGAGGCCGTTCCCGCTGCACAGACTCATGCGCCAGGGCCTCCTGCAGATAATTCACTTTGGTTTATTGCGCTATCTCTAATAGCTCCCGAGATATCACCAGATATATATTGGATTTTTCCCTGACCCTGAGTGTCCGGCCCCATGAGACTGTGGTTTTCTCGGCCCCTGGTGGTCCGAGGCCGTTCCCGCTGCACAGACTCATGCGCCAGGGCCTCCTGCAGATAATTCACATTGGTTTATTGCACTATCTGTAATAGCACCCGAGATATCACCAGATATATATTGGGTTTTCACCTGACCCTGAGTGTCCGGCAACATGAGACTGTGGTTTTCTCGGCCCCTGGTGGTCCGAGGTCGATCCCGCTGCACAGAATCATGCGCCAGGGCCTCCTACAGGCAATGCACTTTGATTTATTGCACTATCTGTAATAGCACCCGAGCTATCACTAGATATATATTGGATTTTCCCCTGACCCTGAGTGTCCGGCCCCATGAGACGGTAGTTTTCTCGGCCCCTGGTGGTCCGAGATCGTTCCCGCTGCACAGATGCATGCGCCGGGGCCTCCTGCAGATAATTCACTTTGGTTTATTGCGCTATCTCTAATAGCACCCGAGATATCACCAGATATATATTGGATTTTGCCCTGAGCCTGAGTGTCCGGCCCCATGAGACGGTAGTTTTATCGGCTCCTGGTGGTCCGAGGTCGTTTCCGCTTCATAGAATCATGCGCCAGGGCCTCCTGCAGATAAATCACTTTGGTTTATTGCGCTATCTCTAAAAGCACCCGAGATATCACCAGATATATATATTGGATTTTTCCCTGACCCTGAGTGTCCGGCCCCATGAGACGGTGGTTTTCTCGGCCCCTGGTGGTCCGAGGTCGTTCCCGCTGCCCAGATTCATGCGCCAGGGCCTCCTGCAGATAATTCACTTTGGTTTATTGGGCTATCTGTAATAGCACCTGAGATATCACCAGATATATATTGGATTCTTCCCTGACCCTGAGTGTCCGGCAACATGAGACTGTTGTTTTCTCGGCCCCTGGTAGTCCGAGGTCGTTCCCGCTGCACAGATTGATGCGACAGGGCCTCCTACAGACAATGCACTTTCATTTATTGCGCTATCTGTAATAGCACCCGAGATATCACCAGATATATATTGGATTTTTTCCAGACCCTGAGTGTCCGGCCCCATGAGACGGTGGTTTTCTCGGCCCCTGGTGGTCGGAGGTCGTTCCCGCTGCCCAGATTCATGCGCCAGGGCCTCCTACAGACAATGCACTTTCATTTATTGCGCTATCTGTAATAGCACCCGAGATATCACCAGATATATATTGGATTCTTCCCTGACCCTGAGTGTCCGGCCCCATGAGACGGTGGTTTTCTCGGCCCCTGGTGGTCCGAGGTCGTTCCCGCTGCACAGATTCATGCGCCAGGGCCTCCTACAGACAATGCACTTTGGTTTATTGCGCTATCTGTAATAGCACCCGAGATATCACCAGATATATATTGGATTTTCCCCTGACCCTGAGTGTCCGGCCCCATGAGACGGTAGTTTTCTCGGCCCCTGGTGGTCCGAGATCGTTCCCGCTGCACAGATGCATGCGCCAGGGCCTCCTGCAGATAATTCACATTGGTTTATTGCGCTATCTGTAATAGCACCCGAGATATCACCAGATATATAGTGGATTTGTCCCTGAACCTGAGTGTCCGGCCCCATGAGACGGTGGTTTTCTCGGCCCCTGGTGCTCCGAGGTCGTTCCCGCTGCACAGATTCATGCGACAGGGCCTCCTGCAGATAATTGACTTTGGTTTACTGCGCTATCTCTAATAGCACCCGAGATATCACCAGATATATATTGGATTTTCCCCTGACCCTGAGTGTCCGGCCTCCTGAGACTGTGGTTTTCTCGGCCCCTGGTGGTCCGAGGTCGTTCCCGCTGCACAGATTCATGCGCCAGGGCCTCCTACAGACAATGCACTTTGATTTATTGCGCTATCTGTAATAGCACCCGAGATATCACCAGATATATATATTGGATTTTTCCCTGACCCTGAGTGTCCGGCCCCATGAGACGGTGGTTTTCTCGGCCCCTGGTGGTCCGAGGTCGTTCCCGCTGCCCAGATTCATGCGCCAGGGCCTCCTGCAGATAATTCACTTTGGTTTATTGGGCTATCTGTAATAGCACCCGAGATATCACCAGATATATATTGGATTTTTTCCTGACCCTGAGTGTCCGGCCCCATGAGACGGTGGTTTTCTCGGCCCATGGTGGTCCGAGGTCGTTCCCGCTGCCCAGATTCATGCGACTGGGCCTCCTACAGACAATGCACTTTGATTTACTGCGCTAACTCTAATAGCACCCGAGATATCACCAGATATATATTGGATATTTCCCTGACCCTGACAGTCCGGCCCAATGAGACGGTGATTGTCTCGGCCCCTGGTGGTTCGAGGTCGATCCCGCTGCACAGATTCATGCGCCAGGGCCTCCTACAGACAATGCACTTTGATTTATTGCGTTATCTCTTATTGCACCCGAGATATCACCAGATATATATTGGATTTTTCCTTGACCCTGACAATCCGGCCCGATGTGTCGATGGTTTTCTCGGTCCCTCGTGGTCCGAGGTCGATCCCGCTGCACGCATTCATGCGCCAGGGCCTCCTACAGACAATGCACTTTGATTTATTGCACTATCTCTAAAAGCACCCGAGATATCACCAGATATATATATTGGATTTTTCCCTGACCCTGAGTGTCCGGCCCCATGAGACGGTGGTTTTCTCGGCCCCTGGTGGTCCGAGGTCGTTCCCGCTGCCCAGATTCATGCGCCAGGGCCTCCTGCAGATAATTCACTTTGGTTTATTGGGCTATCTGTAATAGCTCCCGAGATATCACCAGATATATATTGGATTCTTCCCTGACCCTGAGTGTCCGGCAACATGAGACGGTGGTTTTCTCGGCCCCTGGTGGTCGGAGGTCGTTCCCGCTGCCCAGATTCATGCGCCAGGGCCTCCTGCAGATAATTCACTTTAGTTTATTGCGCTATCTCTAATAGCACCCGAGATTTCACCAGATGTATATTGGATTTTTCCCCGACCCTGAGTGTCCGGCCCCATGAGACCGTGGTTTTCTCGGCCCCTGGTGGTCCGAGGTCGTTCCCGCTGCCCAGATTCATGTGCCAGGGCCTCCTGCAAATAATTCACATTGGTTTATTTCACTATCTCTAATAGCACCCGAGACATCACCAGATATATATTGGATTTTTCCCTGGCCCTGAGTGTCCGGCTCCATGAGACGGTGGTTTTCTCGGCCCCCGGTGGTCCGAGGTCGTTCCCGATGCACAGATGCATGCGCCAGGGCCTCCTGCAGATAATTCACTTTGGTTTATTGCGCTATCTCTAATAGCACCCGAGATATCACCAGATATATATTGGATTCTTCCCTGACCCTGAGTGTACGGCCCCATGAGACGTGGGTTTTCTCGGCCCCTGGTGGTCCGAGGTTGTTCCCGCTGCACAGACTCATGCGCCAGGGCCTCCTACAGACAATGAACTTTGATTTATTGCGCTATCTGTAATAGCTCCCGAGATATCACCAGATATATATTGGATTTTTCCCTGACCCTGAGTGTCCGGCCCCATGAGAATGTGGTTTTCTCGGCCCCTGGTGGTCCGCGGTCGTTCCCGCTGCACAGAATCATGCGCCATGGCCTCCTACAGACAGTGCACTTTGATGTATTGGGCTATCTGTAATAGCACCCGAGATATCAGCAGATATATATTGGATTCTTCCCTGACCCTGAGTGTCCGGGCCCATGAGAGGGTGGTTTTCTCGGCCCCTGGTGGTCCGAGGTCGTTCCCGCTGAACAGAATCATGCGCCAGGGCCTCCTACAGACAATGCACTTTGATGTATTGGGCTATCTGTAATAGCACCAGAGATATCACCAGATATATATTGGAATCTTCCCTGACCCTGAGTGTCCGGCCCCATGAGACGGTGGTTTTCTCTGCCCCTGGTGGTCCGAGGTCGTTCCCGCTGCTCAGATTCATGCGCCAGGGCCTCCTACAGACAATGCACTTTGATTTATTGCGCTAACTCTAATAGCACCCGAGATATCACCTGATATATATTGGATATTTCCCTGACCCTGACAGTCCGGCCCAATGAGACGGTGATTGTCTCGGCCCCTGGTGGTTCGAGGTCGATCCCGCTGCACAGATTCATGCGCCAGGGCCTCCTACAGACAATGCACTTTGATTTATTGCGTTATCTCTTATTGCACCCGAGATATCACCAGATATATATTGGATTTTTCCTTGACCCTGACAATCCGGCCCCATGTGTCGATGGTTTTCTCGGTCCCTCGTGGTCCGAGGTCGATCCCGCTGCACGCATTCATGCGCCAGGGCCTCCTACAGACAATGCACTTTGATTTATTGCACTATCTCTAAAAGCACCCGAGATATCACCAGATATATATATTGGATTTTTCCCTGACCCTGAGTGTCCGGCCCCATGAGACGGTGGTTTTCTCGGCCCCTGGTGGTCCGAGGTCGTTCCCGCTGCCCAGATTCATGCGCCAGGGCCTCCTGCAGATAATTCACTTTGGTTTATTGGGCTATCTGTAATAGCTCCCGAGATATCACCAGATATATATTGGATTCTTCCCTGACCCTGAGTGTCCGGCAACATGAGACGGTGGTTTTCTCGGCCCCTGGTGGTCGGAGGTCGTTCCCGCTGCCCAGATTCATGCGCCAGGGCCTCCTGCAGGTAATTCACTTTAGTTTATTGCGCTATCTCTAATAGCACCCGAGATTTCACCAGATATATATTGGATTTTTCCCCGACCCTGAGTGTCCGGCCCCATGAGACGGTGGTTTTCTCGGCCCCTGGTAGTCCGAGGTCGTTCCCGCTGCACAGATTCATGCGCCAGGGCCTCCTACAGACAATGCACTTTCATTTATTGCGCTATCTGTAATAGCACCCGAGATATCACCAGATATATATTGGATTTTTTCCAGACCCTGAGTGTCCGGCCCCATGAGACGGTGGTTTTCTCGGCCCCTGGTGGTCGGAGGTCGTTCCCGCTTCCCAGATTCATGCGCCAGGGCCTCCTGCAGATAATTCACTTTAGTTTATTGCGCTATCTCTAATAGCACCCGAGATTTCACCAGATGTATATTGGATTTTTCCCCCACCCTGAGTGTCCGGCCCCATGAGACCGTGGTTTTCTCGGCCCCTGGTGGTCCGAGGTCGTTCCCGCTGCCCAGATTCATGTGCCAGGGCCTCCTGCAAATAATTCACATTGGTTTATTTCACTATCTCTAATAGCACCCGAGACATCACCAGATATATATTGGATTTTTCCCTGGCCCTGAGTGTCCGGCTCCATGAGACGGTGGTTTTCTCGGCCCCCGGTGGTCCGAGGTCGTTCCCGATGCACAGATGCATGCGCCAGGGCCTCCTGCAGATAATTCACTTTGGTTTATTGCGCTATCTCTAATAGCACCCGAGATATCACCAGATATATATTGGATTCTTCCCTGACCCTGAGTGTACGGCCCCATGAGACGTGGGTTTTCTCGGCCCCTGGTGGTCCGAGGTTGTTCCCGCTGCACAGACTCATGCGCCAGGGCCTCCTACAGACAATGAACTTTGATTTATTGCGCTATCTGTAATAGCTCCCGAGATATCACCAGATATATATTGGATTTTTCCCTGACCCTGAGTGTCCGGCCCCATGAGAATGTGGTTTTCTCGGCCCCTGGTGGTCCGCGGTCGTTCCCGCTGCACAGAATCATGCGCCATGGCCTCCTACAGACAGTGCACTTTGATGTATTGGGCTATCTGTAATAGCACCCGAGATATCAGCAGATATATATTGGATTCTTCCCTGACCCTGAGTGTCCGGGCCCATGAGATGGTGGTTTTCTCGGCCCCTGGTGGTCCGAGGTCGTTCCCGCTGAACAGAATCATGCGCCAGGGCCTCCTACAGACAATGCACTTTGATGTATTGGGCTATCTGTAATAGCACCAGAGATATCACCAGATATATATTGGAATCTTCCCTGACCCTGAGTGTCCGGCCCCATGAGACGGTGGTTTTCTCTGCCCCTGGTGGTCCGAGGTCGTTCCCGCTGCTCAGATTCATGCGACAGGGCCTCCTACAGACAATGCACTTTGATTTATTGCGCTAACTCTAATAGCACCCGAGATATCACCAGATATATATTGGATATTTCCCTGACCCTGACAGTCCGGCCCCATGAGACGGTGATTGTCTCGGCCCCTGGTGGTTCGAGGTCGATCCCGCTGCACAGATTCATGCGCCAGGGCCTCCTACAGACAATGCACTTTGATTTATTGCGCTATCTCTAATTGCAACCGAGATATCACCAGATATATATTGGATTTTTCCTTGACCCTGACAGTCCGGCCCCATGTGTCGATGGTTTTCTCGGTCCCTCGTGTTCCGAGGTCGATCCCGCTGCACGCATTCATGCGCCAGGGCATCCTACAGACAATACACTTTGATTTATTGCACTATCTGTAATAGCACCCGAGCTATCACTAGATATATATTGGATTTTCCCCTGACCCTGAGTGTCCGGCCCCATGAGACGGTAGTTTTCTCGGCCCATGGTGGTCCGAGATCGTTCCCGCTGTACAGATGCATGCGCCAGGGCCTCCTGCAGATAATTCACTTTGGTTTATTGGGCTATCTGTAATAGCACCCGAGATATCACCAGATATATATTGGATTCTTCCCTGACCCTGAGTGTCCGGCCCCATGAGACGGTGGTTTTCTCGGCCCCTGGTGGTCCGACGTCGTTCCCGCTGCCCAGATTCATGCGCCAGGGCCTCCTGCAGATAATTCACTTTGGTTTATTGGGCTATCTGTAATAGCACCCGAGATATCACCAGATATATATTGGATTCTTCCCTGACCCTGAGTGTCCGGCAACATGAGACTGTGGTTTTCTCGGCCCCTGGTGGTCCGAGGTCGTTCCCGCTGCACAGATTCATGCGCCAGGGCCTCCTACAGACAATGCACTTTCATTTATTGCGCTATCTGTAATAGCACCCGAGATATCATCAGATATATATTGGATTCTTCCCTGACCCTGAGTGTCCGGCCCCATGAGACGGTGGTTTTCTCGGCCCCTGGTGGTCCGAGGTCGTTCCCCCTGCACAGATTCATGCGCCAGGGCCTCCTACAGACATTGCACTTTGGTTTATTGCGCTATCTGTAATAGCACCCGAGATATCACCAGATATATATTGGATTCTTCCCTGACCCTGAGTGTCCGGCCTCCTGAGACTGTGGTTTTCTCGGCCCCTGGTGGTCCGAGGTCGTTCCCGCTGCACAGATTCATGCGCCAGGGTCTCCTGCAGATAATTCACTCTGGTTTATAGCGCTATCTCTAATAGCACCCGAGATATCACGAGATATATATAGGATTTTTCCCTGACCGTGAGTGTCCGGCCCCATGAGACGGTGGTTTTCTCGGCCCCCGGTGGTCCGAGGTCGTTCCCGATGCCCAGATTCATGCGCCAGGGCCTCCTGCAGATAATTCACTTTGGTTTATTGGGCTATCTGTAATAGCTCCCGAGATATCACCAGATATATATTGGATTCTTCCCTGACCCTGAGTGTCCGGCAACATGAGACGGTGGTTTTCTCGGCCCCTGGTGGTCGGAGGTCGTTCCCGCTGCCCAGATTCATGCGCCAGGGCCTCCTGCAGATAATTCACTTTAGTTTATTGCGCTATCTCTAATAGCACCCGAGATTTCACCAGATGTATATTGGATTTTTCCCCGACCCTGAGTGTCCGGCCCCATGAGACCGTGGTTTTCTCGGCCCCTGGTGGTCCGAGGTCGTTCCCGCTGCCCAGATTCATGTGCCAGGGCCTCCTGCAAATAATTCACATTGGTTTATTTCACTATCTCTAATAGCACCCGAGACATCACCAGATATATATTGGATTTTTCCCTGGCCCTGAGTGTCCGGCTCCATGAGACGGTGGTTTTCTCGGCCCCCGGTGGTCCGAGGTCGTTCCCGATGCACAGATGCATGCGCCAGGGCCTCCTACAGACAATGCACTTTCATTTATTGCGCTATCTGTAATAGCACCCGAGATATCACCAGATATATATTGGATTCTTCCCTGACCCTGAGTGTCCGGCCCCATGAGTCGGTGGTTTTCTCGGCCCCTGGTGGTCCGAGGTAGTTCCCGCTGCACAGATTCATGCGCCAGGGCCTCCTACAGACAATGCACTTTGGTTTATTGCGCTATCTGTAATAGCACCCGAGATATCACCAGATATATATTGGATTCTTCCCTGACCCTGAGTGTCCGGCCCCATGAGACGGTGGTTTTCTCGGCCCCTGGTAGTCCGAGGTCGTTCCCGCTGCACAGATTCATGCGACAGGGCCTCCTACAGACAATGCACTTTGATTTATTGCGCTAACTCTAATAGCACCCGAGATATCACCAGATATATATTGGATATTTCCCTGACCCTGACAGTCCGGCCCCATGAGACGGTGATTGTCTCGGCCCCTGGTGGTTCGAGGTCGATCCCGCTGCACAGATTCATGCGCCAGGGCCTCCTACAGACAATGCACTTTGATTTATTGCGCTATCTCTAATTGCACCCGAGATATCACCAGATATATATTGGATTTTTCCTTGACCCTGACAGTCCGGCCCCATGTGTCGATGGTTTTCTCGGTCCCTCGTGTTCCGAGGTCGATCCCGCTGCACGCATTCATGCGCCAGGGCCTCCTACAGACAATACACTTTGATTTATTGCACTATCTGTAATAGCACCCGAGCTATCACTAGATATATATTGGATTTTCCCCTGACCCTGAGTGTCCGGCCCCATGAGACGGTAGTTTTCTCGGCCCATGGTGGTCCGAGATCGTTCCCGCTGCACAGATGCATGCGCCAGGGCCTCCTGCAGATAATTCACTTTGGTTTATTGCGCTATCTCTAATAGCACCCGAGATATCACCAGATATATATTGGATTTTCCCCTGAGCCTGAGTGTCCGGCCCCATGAGACGGTAGTTTTATCGGCTCCTGGTGGTCCGAGGTCGTTTCCGCTTCATAGAATCATGCGCCAGGGCCTCCTGCAGATAATTCACTTTGGTTTATTGCGCTATTTCTAATAGCACCCGAGATATCACCAGATATATATATTGGATTTTTCCCTGACCCTGAGTGTCCGGCCCCATGAGACGGTGGTTTTCTCGGCCCCTGGTGGTCCGACGTCGTTCCCGCTGCCCAGATACATGCGCCAGGGCCTCCTGCAGATAATTCACTTTGGTTTATTGGGCTATCTGTAATAGCACCCGAGATATCACCAGATATATATTGGATTCTTCCCTGACCCTGAGTGTCCGGCAACATGAGACTGTGGTTTTCTCGGCCCCTGGTGGTCCGAGGTCGTTCCCGCTGCACAGATTCATGCGCCAGGGTCTCCTACAGACAATGCACTTTAGTTTATTGCGCTATCTCTAATAGCACCCGAGATTTCACCAGATATATATTGGATTTTTCCCCGACCCTGAGTGTCCGGCCCCATGAGACGGTGGTTTTCTCGGCTCCTGGTGGTCCGAGGTCGTTCCCGCTGCCCAGATTCATGTGCCAGGGCCTCCTGCAGATAATTCACATTGGTTTATTGCACTATCTCTAATAGCACCCGAGACATCACCAGATATATATTGGATTTTTCCCTGACCCTGAGTGTCCGGCTCCATGAGACGGTGGTTTTCTCGGCCCCTGGTGGTCCGAGGTCGTTCACGCTGAACAGACTCATGCGCCTGGGCCTCCTTCAGACAATGCACTTTGATGTATTGGGCTATCTGTAATAGCTCCCGAGATATCACCAGATATATATTGGATTTTCCCCTGAGCCTGAGTGTCCGGCCCCATGAGACGGTAGTGTTATCGGCTCCTGGTGGTCCGAGGTCGTTTCCGCTTCATAGAATCATGCGCCAGGGCCTCCTACAGACAATGAACTTTGATTTATTGCGCTATCTGTAATAGCTCCCGAGATATCACCAGATATATATTGGATTTTTCCCTGACCCTGAGTGTCCGGGCCCATGAGACGGTGGTTTTCTCGGCCCCTGGTGGTCCGAGGTCGTTCCCGCTGCCCAGATTCATGTGCCAGGGCCACCTGCAGATAATTCACATTGGTTTATTGCACTATCTCTAATAGCACCCGAGATATCAGCAGATATATATTGGATTTTCCCCTGACCCTGAGTGTCCGGCCCCATGAGACTGTGGTTTTCTCGGCCCCTGGTGGTCCGAGGTCGTTCCCGCTGCACAGAATCATGCGCGAAGGCTTCTTGCTGACCATGCACTTTGATTTATCGCGCTATCTCTAATAGCACCCGAGATATCACCAGATATATATTGGATTTTTCCCTGACCCTGACAGTCCGGCTCCGTGAGACGGTGGTTTTCTCGGCCCCTGGTGGTCCGAGGTCGTTCCCGCTGAACAGACTCATGCGCCAGGGCCTCCTACAGACAATGAACTTTCATTTATCGCGCTATCTCTAACAGCACCAGAGATATCACCAGATATATAATGGATTTTTCCCTGACCCTGAGTGCCCGGCCCCATCAGACTGTGGTTTTCTCGGCCCCTAGTGGTCCGAGGTCGTTCCCGCTGCACAGATTCATGTGCCAGGGCCTCCTGCAGATAATTGACATTGGTTTATTGCACTATCTGTAATAGCACCCGAGATATCACCAGATATATATTGGATTTTCCCCTGACCCTGAGTGTCCGGCCCCATGAGACTGTGGTTTTCTCTGCCCCTGGTGGTCCGAGGTCGTTCCCGCTGCACAGATTTATGCACCAGGGCCTCCTACAGACTATGCACTTTGATTTATTGCGCTATCTGTAATAGCACCCGAGATATAACCAGATATATAATAGATTTTTCCTTGACCCTGAGTGTCCGGCCCCATGAGACGGTGGTTTTCTCGGCCCCTGGTGGTCCGAGGTCGTTCCCGCTGCACAGATTCATGCGCCAGGGCCTCCTGCAGATAATTCACTTTGGTTTATAGCGCTATCTCTAATAGCACCCGAGATATCACCTGATATATATTGGATTTTCCCCTGACCCTGAGTGCCCGGCCCCATGAGACTGTGGTTTTCTCGGCCCCTAGTGCTCCGAGGTCGTTCCCGCTGCACAGACTCATGCGCCAGGGTCTCCTGCAGACATTGAACTTCGATTTATTGCGCTATCTGTAATAGCTCCCGAGATATCACCAGGTATATATTGGATTTTTCCCTGACCCTGAGTGTCCGGCCCCGCGAGACGGTGGTTTTCTCGGCCCCTGGCGGTCCGAAGTCGTTCCCGCTGCCCAGATTCATGTGCCAGGGCCTCCTGCAGATAATTGACATTGGTTTATTGCACTATCTGTAATAGCACCCGAGATATCACCAGATATATATTGGATTTTCCCCTGACTCTGAGTGTCCGGCCCCATGAGACTGTGGTTTTCTCTGCCCCTGGTGGTCCGAGGTCGTTCCCGCTGCACAGATTTATGCACCAGGGCCTCCTACAGACTATGCACTTTGATTTATTGCGCTATCTGTAATAGCACCCGAGATATAACCAGATATATAATAGATTTTTCCTTGACCCTGAGTGTCCGGCCCCATGAGACGGTGGTTTTCTCGGCCCCTGGTGGTCCGAGGTCGTTCCCGCTGCACAGATTCATGCGCCAGGGCCTCCTGCAGATAATTCACTTTGGTTTATAGCGCCATCTCTAATAGCACCCCAGATATCACCAGATATATATTGGATTTTCCACTGACCCTGAGTGTCCGGCCCCATAAGACTGTGGATTTCTCGGCCCCTGGTGGTCCGAGGGCGTTCCCGCTGAACAGACTCATGCACCAGGGCCTCCTACAGACTATGCACTTTGATTTATTGCGCTATCTGTAATAGCACCCGAGATATAACCAGATATATAATAGATTTTTCCTTGACCCTGAGTGTCCGGCCCCATGAGACGGTGGTTTTCTCGGCCCCTGGTGGTCCGAGGTCGTTCCCGCTGCACAGATTCATGCGCCAGGGCCTCCTGCAGATAATTCACTTTGGTTTATAGCGCCATCTCTAATAGCACCCGAGATATGACCAGATATATATTGGATTTTTCCCTGAACCTAAGTGTCCGGCCCCATGCGGCGGTGGTTTTCTCGGCCCCAGGTGCTCCGAGGTCGTTCCCGCTGCACAGATTCATGCGACAGGGCCTCCTGCAGATAATTGACTTTGGTTTATTGCGCTATCTCTAATAGCACCCGAGATATCACCAGATATATATTGTATTTTCCCCTGACCCTGAGTGTCCGGCCCCATGAGACTGTGGTTTTCTCGGCCCCTGGTAGTCCGAGGTTGTTCCCGCTGCACAGATTCATGCGCCAGGGCCTACTACAGACAATGCACTTTGGTTTATTGCGCTATCTGTAATAGCACCCGAGATATCACTAGATATATATTGGATTTTTCCCTGACCCTGAGTGTCCGACCCATGAGACTGTAGTTTTCTCGGCCCCTGGTGGTCCGAGGTCGTTCCCGCTGCACAGATTCATGCGCCAGGGCCTCCTGCAGATAATTCACTTATGTTTATTGCGCTATCTCTAATAGCACCCGAGATATCACCGGATATATATTGGATTTTTCCTTGACCTTGACAGTCCGGCCCCATGCGACGGTGGTTTTCTCGGCCCCTGGTGGTCCGAGGTCGTTCCCGCTGCACAGATTCATGCGCCAGGGCTTCCTACAGACAATGCACTTTGATGTATTGGGCTATCTGTAATAGCACCGGAGATATCACCAGATATATATTGGATTTTCCCCTGACCCTGAGTGTCCGGCCCCATGAGACTGTGGTTTTCTCGGCCCCTGGTGGTCCGAGGTCGTTCCCGCTGCACAGATTTATGCGCCAGGGCCTCCTACAGACTATGCACTTTGATTTATTGCGCTATCTCTAATAGCACCCGAGATATGACCAGATATATATTGGATTTTTCCCTGACCCTGAGTGTCCGGCCCCATGAGACGGTGGTTTTCTCGGCCCCTGGTGGTCCGAGGTCGTTCCCGCTGCCCAGATTCATGCGCCAGGGCCTCCTGCAGATAATTCACTTTAGTTTATTGCGCTATCTCTAATAGCACCCGAGATTTCACCAGATATATATTGGATTTTTCCCCGACCCTGAGTGTCCGGCCCCATGAGACGGTGGTTTTCTCGGCCCCTGGTGGTCGGAGGTGGTTCCCGCTGCCCAGATTCATGTGCCAGGGCCTCCTGCAGACTATGCACTTTGATTTATTGCGCTATCTGTAATAGCACCCGAGATATAACCAGATATATAATAGATTTTTCCTTGACCCTGAGTGTCCGGCCCCATGAGACGGTGGTTTTCTCGGCCCCTGGTGGTCCGAGGTCGTTCCCGCTGCACAGATTCATGCGCCAGGGCCTCCTGCAGATAATTCACTTTGGTTTATAGCGCTATCTCTAATAGCACCCGAGATATCACCTGATATATATTGGATTTTCCCCTGACCCTGAGTGCCCGGCCCCATGAGACTGTGGTTTTCTCGGCCCCTAGTGCTCCGAGGTCGTTCCCGCTGCACAGACTCATGCGCCAGGGTCTCCTGCAGACATTGAACTTCGATTTATTGCGCTATCTGTAATAGCTCCCGAGATATCACCAGATATATATTGGATTTTTCCCTGACCCTGAGTGTCCGGCCCCGCGAGACGGTGGTTTTCTCGGCCCCTGGCGGTCCGAAGTCGTTCCCGCTGCCCAGATTCATGTGCCAGGGCCTCCTGCAGATAATTGACATTGGTTTATTGCACTATCTGTAATAGCACCCGAGATATCACCAGATATATATTGGATTTTCCCCTGACCCTGAGTGTCCGGCCCCATGAGACTGTGGTTTTCTCTGCCCCTGGTGGTCCGAGGTCGTTCCCGCTGCACAGATTTATGCACCAGGGCCTCCTACAGACTATGCACTTTGATTTATTGCGCTATCTGTAATAGCACCCGAGATATAACCAGATATATAATAGATTTTTCCTTGACCCTGAGTGTCCGGCCCCATGAGACGGTGGTTTTCTCGGCCCCTGGTGGTCCGAGGTCGTTCCCGCTGCACAGATTCATGCGCCAGGGCCTCCTGCAGATAATTCACTTTGGTTTATAGCGCCATCTCTAATAGCACCCCAGATATCACCAGATATATATTGGATTTTCCACTGACCCTGAGTGTCCGGCCCCATAAGACTGTGGTTTTCTCGGCCCCTGGTGGTCCGAGGGCGTTCCCGCTGAACAGACTCATGCACCAGGGCCTCCTACAGACTATGCACTTTGATTTATTGCGCTATCTGTAATAGCACCCGAGATATAACCAGATATATAATAGATTTTTCCTTGACCCTGAGTGTCCGGCCCCATGAGACGGTGGTTTTCTCGGCCCCTGGTGGTCCGAGGTCGTTCCCGCTGCACAGATTCATGCGACAGGGCCTCCTGCAGATAATTGACTTTGGTTTATTGCGCTATCTCTAATAGCACCCGAGATATCACCAGATATATATTGTATTTTCCCCTGACCCTGAGTGTCCGGCCCCATGAGACTGTGGTTTTCTCGGCCCCTGGTAGTCCGAGGTTGTTCCCGCTGCACAGATTCATGCGCCAGGGCCTCCTACAGACAATGCACTTTGGTTTATTGCGCTATCTGTAAAAGCACCCGAGATATCACTAGATATATATTGGATTTTTCCCTGACCCTGAGTGTCCGACCCATGAGACTGTAGTTTTCTCGGCCCCTGGTGGTCCGAGGTCGTTCCCGCTGCACAGATTCATGCGCCAGGGCCTCCTGCAGATAATTCACTTATGTTTATTGCGCTATCTCTAATAGCACCCGAGATATCACCGGATATATATTGGATTTTTCCTTGACCTTGACAGTCCGGCCCCATGCGACGGTGGTTTTCTCGGCCCCTGGTGGTCCGAGGTCGTTCCCGCTGCACAGATTCATGCGCCAGGGCTTCCTACAGACAATGCACTTTGATGTATTGGGCTATCTGTAATAGCACCGGAGATATCACCAGATATATATTGGATTTTCCCCTGACCCTGAGTGTCCGGCCCCATGAGACTGTGGTTTTCTCGGCCCCTGGTGGTCCGAGGTCGTTCCCGCTGCACAGATTTATGCGCCAGGGCCTCCTACAGACTATGCACTTTGATTTATTGCGCTATCTCTAATAGCACCCGAGATATGACCAGTTATATATTGGATTTTTCCCTGACCCTGAGTGTCCGGCCCCATGAGGCGGTGGTTTTCTCGGCCGCTGGTGGTCCGAAGTCGTTCCCGCTGCACAGATTCATGCGCCAGGGCCTCCTACAGACAATGCACTTTCATTTATTGCGCTATCTGTAATAGCACCCGAGATATCACCAGATATTTATTGGATTCTTCCCTGACCCTGAGTGTCCGGCCCCATGAGACGGTGGTTTTCTCGGCCCCTGGTGGTCCGAGGTCGTTCCCGCTGCACGCATTCATGCGCCAGGGCCCCCTACACACAATGCACTTTCATTTATTGCGCTATCTGTAATAGCACCCGAGATATGACCAGATATATATTGGATTTTTCCCTGACCCTGAGTGTCCGGCCCCATGAGGCGGTGGTTTTCTCGGCCCCTGGTGGTCCGAGGTCGTTCCCGCTGCCCAGATTCATGCGCCAGGGCCTCCTGCAGATAATTCACTTTAGTTTATTGCGCTATCTCTAATAGCACCCGAGATTTCACCAGATATATAATGGATTTTTCCCTGACCCTGACTGTCCGGCAACATGAGACTGCGGTTTTCTCGGCCCCTGGTAGTCCGAGGTCGTTCCCGCTGCACAGATTTATGCGCCAGGGCCTCCTACAGACTATGCACTTTGATATATTGCGCTATCTGTAATAGCACCCGAGATATCACCAGATATATATTGGATTTTTCCTAGACCCTGACAGTCCGGCCCCATGTGTCGATGGTTTTCTCGGTCCCTCGTGGTCCGAGGTCGATCCCGCTGCACAGATTCATGCGCCAGGGCTTGCTGGAGATAATTCTCTTTGATTTATTGAGCTATCTCTAATAGCACCCGAGATATCACCAGATATATATTGGATTTTTCCCTGACCCTGACAGTCCGGCCCCGTGAGACGGTGGTTTTCTCGGCCCCTGGTGGTCCGAGGTCGTTCCCGCTGCACAGATTCATGCGCCAGGGCCCCCTGCAGATAATTCACTTTGGTTTATTGCGCTATCTCTAATAGCACCCGAGATATCACCAGATATATATTGGATTTTCCCCTGACCCTGAGTGTCCGGCCCCATGAGACTGTGGTTTTCTCGGCCCCTGGTGGTCCGAGGTCGTTCCCGCTGCACAGATTTATGCGCCAGGGCCTCCTACAGACTATGCACTTTGATTTATTGCGCTATCTCTAATAGCACCCGAGATATGACCAGTTATATATTGGATTTTTCCCTGACCCTGAGTGTCCGGCCCCATGAGGCGGTGGTTTTCTCGGCCGCTGGTGGTCCGAAGTCGTTCCCGCTGCACAGATTCATGCGCCAGGGCCTCCTACAGACAATGCACTTTCATTTATTGCGCTATCTGTAATAGCACCCGAGATATCACCAGATATTTATTGGATTCTTCCCTGACCCTGAGTGTCCGGCCCCATGAGACGGTGGTTTTCTCGGCCCCTGGTGGTCCGAGGTCGTTCCCGCTGCACGCATTCATGCGCCAGGGCCCCCTACACACAATGCACTTTCATTTATTGCGCTATCTGTAATAGCACCCGAGATATGACCAGATATATATTGGATTTTTCCCTGACCCTGAGTGTCCGGCCCCATGAGGCGGTGGTTTTCTCGGCCCCTGGTGGTCCGAGGTCGTTCCCGCTGCCCAGATTCATGCGCCAGGGCCTCCTGCAGATAATTCACTTTAGTTTATTGCGCTATCTCTAATAGCACCCGAGATTTCACCAGATATATAATGGATTTTTCCCTGACCCTGACTGTCCGGCAACATGAGACTGCGGTTTTCTCGGCCCCTGGTAGTCCGAGGTCGTTCCCGCTGCACAGATTTATGCGCCAGGGCCTCCTACAGACTATGCACTTTGATATATTGCGCTATCTGTAATAGCACCCGAGATATCACCAGATATATATTGGATTTTTCCTAGACCCTGACAGTCCGGCCCCATGTGTCGATGGTTTTCTCGGTCCCTCGTGGTCCGAGGTCGATCCCGCTGCACAGATTCATGCGCCAGGGCTTGCTGGAGATAATTCTCTTTGATTTATTGAGCTATCTCTAATAGCACCCGAGATATCACCAGATATATATTGGATTTTTCCCTGACCCTGACAGTCCGGCCCCGTGAGACGGTGGTTTTCTCGGCCCCTGGTGGTCCGAGGTCGTTCCCGCTGCACAGATTCATGCGCCAGGGCCCCCTGCAGATAATTCACTTTGGTTTATTGCGCTATCTCTAATAGCACCCGAGATATCACCAGATATATATTGGATTTTCCCCTGACCCTGAGTGTCCGGCCCCATGAGACTGTGGTTTTCTCGGCCCCTGGTAGTCCGAGGTCGTTCCCGCTGCACAGATGCATGCGCCAGGGACTCCTGCAGATAATTCACTTTGGTTTATTGCGCTATCTCTAAAAGCACCCGAGATATCACCAGATATATGTTGGATTTTCCCCTGACCCTGAGTGTCCGGCCCCATGAGACGGTAGTTTTCTCGGCCCCTGGTGGTCCGAGGTCGTTCCCGCGGCACAGATTCATGCGACAGGGCCTCCTGCAGATAATTGACTTTGGTTTATTGCGCTATCTCTAATAGCACCCGAGATATCACCAGATATATATTGGATTTTCCCCTGACCCTGACTGTCCGGCAACATGAGACTGCGGTTTTCTCGGCCCCTGGTGGTCCGAGGTCGTTCCCGCTGCCCAGATTCATGCGCCAGGGCCTCCAGCAGATAATTCACTTTGGTTTATTGCGCTATCTGTAATAGCACCCGAGATATCACCAGATATATATTGGATTTTTCCCTGACCCTGACAGTCCGGCCCCGTGAGACGGTGGTTTTCTCGGCCCCTGGTGGTCCGAGGTCGTTCCCGCTGCACAGATTCATGCGCCAGGGCCCCCTGCAGATAATTCACTTTGGTTTATTGCGCTATCTCTAATAGCACCCGAGATATCACCAGATATATATTGGATTTTCCCCTGACCCTGAGTGTCCGGCCCCATGAGACTGTGGTTTTCTCGGCCCCTGGTAGTCCGAGGTCGTTCCCGCTGCACAGATGCATGCGCCAGGGACTCCTGCAGATAATTCACTTTGGTTTATTGCGCTATCTCTAAAAGCACCCGAGATATCACCAGATATATGTTGGATTTTCCCCTGACCCTGAGTGTCCGGCCCCATGAGACGGTAGTTTTCTCGGCCCCTGGTGGTCCGAGGTCGTTCCCGCGGCACAGATTCATGCGACAGGGCCTCCTGCAGATAATTGACTTTGGTTTATTGCGCTATCTCTAATAGCACCCGAGATATCACCAGATATATATTGGATTTTCCCCTGACCCTGACTGTCCGGCAACATGAGACTGCGGTTTTCTCGGCCCCTGGTGGTCCGAGGTCGTTCCCGCTGCCCAGATTCATGCGCCAGGGCCTCCAGCAGATAATTCACTTTGGTTTATTGCGCTATCTGTAATAGCACCCGAGATATCACCAGATATATATTGGATTTTTCCCTGAACCTAAGTGTCCGGCCCCATGCGACGGTGGTTTTCTCGGCCCCTGGTGCTCCGAGGTCGTTCCCGCTGCACAGATTCATCCGACAGGGCCTCCTGCAGATAATTGACTTTGGTTTATTGCGCTGTCTCTAATAGCACCCGAGATATGACCAGTTATATATTGGATTTTTCCCCGACCCTGAGTGTCCGGCCCCATGAGACGGTGGTTTTCTCGGCCCCTGGTGGTCGGAGGTGGTTCCCGCTGCCCAGATTCATGTGCCAGGGCCTCCTGCAGATAATTCACATTGGTTTATTGCACTATCTCTAATAGCACCCGAGATATCACCAGATATATATTGGATTTTCCCCTGACCCTGAGTGTCCGGCCCCATGAGGCGGTGGTTTTCTCGGCCGCTGGTGGTCCGAAGTCGTTCCCGCTGCACAGATTCATGCGCCAGGGCCTCCTACAGACAATGCACTTTCATTTATTGCGCTATCTGTAATAGCACCCGAGATATCACCAGATATTTATTGGATTCTTCCCTGACCCTGAGTGTCCGGCCCCATGAGACGGTGGTTTTCTCGGCCCCTGGTGGTCCGAGGTCGTTCCCGCTGCACGCATTCATGCGCCAGGGCCCCCTACACACAATGCACTTTCATTTATTGCGCTATCTGTAATAGCACCCGAGATATGACCAGATATATATTGGATTTTTCCCTGACCCTGAGTGTCCGGCCCCATGAGGCGGTGGTTTTCTCGGCCCCTGGTGGTCCGAGGTCGTTCCCGCTGCCCAGATTCATGCGCCAGGGCCTCCTGCAGATAATTCACTTTAGTTTATTGCGCTATCTCTAATAGCACCCGAGATTTCACCAGATATATAATGGATTTTTCCCTGACCCTGACTGTCCGGCAACATGAGACTGCGGTTTTCTCGGCCCCTGGTAGTCCGAGGTCGTTCCCGCTGCACAGATTTATGCGCCAGGGCCTCCTACAGACTATGCACTTTGATATATTGCGCTATCTGTAATAGCACCCGAGATATCACCAGATATATATTGGATTTTTCCTAGACCCTGACAGTCCGGCCCCATGTGTCGATGGTTTTCTCGGTCCCTCGTGGTCCGAGGTCGATCCCGCTGCACAGATTCATGCGCCAGGGCTTGCTGGAGATAATTCTCTTTGATTTATTGAGCTATCTCTAATAGCACCCGAGATATCACCAGATATATATTGGATTTTTCCCTGACCCTGACAGTCCGGCCCCGTGAGACGGTGGTTTTCTCGGCCCCTGGTGGTCCGAGGTCGTTCCCGCTGCACAGATTCATGCGCCAGGGCCCCCTGCAGATAATTCACTTTGGTTTATTGCGCTATCTCTAATAGCACCCGAGATATCACCAGATATATATTGGATTTTCCCCTGACCCTGAGTGTCCGGCCCCATGAGACTGTGGTTTTCTCGGCCCCTGGTAGTCCGAGGTCGTTCCCGCTGCACAGATGCATGCGCCAGGGACTCCTGCAGATAATTCACTTTGGTTTATTGCGCTATCTCTAAAAGCACCCGAGATATCACCAGATATATGTTGGATTTTCCCCTGACCCTGAGTGTCCGGCCCCATGAGACGGTAGTTTTCTCGGCCCCTGGTGGTCCGAGGTCGTTCCCGCGGCACAGATTCATGCGACAGGGCCTCCTGCAGATAATTGACTTTGGTTTATTGCGCTATCTCTAATAGCACCCGAGATATCACCAGATATATATTGGATTTTCCCCTGACCCTGACTGTCCGGCAACATGAGACTGCGGTTTTCTCGGCCCCTGGTGGTCCGAGGTCGTTCCCGCTGCCCAGATTCATGCGCCAGGGCCTCCAGCAGATAATTCACTTTGGTTTATTGCGCTATCTGTAATAGCACCCGAGATATCACCAGATATATATTGGATTTTTCCCTGAACCTAAGTGTCCGGCCCCATGCGACGGTGGTTTTCTCGGCCCCTGGTGCTCCGAGGTCGTTCCCGCTGCACAGATTCATCCGACAGGGCCTCCTGCAGATAATTGACTTTGGTTTATTGCGCTGTCTCTAATAGCACCCGAGATATGACCAGATATATATTGGATTTTTCCCTGACCCTGAGTGACCGACCCCATGCGACGGTGGTTTTCTCGGCCCCTGGTGGTCCGAGGTCGTTCCCGCTGCACAGATTCATGCGCCAGGGCTTCCTACAGACAATGCACTTTGATGTATTGGGCTATCTGTAATAGCACCGGAGATATCACCAGATATATATTGGATTTTCCCCTTACCCTGAGTGTCCGGCCCCATGCGACGGTGGTTTTCTCGGCCCCTGGTGGTCCGAGGTCGTTCCCGGTGCACAGATTCATGCGCCAGGGCCTCCTACAGACAATGCACTTTGATTTATTGCGCTATCTGTAATAGCACCCAAGATATGACCAGATATATATTGGATTTTTCCCTGACCCTGAGTGTCCGGCCCCATGAGACTGTGGTTTTCTCGGCCCCTGGTGGTCCGAGGTCGTTCCCGCTGCACAGATTCATGCGCCAGGGCTTCCTACAGACAATGCACTTTGATGTATTGGGCTATCTGTAATAGCACCGGAGATATCACCAGATATATATTGGATTTTCCCCTGTCCCTGAGTGTCCGGCCCCATGAGACTGTGGTTTTCTTGGCCCCTGGTGGTCCGAGGTCGTTCCCGCTGCACAGATTTATGCGCCAGGGCCTCCTACAGACTATGCACTTTGATTTATTGGGCTATCTGTAATAGCACCCGAGATATGACCAGATATATATTGGATTTTTCCCTGACCCTGAGTATCCGGCCCCATGAGACGGTGTTTTTCTCGGCCCCTGGTGGTCCGAGGTCGCCCCCGCTGCCCAGATTCATGCGCCAGGGCCTCCTACAGACAATGTACTTTGATTTATTGCGCTATCTGTAATAGCACCCGAGATATGACCAGATATACAATGGATTTTTCCCTGACCCTGACAGTCCGGCCCCGTGAGACGGTGGTTTTCTCGGCCGCTGGTGGTCCGAGGTCGTTCCCGCTGCACAGATTCATGCGCCAGGGCCCTCAGCAGATAATTCACTTTGGTTTATTGCGCTATCTCTAATAGCACCCGAGATATCACCAGATATATATTGGATTTTCCCCTGACCCTCAGTGTCCGGCCCCATGAGACTGTGGTTTTCTCGGCCCCTGGTAGTCCGAGGTCGTTCCCGCTGCACAGCTTCATGCGCCAGGGCCTCCTGCAGATAATTCACTTTGGTTTATAGCGCTATCTCTAATAGCACCCGAGATATCACCAGATATATATTGGATTTTCCACTGACCGTGAGTGTCCGGCCCCATAAGACTGTGGTTTTCTCGGCCCCTGGTGGTCCGAGGTCGCTCCCGCTGAACAGACTCATGCGCCAGGGCCTCCTACAGACAATGAACTTTGATTTATTGCGCTATCTGTAATAGCACCCGAGATATCACCAGATATATATTGGATTTTTCCCTGAACCTAAGTGTCCGGCCCCATGCGACGGTGGTTTTCTCGGGCCCTGGTGATCCCAGGTCGTTCCCGCTGCACAGATTCATGCGACAGGGCCTCCTGCAGATAATTGACTTTGGTTTATTGCGCTATCTCTAATAGCACCCGAGATATGACCAGATATATATTGGATTTTTCCCTGACCCTGAGTGTCCGACCCCATGCGACGGTGGTTTTCTCGGCCCCTGGTGGTCCGAGGTCGTTCCCGCTGCACAGATTCATGCGCCAGGGCTTCCTACAGACAATGCACTTTGATGTATTGGGCTATCTGTAATAGCACCGGAGATATCACCAGATATATATTGGATTTTCCCCTGACCCTGAGTGTCCGGCCCCATGCGACGGTGGTTTTCTCGGCCCCTGGTGGTCCGAGGTCGTTCCCGGTGCACAGATTAATGCGCCAGGGCCTCCTACAGACAATGCACTTTGATTTATTGCGCCATCTGTAATAGCACCCAAGATATGACCAGATATATATTGGATTTTTCCCTGACCCTGAGTGTCCGGCACCATGAAACGGTGGTTTTCTCGGCCCCTGGTGGTCCGAGGTCGTTCCCGCTGCCCAGATTCATGCGCCAGGGCCTCCTGCTAATAATTCACTTTGGTTTATTGCGCTATCTCTAATAGCACCCGAGATATCACCAGATATATATTGGATTTTCCCCTGACCCTGAGTGTCCGGCCCATGAGCCTGTGGTTTTCACGGCCCCTGGTTGTCCGAGGTCGTTCCCGCTGCACAGATTTATGCGCCAGGGCCTCCTACAGACTATGCACTTTGATATATTGCGCTATCTGTAATAGCACCCGAGATATCACCAGATATATATTGGATTTTTCCTAGACCCTGACAGTCCGGCCCCATGTGTCGATGGTTTTCTCGGTCCCTCGTGGTCCGAGGTCGATCCCGCTGCACAGATTCATGCGCCAGGGCTTCCTGCAGATAATTCTCTTTGATTTATTGAGCTATCTCTAATAGCACCCGAGATATCACCAGATATATATTGGATTTTTCCCTGACCCTGACAGTCCGGCCCCGTGAGACGGTGGTTTTCTCGGCCCCTGGTGGTCCGAGGTCGTTCCCGCTGCACAGATTCATGCGCCAGGGCCCCCTGCAGATAATTCACTTTGGTTTATTGCGCTATCTCTAATAGCACCCGAGATATCACCAGATATATATTGGATTTTCCCCTGACCCTGAGTGTCCGGCCCCATGAGACTGTGGTTTTCTCGGCCCCTGGTAGTCCGAGGTCGTTCCCGCTGCACAGATGCATGCGCCAGGGACTCCTGCAGATAATTCACTTTGGTTTATTGCGCTATCTCTAAAAGCACCCGAGATATCACCAGATATATGTTGGATTTTCCCCTGACCCTGAGTGTCCGGCCCCATGAGACGGTAGTTTTCTCGGCCCCTGGTGGTCCGAGGTCGATCCCGCGGCACAGATTCATGCGACAGGGCCTCCTGCAGATAATTGACTTTGGTTTATTGCGCTATCTCTAATAGCACCCGAGATATCACCAGATATATATTGGATTTTCCCCTGACCCTGACTGTCCGGCCCCATGAGACTGCGGTTTTCTCGGCCCCTGGTGGTCCGAGGTCGTTCCCGCTGCACAGATTCATGCGCCAGGGCTTCCTACAGACAATGCACTTTGATGTATTGGGCTATCTGTAATAGCACCGGAGATATCACCAGATATACAATGGATTTTTCCCTGACCCTGAGTGTCCGGCCCCATGAGACTGTGGTTTTCTCGGCCCCTGGTGGTCCGAGGTCGTTCCCGCTGCACAGATTTATGCGCCAGGGCCTCCTACAGACTATGCACTTTGATTTATTGGGCTATCTGTAATAGCACCCGAGATATGTCCAGATATATATTGGGTTTTTCCCTGACCCTGAGTGTCCGGCCCCATGAGACGGTGGTTTTCTCGGCCCCTGGTGGTCCGAGGTCGCTCCCGCTGCCCAGATTCATGCGCCAGGGCCTCCTGCAGATAATTCACTTTGGTTTATAGCGCTATCGCTAATAGCACCCGAGATATCACCAGATATATATTGGATTTTCCACTGACCCTGAGTGTCCGACCCCATAAGACTGTGGTTTTCTCGGCCCCTGGTGGTCCGAGGTCGCTCCCGCTGCCCAGATTCATGCGCCAGTGCCTCCTACAGACAATGTACTTTGATTTATTGCGCTATCTGTAATAGCAACCGAGATATGACCAGATATACAATGGATTTTTCCCTGACCCTGACAGTCTGACCCCGTGAGACGGTGGTTTTCTCGGCCCCTGGTGGTCCGAGGTCGTTCCCGCTGCACAGATTTATGCGCCAGGGCCTCCTACAGACTATGCACTTTGATTTATTGGGCTATCTGAAATAGCACCCGAGATATGACCAGATATATATTGGGTTTTTCCCTGACCCTGAGTGTCCGGCCCCATGAGACGGTGGTTTTCTCGGCCCCTGGTGGTCCGAGGTCGTTCCCGCTGCACAGATTCATGCGCCAGGGCCTCCTGCAGATAATTCACTTTGGTTTATAGCGCTATCGCTAATAGCACCCGAGATATCACCAGATATATATTGGATTTTCCACTGACCCTGAGTGTCCGACCACATAAGACTGTGGTTTTCTCGGCCCCTGGTGGTCCGAGGTCGTTCCCGCTGAACAGACTCATGCGCCAGGGCCTCCGACAGACAATGCACTTTGATTTTTTGCGCTATCTGTAATAGCACCCGAGATATCACCAGATATATATTGGATTTTTCCCTGACCCTGACAGTCCGGCCCCATGAGACGGTAGTTTTCTCGGCCCCTGGTGGTCTGAGATCGTTCCCGCTGCACAGATTCATGCGCCAGGGCCTCCTGCAGATAATTCACATTGATTTATTGCGCTATCTCTAATAGCACCCGAGATATCACCAGATATATACTGGATTTTTCCCTGACCCTGACAGGCCGGCCCCATGAGACGGTGGTTTTCTCGGCCCCTGGTGGTCCGAGGTCGTTCCCGCTGCACACACTCACGCGCCAGGGCCTCCAACAGACAATGCACTTTGGTTTACTGCGCTATCTGTAATAGCACCCGAGATATCACCGGATATATGCTGGATTTTTACATGACCTTGGGTGACGGATTCCGAATATCTGTATTTTTCTCGGCCCCTGGTTGTCCGAGGTCGTTCCGGCCTGACAGATTCATGCGCCAGGGCCCCCTGCAGATAATGCACTTTGGTTTAGTGCGCTATCTGTAAGAGCACCCGAGATATCACCAGATATATATTGAATTTTTCCCCGACCCTGAGAGTCCGGCCACATGTGTCGGTGGTTTTCTCGGCCCCTAGTGGTCCAAGGTCGTTCCGGCTGCACAGATTCATGCGCTAGAGCCTTATGCAGACAATGCACTTTGATTTATTGCGCTATCTCTAATAGCACCCGAGATATCACCATATATATATTGGATTTTTCCCTGACCCTGAGGGTCCGGTCCCATTAGTCGGTAGTTTTCTCAGCCCCCGGTGGTCCAAGGTCGTTCCTCCTGCACAGATTCATGCGCTAGAGCCTTATGCAGACAATGCACTTTGATTTATTGCGCTATCTCTAATAGCACCCGAGATATCACCGGATATATATTGGATTTTTCCTTGACCCTGACAGTCCGGCCTCATTTGACGATGGTTTTCTCGGTCCCTCGTTGTCCGAGGTCGATCCCGCTGCACAGATTCATGCGCCAGGGACCCATGCAGATAATTCACTTTGATTTATTGCGCTATCTGTAATAGCACCCAAGATATCACCAGATATATATTGGATTTTTCCCAGACCCGTAGAGTCCGGCCCCATGAGACGGTAGTTTTCTCGGCCCCTAGTGGTCCGAGGTCGTTCCCGCTGCACAGATTCATGCGCTAGGGCCTCCTGCAGACAATGCACTTTGATTTATTTCGCTATCTCTAATAGCAGCCGAGATATCACCAGATATATATTGGATTTTTCCTTGACCCTGACAGTCCGGCCCCATGTGTCGATTGTTTTCTCGGTCCGTCCTGGTCCGAGGTCGATCCCGCTGCACAGATTCATGCGCCAGGGTCCCCTGCAGATAATTCACTTTGATTTATTGCGCTATCTGTAATAGCATCCGAGATATCACTAGATATATATTGGACTTTTCCCTGACGCTGAGTGTCCGGCCCCATGAGACTGTAGTTTTCTCGGCCCCTGGTGGTCCGAGGTCGTTCCCGCTGCACAGATTCATGCGCCAGGGCCTCCTACCAACAATGCAGTTTGATTTATTGCCCTATCTGCAATAGCACCCGAGATATCACCAGATATATATTGGATTTTTCCCTGCCCCTGACAGTCCGGCCCCATGAGACGGTGATTTTCTCGGCCCCTTGTGGTGCGAGGTCGATCCCATTGCACAGATTCATGCGCCAGGGCCTCCTACAGACAATGCACTTTGATTTTTTGCGCTATCTCTAATAGCAGCCGCGACATCACCAGATATATATTGGATTTTTCAGTGACCCTGACAGTCCGGCCCCATGTGTCGATGGCTTTCTCGGTCCCTCGTGGTGTGAGGTCGATCCCGCTGCACAGATTCATTCGCCAGGCCCCCCTGCAGATAATTCACATTGATTTATTGCGCTATCTCTAATAGCACCCGAGATATCACCAGATATATGCTGGATATTTACATGACCTTGGGTGACGGATTCCGAATATCTGTAATTTTCTCGGCGCCTGGTGGTCCAAGGTCGATCCTGCTGCACAGATTCATTCGCCAGTGCCTCCTACAGACAATGCACTTTGATTTATTGCGCTATCTCTAATAGCACCCGATATATCACCAGATATATATTGGACTTTTCCCTGACCGTGACAGTCCGGCCCCATGTGTCGGTGGTTTTCTCGGCCCCTGGTAGTCCGAGGTCGTTCTCGCTGCACAGATTCATGTGCCAGGGCCCCCTGCAGATAATTCACGTTGGCTTAGTGCGCTAACTGTAAGAGCACCCGAGATATCCGCAGATATATATTGGATTTTTCCCTGACCCTGAGTGTCCGACCCCATGAGACGGTGGTTTTCTCGGCCCCTGGAGGTCCGAGGTCGTTCCCGCTGCACAGATTCATGCGCCAGGGCCTCCAGAAGATAATTCACTTTGGTTTCGCGCTATCTCTAATAGCACCCGAGATATAACCAGATATATGTAGGATTTTTCCCTGACCCTGACAGTCCGGCCCCATGAGACGGTGATTTTCTCGGCCCCTTGTGGTGCGAGGTCGATCCCATTGCACAGATTCATGCGCCAGGGCCTCCTACAGACAATGCACTTTGATTTTTTGCGCTATCTCTAATAGCAGCCGCGACATCACCAGATATATATTGGATTTTTCAGTGACCCTGACAGTCCGGCCCCATGTGTCGATGGCTTTCTCGGTCCCTCGTGGTGTGAGGTCGATCCCGCTGCACAGATTCATTCGCCAGGCCCCCCTGCAGATAATTCACATTGATTTATTGCGCTATCTCTAATAGCACCCGAGATATCACCAGATATATACTGGATTTTTCCCTGACCCTGACAGTCCGGCCCCATGAGACGGTGGTTTTCTCGGCCCCTGGTGGTCCGAGGTCGTTCCCGCTGCACACACTCACGCGCCAGGGCCTCCAACAGACAATGCACTTTGGTTTACTGCGCTATCTGTAATAGCACCCGAGATATCACCGGATATATGCTGGATTTTTACATGACCTTGGGTGACGGATTCCGAATATCTGTATTTTTCTCGGCCCCTGGTTGTCCGAGGTCGTTCCGGCCTGACAGATTCATGCGCCAGGGCCCCCTGCAGATAATGCACTTTGGTTTAGTGCGCTATCTGTAAGAGCACCCGAGATATCACCAGATATATATTGAATTTTTCCCCGACCCTGAGAGTCCGGCCACATGTGTCGGTGGTTTTCTCGGCCCCTAGTGGTCCAAGGTCGTTCCGGCTGCACAGATTCATGCGCTAGAGCCTTATGCAGACAATGCACTTTGATTTATTGCGCTATCTCTAATAGCACCCGAGATATCACCATATATATATTGGATTTTTCCCTGACCCTGAGGGTCCGGTCCCATTAGTCGGTAGTTTTCTCAGCCCCCGGTGGTCCAAGGTCGTTCCTCCTGCACAGATTCATGCGCTAGAGCCTTATGCAGACAATGCACTTTGATTTATTGCGCTATCTCTAATAGCACCCGAGATATCACCGGATATATATTGGATTTTTCCTTGACCCTGACAGTCCGGCCTCATTTGACGATGGTTTTCTCGGTCCCTCGTTGTCCGAGGTCGATCCCGCTGCACAGATTCATGCGCCAGGGACCCATGCAGATAATTCACTTTGATTTATTGCGCTATCTCTAATAGCACCCGAGATATCACCAGATATATATTGGATTTTTCCCTGACCCTGAGTGTCCGGCCCCATGTGACGGTGATTTCCTCGGCCCCTGGTGGTACGAGGTCGATCCCGCTGCACAGATTCATGCGCCAGGGCCTACTACAGACAATGCACTTTGATTTATTGCGCTATCTGTAATAGCACCCGAGATATCACCAGATATATATTGGATTTTTCCCTGATCCTGAGTGTCCGACCCCATGAGACGGTGGTTTTCCGGGCCCTGGTCGTCCGAGGTCGTTCCCGCTGCACAGATTCATGCGCCAGGGCCTCCTGCGGACAATGCACTTTGGTTTATTGCGCTATCTGTAATAGCACCCGAGATATCACCATATATATATTGGATTTTTCCCTGACCCTGAGTGTCCGGCCCCATTAGACGGCAGTTTTCTCAGCCCCCGGTGGTCCAAGGTCGTTCCGGCTGCACAGATTCATGCGCTAGAGCCTTATGCAGACAATGCACTTTGATTTATTGCGCTATCTCTAATAGCACCCGAGATATCACCATATACATATTGGATTTTTCCCTGACCCTGAGTGTCCGGCCCCATTAGACGGTAGTTTTCTTAGCCCCCGGTGGTCCAAGGTCGTTCCGGCTGCACAGATTCATGCGCTAGAGCCTTATGCAGACAATGCACTTTGATTTATTGCGCTATCTCTAATAGCACCCGAGATATCACCATATATATATTGGATTTTTCCCTGACCCGTAGAGTCCGGCCACATGAGACGGTAGTTTTCTCGGCCCCTAGTGGTCCGAGGTCGTTCCCGCTGCACAGATTCATGCGCTAGGGCCTCCTGCAGACAATGCACTTTGATTTATTTCGCTATCTCTAATAGCAGCCGAGATATCACCAGATATATATTGGATTTTTCCTTGACCCTGACAGTCCGGCCTCATTTGACGATGGTTTTCTCGGTCCCTCGTTGTCCGAGGTCGATCCCGCTGCACAGATTCATGCGCCAGGGACCCATGCAGATAATTCACTTTGATCTATTGCGCTATCTCTCATAGCACCCGAGATATCACCAGATATATATTGGATTTTTCCCCGACCCTGAGGGTCCGGTCCCATTAGTCGGTAGTTTTCTCAGCCCCCGGTGGTCCAAGGTCGTTCCTCCTGCACAGATTCATGCGCTAGAGCCTTATGCAGACAATGCACTTTGATTTATTGCGCTATCTCTAATAGCACCCGAGATATCACCGGATATATATTGGATTTTTCCTTGACCCTGACAGTCCGGCCTCATTTGACGATGGTTTTCTCGGTCCCTCGTTGTCCGAGGTCGATCCCGCTGCACAGATTCATGCGCCAGGGACCCATGCAGATAATTCACTTTGATTTATTGCGCTATCTGTAATAGCACCCAAGATATCACCAGATATATATTGGATTTTTCCCAGACCCGTAGAGTCCGGCCCCATGAGACGGTAGTTTTCTCGGCCCCTAGTGGTCCGAGGTCGTTCCCGCTGCACAGATTCATGCGCTAGGGCCTCCTGCAGACAATGCACTTTGATTTATTTCGCTATCTCTAATAGCAGCCGAGATATCACCAGATATATATTGGATTTTTCCTTGACCCTGACAGTCCGGCCCCATGTGTCGATTGTTTTCTCGGTCCGTCCTGGTCCGAGGTCGATCCCGCTGCACAGATTCATGCGCCAGGGTCCCCTGCAGATAATTCACTTTGATTTATTGCGCTATCTGTAATAGCATCCGAGATATCACTAGATATATATTGGACTTTTCCCTGACGCTGAGTGTCCGGCCCCATGAGACTGTAGTTTTCTCGGCCCCTGGTGGTCCGAGGTCGTTCCCGCTGCACAGATTCATGCGCCAGGGCCTCCTACCAACAATGCAGTTTGATTTATTGCCCTATCTGCAATAGCACCCGAGATATCACCAGATATATATTGGATTTTTCCCTGCCCCTGACAGTCCGGCCCCATGTGTCGATGGTTTTCTCGGTCTCTCGTTGTCCGAGGTCGATCCCGCTGCACAGATTCATGCGCCAGGGACCCATGCAGATAATTCACTTTGATTTATTGCGCTATCTCTAATAGCACCCGAGATATCACTAGATATATGCTGGATATTTACATGACCTTGGGTGACGGATTCCGAATATCTGTAATTTTCTCGGCGCCTGGTGGTCCAAGGTCGATCCTGCTGCACAGATTCATTCGCCAGTGCCTCCTACAGACAATGCACTTTGATTTATTGCGCTATCTCTAATAGCACCCGATATATCACCAGATATATATTGGACTTTTCCCTGACCGTGACAGTCCGGCCCCATGTGTCGGTGGTTTTCTCGGCCCCTGGTAGTCCGAGGTCGTTCTCGCTGCACAGATTCATGTGCCAGGGCCCCCTGCAGATAATTCACGTTGGCTTAGTGCGCTAACTGTAAGAGCACCCGAGATATCCGCAGATATATATTGGATTTTTCCCTGACCCTGAGTGTCCGACCCCATGAGACGGTGGTTTTCTCGGCCCCTGGAGGTCCGAGGTCGTTCCCGCTGCACAGATTCATGCGCCAGGGCCTCCAGAAGATAATTCACTTTGGTTTCGCGCTATCTCTAATAGCACCCGAGATATAACCAGATATATGTAGGATTTTTCCCTGACCCTGACAGTCCGGCCCCATGAGACGGTGATTTTCTCGGCCCCTTGTGGTGCGAGGTCGATCCCATTGCACAGATTCATGCGCCAGGGCCTCCTACAGACAATGCACTTTGATTTTTTGCGCTATCTCTAATAGCAGCCGCGACATCACCAGATATATATTGGATTTTTCAGTGACCCTGACAGTCCGGCCCCATGTGTCGATGGCTTTCTCGGTCCCTCGTGGTGTGAGGTCGATCCCGCTGCACAGATTCATTCGCCAGGCCCCCCTGCAGATAATTCACATTGATTTATTGCGCTATCTCTAATAGCACCCGAGATATCACCAGATATATACTGGATTTTTCCCTGACCCTGACAGTCCGGCCCCATGAGACGGTGGTTTTCTCGGCCCCTGGTGGTCCGAGGTCGTTCCCGCTGCACACACTCACGCGCCAGGGCCTCCAACAGACAATGCACTTTGGTTTACTGCGCTATCTGTAATAGCACCCGAGATATCACCGGATATATGCTGGATTTTTACATGACCTTGGGTGACGGATTCCGAATATCTGTATTTTTCTCGGCCCCTGGTTGTCCGAGGTCGTTCCGGCCTGACAGATTCATGCGCCAGGGCCCCCTGCAGATAATGCACTTTGGTTTAGTGCGCTATCTGTAAGAGCACCCGAGATATCACCAGATATATATTGAATTTTTCCCCGACCCTGAGAGTCCGGCCACATGTGTCGGTGGTTTTCTCGGCCCCTAGTGGTCCAAGGTCGTTCCGGCTGCACAGATTCATGCGCTAGAGCCTTATGCAGACAATGCACTTTGATTTATTGCGCTATCTCTAATAGCACCCGAGATATCACCATATATATATTGGATTTTTCCCTGACCCTGAGGGTCCGGTCCCATTAGTCGGTAGTTTTCTCAGCCCCCGGTGGTCCAAGGTCGTTCCTCCTGCACAGATTCATGCGCTAGAGCCTTATGCAGACAATGCACTTTGATTTATTGCGCTATCTCTAATAGCACCCGAGATATCACCGGATATATATTGGATTTTTCCTTGACCCTGACAGTCCGGCCTCATTTGACGATGGTTTTCTCGGTCCCTCGTTGTCCGAGGTCGATCCCGCTGCACAGATTCATGCGCCAGGGACCCATGCAGATAATTCACTTTGATTTATTGCGCTATCTCTAATAGCACCCGAGATATCACCAGATATATATTGGATTTTTCCCTGACCCTGAGTGTCCGGCCCCATGTGACGGTGATTTCCTCGGCCCCTGGTGGTACGAGGTCGATCCCGCTGCACAGATTCATGCGCCAGGGCCTACTACAGACAATGCACTTTGATTTATTGCGCTATCTGTAATAGCACCCGAGATATCACCAGATATATATTGGATTTTTCCCTGATCCTGAGTGTCCGACCCCATGAGACGGTGGTTTTCCGGGCCCTGGTCGTCCGAGGTCGTTCCCGCTGCACAGATTCATGCGCCAGGGCCTCCTGCGGACAATGCACTTTGGTTTATTGCGCTATCTGTAATAGCACCCGAGATATCACCATATATATATTGGATTTTTCCCTGACCCTGAGTGTCCGGCCCCATTAGACGGCAGTTTTCTCAGCCCCCGGTGGTCCAAGGTCGTTCCGGCTGCACAGATTCATGCGCTAGAGCCTTATGCAGACAATGCACTTTGATTTATTGCGCTATCTCTAATAGCACCCGAGATATCACCATATATATATTGGATTTTTCCCTGACCCTGAGGGTCCGGTCCCATTAGACGGTAGTTTTCTCAGCCCCCGGTGGTCCAAGGTCGTTCCTGCTGCACAGATTCATGCGCTAGAGCCTTATGCAGACAATGCACTTTGATTTATTGCGCTATCTCTAATAGCACCCGAGATATCACCATATACATATTGGATTTTTCCCTGACCCTGAGTGTCCGGCCCCATTAGACGGTAGTTTTCTTAGCCCCCGGTGGTCCAAGGTCGTTCCGGCTGCACAGATTCATGCGCTAGAGCCTTATGCAGACAATGCACTTTGATTTATTGCGCTATCTCTAATAGCACCCGAGATATCACCATATATATATTGGATTTTTCCCTGACCCGTAGAGTCCGGCCACATGAGACGGTAGTTTTCTCGGCCCCTAGTGGTCCGAGGTCGTTCCCGCTGCACAGATTCATGCGCTAGGGCCTCCTGCAGACAATGCACTTTGATTTATTTCGCTATCTCTAATAGCAGCCGAGATATCACCAGATATATATTGGATTTTTCCTTGACCCTGACAGTCCGGCCTCATTTGACGATGGTTTTCTCGGTCCCTCGTTGTCCGAGGTCGATCCCGCTGCACAGATTCATGCGCCAGGGACCCATGCAGATAATTCACTTTGATCTATTGCGCTATCTCTCATAGCACCCGAGATATCACCAGATATATATTGGATTTTTCCCCGACCCTGAGTGTCCGGCCCCATGAGACGGTGGTTTTCTCGGCCCCTGGTGGTCCGAGGTCGTTCCCGCTGGCCAGATTCATGCGCCAGGGCCGGCTACAGACAATGCACTTTGATCTATTGCGCTATCTGTAATATCACCCGAGATATCACCAGATATATATTGGATTTTTCCCTGACCCTGAGTGTCCGGCCCCATGAGACGGTGGTTGTCTCGGCCCCTGGTGGTCCGAGGTCTTTCCCGCTGCACAGATTCATGCGCTAGGGCCTCCTGCAGACAATTCACTTTGGTTTATTGCGCTATCTCTAATAGCACCCGAGATATCGCCAGATATATATTAGATTTTCCCCTGACCCTGAGTGTCCGGTCCCATGAGACGGTGGTTTTCTCGGCTCCTGGTGGTCCGAGGTCGTTCCCGCTGGCCAGATTCGTGCGCCAGGCCTCCTACAGACAATGCAGTTTGGTTTATTGCGCTATCTCTAATAGCACCCGAGATATCACCAGATATATATTGGATTTTTCCCTGACCCTGAGTGTCCGGCCCCATGAGACGGTGGTTTTCTCGGCCCCTGGTGGCCCGAGGTCGTTCCCGATGCACAGATGCATGCGCCAGGGCCTCCTGCAGATAATTCACTTAGGTTTATTGCGCTATCTGTAATAGCACCCGAGATATCACCAGATATATATTGGATTTTTACATGACCTTGGGTGACGGATTCCGAATATCTGTAATTTTCTCGGCCCCTGGTGATCCGAGGTCGTTCCCGCTGCAAAGATTCATGCGCCAGGGCCTTCTGCAGATAATTCACTTTGGTTTATTGCGCTATCTCTAATAGCACCCCAGATATCACCAGATATATATTGGATTTTTCCCTGACCCTGAGTGTCCGGCCCCATGTGTCTGTGGTTTTCTCGGCCCCTGGTGGTCCCAGGTCGTTGCCGCTCCACAGATTCATGCGCCAGGGCCTCCCGCAGACAAAGCACTTTGATTTATCGCGCTATCTCTAATAGCAACCGACATATCACCAGATATATATTGGATTTTTCCCCGACCCTGAGTGTTCGGCCCCATGAGACGGTGGTTTTCTCGGCCCCTGGTGGTCCGAGGTCGTTCCCGCTGCACAGATTCATGCGCCAGGGCCTCCTACAGACAATGCACTTTGATTTATTGCGCTATCTGTAATAGCAACCGAAATATCACCAGATATTTATTTGATTTTTCCCTGACCCTGAGTGTCCGGCCCCATGAGACGGTGGTTTTCCGGGCCCTGGTCGTCCGAGGTCGTTCCCGCTGCACAGATTCATGCGCCAGGGCCTCCTACAGACAATGCACTTTGTTTTATTGCGCTATCTCTAATAGCACCCGAGATATCACCTTATGTATGCTGGATTTTTACATGACCTTTGGTGACGGATTCCGAATATCTGTAATTTTCTCAGCGCCTGGTGGTCCGAGGTCGATCCCGCTGCACATATTCATGCGCCAGGGCCCTCTGCAGATAATTCACTTTGGTTTATTGCGCTATCTCTAATAGCACCCGAGATATCACCAGATGTATATTGGATTTTCCCCTGACCCTCAGTGTCCGGCCCCATGAGACTGTGGTTTTCTCGGCCCCTGGTAGTCCGAGGTCGTTCCCGCTGCACAGCTTCATGCGCCAGGGCCTCCTGCAGATAATTCACTTTGGTTTATAGCGCTATCTCTAATAGCACCCGAGATATCACCAGATATATATTGGATTTTTCCCTGAACCTAAGTGTCCGGCCCCATGCGACGGTGGTTTTCTCGGCCCCTGGTGCTCCGAGGTCGTTCCCGCTGCACAGATTCATGCGACAGGGCCTCCTGCAGATAATTGACTTTGGTTTATTGCGCTATCTCTAATAGCACCCGAGATATGACCAGATATATATTGGATTTTTCCCTGACCCTGAGTGTCCGGCCCCATGCGACGGTGGTTTTCTCGGCCCCTGGTGGTCCGAGGTCGTTCCCGCTGCACAGATTCATGCGCCAGGGCTTCCTACAGACAATGCACTTTGATGTATTGGGCTATCTGTAATAGCACCGGAGATATCACCAGATATATATTGGATTTTCCCCTGACCCTGAGTGTCCGGCCCCATGAGACTGTGGTTTTCTCGGCCCCTGGTGGTCCGAGGTCGTTCCCGCTGCACAGATTTATGCGCCAGGGCCTCCTACAGACTATGCACTTTGATTTATTGGGCTATCTGTAATAGCACCCGAGATATGTCCAGATATATATTGGGTTTTTCCCTGACCCTGAGTGTCCGGCCCCATGAGACGGTGGTTTTCTCGGCCCCTGGTGGTCCGAGGTCGCTCCCGCTGCCCAGATTCATGCGCCAGGGCCTCCTTCAAATAATTCACTTTGGTTTATTGCGCTATCTCTAATAGCACCCGTGATATCACCAGATATATATTGGATTTTCCCCTGACCCTGAGTGTCCGGCTCCATTGGACTGTGGTTTTCTCGGCCCCTGGTTGTCCGAGGTCGTTCCCGCTGCACAGATTTATGCGCCAGAGCCTCCTACAGACTATGCACTTTGATTTATTGGGCTATCTGTAATAGCACCCGAGATATCACCAGATATATATTGGATTTTCCCCTGACCCTGAGTGTCCGGCCCCATGAGACTGTGGTTATTTCGGCCCCAGGTGGTCCGAGGTCGTTCCCGCTGCACAGATTCATGCGCCAGGGCCCTCTGCAGATAATTCACTTTGGTTTATTGCGCTATCTCTAATAGCACCCGAGATATCACCAGATATATATTGGATTTTCCCCTGACCCTCAGTGTCCGGCCCCATGAGACTGTGGTTTTCTCGGCCCCTGGTAGTCCGAGGTCGTTCCCGCTGCACAGCTTCATGCGCCAGGGCCTCCTGCAGATAATTCACTTTGGTTTATAGCGCTATCTCTAATAGCACCCGAGATATCACCAGATATATATTGGATTTTCCACTGACCGTGAGTGTCCGGCCCCATAAGACTGTGGTTTTCTCGGCCGCTGGTGGTCCGAGGTCGCTCCCGCTGAACAGACTCATGCGCCAGGGCCTCCTACAGACAATGAACTTTGATTTATTGCGCTATCTGTAATAGCACCCGAGATATCACCAGATATATATTGGATTTTTCCCTGAACCTAAGTGTCCGGCCCCATGCGACGGTGGTTTTCTCGGCCCCTGGTGCTCCGAGGTCGTTCCCGCTGCACAGATTCATGCGACAGGGCCTCCTGCAGATAATTGACTTTGGTTTATTGCGCTATCTCTAATAGCACCCGAGATATGACCAGATATATATTGGATTTTTCCCTGACCCTGAGTGTCCGGCCCCATGCGACGGTGGTTTTCTCGGCCCCTGGTGGTCCGAGGTCGTTCCCGCTGCACAGATTCATGCGCCAGGGCTTCCTACAGACAATGCACTTTGATGTATTGGGCTATCTGTAATAGCACCGGAGATATCACCAGATATACAATGGATTTTTCCCTGACCCTGAGTGTCCGGCCCCATGAGACTGTGGTTTTCTCGGCCCCTGGTGGTCCGAGGTCGTTCCTGCTGCACAGATTTATGCGCCAGGGCCTCCTACAGACTATGCACTTTGATTTATTGGGCTATCTGTAATAGCACCCGAGATATGTCCAGATATATATTGGGTTTTTCCCTGACCCTGAGTGTCCGGCCCCATGAGACGGTGGTTTTCTCGGCCCCTGGTGGTCCGAGGTCGCTCCCGCTGCCCAGATTCATGCGCCAGGGCCTCCTGCAGATAATTCACTTTGGTTTATAGCGCTATCGCTAATAGCACCCGAGATATCACCAGATATATATTGGATTTTCCACTGACCCTGAGTGTCCGACCCCATAAGACTGTGGTTTTCTCGGCCCCTGGTGGTCCGAGGTCGCTCCCGCTGCCCAGATTCATGCGCCAGTGCCTCCTACAGACAATGTACTTTGATTTATTGCGCTATCTGTAATAGCAACCGAGATATGACCAGATATACAATGGATTTTTCCCTGACCCTGACAGTCTGACCCCGTGAGACGGTGGTTTTCTCGGCCCCTGGTGGTCCGAGGTCGTTCCCGCTGCACAGATTTATGCGCCAGGGCCTCCTACAGACTATGCACTTTGATTTATTGGGCTATCTGAAATAGCACCCGAGATATGACCAGATATATATTGGGTTTTTCCCTGACCCTGAGTGTCCGGCCCCATGAGACGGTGGTTTTCTCGGCCCCTGGTGGTCCGAGGTCGTTCCCGCTGCACAGATTCATGCGCCAGGGCCTCCTGCAGATAATTCACTTTGGTTTATAGCGCTATCGCTAATAGCACCCGAGATATCACCAGATATATATTGGATTTTCCACTGACCCTGAGTGTCCGACCACATAAGACTGTGGTTTTCTCGGCCCCTGGTGGTCCGAGGTCGTTCCCGCTGAACAGACTCATGCGCCAGGGCCTCCGACAGACAATGCACTTTGATTTTTTGCGCTATCTGTAATAGCACCCGAGATATCACCAGATATATATTGGATTTTTCCCTGACCCTGACAGTCCGGCCCCATGAGACGGTAGTTTTCTCGGCCCCTGGTGGTCTGAGATCGTTCCCGCTGCACAGATTCATGCGCCAGGGCCTCCTGCAGATAATTCACTTTGGTTTATTGCGCTATCACTAATAGCACCCGAGATATCACCAGATATGTATTGGATTTTTCCCTGAACCTGAGTGTCCGGCCCCATGAGACTGTAGTTTTCTCGGCCCCTGGTGGTCCGAGGTCGTTCTCGCTGCACAGATTCATCCGCCAGGGCCTCCTACAGACAATGCACTTTGATTTATTGCGCTATCTGTAATAGCACCCAAGATATCACCAGATATATATTGGATTTTTCCCAGACCCGTAGAGTCCGGCCCCATGAGACGGTAGTTTTCTCGGCCCCTAGTGGTCCGAGGTCGTTCCCGCTGCACAGATTCATGCGCTAGGGCCTCCTGCAGACAATGCACTTTGATTTATTTCGCTATCTCTAATAGCAGCCGAGATATCACCAGATATATATTGGATTTTTCCTTGACCCTGACAGTCCGGCCCCATGTGTCGATTGTTTTCTCGGTCCGTCCTGGTCCGAGGTCGATCCCGCTGCACAGATTCATGCGCCAGGGTCCCCTGCAGATAATTCACTTTGATTTATTGCGCTATCTGTAATAGCATCCGAGATATCACTAGATATATATTGGACTTTTCCCTGACGCTGAGTGTCCGGCCCCATGAGACTGTAGTTTTCTCGGCCCCTGGTGGTCCGAGGTCGTTCCCGCTGCACAGATTCATGCGCCAGGGCCTCCTACCAACAATGCACTTTGATTTATTGCCCTATCTGCAATAGCACCCGAGATATCACCAGATATATATTGGATTTTTCCCTGCCCCTGACAGTCCGGCCCCATGTGTCGATGGTTTTCTCGGTCTCTCGTTGTCCGAGGTCGATCCCGCTGCACAGATTCATGCGCCAGGGACCCATGCAGATAATTCACTTTGATTTATTGCGCTATCTCTAATAGCACCCGAGATATCACTAGATATATGCTGGATATTTACATGACCTTGGGTGACGGATTCCGAATATCTGTAATTTTCTCGGCGCCTGGTGGTCCAAGGTCGATCCTGCTGCACAGATTCATTCGCCAGTGCCTCCTACAGACAATGCACTTTGATTTATTGCGCTATCTCTAATAGCACCCGATATATCACCAGATATATATTGGACTTTTCCCTGACCGTGACAGTCCGGCCCCATGTGTCGGTGGTTTTCTCGGCCCCTGGTAGTCCGAGGTCGTTCTCGCTGCACAGATTCATGTGCCAGGGCCCCCTGCAGATAATTCACGTTGGCTTAGTGCGCTAACTGTAAGAGCACCCGAGATATCCGCAGATATATATTGGATTTTTCCCTGACCCTGAGTGTCCGACCCCATGAGACGGTGGTTTTCTCGGCCCCTGGAGGTCCGAGGTCGTTCCCGCTGCACAGATTCATGCGCCAGGGCCTCCAGAAGATAATTCACTTTGGTTTCGCGCTATCTCTAATAGCACCCGAGATATAACCAGATATATGTAGGATTTTTCCCTGACCCTGACAGTCCGGCCCCATGAGACGGTGATTTTCTCGGCCCCTTGTGGTGCGAGGTCGATCCCATTGCACAGATTCATGCGCCAGGGCCTCCTACAGACAATGCACTTTGATTTTTTGCGCTATCTCTAATAGCAGCCGCGACATCACCAGATATATATTGGATTTTTCAGTGACCCTGACAGTCCGGCCCCATGTGTCGATGGCTTTCTCGGTCCCTCGTGGTGTGAGGTCGATCCCGCTGCACAGATTCATTCGCCAGGCCCCCCTGCAGATAATTCACATTGATTTATTGCGCTATCTCTAATAGCACCCGAGATATCACCAGATATATACTGGATTTTTCCCTGACCCTGACAGTCCGGCCCCATGAGACGGTGGTTTTCTCGGCCCCTGGTGGTCCGAGGTCGTTCCCGCTGCACACACTCACGCGCCAGGGCCTCCAACAGACAATGCACTTTGGTTTACTGCGCTATCTGTAATAGCACCCGAGATATCACCGGATATATGCTGGATTTTTACATGACCTTGGGTGACGGATTCCGAATATCTGTATTTTTCTCGGCCCCTGGTTGTCCGAGGTCGTTCCGGCCTGACAGATTCATGCGCCAGGGCCCCCTGCAGATAATGCACTTTGGTTTAGTGCGCTATCTGTAAGAGCACCCGAGATATCACCAGATATATATTGAATTTTTCCCCGACCCTGAGAGTCCGGCCACATGTGTCGGTGGTTTTCTCGGCCCCTAGTGGTCCAAGGTCGTTCCGGCTGCACAGATTCATGCGCTAGAGCCTTATGCAGACAATGCACTTTGATTTATTGCGCTATCTCTAATAGCACCCGAGATATCACCATATATATATTGGATTTTTCCCTGACCCTGAGGGTCCGGTCCCATTAGTCGGTAGTTTTCTCAGCCCCCGGTGGTCCAAGGTCGTTCCTCCTGCACAGATTCATGCGCTAGAGCCTTATGCAGACAATGCACTTTGATTTATTGCGCTATCTCTAATAGCACCCGAGATATCACCGGATATATATTGGATTTTTCCTTGACCCTGACAGTCCGGCCTCATTTGACGATGGTTTTCTCGGTCCCTCGTTGTCCGAGGTCGATCCCGCTGCACAGATTCATGCGCCAGGGACCCATGCAGATAATTCACTTTGATTTATTGCGCTATCTCTAATAGCACCCGAGATATCACCAGATATATATTGGATTTTTCCCTGACCCTGAGTGTCCGGCCCCATGTGACGGTGATTTCCTCGGCCCCTGGTGGTACGAGGTCGATCCCGCTGCACAGATTCATGCGCCAGGGCCTACTACAGACAATGCACTTTGATTTATTGCGCTATCTGTAATAGCACCCGAGATATCACCAGATATATATTGGATTTTTCCCTGATCCTGAGTGTCCGACCCCATGAGACGGTGGTTTTCCGGGCCCTGGTCGTCCGAGGTCGTTCCCGCTGCACAGATTCATGCGCCAGGGCCTCCTGCGGACAATGCACTTTGGTTTATTGCGCTATCTGTAATAGCACCCGAGATATCACCATATATATATTGGATTTTTCCCTGACCCTGAGTGTCCGGCCCCATTAGACGGCAGTTTTCTCAGCCCCCGGTGGTCCAAGGTCGTTCCGGCTGCACAGATTCATGCGCTAGAGCCTTATGCAGACAATGCACTTTGATTTATTGCGCTATCTCTAATAGCACCCGAGATATCACCATATATATATTGGATTTTTCCCTGACCCTGAGGGTCCGGTCCCATTAGACGGTAGTTTTCTCAGCCCCCGGTGGTCCAAGGTCGTTCCTGCTGCACAGATTCATGCGCTAGAGCCTTATGCAGACAATGCACTTTGATTTATTGCGCTATCTCTAATAGCACCCGAGATATCACCATATACATATTGGATTTTTCCCTGACCCTGAGTGTCCGGCCCCATTAGACGGTAGTTTTCTCAGCCCCCGGTGGTCCAAGGTCGTTCCGGCTGCACAGATTCATGCGCTAGAGCCTTATGCAGACAATGCACTTTGATTTATTGCGCTATCTCTAATAGCACCCGAGATATCACCATATATATATTGGATTTTTCCCTGACCCGTAGAGTCCGGCCACATGAGACGGTAGTTTTCTCGGCCCCTAGTGGTCCGAGGTCGTTCCCGCTGCACAGATTCATGCGCTAGGGCCTCCTGCAGACAATGCACTTTGATTTATTTCGCTATCTCTAATAGCAGCCGAGATATCACCAGATATATATTGGATTTTTCCTTGACCCTGACAGTCCGGCCTCATTTGACGATGGTTTTCTCGGTCCCTCGTTGTCCGAGGTCGATCCCGCTGCACAGATTCATGCGCCAGGGACCCATGCAGATAATTCACTTTAATCTATTGCGCTATCTCTCATAGCACCCGAGATATCACCATATATATATTGGATTTTTCCCCGACCCTGAGTGTCCGGCCCCATGAGACGGTGGTTTTCTCGGCCCCTGGTGGTCCGAGGTCGTTCCCGCTGGCCAGATTCATGCGCCAGGGCCGGCTACAGACAATGCACTTTGATCTATTGCGCTATCTGTAATATCACCCGAGATATCACCAGATATATATTGAATTTTTCCCCGACCCTGAGAGTCCGGCCACATGTGTCGGTGGTTTTCTCGGCCCCTAGTGGTCCAAGGTCGTTCCGGCTGCACAGATTCATGCGCTAGAGCCTTATGCAGACAATGCACTTTGATTTATTGCGCTATCTCTAATAGCACCCGAGATATCACCATATACATATTGGATTTTTCCCTGACCCTGAGTGTCCGGCCCCATTAGACGGTAGTTTTCTCGGCGCCTGGTGGTCCGAGGTCGTTCCGGCTGCACAGATTCATGCGCTACTGCCCCTTGCAGATAATTCACTTTGGTTTATTGCGCTATCTGTGATAGCACCCGAGATATTACCAGATATATATTGGATTTTTCCCTGACCCTGAGTTCCCGGCCCCATGTTTCGTTGGTCTTCTCGACCCTTGGCGGTCCGAGGTCGATCAAACTGCACAGATTCATGCGCCAGGGCCCCTTGCAGATAATTCACTTTGATTTACTGCGCTATCTCTAATAGCACCCGAGATATCACCAGATATATATTGGATTTTTACCTGACCCTGACAGTCCGGCCCAATGAGACGGTGATTTTCTCGGCCCCTGGTGGTCCGTGGTCGTTCCCGCTGCACAGATTCATGCGCCAGGGACCCATGCAGATAATTCACTTTATTTATTGCGCTATCTCTAATAGCACCCGAGATATCACCAGATATATATTGGATTTTTCCCTGACCCTGAGTGTCCGCCCCCATGTGACGGTGATTTCCTCGGCTCCTGGTGGTCCGAGGTCGATCCCGCTGCACAGACTCATGCGCCAGGGCCTACTACAGACAATGCACTTTGATTTATTGCGCTATCTGTAATAGCATCCGAGATATCACCAGATATATATTGGATTTTTCCCTGATCCTGAGTGTCCGACCCCATGAGACGGTGGTTTTCCGAGCCCTGGTCGTCCGAGGTCGTTCCCGCTGCACAGATTCATGCGCCAGGGCCTCCTGCGGACAATGCACTTTGGTTTATTGCGCTATCTCTAATAGCACCCGAGATATCACCAGATATGTATTGGATTTTTCCCTGACCCTGAGTGTCCGACCCCATGAGACGGTGGTTTTCTCGGCCCCTGGTGGTCCGAGGTCGATCCCGCTGCACAGATTCATGCGCCAGGGCCTCCTACAGACAATGCACTTTGATTTATTGCGCTATCTCTAATTGCAACCGAGATATCACCAGATATATATTGGATTTTTCCTTGACCCTGACAGTCCGGCCCCATGTGTCGGTGGTTTTCTCGGACCCTGGTGGTCCGACGTCGATCCCGCTGCACAGATGCATGCGCCAAGGCTTCCTGCAGACAATTCACTTTGGTTTATTGCGCTATCTGTAATAGCACCCGAGATATCACCAGATATATGCTGGATTTTTACATGACCTTGGGTGACGGATACCGAATATCTGTAATTTTCTCGGCCCCTGGTGGTCCGAGGTAGTTCCTGCTGCACAGTTTCATTCGCCAGTGCCTCCTACAGACAATGCACTTTGATTTATTGCGCTATCTGCAATAGCACCCGAGATATCACCAGATATATATTGGATTTTTCCCTAACCCTGAGTGTCCGAACCCATGAGACGGTGGTTTTCTCGGCCCCTGGTGGTCCGAGGTCGTTCCCGCTGCACAGATTCATGCGCCAGGGCCTCCCACATACAATGCACTTTGGTTTATTGCGCTATCTCTAATAGCACCCGAGATATCACCAGATATATATTGGATTTTTCCCTGACCCTGAGTGTCCGGCCCCATTAGACGGCAGTTTTCTCAGCCCCCGGTGGTCCAAGGTCGTTCCTGCTGCACAGATTCATGCGCTAGAGCCTTATGCAGACAATGCACTTTGATTTATTGCGCTATCTCTAATAGCACCCGAGATATCACCATATACATATTGGATTTTTCCCTGACCCTGAGTGTCCGGCCCCATTAGACGGTAGTTTTCTCGGCGCCTGGTGGTCCGAGGTCGTTCCGGCTGCACAGATTCATGCGCTACTGCCCCTTGCAGATAATTCACTTTGGTTTATTGCGCTATCTGTGATAGCACCCGAGATATTACCAGATATATATTGGATTTTTCCCTGACCCTGAGTTCCCGGCCCCATGTTTCGTTGGTCTTCTCGACCCTTGGCGGTCCGAGGTCGATCAAACTGCACAGATTCATGCGCCAGGGCCCCTTGCAGATAATTCACTTTAATTTACTGCGCTATCTCTAATAGCACCCGAGATATCACCAGATATATATTGGATTTTTACCTGACCCTGACAGTCCGGCCCAATGAGACGGTGATTTTCTCGGCCCCTGGTGGTCCGTGGTCGTTCCCGCTGCACAGATTCATGCGCCAGGGCCCCCTGCAGATAATTCACTTTGATCTATTGCGCTATCTCTCATAGCACCCGAGATATCACCGGATATATATTGGATTTTTCCTTGACCTTGACAGTCCGGCCTCATTTGACGATGGTTTTCTCGGTCCCTCGTTGTCCGAGGTCGATCCCGCTGCACAGATTCATGCGCCAGGGACCCATGCAGATAATTCACTTTATTTATTGCGCTGTCTCTAATAGCACCCGAGATATCACCAGATATATATTGGATTTTTCCCTGACCCTGAGTGTCCGCCCCCATGTGACGGTGATTTCCTCGGCTCCTGGTGGTCCGAGGTCGTTCCCGCTGCACAGATTCATGCGACAGGGCTTCCTGCAGACAATTCACTTTGGTTTATTGCGCTATCTGTAATAGCACCCGAGATATCACCAGATATATGCTGGATTTTTACATGACCTTGGGTGACGGATACCGAATATCTGTAATTTTCTCGGCCCCTGGTGGTCCGAGGTAGTTCCTGCTGCACAGTTTCATTCGCCAGTGCCTCCTACAGACAATGCACTTTGATTCATTGCGCTATCTGTAATAGCACCCGAGATATCACCGGATATATATTGGATTTTTCCTTGACCCTGACAGTCCGGCCCCATTTGTCGATGGTTTTCTCGGTCCCTCGTTGTCCGAGGTCGATCCCGCTGCACAGATTCATGCGCCAGGGCCCCTTGCAGATAATTCACTTTGATTTATTGCGCTATCTCTAATAGCACCCGAGATATCACTATATATATATTGGATTTTTCCCTGACCCTGAGTGTCCGGCCCCATTAGACGGCAGTTTTCTCAGCCCCCGGTGGTCCAAGGTCGTTCCGGCTGCACAGATTCATGCGCTAGAGCCTTATGCAGACAATGCACTTTGATTTATTGCGCTATCTCTAATAGCACCCGAGATATCACCATATATATATTGGATTTTTCCCTGACCCTGAGGGTCCGGCCCCATTAGACGGTAGTTTTCTCAGCCCCCGGTGGTCCAAGGTCGTTCCTGCTGCACAGATTCATGCGCTAGAGCCTTATGCAGACAATGCACTTTGATTTATTGCGCTATCTCTAATAGCACCCGAGATATCACCATATACATATTGGATTTTTCCCTGACCCTGAGTGTCCGGCCCCATTAGACGGTAGTTTTCTCGGCGCCTGGTGGTCCGAGGTCGTTCCGGCTGCACAGATTCATGCGCTACTGCCCCTTGCAGATAATTCACTTTGGTTTATTGCGCTATCTGTGATAGCACCCGAGATATTACCAGATATATATTGGATTTTTCCCTGACCCTGAGTTCCCGGCCCCATGTTTCGTTGGTCTTCTCGACCCTTGGCGGTCCGAGGTCGATCAAACTGCACAGATTCATGCGCCAGGGCCCCTTGCAGATAATTCACTTTGATTTACTGCGCTATCTCTAATAGCACCCGAGATATCACCAGATATATATTGGATTTTTACCTGACCCTGACAGTCCGGCCCAATGAGACGGTGATTTTCTCGGCCCCTGGTGGTCCGTGGTCGTTCCCGCTGCACAGATTCATGCGCCAGGGACCCATGCAGATAATTCACTTTATTTATTGCGCTATCTCTAATAGCACCCGAGATATCACCAGATATATATTGGATTTTTCCCTGACCCTGAGTGTCCGCCCCCATGTGACGGTGATTTCCTCGGCTCCTGGTGGTCCGAGGTCGATCCCGCTGCACAGACTCATGCGCCAGGGCCTACTACAGGCAATGCACTTTGATTTATTGCGCTATCTGTAATAGCATCCGAGATATCACCAGATATATATTGGATTTTTCCCTGATCCTGAGTGTCCGACCCCATGAGACGGTGGTTTTCCGAGCCCTGGTCGTCCGAGGTCGTTCCCGCTGCACAGATTCATGCGCCAGGGCCTCCTGCGGACAATGCACTTTGGTTTATGGCGCTATCTCTAATAGCACCCGAGATATCACCAGATATATATTGGATTTTTCCCTGACCCTGAGTGTCCGACCCCATGAGACGGTGGTTTTCTCGGCCCCTGGTGGTCCGAGGTCGATCCCGCTGCACAGATTCATGCGTGAGTGCCTCCTACAGACAATGCACTTAGATTTATTGCGCTATATGTAATAGCATCCGAGATATCACCAGATATATATTGGATTTTTCCTTGACCCTGACAGTCCGGCCCCATGTGTCGGTGGTTTTCTCGGACCCTGGTGGTCCGACGTCGATCCCGCTGCACAGATGCATGCGCCAAGGCTTCCTGCAGACAATTCACTTTGGTTTATGGCGCTATCTGTAATAGCACCCGAGATATCAACAGATATATGCTGGATTTTTACATGACCTTGGGTGACGGATACCGAATATCTGTAATTTTCTCGGCCCCTGGTGGTCCGAGGTAGTTCCTGCTGCACAGTTTCATTCGCCAGTGCCTCCTACAGACAATGCACTTTGATTTATTGCGCTATCTGTAATAGCACCCGAGATATCACCAGATATATATTGGATTTTTCCCTAACCCTGAGTGTCCGACCCCATGAGACGGTGGTTTTCTCGGCCCCTGGTGGTCCGAGGTCGTTGCCGCTGCACAGATGCATGCGCCAGGGCCTCCGGCAGATAATTCACTTTGATCTATTGCGCTATCTCTCATAGCACCCGAGATATCACCGGATATATATTGGATTTTTCCTTGACCTTGACAGTCCGGCCTCATTTGACGATGGTTTTCTCGGTCCCTCGTTGTCCGAGGTCGATCCCGCTGCACAGATTCATGCGCCAGGGACCCATGCAGATAATTCACTTTATTTATTGCGCTATCTCTAATAGCACCCGAGATATCACCAGATATATATTGGATTTTTCCCTGACCCTGAGTGTCCGCCCCCATGTGACGGTGATTTCCTCGGCTCCTGGTGGTCCGAGGTCGTTCCCGCTGCACAGATTCATGCGACTGGGCTTCCTGCAGACAATTCACTTTGGTTTATTGCGCTATCTGTAATAGCACCCGAGATATCACCAGATATATGCTGGATTTTTACATGACCTTGGGTGACGGATACCGAATATCTGTAATTTTCTCGGCCCCTGGTGGTCCGAGGTAGTTCCTGCTGCACAGTTTCATTCGCCAGTGCCTCCTACAGACAATGCACTTTGATTCATTGCGCTATCTGTAATAGCACCCGAGATATCACCGGATATATATTGGATTTTTCCTTGACCCTGACAGTCCGGCCCCATTTGTCGATGGTTTTCTCGGTCCCTCGTTGTCCGAGGTCGATCCCGCTGCACAGATTCATGCGCCAGGGCCCCTTGCAGATAATTCACTTTGATTTATTGCGCTATCTCTAATAGCACCCGAGATATCACTATATATATATTGGATTTTTCCCTGACCCTGAGTGTCCGGCCCCATTAGACGGCAGTTTTCTCAGCCCCCGGTGGTCCAAGGTCGTTCCGGCTGCACAGATTCATGCGCTAGAGCCTTATGCAGACAATGCACTTTGATTTATTGCTCTATCTCTAATAGCACCCGAGATATCACCATATATATATTGGATTTTTCCCTGACCCTGAGGGTCCGGCCCCATTAGACGGTAGTTTTCTCAGCCCCCGGTGGTCCAAGGTCGTTCCTGCTGCACAGATTCATGCGCTAGAGCCTTATGCAGACAATGCACTTTGATTTATTGCGCTATCTCTAATAGCACCCGAGATATCACCATATACATATTGGATTTTTCCCTGACCCTGAGTGTCCGGCCCCATTAGACGGTAGTTTTCTCGGCGCCTGGTGGTCCGAGGTCGTTCCGGCTGCACAGATTCATGCGCTACTGCCCCTTGCAGATAATTCACTTTGGTTTATTGCGCTATCTGTGATAGCACCCGAGATATTACCAGATATATATTGGATTTTTCCCTGACCCTGAGTTCCCGGCCCCATGTTTCGTTGGTCTTCTCGACCCTTGGCGGTCCGAGGTCGATCAAACTGCACAGATTCATGCGCCAGGGCCCCTTGCAGATAATTCACTTTGATTTACTGCGCTATCTCTAATAGCACCCGAGATATCACCAGATATATATTGGATTTTTACCTGACCCTGACAGTCCGGCCCAATGAGACGGTGATTTTCTCGGCCCCTGGTGGTCCGTGGTCGTTCCCGCTGCACAGATTCATGCGCCAGGGACCCATGCAGATAATTCACTTTATTTATTGCGCTATCTCTAATAGCACCCGAGATATCACCAGATATATATTGGATTTTTCCCTGACCCTGAGTGTCCGCCCCCATGTGACGGTGATTTCCTCGGCTCCTGGTGGTCCGAGGTCGATCCCGCTGCACAGACTCATGCGCCAGGGCCTACTACAGACAATGCACTTTGATTTATTGCGCTATATGTAATAGCATCCGAGATATCACCAGATATATATTGGATTTTTCCTTGACCCTGACAGTCCGGCCCCATGTGTCGGTGGTTTTCTCGGACCCTGGTGGTCCGACGTCGATCCCGCTGCACAGATGCATGCGCCAAGGCTTCCTGCAGACAATTCACTTTGGTTTATTGCGCTATCTGTAATAGCACCCGAGATATCAACAGATATATGCTGGATTTTTACATGACCTTGGGTGACGGATACCGAATATCTGTAATTTTCTCGGCCCCTGGTGGTCCGAGGTAGTTCCTGCTGCACAGTTTCATTCGCCAGTGCCTCCTACAGACAATGCACTTTGATTTATTGCGCTATCTGTAATAGCACCCGAGATATCACCAGATATATATTGGATTTTTCCCTAACCCTGAGTGTCCGACCCCATGAGACGGTGGTTTTCTCGGCCCCTGGTGGTCCGAGGTCGTTGCCGCTGCACAGATGCATGCGCCAGGGCCTCCGGCAGATAATTCACTTTTGTTTATTATGCTATCTCTAATAGCACCCGAGATATCACCAGATATATATTGGATTTTTCCCCGACCCTGAGTGTCCGGCCCCATGAGACGGTGGTTTTCTCGGCCCCTGGTGGTCCGAGGTCGTTCCCGCTGGCCAGATTCATGCGCCAGGGCCGGCTACAGACAATGCACTTTGATCTATTGCGCTATCTGTAATATCACCCGAGATATCACCAGATATACATTGGATTTTTCCCTGACACTGAGTGTCCGGCCCCATGAGACGGTGGTTGTCTCGGCCCCTGGTGGTCCGAGGTCTTTCCCGCTGCACAGATTCATGCGCTAGGGCCTCCTGCAGACAATTCACTTTGGTTTATTGCGCTATCTCTAACAGCACCCGAGATATCACCAGATATATATTGGATTTTCCCCTGACCCTGAGTGTCCGGTCCCATGAGACGGTGGTTTTCTCGGCTCCTGGTGGTCCGAGGTCGTTCCCGCTGCACAGATTCATGCGCCAGGGCCCCCTGCAGATAATTCACTTTGATCTATTGCGCTATCTCTCATAGCACCCGAGATATCACCGGATATATATTGGATTTTTCCTTGACCCTGACAGTCCGGCCTCATTTGACGATGGTTTTCTCGGTCCCTCGTTGTCCGAGGTCGATCCCGCTGCACAGATTCATGCGCCAGGGACCCATGCAGATAATTCACTTTATTTATTGCGCTATCTCTAATAGCACCCGAGATATCACCAGATATATATTGGATTTTTCCCTGACCCTGAGTGTCCGCCCCCATGTGACGGTGATTTCCTCGGCTCCTGGTGGTCCGAGGTCGTTCCCGCTGCACAGATTCATGCGACAGGGCTTCCTGCAGACAATTCACTTTGGTTTATTGCGCTATCTGTAATAGCACCCGAGATATCACCAGATATATGCTGGATTTTTACATGACCTTGGGTGACGGATACCGAATATCTGTAATTTTCTCGGCCCCTGGTGGTCCGAGGTAGTTCCTGCTGCACAGTTTCATTCGCCAGTGCCTCCTACAGACAATGCACTTTGATTCATTGCGCTATCTGTAATAGCACCCGAGATATCACCGGATATATATTGGATTTTTCCTTGACCCTGACAGTCCGGCCCCATTTGTCGATGGTTTTCTCGGTCCCTCGTTGTCCGAGGTCGATCCCGCTGCACAGATTCATGCGCCAGGGCCCCTTGCAGATAATTCACTTTGATTTATTGCGCTATCTCTAATAGCACCCGAGATATCACTATATATATATTGGATTTTTCCCTGACCCTGAGTGTCCGGCCCCATTAGACGGCAGTTTTCTCAGCCCCCGGTGGTCCAAGGTCGTTCCGGCTGCACAGATTCATGCGCTAGAGCCTTATGCAGACAATGCACTTTGATTTATTGCGCTATCTCTAATAGCACCCGAGATATCACCATATATATATTGGATTTTTCCCTGACCCTGAGGGTCCGGCCCCATTAGACGGTAGTTTTCTCAGCCCCCGGTGGTCCAAGGTCGTTCCTGCTGCACAGATTCATGCGCTAGAGCCTTATGCAGACAATGCACTTTGATTTATTGCGCTATCTCTAATAGCACCCGAGATATCACCATATACATATTGGATTTTTCCCTGACCCTGAGTGTCCGGCCCCATTAGACGGTAGTTTTCTCGGCGCCTGGTGGTCCGAGGTCGTTCCGGCTGCACAGATTCATGCGCTACTGCCCCTTGCAGATAATTCACTTTGGTTTATTGCGCTATCTGTGATAGCACCCGAGATATTACCAGATATATATTGGATTTTTCCCTGACCCTGAGTTCCCGGCCCCATGTTTCGTTGGTCTTCTCGACCCTTGGCGGTCCGAGGTCGATCAAACTGCACAGATTCATGCGCCAGGGCCCCTTGCAGATAATTCACTTTGATTTACTGCGCTATCTCTAATAGCACCCGAGATATCACCAGATATATATTGGATTTTTACCTGACCCTGACTGTCCGGCCCAATGAGACGGTGATTTTCTCGGCCCCTGGTGGTCCGTGGTCGTTCCCGCTGCACAGATTCATGCGCCAGGGCCCCCTGCAGATAATTCACTTTGATCTATTGCGCTATCTCTCATAGCACCCGTGATATCACCGGATATATATTGGATTTTTCCTTGACCCTGACAGTCCGGCCCCATGAGTCGGTGATTTTCTCGGCCCCTGGTGGTCCGAGGTCGATCCCGCTGCACAGATTCATGCGCCAGGGACCCATGCAGATAATTCACTTTATTTATTGCGCTATCTCTAATAGCACCCGATATATCACCAGATATATATTGGATTTTTCCCTGACCCTGAGTGTCCGACCCCATGAGACGGTGGTTTTCTCGGCCCCTGGTGGTCCGAGGTCGATCCCGCTGCACAGATTCATGCGTGAGTGCCTCCTACAGACAATGCACTTAGATTTATTGCGCTATATGTAATAGCATCCGAGATATCACCAGATATATATTGGATTTTTCCTTGACCCTGACAGTCCGGCCCCATGTGTCGGTGGTTTTCTCGGACCCTGGTGGTCCGACGTCGATCCCGCTGCACAGATGCATGCGCCAAGGCTTCCTGCAGACAATTCACTTTGGTTTATTGCGCTATCTGTAATAGCACCCGAGATATCAACAGATATATGCTGGATTTTTACATGACCTTGGGTGACGGATACCGAATATCTGTAATTTTCTCGGCCCCTGGTGGTCCGAGGTAGTTCCTGCTGCACAGTTTCATTCGCCAGTGCCTCCTACAGACAATGCACTTTGATTTATTGCGCTATCTGTAATAGCACCCGAGATATCACCAGATATATATTGGATTTTTCCCTAACCCTGAGTGTCCGACCCCATGAGACGGTGGTTTTCTCGGCCCCTGGTGGTCCGAGGTCGTTGCCGCTGCACAGATGCATGCGCCAGGGCCTCCGGCAGATAATTCACTTTTGTTTATTATGCTATCTCTAATAGCACCCGAGATATCACCAGATATATATTGGATTTTTCCCCGACCCTGAGTGTCCGGCCCCATGAGACGGTGGTTTTCTCGGCCCCTGGTGGTCCGAGGTCGTTCCCGCTGGCCAGATTCATGCGCCAGGGCCGGCTACAGACAATGCACTTTGATCTATTGCGCTATCTGTAATATCACCCGAGATATCACCAGATATACATTGGATTTTTCCCTGACCCTGAGTGTCCGGCCCCATGAGACGGTGGTTGTCTCGGCCCCTGGTGGTCCGAGGTCTTTCCCGCTGCACAGATTCATGCGCTAGGGCCTCCTGCAGACAATTCACTTTGGTTTATTGCGCTATCTCTAACAGCACCCGAGATATCACCAGATATATATTGGATTTTCCCCTGACCCTGAGTGTCCGGCCCCATGAGACGGTGGTTTTCTCGGGCCCTGGTGGTCCGTGGTCGTTCCCGCTGCACAGATTCATGCGCCAGGGCCTCCTGCAGATCATTCACTTTGGTTTATTGCGCTATCTCTAATAGCACCCGAGATATCACCAGAGATATATTGGATTTTCCCCTGACCCTGAGTGTCCGGCAACATGAGACTGTGGTTTACTCGGCCCCTGGTGGTCCGAGGTCGTTCCCGCTGCACAGATTCATGCGCCAGGGCCTCCCACATACAATGCACTTTGGTTTATTGCGCTATCTCTAATAGCACCCGAGATATCACCAGATATATATTGGATTTTCCCCTGACCCTGAGTGTCCGGCCCCATGAGACGGTGGTTTTCTCGGCCTCTGGTGGTCCGAGGTCGTTCCCGCTGCCCAGATTCATGCGCCAGGCCTCCTACAGACAATGCACTTTGGTTCATTGCGCTATCTCTAATAGCACCCGAGATATCACCAGATATATATTGGATTTTTCCCTGACCCTGAGTGTCCGGCCCCATGAGACGGTGGTTTTCTCGGCACCTGGTGGTCAGAGGTCGTTCCCGCTGCACAGATTCATGCGCCAGGGCCTCCTGCAGATAATTCACTTTGGTTTATTGCGCTATCTCTAATAGTACCCGAGATATCACCAGATATATATTGGATTTTTCCCTGACCCTGAGTGTCCGGCCACATGTGTCGGTGGATGTCTCGGCCCCTGGTGGTCCGAGGTCGTTGTCGCTGCACAGATTCATGCGCCAGGGCCTCCTACAGACAATGCACTTTGGTTTATTGAGCTATCTGTAATAGCACCCGAGATATGACCAGATATATATTGGATCTTTACATGACCTTGGGTGACGGATTCCGAATATCTGTAATTTTCTCGGCCCCTGGTGATCCGAGTTCGTTGCCGCTCCACAGATTCATGCGCCAGGGCCTCCCGCAGACCATGCACTTTGATTTATCGCGCTATCTCTAATAGCACCCGACATATCACCAGATATATATTGGATTTTTCCCCGACCCTGAGTGTTCGGCACCATGAGACGGTGGTTTTCTCGGCCCCTGGTGGTCTGAGGACGTTCCCGCTGCACAGATACATGCGCCAGGGCCTACTGCAGACAGTGCACTTTGATTTATCGCGCTATCTGTAATAGCTGCCGAGATATCATCAGATACATTCAGCATTTTTCCCTGACCCTGAGTGTCCGGCCCCATGAGACGGTCGCTTTCTCGGCCCCTGGTGGTCCGAGGTCGTTCCCGCTGCACAGGTTCATGCGCCAGGGCCTCCTGCAGATAACTCACTTTGGTTTACTGCGCTATCTCTAATTGCACCCGAGATTTCACCAGATATATAATGGATTTTTCCCTGACCCTGACAGTCCGGCCCCATGAGACGGTGGGTTTCTCGGCCCCTGGTGGTCCTAGGTCGTTCCCGCTGCACAGATTCATGCGACAGGGCCTCCTGCAGATAAGTGACTTTGGTTTATTGCGCTATCTCTAATTGCACCCGAGATATGACCAGATATATATTGGATTTTTCCTGACCCTGAGTGTCCGGCCCCATGCGATTGTGGTTTTCTCGGCCCCTGGTGGTCCGAGGTCGTTCCCGCTGCACAGATTCATGCGCCAGGGCTTCCTACAGACAATGCACTTTGATGTATTGGGCTATCTGTAATAGCACTGGAGATATCACCAGATATATATTGGATTTTCCCCTGACCCTGAGTTCCCGGCCCCATGAGACTGTGGTTTTCTCGGCCCCTGGTTGTCCAAGGTCGTTCCCGCTGAACAGACTCATGCGCCAGGGCCTCCTACAGACAATGAACTTTGATTTATTGCGCTATCTGTAATAGCACCCGAGATATCACCAGATATATATTGGATTTTTCCCTGAACCTAAGTGTCCGGCCCCGTGAGACGGTGGTTTTCTCGGCCCCTGGTGGTCCGAGGTCGTTCCCGCTGCACAGATTCATGCGACAGGGCCTCCTGCAGATAATTGACTTTGGTTTATTGCGCTATCTCTAATAGCACCCGAGATATCACCAGATATATATTGGATTTTCCCCTGACCCTGAGTGCCCGGCCCCATGAGACTGTGGTTTTCTCGGCCCCTGGTTGTCCGAGGTCGTTCCCGCTGCTCAGATTTATGCGCCAGGGCCTCCTACAGACTATGCACTTTGATTTATTGCGCTATCTGTAATAGCACCCGAGATATCACCAGATATATAATAGATTTTTCCTTGACCCTGAGTGTCCGGCCCCATGAGACGGTGGTTTTCTCGGCCCCTGGTGGTCCGAGGTCGTTCCCGCTGAACAGACTCATGCGCCAGGGCCTCCTACAGACAATGAACTTTGATTTATTGCGCTATCTGTAATAGCACCCGGGATACCACCAGATATATATTGGATTTTTCCCTGAACCTGAGTGTCCGGCCCCATGCCAGGGTGGTTTTCTCGGCCCCTGGTGCTCCTAGGTCGTTCCCGCTGCACAGATTCATGCGACAGGGCCTCCTGCGGACATTGCACTTTGGTTTATTGCGCTATCTCTAATAGCGCCCGAGATATCACCAGATATATATTGGATTTTTCCCTGACCCTGAGTGTCCGACCCCATGAGACGGTGGTTTTCTCGGCCCCTGGTGGTCCGAGGTCGATCCCGCTGCACAGATTCATGCGTGAGTGCCTCCTACAGACAATGCACTTTGATTTATTGCGCTATATGTAATAGCATCCGAGATATCACCAGATATATATTGGATTTTTCCTTGACCCTGACAGTCCGGCCCCATGTGTCGGTGGTTTTCTCGGACTCTGGTGGTCCGACGTCGATCCCGCTGCACAGATGCATGCGCCAAGGCTTCCTGCAGACAATTCACTTTGGTTTATTGCGCTATCTGTAATAGCACCCGAGATATCACCAGATATATGCTGGATTTTTACATGACCTTGGGTGACGGATACCGAATATCTGTAATTTTCTCGGCCCCTGGTGGTCCGAGGTAGTTCCTGCTGCACAGTTTCATTCGCCAGTGCCTCCTACAGACAATGCACTTTGATTTATTGCGCTATCTGTAATAGCACCCGAGATATCACCAGATATATATTGGATTTTTCCCTAACCCTGAGTGTCCGACCCCATGAGACGGTGGTTTTCTCGGCCCCTGGTGGTCCGAGGTCGTTCCCGCTGCACAGATTCATGCGCCAGGGCCTCCTGCAGATAATTCACTTTGGTTTATTGCGCTATCTGTAACAGCACCCGAGATGTCACCAGATATATATTGGATTTTTCCCTGAACCTGACAGTCCGGCCCCATGAGTCGGTGATTTTCCCGGCCCCGGGTGGTCCGAGGTCGATCCCGCTGCACAGATTCATGCGCCAGGGCCTCCCACCTACAATACACTTTGGTTTATTGCGCTATCTCTAATAGCACCCGAGATATCACCAGATATATATTGGATTTTTCCCTGACCCTGAGTGTCCGGCCCCATGAGACGGTGGTCTTCTCGGCCCCTGGTTGTCCGAGGTCGTTCCCGCTGCACAGATTCATGCGCCAGGGCCTCCTACAGACAATGCACTTTGATTTATTGCGCTATCTGTAATAGCACCCGAGATATCACCAGATAGATATTGGATTTTTCCCTGACCCTGAGTGCCCGGCCCTATGTGTCGGTGGTTTTCTCGGACCCTGGTGCTCCGAGGTCGATCCCGCTGCACGGATTCATGTTTTAGGGCCTCCTGCAGACTATGCAGTTTGATATATCGCGCTGTCTCTCATAGCACCCGAGATATCAGCAGATACATTCTGGATTTTTACATGACCTTGGGTGTCCGGCACCATGTGTCGGTGGTTTTCTCGGCCCCTGGTGGTCCGAGGTCGTTCCCGCTGCACAGATTCATGCGCCAGGGCCCCCTGCAGATAATACACTTTGGTTTATTGCGCTATCTCTAATAGCACCCGAGACATCACCAGATATATATTGGATTTTTCGCCGACCCTGAGTGTCCGGCCCCATGAGACGGTGGTTTTCTCGGCCCCTGGTGGTCCGAGGTCGTTCCCGCTGCACAGATGCATGCGCCAGGGCCTCCGGCAGATAATTCACTTTTGTTTATTATGCTATCTCTAATAGCACCCGAGATATCACCAGATATATATTGGATTTTTCCCCGACCCTGAGTGTCCGGCCCCATGAGACGGTGGTTTTCTCGGCCCCTGGTGGTCCGAGGTTGTTCCCGCTGGCCAGATTCATGCGCCAGGGCCGGCTACAGACAATGCACTTTGATCTATTGCGCTATCTGTAATATCACCCGAGATATCACCAGATATACATTGGATTTTTCCCTGACCCTGAGTGTCCGGCCCCATGAGACGGTGGTTGTCTCGGCCCCTGGTGGTCCGAGGTCTTTCCCGCTGCACAGATTCATGCGCTAGGGCCTCCTGCAGACAATTCACTTTGGTTTATTGCGCTATCTCTAATAGCACCCGAGATATCACCAGATATATATTGGATTTTCCCCTGACCCTGAGTGTCCGGTCCCATGAGACGGTGGTTTTCTCGGCTCCTGGTGGTCCGAGGTCGTTCCCGCTGGCCAGATTCGTGCGCCAGGCCTCCTACAGACAATGCAGTTTGGTTTATTGCGCTATCTCTAATAGCACCCGAGATATCACCAGATATATATTGGATTTTTCCCTGACCCTGAGTGTCCGGCCCCATGAGACGGTGGTTTTCTCGGCCCCTGGTTGTCCGAGGTCGTTCCCGATGCACAGATGCATGCGCCAGGGCCCCCTGCAGATAATACACTTTGGTTTATTGCGCTATCTCTAATAGCACCCGAGACATCACCAGATATATATTGGATTTTTCGCCGACCCTGAGTGTCCGGCCCCATGAGACGGTGGTTTTCTCGGCCCCTGGTGGTCCGAGGTCGTTCCCGCTGCACAGATGCATGCGCCAGGGCCTCCGGCAGATAATTCACTTTTGTTTATTATGCTATCTCTAATAGCACCCGAGATATCATCAGATATATATTGGATTTTTCCCCGACCCTGAGTGTCCGGCCCCATGAGACGGTGGTTTTCTCGGCCCCTGGTGGTCCGAGGTCTTTCCCGCTGCACAGATTCATGCGCTAGGGCCTCCTGCAGACAATTCACTTTGGTTTATTGCGCTATCTCTAATAGCACCCGAGATATCACCAGATATATATTGGATTTTCCCCTGACCCTGAGTGTCCGGTCCCATGAGACGGTGGTTTTCTCGGCTCCTGGTGGTCCGAGGTCGTTCCCGCTGGCCAGATTCGTGCGCCAGGCCTCCTACAGACAATGCAGTTTGGTTTATTGCGCTATCTCTAATAGCACCCGAGATATCACCAGATATATATTGGATTTTTCCCTGACCCTGAGTGTCCGGCCCCATGAGACGGTGGTTTTCTCGGCCCCTGGTGGTCCGAGGTCGTTCCCGATGCACAGATGCATGCGCCATGGCCTCCTGCAGATAATTCACTTAGGTTTATTGCGCTATCTGTAATAGCACCCGAGATATCACCAGATATATATTGGATTTTTACATGACCTTGGGTGACGGATTCCGAATATCTGTAATTTTCTCGGCCCCTGGTGATCCGAGGTCGTTCCCGCTGCAAAGATTCATGCGCCAGGGCCTCCTGCAGATAATTCACTTTGGTTTATTGCGCTATCTCTAATAGCACCCCAGATATCACCAGATATATATTGGATTTTTCCCTGACCCTGAGTGTCCGGCCCCATGTGTCTGTGGTTTTCTCGGCCCCTGGTGGTCCGAGGTCGTTGCCGCTCCACAGATTCATGCGCCAGGGCCTCCTACAGACAATGCACTTTGGTTTATTGAGCTATCTGTAATAGCACCCGAGATATGACCAGATATATATTGGATCTTTACATGACCTTGGGTGACGGATTCCGAATATCTGTAATTTTCTCGGCCCCTGGTGATCCGAGTTCGTTGCCGCTCCACAGATTCATGCGCCAGGGCCTCCCGCAGACCATGCACTTTGATTTATCGCGCTATCTCTAATAGCACCCCAGATATCACCAGATATATATTGGATTTTTCCCTGACCCTGAGTGTCCGGCCCCATGTGTCTGTGGTTTTCTCGGCCCCTGGTGGTCCGAGGTCGTTGCCGCTCCACAGATTCATGCGCCAGGGCCTCCTACAGACAATGCACTTTGATTTATTGCGCTATCTGTAATAGCAACCGAAATATCACCAGATATATATTTGATTTTTCCCCGACCCTGAGTGTCCGGCCCATGAGACGGTGGTTTTCTCGGGCCCTGGTGGTCCGTGGTCGTTCCCGCTGCACAGATTCATGCGCCAGGGCCTCCTGCAGATCATTCACTTTGGTTTATTGCGCTATCTCTAATAGCACCCGAGATATCACCAGAGATATATTGGATTTTCCCCTGACCCTGAGTGTCCGGCAACATGAGACTGTGGTTTACTCGGCCCCTGGTGGTCCGAGGTCGTTCCCGCTGCACAGATTCATGCGCCAGGGCCTCCCACATACAATGCACTTTGGTTTATTGCGCTATCTCTAATAGCACCCGAGATATCACCAGATATATATTGGATTTTCCCCTGACCCTGAGTGTCCGGCCCCATGAGACGGTGGTTATCTCGGCCTCTGGTGGTCCGAGGTCGTTCCCGCTGCCCAGATTCATGCGCCAGGCCTCCTACAGACAATGCACTTTGGTTCATTGCGCTATCTCTAATAGCACCCGAGATATCACCAGATATATATTGGATTTTTCCCTGACCCTGAGTGTCCGGCCCCATGAGACGGTGGTTTTCTCGGCCTCTGGTGGTCCGAGGTCGTTCCCGCTGCCCAGATTCATGCGCCAGGCCTCCTACAGACAATGCACTTTGGTTCATTGCGCTATCTCTAATAGCACCCGAGATATCACCAGATATATATTGGATTTTTCCCTGACCCTGAGTGTCCGGCCCCATGAGACGGTGGTTTTCTCGGCACCTGGTGGTCAGAGGTCGTTCCCGCTGCACAGATTCATGCGCCAGGGCCTCCTGCAGATAATTCACTTTGGTTTATTGCGCTATCTCTAATAGTACCCGAGATATCACCAGATATATATTGGATTTTTCCCTGACCCTGAGTGTCCGGCCACATGTGTCGGTGGATGTCTCGGCCCCTGGTGGTCCGAGGTCGTTGCCGCTGCACAGATTCATGCGCCAGGGCCTCCTAAAGACAATGCACTTTGGTTTATTGAGCTATCTGTAATAGCACCCGAGATATGACCAGATATATATTGGATCTTTACATGACCTTGGGTGACGGATTCCGAATATCTGTAATTTTCTCGGCCCCTGGTGATCCGAGTTCGTTGCCGCTCCACAGATTCATGCGCCAGGGCCTCCCGCAGACCATGCACTTTGATTTATCGCGCTATCTCTAATAGCACCCGACATATCACCAGATATATATTGGATTTTTCCCCGACCCTGAGTGTTCGGCACCATGAGACGGTGGTTTTCTCGGCCCCTGGTGGTCCGAGGACGTTCCCGCTGCACAGATTCATGCGCCAGGGCCTCCTACAGACAATGCACTTTGATTTATCGCGCTATCTGTAATAGCTGCCGAGATATCATCAGATACATTCAGCATTTTTCCCTGACCCTGAGTGTCCGGCCCCATGAGACGGTCGCTTTCTCGGCCCCTGGTGGTCCGAGGTCGTTCCCGCTGCACAGGTTCATGCGCCAGGGCCTCCTGCAGATAACTCACTTTGGTTTACTGCGCTATCTCTAATTGCACCCGAGATTTCACCAGATATATAATGGATTTTTCCCTGACCCTGACAGTCCGGCCCCATGAGACGGTGGGTTTCTCGGCCCCTGGTGGTCCTAGGTCGTTCCCGCTGCACAGATTCATGCGACAGGGCCTCCTGCAGATAAGTGACTTTGGTTTATTGCGCTATCTGGAATTGCACCCGAGATATGACCAGATATATATTGGATTTTTCCTGACCCTGAGTGTCCGGCCCCATGCGATTGTGGTTTTCTCGGCCCCTGGTGGTCCGAGGTCGTTCCCGCTGCACAGATTCATGCGCCAGGGCTTCCTACAGACAATGCACTTTGATTTATTGGGCTATCTGTAATAGCACCGGAGATATCACCAGATATATATTGGATTTTCCCCTGACCCTGAGTTCCCGGCCCCATGAGACTGTGGTTTTCTCGGCCCCTGGTTGTCCAAGGTCGTTCCCGCTGAACAGACTCATGCGCCAGGGCCTCCTACAGACAATGAACTTTGATTTATTGCGCTATCTGTAATAGCACCCGAGATATCACCAGATATATATTGGATTTTTCCCTGAACCTAAGTGTCCGGCCCCGTGAGACGGTGGTTTTCTCGGCCCCTGGTGGTCCGAGGTCGTTCCCGCTGCACAGATTCATGCGACAGGGCCTCCTGCAGATAATTTACTTTGGTTTATTGCGCTATCTCTAATAGCACCCGAGATATCACCAGATATATATTGGATTTTCCCCTGACCCTGAGAGTCCGGCCCCATGAGACTGTGGTTTTCTCGGCCCCTGGTGGCCCGAGGTCGTTCCCGCTGCCCAGATTCATGCGCCAGGGCCTCCTGCAGATAATTCACTTTGGTTTATTGCGCTATCTCTAATAGCACCCGAGATATCACCAGATATATATTGGATTTTCCCCTGACCCTGACAGTCCGGCCCCGTGAGACGGTGGTTTTCTCGGCCCCTGGTGGTCCGAGGTCGTTCCCGCTGCACAGATTCATGCGACAGGGCCTCCTGCAGATAATTGACTTTGGTTTATTGCGCTATCTCTAATAGTACCCGAGATATGACCAGATATATATTGGATTTTTCCCTGACCCTGAGTGTCCGGCCCCATGCGACGGTGGTTTTCTCGGCCCCTGGTGGTCCGAGGTCGTTCCCGCTGAACAGACTCATGCGACAGGGCCTCCTACAGACAATGAACTTTGATTTATTGCGCTATCTGTAATAGCACCCGGGATATCACCAGATATATATTGGATTTTTCCCTGAACCTGAGTGTCCGGCCCCATGCCAGGGTGGTTTTCTCGGCCCCTGCTGCTCCGAGGTCGTTCCCGCTGCACAGATTCATGCGACAGGGCCTCCTGCAGATAATTTACTCTGGTTTATTGCGCTATCTCTAATAGCACCCGAGATATCACCAGATATTTATTGGATTTTCCCCTGACCCTGAGAGTCCGGCCCCATGAGACTGTGGTTTTCTCGGCCCCTTGTGGTCCGAGGTCGTTCCCGCTGCCCAGATTCATGCGCCAGGGCCTCCTGCAGATAATTCACTTTGGTTTATTGCGCTATCTGTAATAGCACCGGAGATATCACCAGATATATATTGGATTTTCCCCTGACCATGACTGTCCGGCAACATGAGACTGCGGTTTTCTCGGCCCCTGGTGGTGCGAGGTCGTTCCCGCTGCCCAGATTCATGCGTCAGGGCCTCCAGCAGATAATTCACTTTGGTTTATTGCGCTATCTCTAATAGCACCCGAGATATCACCAGATATATATTGGATTTTTCCCTGACCCTGACAGTCCGGCCCCATGTGTCGATGGTTTTCTCGGTCCCTCGTGGTCCGAGGTCGATCCCGCTGCACAGATTCATGCGCCAGGGCCCCCTGCTGATAATTCACGTTGGTTTATTGCGCTATCTCTAATAGCACCCGAGATATCACCAGATATATATTGGATTTTCCCCTGACCCTGACAGTCCGGCCCCGTGCGACGGTGGTTTTCTCGGCCCCTGGTTGTCCGAGGTCGTTCCCGCTGCACAGATTCATGCGACAGGGCCTCCTGCAGATAATTGACTTTGGTTTATTGCGCTATCTCTAATAGTACCCGAGATATGACCAGATATATATTGGATTTTTCCCTGACCCTGAGTGTCCGGCCCCATGCGACGGTGGTTTTCTCGGCCCCTGGTGGTCCGAGGTCATTCCCGCTGCACAGATTCATGCGCCAGGGCTTCCTACAGACAATGCACTTTGATGTATTGGGCTATCTGTAATAGCACCGGAGATATCACCAGATATATATTGGATTTTCCCCTGACCCTGAGTGTCCGGCCCCATGCGATGGTGGTTTTCTCGGCCCCTGGTGGTCTGATGTCGTTCCCGCTGCACAGATTCATGCGCCAGGGCCTCCTACAGACAATGCACTTTGATTTATTGCGCCATCTGTAATAGCACCCGAGATATGACCAGATATATATTGGATTTTCCCCTGACCCTGTGTGTCCGGCCCCATGAGACTGTGGTTTTCTCGGCCCCTGGTTGTCCGAGGTCGTTCCCGCTGAACAGACTCGTGCGCCAGGGCTTCCTGCAGACAATACACTTTGGTTTATTGCGCTATCTGTAATAGCACCCGAGATATCACCAGATATATATTGGATTTTCCCCTGACCCTGAGTGTCCGGCCCCATGCGACGGTAGTTTTCTCGGCCCCTGGTGGTCCGAGATCGTTCCCGCTGCACAGATTCATGCGCCAGGGCCTCCTGCAGATAATTCACTTTGGTTTATTGCGCTATCTCTAATAGCACCCGAGATATCGCCGGATATATATTGGATTTTCCCCTGACCCAGAGTGTCCGGCCCCATGAGACTGTGGTTTTCTCGGCCCCTGGTGGTCCGAAGACGTTCACGCTGCACAGACTCATGCGCCAGGGCCTCCTACAGATAATTCACTTTGGTTTATTTCGTTATCTGTAATAGCACACGAGATATCACCAGATATATGCCGGATTTTTACATGACCTTGCGTGACGGATTCCGAATATCTGTAATTTTCTCGGCCCCTGGTGGTTCGAGGTGGATCCCGCTACACAGATTAATGCGCCAGGGCCTCCTACAGACAATGCACTTTGATTTATTGCGCTATCTCTAATAGCACCCGAGATATCACCAGATATATATTGGATTTTTCCCTGCCCCTGACAGTCCGGCCCCATGTGTCGATGGTTTTCTCGGTCACTCGTGGTCCGAGGTCGATCCCGCTGAACAGATTCATGCGCCAGGGCTTCCTGCAGACAATTCACTTTGGTTTATTGCGCTATCTGTAATAGCACCCGAGATATCACTAGATATATGCTGGATATTTACATGACCTTGGGTGACGGATTCGGAATATCTGTAATTTTCTCGGCGCCTGGTGGTCCGAGGTCGTTCCGGCTGCACAGATTCATTCGCCAGTGCCTCCTACAGACAATGCACTTTGATTTATTGCGCTATCTCTAATAGCAACGGAGATATCACCAGATATATATTGGACTTTTCCCTGACCGTGACAGTCCGGCCCCATGTGTCGGTGGTTTTCTCGGCCCCTGGTAGGCCGAGGTCGTTCTCGCTGCACAGATTCATGCGCCAGGGCCTCCAGAAGATAATTCACTTTGGTTTCGCGCTATCTCTAATAGCACCCGAGATATCACCAGATATATATTGGATTTGTCCCTGACCCTGACAGTCCGGCCCCATGTGTCGATGGTTTTCTCGGTCCCTCGTCATCCGAGGTCGGTCCCGCTGAACAGTTTCATGCGCCAGGGCTTCCTGCAGACAATGCACTTTGATTTAGTGCGCTGTCTGTAATAGCACCCGAGATATCACCAGATATGTATTGGATTTTTCCCCGACCCTGAGTGTCCGACTGCATGAGAAGGTGGTTTTCTTGGCCAATGGTGGTCCGAGGTCGTTCCCGCTGCACAGATGCATGCGCCAAGGCCTCCTGCAGATAATTCAATTTGGTTTATTGCGCTATCTCTAATAGCACCCGAGATATCACCAGATATATATTGGATTTTTCCCTGACCCTGAGTGTCCGGCCCCATGAGACGGTTGTTTTCTCGGCCCCCGGTGGTCCGAGGTCGATCCCGCTGCCCAGATTCATGCGCCAGTGCCTCCGACAGACAATGCACTGTGGTTTATTGCGCTGTCTGTAATAGCACCCGAGAAAGCACCATATATATGCTGGATTATTACATGACTATGGGTGACGGACACCCAAAATCTGTAAGTTTCTCGGCCCCCGGAGGGCCGAGGTCGTTCCTGCTTCACAGATTCATGCGCCCGGGACTCCTGCAGACAATGCACTTTTAATTATCGCGCTATCTGTAATATAACACGAGATATCACCAGATATATGCTGGATTTTTACATGACATTGGGTGACGGATTCCGAATATCTGGAATTTTCTCGGCCCCTGGTGATTCGAGGTCGTTCCTGCTTCACAGATTCATGCGCCCGGGACTCCTGCAGACAATGCACTTTGATTTATCGCGCTATCTGTAATATATCACGAGATATCACCAGATATATGCTGGATTTTTACAAGACATTGGTTGACGGATACCGAAAATCTGTAATTTTCTCGGCCCCTGGTGGTCCGAGGTCGTTCCCGCTGCACAGATTCATGCGCCATGGCCCCCTGCAGATAATTCACTTTGGTTTATTGCGCTATCTCTAATAGCACCCGAGATATCACCAGATATATATTTGATTTTCCCCTGACCCTGAGTGTCGGGCCCCATGTGTCGGTGGCTTTCTCGGCCCCTGGTGTTCCGAGGTCGTTGCTGCTGCACAGATTCATGCGCCAGGGCCTCCCGCAGACTATGCACTTTGATTTATTGCGCTACCTGTAATAGCACCCGAGAAAGCACCATATATATGCTGGATTTTTACATGACTTTGGGTGACGGATACAGAAAATCTGTAATTTTCTCGGCCCCTCGTGGTCCGAGGTCGTTCCCGATGCACAGATGCATGCGCCAGGGCCTCCTGCAGATAATTCACTTTGATTTATCGCGCTATCTGTAATAGCACCTGAGATGTCACCAGATATATATCGGATTTTTCCCTGACCCTGAGTTTCCGGCCCCATGAGACGGTGGTTTTCTCGGCCCCTGGTGGTCCGATGGCGTTCCTGCTGCACAGATTCATGCGCAAGGGCCTCCTAAGGACAATGCACTTTGATTTATTGCGCTGTCTCTAATAGCACCCTAGATATCACCAGATATATATTTGATGTTTCCCTGACCCTGAGTGTCCGGCCCCATGAGACGGTGGTTTTCTCGGCCCCTGGTGGTCGGAGGTCGATCCCGCTGCACAGATGCATGCGCCAAGGCCTCCTGCAGATAATTCAATTTGGTTTATTGCGCTATCTCTAATAGCACCCGAGATATCACCAGATATATATTGGATTTGTCCCTGACCCTGACAGTCCGGCCCCATGTGTCGATGGTTTTCTCGGTCCCTCGTCATCCGAGGTCGGTCCCGCTGAACAGTTTCATGCGCCAGGGCTTCCTGCAGACAATGCACTTTGATTTAGTGCGCTGTCTGTAATAGCACCCGAGATATCACCAGATATGTATTGGATTTTTCCCCGACCCTGAGTGTCCGACTGCATGAGAAGGTGGTTTTCTTGGCCAATGGTGGTCCGAGGTCGTTCCCGCTGCACAGATGCATGCGCCAAGGCCTCCTGCAGATAATTCAATTTGGTTTATTGCGCTATCTCTAATAGCACCCGAGATATCACCAGATATATATTGGATTTTTCCCTGACCCTGAGTGTCCGGCCCCATGAGACGGTTGTTTTCTCGGCCCCCGGTGGTCCGAGGTCGATCCCGCTGCCCAGATTCATGCGCCAGTGCCTCCGACAGACAATGCACTGTGGTTTATTGCGCTGTCTGTAATAGCACCCGAGAAAGCACCATATATATGCTGGATTATTACATGACTATGGGTGACGGACACCCAAAATCTGTAAGTTTCTCGGCCCCCGGAGGGCCGAGGTCGTTCCTGCTTCACAGATTCATGCGCCCGGGACTCCTGCAGACAATGCACTTTTAATTATCGCGCTATCTGTAATATAACACGAGATATCACCAGATATATGCTGGATTTTTACATGACATTGGGTGACGGATTCCGAATATCTGGAATTTTCTCGGCCCCTGGTGATTCGAGGTCGTTCCTGCTTCACAGATTCATGCGCCCGGGACTCCTGCAGACAATGCACTTTGATTTATCGCGCTATCTGTAATATATCACGAGATATCACCAGATATATGCTGGATTTTTACAAGACATTGGTTGACGGATACCGAAAATCTGTAATTTTCTCGGCCCCTGGTGGTCCGAGGTCGTTCCCGCTGCACAGATTCATGCGCCATGGCCCCCTGCAGATAATTCACTTTGGTTTATTGCGCTATCTCTAATAGCACCCGAGATATCACCAGATATATATTTGATTTTCCCCTGACCCTGAGTGTCGGGCCCCATGTGTCGGTGGCTTTCTCGGCCCCTGGTGTTCCGAGGTCGTTGCTGCTGCACAGATTCATGCGCCAGGGCCTCCCGCAGACTATGCACTTTGATTTATTGCGCTACCTGTAATAGCACCCGAGAAAGCACCATATATATGCTGGATTTTTACATGACTTTGGGTGACGGATACAGAAAATCTGTAATTTTCTCGGCCCCTCGTGGTCCGAGGTCGTTCCCGATGCACAGATGCATGCGCCAGGGCCTCCTGCAGATAATTCACTTTGATTTATCGCGCTATCTGTAATAGCACCTGAGATGTCACCAGATATATATCGGATTTTTCCCTGACCCTGAGTTTCCGGCCCCATGAGACGGTGGTTTTCTCGGCCCCTGGTGGTCCGATGGCGTTCCTGCTGCACAGATTCATGCGCAAGGGCCTCCTAAGGACAATGCACTTTGATTTATTGCGCTGTCTCTAATAGCACCCTAGATATCACCAGATATATATTTGATGTTTCCCTGACCCTGAGTGTCCGGCCCCATGAGACGGTGGTTTTCTCGGCCCCTGGTGGTCGGAGGTCGATCCCGCTGCACAGATGCATGCGCCAAGGCCTCCTGCAGATAATTCAATTTGGTTTATTGCGCTATCTCTAATAGCACCCGAGATATCACCAGATATATATTGGATTTTTCCCTGACCCTGAGAGTCCGGCCCCATGAGACGGTGGTTTTCTCGGCCCCTGGTCGTACGAGGTCGTTCCCGCTGCACAGATGCATGCGCCAGGGCTTCCTGCAGACAATGCACTTTGGTTTATTGCGCTATCTCTAATAGCACCCGAGATATCACCAGATATATATTGGATTTTCCCCTGACCCTGAGTGTCGGGCCCCATGTGTCGGTGGCTTTCTCGGCCCCTGGTGTTCCGAGGTCGTTGCCGCAGCACAGATTCATGCGCCAGGGCCTCCCGCAGACAATGCACTTTGATTTATTGCGCTACCTGTAATAGCACCCGAGAAAGCACCATATATATGCTGGATTTTTACATGACTTTGGGTGACGGATACAGAAAATATGCAATTTTCTCGGCCCCTCGTGGTCCGAGGTCGTTCCTGCTGCACAGCTGCATGCGCCAGGGCCTCCTGCAGATAATTCACTTTGATTTATCGCGCTATCTGTAATAGCACCTGAGATATCACCAGATATATATTGGATTTTTCCCTGACCCTGAGTGTCGGGCCCCATGTGACGGTGGTTTTCTCGGCCCCTGGAGGGCCGAGGTCGTTCCTGCTTCACAGATTCATGCGCCCGGGACTCCTGCAGACAATGCACTTTTAATTATCGCGCTATCTGTAATATAACACGAGATATCACCAGATATATGCTGGATTTTTACATGACATTGGGTGACGGATTCCGAATATCTGTAATTTTGTCGGCCCCTGGTGGTCCCATGTCGTTCCCGCTGCCCAGATTCATGCGCAAGGGCCTCCTACAGACAATGCACTTTGGTTTATTGCGCTATCTGTAATAGCACCCGAGAAAGCACCATATATATGCTGGATTTCTACATGACTTTGGCTGACGGATACAGAAAATCTGTAATTTTCTCGGCCCCTGGAGATCCGAGGTCGTTCCTGCTTCACAGATTCATGCGCCAGGGCTTCCTGCAGACAATGCACTTTGATTTATCGCGCTGTCTGTAACAGAACCCGAGATATCACCAGATATATGCTGGATTTTTACAAGACATTGGGTGACGGATACCGAAAATCTGTAATTTTCTCGGCCCCTGGTGGTCCGAGGTCGTTCCTGCTGCACGGATTCATGCGCCAGGGCCCCCTGCAGATAATTCACTTTGGATTAGTGGGCTATCTGTAAGAGCACCCGAGATATCACCAGATATATATTGGATTTTTCCCTGACCCTGAGTGTCCGGCCCCATGAGACGGTGGTTTTCTCGGCCCCTGGTGTTCCGAGGTCGTTCCCGCTGCACAGATACATGCGCCAGGGCCTCCTGCAGATAATTCACTTTAGTTTATTGCGCTATCTCTAATAGCACCCGAGATATCACCAGATATATATTGCATTTTCCCCTGACCCTGAGTGTCCTGCCCCATGAAATGGTGGTTTTCTCGGCTCCTGGTGGTCCGAGGTCGTTCCCGCTGGTCAGATTCATGCGCCAGGGCCTCCTACACACAATGCACTTTGATTTGTTGCGCTTTCTGTAATAGCACCCGAGATATCACCAGATATATATTGGATTTTTCCCTGACCCTGAGTGTCCAGCCCCATTAGACGGTGGTTTTCTCGGCCCCTGGTGGTCCGAGGTCTTTCCCGCTGCACAGATTCATGCGCCAGGGCCTCCTGCAGACAATACACCTTGATTTATTGCGCTATCTGTAATAGCACTCGAGATATCACCAGATATATATTGGATTTTCCCCCGACCCTGAGTGTCCGGCTCCATGAGACTGTGGTTTTCTCGGCCCCCTGGTGGTCCGAGGTCGTTCCCGCTCCACAGATGCATGCGACAGGGCCTCCTGCAGATAATTCACTTTGGTTTATTGCGCTATCTCTAATAGCACCCGAGATATCACCAGATATATATTGGATTTTTCACTGACCCTGAGTGTCCGGCCCCATGAGACTGTGGTTTTCTCGGCCCCTGGTCGTCCGAGGTCGTTCCCACTGCACAGATTCACGCGCCGGGGCCTCCTGCAGATAATTTACTTTGGTTTCTTGCGCTATCTCTAACAGCACCCGAGATATCACCAGATATATATTGGATTTTCCCCTGACCCTGAGTGTCCGGCCCCATGAGACGGTGGTTTTCTCGTCCCCTGGTGGTCCGAGGTCGTTCCCGCTGCACAGATTCATGCGCCAGGGCCTCCTGCAGATAATTCACTTTAGTTTATTGCGCTATCTCTAATAGCACCCGAGATATCACCAGATATATATTGCATTTTCCCCTGACCCTGAGTGTCCTGCCCCATGAAATGGTGGTTTTCTCGGCTCCTGGTGGTCCGAGGTCGTTCCCGCTGGTCAGATTCATGCGCCAGGGCCTCCTACACACAATGCACTTTGATTTGTTGCGCTTTCTGTAATAGCACCCGAGATATCACCAGATATATATTGGATTTTTCCCTGACCCTGAGTGTCCAGCCCCATTAGACGGTGGTTTTCTCGGCCCCTGGTGGTCCGAGGTCTTTCCCGCTGCACAGATTCATGCGCCAGGGCCTCCTGCAGATAATTCACTTTGGTTTATTGCGCTACCTCTAATAGCACCCGAGATATCACCAGATATATATTGGATTTTCCCATGACCCTGAGTGTCCGGCCCCATGGGACGGTGGTTTTCTCGGCCCCCTGGTGGTCCGAGGTCGTTCCCGCTGCACAGATTCATGCGCCAATGCCTGCTACAGACAATACACCTTGATTTATTGCGCTATCTGTAATAGCACTCGAGATATCACCAGATATATATTGGATTTTCCCCCGACCCTGAGTGTCCGGCTTCATGAGACTGTGGTTTTCTCGGCCCCCTGGTGGTCCGAGGTCGTTCCCGCTCCACAGATGCATGCGACAGGGCCTCCTGCAGATAATTCACTTTGGTTTATTGCGCTATCTCTAATAGCACCCGAGATATCACCAGATATATATTGGATTTTCCCCTGACCCTGAGTGTCCGGCCCCATGAGACGGTGGTTTTCTCGGCCCCTGGTGGTCCGAGTTCGTTCCCGCTGCACAGATTCATGCGCCAGGGCGTCCTGCAGATAATTCACTTCAGTTTATTGCGCTATCTCTAATAGCACCCGAGATATCACCAGATATATATTGCATTTTCCCCTGACCCTGAGTGTCCTGCCCCATGAAATGGTGGTTTTCTCGGCTCCTGGTGGTCCGAGGTCGTTCCCGCTGGTCAGATTCATGCGCCAGGGCCTCCTACACACAATGCACTTTGATTTGATGCGCTGTCTGTAATAGCACCCGAGATATCACCAGATATATATTGGATTTTTCCCTGACCCTGAGTGTCCGGCCCCATTAGACGGTGGTTTTCTCGGCCCCTGGTGGTCCGAGGTCGTTCCCGCTGCACAGATTCATGCGCCAGGGCCTCCTGCAGATAATTCACTTTGGTTTATTGCGCTACCTCTAATAGCACCCGAGATATCACCAGATATATATTGGATTTTCCCATTACCCTGAGTGTCCGGCCCCATGGGACGGTGGTTTTCTCGGCCCCCTGGTGGTCCGAGGTCGTTCCCGCTGCACAGATTCATGCGCCAATGCCTGCTACAGACAATGCACCTTGATTTATTGGGCTATCGGTAATAGCACCCAAGATATCACCAGATATATATTGGATTTTTCCCTGACCCTGAGTGTCCGGCCCCATGGAACGGTGGTTTTATCGGCCCCTGGTGGTCCGAGGTCGTTCCCGCTGCACAGATTCATGCGCCAGGGCCACCTACAGACAATGCATTTTGATTTATTGCGCTGTCTGTAATAGCACCCGAGATATCACCAGATATATATTGGATTTTTCCCTGACCCTGAGTGTCCGGCCCCATTAGACGGTGGATTTCTCGGCCCCTGGTGGTCCGAGGTCGTTCCCGCTGCACAGATTCATGCGCCAGGGCCTCCTGCAGATAATTCACTTTGGACTATTGCGCTATCTCTAGTAGCACCCGAGATATTACCAGATATATATTGGATTTTCCCCTGACCCTGAGTGTCCGGCCCCATGAGACTGTGGCTTTCACGGCCCCCTGGTGGTCCGAGGTCGTTCCAGCTGCACAGATGCATGCGCCAGTGCCTCCTACAGACAATGCACTTTAATTTATTGCGCTATATGTAATAGCTGCCGAGATATCACCAGATATATATTGGATTTTCCCCTGACCCTGAGTGTCCGGCCCCATGAGACGGTGGTTTTCTCGACCCCCTGGTGGTCCGAGGTCGTTCCCGCTGCACAGATGCATGCGCCAAGGCCTCCTGCAGATAATTCACTTTGGTTTATTGCGCTACCTCTAATAACACCCGTGATATCACCAGATATATATTGGATATTCCCCTGACCCAGAGTGTCCGGCCCCCTGAGACGGTGGTTTTCTCGGCCCCTGAAGGTCCGAGGTCGTTCCCGCTGCACAGATTCATGCGCCAGGGCCCCTGCAGATAATTCACTTTGGTTTATTGCGCTATCTCTAATAGCACCCGAGATATCACCAGATATATATTGGATTTTCCCCTGACCCTGAGTGTCCGGCCCCATGAGACGGTGGTTTTCTCGGCCCCTGGTGGTCCGAGGTCGTTCCCGCTGCACAGATTCATGCGCCAGTGCCTCCTGCAGATAATTCACTTTGGTTTATTGTGCTATCTCTAATAGCACCCGAGATATCACCAGATATATATTGGATTTTCCCATGACCCCGAGTGTCCGGCCCCATGAGGCTGTGGCTTTCTCGGCCCCTGGTGGTCCGAGGTCGTTCCCGCTGCACAGATTCATGCGCCAGTGCCTCCTACAGACAATGCACTTTAATTTATTGCGCTATATGTAATAGCTGCCGAGATATCACCAGATATATATTGGATTTTCCCCTGACCCTGAGTGTCCGGCCCCATGAGACGGTGGTTTTCTCGACCCCCTGGTGGTCCGAGGTCGTTCCCGCTGCACAGATGCATGCGCCAAGGTCTCCTGCAGATAATTCACTTTGGTTTATTGCGCTACCTCTAATAGCACCCGTGATATCACCAGATATATATTGGATTTTTCCCTGACCCTGAGTGTCCGGCCCCATGAGACGGTGGTTTTCTCGGCCCCCTGGTGTTCCGAGGTCGTTCCCGCTGCACAGATGCATGCGCCAGGGCCTCCTGCAGATAATTCACTTTGGTTTATTGCGCTATCTCTAATAGCACCCGAGATATCACCAGATATATATTGGATTTTTCTCTGACCCTGAGTGTCCGGCCCCATGAGACTGTGGTTTTCTCGGCCCCCTGGTTGTCCGAGGTCGTTCCCGCTGCACGGATGCATGCGACAGGGCCTCCTGCAGATAATTCACTTTGGTTTATTGTGCTATCTCTAATAGCACCCGAGATATCACCAGATATATATTGGATTTTCCCATGACCCCGAGTGTCCGGCCCCATGAGGCTGTGGCTTTCTCGGCCCCTGGTGGTCCGAGGTCGTTCCCGCTGCACAGATTCATGCGCCAGTGCCTCCTACAGACAATGCACTGTGATTTATTGCATTATCTGTAATAGCACCTGAGATATCACCAGATATATATTGGATTTTTCCCTGACCCTGAGTGTCCGGCCCCATGAGACGGTGGTTTTCTCGGCCCCCTGGTGTTCCGAGGTCGTTCCCGCTGCACAGATGCATGCGCCAGGGCCTCCTGCAGATAATTCACTTTGGTTTATTGCGCTATCTCTAATAACACCCGAGATATCACCAGATATATATTGGATTTTCCCCTGACCCTGAGTGTCCGGCCCCATGAGACGGTGGTTTTCTCGGCCCCTGGTGGTCCGACATCGTTCTCGCACCCCAGATTCATGCGCCAGGGCCTCCTACAGACAATGCACTTTGAATTATTGCGCTATCTGTAATAGCACCCGCGATATCATCAGATATATATTGAATTTTTCCCTGACCATGAGTGTCCGGCCCCATGAGACGGTGGTTTTCTCGGCCCCTGGTGGTCCGAGGTCGTTCCGTCTGCACAGATTCATGCGCCAGGGCCTCCTACAGACAATGCACTTTGATTTATTCCGCTATCTCTAATAGCACCCGAGATATCACCAGATATATATTGGATTTTCCACTGACCCTGAGTGTCCGGCCCCATGAGACTGTGGCTTTCACGGCCCCCTGGTGGTCCGAGGTCGTTCCCGCTGCACAGATGCATGCGCCAGTGCCTCCTACAGACAATGCACTTTGATTTATTGCGCTATCTGTAATAGCACCCGAGATATCACCAGATATATATTGGATTTTTCCCTGACCCTGAGTGTCCGGCCCCATGAGATGGTGGTTTTCTCGGCCCCCTGGTGGTCCGAGGTCGTTCCCGCTGCACAGATGCATGCGCCAGGGCCTCCTGCAGAAAATTCACTTTGGTTTATTGCGCTATCTCTAATAACACCCGAGATATCACCAGATATATATTGGATTTTCCCCTGACCCTGAGCGTCCGGCCCCATGAGACGGTGGTTTTCTCGGCCCCTGGTGGTCCGAGGTCGTTCTCGCACTCCAGGTTCATGCGCCAGGGCCTCCTACAGACCATGCACTTTGATTTATTGCGCTATCTGTAATAGCACCCGAGATATCATCAGATATATATTGAATTTTTCCCTTACCATGAGTGTCCGGCCCCATGAGACGGTCGTTTTCTCGGCCTCTGGTGGTCCGAGGTCGTTCCGGCTGCACAGATTCATGCGCCAGGGACTCCTACACACAATGCACTTTGATTTATTGCGCTATCTCTAATAGCACCCGAGATATCACCAGATATATATTGGATTTTCCCCTGACCCTGAGTGTCCGGCCCCATGAGACTGTGGCTTTCACGGCCCCCTGGTGGTCCGAGGTCGTTCCAGCTGCACAGATGCATGCGCCAGTGCCTCCTACAGACAATGCACTTTAATTTATTGCGCTATCTGTAACAGCACCCGAGATATCACCAGATATATAATGGATTTTTCCCTGGCTCTGAGTGTCCGGCCCCATGAGACGGTGGTTTTCTCGGCCCCTGGTGGTCCGAGGTCGTTCCAGCTGCACAGATGCATGCGCCAGTGCCTCCTACAGACAATGCACTTTAATTTATTGCGCTATATGTAATAGCTGCCGAGATATCACCAGATATATATTGGATTTTCCCCTGACCCTGAGTGTCCGGCCCCATCAGACGGTGGTTTTCTCGACCCCCTGGTGGTCCGAGGTCGTTCCCGCTGCACAGATGCATGCGCCAAGGCCTCCTGCAGATAATTCACTTGGGTTTATTGCGCTACCTCTAATAGCACCCGTGATATCACCAGATATTTATTGGATATTCCCCTGACCCAGAGTGTCCGGCCCCCTGAGACGGTGGTTTTCTCGGCCCCTGAAGGTCCGAGGTCGTTCCCGCTGCAAAGATTCATGCGCCAGGGCCCCTGCAGATAATTCACTTTGGTTTATTGCGCTATCTCTAATAGCACCCGAGATATCACCAGATATATATTGGATTTTCCCCTGACCCTGAGTGTCCGGCCCCATGAGACGCTGGTTTTCTCGGCCCCTGGTGGTCCGAGGTCGTTCCCGCTGCACAGATTCATGCGCCAGTGCCTCCTACGGACAATGCACTTTGATTCATTGCGCTATCTCTAATAGCACCCGAGATATCACCAGATATATATTGGATTTTTCTCTGACCCTGAGTGTCCGGCCCCATGAGACTGTGGTTTTCTCGGCCCCCTGGTGGTCCGAGGTCGTTCCCGCTGCACGGATGCATGCGACAGGGCCTCCTGCAGATAATTCACTTTGGTTTATTGTGCTATCTCTAATAGCACCCGAGATATCACCAGATATATATTGGATTTTCCCATGACCCCGAGTGTCCGGCCCCATGAGGCTGTGGTTTTCTCGGCCCCCTGGTGGTCCGTGGTCGTTCCCGCTGCACGGATGCATGCGACAGGGCCTCCTGCAGATAATTCACTTTGGTTTATTGTGCTATCTCTAATAGCACCCGAGATATCACCAGATATATATTGGATTTTCCGCTGACCCTGAGTGTCCGGCCCGATGAAACGGTGGTTTTCTCGGCCCCTGGTGGTCCGAGGTCGTTCCCGCTGCACAGATTCATGCGCCAGTGCCTCCTACAGACAATGCACTGTGATTTATTGCATTATCTGTAATAGCACCCGAGATATCACCAGATATATATTGGATTTTTCCTTGACCCTGAGTGTCCGGCCCCATGAGACGGTGGTTTTCTCGGCCCCTGGTGGTCCGAGGTCGTTCCCGCTGCACAGATTCATGCGCGAGTGCCTCCTACGGACAATGCACTTTGATTCATTGCGCTATCTGTAATAGCACCCGAGATATCACCAGATATATATTGGATTTTTCCCTGACCCTGAGTGTCCGGCCCCATGAGACTGTGGTTTTCTCGGCCCCTGGTGGTCCGAGGTCGTTCCCGTTGCACAGATTCATGCGCCAGGGCCTCCTGCAGATAATTCACTTTGGTTTATTGCGCTATCTCTAATAACACCCGAGATATCACCAGATATATATTGGATTTTCCCCTGACCCTGAGTGTCCGGCCCCATGAGACGGTGGTTTTCTCGGCCCCTGGTGGTCCGACATCGTTCTCGCACCCCAGATTCATGCGCCAGGGCCTCCTACAGACAATGCACTTTGAATTATTGCGCTATCTGTAATAGCACCCGCGATATCATCAGATATATATTGAATTTTTCCCTGACCATGAGTGTCCGGCCCCATGAGACGGTGGTTTTCTCGGCCCCTGGTGGTCCGAGGTCGTTCCGTCTGCACAGATTCATGCGCCAGGGCCTCCTACAGACAATGCACTTTGATTTATTCCGCTATCTCTAATAGCACCCGAGATATCACCAGATATATATTGGATTTTCCACTGACCCTGAGTGTCCGGCCCCATGGGACTGTGGCTTTCACGGCCCCCTGGTGGTCCGAGGTCGTTCCCGCTGCACAGATGCATGCGCCAGTGCCTCCTACAGACAATGCACTTTGATTTATTGCGCTATCTGTAATAGCTCCCGAGATATCACCAGATATATATTGGATTTTCCCCTGACCCTGAGCGTCCGGCCCCATGAGACGGTGGTTTTCTCGGCCCCTGGTGGTCCGAGGTCGTTCTCGCACTCCAGGTTCATGCGCCAGGGCCTCCTACAGACAATGCACTTTGATTTATTGCGCTATCTGTAATAGCACCCGAGATATCATCAGATATATATTGAATTTTTCCCTTACCATGAGTGTCCGGCCCCATGAGACGGTCGTTTTCTCGGCCTCTGGTGGTCCGAGGTCGTTCCGGCTGCACAGATTCATGCGCCAGGGACTCCTACAGACAATGCACTTTGATTTATTGCGCTATCTCTAATAGCACCCGTGATATCACCAGATATATATTGGATTTTCCCCTGACCCTGAGTGTCCGGCCCCATGAGACTGTGGCTTTCACGGCCCCCTGGTGGTCCGAGGTCGTTCCAGCTGCACAGATGCATGCGCCAGTGCCTCCTACAGACAATGCACTTTAATTTATTGCGCTATCTGTAACAGCACCCGAGATATCACCAGATATACAATGGATTTTTCCCTGGCCCTGAGTGTCCGGCCCCATGAGACGGTGGTTTTCTCGGCCCCTGGTGGTCCGAGGTCGTTCCCGCTGCACAGATTCATGCGCCAGGGCCTCCTACAGACAATGCACATTGGTTTATTGTGCTTTCTGTAATAGCACCCGAGATATCACCAGATATATATTGCATTTTTCCCTGGCCCTGAGGGTCCGGCTCCATGAGGCGGAGGTTTTCTCGGCCCCTGGTGGTTTGAGGTCGTTCCCGCTGCACAGATTCAGGCGGCAGGACCTCCTGCAGATAATTCACTTGGGATTATTGCGCTATCTCTAATAGCACCCGAGATATCACCAGATGTATATTGGATTTTTCCCCGATCCTGAGTGTCCGGCCCCATGAGACGGTGGTTTTCTCGGCCCCTGGTGGTCCGAGGTCGTTCCCGCTGCACAGATTCATGGGCCAGGGCCTCCTATTGACAATGCACTTTGGTTTATTGCGCTATCTGTAATAGCACCCGATATATCACCAGATATATGCTGGATTTTTACATGACCTTGGGTGACGGATTCCGAATATCTGTAATTTTCTCGGCCCCTGGTGTTCCGAGGTCGTTCCTGCTGCACAGATTCATCCGCCAGGGCATCCTACAGACAATGCACTTTGATTTATTGCGCTATCTGTAATAGCACCCGAGATATCACCAGATATATATTGGATTTTTCCTTGACCCTGAGTGTCCGACCCCATGAGGCGGTGATTTTCTCTGGCCCTGGTGGTCGGAGGTCGTTCCCGCTGCACAGATTCATGCGCCAGGGCCTCCTACAGACAATGTACTTTGATTTATTGCGCTATCTCTAAGAGCACCCGAGATATCATCTGATGTATATTGGATTTTTCCCTGACCCTGACAGTCCGTCCCCATGAGACGGTGATTTTCTCGGCCCCTGGTGGTCCGAGGTCGTTCCCGCTGCACAGAACCATGCGCCTGGGCTTCCTCCAGACAATGCACTTTGATTTATTGCGCAATCTCTAATAGCACCCGAGATATCACCAGATATATGCTGGATTTTTCCCCGACCCTGAGTGTCCGGCCCCATGAGACGGTGGTTTTCTCGGCCCCTGGATTTCCGAGGTCGTTCCCGCTGCACAGATTCATGCGCCAGGGCCTCCTGCAGATAATTCACTTTGGTTTATTGCGCTATCTGTAATAGCACCTGAGATATCACCAGATATATATTGGATTTTTCCCTGACCCTGAGTGTCCGGCCCCATGAGAAGGTGGTTTTCTCGGCCCCTGGTGGTCCGAGGTCGTTCCCGCTGCACAGATTCGTGCGCCAGGGCCTCCTACAGACAATGTACTTTGATTTATTGCGCTATCTCTAAGAGCACCCGAGATATCATCAGATGTATATTGGATTTTTCCCTGACCCTGACAGTCCGTCCCCATGAGACGGTGATTTTCTCGGCCCCTGGTGGTCCGAGGTCGTTCCCGCTGCACAAAACCATGCGCCTGGGCTACCTGCAGACAATGCACTTTGATTTATTGCGCTATCTCTAATAGCACCCGAGATATCACCAGATATATGCTGGATTTTTCCCTGGCCCTGACAGTCCGGCCCCATGAGACGATGGTTTTCTCGGCCCCTGGTGGTCCGAGGTCGTTCCCGCTGCAAGCATTCATGCGCCAGGGCTTCCTGCAGACAATGCACTTTGATTTATCGCGCTATCTGTAATAGCACCTGAGATATCACCAGATATATATTGGATTTTTCCCTGACCCTGAGTGTCCGGCCCCATGAGACGGTGGTTTTCTCGGCCCCTGGTGGTCCGAGGTCGTTCCCGCTGCACAGATTCATGCGCCAGGGCCTCCTGCAGACAATTCACTTTGGTTTATTGCTCTATCTCTAATAGCACCCGACATATCACCAGATATATATTGGATTTTTCCCTGACCCAGACAGTACGGCCCCATGAGACGGTGGTTTTCTCGGCCCCTGGTGGTCCGAGGTCGTTCCCGCTGCACAGATTCATGCGCCAGGGCCTCCTGCAGACAATTCACTTTGGTTTATTGCGCTATCTCTAATGGCACCCGACATATCACCAGATATATATTGGATTTTTCCCCGACCCTGAGTGTTCGGCCCCATGAGACGGTGGTTTTCTCGGCCCCTGGTGGTCCGAGTTCGTTCCTGCTGCACAGATTCATGCGCCAGAGCCTCCTACAGGCAATGCACTTTGAATTATTGCGCTATCTGTAATAGTACCCGAGATATCACCAGAAATATATTGGATTTTTCCCTGACCCTGAGTGTCCGGCCCCATGAGACGGTGGTTTTCTCGGTCGCTGGTGGTCCGAGGTCATTCTTGCTGCACAGATTCATGCGCAAGGGTATCCTACGGAAAATGCACTTTGATTTATCGCGCTATCTGTAATAGAACCCGAGATATCACCAGATATATGCTGGATTTTTACATGACATTGGGTGACGGATACCGAAAATCTGTAATTTTCTCGGCCCCTGGTGGTCCGATGTCGTTCCTGCTGCACACATTCATGCGAAAGGGCCTCCTGCAGACAACTCACTTTGGTCTATTGCGCTATCTCTAATAGCACCCGAGATATCACCAGATATATATTGGATTTTCCCCTGACCCTGAGTGTCCGGCCCCATGAGACTGTGGCTTTCACGGCCCCCTGGTGGTCCGAGGTCGTTCCAGCTGCACAGATGCATGCGCCAGTGCCTCCTACAGACAATGCACTTTAATTTATTGCGCTATCTGTAACAGCACCCGAGATATCACCAGATATACAATGGATTTTTCCCTGGCCCTGAGTGTCCGGCCCCATGAGACGGTGGTTTTCTCGGCCCCTGGTGGTCCGAGGTCGTTCCCGCTGCACAGATTCATGCGCCAGGGCCTCCTACAGACAATGCACATTGGTTTATTGTGCTTTCTGTAATAGCACCTGAGATATCACCAGATATATATTGGATTTTTCCCTGACCCTGAGTGTCCGGCCCCATGAGAAGGTGGTTTTCTCGGCCCCTGGTGGTCCGAGGTCGTTCCCGCTGCACAGATTCGTGCGCCAGGGCCTCCTACAGACAATGTACTTTGATTTATTGCGCTATCTCTAAGAGCACCCGAGATATCATCAGATGTATATTGGATTTTTCCCTGACCCTGACAGTCCGTCCCCATGAGACGGTGATTTTCTCGGCCCCTGGTGGTCCGAGGTCGCTCCCGCTGCACAAAACCATGCGCCTGGGCTACCTGCAGACAATGCACTTTGATTTATTGCGCTATCTCTAATAGCACCCGAGATATCACCAGATATATGCTGGATTTTTCCCTGGCCCTGACAGTCCGGCCCCATGAGACGATGGTTTTCTCGGCCCCTGGTGGTCCGAGGTCGTTCCCGCTGCAAGCATTCATGCGCCAGGGCTTCCTGCAGACAATGCACTTTGATTTATCGCGCTATCGGTAATAGCACCTGAGATATCACCAGATATATATTGGATTTTTCCCTGACCCTGAGTGTCCGGCCCCATGAGACGGTGGTTTTCTCGGCCCCTGGTGGTCCGAGGTCGTTCCCGCTGCACAGATTCATGCGCCAGGGCCTCCTGCAGACAATTCACTTTGGTTTATTGCTCTATCTCTAATAGCACCCGACATATCACCAGATATATATTGGATTTTTCCCTGACCCAGACAGTACGGCCCCATGAGACGGTGGTTTTCTCGGCCCCTGGTGGTCCGAGGTCGTTCCCGCTGCACAGATTCATGCGCCAGGGCCTCCTGCAGACAATTCACTTTGGTTTATTGCGCTATCTCTAATGGCACCCGACATATCACCAGATATATATTGGATTTTTCCCCGACCCTGAGTGTTCGGCCCCATGAGACGGTGGTTTTCTCGGCCCCTGGTGGTCCGAGTTCGTTCCTGCTGCACAGATTCATGCGCCAGAGCCTCCTACAGGCAATGCACTTTGAATTATTGCGCTATCTGTAATAGTACCCGAGATATCACCAGAAATATATTGGATTTTTCCCTGACCCTGAGTGTCCGGCCCCATGAGACGGTGGTTTTCTCGGTCGCTGGTGGTCCGAGGTCATTCTTGCTGCACAGATTCATGCGCAAGGGTATCCTACGGAAAATGCACTTTGATTTATCGCGCTATCTGTAATAGAACCCGAGATATCACCAGATATATGCTGGATTTTTACATGACATTGGGTGACGGATACCGAAAATCTGTAATTTTCTCGGCCCCTGGTGGTCCGATGTCGTTCCTGCTGCACACATTCATGCGAAAGGGCCTCCTGCAGACAACTCACTTTGGTCTATTGCGCTATCTCTAATAGCATCCGAGATATCACCAGATATATATTGGATTTTCACCTGACCCTGAGTGTCCGGCCCCATGAGACTGTGGTTTTCTCGGCGCCTGGTGGTCCGAGGTCGTTCCCGCTGCACATATTCATGCGCCTGGGCCTCCTGCAGACAACTCACTTTGGTTTATTGCGCTATCTCTAATAGCACCCGAGATATCACCAGATATATGTTGGATTTTTCCCTGACTCTGAGTGTCCGGAACCATGAGACGGTGGTTTTCTCGGCCCCTGGTGTTCCGAGGTCGTTCCCACTGCACAGATTCATGCGCCAGGGCCTCCTGCAGATTATTTACTTTGGTTTATGGCGCGATCTGTAATAGCACCCGAGATATCACCAGATATATATTGGGCTTTTTCCCTGACCCTGAGTTTCCGGCCCCATGAGACGGTGGTTTTCTCCGCCCCTGGTGGTCGGATGTCGTTCCTGCTGCACAGATTCATGCGCCAGGGCCTCCTACAGACAATGCACTTTGAATTATTGCGCTATCTGTAATAGTACCCGAGATATCACCAGAAATATATTGGATTTTTCCCTGACCCTGAGTGCCCGGCCCCATGAGACGGTGGTTTTCTCCGCCCCAGGTGGTCCGAGGTCGTTCCCGCTGCACAGATGCATGCGCCAGGGCCTATTGCAGATAATTCACTTTGGTTTATTGCGCTATCTCTAATAGCACCCGAGATATCACCAGATATATATTGGATTTTCCCCTGACCCTGAGGGTCCGGCCCCATGAGACTGTGGTTTTCTCGGCCCCTGGTGGTCCGAGGTTGTTCCCGCTGCACAGATTCATGCGCCAGGGCCTCCTACAGACAATGCACTTTGATTTATTGCGCTATCTGTAATAGCACCCGAGATATCACCAGATATATATATTGGGTTTTTTCCTGACTCTGAGTGTCCGGCCCCATGAGACGGTGGTTTTCTCGGCACCTGGTGGTCCGAGGTCGTTCCCGCTGCACAGATTCATGCGCCAGGGATACTGCAGATAATTCACTTTGGTTTATTGCGCTATCTCTAATAGCACCCGAGATATCACCAGATATATATTGGATTTTCCCCAGACCCTGAGTGTCCGGCCCCATGAGATGGTGGTTTTCTCGGCCCCTGGTGATCCGAGGTCGTTCCCTCTGCACAGATTCATGCGCCAGGGCCTCCTGCAGATAATTCACTTTGGTTTATTGCGCTATCTCTAATAGCACCCGAGATAACACCAGATATATATATTGGATTTTTCCCTGGCCCTGAGTGCCCGGCCCCATGAGACGGTGGTTTTCTCCGCCCCTGGTGGTCCGAGGTCGTTCCCGCTGCACAGATGCATGCGCCTGGACCTCCTGCAGATAATTCACTTTGATTTATTGCGCTATCTCTAATAGCACCCGAGATATCACCAGATATATATATTGGGTTTTTTCCTGACTCTGAGTGTCCGGCCCCATGAGACGGTGGTTTTCTCGGCCCCTGGTGGTCTGAGGTCGTTCCCGCTGCACAGATTCATGCGCCAGGGGTACTGCAGATAATTCACTTTGGTTTATTGCGCTATCTCTAATAGCACCCGAGATATCACCAGATATATATTGGATTTTCCCCTGACCTTGAGTGTCCGGCCCCATGAGATAGTGGTTTTCTCGGCCCCTGGTGATCCGAGGTCGTTCCCGCTGCACAGATTCAGGCGCCAGGGCCTCCTGCAGATAATTCACTTTGGTTTATTGCGCTATCTCTAATAGCACCCGAGATATCACCAGATATATATTGGATTTTCCCCTGACCCTGAGGGTCCGGCCCCATGAGACTGTGGTTTTCTCGGCCCCTGGTGGTCCGAGGTCGTTACCGCTGCACAGATTCATGCGCCTGGGCCTCCTGCAGATAATTCACTTTGATTTATTGCGCTATCTGTAATAGCACCCGAGATATCACCAGAAATATATTGGATTTTCCCCTGACCTTGAGGGTCCGGCCCCATGAGACTGTGGTTTTCTCCGCCCCTGGTGGTCCGAGGTCGTTCCCGCTGCACAGATGCATGCGCCAGGGCCTCCTGCAGATAATTCACTTTGGTTTATTGCGCTATCTCTAATAGCACCCGAGATATCACCAGATATATATATTGGGTTTTTTCCTGACTCTGAGTGTCCGGCCCCATGAGACTGTGGTTTTCTCGGCCCCTGGTGGTCCGATGCCGTTCCCGCTGCACAGACTCATGCGCCAGGGCCTCCTACAGACAATGCACGTTGATTTATTGCGCTATCTGCAATAGCTCCCGAGATATCACCAGAAATATATTGGATTCTTCCCTGACCCTGAGTGTCCGGCCCCATGAGACGGAGGTTTTCTTGTCCCCTGGTGGTCCGAGGTCGTTCCCGCTGCACAGATGCATGCGCCAGGGCCTACTGCAGATAATTCACTTTGGTTTATTGCGCTATCTCTAATTGCACCCGCGAAAGCTCCATATATATGCTGGATTTTTACATGACTTTGGGTGACGGATACAGAAAATCAGTAATTTTCTCGGCCCCTGGTGGTCCGATGTCGTTCCTGCGGGACAGATTCATGCGCAAGGGCCTCCTACGGACAATGCACTTTGATTTATTGCGCTATCTCTAATAGCACCCGGGACATCACCATATATATATTTGATTTTTCCCTGACCCTGAGTGTCCGGCCCCATGAGACGGTGGTTTTCTCGGCCCCTGGTGGTCCGATGCCGTTCCCACTGCACAGATTCATGCGCCAGGGCCTCCTGCAGATAATTCACTTTGGTTTATTGCGCTATCTGTAATAGCACCCGAGATGTCACCAGATATATATTGGATTTTTCCCTGACTCTGATTGTCCGGAACCATGAGACGGTGGTTTTCTCGGCCCCTGGTGGTCTGAGGTCGTTCCCACTGCACAGATTCATGCGCCAGGGCCTCCTGCAGATAATTCAATTTGGTTTATTGCGCTATCTCTAATAGCATCCGAGATATCACCAGATATATATTGGATTTTCCCCTGACCCTGAGTGTCCGGCCCCATGAGACTGTGGTTTTCTCGGCCCCTGGTGGTCCGATGTCGTTCCCGCTGCACAGACTCATGCGCCAGGGCCTCCTACAGACAATGCACGTTGATTTATTGCGCTATCTGCAATAGCACCCGAGATATCACCAGATATAAATTGGATTTTCCCCTGACCCTGAATGACCGGCCCCATGAGACGGTGGTTTTCTCGGCCCCTGGTGGTCCGAGGTCGTTCCCGCTGCACAGATTCATGCGCCAGGGCCTCCTGCAGATAATTCACTTTGGTTTATTGCGCTATCTGTAATAGCACCCGAGATGTCACCAGATATATATTGGATTTTCCCCTGACCCTGAGTGTCCGGCCCCATGAGACTGTGGTTTTCTCGGCCCCTGGTGGTCCGATGTCGTTCCCGCTGCACAGACTCATGCGCCAGGGCCTCCTACAGACAATGCACGTTGATTTATTGCGCTATCTGCAATAGCACCCGTGATATCACCAGATATATATTGGATTTTTCCCTGACCCTGAATGACCGGCCCCATGAGACGGTGGTTTTCTCGGCCCCTGGTGGTCCGAGGTCGTTCCCGCTGCACAGATTCATGCGCCAGGGCCTCCTGCAGATAATTCACTTTGGTTTATTGCGCTATCTGTAATAGCACCCGAGATATCACCAGATATATATTGGATTTTCCCCAGACCCTGAGTGTCCGGCCCCATGAGACTGTGGTTTTCTCGGCCCCTGGTGGTCCGATGCCGTTCCCGCTGCACAGACTCATGCGCCAGGGCCTCCTACAGACAATGCACGTTGATTTATTGCGCAATCTGCAATAGCACCCGAGAAACCTCCATATATATGCTGGATTTATACCTGACTTTGGGTGACGGATACCGAAAATCTGTAATTTTCTCGGCCCCTGGTGGTCCGATGTCGTTCCTGCTGCACACATTCATGCGCAAGGGCCTCCTGCAGACAACTCACTTTGGTTTATTGCGCTATCTCTAATAGCACCCGAGATATCACCAGATATATATTGGATTTTCCCCTGACCCTGAGGGTCCGGCCCCATGAGACTGTGGTTTTCTCGGCCCCTGGTGGTCCGAGGTTGTTCCCGCTCCACAGATTCATGCGCCAGGGCCTCCTACAGACAATGCACTTTGATTTATTGCGCTATCTGTAATCTCACCCGAGATATCACCAGATATATATATTGGGTTTTTTCCTGACTCTGAGTGTCCGGCCCCATGAGACGGTGGTTTTCTCGGCCCCTGGTGGTCCGAGGTCGTTCCCGCTGCACAGATTCATGCGCCAGGGATACTGCAGATAATTCACTTTGGTTTATTGCGCTATCTCTAATAGCACCCGAGATATCACCAGATATATATTTGATTTTCCCCTGACCCTGAGTGTCCGGCCCCATGAGATGGTGGTTTTCTCGGCCCCTGGTGATCCGAGGTCGTTCCCGCTGCACAGATTCATGCGCCAGGGCCTCCTGCAGATAATTCACTTTGGTTTATTGCGCTATCTCTAATAGCACCCGGGATATCACCAGATATATATTGGATTTTTCCCTGACCCTGAGGGTCCGGCCCCATGAGACTGTGGTTTTCTCGGCCCCTGGTGGTCCGAGGTCGTTCCCGCTGCACAGATTCATGCGCCAGGGCCTCCTACAGACAATGCACTTTGAATTATTGCGCTATCTGTAATAGTACCCGAGATATCACCAGAAATATATTGGATTTTTCCCTGACCCTGAGTGTCCGGCCCCATGAGACTGTGGTTTTCTCGGCCCCTGGTGGTCCGAGGTCGTTCCCGCTGCACATATTCATGCGCCTGGGCCTCCTGCAGATAATTCACTTTGGTTTACTGGGCTCTCTCTAATAGCACCCAAGATATCACCATATATATATATTGGATTTTTCCCTGACCCTGAGTGTCCGGCCCCATGAGACTGTGGTTTTCTCGGCCCCTGGTGGTCCGATGTCGTTCCCGCTGCACAGACTCATGCGCCAGGGCCTCCTACAGACAATGCACGTTGATTTATTGCGCTATCTGCAATAGCACCCGAGAAACCTCCATATATATGCTGGATTTATACATGACTTAGGGTGACGGATACCGAAAATCTGTAATTTTCTCGGCCCCTGGTGGTCCGATGTCGTTCCTGCTGCACACATTCATGCGCAAGGGCCTCCTGCAGACAACTCACTTTGGTTTATTGCGCTATCTCTAATAGCACCCGAGATATCACCAGATATATATTGGATTTTTCCCTGACTCTGAGTGTCCGGAACCATGAGACGGTGGTTTTCTCGGCCCCTGGTGGTCCGATGTCGTTCCCGCTGCACAGACTCATGCGCCAGGGCCTCCTACAGACAATGCACGTTGATTTATTGCGCTATCTGCAATAGCACCCGTGATATCACCAGATATATATTGGATTTTTCCCTGACCCTGAATGACCGGCCCCATGAGACGGTGGTTTTCTCGGCCCCTGGTGGTCCGAGGTCGTTCCCGCTGCACAGATTCATGCGCCAGGGCCTCCTGCAGATAATTCACTTTGGTTTATTGCGCTATCTGTAATAGCACCCTAGATATCACCAGATATATATTGGATTTTCCCCAGACCCTGAGTGTCCGGCCCCATGAGACTGTGGTTTTCTCGGCCCCTGGTGGTCCGATGCCGTTCCCGCTGCACAGACTCATGCGCCACGGCCTCCTACAGACAATGCACGTTGATTTATTGCGCTATCTGCAATAGCACCCGAGATATCACCAGAAATATATTGGATTCTTCCCTGACCCTGAGTGTCCGGCCCCATGAGACGGAGGTTTTCTTGGCCCCTGGTGGTCCGAGGTCGTTCCCGCTGCACAGATGCATGCGCCAGGGCCTACTGCAGATAATTCACTTTGGTTTATTGCGCTATCTCTAATAGCACCCGCGAAAGCTCCATATATATGCTGGATTTTTACATGACTTTGGGTGACGGATACAGAAAATCTGTAATTTTCTCGGCCCCTGGTGGTCCGATGTCGTTCCTGCGGCACAGATTCATGCGCAAGGGCCTCCTACGGTCAATGCACTTTGATTTATTGCGCTATCTCTAATAGCACCCGGGACATCACCATATATATATTTGATTTTTCCCTGACCCTGAGTGTCCGGCCCCATGAGACGGTGGTTTTCTCGGCCCCTGGTGGTCCGAGGTCGTTCCCGCTGCACTGATTCATGTGCCAGGGGTACTGCAGATAATTCACTTTGGTTTATTGCGCTATCTCTAATAGCACCCGAGATATCACCAGATATATATTGGATTTTCCCCTGACCCTGAGTGTCCGGCCCCATGAGATGGTGGTTTTCTCGGCCCCTGGTGATCCGAGGTCGTTCCCGCTGCACAGATTCATGCGCCAGGGCCTCCTGCAGATAATTCACTTTGGTTTATTGCGCTATCTCTAATAGCACCCGAGATATCACCAGATATATATTGGATTTTCCCCGGACCCTGAGGGTCCGGCCCCATGAGACTGTGGTTTTCTCGGCCCCTGGTGGTCCGAGGTCGTTCCCGCTGCACAGATTCATGCGCCAGGGCCTCCTACAGACAATGCACTTTGAATTACTGCGCTATCTGTAATAGTACCCGAGATATCAGCAGAAATATATTGGATTTTTCCCTGACCCTGAGTGTCCGGCCCCATGAGACTGTGGTTTTCTCGGCCCCCGGTGGTCCGAGGTCGTTCCCGCTGCACATATTCATGCGCCTGGGCCTCCTGCAGATAATTCACTTTGGTTTATTGGGCTCTCTCTAATAGCACCCAAGATATCACCATATATATATATTGGATTTTTCCCTGACCCTGAGTGTCCGGCCCCATGAGACTGTGGTTTTCTCGGCCCCTGGTGGTCCGATGTCGTCCTTGCTGCCCAGATTCATGCGCCAGGGCCTCCTACAGACAATGCACTTTGATTTATTGCGCTATCTGTAATAGCACCCGAGAAACCTCCATATATATGCTGGATTTATACATGACTTTGGGTGACGGATACCGAAAATCTGTAATTTTCTCGGCCCCTGGTGGTCCGATGTCGTTCCTGCTGCACACATTCATGCGCAAGGGCCTCCTGCAGACAACTCACTTTGGTTTATTGCGCAATCTCTAATAGCACCCGAGATATCACCAGATATATATTGGATTTTTCCCTGACTCTGAGTGTCCGGAACCATGAGACGGTGGTTTTCTCGGCCCCTGGTGGTCCGAGGTCGTTCCCACTGCACAGATTCATGCGCCAGGGCCTCCTGCAGATAATTCACTTTGGTTTATTGCGCTATCTGTAATAGCACCCGAGATGTCACCAGATATATATTGGATTTTCCCCTGACCCTGAGTGTCCGGCCCCATGAGACTGTGGTTTTCTCGGCCCCTGGTGGTCCGATGCCGTTCCCGCTGCACAGACTCATGCGCCAGGGCCTCCTACAGACAATGCACGTTGATTTATTGCGCTATCTGCAATAGCACCCGAGAAACCTCCATATATATGCTGGATTTATACATGACTTAGGGTGACGTATACCGAAAATCTGTAATTTTCTCGGCCCCTGGTGGTCCGATGTCGTTCCTGCTGCACACATTCATGCGCAAGGGCCTCCTGCAAACAACTCACTTTGGTTTATTGCGCTATCTCTAATAGCACCCGAGATATCACCAGATATATATTGGATTTTTCCCTGACTCTGAGTGTCCGGAACCATGAGACGGTGGTTTTCTCGGCCCCTGGTGGTCCGAGGTCGTTCCCACGGCACAGATTCATGCGCCAGGGCCTCCTGCAGATAATTCACTTTGGTTTATTGCGCTATCTCTAATAGCACCCGAGATATCACCAGATATATATTGGATTTTCCCCTGACCCTGAGTGTCCGGCCCCATGAGACTGTGGTTTTCTCGGCCCCTGGTGGTCCGATATCGTTCCCGCTGCACAGACTCATGCGCCAGGGCCTCCTACAGACAATGCACGTTGATTTATTGCGCTATCTGCAATAGCACCCGAGATATCACCAGATATAAATTGGATTTTTCCCTGACCCTGAATGACCGGCCCCATGAGACGGTGGTTGTCTCGGCCCCTGGTGGTCCGAGGTCGTTCCCGCTGCACAGATGCATGCGCCAGGGCCGCCTGCAGATAATTCGCTTTGGTTTACTGCGCTATCTGTAATAGCACCCGAGATATCACCAGATATATATTAGATTTTCCCCTGACCCTCAGTGTCCGGCCCAATGAGACGGTGGTTTTCGCGGCCCCTGGTGGTCAGAGGTCCTTCCCGCTAGACAGATTCATGCGCCAGGGCCTCCTGCAGATAATTCACTTTGGTTTATTGCGCTATCTGCAACAGCACCCGTGATATCACCAGATATATATTGGATTTTTCCCTGACTCTGAGTGTCCGGAACCATGAGACGGTGGTTTTCTCGGCCCCTGGTGGTCCGAGGTCGTTCCCACGGCACAGATTCATGCGCCAGGGCCTCCTGCAGATAATTCACTTTGGTTTATTGCGCAATCTCTAATAGCACCCGAGATATCACCAGATATATATTGGATTTTTCCCTGACTCTGAGTGTCCGGAACCATGAGACGGTGGTTTTCTCGGCCCCTGGTGGTCCGAGGTCGTTCCCACTGCACAGATTCATGCGCCAGGGCCTCCTGCAGATAATTCACTTTGGTTTATTGCGCTATCTGTAATAGCACCCGAGATGTCACCAGATATATATTGGATTTTCCCCTGACCCTGAGTGTCCGGCCCCATGAGACTGTGGTTTTCTCGGCCCCTGGTGGTCCGATGCCGTTCCCGCTGCACAGACTCATGCGCCAGGGCCTCCTACAGACAATGCACGTTGATTTATTGCGCTATCTGCAATAGCACCCGAGAAACCTCCATATATATGCTGGATTTATACATGACTTAGGGTGACGTATACCGAAAATCTGTAATTTTCTCGGCCCCTGGTGGTCCGATGTCGTTCCTGCTGCACACATTCATGCGCAAGGGCCTCCTGCAAACAACTCACTTTGGTTTATTGCGCTATCTCTAATAGCACCCGAGATATCACCAGATATATATTGGATTTTTCCCTGACTCTGAGTGTCCGGAATCATGAGACGGTGGTTTTCTCGGCCCCTGGTGGTCCGAGGTCGTTCCCACGGCACAGATTCATGCGCCAGGGCCTCCTACAGACAATGCACGTTGATTTATTGCGCTATCTGCAATAGCACCCGAGATATCACCAGATATAAATTGGATTTTTCCCTGACCCTGAATGACCGGCCCCATGAGACGGTGGTTGTCTCGGCCCCTGGTGGTCCGAGGTCGTTCCCGCGGCACAGATGCATGCGCCAGGGCCGCCTGCAGATAATTCGCTTTGGTTTACTGCGCTATCTGTAATAGCACCCGAGATATCACCAGATATATATTAGATTTTCCCCTGACCCTCATTGTCCGGCCCAATGAGACGGTGGTTTTCTCGGCCCCTGGTGGTCCGATGCCGTTCCCGCTGCACAGACTCATGCGCCACGGCCTCCTACAGACAATGCACGTTGATTTATTGCGCTATCTGCAATAGCACCCGAGATATCACCAGAAATATATTGGATTCTTCCCTGACCCTGAGTGTCCGGCCCCATGAGACGGTGGTTTTCTCGGCCCCTGGTGGTCCGAGGTCGTTCCCGCTGCACTGATTCATGTGCCAGGGGTACTGCAGATAATTCACTTTGGTTTATTGCGCTATCTCTAATAGCACCCGAGATATCACCAGATATATATTGGATTTTCCCCTGACCCTGAGTGTCCGGCCCCATGAGATGGTGGTTTTCTCGGCCCCTGGTGATCCGAGGTCGTTCCCGCTGCACAGATTCATGCGCCAGGGCCTCCTGCAGATAATTCACTTTGGTTTATTGCGCTATCTCTAATAGCACCCGAGATATCACCAGATATATATTGGATTTTCCCCTGACCCTGAGGGTCCGGCCCCATGAGACTGTGGTTTTCTCGGCCCCTGGTGGTCCGAGGTCGTTCCCGCTGCACAGATTCATGCGCCAGGGCCTCCTACAGACAATGCACTTTGAATTACTGCGCTATCTGTAATAGTACCCAAGATATCACCAGAAATATATTGGATTTTTCCCTGACCCTGAGTGTCCGGCCCCATGGGACTGTGGTTTTCTCGGCCCCCGGTGGTCCGAGGTCGTTCCCGCTGCACATATTCATGCGCCTGGGCCTCCTGCAGATAATTCACTTTGGTTTATTGGGCTCTCTCTAATAGCACCCATGATGTCACCAGATATATATTGGATTTTCCCCTGACCCTGAGTGTCCGGCCCCATGAGACTGTGGTTTTCTCGGCCCCTGGTGGTCCGATGCCGTTCCCGCTGCACAGACTCATGCGCCAGGGCCTCATACAGACAATGCACGTTGATTAATTGCGCTATCTGCAATAGCACCCGAGAAACCTCCATATATATGCTGGATTTATACATGACTTAGGGTGACGTATACCGAAAATCTGTAATTTTCTCGGCCCCTGGTGGTCCGATGTCGTTCCTGCTACACACATTCATGCGCAAGGGCCTCCTGCAGACAACTCACTTTGGTTTATTGCGCTATCTCTAATAGCACCCGAGATATCACCAGATATATATTGGATTTTTCCCTGACTCTGAGTGTCCGGAACCATGAGACGGTGGTTTTCTCCGCCCCTGGTGGTCCGAGGTCGTTCCCGCTGCACAGATGCATGCGCCAGGGCCTCCTGCAGATAATTCACTTTGGTTTATTGCGCTATCTCTTATAGCACCCGAGATATCACCAGATATATATATTGGGTTTTTTCCTGACTCTGAGTGTCCGGCCCCATGAGACGGTGGTTTTCTCGGCCCCTGGTGGTCTGAGGTCGTTCCCGCTGCACAGATTCATGCGCCAGGGGTACTGCAGATAATTCACTTTGGTTTATTGCGCTATCTCTAATAGCACCCGAGATATCACCAGATATATATTGGATTTTCCCCTGACCTTGAGTGTCCGGCCCCATGAGATAGTGGTTTTCTCGGCCCCTGGTGATCCGAGGTCGTTCCCGCTGCACAGATTCATGCGCCAGGGCCTCCTGCAGATAATTCACTTTGGTTTATTGCGCTATCTCTAATAGCACCCGGGACATCACCATATATATATTTGATTTTTCCCTGACCCTGAGTGTCCGGCCCCATGAGACGGTGGTTTTCTCGGCCCCTGGTGGTACGAGGTCGTTCCCGCTGCACAAATGCATGCGCCAGGGCCTCCTGCAGATAATTCACTTTGGTTTATTGCGCTATCTCTAATAGCACCCGAGTTATCACCAGATATATATTGGATTTTCCCCTGACCCTGAGTGTCCGGCCCCTCGAGACTGTGGTTTTCTCGGCCCCTGGTAGTCCGAGGTCGTTCCCGCTGCACAGGTTCATGCGCCAGGGCCCCCTGCAGATAATTCACTTTGGTTTATTGCGCTATCTCTAATAGCACCCGAGATATCACCAGACATATATTGGATTTTCCCCTGACCGTGAGTGTCCGGCCCCATGAGACTGGTTTTCTCGGCCAATGGTGGTCCGAGGTCGTTCCCGCTGCCCAGATTCATGCGGCAGGGTCTCCTACAGACAATGCACTTTGATTTATTTCGCTATCTGTAATAGCACCCCAGATATCACCAGATGTACATTGGATTTTTCCCCGACCCTGAGTGTCCGGCCCAATGGGACGGTGGTTTTCTCGGCCCCTGGTGATCCGAGGTCGTTCCCGCAGCACAGATTCATGCGCCAGGGCCTCCTGCAGATAATTCACTTTGGTTTATTGCGCTATCTCTAATAGCACCCGAGATATCACCACATATATATTGGATTTTTCCCTGACCCTGAGGGTCCGGCCCCATGAGTCTGTGGTTTTCTCGGCCCCTGGTGGTCCGAGGTCATTCCCGCTGCACAGATTCATGCGCCTGGGCCTCCTGCAGATAATTCACTTTGATTTATTGCGCTATCTGTAATAGCACCCGAGATATCACCTGATATATATATTGGGTTTTTTCCTGACTCTGAGTGTCCGGCCCCATGAGACGGTGGTTTTCTCGGCCCCTGGTGGTCCGAGGTCGTTCCCGCTGCACAGATTAATGCGCCAGGGATACTATAGATAATTCACTTTGGTTTATTGCGCTATCTCTAATAGCACCCGAGATATCACCAGACATATATTGGATTTTCCCCTGACACTGAGTGTCCGGCCCAATGGGACGGTGGTTTTCTCGGCCCCTGGTGATCCGAGGTCGTTCCCGCAGCACAGATTCATGCGCCAGGGCCTCCTGCAGATAATTCACTTTGGTTTATTGCGCTATCTCTAATAGCACCCGAGATATCACCACATATATATTGGATTTTTCCCTGACCCTGAGGGTCCGGCCCCATGAGTCTGTGGTTTTCTCGGCCCCTGGTGGTCCGAGGTCGTTCCAGCTGCACAGATGCATGCGCCAGTGCCTCCTACAGACAATGCACTTTAACTTATTGCGCTATCTGTAACAGCACCCGAGATATCACCAGATATACAATGGATTTTTCCCTGGCCCTGAGTGTCCGGCCCCATGAGACGGTGGTTTTCTCGGCCCCTGGTGGTCCGAGGTCGTTCCCGCTGCACAGATTCATGCGCCAGGGCCTCCTACAGACAATGCACATTGGTTTATTGTGCTTTCTGTAATAGCACCTGAGATATCACCAGATATATATTGGATTTTTCCCTGACCCTGAGTGTCCGGCCCCATGAGAAGGTGGTTTTCTCGGCCCCTGGTGGTCCGAGGTCGTTCCCGCTGCACAGATTCGTGCGCCAGGGCCTCCTACAGACAATGTACTTTGATTTATTGCGCTATCTCTAAGAGCACCCGAGATATCATCAGATGTATATTGGATTTTTCCCTGACCCTGACAGTCCGTCCCCATGAGACGGTGATTTTCTCGGCCCCTGGTGGTCCGAGGTCGTTCCCGCTGCACAAAACCATGCGCCTGGGCTACCTGCAGACAATGCACTTTGATTTATTGCGCTATCTCTAATAGCACCCGAGATATCACCAGATATATGCTGGATTTTTCCCTGGCCCTGACAGTCCGGCCCCATGAGACGATGGTTTTCTCGGCCCCTGGTGGTCCGAGGTCGTTCCCGCTGCAAGCATTCATGCGCCAGGGCTTCCTGCAGACAATGCACTTTGATTTATCGCGCTATCTGTAATAGCACCTGAGATATCACCAGATATATATTGGATTTTTCCCTGACCCTGAGTGTCCGGCCCCATGAGACGGTGGTTTTCTCGGCCCCTGGTGGTCCGAGGTCGTTCCCGCTGCACAGATTCATGCGCCAGGGCCTCCTGCAGACAATTCACTTTGGTTTATTGCTCTATCTCTAATAGCACCCGACATATCACCAGATATATATTGGATTTTTCCCTGACCCAGACAGTACGGCCCCATGAGACGGTGGTTTTCTCGGCCCCTGGTGGTCCGAGGTCGTTCCCGCTGCACAGATTCATGCGCCAGGGCCTCCTGCAGACAATTCACTTTGGTTTATTGCGCTATCTCTAATGGCACCCGACATATCACCAGATATATATTGGATTTTTCCCCGACCCTGAGTGTTCGGCCCCATGAGACGGTGGTTTTCTCGGCCCCTGGTGGTCCGAGTTCGTTCCTGCTGCACAGATTCATGCGCCAGAGCCTCCTACAGGCAATGCACTTTGAATTATTGCGCTATCTGTAATAGTACCCGAGATATCACCAGAAATATATTGGATTTTTCCCTGACCCTGAGTGTCCGGCCCCATGAGACGGTGGTTTTCTCGGTCGCTGGTGGTCCGAGGTCATTCTTGCTGCACAGATTCATGCGCAAGTGTATCCTACGGAAAATGCACTTTGATTTATCGCGCTATCTGTAATAGAACCCGAGATATCACCAGATATATGCTGGATTTTTACATGACATTGGGTGACGGATACCGAAAATCTGTAATTTTCTCGGCCCCTGGTGGTCCGATGTCGTTCCTGCTGCACACATTCATGCGAAAGGGCCTCCTGCAGACAACTCACTTTGGTCTATTGCGCTATCTCTAATAGCATCCGAGATATCACCAGATATATATTGGATTTTCACCTGACCCTGAGTGTCCGGCCCCATGAGATTGTGGTTTTCTCGGCGCCTGGTGGTCCGAGGTCGTTCCCGCTGCACATATTCATGCGCCTGGGCCTCCTGCAGACAACTCACTTTGGTTTATTGCGCTATCTCTAATAGCACCCGAGATATCACCAGATATATGTTGGATTTTTCCCTGACTCTGAGTGTCCGGAACCATGAGACGGTGGTTTTCTCGGCCCCTGGTGTTCCGAGGTCGTTCCCACTGCACAGATTCATGCGCCAGGGCCTCCTGCAGATTATTTACTTTGGTTTATGGCGCGATCTGTAATAGCACCCGAGATATCACCAGATATATATTGGGCTTTTTCCCTGACCCTGTGTTTCCGGCCCCATGAGGCGGTGGTTTTCTCCGCCCCTGGTGGTCGGATGTCGTTCCTGCTGCACAGATTCATGCGCCAGGGCCTCCTACAGACAATGCACTTTGAATTATTGCGCTATCTGTAATAGTACCCGAGATATCACCAGAAATATATTGGATTTTTCCCTGACCCTGAGTGCCCGGCCCCATGAGACGGTGGTTTTCTCCGCCCCAGGTGGTCCGAGGTCGTTCCCGCTGCACAGATGCATGCGCCAGGGCCTATTGCAGATAATTCACTTTGGTTTATTGCGCTATCTCTAATAGCACCCGAGATATCACCAGATATATATTGGATTTTCCCCTGACCCTGAGGGTCCGGCCCCATGAGACTGTGGTTTTCTCGGCCCCTGGTGGTCCGAGGTCGTTACCGCTGCACAGATTCATGCGCCTGGGCCTCCTGCAGGTAATTCACTTTGATTTATTGCGCTATCTGTAATAGCACCCGAGATATCACCAGAAATATATTGGATTTTCCCCTGACCCTGAGGGTCCGGCCCCATGAGACTGTGGTTTTCTCCGCCCCTGGTGGTCCGAGGTCGTTCCCGCTGCACAGATGCATGCGCCAGGGCCTCCTGCAGATAATTCACTTTGGTTTATTGCGCTATCTCTAATAGCACCCGAGATATCACCAGATATATATATTGGGTTTTTTCCTGACTCTGAGTGTCCGGCCCCATGAGACTGTGGTTTTCTCGGCCCCTGGTGGTCCGATGCCGTTCCCGCTGCACAGACTCATGCGCCAGGGCCTCCTACAGACAATGCACGTTGATTTATTGCGCTATCTGCAATAGCTCCCGAGATATCACCAGAAATATATTGGATTCTTCCCTGACCCTGAGTGTCCGGCCCCATGAGACGGAGGTTTTCTTGTCCCCTGGTGGTCCGAGGTCGTTCCCGCTGCACAGATGCATGCGCCAGGGCCTACTGCAGATAATTCACTTTGGTTTATTGCGCTATCTCTAATTGCACCCGCGAAAGCTCCATATATATGCTGGATTTTTACATGACTTTGGGTGACGGATACAGAAAATCAGTAATTTTCTCGGCCCCTGGTGGTCCGATGTCGTTCCTGCGGGACAGATTCATGCGCAAGGGCCTCCTACGGACAATGCACTTTGATTTATTGCGCTATCTCTAATAGCACCCGGGACATCACCATATATATATTTGATTTTTCCCTGACCCTGAGTGTCCGGCCCCATGAGACGGTGGTTTTCTCGGCCCCTGGTGGTCCGATGTCGTTCCCGCTGCACAGACTCATGCGCCAGGGCCTCCTACAGACAATGCACGTTGATTTATTGCGCTATCTGCAATAGCACCCGAGATATCACCAGATATAAATTGGATTTTTCCCTGACTCTGATTGTCCGGAACCATGAGACGGTGGTTTTCTCGGCCCCTGGTGGTCCGAGGTCGTTCCCGCTGCACAGATTCATGCGCCAGGGCCTCCTGCAGATAATTCACTTTGGTTTATTGCGCTATCTGTAATAGCACCCGAGATGTCACCAGATATATATTGGATTTTCCCCTGACCCTGAGTGTCCGGCCCCATGAGACTGTGGTTTTCTCGGCCCCTGGTGGTCCGATGTCGTTCCCGCTGCACAGACTCATGCGCCAGGGCCTCCTACAGACAATGCACGTTGATTTATTGCGCTATCTGCAATAGCACCCGTGATATCACCAGATATATATTGGATTTTTCCCTGACCCTGAATGACCGGCCCCATGAGACGGTGGTTTTCTCGGCCCCTGGTGGTCCGAGGTCGTTCCCGCTGCACAGATTCATGCGCCAGGGCCTCCTGCAGATAATTCACTTTGGTTTATTGCGCTATCTGTAATAGCACCCGAGATATCACCAGATATATATTGGATTTTCCCCAGACCCTGAGTGTCCGGCCCCATGAGACTGTGGTTTTCTCGGCCCCTGGTGGTCCGATGCCGTTCCCGCTGCACAGACTCATGCGCCAGGGCCTCCTACAGACAATGCACGTTGATTTATTGCGCAATCTGCAATAGCACCCGAGAAACCTCCATATATATGCTGGATTTATACATGACTTTGGGTGACGGATACCGAAAATCTGTAATTTTCTCGGCCCCTGGTGGTCCGATGTCGTTCCTGCTGCACACATTCATGCGCAAGGGCCTCCTGCAGACAACTCACTTTGAATTATTGCGCTATCTGTAATAGTACCCGAGATATCACCAGAAATATATTGGATTTTTCCCTGACCCTGAGTGTCCGGCCCCATGAGACTGTGGTTTTCTCGGCCCCTGGTGGTCCGAGGTCGTTCCCGCTGCACATATTCATGCGCCTGGGCCTCCTGCAGATAATTCACTTTGGTTTACTGGGCTCTCTCTAATAGCACCCAAGATATCACCATATATATATATTGGATTTTTCCCTGACCCTGAGTGTCCGGCCCCATGAGACTGTGGTTTTCTCGGCCCCTGGTGGTCCGATGTCGTTCCCGCTGCACAGACTCATGCGCCAGGGCCTCCTACAGACAATGCACGTTGATTTATTGCGCTATCTGCAATAGCACCCGAGAAACCTCCATATATATGCTGGATTTATACATGACTTAGGGTGACGGATACCGAAAATCTGTAATTTTCTCGGCCCCTGGTGGTCCGATGTCGTTCCTGCTGCACACATTCATGCGCAAGGGCCTCCTGCAGACAACTCACTTTGGTTTATTGCGCTATCTCTAATAGCACCCGAGATATCACCAGATATATATTGGATTTTTCCCTGACTCTGAGTGTCCGGAACCATGAGACGGTGGTTTTCTCGGCCCCTGGTGGTCCGATGTCGTTCCCGCTGCACAGACTCATGCGCCAGGGCCTCCTACAGACAATGCACGTTGATTTATTGCGCTATCTGCAATAGCACCCGTGATATCACCAGATATATATTGGATTTTTCCCTGACCCTGAATGACCGGCCCCATGAGACGGTGGTTTTCTCGGCCCCTGGTGGTCCGAGGTCGTTCCCGCTGCACAGATTCATGCGCCAGGGCCTCCTGCAGATAATTCACTTTGGTTTATTGCGCTATCTGTAATAGCACCCTAGATATCACCAGATATATATTGGATTTTCCGCAGACCCTGAGTGTCCGGCCCCATGAGACTGTGGTTTTCTCGGCCCCTGGTGGTCCGATGCCGTTCCCGCTGCACAGACTCATGCGCCACGGCCTCCTACAGACAATGCACGTTGATTTATTGCGCTATCTGCAATAGTACCCGAGATATCACCAGAAATATATTGGATTCTTCCCTGACCCTGAGTGTCCGGCCCCATGAGACGGAGGTTTTCTTGGCCCCTGGTGGTCCGAGGTCGTTCCCGCTGCACAGATGCATGCGCCAGGGCCTACTGCAGATAATTCACTTTGGTTTATTGCGCTATCTCTAATAGCACCCGCGAAAGCTCCATATATATGCTGGATTTTTACATGACTTTGGGTGACGGATACAGAAAATCTGTAATTTTCTCGGCCCCTGGTGGTCCGATGTCGTTCCTGCGGCACAGATTCATGCGCAAGGGCCTCCTACGGTCAATGCACTTTGATTTATTGCGCTATCTCTAATAGCACCCGGGACATCACCATATATATATTTGATTTTTCCCTGACCCTGAGTGTCCGGCCCCATGAGACGGTGGTTTTCTCGGCCCCTGGTGGTCCGAGGTCGTTCCCGCTGCACTGATTCATGTGCCAGGGGTACTGCAGATAATTCACTTTGGTTTATTGCGCTATCTCTAATAGCACCCGAGATATCACCAGATATATATTGGATTTTCCCCTGACCCTGAGTGTCCGGCCCCATGAGATGGTGGTTTTCTCGGCCCCTGGTGATCCGAGGTCGTTCCCGCTGCACAGATTCATGCGCCAGGGCCTCCTACAGACAATGCACGTTGATTTATTGCGCTATCTGCAATAGCACCCGAGAAACCTCCATATATATGCTGGATTTATACATGACTTAGGGTGACGGATACCGAAAATCTGTAATTTTCTCGGCCCCTGGTGGTCCGATGTCGTTCCTGCTGCACACATTCATGCGCAAGGGCCTCCTGCAGACAACTCACTTTGGTTTATTGCGCTATCTCTAATAGCACCCGAGATATCACCAGATATATATTGGATTTTTCCCTGACTCTGAGTGTCCGGAACCATGAGACGGTGGTTTTCTCGGCCCCTGGTGGTCCGATGTCGTTCCCGCTGCACAGACTCATGCGCCAGGGCCTCCTACAGACAATGCACGTTGATTTATTGCGCTATCTGCAATAGCACCCGTGATATCACCAGATATATATTGGATTTTTCCCTGACCCTGAATGACCGGCCCCATGAGACGGTGGTTTTCTCGGCCCCTGGTGGTCCGAGGTCGTTCCCGCTGCACAGATTCATGCGCCAGGGCCTCCTGCAGATAATTCACTTTGGTTTATTGCGCTATCTGTAATAGCACCCTAGATATCACCAGATATATATTGGATTTTCCCCAGACCCTGAGTGTCCGGCCCCATGAGACTGTGGTTTTCTCGGCCCCTGGTGGTCCGATGCCGTTCCCGCTGCACAGACTCATGCGCCACGGCCTCCTACAGACAATGCACGTTGATTTATTGCGCTATCTGCAATAGCACCCGAGATATCACCAGAAATATATTGGATTCTTCCCTGACCCTGAGTGTCCGGCCCCATGAGACGGAGGTTTTCTTGGCCCCTGGTGGTCCGAGGTCGTTCCCGCTGCACAGATGCATGCGCCAGGGCCTACTGCAGATAATTCACTTTGGTTTATTGCGCTATCTCTAATAGCACCCGCGAAAGCTCCATATATATGCTGGATTTTTACATGACTTTGGGTGACGGATACAGAAAATCTGTAATTTTCTCGGCCCCTGGTGGTCCGATGTCGTTCCTGCGGCACAGATTCATGCGCAAGGGCCTCCTACGGTCAATGCACTTTGATTTATTGCGCTATCTCTAATAGCACCCGGGACATCACCATATATATATTTGATTTTTCCCTGACCCTGAGTGTCCGGCCCCATGAGACGGTGGTTTTCTCGGCCCCTGGTGGTCCGAGGTCGTTCCCGCTGCACTGATTCATGTGCCAGGGGTACTGCAGATAATTCACTTTGGTTTATTGCGCTATCTCTAATAGCACCCGAGATATCACCAGATATATATTGGATTTTCCCCTGACCCTGAGTGTCCGGCCCCATGAGATGGTGGTTTTCTCGGCCCCTGGTGATCCGAGGTCGTTCCCGCTGCACAGATTCATGCGCCAGGGCCTCCTGCAGATAATTCACTTTGGTTTATTGCGCTATCTCTAATAGCACCCGAGATATCACCAGATATATATTGGATTTTCCCCGGACCCTGAGGGTCCGGCCCCATGAGACTGTGGTTTTCTCGGCCCCTGGTGGTCCGAGGTCGTTCCCGCTGCACAGATTCATGCGCCAGGGCCTCCTACAGACAATGCACTTTGAATTACTGCGCTATCTGTAATAGTACCCGAGATATCAGCAGAAATATATTGGATTTTTCCCTGACCCTGAGTGTCCGGCCCCATGAGACTGTGGTTTTCTCGGCCCCCGGTGGTCCGAGGTCGTTCCCGCTGCACATATTCAAGCGCCTGGGCCTCCTGCAGATAATTCACTTTGGTTTATTGGGCTCTCTCTAATAGCACCCAAGATATCACCATATATATATATTGGATTTTTCCCTGACCCTGAGTGTCCGGCCCCATGAGACTGTGGTTTTCTCGGCCCCTGGTGGTCCGATGTCGTCCTTGCTGCCCAGATTCATGCGCCAGGGCCTCCTACAGACAATGCACTTTGATTTATTGCGCTATCTGTAATAGCACCCGAGAAACCTCCATATATATGCTGGATTTATACATGACTTTGGGTGACGGATACCGAAAATCTGTAATTTTCTCGGCCCCTGGTGGTCCGATGTCGTTCCTGCTGCACACATTCATGCGCAAGGGCCTCCTGCAGACAACTCACTTTGGTTTATTGCGCAATCTCTAATAGCACCCGAGATATCACCAGATATATATTGGATTTTTCCCTGACTCTGAGTGTCCGGAACCATGAGACGGTGGTTTTCTCGGCCCCTGGTGGTCCGAGGTCGTTCCCACTGCACAGATTCATGCGCCAGGGCCTCCTGCAGATAATTCACTTTGGTTTATTGCGCTATCTGTAATAGCACCCGAGATGTCACCAGATATATATTGGATTTTCCCCTGACCCTGAGTGTCCGGCCCCATGAGACTGTGGTTTTCTCGGCCCCTGGTGGTCCGATGCCGTTCCCGCTGCACAGACTCATGCGCCAGGGCCTCCTACAGACAATGCACGCTGATTTATTGCGCTATCTGCAATAGCACCCGAGAAACCTCCATATATATGCTGGATTTATACATGACTTAGGGTGACGTATACCGAAAATCTGTAATTTTCTCGGCCCCTGGTGGTCCGATGTCGTTCCTGCTGCACACATTCATGCGCAAGGGCCTCCTGCAAACAACTCACTTTGGTTTATTGCGCTATCTCTAATAGCACCCGAGATATCACCAGATATATATTGGATTTTCCCCTGACCCTGAGTGTCCGGCCCCATGAGACTGTGGTTTTCTCGGCCCCTGGTGGTCCGATATCGTTCCCGCTGCACAGACTCATGCGCCAGGGCCTCCTACAGACAATGCACGTTGATTTATTGCGCTATCTGCAATAGCACCCGAGATATCACCAGATATAAATTGGATTTTTCCCTGACCCTGAATGACCGGCCCCATGAGACGGTGGTTGTCTCGGCCCCTGGTGGTCCGAGGTCGTTCCCGCTGCACAGATGCATGCGCCAGGGCCGCCTGCAGATAATTCGCTTTGGTTTACTGCGCTATCTGTAATAGCACCCGAGATATCACCAGATATATATTAGATTTTCCCCTGACCCTCAGTGTCCGGCCCAATGAGACGGTGGTTTTCGCGGCCCCTGGTGGTCAGAGGTCCTTCCCGCTAGACAGATTCATGCGCCAGGGCCTCCTGCAGATAATTCACTTTGGTTTATTGCGCTATCTGCAACAGCACCCGTGATATCACCAGATATATATTGGATTTTTCCCTGACCCTGAATGACCGGCTCCATGAGACGGTGGTTTTCTCGGCCCCTGGTGGTCCGAGGTCGTTCCCACGGCACAGATTCATGCGCCAGGGCCTCCTGCAGATAATTCACTTTGGTTTATTGCGCTATCTCTAATAGCACCCGAGATATCACCAGATATATATTGGATTTTCCCCTGACCCTGAGTGTCCGGCCCCATGAGACTGTGGTTTTCTCGGCCCCTGGTGGTCCGATATCGTTCCCGCTGCACAGACTCATGCGCCAGGGCCTCCTACAGACAATGCACGTTGATTTATTGCGCTATCTGCAATAGCACCCGAGATATCACCAGATATAAATTGGATTTTTCCCTGACCCTGAATGACCGGCCCCATGAGACGGTGGTTGTCTCGACCCCTGGTGGTCCGAGGTCGTTCCCGCTGCACAGATTCATGCGCCAGGGCCTCCTGCAGATAATTCACTTTGATTTCTTGCGCTATCTCTAATAGCACCCGAGATTTCACCAGATATATATTGGATTTTTCCCTGACCCTGAGTGTCCGGAACCATTTGACGGTGGTTTTCTCGGCCCCTGGTGGTCCGAGGTCGTTCCCGCTGCACAGATTCATGCGCCAGGGCCTCCTACAGACAATGCACTTTGAATTACTGCGCTATCTGTAATAGTACCCGAGATATCAGCAGAAATATATTGGATTTTTCCCTGACTCTGAGTGTCCGGAACCATGAGACGGTGGTTTTCTCGGCCCCTGGTGGTCCGAGGTCGTTCCCACTGCACAGATTCATGCGCCAGGGCCTCCTGCAGATAATTCACTTTGGTTTATTGCGCTATCTGTAATAGCACCCGAGATGTCACCAGATATATATTGGATTTTCCCCTGACCCTGAGTGTCCGGCCCCATGAGACTGTGGTTTTCTCGGCCCCTGGTGGTCCGATGCCGTTCCCGCTGCACAGACTCATGCGCCAGGGCCTCCTACAGACAATGCACGTTGATTTATTGCGCTATCTGCAATAGCACCCGAGAAACCTCCATATATATGCTGGATTTATACATGACTTAGGGTGACGTATACCGAAAATCTGTAATTTTCTCGGCCCCTGGTGGTCCGATGTCGTTCCTGCTGCACACATTCATGCGCAAGGGCCTCCTGCAAACAACTCACTTTGGTTTATTGCGCTATCTCTAATAGCACCCGAGATATCACCAGATATATATTGGATTTTTCCCTGACTCTGAGTGTCCGGAATCATGAGACGGTGGTTTTCTCGGCCCCTGGTGGTCCGAGGTCGTTCCCACGGCACAGATTCATGCGCCAGGGCCTCCTACAGACAATGCACGTTGATTTATTGCGCTATCTGCAATAGCACCCGAGATATCACCAGATATAAATTGGATTTTTCCCTGACCCTGAATGACCGGCCCCATGAGACGGTGGTTGTCTCGGCCCCTGGTGGTCCGAGGTCGTTCCCGCGGCACAGATGCATGCGCCAGGGCCGCCTGCAGATAATTCGCTTTGGTTTACTGCGCTATCTGTAATAGCACCCGAGATATCACCAGATATATATTAGATTTTCCCCTGACCCTCAGTGTCCGGCCCAATGAGACGGTGGTTTTCTCGGCCCCTGGTGGTCCGAGGTCCTTCCCGCTAGACAGATTCATGCGCCAGGGCCTCCTGCAGATAATTAACTTTGGTTTATTGCGCTATCTGCAACAGCACCCGTGATATCACCAGATATATATTGGATTTTTCCCTGACCCTGAATGACCGGCCCCATGAGACGGTGGTTTTCTCGGCCCCTGGTGGTGCGAGGTCGTTCCCGCTGCACAGATTCATGCGCCAGGGCCTCCTGCAGATAATTCACTTTGGTTTATTGCGCTATCTGTAATAGCACCCGAGATATCACCAGATATATATTGGATTTTCCCCAGACCCTGAGTGTCCGGCCCCATGAGACTGTGGTTTTCTCGGCCCCTGGTGGTCCGAGGTCGTTCCCGCTGCACAGATTCATGCGCCAGGGATACTGCAGATAATTCACTTTGGTTTATTGCGCTATCTCTAATAGCACCCGAGATATCACCAGATATATATTGGATTTTCCCCTGACCCTGAGTGTCCGGCCCCATGAGATGGTGGTTTTCTCAGCCCCTGGTGATCCGAGGTCGTTCCCGCTGCACAGATTCATGCGCCAGGGCCTCCTGCAGATAATTCACTTTGGTCTATTGCGCTATCTCTAATAGCACCCGGGATATCACCAGATATATATTGGATTTTTCCCTGACCCTGAGGGTCCGGCCCCATGAGACTGTGGTTTTCTCGGCCCCTGGTGGTCCGAGGTCGTTCCCGCTGCACAGATTCATGCGCCAGGGCCTCCTACAGACAATGCACTTTGAATTATTGCGCTATCTGTAATAGTACCCGAGATATCACCAGAAATATATTGGATTTTTCCCTGACCCTGAGTGTCCGGCCCCATGAGACTGTGGTTTTCTCGGCCCCTGGTGGTCCGAGGTCGTTCCCGCTGCACATATTCATGCGCCTGGGCCTCATGCAGATAATTCACTTTGGTTTACTGGGCTCTCTCTAATAGCACCCAAGATATCACCATATATATATATTGGATTTTTCCCTGACCCTGAGTGTCCGGCCCCATGAGACTGTGGTTTTCTCGGCCCCTGGTGGTCCGATGTCGTTCCCGCTGCACAGACTCATGCGCCAGGGCCTCCTACAGACAATGCACGTTGATTTATTGCGCTATCTGCAATAGCACCCGAGAAACCTCCATATATATGCTGGATTTATACATGACTTAGGGTGACGGATACCGAAAATCTGTAATTTTCTCGGCCCCTGGTGGTCCGATGTCGTTCCTGCTGCACACATTCATGCGCAAGGGCCTCCTGCAGACAACTCACTTTGGTTTATTGCGCTATCTCTAATAGCACCCGAGATATCACCAGATATATATTGGATTTTTCCCTGACTCTGAGTGTCCGGAACCATGAGACGGTGGTTCTCTCGGCCCCTGGTGGTCCGATGTCGTTCCCGCTGCACAGACTCATGCGCCAGGGCCTCCTACAGACAATGCACGTTGATTTATTGCGCTATCTGCAATAGCACCCGTGATATCACCAGATATATATTGGATTTTTCCCTGACCCTGAATGACCGGCCCCATGAGACGGTGGTTTTCTCGGCCCCTGTTGGTCCGAGGTCGTTCCCGCTGCACAGATTCATGCGCCAGGGCCTCCTGCAGATAATTCACTTTGGTTTATTGCGCTATCTGTAATAGCACCCGAGATATCACCAGATATATATTGGATTTTCCCCAGACCCTGAGTGTCCGGCCCCATGAGACTGTGGTTTTCTCGGCCCCTGGTGGTCCGATGCCGTTCCCGCTGCACAGACTCATGCGCCACGGCCTCCTACAGACAATGCACGTTGATTTATTGCGCTATCTGCAATAGCACCCGAGATATCACCAGAAATATATTGGATTCTTCCCTGACCCTGAGTGTCCGGCCCCATGAGACGGTGGTTTTCTCGGCCCCTGGTGGTCCGAGGTCGTTCCCGCTGCACTGATTCATGTGCCAGGGGTACTGCAGATAATTCACTTTGGTTTATTGCGCTATGTCTAATAGCACCCGAGATATCACCAGATATATATTGGATTTTCCCCTGACCCTGAGTGTCCGGCCCCATGAGATGGTGGTTTTCTCGGCCCCTGGTGATCCGAGGTCGTTCCCGCTGCACAGATTCATGCGCCAGGGCCTCCTGCAGATAATTCACTTTGGTTTATTGCGCTATCTCTAATAGCACCCGAGATATCACCAGATATATATTGGATTTTCCCCTGACCCTGAGGGTCCGGCCCCATGAGACTGTGGTTTTCTCGGCCCCTGGTGGTCCGAGGTCGTTCCCGCTGCACAGATTCATGCGCCAGGGCCTCCTACAGACAATGCACTTTGAATTACTGCGCTATCTGTAATAGTACCCAAGATATCACCAGAAATATATTGGATTTTTCCCTGACCCTGAGTGTCCGGCCCCATGAGACTGTGGTTTTCTCGGCCCCCGGTGGTCCGAGGTCGTTCCCGCTGCACATATTCATGCGCCTGGGCCTCCTGCAGATAATTCACTTTGGTTTATTGGGCTCTCTCTAATAGCACCCAAGATATCACCATATATATATATTGGATTTTTCCCTGACCCTGAGTGTCCGGCCCCATGAGACTGTGGTTTTCTCGGCCCCTGGTGGTCCGATGTCGTCCTTGCTGCCCAGATTCATGCGCCAGGGCCTCCTACAGACAATGCACTTTGATTTATTGCGCTATCTGTAATAGCACCCGAGAAACCTCCATATATATGCTGGATTTATACATGACTTTGGGTGACGGATACCGAAAATCTGTAATTTTCTCGGCCCCTGGTGGTCCGATGTCGTTCCTGCTGCACACATTCATGCGCAAGGGCCTCCTGCAGACAACTCACTTTGGTTTATTGCGCAATCTCTAATAGCACCCGAGATATCACCAGATATATATTGGATTTTTCCCTGACTCTGAGTGTCCGGAACCGTGAGACGGTGGTTTTCTCGGCCCCTGGTGGTCCGAGGTCGTTCCCACTGCACAGATTCATGCGCCAGGGCCTCCTGCAGATAATTCACTTTGGTTTATTGCGCTATCTGTAATAGCACCCATGATGTCACCAGATATATATTGGATTTTCCCCTGACCCTGAGTGTCCGGCCCCATGAGACTGTGGTTTTCTCGGCCCCTGGTGGTCCGATGCCGTTCCCGCTGCACAGACTCATGCGCCAGGGCCTCATACAGACAATGCACGTTGATTTATTGCGCTATCTGCAATAGCACCCGAGAAACCTCCATATATATGCTGGATTTATACATGACTTAGGGTGACGTATACCGAAAATCTGTAATTTTCTCGGCCCCTGGTGGTCCGATGTCGTTCCTGCTGCACACATTCATGCGCAAGGGCCTCCTGCAGACAACTCACTTTGGTTTATTGCGCTATCTCTAATAGCACCCGAGATATCACCAGATATATATTGGATTTTTCCCTGACTCTGAGTGTCCGGAACCATGAGACGGTGGTTTTCTCCGCCCCTGGTGGTCCGAGGTCGTTCCCGCTGCACAGATGCATGCGCCAGGGCCTCCTGCAGATAATTCACTTTGGTTTATTGCGCTATCTCTTATAGCACCCGAGATATCACCAGATATATATATTGGGTTTTTTCCTGACTCTGAGTGTCCGGCCCCATGAGACGGTGGTTTTCTCGGCCCCTGGTGGTCTGAGGTCGTTCCCGCTGCACAGATTCATGCGCCAGGGGTACTGCAGATAATTCACTTTGGTTTATTGCGCTATCTCTAATAGCACCCGAGATATCACCAGATATATATTGGATTTTCCCCTGACCTTGAGTGTCCGGCCCCATGAGATAGTGGTTTTCTCGGCCCCTGGTGATCCGAGGTCGTTCCCGCTGCACAGATTCATGCGCCAGGGCCTCCTGCAGATAATTCACTTTGGTTTATTGCGCTATCTCTAATAGCACCCGGGACATCACCATATATATATTTGATTTTTCCCTGACCCTGAGTGTCCGGCCCCATGAGACGGTGGTTTTCTCGGCCCCTGGTGGTACGAGGTCGTTCCCGCTGCACAAATGCATGCGCCAGGGCCTCCTGCAGATAATTCACTTTGGTTTATTGCGCTATCTCTAATAGCACCCGAGTTATCACCAGATATATATTGGATTTTCCCCTGACCCTGAGTGTCCGGCCCCTCGAGACTGTGGTTTTCTCGGCCCCTGGTAGTCCGAGGTCGTTCCCGCTGCACAGGTTCATGCGCCAGGGCCCCCTGCAGATAATTCACTTTGGTTTATTGCGCTATCTCTAATAGCATCCGAGATATCACCAGACATATATTGGATTTTCCCCTGACCGTGAGTGTCCGGCCCCATGAGACTGGTTTTCTCGGCCAATGGTGGTCCGAGGTCGTTCCCGCTGCCCAGATTCATGCGGCAGGGTCTCCTACAGACAATGCACTTTGATTTATTTCGCTATCTGTAATAGCACCCCAGATATCACCAGATGTACATTGGATTTTTCCCCGACCCTGAGTGTCCGGCCCAATGGGACGGTGGTTTTCTCGGCCCCTGGTGATCCGAGGTCGTTCCCGCAGCACAGATTCATGCGCCAGGGCCTCCTGCAGATAATTCACTTTGGTTTATTGCGCTATCTCTAATAGCACCCGAGATATCACCACATATATATTGGATTTTTCCCTGACCCTGAGGGTCCGGCCCCATGAGTCTGTGGTTTTCTCGGCCCCTGGTGGTCCGAGGTCATTCCCGCTGCACAGATTCATGCGCCTGGGCCTCCTGCAGATAATTCACTTTGATTTATTGCGCTATCTGTAATAGCACCCGAGATATCACCTGATATATATATTGGGTTTTTTCCTGACTCTGAGTGTCCGGCCCCATGAGACGGTGGTTTTCTCGGCCCCTGGTGGTCCGAGGTCGTTCCCGCTGCACAGATTAATGCGCCAGGGATACTATAGATAATTCACTTTGGTTTATTGCGCTATCTCTAATAGCACCCGAGATATCACCAGAAATATATTGGATTTTTCCCTGACCCTGAGTGTCCGGCCCCATGAGACTGTGGTTTTCTCGGCCCCTGGTGGTCCGAGGTCGTTCCCGCTGAACATATTCATGCGCCTGGGCCTCCTGCAGATAATTCACTTTGGTTTATTGCGCTATCTCTAATAGCACCCGAGATATCACCAGACATATATTGGATTTTCCCCTGACCCTGAGTGTCCGGCCCAATGGGACGGTGGTTTTCTCGGCCCCTGGTGATACGAGGTCGTTCCCGCAGCACAGATTCATGCGCCAGGGCCTCCTGCAGATAATTCACTTTGGTTTATTGCGCTATCTCTAATAGCACCCGAGATATCACCACATATATATTGGATTTTTCCCTGACCCTGAGGGTCCGGCCCCATGAGTCTGTGGTTTTCTCGGCCCCTGGTGGTCCGAGGTCATTCCCGCTGCACAGATTCATGCGCCTGGGCCTCCTGCAGATAATTCACTTTGATTTATTGCGCTATCTGTAATAGCACCCGAGATATCACCAGATATATATATTGGGTTTTTTCCTGACTCTGAGTGTCCGGCCCCATGAGACGGTGGTTTTCTCGGCCCCTGGTGGTCCGAGGTCGTTCCCGCTGCACAGATTAATGCGCCAGGGATACTATAGATAATTCACTTTGGTTTATTGCGCTATCTCTAATAGCACCCGAGATATCACCAGAAATATATTGGATTTTTCCCTGACCCTGAGTGTCCGGCCCCATGAGACTGTGGTTTTCTCGGCCCCTGGTGGTCCGAGGTCGTTCCCGCTGAACATATTCATGCGCCTGGGCCTCCTGCAGATAATTCACTTTGGTTTATTGGGCTATCTCTAATAGCACCCGAGATATCACCAGATATATATTGGATTTTCCCCTGACCCTGAGTGTCCGGCCCCATGAGACTGTGGTTTTCTCGGCCCCTGGTGGTCCGAGGTCGTTCCCGCTGCACATATTCATGCGCCTGGGCCTGCTGCAGATAATTCACTTTGGTTTATTGCGCTATCTGTAATAGCACCCGAGATATCACCAGATATATATTGGATTTTTCCCTGACCCTGAGTTTCCGGCCCCAGGAGACGGTGGTTTTCTCTTCCCCTGGTGGCCCGAGGTCTTTCCCGCTGCACAGATTCCTGCGCCTGGGCTTGCTGCAGATAATTCACTTTGGTTTATTGCGCTATCTGTAATAGCACCCGAGATATCACCAGATATATATTGGGTTTTTCCGTGACCCTGACAGTCCGGCCCCATGAGACGGTGGTTTTCTCGGCCCCTGGTGTTCCGAGTTCGTTCCTGCTTCACAGATTCATGCGCCAGGGCCTCCTACAGACAATGTACTTTGATTTATTGCCCTACCTGTAATAGCACCCGAGACAGCTCCATATATATGCTGGATTTTTACATGACTTTGGGTCAAGGATACCGAATATCTGTAATTTTCTCGGCCCCTGGTGGTCCGATGTCGTTCCTGCTGCACAACTTCATGCGCAAGGGCCTCCAACGGACAATGCACTTTGATTTATTGCGCTATCTGTAATAGCACCCGAGATATCACCAGATATATATTGGATTTTTCCCTGACCCTGAGTGTCCGGCCCGATGAAACGGTGGTATTCTCGGCCCCTGGTGGTCCGAGGTCGTTCCCGCTGCACAGATTCCTGCGCTACGGCCCACTGCAGATAATTCACTTTGGTTTATTGCGCTATCGCTAATAGCACCCGAGATATCACCAGATATATATTGGATTTTTCCCTGACCCTGAGTGTCCGGCCCGATGAGACGGTGGTTTTCTCGGCCCCTGGCGGTCCGAGGTCGTTCCCGCTGCACAGATTCATGCGCCAGGGCCTCCTACAGACAATGCACTTTGATTTATTGCGCTATCTGTAATAGCACCCGAGATATCACCAGATATATATTGGATTTTCCCCTGACCCTGAGTGTCCGGCCCCATGAGACGGTGGTTTTCTCGGCCCCTGGTGGTCCGAGGTCGTTCCCGCTGCCCAGATTCATGCGCCAGGACATCCTACAGACAATGCACTTTGATTTATTGCGCTAACTGTAATAGCACCCGAGATATCACCAGATATATATTGGATTTTTCCCTGACCCTTAGTGTCCGGCCCCATGAGACGGTGGTTTTCTCGGCCCCTGGTGGTCCGAGGTCGTTCCCGCTGCCCAGATTCATGCGCCAGGGCCTCCTACAGACAATGCACTTTGATTTATTGCGCTATCTGTAATAGCACACGAGATATCACCAGATATATATTGGATGTTTCCCTGACCCTGAGTGCCCGGCCCCATGAGACGGTGGTTTTCTCGGCCCCTGGTGGTCCGAGGTCGTTCCCGCTGCACAGATTCTTGCGCTAGGGCCCACTGCAGATAATTCACTTTTGGTTTATTGCGCTATCTCTAATAGCACCCAAGATATCACCAGATATATATTGGATTTTCCCCTGACCCTGATTGTCCGGCCCCATGAGACGGTTGTTTTCTCGGCCCCTGGTGGTCCGAGGTCGCTCCCGCTGACCAGATTCCTGCGCCAAGGCCTCCTGCAGATAATTCATTTTGGTTTATAGCGCTATCTCTAATAGCACCCGAGATATAACCAGATATATATTGGATTTTCCCCTGACCCTGAGTGTCCGGCCCCATGAGACGGTGGTTTTCTCGGCCCCTGGGGGTGAGGTTGTTCCCGCTGCCCAGATTCATGTGCCAGGGCCTCCTACAGACAATACAGTTTGATTTATTGCGCTATCTGTAATAGCACCCGAGAAAGCACCATATATATGCTGGATTTTTACATGACTTTGGGTGACGGATACCGAAAATCTGTAATTTTCTCGGCCCCTGGTGGTCCGATGTCTTTCCTGCTGCACAGGTTCATGCGCCAGGGCCTCCTACGGACAATGCACTTTGATTTATTGCGCTATCTCTAATAGCACCCAAGATATCACCAGATATATATTGGATTTTCCCCTGACCCTGATTGTCCGGCCCCATGAGACGGTTGTTTTCTCGGCCCCTGGTGGTCCGAGGTCGCTCCCGCTGACCAGATTCCTGCGCCAAGGCCTCCTGCAGATAATTCATTTTGGTTTATAGCGCTATCTCTAATAGCACCCGAGATATAACCAGATATATATTGGATTTTCCCCTGACCCTGAGTGTCCGGCCCCATGAGACGGTGGTTTTCTCGGCCCCTGGGGGTGAGGTTGTTCCCGCTGCCCAGATTCATGTGCCAGGGCCTCCTACAGACAATACAGTTTGATTTATTGCGCTATCTGTAATAGCACCCGAGAAAGCACCATATATATGCTGGATTTTTACATGACTTTGGGTGACGGATACCGAAAATCTGTAATTTTCTCGGCCCCTGGTGGTCCGATGTCTTTCCTGCTGCACAGGTTCATGCGCCAGGGCCTCCTACGGACAATGCACTTTGATTTATTGCGCTATCTCTAATAGGACCCGAGATATCACCAGATATATATTGGATTTTTCCCCGACCCTGAGTGTCCGGCCACATGAGACGGTGGTTTTCTCGGCCCCTGGTGGTCCGAGGTCGTTCCCGCTGCCCAGATTCATGCGCCAGGGCCTCCTACAGACAATGCACTTTGATTTATTGCGCTATCTGTAATCGCACCCGAGGTATCACCAGATATATATTGGATTTTTCTCTGACCCTGAGTGTCCGGCCCCATGAGACGGTGGTTTTCTCGGCCCCTGGTGGTCCGAGGTCGTTCCCGCTGCACAGACTCATGCGCCAGGGCCTCCTGCAGATAATTCACTTTGGTTTATTGCGCTTTCTCTAATAGCACCCGAGATATCACCAGATATATATTGGATTTTCCCCAGACCCAGAGTGTCCGGCCCCATGAGACGGTGGTTTTCTCGGCCCCTGGTGGTCCGAGGTCGTTCCCGCTGCACAGCTTCATGCGCCAGGGCCTCCTGCAGACAATGCACTTTGATTTATTGCGCTATCTGTAATAGCACCCGAGATATCACCTGATATATATTGGATATTCCCCTGACCCTGAGTTTCCGGCCCCATGAGACTGTGGTTTTCTCGGCCCCTGGTGGTCCGTGGTCGTTCCCCCTGCACAGATTCCTGCGCCAGGGCCTCCTGCAGATAATTCACTTTGGTTTATTGCGCTATCTGTAATAGCATCCGAGATATCACCAGATATATATTGGATTTTCCCCTGACCCTGAGTGTAGGGCCCCATGAGACTGTGGTTTTCCCGGCCCCTGGGGGTGAGGTCGTTCCCGCTGCCCAGATTCATGCGCCAGGGCCTCCTACAGACAATGCACTTTGATTTATTGCGCTATCTGTAATAGCACCCCAGATATCACCAGATGTACATTGCATTTTTCCCCGACCCTGAGTGTCCGGCCCCATGAGACGGTGGTTTTCTCGGCCCCTGGTGGTCCGATGTCGTTCCTGCTACACAGATTCATGCGCCAGGGCCTCCTGCAGATAATTCACTTTGGTTTATTGCGCTATCTCTAATAGCACCCGAGATGTCACCAGATATATATTCGATTTTTCCCTGAATCTGAGTGACCGGCCCCATGAGACGGTGGTTTTCTCGGCCCCTGGTGGTCCGAGGTCGTTCCCGCTACACAGATGCATGCGCCAGGGCCTTCTGCAGATAATTCACTTTGGTTTATTTCGCTATCTCTACTAGCACCCGAGATATCACCAGATATATGCTGGATTTTTACATGACCTTGGGTGACGGATTCCGAATATCTGTAATTTTCTCGGCCCCTGGTGGTCCGAGGTAGTTCCTGCTGCACAGATTCATTCGCCAGTGCCTCCTACAGACAATGCACTTTGATTTATTGCGCTATCTCTAATAGCACCCGAGATATCATCAGATACATAGTGGGTTTTTACATGTCCTTGGGTGTGCGGCCCCATGTGTCGGTGGTTTTCTCGGCCCCTGGTGGTCCGAGGTCGTTGCCGCTGCACAGATTCATTCGTCAGGGCCTCCAACAGACAATGCACTTTGATTTATTGCGCTATCTGTAATAGCACCCGAGAAAGCACCATATATATGCTGGATTTTTACATGACTTTGGGTGACGGATACCGAAAATCTGTAATTTTCTCGGCCCCTGGTGGTCCGATGTCGTTCCTGCTACACAGATTCATGCGCCAGGGCCTCCTGCAGATAATTCACTTTGGTTTATTGCGCTATCTCTAATAGCACCCGAGATGTCACCAGATATATATTCGATTTTTCCCTGAATCTGAGTGACCGGCCCAATGAGACGGTGGTTTTCTCGGCCCCTGGTGGTCCGAGGTCGTTCCCGCTACACAGATGCATGCGCCAGGGCCTCCTGCAGATAATTCACTTTGGTTTATTTCGCTATCTCTACTAGCACCCGAGATATCACCAGATATATGCTGGATTTTTACATGACCTTGGGTGACGGATTCCGAATATCTGTAATTTTCTCGGCCCCTGGTGGTCCGAGGTAGTTCCTGCTGCACAGATTCATTCGCCAGTGCCTCCTACAGACAATGCACTTTGATTTATTGCGCTATCTCTAATAGCACCCGAGATATCATCAGATACATCCTGGGTTTTTACATGTCCTTGGGTGTGCGGCCCCATGTGTCGGTGGTTTTCTCGGCCCCTGGTGGTCCGAGGTCGTTGCCGCTGCACAGATTCATTCGTCAGGGCCTCCAACAGACAATGCACTTTGATTTATTGCGCTATCTGTAATAGCACCCGAGAAAGCACCATATATATGCTGGATTTTTACATGACTTTGGGTGACGGATACCGAAAATCTGTAATTTTCTCGGCCCCTGGTGGTCCGATGTCGTTCCTGCTGCACAGGTTCATGCGCCAGGGCCTCCTACGGACAATGCACTTTGATTTATTGCGCTATCTCTAATAGGACCCGAGATATCACCAGATATATATTGGATTTTTCCCCGACCCTGAGTGTCCGGCCACATGAGACGGTGGTTTTCTCGGCCCCTGGTGGTCCGAGGTCGTTCCCGCTGCCCAGATTCATGCGCCAGGGCCCCCTGTAGATAATTCACTTTGGTTTATTGCGCTATCTCTAATAGCACCCGAGATATCACCAGATATATATTGGATTTTCCGCTGACCCTGAGTGTCCGGCCCGATGAAACGGTGGTTTTCTCGGCCCCTGGTGGTCCGAGGTCGTTCCCGCTGCACAGACTCATGCGCCAGGGCCTCCTGCAGATACTTCACTTTGGTTGATTGCGCTATCTCTAGTAGCACCCGAGATATCATCAGATATATATTGGATTTTTCCCTGACCCTGAGTGTCCGGCTCCATGAGACGGTGGTTTTCTCGGCCCCTGGTTGTCCGAGGTCGTTCCCTCTGCACAGACTCATGCGCCAGGGCCTCCTGCAGATAATTCACTTTGGTTTATTGCGCTTTCTCTAATAGCACCAGAGATATCACCAGATATATATTGGATTTTCCCCAGACCCAGAGTGTCCGGCCCCATGAGACGGTGGTTTTCTCGGCCCCTGGTGGTCCGAGGTCGTTCCCGCTGCACAGCTTTATGCGCCAGGGCCTCCTACAGACAATGCACTTTGATTTATTGCGCTATCTGTAATAGCACCCGAGGTATCACCAGATATATATTGGATTTTCCCCAGACCCAGAGTGTCCGGCCCCATGAGACTGTGGTTTTCCCGGCCCCTGGGGGTGAGGTCGTTCCCGCTGCCCAGATTCATGTGCCAGGGCCTCCTACAGACAATACAGTTTGATTTATTGCGCTATCTGTAATAGCACCCGAGATATCACCAGATATATATTGGATATTCCGCTGACCCTGAGTGTTCGGCCCCATGAGACTGTGGTTTTCTCGGCCCCTGGTGGCCCCAGGTCGCTCCCGCTGCACAGATGCATGCGCCAGGGTCTCCGGCAGATAATTCACTTTGGATTAGTGCGCTATCGGTACGAGCACCCGAGATATCACCAGATATATATTGGATTTTCCCCTGACCCTGAGTGTCCGGCCCCATGAGACGGTGGTATTCTCGGCCCCTGGTGGTCCGAGGTCGTTCCCGCTGCACAGATTCCTGCGCTACGGCCCACTGCAGATAATTCACTTTGGTTTATTGCGCTATCGCTAATAGCACCCGAGATATCACCAGATATATATTGGATTTTTCCCTGACCCTGAGTGTCCGGCTCCATGAGACGGTGGTTTTCTCGGCCCCTGGTTGTCCGAGGTCGTTCCCGCTGCACAGATTCATGGGACAGGGCCTCCTGCAGACAATGCACTTTGATTTATGGCGCTATCTGTAATAGAACCCGAGATATCACCAGATATATATTGGATTTTCCCCAGACCCTGAGTGTCCGGCCCGATGAGACGGTGGTTTTCTCGGCCCCTGGCGGTCCGAGGTCGTTCCCGCTGCCCAGATTCATGCGCCAGGGCCTCCTACAGACAATGCACTTTTATTTATTGCCCTACCTGTAATAGCACCCGAGACAGCTCCATATATATGCTGGATTTTTACATGACTTTGGGTCAAGGATACCGAAAATCTGTAATTTTCTCGGCCCCTGGTGGTCCGATATCGTTCCTGCTGCACAGATTCATGCGCAAGGGCCTCCAACGGACAATGCACTTTGGTTTATTGCGCTAACTGTAATAGCACCCGAGATATCACCAGATATATATTGGATTTTTCCCTGACCCTTAGTGTCCGGCCCCATGAGACGATGGTTTTCTCGGCCCCTGGTGGTCCGAGGTCGTTCCCGCTGCACAGATTCATGCGCCAGGGCCTCCTACAGACAATGCAATTTGATTTATTGCGCTATCTGTAATAGCACCCGAGATATCACCAGATATATATTGGATTTTTCCCTGACCCTGAGTGTTCGGCCCCATGAGACGCTGGTTTTCTCGGCCCCTGGTGGTCCGAGGTCGTTCCCGCTGCACAGACTCATGTGCCAGGGCCTCCTGCAGATAATTCACTTTGGTTGATTGCGCTATCTCTAGTAGCACCCGAGATATCACCAGATATATATTGGATTTTTCCCTGACCCTGAGTGTCCGGCTCCATGAGACGGTGGTTTTCTCGGCCCCTGGTTGTCCGAGGTCGTTCCCTCTGCACAGACTCATGCGCCAGGGCCTCCTGCAGATAATTCACTTTGGTTTATTGCGCTTTCTCTAATAGCACCCGAGATATCACCAGATATATATTGGATTTTCCCCTGACCCTGAGTGTCCGGCCCCATGAGACGGTGGTTTTCTCGGCCCCTGGTGGTCCGAGGTCGTTCCCGCTGCACAGCTTCATGCGCCAGGGCCTCCTACAGATAATGCACTTTGATTTATTGCGCTATCTGTAATAGCACCCGAGATATCACCAGATATATATTGGATTTTTCCCTGACCCTGAGTGTTCGGCCACATGAGACGGTGGTTTTCTCGGCCCCTGCTGGTCCGAGGTCGTTCCCGCTGCACAGACTCATGCTCCAGGGCCTCCTGCTGATAATTCACTTTGGTTGATTGCGCTATCTCTAGTAGCACCCGAGATATCACCAGATATATATTGGATTTTTCCCTGACCCTGAGTGTCCGGCTCCATGAGACGGTGGTTTTCTCGGCCCCTGGTTGTCCGAGGTCGTTCCCGCTGCACAGACTCATGCTCCAGGGCCTCCTGCAGATAATTCACTTTGATTTAACGCGCTATCTCTAATAGCACCCGAGATATCACCATATATATATTGGATTTTCCCCTGACCCTGAGTGTCCGGCCCTATGAGACGGTGGTTTTCTCGGCCCCTGGTGGTCCGAGTTCGTTCCCGCTGCACAGATTCATGCGCCAGGGCCTCCTACAGACAATGCAGTTTGATTTATTGCGCTATCTGTAATAGCACCCGAGATATCACCAGATATATATTGTATTTTTCCCAGACCCTGAGTGTCCGGCCCCATGAGACGGTGGTTTTCACGGCCCCTGGTGGTCCGAGGTCTCTCCCGCTGCACAGATTCATGCGACAGGGCCTGCTGCAGATAATTCACTTTGGTTTATTGCGCTATGTCTAATACCACCCGAGATATCACCAGATATATATTGGTTTTTCCCCTGACCCTGAGTGTCCGGCCCCATGAGACGGTGGTTTTCTCGGACCCTGGTGTCCGAGGACGTTCCCGCTGCACAGATTCATGCGCCCGGGCCTCCTGCAGATAATTCACATTGGTTTATTGCGCTATCTCTAATGGCACTCGAGATATCACCAGATATATAATGGATTTTTCTCTGACCCTGAGTGTCCGGCCCCATGAGACGGTGGTTTTCTCGGCCCCTGGTGGTCCGAGGTCGTTCCCGCTGCACAGATTTCTGCGCCAGGGCCCCCTGTAGATAATTCACTTTGGTTTATTGCGCTATCTCTACTAGCACCCGAGATATCACCAGATATATGCTGGATTTTTACATGACCTTGGGTGACGGATTCCGAATGTCTGTAATTTTCTCGGCCCCTGGTGGTCCGATGTAGTTCCTGCTCCACAGATTCATTCGCCAGTGCCTCCTACAGACAATGCACTTTGATTTATTGCGCTATCTCTAATAGCACCCGAGAAAGCACCATATATATGCTGGATTTTTACATGACTTTGGGTGACGGATACCGAAAATCTGTAATTTTCTCGGCCCCTGGTGGTCCGATGTCGTTCCTGCTGCACAGGTTCATGCGCCAGGGCCTCCTACGGACAATGCACTTTGATTTATTGCGCTATCTCTAATAGGATCCGAGATATCACCAGATATATATTGGATTTTTCACCGACCCTGAGTGCCCGGCCCCATGAGACGGTGGTTTTCTCGGACCCTGGTGATCCGAGGTCGTTCCCGCTGCACAGATGCATGCGCCAGGGCCTCCTGCAGATAATTCACTTAGGTTTATTGCGCTATCTCAAATAGCACCCGAGATATCACCAGATATATATTGGATTTTTCCCTGACCCTGAGTGTCTGGCTCCATGAGACGGTGGTTTTCTCGGCCCCTGGTGGTCCGAGGTCGTTCCCGCTGCACAGACTCATGCGCCAGTTCCTACTGCAGATAATTCACTTTGGTTGATTGCGCTATCTCTAGTAGCACCCGAGATATCACCAGATATATATTGGACTTTCCCCTGACCCTGATTGTCCGGCCCCATGAGACGGTGGTTTTCTCGGCCCCTGGTGGTCCGAGGTCGTTCCCGCTGACCAGATTCAGGCGCCAGGTCCTCCTGCAGACAATGCACTTTGATTTATTGCGCTATCTGTATTAGCACCCGAGATATCACCAGATATATATTGGATTTTTCCCTGACCCTGAGTGTCCGGCCCCATGAGACTGTGGATTTCTCGGCCCCTGGTGTTCCGAGGTCGTTCCCGCTGCCCAGATTCATGCGCCAGGACATCCTACAGACAATGCACTTTGATTTATTGCGCTAACTGTAATAGCAGCCGAGATATCACCAGATATATATTGGATTTTTCCCTGACCCTCAGTGTCCGGCCCCATGAGACGATGGTTTTCTCGGCCCCTGGTTGTCCGAGGTCGTTCCCGCTGCACAGACTCATGCTCCAGGGCCTCCTGCAGATAATTCACTTTGATTTAACGCGCTATCTCTAATAGCACCCGAGATATCACCATATATATATTGGATTTTCCCCTGACCCTGAGTGTCCGGCCCTATGAGACAGTGGTTTTCTCGGCCCCTGGTGGTCCGAGTTCGTTCCCGCTGCACAGATTCATGCGCCAGGGCCTCCTACAGACAATGCAGTTTGATTTATTGCGCTATCTGTAATAGCACCCGAGATATCACCAGATATATATTGTATTTTTCCCAGACCCTGAGTGTCCGGCCCCATGAGACGGTGGTTTTCACGGCCCCTGGTGGTCCGAGGTCTCTCCCGCTGCACAGATTCATGCGACAGGGCCTGCTGCAGATAATTCACTTTGGTTTATTGCGCATTCTCTAATAGCACCCGAGATATCACCAGATATATATTGGATTTTCCCCTGACCCAGAGTGTCCGGCCCAATGAGACGGTGGTTTTCTCGGCCCCTGGTGGTCCGAGGGCGTTCCCGCTGCACGGATTCATGCGCCACGGTCTTCTACAGACAATGCACTTTGATTTATTGCGCTATCTGTAATAGCACCCGAGATATCACCAGATATATATTGGATTTTCCCCTGACCCTGAGTGTCCGGCCCCATGAGACGGTGGTTTTCTCGGCTCCTGGTGGTCCGAGGTCGTTCCCGCTGGCCAGATTCATGCACCTGGGCCTCCGACAGACAATGCACTTTGATTTGTTGCGCTATCTGTAATAGCACCCAAGATATCACCAGATATATATTGGATTTTTCCCTGACCCTGAGTGTCCGGCCCCATGAGACGGTGGTTTTCCCGGCCCCTGGAGGTCCGAGGTCGTTCCCGCTGCACAGATTCATGCGCCAGGGTCTCCTGCAGATAATTCACTTTGCTTTATTGCGCTATCTCTAATAGCACCCGAGATATCACCAGATATATATTGGATTTTCCCCTGACCCTGAGTGTCCAGCCCCATGAGACGGTGGTTTTCCCGGCCCCTGGAGGTCCGAGGTCGATCTCGCTGGCCAGATTCATGCGCCAGGGCCTCCTGCAGACAATGCACTTTGATTTGTTGCGCTATCTGTAATAGCACCCGAAATATCACCAGATATATATTGGATTTTTCCCTGACCAAGAGTTTCCGGCCCCATGAGACGGTGGTTGTCTCGGACCCTGGTGGTCCGGGGTCGTACCCGCTGCACAGACTCATGCGCCAGGGCCTCCTGCAGATAAATCACTTTGGTTTATTGCGCTATCTCTAGTAGCACCCGAGATATCACCAGATATATATTGGATTTTCCCCTGACCCTGAGTGTCCAGCCCCATGAGACGGTGGTTTTCCCGGCCCCTGGAGGTCCGAGGTCGATCTCGCTGGCCAGATTCATGCGCCAGGGCCTCCTGCAGACAATGCACTTTGATTTGTTGCGCTATCTGTAATAGCACCCGAAATATCACCAGATATATATTGGATTTTTCCCTGACCCTGAGTGTCCGGCCCCATGAGACGGTGGTTTTCTCGGCCCCTGGTGGTCCGAGGACGTTCCCGCTGCACAGACTCATGCGCCAGGGCCTCCTACAGACAATGCAAATTGATTTATTGCGCTATCTGTAATAGCACCCGAGATATCACCAGATATATATTGGATTTTTCCCTGACCCTGAGTGTCCGGCCCGATGAAACGGTGGTTTTCTCGGCCCCTGGTGGTCCGAGGTCGTTCCCGCTGTACAGACTCATGCGGCAGGGCCTCCTGCAGATAATTCACTTTGGTTGATTGCGCTATCTCTAGTACCACCCGAGATATCACCAGATATATATTGGATTTTTCCCTGACCCTGAGTGTCCGGCTCCATGAGACGGTGGTTTTCTCGGCCCCTGGTTGTCCGAGGTCGTTCCCTCTGCACAGACTCATTTGCCAGGGCCTCCTGCAGATAATTCACTTTGGTTTATTGCGCTTTCTCTAATAGCACCCGAGATATCACCAGATATATATTGGATTTTCCCCTGACCCAGAGTGTCCGGCCCAATGAGACGGTGGTTTTCTCGGCCCCTGATGGTCCGAGCTCGTTCCCGCTACACAGATGCATGCGCCAGGGCCTCCTGCAGGATAATTCACTTTGGTTTATTGTGCTATCTCTAATAGCACCCGAGATATCACCAGATATATATTGGATTTTTCCCTGACCCTGAGTGTCCGGCCCCATGAGACGGTGTTTTTCTCGGCCCCTGGTGGTCCGAGGGCGTTCCCGCTGCACAGATTCATGCGCCACGGTCTTCTACAGACAATGCACTTTGATTTATTGCGCTATCTGTAATAGCACCCGAGATATCACCAGATATATATTGGATTTTCCCCTGACCCTGAGTGTCCGGCCCCATGAGACGGTGGTTTTCTCGGCTCCTGGTGGTCCGAGGTCGTTCCCGCTGGCCAGATTCATGCACCTGGGCCTCCGACAGACAATGCACTTTGATTTGTTGCGCTATCTGTAATAGCACCCAAGATATCACCAGATATATATTGGATTTTTCCCTGACCCTGAGTGTCCGGCCCCATGAGACGGTGGTTTTCCCGGCCCCTGGAGGTCCGAGGTCGTTCCCGCTGCACACATTCATGCGCCCGGGCCTCCTGCAGATAATTCACATTGGTTTATTGCGCTATCTCTAATGGCACTCGAGATATCACCAGATATATAATGGATTTCTCCCTGACCCTGACAGTCCGGCCCCAAGAGACGATGGTTTTCTCGGCCCCTGGTGGTCCGAGGTCGTTCCCGCTGCACAGATTCCTGCGCTAGGGCCCACTGCAGATAATTCACTTTGGTTTATTGCGCTATCGCTAATAGCACCCGAGATATCACCAGATATATAATGGATTTTTCCCTGACCCTGAGTGTCCGGTCCCATGTGTCGGTGGTTTTCTCGGCCCCTGGTGATCCGAGGTCGTTCCCGCTGCACACATTCATGCGCCCGGGCCTCCTGCAGATAATTCACTTTGGTTTATTGCGCTATCTCTAATGGCACTGGAGATATCACCAGATATATAATGGATTTCTCCCTGACCCTGACAGTCCGGCCCCAAGAGACGATGGTTTTCTCGGCCCCTGGTGGTCCGATGTCGTTCCAGCTGCACAGATTCATGCGCAAGGGCCTCCTACGGACAATGCACTTTGATTTATTTCGCTATCTCTAATAGCACCCGAGATATCACCAGATAAATATTTGATTTTTCCCTGACCCTGAGTGTCCGGCCCCATGTGACGGTGGCTTTCTCGGCCCCTGGTGGTCCGAGGTCGTTCCCGCTGCACAGATGCATGCGCCATGGCCTCCTGCAGATAAATAACTTCGGTTTATCGCGCTATCTCTAATAGAACCCGAGATATCACCAGATATATAATGGATTTCTCCCTGACCCTGACAGTCCGGCCCCAAGAGACGATGGTTTTCTCGGCCCCTGGTGGTCCGATGTCGTTCCTGCTGCACAGATTCATGCGCAAGGGCCTCCTACGGGCAATGCACTTTGATTTAGTGCGCTATCTGTAAGAGCACCCGAGATATCACCAGAAATATATTGGATTTTTTCCTGACCCTGAGTGCCCGGCCCCATGTGTCGGTGGTTTTCTCGGCCCCTAGTGGTCCGAGGTCGCTCCCGCTGCACAGATTCATGCGCTAGGGCCTCCTGCAGACAATGCACTTTGATATATCGCGCTATCTCTAATGGCACCCAAGATATCAGCTCATACATCCTGGATTTTTACATGACCCTGAGTGTCCGGACCCATGAGACGGTGGTTTTCTCGGCCCCTGGTGGTCCGAGGTCGTTCCCGCTGCACAGATGCATGTGCCAGGGCCTCCTGCAGATAATTCACTTTGATTTAACGCGCTATCTCTAATAGCACCAGAGATATCACCAGATATATATTGGATTTTTACATGACCTTGGGTGACGGATTCCGAATATCTGTAATTTTCTCGGCCCCTGGTGGTCCGAGGTAGTTCCTGCTGCACAGATTCATGCGCCAGGGCCTCCTACGGACAATGCACTTTGATTTATTGCGCTATCTCTAATAGGACCCGAGATATCACCAGATATATATTGGATTTTTCCCCGACCCTGAGTGTCCGGCCACATGAGACTGTAGTTTTCTCGGACCCTGGTGTCCGAGGACGTTCCCGCTGCACAGATTCATGCGCCCGGGCCTCCTGCAGATAATTCACTTTGGTTTATTGCGCTATCTCTAATAGCACCCGAGATATCACCAGATATATATTGGATTTTTCACCGACCCTGAGTGCCCGGCCCCATGAGACGGTGGTTTTCTCGGACCCTGGTGATCCGAGGTCGATCCCGCTGCACAGATGCATGCGCCAGGGCCTCCTACAGACAATGCACTTTGGTTTATTGCGCTATCTGTAATAGCACCCGAGATATCACCAGATATATATTGGATTTTTCCCTGAATCTGAGTGACCGGCCCAATGAGACGGTGGTTTTCTCGGTCCCTGGTGGTCCGAGGTCGTTCCCGCTACACAGATGCATGCGCCAGGGCCTCCTGCAGATAATTCACTTTGGTTTATTTCGCTATCTCTACTAGCACCCGAGATATCACCAGATATATGCTGGATTTTTACATGACCTTGGGTGACGGATTCCGAATATCTGTAATTTTCTCGGCCCCTGGTGGTCCGAGGTAGTTCCTGCAGCACAGATTCATTCGCCAGTGCCTCCTACAGACAATGCACTTTGATTTATTGCGCTATCTCTAATAGCACCCGAGATATCATCAGATACATGCTGGGTTTTTACACGTCCTTGGGTGTGCGGCCCCATGTGTCGGTGGTTTTCTCGGCCCCTGGTGGTCCGAGGTCGTTGCCGCTGCACAGATTCATGCGTCAGGGCCTCCAACAGACAATGCACTTTGATTTATTGCGCTATCTGTAATAGCACCCGAGAAAGCACCATATATATGCTGGATTTTTACATGACTTTGGGTGACGGATACCGAAAATCTGTAATTTTCTCGGCCCCTGGTGGTCCGATGTCGTTCCTGCTGCACAGGTTCATGCGCCAGGGCCTCCTACGGACAATGCACATTGATTTATTGCGCTATCTCAAATAGGACCCGAGATATCACCAGATATATATTGGATTTTTCCCCGACCCTGAGTGTCCGGCCACATGAGACGGTGGTTTTCTCGGCCCCTGGTGGTCCGAGGTCGTTCCCGCTGCCCAGATTCATGCGCCAGGGCCTCCTACAGACAATGCACTTTGATTTATTGCGCTATCTGTAATAGCACCCGAGGTATCACCAGATATATATTGGATTTTTCTCTGACCCTGAGTGTCCGGCCCCATGAGACGGTGGATTTCTCGGCCCCTGGTGGTCCGAGGTCGTTCCCGCTGCACAGATTTCTGCGCCAGGGCCCCCTGTAGATAATTCACTTTGGTTTATTGCGCTATCTCTAATAGCACCCGAGATATCACCAGATATATATTGGATTTTCCGCTGACCCTGAGTGTCCGGCCCCATGAGACGGTGGTTTTTTCGGCCCCTGGAGGTCCGAGGTCGTTCCCGCTGCACAGATGCATGCGCCAGGGCCTCCTACAGACAATGCACTCTGATTTATTGCGCTATCTGTAATAGCACCCCAGATATCACCAGATGTACATTGTATTTTTCCCCGACCCTGAGTGTCCGGCCCCATGAGACGGTGGTTTTCTCGGCCCCTGGTGGTCCGAGGTCGATCCCGCTGCACAGATTCATTCGCCAGGGCCTCCTACAGAAAATGCAGTTTGATTTATTGCGCTATCTGTAATAGCACCCGAGATATCACTAGATATATATTGGATTTCCCCTGACCCTGACAGTCCGGCCCCATGAGACGGTAGTTTTCTCGGCCCCTGGTGGTCCGAGGTCGATCCCGCCGCACAGATTCATGCGCCAGGGTCTCGTACAGAAAATGCAGTTTGATTTATTGCGCTATCTGTAATAGCACCCGAGATATCACCAGATATATATTGTATTTTCCCCTGACCCTGAGTGTCCGGCCGCATGATATGGTGGTTTTCTAGGCCCCTGGTGGTCCGAGGTCGTTCCCGCTGCACAGATTCATATGCCAGGGCCTCCTACAGACAATGCACTTTGATTTATTGCGCTATCTCTAATAGCACTGGAGATATCACCAGATATATATTGGATTTTCCCCTGACCCTGATTGTCCGGCCCCATGTGTCGGTGGTTTTCTCGGCCCCTGGTGGTCCGAGGTCGATCCCGCTGCACAGATACATGCGCCAGGGCCTCCTACAGAAAATGCAGTTTGATTTATTGCGCTATCTGTAATAGCACCCGAGATATCACTAGATATATATTGGATTTCCCCTGAACCTGACAGTCCGGCCCCATGAGACGGTAGTTTTCTCGGCCCCTGGTGGTCCGAGGTCGATCTCGCTGCACAGATTCATGCGCCAGGGCCTCCTGCAGACAATGCACTTTGGTTTAATATGCTATCTCTAATCGCACCCGAGATATCACCAGATATATATTGGATTTATCCCTGACCCTGACAGTCCGACCCAATGAGACGGTGGTTTTCTCGGCCCCTGGTGGTCCGAGGTCGATCTCGCTGCACAGATTCATGCGCCAGGGCCTCCTGCAGACAATGCACTTTGGTTTAATATGCTATCGCTAATCGCACCCGAGATATCACCAGATATATATTGGATTTTTCCCTGACCCTGAGTGTCCGGCCCCATGAGACGGTAGTTTTCTCGGCCGCTAGTGGTCCGAGGTCGATCCCGCTGCACAGATACATGCGCCAGGGCCTCCTACAGAAAATGCAGTTTGATTTATTGCGCTATCTGTAATAGCACCCGAGATATCACCAGATATATATTGGATTTATCCCTGACCCTGACAGTCCGACCCAATGAGACGGTGGTTTTCTGGCCCCCTGGTGGTCGAAGGTCGTTCCCGCTGCACAGATTCATGCGCCAGGGCTTCCTGCAGACAATTCACTTTGGTTTATTGCGCTATCTGTAATAGCACGCGAGATATCACCAGATATATGCTGGATTTTTACATGACCCTGGGTGACGGATTCCGAATATCTGTAATTTTCTCGGCGCCTGGTGGTCCGAGGTCGTTCCTGCTGCACAGATTCATTCGCCAGTGCCTCCTCCAGACAATGCACTTTGACTTATTGCGCTATTTCTAATAGCACCCGAGATATCACCAGATATATATTGCATTTTTCCCTGGCCCTGACACTCCGGCCCCATGAGACGGTGATTTTCTCGGCCCATGGTGGTCCGAGGTCGATCCCGCTGCACAGCTTCATGCGCCAGGGCCTCCTACAGACAATGCACTTTGATTTATTGCGCTATCTCTAATAGCACCCGAGATATCACCAGATATATATTGGATTTTTCCTTGACCCTGACAGTCCGGCCCCATGTGTCGATGGTTTTCTCGGTCCCTCGTGGTCCGAGGTCGATCCCGCTGCACAGATTCATGCGACAGGGCATCCTGCAGATAATTCACTTTGGTTTATTGCGCTATCTCTAATAGCACCCGAGATATCACCAGATATATATTGGATATTTCCCTGACCCTGAGTGTCCGGCCCCATGAGACGGTAGTTTTCTCGGCCACTGGTGGTCCGAGGTCGTTCCCGCTGCACAGATTCATGTTCCAGGGCCTCCTGCAGATAATTCACCTTGGTTTATTGCGCTATCTCTAATAGCACCCGAGATATCTCCAGATATATATTGGAATTTTCCCTGACCCTGACAATTCGGCCCCATGAGACGGTGATTTTCTCGGCCCCTGGTGGTCCGAGGTCGATCCCGCTGCACAGATTCATGCGCTACGGCCTCCTACAGACAATGCACTTTGATTTATTGCGCTATCTGGAATAGCACCCGAGATATCACCAGATTTATATTGGATTTTTCCCTGACCCTGTGTGTCCGACCCCATGAGACGGTGGTTTTCTCGGCCCCTGTGGTGCGAGGCCGTTCCCGCTGCACAGATTCATGCGCCAGGGCGTCCTGCAGACAATGCACTTTGATTTATTTCGCTATGTCTAATAGCAACCGAGATATCACCAGATATATATTGGATTTTTCCCTGACCCTGACAGTCCGGCCCCACGAGACGGTGATTTTCTCGACCCCTTGAGGTCCGAGGTCGATCCCGCTGCACAGATTCATGCGCCAGGGCCTCCTACAGACAATGCACTTTGATTTATTGCGTTATCTCTATTAGCACCCGAGATATAACCAGATATATATTGGATTTTTCCTTGACCCTGACAGTCCGGCCCAATGTTTCGATGGTTTTCTCGGTCCCTCGTGGTCCGAGGTCGATCCCGCTGCACAGATTCATACGCCGAGGCCTCCTATAGATAATTCACTTTGGTTTAGTGCGCTATCTCTAATAGCACCCGAGATATCACCAGATATATATTGGATTTATACCTGACCCTGACAGTCCGACCCCATGAGACGGTGGTTTTCTCGGCCCCTGGTGGTTCGAGGTCGTTCCCGCTGTACAGATTCATGCGCGAGGGTCTCCTGCAGACAATGCACTTTGATTTATTGCGCTATCTGTAATAGCAGCCGAGATATCTCCAGATTTATATTGGATTTTTCCCTGACCCTGTGTGTCCGACCCCATGAGACGGTGGTTTTCTCGGCCCCTGGTGGTGCGAGGCCGTTCCCGCTGCACAGATTCATGCGCCAGGGCGTCCTGCAGACAATGCACTTTGATTTATTTCGCTATGTCTAATAGCAACCGAGATATCACCAGATATATATTGGATTTTTCCCTGACCCTGACAGTCCGGCCCTACGAGACGGTGATTTTCTCGACCCCTTGAGGTCCGAGGTCTATCCCGCTGCACAGATTCATGCGCCAGGGCCTCCTACAGACAATGCACTTTGATTTATTGCGTTATCTCTAATAGCACCCGAGATATAACCAGATATATATTGGATTTTTCCTTGACCCTGACAGTCCGGCCCAATGTTTCGATGGTTTTCTCGGTCCCTCGTGGTTCGAGGTCGATCCCGCTGCACAGATTCATACGCCGGGGCCTCCTATAGATAATTCACTTTGGTTTATTGCGCTATCTCTAATAGCACCCGAGATATCACCAGATATATATTGAATTTTTCCCCGACCCTGAGTGTCCGGCCCCATGTGTCGGTGGTTTTCTCGGCCCCTCGTCGTCCGAGGTCGATCCCGCTGCACAGATTCATGCGCCAGGGCCTCCTACAGACAATGCACGTTGATTTATTGCGCTATCTGTAATAGCACCCGAGATATCACCAGATATATATTGGATTTTTCCCTGACCCTGACAGTTCGGCCCCATGAGACGGTGATTTTCTCGGCCCCTGGTGGTCCGAGGTCGATCTCGCTGCACAGATTCATGGGCCAGGGCCTCCTGCAGACAATGCACTTTGGTTTAATATGCTATGTCTAATCGCACCCGAGATATCACCAGATATATATTGGATTTTTCCCTGACCCTGAGTGTCCTGCCCCATGAGACGGTAGTTTTCTCGGCCGCTAGTGGTGCGAGGCCGTTCCCGCTGCACAGATTCATGCGCCAGGGCGTCCTGCAGACAATGCACTTTGATTTATTTCGCTATGTCTAATAGCAACCGAGATATCACCAGATATATATTGGATTTTTCCCTGACCCTGACAGTCCGGCCCCACGAGACGGTGATTTTCTCGACCCCTTGAGGTCCGAGGTCGATCCCGCTGCACAGATTCATGCGCCAGGGCCTCCTACAGACAATGCACTTTGATTTATTGCGTTATCTCTAATAGCACCCGAGATATAACCAGATATATATTGGATTTTTCCTTGACCCTGACAGTCCGGCCCAATGTTTCGATGGTTTTCTCGGTCCCTCGTGGTCCGAGGTCGATCCCGCTGCACAGATTCATACGCCGAGGCCTCCTATAGATAATTCACTTTGGTTTATTGCGCTATCTCTAATAGCACCCGAGATATCACCAGATATATATTGGATTTATACCTGACCCTGACAGTCCGACCCCATGAGACGGTGGTTTTCTCGGCCCCTGGTGGTTCGAGGTCGTTCCCGCTGTACAGATTCATGCGCGAGGGCCTCCTGCAGACAATGCACTTTGATTTATTGCGCTATCTGTAATAGCAGCCGAGATATCTCCAGATTTATATTGGATTTTTCCCTGACCCTGTGTGTCCGACCCCATGAGACGGTGGTTTTCTCGGCCCCTGGTGGTGCGAGGCCGTTCCCGCTGCACAGATTCATGCGCCAGGGCGTCCTGCAGACAATGCACTTTGATTTATTTCGCTATGTCTAATAGCAACCGAGATATCACCAGATATATATTGGATTTTTCCCTGACCCTGACAGTCCGGCCCTACGAGACGGTGATTTTCTCGACCCCTTGAGGTCCGAGGTCGATCCCGCTGCACAGATTCATGCGCCAGGGCCTCCTACAGACAATGCACTTTGATTTATTGCGTTATCTCTAATAGCACCCGAGATATAACCAGATATATATTGGATTTTTCCTTGACCCTGACAGTCCGGCCCAATGTTTCGATGGTTTTCTCGGTCCCTCGTGGTTCGAGGTCGATCCCGCTGCACAGATTCATACGCCGGGGCCTCCTATAGATAATTCACTTTGGTTTATTGCGCTATCTCCAATAGCACCCGAGATATCACCAGATATATATTGAATTTTTCCCCGACCCTGAGTGTCCGGCCCCATGTGTCGGTGGTTTTCTCGGCCCCTAGTCGTCCGAGGTCGATCCCGCTGCACAGATTCATGCGCCAGGGCCTCCTACAGACAATGCACGTTGATTTATTGCGCTATCTGTAATAGCACCCGAGATATCACCAGATATATATTGGATTTTTCCCTGACCATGACAGTTCGGCCCCATGAGACTGTGATTTTCTCGGCCCCCGGTGGTCCGAGGTCGATCCCGCTGCACAGACTCATGCGCCACGGCCTCCTACAGACAATGCACTTTGATTTATTGCGCTATCTGGAATAGCACCCGAGATATCATCAGATATATATTGGATTTTTCCCTGACCCTGACAGTTCGGCCCCATGAGACGGTGATTTTCTCGGCCCCTGGTGGTCCGAGGTCGTTCCTGCTGCACAGATTCATTCGCCAGTGCCTCCTAGGGACAATGCACTTTGATTTATCGCGCTATCTGTAATAGCACCTGAGATATCATCAGATATATATTGAATTTTTCCCCGACCCTGAGCGTCCGGCCCCATGAGACGGTGGTTTTCTCGGCCCCTGGTGGTCCGAGGTCGTTCCCGCTGCACAGCTTCATGCGCCAGGGCCCGCTGCAGATAATTCACTTTGGTTTAGTGCGCTATCTGTAATAGTACCCGAGATATCACCTGCTATATATTGGATTTTTCCCTGAACCTGAGTGTCCTGCCCCATGAGACGGTGGTTTTCTCGGCCCCTGGTGGTCCGAGGTCGTTCCCGCTGCACAGATTCTTGCGCCAGGGCCTCCTACAGACAATGCACTTTGATTTATTTCGCGATCTGAAGCAGCACCCGAGATATCACCAGATATATATTGGATTTTTCCCTGACCCTGAGTGTCCGGCACCATGGGACGGTGGTTTCCTCGGCCCCTGGTGGTCCGAGGTCGTTCCCGCTGCACAGATTCATGCGCCAGGGCCTCCTACAGACAATGCACCTTGATTTATTGCGCTATCTCTAATAGCATCCGAGATATCGCCAGATATATGTTGGATTTTTCCCTCACCCTGAGTGTCCGGCCCCATGAGACGGCGGTTTTCTCGGCCCCTGGTGGTCCGAGGTCGTTCCCGCTCCACAGATTCATGCGCCAGGGCCTCCTACAGACAATGCACTTTGATTTATTGGGCTATCTGTAATAGCACCCGAGATATCACCGGATATATATTGGATTTTTCCCTGACCCTGAGTGTCCGGCCCAATGTGACGGTGGTTTTCTCGGCCCCTGGTTGTCCGAGGTCGTTCCCGCTGCACAGACTCATGCGCCAGGGCCTCCTACAGACAATGCACTTTGATTTATTGGGCTATCTGTAATAGCACCCGAGATATCACCGGATATATATTGGATTTTTCCCTGACCCTGAGTGTCCGGCCCCATGAGACGGTGGTTTTCTCGGCCATTGGTGGTCCGAGGTCGTTCCCGCTGCACATATTCATGCGCCAGGGCCTCCTGCAGATAATTCACTTGGGTTTATTGAGCTATCTCTAATAGCACCCGAGATATCACCAGATATATATTGGATTTTCCCCTGACCCTGAGTGTCCGGGCGCATGAGACGGTGGTTCTCTCGGCCGCTGGTGGTCCGAGGTCGTTCCCGCTGCACATATTCAGCCGCCAGGGCCTCCTGCAGATAATTCACTTTGGTTTATTGCGCTATCTGTAATAGCACCCGAGATATCACCAGATATATGCTGGATTTTTACATGACCTTGGGTGTCCGGCCCCATGAGACGGTGGTATTCTCGGCCCCTGGTGGTCCGAGGTCGTTCCCGCTGCACAGATTCATGCGCCAGGGCCTCCTGCAGATAATTCACTTTGGATTATTGCGCTATCTCTAATAGCACCCGAGATATCACCAGATATATATTGGATTTTTCCCTGACCCTGAATGTCCGGCCACATGAGACGGTGGATATCTCTGCCCCTGGTGGTCCGAGGTCGTCCCCACTGCACAGATTCATGCGCCAGGGCCTCCTGCAGATAATACACTTTGTATTATTGCGCTATATGTAATAGCACCCGAGATAACACCAGATGTATATTGGATTTTTCCCTGACCCTGAGTGTCCGGCCCCATGAGACGGTGGTTTTCTCGGCCCCTGGTGGTCCGGGGTCGTTCCCGCTGCACAGATTCATGCGACAGGGCCTCCTGCAGACAATGCACTTTAGTTTATTGCGCTATCTGTAATAGCACCCGAGAAATCACCAGATATATATTGGAGTTTTCCCTGACCCTGAATGTCCGGCCCCATGGGACGGTGGTTTTCTCGGCCCCTGGTGGTCCGAGGTCGTTCCCGCTGCACAGATTCATGCGCCAGGGCCTCCTACAGACAATGCACTTTGATTTATTGCGCTATCACTATTAGCACCCGAGATATCACCAGATATATATTGGATTCTTCCCTGACCCTGAGTGTCCGGCCCCATGGGACGGTGGTTTTCTAGGCCCCTGGTGGTCCGAGGTCGTTCCCGCTGCACAGATTCATGCGCCAGGGCCTCCTACAGACAATGCAATTTGATTTATTGCGCTATCTGTAATAGCACCCGAGAAAGCACCATATATATGCTTGATTTTTACATGACCCTGAGTGAGCGGCCCCGTGAGACTGTGGTTTTCTCGGCCCCTGGTGGTCCGAGGTCGTTCCCGCTGGCCAGATTCATGCGGCAGGCCTCATACAGACAATGCACTTTGGTTTATTGCGCTATCTCTAATAGCACCCGAGATATCACCTGATATATATTGGATTTTCCCCTGACCCTGAGTGTCCGGCCCCATGAGACTGTGGTTTTCTCGGCCCCTGGTGGTCCGAGGTCGTTCCCGCTGCACAGATCCATGCGCCAGGTCCTTCTACAGACAATGCACTTTGGTTTATTGCGCTATGTCTAATAGCACCCGCGATATCACCAGATATATATTGGATTTTTCCCTGACCCTGAGTGTCCGGCCCCATGAGACGGTGGTTTTCTCGGCCCCTGGTGGTCCGAGGTCGTTCCCGCTTCACAGATGCATGCGCCAGGGCCTCCTGCAGATAATTCACTTTGGTTTATTGCGCTATCTCTAATTGCACCCGAGATATCACCAGATATATATTGGATTTTTCTCTGACCCTGTGTGTCCGGCCCCATGAGACGTTGGTTTTCTCGGCCCCTGGTGGTCCGAGGTCGTTCCCGTTGCCCAGATTCATGCGCCAGGGCCTGCTGCAGACAATGCACTTTGATTTATTGTGCTATCTGTAATAGCACCCGAGATATCACCAGATATATATTGGATTTTCCCCTGACCCTGAGTGTCCGGCCCCATGAGACTGTGGTTTTCTCGGCCCCTGGTGGTCCGAGGTCGTTCCCGCTGCACAGATCCATGCGCCAGGTCCTTCTACAGACAATGCACTTTGGTTTATTGCGCTATGTCTAATAGCACCCGCGATATCACCAGATATATATTGGATTTTTCCCTGACCCTGAGTGTCCGGCCCCATGAGACGGTGGTTTTCTCGGCCCCTGGTGGTCCGAGGTCGTTCCCGCTTCACAGATGCATGCGCCAGGGCCTCCTGCAGATAATTCACTTTGGTTTATTGCGCTATCTCTAATAGCACCCGAGATATCACCAGATATATATTGGACTTTTCCCTGACCCTGGGTGTCCGGCCCCATGAGACGGTGGTTTTCTCGTCCCCTGGTGGTCCGAGGTCGTTCCCGCAGCTCAGATTCATGCGCCAGGACCTCCTGCAGATAATTCACTTTGGTTTGTTGCGCTATCTCTAATGGCACCCAAGATATCACCCGATACATATTGGATTTTCCCCTGACCCAGAGTGTCCGGCCCCATGTGACGGTGGTTTTCTCGGCCCCTGGTGGTCCGAGGTCGTTCAGGCTGCACAGGTTCATGCGCCAGGGCCCCCTGCAGATAATTCACTCTGGTTTTTTGCGCTATCTCTAATAGCACCCGAGATATCACCAGATATATATTGGATTTTCCCCTGACCATGAGTGTCCGGCCCAATAGGAACGGTGGTGTTCTCGGCCCCTGGTGGTTCGAGGTCGTTCCCGCTGCACAGATTCATGCGCCAGGTCCTTCTACAGACAATGCACTTTGATTTATTGCGCTATCTGTAATAGCACCCGAGATATCATCAGATATATATTGGATTTTCCCCTGACCCTGAGCGTCCGGCCCCATGAGACTGTGGTTTTCTCGGCCCCTGGTGGTGCGAGGTCGATCCCGCTGGCCAGATTCATGCGGCAGGCCTCATATAGACAATGCACTTTGGTTTATTGCGCTATCTCTAATAGCACCCGAGATATCACCTGATATATATTGGATTTTCCCCTGACCCTGAGCTTCCGGCCCCATGAGACTGTGGTTTTCTCGGCCCCTGGTGGTCCGAGGTCGTTCCCGCTGCACAGATCCATGCGCCAGGTCCTTCTACAGACAATGCACTTTGGTTTATTGCGCTATGTCTAATAGCACCCGCGATATCACCAGATATATATTGGATTTTTCCCTGACCCTGAGTGTCCGGCCCCATGAGACGGTGGTTTTCTCGGCCCCTGGTGGTCCGAGGTCGTTCCCGCTTCACAGATGCATGCGCCAGGGCCTCCTGCAGATAATTCACTTTGGTTTATTGCGCTATCTCTAATTGCACCCGAGATATCAGCAGATATATATTGGATTTTTCCCTAACCCTGTGTGTTCGGCCCCATGAGACGGTGGTTTTCTCGGCCCCTGGTGGTCCGAGGTCGTTCCCGTTGCCCAGATTCATGCGCCAGGGCCTGCTGCAGACAATGCACTTTGATTTATTGCGCTATCTGTAATAGCACCCGAGATATCACCAGATATATATTGGATTTTTCCCTGACCCTGAGTGTCCGGCCCCATGAGACGGTGGTTTTCACGGCCCCTGGTGGTCCGAGGTCGTTCCCGCTTCACGGATGCATGCGCCAGGCCTCCTACAGACAATGCACTTTGGTTTATTGCGCTATCTCTAATAGCACCCGAGATATCACCAGATATATATTGGATTTTTCCCGGACACTGAGTGTCCGGCCCCATGTGACCGTGATTTTCTCGGCCCCTGGTGCTCCGAAGTAGTTCCCGCTGGCCAGATTCATGCGCCAGGCCTCCTACAGACAATGCAGTTTGGTTTATTGCGCTATCTGTAATAGCACCCGAGATATCAACAGATATATATTGGATTTTTCCCTGACCCTGAGTGTCCGGCCCCATGAGACGGTGGTTTTCTCGGCCCCTAGTGGTCCGAGGTCGTACCCGCTGGCCAGATTCATGCGGCAGGCCTCATACAGACAATGCACTTTGGTTTATTGCGCTATCTCTAATAGCACCCGAGATATCACCTGATATATATTGGATTTTCCACTGACCTTGAGTGTCCGGCCCCATGGGACTGTGGTTTTCTCGGCCCCTGGTGGTCCGAGGTCGTTCCCGCTGCACAGATTCATGCGCCAGGTCCTTCTACAGACAATGCACTTTTATTTATTGCGCTATCTGTAATAGCACCCGAGATATCACCAGATATATATTGGATTTTTCCCTGACCCTGAGTGTCCGGCCCCATGAGACGGTGGTTTTCTCGGCCCCTGATTGTCCCAGGTCATTCCCGCTGCACAGATTCATGCGCCAGGGCCTCCTGCAGATAATTCACTTTGGTTTATTGCGCTATCTCTAATAGCACCCGAGATATCACCAGATATATATTGGATTTCACCCTGACCCTGAGTGTCCGGCCCCATGAGACGGTGGTTTTCTCATCCCCTGGTGGTCCGCGGTCGTTCCCGCAGGCCAGATTCATGCGCCAGGCCTCCTACAGACAATGCACTTTGGTTTATTGCGCTATCTCTAATAGCACCCGAGATATCACCAGATATATATTGGATTTTCCCCTGACCCTGGGTGTCCGGCCCCATGAAACCGTGGTTTTCTCGGCCCCTGGTGCTCCGAGGTCGTTCCCGCTGGCCAGATTCATGCGCCAGGCCTCCTGCAGACAATGCACTTTGGTTTATTGCGCTATCTGTAATAGCACCATAGATATCACCAGATATATGCTGGATTTTTACATGACCTTGGGTGACGGATTCCGAATATCTGTAATTTTCTCGGCCCCTGGTGGTCCGAGTTCGTTCCCGCTGCACAGATTCATGCGCCAGGTCCTTCAACAGACAATGCACTTTGATTTATTGCGCTATCTGTAATAGCACCCGAGATATCACCAGATATATATTGGATTTTCCCCTGACCCTGAGTGTCCGGCCCCGTGAGGCGGTGGTTTTCTCGGCCCCTGGTGGTTCGAGGTCGTTCCCGCTATACAGATTCATGCGCCAGGGCCTCCTGCAGATAATTCACTTTGGTTTATTGCGCTATCTGTAATAGCACCCGAGATATCACCAGATATATATTGAATTTTACCCTGACCCTGAGTGTCCGGCCTCATGAGACGGTGGTTTTCTCGGCCCCTGGTGGTCCGAGGTCGTTCCCGCTGCACAGATTCATGCGCCAGGGCCTCCTGCAGATAATTCACTTTGGATTATTGCGCTATCTCTAATAGCACCCGAGATATCACTAGATATATATTGGATTTTCCCCTGTCCCTGAGTGTCCGGCATCATGAGACGGTGGTTTTCTCGGTCGCTGGTGGTCCGAGGTCGTTCCCGCTGCACATATTCATCCGCCAGGGCCTCCTGCAGATAATTCACTTTGGTTTATTGCGCTATCTGTAATAGCACCCGAGATATCACCAGATATATATTGGATTTTCTCCTGACCCTGAGTGTGCGGCCCCATGAGACGGTGGTTTTCTCGGCCCCCGGTGGTCCGAGGTCGTTCCCGCTATACAGATTCATGCGCCAGGGCCTCCTGCAGATAATTCACTTTGGTTTATTGCGCTATCTCTAATAGCACCCGAGATATCACCAGATATATATTGGATTTTCCCCTGACCCTGAGTGTCCGGCCCCGTGAGGCGGTGGTTTTCTCGGCCCCTGGTGGTCCGAGGTCGTTCCCGCTGCACAGATTCATGCGCCAGGGCCTCCTGCAGATAATTCACTTTGGTTAATTGCGCTATCTGTAATAGCACCCGAGATATCACCAGATATATATTGAATTTTACCCTGACCCTGAGTGTCCGGCCCCATGAGACGGTGGTTTTCTCGACCCCTGGTGGTCCGAGGTCGTTCCCGCTGCACAGATTCATGCGCCAGGGCCTCCTGCAGATAATTCACTTTGGTTTATTGCGCTATCTGTAATAGCACCCGAGATATCACCAGATATATATTGGATTTTTCCCTGACCCTGAGTGTCCGGCCCCATGAGACGGTGGTTTTCTCAGCCCCTGGTGTTCCGAGGTCGTTCCCGCTGGCCAGATTCATGCGCCAGGCCTCCTACAGACAATGCACTTTGGTTTATTGCGCTATCTGTAATAGCACCCGAGATATCACCAGATATATATTGGATTTTTCCCTGACCCTGAGTGTCCGGCCCCATGCGTCGGTGGTTTTCTCGACCCCTGGTGGTCCGAGGTCGGTACTGCGGCACAGATTCATGCAGAAGGGCCTCATACGGAGAATGCACTTCGATTTATTGCGCTATCTCTAATAGGACCCGAGATATCACCAGGTATATACTGGATTTTTACATGACCTTGGGTGACGGATACCGAAAATCTGTAATTTTCTCGGCCCTTGGTGTTCCGAGGTCGTTCCTGCTGCACACATTCATGCGCCAGGGCCTCCGGCAGACAATGCACTTTGATTTCTCGCGCTATCTCGAATAGCACCCGAGATATCACCAGATATACACTGGATTTTTGCATGACCTTGGGTGTTCGGCCTTATGTGTCGGTGGTTTTCTCGGCCCCTGGTGTTCCGACGTCGTTCCCGCTGCACAGATTCATGCGCCAGGGCCTCCTGCAGATAATTCACTTTGGATTATTGCGCTATCTGTAGTAGCACCCGAGAAAGCACCATTTATATGCTGGATTTTTACATGACTTTGGGTGACGGATACCGAAAATCTGTAATTTTCTCGACCCCTGGTGGTCCGATGTCGTTCCCGCTGCACAGATGCATGCGCCAGGTCCTCCTGCAGATAAGTTACTTTGGTTTATTGCGCTTTCTCTAATAGCACCCGAGATATCACCAGATATATATTGTATTTTCCCCTGACCCTGAGTATCCGACCCCATGAGACGGTGGTTTTCTCGGCCCCTGGTGGTCCGAGGACGTTGCCGCTGCACAGACTCATGCGCCAGGGACTCCTACAGACAATGCACTTTCATCTATTGCGCTGTCTGTAATAGCACCCGAGATATCACCAGATATATATTGGATTTTCCCCTGACCCTGAGTGCCCGGCCCCGTGAGGCGGTGGTTTTCTCGGCCCCTGGTGGTCCGATGTCGTTCCCACTGCACAGATGCATGCGCCAGGGCCTCCTGCAGATAATGCACTTTGATTATTTGGGCTATCTCTAATAGCACCCGATATTTCACCAGAGATATATTGAATTTTACCCTGACCCTGAGTGTCCGGCCCCATGAGACGGTGGTTTTCTCGGCACCTGGTGGTCCGAGGTCGTTCCCGCTGCACAGATTCATGCGCCAGGGCCTCCTGCAGATAATTCACTTTGGTTTATTGCGCTATCTCTAATGGCACCCGAGATATCACCAGATACATATTGGATTTTCCCCTGACCCAGAGTGTCCGGCCCCATGTGACGGTGGTTTTCTCGGCCCCTGGTGGTCCGAGGTCGTTCCCGCTGCACAGCTTCATGCGCCAGGGCCTCCTGCAGATAATTCACTCTGGTTTTTTGCGCTATCTCTAATAGCACCCGAGATATCACCAGATATATATTGGATTTTCCCCTGACCATGAGTGTCCGGCCCAATAGGAACGGTGGTTTTCTCGGCCCCTGGTGGTCCGAGGTCGTTCCCACCGCACAGATTCATGCGCCAGGGCCTCCTGTAGATAATTCACTTTATATTATTGCGTTAAATGTAATAGCACCCGAGATATCACCAGATGTATATTGGATTTTTCCCTGACCCTGAGTGTCCGGCCCCATGAGACGGTGGTTTTCTCGGCCCCTGGTGGTCCGAGGTCGTTCCCGCTGCACAGATTCATGCGCCAGGGCCTCCTACAGACAACGCAATTTGGCTTATTGCGCGATCTGTAATAGCACCCGAGATATCACATGATATATGCTGGATTTTTACATGACCCTGAGTGTCCGGCAACATGGGACGGTGGTTTTCTCGGCCCCTGGTGGTCCGAGGTCGTTCCCGCTGCACAGATTTATGCGCCAGGGCCTCCTCCAGATAATTCACTTTGGCTTATTGCGCTATATGTAATAGCACCCGAGATATCACCAGATGTATATTGGATTTTTCCCTGACCCTGAGTGTCCGCCCCATGAGACGGTGGTTTTCTCGGCCCCTGGTGGTCCGAGGTCGTTCCCGCTGCACAGATTTATGCGCCAGGGCCTCCTCCAGATAATTCACTTTGGCTTATTGCGCTATCTGTAATAGCACCCGAGATATCACCAGATATATTTTGGATATTCTCCTGACCCTGAGGGTCCGGCCCCATGAGGCGGTGGTTTTCTCGGCCCCAGGTAGTCCGAGGTCGTTCCCGCTGCACATATTTATGCGCCAGGGCCTCCTGCAGATAATTCACTTTGTATGATTGCGCTATATGTAATAGCACCCGAGATATCACCAGATGTATATTGGATTTTTCCCTGACCCTGAGTGTCCGCCCCATGAGACGGTGGTTTTCTCGGCCCCTGGTGGTCCGAGGTCGTTCCCGCTGCACGGATTCATGCGACAGGGCCTCCTACAGACAATGCACTTTGATTTATTGCGCTATCTGTAATAGCACCCGAGAAAGCACCATATATATGCTGGATTTTTACATGACCCTGAGTGAGCGGAAACCGTGAGACGGTGGTTTTCTCGGCCCCTGGTGGTCCGAGGTCGATCCTGCTACACAGATTCATGCGCCAGGGCCTCATGCAGACAATGCACTTTGATTTATTGCGGTATATGTAATAGCACCCGAGATATCACCAGATGTATATTGGATTTTTCCCTGACCCTGAGTGTCCGGCCCCATGAGACGGTGGTTTTCTCGGCCCCTGGTGCTCCGAGGTCGTTCCCGCTGGCCAGATTCATGCGCCAGGCCTCCTACAGACAATGCACTTTGGTTTATTGCGCTATCTGTAATAGCACCCGAGATATCACCAGATATATATTGGATTTTTCCCTGACCCTGAGTGTCCGGCCCCATGTGACGGTGGTTTTCTCGGCCCCTGGTGGTCCGAGGTCGTACCCGTTGCACAGATTCATGCGCCAGGTCCTTCTACAGACAATGCACTTTGATTTATTGCGCTATCTGTAATAGCCCCCGAGATATCATCAGATATATATTGGATTTTCCCCTGACCCTGAGTGTCCGGCCCCATGGGACTGTGGTTTTCTCGGCCCCTGGTGGTCCGAGGACGTTCCCGCTGCACAGATTCGTGCGCCAGGTCCTTCTACAGACAATGCACTTTGATTTATTGCGCTATCTGTAATAGCACCCGAGATATCACCAGATATATATTGGATTTTTCCCTGACCCTGAGTGTCCGGCCCCATGAGACGGTGGTTTTCTCGGCCCCTGGTGGTCCGAGGTCGTTCCCGCTGCACAGCTTCATGCGCCAGGGCCCGCTGCAGATAATTCACTTTGGTTTAGTGCGCTATCTGTAAGAGCACCCGAGATATCACCAGATATATATTGGATTTTCCCCTGACCCTGAGTGTCCAGCCCCATGAGACTGTGGTTTTCTCGGCCCCTTGTGGTCCGAGGTCGTTCCCGCTGCACAGATTCATGCGCCAGGGCCTCCTACAGGCAATGCACTTTGATTTATTGGTGTATCTGTAATATCACCCGAGATATCACCAGATATATGCTGGATTTTTACATGACCTTGGGTGACGGATTCCGAATATCTGTAATTTTCTCGGCCCCTGGTGGTCCGAGGTCGTTGCCGCGGCACAGATTCATGCGCCAGGGCCTCCTACAGACAATGCACTTTGATTTATTGCGCTATCTCTAATAACACCCGAGATATCACCAGATATATATTGGATTCTTCCCTGACCCTTAGTGTCCGGCCCCATGAGACGGTGGTTTTCTCGGCCCCTGGTGGTCCGAGGTCGTTCCCGCTGCACAAGTGCATGCGCCAGGGCCTCCTGCAGACAAGGCACTTTGGTTTATTGCGCTATCTGTAATAGCACCCGAGATATCACCAGATATATATTGGATTTTCCCCTGACCCTGACAGTCCGGCCCCATGAGACGGTGATTTTCTCGGCCCCTGGTGGTCCGAGGTCGTTCCCGCAGCACAGATTCATGCGCCAGGGCCTCCTGCAGACAATGCACTTTGATTTATTTCGCTATCTCTAATAGCACCCGAGATATCACCAGATATATATTGGATTTTTCCCTGACCCTGACAGTCCTACCCCATGAGACGGTGGTTTTCTCGGCCCCTGGTTGTCCGAAGTCGTTCCCGCTGCACAGATTCATGAGCCAGTGCCTCTTACAGACAATGCAATTAGATTTATTGCGCTATCTCTAATAGCACCCGAGATATCACCAGATATATATTGGATTTTTCCCTGACTCTGACAGTCCGGCCCCATGAGACGGTGGTTTTCTCGGCCCCTGGTGTTCCGAGTTCGATCCCGTTGCACAGGTTCATGCGCCAGGTCCTCCTACAGACAATGCACTTTGATTTATTGCGCTATCTCTAATAACACCCGAGATATCAACAGATATATATTGGATTTTTCCCTGACCCTGACAGTCCGGCCCCATGTGTCGATGGTTTTCTCGATCCCTCGTGGTCCGAGGTCGATCCCGCTGAACAGATTCATGGGCCAGGGCTTCCTGCAGACAATGCACTTTGATTTATTGCGCTATCTCTAATAGCACCGGAGATATCACCTGATATATATTGGATTTTTCCCTGACCCTGAGCGTCCGACTCCATGAGACGGTTGTTTTCTCGGCCCCTGGTGGTCCGAGGTCGTTCCTGCAGCACAGATTCATGCGCCAGGGCCTCCTACAGACAATGCACTTTGATGTATTGCGCTATCTCTAATAGCACCCGAGATATCACCAGATATATATTGGATTTTTCCTTGACCCAGACAGTCCGGCCCCATGTGTCGATGGTTTTCTCGGTCCCTCGTGGTCCGAGGTCGTTCCTGCAGCACAGATTCATGCGCCAGGGCCTCCTGCAGATAATTCACTTTGTTTTATTGCGCTATCTCTAATAGCACCCGAGATATCACCAGATATATATTGGATTTTTCCCTGTCCCTGAGTGCCCGGCCCCATGAGACGGCGGTTTTCTCTGCCCCAGGTGGTCCGAGGTCTTTCCCACTGCACAGATTCATGCGCCAGGGCCTCCTGCAGACAATGCACTTTGATTTATTTCGCTATCTCTAATTGCACCCGAGATATCACCAGATATATATTGGATTTTTCCCTGACCCTGAGTGTCCGGCCCCATGAGACGGTGGATTTCTCTGCCTCTGGTGGTCCGAGGTCGTTCCCGCTGGCCAGATTCATGCGCCAGGGCTTCCTACAGACAATTCTCTTTGGTTTATTGCGCTATCTCTAATAGCACCCGAGATATCTCCAGATATATATTGGATTTTTCCTTGACCCTGACAGTCCGGCCCCATGTGTCGCTGTTTTTCTCGGTCCCTCGTGGTCCGAGGTCGATCCCGCTGCACAGATTCATGCGCCAGGTTCTCCTACAGACAATGCACTTTGACTTATTGCGCTATATCTAATAGCACCCGAGATATCACCAGATATATATTGGAGTTTTCCCTGACCCTGACAGTCCGGCCCGATGTGTCGATGGTTTTCTCGATCCCTCGTGGTCCGAGGTCGATCCCGCTGAACAGATTCATGCGCCAGGGCTTCCTGCAGACAATTCACTTTGGTTTATTGCACTATCTGTAATAGCACCCGAGATATCACCAGATATATATTGGATTTTTCCCTGACCCTGACAGTCCGGCCCCATGAGACGGTGATTTTCTCGGCCCCTGGTGGTCCGAGGTCGATCCCGCTGCACAGATTCATGCGCCAGGGCCTCCTGCAGGTAATTCACTTTCGTTTATTGCGCTATCTCTAATAGCACCCGAGATATCACCAGATATATATTGGATTTTCCCCTGACCCTGAGTGTCCGGCCCCATGAGACGGTGGTTTTCTCGGCCGCTGGTGGTCCGACGTCGTTCCTGCTGCACAGATTCATGCGCCAGGGCCTCCTGCAGATAATTCACTTTGGTTTATTGCGCTATATCTAATAGCACCCGAGATATCACCAGATATATATTGGATTTTTCCCTGACCCTGAGTGTCCGGCCCCATGAGACGGTGGTTGTCTCGGCCCCTGGTGGTCCGAGGTCGTTCCCGCTGCACAGGTTTATGCGCCAGGGCCTCCTGCAGATAATTCACTTTGGTTTATTGCGCTATCTCTAATAGCACCCGAGATATCACCAGATATATATTGGATTTTCCCCTGACCCTGAGTGTCCGGCCCCGTGAGGCGGTGGTTTTCTCGGCCCCTGGTGGTCCGAGGTCGTTCCCGCTGCACAGATTCATGCGCCAGGGCCTCCTGCAGATAATTCACATTGGTTTATTGCGCTATCTGTAATAGCACCCGAGATATCACCAGATATATATTGAATTTTACCCTGACCCTGAGTGTCCGGCCCCATGAGGCGGTGGTTTTCTCGACCCCTGGTGGTCCGAGGTCGGTCCCGCGGAACAGATTCATGCGCAAGGGCCTCATACGGAGAATGCACTTTGATTTATTGCGCTATCTCTAATAGCACCCGAGATATCACCAGATATATATTGGATTTTTCCCGGACCCTGAGTGTCCGGCCCCATGTGACCGTGGTTTTCTCGGCCCCTGGTGCTCCGAAGTAGTTCCCGCTGGCCAGATTCATGCGCCAGGCCTCCTACAGACAATGCACTTTGGTTTATTGCGCTATCTGTAATAGCACCCGAGATATCAACAGATATATATTGGATTTTTCCCTGACCCTGAGTGTCCGGCCCCATGAGACGGTGGTTTTCTCGGCCCCTAGTGGTCCGAGGACGTACCCGCTGGCCAGATTCATGCGGCAGGCCTCATACAGACAATGCACTTTGGTTTATTGCGCTATCTCTAATAGCACCCGAGATATCACCTGATATATATTGGATTTTCCCCTGACCCTGAGTGTCCGGCCCCATGAAACCGTGGTTTTCTCGGCCCCTGGTGCTCCGAGGTCGTTCCCGCTGGCCAGATTCATGCGCCAGGCCTCCTGCAGACAATGCACTTTGGTTTATTGCGCTATCTGTAATAGCACCATAGATATCACCAGATATATGCTGGATTTTTACATGACCTTGGGTGACGGATTCCGAATATCTGTAATTTTCTCGGCCCCTGGTGGTCCGTGTTCGTTCCCGCTGCACAGATTCATGCGCCAGGTCCTTCAACAGACAATGCACTTTGATTTATTGCGCTATCTGTAATAGCACCCGAGATATCACCAGATATATATTGGATTTTTCCCTGACCCTGAGTGTCCGGCCCCATGAGACGGTGGTTTTCTCGGCCCCCGGTGGTCCGAGGTCGTTGCCGCTATACAGATTCATGCGCCAGGGCCTCCTGCAGATAATACACTTTGGTTTATTGCGCTATCTCTAATAGCACCCGAGATATCACCAGATATATATTGGATTTTCCCCTGACCCTGAGTGTCCGGCCCCGTGAGGCGGTGGTTTTCTCGGCCCCTGGTGGTCCGAGGTCGATCCCGCTGCACAGATTCATGCGCCAGGGCCTCCTGCAGATAATTCACTTTGGATTATTGCGCTATCTCTAATAGCACCCGAGATATCACTAGATATATATTGGATTTTCCCCTGTCCCTGAGTGTCCGGCATCATGAGACGGTGGTTTTCTCGGTCGCTGGTGGTCCGAGGTCGTTCCCGCTGCACATATTCATCCGCCAGGGCCTCCTGCAGATAATTCACTTTGGTTTATTATGCTATCTGTAATAGCACCCGAGATATCACCAGATATATATTGGATTTTCTCCTGACCCTGAGTGTGTGGCCCCATGAGACGGTGGTTTTCTCGGCCCCCGGTGGTCCGAGGTCGTTCCCGCTATACAGATTCATGCGCCAGGGCCTCCTGCAGATAATTCACTTTGGTTTATTGCGCTATCTCTAATAGCACCCGAGATATCACCAGATATATATTGGATTTTCCCCTGACCCTGAGTGTCCGGCCCCGTGAGGCGGTGGTTTTCTCGGCCCCTGGTGGTCCGAGGTCGTTCCCGCTGCACAGATTCATGCGCCAGGGCCTCCTGCAGATAATTCACTTTGGTTTATTGCGCTATCTGTAATAGCACCCGAGATATCACCAGATATATATTGAATTTTACCCTGACCCTGAGTGTCCGGCCTCATGAGACGGTGGTTTTCTCGAGCCCTGGTGGTCCGAGGTCGGTCCCGCGGCACAGATTCATGCGCAAGGGCCTCATACGGAGAATGCACTTTGATTTATTGCGCTATCTCTAATAGGACCCGAGATATCACCAGATATATACTGGATTTTTGCATGACCTTGGGTGTTCGGCCTCATGTGTCTGTGGTTTTCTCGGCCCCTGGTGTTCCGACGTCGTTCCCGCTGCACAGATTCATGCGCCAGGGCCTCCTACAGACAATGCACTTTGATTTATTGCGCTATCTGTAATAGCACCCGAGAAAGCACCATATATATGCTGGATTTTTACATGACCCTGAGTGAGCGGCCCCATGAGACGGTGGTTTTCTCGGCCCCTGGTGGTTCGAGGTCGTTCCCGCTGCACAGATTCATGCGCCAGGTCCTTCTACAGACAATGCACTTTGATTTATTGCGCTATCTGTAATAGCACCCGAGATATCATCATATATATATTGGATTTTCCCCTGACCCTGAGCGTCCGGACCCATGAGACTGTGGTTTTCTCGGCCCCTGGTGGTCCGAGGTCGTTCCCGCTGCACAGATTCATGCGCCAGGTCCTTCTACAGACAATGCACTTTGGTTTATTGCGCTATCTGTAATAGCACCCGAGATATCACCAGATGTATATTGGATTTTTCCCTGACCCTGAGTGTCCGGCCCCATGAGACGGTGGTTTTCTCGGCCCCTGGTGGTCCGAGGTCGTTCCCGCTGCACAGATTCATGCGCCAGGGCCTCCTACAGACAACGCAATTTGGCTTATTGCGCGATCTGTAATAGCACCCGAGATATCACAAGATATATGCTGGATTTTTACATGACCCTGAGTGTCCGGCATCATGGGACGGTGGTTTTCGCGGCCCCTGGTGGTCCGAGGTCGTTCCCGCTGCACAGATTTATGCGCCAGGGCCTCCTCCAGATAATTCACTTTGGCTTATTGCACTATCTGTAATAGCACCCGAGATATCACCAGATATATTTTGGATTTTCTCCTGACCCTGAGGGTCCGGCCCCATGAGGCGGTGGTTTTCTCGGCCCCAGGTGGTCCGAGGTCGTTCCCGCTGCACATATTTATGCGCCAGGGCCTCCTGCAGATAATTCACTTTGTATGATTGCGCTATATGTAATAGCACCCGAGATATCACCAGATGTATATTGGATTTTTCCCTGACCCTGAGTGTCCGCCCCATGAGACGGTGGTTTTCTCGGCCGCTGGTGGTCCGAGGTCGTTCCCGCTGCACGGATTCATGCGACAGGGCCTCCTACAGACAATGCACTTTGATTTATTGCGCTATCTGTAATAGCACCCGAGAAAGCACCATATATATGCTGGATTTTTACATGACCCTGAGTGAGCGGAAACCGTGAGACGGTGGTTTTCTCGGCCCCTGGTGGTCCGAGGTTGATCCTGCTACACAGATTCATGCGCCAGGGCCTCATGCAGACAATGCACTTTGATTTATTGCGGTATATGTAATAGCACCCGAGATATCACCAGATGTATATTGGATTTTTCCCTGACCCTGAGTGTCCGGCGCCATGAGACGGTGGTTTTCTCGGCCCCTGGTGCTCCGAGGTCGTTCCCGCTGGCCAGATTCATGCGCCAGGCCTCCTACAGACAATGCACTTTGGTTTATTGCGCTGTCTGTAATAGCACCCGAGATATCACCAGATATATATTGGATTTTTCCCTGACCCTGAGTGTCCGGCCCCATGTGACGGTGGTTTTCTCGGCCCCTGGTGGTCCGAGGTCGTACCCGTTGCACAGATTCATGCGCCAGGTCCTTCTACAGACAATGCACTTTGATTTATTGCGCTATCTGTAATAGCCCCCGAGATATCATCAGATATATATTGGATTTTCCCCTGACCCTGAGTGTCCGGCCCCATGGGACTGTGGTTTTCTCGGCCCCTGGTGGTCCGAGGACGTTCCCGCTGCACAGATTCGTGCGCCAGGTCCTTCTACAGACAATGCACTTTGATTTATTGCGCTATCTGTAAAAGCACCCGAGATATCACCAGATATATATTGGATTTTCCCCTGACCCTGAGTGTCCAGCCCCATGAGACTGTGGTTTTCTCGGCCCCTTGTGGTCCGAGGTCGTTCCCGCTGCACAGATTCATGCGCCAGGGCCTCCTACAGGCAATGCACTTTGATTTATTGGGGTATCTGTAATAGCACCCGAGATATCACCAGATATATGCAGGATTTTTACATGACCTTGGGTGACGGATTCCGAATATCTGTAATTTTCTCGGCCCCTGGTGGTCCGAGGTCGTTGCCGCGGCACAGATTCATGCGCCAGGGCCTCCTACAGACAATGCACTTTGATTTATTGCGCTATCTCTAATAACACCCGAGATATCACCAGATATATATTGGATTCTTCCCTGACCCTTAGTGTCCGGCCCCATGAGACGGTGGTTTTCTTGGCCCCTGGTGGTCCGAGGTCGTTCCCGCTGCACAAGTGCATGCGCCAGGGCCTCCTGCAGACAAGGCACTTTGGTTTATTGCGCTATCTGTAATAGCACCCGAGATATCACCAGATATATATTGGATTTTCCCCTGACCCTGACAGTCCGGCCCCATGAGACGGTGATTTTCTCGGCCCCTGGTGGTCCGAGGTCGTTCCCGCAGCACAGATTCATGCGCCAGGGCCTCCTGCAGACAATGCACTTTGATTTATTTCGCTATCTCTAATAGCACACGAGATATCACCAGATATATATTGGATTTTTCCCTTACCCTGACAGTCCTACCCCATGAGACGGTGGTTTTCTCGGCCCCTGGTTGTCCGAAGTCGTTCCCGCTGCACAGATTCATGAGCCAGTGCCTCTTACAGACAATGCAATTAGATTTATGGCGCTATCTCTAATAGCACCCGAGATATCACCAGATATATATTGGATTTTTCCCTGACTCTGACAGTCCGGCCCCATGAGACGGTGGTTTTCTCGGCCCCTGGTGTTCCGAGTTCGATCCCGTTGCACAGGTTCATGCGCCAGGTCCTCCTACAGACAATGCACTTTGATTTATTGCGCTATCTCTAATAACACCCGAGATATCAACAGATATATATTGGATTTTTCCCTGACCCTGACAGTCCGGCCCCATGTGTCGATGGTTTTCTCGATCCCTCGTGGTCCGAGGTCGATCCCGCTGAACAGATTCATGGGCCAGGGCTTCCTGCAGACAATGCACTTTGATTTATTGCGCTATCTCTAATAGCACCGGAGATATCACCTGATATATATTGGATTTTTCCCTGACCCTGAGTGTCCGGCCCCATGAGACAGGAGTTTTCTCGGCCCCTGGTGGTCGGAGGTCGTTCCCGCTGCACAGATTCATGCGCCAGAGCCTCCTGCAGACAATGCACTTTGATATATTTCGCTATCTCTAATAGCACCCGAGATATCACCAGATATATATTGGATTTTTCCCTGACACTGACAGTCCGGCCCCATGAGACGGTGATTTTCTCGGCCCCTGGTGGTCCGAGGTCGATCCCGCTGCACAGATTCATGCGCCAGGGCCTCCTACAGACAATGCACTTTGATTTATTGCGCTATCTCTAATAGCACCCGAGATATCACCAGATATATATTGGAGTGTTCCCTGACCCTGACAGTCCGGCCCCATGTGTCGATGGTTTTCTCGATCCCTCGTGGTCCGATGTCGATCCCACTGCACAGATTCATGCGCCAGGGCCTCCTACAGACAATGCACTTTGATTTATTGCGCTATCTGTAATAGCACCCGAGATATCACCAGATATATATTGGATTTTTCCCTGACCCTGAGCGTCCGACTCCATGAGACGGTTGTTTTCTCGGCCCCTGGTGGTCCGAGGTCGTTCCTGCAGCACAGATTCATGCGCCAGGGCCTCCTACAGACAATGCACTTTGATGTATTGCGCTATCTCTAATAGCACCCGAGATATCACCAGATATATATTGGATTTTTCCTTGACCCAGACAGTCCGGCCCCATGTGTCGATGGTTTTCTCGGTCCCTCGTGGTCCGAGGTCGATCCCGCTGCACATATTCATGCGCCAAGGCCTCCTACAGACAATGCACTTTCATTTATTGCGCTATCTCTAATAGCACCCGAGATATCACCAGATATATATTGGATTTTTCCCTGACCCTGACAGTCCGGCCCCATGAGACGGTGATTTTCTCGGCCCCTGGTGGTCCGAGGTCGATCCCGCTGCACAGATTCATGCGCCAGGGCCTCCTACAGACAATGCACTTTGATTTATTGCGCTGTCTGTAATAGCACCCGAGATATTACCAGATATATATTGGATTTTTCCCCGACCCTGAGTGTCCGACCCCATGAGACGGTGGTTTTCTCGGCCCCTGGTGGTCCGAGGTCGTTCCCGCTGCACAGATTCATGCGCCAGGTCCTCCCGCAGATAATTCACTTTGTTTTATTGCGCTATCTCTAATAGCACCCGAGATATCACTAGATATATATTGTATTTTTCCCTGACCCTGAGTGCCCGGCCCCATGTTTCGGTGGTTTTCTCGACCCCTGGTGGTCCGAGGTCGTTCGGGCTGCACATATTCATGCACCAGGGCCTCCTGCAGATAATTCACTTTGGTTTATTGCGCTATCTCTAATAGCACCCGAGATATCACGATATATATATTGGATTTTTCCCTGACCCTGAGTGTCCGGCCCCATGAGAGGGTGGTTGTCTCGGCCCCTGGTGGTCCGAGGTCGTACCCGCTGCACATATTTATGCGCCAGGGCCTCCTGCAGATAATTCACTTTGTATGATTGCGCTATATGTAATAGCACCCGAGATATCACCAGATGTATATTGGATTTTTCCCTGACCCTGAGTGTCCGCCCCATGAGACGGTGGTTTTCTCGGCCCCTGGTGGTCCGAGGTCGTTCCCGCTGCACAGATTTATGCGCCAGGGCCTCCTCCAGATAATTCACTTTGGCTTATTTCACTATCTGTAATAGCACCCGAGATATCACCAGATATATTTTGGATTTTCTCCTGACCCTGAGGGTCCGGCCCCATGAGGCGGTGGTTTTCTCGGCCCCAGGTGGTCCGAGGTCGTTCCCGCTGCACATATTTATGCGCCAGGGCCTCCTGCAGATAATTCACTTTGTATGATTGCGCTATATGTAATAGCACCCGAGATATCACCAGATGTATATTGGATTTTTCCCTGACCCTGAGTGTCCGCCCCATGAGACGGTGGTTTTCTCGGCCGCTGGTGGTCCGAGGTCGTTCCCGCTGCACGGATTCATGCGACAGGGCCTCCTACAGACAATGCACTTTGATTTATTGCGCTATCTGTAATAGCACCCGAGAAAGCACCATATATATGCTGGATTTTTACATGACCCTGAGTGAGCGGAAACCGTGAGACGGTGGTTTTCTCGGCCCCTGGTGGTCCGAGGTCGATCCTGCTACACAGATTCATGCGCCAGGGCCTCATGCAGACAATGCACTTTGATTTATTGCGGTATATGTAATAGCACCCGAGATATCACCAGATGTATATTGGATGTTTCCCTGACCCTGAGTGTCCGGCGCCATGAGACGGTGGTTTTCTCGGCCCCTGGTGCTCCGAGGTCGTTCCCGCTGGCCAGATTCATGCGCCAGGCCTCCTACAGACAATGCACTTTGGTTTATTGCGCTGTCTGTAATAGCACCCGAGATATCACCAGATATATATTGGATTTTCCCCTGACCCTGAGTGTCCAGCCCCATGAGACTGTGGTTTTCTCGGCCCCTTGTGGTCCGAGGTCGTTCCCGCTGCACAGATTCATGCGCCAGGGCCTCCTACAGGCAATGCACTTTGATTTATTGGGGTATCTGTAATAGCACCCGAGATATCACCAGATATATGCAGGATTTTTACATGACCTTGGGTGACGGATTCCGAATATCTGTAATTTTCTCGGCCCCTGGTGGTCCGAGGTCGTTGCCGCGGCACAGATTCATGCGCCAGGGCCTCCTACAGACAATGCACTTTGATTTATTGCGCTATCTCTAATAACACCCGAGATATCACCAGATATATATTGGATTCTTCCCTGACCCTTAGTGTCCGGCCCCATGAGACGGTGGTTTTCTCGGCCCCTGGTGGTCCGAGGTCGTTCCCGCTGCACAAGTGCATGCGCCAGGGCCTCCTGCAGACAAGGCACTTTGGTTTATTGCGCTAACTGTAATAGCACCCGAGATATCACCAGATATATATTGGATTTTCCCCTGACCCTGACAGTCCGGCCCCATGAGACGGTGATTTTCTCGGCCCCTGGTGGTCCGAGGTCGTTCCCGCAGCACAGATTCATGCGCCAGGGCCTCCTGCAGACAATGCACTTTGATTTATTTCGCTATCTCTAATAGCACCCGAGATATCACCAGATATATATTGGATTTTTCCCTGACCCTGACAGTCCTACCCCATGAGACGGTGGTTTTCTCGGCCCCTGGTTGTCCGAAGTCGTTCCCGCTGCACAGATTCATGAGCCAGTGCCTCTTACAGACAATGCAATTAGATTTATGGCGCTATCTCTAATAGCACCCGAGATATCACCAGATATATATTGGATTTTTCCCTGACTCTGACAGTCCGGCCCCATGAGACGGTGGTTTTCTCGGCCCCTGGTGTTCCGAGTTCGATCCCGTTGCACAGGTTCATGCGCCAGGTCCTCCTACAGACAATGCACTTTGATTTATTGCGCTATCTCTAATAACACCCGAGATATCAACAGATATATATTGGAGTTTTCCCTGACCCTGACAGTCCGGCCCCATGTGTCGATGGTTTTCTCGATCCCTCGTGGTCCGAGGTCGATCCCGCTGAACAGATTCATGGGCCAGGGCTTCCTGCAGACAATGCACTTTGATTTATTGCGCTATCTCTAATAGCACCGGAGATATCACCTGATATATATTGGATTTTTCCCTGACCCTGAGTGTCCGGCCCCATGAGACGGGAGTTTTCTCGGCCCCTGGTGGTCGGAGGTCGTTCCCGCTGCACAGATTCATGCGCCAGAGCCTCCTGCAGACAATGCACTTTGATATATTTCGCTATCTCTAATAGCACCCGAGATATCACCAGATATATATTGGATTTTTCCCTGACACTGACAGTCCGGCCCCATGAGACGGTGATTTTCTCGGCCCCTGGTGGTCCGAGGTCGATCCCGCTGCACAGATTCATGCGCCAGGGCCTCCTACAGACAATGCACTTTGATTTATTGCGCTATCTCTAATAGCACCCGAGATATCACCAGATATATATTGGAGTGTTCCCTGACCCTGACAGTCCGGCCCCATGTGTCGATGGTTTTCTCGATCCCTCGTGGTCCGATGTCGATCCCACTGCACAGATTCATGCGCCAGGGCCTCCTACAGACAATGCACTTTGATTTATTGCGCTATCTGTAATAGCACCCGAGATATCACCAGATATATATTGGATTTTTCCCTGACCCTGAGCGTCCGACTCCATGAGACGGTTGTTTTCTCGGCCCCTGGTGGTCCGAGGTCGTTCCTGCAGCACAGATTCATGCGCCAGGGCCTCCTACAGACAATGCACTTTGATGTATTGCGCTATCTCTAATAGCACCCGAGATATCACCAGATATATATTGGATTTTTCCTTGACCCAGACAGTCCGGCCCCATGTGTCGATGGTTTTCTCGGTCCCTCGTGGTCCGAGGTCGATCCCGCTGCACATATTCATGCGCCAAGGCCTCCTACAGACAATGCACTTTCATTTATTGCGCTATCTCTAATAGCACCCGAGATATCACGAGATATATATTGGATTTTTCCCTGACCCTGAGTGTCCGGCCCCATGAGACGGTGATTTTCTCGGCCCCTGGTGGTCCGAGGTCGATCCCGCTGCTCAGATTCATGCGCCAGGGCCTCCTACAGACAATGCACTTTGATTTATTGCGCTGTCTGTAATAGCACCCGAGATATTACCAGATATATATTGGATTTTTCCCCGACCCTGAGTGTCCGACCCCATGAGACGGTGGTTTTCTCGGCCCCTGGTGGTCCGAGGTCGTTCCCGCTGCACAGATTCATGCGCCAGGTCCTCCTGCAGATAATTCACTTTGTTTTATTGCGCTATCTCTAATAGCACCCGAGATATCACCAGATATATATTGTATTTTTCCCTGACCCTGAGTGCCCGGCCCCATGTTTCGGTGGTTTTCTCGACCCCTGGTGGTCCGAGGTCGTTCGGGCTGCACATATTCATGCACCAGGGCCTCCTGCAGATAATTCACTTTGGTTTATTGCGCTATCTGTAATAGCACCCGAGATATCACGATATATATATTGGATTTTTCCCTGACCCTGAGTGTCCGGCCCCATGAGAGGGTGGTTGTCTCGGCCCCTGGTGGTCCGAGGTCGTTCCCGCTGGCCACATTCATGCGCCAGGGCCTCCTACAGACAATGCACTTTGATTTATTGCGCTATCCGTAATAGCACCCGAGATATCACCAGATATATATTGGATTTTTCCCTGACCCTGAGTGTCCGGACCCATGAGACGCTGGTTTTCTCGGCCCCTGGTGGTCCGAGGTCGTTCCCGGTGCACAGATTCATGCGCCAGGGCCTCCTGCAGATAATTCACTTTCGTTTATTGCGCTATCTCTAATAGCACCCGAGATATCACCAGATATATATTGGATTTTCCCCTGACCCTGAGTGTCCGGCCCCATGAGACGGTGGTTTTCTCGGCCGCTGGTGGTCCGAGGTCGTTCCCGCTGCACAGATTCATGCGCCAGGGCCTCCTGCAGATAATTTACTTTGGTTTATTGCGCTATATCTAATAGCACCCGAGATATCACCAGATATATATTGGATTTTTCCCTGACCCTGAGTGTCCGGCCCCATGAGACGGTGGTTGTCTCGGCCCCTGGTGGTCCGAGGTCGTTCCCGCTGCACAGGTTTATGCGCCAGGGCCTCCTGCAGATAATTCACTTTCGTTTATTGCGCTATCTCTAATAGCACCCGAGATATCACCAGATATATATTGTATTTTTCCCTGACCCTGAGTGTCCGGCCACATGACACGCTGGTTTTCTCGGCCCCTGGTGGTCCGAGGTCCTTCCCGCTGCACAGATTTATGCGCCAGGGCCTCCTGCAGATAATTCACTTTGGATTATTGCGCTATCTCCAATAGCACCCGAGATATCACCAGATATATATTGGATTTTCCCCTGACCCTGAGTGTCCGGCCCCATGAGACTGTGGTTTTCTCGGCCCCTTGTGGTCCGAGGTCGTTCCCGCTGCGCAGATTTATGCGCCAGGGCCTCCTACAGATAATTCACTTTGGTTTATTGCGCTATCTCTAATAGCACCCGAGATATCACCAGATATATATTGGATTTTCCCCTGACCCTGAGTGTCCGGCCCCATGAGACTGTGGTTTTCTCGGCCACGGTGGTCCGAGGTCGTTCCCGCTGCACAGATTCATGCGCCAGGGCCTCCTACAGACAATGCACTTTGATTTATTGCGCTATCTGTAATAGCACCCGAGATAGCACCATATATATACTGGATTTTTGCATGACTTTGGGTGACGGACACCGAAAATCTGTAAGTGTCTCGGCCCCTGGAGGGCCGAGGTCGTTCCTGCTTCACAGAATCATGCGCCAGGGCCTCCTGCAGACAATGCACTTTGATTTAGCGCGCTATCTGTAATAGAACCCGAGATATCACCAGATATATGCTGGATTTTTACATGACATTGTGTGACGGATACCGAAAATCTGTACTTTTCTCGGCCCCTGGTGGTCCGATGTCGTTCCTGCTGCACAGATTCATGCGCAAGGGCCTCCTACGGACAATGCACTTTGATTTATTGCGCTATCTCTAACAGCACCCGAGATATCACCAGACATATATTGGATTTTCCCCTGACCCTGAGTGTCCGGCCCCATGAGACGGTGGTTTTCTCGGCCCCTGGTGGTCCGAGGTCGTTCCCGCTGCCCAGATTCATGCGCCCGGGCCTCCTAAAGATAATGCACTTTGATATAGCGCGCTATCTGTAATAGAACCCGAGATATCACCAGATATATGCTGGATTTTTACATGACATTGTGTGACGGATACCGAAAATCTGCACTTTTCTCGGCCCCTGGTGTTCCGATGTCGTTCCTGATGCACTGATTCATGCGCAAGGGCCTCCTACGGACAATGCACTTTGATTTATTGCGCTATCTCTAACAGCACCCGAGATATCACCAGATATATATTGGATTTTCCCCTGACCCTGAGTGCCCGGCCCCATGTTTTGGTGGTTTTCTCGTCCCCTGGTGGTCCGAGGTCGATCCTGCTGCACAGATTCATGCGCCAGGGCCTCCTACAGACAATGCACTTTGATTTATTGCGCTATCTGTAATAGCACCCGAGATATCACCAGATATATATTGGATTTTTCCCTCACCCTGAGTGTCCGGCCCCATGAGACGGTGGTTTTCTCTGCCCCTGGTGGTCCGAGGTCGTTCCCGCTGCATAGATTCATGCGCCAGAGCCTCCTGCAGAAAATTCACTTTGGTTTATTGCGCTATCTCTAATAGCACCCAAGATATCACCAGATATATATTGGATTTTCCCCTGACCCTGAGTGTCCGGCCCCATGAGACTGTGGTTTTCTCGGCCACGGTGGTCCGAGGTCGTTCCCGCTGCACAGATTCATGCGCCAGGGCCTCCTACAGACAATGCACTTTGATTTATTGCGCTGTCTCTAAGAGCACCCGAGATATCACCAGATATATATTGGATTTTTCCCTGACCCTGAGTGTCCGGCCCCATGAGACGGTGGTTTTCTCGGCCCCTGGTGGTCCGAGGTCGTTCCCGCTGCACAGATTTATGCGCCAGGGCATCCTGCAGATAATTCACTTTGGATTATTGCGCTGTCTCTAATAGCACCCGAGATATCACCAGATATATATTGGATTTTCCCCTGACCCTGAGTGTCCGGCCCAATGAGACAGTGGTTGTCTCGGCCCCTGGTGGGCCGATGTCGTTCCCGCTGGCCACATTCATGCGCCAGGGCCTCCTACAGACAAGGCACTTTGATTTATTGCGCTATCTGTAATAGCACCCGAGATATCACCAGATATATATTGTATTTTTCCCTGACCCTGAGTGTCCGGCCACATGACACGCTGGTTTTCTCGGCCCCTGGTGGTCCGAGGTCGTTCCCTCTGCACAGATTCATGCGCCAGGGCCTCCTGCAGATAATTCACTTTGGTTTATTGCGATATCTCTAATAGCACCCGAGATATCACCAGATATACATTGGATTTTCCCCTGACCCTGAGTGTCCGGCCCCATGAGACTGTGGTTTTCTCGGCCATGGTGGTACGAGGTCCTTCCCGCTGCACAGATTCATGCGCCAGGGCCTCCTGCAGATAATTCACTTTGGTTTATTGCGCTATCTATAATAGCACCCGAGATATCACCAGATATATATTGGATTTTCCCCTGACCCTGAGTGTCCGGCTCCATGAGACTGTGGTTTTCTCGGCCATGGTGGTCCGAGGTCGTTCCCGCTGCCCAGATTCATGCGCCAGGGCACCTAACAGACAATGCATTTTGATTTATTGCGCTGTCTGTAATAGCAGCCGAGAAAGCTCTATATATATGCTGGATTTTTACATGACTTTGGGTGACGGAAACCGAAAATCTGTAATTTTCTCGGCCCCTGGTGGCCCGAGGTCGTTCCCGCTGCACAGATTCGTGCCCCAGGGCCCGCTGCAGATAATTCACTTTGGTTTAGTGCGCTGTCTGTAAGAGCACCCGAGATATCACCAGATATATATTGGATTTTTCCCTGACCCTGAGCGTCCGGCCGCATGAGACTGTGGTTTTCTCGGCCCCTGGTGGTCCGAGGTCGTTTCCGCTGCACAGATTCATGCGCCAGGGCCTCCTGCAGATAATTCAGTTTGGTTTATTGCGCGATCTGTAATAGCACCCGAGATATCACCAGATATATATTGGATTTTTCCCTGACGATGAGTGTCCGGCCCCATGCGACGGCGGTTTTCTCGGCCCCTGGTGGTCCGAGGTCGTTTCCGCTGCACAGATTCATGCACCAGGGCCTCCTACAGACAATGCACTTTGATTTATTGCGCTATCTGTAATAGCACCCGAGATATCACCAGATATATATTGGATTTTTCCCTGACCCTGAGTGTCCGGCCCCATGAGACGCTGGTTTTCTCGGCCCCTCGTGGTCCGAGGTCCTTCCCGCTGCACAGATTTATGCGCCAGTGCCTCCTGCAGATAATTCACTTTGGATTATTGCGCTATCTCTAATAGCACCCGAGATATCACCAGATATATATTGGATTTTCCCCTGACCCTGAGTGCCCGGCCCCATGAGACTGTGGTTTTCTCGGCCATGGTGGTACGAGGTCGTTCCCGCTGCACAGATTCATGCGCTAGGGCCTCCTGCAGATAATTCACTTTGGTTTATTGCGCTATCTCTAATAGCACCCGAGATATCACCAGATATATATTGGATTTTTCCCTGACCCTGAGTGTCCGGCCCCATGAGACGGTGGTTGTCTCGGCCCCTGGTGGTCCGAGGTCGTTCCCGCTGCACAGATTCGTGCGCCAGGGCCTCCTGCAGATAATTCTCTTTGGTTTATTGCGCTATCTCCAATAGCACCCGAGATATCACCAGATATATATTGGATTTTCCCCTGACCCTGAGTGTCCGGCCCCATGAGACTGTGGTTTTCTCGGCCCCTGGTGGTGCGAGGTCGTTCCCGCTGGCCAGATTCATGCGCCAGGGCTTCCTACAGACAAATCACTTTGGTTTATTGCGCTATCTCTAATAGCACCCGAGATATCACCAGATATATATTGGATTTTCCCCTGACCCTGAGTGTCCGGCTCCATGAGACTGTGGTTTTCTCGGCCATGGTGGTCCGAGGTCGTTCCCGCTGCCCAGTTTCATGCGCCAGGGCACCTAACAGACAATGCATTTTGATTTATTGCGCTGTCTGTAATAGCACCCGAGAAAGCTCTATATATATGCTGGATTTTTACATGACTTTGGGTGACGGAAACCGAAAATCTGTAATTTTCTCGGCCCCTGGTGGCCCGAGGTCGTTCCCGCTGCACAGATTCATGCGCCAGGGACTCCTGCAGATAATTCACTTTGGTTTATTGCGCTATCTCTAATAGCACCCGAGATATCACCAGATATATATTGGATTTTCCGCTGACCCTGAGTGTCCGGCCCCATGAGACTGGGGTTTTCTCGGCCCCTGGTGGTCCGAGGTCGTTCCCGCTGCACAGATGCATGCGCCAGGGCCTCCTGCAGATAATTCACTTTGGTTTATTGCGCTATCTATAATAGCACCCGAGATATCACCAGATATATATTGGATTTTCCCCTGACCCTGAGTGTCCGGCTCCATGAGACTGTGGTTTTCTCGGCCATGGTGGTCCGAGGTCGTTCCCGCTGCCCAGATTCATGCGCCAGGGCACCTAACAGACAATGCATTTTGATTTATTGCGCTGTCTGTAATAGCACCCGAGAAAGCTCTATATATATGCTGGATTTTTACAAGACTTTGGGTGACGGAAACCGAAAATCTGTAATTTTCTCGGCCCCTGGTGGCCCGAGGTCGTTCCCGCTGCACAGATTCGTGCCCCAGGGCCCGCTGCAGATAATTCACTTTGGTTTAGTGCGCTGTCTGTAAGAGCACCCGAGATATCACCAGATATATATTGGATTTTTCCCTGACCCTGAGCGTCCGGCCCCATGAGACTGTGGTTTTCTCGGCCCCTGGTGGCCCGAGGTCGTTTCCGCTGCACAGATTCATGCGCCAGGGCCTCCTGCAGACAATGCACTTTGATTTAGCGCGCTATCTGTAATAGAACCCGAGATATCACCAGATATATGCTGGATTTTTACATGACATTGGGTGACGGATACCGAAAATCTGTACTTTTCTCGGCCCCTGGTGGTCGGAGGTCGTTCCCGCTGCACAGATTCATGCGCCAGGGCATCCTACAGACAATGCACTTTTATTTATTGCGCTATCTCTAATAGCACCCGAGATATCACCAGATATATATTGGATTTTTCCCTGACCCTGAGTGTCCGGCCCCATGAGACGGTGGTTGTCTCGGCCGCTGGTGGTCTGAGGTCGTTCCCGCTGCACAGATTTATGCGCCAGGGCCTAGTGCAGATAATTCAGTTTGGTTTATTGCGCTATCTCTAATAGCACCAGAGATATAACCAGATATATATTGGATTTTCCCCCGACCCTGAGTATCCGGCTCCATGAGACGGTGGTTTTCTCGGCCCCTGGTGGTCCGAGGTTGTTCCCGCTGCACCGATTTATGCGCCAGGGCCTCCTGCAGATAATTCACTTTGGTTTATTGCGCTATCTCTAATAGCACCCGAGATATCACCAGATATATATTGGATTTTTCCCTGACCCTGAGTGTCCGGCCCCATGAGACGGTGGTTGTCTCGGCCCCTGGTGGTCCGAGGTCGTTCCCGCTGCACAGATTCATGCGCCAGGGCCTCCTGCAGATAATTCACTTTGGTTTATTGCGCTATCTCCAATAGCACCCGAGATATCACCAGATATATATTGGATTTTCCCCTGACCCTGAGTGTCCGGCCCCATGAGACGGTGGTCTTCTCGGCCCCTGGTGGTCCGAGGTCGTTCCCGCTGCCCAGATTCATGCGCTACGGCCTCATACAGACAATGCACTTTGATTTATTGCGCTATCTGTAATAGCACCCGAGATAGCACCATATATATACTGGATTTTTGCATGACTTTGGGTGACGGACACCGAAAATCTGTAAGTGTCTCGGCCCCTGGAGGGCCGAGGTCGTTCCTGCTTCACAGAATCATGCGCCAGGGCCTCCTGCAGACAATGCACTTTGATTTAGCGCGCTATCTGTAATAGAACCCGAGATATCACCAGATATATGCTGGATTTTTACATGACATTGTGTGACGGATACCGAAAATCTGTACTTTTCTCGGCCCCTGGTGGTCCGATGTCGTTCCTGCTGCACAGATTCATGCGCAAGGGCCTCCTACGGACAATGCACTTTGATTTATTGCGCTATCTCTAACAGCACCCGAGATATCACCAGACATATATTGGATTTTCCCCTGACCCTGAGTGTCCGGCCCCATGAGACGGTGGTTTTCTCGGCCCCTGGTGGTCCGAGGTCGTTCCCGCTGCCCAGATTCATGCGCCCGGGCCTCCTAAAGATAATGCACTTTGATATAGCGCGCTATCTGTAATAGAACCCGAGATATCACCAGATATATGCTGGATTTTTACATGACATTGTGTGACGGATACCGAAAATCTGCACTTTTCTCGGCCCCTGGTGTTCCGATGTCGTTCCTGATGCACTGATTCATGCGCAAGGGCCTCCTACGGACAATGCACTTTGATTTATTGCGCTATCTCTAACAGCACCCGAGATATCACCAGATATATATTGGATTTTCCCCTGACCCTGAGTGCCCGGCCCCATGTTTTGGTGGTTTTCTCGTCCCCTGGTGGTCCGAGGTCGATCCTGCTGCACAGATTCATGCGCCAGGGCCTCCTACAGACAATGCACTTTGATTTATTGCGCTATCTGTAATAGCACCCGAGATATCACCAGATATATATTGGATTTTTCCCTCACCCTGAGTGTCCGGCCCCATGAGACGGTGGTTTTCTCTGCCCCTGGTGGTCCGAGGTCGTTCCCGCTGCATAGATTCATGCGCCAGAGCCTCCTGCAGAAAATTCACTTTGGTTTATTGCGCTATCTCTAATAGCACCCAAGATATCACCAGATATATATTGTATTTTTCCCTGACCCTCAGTATCCGGCCCCATGAGACGGTGGTTTTCTCGGCCCCTGGTGGTCCGTGTTCGTTGCCTCTGCACAGATTCATGCGCCAGGGCCTCCTGCAGATAATTCACTTTGGTTTATTGCGCTATCTCTCATAGCGCCCGAGATATCTCCAGATATATATTGGATTTTCCCCTGACCCTGAATGTCCGGCCCCATGAGACGGTGGTTTTCTCGGCCCCTGGTGGTCCGTGGTCGTTCCCTCTGCACAGATTCATGCGCCAGAGCCTCCTACAGACAATGCACTTTCGTTTTTTGCACTATCTGTAATAGCACCGGAGATATCACCAGATATATATTGGATTTTTCCCTGACCATGAGTGTCCGGCCCCATGAGACGGTGGTTTTCTCGGCTCCTGGTGGTCCGAGATCGTTCCCGCTCCACAGATTCATGCGCCAGGGCCACCTGCAGATAATTCACTTTGGTCTATTGCGCTATCTCTAATAGCACCCGAGATATCACCAGATATATATTGGATTTTCCCCTGACCCTGAATGTCCGGCCCCATGAGACGGTGGTTTTCTCGGCCCTGGTGGTCCGAGGTAGTTCCCGCTGCACAGATTCATGCGTCAGGGTCTCCTACAGACAATGCACTTTGGTTTATTGCGCTATCTCTAATAGCACCCGACATATCACCAGATATATATTGGATTTTTACATGACCCTGAGTGTCCGGCCCCATGAGACGGTGGTTTTCTCGGCCCCTGGTGGTCCGAGGTCGTTCCCGCTGCACAGATTCATGCGCCAGGGCAGCTTACAGTCAATGCACTTTGATTTATTGCGCTATCTGTAATAGCACCCGAGATATCACCAGATATATATTGGATTTTTCCCTCACCCTGAGTGTCGGGCCCCATGAGACGGTGGTTTTCTCGGCCCCTGGTGGTCCGAGGTCGTTCCCGCTGCATAGATTCATGCGTCAGAGCCTCCTGCAGAAAATTCACTTTGGTTTATTGCGCTATCTCTAATAGCACCCAAGATATCACCAGATATATATTGGATTTTTCCCTGACCCTGAGTATCCGGCCCCATGAGACGGTGGTTTTCTCAGCCCCTGGTGGTCCGTGGTCGTTCCCTCTGCACAGATTCATGCGCCAGGGCCTCCTGCAGATAATTCACTTTGGTTTATTGCGCTATCTCTCATAGCGCCCGAGATATCACCAGATATATATTGGATTTTCCCCTGACCATGAGTGTCCGGCCCCATGAGACGGTGGTTTTCTCGGCTCCTGGTGGTCCGAGATCGTTCCTGCTGCACAGATTCATTCGCCAGTGCCGCCTACCGACAATGCACTTTGATTTATTGCGCTGTCTGTAATAGCACTCGAGATATCACCAGATATATATTGGATTTTTCCCTGACCCTGACTGTCCGGCCCCATGTGTCGGTGGTTTTCTCGGCCCCTGGTGGTCCGAGGTCGTTCCCGCTGCGCAGATTCATGCGTCAGGTCCTCCTGCAGACAATGCACTTTGATTTATTGCGCTATCTGTAATAGCACCCGAGATATCACCATATATATATTGGATTTTCCCCTGACCCTGACAGTCCGGCCCCATGAGGCGGTAGTTTTCTCGGCCCCTGGTGGTCCGAGGTCGTTCCCGCTGCACAGATTCATGCGCCAGGGCCTCCTGCAGATAATTCACTTTGATTTATTCCGCTATCTCTAATAGCAGCCGAGATATCACCAGATATATATTGGATTTTTCCCTGTCCCTGAGTGCCCGGCCCCATGTTTTGGTGGTTTTCTCGTCCCCTGGTGGTCCGAGGTCGATCCTGCTGCACAGATTCATGCGCCAGGGCCTCCTACAGACAATGCACTTTGGTTTATTGCGCAATCTGTAATAGCGCACGAGATATCACCAGATATATGCCGGATTTTTACATGACCTTGGGTGACGGATTCCGAATATCTGTAATTTTCTCGGCCCCTGGTGGTCCGAGGTCGTTCCTGCTGCACAGATTCCTTCGCCAGTGGCACATACAGACAATGCACTTTGATTTATTGCGCTATCTGTAATAGCACCCGAGATATCACCGGATATATATTGGATTTTTTACTGACCCGGACAGTCCGGCCCCATGAGACGGTGGTTTTCTCGGCCGCTGGTGGTCCGAGGTCGTTCCCGCTGCACAGATTCATGCGCCAGGGCCTCCTGCAGATAATTCACTTTGGTTTATTGCGCTATCTCTAATAGCACCCTAGATATCACCAGATATATATTGGATTTTCCCCTGACCCTGAGTGTCCGGCACCATGAGACTGTGGATTTCTCGGCCCCTGGTGGTCCGAGGTCGTTCCCGCTGCCCAGATTCATTCCCCAGGGCCTCCTACAGACAATGCACTTTGATTTATTGCGCTATCTTTAATAGCACCCGAGATATCACAAGATATACATTGGATTTTCCCCTGACCCTGACTGTCCGGCAACATGAGACTGTGGTATTCTCGGCCCCTGGTGGTCCGAGGTCGTTCCCGCTGCCCAGATTCATGCGCCAGGGCCTCCTGCAGATAATTCACTTTGGTTTATTGCGCTATCTCTAATAACACCCGAGATATCACCAGATATATATTGGATTATCCCCTGACCCTGACTGTCCGGCAACATGAAACTGCGGTTTTCTCGGCCCCTGGTGGTCCGAGGTCGTTCCCGCTGCACAGATTTATGCGCCAGGGCATCCTACAGACTATGCACTTTGATTTATTGGTCTATCTGTAATAGCACCCGAGATATCACCAGATATATATTGGATTTTCCCCTGACCCTGAGCGTCCGGCCCCATGAGACTGTGGTATTCTCGGCCCCTGGTGGTCCGAGGTCGTTCCTGCTGCCCAGATTCATGCGCCAGGGCCTCCTGCAGATAATTCACTTTGGTTTATTGCGCTATCTCTAATAGCACCCGAGATATCACAAGATATATATTGGATTTTCCCCTGACCCTGACTGTCCGGCAACATGAGACTGCGGTTTTCTCGGCCCCTGGTGGTCCGAGGTCGTTCCCGCTGAACAGACTCATGCGCCAGGGCCTCCTACAGACAATGAACTTTGATTTATTGCGCTATCTGTAATAGCACCCGAGATATCACCAGATATATATTGGATTTTTCCCTGAACCTAAGTGTCCGGCCCCATGCGACGGTGGTTTTCTCGGCCCCTGGTGCACCGAGGTCGTTCCCGCTGCACAGATTCATGCGACAGGGCCTCCTGCAGATAATTGACTTTGGTTTATTGCGCTATCTCTAATAGCACCCGAGATATGACCAGATAGATATTGGATTTTTCCCTGACCCTGAGTGTCCGGCCCCATGCGACGGTGGTTTTCTCGGCCCCTGGTGGTCCGAGGTCGTTCCCGCCGCACAGATTCATGCGCCAGGGCTTCCTACAGACAATGCACTTTGAAGTATTGGGCTATCTGTAATAGCACCGGAGATATCACCTGATATATATTGGATTTTCCCCTGACCCTGAGTGTCCGGCCCCATGAGACGGTGGTTGTCTCTGCCCCTGGTGGTCCGAGGTCTTTCCCGCTGCACAGACTCATGCGCCAGGGCTTCCTGCCGACAATGTACTTTGATTTATCGCGCTATCTCTAATAGCACCCGAGATATCACCAGATATATATTGTATTTTCCCCTGACGCTGAGTGTCCGGCCCCATGAGACAGTGGTTTTCTCGGCCCCTGGTTGTCCGAGGTCGTTCCCGCCGCACAGATTTATGCGCCAGGGCCTCCTACAGACTATGCACCTTGATTTATTGCGCTATCTGTAATAGCCCCCGAGATATCACCAGATATATAATAGATTTTTCCTTGACCCTGAGTGTCCGGCCCCATGAGACGGCGGTTTTCTCGGCCCCTGGTGCTCCGAGGTCGTTCCCGCTGCACAGATTCATGCGCCAGTGCCTCCTGCAGATAATTCACTTTGGTTTATTGCGCTATCTCTAATAGCACCCGAGATATCACAAGATATATATTGGATTTTCCCCTGACCCTGACTGTCCGGCAACATGAGACTGTGGTATTCTCGGCCCCTGGTGGTCCGAGGTCGTTCCCGCTGCCCAGATTCATGCGCCAGGGCCTCCTGCAGATAATTCACTTTGGTTTATTGCGCTATCTCTAATAACACCCGAGATATCACCAGATATATATTGGATTTTCCCCTGACCATGACTGTCCGGCAACATGAGACTGCGGTTTTCTAGGCCCCTGGTGGTCCGAGGTCGTTCCCGCTGCACAGATTTATGCGCCAGGGCCTCCTACAGACTATGCACTTTGATTTATTGGTCTATCTGTAATAGCACCCGAGATATCACCAGATATATATTGGATTTTTCCCTGAACCTAAGTGTCCGGCCCCATGCGACGGTGGTTTTCTCGGCCCCTGGTGCTCCGAGGTCGTTCCCGCTGCACAGATTCATGCGACAGGGCCTCCTGCAGATAATTGACTTTGGTTTATTGCGCTATCTCTAATAGCACCCGAGATATGACCAGATAGATATTGGATTTTTCCCTGACCCTGAGTGTCCGGCCCCATGCGACGGTGGTTTTCTCGGCCCCTGGTGGTCCGAGGTCGTTCCCGCTGCACAGATTCATGCGCCAGGGCTTCCTAGAGACAATGCACTTTGAAGTATTGGGCTATCTGTAATAGCACCGGAGATATCACCAGATATATATTGGATTTTCCCCTGACCCTGAGTGTCCGGCCCCATGAGACTGTGGTTTTCTCGGCCCCTGGTGGTCCGAGTTCGTTCCCGCTGGACAGACTTATGCGCCAGGGCCTCCTACAGACTATGCACTTTGATTTATTGGTCTATCTGTAATAGCACCCGAGATATCACCAGATATATATTGGATTTTCCCCTGACCCTGAGTGTCCGGCCCCATGAGACTGTGGTTATTTCGGCCCCTGGTGGTCCGAGGTCGTTCCCGCTGCACAGATTTATGCGCCAGGGCCTCCTACAGACTATGCACTTTGATTTATTGGGCTATCTGTAATAGCACCCGAGATATCACCAGATATATATTGGATTTTCCCCTGAACCTGAGTGTCCGGCAGCATGAGACTGCGGTTTTCTCGGCCCCTGGTGGTCCGAGGTCGTTCCCGCTGACCAGATTCATGCGCCAGGGCCTCCAGCAGATAATTCACTTTGGTTTATTGCGCTATCTCTAATAGCACCCGAGATATCACCAGATATATATTGGATTTTTCCCTGACCCTGACAGTCCGGCCCCATGAGACGGTGATTTTCTCGGCCCCTCGTGGTCCGAGGTCGTTCCCGCTGCACAGATTCATGCGCTAGGGCCTCCTGTAGACAATGCACTTTGATTTATTGCGCTATCTCTAATAGCACACAAGATATCACCAGATATATATTGGATTTTTCCCTGACCCTGAGAGTCCGGCCCCATGAGACGGTGATTTTCTCGGCCCCTCGTGGTCCGAGGCCGACCCCGCTGCACAGATTCATGCGCCAGGGCCTCCTGCAGACAATGCACTTTGGTTTATTGCGCTATCTCTAATAGCACCCGAAATGTCACCAGATATATATTGGAGTTTTCCCTGGCCCTGAATGCCCGGCCCCATGAGACGGTGGTTTTCTCGGCCCCTGGTGGTCCGAGGTCGTTCCCGCTGCACAGATTCATGCGCCAGGGAATGCTGCAGACAATTAACTTTGGTTTATTGCGCTATCTCTAATAGCACCCGCGATATCTCCAGATATATATTGGATTTTTCCCTGACCCTGAGTGTCCGGACCCATGAGACGGTAGTTTTCTCGGCCCCTGCTGGTCCGAGGTCGTTGCCGCTGTACAGATTCATGCGCCAGTGCCTCCTACAGACAATGCACTTTGATTTATTGCGCTATCTGTAATAGTACCCGAGATATCACCAGATATATATTGGATTTTTCCCTGACCGTGGCAGTCCGGCACCATGAGACGGTGGTTTTCTCGGCCCCTGGTGGTCCGAGGCCGTTCCCGCTGCACAGATTCATGCGCCAGGGCCTCCTGCAGACAATGCACTTTGATTTATTCCGGTATCGGTAATAGCACCCGAGATATCACCAGATTTATATTGGATTTTTCCATGACCGTGAGTGACCGACCCCATGAGACGGTGGTTTTCTCGGCCCCTGGTGGTCCGAGGTCGTTCCCGCTGAACAGATTCATGCGCCAGAGCCTCCTACAGACAATGCTCTTTGATTTATTGCGCTATCTGTAATAGCACCCGAGATATCACCAGATAAATATTGGATTTTTCCCTGACCCTGAGTGTCCGGACCCATCAGACGGTGGTTTTCTCGGCCCCTGCTCGTCCAAGGTCGTTCCCGCTGCACAGGTTCATGCGCCAGGGCCCCCTGCATATAATTCACTTTGATTTATTGCGTTATCTGTAATAGCACCCGAGATATCACCAGATATATATTGGATTTTTCCGTGACCCTGAGTGCCCGGCCCCATGTTTCGGTGGTTTTCTCGACCCCTGGTGGTCCGAGGTCGATCCCACTGCACAGATTCATGCGCTAGCGCCTCCTGCAGACAATGGACTTTGATTTATTGCGCTATCTCTAATAGCACCCGAGATATCACCAGATATATATTGGATTTGTCCCTGACCCTGACAGTCCGGCATCATGAGACGGTGATTTTCTCGGCCCCTGGTGGTCCGCGGTCGATCCCGCTGCACAGATTCATGCGCCAGGGCCTCCTACAGACAATGCACTTTGATTTAATGCGCTATCTGTAATAGCACCCGAGATATCACCAGATTTATATTGGATTTTTCCCTGACCCTGACAGTCCGGCACCATGTGACAGTGGTTTTCTCGGCCCCTGGTGGTCCGAGGCCGACCCCGCTGCACAGATTCATGCGCCAGGGCCTGCTGCAGACAATGCACTTTGGTTTATTGCGCTATCTCTGATAGCACCCGAGATGTCACCAGATATATATTGGATTTTTCCCTGGCCCTGAGTGTCCGGCCCCATGAGGCGGTAGTTTTCTCGGCCCCTGGTGGTCCGAGGTCGTTCCCGCTGCACAGATTCATGCGCTAGGGCCCCCTGCAGATAATTCACTTTGGTTTATTGCCCTATCTCTAATAGCCACCGAGATATCACCAGATATATATTGGATTTTTCCCTGACCCTGAGTGTCCGACCACATGAGACGGTGGTTTTCTCGGCCCCTGGTGGTCCGAGGTCGTTCCCGCTGCACAGATTCATGCGCCAGGGAATGCTGCAGACAATTAACTTTGGTTTATTGCGCTATCTCTAATAGCACCCGCGATATCACCAGATATATATTGGATTTTTCCCTGACCCTGTGTGTCCGGCACCATGAGACGGTGGTTTTCTCGGCCCCTGGTGGTCCGAGGCCGTTCCCGCTGCACAGATTCATGCGCCAGGGCCTCCTGCAGACAATGCACTTTGATTTATTCCGCTATCGGTAATAGCACCCGAGATATCACCAGATTTATATTGGATTTTTCCATGACCGTGAGTGACCGACCCCATAAGACGGTGGTTTTCTCGGCCCCTGGTGGTCCGAGGTCGTTCCCGCTGAACAGATTCATGCGCCAGAGCCTCCTACAGACAATGCTCTTTGATTTATTGCGCTATCTGTAATAGCACCCGAGATATCACCAGATATATATTGGATTTTTCCCTGACCCTGAGTGTCCGGACCCATGAGACGGTGGTTTTCTCGGCCCCTGCTGGTCCAAGGTCGTTCCCGCTGCACAGATTCATGCGCCAGGGCGCCCTGCATATAATTCACTTTGATTTATTGCGTTATCTGTAATAGCACCCGAGATATCACCAGATATATATTGGATTTTTCCCTGAACCTGAGTGCCCGGCCCCATGAGACGGTAGTTTTCTCGGCCCCTGGTGTTCCGAGGTCGATCCCGCTGCACAGATTCATGCGCCAGGGCCTTCTGCAGACAATGCACTTTGATTTATTGAGCTATCTCTAATAGCACCCGAGATATCACCAGATATATATTGGATTTTTCCCTGGCACTGAGTGTCCGGCCCCATGAGACGGTAGTTTTCTCAGCCCCTGGTGGTCCGAGGTCGTTCCCGCTGCACAGATTCATGCGCTAGGGCCTGCTGCAGACAATGCACTTTGGTTTATTGCGCTATCTCTAATAGCACCCGAGATATCACCAGATATATATTGGATTTTTCCCTGACCGTGGCAGTCCGGCACCATGAGACGGTGGTTTTCTCGGCCCCTGGTGGTCCGAGGCCGTTCCCGCTGCACAGATTCATGCGCCAGGGCCTCCTGCAGACAATGCACTTTGATTTATTCCGCTATCGGTAATAGCACCCGAGATATCACCAGATCTATATTGGATTTTTCCATGACCGTGAGTGACCGACCCCATGAGATGGTGGTTTTCTCGGCCCCTGGTGGTCCGAGGTCGTTCCCGCTGAACAGATTCATGCGCCAGAGCCTCCTACAGACAATGCTCTTTGATTTATTGCGCTATCTGTAATAGCACCCGAGATATCACCAGATATATATTGGATTTTTCCCTGACCCTGAGTGTCCGGACCCATGAGACGGTGGTTTTCTCGGCCCCTGCTGGTCCAAGGTCGTTCCCGCTGCACAGGTTCATGCGCCAGGGCCTTCTGCAGACAATGCACTTTGATTTATTGCGCTATCTCTAATAGCACCCGAGATATCACCAGATATATATTGGATTTTTCCTTGGCCCTGAGTGTCCGGCCCCATGAGACGGTAGTTTTCTCGGCCCCTGGTGGTCCGAGGTCGTTCCCGCTGCACAGATTCATGCGCTAGGGCCTCCTGCAGACAATGCACTTTGGTTTATTGCGCTATCTCTAATAGCACCCGAGATATCACCAGATATATATTGGATTTATCCCTGACCCTGACAGTCCGGCCCCATGAGACGGTGATTTTCTCGGCCCCTCGTGGTCCGACGTCGTTCCGCTGCACAGATTCATGCGCTAGGGCCTTCTGCAGACAATGCACTTTGTTTTATTGCGCTATCTCTAATAGCACCCGAGATATCACCAGATATATATTGGATGTTTCCCTGACCCTGACAGTCCGACCCCATGAGACGGTGGTTTTCTCGGCCCCTGCTGGCCCGAGGTCGTTCCCGCTGCACAGATTGATGCGCCAGGGCCTCCTGCAGACAATGCACTTTGATTTATTGTGCTATCTGTAATAGCACCCGAGATATCACCAGATTTATATTGGATTTTTCCCTGACCCTGAGAGTCCGGCACCATGTGACAGTGGTTTTCTCGGCCCCTGGTGGTCCGAGGTCGTTCCCGCTGCACAGATTCATTCGCTAGGGCCCCCTGCAGATAATTCACTTTGGTTTATTGCCCTATCTCTAATAGCTCCCGAGATATCACCAGATATATATTGGATTTTTCCCTGACCCTGTGTGTCCGACCACATGAGACGGTGGTTTTCTCGGCCCCTGGTGGTCCGAGGTCGTTCCCGCTGCACAGATTCATGCGCCAGGTCCTGCTGCAGACAATGCACTTTGGTTTATTGCGCTATCTCTAATAGCACCCGCGATATCACCAGATATATATTGGATTTTTCCCTGACCCTGAGTGTACGGCCCCATGAGACGGTGGTTTTCTCGGCCCCTGGTGGTCCGAGGTCGTTCCCGCTGGCCAGATTCATGCGCCAGTGCCTCCCACAGACAATGCACTTTGATTTATTGCGCTATCTGTATTAGCACCGGAGATATCACCAGATATATATTGGATTTTTCCCTGACCCTGAGTGTCCGGCCCCATGAGACGGTGGTTTTCTCGGACCCTCGTGGTCCGAGGGAGTTCCCGCTGCACAGATTCATGCGCTAGGGCCTCCTGCAGACAATGCACTTTGATTTATTGCGCTATCTCTAATAGCACACAAGATATCACCAGATATATATTGGATTTTTCCCTGACCCTGAGAGTCCGGCCCCATGAGACGGTGATTTTCTCGGCCCCTCGTGGTCCGAGGCCGACCCCGCTGCACAGATTCATGCGCCAGGGCCTCCTGCAGACAATGCACTTTGGTTTATTGCGCTATCTCTAATAGCACCCGAAATGTCAACAGATATATATTGGAGTTTTCCCTGGCCCTGAGTGTCCGGCCCAATGAGACGGTAGTTTTCTCGGCCCCTGGTGGTCCGAGGTCGTTCCCGCTGCTCAGATTCATGCGCTAGGGCCTCCTGCAGACAATGCACTTTGGTTTATTGCGCTATCTCTGATAGCACCCGAGATATCACCAGATATATATTGGATTTGTCCCTGACCCTGACAGTCCGGCCTCATGAGACGGTGATTTTCTCGGCCCCTGGTGGTCCGAGGCCGACCCCGCTGCACAGATTCATGCGCCAGGGCCTGCTGCAGACAAGGCACTTTGGTTTATTGCGCTATCTGTAATAGCACCCGAGATATCACCAGATTTATATTGGATTTTTCCCTGACCCTGACAGTCCGGCCCCATGTGACGGTGGATTTCTCGGCCCCTGGTGGTCCGTGGCCGACCCCGCTGCACAGATTCATGCGCCAGGGCCTGCTGCAGACAATGCACTTTGGTTTATTGCGTTATCTCTGATAGCACCCGAGATATCACCAGATATATATTGCATTTTTCCCTGACCCTGAGTGTCCGGCACCATGAGACGGTGGTTTTCTCGGCCCCTGGTGGTCCGAGGCCGTTCCCGCTGCACAGATTCATGCGCCAGGGCCTCCTGCAGACAATGCACTTTGATTTATTCCGCTATCGGCAATAGCACCCGAGATATCACCAGATTTATATTGGATTTTTCCATGACCGTGAGTGACCGACCCCATAAGACGGTGGTTTTCTCGGCCCCTGGTGTTCCGAGGTCGTTCCCGCTGCCCAGATTCATGCGCCAGAGCCTCCTACAGACAATGCACTTTGATTTATTGCGCGATCTGTAATAGCACCCGAGAAAGCACCGTATATATGCTGGATTTTTAAATGACTTTGGGTGACGGACACCGAAAATCTGTAAGTTTCTCGGCCCCTGGTGGTCCGATGTCGTTCCTGCTGCACAGATTCATGCGGAAGGGCCTCCTACGGACAATGCATTTTGGATTATTGCGCTATCTCTATTAGCACCAGAGATATCACCAGATATATATTGGATTTTCCCCTGACCCTGAGTGTCCGGCCCCATGAGACGGTCGTTTTCTCGGCCCCTGGTGGTCCGAGGTCGTTCCCGCTGCACAGATTCATGCGCCAGGGCCTCCTGCAGATAATTCACGTTGGTTTATTGCGCTATCTCTAATTTCTCACGAGATATCACCAGATATATATTGGATTTTTCCCTGACCCTGAGTGTCCGGCCCCATGAGACGGCTGTTTTCTCGGCCCCTGGTGTTCCGAGGTCGTTCCCGCTGCCCAGATTCATGCGCCAGAGCCTCCTACAGACAATGCACTTTGATTTATTGCGCTATCTGTAATAGCACCCGAGAAAGCACCATATATATGCTGGATTTTTACATGACTTTGGGTGACGGACACCGAAAATCTGTAATTTTCTCGGCCCCTGGTGGTCCGATGTCGTTCCTGCTGCACAGATGCATGCGCCAGGGCCTCCTGCAGATAATTCACTTTGGTTTATTGCGCTATCTCTAATAGCAGCCGAAATATCACCAGATATATATTGGATTTTCCCCTGACCCTGAGTGTCCGGCCCCATGAGATGGTGGTTTTCTCGGCCCCTGGTGGTCCGAGGTGGTTCCCGCCGCCCAGATTCATGCGCCAGGGCCTCCTACAGACAATGCACTTTGATTTATTGCGCTATCTGTAATAGCACCCGAGATATCACCAGTTATATATTTGATTTTTCCCTGACCCTGTGTGTCCGGCCCCATGAGACGGTGGTTTTCTCGGCCGCTGGTGGTCCGTGGTCGTTCCCGCTGCACAGATTCATGCGCCAGGGCCTCCTGCAGATAATTCACTTTGGTTTATTGCGCTATCTGTAATAGCACCTGAGATATCACCAGATATATGCTGGATTTTTCCCTGACCCTGAGTGTCCGGCCCCATGTGTCTGTGGTTTTCTCGGCCCCTGGTGTTCCGAGGTAGTTCCCGCTGCACAGATGCATGCGCCAGGGCCTCCTGCAGATAATTCACTTCGATTTATCGCGGTATATGTAATAGCCGCCGAGATATCACCGGATATATATTGGAATTTTCCCTGACCCTGATTGTCCGGCTCCATGAGACGGTGGTTTTCTCGGCCCTTGGTGCTCCGAGGTCGTTCCCGCTGCACAGACTCATGCGCCAGGGCTTGCTGCAGACAATGCACTTTGATTTATCGCGCTATCTGTAATAGCACCCGAGATATCACCAGATATATGGCGGATTTTTAAATCACCTTGGGTGACGGATACAGAATATCTGTAATTTTCTCGGCCCCTGGTAGGCCGAGGTCGCTCCCGCTGCACAGATTCATGCGGCAGGGCTTGCTGCAGACAATGCACTTTAGTTTATCGCGCTATCTCTAATAGCACCAGAGATATCACCAGATATATATTGGATTTTCCCCTGACCCTGAGTATCCGGCCCCATCAGTCGGTGGTTTTCTCGGCCCCTGGTGGTCCGACGATGCTCCCGCTGCGCAGATTCATGCGCTAGGGCCTCCTGCAGACAATGCACTTTAGTTTATCGCGCTATATCTAATAGCACCGGAGATATCACCAGATATATATTGGATTTTCCCCTGACCCTGAGTATCCGGCCCCATGAGTCGGTGGTTTTCTCGGCCCCTGGTGGTCCGACGTCGTTCCCGGTGCGCAGATTCATGCGCTAGGGCCTCCTGCAGACAATGCACTTTGATTTATCGCGCTATCTGTAATAGCACCCGAGATATCACCAGATATATGCTGGATTTTTACATTACCTTGGGTGACGGATACCGAAAATCTGTAATTTTCTCGGCCCCTGGTTGTCCCAGGTCGTTCCTGCTGCTCAGATTCGTGCGCCAGGGCCTCCTGCAGACAATGCAGTTTGATTTATTGCGCTATCTCTAATAGCACCCGAGATATCACCCGATATATGCTGGATTTTTACATGAACTTGGGTGACGGATTCCGAATATCTGTAATTTTCTCGGGCCCTAGTGGTCCGAGGTCGTTCCTGCTGCACAGATACATTCGCAAGTGCCTCCTACAGACAATGCACTTTGATTTATGCGCTATCTCTAATAGCAATCGACATATCACCAGATATATATTGGATTTTTCCTTGACCCTGTCAGTCCGGCCCCATGAGACGGTGATTTTCTCGGCCCCTGGTGGTCCGAGATCGATCCCGCTGAACAGATTCATGCGCCAGGGCTTCCTGCAGACAATTCACTTTGGTTTATTGCGCTATCTGTATTAGCACCCGAGATATCACCGGATATATGCTGGATTTTTACATGACCTTGGGTGACGGATTCCGAATGTCTGTAACTTTCTCGGCCACTGGTGGTCCGAGGTCGTTCCCGCTGCCCAGGTTCATGCGCCAGGGCCTCCTACAGACAATGCACTTTGATTTATTGCGCTATCTGTAATAGCACCCGAGAAAGCTCCATATATATGCTGGATTTTTACATGTCTTTGAGTGACGGATACCGAATATCTGTAATTTTCTCGGCCCCTGGTGGTCCGTGGTCGTTCCCGATGCACAGACTCATGCGCCAGGGCCTCCTACAGACAATGCAGTTTGATTTATTGCCCTATCTGTAATAGCACCCGAGATATCACCAGATATATATTGAATTTATCCCTGGCCCTGAGTGTCCGGACCCATGAGACGGTGGTTTTCTCGGCCCCTGGTGGTCCGAGGTCGTTCCCGCTGCACAAATTCATGCGCCAGGGCCCCCTGCAGATAATTCACTTTGGTTTATTGCGCTATCTCTAATAGCTCCCGAGATATCACCAGATATATATTGGATTTTTCCCTGACCCTGACAGTCTGGCCCCATGAGACGGTGATTTCCTCGGCCCGTAGTCGTCCGAGGTCGTTCCCGCTGCACATATTCATGCGCCAGGGCCTCCTACAGACAATGCTCTTTGATTTATTGCGCTATCTCTAATAGCACCCGAGATATCACCAGATATATATTGGATTTTTCCCTGACCCTGATTGTCCGGCCCCATGAGACGGTGGTTTTCTCGGCCCCTGGTCGTACGAGGTCGTTCCTGCTGCACAGCTGCATGCGCCAGGGCCTCCTGCAGATAATTCAATTTGGTTTATTGCGCTATCTCTAATAGCACCCGAGATATCACCAGATATATATTGGATTTTCCCCTGACCCTGAGTGTCGGGCCCCATGTGTCGGTGGCTTTCTCGGCCCCTGGTGTTCCGAGGTCGTTGCCGCTGCACAGATTCATGCGCCAGGGCCTCCCGCAGACAATGCACTTTGATTTATTGCGCTATCTGTAATAGCACCCGAGAAAGCACCATATATATGCTGGATTTTTACATGACTTTGGGTGACGGATACCGAAAATCTGTAATTTTCTTTGCCCCTCGTGGTCCGATGTCGTTCCTGCTGCACAGCTGCATGCGCCAGGGCCTCCTGCAGATAATTCACTTTGATTTATCGCGCTATCTGTAATAGCACCTGAGATATCACCAGATATATATTGAATTTATCCCTGGCCCTGAGTGTCCGGCCCCATAAGACGGTGGTTTTCTCGGCCCCTGGTGGTCCGAGGTCGTTCCCGCTAGACAAATTCATGCCCCAGGGCCCCCAGCAGATAATTCACTTTGGTTTATTGCGCTATCTCTAATAGCACCCGAGATATCACCAGATATATATTGGATTTTCCCCTGACCCTGAGTGTCCGGCCCCATGAGAAGGTGGTTTTCTTGGCCCCTGGTGGACCGAGGTCGTTCCCGCTGCACAGATGCATGCGCCAGGGCCTCCTGCAGATAATTCACTTTGGTTTATTGCGCTATCTCTAATAGCAGCCGAAATATCACCAGATATATATTGGATTTTCCCCTGACCCTGAGTGTCCGGCCCCATGAGATGGTGGTTTTCTCGGCCCCTGGTGGTCCGAGGTGGTTCCCGCCGCCCAGATTCATGCGCCAGGGCCTCCTACAGACAATGCACTTTGATTTATTGCGCTATCTGTAATAGCACCCGAGATATCACCAGTTATATATTTGATTTTTCCCTGACCCTGTGTGTCCGGCCCCATGAGACGGTGGTTTTCTCGGCCGCTGGTGGTCCGTGGTCGTTCCCGCTGCACAGATTCATGCGCCAGGGCCTCCTGCAGATAATTCACTTTGGTTTATTGCGCTATCTGTAATAGCACCCGAGATATCACCAGATATATATTGGATTTTTCCCTGACCCTGAGTGTCCGGCCCCATGAGACGGCTGTTTTCTCGGCCCCTGGTGGTTCGAGGTCGTTCCCCCAGCACAGATTCATGCGCCAGGGCCTCCTGCAGATAATTCTCGTTGGTTTATTGCGCTATCTCTAATTTCACCCGAGATATCACCAGATATATGATGGATTTTTCCCTGACCCTGCGTGTCCGGCCCCATGAGACTGTGGATTTCTCGGCCCCTGGTGGACCGAGGTCGTTCCCGCTGCCCAGATTCATGCGCCAGGGTCACCTACAGACAATGCACTATGATTTATTGCGCTATCTGTAATAGCGCCCGAGATATCAGCAGATATATATTGGATTTTTCACTGACCCTGAGTGTCCGGCCCCATGAGACGGCTGTTTTCTCGGCCCCTGGTGGTCTGAGGTCGGTCCCGCTGCACAGATTCATGCGCCAGGGCCTCCTGCAGATAATGCACTTTGATTTATTGAGCTATCTCTAATAGCACCCGAGATATCACCAGATATATATTGGATCTTTCCCTGACCCTGACAGTCCGGCCCTATGTGTCGGTGGTTTTCTCGTCCCCTGGTGGACCGAGGTGGTTCCCGCTGCACACATTCATGCGCCAGGGCTTCCTGCAGACAATTCACTTTCGTTTATTGCGCTATCTGCAATAGCACCCGCGATATCACCAGATATATGCTGGATTTTTACATGACCTTCGGTGACGGATACCGAAAATCTGCAATTTTCTCGGCCCCTGGTGGTCCGATGTCGTTCCTGGTGCCCAGATTCATGCGCAAGGGCCTCCTGCAGACATTACACATTGGTTTATTGCGCTATCTCTAATAGCACCTGAGATAACATGAGATACATCCTGGGTTTTTACATGACTTTGGGTGTCCGGCCCCATGTGTTGGTGGTTTCTCGGCCCCTGGTGGTCCGCGGTCGTTCCCGCTGCACAGATTCATGCGCCAAGGCCTCCTGCAGATAATTCACGTTGGTTTATTGCGCTATCTCTAATTTCTCACGAGATATCACCAGATATATATTGGATTTTTCCCTGACCCTGAGTGTCGGGCCCCATGAGACGGTGGTTTTCTCGGCCCCTGGTGTTCCGAGGTCGTTCCCGCTGCACAGATTCATGCGCCAGGGCTTCCTGCAGAGAATGCACTTTGATTTATCGCGCTATATGTAATAGCCGCCGAGATATCACCAGATATATGCTGGATTTTTCCCTGACCCTAAGTGTCCGGCCCCATGTGTCTGTGGTTTTCTCGGCCCCTGGTGTTCCGAGGTAGTTCCCGCTGCACAGATGCATGCGCCAGGGCCTCCTGCAGATAATTCACTTCGATTTATCGCGCTACATGTAATAGCCGCCGAGATATCACCGGATATATATTGGATTTTTCCCTGACCCTGATTGTCCGGCTCCATGAGACGGTGGTTTTCTCGGCCCTTGGTGCTCCGAGGTCGTTCCCGCTGCACAGATTCATGCGGCAGGGCTTGCTGCAGACAATGCACTTTAGTTTATCGCGCTATCTCTAATAGCACCAGAGATATCACCAGATATATATTGGATTTTCCCCTGACCCTGAGTGTCCGGCCCCATCAGTCGGTGGTTTTCTCGGCCCCTGGTGGTCCGACGTTGCTCCCGCTGCGCAGATTCATGCGCTAGGGCCTCCTGCAGACAATGCACTTTAGTTTATCGCGCTATCTCTAATAGCACCGGAGATATCACCAGATATATATTGGATTTTCCCCTGACCCTGAGTATCCGGCCCCATGAGTCGGTGGTTTTCTCGGCTCCTGGTGGTCCTAGGTCGTTCCCGGTGCGCAGATTCATGCGCTAGGGCCTCCTGCAGACAATGCACTTTGATTTATCGCGCTATCTGTAATAGCACCCGAGATATCACCAGATATATATTGGATTTTTCCCTGACCCTGTGTGTCCGGCCCCATGAGACGGTGGTTTTCTCGGCCGCTGGTGGTCCGTGGTCGTTCCCGCTGCACAGATTCATGCGCCAGGGCCTCCTGCAGATAATTCACGTTGGTTTATTGCACTATCTCTAATAGCACCCGAGATATCACCAGATATATATTGGATTTTCCCCTGACCCTGAGTGTCCGGCCCCATGAGACGGCTGTTTTCTCGGGCCCTGGTGATCCGAGGTCGTTGCCGCTGCACAGATGCATGCACCAGGGCCTCCTGCAGATAATTCACTTTGGTTTATTGTGATATCTGTAATAGCACCCGAGATATCACCAGATATATATTGGATTTTTCCCTGACCCTGAGTGTCCGGCCCCATGAGACGGCTGTTTTCTCGGCCCCTGGTGGTTCGAGGTCGTTCCCCCTGCACAGATTCATGCGCCAGGGTCTCCTGCAGATAATTCACGTTGGTTTATTGCGCTATCTCTAATTTCACCCGAGATATCACCAGATATATATTGGATTTTTCCCTGACCCTAAGTGTCCGGCCCCATGAGACGGTGGTTTTCTCGGCCGCTGGAGGTCCGTGGTCGTTCCCGCTGCACAGATTCATGCGCCAGGGCCTCCTGCAGACAATTCAATTTGGATTATTGCGCTATCTCTAATAGCACCCGAGATATCACCAGATATATATTGGTTTTTCCCCAGACCCTGCGTGTCCGGCCCCATGAGACTGTGGATTTCTCGGCCCCTGGTGGACCGAGGTCGTTCCCGCTGCCCAGATTCATGCGCCAGGGTCACCTACAGACAATGCACTTTGATTTATTGCGCTATCTGTAATAGCGCCCGAGATATCAGCAGATATATATTGGATTTTTCCCTGACTCTGAGTGTCCAGCCCCATGAGACGGCTGTTTTCTCGGCCCCTGGTGGTCTGAGGTCGGTCCCGCTGCACAGATTCATGCGCCAGGGCCTCCTGCAGATAATTCACTTTGGTTTATTGCGCTATCTCTAATAGCACCAGAGATATCACCAGATATATATTGGGTTTTCCCCTGACCCTGAGTGTCCGTCCCCATGAGACTGTGGATTTCTCGGACCCTGGTGGTCCGAGGTCGTTCCCGCTGCCCAGATTCATGCGCCTGGGTCACCTACAGACAATGCACTTTGATTTATTGCTCTATCTGTAATAGCACCCGAGATATCACCGGATATATATTGGTTTTTCCCCTGACCCTGAGTGTCCGGCCCCATGTGTCGGTGATTTTCTCGGCCCCTGGTGGTCCGAGGTCGATCCCGCTGTACAGATTCCTGCGCCAGGGCCTCCTGCAGACAATGCACTTTGATTTATTGAGCTATCTCTAATAGCACCCGAGATATCACCAGATATATATTGGATCTTTCCCTGACCCTGACAGTCCGGCCCTATGTGTCGGTGGTTTTCTCGTCCCCTGGTGGTCCGAGGTGGTTCCCGCTGCACACATTCATGCGCCAGGGCTTCCTGCAGACAATTCACTTTCGTTTATTGCGCTATCTGCAATAGCACCCGCGATATCACCAGATATATGCTGGATTTTTACATGACCTTCGGTGACGGATACCGAAAATCTGCAATTTTCTCGGCCCCTGGTGGTCCGATGTCGTTCCTGGTGCCCAGATTCATGCGCAAGGGCCTCCTGCAGACATTACACATTGGTTTATTGCGCTATCTCTAATAGCACCTGAGATAACATGAGATACATCCTGGGTTTTTACATGACTTTGGGTGTCCGGCCCCATGTGTTGGTGGTTTCTCGGCCCCTGGTGGTCCGCGGTCGTTCCCGCTGCACAGATTCATGCGCCAGGGCCTCCTGCAGATAATTCACGTTGGTTTATTGCGCTATCTCTAATTTCTCACGAGATATCACCAGATATATATTGGATTTTTCCCTGACCCTGAGTGTCGGGCCCCATGAGACGGTGGTTTTCTCGGCCCCTGGTGTTCCGAGGTCGTTCCCGCTGCACAGATTCATGCGCCAGGGCTTCCTGCAGAGAATGCACTTTGATTTATCGCGCTATATGTAATAGCCGCCGAGATATCACCAGATATATGCTGGATTTTTCCCTGACCCTGAGTGTCCGGCCCCATGTGTCTGTGGTTCTCTCGGCCCCTGGTGTTCCGAGGTAGTTCCCGCTGCACAGATGCATGCGCCAGGGCCTCCTGCAGATAATTCACTTCGATTTATCGCGCTATATGTAATAGCCGCCGAGATATCACCGGATATATATTGGATTTTTCCCTGACCCTGATTGTCCGGCTCCATGAGACGGTGGTTTTCTCGGCCCTTGGTGCTCCGAGGTCGTTCCCGCTGCACAGATTCATGCGCCAGGGTCACCTACAGACAATGCACTTTGATTTATTGCGCTATCTGTAATAGCGCCCGAGATATCAGCAGATATATATTGGATTTTTCACTGACTCTGAGTGTCCGGCCCCATGAGACGGCTGTTTTCTCGGCCCCTGGTGGTCTGAGGTCGGTCCCGCTGCACAGATTCATGCGCCAGGGCCTCCTGCAGATAATTCACTTTGGTTTATTGCGCTATCTCTAATAGCACCAGAGATATCACCAGATATATATTGGGTTTTCCCCTGACCCTGAGTGTCCGTCCCCATGAGACTGTGGATTTCTCGGACCCTGGTGGTCCGAGGTCGTTCCCGCTGCCCAGATTCATGCGCCTGGGTCACCTACAGACAATGCACTTTGATTTATTGCGCTATCTGTAATAGCACCCGAGATATCACCGGATATATATTGGTTTTTCCCCTGACCCTGAGTGTCCGGCCCCATGTGTCGGTGATTTTCTCGGCCCCTGGTGGTCCGAGGTCGATCCCGCTCTACAGATTCCTGCGCCAGGGCCTCCTGCAGACAATGCACTTTGATTTATTGAGCTATCTCTAATAGCACCCGAGATATCACCAGATATATATTGGATCTTTCCCTGACCCTGACAGTCCGGCCCTATGTGTCGGTGGTTTTCTCGTCCCCTGGTGGTCCGAGGTGGTTCCCGCTGCACACATTCATGCGCCAGGGCTTCCTGCAGACAATTCACTTTCGTTTATTGCGCTATCTGCAATAGCACCCGCGATATCACCAGATATATGCTGGATTTTTACATGACCTTCGGTGACGGATACCGAAAATCTGCAATTTTCTCGGCCCCTGGTGGTCCGATGTCGTTCCTGGTGCCCAGATTCATGCGCAAGGGCCTCTTGCAGACATTACACATTGGTTTATTGCGCTATCTCTAATAGCACCTGAGATAACATGAGATACATCCTGGGTTTTTACATGACTTTGGGTGTCCGGCCCCATGTGTTGGTGGTTTCTCGGCCCCTGGTGGTCCGCGGTCGTTCCCGCTGCACAGATTCATGCGCCAGGGCCTCCTGCAGATAATTCACGTTGGTTTATTGCGCTATCTCTAATTTCTCACGAGATATCACCAGATATATATTGGATTTTTCCCTGACCCTGAGTGTCGGGCCCCATGAGACGGTGGTTTTCTCGGCCCCTGGTGTTCCGAGGTCGTTCCCGCTGCACAGATTCATGCGCCAGTGCCTCCTACAGACAATGCACTTTGATTTATTGCGCTATCTGTAATAGCTCCCGAGATATCACCAGATATATATTGGATTTTTCCCTGACCCTGAGTGTCCGGCCCCATGAGACGGTGGTTGTCTCGGCCCCTGGTGGTCCGAGGTCATTCCCGCTGCACAGATTCATGCGCCAGGGCATCCTGCAGATAATTCTCTTTGATTTATCGCGCTAACTCTAATAGCACCCGAGATATCACCAGATATATATTGGATTTTCCCCTGACCCTGAGTGTCCGGCCCCATGAGACGGTGGTTTTCTCGGCCCCTGGTGGTCCGAGGTCGTTCCCGCAGCCCAGATTCATGCGCCAGGGCCTCCTACAGACAATGCACTGTGATTTATTGCGCTATCTGTAATAGCACCCGAGATATCATCAGATATATATTGAATTTTTCCCTGACCATGAGTGTCCGGACCCATGCGACGGTGGTTTTCTCGGCCCCTGGTGGTCCGAGGTCGTTCCCGCTGCACAGATTCATGCGCCAGGGCCTCCTACAGAAAAATTCACTTCGATTTATCGCGCTATCTCTAATAGCACCCGAGATATCACCAGATATATAATGGATTTTTCCCCGACCCTGAGTGTCCGGCCCCATGAGACGGTGGTTGTCTCGGCCCCTGGTGGTCCGAGGTCGTTCCCGCAGCCCAGATTCATGCGCCAGGGCCTCCTACAGACAATGCACTTTGATTTATTGCGCTATCTGTAATAGCACGCGAGATATCACCAGATATATATTGAATTTTTCCCTGACCATGAGTGTCCGGACCCATGAGACGGTGATTTTCTCGGACCCTGGTGGTCGGAGGTCGTTCCCGCTGCACAGATGCATGCGCCAGTGCCTCCTACAGACAATGCACTTTGATTTATTGCGCTATCTGTAATAGCTCCCGAGATATCACCAGATATATATTGGATTTTTCCCTGACCATGAGTGTCCGGCCCCATGAGACGATGGTTTTCTCGGCCCCTGGTGGTCCGAGGTCGTTCCGGCTGCACAGATTCATGCGCCAGGGCCTCCTACAGACAATGCACTTTGATTTATTGCGCTATCTGTAATAGCTCCCGAGATATCACCAGATATATATTGGATTTTCCCCTGACCCTGAGTGTCCGGCCCCATGAGACGGTGGTTTTCTCGGCCCCTGGTGGCCCGAGGTCGTTCTCGCACCCCAGATTCATGCGCCAGGGCCTCCTACAGACAATGCACTTTGATTTATTGCGCTATCTGTAATAGCACCCGAGATATCATCAGATATATATTGAATTTTTCCCTGACCATGAGTGTCCGGCCCCATGAGACGGTCGTTTTCTCGGCCCCTGGTGGTCCGAGGTCGTTCCCGCAGCCCAGATTCATGCGCCAGGGCCTCCTACAGACAATGCACTGTGATTTATTGCGCTATCTGTAATAGCTCCCGAGATATCACCAGATATATATTGGATTTTTCCCTGACCCTGAGTGTCCGGCCCCATGAGACGGTGGTTGTCTCGGCCCCTGGTGGTCCGAGGTCATTCCCGCTGCACAGATTCATGCGCCAGGGCATCCTGCAGATAATTCTCTTTGATTTATCGCGCTAACTCTAATAGCACCCGAGATATCACCAGATATATATTGGATTTTCCCCTGACCCTGAGTGTCCGGCCCCATGAGACGGTGGTTTTCTCGGCCCCTGGTGGTCCGAGGTCGTTCCCGCAGCCCAGATTCATGCGCCAGGGCCTCCTACAGACAATGCACTGTGATTTATTGCGCTATCTGTAATAGCACCCGAGATATCATCAGATATATATTGAATTTTTCCCTGACCATGAGTGTCCGGCCCCATGAGACGGTCGTTTTCTCGGCCCCTGGTGGTCCGAGGTCGTTCCCGCTGCACAGATGCATGCGCCAGTGCCTCCTACAGACAATGCACTTTGATTTATTGCGCTATCTGTAATAGCACCCGAGATATCACCAGATATATATTGGATTTTCCCCTGACCCTGAGTGTCCGGCCCCATGAGACGGTGGTTTTCTCGGCCCCTGGTGGTCCGAGGTCGTTCCCGCAGCCCAGATTCATGCGCCAGGGCCTCCTACAGACAATGCACTTTGATTTATTGCGCTATCTGTAATAGCACCCGAGATATCACCAGATATATATTGGATTTTCCCCTGACCCTGAGTGTCCGGCCCCATGAGACGGTGGTTTTCTCGGCCCCTGGTGGTCCGAGGTCGTTCCCGCAGCCCAGATTCATGCGCCAGGGCCTCCTACAGACAATGCACTTTGATTTATTGCGCTATCTGTAATAGCACCCGAGATATCACCAGATATATATTGAATTTTTCCCTGACCATGAGTGTCCGGACCCATGAGACGGTGGTTTTCTCGGCCCCTGGTGGTCCGAGGTAGTTCCCGCTGCACAGATTCATGCGCCAGGGCCTCCTACAGACAATGCACTTTGATTTATTGCGCTATCTGTAATAGCACCCGAGATATCACCAGATATATATTGGATTTTTCCCTGACCCTGAGTGTCCGGCCCCATGAGACTGTGGTTTTCTCGGCCCCTGGTGGCCCGAGGTCGTTCCCGTTGCACAGATTCATGCGCCAGGGCCTCCTGCAGATAATTCACTTTGGTTTATTTCGCTATATCTAATAACACCCGAGATATCACCAGATATATATTGGATTTTCCCCTGACCCTGAGTGTCCGGCCCCATGAGACGGTGGTTTTCTCGGCCCCTGGTGGTCCGACATCGTTCTCGCACCCCAGATTCATGCGCCAGGGCCTCCTACAGACAATGCACTTTGATTTATTGCGCTATCTGTAATAGCACCCGCGATATCATCAGATATATATTGAATTTTTCCCTGACCATGAGTGTCCGGCCCCATGAGACGGTGGTTTTCTCGGCCCCTGGTGGTCCGAGGTCGTTCCGGCTGCACAGATTCATGCGCCAGGGCCTCCTACAGACAATGCACTTTGATTTATTCCGCTATCTCTAATAGCACCCGAGATATCACCAGATATATATTGGATTTTCCCCTGACCCTGAGTGTCCGGCATCATGAGACTGTGGCTTTTACGGCCCCCTGGTTGTCCGAGGTCGTTCCCGCTGCACAGATGCATGCGCCAGTGCCTCCTACAGACAATGCACTTTGATTTATTGCGCTATCTGTAATAGCTCCCGAGATATCACCAGATATATATTGGATTTTTCCCTGACCATGAGTGTCCGGCCCCATGAGACGGTGGCTTTCTCGGCCCCTGGTGGTCCGAGGTCGTTCTGGCTGCACAGATTCATGCGCCAGGGCCTCCTACAGAAAATACACTTTGATTTATTCCGCTATCTCTAATAACACCCGAGATATCACCAGATATATATTGGATTTTCCCCTGACCCTGAGTGTCCGGCCCCATGAGACGGTGGTTTTCTCGGCCCCTGGTGGTCCGAGGTCGTTCTCGCACCCCAGATTCATGCGCCAGGGCCTCCTACAGACAATGCACTTTGATTTATTGCGCTATCTGTAATAGCACCCGAGATATCATCAGATATATATTGAATTTTTCCCTGACCATGAGTGTCCGGCCCCATGAGACGGTCGTTTTCTCGGCCCCTGGTGGTCCGAGGTCGTTCCCGCTGCACAGATGCATGCGCCAGTGCCTCCAACAGACAATGCACTTTGATTTATTGCGCTATCTGTAATAGCTCCCGAGATATCACCAGATATATATTGGATTTTTCCCTGACCCTGAGTGTCCGGCCCCATGAGACGGTGGTTGTCTCGGCCCCTGGTGGTCCGAGGTCGTTCCCGCAGCCCAGATTCATGCGCCAGGGCCTCCTACAGACAATGCAATTTGATTTATCGCGCTATCTCTAATCGCACCCGACATATCACCAGATATATATTGGATTTTTCCCCGACCCTGAGTGTTCGGCCCCAGGAGACGGTGGTTTTCTCGGCCCCTGGTGGTCCGACGTCGTTCCCGCTGCACAGAATCATGCGCCAAGGCCTCCTACAGACAATGCACTTTGATTTATTGGGCTATCTGTAATAGCACCCTAGATATCACCAGATATATATTGGATTTTCCCCTGACCCTGAGCGTCCGGCCCCATGAGACTGTGCTTTTCTCGGCCCCTGGTGGTTCGAGGTCGTTCCCGCTGCACAGATTCATGCGCCAGGGCCTCCTGCAGATAATTCACTTTGGTTTATTGCGCTATCTCTAATAGCACCCGAGATATCACCAGATATATATTGCATTTTTCCCTGGCCCTGAGGGTCCGGCTCCATGAGACGGTGGTTTTCTCGGCCCCTGGTGGTTTGAGGTCGTTCCCGCTGCACAGATTCAGGCGGCAGGATCTCCTGCAGATAATTCACTTGGGATTATTGCGCTACCTCTAATAGCACCCGAGATATCACCAGATGTATATTGGATTTTTCCCTGATCCTGAGTGTCCGGCCCCTTGAGACTGTGGTTTTCTCGGCCCCTGGTGGTCCGAGGTCGTTCCGGCTGCACAGATTCATGCGCCAGGGCCTCCTACAGACAATGCACTTTGATTTATCGCTCTATCTCTAATAGCACCCGAGATATCACCAGATATATAATGGATTTTTCCCCGACACTGAGTGTCCGGCCCCATGAGACGGTGGTTTTCTCGACCCCCTGGTGGTCCGAGGTCGTTCCCGCTGCACAGATGCATGCGCCACGGCCTCTTGCAGATAATTCACTTTGGTTTATTGCGCTACCTCTAATAGCACCCGTGATATCACCAGATATATATTGGATATTCCCCAGACCCTGAGTGTCCGGCCCCATGAGACGGTGGTTTTCTCGGCCCCTGGTGGTCCGACATCGTTCTGGCACCCCAGATTCATGCGCCAGGGCCTCCTACAGACAATGCACTTTGATTTATTGCGCTATCTGTAATAGCACCCGCGATATCATCAGATATATATTGAATTTTTCCCTGACCATGAGTGTCCGGCCCCATGAGACGGTGGTTTTCTCGGCCCCTGGTGGTCCGAGGTAGTTCCCGCTGCACAGATTCATGCGCCAGGGCCTCCTACAGACAATTCACTTCGATTTATCGCGCTATCTCTAACAGCACCCGAGATATCACCAGATATATAATGGATTTTTCCCCGACCCTGAGTGTCCGGCCCCATGAGACGGTGGTTGTCTCGGCCCCTGGTGGTCCGAGGTCATTCCCGCAGCCCAGATTCATGCGCCAGGGCCTCCTACAGACAATGCACTTTGATTTATTGCGCTATCTGTAATAGCACCCGAGATATCACCAGATATATATTGAATTTTTCCCTGACCATGAGTGTCCGGACCCATAAGACGGTGATTTTCTCGGCCCCTGGTGGTCGGAGGTCGTTCCCGCTACACAGATTCATGCGCCAGGGCCCCTGCAGATAATTCACTTTGGTTTATTGCGCTATCTCTAATAACACCCGAGATATCACCAGATATATATTGGATTTTCCCCTGACCCTGAGTGTCCGGCCCCATGAGACGGTGGTTTTCTCGACCCCTGGTGGTCCGAGGTCGTTCCCGCTGCACAGATTCATGCGCGAGTGCCTCCTACGGACAATGCACTTTGATTCATTGCGCTATCTGTAATAGCACCCGAGATATCACCAGATATATATTGGATTTTTCCCTGACCCTGAGTGTCCGGCCCCATGAGACTGTGGTTTTCTCGGCCCCTGGTGGCCCGAGGTCGTTCCCGTTGCACAGATTCATGCGCCAGGGCCTCCTGCAGATAATTCACTTTGGTTTATTTCGCTATATCTAATAACACCCGAGATATCACCAGATATATATTGGATTTTCCCCTGACCCTGAGTGTCCGGCCCCATGAGACGGTGGTTTTCTCGGCCCCTGGTGGTCCGACATCGTTCTGGCACCCCAGATTCATGCGCCAGGGCCTCCTACAGACAATGCACTTTGATTTATTGCGCTATCTGTAATAGCACCCGCGATATCATCAGATATATATTGAATTTTTCCCTGACCATGAGTGTCCGGCCCCATGAGACGGTCGTTTTCTCGGCCCCTGGTGGTCCGAGGTCGTTCCCGCTGCACAGATGCATGCGCCAGTGCCTCCTACAGACAATGCACTTTGATTTATTGCGCTATCTCTAATAGCTCCCCAGATATCACCAGATATATATTGGATTTTTCCCTGACCCTGAGTGTCCGGCCCCATGAGACGGTGGTTTTCTCGGCCCCTGGTGGTCCGAGGTAGTTCCCGCTGCACAGATTCATGCGCCAGGGCCTCCTACAGACAATTCACTTCGATTTATCGCGCTATATCTAACAGCACCCGAGATATCATCAGATATATATTGAATTTTTCCCTGACCATGAGTGTCCGGCCCCATGAGACGGTCGTTTTCTCGGCCCCTGGTGGCCCGAGGTCGTTCCCGCTGCACAGATGCATGCGCCAGTGCCTCCTACAGACAATGCACTTTGATTTATTGCGCTATCTGTAATTGCTCCCGAGATATCACCAGATATATATTGGATTTTTCCCTGACCCTGAGTGTCCGGCCCCATGAGACGGTGGTTGTCTCGGCCCCTGGTGGTCCGAGGTCGTTCCTGCAGCCCAGATTCATGCGCCAGGGCCTCCTACAGACAATGCACTTTGATTTATCGCGCTATCTCTAATAGCACCCGACATATCACCAGATATATATTGGATTTTTCCCCGACCCTGAGTGTTCGGCCTCAGGAGACGGTGGTTTTCTCGGCCCTTGGTGGTCCGAGATCGTTCACGCTGCACGTATACATGCGCCAGGGCCTCCTACAGACAATGCACTTTGATTTATTCCGCTATCTCTAATAACACCCGAGATATCACAAGATATATATTGGATTTTCCCCTGACCCTGAGTGTCCGGCCCCATGAGACGGTGGTTTTCTCGGCCCCTGGTGGTCCGAGGTCGTTCTCGCACCCCAGATTCATGCGCCAGGGCCTCCTACAGACAATGCACTGTGATTTATTGCGCTATCTGTAATAGCACCCGAGATATCATCAGATATATAGTGAATTTTTCCCTGACCATGAGTGTCCGGCCCCATGAGACGGTCGTTTTCTCGGCCCCTGGTGGTCCGAGGTCGTTCCCGCTGCACAGATGCATGCGCCAGTGCCTCCTACAGACAATGCACTTTGATTTATTGCGCTATCTGTAATAGCACCCGAGATATCACCAGATATATATTGGATTTTCTCCTGACCCTGAGTGTCCGGCCCCATGAGACGGTGGTTTTCTCGGCCCCTGGTGGTCCGAGGTCGTTCCCGCAGCCCAGATTCATGCGCCAGGGCCTCCTACAGACAATGCACTTTGATTTATTGCGCTATCTGTAATAGCACCCGAGATATCACCAGATATATATTGAATTTTTCCCTGACCATGAGTGTCCGGCCCCATGAGACGGTGGTTTTCTCGGCCCCTGGTGGTCCGAGGTAGTTCCCGCTGCACAGATTCATGCGCCAGGGCCTCCTACAGACAATTCACTTCGATTTATCGCGCTATCTCTAACAGCACCCGAGATATCACCAGATATATAATGGATTTTTCCCTGACCCTGAGTGTCCGGCCCCATGAGACTGTGGTTTTCTCGGCCCCTGGTGGCCCGAGGTCGTTCCCGTTGCACAGATTCATGCGCCAGGGCCTCCTGCAAATAATTCACTTTGGTTTATTGCGCTATCTCTAATAGCACCCGAGATATCACCAGATATATATTGGATTTTCCCCTGACCCTGAGTGTCCGGCATGATGAGACTGTGGCTTTTACGGCCCCCTGGTGGTCCGAGGTCGTTCCCGCTGCACAGATGCATGCGCCAGTGCCTCCTACAGACAATGCACTTTGATTTATTGCGCTATCTGTAATAGCTCCCGAGATATCACCAGATATATATTGGACTTTTCCCTGACCATGAGTGTCCGGCCCCATGAGACGGTGGTTTTCTCGGCCCCTGGTGGTCCGAGGTCGTTCTGGCTGCACAGATTCATGCGCCAGGGCCTCCTACAGAAAATGCACTTTGATTTATTCCGCTATCTCTAATAACACCCGAGATATCACCAGATATATATTGGATTTTCCCCTGACCCTGAGTGTCCGGCCCCATGAGACGGTGGTTTTCTCGGCCCCTGGTGGTCCGAGGTCGTTCCCGCAGCCCAGATTCATGCGCCAGGGCCTCCTACAGACAATGCACTTTGATTTATTGCGCTATCTGTAATAGCACCCGAGATATCACCAGATATATATTGAATTTTTCCCTGACCATGAGTGTCCGGACCCATGAGACGGTGGTTTTCTCGGCCCCTGGTGGTCCGAGGTAGTTCCCGCTGCACAGATTCATGCGCCAGGGCCTCCTACAGACAATTCACTTCGATTTATCGCGCTATCTCTAACAGCACCCGAGATATCACCAGATATATAATGGATTTTTCCCCGACCCTGAGTGTCCGGCCCCATGAGACGGTGGTTTTCTCGACCCCCTGGTGGTCCGAGGTCGTTCCCGCTGCACAGATGCATGCGCCACGGCCTCTTGCAGATAATTCACTTTGGTTTATTGCGCTACCTCTAATAGCACCCGTGATATCACCAGATATATATTGGATATTCCCCAGACCCTGAGTGTCCGGCCCCCTGAGACGGTGGTTTTCTCGGCCCCTGGTCGTCCGAGGTCGTTCCCGCAGCCCAGATTCATGCGCCAGGGCCTCCTACAGACAATGCACTTTGATTTATTGCGCTATCTGTAATAGCACCCGAGATATCACCAGATATATATTGAATTTTTCCCTGACCATGAGTGTCCGGACCCATGAGACGGTGATTTTCTCGGCCCCTGGTGGTCCGAGGTCGTTCCGGCTGCACAGATTCATGCGCCAGGGCCTCCTACAGAAAATGCACCTTGATTTATTCCGCTATCTCTAATAACACCCGAGATATCACCAGATATATATTGGATTTTCCCCTGACCCTGAGTGTCCGGCCCCATGAGACGGTGGTTTTCTCGGCCCCTGGTGGTCCGAGGTCGTTCTCGCACCCCAGATTCATGCGCCAGGGCCTCCTACAGACAATGCACTTTGATTTATTGCGCTATCTGTAATAGCACCCGAGATATCATCAGATATATATTGAATTTTTCCCTGACCATGAGTGTCCGGCCCCATGAGACGGTCGTTTTCTCGGCCCCTGGTGGTCCGAGGTCGTTCCCGCTGCACAGATGCATGCGCCAGTGCCTCCTACAGACAATGCACTTTGATTTATTGCGCTATCTGTAATAGCTCCCGAGATATCACCAGATATATATTGGATTTTTCCCTGACCCTGAGTGTCCGGCCCCATGAGACGGTGGTTTTCTCGGCCCCTGGTGGTCCGAGGTCGTTCCCGCAGCCCAGATTCATGCGCCAGGGCCTCCTACAGACAATGCACTTTGACTTGTTGCGCTATCTGTAATAGCACCCGAGATATCACCAGATATATATTGAATTTTTCCCTGACCATGAGTGTCCGGCCCCATGAGACGGTGGTTTTCTCGGCCCCCTGGTGGTCCGAGGTCGTCCCCGCTGCACAGATTCATGCGCCAGTGCCTCCTACAGACAATGCACTGTGATTTATTGCATTATCTGTAATAGCACCCGAGATATCACCAGATATATATTGGATTTTTCGCTGACCCTGAGTGTCCGGCCCCATGAGACGGTGGTTTTCTCGGCCCCCTGGTGTTCCGAGGTCGTTCCCGCTGCACAGAAGCATGCGCCAGGGCCTCCTGCAGATAATTCACTTTGGTTTATTGCGCTATCTCTAATAGCACCCGAGATATCACCAGATATATATTGGATTTTCCCCTGACCCTGAGTGTCCGGCCCCATGAGACGGTGGTTTTCTCGGCCCCTGGTGGTCCGAGGTCGTTCCCGCTGCACAGATTCATGCGCGAGTGCCTCCTACGGACAATGCACTTTGATTCATTGCGCTATCTGTAATAGCACCCGAGATATCACCAGATATATATTGGATTTTTCCCTGACCCTGAGTGTCCGGCCCCATGAGACTGTGGTTTTCTCGGCCCCTGGTGGCCCGAGGTCGTTCCCGTTGCACAGATTCATGCGCCAGGGTCTCCTGCAGATAATTCACTCTGGTTTATTTCGCTATCTCTAATAACACCCGAGATATCACCAGATATATATTGGATTTTCCCCTGACCCTGAGTGTCCGGCCCCATGAGACGGTGGTTTTCTCGGCCCACTGGTGGTCCGAGGTCGTTCCCGCTGCACAGATGCATGCACCAGTGCCTCCTACAGACAATACACTTTGATTTATTGCGCTATCTGTAATAACTCCCGAGATATCACCAGATATATATTGGATTTTTCCCTGACCCTGAGTGTCCGGCCCCATGAGACGGTGGTTTTCTCGGCCCCCTGGTGGTCCGAGGTCGTTCCCGCTGCACAGATGCATGCGCCAGGGCCTCCTGCAGAAAATTCACTTTGGTTTATTGCGCTACCTCTAATAGCACCCGTGATATCACCAGATATATATTGGATATTCCCCTGACCCAGAGTGTCCGGCCCCCTGAGACGGTGGTTTTCTCGGCCCCTGAAGGTCCGAGGTCGTTCCCGCTGCACAGATTCATGCGCCAGGGCCCCTGCAGATAATTCACTTTGGTTTATTGCGCTATCTCTAATAACACCCGAGATATCACCAGATATATATTGGATTTTCCCCTGACCCTGAGTGTCCGGCCCCATGAGACGGTGGTTTTCTCGGCCCCTGGTGGTCCGAGGTCGTTCCCGCAGACCAGATTCATGCGCCAGGGCCTCCTACAGACAATGCACTTTGATTTATCGCCCTATCTCTAACAGCACCCGAGATATCACCAGATATATAATGGATTTTTCCCCGACCCTGAGTGTCCGGCGCCATGAGACGGTGGTTGTCTCGGCCCCTGGTGGGCCGAGGTCGTTCCCGCAGCCCAGATTCATGCGCCAGGGCCTCCTACAGACAATGCACTTTGATTTACCGCGCTATCTCTAATAGCACCCGACATATCACCAGATATATATTGGATTTTTCCCCGACCCTGAGTGTTCGGCCCCAGGAGACGGTGGTTTTCTCGGCCCTTGGTGGTCCGAGATCGTTCACGCTGCACGCATACATGCGCCAGGGCTTCCTGCAGACAATGCACTTTGATTTATTGCGCTATCTCTAATAGCACCCGAGATATCACCAGATGTATATTGGATTTTTCCCCGATCCTGAGTGTCCGGCCCCATGAGACGGTGGTTTTCTCGGCCCCTGGTGGTCCGACGTCGTTCCCGCTGCACAGATTCATGCGCCAGGGCCTCCTACAGACAATGAACTTTGGTTTATTGAGCTATATTTAATAGCACCCGAGATATCACCAGATATATATTGGATTTTCCCCTGACTCTGAGTGTCCGGCCCCATGAGACGGTAGTTTTGACGGCCCCTGGTGGACTGAGGTCGTTCCCGCTGCACAGATGCATGCACCAGGGCCTCCTGCAGATAATTCACTTTGGTTTATTGCGCTATCTCTAATAGCACCCGAGATATCACCAGATATATATTGCATTTTTCCCTGGCCCTGAGGGTCCGGATCCATGAGACGGTGGTTTTCTCGGCCCCTGGTGGTTTGAGGTCGTTCCCGCTGCACAGATTCAGGCGGCAGGATCTCCTGCAGATAATTCACTTGGGATTATTGCGCTATCTCTAATAGCACCCGAGATATCACCAGATGTATATTGGATTTTTCCCCGATCCTGAGTGTCCGGCCCCATGAGACGGTGGTTTTCTCGGCCCCTGGTGGTCCGAGGTCGTTCCCGCTGCACAGATTCATGGGCCAGGGCCTCCTATAGACAATGCACTTTGGTTTATTGCGCTATCTGTAATAGCACCCGATATATCACCAGATATATGCTGGATTTTTACATGACCTTGGGTGACGGATTCCGAATATCTGTAATTTTCTCGGCCCCTGGTGTTCCGAGGTCGTTCCTGCTGCACAGATTCATTCGCCAGTGCCTCCTACAGACACTGCACTTTGATTTATTGCGCTATCTGTAACAGCACCCGAGATATCACCAGATATATAATGGATTTTTCCCTGGCCCTGAGTGTCCGGCCTCATGAGACGGTGGTTTTCTCGGCCCCTGGTGGTCCGAGGTCGTTCCCGCTGCACTGATTCATGCGCCAAGGCCTCGTATAGACAATGCACTTTGGTTTATTGCGCTATCTGTAATAGCTCCCGAGATATCACCAGATATATATTGGATTTTTCCCTGACCCTGAGTGTCCGGCCCCATGAGACGGTGGTTTTCTCGACCCCCTGGTGGTCCGAGGTCGTTCCCGCTGCACAGATTCATGGGCCAGGGCCTCCTATAGACAATGCACTTTGGTTTATTGCGCTATCTGTAATAGCACCCGATATATCACCAGATATATGCTGGATTTTTACATGACCTTGGGTGACGGATTCCGAATATCTGTAATTTTCTCGGCCCCTGGTGTTCCGAGGTCGTTCCTGCTGCACAGATTCATTCGCCAGTGCCTCCTACAGACAATGCACTTTGATTTATTGCGCTATCTGTAACAGCACCCGAGATATCACCAGATATATAATGGATTTTTCCCTGGCCCTGAGTGTCCGGCCTCATGAGACGGTGGTTTTCTCGGCCCCTGGTGGTCCGAGGTCGTTCCCGCTGCACTGATTCATGCGCCAAGGCCTCGTATAGACAATGCACTTTGGTTTATTGCGCTATCTGTAATAGCACCCGAGATATCACCAGATATATAATGGATTTTTCCCCGGCCCTGAGTGTCCGGCCCCATGAGACAGTGCTTTTCTCGGCCCCTGGTGGTCCGACGTCGTTCCGGCTGCACAGATTCATGCGCCAGGGCATCCCACAGACAATGCACTTTGATTTATTGCGCTATCTGTAATAGCACCCGAGATATCACCAGATATATGCTGGATTTTCACATGACATTGGGTGACGGATACCGAAAATCTGTAATTTTCTCAGCCCCTGGTGGTCCGATGTCGTTCCTGCTGCACAGATTCATGCGCAAGGGCCTCCTACGGACAATGCACTTTGGATTATTGCGCTATCTCTAATAGCACCCGAGATATCACCAGATATATATTGGATTTTTCCGTGACCCTAAGTGTACGGCCCCATGTGACGGTGGTTTTCTCGGCCCCTGGGGGTCCGAGGTCGTTCCCGCTGCACAGATTCATGCGCTAGGGTCTCCTGCAGGCAATTCACTTTGGCTTATTGCGCTATCACTAATAGCACCCGAGATATCACCAGATATATATTGGATTTTCCCCTGACCCTGAGTGTCCGGCCCCATGAGACGGTGGTTTTCTCGGCCCCTGGTGGTGCCTGGTCGTTTCCGCTGCACAGATTCATGCGCCAGTGCCTCCTGCAGATAATTCACTTTGCTTTATTGCGCTATCCCTAATAGCACCCGAGATTTCATCAGATATATATTGGATTTTCCCCTGACCCTGAGTGTCCGGCCCCATGAGACGGTGGTTTTCTCGGCCCCTGGTGGTCCGAGGTCTTTCCCGCTGCACAGATTCATGCGCCAGGGCCTCCTGCAGATAATTGACTCTGGTTTATTGCGCTATCACTAATAGCACCTGAGATATCACCAGATATATATTGGATTTTCCCCTAACCCTGAGCGTCCGGCCCCATGAGACGGTGGTTTCCTCGGCCCCTGGTGGTCCGAGGTCGTTCCCGCTGAACAGATTCATGCGCCAGGGCCCCCTGCAGATAATTCACTTTGGTTTACTGCGCTATCTGTAATAGCACCCTAGATATCACCAGATATATATTGGATTTTCCCCTGACCCTGAGTGTCCCGCCGCATGAGACTGTGGTTTTCTCGGCCCCTGGTGGTCCGAGGTCGTTCCCGCTGCACAGATTCATGCGCAAGGGCCTCCTAGGGACAATGCACTTTGGTTTATTGCGCTATCTCTAATAGCTCCCAAGATATCACCAGACATATATTGGATTTTCCTCTGACACTGAGTTTCCGGCCCCATGAGCCGGTGGTTTTCTCGGCCCCCGGTGGTCCGAGGTCGTTCCCGCTGCACACATGCATGCGCCAGGGCCTCCTGCAGATAATTCACTTTGGTTTATTGCGCTATCTCTAATAGCACCCGAGATATCACCAGATATATATTGGATTTTTCGCCGACCCTGAGTGTCCGGCCCCATGAGACGGTGGTTTTCTCGGCCCCTGGTGGTCCGAGGTCGTTCCGGCTGCACAGATGCATGCGCCAGGGCCTCCTGCAGATAATTCACTTTGGTTTATTGCGCTATCTCTAATAGCACCCGAGATATCATCAGATACATCCTGGATTTTTACATGACCTTGGGTGTCCTGCACCATGTGTCGGGGGTTTTGTCGGCCCCTGGTGGTCCGAGGTCGTTCCCGCTGCACGGATTCATGCACCAGGGCCCCCTGCAGATAATTCACTTTGAATTAGTGCGCTATCTGTAAGAGCACCCGAGATATCACCAGATATATATTGGATTTTTCCCTGACCCTGAGTGTCCGGAACCATGAGATTGTGGTTTTCTCGGCCCCTGGTGGTCCGATGTCGTTCCCGCTGCACAGACTCATGCGCCAGGGCCTCCTACAGACAATGCACGTTGATTTATTGCGCTATCTGCAATAGCACCCAAGATATCACCAGATATATATTGGATTTTTCCCTGACCCTGAATGACCGGCCGCATGAGACGGTGGTTTTCTCGGCCCCTGGTGGTCCGAGGTCGTTCCCGCTGCACAGATTCATGCGCCAGGGCCTCCTGCAGATAATTCACTTCGGTTTATTGCGCAATCTGTAATAGCACCCGAGATATCACCAGATATATATTGGGCTTTTTCCCTGACCCTGAGTGTCCGGCCCCATGAGACCGTGGTTTTCTCGGCCCCTGGTGGTGCGAGGTTGTTCCCGCTGCACAGATTCATGCATCAGGGCCTCCTACAGACAAGGCATTTTGATTTATTGCGCTATCTGTAATAGCACCCGAGAAAAGACCACATATATGCTAGATTTTTACATGACTTTGGGTGACGGACACCGAAAATCTGTAAGTTTCTCGGCCCCTGGTGGTCCTATGTCGTTCCTGCTGCACAGATTCATGCGCCAGGGCCTCCTGCAGATAATTCACTTTGATTTATTGCGCTATCTGTAGTAGCACCCGAGATATCACCAGATATATATTTGATTTTTCCCTGACCCTGAGTGTCCGGCCCCATGAGACGGTGGTTTTCTCGATCCCTGGTGGTCCGAGGTCGTTCCCGCTGCACAGCTGCATGCGCCAGGGCCTCCTGCAGATAATTCACTTTGATTTATCGCGCTATCTGTGTATTAGCACCTGAGATATCACCAGATATATATTGGATTTTTCCCTGACCCTGAGTGTCCGGCCCCATGAGACGGTGGTTTTCTCGGACCCTGGTGGACCGAGGTCGTTCCCGCTGCACAGATTCATGCGCCAGGGCCTCCTACAGACAATGCACATAGATTTGTTGCGCTATCTGTTATAGCACCCGATAAAGCACCATATATATGCTGGATTTTTACATGACTTTGGGTGACGGATATCGAAAATCTGTAATTTTCTCGGCCCCTGGTGGTCCGATGTCGTTCCCGCTGCACAGATGCATGCGCCAGGGCCTCCTGCTGATAATTCACTTTGTTTATTGCGCTATATCTAATAGCACCCGAGATATCACCAGATATATATTGGATTTTCCCCTGACCCTGACAGTCCGGCCCCATGAGACTGTGGTTTTCTCGGCCCCTGGTGGTCCGAGGTCGTTCCCGCTGCACAGATGCATGCGCCAGGGCCTCCTGCAGATAATTCACTTTGGTTTATTGCGCTATATCTAATAGCACCCGAGATATCACCAGATATATATTGGATTTTCCCCTGACCCTGACAGTCCGGCCACATGAGACTGTGGTTTTCTCGGCCCCTGGTGGTCCGAGGTCGTTCCCGCTGCACAGATGCATGCGCCAGGGCCTCCTGCAGATAATTCACTTTGGTTTATTGCGCTATATCTAATAGCACCCGAGATATCACAAGATATATATTGGATTTTCCCCTGACCCTGACAGTCTGGCCACATGAGACTGTGGTTTCCTCGGCCCCTGGTAGTCCGAAGTCGTTCCCGCTGCCCAGATTCATGCGCCAGGGCCTCCGACAGACAATGCACTTTGATTTATTGCGCTATCTGTAGTAGCACCAGAGATATCACCAGATATATATTTGATTTTTCCCTGACCCTGAGTGTCCGGCCCCATGAGACGGTGGTTTTCTCGATCCCTGGTGGTCCGAGGTCGTTCCCGCTGCACAGCTGCATGCGCCAGGGCCTCCTGCAGATAATTCACTTTGATTTATCGCGCTATCTGTAATAGAACCCGAGATATCACCAGATATATATTGGATTTTTACATGACATTGCGTGACGGATACCGAAAATCTGTAATTTTCTCGGACCCTGGTGGACCGATGTCGTTCCTGCTGCACAGATCCATGCGACAGGGCCTCCCGCAGACAATGCACTTTGATTTATCGCGCTATCTCTAATGGCACCCGATATATCTCCAGATATATATTGGATTTTTACATGACATTGGGTGACAGATACCGAAAATCTGTAATTTTCTCGGCCACTGGTGGTCCTATGTCGTTCCTGCTGCACAGATTCATGCGCAAGGGCCTCCTACGGACAATGCACTTTTATTTATTGCGCTATCAGTAATAGCACCCGAGATATCACCAGATATATATTGGATTTTTCCCTATCCCTGAGTGTCCGGACCCATGAGACGGTGGTTTTCTCGGCCCCTGGTGGTGCGAGGTCGATTCCGCTGCACTGATTCATGCGCCAGAGCCTCCTGCAGATAATTCACTTTGCTTTATTGCGCTATCAGTAATAGCAACCGAGATATCACCAGATATATATTGGATTTTTCCCTATCCCTGAGTGTCCGGCCCCATGAGACGGTGGTTTTCTCGGACCCTGGTGGTGCGAGGTCGATTCCGCTGCACTGATTCATGCGCCAGTGCCTCCTGCAGATAATTCACTTTGCTTTATTGCGCTATCTCTAATAGCACCCGAGATATCACCAGATATATATGGGATTTTCCCCTGACCCTGAGTGTCCGGACCCATGAGACGGTGGTTTTCTCGGCCCCTGGTGGTCCGAGGTCGTTCCCGCTGCACGGATGCATGCGCCAGGGCCTCCTGCAGATAATTCACTTTGATTTATCGCGCTATCTCTAATAGCACCCGTGATATCACCAAATATATATTGGATTTTCCCCTGACCCTGAGTGTCTGGCCCCATGAGACGGTGGTTTTCTCGGCCCCTGGTGGTCCGAGGTCGTTCCCGCTGCACAGATTCATGCGCCAGGGCCTCCTGCAGATAATTGACTCTGGTTTATTGCGCTATCACTAATAGCACCCGAGATATCACCAGATATATATTGGATTTTCCCCTAACCCTGAGTGTCCGGCCCCATGAGACGGTGGTTTCCTCGGCCCCTGGTAGTCCGAGGTCGTTCCCGCTGAACAGATTCATGCGCCAGGGCCCCCTGCAGATAATTCACTTTGGTTTATTGCGCTATCTGTAACAGAACCCGAGATATCACCAGATATATGCTGGATTTTTACATGACATTGCGTGACGGATACCGAAAATCTGTAATTTTCTCGGCCCCTGGGGGTCCGATGTCGTTCCTGCTGCACAGATTCATGCGCAAGGGCCTCCTACGGACAATGCACTTTGATTTAGTGCGCTATCAGTAAGAGCACCCGAGATATCACCAGATATATATTGGATTTTCCCCTGACCCTGAGTGTCCGGACCCATGAGACGGTGGTTTTCTCGGCCCCTGGTGATCCGAGGTCGTTCCCGCTGCACAGATTCATGCGACAGGGCCTCCTGCAGATAATTCACTTTGGTTTATTGCGCTATCACTAATAGCACCCGAGATATCACCAGATATATATTGGATTTTCCCCTGACCCTGAGTGTCCGGCCCCATGAGATGGTGGTTTTCTCGGCCCCTGGTGATCCGAGGTCGTTCCCGCTGCACAGATTCATGCGCCAGGGCCTCCTACAGACAATGCACGTTGATTTATTGCGCTATCTGCAATAGCACCCGAGATATCACCAGATATATATTGGATTTTTCCCTGACACTGAATGACCGCCCGCATGAGACGGTGGTTTTCTCGGCCCCTGGTGGTCCGAGGTCGTTCCCGCTGCACAGATTCATGCGCCAGGGCCTCCTGCAGATAATTCACTTCGGTTTATTGCGCTATCTCTAATAGCACCCGAGATATCACCAGATATATATTGGATTTTCCCCTGACCCTGAGGGTCCGGCCCCATGAGACGGTGGTTGTCTCCGCCCCTGGTGTTCCGAGGTCGTTCCCGCTGCACAGACTCATGCGCCAGGGCCTCCTTCAGACAATGTACTTTGATTTATCGCGCTATCTCTAATAGCACCCGAGATATCATCAGATATATATTGGATTTTTCCCTGACCCTGAGTGTCCGGCCCCATGAGACGGTGGTTTTCTCGGCCCCTGGTGGTCCGAGGTCGCTGCACAGATTCATGCGCCAGGGCCTCCTACAGAAAATGCACTTTGATTTATTGCGCTATCTGTAATAGCACCCGAGAAAGCACAATATATATACTGGATTTTTACATGACTGTGGGTGAGGGACACAGAAAATCTGTAAGTTTCTCGGCTCCTGGAGGGCCGAGGTCGTTCCTGCTTCACAGATTCATGCGCCAGGTCCTCCTGCAGACAATGCACTTTGATTTATCGCGCTATCTCTAATAGCACCCGAGATATCACCAGATATATATTGGATTTTCCCCTGACCCTGAGTGTCCGGCCCCATGAGACGGTGGTTTTCTCGGCCCCTGGTGGTCCGAGGTCGTTCCCGCTGCACAGATTCATGCGCCAGGGCCTCCTGCAGGTAATTCACTCATGTTTATTGCGCTATCTCTAATAGCACCCGAGATATCACCAGATATATATTGGATTTTCCCCTGACCTTGAGTGTCCGGCCCCATGAGACGGTGGTTGTCTCGGACCCTGGTGGTCCGGGGTCGTTCCCGCTGCACAGACTCATGCGCCAGGGCCTCCTGCAGATAAATCACTTTGGTTTAATGCGCTATCTCTAGTAGCACCCGAGATATCGCCAGATATATATTGTATTTTTCCCTGACCCTGAGTGTCCGGCCCCATGAGACGGTGGTTTTCTCGGCCCCTGGTGGTCCGAGGTCATTCCCGCTGCACACACTCATGCGCCAGGGCCTCCTACATACAATGCACTTTGGTTTATTGCGCTATCTGTAATAGCAGCCGAGATATCACCAGATATATATTGCATTTTTCCCTGACCCTGAGTGTCCGGCCCCATGAGACGGTGGTTTTCTCGGCCCCTGGGGGTCCTAGGTCGTTCCCGCTGCACAGATTCATGCGCCAGGGCCTCCTACAGACAATGCACATTGATTTATTGCGCTATCTGTAATAGCACCCGAGATATCACCACATATATATTGGATTTTCCCCTGACCCTGAGTGTCCGGCCCCATGAGACTGTGGTTTTCTCGGCCCCTGGTGGTCCGAGGTCGTTCCCGCTGCCAGATTCATGCGCCAGGGCCTCCTACAGATAATTCACTTTGGTTTATTGCGCAATCTCTAATAGCACCCGAGATATCACCAGATATATATCGGATTTTCCCCTGACCCTGAGTGTCCGGCCCAATGAGACGGTGGCTTTCTCGGCCCCTGGCGGTCCGAGGTCGTTCCCGCTGGCCAGATTCATGCGCCAGGGCCTCCTGCAGATAATTCACTTTGGTTTATTGCGCTATCTCTAATAGCACCCGAGATATCACCAGATATATATTGGATTTTCCTTTGACCCTGATTGTCCGGCCCCATGAGACGGTGGTTTTCTCGGCCCCCGGTGGTCCGAGGTCGTTCCCGCTGGCCAGATTCATGCGCCAGGGCCTCCTACAGACAATGCACTTTGATTTATTGCGCTATCTGTAATAACACCCGAGATATCACCACATATATATTGGATATTCCCCTGACCCTGAGTGTCCGGCCCCATGAGACTGTGGTTTTCTCGGCCCCTGCTGGTCCGAGGTCGTTCCCGCTGCACAGATTCATGCGCAAGGGCCTCCTGCAGATAATTCACTTTGGTTTATTGCGCTATCTCTAATAGCACCCGAGATATCACCAGATATATATTGGATTTTCCCCTGACCCTGAGTGTCCGGCCCCATGAGTCGGCGGTTTTCCCGGCCCCTGGTGGTCCGAGGTCGTTCTCGCTGCCAGATTCATGCGCCAGAGCCTCCTACAGACAATGCACTTTGATTTACTGCGCTATCTGTAAAAGCACACGAGATATCACAAGATATATATTGGATTTTCCCCTGACCCTGAGTGTCCGGCCCCATGAGACGGTGGTTTTCTCGGCCCCTGGTGGTCCGAGGTCGTTCCCGCTGCCCAGATTCATGCGCCAGGGCCACGTACAGACAATGCACTTTGATTTATTGCGCTATCTGTAATAGCACCCTAGATATCACCAGATATATATTGGATTTTTCTCTGACCCTGAGTGTCCGGCCCAATGAGACGGTGGTATTCTCGGCCCCTGGTGGTCCGAGGTCGTTCCCGCTACACAGATGCATGCACCAGGGCCTCCTGCAGATAATTCACTTTGGTTTATTGCGCTATATCTAATAGCACCCGAGATAGCACTAGATATGTATTGGATTTTCCCCTGACCCTGACAGTCCGGCCCCATGAGACGGTGGTTTTCTCGGCCCCTGATTGTCCGAGGTCGTTCCCGCTGGACAGATTCATGCCCCAGGGCCTCCTACAGTCAATGCACTTTGAGTTATTGCGCCATCTGTAATAGCACCCGAGATATCATCAAATATATATTGGATTTTCCCCTGACCCTGAGTGTCCGGCGCCATGAGTCAGTGGTTTTCCCGGCCCCTGGTGGTCCGAGGTCGTGCCCGCTGGCCAGATTCATGGGCCAGGGCCTCCTACAGACAATGCACTTTGATTTACTGCGCTATCTGTAACAGCACACGAGATATCACTAGATATATATTGGATTTTCCCGTGACCCTGAGTGTCCGGCCCCATGAGACGGTGGTTTTCTCGGCCCTTGGTGGTCCGAGGACGTTCCCGCTGCACAGATGCATGGGCCAGGGCCACCTGCAGATAATTCACTTTGGTTTATTGCGCTATATCTAATAGCACCCGAGATATCACCAGATATATATTGGATTTTCCCCTGACCCTGACAGCCCGGCCCCATGAGACGGTGGTTTTCTCGGCCCCTGGTGGTCCGAGGTCGTTCCCGCTGGCCAGGTTCATGCGCCAGGGCCTCCTACAGACAATGCACTTTGATTTATTGCGCTATCGGTAATAGCACCCGAGATATCACCAGATATATATTGGATTTTCCCCTGACCCTGAGTGTCCGCCCCCATGAGACGGTGATTTTCTCGGCCCCTGGTTGTCCGAGGACGTTCCCGCTGCACAGAATCATGCGCCAGGGCCTCCTACAGACAATGCACTTTGATTTATTGCGCTATCTCTAATAGCACCCTAGATATCACCAGATATATATTGGATATTTCTCTGACCCTGAGTGTCCGGCCCCATGAGACGGTGGTTTTCTCGGCCCCTGGTGGTCCGAGGTCGTTCCCGCTGCCCAGATTCATGCGCCAGGGCCTCCTACAGACAACGCACTTTGATTTATTGCGCTTTCTGTAATAGCACCCGAGATATCACCAGATATATATTGGATTTTTCCCTGACCCTGAGTGTCCGGCCCCATGAGACGGTGGTTTTCTCGGCCCCTGGTGGTCCGAGGTTGTTCCCTCTACACACATGCATGCGCCAGGGCCTCCTGCAGATAATTCACTTTGGTTTATTGAGCTATCTCTAATAGCACCCGTGATATCACCACATATATATTGGATTTTCCCCTGACCCTGAGTGTCCGGCCCCGTGAGACGGTGGTTTTCTCGGCCCCTGGTGGTCCGAGGTCGTTCCCCTGGCCAGATTCATGCGCCAGGGCCTCCTACAGACAATGCACTTTGACTTATCGCGCTATCTGTAATAGCACACGAGATATCACAAGATATATATTGGATTTTCCCCTGACCCTGAGTGTCCGGCCCCATGAGACGGTGGTTTTCTCGGCCCCTGGTGGTCCGAGGTCGTTCCCGCTGCACAGATTCATGCGCAAGGGCCTCCTGCAGATAATTCACTTTGGTTTATTGCGCTATCTCTAATAGCACCCGAGATATCACCAGATATATATTGGATTTTCCCCTGACCCTTAGTGTCCGGCCCCATGAGTCGGCGGTTTTCCCGGCCCCTGGTGGTCCGAGGTCGTTCTCGCTGCCAGATTCATGCGCCAGAGCCTCCTACAGACAATGCACTTTGATTTACTGCGCTATCTGTAAAAGCACACGAGATATCACAAGATATATATTGGATTTTCCCCTGACCCTGAGTGTCCGGCCCCATGAGACGGTGGTTTTCTCGGCCCCTGGTGGTCCGAGGTCGTTCCCGCTGCCCAGATTCATGCGCCAGGGCCACGTACAGACAATGCACTTTGATTTATTGCGCTATCTGTAATAGCACCCTAGATATCACCAGATATATATTGGATTTTTCTCTGACCCTGAGTGTCCGGCCCCATGAGACGGTGGTATTCTCGGCCCCTGGTGGTCCGAGGTCGTTCCCGCTACACAGATGCATGCACCAGGGCCTCCTGCAGATAATTCACTTTGGATTATTGCGCTATATCTAATAGCACCCGAGATAGCACTAGATATGTATTGGATTTTCCCCTGACCCTGACAGTCCGGCCCCATGAGACGGTGGTTTTCTCGGCCCCTGATTGTCCGAGGTCGTTCCCGCTGGACAGATTCATGCCCCAGGGCCTCCTACAGACAATGCACTTTGAGTTATTGCGCCATCTGTAATAGCACCCGAGATATCATCAAATATATATTGGATTTTCCCCTGACCCTGAGTGTCCGGCCCTATGAGTCAGTGGTTTTCCCGGCCCCTGGTGGTCCGAGGTCGTGCCCACAGGCCAGATTCATGGGCCAGGGCCTCCTACAGACAATGCACTTTGATTTACTGCGCTATCTGTAAGAGCACACGAGATATCACTAGATATATATTGGATTTTCCCGTGACCCTGAGTGTCCGGCCCCATGAGACGGTGGTTTTCTCGGCCCTTGGTGGTCCGAGGACGTTCCCGCTGCACAGATGCATGGGCCAGGGCCACCTGCAGATAATTCACTTTGGTTTATTGCGCTATATCTAATAGCACCCGAGATATCACCAGATATATATTGGATTTTCCCCTGACCCTGACAGCCCGGCCCCATGAGACGGTGGTTTTCTCGGCCCCTGGTGGTCCGAGGTCGTTCCCGCTGGCCAGGTTCATGCGCCAGGGCCTCCTACAGACAATGCACTTTGATTTATTGCGCTATCGGTAATAGCACCCGAGATATCACCAGATATATATTGGATTTTCCCCTGACCCTGAGTGTCCGCCCCCATGAGACGGTGATTTTCTCGGCCCCTGGTGGTCCGAGGACGTTCCCGCTGCACAGAATCATGCGCCAGGGCCTCCTACAGACAATGCACTTTGATTTATTGCGCTATCTCTAATAGCACCCTAGATATCACCAGATATATATTGGATATTTCTCTGACCCTGAGTGTCCGGCCCCATGAGACGGTGGTTTTCTCGGCCCCTGGTGGTCCGAGGTCGTTCCCGCTGCCCAGATTCATGCGCCAGGGCCTCCTACAGACAACGCACTTTGATTTATTGCGCTTTCTGTAATAGCACCCGAGATATCACCAGATATATATTGGATTTTTCCCTGACCCTGAGTGTCCGGCCCCATGAGACGGTGGTTTTCTCGGCCCCTGGTGGTCCGAGGTCGTTCCCGCTGCCCAGATTCATGCGCCAGGGCCACCTACAGACAATGCACTTTGATTTATTGCGCTATCTGTAATAGCACCCTAGATATCACCAGATATATATTGGATTTTTCTCTGACCCTGAGTGTCCGGCCCCATGAGACGGTGGTATTCTCGGCCCCTGGTGGTCCGAGGTCGTTCCCGCTACACAGATGCATGCACCAGGGCCTCCTGCAGATAATTCACTTTGGTTTATTGCGCTATATCTAATAGCACCCGAGATAGCACTAGATATGTATTGGATTTTCCCCTGACCCTGACCGTCCGGCCCCATGAGACGGTGGTTTTCTCGGCCCCTGATGGTCCGAGGTCGTTCCCGCTGGACAGATTCATGCCCCAGGGCCTCCTACAGACAATGCACTTTGAGTTATTGCGCCATCTGTAATAGCACCCGAGATATCATCAAATATATATTGGATTTTCCCCTGACCCTGAGTGTCCGCCCCCATGAGACGGTGGTATTTCTCGGCCTCTGGGGGTCCGAGGTCGTTCCCCCTGGTCAGATTCATGCCCCAGGGCCTCCTACAGACAATGCACTTTGATTTATCGCGCTATCTGTAATAGCACCCGAGATATCACCAGATATATATTTGATTTTTCCCTGACCCTGAGTGTCCGGCCCCATGAGACGGTGGTTTTCTCGGCCCCTGGTGGTCCGAGGTCGTTCCCGCTGCACGCATTCATGCGCCAGGGCTTCCTGCAGACAATGTACTTTGATTTATCGCGCTATCTGTAATAGCACCCGAGATATCACCAGATATATGCTGGATTTTACATGACCTTGGGTGACGGATTCCGAATATGTGTAATTTTCTCGGCCCCTGGTGGTCCGAGGTCGTTCCAGCTTCACACATGCATGCGCCAGGGCCTCCTGCAGATAATTCACTTTGGTTTATTGCGCTATCTGCAATAGCACCCGAGATACCACCAGATATATATTGGATTTTTCCCTGACCCTGAGTGTCCGGCCCCATAAGACGGTGGTTTTCTCGGCCCCTGGTGGTCCGAGGTCGTTCCCGCTGCAGAGATTCATGCGCCAGGGCCTCCTGCAGATAATTCACTTTGGCATATTGCGCTATCTCTAATAGCACCCGAGATATCACCAGATATATATTGGATTTTCCCCTGACCCTGACAGTCCGGCCCCATGAGACGGTGGTTTTCTCGGCCCCTGATGGTCCGAGGTCGTTCCCGCTGGACAGATTCATGCGCCAGGGCCTCCTACAGACAATGCACTTTGATTTATTGCGCTATCTGTAATAGCACCCGAGATATCACCAGATATAGGCTGGAGTTTTACATGACCTTGGGTGACGGATTCCGAATATGTGTAATTTTCTCGGCCCCTGGTGGTCCGAGGTTGTTCCCTCTACACACATGCATGCGCCAGGGCCTCCTGCAGATAATTCACTTTGGTTTATTGAGCTATCTCTAATAGCACCCGTGATATCACCAGATATATATTGGATTTTCCCCTGACCCTGAGTGTCCGGCCCCATGAGACGGTGGTTTTCTCGGCCCCTGGTGGTCCGAGGTCGTTCCCCTGGCCAGATTCATGCGCCAGGGCCTCCTGCAGATAATTCACTTTGATTTATCGCGCTATCTGTGTATTAGCACCTGAGATATCACCAGATATATATTGGATTTTTCCCTGACCCTGAGTGTCCGGCCCCATGAGACGGTGGTTTTCTCGGCCCCTGGTGGACCGAGGTCGTTCCCGCTGCACAGATTCATGCGCCAGGGCCTCCTGCAGATAATTCACTTTGATTTATTGCTCTATCTGTAATAGCACCCGAGATATCACCAGATATATATTGGATTTTTCCCTGACCCTGAGTGTTCGGCCCCATGAGACGGTGGTTTTCTCGGCCCCTGGTGGTCCGAGGTCGTTCCCGCTGCACAGATTCATGCGCCAGGGCCTCCAGCAGATAATTCACTTTGGTGTATTGCGCTATCTCTAATAGCACTCGAGATATCACCAGATATATATTGGATTTTCCCCTGACCCTGAGTGTCCGGCCCCATGGGACTGTGGTTTTCTCGGCCCCTGGTGGTCCGAGGTCGTTCCCGCTGCACAGATTCATGCGCCCGGGCCTCCTACGGACAATGTACTTTGATTTATTGCGCAATCTGTAATAGCACCCGAGATATCACCAGACATATATTGGATTTTCCCCTGACCCTGAGTGTCCGGCCCCATGAGACGGTGGTTTTCTCGGCCCCTGGTGGTCCGAGGTCGTTCCCGCTGCACAGATTCATGCGCCAGGGCCTCCTACAGACAGTGCACTTTGATTTATTGCGCTATTTGTAATAGCACCCGAGATATCACCAGATTTATATTGGATGTTCCGCTGACCCTGAGTGTCCGGCCCCATGAGACGGTGGTTTTCTCGGCCCCTGGGGGTCCGAGGTCGTTCCCGCTGGCCAGATTCATGCGCCAGGGCCTCCTACAGACAATGCACTTTGATTTATTGCGGTATCTGTAATAGCACCCGAGATAGCACCAGATATATATTGGATTTTTCACTGACCCTGAGTGTCCGGCCCCATGAGACGGTGGTTTTCTCGGCCCCCTGGTGGTCCGAGGTCTTTCCCGCTGCACAGATTCATGCGCCATGGCCTCCTGCAGATAATTCACTTTGGTTTATTGCGCTATCTCTAATAGCACCCGAGATATCACCTGATATATATTGGATTTTTCCCCGACCCTGAGTGTCCGGCCCCATGAGACTGTGGTTTTCTCGGCCAATCGTGGTCCGAGGTCGTTCCCGCTGCCCAGATTCATGCGCCAGGGCCTCCTGCAGACAATGCACTATGATTTATTGCGCTATCTGTAATAGCACCCGAGATATCACCAGATATATATTGGATTTTTCCCCGACCCTGAGTGTCCGGCCCCATGATACTGTCGTTTTCTCGGCCCCTGGTGGTCCGAGGTCGTTCCCGCTGCACAGATTCATGCGCCAGGGCCTCCTACAGACAATGCACTTTGGTTTATTGCGCTACCTCTAATAGAACCCGAGATATCACCAGAAATATAATGGATTTTCCCCTGACCCTGAGTGTCCGGCCCCATGAGACAGTTGTTTTCTCGGCCCCTGGTGGTCCGAGGTCGTTCCCGCTGCACAGATTCATGCGCCGGGGCCTCCTACAGACAATGAACTTTGATTTATTGCGCTATCTGTAATAGCACCCGAGATATCACCAGATATATATTGGATTTTTCCGTGACCCTAAGTGTACGGCCCCATGTGACGGTGGTTGTCTCGGACCCTGGTGGTCCGTGGTCGTTCCCGCTGCACAGATTCATGCGCCAGGGCCTCCTGCAGATAATTCACTTTGGTTTATTGCGCTACCTCTAATAGCACTCGAGATATCACCAGATATATATTGGATTTTCCCGTGACCCTGAGTGTCCGGCCCCATGGGACTGTGGTTTTCTCGGCCCCTGGTGGTCCGAGGTCGTTCCCGCTGCACAGATTCATGCGCCCGGGCCTCCTACAGACAATGCACTTTGATTTATTGCGCTATCTGTAATAGCACCCGAGATATCACCAGATATATATTGGATTTTTCCCTGGCCCTGAGTGTCCGGCCCCATGTGTCGGTGGTTTTCTCGGACCCTGGTGGTCCGAGGTCGTTCCCGCTGCCCAGATTCATGCGCCAGGGCCTCCAACGGACAGTGCACTTTGATTTATTGCGCTATCTCTAATAGCACCCGAGATATCACCAGATATATACTGGATTTTCCCCTGACCCTGAGTGTCCGGCCCTATGTGTCGGTGGTTTTCTCGGACCCTGGTGGTCCGAGGTCGTTCCCGCTGCCCAGATTCATGCGCCAGGGCCTCCTACGGACAGTGCACTTTGATTTATTGCGATATCTCTAATAGCACCCGAGATATCCCCAGATATATATTGGATTTTCCCCTGACCCTGAGTGTCCGGCCCCATGAGTCGGTGGTTTTCTCGGACCCTGGTGTTCCGAGGTCGTTCCCGCTGCACAGACTCATGCGCCAGGGCCTCCTTCAGACAATGTACTTTGATTTATCGCGCTATCTCTAATAGCACCCGAGATATCATCAGATATATATTGGATTTTTCCCTGACCCTGAGTGTCCGGCCCCATGAGACGGTGGTTTTCTCGGCCCCTGGTGGTCCGAGGTCGCTGCACAGATTCATGCGCCAGTGCCTCCTACAGAAAATGCACTTTGATTTATTGCGCTATCTGTAATAGCACCCGAGAAAGCACAATATATATACTGGATTTTTACATGACTGTGGGTGAGGGACACAGAAAATCTGTAAGTTTCTCGGCTCCTGGAGGGCCGAGGTCGTTCCTGCTTCACAGATTCATGCGCCAGGTCCTCCTGCAGACAATGCACTTTGATTTATCGCGCTATCTCTAATAGCACCCGAGATATCACCAGATATATATTGGATTTTCCCCTGACCCTGAGTGTCCGGCCCCATGAGACGGTGGTTTTCTCGGCCCCTGCTGGTCCGAGGTAGTTCCCGCTGCACAGATTCATGCGCCAGGGCCTCCTGCAGATAAATCACTCATGTTTATTGGGCTATCTCTAATAGCACCCGAGATATCACCAGATATATATTGGATTTTCCCCTGACCTTGAGTGTCCGGCCCCATGAGACGGTGGTTGTCTCGGACCCTGGTGGTCCGGGGTCGTTCCCGCTGCACAGACTCATGCGCCAGGGCCTCCTGCAGATAAATCACTTTGGTTTAATGCGCTATATCTAGTAGCACCCGAGATATCGCCAGATATATATTGTATTTTTCCCTGACCCTGAGTGTCCGGCCCCATGATACGGTGGTTTTCTCGGCCCCTGGTGGTCCGAGGTCGATCCTGGTGCACAGATGTATGCGCCAGGGCCTCCTGCAGATAATTCACTCAGTTTTATTGCGCTATCTCTAATAGCACCCGAGATATCACCAGATATATATTGGATTTTCCCCTGACCCTGAGTGTCCGGCCCCGTGAGACTGTGGTTTTCTCGGCCCATGGTGGTCCGAGGTCGTTCCCGCTGAACAGATTCATGCGCCAGGGCCTCCTACAAACAATGCACTTTGATTTATTGCGCTATCTGTAATAGCACCCGAGATATCACCAGATATATGCTGGATTTTACATGACCTTGGGTGACGGATTCCGAATATGTGTAATTTTCTCGGCCCCTGGTGGTCCGAGGTCGTTCCAGCTTCACACATGCATGCGCCAGGGCCTCCTGCAGATAATTCACTTTGGTTTATTGCGCTATCTGCAATAGCACCCGAGATACCACCAGATATATATTGGATTTTTCCCTGACCCTGAGTGTCCGGCCCCATAAGACGGTGGTTTTCTCGGCCCCTGGTGGTCCGAGGTCGTTCCCGCTGCAGAGATTCATGCGCCAGGGCCTCCTGCAGATAATTCACTTTGGCATATTGCGCTATCTCTAATAGCACCCGAGATATCACCAGATATATATTGGATTTTCCCCTGACCCTGACAGTCCGGCCCCATGAGACGGTGGTTTTCTCGGCCCCTGATGGTCCGAGGTCGTTCCCGCTGGACAGATTCATGCGCCAGGGCCTCCTACAGACAATGCACTTTGATTTATTGCGCTATCTGTAATAGCACCCGAGATATCACCAGATATAGGCTGGAGTTTTACATGACCTTGGGTGACGGATTCCGAATATGTGTAATTTTCTCGGCCCCTGGTGGTCCGAGGTTGTTCCCTCTACACACATGCATGCGCCAGGGCCTCCTGCAGATAATTCACTTTGGTTTATTGAGCTATCTCTAATAGCACCCGTGATATCACCAGATATATATTGGATTTTCCCCTGACCCTGAGTGTCCGGCCCCATGAGACGGTGGTTTTCTCGGCCCCTGGTGGTCCGAGGTCGTTCCCCTGGCCAGATTCATGCGCCAGGGCCTCCTGCAGATAATTCACTTTGATTTATCGCGCTATCTGTGTATTAGCACCTGAGATATCACCAGATATATATTGGATTTTTCCCTGACCCTGAGTGTCCGGCCCCATGAGACGGTGGTTTTCTCGGCCCCTGGTGGACCGAGGTCGTTCCCGCTGCACAGATTCATGCGCCAGGGCCTCCTGCAGATAATTCACTTTGATTTATTGCTCTATCTGTAATAGCACCCGAGATATCACCAGATATATATTGGATTTTTCCCTGACCCTGAGTGTTCGGCCCCATGAGACGGTGGTTTTCTCGGCCCCTGGTGGTCCGAGGTCGTTCCCGCTGCACAGATTCATGCGCCAGGGCCTCCAGCAGATAATTCACTTTGGTGTATTGCGCTATCTCTAATAGCACTCGAGATATCACCAGATATATATTGGATTTTCCCCTGACCCTGAGTGTCCGGCCCCATGGGACTGTGGTTTTCTCGGCCCCTGGTGGTCCGAGGTCGTTCCCGCTGCACAGATTCATGCGCCCGGGCCTCCTACGGACAATGTACTTTGATTTATTGCGCAATCTGTAATAGCACCCGAGATATCACCAGACATATATTGGATTTTCCCCTGACCCTGAGTGTCCGGCCCCATGAGACGGTGGTTTTCTCGGCCCCTGGTGGTCCGAGGTCGTTCCCGCTGCACAGATTCATGCGCCAGGGCCTCCTACAGACAGTGCACTTTGATTTATTGCGCTATTTGTAATAGCACCCGAGATATCACCAGATTTATATTGGATGTTCCGCTGACCCTGAGTGTCCGGCCCCATGAGACGGTGGTTTTCTCGGCCCCTGGGGGTCCGAGGTCGTTCCCGCTGGCCAGATTCATGCGCCAGGGCCTCCTACAGACAATGCACTTTGATTTATTGCGGTATCTGTAATAGCACCCGAGATAGCACCAGATATATATTGGATTTTTCACTGACCCTGAGTGTCCGGCCCCATGAGACGGTGGTTTTCTCGGCCCCCTGGTGGTCCGAGGTCTTTCCCGCTGCACAGATTCATGCGCCATGGCCTCCTGCAGATAATTCACTTTGGTTTATTGCGCTATCTCTAATAGCACCCGAGATATCACCTGATATATATTGGATTTTTCCCCGACCCTGAGTGTCCGGCCCCATGAGACTGTGGTTTTCTCGGCCAATCGTGGTCCGAGGTCGTTCCCGCTGCCCAGATTCATGCGCCAGGGCCTCCTGCAGACAATGCACTATGATTTATTGCGCTATCTGTAATAGCACCCGAGATATCACCAGATATATATTGGATTTTTCCCCGACCCTGAGTGTCCGGCCCCATGATACTGTCGTTTTCTCGGCCCCTGGTGGTCCGAGGTCGTTCCCGCTGCACAGATTCATGCGCCAGGGCCTCCTACAGACAATGCACTTTGGTTTATTGCGCTACCTCTAATAGAACCCGAGATATCACCAGAAATATAATGGATTTTCCCCTGACCCTGAGTGTCCGGCCCCATGAGACAGTTGTTTTCTCGGCCCCTGGTGGTCCGAGGTCGTTCCCGCTGCACAGATTCATGCGCCGGGGCCTCCTACAGACAATGAACTTTGATTTATTGCGCTATCTGTAATAGCACCCGAGATATCACCAGATATATATTGGATTTTTCCGTGACCCTAAGTGTACGGCCCCATGTGACGGTGGTTGTCTCGGACCCTGGTGGTCCGTGGTCGTTCCCGCTGCACAGATTCATGCGCCAGGGCCTCCTGCAGATAATTCACTTTGGTTTATTGCGCTACCTCTAATAGCACTCGAGATATCACCAGATATATATTGGATTTTCCCGTGACCCTGAGTGTCCGGCCCCATGGGACTGTGGTTTTCTCGGCCCCTGGTGGTCCGAGGTCGTTCCCGCTGCACAGATTCATGCGCCCGGGCCTCCTACAGACAATGCACTTTGATTTATTGCGCTATCTGTAATAGCACCCGAGATATCACCAGATATATATTGGATTTTTCCCTGGCCCTGAGTGTCCGGCCCCATGTGTCGGTGGTTTTCTCGGACCCTGGTGGTCCGAGGTCGTTCCCGCTGCCCAGATTCATGCGCCAGGGCCTCCAACGGACAGTGCACTTTGATTTATTGCGCTATCTCTAATAGCACCCGAGATATCACCAGATATATACTGGATTTTCCCCTGACCCTGAGTGTCCGGCCCTATGTGTCGGTGGTTTTCTCGGACCCTGGTGGTCCGAGGTCGTTCCCGCTGCCCAGATTCATGCGCCAGGGCCTCCTACGGACAGTGCACTTTGATTTATTGCGATATCTCTAATAGCACCCGAGATATCCCCAGATATATATTGGATTTTCCCCTGACCCTGAGTGTCCGGCCCCATGAGTCGGTGGTTTTCTCGGACCCTGGTGTTCCGAGGTCGTTCCCGCTGCACAGACTCATGCGCCAGGGCCTCCTTCAGACAATGTACTTTGATTTATCGCGCTATCTCTAATAGCACCCGAGATATCATCAGATATATATTGGATTTTTCCCTGACCCTGAGTGTCCGGCCCCATGAGACGGTGGTTTTCTCGGCCCCTGGTGGTCCGAGGTCGCTGCACAGATTCATGCGCCAGTGCCTCCTACAGAAAATGCACTTTGATTTATTGCGCTATCTGTAATAGCACCCGAGAAAGCACAATATATATACTGGATTTTTACATGACTGTGGGTGAGGGACACAGAAAATCTGTAAGTTTCTCGGCTCCTGGAGGGCCGAGGTCGTTCCTGCTTCACAGATTCATGCGCCAGGTCCTCCTGCAGACAATGCACTTTGATTTATCGCGCTATCTCTAATAGCACCCGAGATATCACCAGATATATATTGGATTTTCCCCTGACCCTGAGTGTCCGGCCCCATGAGACGGTGGTTTTCTCGGCCCCTGCTGGTCCGAGGTAGTTCCCGCTGCACAGATTCATGCGCCAGGGCCTCCTGCAGATAAATCACTCATGTTTATTGGGCTATCTCTAATAGCACCCGAGATATCACCAGATATATATTGGATTTTCCCCTGACCTTGAGTGTCCGGCCCCATGAGACGGTGGTTGTCTCGGACCCTGGTGGTCCGGGGTCGTTCCCGCTGCACAGACTCATGCGCCAGGGCCTCCTGCAGATAAATCACTTTGGTTTAATGCGCTATATCTAGTAGCACCCGAGATATCGCCAGATATATATTGTATTTTTCCCTGACCCTGAGTGTCCGGCCCCATGATACGGTGGTTTTCTCGGCCCCTGGTGGTCCGAGGTCGATCCTGGTGCACAGATGTATGCGCCAGGGCCTCCTGCAGATAATTCACTCAGTTTTATTGCGCTATCTCTAATAGCACCCGAGATATCACCAGATATATATTGGATTTTCCCCTGACCCTGAGTGTCCGGCCCCGTGAGACTGTGGTTTTCTCGGCCCATGGTGGTCCGAGGTCGTTCCCGCTGAACAGATTCATGCGCCAGGGCCTCCGACAAACAATGCACTTTGATTTATTGCGCTATCTGTAATAGCACCCGAGATATCACCAGATATATATTGGATTTTTCTCTGACCGTGAGTGTCCGGCCCCATGAGACGGTGGTTTTCTCGGCCCCTGGTGGTCCGAGGTCATTCCCGCTGCACACACTCATGCGCCAGGGCCTCCTACATACAATGCACTTTGGTTTATTGCGCTATCTGTAATAGCAGCCGAGATATCACCAGATATATATTGGATTTTTCCCTGACCCTGAGTGTCCGGCCCCATGAGACGGTGGTTTTCTCGGCCCCTGGGGGTCCTAGGTCGTTCCCGCTGCACAGATTCATGCGCCAGGGCCTCCTACAGACAATGCACATTGATTTATTGCGCTATCTGTAATAGCACCCGAGATATCACCACATATATATTGGATTTTCCCTTGACCCTGAGTGTCCGGCCCCATGAGACTGTGGTTTTCTCGGCCCCTGGTGGTCCGAGGTCGTTCCCGCTGCCAGATTCATGCGCCAGGGCCTCCTACAGATAATTCACTTTGGTTTATTGCGCTATCTCTAATAGCACCCGAGATATCACCAGATATATATCGGATTTTCCCCGGACCCTGAGTGTCCGGCCCAATGAGACGGTGGCTTTCTCGGCCCCTGGCGGTCCGAGGTCGTTCCCGCTGGCCAGATTCATGCGCCAGGGCCTCCTGCAGATAATTCACTTTGGTTTATTGCGCTATCTCTAATAGCACCCGAGATATCACCAGATATATATTGGATTTTCCTTTGACCCTGATTGTCTGGCCCCATGAGACGGTGGTTTTCTCGGCCCCTGGTGGTCCGCGGTCGTTCCCGCTGGCCGGATTCATGCGCCAGGGCCTCCTACAGACAATGCACTTTGATTTATTGCGCTATCTGTAATAACACCCGAGATATCACCACATATATATTGGATTTTCCCCTGACCCTGAGTGTCCGGCCCCATGAGACTGTGGTTTTCTCGGCCCCTGCTGGTCCGAGGTCGTTCCCGCTGCACAGATTCATGCGCAAGGGCCTCCTGCAGATAATTCACCTTGGTTTATTGCGCTATCTCTAATAGCACCCGAGATATCACCAGATATATATTGGATTTTCCCCTGACCCTGAGTGTCCGGCCCCATGAGTCGGCGGTTTTCCCGGCCCCTGGTGGTCCGAGGTCGTTCTCGCTGCCAGATTCATGCGCCAGAGCCTCCTACAGACAATGCACTTTGATTTACTGCGCTATCTGTAAAAGCACACGAGATATCACAAGATATATATTGGATTTTCCCCTGACCCTGAGTGTCCGGCCCCATGAGACGGTGGTTTTCTCGGCCCCTGGTGGTCCGAGGTCGTTCCCGCTGCCCAGATTCATGCGCCAGGGCCACGTACAGACAATGCACTTTGATTTATTGCGCTATCTGTAATAGCACCCTAGATATCACCAGATATATATTGGATTTTTCTCTGACCCTGAGTGTCCGGCCCCATGAGACGGTGGTTTTCTCGGCCCTTGGTGGTCCGAGGACGTTCCCGCTGCACAGATGCATGGGCCAGGGCCACCTGCAGATAATTCACTTTGGTTTATTGCGCTATATCTAATAGCACCCGAGATATCACCAGATATATATTGGATTTTCCCCTGACCCTGACAGCCCGGCCCCATGAGACGGTGGTTTTCTCGGCCCCTGGTGGTCCGAGGTCGTTCCCGCTGGCCAGGTTCATGCGCCAGGGCCTCCTACAGACAATGCACTTTCATTTATTGCGCTATCGGTAATAGCACCCGAGATATCACCAGATATATATTGGATTTTCCCCTGACCCTGAGTGTCCGCCCCCATGAGACGGTGATTTTCTCGGCCCCTGGTGGTCCGAGGTCGTTCCCGCTGCAGAGATTCATGCGCCAGGGCCTCCTACAGACAATGCACTTTGATTTATTGCGCTATCTCTAATAGCACCCTAGATATCACCAGATATATATTGGATATTTCTCTGACCCTGAGTGTCCGGCCCCATGAGACGGTGGTTTTCTCGGCCCCTGGTGGTCCGAGGTCGTTCCCGCTGCCCAGATTCATGCGCCAGGGCCTCCTACAGACAACGCACTTTGATTTATTGCGCTTTCTGTAATAGCACCCGAGATATCACCAGATATATATTGGATTTTTCCGTGACCCTAAGTGTACGGCCCCATGTGACGGTGGTTGTCTCGGACCCGGGTGGTCCGTGGTCGTTCCCGCTGCACAGATTCATGCGCCAGGACCTCCTGCAGATAATTCACTTTGGTTTATTGCGCTACCTCTAATAGCACTCGAGATATCACCAGATATATATTGGATTTTCCCGTGACCCTGAGTGTCCGGCCCCATGGGACTGTGGTTTTCTCGGCCCCTGGTGGTCCGAGGTCGTTCCCGCTGCACAGATTCATGCGCCCGGGCCTCCTACAGACAATGCACTTTGATTTATTGCGCTATCTGTAATAGCACCCGAGATATCACCAGATATATATTGGATTTTTCCCTGGCCCTGAGTGTCCGGCCCCATGTGTCGGTGGTTTTCTCGGACCCTGGTGGTCCGAGGTCGTTCCCGCTGCCCAGATTCATGCGCCAGGGCCTCCTACGGACAGTGCACTTTGATTTATTGCGCTATCTCTAATAGCACCCGAGATATCACCAGATATATACTGGATTTTCCCCTGACCCTGAGTGTCCGGCCCTATGTGTCGGTGGTTTTCTCGGACCCTGGTGGTCCGAGGTCGTTCCCGCTGCCCAGATTCATGCGCCAGGGCCTCCTACGGACAGTGCACTTTGATTTATTGCGATATCTCTAATAGCACCCGAGATATCCCCAGATATATATTGGATTTTCCCCTGACCCTGAGTGTCCGGCCCCATGAGTCGGTGGTTTTCTCGGACCCTGGTGTTCCGAGGTCGTTCCCGCTGCACAGACTCATGCGCCAGGGCCTCCTTCAGACAATGTACTTTGATTTATCGCGCTATCTCTAATAGCACCCGAGATATCATCAGATATATATTGGATTTTTCCCTGACCCTGAGTGTCCGGCCCCATGAGACGGTGGTTTTCTCGGCCCCTGGTGGTCCGAGGTCGCTGCACAGATTCATGCGCCAGTGCCTCCTACAGAAAATGCACTTTGATTTATTGCGCTATCTGTAATAGCACCCGAGAAAGCACAATATATATACTGGATTTTTACATGACTGTGGGTGAGGGGCACAGAAAATCTGTAAGTTTCTCGGCTCCTGGAGGGCCGAGGTCGTTCCTGCTTCACAGATTCATGCGCCAGGTCCTCCTGCAGACAATGCACTTTGATTTATCGCGCTATCTCTAATAGCACCCGAGATATCACCAGATATATATTGGATTTTCCCCTGACCCTGAGTGTCCGGCCCCATGAGACGGTGGTTTTCTCGGCCCCTGCTGGTCCGAGGTCGTTCCCGCTGCACAGATTCATGCGCCAGGGCCTCCTGCAGATAATTCACTCATGTTTATTGCGCTATCTCTAATAGCACCCGAGATATCACCAGATATATACTGGATTTTCCCCTGACCTTGAGTGTCCGGCCCCATGAGACGGTGGTTGTCTCGGACCCTGGTGGTCCGGGGTCGTTCCCGCTGCACAGACTCATGCGCCAGGGCCTCCTGCAGATAAATCACTTTGGTTTAATGCGCTATCTCTAGTAGCACCCGAGATATCGCCAGATATATATTGTATTTTTCCCTGACCCTGAGTGTCCGGCCCCATGATACGGTGGTTTTCTCGGCCCCTGGTGGTCCGAGGTCGATCCTGGTGCGCAGATGTATGCGCCAGGGCCTCCTGCAGATAATTCACTCAGTTTTATTGCGCTATCTCTAATAGCACCCGAGATATCACCAGATATATATTGGATTTTCCCCTGACCCTGAGAGTCCGGCCCCGTGAGACTGTGGTTTTCTCGGCCCATGGTGGTCCGAGGTCGTTCCCGCTGAACAGATTCATGCGCCAGGGCCTCCTACAAACAATGCACTTTGATTTATTGCGCTATCTGTAATAGCACCCGAGATATCACCAGATATATATTGGATTTTTCTCTGACCGTGAGTGTCCGGCCCCATGAGACGGTGGTTTTCTCGGCCCCTGGTGGTCCGAGGTCATTCCCGCTGCACACACTCATGCGCCAGGGCCTCCTACATACAATGCACTTTGGTTTATTGCGCTATCTGTAATAGCAGCCGAGATATCACCATATATATATTGGATTTTCCCCTGACCCTGAGAGTCCGGCCCCGTGAGACTGTGGTTTTCTCGGCCCATGGTGGTCCGAGGTCGTTCCCGCTGCACAGATTCATGCGCCAGGGCCTCCTACAGACAATGCACATTGATTTATTGCGCTATCTGTAATAGCACCCGAGATATCACCACATATATATTGGATTTTCCCTTGACCCTGAGTGTCCGGCCCCATGAGACTGTGGTTTTCTCGGCCCCTGGTGGTCCGAGGTCGTTCCCGCTGCCAGATTCATGCGCCAGGGCCTCCTACAGATAATTCACTTTGGTTTATTGCGCTATCTCTAATAGCACCCGAGATATCACCAGATATATATCGGATTTTCCCCTGACCCTGAGTGTCCGGCCCAATGAGACGGTGGCTTTCTCGGCCCCTGGCGGTCCGAGGTCGTTCCCGCTGGCCAGATTCATGCGCCAGGGCCTCCTGCAGATAATTCACTTTGGTTTATTGCGCTATCTCTAATAGCACCCGAGATAACACCAGATATATATTGGATTTTCCTTTGACCCTGATTGTCTGGCCCCATGAGACGGTGGTTTTCTCGGCCCCTGGTGGTCCGCGGTCGTTCCCGCTGGCCGGATTCATGCGCCAGGGCCTCCTACAGACAATGCACTTTGATTTATTGCGCTATCTGTAATAACACCCGAGATATCACCACATATATATTGGATTTTCCCCTGACCCTGAGTGTCCGGCCCCATGAGACTGTGGTTTTCTCGGCCCCTGCTGGTCCGAGGTCGTTCCCGCTGCACAGATTCATGCGCAAGGGCCTCCTGCAGATAATTCACTTTGGTTTATTGCGCTATCTCTAATAGCACCCGAGATATCACCAGATATATATTGGATTTTCCCCTGACCCTGAGTGTCCGGCCCCATGAGTCGGCGGTTTTCCCGGCCCCTGGTGGTCCGAGGTCGTTCTCGCTGCACGCATTCATGCGCCAGAGCCTCCTACAGACAATGCACTTTGATTTACTGCGCTATCTGTAAAAGCACACGAGATATCACAAGATATATATTGGATTTTCCCCTGACCCTGAGTGTCCGGCCCCATGAGACGGTGGTTTTCTCGGCCCCTGGTGGTCCGAGGTCGTTCCCGCTGCCCAGATTCATGCGCCAGGGCCACGTACAGACAATGCACTTTGATTTATTGCGCTATCTGTAATAGCACCCTAGATATCACCAGATATATATTGGATTTTTCTCTGACCCTGAGTGTCCGGCCCCATGAGACGGTGGTTTTCTCGGCCCTTGGTGGTCCGAGGACGTTCCCGCTGCACAGATGCATGGGCCAGGGCCACCTGCAGATAATTCACTTTGGTTTATTGCGCTATATCTAATAGCACCCGAGATATCACCAGATATATATTGGATTTTCCCCTGACCCTGACAGCCCGGCCCCATGAGACGGTGGTTTTCTCGGCCCCTGGTGGTCCGAGGTCGTTCCCGCTGGCCAGGTTCATGCGCCAGGGCCTCCTACAGACAATGCACTTTGATTTATTGCGCTATCGGTAATAGCACCCGAGATATCACCAGATATATATTGGATTTTTCCCTGACCCTGAGTGTCCGGCCCCATGAGACGGTGGTTTTCTCGGCCCCTGGTGGTCCGAGGTCGTTCCCGCTGCCCAGATTCATGCGCCAGGGCCACCTACAGACAATGCACTTTGATTTATTGCGCTATCTGTAATAGCACCCTAGATATCACCAGATATATATTGGATTTTTCTCTGACCCTGAGTGTCCGGCCCCATGAGACGGTGGTATTCTCGGCCCCTGGTGGTCCGAGGTCGTTCCCGCTACACAGATGCATGCACCAGGGCCTCCTGCAGATAATTCACTTTGGTTTATTGCGCTATATCTAATAGCACCCGAGATAGCACTAGATATGTATTGGATTTTCCCCTGACCCTGACCGTCCGGCCCCATGAGACGGTGGTTTTCTCGGCCCCTGATGGTCCGACGTCGTTCCCGCTGGACAGATTCATGCCCCAGGGCCTCCTACAGACAATGCACTTTGAGTTATTGCGCCATCTGTAATAGCACCCGAGATATCATCAAATATATATTGGATTTTCCCCTGACCCTGAGTGTCCGCCCCCATGAGACGGTGGTATTTCTCGGCCTCTGGGGGTCCGAGGTCGTTCCCCCTGGTCAGATTCATGCCCCAGGGCCTCCTACAGACAATGCACTTTGATTTATCGCGCTATCTGTAATAGCACCCGAGATATCACCAGATATATATTTGATTTTTCCCTGACCCTGAGTGTCCGGCCCCATGAGACGGTGGTTTTCTCGGCCCCTGGTGGTCCGAGGTCGTTCCCGCTGCACGCATTCATGCGCCAGGGCTTCCTGCAGACAATGTACTTTGATTTATCGCGCTATCTGTAATAGCACCCGAGATATCACCAGATATATGCTGGATTTTACATGACCTTGGGTTACGGATTCCGAATATGTGTAATTTTCTCGGCCCCTGGTGGTCCGAGGTCGTTCCCGCTTCACACATGCATGCGCCAGGGCCTCCTGCAGATAATTCACTTTGGTTTATTGCGCTATCTGCAATAGGACCCGAGATACCACCAGATATATATTGGATTTTTCCCTGACCCTGAGTGTCCGGCCCCATAAGACGGTGGTTTTCTCGGCCTCTGGTGGTCCGAGGTCGTTCCCGCTGCAGAGATTCATGCGCCAGGGCCTCCTGCAGATAATTCACTTTGGCATATTGGGCTATCTCTAATAGCACCCGAGATATCACCAGATATATATTGGATTTTCCCCTGACCCTGACAGTCCGGCCCCATGAGACGGTGGTTTTCTCGGCCCCTGATGGTCCGAGGTCGTTCCCGCTGGACAGATTCATGCGCCAGGGCCTCCTACAGACAATGCACTTTGATTTATTGCGCTATCTGTAATAGCACCCTAGATATCACCAGATATATATTGGATTTTTCTCTGACCCTGAGTGTCCGGCCCCATGAGACGGTGGTATTCTCGGCCCCTCGTGGTCCGAGGCCGTTCCCGCTACACAGATGCATGCACCAGGGCCTCCTGCAGATAATTCACTTTGGTTTATTGCGCTATATCTAATAGCACCCGAGATAGCACTAGATATGTTTTGGATTTTCCCCTGACCCTGACAGTCCGGCCCCATGAGACGGTGGTTTTCTCGGCCCCTGATTGTCCGAGGTCGTTCCCGCTGGACAGATTCATGCCCCAGGGCCTCCTACAGACAATGCACTTTGAGTTATTGCGCCATCTGTAATAGCACCCGAGATATCATCAAATATATATTGGATTTTCCCCTGACCCTGAGTGTCCGGCCCCATGAGTCAGTGGTTTTCCCGGCCCCTGGTGGTCCGAGGTCGTGCCCGCTGGCCAGATTCATGGGCCAGGGCCTCCTACAGACAATGCACTTTGATTTACTGCGCTATCTGTAACAGCACACGAGATATCACTAGATATATATTGGATTATCCCGTGACCCTGAGTGTCCGGCCCCATGAGACGGTGGTTTTCTCGGCCCTTGGTGGTCCGAGGACGTTCCCGCTGCACAGATGCATGGGCCAGGGCCACCTGCAGATAATTCACTTTGGTTTATTGCGCTATATCTAATAGCACCCGAGATATCACCAGATATATATTGGATTTTCCCCTGACCCTGACAGCCCGGCCCCATGAGACGGTGGTTTTCTCGGCCCCTGGTGGTCCGAGGTCGTTCCCGCTGGCCAGGTTCATGCGCCAGGGCCTCCTACAGACATTGCACTTTGATTTATTGCGCTATCGGTAATAGCACCCGAGATATCACCAGATATATATTGGATTTTTCCCTGACCCTGAGTGTCCGGCCCCATGAGACGGTGGTTTTCTCGGCCCCTGGTGGTCCGAGGTCGTTCCCGCTGCCCAGATTCATGCGCCAGGGCCACCTACAGACAATGCACTTTGATTTATTGCGCTATTTGTAATAGCACCCGAGATATCACCAGATTTATATTGGATGTTCCGCTGACCCTGAGTGTCCGGCCCCATGAGACGGTGGTTTTCTCGGCCCCTGGTGGTCCGAGGTCGTTCCCGCTGGACAGATTCATGCGCCAGGGCCTCCTACAGACAATGCACTTTGATTTATTGCGCTATCTGTAATAGCACCCGAGATATCACCAGATATAGGCTGGAGTTTTACATGAACTTGGGTGACGGATTCCGAATATGTGTAATTTTCTCGGCCCCTGGTGGTCCGAGGTTGTTCCCTCTACACACATGCATGCGCCAGGGCCTCCTGCAGATAATTCACTTTGGTTTATTGAGCTATCTCTAATAGCACCCGTGATATCACTAGATATATATTGGATTTTCCCCTGACCCTGAGTGTCCGGCCCCATGAGACGGTGGTTTTCTCGGCCCCTGGTGGTCCGAGGTCGTTCCCCTGGCCAGATTCATGCGCCAGGGCCTCCTACAGACAATGCACTTTGACTTATCGCGCCATCTGTAATAGCACCCGAGATATCGCCAGATATATATTGGATTTTCCCCTGACCCTGAGTGTCCGGCCCCATGAGACGGTGGTTTTCTCGGCCCCTGGTGGACCGAGGTCGTTCCCGCTGCACAGATGCATGCGCCAGGGCCTCCTGCAGATAATTCACATTGGTTTATTCCGCTATCTCTAATAGCACCCGAGATATCACCAGATATATATTGGATTTTCCCCTGGCCCTGAGTGTCCGGCCCCATGATACGGTGTTTTTCTCGGCCCCTGGTGGTTCGAGGTCGTTCCCGCTGCACAGATTCATGCGCCAGGGCCTCCTGCAGACAATGTACTTTGATTTATCGCGCTATCTGTAATAGCACCCGAGATATCACCAGATATATGCTGGATTTTACATGACCTTGGGTGACGGATTCCGAATATGTGTAATTTTCTCGGCCCCTGGTGGTCCGAGGTCGTTCCCGCTTCACACATGCATGCGCCAGGGCCTCCTGCAGATAATTCACTTTGGTTTATTGCGCTATCTGCAATAGGACCCGAGATACCACCAGATATATATTGGATTTTTCCCTGACCCTGAGTGTCCGGCCCCATAAGACGGTGGTTTTCTCGGCCTCTGGTGGTCCGAGGTCGTTCCCGCTGGCCAGGTTCATGCGCCAGGGCCTCCTACAGACATTGCACTTTGATTTATTGCGCTATCGGTAATAGCACCCGAGATATCACCAGATATATATTGGATTTTTCCCTGACCCTGAGTGTCCGGCCCCATGAGACGGTGGTTTTCTCGGCCCCTGGTGGTCCGAGGTCGTTCCCGCTGCCCAGATTCATGCGCCAGGGCCACCTACAGACAATGCACTTTGATTTATTGCGCTATTTGTAATAGCACCCGAGATATCACCAGATTTATATTGGATGTTCCGCTGACCCTGAGTGTCCGGCCCCATGAGACGGTGGTTTTCTCGGCCCCTGGTGGTCCGAGGTCGTTCCCGCTGGACAGATTCATGCGCCAGGGCCTCCTACAGACAATGCACTTTGATTTATTGCGCTATCTGTAATAGCACCCGAGATATCACCAGATATAGGCTGGAGTTTTACATGAACTTGGGTGACGGATTCCGAATATGTGTAATTTTCTCGGCCCCTGGTGGTCCGAGGTTGTTCCCTCTACACACATGCATGCGCCAGGGCCTCCTGCAGATAATTCACTTTGGTTTATTGAGCTATCTCTAATAGCACCCGTGATATCACCAGATATATATTGGATTTTCCCCTGACCCTGAGTGTCCGGCCCCATGAGACGGTGGTTTTCTCGGCCCCTGGTGGTCCGAGGTCGTTCCCCTGGCCAGATTCATGCGCCAGGGCCTCCTACAGACAATGCACTTTGACTTATCGCGCCATCTGTAATAGCACCCGAGATATCGCCAGATATATATTGGATTTTCCCCTGACCCTGAGTGTCCGGCCCCATGAGACGGTGGTTTTCTCGGCCCCTGGTGGACCGAGGTCGTTCCCGCTGCACAGATGCATGCGCCAGGGCCTCCTGCAGATAATTCACATTGGTTTATTCCGCTATCTCTAATAGCACCCGAGATATCACCAGATATATATTGGATTTTCCCCTGGCCCTGAGTGTCCGGCCCCATGATACGGTGTTTTTCTCGGCCCCTGGTGGTTCGAGGTCGTTCCCGCTGCACAGATTCATGCGCCAGGGCCTCCTGCAGATAATTCACTTTGGTTTATTGCGCTATCTCTAATAGCACTCGAGATATCACCAGATATATATTGGATTTTCCCCTGACCCTGAGTGTCCGGCCCCATGGGACTGTGGTTTTCTCGGCCCCTGGTGGTCCGAGGTCGTTCCCGCTGCACAGATTCATGCGCCAGGGCCTCCTACAGACAATGCACTTTGATTTATTGCGCTATTTGTAATAGCACCCGAGATATCACCAGATTTATATTGGATGTTCCGCTGACCCTGAGTGTCCGGCCCCATGAGACGGTGGTTTCCTCGGCCCCTGGGGGTCCGAGGTAGTTCCCGCTGGCCAGATTCATGTTCCAGGGCCTCCTGCAGATAATTCACTTTGGTTTATTGCGCTATCTCTAATAGCACCCGAGATATCACCAGATATATATTGGATTTCTCCCTGACCCTGAGTGTCCGGCCCCACCAGACGGTAGCTTTCTCGGCCCCTGGTGGTCCGAGGTCGTTCCCGCTGCACAGATTCATGTTCCAGGGCCTCCTGCAGATAATTCACCTTGGTTTATTGCGCTATCTCTAATAGCACCCGAGATATCACCAGATATATATTGGATTTTTCCCTGACCCTGAGTGACCGACTCCATGAGACGGTGGTTTTCTCGGCCCCTGGTGGTCCGAGGTCGTTCCCGCTGCACAGATTCATGCGCCAGGGCCGCCTGCAGATAATTCACTTTGGTTTAGTGCGCTATCTGTAAGGGCACCCGAGATATCACCTGATATATATTGAATTTTTCACCGACCCTGAGTGTCCGGCCCCATGTATCGGTGGTTTTCTCGGCCCCTGGTATTCCGAGGTCGATCCCGCTGCACAGATTCATGCGACAGGGCCTCCTACAGACAATGCCCTTTGATTTATTGCGCTATCTGTAATAGCACCCGAGATATCACCAGATATATATTGGACTTTTCACTGACCCTGAGTGTCCGACCCCATGAGACGGTGGTTTTCTCGGCCCCTGGTGGTCCGAGGTCGTTCTCGCTGCACAGATTTATGCACCAGGGCCGCCTGCAGATAATTCACTTTGGTTTAGTGCGCTATCTGTAACAGCACCCGAGATATCCCCAGATATATATTGAATTTTTCCCCGACCCTGAGTGTCCGGCCCCATGTGTCGGTGGTTTTCTCGGCCCCTGGTATTCCGAGGTCGATCCCGCTGCACAGATTCATGCGCCAGGGCCTCCTACAGAAAATGCAGTTTGATTTATTGCGCTATCTGTAATAGCACCCGAGATATCACTAGATATATATGGGATTTCCCCTGACCCTGACAGTCCGGCCCCATGAGACGGTAGTTTTCTCGGCCCCTGGTGGTCCGCGGTCGATCCCGCTGCACAGATTCATGCGCCAGGGCCTCCCACAGACAATGCACTTTGATTCATTGCGCTATCTGTAATAGCACCCGAGATATCACCAGATATATATTGGATTTTCCCCTGACCCTAATTGTCCGGCCCCATGTGTCGGTGGTTTTCTCGGCCCCTGGTGGTACGAGGCCGTTCCCGCTGCACAGATTCATGCGCCAGGGCCTCCTACAGAAAATGCAGTTTGATTTATTGCGCTATCTCTAATAGCACCCGAGATATCACTAGATATATATGGGATTTCCCCTGACCCTGACAGTCCGGCCCCATGAGACGGTAGTTTTCTCGGCCCCTGGTGGTCCGCGGTCGATCCCGCTGCACAGATTCATGCGCCAGGGCCTCCTACAGACAATGCACTTTGATTCATTGCGCTATCTGTAATAGCACCCGAGATATCAACAGATATATATTGGATTTTCCCCTGACCCTGATTTTCCGGCCCCATGTGTCGGTGGTTTTCTCGGCCACTGGTTGTCCGAGGTCGATCCCGCTGCACAGATTCATGCGCTAGGGCCTCCTACAGACAATGCACTTTGTTTTATTGCGCTATCTCTAATAGCACCCGAGATATCACCAGATATATATTGGATTTTTCCCTGACCCTGACAGTCCGGCCCCATGAGACGGTGATTATCTCGGCCCCTGGTGGTCCGAGGTCGATCCCGCTGCACAGATTCTTGCGCCAGGGCCTCCTACAGACAATGCACTTTGTTTTATTGCGCTATCTCTAATAGCACCCGAGATATCACCAGATATATATTGGATTTTTCCCTGACCCTTACAGTCCGGCCCCATGAGACGGTGATTATCTCGGCCACTGGTGGTCCGAGGTCGATCCCGCTGCACAGATTCATGCGCCAGGGCCTCCTACAGACAATGCACTTTGATTTATTGCGCTACCTGTAATAGCACCCGAGATATCACCAGATATATATTGGATTTCCCCTGAACCTGACAGTCCGGCCTCATGAGAAGGTAGTTTTCTCGGCCCCTGGTGGTCCGAGGTCGATCCCGCTGCACAGATTCATGCGCCAGGGCCTCCTGCAGATAAATCACTTTGGTTTATTGCGCTATCTCTAATAGCACCCGAGATATCACCAGATATATATTGGATTTTTCCCTGACCCTGAGTGTCCGGCCCCATGAGACGGTAGTTTTCTCGGCCCCTGGTGGTCCGAGGTCGTTCCCGCTGCACAGATACATGTTCCAGGGCCTCCTGCAGATAATTCACTTTGGTTTATTGCGCTATCTCTAATAGCACCCGAGATATCACCAGATATATATTGGATTTTTCCCTGACCCTGAGTGTCCGACTCCATGAGACGGTGGTTTTCTCGGCCCCTGGTGGTCCGAGATCGTTCCCGCTGCACAGATTCATGCGCCAAGGCCTCGTGCAGACAACGCACCTTGGTTTATTATGCTATATCTAATAGCACCCGAGATATCACCAGATATATATTGGATTTCCCCTGACCCTGACAGTCCGGCCTCATGAGAAGGTAGTTTTCTCGGCCCCTGGTGGTCCGAGGTCGATCCCGCTGCACAGATTCATGCGCCAGGGCCTCCTGCAGATAATTCACTTTGGTTTATTGCGCTATCTCTAATAGCAAACGAGATATCACCAGATATATATTGGATTTTTCCCTGACCCTGAGTGTCCGGCCCCATGAGACGGTAGTTTTCTCGGCCCCTGGTGGTCCGAGGTCGTTCCCGCTGCACAGATACATGTTCCAGGGCCTCCTGCAGATAATTCACTTTGGTTTATTGCGCTATCTCTAATAGCACCCGAGATATCACCAGATATATATTGGATTTTTCCCTGACCCTGAGCGTCCGGCCCCATGAGACGGTAGTTTTCTCGGCCCCTGGTGGTCCGAGGTCGTTCCCGCTGCACAGATTCATGCGCTAGGGCCTTCTGCAGACAATGCACTTTGATTTATTGCGCTATCTCTAATAGCACCCGAGATATCACCAGATATATATTGGATTTTCCCCTGACCCTGAGTGTCCGGCCCCATGAGACGGTGGTTTTCTCGGCCCCTGGTGGTCCGAGATCGTTCCCGCCGCACAGATTCATGCGACAGGGCCTCCTGCAGATAATTCACATTGGTTTATTGCGCCACCTCTAATAGCACCCGAGATATCACCAGATATATATTGGATTTTTCCCTGACCCTGACAGTCCGGCCCCATGAGACGGTAGTTTTCACGGCCCCTGGTGGTCCGAGGTCGTTCCCGCTGCACAGATTCATGCGCCAGGGCCTCCTATAGATAACTCACTTTGGTTTATTGCAATATCTCTAATAGCACACGAGATATTACCAGATATATATTGGATTTTTCCCAGACCCTGACAGTCCGGCCCCATGTGCCGGTGGTTTTCACGGCCCCTGGTGGTTCGAGGTCGTTCCCGCTGCACAGATTTATGCGCCAGGGCCGACTGCAGATAATTCACTTTGGTTTAGTGCGCTATCTGTAAGAGAACCCGAGATATCCCCAGATATATATTGAATTTTTCCCCGACCCTGAGTGTCCGGCCCCATGTGTCGGTGGTTTTCTCGGCCCCTGGTGGTGCGAGGTCGGTCCCGCTGCACAGATTCATGCGCCAGGGCCTCCTACAGACAATGCACTTTGATTTATTGCGCTATCTGTAATAGCACCCGAGATATCACCAGATATATATTGGATTTTTCCCTGACCCTGAGTGTCCCACTCCATGAGACGGTGGATTTCTCGGCCCCTGGCGGTCCGATGTCGTTCCCGCTGCACAGATTCATGCGCCACGGCCTCCTACAGACAATGCCCTTTGATTTATTGCGCTATCTGTAATAGCACCCGAGATATCACCAGATATATATTGGATTTTTCCCTGACCCTGAGTGTCCGACCCCATGAGACGGTGGTTTTCTCGGCCCCTGGTGGTCCGAGGTCGTTCTCGCTGCACAGATTTATGCACCAGGGCCGCCTGCAGATAATTCACTTTGGTTTAGTGCGCTATCTGTAACAGCACCCGAGATATCCCCAGATATATATTGAATTTTTCCCCGACCCTGAGTGTCCGGCCCCATGTGTCGGTGGTTTTCTAGGCCCCTGGTATTCCGAGGTCGATCCCGCTTCACAGATTCATGCGCCAGTGCCTCCTACAGAAAATGCAGTTTGATTTATTGCGCTATCTGTAATAGCACCCGAGATATCACTAGATATATATGGGATTTCCCCTGACCCTGACAGTCAGGCCCCATGAGACGGTAGTTTTCTCGGCCCCTGGTGGTCCGCGGTCGATCCCGCTGCACAGATTCATGCGCCAGGGCCTCCTACAGACAATGCACTTTGATTCATTGCGCTATCTGTAATAGCACCCGAGATATCACCAGATATATATTGGATTTTCCCCTGACCCTAATTGTCCGGCCCCATGTGTCGGTGGTTTTCTCGGCCCCTGGTGGTACGAGGTCGTTCCCGCTGCACAGATTCATGCGCCAGGGCCTCCTACAGAAAATGCAGTTTGATTTATTGCGCTATCTGTAATAGCACCCGAGATATAACTAGATATATATGGGATTTCCCCTGACCCTAACAGTCCGGCCCCATGAGACGGTAGTTTTCTCGGCCCCTGGTGGTCCGCGGTCGATCCCGCTGCACAGATTCATGCGCCAGGGCCTCCTACAGACAATGCACTTTGATTCATTGCGCTATCTGTAATAGCACCCGAGATATCACCAGATATATATTGGATTTTCCCCTGACCCTGATTATCCGGCCCCATGTGTCGCTGGTTTTCTCGGCCACTGGTGGTCCGAGGTCGATCCCGCTGCACAGATTCATGCGCCAGGGCCTCCTACAGACAATGCACTTTGTTTTATTGCGCTATCTCTAATAGCACCCGAGATATCACCAGATATATATTGGATTTTTCCCTGACCCTGAGTGTCCGATCCCATGAGAATGTGGTTTTCTCGGCCCCTGGTGGTCCGAGGACGATCCCGCTGCACAGATTCATGCGCTAGGGCCTCCTGCAGACAATGTACTTTGATTTATTGCGCTATCTGTAATAGCATCCGAGATATCACCGGATATATATTGGATTTTCCCCTGACCCAGAGTGTCCGGCCCCATGAGACGGTAGTTTTCTCGGCCCCTGGTGGTCCGAGGTCGTTCCCGCTGCACAGATTCATGTTCCAGGGCCTCCTGCAGATAATTCACTTTGGTTTATTGCGCTATCTGTAATAGCACCCGAGATATCACCAGACATATATTGGATTTTCCCCTGACCCTAATTGTCCGGCCCCATGTGTCGGTGGTTTTCTCGGCCCCTGGTGGTCCGAGGTCGATCCCGCTGCACAGATTCATGCGCCAGGGCCTCCTACAGAAAATGCAGTTTGATTTATTGCGCTATCTGTAATAGAACCCGAGATATCACTAGATATATATTGGATTTCCACTGACCCTGACAGTCCGGCCCCACGAGACGGTAGTTTTCTCGGCCCCTGGTGGTCCGAGGTCGATCCCGCTGCACAGATTCATGCGCCAGGGCCGCCTGCAGATAATTCACTTTGGTTTAGTGCGCTATCTGTAAGGGCACCCGAGATATCACCAGATATATATTGAATTTTTCCCCGACCCTGAGTGTCCGGCCCCATGTATCGGTGGTTTTCTCGGCCCCTGGTATTCCGAGGTCGATCCCGCTGCACAGATTCATGCGACAGGGCCTCCTACAGACAATGCCCTATGATTTATTGCGCTATCTGTAATAGCACCCGAGATATCACCAGATATATATTGGATTTTTCCCTGACCCTGAGTGTCCGACCCCATGAGACGGTGGTTTTCTCGGCCCCTGGTGGTCCGAGGTCGTTCTCGCTGCACAGATTTATGCGCCAGGGCCGCCTGCAGATAATTCACTTTGGTTTAGTGCGCTATCTGTAACAGCACCCGAGATATCCCCAGATATATATTGAATTTTTCCCCGTCCCTGAGTGTCCGGCCCCATGTGTCGGTGGTTTTCTCGGCCCCTGGTGGTACGAGGTCGATCCCGCTGCACAGATTCCTGCGCCAGGGCCTCCTACAGACAATGCACTTTGATTTATTGCGCTATCTGTAATAGCACCCGAGATATCAGCAGATATATATTGGATTTTTCCCTGACCCTGAGTGTCCGACCCCATGAGACGGTTGTTTTCTCGGCCCCTGGTGGTCCGAGGTCGATCCGGCTGCACAGATTCATGCGCCAGGGCCTCCTGCAGACAATGCACTTTGGATTATTATGCTATCTCTAATCGCACCCTTGATATCACCAGATATATATTGGATTTTTCCCTGACCCTGAGTGTCCGGCACCATGAGCCGGTAGTTTTCTCGGCCCCTGGTGGTCCGAGGTTGTTCCCGCTGCACAGATTCATGCGCTAGGGCCTCCTGCAGACAATGCACTTTGATTTATTGCGCTATCTGTAATAGCACCCGAGATATCAGCAGATATATATTGGATTTTTCCCTGACCATGAGTGTCCGACCCCATGAGACGGTTGTTTTCTCGGCCCCTGGTGGTCCGAGGTCGATCCCGCTGCACAGATTCATGCGCCAGGGCCTCCTGCAGACAATGCACTTTGGTTTATTATGCTATCTGTAATAGCACCCGAGATATCAGCAGATATATATTGGATATTTCCCTGACCCTGAGTGTCCGACCCCATGAGACGGTGGTTTTCTCGGCCCCTGGTGGTCCGAGGTCGTTCTCGCTGCACAGATTTATGCACCAGGGCCGCCTGCAGATAATTCACTTTGGTTTAGTGCGCTATCTGTAACAGCACCCGAGATATCCCCAGATATATATTGAATTTTTCCCCGACCCTGAGTGTCCGGCCCCATGTGTCGGTGGTTTTCTCGGCCCCTGGTATTCCGAGGTCGATCCCGCTGCACAGATTCATGCGCCAGGGCCTCCTACAGAAAATGCAGTTTGATTTATTGCGCTATCTGTAATAGCACCCGAGATATCACTAGATATATATGGGATTTCCCCTGACCCTGACAGTCCGGCCCCATGAGACGGTAGTTTTCTCAGCCCCTGGTGGTCCGCGGTCGTTCCCGCTGCACAGATTCATGCGCCAGGGCCTCCTACAGACAATGCACTTTAATTCATTGCGCTATCTGTAATAGCACCCGAGATATCACCAGATATATATTGGATTTTCCCCTGACCCTAATTGTCCGGCCCCATGTGTCGGTGGTTTTCTCAGCCCCTGGTGGTCCGAGGTCGATCCCGCTGCACAGATTCATGCGCCAGGACCTCCTACAGAAAATGCAGTTTGATTTATTGCGCTATCTGTAATAGAACCCGAGATATCACTAGATATATATTGGATTTCCCCTGACCCTGACAGTCCGGCCCCACGAGACGGTAGTTTTCTCGGCCCCTGGTGGTCCGAGGTCGATCCCGCTGCACAGATTCATGCGCCAGGGCCGCCTGCAGATAATGCCCTTTGATTTATTGCGCTATCTGTAATAGCACCCGAGATATCACCAGATATATATTGGATTTTTCCCCGACCCTGAGTGTCCGGCCCCATGTGTCGGTGGTTTTCTCGGCCCCTGGTGGTACGAGGTCGATCCCGCTGCACAGATTCCTGCGCCAGGGCCTCCTACAGACAATGCACTTTGATTTATTGCGCTATCTGTAATAGCACCCGAGATATCACCAGATATATATTGGACTTTTCCCTGACCCTGACAGTTCGGCCCCATGAGACGCTGATTTTCTCGGCCCCTGGTGGTCCGAGGTCGTTCCCGCTGCACAGATTCATGCGCCAGGGCCTCCTACAGAAAATGGAGTTTGATTTATTGCGCTATCTGTAATAGCACCCGAGATATCACTAGACATATATTGGATTTCCCCTGACCCTGACAGTCCGGCCCCATGAGACGGTAGTTTTCTCGGCCCCTGGTGGTCCGAGGTCGATCCGGCTGCACAGATTCATGCGCCAGGGCCTCCTGCAGACAATGCACTTTGGATTATTATGCTATCTGTAATAGCACCCGAGATATCACCAGATATATATTGGATTTTTCCCTGACCCTGAGTGTCCGACCCCATGAGACGGTGGTTTTCTCGGCCCCTGGTGGTCCGAGGTCGTCCTCGCTGCACAGATTTATGCGCCAGGGCCGCCTGCAGATAATTCACTTTGGTTTAGTGCGCTATCTGTAACAGCACCCGAGATATCCCCAGATATATATTGAATTTTTCCCCGACCCTGAGTGTCCGACCCCATGTGTCGGTGGTTTTCTCGGCCCCTGGTGGTCCGAGGTCGATCCCGCTGCACAGATTCATGCGCCAGGGCCTCCTACAGAAAATGCAGTTTGATTTATTGCGCTATCTGTAATAGCACCCGAGATATCACTAGATATATATGGGATTTCTCCTGACCCTAACAGTCCGGCCCCATGAGACGGTAGTTTTCTCGGCCCCTGGTGGTCCGCGGTCGATCCCGCTGCACAGATTCATGCGCCAGGGCCTCCTACAGACAATGCACTTTGATTCATTGCGCTATCTGTAATAGCACCCGAGATATCACCAGATATATATTGGATTTTCCCCTGACCCTGATTTTCCGTCCCCATGTGTCGGTGGTTTTCTCGGCCACTGGTGGTCCGAGGTCGATCCCGCTGCACAGATTCATGCGCCAGGGCCTCCTACAGAAAATGCAGTTTGATTTATTGCGCTATCTGTAATAGCACCCGAGATATCACTAGATATATATTGGATTTCCCCTGACCCTGACAGTCCGGCCCCATGAGACGGTAGTTTTCTCGGCCCCTGGTGGTCCGAGGTCGATCCGGCTGCACAGATTCATGCGCCAGGGCCTCCTGCAGACAATGCACTTTGGTTTATTATGCTATCTCTAATGGCACCCTCGATATCACCAGATATATATTGGATTTTTCCCTGACCCTGACATTCCGGCCCAATGAGACGGTGATTATCTCGGCCCCTGGTGGTCCGAGGTCGATCCCGCTGCACAGATTCATGCGCCAGGGCCTCCTACAGAGAATGCACTTTGTTTTATTGCGCTATCTCTAATAGCACCCGAGATATCACCAGATATATATTGGATTTTTCCCCGACCCTGAGTGTCCGGCCCCATGTGTCGGTGGTTTTCTCGGCCCCTGGTGGTACGAGGTCGATCCCGCTGCACAGATTCCTGCGCCAGGGCCTCCTACAGACAATGCACTTTGATTTATTGCGCTATCTGTAATAGCACCCGAGATATCACCAGATATATATTGGACTTTTCCCTGACCCTGACAGTTCGGCCCCATGAGACGCTGATTTTCTCGGCCCCTGGTGGTCCGAGGTCGTTCCCGCTGCACAGATTCATGCGCCAGGGCCTCCTACAGAAAATGGAGTTTGATTTATTGCGCTATCTGTAATAGCACCCGAGATATCACTAGATATATATTGGATTTCCCCTGACCCTGACAGTCCGGCCCCATGAGACGGTAGTTTTCTCGGCCCCTGGTGGTCCGAGGTCGATCCGGCTGCACAGATTCATGCGCCAGGGCCTCCTGCAGACAATGCACTTTGGATTATTATGCTATCTGTAATAGCACCCGAGATATCACCAGATATATATTGGATTTTTCCCTGACCCTGAGTGTCCGACCCCATGAGACGGTGGTTTTCTCGGCCCCTGGTGGTCCGAGGTCGTCCTCGCTGCACAGATTTATGCGCCAGGGCCGCCTGCAGATAATTCACTTTGGTTTAGTGCGCTATCTGTAACAGCACCCGAGATATCCCCAGATATATATTGAATTTTTCCCCGACCCTGAGTGTCCGACCCCATGTGTCGGTGGTTTTCTCGGCCCCTGGTGGTCCGAGGTCGATCCCGCTGCACAGATTCATGCGCCAGGGCCTCCTACAGAAAATGCAGTTTGATTTATTGCGCTATCTGTAATAGCACCCGAGATATCACTAGATATATATTGGATTTCCCCTGACCCTGACAGTCCGGCCCCATGAGACGGTAGTTTTCTCGGCCGCTGGTGGTCCGAGGTCGATCCGGCTGCACAGATTCATGCGCCAGGGCCTCCTGCAGACAATGCACTTTGGTTTATTATGCTATCTCTAATGGCACCCTCGATATCACCAGATATATATTGGATTTTTCCCTGAGCCTGACATTCCGGCCCAATGAGACGGTGATTATCTCGGCCCCTGGTGGTCCGAGGTCGATCCCGCTGCACAGATTCATGCGCCAGGGCCTCCTACAGACAATGCACTTTGTTTTATTGCGCTATCTCTAATAGCACCCGAGATATCACCAGATATATATTGAATTTTTCCCTGACCCTGACAGTCCGGCCCCATGAGACGGTGATTTTCTCGGCCACTGGTGGTCCGAGGTCGATCCCGCTGCACAGATTCATGCGCCAGGGCCTCCTACAGACAATGCACTTTTATTTCTTGCGCTACCTGTAATAGCACCTGAGATATCACCAGATATATATTGGATTTCCCCTAACCCTGACAGTCCGGCCTCATGAGAAGGTAGTTTTCTCGGCCCCTGGTGGTCCGAGGTCGATCCCGCTGCACAGATTCATGCACCAGGGCCTCCTGCAGATAATTCACTTTGGTTTATTGCGCTATCTCTAATCGCACCCGAGATATCACCAGATATATATTGGATTTTTCCCTGACCCTGAGTGTCCGTCCCCATGAGACGGTAGTTTTCTCGGCCCCTGGTGGTCCGAGGTCGTTCCCGTTGCACAGATTCATGCGCCAGTGCCTCCTACAGACAATGCACTTTGGTTTATTGCGCTATCTCTAATAGCACCCGAGATATCACCAGATATATATTGGATTTTTCCTTGACCCTGACAGTCCGGCCACATGAGACGGTGATTTTCTCGGCCCCTGGTGGTCCGAGGTCGTTCCCACTGCACAGTTTCATGCGCTAGGGCCTCCTGCAGACAATGCACTTTGATTTATTGCCCTATCTCTAATAGCACCCGAGATATCACCAGATATATATTGGATTTATCCCTGACCCTGACAGTCCGACCCCATGAGACGGTGGTTTTCTCGGCCCCTGGTGGTCGGAGGTCGTTCCCGCTGCACAGATTCATGCGCCAGGGCTTCCTGCAGACAATTCACTTTGGTTTATTGCGCTATCTGTAATAGCACGCGAGATATCACCAGATATATGCTGGATTTTTACATGACCCTGGATGACGGATTCCGAATATCTGTTATTTTCTCGGCGCCTGGTGGTCCGAGGTCGTTCCTGCTGCACAGATTCATTCGCCAGTGCCTCCTACAGACAATGCACTTTGATTTATTGCTCTATCTCTAATAGCACCCGAGATATCACCAGATATATATTGCATGTTTCCCTGACCCTGACACTCCGGCCCCATGAGACGGTGATTTTCTCGGCCCGTGGTGGTCCGAGGTCGATCCCGCTGCACATATTCATGCGCGAGGGCCTCCTACTGACAATGCACTTTGATTTATTGCGCTATCTCTAATAGCACCCGAGATATCACCAGATATATATTGGATTTTTCCTTGACCCTGACAGTCCGGCCCCATGTGTCGATGGTTTTCTCGGTCCCTCGTGGTCCGAGGTCGATCCCGTTGCACAGATTCATGCGCCAGGGCCCCCTTCAGGTAATTCACTTTGGTTTAGTGCGCTGTCTGTAATAGCACCCGAGATATCACCAGATATATATTGGATTTTTCCCTGACCCTGAGTGTCCGATCCCATGAGACGGTGGTTTTCTCGGCCCCTGGCGGTCCGAGGTCGATCCCGCTGCACAGATTCATGCGCTAGGGCCTCCTGCAGACAACGGACTTTGATTTATTGCGCTATCTCTAATAGCACCCGAGATATCACCAGATATATATTGAATTTTTCCCCGACCCTGAGTGTCCGGCCCCATGTGTCGGTGGTTTTCTCGGCCCCTGGTGATCCGTGGTCGATCCCGCTGCACAGATTTATGCGCCAGGGCCTTCTACAGACAGTGCACTTTGATTTATTGCGCTATCTGTAATAGCACCCGAGATATCACCAGATATATATTGGATTTTTCCCTGACCCTGAGTGTCCGACCCCATGAGACGGTGGTTTTCTCGGCCCCTGGTGGTCCGAGGTCGTTCCCGCTGCACAGATTCATGCGGCAGGGCCCCCTGCAGATAATTCACTTTGATTTATTGCGCTATCTCTAATAGCACCCGAGATATCACCAGATTCATATTGGATTTTTCTCTGACCCTGACAGTCCGGCCCCATGAGACTTTGATTTTCTCGGCCCCTGGCGGTCCGAGGTCGATCCCACTGCACACATTCATGCGCTAGGGCCTCCTGCAGACAATGCACTTTAGTTTATTGCGCTATCTCTAATAGCACCCGAGATATCACCAGATATATATTGCATTTTTCCCGGACCCTGACACTCCGGCCCCATGAGACGGTGATTTTCTCGGCCCGTGGTGGTCCGAGGTCGATCCCGCTGCACAGATTCATTCGCCAGTGCCTCCTACAGACAATGCACTTTGATTTATTGCGCCATCTGGAATAGCACCCGAGATATCACCAGATATATATTGGATTTTTCCCTGACCCTGAGTGTCCGGCCCCATGAGACGGTAGTTTTCTCGGCCCCTGGTGGTCCGAGGTCGTTCCCGCTGCACCGATTCTAGCTCTAGGGCCTCCTGCAGACAATGCACTTTGTTTTATTGCGCTATCTCTAATAGCACCCGAGATATCACCAGATATATATTGCATTTTTCCCGGACCCTGACACTCCGGCCCCATGAGACGGTGATTTTCTCGGCCCGTGGTGGTCCGAGGTCGATCCCGCTGCACAGATTCATGCGCCAGGGCCTCCTACAGGCAATGCACTTTGATTTATTGCGCTATCTCTAATAGCACCCGAGATATCAGCAGATATATATTGGATTTTTCCCTCACCCTGACAGCCCGGCCCCATGTGTCTGTGGATTTCTCGGCCCCTGGTGGTCCGAGGTCGTTCCCGCTGCACAGATTCATGCGCCAGGGCCCCCTGCAGATAATTCACTTTGGTTTAGTGCGCTGTCTGTAATAGCACCCGAGATATCACCAGATATATATTGGATTTTTCCCTGACCCTGAGTGTCCGATCCCATGAGACGGTGGTTTTCTCGGCCCCTGGTGGTCCGAGGACGATCCCGCTGCACAGATTCATGCGCCAGGGCCTCCTACAGACAATGCACTTTGATTTATTGCGATATCTGTAATAGCACCCGAGATATCACCAGATATATATTGGATTTTCCCCTGACACTGAGTGTCCGGCCCCATGAGACGGTGGTTTTCTCGGCCCCTGGTGGTCCGAAGTCGATCCCATTGAACAGTTTTATGCGACAGGGATTCCTGCAGACAATTCACTTTGGGTTATTGCGCTATCTGTAATAGCACCCGAGATATCACCAGATATATATTGGATTTTTCCCTGACCCTGAGCGTTCGGCCCCATGAGACGGTAGTTTTTTCGGCACCTGGTGGTCCGAGGTCGTTCCCGCTGCACCGATTCATGCGCTAGGGCCTCCTGCAGACAATGCAATTTGATTTATTGCGCTATCTTTAATAGCACCCGAGATATCACCAGATATATATTGGATTTTTCCTTGACCCTGACAGTCCGGCCCCATGTGTCGATGGTTTTCTCGGTCCCTCGTGGTCCGAGGTCGATCCCGTTGCACAGATTCATGCGCCAGGGCCCCCTTCAGATAATTCACTTTGGTTTAGTGCGCTGTCTGTAATAGCACCCGAGATATCACCAGATATATATTGGATTTTTCCCTGACCCTGAGTGTCCGATCCCATGAGACGGTGGTTTTCTCGGCCCCTGGCGGTCCGAGGTCGATCCCGCTGCACAGATTCATGCGCTAGGGCCTCCTGCAGACAACGGACATTGATTTATTGCGCTATCTCTAATAGCACCCGAGAAATCACCAGATATATATTGGATTTTTCCCTCACCCTGACAGCCCGGCCCCATGTGTCTGTGGATTTCTCGGCCCCTGGTGGTCCGAGATCGTTCCCGCTGCACAGATTCATGCGCCAGGGCCTCCCACAGACAATGCACTTTGATTTATTGCGCTATCTGTAATAGCACCCGAGATATCACCAGATATATATTGGATTTTTCCCTGACCCTGAGTGTCCCACCCCATGAGACGGTGGTTCTCTCGGCCCCTGCTGTTCCGAGGTCGTTCCCGCTGCACAGATTCATGCGCCAGTGCCTCCTACAGACAATGCACTTTGGTTTATTGCGCTATCTCTAATAGCACCCGAGATATCACCAGATATATATTGGATTTTTCCTTGACCCTGACAGTCCGGCCACATGAGACGGTGATTTTCTCGGCCCCTGGTGGTCCGAGGTCGTTCCCACTGCACAGTTTCATGCGCTAGGGCCTCCTGCAGACAATGCACTTTGATTTATTGCCCTATCTCTAATAGCACCCGAGATATCACCAGATATATATTGGATTTATCCCTGACCCTGACAGTCCGACCCCGTGAGACGGTGGTTTTCTCGGCCCCTGGTGGTCCGAGGTCGTTCCCGCTGCACAGATTCATGCGCCAGGGCTTCCTGCAGACAATTCACTTTGGTTTATTGCGCTATCTGTAATAGCACGCGAGATATCACCAGATATATGCTGGATTTTTTCATGACCGTGGATGACGGATTCCGAATATCTGTTATTTTCTCGGCGCCTGGTGGTCCGAGGTCGTTCCTGCTGCACAGATTCATTCGCCAGTGCCTCCTACAGACAATGCACTTTGATTTATTGCTCTATCTCTAATAGCACCCGAGATATCACCAGATATATATTGGATTTTTCCTTGACCCTGACAGTCCGGCCCCATGTGTCGATGGTTTTCTCGGTCCCTCGTGGTCCGAGGTCGATCCCGTTGCACAGATTCATGCGCCAGGGCCCCCTTCAGATAATTCACTTTGGTTTAGTGCGCTGTCTGTAATAGCACCCGAGATATCACCAGATATATATTGGATTTTTCCCTGACCCTGAGTGTCCGATCCCATGAGACGGTGGTTTTCTCGGCCCCTGGCGGTCCGAGGTCGATTCCGCTGCACAGATTCATGCGCTAGGGCCTCCTGCAGACAACGGACTTTGATTTATTGCGCTATCTCTAATAGCACCCGAGATATCACCAGATATATATTGAATTTTTCCCCGACCCTGAGTGTCCGGCCCCATGTGTCGGTGGTTTTCTCGGCCCCTGGTGATCCGTGGTCGATCCCGCTGCACAGATTTATGCGCCAGGGCCTTCTACAGACAGTGCACTTTGATTTATTGCGCTATCTGTAATAGCACCCGAGATATCACCAGATATATATTGGATTTTTCCCTGACCCTGAGTGTCCGACCCCATGAGACGGTGGTTTTCTCGGCCCCTGGTGGTCCGAGGTCGTTCCCGCTGCACAGATTCATGCGGCAGGGCCCCCTGCAGATAATTCACTTTGATTTATTGCGCTATCTCTAATAGCACCCGAGATATCACCAGATTCATATTGGATTTTTCTCTGACCCTGACAGTCCGGCCCCATGAGACTTTGATTTTCTCGGCCCCTGGCGGTCCGAGGTCGATCCCACTGCACACATTCATGCGCTAGGGCCTCCTGCAGACAATGCACTTTAGTTTATTGCGCTATCTCTAATAGCACCCGAGATATCACCAGATATATATTGCATTTTTCCCGGGCCCTGACACTCCGGCCCCATGAGACGGTGATTTTCTCGGCCCGTGGTGGTCCGAGGTCGATCCCGCTGCACAGATTCATGCGCCAGGGCCTCCTACAGGCAATGCACTTTGATTTATTGCGCTATCTCTAATAGCACCCGAGATATCAGCAGATATATATTGGATTTTTCCCTGACCCTGAGTGTCCGATCCCATGAGACGGTGGTTTTCTCGGCCCCTGGTGGTCCGAGGACGATCCCGCTGCACAGATTCATGCGCCAGGGCCTCCTACAGACAATGCACTTTGATTTATTGCGATATCTGTAATAGCACCCGAGATATCACCAGATATATATTGGATTTTCCCCTGACACTGAGTGTCCGGCCCCATGAGACGGTGGTTTTCTCGGCCCCTGGTGGTCCGAAGTCGATCCCATTGAACAGTTTTATGCGACAGGGATTCCTGCAGACAATTCACTTTGGTTTATTGCGCTATCTGTAATAGCACCCGAGATATCACCAGATATATATTGGATTTTTCCCTGACCCTGAGCGTCCGGCCCCATGAGACGGTAGTTTTTTCGGCACCTGGTGGTCCGAGGTCGTTCCCGCTGCACCGATTCATGCGCTAGGGCCTCCTGCAGACAATGCAATTTGATTTATTGCGCTATCTTTAATAGCACCCGAGATATCACCAGATATATATTGGATTTTTCCTTGACCCTGACAGTCCGGCCCCATGTGTCGATGGTTTTCTCGGTCCCTCGTGGTCCGAGGTCGATCCCGCTGCACAGATTCATTCGCCGGGGCCTCCTATAGATAATTCACTTTGGTTTATTGCGCTATCTCTAATAGCACCCGAGATATCACCAGATATATATTGAATTTTTCCCCGACCCTGAGTGTCCGGCCCCATGTGTCGGTGGTTTTCTCGGCCCCTGGTGGTCCGAGGTCGTTCCCACTGCACAGTTTCATGCGCCAGGGCCTCCTACAGACAATGCACTTTGGTTTATTGCGCTATCTCTAATAGCACCCGAGATATCAACAGATATATATTGGATTTTTTCCTGACCCTGACAGTCCGGCCTCATGAGACAGTGATTTTCTCGGCCCCTGGAGGTCCGAGGTCGTTCCCGCTGCAAAGATTCATGCGCCAGGGCCTCCTGCAGACAATGCACTTTGATTTATTGCGCTACCTCTAATTGCACCCGAGATATCACCAGATATATATTGGATTTATCCCTGACCCTGACAGTCCGACCCCATGAGGCGGTGGTTGTCTCGGCCCCTGGTGGTCCGATGTCGTTCCTGCTGCACAGATTCATGCGCCAGTGCCTCCTGCAGACAATGCACTTTGATTTATTTCGCTATCTCTAATAGCACCCGAGATATCACCAGATATATATTGGATTTTAACATGATCTTGGGTGACGGATTCCGAATATCTGAAATTTTCTCGGCCCCTGGTGGTCCGAGGTAGTTCCCGCTGCACAGATTCATGCACCAGGGCCCCCTGCAGATAATTCACGTTGATTTATTGCGCTATCTCTAATAGCACCCGAGATATCACCAGATATATATTGGATTTTTCCCCGGACCCTGAGTGTCCGACCCCATGAGACGGTGGTTTTCTCGGCCCCTGGTGGTCCGAGGTCGTTCCCGCTGCACAGATTCATGCGCCAGGGCCAGCTGCAGACAATGCACTTTGGTTTATTGCGCTATCTCTAATAGCACCCGAGATATCACCAGATATATATTGGATTTTTCCCTGACCCTGACAGTCCGGCCCCATGTGTCGGTGGTTTTCTCGGCCCCTGGTGGTCCGAGGTCGTTCCCGCTGCACTGATTCCTGCGCCAGGGCCTCCTACAGACAATGCACTTTGGTTTATTGCGCTATCTCTAATAGCACCCGAGATATCACCAGATATATATTGAATTTTTCCCCGACCCTGAGTGTCCGGCCCCATGTGTCGGTGGTTTTCTCGGCCCCTGGTGATCCGTGGTCGATCCCGCTGCACAGATTTATGCGCCAGGGCCTTCTACAGACAGTGCACTTTGATTTATTGCGCTATCTGTAATAGCACCCGAGATATCACCAGATATATATTGGATTTTTCCCTGACCCTGAGTGTCCGACCCCATGAGACGGTGGTTTTCTCGGCCCCTGGTGGTCCGAGGTCGTTCCCGCTGCACAGATTCATGCGGCAGGGCCCCCTGCAGATAATTCACTTTGATTTATTGCGCTATCTCTAATAGCACCCGAGATATCACCAGATTCATATTGGATTTTTTCCTGACCCTGACAGTCCGGCCCCATGAGACTTTGATTTTCTCGGCCCCTGGCGGTCCGAGGTCGATCCCACTGCACACATTCATGCGCTAGGGCCTCCTGCAGACAATGCACTTTGATTTATTGCGCTACCTCTAATTGCACCCGAGATATCACCAGATATATATTGGATTTATCCCTGACCCTGACAGTCCGACCCCATGAGGCGGTGGTTTTCTCGGCCCCTGGTGGTCCGATGTCGTTCCTGCTGCACAGATTCATGCGCCAGTGCCTCCTGCAGACAATGCACTTTGATTTATTTCGCTATCTCTAATAGCACCCGAGATATCACCAGATATATATTGGATTTTAACATGATCTTGGGTGACGGATTCCGAATATCTGAAATTTTCTCGGCCCCTGGTGGTCCGAGGTAGTTCCCGCTGCACAGATTCATGCACCAGGGCCCCCTGCAGATAATTCACGTTGATTTATTGCGCTATCTCTAATAGCACCCGAGATATCACCAGATATATATTGGATTTTTCCCCGGACCCTGAGTGTCCGACCCCATGAGACGGTGGTTTTCTCGGCCCCTGGTGGTCCGAGGTCGTTCCCGCTGCACAGATTCATGCGCCAGGGCCAGCTGCAGACAATGCACTTTGGTTTATTGCGCTATCTCTAATAGCACCCGAGATATCACCAGATATATATTGGATTTTTCCCTGACCCTGACAGTCCGGCCCCATGTGTCGGTGGTTTTCTCGGCCCCTGGTGGTCCGAGGTCGTTCCCGCTGCACTGATTCCTGCGCCAGGGCCTCCTACAGACAATGCACTTTGGTTTATTGCGCTATCTCTAATAGCACCCGAGATATCACCAGATATATATTGAATTTTTCCCCGACCCTGAGTGTCCGGCCCCATGTGTCGGTGGTTTTCTCGGCCCCTGGTTGTCCGAGGTCGTTCCCGCTGCACAGATTCATGCGCCAGGGCCTCCTGCAGACAATGCACTTTAGTTTATTGCGCTATCTCTAATAGCACCCGAGATATCACCAGATATATATTGCATTTTTCCCGGACCCTGACACTCCGGCCCCATGAGACGGTGATTTTCTCGGCCCGTGGTGGTCCGAGGTCGATCCCGCTGCACAGATTCATTCGCCAGTGCCTCCTACAGACAATGCACTTTGATTTATTGCGCCATCTGGAATAGCACCCGAGATATCACCAGATATATATTGGATTTTTCCCTGACCCTGAGTGTCCGGCCCCATGAGACGGTAGTTTTCTCGGCCCCTGGTGGTCCGAGGTCGTTCCCGCTGCACCGATTCATGCGCTAGGGCCTCCTGCAGACAATGCACTTTGTTTTATTGCGCTATCTCTAATAGCACCCGAGATATCACCAGATATATATTGCATTTTTCCCGGACCCTGACACTCCGGCCCCATGAGACGGTGATTTTCTCGGCCCGTGGTGGTCCGAGGTCGATCCCGCTGCACAGATTCATGCGCCAGGGCCTCCTACAGGCAATGCACTTTGATTTATTGCGCTATCTCTAATAGCACCCGAGATATCAGCAGATATATATTGGATTTTTCCCTCACCCTGACAGCCCGGCCCCATGTGTCTGTGGATTTCTCGGCCCCTGGTGGTCCGAGGTCGTTCCCGCTGCACAGATTCATGCGCCAGGGCCCCCTGCAGATAATTCACTTTGGTTTAGTGCGCTGTCTGTAATAGCACCCGAGATATCACCAGATATATATTGGATTTTTCCCTGACCCTGAGTGTCCGATCCCATGAGACGGTGGTTTTCTCGGCCCCTGGCGGTCCGAGGTCGATCCCGCTGCACAGATTCATGCGCTAGGGCCTCCTGCCGACAACGGACATTGATTTATTGCGCTATCTCTAATAGCACCCGAGAAATCACCAGATATATATTGGATTTTTCCCTCACCCTGACAGCCCGGCCCCATGTGTCTGTGGATTTCTCGGCCCCTGGTGGTCCGAGATCGTTCCCGCTGCACAGATTCATGCGCCAGGGCCTCCCACAGACAATGCACTTTGATTTATTGCGCTATCTGTAATAGCACCCGAGATATCACCAGATATATATTGGATTTTTCCCTGACCCTGAGTGTCCCACCCCATGAGACGGTGGTTCTCTCGGCCCCTGCTGTTCCGAGGTCGTTCCCGCTGCACAGATTCATGCGCCAGTGCCTCCTACAGACAATGCACTTTGGTTTATTGCGCTATCTCTAATAGCACCCGAGATATCACCAGATATATATTGGATTTTTCCTTGACCCTGACAGTCCGGCCACATGAGACGGTGATTTTCTCGGCCCCTGGTGGTCCGAGGTCGTTCCCACTACACAGTTTCATGCGCTAGGGCCTCCTACAGGCAATGCACTTTGATTTATTGCGCTATCTCTAATAGCACCCGAGATATCAGCAGATATATATTGGATTTTTCCCTCACCCTGACAGCCCGGCCCCATGTGTCTGTGGATTTCTCGGCCCCTGGTGGTCCGAGGTCGTTCCCGCTGCACAGATTCATGCGCCAGGGCCCCCTGCAGATAATTCACTTTGGTTTAGTGCGCTGTCTGTAATAGCACCCGAGATATCACCAGATATATATTGCATTTTTCCCTGACCATGACACTCCGGCCCCATGAGACGGTGATTTTCTCGGCCCGTGGAGGTCCGAGGTCGATCCCGCTGCACATATTCATGCGCTAGGGCCTCCTGCATACAATGCACTTTGATTTATTGCCCTATCTCTAATAGCACCCGAGATATCACCAGATATATATTGGATTTATCCCTGACCCTGACAGTCCGACCCCATGAGACGGTGGTTTTCTCGGCCCCTGGTGGTCCGAGGTCGTTCCCGCTGCACAGATTCATGCGCCAGTGCCTCCTACAGACAATGCACTTTGATTTATTGCCCTATCTCTAATAGCACCCGAGATATCAGCAGATATATATTGGATTTATCCCTGACCCTGACAGTCCGACCCCATGAGACGGTGGTTTTCTCGGCCCCTGGTGGTGCGAGGCCGTTCCCGCTCTACAGATTCATGCGCCAGGGCGTCCTGCAGACAATGCACTTTGATTTATATCGCTATGTCTAATAGCACCCGAGATATCACCAGATATATATTTGATTTTTCCCTGACCCTGACAGTCCGGCCCCACGAGACGGTGATTTTCTCGACCCCTGGAGGTCCGAGGTCGATCCCGCTGCACAGATTCATGCGCCAGGGCCTCCTACAGACAATGCACTTTGATTTATTGCGTTAACTCTAATAGCACCCGAGATATAACCAGATATATATTGGATTTTTCCTATGACCCTGACAGTCCGGCCCAATGTGTCGATGGTTTTCTCGGTCCCTCGTGGTCCGACGTCGATCCCGCTGCACAGATTCATTCGCCGGGGCCTCCTATAGATAATTCACTTTGGTTTATTGCGCTATCTCTAATAGCACCCGAGATATCACCAGATATATATTGAATTTTTCCCCGACCCTGAGTGTCCGGCCCCATGTGTCGGTGGTTTTCTCGGCCCCTGGTGATCCGAGGTCGATCCCGCTGCACAGATTCATGCGCCAGGGCCTCCTACAGACAGTGCACTTTGATTTATTGCGCTATCTGTAATAGAACCCGAGATATCACCAGATATATATTGGATTTTTCCTTGACCCTGACAGTCCGGCCACATGGGACGGTGGTTCTCTCGGCCCCCGCTGGTCCGAGGTCGTTCCCACTGCACAGTTTCATGCGCCAGGGCCTCCTACAGACAATGCACTTTGGTTTATTGCGCTATCTCTAATAGCACCCGAGATATCAACAGATATATATTGGATTTTTTCCTGACCCTGACAGTCCGGCCTCATGAGACAGTGATTTTCTCGGCCCCTGGAGGTCCGAGGTCGTTCCCGCTGCAAAGATTCATGCGCCAGGGCCTCCTGCAGACAATGCACAATGATTTATTTCGCTATCTCTAATAGCACCCGAGATATCACCAGATATATATTGAATTTTTCCCCGACCCTGAGTGTCCGGCCCCATGTGTCGGTGGTTTTCTCGGCTCCTGGAGGTCCGAGGTCGTTCCCGTTGCAAAGATTCATGCGCCAGGGCCTCCTGCAGACAATGCACTTTGATTTATTTCGCTATCTCTAATAGCACCCGAGATATCACCAGATATATATTGGATTTTAACATGATCTTGTGTGTCGGATTCCGAATATCTGAAATTTTCTCGGCCCTTGGTGGTCCGAGGTCGTTCCCGCTGCACAGATTCATGCGCTAGGTCCTCCTGCAGACAATGCACTTTGATTTATTTCGCTATGTCTAATTGCACCAGAGATATCACCAGATATATATTGGATTTTTCCTTGACCCTGACAGTCCGACCCCATGAGACTGTGGTTTTCTCGGCCATGGCGGTCCGAGGTCGTTCCCGCTGCACAGATTCATGAGCCAGGGCCCCCTGCAGATAATTCACTTTGATTTATTGCGCTATCTCTAATAGCACCCGAGATATCACCAGATATATGTTGGATTTTTCCCTGACCCTGAGTGTCCGACCCCATGTGTCGGTGGTTTTCTCGGCTCCTGGTGGTCCGAGGTCGTTCCCGCTGCACTGATTCCTGCGCCAGGGCCTCCTACAGACAATGCACTTTGGTTTATTGCGCTATCTCTAATAGCACCCGAGATATCACCAGATATATATTGAATTTTTCCCCGACCCTGAGTGTCCGGCCCCATGTGTCGGTGGTTTTCTCGGCCCCTGGTGGTCCAAGGTCGTTCCCGCTGCACAGATTCATGCGCCAGGGCCAGCTGCAGACAATGCACTTTGGTTTATTGCGCTATCTCTAATAGCACCCGAGATATCACCAGATATATATTGGATTTTTCCCTGACCCTGACAGTCCGGCCCCATGTGTCGGTGGTTTTCTCGGCCCCTGGTGGTCCGAGATCGTTCCCGCTGCACTGATTCCTGCGCCAGGGCCTCCTACAGACAATGCACTTTGGTTTATTGCGCTATCTCTAATAGCACCCGAGATATCAACAGATATATATTGGATTTTTTCCTGACCCTGACAGTCCGGCCTCAGGAGACAGTGATTTTCTCGGCCCCTGGTGGTCTGAGGTCGATCCCGCTGCACAGATTCATGCGCCAGGGCCTCCCACAGACAGTGCACTTTGATTTATTGCGCTATCTGTAATAGCACCCGAGATATCACCAGATATATATTGGATTTTTCCCTGACCCTGAGTGTCCCACCCCATGAGACGGTGGTTCTCTCGGCCCCTGCTGTTCCGAGGTCGTTCCCGCTGCACAGATTGATGCGACAGGGCCTCCTATAGGTAATTCACTTCGGTTTATTGCGCTATCTCTAATAGCACCCGAGATATCACCAGATATATATTGGATGTTTCCCTGACCCTGACAGTCCGGCCCCATGTGTCGGTGGTTTTCTCGGCCCCTGGTGGACCGACAACGTTCCCGCTGCACAGATTCATGCGCTAGGTCCCCCTGCAGATAATTCACTTTGGTTTAGTGCGCTATCTGTAAGAGCACCCGAGATATCACCAGATATATATTGGATTTTTCCCATACCCTGACAGTCCGGCTTCATGAGACGGTAGTTTTCTCGGCCCCTGGTGGTCCGAGGTCGTTCCCGCTGCACACATTAATGCTCCAGGGCCTCCTGCAGATAATTCACTTTGGTTTAGGTCGCTATCTGTAATAGCACCCGAGATATCACCAGATTAATATTGGATTTTCCCCTGACCCTGAGTGTCCGGCCCCATGAGACGGTGGTTTTCTCGGCCCCTGGTGGTCCAAGGTCGTTCCCGCTGCACAGATTCATGCGCCAGGGCCCCCTGCAGATAATCCACTTTGGTTTAGTGCGCTATCTGTAAGAGCAGCCGAGATATCACCAGATATATATTGGATTTTTCCCTGACCCTGACAGTCCGGCTTCATGAGACGGTAGTTTTCTCTGACCCTGGTGGCCCGAGGTCGTTCCCGCTGCACAGATTCATGCGCCAGGGCCTCCTGCAGATAATTCACTTTGGTTTAGAGCGCTATCTGTAATAGCACCCGAGATATCACCAGATTAATATTGGATTTTCCCCTGACCCTGAGTGTCCGGCCCCATGAGGCGGTGGTTTTCTCGGCCCCTGGTGGTCCGAGGTCGGTCCCGCTGCACAGATTCATGCACCAGGGCCGCCTGCAGATAATTCACTTTGATTTATTGCGCTATCTGTAATAGCACCCGTGATATCACCAGATATATATTGGATTTTGCCCTGAACCTGACAGTTCGGCCCCATGAGACGGTGATTTTCTCGGCCCCTGGTGGTCCGAGGTCGATCCCGCTGCACAGATTCATGCGCCAGGGCCTCCTACAGACAATGCACTTTGATTTATTGCGCTATCTCTAATAGCACCCGAGATATCACCAGATATATATTGGATTTTTCCCCGACCCTGAGTGTCCGGCCCCATGTGTCGGTGGTTTTCTCGGCCCCTGGTGGTCCGAGGTCGATCCCGCTGCACAGATTCATGCGCCAGGGCCTCCTACAGACAATGCACTTTGATTTATTGCGCTATCTGTAATAGCACCCGAGATATCACCAGATATATATTGGATTTTTCCCTGACGCTGAGTGTCCCACCCCATGAGACGGTGGTTCTCTCGGCCCCTGCTGTTCCGAGGTCGTTCCCGCTGCACAGATTGATGCGACAGGGCCTCCTATAGGTAATTCACTTCGGTTTATTGCGCTATCTCTAATAGCACCCGAGATATCACCAGATATATATTGGATGTTTCCCTGACCCTGACAGTCCGGCCCCATGTGTCGGTGGTTTTCTCGGCCCCTGGTGGACCGACAACGTTCCCGCTGCACAGATTCATGCGCTAGGTCCCCCTGCAGATAATTCACTTTGGTTTAGTGCGCTATCTGTAGGAGCACCCGAGATATCACCAGATATATATTGGATTTTTCCCAAACCCTGACAGTCCGGCTTCATGAGACGGTAGTTTTCTCGGCCCCTGGTGGTCCGAGGTCGTTCCCGCTGCACACATTAATGCGCCAGGGCCTCCTGCAGATAATTCACTTTGGTTTAGTGCGCTATCTGTAATAGCACCCGAGATATCACCAGATTAATATTGGATTTTCCCCTGACCCTGAGTGTCCGGCCCCATAAGACGGTAGTTATCTCGCCCCCTGGTGGTCCGAGGTCGTTCCCGCTGCACGGATTCATGCGCCAGGGCCTCCTGCAGATAATTCACTTTGATTTATCGCGCTATCTCTAACACGACCCGAGATATCACCAGATATATATTGGATTTTTCCCCGACCCCGAGTGTCCGGCCCCATGAGACGGTGGTTTTCTCGGCCCCTGGTGGTCGGAGGTCGTTCCCGCGGCACAGATTCATGCGCCAGGGCCTCCTACAGACAATGCACTTTGATTTATTGCGCTATCTGTAATAGCACCCGTGATATCACCTGATATATATTGGATTTTTAACTGACCCTGACAGTCCGGCCCCATGTGTCGGTGGTTTTCTCGGCCCCTGGTGGTCCGAGGTCGTTCCCGCTGCAGAGATTCATGTGCCAGGGCCTCCTACAGACCATGCACTTTGATTTATTGCGCTATCTGTAATAGCACCCGAGATATCACCAGATATATATTGGATTTTTCCCTGACCCTGATTGTCCGGCCCCATGTGTCGGTGGTTTTCTCGGCCCCTGGTGGTCCGAGGTCGATCCCGCTGCACTGATTCATGCGCCAGGGCCTCTTACAGACAATGCACTTTGATATATTGCGCTATCTGTAATAGCACCCGAGATATCACCAGATATATATTGGATTTTCGCTTGACCCTGAGTGTCCGGCCCCATGCGACTGTATTTTTCTCGGCCCCTGGTGGTCCGAGGTCGTTCCCGCTGGCCAGATTCATGCGCCAGTGCCTCCTGCAGATAATGCACTTTGATTTATTGCGCTATCTGTAATAGCACGCGAGATATCACCAGATATATATTGGATTTTTCCCTGACCCTGAGTGTCCGGCCCCATGAGACGGTAGTTTTCTCGCCCCCTGGTGGTCCGAGGTCGTTCCCGCTGCACGGATTCATGCGCCAGGGCCTCCTACAGACAATGCACTTTGATTTATTGCGCTATCTGTCATAGCACGCGAGATATCACCAGATATATATTGGATTTCTCCCTGACCCTGAGTGTCCGACTCCATGAGACGGTGGTTGTCTCGGCCCCTGGTGGTCCGAGGTCGGTCCCGCTGCACAGATATATGCGCCAGGGCCGCCTGCAGATAATTCACTTTGGTTTAGTGCGCTATCTGTAACAGCACCCGAGATATCCCCAGATATATATTGAATTTTTCCCCGACCCTGAGTGTCCGGCCCCATGTGTCGGTGGTTTTCTGGGCCCCTGGTGGTCCGAGGTCGATCCCGCTGCACAGATTCATGCGCCAGGGCCGCCTGCAGATAATTCACTTTGGTTTAGTGCGCTATCTGTAAGAGCACCCGTGATATCACCAGATATATATTGAATTTTTCCCCGACCCTGAGTGTCCGGCCCCATGTATCGGTGGTTTCCTCGGCCCCTGGTGGTCCGACGTCGATCCCGCTGCCCAGATTCATGAGCCAGGGCCTCCTACAGACAATGCACTTTGATTTATTGCGCTATCTCTAATAGCACCCGAGATATCACCAGATATATATTGTATTTTGCCCTGAACCTGACAGTTCGGCCACATGAGACGGTGATTTTCTCGGCCCCTGGTGGTCCGAGGTCGATCCCGCTGCACAGATTCATGCGCCAGTGCCTCCTAGAGACAATGCACTTTGATTTATTGGGCTATCTGTAAAAGCACACGTGATATCACCTGATATATATTGGATTTTTAACTGACCCTGACAGTCCGGCCCCATGAGACGGTGATTTTCTCGGTCCGTGGTGGTCCGAGGTCGATCCCGCTGCACAGATTCATGCGCCAGGGCCTCCTACAGGCAATGCGCTTTGATTTATTGCGCTATCTCTAATAGCACCCGAGATATCACCAGATATATATTGGATTTTTCCTTGACCCTGACAGTCCGGCCACATGTGTCGATGGTTTTCTCGGTCCCTCGTGGTCCGAGGTCGATCCCGCTGCACAGAATCATGCGCCAGGGCCTCCTATAGATAATTCACTTTGGTTTATTGCGCTATCTCTAATAGCACCGGAGATATCACCAGATATATATTGGATTTTTCCCTCACCCTGACAGCCCGGCCCCATGTGTCTGTGGATTTCTCGGCCCCTGGTGGTCCGAGGTCGTTCCCGCTGCACAGATTCATGCGCCAGAGCCCCCTGCAGATAATTCACTTTGGTTTAGTGCGCTGTCTGTAATAGCACCCGAGATATCACCAGATATATATTGGATTTTCCCCTGACCCTGAGTCTCCGACCCCATGAGACGGTGGTTTTCTCTGCCCCTGGTGGTCCGAGGTCGTACCCGCTGCACAGATTCATGCGCCAGGGCCTCCTACAGACAATGCACTTTGGTTTATTGCGCTATCTGTAATAGCACCCGAGATATCACCAGATATATATTGGATTTCTCCCTGACCCTGACTGTCCGACTCCATGAGACGGTGGTTGTCTCGGCCCCTGGTGGTCGGAGGTCGTTCCCGCTGCACAGATTCATGCGCCAGGGCCTGCTACTGACAATGCACTTTGGTTTATGGCGCTATCTCTAATAGCACCCGAGATATCACCAGATATATATTGGATTTTTCCCCGAACCTGAGTGTCCGGCCCCATGAGACGGTGGTTTTCTCGGCCTCTGGTGGTCGGAGGTCGTTCCCATTGCACAGATTCATGCGCCTGGGCCTCCTACAGACAATGCACTTTGATTTATTGCGCCGTGTGTAATAGCACCCGAGATATCACCAGATATATATTGGATTTTTCCCTGACCCTGACAGTCCGGCCCCATGTGATGGTGGTTTTCTCGGCCCCTGGTGGTCCGACGTCGATCCCGCTGCACAGATTCATGAGCCAGGGCCTCCTACAGACAATGCAATTAATTTTAATGCGCTATCTATAATAGCACCCGAGATATCGCCAGATATATATTGGATTTTTCCCTGACCCTGACAGTCCGGCCCCATGAGACGGTAGTTTTCTCGGCCCCTGGTGGTCCGAGGTCGTTCCCGCTGCACAGATTCATGCGCTAGAGCCTCCTGCAGACAATGCTCTTTGATTTATTGCGCTAACTCTAATAGCACCCGAGATATCACCAGATATATATTGGATTTTTCCCTGACCATGACAGTCCGGCCCCATGGGACGGTGATATTCTCGGCCCCTTGTGGTCCGAGGTCGTTCCCGCTGCACAAATTCATGCGCTAGGGCCTCCTGCAGTCAATGCACTTTGATTTATTGCGCTATCTGTAATAGCACCCGAGATATCACCAGATATATATTGTATTTTGCCCTGAACCTGACAGTTCGGCCACATGAGACGGTGATTTTCTCGGCCCCTGGTGGTCCGAGGTCGATCCCGCTGCACAGATTCATGCGCCAGTGCCTCCTAGAGACAATGCACTTTGATTTATTGGGCTATCTGTAAAAGCACACGTGATATCACCTGATATATATTGGATTTTTAACTGACCCTGACAGTCCGGCCCCATGAGACGGTGATTTTCTCGGCCCGTGGTGGTCCGAGGTCGATCCCGCTGCACAGATTCATGCGCCAGGGCCTCCTACAGGCAATGCGCTTTGATTTATTGCGCTATCTCTAATAGCACCCGAGATATCACCAGATATATATTGGATTTTTCCTTGACCCTGACAGTCCGGCCCCATGTGTCGATGGTTTTCTCGGTCCCTCGTGGTCCGAGGTCGATCCCGCTGCACAGAATCATGCGCCAGGGCCTCCTATAGATAATTCACTTTGGTTTATTGCGCTATCTCTAATAGCACCGGAGATATCACCAGGTATATATTGGATTTTTCCCTCACCCTGACAGCCCGGCCCCATGTCTCTGTGGATTTCTCGGCCCCTGGTGGTCCGAGGTCGTTCCCGCTGCACAGATTCATGCGCCAGAGCCCCCTGCAGATAATTCACTTTGGTTTAGTGCGCTGTCTGTAATAGCACCCGAGATATCACCAGATATATATTGGATTTTCCCCTGACCCTGAGTGTCCGACTCCATGAGACGGTGGTTGTCTCGGCCCCTGGTGGTCGGAGGTCGTTCCCGCTGCACAGATTCATGCGCCAGGGCCTGCTACTGACAATGCACTTTGGTTTATTGCGCTATCTGTAATAGCACCCGAGATATCACCAGATATATATTGGATTTCTCCCTGACCCTGAGTGTCCGACTCCATGAGACGGTGGTTGTCTCGGCCCCTGGTGGTCGGAGGTCGTTCCCGCTGCACAGATTCATGCGCCAGGGCCTGCTACTGACAATGCACTTTGGTTTATGGCGCTATCTCTAATAGCACCCGAGATATCACCAGATATATATTGGATTTTTCCCCGAACCTGAGTGTCCGGCCCCATGAGACGGTGGTTTTCTCGGCCTCTGGTGGTCGGAGGTCGTTCCCATTGCACAGATTCATGCGCCAGGGCCTCCTACAGACAATGCACTTTGATTTATTGCGCCGTGTGTAATAGCACCCGAGATATCACCAGATATATATTGGATTTTTCCCTGACCCTGACAGTCCGGCCCCATGTGACGGTGGTTTTCTCGGCCCCTGGTGGTCCGACGTCGATCCCGCTGCACAGATTCATGAGCCAGGGCCTCCTACAGACAATGCAATTAATTTTAATGCGCTATCTATAATAGCACCCGAGATATCGCCAGATATATATTGGATTTTTCCCTGACCCTGACAGTCCGGCCCCATGAGACGGTAGTTTTCTCGGCCCCTGGTGGTCCGAGGTCGTTCCCGCTGCACAGATTCATGCGCCAGAGCCCCCTGCAGATAATTCACTTTGGTTTAGTGCGCTGTCTGTAATAGCACCCGAGATATCACCAGATATATATTGGATTTTCCCCTGACCCTGAGTCTCCGACCCCATGAGACGGTGGTTTTCTCTGCCCCTGGTGGTCCGAGGTCGTACCCGCTGCACAGATTCATGCGCCAGGGCCTCCTACAGACAATGCACTTTGGTTTATTGCGCTATCTGTAATAGCACCCGAGATATCACCAGATATATATTGGATTTCTCCCTGACCCTGAGTGTCCGACTCCATGAGACGGTGGTTGTCTTTCGCCCCTGGTGGTCGGAGGTCGTTCCCGCTGCACAGATTCATGCGCCAGGGCCTGCTACTGACAATGCACTTTGGTTTATGGCGCTATCTCTAATAGCACCCGAGATATCACCAGATATATATTGGATTTTTCCCCGAACCTGAGTGTCCGGCCCCATGAGACGGTGGTTTTCTCGGCCTCTGGTGGTCGGAGGTCGTTCCCATTGCACAGATTCATGCGCCAGGGCCTCCTACAGACAATGCACTTTGATTTATTGCGCCGTGTGTAATAGCACCCGAGATATCACCAGATATATATTGGATTTTTCCCTGACCCTGACAGTCCGGCCCCATGTGACGGTGGTTTTCTCGGCCCCTGGTGGTCCGACGTCGATCCCGCTGCACAGATTCATGAGCCAGGGCCTCCTACAGACAATGCAATTAATTTTAATGCGCTATCTATAATAGCACCCGAGATATCGCCAGATATATATTGGATTTTTCCCTGACCCTGACAGTCCGGCCCCATGAGACGGTAGTTTTCTCGGCCCCTGGTGGTCCGAGGTCGTTCCCGCTGCACAGATTCATGCGCTAGAGCCTCCTGCAGACAATGCTCTTTGATTTATTGCGCTAACTCTAATAGCACCCGAGATATCACCAGATATATATTGGATTTTTCCCTGACCATGACAGTCCGGCCCCATGGGACGGTGATATTCTCGGGCCCTTGTGGTCCGAGGTCGTTCCCGCTGCACAGATTCATGCGCTAGGGCCTCCTGCAGTCAATGCACTTTGATTTATTGCGCTATCTCTAATAGCAACCGAGATATCACCAGATATATATTGGATTTTTCGCTGACCCTGAGTGTCCGAATCCATGTGTCGATGGTTTTCTCGATCCCTCGTGGTCCGAGGTCGATCCCGCTGAACAGATTCATGCGCCAAGGCTTCCAGCCGACAATTCACTTTGGTTTATTGCGCTATCTGTAATAGCACCCGAGATATCACCAGATATATTTTGGATTTTTCCCTGACCGTGACAGTCCGGCCCCATGAGACGCTGATTTCCGCGGCCCCTGGTGGTCCGAGGTCATTCCCGCTGCACAGAATCATGCGCCACGGCCACCTACAGACAATGCACTTTGGTTTATTGCGCTATCTGCAATAGCACCCGTGATATCACCAGATATATATTGGATTTTCCCCTGACCCTGAGTGTCCGGCCCCATGAGGCGGTGGTTTTCTCGGCCCCTGGTGGTCCGAGGTCTTTCCCGCTGCCCAGATTCATGCGACAGGGCCTCCTACAGACAATGCACTTTGATTTATTGCGCTATCTGTAATAGCACCCGAGAAAGCTCCATATATATGCTGGATTTTTACATGACTTTGGGTGACGGATACCGAAAATCTGTAATTTTCTGGGCCCCTGGTGGTCCGATGTCGTTCCTGCTGCACAGATTCATCCGCCAGGGCCTACTGCAGACAGTGCACTTTGATTTGTCGGGCTATCTGTAATAGCACCCGAGATATCATCAGATACATCCTGGATTTTTAAATGACCTTGGGTGTCCGGCCCCATGTGTCGGTGGTTTTCTCGGCCCCTGGTGGTCCGAGGTCGTTCCCGCTGCACAGATTCATGCGCCAGGGCCTCCTACAGACAATGCACTTTGATTTATTGCGCTATCTCTAATAACACCCGAGATATCGCCAGATATATATTGGATTTTTCCCTGACCCTGACAGTCCGGCTCACGAGGTCGTTCCCGCTGCACAGAATCATGCGCCAGGGCTTCCGGCAGACAATGCACTTTGATATATCGCGCTATCAATAATAGGACCCGAGATATCACCAGATATATATTGGATTTTCCCCCGACCCTGAGTGTCCGGCCCCATGAGACGGTGGTTTTCTCGGCCCCTGGTGGTCCGAGGTCGTTCCCGCTGCCCAGATTTATGCGCCAGGGCCTCCTACAGATAATTCACTTTTATTTATCGCGCTATCTCTAATATTACCCGAGATATCTCCAGATATATATTGGATTTTCCCCTGACCCTGAGTGTGCGGCCCTATGAGACGGTGGTTTTCTAGGCCCCTGGTGGTCCGAGGTCGTTCCCGCTGCACAGATGGATTCGCCAGGGCCTCCTGCAGATAATTCACTTTGGTTTATTGCGCTATGTCTAATAGCACCCAAGATATCACCAGATATATATTGGATTTTCCCATGACCCTGAGTGTCCGGCCGCATGAGACGGTGGTTTACTCGGCCCCTGGTGGTCCGAGGTCGTCCCCGCTGCAAAGATTCGTGAGCCAGGGCCTCTTGCAGATAATGCATTTTGATTTATTGCGCTATCTGTAATAGCACCCGAGATATAACCAGATATACATTGGATTTTCCCCTGACCCTGAGTGTCCGGCCCCATGAGACGGTGGTTTTCTCGGCCAATGGTGGTCCGAGGTCGTTCCCGCTGACCACATTCATGCGCAAGGGCCTCCTACAGACAATGCACTTTGATTTATTGCGCTATCTGTAATAGCACCCGAGATGTCACCAGATATATATTGGATTTTTCCCTGACCCTGAGTGTCCGGCCCCGTGAGACGTTGGTTTTCTCGGCTCCTGGTGGTCCGAGGTCGTTCCCGCTGCACAGATTCATGCGCCAGGACCTCCTGCAGACAATGCACTGTGATTTATTGCCCTATCTGTAATAGCACCCGAGATATCACCAGATATATATTGGATTTTCCCCTGACCCTGCGGCTCCGGCCCCATGAGACGGTGGTTTTCTCGGCCCCTGGTGGTCCGAGCTCGTTCTCGCTGGCCGGATTCATGCGACAGGGCCTCCTACAGACAATGCACTTTGATTTATTGCGCTATCTCTACTAGCACCCGAGATATCACCAGATATATATTGGATTTTTCCCAGACCCTGAGTGCCCGGCCCCATGAGACGGTGGTTTTCTCGGCCCCTGGTGGTCCGACGTCGATCCCGCTGCACAGATTCATGAGCCAGGGCCTCCTACAGACAATGCACTTTGATTTATTGCGCTATCTGTAATAGCACCCGAGATATCACCAGATATATATTGTATTTTGCCCTGAACCTGACAGTTCGGCCCCATGAGACGGTGGTTTTCTCGGCCCCTGGTGGTCCGAGGTCGTTCCCGCTGCCCAGATTTATGCGCCAGGGCCTCCTACAGATAATTCACTTTTATTTATCGCGCTATCTCTAATATTACCCGAGATATCTCCAGATATATATTGGATTTTCCCCTGACCCTGAGTGTGCGGCCCTATGAGACGGTGGTTTTCTAGGCCCCTGGTGGTCCGAGGTCGTTCCCGCTGCACAGATGGATTCGCCAGGGCCTCCTGCAGATAATTCACTTTGGTTTATTGCGCTATGTCTAATAGCACCCAAGATATCACCAGATATATATTGGATTTTCCCATGACCCTGAGTGTCCGGCCGCATGAGACGGTGGTTTACTCGGCCCCTGGTGGTCCGAGGTCGTCCCCGCTGCAAAGATTCGTGAGCCAGGGCCTCTTGCAGATAATGCATTTTGATTTATTGCGCTATCTGTAATAGCACCCGAGATATAACCAGATATACATTGGATTTTCCCCTGACCCTGAGTGTCCGGCCCCATGAGACGGTGGTTTTCTCGGCCAATGGTGGTCCGAGGTCTTTCCCGCTGACCACATTCATGCGCAAGGGCCTCCTACAGACAATGCACTTTGATTTATTGCGCTATCTGTAATAGCACCCGAGATGTCACCAGATATATATTGGATTTTTCCCTGACCCTGAGTGTCCGGCCCCGTGAGACGTTGGTTTTCTCGGCTCCTGGTGGTCCGAGGTCGTTCCCGCTGCACAGATTCATGCGCCAGGACCTCCTGCAGACAATGCACTGTGATTTATTGCCCTATCTGTAATAGCACCCGAGATATCATCAGATATATATTGGATTTTCCCCTGACCCTGCGGCTCCGGCCCCATGAGGCGGTGGTTTTCTCGGCCCCTGGTGGTCCGAGCTCGTTCTCGCTGGCCGGATTCATGCGACAGGGCCTCCTACAGACAATGCACTTTGATTTATTGCGCTATCTCTACTAGCACCCGAGATATCACCAGATATATATTGGATTTTTCCCAGACCCTGAGTGCCCGGCCCCATGAGACGGTGGTTTTCTCGGCCCCTGGTGGTCCGAGGTTGTTCCCGCTGCACAGATTCATGCGCCAGGGCCTCCTGTAGACAATTCACTTTGGTTTACTGCGCTATCTCTAATAGCACCCGACTTATCACCAGATATATATTGGATTTTTCCCTGACCCTGAGTGCCCGGCCCCATGTGTCGGTGGTTTTCTCGGCCCCTGGTGGTCCGAGGTCGACCTCGCTGCACAGATTCATGCGCTAGGGCCCCCTGCATACAATGCAATTAGATATATCGCGCTATCTGTAATAGCACCCGAGATATCACCAGACATATATTGGTTTTTTCCCCGACCCTGAGTGTGCGACCCCATGAGACGGTGGTTTTCGCGGCCCCTGTTGGTCCTAGGTCGTTCCCGCTGCACAGATGCATTCGCCAGGGCCACCTGCAGATAATTCACTTTTATTTATCGCGCTATCTGTAATAGGACCCGTGATATCACCTGATATATATTGTATTTTTAACTGACCCTGACAGTGCGGCCCCATGTGTCGGTGGTTTTCTCGGCCCCTGGTGGTCCGAGGTCGTTCCCACTGCAGAGATTCATGTGCCAGGGCCTCCTACAGACCATGCACTTTGATTTATTGCGCTATCTGTAATAGCACCCGAGATATCACCAGATATATATTGGATTTTTCCCTGACCCTGATTGTCCGGCCCCATGTGTCGGTGGTTTTCTCGGCCCCTGGTGGTCCGAGGTCGATCCCGCTGCACAGATTCACGCGCCAGGGCCTCTTACAGACAATGCACTTTGATATATTGCGCTATCTGTAATAGCACCCGAGATATCACCTGATATATATTGGATTTTCGCTTGACCCTGAGTGTCCGGTCCCATGCGACTGTATTTTTCTCGGCCCCTGGTGGTCCGAGGTCGTTCCCGCTGGCCAGATTCATGCGCCAGTGCCTCCTGCAGATAATGCACTTTGATTTATTGCGCTATCTGTAATAGCACGCGAGATATCACCAGATATATATTGGATTTTTCCCTGACCCTGAGTGTCCGGCCCCATGAGACGGTAGTTTTCTCGCCCCCTGGTGGTCCGAGGTCGTTCCCGCTGCACGGATTCATGCGCCAGGGCCTCCTACAGACAATGCACTTTGATTTATTGCGCTATCTGTAATAGCACGCGAGATATCACCAGATATATATTGGATTTCTCCCTGACCCTGAGTGTCCGACTCCATGAGACGGTGGTTGTCTCGGCCCCTGGTGGTCCGAGGTCGGTCCCGCTGCACAGATATATGCGCCAGGGCCGCCTGCAGATAATTCACTTTGGTTTAGTGCGCTATCTGTAACAGCACCCGAGATATCCCCAGATATATATTGAATTTTTCCCCGACCCTGAGTGTCCGGCCCCATGTGTCGGTGGTTTTCTGGGCCCCTGGTGGTCCGAGGTCGATCCCGCTGCACAGATTCATGCGCCAGGGCCGCCTGCAGATAATTCACTTTGGTTTAGTGCGCTATCTGTAAGAGCACCCGAGATATCACCAGATATATATTGAATTTTTCCCCGACCCTGAGTGTCCGGCCCCATGTATCGGTGGTTTTCTCGGCCCCTGGTGGTCCGACGTCGATCCCGCTGCACAGATTCATGAGCCAGGGCCTCCTACAGACAATGCACTTTGATTTATTGCGCTATCTGTAATAGCACCCGAGATATCACCAGATATATATTGTATTTTGCCCTGAACCTGACAGTTCGGCCCCATGAGACGGTGATTTTCTCGGCCCCTGGTGGTCCGAGGTCGATCCCGCTGCACAGATTCATGCGCCAGTGCCTCCTAGAGACAATGCACTTTGATTTATTGGGCTATCTGTAAAAGCACACGTGATATCACCTGATATATATTGGATTTTTAACTGACCCTGACAGTCCGGCCCCATGAGACGGTGGTTTTCTCGGCCCCTGGTGGTCCGAGGTCGTTCCCGCTGCAGAGATTCATGCGCCAGGTCCTCCTACAGACAATGCAATTTGATTTATTGCGCTATCTCTAATAGCACCCGAGATATCACCAGATATATATTGCATTTTTCCCTGACCCTGACACTCCGGCCCCATGAGACGGTGATTTTCTCGGCCCGTGGTGGTCCGAGGTCGATCCCGCTGCACAGATTCATGCGCCAGGGCCTCCTACAGGCAATGCGCTTTGATTTATTGCGCTATCTCAAATAGCACCCGAGATATCACCAGATATATATTGGATTTTTCCTTGACCCTGACAGTCCGGCCCCATGTGTCGATGGTTTTCTCGGTCCCTCGTGGTCCGAGGTCGATCCCGCTGCACAGAATCATGCGCCAGGGCCTCCTATAGATAATTCACTTTGGTTTATTGCGCTATCTCTAATAGCACCGGAGATATCACCAGATATATATTGGATTTTTCCCTGACCCTGACAGTCCGGCCCCATGAGACGGTAGTTTTCTCGGCCCCTGGTGGTCCGAGGTCGTTCCCGCTGCACAGATTCATGCGCTAGAGCCTCCTGCAGACAATGCTCTTTGATTTATTGCGCTAACTCTAATAGCACCCGAGATATCACCAGATATATATTGGATTTTTCCCTGACCGTGACAGTCCGGCCCCATGAGACGCTGATTTCCGCGGCCCCTGGTGGTCCGAGGTCATTCCCCCTGCACAGAATCATGCGCCACGGCCACCTACAGACAATGCACTTTGGTTTATTGCGCTATCTGTAATAGCACCCGTGATATCACCAGATATATATTGGATTTTCCCCTGACCCTGAGTGTCCGGCCCCATGAGACGGTGGTTTTCTCGGCCCCTGGTGGTCCGAGGTCTTTCCCGCTGCCCAGATTCATGCGACAGGGCCTCCTACAGACAATGCACTTTGATTTATTGCGCTATCTGTAATAGCACCCGAGAAAGCTCCATATATATGCTGGATTTTTACATGACTTTGGGTGACGGATACCGAAAATCTGTAATTTTCTGGGCCCCTGGTGGTCCGATGTCGTTCCTGCTGCACAGATTCATCCGCCAGGGCCTACTGCAGACAGTGCACTTTGATTTGTCGGGCTATCTGTAATAGCACCCGAGATATCATCAGATACATCCTGGATTTTTAAATGACCTTGGGTGTCCGGCCCCATGTGTCGGTGGTTTTCTCGGCCCCTGGTGGTCCGAGGTCGTTCCCGCTGCACAGATTCATGCGCCAGGGCCTCCTACAGACAATGCACTTTGATTTATTGCGCTATCTCTAATAACACCCGAGATATCGCCAGATATATATTGGATTTTTCCCTGACCCTGACAGTCCGGCTCACGAGGTCGTTCCCGCTGCACAGAATCATGCGCCAGGGCTTCCGGCAGACAATGCACTTTGATATATCGCGCTATCAATAATAGGACCCGAGATATCACCAGATATATATTGGATTTTCCCCCGACCCTGAGTGTCCGGCCCCATGAGACGGTGGTTTTCTCGGCCCCTGGTGGTCCGAGGTCGTTCCCGCTGCCCAGATTTATGCGCCAGGGCCTCCTACAGATAATTCACTTTTATTTATCGCGCTATCTCTAATATTACCCGAGATATCTCCAGATATATATTGGATTTTCCCCTGACCCTGAGTGTGCGGCCCTATGAGACGGTGGTTTTCTAGGCCCCTGGTGGTCCGAGGTCGTTCCCGCTGCACAGATGCATTCGCCAGGGCCTCCTGCAGATAATTCACTTTGGTTTATTGCGTTATGTCTAATAGCACCCAAGATATCACCAGATATATATTGGATTTTCCCCTGACCCTGAGTGTGCGGCCCTATGAGACGGTGGTTTTCTCGGCCCCTCGTGGTCCGCGGTCGTTCCCGCTACACAGATTCATGCGCCAGGGCCTCCTCCAGATAATTCACTTTGGTTTATTGCGCTATCTCTAATAGCACCCGAGATATCACCAGATATATATTGGATTTTTCCCTGACCCCGAGCGTCCGGAACCATGAGACGGTGGCTTTCTCGGCCCCTGACGGTCCCAGGTCGTTCCCGCTGCACAGATTCATGCGCCAGGGCCTCCTACGGACAATGCACTTTGATTTATTGCGCTATCTGTAAAAGCACCCGAGATATCACCAGATATATATTGGATTTTTCCCTGACCTTGAGTGTCCGGCCCCATGAGACGGTGGTTTTCTCGGCCCCTCGTGGTCCGCGGTCGTTCCCGCTACACAGATTCATGCGCCAGGGCCTCCTCCAGATAATTCACTTTGGTTTATTGCGCTATCTCTAATAGCACCCGAGATATCACCACATATATATTGGATTTTCCCCTGACCCTGAGTGTCCGGCCCCATGAGACGGTGGTTTTCTCGGCCCCTGGTGGTCCGAGGACGTTCCCGCTGCCCAGAATCATGCGCCAGGGCCTCCTACAGACAATGCACTTTGATTTATTGCGCTATCTGTCATAGCACCCGAGAAAGCTCCATATATATGCTGGATTTTTACATGACTTTGGGTGACGGATACCGAAAATCTGTATTTTTCTCGGCCCCTGGTGGTCCGATGTCGTTCCTCCTGCACAGATTCATGCGCAAGGGCCTCCTACGGACAATGCACTTTGATTTTTTTCGCTATCACTAATAGCACCCGAGATATCACCAGTTATATATTGGATTTTCCCCCGACTCTGAGTGTCCGGCCCCATGAGACGGTTGTTTTCTCGGGCCCTAGTGGTCCGAGGTCGTTCCCGCTGCACAGATTCATGCGCCAGGGACTGCTGCAGATAAGTCACTTTGGTTTATTGCGCTATCTCTAATAGCACCCGAGATATCACAAGATATATATTGGATTTTTCCCTGACCCTGACAGTCTGGCCCCATGAGACGGTGACATTCTCGGCCCCTGGTGGTCCGAGGTCGATCCCGCTCCTCAGATTCATGCGCCAGGGCTTCCTACAGACAATGCACTTTGATTTATTGCGCTATCTGTAATAGCACCCGAGATATCACCAGATATATGTTGGATTTTTCCCTGACCCTGAGTGTCCGACTCCATGAGACGGTGGTTTTCTCGGCCCCTGGTGGTCCGAGGTCGTTGCCGCTGCACAGATTCATGCGCCAGGGCCTCCCGCAGACAAAGCACTTTGATTTATCGCGCTATCTCTAATAGCACCCGAGATATCATCAGATATATATTGGATTTTTCCCCGACCCTGAGTGTTCGGCCCCATGAGACGGTGGTTTTCTCGGCCCCTGGTGGTCCGAGGTCGTTCCCGCTGCACAGAATCATGCGCCAGGGCCACCTACAGACAATGCACTTTGGTTTATTGCGCTATCTGTAATAGCACCCGAGATATCACCAGATATATATTGGATTTTTCCCTGACCCTGAGTGTCCGGCCCCATGAGACGGTGATTTTCTCGGCCCCTCGTGGTCCGCGGTCGTTCCCGCTACACAGATTCATGCGCCAGGGCCTCCTCCAAATAATTCACTTTGGTTTATTGCGCTATCTCTAATAGCACCCGAGATATCACCACATATATATTGGATTTTCCCCTGACCCTGAGTGTCCGGCCCCATGAGACGGTGGTTTTCTCGGCCCCTGGTGGTCCGAGGACGTTCCCGCTGCCCAGAATCATGCGCCAGGGCCTCCTACAGACAATGCACTTTGATTTATTGCGCTATCTGTCATAGCACCCGAGAAAGCTCCATATATATGCTGGATTTTTACATGACTTTGGGTGACGGATACCGAAAATCTGTATTTTTCTCGGCCCCTGGTGGTCCGATGTCGTTCCTCCTGCACAGATTCATGCGCAAGGGCCTCCTACGGACAATGCACTTTGATTTTTTTCGCTATCTCTAATAGCACCCGAGATATCACCAGTTATATATTGGATTTTCCCCCGACTCTGAGTGTCCGGCACCATGAGACGGTTGTTTTCTCGGGCCCTAGTGGTCCGAGGTCGTTCCCGCTGCACAGATTCATGCGCCAGGGACTGCTGCAGATAAGTCACTTTGGTTTATTGCGCTATCTCTAATAGCACCCGAGATATCTCCAGATATATATTGGATTTTTCCCTCACCCTGAGTGTCCGGCCCCATGAGACTGTGGTTTTCTCGGCCCCTGGTGGTCCGAGGTCGTGCCTGCTGCACAGATTCACGCGCCAGGGACTCCTACAGACAATGCACTTTGAATTATTGCGCTATCTGTAATAGCACCCGAGATATCACCAGATATATATTGGATTTTTCCCTGACCCTGAGTGCCCGGCCCCGTGAGACTGTGGTTTTCTCGGCCCCTGGTGGTCCGAGGTCGTGCCCGCTGCACAGATTCACGCGCCAGGGACTCCTACAGACAATGCACTTTGATTTATTGCGCTATCTCTAATAGCACCCGAGATATCACCGGATATATATTTGATTATTCCCTGACCCTGAGTCTCCAGCCCCATGAGACGGTGGTTTTCTCGGCCCCTGGTGGTCCGAGGTCGTTCCCGCTGCACAGATTCATGCGCCAGGGTCTCCTGCAGATAATTCACTTTGGTTTATTGCGCTATCTCTAATAGCACCCGAGATATCACCAGATATATATTTGATTTTTCCCTGACCTTGAGTGTCCGGCCCCATGAGACGGTGGTTTTCTCGGCCCCTCGTGGTCCGCGGTCGTTCCCGCTACACAGATTCATGCGCCAGGGCCTCCTCCAGATAATTCACTTTGGTTTATTGCGCTATCTCTAATAGCACCCGAGATATCACCACATATATATTGGATTTTCCCCTGACCCTGAGTGTCCGGCCCCATGAGACGCTGGTTTTCTCGGCCCCTGGTGGTCCGAGGACGTTCCCGCTGCCCAGAATCATGCGCCAGGGCCTCCTACAGACAATGCACTTTGATTTATTGCGCTATCTGTCATAGCACCCGAGAAAGCTCCATATATATGCTGGATTTTTACATGACTTTGGGTGACGGATACCGAAAATCTGTATTTTTCTCGGCCCCTGGTGGTCCGATGTCGTTCCTCCTGCACAGATTCATGCGCAAGGGCCTCCTACGGACAATGCACTTTGATTTTTTTCGCTATCACTAATAGCACCCGAGATATCACCAGTTATATATTGGATTTTCCCCCGACTCTGAGTGTCCGGCCCCATGAGACGGTTGTTTTCTCGGGCCCTAGTGTTCCGAGGTCGTTCCCGCTGCACAGATTCATGCGCCAGGGACTGCTGCAGATAAGTCACTTTGGTTTATTGCGCTATCTCTAATAGCACCCGAGATATCTCCAGATATATATTGTATTTTTCCCTCACCCTGAGTGTCCGGCCCCATGAGGCGGTGGTTTTCTCGGCCCCTGGTGGTCCGAGGTCGTTCCCGCTGCACAGATTCATGCGCCAGAGCCTCCTACAGACAATGCACTTTGATTTATTGCGCTATCTGTAATAGCACCCGAGAAAGCACCAGATATATGCTGGATTTTTACATGACTTTGGGTGACGGATACCGAAAATCTGTCATTTTCTCGGCTCCTGGTTTTCCGAGGTCGTGCCTGCTGCACACATTCATTCGCCAGTGCCTCCTACAGAGAATGCACTTTGATTTATTGCGCTATCTCTAATAACACCCGAGATATCGCCAGATATATATTGGATTTTTCCCTGACCCTGACAGTCCGGCTCACGAGGTCGTTCCCGCTGCACAGAATCATGCGCCAGGGCTTCCGGCAGACAATGCACTTTGATTTATCGCGCTATCTCTAATAGCACCCGAGATATCACCAGATATATAATGGATTTTTCCCTGACCCTGACAGTCCGGCCCCATGTGACGGTGGTTTTCTCGGCCCCTGGTGGTCCGAGGTCGTTCCCGATGCACAGATTCATGGGCCCGGGCCTCCGGCAGATAATTCACTTTGGTTTATTGCGCTATCTGTAATAGCACCCGAGATATCAATAGATATATATTGGATTTTTCCCCGACCCTGAGTGATCGGCCCCATGAGACGGTGGTTTTCTCGGCCCCTGGTGGTCCGAGGTCGTTCCCGCTGCACAGAATCATGCGCCAGGGCCACCTACAGACAATGCACTTTGGTTTATTGCGCAATCAGTAATAGCACCCGAGATATCACTAGATATATATTGGATTTTTCACTGACCCTGAGTGTCCGGCCCAATGAGATGGTGGTTTTCACGGCCCCTGGTGATCCGAGGTCGTTCCCGCTGCACAGAATCACGCGCCAGGGCTTGCTGCAGACAATGCACTTTGGTTTGTTGCGCTATCTGTAATAGCACACGAGATATCACCAGATATATATTGGATTTTCCCCTGACCCTGAGTGTCCGGCCCCATGAGACTGTGGTTTTCTCGGCCACTGGTGGTCTGAGGTCGTCCCGGCTGCACAGATTCATGCGCCAGGGCCTCCTGCAGATAATTCTCTTTGGTTTATTGCGCTATCTGTAATTGCACCCGAGATATCAATAGATATATATTGGATTTTCCCTGACCCTGAGTGTCCGGCCCCATGAGACTGTGGTTTTCTCGGCCCCTGTTGGTCCGAGGTCGTTCCCGCTGCACAGATTCATGCGCCATGGCATCCTACGGACAATGCACTTTGATTTATTGCGCTATCTCTAATAGCACCCGAGATATCACCGGATATATATTTGATTATTCCCTGACCCTGAGTCTCCAGCCCCATGAGACGGTGGTTTTCTCGGCCCCTGGTGGTCCGAGGTCGTTCCCGCTGCACAGATTCATGCGCCAGGGACTGCTGCAGATAAGTCACTTTGGTTTATTGCGCTATCTCTAATAGCACCCGAGATATCTCCAGATATATATTGGATTTTTCCCTGACCCTGAGTGTCCGCCCCTTGAGGCGGTGGTTTTCTCGGCCCCTGGTGGTCCGAGGTCGTTCCTGCTGGCCAGATTCATGCGCCAGGGCCTCCTACAGACAATGCACTTTGATTTATTGAGCTATATGTTATAGCACCCGAGATATCACCAGGTATATATTGGATTTTTCCCTGACACTGTGTGTCCGGCCCCATAAGACGGTGGTTTTCTCGGCCCCTGGTGGTCCGATGTCTTTCCTGCTGCACAGATTCATGCGCCAGGGCCTCCTACAGACAATGCACTTTGATTTATTGCGCTATCTCTAATAGCAACCGAGATATCACCAGATATATATTGGATTTTCCCCTGACCCTGAGTGTCCGGCCCCATGAGACAGTGGTTTTCTCGGCCCCTGGTGGTCCGAGGTCGTTCCCGCTGCCCAGATTCATGCGCCAGAGCCTCCTACAGACAACGCATTTTGATTTATTGCGCTATCTGTAATAGCACCCGAGATATCACCAGATATATATTGGATTTTCCCCTGACCCTGAGTGTCCGGCCCCATGAGACAGTGGTTTTCTCGGCCCCTGGTGGTCCGAGGTCGTCACCGCTGCACAGATACATGCGCCAGGGCCCCCTGCATATAATTCACTTTGGATTATTGCGCTATCTGTAATAGCACCCGAGAAAGCACCATATATATGCTGTATTTTTACATGACTTTGGGTGACGGATACCGAAAATCTGTAATTTTCTCGACCCCTGGTGGTCCGATGTCGTTCTGCTGCACAGATTCATGCGCAAGGTACTTCTACGGACAATGCACTTTGATTTATCGCGCTATATGTAATAGAACCCGAGATATCACCAGATATATGCTGGATTTTTACATGACATTGGGTGACGGATACCGAAAATCTGTAATTTTCTCGGCCGCTGGTGGTCCGAGGTCGTTCCCGCTGCACAGATTCATGCGCCAGTGCCTCCTACAGACAATGCACTTTGATTTATTGCCCTATCTCTAATAGCACCCGAGATATCACCAGATATATATTGGATTTATCCCTGACCCTGACAGTCCGACCCCATGAGACGGTGGTTTTCTCGGCCCCTGGTGGTGCGAGGCCGTTCCCGCTCTACAGATTCATGCGCCAGGGCGTCCTGCAGACAATGCACTTTGATTTATATCGCTATGTCTAATAGCACCCGAGATATCACCAGATATATATTTGATTTTTCCCTGACCCTGACAGTCCGGCCCCACGAGACGGTGATTTTCTCGACCCCTGGAGGTCCGAGGTCGATCCCGCTGCACAGATTCATGCGCCAGGGCCTCCTACAGACAATGCACTTTGATTTATTGCGTTAACTCTAATAGCACCCGAGATATAACCAGATATATATTGGATTTTTCCTATGACCCTGACAGTCCGGCCCAATGTGTCGATGGTTTTCTCGGTCCCTCGTGGTCCGACGTCGATCCCGCTGCACAGATTCATTCGCCGGGGCCTCCTATAGATAATTCACTTTGGTTTATTGCGCTATCTCTAATAGCACCCGAGATATCACCAGATATATATTGAATTTTTCCCCGACCCTGAGTGTCCGGCCCCATGTGTCGGTGGTTTTCTCGGCCCCTGGTGATCCGAGGTCGATCCCGCTGCACAGATTCATGCGCCAGGGCCTCCTACAGACAGTGCACTTTGATTTATTGCGCTATCTGTAATAGAACCCGAGATATCACCAGATATATATTGGATTTTTCCTTGACCCTGACAGTCCGGCCACATGGGACGGTGGTTCTCTCGGCCCCCGCTGGTCCGAGGTCGTTCCCACTGCACAGTTTCATGCGCCAGGGCCTCCTACAGACAATGCACTTTGGTTTATTGCGCTATCTCTAATAGCACCCGAGATATCAACAGATATATATTGGATTTTTTCTTGACCCTGACAGTCCGGCCTCATGAGACAGTGATTTTCTCGGCCCCTGGAGGTCCGAGGTCGTTCCCGCTGCAAAGATTCATGCGCCAGGGCCTCCTGCAGACAATGCACAATGATTTATTTCGCTATCTCTAATAGCACCCGAGATATCACCAGATATATATTGAATTTTTCCCCGACCCTGAGTGTCCGGCCCCATGTGTCGGTGGTTTTCTCGGCTCCTGGAGGTCCGAGGTCGTTCCCGTTGCAAAGATTCATGCGCCAGGGCCTCCTGCAGACAATGCACTTTGATTTATTTCGCTATCTCTAATAGCACCCGAGATATCACCAGATATATATTGGATTTTAACATGATCTTGTGTGTCGGATTCCGAATATCTGAAATTTTCTCGGCCCCTGGTGGTCCGAGGTCGTTCCCGCTGCACAGATTCATGCGCTAGGTCCTCCTGCAGACAATGCACTTTGATTTATTTCGCTATGTCTAATTGCACCAGAGATATCACCAGATATATATTGGATTTTTCCTTGACCCTGACAGTCCGACCCCATGAGGCGGTGGTTTTCTCGGCCCCTGGTGGTCCGAGGTCGTTCCCGCTGCACAGATTCATGCGCCAGTGCCTCCTGCAGACAATGCACTTTGATTTATTTCGCTATCTCTAATAGCACCAGAGATATCACCAGATATATATTGGATTTTAACATGATCTTGGGTGACGGATTCCGAATATCTGAAATTTTCTCGGCCCCTGGTGGTCCAAGGTCGTTCCCGCTGGACCGATTCATGCACCAGGGCCCCCTGCAGATAATTCACTTTGATTTATTGCGCTATCTCTAATAGCACCCGAGATATCACCAGATATATATTGGATTTTTCCCTGACCCTGACAGTCCGGCCCCATGTGTCGGTGGTTTTCTCGGCCCCTGGTGGTCCGAGATCGTTCCCGCTGCACTGATTCCTGCGCCAGGGCCTCCTACAGACAATGCACTTTGGTTTATTGCGCTATCTCTAATAGCACCCGAGATATCAACAGATATATATTGGATTTTTTCCTGACCCTGACAGTCCGGCCTCATGAGACAGTGATTTTCTCGGACCCTGGTGGTCTGTGGTCGATCCCGCTGCACAGATTCATGCGCCAGGGCCTCCCACAGACAGTGCACTTTGGTTTATTGCGCTATCTGTAATAGCACCCGAGATATCACCAGATATATATTGGATTTTTCCCTGACCCTGAGTGTCCCACCCCATGAGACGGTGGTTCTCTCGGCCCCTGCTGTTCCGAGGTCGTTCCCGCTGCACAGATTGATGCGACAGGGCCTCCTATAGGTAATTCACTTCGGTTTATTGCGCTATCTCTAATAGCACCCGAGATATCACCAGATATATATTGGATGTTTCCCTGACCCTGACAGTCCGGCCCCATGTGTCGGTGGTTTTCTCGGCCCCTGGTGGACCGACAACGTTCCCGCTGCACAGATTCATGCGCTAGGTCCCCCTGCAGATAATTCACTTTGGTTTAGTGCGCTATCTGTAAGAGCACCCGAGATATCACCAGATATATATTGGATTTTTCCCATACCCTGACAGTCCGGCTTCATGAGACGGTAGTTTTCTCGGCCCCTGGTGGTCCGAGGTCGTTCCCGCTGCACACATTAATGCGCCAGGGCCTCCTGCAGATAATTCACTTTGGTTTAGTGCGCTATCTGTAATAGCACCCGAGATATCACCAGATTAATATTGGATTTTCCCCTGACCCTGAGTGTCCGGCCCCATGAGACGGTGGTTTTCTCGGCCCCTGGTGGTCCAAGGTCGTTCCCGCTGCACAGATTCATGCGCCAGGGCCCCCTGCAGATAATCCACTTTGGTTTAGTGCGCTATCTGTAAGAGCAGCCGAGATATCACCAGATATATATTGGATTTTTCCCTGACCCTGACAGTCCGGCTTCATGAGACGGTAGTTTTCTCTGACCCTGGTGGCCCGAGGTCGTTCCCGCTGCACAGATTCATGCGCCAGGGCCTCCTGCAGATAATTCACTTTGGTTTAGAGCGCTATCTGTAATAGCACCCGAGATATCACCAGATTAATATTGGATTTTCCCCTGACCCTGAGTGTCCGGCCCCATGAGGCGGTGGTTTTCTCGGCCCCTGGTGGTCCGAGGTCGGTCCCGCTGCACAGATTCATGCACCAGGGCCGCCTGCAGATAATTCACTTTGATTTATTGCGCTATCTGTAATAGCACCCGAGATATCACCAGATATATATTGGATTTTGCCCTGAACCTGACAGTTCGGCCCCATGAGACGGTGATTTTCTCGGCCCCTGGTGGTCCGAGGTCGATCCCGCTGCACAGATTCATGCGCCAGGGCCTCCTACAGACAATGCACTTTGATTTATTGCGCTATCTCTAATAGCACCCGAGATATCACCAGATATATATTGGATTTTTCCCCGACCCTGAGTGTCCGGCCCCATGTGTCGGTGGTTTTCTCGGCCCCTGGTGGTCCGAGGTCGATCCCGCTGCACAGATTCATGCGCCAGGGCCTCCTACAGACAATGCACTTTGATTTATTGCGCTATCTGTAATAGCACCCGAGATATCACCAGATATATATTGGATTTTTCCCTGACCCTGAGTGTCCCACCCCATGAGACGGTGGTTCTCTCGGCCCCTGCTGTTCCGAGGTCGTTCCCGCTGCACAGATTGATGCGACATGGCCTCCTATAGGTAATTCACTTCGGTTTATTGCGCTATCTCTAATAGCACCCGAGATATCACCAGATATATATTGGATGTTTCCCTGACCCTGACAGTCCGGCCCCATGTGTCGGTGGTTTTCTCGGCCCCTGGTGGACCGACAACGTTCCCGCTGCACAGATTCATGCGCTAGGTCCCCCTGCAGATAATTCACTTTGGTTTAGTGCGCTATCTGTAGGAGCACCCGAGATATCACCAGATATATATTGGATTTTTCCCAAACCCTGACAGTCCGGCTTCATGAGACGGTAGTTTTCTCGGCCCCTGGTGGTCCGAGGTCGTTCCCGCTGCACACATTAATGCGCCAGGGCCTCCTGCAGATAATTCACTTTGGTTTAGTGCGCTATCTGTAATAGCACCCGAGATATCACCAGATTAATATTGGATTTTCCCCTGACCCTGAGTGTCCGGCCCCATGAGACGGTGGTTTTCTCGGCCCCTGGTGGTCCAAGGTCGTTCCCGCTGCACAGATTCATGCGCCAGGGCCCCCTGCAGATAATCCACTTTGGTTTAGTGCGCTATCTGTAAGAGCAGCCGAGATATCACCAGATATATATTGGATTTTTCCCTGACCCTGACAGTCCGGCTTCATGAGACGGTAGTTTTCTCTGACCCTGGTGGCCCGAGGTCGTTCCCGCTGCACAGATTCATGCGCCAGGGCCTCCTGCAGATAATTCACTTTGGTTTAGTGCGCTATCTGTAATAGCACCCGAGATATCACCAGATTAATATTGGATTTTCCCCTGACCCTGAGTGTCCGGCCCCATAAGACGGTAGTTATCTCGCCCCCTGGTGGTCCGAGGTCGTTCCCGCTGCACGGATTCATGCGCCAGGGCCTCCTGCAGATAATTCACTTTGATTTATCGCGCTATCTCTAACACGACCCGAGATATCACCAGATATATATTGGATTTTTCCCCGACCCCGAGTGTCCGGCCCCATGAGACGGTGGTTTTCTCGGCCCCTGGTGGTCGGAGGTCGTTCCCGCGGCACAGATTCATGCGCCAGGGCCTCCTACAGACAATGCACTTTGATTTATTGCGCTATCTGTAATAGCACCCGTGATATCACCTGATATATATTGGATTTTTAACTGACCCTGACAGTCCGGCCCCATGTGTCGGTGGTTTTCTCGGCCCCTGGTGGTCCGAGGTCGTTCCCGCTGCAGAGATTCATGTGCCAGGGCCTCCTACAGACCATGCACTTTGATTTATTGCGCTATCTGTAATAGCACCCGAGATATCACCAGATATATATTGGATTTTTCCCTGACCCTGATTGTCCGGCCCCATGTGTCGGTGGTTTTCTCGGCCCCTGGTGGACCGAGGTCGATCCCGCTGCACAGAATCATGCGCCAGGGCCTCCTATAGATAATTCACTTTGGTTTATTGCGCTATCTCTAATAGCACCGGAGATATCACCAGATATATATTGGATTTTTCCCTCACCCTGACAGCCCGGCCCCATGTGTCTGTGGATTTCTCGGCCCCTGGTGGTCCGAGGTCGTTCCCGCTGCACAGATTCATGCGCCAGAGCCCCCTGCAGATAATTCACTTTGGTTTAGTGCGCTGTCTGTAATAGCACCCGAGATATCACCAGATATATATTGGATTTTCCCCTGACCCTGAGTCTCCGACCCCATGAGACGGTGGTTTTCTCTGCCCCTGGTGGTCCGAGGTCGTACCCGCTGCACAGATTCATGCGCCAGGGCCTCCTACAGACAATGCACTTTGGTTTATTGCGCTATCTGTAATAGCACCCGAGATATCACCAGATATATATTGGATTTCTCCCTGACCCTGAGTGTCCGACTCCATGAGACGGTGGTTGTCTCGGCCCCTGGTGGTCGGAGGTCGTTCCCGCTGCACAGATTCATGCGCCAGGGCCTGCTACTGACAATGCACTTTGGTTTATGGCGCTATCTCTAATAGCACCCGAGATATCACCAGATATATATTGGATTTTTCCCCGAACCTGAGTGTCCGGCCCCATGAGACGGTGGTTTTCTCGGCCTCTGGTGGTCGGAGGTCGTTCCCATTGCACAGATTCATGCGCCTGGGCCTCCTACAGACAATGCACTTTGATTTATTGCGCCGTGTGTAATAGCACCCGAGATATCACCAGATATATATTGGATTTTTCCCTGACCCTGACAGTCCGGCCCCATGTGATGGTGGTTTTCTCGGCCCCTGGTGGTCCGACGTCGATCCCGCTGCACAGATTCATGAGCCAGGGCCTCCTACAGACAATGCAATTAATTTTAATGCGCTATCTATAATAGCACCCGAGATATCGCCAGATATATATTGGATTTTTCCCTGACCCTGACAGTCCGGCCCCATGAGACGGTAGTTTTCTCGGCCCCTGGTGGTCCGAGGTCGTTCCCGCTGCACAGATTCATGCGCTAGAGCCTCCTGCAGACAATGCTCTTTGATTTATTGCGCTAACTCTAATAGCACCCGAGATATCACCAGATATATATTGGATTTTTCCCTGACCATGACAGTCCGGCCCCATGGGACGGTGATATTCTCGGCCCCTTGTGGTCCGAGGTCGTTCCCGCTGCACAGATTCATGCGCTAGGGCCTCCTGCAGTCAATGCACTTTGATTTATTGCGCTATCTGTAATAGCACCCGAGATATCACCAGATATATATTGTATTTTGCCCTGAACCTGACAGTTCGGCCACATGAGACGGTGATTTTCTCGGCCCCTGGTGGTCCGTGGTCGTTCCCGCTGCACAGATTCATGCGCTAGAGCCTCCTGCAGACAATGCTCTTTGATTTATTGCGCTAACTCTAATAGCACCCGAGATATCACCAGATATATATTGGATTTTTCCCTGACCCTGACAGTCCGGCCCCATGAGACGGTGATTTTCTCGGCCCGTGGTGGTCCGAGGTCGATCCCGCTGCACAGATTCATGCGCCAGGGCCTCCTACAGGCAATGCGCTTTGATTTATTGCGCTATCTCTAATAGCACCCGAGATATCACCAGATATATATTGGATTTTTCCTTGACCCTGACAGTCCGGCCCCATGAGACGGTAGTTTTCTCGGCCCCTGGTGGTCCGAGGTCGTTCCCGCTGCACAGATTCATGCGCCAGGGCCTCCTATAGATAATTCACTTTGGTTTATTGCGCTATCTCTAATAGCACCGGAGATATCACCAGATATATATTGGATTTTTCCCTCACCCTGACAGCCCGGCCCCATGTCTCTGTGGATTTCTCGGCCCCTGGTGGTCCGAGGTCGTTCCCGCTGCACAGATTCATGCGCCAGAGCCCCCTGCAGATAATTCACTTTGGTTTAGTGCGCTGTCTGTAATAGCACCCGAGATATCACCAGATATATATTGGATTTTCCCCTGACCCTGAGTCTCCGACCCCATGAGACGGTGGTTTACTCTGCCCCTGGTGGTCCGAGGTCGTACCCGCTGCACAGATTCATGCGCCAGGGCCTCCTACAGACAATGCACTTTGGTTTATTGCGCTATCTGTAATAGCACCCGAGATATCACCAGATATATATTGGATTTCTCCCTGACCCTGAGTGTCCGACTCCATGAGACGGTGGTTGTCTCGGCCCCTGGTGGTCGGAGGTCGTTCCCGCTGCACAGATTCATGCGCCAGGGCCTGCTACTGACAATGCACTTTGGTTTATGGCGCTATCTCTAATAGCACCCGAGATATCACCAGATATATATTGGATTTTTCCCCGAACCTGAGTGTCCGGCCCCATGAGACGGTGGTTTTCTCGGCCTCTGGTGGTCGGAGGTCGTTCCCATTGCACAGATTCATGCGCCAGGGCCTCCTACAGACAATGCACTTTGATTTATTGCGCCGTGTGTAATAGCACCCGAGATATCACCAGATATATATTGGATTTTTCCCTGACCCTGACAGTCCGGCCCCATGTGACGGTGGTTTTCTCGGCCCCTGGTGGTCCGACGTCGATCCCGCTGCACAGATTCATGAGCCAGGGCCTCCTACAGACAATGCAATTAATTTTAATGCGCTATCTATAATAGCACCCGAGATATCGCCAGATATATATTGGATTTTTCCGTGACACTGACAGTCCGGCCCCATGAGACGGTAGTTTTCTCGGCCCCTGGTGGTCCGAGGTCGTTCCCGCTGCACAGATTCATGCGCCAGAGCCCCCTGCAGATAATTCACTTTGGTTTAGTGCGCTGTCTGTAATAGCACCCGAGATATCACCAGATATATATTGGATTTTCCCCTGACCCTGAGTCTCCGACCCCATGAGACGGTGGTTTTCTCTGCCCCTGGTGGTCCGAGGTCGTACCCGCTGCACAGATTCATGCGCCAGGGCCTCCTACAGACAATGCACTTTGGTTTATTGCGCTATCTGTAATAGCACCCGAGATATCACCAGATATATATTGGATTTCTCCCTGACCCTGAGTGTCCGACTCCATGAGACGGTGGTTGTCTCGGCCCCTGGTGGTCGGAGGTCGTTCCCGCTGCACAGATTCATGCGCCAGGGCCTGCTACTGACAATGCACTTTGGTTTATGGCGCTATCTCTAATAGCACCCGAGATATCACCAGATATATATTGGATTTTTCCCCGAACCTGAGTGTCCGGCCCCATGAGACGGTGGTTTTCTCGGCCTCTGGTGGTCGGAGGTCGTTCCCATTGCACAGATTCATGCGCCAGGGCCTCCTACAGACAATGCACTTTGATTTATTGCGCCGTGTGTAATAGCACCCGAGATATCACCAGATATATATTGGATTTTTCCCTGACCCTGACAGTCCGGCCCCATGTGACGGTGGTTTTCTCGGCCCCTGGTGGTCCGACGTCGATCCCGCTGCACAGATTCATGAGCCAGGGCCTCCTACAGACAATGCAATTAATTTTAATGCGCTATCTATAATAGCACCCGAGATATCGCCAGATATATATTGGATTTTTCCCTGACCCTGACAGTCCGGCCCCATGAGACGGTAGTTTTCTCGGCCCCTGGTGGTCCGAGGTCGTTCCCGCTGCACAGATTCATGCGCTAGAGCCTCCTGCAGACAATGCTCTTTGATTTATTGCGCTAACTCTAATAGCACCCGAGATATCACCAGATATATATTGGATTTTTCCCTGACCATGACAGTCCGGCCCCATGGGACGGTGATATTCTCGGGCCCTTGTGGTCCGAGGTCGTTCCCGCTGCACAGATTCATGCGCTAGGGCCTCCTGCAGTCAATGCACTTTGATTTATTGCGCTATCTCTAATAGCAACCGAGATATCACCAGATATATATTGGATTTTTCGCTGACCCTGAGTGTCCGAATCCATGTGTCGATGGTTTTCTCGATCCCTCGTGGTCCGAGGTCGATCCCGCTGAACAGATTCATGCGCCAAGGCTTCCAGCCGACAATTCACTTTGGTTTATTGCGCTATCTGTAATAGCACCCGAGATATCACCAGATATATTTTGGATTTTTCCCTGACCGTGACAGTCCGGCCCCATGAGACGCTGATTTCCGCGGCCCCTGGTGGTCCGAGGTCATTCCCGCTGCACAGAATCATGCGCCACGGCCACCTACAGACAATGCACTTTGGTTTATTGCGCTATCTGCAATAGCACCCGTGATATCACCAGATATATATTGGATTTTCCCCTGACCCTGAGTGTCCGGCCCCATGAGACGGTGGTTTTCTCGGCCCCTGGTGGTCCGAGGTCTTTCCCGCTGCCCAGATTCATGCGACAGGGCCTCCTACAGACAATGCACTTTGATTTATTGCGCTATCTGTAATAGCACCCGAGAAAGCTCCATATATATGCTGGATTTTTACATGACTTTGGGTGACGGATACCGAAAATCTGTAATTTTCTGGGCCCCTGGTGGTCCGATGTCGTTCCTGCTGCACAGATTCATCCGCCAGGGCCTACTGCAGACAGTGCACTTTGATTTGTCGGGCTATCTGTAATAGCACCCGAGATATCATCAGATACATCCTGGATTTTTAAATGACCTTGGGTGTCCGGCCCCATGTGTCGGTGGTTTTCTCGGCCCCTGGTGGTCCGAGGTCGTTCCCGCTGCACAGATTCATGCGCCAGGGCCTCCTACAGACAATGCACTTTGATTTATTGCGCTATCTCTAATAACACCCGAGATATCGCCAGATATATATTGGATTTTTCCCTGACCCTGACAGTCCGGCTCACGAGGTCGTTCCCGCTGCACAGAATCATGCGCCAGGGCTTCCGGCAGACAATGCACTTTGATATATCGCGCTATCAATAATAGGACCCGAGATATCACCAGATATATATTGGATTTTCCCCCGACCCTGAGTGTCCGGCCCCATGAGACGGTGGTTTTCTCGGCCCCTGGTGGTCCGAGGTCGTTCCCGCTGCCCAGATTTATGCGCCTGGGCCTCCTACAGATAATTCACTTTTATTTATCGCGCTATCTCTAATATTACCCGAGATATCTCCAGATATATATTGGATTTTCCCCTGACCCTGAGTGTGCGGCCCTATGAGACGGTGGTTTTCTAGGCCCCTGGTGGTCCGAGGTCGTTCCCGCTGCACAGATGGATTCGCCAGGGCCTCCTGCAGATAATTCACTTTGGTTTATTGCGCTATGTCTAATAGCACCCAAGATATCACCAGATATATATTGGATTTTCCCATGACCCTGAGTGTCCGGCCGCATGAGACGGTGGTTTACTCGGCCCCTGGTGGTCCGAGGTCGTCCCCGCTGCAAAGATTCGTGAGCCAGGGCCTCTTGCAGATAATGCATTTTGATTTATTGCGCTATCTGTAATAGCACCCGAGATATAACCAGATATACATTGGATTTTCCCCTGACCCTGAGTGTCCGGCCCCATGAGACGGTGGTTTTCTCGGCCAATGGTGGTCCGAGGTCGTTCCCGCTGACCACATTCATGCGCAAGGGCCTCCTACAGACAATGCACTTTGATTTATTGCGCTATCTGTAATAGCACCCGAGATGTCACCAGATATATATTGGATTTTTCCCTGACCCTGAGTGTCCGGCCCCGTGAGACGTTGGTTTTCTCGGCTCCTGGTGGTCCGAGGTCGTTCCCGCTGCACAGATTCATGCGCCAGGACCTCCTGCAGACAATGCACTGTGATTTATTGCCCTATCTGTAATAGCACCCGAGATATCACCAGATATATATTGGATTTTCCCCTGACCCTGCGGCTCCGGCCCCATGAGACGGTGGTTTTCTCGGCCCCTGGTGGTCCGAGCTCGTTCTCGCTGGCCGGATTCATGCGACAGGGCCTCCTACAGACAATGCACTTTGATTTATTGCGCTATCTCTACTAGCACCCGAGATATCACCAGATATATATTGGATTTTTCCCAGACCCTGAGTGCCCGGCCCCATGAGACGGTGGTTTTCTCGGCCCCTGGTGGTCCGACGTCGATCCCGCTGCACAGATTCATGAGCCAAGGCCTCCTACAGACAATGCACTTTGATTTATTGCGCTATCTGTAATAGCACCCGAGATATCACCAGATATATATTGTATTTTGCCCTGAACCTGACAGTTCGGCCCCACGAGACGGTGGTTTTCTCGGCCCCTGGTGGTCCGAGGTCGTTCCCGCTGCCCAGATTTATGCGCCAGGGCCTCCTACAGATAATTCACTTTTATTTATCGCGCTATCTCTAATATTACCCGAGATATCTCCAGATATATATTGGATTTTCCCCTGACCCTGAGTGTGCGGCCCTATGAGACGGTGGTTTTCTAGGCCCCTGGTGGTCCGAGGTCGTTCCCGCTGCACAGATGGATTCGCCAGGGCCTCCTGCAGATAATTCACTTTGGTTTATTGCGCTATGTCTAATAGCACCCAAGATATCACCAGATATATATTGGATTTTCCCATGACCCTGAGTGTCCGGCCGCATGAGACGGTGGTTTACTCGGCCCCTGGTGGTCCGAGGTCGTCCCCGCTGCAAAGATTCGTGAGCCAGGGCCTCTTGCAGATAATGCATTTTGATTTATTGCGCTATCTGTAATAGCACCCGAGATATAACCAGATATACATTGGATTTTCCCCTGACCCTGAGTGTCCGGCCCCATGAGACGGTGGTTTTCTCGGCCAATGGTGGTCCGAGGTCGTTCTCGCTGACCACATTCATGCGCAAGGGCCTCCTACAGACAATGCACTTTGATTTATTGCGCTATCTGTAATAGCACCCGAGATGTCACCAGATATATATTGGATTTTTCCCTGACCCTGAGTGTCCGGCCCCGTGAGACGTTGGTTTTCTCGGCTCCTGGTGGTCCGAGGTCGTTCCCGCTGCACAGATTCATGCGCCAGGACCTCCTGCAGACAATGCACTGTGATTTATTGCCCTATCTGTAATAGCACCCGACTTATCACCAGATATATATTGGATTTTTCCCTGACCCTGAGTGCCCGGCCCCATGTGTCGGTGGTTTTCTCGGCCCCTGGTGGTCCGAGGTCGATCTCGCTGCACAGATTCATGCGCTAGGGCCCCCTGCAGACAATGCAATTAGATATATCGCGCTATCTGTAATAGCACCCGAGATATCACCAGACATATATTGGTTTTTTCCCCGACCCTGAGTGTGCGACCCCATGAGACGGTGGTTTTCGCGGCCCCTGTTGGTCCTAGGTCGTTCCCGCTGCACAGATGCATTCGCCAGGGCCACCTGCAGATAATTCACTTTTATTTATCGCGCTATCTGTAATATCACCCGTGATATCACCTGATATATATTATATTTTTAACTGACCCTGACAGTGCGGCCCCATGTGTCGGTGGTTTTCTCGGCCCCTAGTGGTCCGAGGTCGTTCCCGCTGCAGAGATTCATGTGCCAGGGCCTCCTACAGACCATGCACTTTGATTTATTGCGCTATCTGTAATAGCACCCGAGATATCACCAGATATATATTGGATTTTTCCCTGACCCTGATTGTCCGGCCCCATGTGTCGGTGGTTTTCTCGGCCCCTGGTGGTCCGAGGTCGATCCCGCTGCACAGATTCACGCGCCAGGGCCTCTTACAGACAATGCACTTTGATATATTGCGCTATCTGTAATAGCACCCGAGATATCACCAGATATATATTGGATTTTCGCTTGACCCTGAGTGTCCGGCCCCATGCGACTGTATTTTTCTCGGCCCCTGGTGGTCCGAGGTCGTTCCCGCTGGCCAGATTCATGCGCCAGTGCCTCCTGCAGATAATGCACTTTGATTTATTGCGCTATCTGTAATAGCACGCGAGATATCACCAGATATATATTGGATTTTTCCCTGACCCTGAGTGTCCGGCCCCATGAGACGGTAGTTTTCTCGCCCCCTGGTGGTCCGAGGTCGTTCCCGCTGCACGGATTCATGCGCCAGGGCCTCCTACAGACAATGCACTTTGATTTATTGCGCTATCTGTAATAGCACGCGAGATATCACCAGATATATATTGGATTTCTCCCTGACCCTGAGTGTCCGACTCCATGAGACGGTGGTTGTCTCGGCCCCTGGTGGTCCGAGGTCGGTCCCGCTGCACAGATATATGCGCCAGGGCCGCCTGCAGATAATTCACTTTGGTTTAGTGCGCTATCTGTAACAGCACCCGAGATATCCCCAGATATATATTGAATTTTTCCCCGACCCTGAGTGTCCGGCCCCATGTGTCGGTGGTTTTCTGGGCCCCTGGTGGTCCGAGGTCGATCCCGCTGCACAGATTCATGCGCCAGGGCCGCCTGCAGATAATTCACTTTGGTTTAGTGCGCTATCTGTAAGAGCACCCGAGATATCACCAGATATATATTGAATTTTTCCCCGACCCTGAGTGTCCGGCCCCATGTATCGGTGGTTTTCTCGGCCCCTGGTGGTCCGACGTCGATCCCGCTGCACAGATTCATGAGCCAGGGCCTCCAACAGACAATGCACTTTGATTTATTGCGCTATCTGTAATAGCACCCGAGATATCACCAGATATATATTGTATTTTGCCCTGAACCTGACAGTTCGGCCCCATGAGACGGTGATTTTCTCGGCCCCTGGTGGTCCGAGGTCGATCCCGCTGCACAGATTCATGCGCCAGTGCCTCCTAGAGACAATGCACTTTGATTTATTGGGCTATCTGTAAAAGCACACGTGATATCACCTGATATATATTGGATTTTTAACTGACCCTGACAGTCCGGCCCCATGAGACGGTGGTTTTCTCGGCCCCTGGTGGTCCGAGGTCGTTCCCGCTGCAGAGATTCATGCGCCAGGTCCTCCTACGGACAATGCAATTTGATTTATTGCGCTATCTCTAATAGCACCCGAGATATCACCAGATATATATTGCATTTTTCCCTGACCCTGACACTCCGGCCCCATGAGACGGTGATTTTCTCGGCCCGTGGTGGTCCGAGGTCGATCCCGCTGCACAGATTCATGCGCCAGGGCCTCCTACAGGCAATGCGCTTTGATTTATTGCGCTATCTCAAATAGCACCCGAGATATCACCAGATATATATTGGATTTTTCCTTGACCCTGACAGTCCGGCCCCATGTGTCGATGGTTTTCTCGGTCCCTCGTGGTCCGAGGTCGATCCCGCTGCACAGAATCATGCGCCAGGGCCTCCTATAGATAATTCACTTTGGTTTATTGCGCTATCTCTAATAGCACCGGAGATATCACCAGATATATATTGGATTTTTCCCTCACCCTGACAGCCCGGCCCCATGTGTCTGTGGATTTCTCGGCCCCTGGTGGTCCGAGGTCGTTCCCGCTGCACAGATTCATGCGCCAGAGCCCCCTGCAGATAATTCACTTTGGTTTAGTGCGCTGTCTGTAATAGCACCCGAGATATCACCAGATATATATTGGATTTCTCCCTGACCCTGAGTGTCCGACTCCATGAGACGGTGGTTGTCTCGGCCCCTGGTGGTCGGAGGTCGTTCCCGCTGCACAGATTCATGCGCCAGGGCCTGCTACTGACAATGCACTTTGGTTTATGGCGCTATCTCTAATAGCACCCGAGATATCACCAGATATATATTGGATTTTTCCCCGAACCTGAGTGTCCGGCCCCATGTGACGGTGGTTTTCTCGGCCTCTGGTGGTCGGAGGTCGTTCCCATTGCACAGATTCATGCGCCAGGGCCTCCTACAGACAATGCACTTTGATTTATTGCGCCGTGTGTAATAGCACCCGAGATATCACCAGATATATATTGGATTTTTCCCTGACCCTGACAGTCCGGCCCCATGTGACGGTGGTTTTCTCGGCCCCTGGTGGTCCGACGTCGATGCCGCTGCACAGATTCATGAGCCAGGGCCTCCTACAGACAATGCAATTAATTTTAATGCGCTATCTATAATAGCACCCGAGATATCGCCAGATATATATTGGATTTTTCCCTGACCCTGACAGTCCGGCCCCATGAGACGGTAGTTTTCTCGGCCCCTGGTGGTCCGAGGTCGTTCCCGCTGCACAGATTCATGCGCTAGAGCCTCCTGCAGACAATGCTCTTTGATTTATTGCGCTAACTCTAATAGCACCCGAGATATCACCAGATATATATTGGATTTTTCCCTGACCGTGACAGTCCGGCCCCATGAGACGCTGATTTCCGCGGCCCCTGGTGGTCCGAGGTCATTCCCGCTGCACAGAATCATGCGCCGCGGCCACCTACAGACAATGCACTTTGGTTTATTGCGCTATCTGTAATAGCACCCGTGATATCACCAGATATATATTGGATTTTCCCCTGACCCTGAGTGTCCGGCCCCATGAGACGGTGGTTTTCTCGGCCCCTGGTGGTCCGAGGTCTTTCCCGCTGCCCAGATTCATGCGACAGGGCCTCCTACAGACAATGCACTTTGATTTATTGCGCTATCTGTAATAGCACCCGAGAAAGCTCCATATATATGCTGGATTTTTACATGACTTTGGGTGACGGATACCGAAAATCTGTAATTTTCTGGGCCCCTGGTGGTCCGATGTCGTTCCTGCTGCACAGATTCATCCGCCAGGGCCTACTGCAGACAGTGCACTTTGATTTGTCGGGCTATCTGTAATAGCACCCGAGATATCATCAGATACATCCTGGATTTTTAAATGACCTTGGGTGTCCGGCCCCATGTGTCGGTGGTTTTCTCGGCCCCTGGTGGTCCGAGGTCGTTCCCGCTGCACAGATTCATGCGCCAGGGCCTCCTACAGACAATGCACTTTGATTTATTGCGCTATCTCTAATAACACCCGAGATATCGCCAGATATATATTGGATTTTTCCCTGACCCTGACAGTCCGGCTCACGAGGTCGTTCCCGCTGCACAGAATCATGCGCCAGGGCTTCCGGCAGACAATGCACTTTGATATATCGCGCTATCAATAATAGGACCCGAGATATCACCAGATATATATTGGATTTTCCCCCGACCCTGAGTGTCCGGCCCCATGAGACGGTGGTTTTCTCGGCCCCTGGTGGTCCGAGGTCGTTCCCGCTGCCCAGATTTATGCGCCAGGGCCTCCTACAGATAATTCACTTTTATTTATCGCGCTATCTCTAATATTACCCGAGATATCTCCAGATATATATTGGATTTTCCCCTGACCCTGAGTGTGCGGCCCTATGAGACGGTGGTTTTCTAGGCCCCTGGTGGTCCGAGGTCGTTCCCGCTGCACAGATGCATTCGTCAGGGCCTCCTGCAGATAATTCACTTTGGTTTATTGCGTTATGTCTAATAGCACCCAAGATATCACCAGATATATATTGGATTTTCCCATGACCCTGAGTGTCCGGCCGCATGAGACGGTGGTTTACTCGGCCCCTGGTGGTCCGAGGTCGTCCCCGCTGCAAAGATTCGTGAGCCAGGGCCTCTTGCAGATAATGCATTTTGATTTATTGCGCTATCTGTAATAGCACCCGAGATATAACCAGATATACATTGGATTTTCCCCTGACCCTGAGTGTCCGGCCCCATGAGACGGTGGTTTTCTCGGCCAATGGTGGTCCGAGGTCGTTCCCGCTGACCACATTCATGCGCAAGGGCCTCCTACAGACAATGCACTTTGATTTATTGCGCTATCTGTAATAGCACCCGAGATGTCACCAGATATATATTGGATTTTTCCCTGACCCTGAGTGTCCGGCCCCGTGAGACGTTGGTTTTCTCGGCTCCTGGTGGTCCGAGGTCGTTCCCGCTGCACAGATTCATGCGCCAGGACCTCCTGCAGACAATGCACTGTGATTTATTGCCCTATCTGTAATAGCACCCGAGATATCACCAGATATATATTGGATTTTTCCCTGACCCCGAGCGTCCGGAACCATGAGACGGTGGCTTTCTCGGCCCCTGACGGTCCCAGGTCGTTCCCGCTGAACAGGTTCATGCGCCAGGGCCTCCTACGGACAATGCACTTTGATTTATTGCGCTATCTGTAAAAGCACCCGAGATATCACCAGATATATATTGGATTTTTCCCTGACCCTGAGTGTCCGGCCCTATGAGACAGTGGTTTTCTCAGCCCCTGGTGGTCCGAGGTCGTTCCCGCTGCTCAGATTCATGCGACAGGGCCTCCTGCAGACAATGCACTTTGATTTATTGCGCTATCTCTAATAGCACCCGAGATATCACCAGATATATATTGGATTTTTCGCCGACCCTGACAGTCCGGCACCACGTGTCGGTGGTTTTCTCGGCCCCTGGTGGTCCGAGGTCGTTCCCTCTGCACAGATTCATGCGACAGGGCCTCCTGCAGACAATGCACTTTGGTTTATTGCGCTATCTCTAATAGCACCCGAGATATCACCATATATATATTGGATTTTCCCCTGACCCTGAGTGTGCGGCCCTATGAGACGGTGGTTTTCTAGGCCCCTGGTGGTCCGAGGTCGTTCCCGCTGCACAGATGGATTCGCCAGGGCCTCCTGCAGATAATTCACTTTGGTTTATTGCGCTATGTCTAATAGCACCCAAGATATCACCAGATATATATTGGATTTTCCCATGACCCTGAGTGTCCGGCCGCATGAGACGGTGGTTTACTCGGCCCCTGGTGGTCCGAGGTCGTCCCCGCTGCAAAGATTCGTGAGCCAGGGCCTCTTGCAGATAATGCATTTTGATTTATTGCGCTATCTGTAATAGCACCCGAGATATAACCAGATATACATTGGATTTTCCCCTGACCCTGAGTGTCCGGCCCCATGAGACGGTGGTTTTCTCGGCCAATGGTGGTCCGAGGTCGTTCCCGCTGACCACATTCATGCGCAAGGGCCTCCTACAGACAATGCACTTTGATTTATTGCGCTATCTGTAATAGCACCCGAGATGTCACCAGATATATATTGGATTTTTCCCTGACCCTGAGTGTCCGGCCCCGTGAGACGTTGGTTTTCTCGGCTCCTGGTGGTCCGAGGTCGTTCCGGCTGCACAGATTCATGCGCCAGGACCTCCTGCAGACAATGCACTGTGATTTATTGCCCTATCTGTAATAGCACCCGAGATATCACCAGATATATATTGGATTTTTCCCTGACCCCGAGCGTCCGGAACCATGAGACGGTGGCTTTCTCGGCCCCTGACGGTCCCAGGTCGTTCCCGCTGCACAGATTCATGCGCCAGGGCCTCCTACGGACAATGCACTTTGATTTATTGCGCTATCTGTAAAAGCACCCGAGATATCACCAGATATATATTGGATTTTTCCCTGACCCTGAGTGTCCGGCCCTATGAGACATTGGTTTTCTCAGCCCCTGGTGGTCCGAGGTCGTTCCCGCTGCTCAGATTCATGCGACAGGGCCTCCTGCAGACAATGCACTTTGATTTATTGCGCTATCTCTAATAGCACCCGAGATATCACCAGATATATATTGGATTTTTTGCCGACCCTGACAGTCCGGCACCACGTGTCGGTGGTTTTCTCGGCCCCTGGTGGTCCGAGGTCGTTCCCTCTGCACAGATTCATGCGACAGGGCCTCCTGCAGACAATGCACTTTGGTTTATTGCGCTATCTCTAATAGCACCCGAGATATCACCATATATATATTGGATTTTCCCCTGACCCTGAGTGTCCGGCCCCATGAGACGGTGGTTTTCTCGACCCCTGGGGGTCCGAGGTCGTTCCCGCTGCACAGATTCATGCGCCAGGGCCTCCTACAGACAATGCACTTTGATTTATTGCGCTATATGTAATAGCACCCGACATATTACCAGATATATATTGGATTTTTCCCTGACCCTGAGTGTCCGACCCCATGAGACGGTGGTCTTCTCGGCCCCTGGTGGTCCGAGGTCGTTCCCTCTGCACAGATTCATGCGCCAGGGCCTCATGCAGACAATGCACTTTGGTTTATTGCGCTATCTCTAATAGCACCCGAGATATCACAAGATATATATTGGATTTTTCCCTGACCCTGACAGTCTGGCCCCATGAGACGGTGACATTCTCGGCCCCTGGTGGTCCGAGGTCGATCCCGCTCCTCAGATTCATGCGCCAGGGCTTCCTACAGACAATGCACTTTGATTTATTGCGCTATCTGTAATAGCACCCGAGATATCACCAGATATATGTTGGATTTTTCCCTGACCCTGAGTGTCCGACTCCATGAGACGGTGGTTTTCTCGGCCCCTGGTGGTCCGAGGTCGTTGCCGCTGCACAGATTCATGCGCCAGGGCCTCCCGCAGACAAAGCACTTTGATTTATCGCGCTATCTCTAATAGCACCCGAGATATCATCAGATATATATTGGATTTTTCCCCGACCCTGAGTGTTCGGCCCCATGAGACGGTGGTTTTCTCGGCCCCTGGTGGTCCGAGGTCGTTCCCGCTGCACAGAATCATGCGCCAGGGCCACCTACAGACAATGCACTTTGGTTTATTGCGCTATCTGTAATAGCACCCGAGATATCACCAGATATATATTGGATTTTTCCCTGACCCTGAGTGTCCGGCCCCATGAGACGGTGATTTTCTCGGCCCCTCGTGGTCCGCGGTCGTTCCGGCTACACAGATTCATGCGCCAGGGCCTCCTCCAGATAATTCACTTTGGTTTATTGCGCTATCTCTAATAGCACCCGAGATATCACCACATATATATTGGATTTTCCCCTGACCCTGAGTGTCCGGCCCCATGAGACGGTGGTTTTCTCGGCCCCTGGTGGTCCGAGGACGTTCCCGCTGCCCAGAATCATGCGCCAGGGCCTCCTACAGACAATGCACTTTGATTTATTGCGCTATCTGTCATAGCACCCGAGAAAGCTCCATATATATGCTGGATTTTTACATGACTTTGGGTGACGGATACCGAAAATCTGTATTTTTCTCGGCCCCTGGTGGTCCGATGTCGTTCCTCCTGCACAGATTCATGCGCAAGGGCCTCCTACGGACAATGCACTTTGATTTTTTTCGCTATCTCTAATAGCACCCGAGATATCACCAGTTATATATTGGATTTTCCCCCGACTCTGAGTGTCCGGCACCATGAGACGGTTGTTTTCTCGGGCCCTAGTGGTCCGAGGTCGTTCCCGCTGCACAGATTCATGCGCCAGGGACTGCTGCAGATAAGTCACTTTGGTTTATTGCGCTATCTCTAATAGCACCCGAGATATCTCCAGATATATATTGGATTTTTCCCTCACCCTGAGTGTCCGGCCCCATGAGACTGTGGTTTTCTCGGCCCCTGGTGGTCCGAGGTCGTGCCTGCTGCACAGATTCACGCGCCAGGGACTCCTACAGACAATGCACTTTGAATTATTGCGCTATCTGTAATAGCACCCGAGATATCACCAGATATATATTGGATTTTTCCCTGACCCTGAGTGCCCGGCCCCGTGAGACTGTGGTTTTCTCGGCCCCTGGTGGTCCGAGGTCGTGCCCGCTGCACAGATTCACGCGCCAGGGACTCCTACAGACAATGCACTTTGATTTATTGCGCTATCTCTAATAGCACCCGAGATATCACCGTATATATATTTGATTATTCCCTGACCCTGAGTCTCCAGCCCCATGAGACGGTGGTTTTCTCGGCCCCTGGTGGACCGAGGTCGTTCCCGCTGCACAGATTCATGCGCCAGGGTCTCCTGCAGATAATTCACTTTGGTTTATTGCGCTATCTCTAATAGCACCCGAGATATCACCAGATATATATTTGATTTTTCCCTGACCTTGAGTGTCCGGCCCCATGAGACGGTGGTTTTCTCGGCCCCTCGTGGTCCGCGGTCGTTCCCGCTACACAGATTCATGCGCCAGGGCCTCCTCCAGATAATTCACTTTGGTTTATTGCGCTATCTCTAATAGCACCCGAGATATCACCACATATATATTGGATTTTCCCCTGACCCTGAGTGTCCGGCCCCATGAGACGGTGGTTTTCTCGGCCCCTGGTGGTCCGATGACGTTCCCGCTGCCCAGAATCATGCGCCAGGGCCTCCTACAGACAATGCACTTTGATTTATTGCGCTATCTGTCATAGCACCCGAGAAAGCTCCATATATATGCTGGATTTTTACATGACTTTGGGTGACGGATACCGAAAATCTGTATTTTTCTCGGCCCCTGGTGGTCCGATGTCGTTCCTCCTGCACAGATTCATGCGCAAGGGCCTCCTACGGACAATGCACTTTGATTTTTTTCGCTATCACTAATAGCACCCGAGATATCACCAGTTATATATTGGATTTTCCCCCGACTCTGAGTGTCCGGCCCCATGAGACGGTTGTTTTCTCGGGCCCTAGTGGTCCGAGGTCGTTCCCGCTGCACAGATTCATGCGCCAGGGACTGCTGCAGATAAGTCACTTTGGTTTATTGCGCTATCTCTAATAGCACCCGAGATATCTCCAGATATATATTGGATTTTTCCCTCACCCTGAGTGTCCGGCCCCATGAGGCGGTGGTTTTCTCGGCCCCTGGTGGTCCGAGGTCGTTCCCGCTGCACAGATTCATGCGCCAGAGCCTCCTACAGACAATGCACTTTGATTTATTGCGCTATCTGTAATAGCACCCGAGAAAGCACCAGATATATGCTGGATTTTTACATGACTTTGGGTGACGGATACCGAAAATCTGTCATTTTCTCGGCTCCTGGTTTTCCGAGGTCGTGCCTGCTGCACACATTCATTCGCCAGTGCCTCCTACAGAGAATGCACTTTGATTTATTGCGCTATCTCTAATAACACCCGAGATATCGCCAGATATATATTGGATTTTTCCCTGACCCTGACAGTCCGGCTCACGAGGTCGTTCCCGCTGCACAGAATCATGCGCCAGGGCTTCCGGCAGACAATGCACTTTGATTTATCGCGCTATCTCTAATAGCACCCGAGATATCACCAGATATATAATGGATTTTTCCCTGACCCTGACAGTCCGGCCCCATGTGACGGTGGTTTTCTCGGCCCCTGGTGGTCCGAGGTCGTTCCCGATGCACAGATTCATGGGCCCGGGCCTCCGGCAGATAATTCACTTTGGTTTATTGCGCTATCTGTAATAGCACCCGAGATATCAATAGATATATATTGGATTTTTCCCCGACCCTGAGTGATCGGCCCCATGAGACGGTGGTTTTCTCGGCCCCTGGTGGTCCGAGGTCGTTCCCGCTGCACAGAATCATGCGCCAGGGCCACCTACAGACAATGCACTTTGGTTTATTGCGCAATCAGTAATAGCACCCGAGATATCACTAGATATATATTGGATTTTTCACTGACCCTGAGTGTCCGGCCCAATGAGATGGTGGTTTTCACGGCCCCTGGTGATCCGAGGTCGTTCCCGCTGCACAGAATCACGCGCCAGGGCTTGCTGCAGACAATGCACTTTGGTTTGTTGCGCTATCTGTAATAGCACACGAGATATCACCAGATATATATTGGATTTTCCCCTGACCCTGAGTGTCCGGTCCCATGTGACTGTGGTTTTCTCGGCCCCTGGTGGTCCGAGGTCGTTCCCGCTGCACAGATTCACGCGCCAGGGCCTCCTGCAGATAATTCACTTTTGATTATTGCGCCATCTCTAATAGCACCCAAGATATCACCAGATATATATTGGATTTTCCCTGACCCTGAGAGTCCGGCCCCATGAGACTGTGGTTTTCTCGGCCCCTGGTGGTCCGAGGTCGTTCCCGATGCACAGATTCATGCGCCAGGGCCTCCTGCAGACAATGCACTTTGATTTATTGCGCTATCTCTAATACCACCCGAGGTATCACCAGATATATGCTGGATTTTTACATGACCTTGGGTGACGGATACCGAAAATCTGTAATTTTCTCGGCCCCTGGTGGTCCGAGGTCCTTCCTGCTGCGCAGATTCATGCGCAAGGGCCTCCTAGGGACAATGCACTTTGGTTTATTGCGCTATCTCTAATAGCACCCGAGATATCACCAGATATATATTGGATTTTCCCCTGACCCTGAGTGTCCGGCCCCATGTGACGGTGGTTTTCTCGGCCCCTGGTGGTCCGAGGTCGTTCCCGATGCACAGATTCATGGGCCCGGGCCTCCGGCAGATAATTCACTTTGGTTTATTGCGCTATCTGTAATAGCACCCGAGATATCAATAGATATATATTGGATTTTTCCCCGACCCTGAGTGATCGGCCCCATGAGACGGTGGTTTTCTCGGCCCCTGGTGGTCCGAGGTCGTTCCCGCTGCACAGAATCATGCGCCAGGGCCACCTACAGACAATGCACTTTGGTTTATTGCGCAATCAGTAATAGCACCCGAGATATCACTAGATATATATTGGATTTTTCACTGACCCTGAGTGTCCGGCCCAATGAGATGGTGGTTTTCACGGCCCCTGGTGATCCGAGGTCGTTCCCGCTGCACAGAATCACGCGCCAGGGCTTGCTGCAGACAATGCACTTTGGTTTGTTGCGCTATCTGTAATAGCACACGAGATATCACCAGATATATATTGGATTTTCCCCTGACCCTGAGTGTCCGGTCCCATGTGACTGTGGTTTTCTCGGCCCCTGGTGGTCCGAGGTCGTTCCCGCTGCACAGATTCACGCGCCAGGGCCTCCTGCAGATAATTCACTTTTGATTATTGCGCCATCTCTAATAGCACCCAAGATATCACCAGATATATATTGGATTTTCCCTGACCCTGAGAGTCCGGCCCCATGAGACTGTGGTTTTCTCGGCCCCTGGTGGTCCGAGGTCGTTCCCGATGCACAGATTCATGCGCCAGGGCCTCCTGCAGACAATGCACTTTGATTTATTGCGCTATCTCTAATACCACCCGAGGTATCACCAGATATATGCTGGATTTTTACATGACCTTGGGTGACGGATACCGAAAATCTGTAATTTTCTCGGCCCCTGGTGGTCCGAGGTCCTTCCTGCTGCGCAGATTCATGCGCAAGGGCCTCCTAGGGACAATGCACTTTGGTTTATTGCGCTATCTCTAATAGCACCCGAGATATCACCAGATATATATTGGATTTTCCCCTGACCCTGAGTGTTCGGTCCCATGTGACTGTGGTTTTCTCGGCCCCTGGTGGTCCGAGGTCGTTCCCGCTGCACAGATTCATGCGCCAGGGTCTCCTGCAGATAATTCACTTTGGTTTATTGCGCTATCTCTAATAGCACCCGAGATATCACCAGATATATATTTGATTTTTCCCTGACCTTGAGTGTCCGGCCCCATGAGACGGTGGTTTTCTCGGCCCCTCGTGGTCCGCGGTCGTTCCCGCTACACAGATTCATGCGCCAGGGCCTCCTCCAGATAATTCACTTTGGTTTATTGCGCTATCTCTAATAGCACCCGAGATATCACCACATATATATTGGATTTTCCCCTGACCCTGAGTGTCCGGCCCCATGTGACTGTGGTTTTCTCGCCCCTGGTGGTCCGAGGACGTTCCCGCTGCCCAGAATCATGCGCCAGGGCCTCCTACAGACAATGCACTTTGATTTATTGCGCTATCTGTCATAGCACCCGAGAAAGCTCCATATATATGCTGGATTTTTACAGGACTTTGGGTGACGGATACCGAAAATCTGTATTTTTCTCGGCCCCTGGTGGTCCGATGTCGTTCCTCCTGCACAGATTCATGCGCAAGGGCCTCCTACGGACTATGCACTTTGATTTTTTTCGCTATCTCTAATAGCGCCCGAGATATCACCAGATATATATTGGATTTTTCCCTGACCCTGAGTGTCCGGCCCCATGAGACTGTGGTTTTCTCGGCCCCTGGTGGTCCGAGGTCGTGCCTGCTGCACAGATTCATGCGCCAGGGACTCCTACAGACAATGCACTTTGAATTATTGCGCTATCTGTAATAGCACCCGAGATATCACCAGATATATATTGGATTTTTCCCTGACCCTGAGTGCCCGGCCCCGTGAGACTGTGGTTTTCTCGGCCCCTGGTGGTCCGAGGTCGTGCCCGCTGCACAGATTCATGCGCCAGGGCCTCCTACAGACAATGCACTTTGGTTTATTGCGCTATCTCTAATAGCACCCGAGATATCACCAGATATATATTGGATTTTCCCCTGACCCTGAGTGTCCGGCCCCATGAGACAGTGGTTTTCTCGGCCCCTGGTGGTCCGAGGTCGTTCCCGCTGCCCAGATTCATGCGCCAGAGCCTCCTACAGACAATGCATTTTGATTTATTGCGCTATCTGTAATAGCACCCGAGATATCACCAGATATATATTGGATTTTCCCCTGACCATGAGTGTCCGGCCCAATAGGAACGGTGGTTTTCTCGGCCCCTGGTGGTCCGAGGTCGTTCCCGCTGCACAGATTCATCCGCCAGGGCCTCCTGCAGATAAATAACTTTGGTTTATTGCGCTAACTCTAATAGCACCCGAGATATCACCGGATATGTATTGGATTTTCCCCTGACCCTGAGTGTCCGGTCCCATGAGACTGTGGTTTTCTCGGCCCCTGGTGGTCCGAGGTCGTCACCGCTGCACAGATTCATGCGCCAGGGCCCCCTGCATATAATTCACTTTGGATTATTGCGCTATCTGTAATAGCACCCGAGAAAGCACCATATATATGCTGTATTTTTACATGACTATGGGTGACGGATACCGAAAATCTGTAATTTTCTCGACCCCTGGTGGTCCGATGTCGTTCTGCTGCACAGATTCATGCGCAAGGTACTTCTACGGACAATGCACTTTGATTTATCGCGCTATATGTAATAGAACCCGAGATATCACCAGATATATGCTGGATTTTTACATGACATTGGGTGACGGATACCGAAAATCTGTAATTTTCTCGGCCGCTGGTGGTCCGATGTCGTTCCTGCTGCACAGATTCATGCGCCAGGGCATCCTGCAGATAAATCACTTTGGATTATTGCGCTATCTGTAATAGCGCCCGAGATATCACCAGATATATATTTGATTTTTCCCTGACCTTGAGTGTCCGGCCCCATGAGACGGTGGTTTTCTCGGCCCCTCGTGGTCCGCGGTCGTTCCCGCTACACAGATTCATGCGCCAGGGCCTCCTCCAGATAATTCACTTTGGTTTATTGCGCTATCTCTAATAGCACCCGAGATATCACCAGATATATATTGGATTTTCCCCTGACCCTGAGTGTCCGGTCCCATGTGACTGTGGTTTTCTCGGCCCCTGGTGGTCCGAGGTCGTTCCCGCTGCACAGATTCACGCGCCAGGGCCTCCTGCAGATAATTCACTTTTGATTATTGCGCCATCTCTAATAGCACCCAAGATATCACCAGATATATATTGGATTTTCCCTGACCCTGAGTGTCCGGCCCCATGAGACTGTGGTTTTCTCGGCCCCTGGTGGTCCGAGGTCGTTCCCGATGCACAGATTCATGCGCCAGGGCCTCCTGCAGATAATGCACTTTGATTTATTGCGCTATCTCTAATACCACCCGAGGTATCACCAGATATATGCTGGATTTTTACATGACCTTGGGTGACGGATACCGAAAATCTGTAATTTTCTCGGCCCCTGGTGGTCCGAGGTCCTTCCTGCTGCGCAGATTCATGCGCAAGGGCCTCCTAGGGACAATGCACTTTGGTTTATTGCGCTATCTCTAATAGCACCCGAGATATCACCAGATATATATTGGATTTTCCCCTGACCCTGAGTGTTCGGTCCCATGTGACTGTGGTTTTCTCGGCCCCTGGTGGTCCGAGGTCGTTCCCGCTGCACAGATTCATGCGCCAGGGTCTCCTGCAGATAATTCACTTTGGTTTATTGCGCTATCTCTAATAGCACCCGAGATATCACCAGATATATATTTGATTTTTCCCTGACCTTGAGTGTCCGGCCCCATGAGACGGTGGTTTTCTCGGCCCCTCGTGGTCCGCGGTCGTTCCCGCTACACAGATTCATGCGCCAGGGCCTCCTCCAGATAATTCACTTTGGTTTATTGCGCTATCTCTAATAGCACCCGAGATATCACCACATATATATTGGATTTTCCCCTGACCCTGAGTGTCCGGCCCCATGTGACTGTGGTTTTCTCGCCCCTGGTGGTCCGAGGACGTTCCCGCTGCCCAGAATCATGCGCCAGGGCCTCCTACAGACAATGCACTTTGATTTATTGCGCTATCTGTCATAGCACCCGAGAAAGCTCCATATATATGCTGGATTTTTACAGGACTTTGGGTGACGGATACCGAAAATCTGTATTTTTCTCGGCCCCTGGTGGTCCGATGTCGTTCCTCCTGCACAGATTCATGCGCAAGGGCCTCCTACGGACTATGCACTTTGATTTTTTTCGCTATCTCTAATAGCGCCCGAGATATCACCAGATATATATTGGATTTTTCCCTGACCCTGAGTGTCCGGCCCCATGAGACTGTGGTTTTCTCGGCCCCTGGTGGTCCGAGGTCGTGCCTGCTGCACAGATTCATGCGCCAGGGACTCCTACAGACAATGCACTTTGAATTATTGCGCTATCTGTAATAGCACCCGAGATATCACCAGATATATATTGGATTTTTCCCTGACCCTGAGTGCCCGGCCCCGTGAGACTGTGGTTTTCTCGGCCCCTGGTGGTCCGAGGTCGTGCCCGCTGCACAGATTCATGCGCCAGGGCCTCCTACAGACAATGCACTTTGGTTTATTGCGCTATCTCTAATAGCACCCGAGATATCACCAGATATATATTGGATTTTCCCCTGACCCTGAGTGTCCGGCCCCATGAGACAGTGGTTTTCTCGGCCCCTGGTGGTCCGAGGTCGTTCCCGCTGCCCAGATTCATGCACCAGAGCCTCCTACAGACAATGCATTTTGATTTATTGCGCTATCTGTAATAGCACCCGAGATATCACCAGATATATATTGGATTTTCCCCTGACCATGAGTGTCCGGCCCAATAGGAACGGTGGTTTTCTCGGCCCCTGGTGGTCCGAGGTCGTTCCCGCTGCACAGATTCATCCGCCAGGGCCTCCTGCAGATAAATAACTTTGGTTTATTGCGCTAACTCTAATAGCACCCGAGATATCACCGGATATGTATTGGATTTTCCCCTGACCCTGAGTGTCCGGTCCCATGAGACTGTGGTTTTCTCGGCCCCTGGTGGTCCGAGGTCGTCACCGCTGCACAGATTCATGCGCCAGGGCCCCCTGCATATAATTCACTTTGGATTATTGCGCTATCTGTAATAGCACCCGAGAAAGCACCATATATATGCTGTATTTTTACATGACTATGGGTGACGGATACCGAAAATCTGTAATTTTCTCGACCCCTGGTGGTCCGATGTCGTTCTGCTGCACAGATTCATGCGCAAGGTACTTCTACGGACAATGCACTTTGATTTATCGCGCTATATGTAATAGAACCCGAGATATCACCAGATATATGCTGGATTTTTACATGACATTGGGTGACGGATACCGAAAATCTGTAATTTTCTCGGCCGCTGGTGGTCCGATGTCGTTCCTGCTGCACAGATTCATGCGCCAGGGCATCCTGCAGATAAATCACTTTGGATTATTGCGCTATCTGTAATAGCGCCCGAGATATCACCAGATATATATTTGATTTTTCCCTGACCTTGAGTGTCCGGCCCCATGAGACGGTGGTTTTCTCGGCCCCTCGTGGTCCGCGGTCGTTCCCGCTACACAGATTCATGCGCCAGGGACTCCTACAGACAATGCACTTTGAATTATTGCGCTATCTGTAATAGCACCCGAGATATCACCAGATATATATTGGATTTTTTCCTGACCCTGAGTGCCCGGCCCCATGAGACTGTGGTTTTCTCGGCCCCTGGTGGTCCGAGGTCGTTCCCGATGCACAGATTCATGCGCCATGGCATCCTACGGACAATGCACTTTGATTTCTTGCGCTATCTCTAATAGCACCTGAGATATCACCAGATATATATTGGTTTATTCCCTGACCCTTAGTATCCGGCCCCATGAGTCGGTGGTTTTCTCGGCCCCTGGTGGTCCGAGGACGTTCCCGCTGCCCAGAATCATGCGGCAGGGCCTCCTACAGCCATTGCACTTTGATTTATTGCGCTATCTGTCATAGCACCCGAGAAAGCTCCATATATATGCTGGATTTTTACATGACTTTGGGTGACGGATACCGAAAATCTGTAATTTTCTCGGCCCCTGGTAGTCCGATGTCGTTCCTGCTGCACAGATTCATGCGCAAGGGCCTCCTACGGACAATGCACTTTGATTTTTTTCGCTATCTCTAATAGCACCCGAGATATCACCAGTTATATATTGGATTTTCCCCTGACTCTGAGTGTCCGGCCCCATTAGACGGTGGTTTTCTCGCGCCCTGGTGGTCCGAGGTCGTTCCCGCTGCACAGATTCATGCGCCAGGGACTGCTGCAGATAAGTCACTTTGGTTTATTGGGCTATCTCTAATAGCACCCGAGATATCTCCAGATATATATTGGATTTTTCCCTGACCCTGAGTGTCCGGCCCCATGAGGCGGTGGTTTTCTCGGCCCCTGGTGGTCCGAGGTCGTTCCTGCTCGCCAGATTCATGCGCCAGGGCCTCCTACAGACAATGCACTTTGATTTATTGAGCTATATGTTATAGCACCCGAGATATCACCAGGTATATATTGGATTTTTCCCTGACACTGAGTGTCCGGCCCCATAAGACGGTGGTTTTCTCGGCCCCTGGTGGTCCGATGTCTTTCCTGCTGCACAGATTCATGCGCCAGGGCCTCCTACAGACAATGCACTTTGATTTATTGCGCTATCTCTAATAGCACCCGAGATATCACCAGATATATATTGGATTTTTCCCTGACCCTGAGTGTCCGACCCCATGTGACGGTGGTTTTCTCGGCCCCTGGTGGTCCGAGGTCGTTCCCGCTGCACAGATTCATGCGCCCGGGCCTCCTGCAGATTATTCACTTTGTTTTATTGCGCTATCTATAATAGCAAACGAGATATCACCAGATATATATTGGATTTTTCCCCGAACCTAACTGTCCGGCCCCATGAGACGGTGGTTTTCTCGGACCCTGGTGATCCGAGGTCGTTCCCGCTGCACAGATTCATGCGCCAGGGCCTCCTACAGACAATGCACTTTGATTTATTGCACTATCTGTAATAGCACCCGTGATATCACCAGATATATCTTGGATTTTTCCCTGACCGTGAGTGTCCGGCCCCATGAGACGGTGGTATTCTCGGCCCCCGGTGGTCCGAGGACGTTCCCGCTGCCCAGAATCATGCGCCAGGGCCTCCTACAGACAATGCACTTTGATTTATTGCGCTATCTGTAATAGCACCCGAGAAAGCTCCATATATATGCTGGATTTTTACATGACTTTGGGTGACGGATACCGAAAATCTGTAATTTTCTCGGCCCCTGGTGGTCCGATGTCTTTCCTGCTGCACAGATTCATGCGCAAGGGCTTCCTACGGACAGTGCACTTTCATTTATTGCGATATCTCTAATAGCACCCGAGATATCCCCAGATATATATTGGATTTTCCCCTGACCCTTAGTGTCCGGCCCCATGAGTCGGTGGTTTTCTCGGACCCTGGTGGTCCGAGGTCGTTCCCGCTGCCCAGATTCATGCGCGAGGTCCTCCTACAGACAATGCACCTTGATTTATTGCGCTATCTGTAATAGCACCCGAGATATCGCCAGATATATATTGGATTTTTCCCTGACCCTGAGCGTCCGGCCCCATGAGACGGTGGTTTTCTCGGCCCCTGGTGGTACGAGGTCGTTCCCGCTGCACAGATTCATGCGCAAGGGCCTCCTGCAGATAATTCATTCTGGCTTATTGCGCTATCTCTAATAGCACCCGAGATATCCCCAGATATATATTGGATTTTCCCCTGACCCTGATTATCCGGCCGCATGAGTCGGTTGTTTTCTCGGACCCTTGTGGTCCGAGGTCGTTCCCGCTGCCCAGATTCATGCGCCAGGTCCTCCTACAGACAATGCACCATGATTTATTGCGCTATCTGTAATAGCAGCCGAGATATCACCAGATATGTATTGGATTTTCCCTGACCCTGAGTGTCCGGCCCCATAAGACGGTGGTTTTCTCGGCCCCTGGTGGTCGGAGGCCGTTCCCGCTGCACAGATGCATGCGCCAGGGCCTCCTACAGACAATGCACTTTGATTTATTGCGATATCTCTAATAGCACCCGAGATATCCCCAGATATATATTGGATTTTCCCCTAACCCTGAGTGTCCGGCCCCATGAGTCGGTGGTTTTCTCGGACCCTGGTGGTCCGAGGTCGTTCCCGCTGCCCAGATTCATGCGCCAGGTCCTCCTACAGACAATGCACCTTGATTTATTGCGCTATCTGTAATAGCACCCGAGATATCGCCAGATATATATTGGATTTTTCCCTGACCCTGAGCGTCCGGCCCCATGAGACGGTGGTTTTCTCGGCCCCTGGTGGTACGAGGTCGTTCCCGCTGCACAGATTCATGCGCCAGGGCCTCCTGCAGATAATTCACTTTGGCTTATTGCGCTATCTCTTATAGCACCCGAGATATCCCCAGATATATATTGGATTTTCCCCTGACCCTGATTGTCCGGCCGCATGAGCCGGTTGTTTTCTCGGACCCTTGTGGTCCGAGGTCGTTCCCGCTGCCCAGATTCATGCGCCAGGTCCTCCTACAGACAATGCACCATGATTTATTGCGCTATCTGTAATAGCAGCCGAGATATCACCAGATATGTATTGGATTTTCCCTGACCCTGAGTGTCCGGCCCCATAAGACGGTGGTTTTCTCGGCCCCTGGTGGTCGGAGGCCGTTCCCGCTGCACAGATGCATGCGCCAGGGCCTCCTACAGAGAATGCACTTTGATTTATTGCGCTATCTGTAATAGCACCCGAGAAAGCTCCATATATATGCTGGATTTTTACATGACTTTGGGTGACGGATACCGAAAATCTGGAATTTTCTCGGCCCCTGGTGGTCCGATGTCTTTCCTGCTGCACAGATTCATGCGCAAGGGCCTCCTACGGACAGTGCACTTTCATTTATTGCGATATCTCTAATAGCACCCGAGATATCCCCAGATATATATTGGATTTTCCCCTGACCCTTAGTGTCCGGCCCCATGAGTCGGTGGTTTTCTCGGACCCTGGTGGTCCGAGGTCGTTCCCGCTGCCCAGATTCATGCGCCAGGTCCTCCTACAGACAATGCACCTTGATTTATTGCGCTATCTGTAATAGCACCCGAGATATCGCCAGATATATATTGGATTTTTCCCTGACCCTGAGCGTCCGGCCCCATGAGACGGTGGATTTCTCGGCCCCTGGTGGTACGAGGTCGTTCCCGCTGCACAGATTCATGCGCAAGGGCCTCCTGCAGATAATGCACTTTGATTTATTGCGATATCTCTAATAGCACCCGAGATATCCCCAGATATATATTGGATTTTCCCCTGACCCTGATTGTCCGGCCGCATGAGCCGGTTGTTTTCTCGGACCCTTGTGGTCCGAGGTCGTTCCCGCTGCCCAGATTCATGCGCCAGGTCCTCCTACAGACAATGCACCATGATTTATTGCGCTATCTGTAATAGCAGCCGAGATATCACCAGATATATATTGGATTTTCCCTGACCCTGAGTGTCCGGCCCCATATGACGGTGGTTTTCTCGGCCCCTGGTGGTCGGAGGCCGTTCCCGCTGCACAGATGCATGCGCCAGGGCCTCCTACAGACAATGCACTTTGATTTATTGCGCTATCTGTAATAGCACCCGAGAAAGCTCCATATATATGCTGGATTTTTACATGACTTTGGGTGACGGATACCGAAAATCTGTAATTTTCTCGGCCCCTGGTGGTCCGTTGTCTTTCCTGCTGCACAGATTCATGCGCAAGGGCCTCCTACGGACAGTGCACTTTCATTTATTGCGATATCTCTAATAGCACCCGAGATATCCCCAGACATATATTGGATTTTCCCCTGACCCTTAGTGTCCGGCCCCATGAGTCGGTGGTTTTCTCGGACCCTGGTGGTCCGAGGTCGTTCCCGCTGCCCAGATTCATGCGCCAGGTCCTCCTACAGACAATGCACCTTGATTTATTGCGCTATCTGTAATAGCACCCGAGATATCGCCAGATATATATTGGATTTTTCCCTGACCCTGAGCGTCCGGCCCCATGAGACGGTGGTTTTCTCGGCCCCTGGTGGTACGAGGTCGTTCCCGCTGCACAGATTCATGCGCAAGGGCCTCCTGCAGATAATTCATTCTGGCTTATTGCGCTATCTCTAATAGCACCCGAGATATCCCCAGATATATATTGGATTTTCCCCTGACCCTGATTATCCGGCCGCATGAGTCGGTTGTTTTCTCGGACCCTTGTGGTCCGAGGTCGTTCCCGCTGCCCAGATTCATGCGCCAGGTCCTCCTACAGACAATGCACCATGATTTATTGCGCTATCTGTAATAGCAGCCGAGATATCACCAGATATGTATTGGATTTTCCATGACCCTGAGTGTCCGGCCCCATAAGACGGTGGTTTTCTCGGCCCCTGGTGGTCGGAGGCCGTTCCCGCTGCACAGATGCATGCGCCAGGGCCTCCTACAGACAATGCACTTTGATTTATTGCGATATCTCTAATAGCACCCGAGATATCCCCAGATATATATTGGATTTTCCCCTGACCCTGAGTGTCCGGCCCCATGAGTCGGTGGTTTTCTCGGACCCTGGTGGTCCGAGGTCGTTCCCGCTGCCCAGATTCATGCGCCAGGTCCTCCTACAGACAATGCACCTTGATTTATTGCGCTATCTGTAATAGCACCCGAGATATCGCCAGATATATATTGGATTTTTCCCTGACCCTGAGCGTCCGGCCCCATGAGACGGTGGTTTTCTCGGCCCCTGGTGGTACGAGGTCGTTCCCGCTGCACAGATTCATGCGCCAGGGCCTCCTGCAGATAATTCACTTTGGCTTATTGCGCTATCTCTTATAGCACCCGAGATATCCCCAGATATATATTGGATTTTCCCCTGACCCTGATTGTCCGGCCGCATGAGCCGGTTGTTTTCTCGGACCCTTGTGGTCCGAGGTCGTTCCCGCTGCCCAGATTCATGCGCCAGGTCCTCCTACAGACAATGCACCATGATTTATTGCGCTATCTGTAATAGCAGCCGAGATATCACCAGATATGTATTGGATTTTCCCTGACCCTGAGTGTCCGGCCCCATAAGACGGTGGTTTTCTCGGCCCCTGGTGGTCGGAGGCCGTTCCCGCTGCACAGATGCATGCGCCAGGGCCTCCTACAGACAATGCACTTTGATATATTGCGCTATCTCTAATAGCGCCCGAGATATCACCAGGTATATATTTGATTTTTCCCTGACCCTGAGTGTCCGGCCCCATGGGACGGTGGTTTTCTCGGCCCCTCGTAGTCCCAGGTAGTTCCCGCTGCACAGATTCAAGCGCCAGGAACACCTGCAGATAATTCACTTTGGTTTGTTGCGCTATTTCTAATAGCACCCGAGATATCACCAGATATATATTGGATTTTCCCTGACCCTGAGGGTCCGGCCCCATGAGACGGTGGTTTTCTCGGCCCCTGGTGGTCCGAGATCGTTCCCGCTGCACAGATTCATGCGCCAGGGCCTACAGCAGATAATTCACTTTGGTTTATTGCGCAATCTCTAATAGCACCCGAGATATCACCAGATATATATTGGATTTTCCCCTGACCCTGAGTGTCCGGCCCCGTGAGACGGTGGTTTTCCCGGCCCCTGGTGGTCCGAGGTCGGTCCCGCTGCCCATATTCATGCGCCAGGGCCTCCTACAGGCAATGCACTTTGATTTATTGCGCTATCTGTAATAGCACCCGAGAAAGCTCCATATATATGTTGGATTTTTACATCACATTGGGTGACGGATACCGAAAATCTATCATTTTCACGGCCCCTGGTGGTCCGAGGTCGGTCCCGCTGCCCATATTCATGCGCCAGGGCCTCCTACAGGCAATGCACTTTGATTTATTGCGCTATCTGTAATAGCACCCGAGAAAGCTCCATATATATGTTGGATTTTTACATCACATTGGGTGACGGATACCGAAAATCTATCATTTTCACGGAACCTGGTGGTCCGAGGTCGTTCCCGCTGGCCAGATTCATGCGCCAGGGCCTCCTACAGACAATGCACTTTGATTTATTGCGCTATCTCTAATAGCGCCCGAGATATCACCAGGTATATATTTGATTTTTCCCCGACCCTGAGTGTCCGGCCCCATGAGACGGTGGTTTTCTCGGCCCCTGGTGGTCCGAGATCGTTCCCGCTGCACAGATGCATGCGCCAGGGCCTCCTGCAGATAATTCACTTTGGTTTATGTCGGTATCTCTAATAGCACCCGAGTTATCACCAGATTTATATTGGATTTTCCCCTGACCCTGAGTGTCCGGCCCCATGAGACGGTTGTGTTCTCGGCCCCTGGTGGTCCGAGGTCGTTCCCGCTGCCCAGATTCATGCGCCAGGACCTCCTGCAGATAATTCACTATGGTTTATTGCGCTATCTCTAATAGCACCCGAGATATCACCAGATATATATTGGATTTTCCCCTGACCCTGAGTGTCCGGCCCCATGAGTCTTTGGTTTTCTCGGCAACTGGTGGTCCGAGCTCGTTTCCGCTGCACAGATTCATGCGCCAGGGCATCCTGCAGACAATGCACTTTGGTTTGTTGCGCTATCTCTAATAGCACCTGAGATATCGCCAGATATATATTGGTTTATACCCCGACCCTTAGTATCCGGCCCCATGAGTCGGTGGTTTTCTCGGCCCCTGGTGGTCCGAGGTCGTTCCCGCTGCACAGATTCACGCGCCAGGGCCTCCTGCAGATAATTCACTTTTGATTATTGCGCCATCTCTAATAGCACCCAAGATATCACCAGATATATATTGGATTTTCCCTGACCCTGAGTGTCCGGCCGCATGAGACTGTGGTTTTCTCGGCCCCTGGTGGTCCGAGGTCGTTCCCGCTGCACAGATTCATGCGCCATGGCATCCTACGGACAATGCACTTTGATTTATTGCGCTCTCTCAAATAGCACCCGAGATATCACCGGATATATATTTGATTATTCCCTGACCCTGAGTCTCCAGCCCCATGAGACGGTGGTTTTCTCGGCCCCTGGTGGTCCGAGGTCGTTCCCGCTGCACAGATTCATGCGCCAGGGTCTCCTGCAGATAATTCACTTTGGTTTATTGCGCTATCTCTAATAGCACCCGAGATATCACCAGATATATCTTGGATTTTTCCCTGACCGTGAGTGTCCGGCCCCATGAGACGGTGGTTTTCTCGGCCCCTGGTGGTCCGAGGACGTTCCCGCTGCCCAGAATCATGCGCCAGGGCCTCCTACAGACAATGCACTTTGATTTATTGCGCTATCTGTAATAGCACCCGAGAAAGCTCCATATATATGCTGGATTTTTACATGACTTTGGGTGACGGATACCGAAAATCTGTAATTTTCTCGGCCCCTGGTGGTCCGATGTCTTTCCTGCTGCACAGATTCATGCGCAAGGGCCTCCTACGGACAGTGCACTTTCATTTATTGCGATATCTCTAATAGCACCCGAGATATCCCCAGATATATATTGGATTTTCCCCTGACCCTGAGTGTCCGGCCCCATGAGTCGGTGGTTTTCTCGGACCCTGGTGGTCCGAGGTCGTTCCCGCTGCCCAGATTCATGCGCCAGGTCCTCCTACAGACAATGCACCTTGATTTATTGCGCTATCTGTAATAGCACCCGAGATATCACCAGATATATACTGGATTTTTACATGAAATTGGGTGACGGATACCGAAAATCTGTAATTTTCTCGGCCCCTGGTGGTCCGAGGTCCTTCCTGCTGCACAGATTCATGCGCAAGGGCCTCCTAGGGACAATGCACTTTGGTTTATCGCGCTATCTCTAATAGCACCCGAGATATCACCAGATATATATTGGATTTTCCCCTGACCCTGAGTGTCCGGTCCCATGTGACTGTGGTTTTCTCGGCCCCTGGTGGTCCGAGGTCGTTCCCGCTGCACAGATTCACGCGCCAGGGCCTCCTGCAGATAATTCACTTTTGATTATTGCGCCATCTCTAATAGCACCCAAGATATCACCAGATATATATTGGATTTTCCCTGACCCTGAGTGTCCGGCCCCATGAGACTGTGGTTTTCTCGGCCCCTGGTGGTCCGAGGTCGTTCCCGCTGCCCAGATTCATGCGCCAGGTCCTCCTACAGACAATGCACCTTGATTTATTGCGCTATCTGTAATAGCACCCGAGATATCGCCAGATATATATTGGATTTTTCCCTGACCCTGAGCGTCCGGCCCCATGAGACTGTGGTTTTCTCGGCCCTTGGTGGTCCGAGGTCGTTCCTGCTGCACAGATTTATGCGCCAGGGCCTCCTGCAGATAATTCACTTTGGTTTATTGCGCTATGTGTAATAGCACCCGAGATATCACCAGATATATATTGGATTTGTCCCTGACCCTGAGTGTCCGGCCCCATGTGTCGGTGGTTTTCTCGGCCCCTGGTGGTCCTAGGTCGTTCTCGCTGCACAGATTCATGCGCCAGGGCCCCTGCAGATAATTCACTTTGGTTTATTGCGCTATCTGTAATAGCACCCGAGATATCACCAGATATATATTGGATTTGTCCCTGACCCTGAGTGTCCGGCCCCATGTGTCGGTGGTTTTCTCGGCCCCTGGTGGTCCTAGGTCGTTCTCGCTGCACAGATTCATGCGCCAGGGCCCCTGCAGATAATTCACTTTGGTTTATTGCGCTATCTGTAATAGCACCCGAGATATCACCAGATATATGCTGGATTTTTACATGACCTTGGGTGACGGATTCCGAATATCTGTAATTTTCTCGGCCCCTGGTGGTCCGAGATCGTTCCCGCTGCACAGATTCATGCGCCAGGGCCTCCTGCAGATAATTCACTTTAGTTCATTGCGCTATCTCTAATAGCACCCGAGATATCACCAGATATATATTGGATTTTTCCCTGACCCTGACAGTCCGGCCCCATGTGTCGATGGTTTTCTCGGCCCCTGGTGGTCCGAGATCGTTCCCGCTGCACAGATTCATGCGCCAGGGCCTCCTGCAGACAATGCACTTTGATTTATTGCGCTATCTCTAATAGCAACCGAGATATCACCAGATATATATTGGATTTTACCCTGACCCTTAGTATCCAGCCCCATGTGTCGGTGGTTTTCTCGGCCCCTGGTGATCCGAGGTCGTTCCCGCTGCACACATTCATGCGCCAGGGCCTCCTGCAGATAATTCACTTTGGTTTATTGCGCTATCTGTAATAGCACCCGAGATATCACCAGATATATACTGGATTTTTACATGAAATTGGGTGACGGATACCGAAAATCTGTAATTTTCTCGGCCCCTGGTGGTCCGAGGTTCTTCCTGCTGCACAGATTCATGCGCAAGGGCCTCCTAGGGACAATGCACTTTGGTTTATCGCGCTATCTCTAATAGCACCAGAGATATCACCAGATATATATTGGATTTTCCCCTGACCCTGAGTGTCCGGTCCCATGTGACTGTGGTTTTCTCGGCCCCTGGTGGTCCGAGGTCGTTCCCGCTGCACAGATTCACGCGCCAGGGCCTCCTGCAGATAATTCACTTTTGATTATTGCGCCATCTCTAATAGCACCCAAGATATCACCAGATATATATTGGATTTTCCCTGACCATGAGTGTCCGGCCCCATGAGACTGTGGTTTTCTCGGCCCCTGGTGGTCCGAGGTCGTTCCCGCTGCCCAGATTCATGCGCCAGGTCCTCCTACAGACAATGCACCTTGATTTATTGCGCTATCTGTAATAGCACCCGAGATATCGCCAGATATATATTGGATTTTTCCCTGACCCTGAGCGTCCGGCCCCATGAGACTGTGGTTTTCTCGGCCCTTGGTGGTCCGAGGTCGTTCCTGCTGCACAGATTTATGCGCCAGGGCCTCCTGCAGATAATTCACTTTGGTTTATTGCGCTATCTGTAATAGCACCCAAGATATCACCAGATATATATTGGATTTGTCCCTGACCCTGAGTGTCCGGCCCCATGTGTCGGTGGTTTTCTCGGCCCCTGGTGGTCCTAGGTCGTTCTCGCTGCACAGATTCATGCGCCAGGGCCCCTGCAGATAATTCACTTTGGTTTATTGCGCTATCTGTAATAGCACCCGAGATATCACCAGATATATATTGGATTTGTCCCTGACCCTGAGTGTCCGGCCCCATGTGTCGGTGGTTTTCTCGGCCCCTGGTGGTCCTAGGTCGTTCTCGCTGCACAGATTCATGCGCCAGGGCCCCTGCAGATAATTCACTTTGGTTTATTGCGCTATCTGTAATAGCACCCGAGATATCACCAGATATATGCTGGATTTTTACATGACCTTGGGTGACGGATTCCGAATATCTGTAATTTTCTCGGCCCCTGGTGGTCCGAGATCGTTCCCGCTGCACAGATTCATGCGCCAGGGCCTCCTGCAGATAATTCACTTTAGTTCATTGCGCTATCTCTAATAGCACCCGAGATATCACCAGATATATATTGGATTTTTCCCTGACCCTGACAGTCCGGCCCCATGTGTCGATGGTTTTCTCGGCCCCTGGTGGTCCGAGATCGTTCCCGCTGCACAGATTCATGCGCCAGGGCCTCCTGCAGACAATGCACTTTGATTTATTGCGCTATCTCTAATAGCAACCGAGATATCACCAGATATATATTGGATTTTACCCTGACCCTTAGTATCCAGCCCCATGTGTCGGTGGTTTTCTCGGCCCCTGGTGATCCGAGGTCGTTCCCGCTGCACACATTCATGCGCCAGGGCCTCCTGCAGATAATTCACTTTGGTTTATTGCGCTATCTGTAATAGCACCCGAGATATCACCAGATATATATTGGATTTGTCCCTGACCCTGAGTGTCCGGCCCCATGTGTCGATGGTTTTCTCGGCCCCTGGTGGTCCGAGGTCGTTCCCGGTGCCCAGATTCATGCGCCAGGGCCTCATACAGACAATGCACTTTGATTTATTGCGCTATCAGTAATAGCACCCGAGAAAGCACCATATATATGCTGGAGTTTTACATGACTTTGTGTGACGGATACCGAAAATCTGTATTTTTCTCGGCCCCTGGTGGTCCAATGTCGTTCCTGCTGCACAGATTAATGCGCAAGGGCCTCCTACGGTCAATGCACTTTGATTTATTGCGCTATCTGTAATAGAACCCGAGATATCACCAGATATATGCTGGATTTTTACATGAAATTGGGTGACGGTTACCGAATATCTGTAATTTTTTCGAACCCTGGTGGTCCGATGTTGTTCCCACTGCCCAGATTCATGCGCCTGGGCCTCCTACAGACAATACACTTTGATTTATTGCGCTATCTGTAATAGCACCCGAGATGTCACCAGATATATATTGGATTTTTCCCTGACCCTGAGTGTCCGGCCCCATGGGACGGTGGTTTTCTCGGCCCCTGGTGGTGCGAGGTCGTTCCCGCTACACAGATTCATGCGCCAGGGCCTCCTGCAGATAATTCACTTTGGTTTATTGCGCTATCTCTAATAGCACCCGCGATATCACCAGATATATATTGGATTTTTCCCTGATACTGAGTGTCCAGCCGCATGAGACGGTGGTTTTCTCGGCCCCTGGTGGTCCGAGGTCGTTCCCGCTGCACAGATGCATGCGCCAGGGCCTCCTGTAGATAATTCAGTTTGGTTTATTGCGCTATCTCTAATAGCACCCGAAATATCACCAGATATATATTGATTTTCCCCTGACCCTGAGTGTCCGGCCCCATGAGACGGTGGTTTTCTCGGCCCCTGGTGGTCCGAGCTCGTTCCCGCTGGCCACATTCATGTGCCAGTGCCTCCTACAGACAATGCACTTTGATTTATTGCGCTATCTGTAATAGCACCCGAGATATGACCAGATATATATTGGATTTTTCCCTGACCCTGAGTGTCCGGCACCATGAGACGGTGGTTTTCTCGGCCCCTGGTGGTCCGAGGTCGTTCCCGCTACACAGATTCATGCGCCAGGGCCTCCTGCAGATAATTCACTTTGGTTTATTGCGCTATCTCTAATAGCACCCGCGATATCACCAGATATATATTGGATTTTTCCCTGATACTGAGTGTCCAGCCGCATGAGACGGTGGTTTTCTCGGCCCCTGCTGGTCCGAGGTCGTTCCCGCTGCACAGATTTATGCGCCAGGGCCTCCTGCAGATAATTCAGTTTGGCTTATTGCGCTATCTCTAATAGCACCCGAAATATCACCAGATATATATTGATTTTCCCCTGACCCTGAGTGTCCGGCCCCATGAGACGGTGGTTTTCTCGGCCCCTGGTGGTCCGAGGTCGTTCCCGCTTAACAGATTCATGCGCCAGGGCCTCCTACAGACAATGCACTTTGATTTATTTCGCTATCTGTAATAGCACCCGAGATATCAGCAGATATATATTGGATTTTTCCCAGACCCTGAGTGTCCGGCCCCATGAGACGGTGGTTTTCTCGGCCCCTGGTGGTCCGAGGTCGTTCCTGCTGCACAGATTCATGCGCAAGGGCCTCCTGCAGATAATTCACTTTGATTTATCGCTCTATCTGTAATAGAACCCGAGATATCACCAGATATATGCTGGATTTTTACATGACATTGTGTGACGGATACCGATAATCTGTAATTTTCTCGGCCCCTGGTGGTCCGATGTCGTTCCTGCTGCACAGATTCATGCGCAAGGGCCTCCTACGGGCAATGCACTTTGATTTTTTGCGCTATCTCTAATAGCACCCGAGATATCACCCGATATATATTGGATTATCCCCTGACCCTGAGTGCCCGGCCCCATGGGACTGTGGTTTTCTCGGCCCCTGGTGGTCCGAGGTCGTTCCCACTGCACAGATTCATGCGCCAGGGCCTCCCACAGACAATGCACTTTGATTTATTGCGCTATCTGTAATAGCACCCGAGATATCACCAGATATATATTGGATTTTTCCCTGACCCTGAGTGTCCGGCCCCATGAGACTGTGGTTTTCTTGGCCCCTGGTGGTCCGAGGTCGTTCCCGCTGCACAGATGCATGCGCCAGGGCCTCCTCCAGATAATTCACTTTGGTTTATTGCGCTATCTCTAATAGCACCCGAGATATCACCATGTACATCCTGGGTTTTTACATGACCTTGGGTGTCCGGCCCCATGTGTCGGTGGTTTTCAAGGCCCCTGGTGGTCCGAGGTCGTTGCCGCTGCACAGATTCATGCGCCAGGGCCTCCCGCAGGCACAGCACTTTGATTTATCGCGCTATCTCTAATAGCATCCGAGATATCACCAGATATACATTGGATTTTCCCCTGACCCTGAGTGTCCGGCCCCATGAGACGGTGGTTTTCTCGGGCCCTGGTGGTCCGATGTCGTTCCCGCTGCACAGATTCATGCGCCAGGGATTCCTGCAGACAATTCACTTTGGTTTATTGCGCTATCTCTAATAGCACCCGACATATCACCAGATATATATTGGATTTTTACATGACCCTGAGTGTCCGGCCCCATGAGACGGTGGTTTTATCGGCCCCTGGTGGTGCGAGGTCGTTCCCGCTACACAGATTCATGCGCCAGGGCCTCCTGCAGATAATTCACTTTGGTTTATTGCGCTATCTCTAATAGCACCCGCGATATCACCAGATATATATTGGATTTTTCCCTGATACTGAGTGTCCAGCCGCATGAGACGGTGGTTTTCTCGGCCCCTGGTGGTCCGAGGTCGTTCCCGCTGCACAGATGCATGCGCCAGGGCCTCCTGTAGATAATTCAGTTTGGTTTATTGCGCTATCTCTAATAGCACCCGAAATATCACCAGATATATATTGATTTTCCCCTGAACCTGAGTGTCCGGCCCCATGAGACGGTGATTTTCTCGGCCCCTGGTGGTCCGAGCTCGTTCCCGCTGGCCACATTCATGTGCCAGGGCCTCCTACAGACAATGCACTTTGATTTATTGCGCTATCTGTAATAGCACCCGAGATATCACCAGATATATATTGGATTTTTCCCTGACCCTGAGTGTCCGGCACCATGAGACGGTGGTTTTCTCGGCCCCTGGTGGTCCGAGGTCGTTCCCGCTACACAGATTCATGCGCCAGGGCCTCCTGCAGATAATTCACTTTGGTTTATTGCGCTATCTCTAATAGCACCCGCGATATCACCAGATATATATTGGATTTTTCCCTGATACTGAGTGTCCAGCCGCATGAGACGGTGGTTTTCTCGGCCCCTGGTGGTCCGAGGTCGTTCCCGCTGCACAGATTTATGCGCCAGGGCCTCCTGTAGATAATTCAGTTTGGCTTATTGCGCTATCTCTAATAGCACCCGAAATATCACCAGATATATATTGATTTTCCCCTGACCCTGAGTGTCCGGCCCCATGAGACGGTGGTTTTCTCGGCCCCTGGTGGTCCGAGGTCGTTCCCGCTTAACAGATTCATGCGCCAGGGCCTCCTACAGACAATGCACTTTGATTTATTGCGCTATCTGTAATAGCACCCGAGATATCACCAGATATATATTGGATTTTTCCCTGACCCTGAGTGTCCGGCCCCATGAGACGGTGGTTTTCTCGGCCCCTGGTGGTCCGAGGTCGTTCCCGCTACACAGATTCATGCGCCAGGGCCTGCTACAGACAATGCATTTTGGTTTATTGCGCTATCTCTAATAGCACCCGAGATATCGCCGGATACATATTAGATTTTCCCCTGACCCTGAGTGTCCGGCCCCATGTGACCGTGGTTTTCTCGGCCCCTGGTGGTCCGAGGTCGTTCCCGCTTCACAGATGCATGCGCCAGGGCTTCCTACAGACAATGCACTTTGATTTATTTCGCTATCTGTAATAGCACCCGAGATATCAGCAGATATATATTGGATTTTTCCCAGACCCTGAGTGTCCGGCCCCATGAGACGGTGGTTTTCTCAGCCCGTGGAGGTCCGAGGTCGTTCCTGCTGCACAGATTCATGCGCAAGGGCCTCCTGCAGATAATTCACTTTGATTTATCGCTCTATCTGTAATAGAACCCGAGATATCACCAGATATATGCTGGATTTTTACATGACATTGTGTGACGGATACCGATAATCTGTAATTTTCTCGGCCCCTGGTGGTCCGATGTCGTTCCTGCTGCACAGATTCATGCGCAAGGGCCTCCTACGGGCAATGCACTTTGATTTTTTGCGCTATCTCTAATAACACCCGAGATATCACCCGATATATATTGGATTATCCCCTGACCCTGAGTGCCCGGCCCCATGGGACTGTGGTTTTCTCGGCCCCTGGTGGTCCGAGGTCGTTCCCACTGCACAGATTCATGCGCCAGGGCCTCCCACAGACAATGCACTTTGATTTATTGCGCTATCTGTAATAGCACCCGAGATATCACCAGATATATATTGGATTTTTCCCTGACCCTGAGTGTCCGGCCCCATGAGACTGTGGTTTTCTTGGCCCCTGGTGGTCCGAGGTCGTTCCCGCTGCACAGATGCATGCGCCAGGGCCTCCTCCAGATAATTCACTTTGGTTTATTGCGCTATCTCTAATAGCACCCGAGATATCACCATGTACATCCTGGGTTTTTACATGACCTTGGGTGTCCGGCCCCATGTGTCGGTGGTTTTCTCGGCCCCTGGTGGTCCGAGGTCGTTGCCGCTGCACAGATTCATGCGCCAGGGCCTCCCGCAGGCACAGCACTTTGATTTATCGCGCTATCTCTAATAGCATCCGAGATATCACCAGATATACATTGGATTTTCCCCTGACCCTGAGTGTCCGGCCCCATGAGACGGTGGTTTTCTCGGGCCCTGGTGGTCCGATGTCGTTCCCGCTGCACAGATTCATGCGCCAGGGATTCCTGCAGACAATTCACTTTGGTTTATTGCGCTATCTCTAATAGCACCCGACATATCACCAGATATATATTGGATTTTTACATGACCCTGAGTGTCCGGCCCCATGAGACGGTGGTTTTATCGGCCCCTGGTGGTCCGAGGTCGTTCCCGCTTCACAGATGCATGCGCCAGGGCCTCCTACAGACAATGCACTTTGATTTATTGCGCTATCTGTAATAGCACCCGAGATATCAACAGATATATATTGGATTTTTCCCAGACCCTGAGTGTCCGGCCCCATGAGACGGAGGTTTTCTCGGCCCCTGGTGGTCCGAGGTCGTTCCCGCTTCACAGATGCATGCGGCAGGGCCTCCTGCAGACAATGCACTTTGATTTATTGCGCTATCTGTAGTAGCACCCGAGATATCACCAGATATATATTGGATTTTTCCCTGACCCTGAGTGTCCGGCCCAATGAGACGGTGGTTTTATCGGCCCCTGGTGGTCCGACGTCGTTCCCGCTTCACAGATGCATGCGCCAGGGCCTCCTACAGACAATGCACTTTCGTTTATTGCGCTATCTGTAAGAGCACCCGAGATATCATCTGATACATCCTGAATTTTTACATGACCTTGGGTGTCCGGCCCCATGTGTCGGAGGTTTTCTCGGCCCCTGGTGGTCCGAGGTCGTTCCCGCTTCACAGATGCATGCACCAGGACCTCCTGCAGACAATGCACTTTGATTTATCGCGCAATCTGTAATAGAACCCGAGATATTACCAGATATATGCTGGATTATTACATGACATTGGGTGACGGATACCGAAAATATGTAATTTTCTCGGCCCCTGGTGGTCCGATTTCGTTCCTGCTGCACGGATTCATGCGCCAGTGCCTCCTACAGACAATGCACTTTGATTTATTGCGCTATCTGTAGTAGCACCCGAGATATCACCAGATATATATTGGATTTTTCCCTGACCCTGAGTGTCCGGCCCCATGAGACGATGGTTTTCTCGGCCCCTGGTGGTCCGAGGTCGTTCCCGCTGCACAGATGCATGCGCCAGGGCCTCCTGCAGATAATTCACTTTGGATTATTGCGCTATCTCTAATAGCACCCGAGATATCACCAGATGTGTATTGGATTTTTCCCCGACTCTGAGCGTCCGGCCCCATGAGACGGTGGTTTTCTCGGGCCCTGGTGGTCCGATGTCGTTCCCGCTGCACAGATTCATGCGCCAGGGATTCCTGCAGACAATTCACTTTGGTTTATTGCGCTATCTCTAATAGCACCCGACATATCACCAGATATATATTGGATTTTTACATGACCCTGAGTGTCCGGCCCCATGAGACGGTGGTTTTATCGGCCCCTGGTGGTGCGAGGTCGTTCCCGCTACACAGATTCATGCGCCAGGGCCTCCTGCAGATAATTCACTTTGGTTTATTGCGCTATCTCTAATAGCACCCGCGATATCACCAGATATATATTGGATTTTTCCCTGATACTGAGTGTCCAGCCGCATGAGACGGTGGTTTTCTCGGCCCCTGGTGGTCCGAGGTCGTTCCCGCTGCACAGATGCATGCGCCAGGGCCTCCTGTAGATAATTCAGTTTGGTTTATTGCGCTATCTCTAATAGCACCCGAAATATCACCAGATATATATTGATTTTCCCCTGAACCTGAGTGTCCGGCCCCATGAGACGGTGGTTTTCTCGGCCCCTGGTGGTCCGAGCTCGTTCCCGCTGGCCACATTCATGTGCCAGGGCCTCCTACAGACAATGCACTTTGATTTATTGCGCTATCTGTAATAGCACCCGAGATATCACCAGATATATATTGGATTTTTCCCTGACCCTGAGTGTCCGGCACCATGAGACGGTGGTTTTCTCGGCCCCTGGTGGTCCGAGGTCGTTCCCGCTACACAGATTCATGCGCCAGGGCCTCCTGCAGATAATTCACTTTGGTTTATTGCGCTATCTCTAATAGCACCCGCGATATCACCAGATATATATTGGATTTTTCCCTGATACTGAGTGTCCAGCCGCATGAGACGGTGGTTTTCTCGGCCCCTGGTGGTCCGAGGTCGTTCCCGCTGCACAGATTTATGCGCCAGGGCCTCCTGTAGATAATTCAGTTTGGCTTATTGCGCTATCTCTAATAGCACCCGAAATATCACCAGATATATATTGATTTTCCCCTGACCCTGAGTGTCCGGCCCCATGAGACGGTGGTTTTCTCGGCCCCTGGTGGTCCGAGGTCGTTCCCGCTTCACAGATTCATGCGCCAGGGCCTCCTACAGACAATGCACTTTGATTTATTGCGCTATCTGTAATAGCACCCGAGATATCACCAGATATATATTGGATTTTTCCCTGACCCTGAGTGTCCGGCCCCATGAGACGGTGGTTTTCTCGGCCCCTGGTGGTCCGAGGTCGTTCCCGCTACACAGATTCATGCGCCAGGACCTGCTACAGACAATGCATTTTGGTTTATTGCGCTATCTCTAATAGCACCCGAGATATCGCCGGATACATATTAGATTTTCCCCTGACCCTGAGTGTCCGGCCCCATGTGACCGTGGTTTTCTCGGCCCCTGGTGGTCCGAGGTCGTTCCCGCTTCACAGATGCATGCGCCAGGGCTTCCTACAGACAATGCACTTTGATTTATTTCGCTATCTGTAATAGCACCCGAGATATCAGCAGATATATATTGGATTTTTCCCAGACCCTGAGTGTCCGGCCCCATGAGACGGTGGTTTTCTCAGCCCGTGGAGGTCCGAGGTCGTTCCTGCTGCACAGATTCATGCGCAAGGGCCTCCTGCAGATAATTCACTTTGATTTATCGCTCTATCTGTAATAGAACCCGAGATATCACCAGATATATGCTGGATTTTTACATGACATTGTGTGACGGATACCGATAATCTGTAATTTTCTCGGCCCCTGGTGGTCCGATGTCGTTCCTGCTGCACAGATTCATGCGCAAGGGCCTCCTACGGGCAATGCACTTTGATTTTTTGCGCTATCTCTAATAGCACCCGAGATATCACCCGATATATATTGGATTATCCCCTGACCCTGAGTGCCCGGCCCCATGGGACTGTGGTTTTCTCGGCCCCTGGTGGTCCGAGGTCGTTCCCACTGCACAGATTCATGCGCCAGGGCCTCCCACAGACAATGCACTTTGATTTATTGCGCTATCTGTAATAGCACCCGAGATATCACCAGATATATATTGGATTTTTCCCTGACCCTGAGTGTCCGGCCCCATGAGACTGTGGTTTTCTTGGCCCCTGGTGGTCCGAGGTCGTTCCCGCTGCACAGATGCATGCGCCAGGGCCTCCTCCAGATAATTCACTTTGGTTTATTGCGCTATCTCTAATAGCACCCGAGATATCACCATGTACATCCTGGGTTTTTACATGACCTTGGGTGTCCGGCCCCATGTGTCGGTGGTTTTCTCGGCCCCTGGTGGTCCGAGGTCGTTGCCGCTGCACAGATTCATGCGCCAGGGCCTCCCGCAGGCACAGCACTTTGATTTATCGCGCTATCTCTAATAGCATCCGAGATATCACCAGATATACATTGGATTTTCCCCTGACCCTGAGTGTCCGGCCCCATGAGACGGTGGTTTTCTCGGGCCCTGGTGGTCCGATGTCGTTCCCGCTGCACAGATTCATGCGCCAGGGATTCCTGCAGACAATTCACTTTGGTTTATTGCGCTATCTCTAATAGCACCCGACATATCACCAGATATATATTGGATTTTTACATGACCCTGAGTGTCCGGCCCCATGAGACGGTGGTTTTATCGGCCCCTGGTGGTCCGAGGTCGTTCCCGCTTCACAGATGCATGCGCCAGGGCCTCCTACAGACAATGCACTTTGATTTATTGCGCTATCTGTAATAGCACCCGAGATATCAACAGATATATATTGGATTTTTCCCAGACCCTGAGTGTCCGGCCCCATGAGACGGAGGTTTTCTCGGCCCCTGGTGGTCCGAGGTCGTTCCCGCTTCACAGATGCATGCGGCAGGGCCTCCTGCAGACAATGCACTTTGATTTATTGCGCTATCTGTAGTAGCACCCGAGATATCACCAGATATATATTGGATTTTTCCCTGACCCTGAGTGTCCGGCCCAATGAGACGGTGGTTTTATCGGCCCCTGGTGGTCCGACGTCGTTCCCGCTTCACAGATGCATGCGCCAGGGCCTCCTACAGACAATGCACTTTCGTTTATTGCGCTATCTGTAAGAGCACCCGAGATATCATCAGATACATCCTGAATTTTTACATGACCTTGGGTGTCCGGCCCCATGTGTCGGAGGTTTTCTCGGCCCCTGGTGGTCCGAGGTCGTTCCCGCTTCACAGATGCATGCACCAGGACCTCCTGCAGACAATGCACTTTGATTTATCGCGCAATCTGTAATAGAACCCGAGATATTACCAGATATATGCTGGATTATTACATGACATTGGGTGACGGATACCGAAAATATGTAATTTTCTCGGCCCCTGGTGGTCCGATGTCGTCCCTGCTGTACAGATTAATGCGCAGGGGCCTCCTACGGACAATGCACTTCGATTTATTGCGCTATCTCTAATAGCACCCGAGATATCACCAGATATATATTGGATTTTTCCCTGACCCTGAGTGTCCGGCCCCATGAGACGATGGTTTTCTCGGCCCCTGGTGGTCCGAGGTCGTTCCCGCTGCACAGATGCATGCGCCAGGGCCTCCTGCAGATAATTCACTTTGGATTATTGCGCTATCTCTAATAGCACCCGGGATATCACCAGATATATATTGGATTTTCCCCTGACCCTGAGTGTCCGGCCCCGTGAGACGGTGGTTTTCTCGGCCCCTGGTGGTCCGAGGTCGTTCCCGCTGCACAGATTCATGCGCCAGGGCCTCCTACAGACAATGCACTTTGATTTATTGCGCTATCTCTAATAGCACCCGAGATATCACCAGATGTGTATTGGATTTTTCCCCGTCTCTGAGCGTCCGGCCCCATGAGACGGTGGTTTTCTCGGCTCCTGGTGGTCCGAGGTCGTTCCCGCTGCACAGATTCATGCGCCAGGGCCTCCTACAGACAATGCACTTTGATTTATTGCGCTATCTGTAATAGCACCCGAGATATCACTAGATATATATTGGATTTTTACATGACCCTGAGTGTCCGGCCCCATGAGACGGTGGTTTTCTCGTCCCGTGGTGGTCCGAGATCGTTCCCGCTGCACAGATTCATGCGCCAGGGCCTCCTACAGACAATGCACTTTGATTTATTGCGCAATCTGTAATAGCACCCGAGATATCACCAGATATATGCTGGATTTTTACATGACCTTGGGTGACGGATTCCGAATATCTGTAATTTTCTCGGCCCCTGGTGGTCCGAGGTCGTTCCTGCTGCACAGATTCATTCGCCAGTGCCTTCTGGAGACAATGCACTTTGATTTATTGCGCTATCTCTAATAGCACCCGAGATAACACCAGATATATATTGGATTTTTCCCTGATCCTGACAGTCCGGCCCCATGAGACGGTGATTTTCTCGGCCCCTGGTGGTCCGAGGTCGTTCCCGCTGAACGGATTCATGCGCCAGGGCTTCCTGCAGACAATGCACTTTGATTTATCGCGCTATCTGCAATAGCACCTGAGATATCATCAGATATATATTAGATTTTTCCCTGACCCTGAGTGTCCGGCCCCATGAGACGGTGGTTTTCTCGGCCCCTGGTGGTCCGAGGTCGTTCCCGCTGCACAGATTCATGCGACAGTGCCTTCTGGAGACAATGCACTTTGATTTATTGCGCTATCTCTAATAGCACCCGAGATATCACCAGATATATATTGGATTTTTCCCTGACCCTGAATGCCCGGCCCCATGAGACGGTGGTTTTCTCGGCCCCTGGTGGTCCGAGGTCGTTCCCGCTGGCCAGATGCATGCGGCAGGCATCCTACAGACAATGCACTTTGGTTTATTGCGCTATGTCTAATAGCACCCGAGATATCACCAGTTATATATTGGATTTTTCCCTGACCCTGAGTGTCCGGCCCCATGAGACGGTGGTTTTCTCGGCCCCTGGTAGTCCGAGGTCGTTCCCGCTGGCCAGATTCATGCGCCAGGGCCACCTACAGACAATGCACATTGGTTTATTGCGCTATCTCTATTAGCACCCGAGATATCAGCAGATATATATTGGATTTTTCCCTGACCCTGAGTGTCCGGCCCCATGAGACGGTGGTTTTCCCGGCCCCTGGTGGTCCGAGGTCGTTCCCGCTTCACAGATGCATGCGCCAGGGCCTCCTGCAGATAATTCACTTTGGTTTATTGCGCTATCTCTAATAGCACCCGAGATATCACCAGATATATATTGGATTTTTCCCTGACCCTGAGTGTCCGGCCCCATGAGACGGTGGTTTTCTCGGACACTGGTGGTCCGAGGTCGTTCCCGCTGCACAGATGCATGCGCCAGGGCCTCCTGCAGATAATTCACTTTGGATTATTGCGCTATCTCTAATAGCACCCCAGATATCAACAGATATATATTGGATTTTCCCCTGACCCTGAGTGTCCGGCCCCATGAGACGGTGGTTTTCTCGGCCCCTGGTGGTCCGAGGTCGTTCCCGCTAGCCAGATTCATGCGGCAGGCCTCCTACAGACAATGCACTTTGGTTTATTGCGCTATGTCTAATAGCACCCGAGATATCACCAGATATATATTGGATTTTTCCCTGACCCTGAGTGTCCGGCCACATGAGACGGTGGTTTTCTCGGCCCCTGGTGGTCCGAGGTCGTTCCCGCTGCCCAGATTCATGCGCCAGGGCCTCCTACGGACCATGCACTTTGATTTATTGCGCTATCTCTAATAGCACACGAGATATCAACAGATATATATTGGATTTTCCCCTGACCCTGAGTGTCCGGCCCCATGAGACGGTGGTTTTCTCGACCCCTGGTGGTCCGAGGTCGTTCCCGCTGGCCAGATTCATGCGCCAGGCCTCCTACAGACAATGCACTTTGGTTTATTGCGCTATCTCTAACACCACACGAGATATCACCAGGTATATATTGGATTTTCCCCTGACCCTGAGTGTCCTGCCCCATGTGACCGTGGTTTTCTCGGCCCCTGGTGCTCCGAGGTCGTTCCCGCTGGCCAGATTCATGCGCCAGGCCTCCTACAGACAATGCACATTGGTTTATTGCGCTATCTCTATTAGCACCCGAGATATCAGCAGATATATATTGGATTTTTCCCAGACCCTGAGTGTCCGGCCCCATGAGACGGTGGTTTTCCCGGCCCCTGGTGGTCCGAGGTCGTTCCCGCTTCACAGATGCATGCGCCAGGGCCTCCTGCAGATAATTCACTTTGGTTTATTGCGCTATCTCTAACAGCACCCGAGATATCACCAGATATATATTGGATTTTTCCCTGACCCTGAGTGTCCGGCCCCATGAGACGGTGGTTTTCTCGGCCCCTGGTGGTCCGAGGTCGTTCCCGCTGGCCAGATGCATGCGGCAGGCATCCTACAGACAATGCACTTTGGTTTATTGCGCTATGTCTAATAGCACCCGAGATATCACCAGTTATATATTGGATTTTTCCCTGATCCTGACAGTCCGGCCCCATGAGACGGTGATTTTCTCGGCCTCTGGTGGTCCGAGGTCGTTCCCGCTGCCCAGATTCATGCGCCAGGGCCTCCTACAGACAATGCACTTTGATTTATTGCGCTATCTGTAATAGCACCCGAGAAAGCACCAAATATATATTGGATTTTTCCCTGACCCTGAGTGTCCGGCCCCATGAGACGGTGGTTTTCTCGTCCCCTGGTGGTCCGAGGTCGTTCCCGCTGCACAGATTCATGCGCCAAGGCCTCCTGCAGATAATTCACTTTGGTTTATTGCGCTATCTCTAATAGCACCCGAGATATCACCAGATATATATTGGATTTTCCCCTGACCCTGAGCGTCCGGCCCCATGAGACTGTGGTTTTCTCTGCCCCTGGTTGTCCGAGGTCGTTCCCGCTGCACAGATTCATGCGCCAGGGCCCCCTACAGACAATGCACTTTGATTTATTGCGCTATCTGTAATAGCACCCGAGAAAGCACCATATATATGCTGGATTTTTACATGACCCTGAGTGAGCGGCCCGTGAAACGGTGGTTTTCTCGGCCCCTGGTGGTCCGCGGTCGATCCTGCTACACAGATTCATGCGCCAGGGCCTCCTGCAGACAATGCACTTTGATTTATTGCGCCATCTGTAATAGCACCCGAGATATCACCAGATATATATTGGATTTTCCCCTGACCCTGAGTGTCCGGCCCCATGAGACGGTGGTTTTCTCGTCCCCTGGTGGTCCGAGGTCGTTCCCGCTGCACAGATTCATGCGCCAGGGCCTCCTGCAGATAATTCACTTTGGTTTATTGCGCTATCTCTAATAGCACCCGAGATATCACCAGATATATATTGGATTTTCCCCTGACCCAGAGTGTCCGGCCCCATGTGACGGTGGTTTTCTCGGCCCCTGGTGGTCCGAGGTCGTTCCCGCTGCACAGATTCATGCGCCAGGGCCTCCTGCAGACAATGCATTTTGATTTATTGCGCTATCTGTAATAGCACCCGAGATATCACCAGATATATATTGGATTTTCCCCTGACCCTGAGTGTCCGGCCCCATGAGACGGTGGTTTTCTCGGCCCCTGGTGGTCCGAGGTCGTTCCCGCTGGCCAGATTCATGCGGCAGGCCTCCTACAGACAATGCACTTTGGTTTATTGCGCTATGTCTATTAGCACCCGAGATATCACCAGATATAGATTGGATTTTTCCCTGACCCTGAGTGTCCGGCCACATGAGACGGTGGTTTTCTCGGCCCCTGGTGGTCCGAGGTCGTTCCCGCTGCCCAGATTCATGCGCCAGGGCCTCCTACAGACCATGCACTTTGATTTATTGCGCTATCTCTAATAGCACACGAGATATCAACAGATATATATTGGATTTTCCCCTGACCCTGAGTGTCCTGCCCCATGAGACGGTGGTTTTCTCGGCCCCTGGTGGTCCGAGGTCGTTCCCGCTGGCCAGATTCATGCGGCAGGCCTCCTACAGACAATGCACTTTGGTTTATTGCGCTATGTCTAATAGCACCCGAGATATCACCAGATATAGATTGGATTTTTCCCTGACCCTGAGTGTCCGGCCACATGAGACGGTGGTTTTCTCGGCCCCTGGTGGTCCGAGGTCGTTCCCGCTGCCCAGATTCATGCGCCAGGGCCTCCTACAGACCATGCACTTTGATTTATTGCGCTATCTCTAATAGCACACGAGATATCAACAGATATATATTGGATTTTCCCCTGACCCTGAGTGTCCGGCCCCATGAGACGGTGGTTTTCTCGGCCCCTGGTGGTCCGAGGTCGTTCCCGCTGGCCAGATTCATGCGCCAGGCCTCCTACAGACAATGCACTTTGGTTTATTGCGCTATCTCTAATAGCACCCGAGATATCACCAGATACATATTGGATTTTCCCCTGACCCTGAGTGTCCGGCCCTATGTGACCGTGGTTTTCTCGGCCCCTGGTGCTCCGAGGTCGTTCCCGCTGGCCAGATTCATGCGCCAGGCCTCCTACAGACAATGCACTTTGGTTTATTGCGCTATCTCTAACACCACACGAGATATCACCAGGTATATATTGGATTTTCCCCTGACCCTGAGTGTCCGGCCCCATGTGACCGTGGTTTTCTCGGCCCCTGGTGCTCCGAGGTCGTTCCCGCTGGCCAGATTCATGCGCCAGGCCTCCTACAGACAATGCACATTGGTTTATTGCGCTATCTCTATTAGCACCCGAGATATCAGCAGATATATATTGGATTTTCCCCTGACTCTGAGTGTCCGGCCCTATGAGACGGTGGTTTTCTCGGTCCCTGGTGGTCCGAGGTCGTTCCCGCTGCACAGATTCATGCGCCAGGGCTTCCTGCAGATAATTCATTTTGGTTTATTGCTCTATCTCTAATAGCACCCGAGATATCACCAGATACATATTGGATTTTCCCCTGACCCTGAGAGTCCGGCCCCATGTGACCGTGGTTTTCTCGGCCCCTGGTGCACCGAGGTCGTTCCCGCTGGCCAGATTCATGCGCCAGGCCTCCTACAGACAATGCATTTTGGTTTATTGCGCTATCTCTAACAGCACACGAGATATCACCAGGTATATATTGGATTTTCCCCTGACCCTGAGTGTCCGGCCCCATGTGACCGTGGTTTTCTCGGCCCCTGGTGCTCCGAGGTCGTTCCCGCTGGCCAGATTCATGCGCCAGGCCTCCTGCAGATAATTCACTTTGGTTTATTGCGCTATCTCTAATAGCACCCGAGATATCACCAGATATATATTGGATTTTTCCCTGACGTTGAGTGTCCGGCCCCATGAGACGGTGGTTTTCTCGGCCCCTGGTGGTCCGAGGTCGTTCCCGCTGGCCAGATTCATGCGCCAGGGCCTGCTACAGACAATGCATTTTGGTTTATTGCGCTATCTCTAATAGCACCCGAGATATCACCGGATACATATTAGATTTTCCCCTGACCCTGAGTGTCCGGCCCCATGTGACCGTGGTTTTCTCGGCCCCTGGTGGTCCGAGGTCGTTCCCGCTTCACAGATGCATGCGCCAGGGCTTCCTACAGACAATGCACTTTGATTTATTGCGCTATCTATAATAGCACCCGAGATATCAGCAGATATATATTGGATTTTTCCCAGACCCTGAGTGTCCGGCCCCATGAGACGGTGGTTTTCTCAGCCCGTGGAGGTCCGAGGTCGTTCCTGCTGCACAGATTCATGCGCAAGGGCCTCCTGCAGATAATTCACTTTGGTTTATTGCGCTATCTCTAATAGCACCCGAGATATCACCAGATATATATTGGATTTTTCCCAGACCCTGAGTGTCCGGCCCCATGAGACGGTGGTTTTCTCGGCCCCTGGTGGTCCGAGGTCGCTCCCGCTTCACAGATGCATGCACCATGACCTCCTGCAGACAATGCACTTTGATTTATCGCGCAATCTGTAATAGAACCCGAGATATTACCAGATATATGCTGGATTATTACATGACATTGGGTGACGGATACCGAAAATATGTAATTTTCTCGGCCCCTGGTGGTCCGATGTCGTTCCTGCTGCACAGGATAATGCGCAAGGGCCTCCTACGGACAATGCACTTCGATTTATTGCGCTATCTCTAATAGCACCCGAGATATCACCAGATATATATTGGATTTTTCCCTGACCCTGAGTGTCCGGCCCCATGAGACGTTGGTTTTCTCGGCCCCTGGTGGTCCGAGGTCGTTCCCGCTGCACAGATGCATGCTCCAGGGCCTCCTGCAGCTAATTCACTTTGGATTATTGCGCTATCTCTAATAGCACCCGAGATATCACCAGATATATATTGAATTTTTCCCTGACCCTCACAGTTCGGCGCCATGAGACGGTGGTTTTCGCGGCTTCTGGTGGTCCGAGGTCGTTTCCGCTACACAGATTCATGCGCCAGGACCTCCTGCAGATAATTCTCTATGGTTTATTGCGCAATCTCTACTAGCACCCGAGATATCACCAGATATATATTGGATTTTTCCCTGACCCTGGCAGTCCGGCGCCATGAGACGGTGATTTTCTCGGCCCCTGGTGGTCCGAGGTCGTTCCCGCTGCACAGAATCATGCGCCAGGCCCACCTACAGACAATGCACTTTGATTTATTGCGCTATCTGTAATAGCACCCGAGAAAGCACCATGTATATGCTGGATTTTTACATGACTTTGGGTGACGGATACCGAAAATCTGTAATTTTCTCGTCCCCTGGTGGTCCGATGTCTTTCCTGCTATACAGATTTATGCGCAAGGGCCTCATACGGACAATGCACTTTGATTTATTGCGCTATCTATAATAGCACCCGAGATATCACCAGATATATGCTGGATTTTTACATGACCTTGGGTGACGGATACCGAAAATCTGTAATTTTCTCGGCCCCTGGTGGTCCGAGGTCCTTCCTCCTGCACAGACTCATGCGCAAGGGCCTCCTACGGACAATGCACTTTGGTTTATTGCGTTATCTCTAATAACACCCGAGATATCACCAGATATATATTTTATTTTCTCCGAACCTGAGTGTCCGGCCCCATGAGACTGTGGTTTTCTCGGCCCCTTGTGGTCCGAGGTCGTTCCCGCTGCACAGATTCATGTACCAGGGCCTCCTGCAGATAATTCACTTTGATTTATTGCGCTATCTCTAATAGCACCCGAGATATCAACAGATATATATTGGATTTTCCCCTGACCCTGAGTGTCCGGCCCCATGAGACGGTGGTTTTCTCGGCCCCTGGTGGTCCGAGGTCGTTACCGCTGGCCAGATTCATGCGGCAGGCCTCCTACAGACAATGCACTTTGGTTTATAGCGCTATGTCTAATAGCACCCGAGATATCACCAGATATATATTGGATTTTTCCCTGACCCTGAGTGTCCGGCCCCATGAGACGGTGGCTTCCTCGGCCCCTGGTGGCCCGAGGTCGTTCCCGCTGCCCAGATTCATGCGCCAGGGCCTCCTACAGACCATGCACTTTGATTTATTGCGCTATCTCTAATAGCACCCGAGATATCAACAGATATATATTGGATTTTCCTCTGACCCTGAGCGTCCGGCCCCATGAGACTGTGGTATTCTCGGCCCCTGGTGGTCCGAGGTCGATCCCGTTGCCCCGATTCGTGCGCCATGGCCTCCTACAGACAATGCACTTTGATTTATTGCGCTATCTGTAATAGCACCCGAGATATCAACAGATATATATTGGATTTTCCCCTGATACTGAGTGTCCGGCCCTATGAGACGGTGGTTTTCTCGGTCCCTGGAGGTCCGAGGTCGTTCCCGCTGCACAGATTCATGCGCCAGGGCCTCCTGCAGATAATTCATTTTGGTTTATTGCGCTATCTCTAATAGCACCCGAGATATCACCAGATATATATTGGATTTTCCCCTGACCCTGAGTGTCCGGCCCCATGAGACGGTGGTTTTCTCGGCCCCCGGTGGTCCGAGGTCGTCCCGCTGCACAGATTCATGCGCCAGGGCCTCCTACAGACAATGCACTTTGATTTATTGCGCTATCTGTAATAGTACCCGAGATATCACCAGATATATATTGGATTTTTCCCTGACCCTGAGTTTCCGGCCCCATGAGACGGTGGTTGTCTCGGCCCCTGGTGGTCCGCGGTCGTTCCCGCTGCACAGATTCATGCGCCAGGGCCTCCTGCAGATAATTCACTCTGGTTTTTTGTGCTATCTCTAATAGCACCCGAGATATCACCAGATATATATTGGATTTTCCCCTGACCATGAGTGTCCGGCCCAATAGGAACGGTGGTTTTCTCGGCCCCTGGTGGTCCGAGGCCATTCCCGCTGCACAGATTCATGCGCCAGGGCCGCCTACAGACAATGCACTTATATTTATTGCGCCATCTGTAATAGCACCCGAGATATCACCAGATATATATTGGATTTTCCCCTGACTCTGAGTGTCCGGCCCTATGAGACGGTGGTTTTCTCGGTCCCTGGTGGTCCGAGGTCGTTCCCGCTGCACAGATTCATGCGCCAGGGCCTCCTGCAGATAATTCATTTTGGTTTATTGCTCTATCTCTAATAGCACCCGAGATATCACCAGATATATATTTGATTTTCCCCGACCCTGTGTGTCCGGCCCGATGAGACGGTGGTTTTCTCGACCCCTGGTGGTCCGAGGTCGTTCCCGCTGGCCAGATTCATGCGCCAGGCCTCCTACAGACAATGCACTTTGGTTTATTGCGCTATCTCTAACAGCACACGAGATATCACCAGGTATATATTGGATTTTCCCCTGACCCTGAGTGTCCGGCCCCATGTGACCGTGGTTTTCTCGGCCCCTGGTGCTCCGAGGTCGTTCCCGCTGGCGAGATTCATGCGCCAGGCCTCCTACAGACAATGCACTTTGGTTTATTGCGCTATCTCTATTAGCTCCCGAGATATCACCAGATATATATTGGATTTTTCCCTGACCCTGAGTGTCCGGCCCCATGAGACGGTGGTTTTCTCGTCCCCTGGTGGTCCGAGGTCGTTCCCGCTGCACAGAATCATGCGCCAGGCCCACCTACAGACAATGGACTTTGATTTATTGCGCTATCTGTAATAGCACCCGAGAAAGCACCATATATATGCTGGATTTTTACATGACTTTGGGTGACGGATACCGAAAATCTGTAATTTTCTCGTCCCCTGGTGGTCCGATGTCTTTCCTGCTATACAGATTTATGCGCAAGGGCCTCATACGGACAATGCACTTTGATTTCTTGCGCTATCTATAATAGCACCCGAGATATCACCAGATATATGCTGGATTTTTACATGACCTTGGGTGACGGATACCGAAAATCTGTAATTTTCTCGGCCCCTGGTGGTCCGAGGTCCTTCCTCCTGCACAGACTCATGCGCAAGGGCCTCCTACGGACAATGCACTTTGGTTTATTGCGTTATCTCTAATAACACCCGAGATATCACCAGATATATATTTTATTTTCTCCGAACCTGAGTGTCCGGCCCCATGAGACTGTGGTTTTCTCGGCCCCTTGTGGTCCGAGGTCGTTCCCGCTGCACAGATTCATGTACCAGGGCCTCCTGCAGATAATTCACTTTGATTTATTGCGCTATCTCTAATAGCACCCGAGATATCAACAGATATATATTGGATTTTCCCCTGACCCTGAGTGTCCCGCCCCATGAGACGGTGGTTTTCTCGGCCCCTGGTGGTCCGAGGTCGTTCCCGCTGCACAGATTCATGTACCAGTGCCTCCTGCAGATAATTCACTTTGGTTTATTGCGCTATCTCTAATAGCACCCGAGATATCACCAGATATATATTGGATTTTCCCCTGACCCTGAGTGTCCGGCCCCATGAGACGGTGGTTTTCTCGGCCCCCGGTGGTCCGAGGTCGTCCCGCTGCACAGATTCATGCGCCAGGGCCTCCTACAGACAATGCACTTTGATTTATTGCGCTATCTGTAATAGTACCCGAGATATCACCAGATATATATTGGATTTTTCCCTGACCCTGAGTTTCCGGCCCCATGAGACGGTGGTTGTCTCGGCCCCTGGTGGTCCGCGGTCGTTCCCGCTGCACAGATTCATGCGCCAGGGCCTCCTGCAGATAATTCACTCTGGTTTTTTGTGCTATCTCTAATAGCACCCGAGATATCACCAGATATATATTGGATTTTCCCCTGACCATGAGTGTCCGGCCCAATAGGAACGGTGGTTTTCTCGGCCCCTGGTGGTCCGAGGCCATTCCCGCTGCACAGATTCATGCGCCAGGGCCGCCTACAGACAATGCACTTATATTTATTGCGCCATCTGTAATAGCACCCGAGATATCACCAGATATATATTGGATTTTCCCCTGACTCTGAGTGTCCGGCCCTATGAGACGGTGGTTTTCTCGGTCCCTGGTGGTCCGAGGTCGTTCCCGCTGCACAGATTCATGCGCCAGGGCCTCCTGCAGATAATTCATTTTGGTTTATTGCTCTATCTCTAATAGCACCCGAGATATCACCAGATATATATTTGATTTTCCCCTGACCCTGAGTGTCCGGCCCCATGAGACGGTGGTTTTCTCGGCCCCCGGTGGTCCGAGGTCGTCCCGCTGCACAGATTCATGCGCCAGGGCCTCCTACAGACAATGCACTTTGGTTTATTGCGCTATCTCTAACAGCACACGAGATATCACCAGGTATATATTGGATTTTCCCCTGACCCGGAGTGTCCGGCCCCATGTGACCGTGGTTTTCTCGGCCCCTGGTGCTCCGAGGTCGTTCCCGCTGGCCAGATTCATGCGCCAGGCCTCCTACAGACAATGCACTTTGGTTTATTGCGCTATCTCTATTAGCTCCCGAGATATCACCAGATATATATTGGATTTTTCCCTGACGCTGAGTGTCCGGCCCCATGAGACGGTGGTTGTCTCGGCCCCTGGTGGTCCGAGGTCGTTACCGCTGGACGGATTCATGCGCCAGGGCTTCCTACAGACAATGCACTTTGATTTATTGCGCTATCTGTAATAGCACCCGAGATATCACCAGATATATATTGGATTTTTCCCTGACCCTGAGTGTCCGGCACCATGAGACGGTGGTTTTCTCGGCCCCTGGATGTCCGAGGTCGTTCCCGCTGGCCAGATTCATGCGCCAGGGCCTGCTACAGACAATGCAATTTGATTTATTGCGCTATCTGTAATAGCACCCGAGATATCACCAGATATATATTGGATTTCTCCCTGACCCTGAGTGACCGGCCCCATGAGACGGTGGTTTTCTCGGCCCCTGGTGGTCCGAGGTCGTTCCCGCTTCACAGATGCATGCGCCAGGGCCTCCTGCAGATAATTCACTTTGGTTTATTGCGCTATCTCTAATAGCACCCGAGATATCACCAGATATATATTGGATTTTTCCCTGACCCTGAGCGTCCGGCCCCATGAGACGGTGGTTTTCTCGGCCCCTGGTGGTCCGAGGTCGTTCCCGCTCGCCAGATTCATGCGCCAGGGCCTGCTACAGACAATGCACTTTGATTTATTGCGCTATCTGTAATAGCACCCGAGATATCACCAGATATATATTGGATCTTTCCCTGACCCTTAGTGTCCGGCCCCATCAGACGGTGGTTTTCTCGGCCCCTGGTGGTCCGAGGTCGTTCCCGCTGCCCAGATTCATGCGCCAGGTCCTCCTACAGACAATGCACTTTGATTTATTGCGCTATCTGTAATAGCACCCGAGATATCAACAGATATATTTTGGATTTTTCCCAGACCCTGAGTGTCCGGCCCCATGAGACGGTGGTTTTCTCGGCCCCTGGTGGTCCGAGGTCGTTCCCGCTGGCCAGATTCATGCGCCAGGGCCTGCTACAGACAATGCACTTTGATTTATTGCGCTATCTGTAATAGCACCCGAGATATCACCAGATATATATTGGATTTTTCCCTGACCCTGAGTGTCCGGCCCCATGAGACGGTGGTTTTCACGGCCCCTGTTGGTCCGAGGTCGTTCCCGCTTCACAGATGCATGCGCCAGGGCCTCCTGCAGATAATTCACCTTGGTTTATTGCGCTATCTCTAATAGCACCCGAGATATCACCAGATATATATTGGATTTTTCCCTGACCCTGAGCGTCCGGCCCCATGAGACGGTGGTTTTCTCGGCCCCTGGTGGTCCGATGTCGTTCCCGCTCGCCAGATTCATGCGCCAGGGCCTGTTACAGATAATGCACTTTGATTTATTGCGCTATCTGTAATAGCACCCGAGATATCACCAGATATGTATTGGATTTTTCCCTGACACTGAGTGTCCGGTCCCATGAGACGTTGGTTTTCTCGTCCCCTGGTGGTCCGAGGTCGTTCCCGCTGCCCAGATTCATGCGCCAGGGCCTCCTACAGACAATGCACTTTGATTTATTGCGCTATCTGTAATAGCACCCGAGATATCAACAGATATATTTTGGATTTTTCCCAGATCCTGAGTGTCCGGCCCCATGAGACGGTGGTTTTCTCGGCCCCTGGTGGTCCGAGGTCTTTCCCGCTGCACAGATTCATGCGCCAGGGCCGCCTACAGACAATGCACTTTTATTTATTGCGCCATCTGTAATAGCACCCGAGATATCACCAGATATATATTGGATTTTCCCCTGACTCTGAGTGTCCGGCCCTATGAGACGGTGGTTTTCTCGGTCCCTGGTGGTCCGAGGTCGTTCCCGCTGCACAGATTCATGCGCCAGGGCCTCCTGCAGATAATTCATTTTGGTTTATTGCTCTATCTCTAATAGCACCCGAGATATCACCAGATATATATTTGATTTTCCCCGACCCTGAGTGTCCGGCCCCATGAGACGGTGGTTTTCTCGACCCCTGGTGGTCCGAGGTCGTTCCCGCTGCACAGAATCATGCGCCAGGCCTCCTACAGACAATGCACTTTGGTTTATTGCGCTATCTCTAACAGCACACGAGATATCACCAGGTATATATTGGATTTTCACCTGACCCTGAGTGTCCGGCCCCATGTGACCGTGGTTTTCTCGGCCCCTGGTGCTCCGAGGTCGTTCCCGCTGGCCAGATTCATCCGCCAGGGCCTCCTGCAGATAATGCACTTTGGTTTATTGCGCTGTCTATAATAGCACCCGAGAAATCACCAGATATATATTGGATTTTTACCTGACCCTGAATTCCCGGCCCCATGAGACGGTGGTTTTCTCGGCCCCTGGTGGTCCGAGGTCGTTCCCGCTGCACAGATTCATGCGACAGGGCCTCCTGCAGATAATTCACTTTGGTTTATTGCGCTATCTCTAATGGCACCCGAGATATCACCAGATATATATTGGATTTTTCCCTGACCCTGAGTGTCCGGCCCCATGAGACGGTGGTTTTCTCGGCCCCTGTTGGTCAGAGGTCGTTCCCGCAGCACAGATTCATGCGCCAGGGCCTCCTACAGACAATGCACTTTGGTTTATTGCGCTATCTGCAATAGCACCCGAGATATCACGAGATATATATTGGATTTTTCCCTGACCCTGAGTGTCCGGCCCCATGAGACGGTGGTTTTATCGGCCCCTGGTGGTCCGAGGTCGTTCCCGCTGCACAGATGCATGCGCCAGGGCCTCCTACAGACAATGCACTTTGATTTATTGCGCTATCTGTAATAGCACCCGAGATATCAACAGATATATTTTGGATTTTTCCCAGACCCTGAGTGTCCGGCCCCATGAGACGGTGGTTTTCTCGGCTCCTGGTGGTCCGAGGTCGTTCCCGCTGCACAGATTCATGCGACAGGGCCTCCTGCAGATAATTCACTTTGGTTTATTGCGCTATCTCTAATGGCACCCGAGATATCACCAGATATATATTGGATTTTTCCCTGACCCTGAGTGTCCGGCCCCATGAGACGGTGGTTTTCTCGGCCCCTGTTGGTCAGAGGTCGTTCCCGCAGCACAGATTCATGCGCCAGGGCCTCCTACAGACAATGCACTTTGATTTATCGCGCTATCTCTAATAGCACCCGAGATATCACCAGATATATATTGGATTTTTCCCCGACCCTGAGTGTTCGGCCCCATGAGACGGTGGTTTTCTCGGCCCCTGGTGGTCCGATGTCTTTCCTGCTTCAAAGATTCATGCGCAAGGGCATCCTACGGACAAGGCACTTTGATTTATTGCGCTATCTCTAATAGCACCCGAGATATCACCAGATATATATTGGATTTTTCCCTGACCCTGACAGTCCGGCCCCTGGTGGTCCGAGGTCGTTCCTGCTCCACAGATTCATGCGCCCCGGCCTCCTGCGGATAATTCACTTTGGTTTATTGCGCTATCTCTAGTAGCACCCGAGATATCACCAGATATATATTGGATTTTTGCCCGACCCTGAGTGTCCGGCCCCATGTGTCGGTGGTTTTCTCGGTCCCTGGAGATCCGAGGTCGTTCCTGCTGCACAGATGCATGCGCCAGGGCCTCCTGCAGATAATTCACTTTGTTTTATCGCGCTATCTGTAATAGCACCCGAGATATCACCAGATATATATTGGATTTTTCCCCGACTCTGAGTGTTCGGCCCCATGAGACGGTGGTTTTCTAGGCCCCTGGTGGTCCGAGGTCGTTTCCGCTGCACAGATTCATGCGCCAGGGCCTACTGCAGATAATTCACTTTGGATTATCGCGCTATCTCTAATAGCACCCGAGATATCACCAGATATATATTGGATTTTTCACCGACCCTGAGCGTTCGGCCCCATGAGACGGTGGTTTTCTCGGCCCCCGGTGGTCCGAGGTCGTTCCCGCTGCACAGATTCGTGCGCCCCGACCTCCTGCAGATAATTCACTATTGTTTTTTGCCCTATCTCCAATAGCACCCGAGATATCACCAGGTATATACTGGATTTTTACATGACCTTGGGTGACGGACACCGAAAGTCTGTAATTTTCTCGGCCCCTGGTGGTCCGAGGTCCTTCCTGATGCACAGATTCATGCGCCAGGGCCTCCTGCATATAATTCACTTTGGTTTATTGCGCTATCTCTAATAGCACCCGAGATATCACCAGATATATATTGGATTTTTCCCTGACCCTGAGCGTCCGGCCCCATGAGACGGTGGTTTTCTCGGCCCCTGGTGGTCCGAGGTCGTTCCCGCTCGCCAGATTCATGCGCCAGGGCCTGCTACAGACAATGCACTTTGATTTATTGCGCTATCTGTAATAGCACCCGAGATATCACCAGATATATATTGGATTTTTCCCTGACCCTGAGTGTCCGGCCCCATGAGACGGTGGTTTTCTCGGCTCCTGGTGGTCCGAGGTCGTTCCCGCTGCACAGATTCATGCGACAGGGCCTCCTGCAGATAATTCACTTTGGTTTATTGCGCTATCTCTAATGGCACCCGAGATATCACCAGATATATATTGGATTTTTCCCTGACCCTGAGTGTCCGGCCCCATGAGACGGTGGTTTTCTCGGCCCCTGTTGGTCAGAGGTCGTTCCCGCAGCACAGATTCATGCGCCAGGGCCTCCTACAGACAATGCACTTTGATTTATCGCGCTATCTCTAATAGCACCCGAGATATCACCAGATATATATTGGATTTTTCCCCGACCCTGAGTGTTCGGCCCCATGAGACGGTGGTTTTCTCGGCCCCTGGTGGTCCGATGTCTTTCCTGCTTCAAAGATTCATGCGCAAGGGCATCCTACGGACAAGGCACTTTGATTTATTGCGCTATCTCTAATAGCACCCGAGATATCACCAGATATATATTGGATTTTTCCCTGACCCTGACAGTCCGGCCCATGGTGGTCCGAGGTCGTTCCTGCTCCACAGATTCATGCGCCCCGGCCTCCTGCGGATAATTCACTTTGGTTTATTGCGCTATCTCTAGTAGCACCCGAGATATCACCAGATATATATTGGATTTTTGCCCGACCCTGAGTGTCCGGCCCCATGTGTCGGTGGTTTTCTCGGTCCCTGGAGATCCGAGGTCGTTCCTGCTGCACAGATGCATGCGCCAGGGCCTCCTGCAGATAATTCACTTTGTTTTATCGCGCTATCTGTAATAGCACCCGAGATATCACCAGATATATATTGGATTTTTCCCCGACTCTGAGTGTTCGGCCCCATGAGACGGTGGTTTTCTAGGCCCCTGGTGGTCCGAGGTCGTTTCCGCTGCACAGATTCATGCGCCAGGGCCTACTGCAGATAATTCACTTTGGATTATCGCGCTATCTCTAATAGCACCCGAGATATCACCAGATATATATTGGATTTTTCACCGACCCTGAGCGTTCGGCCCCATGAGACGGTGGTTTTCTCGGCCCCCGGTGGTCCGAGGTCGTTCCCGCTGCACAGATTCGTGCGCCCCGACCTCCTGCAGATAATTCACTATTGTTTTTTGCCCTATCTCCAATAGCACCCGAGATATCACCAGGTATATACTGGATTTTTACATGACCTTGGGTGACGGACACCGAAAGTCTGTAATTTTCTCGGCCCCTGGTGGTCCGAGGTCCTTCCTGATGCACAGATTCATGCGCCAGGGCCTCCTGCATATAATTCACTTTGGTTTATTGCGCTATCTCTAATAGCACCCGAGATATCACCAGATATATATTGGATTTTTCCCTGACCCTGAGCGTCCGGCCCCATGAGACGGTGGTTTTCTCGGCCCCTGGTGGTCCGAGGTCGTTCCCGCTCGCCAGATTCATGCGCCAGGGCCTGCTACAGACAATGCACTTTGATTTATTGCGCTATCTGTAATAGCACCCGAGATATCACCAGATATATATTGGATTTTTCCCTGACCCTGAGTGTCCGGCCCCATGAGACGGTGGTTTTCTCGGCCCGTGGTGGTCCGAGGTCGTTTCCACTGCACAGATTCATGCGCCAGGGCCTCCTGCAGATAATTCACTTTGGATTATTGCGCTATCTCTAAAAGCACCCGAGATATCACCAGATATGTATTGGATTATCCCCTGACCCTGAGTGGCCGGCCGCATGAGACTGTGGTTTTCTCGGCCCCTGTTGGTCCGAGGTCGTTTCCACTGCACAGATTCATGCGCCAGGGCCTCCCACAGACAATGCACTTTGATTTATTGCACTATCTGTAATGGCACCCGTGATATCACCAGATATATAGTGGATTTTTCCCTGACCCTGAGTGTACGGCCCCATGAGACAGTGGTTTTCTTGGCCCCTGGTGGTCCGAGGTCGTTCCCGCTGCACAGATGCATGCGCCAGGGCCTCCTCCAGATAATTCACTTTGGTTTATTTCGCTATCTCTAATAGCACCCGAGATATCACCAGATACATCCTGGGTTTTTACATGACCTTGGGTGTCCGGCCCCATGTGTCGGTGGTTTTCTCGGCCCCTGGTGGTCCGAGGTCGTTGCCGCTGCACAGATTCATGCGCCAAGGCCTCCCGCAGACAAAGCACTTTGATTTATCGCGCTATCTGTAATACCACCCGAGATATCACCAGATATATATTGGATTTTCCCCAGACCCTGAGTGTCCGGCCCCATGAGACGGTGGTTTTCTCGGCCCCTGGTGCTCCGAGGTCGTTCCCGCTGGCCAGATTCATGCGCCAGGCCTCCTACAGACAATGCACTTTGGTTTATTGCGCTATCTCTATTAGCACCCGAGATATCACCAGATATATATTGGATTTCTCCCTGACCCTGAGTGACCGGCCCCATGAGACGGTGGTTTTCTCGGCCCCTGGTGGTCCGAGGTCGTTCCCGCTGGCCAGATTCATGCGCCAGGGCCTGCTACAGACAATGCACTTTGATTTATTGCGCTATCTGTAATAGCACCCGAGATATCACCAGATATATATTGGATTTTTCCCTGACCCTGAGTGTCCGGCCCCATGAGACGGTGGTTTTCACGGCCCCTGGTGGTCCGAGGTCGTTCCCGCTTCACAGATGCATGCGCCAGGGCCTCCTGCAGATAATTCACTTTGGTTTATTGCGCTATCTCTAATAGCACCCGAGATATCACCAGATATATATTGGATTTTTCCCTGACCCTGAGCGTCCGGCCCCATGAGACGGTGGTTTTCTCGGCCCCTGGTGGTCCGAGGTCGTTCCCGCTCGCCAGATTCATGCGCCAGGGCCTGCTACAGACAATGCACTTTGATTTATTGCGCTATCTCCAATAGCACCCGAGATATCACCAGGTATATACTGGATTTTTACATGACCTTGGGTGACGGACACCGAAAGTCTGTAATTTTCTCGGCCCCTGGTGGTCCGAGGTCCTTCCTGATGCACAGATTCATGCGCCAGGGTCTCCAGCAGATAATTCCCTTTGATTTATTGCGCTATCTCTAATAGCACCCGAGATATCACCAGATAAATATTGGATCTCTCCCTGGCCCTGACGGTACGGCCCCATGTGTCGGTGGTTTTCTGGGACCCTGGTGGTCCGAGGTCGTTCCCGCTGCACAGAATCATGCGCCAGGCCCACCTACAGACAATGCACTTTGATTTATTGCGCTATCTGTAATAGCACCCGAGAAAGCACCATATATATGCTGGATTTTTACATGACTTTGGGTGACGGATACCGAAAATCTGTAATTTTCTCGTCCCCTGGTGGTCCGAGGTCGTTCCCGCTGCACAGATGCATGCGCCAGGGCCTCCTCCAGATAATTCACTTTGGTTTATTTCGCTATCTCTAATAGCACCCGAGATATCACCAGATACATCCTGGGTTTTTACATGACCTTGGGTGTCCGGCCCCATGTGTCGGTGGTTTTCTCGGCCCCTGGTGGTCCGAGGTCGTTGCCGCTGCACAGATTCATGCGCCAAGGCCTCCCGCAGACAAAGCACTTTGATTTATCGCGCTATCTGTAATACCACCCGAGATATCACCAGATATATATTGGATTTTCCCCTGACCCTGAGTGTCCGGCCCCATGAGACGGTGGTTTTCTCGGCCCCTGGTGCTCCGAGGTCGTTCCCGCTGGCCAGATTCATGCGCCAGGCCTCCTACAGACAATGCACTTTGGTTTATTGCGCTATCTCTATTAGCACCCGAGATATCACCAGATATATATTGGATTTCTCCCTGACCCTGAGTGACCGGCCCCATGAGACGGTGGTTTTCTCGGCCCCTGGTGGTCCGAGGTCGTTCCCGCTGGCCAGATTCATGCGCCAGGGCCTGCTACAGACAATGCACTTTGATTTATTGCGCTATCTGTAATAGCACCCGAGATATCACCAGATATATATTGGATTTTTCCCTGACCCTGAGTGTCCGGCCCCATGAGACGGTGGTTTTCACGGCCCCTGGTGGTCCGAGGTCGTTCCCGCTTCACAGATGCATGCGCCAGGGCCTCCTGCAGATAATTCACTTTGGTTTATTGCGCTATCTCTAATAGCACCCGAGATATCACCAGATATATATTGGATTTTTCCCTGACCCTGAGCGTCCGGCCCCATGAGACGGTGGTTTTCTCGGCCCCTGGTGGTCCGAGGTCGTTCCCGCTCGCCAGATTCATGCGCCAGGGCCTGCTACAGACAATGCACTTTGATTTATTGCGCTATCTCCAATAGCACCCGAGATATCACCAGGTATATACTGGATTTTTACATGACCTTGGGTGACGGACACCGAAAGTCTGTAATTTTCTCGGCCCCTGGTGGTCCGAGGTCCTTCCTGATGCACAGATTCATGCGCCAGGGTCTCCAGCAGATAATTCCCTTTGATTTATTGCGCTATCTCTAATAGCACCCGAGATATCACCAGATAAATATTGGATCTCTCCCTGGCCCTGACGGTACGGCCCCATGTGTCGGTGGTTTTCTGGGACCCTGGTGGTCCGAGGTCGTTCCCGCTGCACAGAATCATGCGCCAGGCCCACCTACAGACAATGCACTTTGATTTATTGCGCTATCTGTAATAGCACCCGAGAAAGCACCATATATATGCTGGATTTTTACATGACTTTGGGTGACGGATACCGAAAATCTGTAATTTTCTCGTCCCCTGGTGGTCCGATGTCTTTCCTGCTGCACAGATTCATGCGCCAGGGCCTCCTACAGACAATGCACTTTTGCTTATTGCTCTATCTCTAATGGCACCCGAGATATCACCAGATACATATTGGATTTTCCCCTGACCCTGAGAGTCCGGCCCCATGTGACCGTGGTTTTCTCGGCCCCTGGTGCTCCGAGGTCGTTCCCGCTGGCCAGATTCATGCGCCAGGCCTCCTACAGACAATGCACTTTGGTTTATTGCGCTATCTCTAACAGCACACGAGATATCACCAGGTATATATTGGATTTTCCCCTGACCCTGAGTGTCCGGCCCCATGTGACCGTGGTTTTCTCGGCCCCTGGTGCTCCGAGGTCGTTCCCGCTGGCCAGATTCATGCGCCAGGCCTCCTGCAGATAATTCAATTTGGTTTATTTCGCTATCTCTAATAGCACCCGAGATATCACCAGATACATCCTGGGTTTTTACATGACCTTGGGTGTCCGGCCCCATGTGTCGGTGGTTTTCTCGGCCCCTGGTGGTCCGAGGTCGTTGCCGCTGCACAGATTCATGCGCCAAGGCCTCCCGCAGACAAAGCACTTTGATTTATCGCGCTATCTGTAATACCACCCGAGATATCACCAGATATATATTGGATTTTCCCCTGACCCTGAGTGTCCGGCCCCATGAGACGGTGGTTTTCTCGGCCCCTGGTGCTCCGAGGTCGTTCCCGCTGGCCAGATTCATGCGCCAGGCCTCCTACAGACAATGCACTTTGGTTTATTGCGCTATCTCTATTAGCACCCGAGATATCACCAGATATATATTGGATTTCTCCCTGACCCTGAGTGACCGGCCCCATGAGACGGTGGTTTTCTCGGCCCCTGGTGGTCCGAGGTCGTTCCCGCTGGCCAGATTCATGCGCCAGGGCCTGCTACAGACAATGCACTTTGATTTATTGCGCTATCTGTAATAGCACCCGAGATATCACCAGATATATATTGGATTTTTCCCTGACCCTGAGTGTCCGGCCCCATGAGACGGTGGTTTTCACGGCCCCTGGTGGTCCGAGGTCGTTCCCGCTTCACAGATGCATGCGCCAGGGCCTCCTGCAGATAATTCACTTTGGTTTATTGCGCTATCTCTAATAGCACCCGAGATATCACCAGATATATATTGGATTTTTCCCTGACCCTGAGCGTCCGGCCCCATGAGACGGTGGTTTTCTCGGCCCCTGGTGGTCCGAGGTCGTTCCCGCTCGCCAGATTCATGCGCCAGGGCCTGCTACAGACAATGCACTTTGATTTATTGCGCTATCTCCAATAGCACCCGAGATATCACCAGGTATATACTGGATTTTTACATGACCTTGGGTGACGGACACCGAAAGTCTGTAATTTTCTCGGCCCCTGGTGGTCCGAGGTCCTTCCTGATGCACAGATTCATGCGCCAGGGTCTCCAGCAGATAATTCCCTTTGATTTATTGCGCTATCTCTAATAGCACCCGAGATATCACCAGATAAATATTGGATCTCTCCCTGGCCCTGACGGTACGGCCCCATGTGTCGGTGGTTTTCTGGGACCCTGGTGGTCCGAGGTCGTTCCCGCTGCACAGAATCATGCGCCAGGCCCACCTACAGACAATGCACTTTGATTTATTGCGCTATCTGTAATAGCACCCGAGAAAGCACCATATATATGCTGGATTTTTACATGACTTTGGGTGACGGATACCGAAAATCTGTAATTTTCTCGTCCCCTGGTGGTCCGATGTCTTTCCTGCTGCACAGATTCATGCGCCAGGGCCTCCTACAGACAATGCACTTTTGCTTATTGCTCTATCTCTAATGGCACCCGAGATATCACCAGATACATATTGGATTTTCCCCTGACCCTGAGAGTCCGGCCCCATGTGACCGTGGTTTTCTCGGCCCCTGGTGCTCCGAGGTCGTTCCCGCTGGCCAGATTCATGCGCCAGGCCTCCTACAGACAATGCACTTTGGTTTATTGCGCTATCTCTAACAGCACACGAGATATCACCAGGTATATATTGGATTTTCCCCTGACCCTGAGTGTCCGGCCCCATGTGACCGTGGTTTTCTCGGCCCCTGGTGCTCCGAGGTCGTTCCCGCTGGCCAGATTCATGCGCCAGGCCTCCTGCAGATAATTCACTTTGGTTTATTGCGCTATCTCTAATAGCACCCGAGATATCACCAGATATATATTGGATTTTTCCCTGACGTTGAGTGTCCGGCCCCATGAGACGGTGGTTTTCTCGGCCCCTGGTGGTCCGAGGTCGTTCCCGCTGGCCAGATTCATGCGCCAGGGCCTGCTACAGACAATGCATTTTGGTTTATTGCGGTATCTCTAATAGCACCCGAGATATCACCAGATACATATTAGATTTTCCCCTGACCCTGAGTGTCCGGCCCCATGTGACCGTGGTTTTCTCGGCCCCTGGTGGTCCGAGGTCGTTCCCGCTTCACAGATGCATGCGCCAGGGCTTCCTACAGACAATGCACTTTGATTTATTGCGCTATCTGTAATAGCACCCGAGATATCAGCAGATATATATTGGATTTTTCCCAGACCTTGAGTGTCCGGCCCCATGAGACGGTGGTTTTCTCGGCCCCTGGAGGTCCGAGGTCGTTCCCGCTGCACAGATTCATGCGCAAGGGCCTCCTGCAGATAATTCACTTTGATTTATTGCGCTATCTCTAATAGCACCCGAGATATCACCAGATATATATTGGATTTTTCCCAGACCCTGAGTGTCCGGCCCCATGAGACGGTGGTTTTCTCGGCCCCTAGTGGTCCGAGGTCGGTCCCGCTTCACAGATGCATGCACCAGGACCTCCTGCAGACAATGCACTTTGATTTATCGCGCAATCTGTAATAGAACCCGAGATATTACCAGATATATGCTGGATTATTACATAACATTGGGTGACGGATACCGAAAATATGTAATTTTCTCGGCCCCTGGTGGTCCGATGTCGTTCCTGCTGCACAGATTAATGCGCAAGGGCCTCCTACGGACAATGCACTTCGATTTATTGCGCTATCTCTAATAGCACCCGAGATATCACCAGATATATATTGGATTTTTCCCTGACCCTGAGTGTCCGGCCCCATGAGACGGTGGTTTTCTCGGCCCCTGGTGGTCCGAGGTCGTTCCCGCTGCACAGATGCCTGCGCCAGGGCCTCCTGCAGATAATTCACTTTGGATTATTGCGCTATCTCTAATAGCACCCGAGATATCACCAGATATATATTGAATTTTTCCCTGACCCTCACAGTCCGGCGCCATGAGACGGTGATTTTCTCGGCCCCTGGTGGTCCGAGGTCGTTCCCGCTGCACAGAATCATGCGCCAGGCCCACCTACAGACAATGCACTTTGATTTATTGCGCTATCTCTAATAGCACCCGAGATATCACCAGATATATATTGGATTTTTCCCTCACCCTGACAGTCCGGTCCCATGAGACGGTGGTTTTCTCGGCCCCTGCTGGTCCGAGGTCGTTCTCGCTGCACAGATTCATGCGCCAGTGCGTCCTGCAGACAATGCACTTTGATTTATTGCGCTATTTCTAATATCACCCGAGATATCACCAGATATATATTGGATTTTTCCTTGACCCTGACAGTCCGGCCCCATGTGTCGATGGTTTTCTCGGTCCCTCGTGGTCCGAGGTCGTTCCCGCTGCACAGATTCATGTACCAGGGCCTCCTGCAGATAATTCACTTTGGTTTATTGCGCTATCTCTAATAGCACCCGAGATATCACCAGATATATATTGGATTTCTCCCTGACCCTGAGTGACCGGCCCCATGAGACGGTGGTTTTCTCGGCCCCTGGTGGTCCGAGGTCGTTCCCGCTGGCCAGATTCATGCGCCAGGGCCTGCTACAGACAATGCACTTTGATTTATTGCGCTATCTGTAATAGCACCCGAGATATCACCAGATATATATTGGATTTTTCCCTGACCCTGAGTGTCCGGCCCCATGAGACGGTGGTTTTCACGGCCCCTGGTGGTCCGAGGTCGTTCCCGCTTCACAGATGCATGCGCCAGGGCCTCCTGCAGATAATTCACTTTGGTTTATTGCGCTATCTCTAATAGCACCCGAGATATCACCAGATATATATTGGATTTTTCCCTGACCCTGAGCGTCCGGCCCCATGAGACGGTGGTTTTCTCGGCCCCTGGTGGTCCGAGGTCGTTCCCGCTCGCCAGATTCATGCGCCAGGGCCTGCTACAGACAATGCACTTTGATTTATTGCGCTATCTCCAATAGCACCCGAGATATCACCAGGTATATACTGGATTTTTACATGACCTTGGGTGACGGACACCGAAAGTCTGTAATTTTCTCGGCCCCTGGTGGTCCGAGGTCCTTCCTGATGCACAGATTCATGCGCCAGGGTCTCCAGCAGATAATTCCCTTTGATTTATTGCGCTATCTCTAATAGCACCCGAGATATCACCAGATAAATATTGGATCTCTCCCTGGCCCTGACGGTACGGCCCCATGTGTCGGTGGTTTTCTGGGACCCTGGTGGTCCGAGGTCGTTCCCGCTGCACAGAATCATGCGCCAGGCCCACCTACAGACAATGCACTTTGATTTATTGCGCTATCTGTAATAGCACCCGAGAAAGCACCATATATATGCTGGATTTTTACATGACTTTGGGTGACGGATACCGAAAATCTGTAATTTTCTCGTCCCCTGGTGGTCCGATGTCTTTCCTGCTGCACAGATTCATGCGCCAGGGCCTCCTACAGACAATGCACTTTTGCTTATTGCTCTATCTCTAATGGCACCCGAGATCTCACCAGATACATATTGGATTTTCCCCTGACCCTGAGAGTCCGGCCCCATGTGACCGTGGTTTTCTCGGCCCCTGGTGCTCCGAGGTCGTTCCCGCTGGCCAGATTCATGCGCCAGGCCTCCTACAGACAATGCACTTTGGTTTATTGCGCTATCTCTAACAGCACACGAGATATCACCAGGTATATATTGGATTTTCCCCTGACCCTGAGTGTCCGGCCCCATGTGACCGTGGTTTTCTCGGCCCCTGGTGCTCCAGGTCGTTCCCGCTGGCCAGATTCATGCGCCAGGCCTCCTGCAGATAATTCACTTTGGTTTATTGCGCTATCTCTAATAGCACCCGAGATATCACCAGATATATATTGGATTTTTCCCTGACGTTGAGTGTCCGGCCCCATGAGACGGTGGTTTTCTCGGCCCCTGGTGGTCCGAGGTCGTTCCCGCTGGCCAGATTCATGCGCCAGGGCCTGCTACAGACAATGCATTTTGGTTTATTGCGGTATCTCTAATAGCACCCGAGATATCACCAGATACATATTAGATTTTCCCCTGACCCTGAGTGTCCGGCCCCATGTGACCGTGGTTTTCTCGGCCCCTGGTGGTCCGAGGTCGTTCCCGCTTCACAGATGCATGCGCCAGGGCTTCCTACAGACAATGCACTTTGATTTATTGCGCTATCTGTAATTGCACCCGAGATATCAGCAGATATATATTGGATTTTTCCCAGACCCTGAGTGTCCGGCCCCATGAGACGGTGGTTTTCTCGGCCCCTGGAGGTCCGAGGTCGTTCCCGCTGCACAGATTCATGCGCAAGGGCCTCCTGCAGATAATTCACTTTGATTTATTGCGCTATCTCTAATAGCACCCGAGATATCACCAGATATATATTGGATTTTTCCCAGACCCTGAGTGTCCGGCCCCATGAGACGGTGGTTTTCTCGGCCCCTAGTGGTCCGAGGTCGGTCCCGCTTCACAGATGCATGCACCAGGACCTCCTGCAGACAATGCACTTTGATTTATCGCGCAATCTGTAATAGAACCCGAGATATTACCAGATATATGCTGGATTATTACATGACATTGGGTGACGGATACCGAAAATATGTAATTTTCTCGGCCCCTGGTGGTCCGATGTCGTTCCTGCTGCACAGATTAATGCGCAAGGGACTCCTACGGACAATGCACTTCGATTTATTGCGCTATCTCTAATAGCACCCGAGATATCACCAGATATATATTGGATTTTTCCCTGACCCTGAGTGTCCGGCCCCATGAGACGGTGGTTTTCTCGGCCCCTGGTGGTCCGAGGTCGTTCCCGCTGCACAGATGCCTGCGCCAGGGCCTCCTGCAGATAATTCACTTTGGATTATTGCGCTATCTCTAATAGCACCCGAGATATCACCAGATATATATTGAATTTTTCCCTGACCCTCACAGTCCGGCGCCATGAGACGGTGATTTTCTCGGCCCCTGGTGGTCCGAGGTCGTTCCCGCTGCACAGAATCATGCGCCAGGCCCACCTACAGACAATGCACTTTGATTTATTGCGCTATCTCTAATAGCACCCGAGATATCACCAGATATATATTGGATTTTTCCCTCACCCTGACAGTCCGGTCCCATGAGACGGTGGTTTTCTCGGCCCCTGCTGGTCCGAGGTCGTTCTCGCTGCACAGATTCATGCGCCAGTGCGTCCTGCAGACAATGCACTTTGATTTATTGCGCTATTTCTAATATCACCCGAGATATCACCAGATATATATTGGATTTTTCCTTGACCCTGACAGTCCGGCCCCATGTGTCGATGGTTTTCTCGGTCCCTCGTGGTCCGAGGTCGTTCCCGCTGCACAGATTCATGTACCAGGGCCTCCTGCAGATAATTCACTTTGGTTTATTGCGCTATCTCTAATAGCACCCGAGATATCACCAGATATATATTGGATTTTTCCCTGACCCTGAGTGTCCGGCCCCATGAGACGGTGGTTTTCTCGGCCCCTGGTGCTCCGAGGTCGTTCCCGCTGCCCAGATTCATGCGCCAGGGCCGCCTACAGACCATGCACTTTGATTTATTGCGCTATCTCTAATAGCACCCGAGATATCATCAGATACAGCCTGGATTTGTCCGCGACCCTGAGTGTCCGGCCAAATGAGATGGTGGTTTTCTCGGCCCCTGGTGGTCCGAGGTCGTTACCGCTGCACGGATTCATGCGCCAGGGCTTCCTACAGACAATGCACTTTGATTTATTGCGCTATCTGTAATAGCACCCGAGATATCACTAGATATATATTGGATTTTTACATGACCCAGAGCGTCCGGCCCCATGTGACGGTGGTTTTCTCGGCCCCTGGTGGTCCGAGGTCGTTCCCGCTGCACAGATGCATGCGCCAGGGCCGCCTACAGACAATGCACTTTGGTTTATTGCGCTATCTCTATTAGCACCCGAGATATCACCAGATATATATTGGATTTTCCCCTGACCCAGAGTGTCCGGCCCCGTGGGACGGTGGTTTTCTCGGCCGCTGGTGGTCCGAGGTCGATCCCGCTGCACAGATTCATGCGCCAGATCCTCCTGCAGATAATGCACTTTGATTTATTGCGCTATCTGTAATAGCACCCGAGATATCACCAGATATATATTGGATTTTTCGCTGACCCTGGCTGTCCGGCCCCATGAGACGGTTGTTTTCCCGTCCCCTGGTGGTCCGAGGTCGTTCCCGCTGCACAGATTCATGCGCCAGGGCCTCCTGCAGATAATTCACTTTGGTTTATTGCGCTATCTCTAATAGCACCCGAGATATCACCAGATATATATTGGATTTTCCCCTGACCCAGAGTGTCCGGCCCCATGTCACGGTGGTTTTCTCGGCCCCTGGTGGTCCGAGGTCGTTCCCGCTGCACAGATTCATGCGCCAGGGCCTCCTGCAGATAATTCACTTTTGTTTATAACGCTACCTCTAATAGCACTCGAGATATCACCAGATATATATTGGATTTTCCCCTGACCCAGAGTGTCCGGCCCCATGTGACGGTGGTTTTCTCGGCCCCTGGTGGTCCGAGGTCGTTCCCGCTGCACAGGTTCATGCGCCAGGGCCTCCTGCAGATAATGCACTTTGGTTTATTGCGCTGTCTAGAATAGCACCCGAGAAATCACCAGATATATATTGGATTTTTACATGACTTTGGGTGACGGATACCGAAAATCTGTAATTTTCTCGACCCCAGGTGGTCCGATGTCGTTCCCGCTGCCCAGATGCATGCGCCAGGTCCTCCTGCAGATAATTTACTTTGGTTTATTGCGCTTTCTCTAGTAGCATCCGAGATATCACCAGATATATATTGTATTTTCCCCTGACCCTGAGCATCCGACCCCATGAGACGGTGGTTTTCTCGGCCCCTGGTGGTCCGAGGACGTTGCCGCTGCACAGACTCATGCGGCAGGGACTCCTACAGACAATGCACTTTCATTTATTGCGCTGTCTGTAATAGCACCCGAGATATCACCAGATATATATTGGATTTTTCCCTGACCCTGAGTGTCCAGCCCCATGAGACGGTGGTTTTCTCGGCCTCTGGTGGTCCGAGGTCGTTCCCGCTGCACAGATTCATGCGCCAGGGCCTCCTGCAGATAATTCACTTTTGTTTATAACGCTACCTCTAATAGCACTCGAGATATCACCAGATATATATTGGATTTTCCCCTGACCCAGAGTGTCCGGCCCCATGTGACGGTGGTTTTCTCGGCCCCTGGTGGTCCGAGGTCGTTCCCGCTGCACAGATGCATGCGCCAGGGCCTCCTGCAGATAATTCACTTTGAATTATTGCGCTATCTCTATTAGCACCCGAGATATCACCAGATATATATTGGATTTTCCCCTGACCCTGAGTGTCCGGCCCAATAGGAACGGTGGTTTTCTCGCCCCTGGTGGTCCGAGGTCGTTCCCTCCGCACAGATTCATGCGCCAGGGCCTCCTGCAGATAATTCACTTTGTCTTATTGCGCTATATGTAATAGCACCCGAGATATCACCAGATGTATATTGGATTTTTCCCTGACCCTGAGTGCCCGGCCCCATGAGACGGTGGTTTTCTCGGCCCCTGGTGGTCCGAGGTCGTTCCCGCTGCACAGATTCATGCGCCAGTGCCTGCTACAGACAATGCATTTTGGTTTATTGCGCTATCTCTAATAGCACCCGAGATATCACCAGATACATATTAGATTTTCCCCTGACCCTGAGTGTCCGGCCCCATGTGACCGTGGTTTTCTCGGCCCCTGGTGGTCCGAGGTCGTTCCCGCTTCACAGATGCATGCGCCAGGGCTTCCTACAGACAATGCACTTTGATTTATTGCGCTATCTGTAATAGCACCCGAGATATCAGCAGATATATATTGGATTTTTCCCAGACCCTGAGTGTCCGGCCCCATGAGACGGTGGTTTTCTCGACCCCTGGTGGTCCGAGGTCGTTCCCGCTGGCCAGATTCATGCGCCAGGCCTCCTACAGACAATGCACTTTGGTTTATTGCGCTATCTCTAACAGCACACGAGATATCACCAGGTATATACTGTATTTTCCCCTGACCCTGAGTGTCCGGCCCCATGTGACCGTGGTTTTCTCGGCCCCTGGTGCTCCGAGGTCGTTCCCGCTGGCCAGATTCATGCGCCAGACCTCCTACAGACAATGCACTTTGGTTTATAGCACTATCTCTATTAGCTCCCGAGATATCAGCAGATATATATTGGATTTTTCCCTGACCCTGAGTGTCCGGCCCCATGAGACGGCGGTTTTCTGGGCCCCTGGTGGTCCGAGGTCGTTCCCGCTTCACAGATGCATGCGCCAGGGCCTCCTGCAGATAATTCACTTTGGTTTATTGCGCTATCTGTAATAGCACCCGAGATATCATCAGATACAGCCTGGATTTGTCCGCGACCCTGAGTGTCCGGCCAAATGAGATGGTGGTTTTCTCGGCCCCTGGTGGTCCGAGGTCGTTACCGCTGCACGGATTCATGCGCCAGGGCTTCCTACAGACAATGCACTTTGATTTATTGCGCTATCTGTAATAGCACCCGAGATATCACTAGATATATATTGGATTTTTACATGACCCAGAGCGTCCGGCCCCATGTGACGGTGGTTTTCTCGGCCCCTGGTGGTCCGAGGTCGTTCCCGCTGCACAGATGCATGCGCCAGGGCCGCCTACAGACAATGCACTTTGGTTTATTGCGCTATCTCTATTAGCACCCGAGATATCACCAGATATATATTGGATTTTCCCCTGACCCAGAGTGTCCGGCCCCGTGGGACGGTGGTTTTCTCGGCCGCTGGTGGTCCGAGGTCGTTCCCGCTGCACAGATTCATGCGCCAGATCCTCCTGCAGATAATGCACTTTGATTTATTGCGCTATCTGTAATAGCACCCGAGATATCACCAGATATATATTGGATTTTTCCCTGACCCTGGCTGTCCGGCCCCATGAGACGGTTGTTTTCCCGTCCCCTGGTGGTCCGAGGTCGTTCCCGCTGCACAGATTCATGCGCCAGGGCCTCCTGCAGATAATTCACTTTGGTTTATTGCGCTATCTCTAATAGCACCCGAGATATCACCAGATATATATTGGATTTTCCCCTGACCCAGAGTGTCCGGCCCCATGTGACGGTGGTTTTCTCGGCCCCTGGTGGTCCGAGGTCGTTCCCGCTGCACAGGTTCATGCGCCAGGGCCTCCTGCAGATAATGCACTTTGGTTTATTGCGCTGTCTAGAATAGCACCCGAGAAATCACCAGATATATATTGGATTTTTACATGACTTTGGGTGACGGATACCGAAAATCTGTAATTTTCTCGACCCCAGGTGGTCCGATGTCGTTCCCGCTGCCCAGATGCATGCGCCAGGTCCTCCTGCAGATAATTTACTTTGGTTTATTGCGCTTTCTCTAATAGCATCCGAGATATCACCAGATATATATTGTATTTTCCCCTGACCCTGAGCATCCGACCCCATGAGACGTTGGTTTTCTCGGCCCCTGGTGGTCCGAGGACGTTGCCGCTGCACAGACTCATGCGGCAGGGACTCCTACAGACAATGCACTTTCATTTATTGCGCTGTCTGTAATAGCACCCGAGATATCACCAGATATATATTGGATTTTTCCCTGACCCTAAGTGTCCGGCCCCATGAGACGGTGGTTTTCTCGGCCTCTGGTGGTCCGAGGTCGTTCCCGCTGCACAGATTCATGCGCCAGGGACTCCTGCAGATAATTCACTTTTGTTTATAACGCTACCTCTAATAGCACTCGAGATATCACCAGATATATATTGGATTTTCCCCTGACCCAGAGTGTCCGGCCCCATGTGACGGTGGTTTTCTCGGCCCCTGGTGGTCCGAGGTCGTTCCCGCTGCACAGATGCATGCGCCAGGGCCTCCTGCAGATAATTCACTTTGAATTATTGCGCTATCTCTATTAGCACCCGAGATATCACCAGATATATATTGGATTTTCCCCTGACCCTGAGTGTCCGGCCCAATAGGAACGGTGGTTTTCTCGCCCCTGGTGGTCCGAGGTCGTTCCCTCCGCACAGATTCATGCGCCAGGGCCTCCTGCAGATAATTCACTTTGTCTTATTGCGCTATATGTAATAGCACCCGAGATATCACCAGATGTATATTGGATTTTTCCCTGACCCTGAGTGCCCGGCCCCATGAGACGGTGGTTTTCTCGGCCCCTGGTGGTCCGAGGTCGTTCCCGCTGCACAGATTCATGCGCCAGTGCCTGCTACAGACAATGCATTTTGGTTTATTGCGCTATCTCTAATAGCACCCGAGATATCACCAGATACATATTAGATTTTCCCCTGACCCTGAGTGTCCGGCCCCATGTGACCGTGGTTTTCTCGGCCCCTGGTGGTCCGAGGTCGTTCCCGCTTCACAGATGCATGCGCCAGGGCTTCCTACAGACAATGCACTTTGATTTATTGCGCTATCTGTAATAGCACCCGAGATATCACCAGATATATATTGGATTTTTCCCTGACCCTGAGTGTCCGGCCCCATGAGACGGTGGTTTTCTCGTCCCCTGGTGGTCCGAGGTCGTTCCCGCTGCACAGATTCATGCGCCAGGGCCTCCTGCAGATAATTCACTTTGGTTTATTGCGCTGTCTGTAATAGCACCCGAGATATCACCAGATATATATTGGATTTTTCCCTGACCCTGAGTGTCCGGCCCCATGAGACGGTGGTTTTCTCGGCCTCTGGTGGTCCGAGGTCGTTCCCGCTGCACAGATTCATGCGCCAGGGCCTCCTGCAGATAATTCACTTTTGTTTATAACGCTACCTCTAATAGCACTCGAGATATCACCAGATATATATTGGATTTTCCCCTGACCCAGAGTGTCCGGCCCCATGTGACGGTGGTTTTCTCGGCCCCTGGTGGTCCGAGGTCGTTCCCGCTGCACAGATGCATGCGCCAGGGCCTCCTGCAGATAATTCACTTTGAATTATTGCGCTATCTCTATTAGCACCCGAGATATCACCAGATATATATTGGATTTTCCCCTGACCCTGAGTGTCCGGCCCAATAGGAACGGTGGTTTTCTCGCCCCTGGTGGTCCGAGGTCGTTCCCTCCGCACAGATTCATGCGCCAGGGCCTCCTGCAGATAATTCACTTTGTCTTATTGCGCTATATGTAATAGCACCCGAGATATCACCAGATGTATATTGGATTTTTCCCTGACCCTGAGTGCCCGGCCCCATGAGACGGTGGTTTTCTCGGCCCCTGGTGGTCCGAGGTCGTTCCCGCTGCACAGATTCATGCGCCAGTGCCTGCTACAGACAATGCATTTTGGTTTATTGCGCTATCTCTAATAGCACCCGAGATATCACCAGATACATATTAGATTTTCCCCTGACCCTGAGTGTCCGGCCCCATGTGACCGTGGTTTTCTCGGCCCCTGGTGGTCCGAGGTCGTTCCCGCTTCACAGATGCATGCGCCAGGGCTTCCTACAGACAATGCACTTTGATTTATTGCGCTATCTGTAATAGCACCCGAGATATCACCAGATATATATTGGATTTTTCCCTGACCCTGAGTGTCCGGCCCCATGAGACGGTGGTTTTCTCGTCCCCTGGTGGTCCGAGGTCGTTCCCGCTGCACAGATTCATGCGCCAGGGCCTCCTGCAGATAATTCACTTTGGTTTATTGCGCTATCTCTAATAGCACCCGAGATATCACCAGATATATATTGGATTTTCCCCTGACCCAGAGTGTCCGGCCCCATGTGACGGTGGTTTTCTCGGCCCCTGGTGGTCCGAGGTCGTTCCCGCTGCACAGATTCATGCGCAAGGGCCTCCTACGGGCAATGCACATTGGTTTATTGCGCTATCTCTAATAGCACCCGTGATATCACCAGATATATATTGGATTTTTCCCTGACCCTGAGTGTCCGGCCCCATGAGACGGTGGTTTTCTCGGCCCCTGGTGGTCCGAGGTCGTTCCCGCTGCACAGATGCATGCGCCAGGGCCTCCTGCAGATAATTCGCTTTGTATTATTGCGCTATATGTAATAGCACCCGAGATATCACCAGATGTATATTGGATTTTTCCCTGACCCTGAGTGTCCGGCCCCATGAGACGGTGGTTTTCTCGGCCCCTGGTGGTCCGAGGTCGTTCCCGCTGCACAGATGCATGCGCCAGGGCCGCCTACAGACAATGCACTTTGGTTTATTGCGCTATCTCTATTAGCACCCGAGATATCACCAGACATATATTGGATTTTCCCCTGACCCAGAGTGTCCGGCCCCATGTGACGGTGGTTTTCTCGGCCCCTGGTGGTCCGAGGTCGTTCCCGCTGCACAGATTCATGCGCCAGGGCCTCCTGCTGATAATTCACTTTTGTTTATAACGCTAACTCTAATAGCACCCGAGATATCACCAGATATATATTGGATTTTCCCCTGACCCAGAGTGTCCGGCCCCATGTGACGGTGGTTTTCTCGGCCCCTGGTGGTCCGAGGTCGTTCCCGCTGCACAGACTCATGCGGCAGGGACTCCTACAGTCAATGCACTTTCATTTATTGCGCTGTCTGTAATAGCACCCGAGATATCACCAGATATATATTGGATTTTACCCAGACCCTGACAGTCCGGCCCTATGAGTCGGTGGTTTTCTCGGCCCCTGGTGGTCCGAGGTCGTTCCCGCTGCACAGATTCATGCGCCAGGGCCTCCTGCAGACAAATTCACTTTGGATTATTGCGCTATCTCTAATAGCACACGAGATATCACCAGATATATATTGGATTTTCCCCTGACCCTGAGTGTCCGGCCCGGTGAGGCGGTGGTTTTCTCGGCCCCTGGTGGTCCGAGGTCGTTCCCGCTGCACAGATCCATGCGCCAGGGCCTCCTGCAGATAATTCACTTTGGTTTATTGCGCTATCTGTAATAGCACCCGAGATATCACCAGATATATATTGGATTTTCCCCTGACCCTGAGTGTCCGGCCCCGTGAGGCGGTGGTTTTCTCGGCCACTGGTGGTCCGATGTCGTTCCCGCTGCACAGATTGATGCGCCAGGGCCTCCTATAGATAATTCACTTTGGTTTACTGCGCTATCTCTAATAGCACCCGAGATATCACCAGATATATATTGGATTTTTCCCTTGCCCTGACAATCCGGCCCCATGAGACGGTGATTTTCTCGGCCCCTGGTGGTCCCAGGTCGTTCCCGCTGCACAGATTCATTCGCCAGGGCCTCCTGCAGACAATGCACTTTGATTTATTTCCCTATCTCTAATAGCACCCGAGATATCACCAGATATATATTGGATTTTTCCCTGATCCTGACCGTCCGGCTCCATGAGACAGTGATTTTCTCGGCCCCTGGTGGTCCGCGGTCTATCCCGCTGCACAGATTCATGCGCCAGGGCATCCTACAGACAATGCACTTTGATTTATTGCGCTATCTGTAATAGCACCCGAGATATCACCAGATTTATATTGGATTTTTCCCTGACCCTGACAGTCCGGCCCCATGAGACGGTGGTTTTCTCGGGCTCTCGTGGTCCGAGGTCGTTCCCGCTGCACAGATTCATGCGCCAGGGCATTCTACAGATAATGCACTTTGATTTACTGCGCTATCTGTAATAGCACCCGAGATATCACCAGATATATATTGGATTTTTCCCTGACCCTGACAGTCCGGGACCTTGTGTCGATGGTTTTCTCGGTCCCTCGTGGTCCGAGGTCGATCCCGCTGAACAGATTCATGCGCCAGGGCTTCCTGCAGACAATTCACTTTGGTTTATTGCGCTATCTGTAATAGCAGCCGAGATATCACCAGATATATGCTGAATTTTTACATGACCTTGGGTGACGGATTTCGAATATCTGTAATTTTCTCGGCCCCTGGTGGTCCGAGGTCGATCCCGCTGCACAGATTCATGCGCCAGGGCCTCCTACAGACAATGCACTTTGATTTATTGCGCTATCTGTAATAGCACCCGAGATATCACCAGATTTATATTGGATTTTTCCCTTACCCTGAGTGTCCGGCCCCATGAGACGGTGATTTTCTCGGCCCCTGGTGGTCCGAGGTCGATCCCGCTGCGCAAATTCATGCGCCAAGGCTTCCCGCAGACAATTCACTTTGGTTTATTGCGCTATCTGTAATAGCACCCGAGATATCACCAGATATATATTGGATTTTTCCCTGACCCTGACAATCCGGCCCCATGAGACGGTTATTTTCTCGGCCCCTGGTGGTCCGAGGTCGATTCCGCTGCACAGATTCATGCGCCAGGGCCTCCTATAGATAATTCACTTTGCTTTACTGCGCTATCTCTAATAGCACCCGAGATATCACCAGATATCTATTGGATTTTTCCCTGGCCCTGACAATCCGGCCCCATGAGACGGTGATTTTCTCGGCCCCTGGTGGTCCGTGGGCGTTCCCGCTGCACAGATTCATGCGCTAGGGCCGGCTGCAAATAATTCACTTTGGTTTATTGCACTATCTCTAATAGCACCCGAGGTATAACCAGATATATATTGGATTTTTCCCTGACCCTGACAGTCCGGCCCCATGAGACGGTTACTTTCTCGGCCCCTGGTGGTCCGAGGTCGTTCCCGCTGCACAGATTCATGGGCCAGGGCCTTCTACAGACAATGCACTTTGATTTATTGGGCTATCTGTAATAGCACCCGAGATATCACCAGATATATATTGGATTTTTCCCCGACCCTGAGTGTCCGGCCCCATGTGTCGATGGTTTTCTCGGTCCCTCGTGGTCCGAGGTCGATCCCGCTGCACGCATTCATGCGCCAGGGCCTCCTACAGACAATGCACTTTGATTTATTGCACTATCTGTAATAGCACCCGAGCTATCACTAGATATATATTGGATTTTCCCCTGACCCTGAGTGTCCGGCCCCATGAGACGGTGGTTTTCTCGGCCCCTGGTGGTCCGAGGTCGTTCCCGCTGCCCAGATTCATGCGCCAGGGCCTCCTACAGACAATGCACTTTGATGTATTGGGCTATCTGTAATAGCTCCCGAGATATCACCAGATATATTTTGGATTTTTCCCTGACCCTGAGTGTCCGGCCCCATGAGACGGTGGTTTTCTCGGCCCCTGGTGGTCCGAGGTCGTTCCCGCTGCCCAGATTCATGTGCCAGGGCCTCCTGCAGATAATTCACATTGGTTTATTGCACTATCTCTAATAGCACCCGAGATATCAGCAGATATATATTGGATTTTCCCCTGACCCTGAGTGTCCGGCCCCATGAGACTGTGGTTTTCTCGGCCCCTGGTGGTCCGAGGTCGTTCCCGCTGCACAGAATCATGCGCGAAGGATTCCTGCTGACAATGCACTTTGATTTATCGCGCTATCTCTAATAGCACCCGAGATATCACCAGATATATAATGGATTTTTCCCTGACCCTGACAGTCCGGCTCCATGAGACGGTGGTTTTCTCGGCCCCTGGTGGTCCGAGGTCGTTCCCGCTGAACAGACTCATGCGCCAGGGCCTCCTACAGACAATGAACTTTGATTTATTGCGCTATCTGTAATAGCACCCGAGATATCACCAGATATATATTGGATTTTTCCCTGAACCTGAGTGTCCGGCTCCATGAGACGGTGGTTTTCTCGGCCCCTGGTGCTCCGAGGTCGTTCCCCCTGCACAGATGCATGCGCCAGGGCCTCCTGCAGATAATTCACTTTGGTTTATTGCGCTATCTCTAATAGCACCCGAGATATCACCAGATATATATTGGATTTTCCCCTGAGCCTGAGTGTCCGGCCCCATGAGACGGTAGTTTTATCGGCTCCTGGTGGTCCGAGGTCGTTTCCGCTGCACAGAATCATGCGCCAGGGCCTCCTACAGACAATGCACTTTGATGTATTAGGCTATCTGTAATAGCTCCCGAGATATCACCAGATATATAGTGGATTTTTCCCTGACACTGAGTGTCCGGCCCCATGAGACTGTGGTTTTCTCGGCCCCTGGTGGTCCGACGTCGTTCCCGCTGCGCAGATTCATGCGCCAGGGTCTCCTGCAGATAATTCACTTTGGTTTACAGCGCTATCTCTAATAGCACCCGAGATATCACGTGATATATATTGGATTTTTCCCTGACCCTGAGTGTCCGGACCCATGAGCCGGTGGTTTTCTCGGCCCCTGGTGGTCCGACGTCGTTCCCGCTGGACAGATGCATGCGCCAGGGCCTCCTGCAGATAATTCACATTGGTTTATTGCACTATCTCTAATAGCACCCGAGACATCACCAGATATATATTGGATTTTTCCCTGACCCTGAGTGTCCGGCTCCATGAGACGGTGGTTTTCTCGGCCCCTGGTGGTCCGAGGTCGTTCCCGCTGAACAGACTCATGCGCCTGGGCCTCCTACAGACAATGCACTTTGATGTATTGGGCTATCTGTAATAGCTCCCGAGATATCACCAGATATATATTGGATTTTTCCTTGACCCTGACAGTCCGGCCACATGTGTCGATGGTTTTCTCGGTCCCTCGTGGTCCGAGGTCGATCCCGCTGCACGCATTCATGCGCCAGGGCCTCCTACAGACAATGCACTTTGATTTATTGCACTATCTGTAATAGCACCCGAGCTATCACTAGATATATATTGGATTTTCCCCTGAACCTGAGTGTCCGGCCCCATGAGACGGTAGTTTTCTCGGCCCCTGGTGGTCCGAGATCGTTCCCGCTGCACAGATGCAATCGCCAGGGCCTCCTGCAGATAATTCACTTTGGTTTATTGCGCTATCTCTAATAGCACCCGAGATATCACCAGATATATATTGGATTTTCCCCTGAGCCTGAGTGTCCGGCCCCATGTGACGGTAGTTTTATCGGCTCCTGGTGGTCCGAGGTCGTTTCCGCTTCATAGAATCATGCGCCAGGGCCTCCTGCAGATAATTCACTTTGGTTTATTGCACTATCTCTAATAGCACCCGAGATATCAGCAGATATATATTGGATTTTTCCCTGACCCTGAGTGTCCGGCCCCATGAGAATGTGGTTTTCTCGGCCCCTGGTGGTCCGCGGTCGTTCCCGCTGCACAGAATCATGCGCCTTGGCCTCCTACAGACAACGCACTTTGATGTATTGGGCTATCTGTAATAGCACCCGAGATATCAGTAGATATATATTGGATTCTTCCCTGACCCTGAGTGTCCGGCCCCATGAGACGGTGGTTTTCTCGGCCCCTGGTGGTCCGAGGTCGTTCCCGCTGCACAGAATCATGCGCCAGGGCCTCCTACAGACAATGCACTTTGATGTATTGGGCTATCTGTAATAGCACCCGAGATATCACCAGATATATATTGGATTTTTCCCTGACCCTGACAGTCCGGCCCCATGAGACGGTGATTGTCTCGGCCCCTGGTGGTTCGAGGTCGATCCCGCTGCACAGATTCATGCGCAAGGGCCTCCTACAGACAATGCACTTTGATTTATTGCGCTATCTCTAATTGCACCCGAGATATCACCAGATATATATTGGATTTTCCCCTGAGCCTGAGTGTCCGGCCCCATGAGACGGTGGTTTTCTCGGCCCCTGGTGGTCGGAGGTCGTTCCCGCTTCCCAGATTCATGCGCCAGGGCCTCCTGCAGATAATTCACTTTAGTTTATTGCGCTATCTCTAATAGCACCCGAGATTTCACCAGATATATATTGGATTTTTCCCTGACCCTGAGTGTCCGGCCCCATGAGACGGTGGTTTTCTCGGCCTCTGGTGGTCGGAGGTCGATCCCGCTGCACAGATTCATGCGCAAGGGCCTCCTACAGACAATGCACTTTGATTTATTGCGCTATCTCTAATTGCACCCGAGATATCACCAGATATATATTGGATTTTTCCCTGACCCTGAGTGTCCGGCTCCATGAGACGGTGGTTTTCTCGGCCCCTGGTGGTCCGAGGTCGTTCCCGCTGAACAGACTCATGCGCCTGGGCCTCCTACAGACAATGCACTTTGATGTATTGGGCTATCTGTAATAGCTCCCGAGATATCACCAGATATATATTGGATTTTTCCTTGACCCTGACAGTCCGGCCACATGTGTCGATGGTTTTCTCGGTCCCTCGTGGTCCGAGGTCGATCCCGCTGCACGCATTCATGCGCCAGGGCCTCCTACAGACAATGCACTTTGATTTATTGCACTATCTGTAATAGCACCCGAGCTATCACTAGATATATATTGGATTTTCCCCTGAACCTGAGTGTCCGGCCCCATGAGACGGTAGTTTTCTCGGCCCCTGGTGGTCCGAGATCGTTCCCGCTGCACAGATGCAATCGCCAGGGCCTCCTGCAGATAATTCACTTTGGTTTATTGCGCTATCTCTAATAGCACCCGAGATATCACCAGATATATATTGGATTTTCCCCTGAGCCTGAGTGTCCGGCCCCATGTGACGGTAGTTTTATCGGCTCCTGGTGGTCCGAGGTCGTTTCCGCTTCATAGAATCATGCGCCAGGGCCTCCTGCAGATAATTCACTTTGGTTTATTGCACTATCTCTAATAGCACCCGAGATATCAGCAGATATATATTGGATTTTTCCCTGACCCTGAGTGTCCGGCCCCATGAGAATGTGGTTTTCTCGGCCCCTGGTGGTCCGCGGTCGTTCCCGCTGCACAGAATCATGCGCCTTGGCCTCCTACAGACAACGCACTTTGATGTATTGGGCTATCTGTAATAGCACCCGAGATATCAGTAGATATATATTGGATTCTTCCCTGACCCTGAGTGTCCGGCCCCATGAGACGGTGGTTTTCTCGGCCCCTGGTGGTCCGAGGTCGTTCCCGCTGCACAGAATCATGCGCCAGGGCCTCCTACAGACAATGCACTTTGATGTATTGGGCTATCTGTAATAGCACCCGAGATATCACCAGATATATATTGGATTTTTCCCTGACCCTGACAGTCCGGCCCCATGAGACGGTGATTGTCTCGGCCCCTGGTGGTTCGAGGTCGATCCCGCTGCACAGATTCATGCGCAAGGGCCTCCTACAGACAATGCACTTTGATTTATTGCGCTATCTCTAATTGCACCCGAGATATCACCAGATATATATTGGATTTTCCCCTGAGCCTGAGTGTCCGGCCCCATGAGACGGTGGTTTTCTCGGCCCCTGGTGGTCGGAGGTCGTTCCCGCTTCCCAGATTCATGCGCCAGGGCCTCCTGCAGATAATTCACTTTAGTTTATTGCGCTATCTCTAATAGCACCCGAGATTTCACCAGATATATATTGGATTTTTCCCTGACCCTGAGTGTCCGGCCCCATGAGACGGTGGTTTTCTCGGCCTCTGGTGGTCGGAGGTCGATCCCGCTGCACAGATTCATGCGCAAGGGCCTCCTACAGACAATGCACTTTGATTTATTGCGCTATCTCTAATTGCACCCGAGATATCACCAGATATATATTGGATTTTCCCCTGAGCCTGAGTGTCCGGCCCCATGAGACGGTGGTTTTCTCGGCCCCTGGTGGTCCGAGGTCCTTCCCGCTGCCCAGATTCATGTGCCAGGGCCTCCTGCCGATAATTCACATTGGTTTATTGCGCTATCTCTAATAGCACCCGAGATATCACCAGATATATATTGGATTTTTCCCTGCCCCTGACAGTCCGGCCCCATGTGTTGATGGTTTTCTCGGTCCTTCGTGGTCCGAGGAATATCCCGCTGAACAGATTCATGCGCCAGGGCTTCCTGCAGACAATTCACTTTGGTGTATTGCGCTATCTGTAATAGCACCCGAGATATCACTAGATATATGCTGGATTTTTACATGACCTTGGGTGACGGATTGCGAATATCTGTAATTTTCTCGGCGCCTGGTGGTCCGAGGTCGTTCCTGCTGCACAGATTCAATCGCCAGTGCCTCCTACAGACAATGCACTTTGACTTATTGCGCTATCTCTAATAGCACCCGAGATATCACCAGATATATATTGGATATTTCCCTGACCCTGTCAGTCCGGCCCCATGAGACGGTGATTGTCTCGGCCCCTGGTGGTTCGAGGTCGATCCCGCTGCACAGATTCATGCGCCAGGGCCTCCTACAGACAATGCACTTTGATTTATTGCGCTATCTCTAATTGCACCCGAGATATCACCAGATATATATTGGATTTTTCCTTGACCCTGACAGTCCGGCCCCATGAGACGTGGGTTTTCTCGGCCCCTGGTGGTCCGAGGTCGTTCCCGCTGCCCAGATTCATGTGCCAGGGCCTCCTGCAGATAATTCACATTGGTTTATTGCACTATCTCTAATAGCACCCGAGATATCACCAGATATATATTGGATTTTCCCCTGACCCTGAGTGTCCGGCCCCATGAGAATGTGGTTTTCTCGGCCCCTGGTGGTCCGCGGTCGTTCCCGCTGCACAGAATCATGCGCCATGGCCTCCTATAGACAATGCACTTTGATGTATTGGGCTATCTGTAATAGCACCCGAGATATCAGAAGATATATATTGGATTCTTCCCTGACCCTGAGTGTCCGGCCCCATGAGACGGTGGTTTTCTCGGCCCCTGGTGGTCCGAGGTCGTTCCCGCTGCACAGAATCATGCGCCAAGGCCTCCTACAGACAATGCACTTTGATGTATTGGGCTATCTGTAATAGCACCCGAGATATCACCAGATATATAGTGGATTCTTCCCTGACCCCGAGTGTCCGGCCCCATGAGACGGTGGTTTTCTCGGCCCCTGGTGGTCCGAGGTCGTTCCCGCTGCCCAGATTCATGTGCCAGGGCCTCCTGCAGACAATTCACATTGGTTTATTGCGCTAACTCTAATAGCACCCGAGATATCACCAGATATATATTGGATATTTCCCTGACCCTGACAGTCCGGCCCCATGAGACGGTGATTGTCTCGGCCCCTGGTGGTTCGAGGTCGATCCCGCTGCACAGATTCATGCGCAAGGGCCTCCTACAGACAATGCACTTTGATTTATTGCGCTATCTCTAATTGCACCCGAGATATCACCAGATATATATTGGATTTTCCCCTGAGCCTGAGTGTCCGGCCCCATGAGACGGTGGTTTTCTCGGCCCCCGGTGGTCGGAGGTCGTTCCCGCTTCCCAGATTCATGCGCCAGGGCCTCCTGCAGATAATTCACTTTAGTTTATTGCGCTATCTCTAATAGCACCCGAGATTTCAGCAGATATATATTGGATTTTTCCCTGACCCTGACAGTCCGGCTCCGTGAGACGGTGGTTTTCTCGGCCCCTGGTGGTCCGAGGACGATCCCGCTGAACAGATTCATGCGCCAGGGCCTCCGGCAGATAATTCACTTTGGTTTATTGCGCTATCTCTAATAGCACCCGAGATATCACCAGATATATATTGGATTTTCCCCTGAACCTGAGTGTCCGGCCCCATGAGACGGTAGTTTTATCGGCTCCTGGTGGTCCGAGGTCGTTTCCGCTTCATAGAATCATGCGCCAGGGCCTCCTGCAGATAATTCACTTTGGTTTGTTGCGCTATCTCTAATAGCACCCGAGATATCACCAGATATATATTGGATTTTTCCTTGACCCTGTGTGTCCGGCCCCATGAGACTGTGGTTTTCTCGGCCCCTGGTGGTCCGAGGTCGTTCCCGCTGCACAGACTCATGCGCCAGGGCCTCCTACAGACAATGAACTTTGATTTATTGCGCTATCTGTAATAGCTCCCGAGATATCACCATATATATATTTTGATTTTTCCCTGACCCTGAGTGTCCGGCCCCATGAGACGGTGGTTTTCTCGGCCCCTGGTGGTCCGAGGTCGTTCCCGCTGCCCAGATTCATGTGCCAGGGCCTCCTGCAGATAATTCACATTGGTCTATTGCACTATCTCTAATAGCACCCGAGATATCAGCAGATATATATTGGATTTTCCCCTGACCCTGAGTGTCCGGCCCCATGAGACTGTGGTTTTCTCGGCCCCTGGTGGTCCGAGGTCGTTCCCGCTGCACAGAATCATCCGCGAAGGCTTCCTGCTGACAATGCACTTTGATTTATCGCGCTATCTCTAATAGCTCCCGAGATATCACCAGATATATATTGGGTTTTCCCCTGACCCTGAGTGTCCGGCAACATGAGACTGTGGTTTTCTCGGCCCCTGGTGGTCCGAGGTCGTTCCCGCAGCACAGAATCATGCGCCAGGTCCTCCTACAGACAATGCACTTTGATGTATTGGGCTATCTGTAATAGCTCTCGAGATATCACCAGATATATATTGGATTTTTCCCTGACCCTGAGTGTCCGGCCCCATGAGACGGTGGTTTTCTCGGCCCCTGGTGGTCCGAGGTCGTTCCCGCTGTCCAGATTCATGTGCCAGGGCCTCCTGCAGATAATTCACGTTGGTTTATTGCACTATCTCTAATAGCACCCGAGATATCAGCAGATATATATTGGATTTTCCCCTGACCCTGAGTGTCCGGCCCCATGAGACTGTGGTTTTCTCGGCCCCTGGCGGTCCGAGGTCGTTCCCGCTGAACAGACTCATGCGCCAGGGCCTCCTACAGACAATGAACTTTGATTTATTGCGCAATCTGCAATAGCACCCGAGATATCACCAGATATATAATGGATTTTTCCCTGACCCTGAGTGTCCGGCCTCCTGAGACTGTGGTTTTCTCGGCCCCTGGTGGTCCGAGGTCGTTCCCGCTGCACAGATTCATGCGCCAGGGTCTCCTGCAGATAATTCACTTTGGTTTATAGCGCTATCTCTAATAGCACCCGAGATATCACGAGATATATATTGGATTTTTCCCTGACCCTGAGTGTCCGGCCCCATGAGACGGTGGTTTTCTCGGCCACTGGTGGTCCGAGGTCGTTCCCGCTGGACAGATGCATACGCGAGGTCCTCCTGCAGATAATTCACTTTGGCTTATTGCGCTATCTCTAATAGCACCCGAGATATCACGAGATATATATTGGATTTTTCCCTGACCCTGAGTGTCCGGCCCCATGAGACGGTGGTTTTCTCGGCCCCTGGTGGTCCGAGGTCGTTCCCGCTGGACAGATGCATACGCGACGGCCTCCTGCAGATAATTCACTTTGGCTTATTGCGCTATCTCTAATAGGACCCGAGATATCACCAGATATATATTGGATTTTCCCCTGACCCTGAGTGTCCGGCCCTATGAGACGGTGGTTTTCTCGGCCCCTGGTGGTCCGAGGTCGTTCCCGCTGCACAGATCCATGCGCCAGGGCCTCCTGCAGATAATTCACTTTGGTTTATTGCTCTATCTCTAATAGCACCCGAGATATCACCAGATATATATTGGATTCTTCCCTGACCCTGAGTGTCCGGCCCCATGAGACGTGCGTTTTCTCGGCCCCTGGTGGTCCGAGGTCGTTCCCGCTGCCCAGTTTCATGTGCCAGGGCCTCCTGCAGATAATTCACATTGGTTTATTGCACTATCTCTAATAGCACCCGAGATATCACCAGATATATATTGGATTTTCCCCTGACCCTGAGTGTCCGGCCCCATGAGACTGTGGTTTTCTCGGCCCCTGGTAGTCCGAGGTTGTTCCCGCTGCACAGACTCATGCGCCAGGGCCTCCTACAGACAATGAACTTTGATTTATTGCTCTATCTGTAATAGCTCCCGAGATATCACCAGATATATATTGGATTTTTCCCTGACCCTGAGTGTCCGGCCCCATGAGAATGTGGTTTTCTCGGCCCCTGGTGGTCCACGGTCGTTCCCGCTGCACAGTATCATGCGCCATGGCCTCCTACAGACAATGCACTTTGATGTATTGGGCTATCTGTAATAGCACCCGAGATATCAGCAGATATATATTGGATTCTTCCCTGACCCTGACAGTCCGGCCCCATGAGACGGTGGTTTTCTCGGCCCCTGGTGGTCCGAGGTCGTTCCCGCTGCCCAGATTCATGTGCCAGGGCCTCCTGCAGATAATTCACATTGATTTATTGCGCTAACTCTGATAGCACACGAGATATCACCAGATATATATTGGATATTTCCCTGACCCTGACAGTCCGGCCCCATGAGACGGTGGTTTTCTCGGCCCCTGGTGGTCCGAGGTCGTTCCCGCTGCCCAGATTCATGTGCCAGGGCCTCCTGCAGATAATTCACATTGATTTATTGCGCTAACTCTAATTGCACCCGAGATATCACCAGATATATATTGGATTTGTCCCTGAACCTGAGTGTCCGGCCCCATGAGACGGTGGTTTTCTCGGCCCCTGGTGCTCCGAGGTCGTTCCCGCTGCACAGATTCATGCGACAGGGCCTCCTGCAGATAATTGACTTTGGTTTACTGCGCTATCTCTAATAGCACCCGAGATTTCACCAGATATATATTGGATTTTTCCCTGACCCTGAGTGTCCGGCTCCATGAGACGGTGGTTTTCTCGGCCCCTGGTGGTCCGAGGTCGTTCCCGCTGAACAGACTCATGCGCCTGGGCCTCCTACAGACAATGCACTTTGATGTATTGGGCTATCTGTAATAGCACCCGAGATATCACCAGATATATATTGGATTCTTCCCTGACCCTGAGTGTCCGGCCCCATGAGACGGTGGTTTTCTCGGTCCCTCGTGGTCCGAGGTCGATCCCGCTGCACGCATTCATGCGCCAGGGCCTGCTACAGACAATGCACTTTGATTTATTGCACTATCTGTAATAGCACCCGAGCTATCACTAGATACATATTGGATTTTCCCCTGAACCTGAGTGTCCGGCCCCATGAGACGGTAGTTTTCTCGGCCCCTGGTGGTCCGAGATCGTTCCCGCTGCACAGATGCAATCGCCAGGGCCTCCTGCAGATAATTCACTTTGCTTTATTGCGCTATCTCTAATAGCACCCGAGATATCACCAGATATATATTGGATTTTCCCCTGAGCCTGAGTGTCCGGCCCCATGTGACGGTAGTTTTATCGGCTCCTGGTGGTCCGAGGTCGTTTCCGCTTCATAGAATCATGCGCCAGGGCCTCCTGCAGATAATTCACTTTGGTTTTTTGCACTATCTCTAATAGCACCCGAGATATCAGCAGATATATATTGGATTTTTCCCTGACGCTGAGTGTCCGGCCCCATGAGAATGTGGTTTTCTCGGCCCCTGGTGGTCCGCGGTCGTTCCCGCTGCACAGAATCATGCGCCTTGGCCTCCTACAGACAATGCACTTTGATGTATTGGGCTATCTGTAATAGCACCCGAGATATCAGTAGATATATATTGGATTCTTCCCTGACCCTGAGTGTCCGGCCCCATGAGACGGTGGTTTTCTCGGCCCCAGGTGGTCCGAGGTCGTTCCCGCTGCACAGAATCATGCGCCAGGGCCTCCTACAGACAATGCACTTTGATGTATTGGGCTATCTGTAATAGCACCCGAGATATCACCAGATATATATGGGATTCTTCCCTGACCCTGAGTGTCCACCCATGAGACGGTGGTTTTCTCTGCCCCTGGTGGTCCGAGGTCGTTCCCGCTGCTCAGATTCATGCGCCAGGGCCTCCTACAGACAATGCACTTTCATTTATTGCGCTATCTGTAATAGCACCCGAGATATCACCAGATATATATTGGATTCTTCCCTGACCCTGAGTGTCCGGCCCCATGAGACGGTGGTTTACTCGGCCCCTGGTGGTCCGAGGTCGTTCCCGCTGCACAGATTCATGCGCCAGGGCCTCCTACAGACAATGCACTTTGGTTTATTGCGCTATCTGTAATAGCACCCGAGATATCACTAGATATATATTGGATTTTTCCCTGACCCTGAGTGTCCGACCCATGAGACTGTAGTTTTCTCGGCCCCTGGTGGTCCGAGGTCGTTCCCGCTGCACAGATTCATGCGCCAGGGCCTCCTGCAGATAATTCACTTATGTTTATTGCGCTATCTCTAATAGCACCCGAGATATCACCGGATATATATTGGATTTTTCCTTGACCCTGACAGTCCGGCCCCGTGTGTCGATGGTTTTATCGGTCCCTCGTGGTCCGAGGTCGATCCCGCTGCACAGATTCATGCGCCAGGGCCTCCTACAGCCAATGCACCTTGATTTATTGCGCTATCTGTAATAGCAGCCGAGATATCCCTAGATATATATTGGATTTTTCCCTGACCCTGAGTGTCCGACCCATGAGACTGTAGTTTTCTCGGCCCCTGGTGGTCCGAGGTCGTTCCCGCTGCACAGATTCATGCGCCAGGGCCACCCACAAACAATTCACTTTGATTTATTGCGCTATCTGTAATAGCACCCGAGATATCACCAGATATATATTGGATTTTTCCCTCACCCTGAGTGTCCGACTCCATGAGACGGTGGTTTTCTCGGCCCCTGGTGGTCCGAGGTCGTTCCCGCTGCACAGATTCATGCGCCAGGGCCTCCTGCCGATAATTCACATTGGTTTATTGCGCTATCTCTAATAGCACCCGAGATATCAGTAGATATATATTGGATTCTTCCCTGACCCTGAGTGTCCGGCCCCATGAGACGGTGGTTTTCTCGGCCCCTGGTGGTCCGAGGTCGTTCCCGCTGCACAGAATCATGCGCCAGGGCCTCCTACAGACAATGCACTTTGATGTATTGGGCTATCTGTAATAGCACCCGAGATATCACCAGATATATATTGGATTCTTCCCTGACCCTGAGTGTCCGGCCCCATGAGACGGTGGTTTTCTCGGCCCCTGGTGGTCCGAGGTCGTTCCCGCTGCACAGAATCATGCGCCAGGGCCTCCTACAGACAATGCACTTTGATGTATTGGGCTATCTGTTATAGCACCCGAGATATCACCAGATATATATTGGATTCTTCCCTGACCCTGAGTGTCCGGCCCCATGAGACGGTGGTTTTCTCGGACCCTGGTGGTCCGAGGTCGTTCCCGCTGCCCAGATTCATGTGCCAGGGCCTCCTGCAGATAATTCACATTGGTTTATTGCGCTAACTCTAATAGCACCCGAGATATCACCAGATATATATTGGATATTTCCCTGACCCTGACAGTCCGGCCCCATGAGACGGTGATTGTCTCGGCCCCTGGTGGTTCGAGGTCGATCCCGCTGCACAGATTCATGCGCAAGGGCCTCCTACAGACAATGCACTTTGATTTATTGCGCTATCTCTAATTGCACCCGAGATATCACCAGATATATATTGGATTTTCCCCTGAGCCTGAGTGTCCGGCCCCATGAGACGGTGGTTTTCTCGGCCCCTGGTGGTCGGAGGTCGTTCCCGCTTCCCAGATTCATGCGCCAGGGCCTCCTGCAGATAATTCACTTTAGTTTATTGCGCTATCTCTAATAGCACCCGAGATTTCACCAGATATATATTGGATTTTTCCCTGACCCTGAGTGTCCGGCCCCATGAGACGGTGGTTTTCTCGGCCCCTGGTGGTCGGAGGTCGTTCCCGCTTCCCAGACTCATGCGCCAGGGCCTCCTGCAGATAGTTCACTTTAGTTTATTGCGCTATCTCTAATAGCACCCGAGATATCACCAGATATATATTGGATTTTTCCTTGACCCTGAGTGTCCGGCCCCATGAGACTGTGGTTTTCTCGGCCCCTGGTGGTCCGAGGTCGTTCCCGCTGCACAGACTCATGCGCCAGGGCCTCCTACAGACAATGAACTTTGATTTATTGCGCTATCTGTAATAGCACCCGAGATATCACCAGATATATATTGGATTCTTCCCTGACCCTGAGTGTCCGGCCCCATAAGACGTGGGTTTTCTCGGCCCCTGGTGGTCCGAGGTCGTTCCCGCTGCCCAGATTCATGTGCCAGGGCCTCCTGCAGATAATTCACATTGGTTTATTGCACTATCTCTAATAGCACCCGAGATATCACCAGATATATATTGGATTTTTCCCTGACCCTGAGTGTCCGGCCCCATGAGACGGTGGTTTTCTCGGCCCCTGGTGGTCGGAGGTCGTTCCCGCTTCCCAGACTCATGCGCCTGGGCCTCCTACAGACAATGCACTTTGATGTTTTGGGCAATCTCTAATAGCACCCGAGATATCACCAGATATATATTGGATTCTTCCCTGACCCTGAGTGTCCGGCCCCATGAGACGGTGGTTTTCTCGGCCCCTGGTGGTCCGAGGTCCTTCCCGCTGCCCAGATTCATGTGCCAGGGCCTCCTGCCGATAATTCACATTGGTTTATTGCGCTATCTCTAATAGCACCCGAGATATCACCAGATATATATTGGATTTTTCCCTGCCCCTGACAGTCCGGCCCCATGTGTTGATGGTTTTCTCGGTCCTTCGTGGTCCGAGGAATATCCCGCTGAACAGATTCATGCGCCAGGGCTTCCTGCAGACAATTCACTTTGGTGTATTGCGCTATCTGTAATAGCACCCGAGATATCACTAGATATATGCTGGATTTTTACATGACCTTGGGTGACGGATTGCGAATATCTGTAATTTTCTCGGCGCCTGGTGGTCCGAGGTCGTTCCTGCTGCACAGATTCAATCGCCAGTGCCTCCTACAGACAATGCACTTTGACTTATTGCGCTATCTCTAATAGCACCCGAGATATCACCAGATATATATTGGATATTTCCCTGACCCTGTCAGTCCGGCCCCATGAGACGGTGATTGTCTCGGCCCCTGGTGGTTCGAGGTCGATCCCGCTGCACAGATTCATGCGCCAGGGCCTCCTACAGACAATGCACTTTGATTTATTGCGCTATCTCTAATTGCACCCGAGATATCACCAGATATATATTGGATTTTTCCTTGACCCTGACAGTCCGGCCCCATGAGACGTGGGTTTTCTCGGCCCCTGGTGGTCCGAGGTCGTTCCCGCTGCCCAGATTCATGTGCCAGGGCCTCCTGCAGATAATTCACATTGGTTTATTGCACTATCTCTAATAGCACCCGAGATATCACCAGATATATATTGGATTTTCCCCTGACCCTGAGTGTCCGGCCCCATGAGAATGTGGTTTTCTCGGCCCCTGGTGGTCCGCGGTCGTTCCCGCTGCACAGAATCATGCGCCATGGCCTCCTATAGACAATGCACTTTGATGTATTGGGCTATCTGTAATAGCACCCGAGATATCAGAAGATATATATTGGATTCTTCCCTGACCCTGAGTGTCCGGCCCCATGAGACGGTGGTTTTCTCGGCCCCTGGTGGTCCGAGGTCGTTCCCGCTGCACAGAATCATGCGCCAAGGCCTCCTACAGACAATGCACTTTGATGTATTGGGCTATCTGTAATAGCACCCGAGATATCACCAGATATATAGTGGATTCTTCCCTGACCCCGAGTGTCCGGCCCCATGAGACGGTGGTTTTCTCGGCCCCTGGTGGTCCGAGGTCGTTCCCGCTGCCCAGATTCATGTGCCAGGGCCTCCTGCAGACAATTCACATTGGTTTATTGCGCTAACTCTAATAGCACCCGAGATATCACCAGATATATATTGGATATTTCCCTGACCCTGACAGTCCGGCCCCATGAGACGGTGATTGTCTCGGCCCCTGGTGGTTCGAGGTCGATCCCGCTGCACAGATTCATGCGCAAGGGCCTCCTACAGACAATGCACTTTGATTTATTGCGCTATCTCTAATTGCACCCGAGATATCACCAGATATATATTGGATTTTCCCCTGAGCCTGAGTGTCCGGCCCCATGAGACGGTGGTTTTCTCGGCCCCTGGTGGTCGGAGGTCGTTCCCGCTTCCCAGATTCATGCGCCAGGGCCTCCTGCAGATAATTCACTTTAGTTTATTGCGCTATCTCTAATAGCACCCGAGATTTCACCAGATATATATTGGATTTTTCCCTGACCCTGAGTGTCCGGCCCCATGAGACGGTGGTTTTCTCGGCCCCTGGTGGTCGGAGGTCGTTCCCGCTTCCCAGACTCATGCGCCTGGGCCTCCTACAGACAATGCACTTTGATGTATTGGGCAATCTCTAATAGCACCCGAGATATCACCAGATATATATTGGATTCTTCCCTGACCCTGAGTGTCCGGCCCCATGAGACGGTGGTTTTCTCGGCCCCTGGTGGTCCGAGGTCCTTCCCGCTGCCCAGATTCATGTGCCAGGGCCTCCTGCCGATAATTCACATTGGTTTATTGCGCTATCTCTAATAGCACCCGAGATATCACCAGATATATATTGGATTTTCCCCTGAGCCTGAGTGTCCGGCCCCATGAGACGGTGGTTTTCTCGGCCCCCGGTGGTCGGAGGTCGTTCCCGCTTCCCAGATTCATGCGCCAGGGCCTCCTGCAGATAATTCACTTTAGTTTATTGCGCTATCTCTAATAGCACCCGAGATTTCAGCAGATATATATTGGATTTTTCCCTGACCCTGACAGTCCGGCTCCGTGAGACGGTGGTTTTCTCGGCCCCTGGTGGTCCGAGGACGATCCCGCTGAACAGATTCATGCGCCAGGGCCTCCGGCAGATAATTCACTTTGGTTTATTGCGCTATCTCTAATAGCACCCGAGATATCACCAGATATATATTGGATTTTCCCCTGAACCTGAGTGTCCGGCCCCATGAGACGGTAGTTTTATCGGCTCCTGGTGGTCCGAGGTCGTTTCCGCTTCATAGAATCATGCGCCAGGGCCTCCTGCAGATAATTCACTTTGGTTTGTTGCGCTATCTCTAATAGCACCCGAGATATCACCAGATATATATTGGATTTTTCCTTGACCCTGTGTGTCCGGCCCCATGAGACTGTGGTTTTCTCGGCCCCTGGTGGTCCGAGGTCGTTCCCGCTGCACAGACTCATGCGCCAGGGCCTCCTACAGACAATGAACTTTGATTTATTGCGCTATCTGTAATAGCTCCCGAGATATCACCATATATATATTTTGATTTTTCCCTGACCCTGAGTGTCCGGCCCCATGAGACGGTGGTTTTCTCGGCCCCTGGTGGTCCGAGGTCGTTCCCGCTGCCCAGATTCATGTGCCAGGGCCTCCTGCAGATAATTCACATTGGTCTATTGCACTATCTCTAATAGCACCCGAGATATCAGCAGATATATATTGGATTTTCCCCTGACCCTGAGTGTCCGGCCCCATGAGACTGTGGTTTTCTCGGCCCCTGGTGGTCCGAGATCGTTCCCGCTGCACAGAATCATCCGCGAAGGCTTCCTGCTGACAATGCACTTTGATTTATCGCGCTATCTCTAATAGCTCCCGAGATATCACCAGATATATATTGGGTTTTCCCCTGACCCTGAGTGTCCGGCAACATGAGACTGTGGTTTTCTCGGCCCCTGGTGGTCCGAGGTCGTTCCCGCAGCACAGAATCATGCGCCAGGTCCTCCTACAGACAATGCACTTTGATGTATTGGGCTATCTGTAATAGCTCTCGAGATATCACCAGATATATATTGGATTTTTCCCTGACCCTGAGTGTCCGGCCCCATGAGACGGTGGTTTTCTCGGCCCCTGGTGGTCCGAGGTCGTTCCCGCTGTCCAGATTCATGTGCCAGGGCCTCCTGCAGATAATTCACGTTGGTTTATTGCACTATCTCTAATAGCACCCGAGATATCAGCAGATATATATTGGATTTTCCCCTGACCCTGAGTGTCCGGCCCCATGAGACTGTGGTTTTCTCGGCCCCTGGTGGTCCGAGGTCGTTCCCGCTGAACAGACTCATGCGCCAGGGCCTCCTACAGACAATGAACTTTGATTTATTGCGCAATCTGCAATAGCACCCGAGATATCACCAGATATATAATGGATTTTTCCCTGACCCTGAGTGTCCGGCCTCCTGAGACTGTGGTTTTCTCGGCCCCTGGTGGTCCGAGGTCGTTCCCGCTGCACAGATTCATGCGCCAGGGTCTCCTGCAGATAATTCACTTTGATTTATAGCGCTATCTCTAATAGCACCCGAGATATCACGAGATATATATTGGATTTTTCCCTGACCCTGAGTGTCCGGCCCCATGAGACGGTGGTTTTCTCGGCCACTGGTGGTCCGAGGTCGTTCCCGCTGGACAGATGCATACGCGAGGTCCTCCTGCAGATAATTCACTTTGGCTTATTGCGCTATCTCTAATAGCACCCGAGATATCACGAGATATATATTGGATTTTTCCCTGACCCTGAGTGTCCGGCCCCATGAGACGGTGGTTTTCTCGGCCCCTGGTGGTCCGAGGTCGTTCCCGCTGGACAGATGCATACGCGACGGCCTCCTGCAGATAATTCACTTTGGCTTATTGCGCTATCTCTAATAGGACCCGAGATATCACCAGATATATATTGGATTTTCCCCTGACCCTGAGTGTCCGGCCCCATGAGACGGTGGTTTTCTCGGCCCCTGGTGGTCCGAGGTCGTTCCCGCTGCACAGATCCATGCGCCAGGGCCTCCTGCAGATAATTCACTTTGGTTTATTGCTCTATCTCTAATAGCACCCGAGATATCACCAGATATATATTGGATTCTTCCCTGACCCTGAGTGTCCGGCCCCATGAGACGTGCGTTTTCTCGGCCCCTGGTGGTCCGAGGTCGTTCCCGCTGCCCAGTTTCATGTGCCAGGGCCTCCTGCAGATAATTCACATTGGTTTATTGCACTATCTCTAATAGCACCCGAGATATCACCAGATATATATTGGATTTTCCCCTGACCCTGAGTGTCCGGCCCCATGAGACTGTGGTTTTCTCGGCCCCTGGTAGTCCGAGGTTGTTCCCGCTGCACAGACTCATGCGCCAGGGCCTCCTACAGACAATGAACTTTGATTTATTGCGCTATCTGTAATAGCTCCCGAGATATCACCAGATATATATTGGATTTTTCCCTGACCCTGAGTGTCCGGCCCCATGAGAATGTGGTTTTCTCGGCCCCTGGTGGTCCACGGTCGTTCCCGCTGCACAGTATCATGCGCCATGGCCTCCTACAGACAATGCACTTTGATGTATTGGGCTATCTGTAATAGCACCCGAGATATCAGCAGATATATATTGGATTCTTCCGTGACCCTGAGTGTCCGGCCCCATGAGACGGTGGTTTTCTCGGCCCCTGGTGGTCCGAGGTCGTTCCCGCTGCCCAGATTCATGTGCCAGGGCCTCCTGCAGATAATTCACATTGATTTATTGCGCTAACTCTGATAGCACACGAGATATCACCAGATATATATTGGATATTTCCCTGACCCTGACAGTCCGGCCCCATGAGACGGTGGTTTTCTCGGCCCCTGGTGGTCCGAGGTCGTTCCCGCTGCCCAGATTCATGTGCCAGGGCCTCCTGCAGATAATTCACATTGATTTATTGCGCTAACTCTAATTGCACCCGAGATATCACCAGATATATATTGGATTTGTCCCTGAACCTGAGTGTCCGGCCCCATGAGACGGTGGTTTTCTCGGCCCCTGGTGCTCCGAGGTCGTTCCCGCTGCACAGATTCATGCGACAGGGCCTCCTGCAGATAATTGACTTTGGTTTACTGCGCTATCTCTAATAGCACCCGAGATTTCACCAGATATATATTGGATTTTTCCCTGACCCTGAGTGTCCGGCTCCATGAGACGGTGGTTTTCTCGGCCCCTGGTGGTCCGAGGTCGTTCCCGCTGAACAGACTCATGCGCCTGGGCCTCCTACAGACAATGCACTTTGATGTATTGGGCTATCTGTAATAGCACCCGAGATATCACCAGATATATATTGGATTCTTCCCTGACCCTGAGTGTCCGGCCCCATGAGACGGTGGTTTTCTCGGTCCCTCGTGGTCCGAGGTCGATCCCGCTGCACGCATTCATGCGCCAGGGCCTCCTACAGACAATGCACTTTGATTTATTGCACTATCTGTAATAGCACCCGAGCTATCACTAGATACATATTGGATTTTCCCCTGAACCTGAGTGTCCGGCCCCATGAGACGGTAGTTTTCTCGGCCCCTGGTGGTCCGAGATCGTTCCCGCTGCACAGATGCAATCGCCAGGGCCTCCTGCAGATAATTCACTTTGGTTTATTGCGCTATCTCTAATAGCACCCGAGATATCACCAGATATATATTGGATTTTCCCCTGAGCCTGAGTGTCCGGCCCCATGTGACGGTAGTTTTATCGGCTCCTGGTGGTCCGAGGTCGTTTCCGCTTCATAGAATCATGCGCCAGGGCCTCCTGCAGATAATTCACTTTGGTTTTTTGCACTATCTCTAATAGCACCCGAGATATCAGCAGATATATATTGGATTTTTCCCTGACCCTGAGTGTCCGGCCCCATGAGAATGTGGTTTTCTCGGCCCCTGGTGGTCCGCGGTCGTTCCCGCTGCACAGAATCATGCGCCTTGGCCTCCTACAGACAATGCACTTTGATGTATTGGGCTATCTGTAATAGCACCCGAGATATCAGTAGATATATATTGGATTCTTCCCTGACCCTGAGTGTCCGGCCCCATGAGACGGTGGTTTTCTCGGCCCCTGGTGGTCCGAGGTCGTTCCCGCTGCACAGAATCATGCGCCAGGGCCTCCTACAGACAATGCACTTTGATGTATTGGGCTATCTGTAATAGCACCCGAGATATCACCAGATATATATGGGATTCTTCCCTGACCCTGAGTGTCCACCCATGAGACGGTGGTTTTCTCTGCCCCTGGTGGTCCGAGGTCGTTCCCGCTGCTCAGATTCATGCGCCAGGGCCTCCTACAGACAATGCACTTTCATTTATTGCGCTATCTGTAATAGCACCCGAGATATCACCAGATATATATTGGATTCTTCCCTGACCCTGAGTGTCCGGCCCCATGAGACGGTGGTTTACTCGGCCCCTGGTGGTCCGAGGTCGTTCCCGCTGCACAGATTCATGCGCCAGGGCCTCCTACAGACAATGCACTTTGGTTTATTGCGCTATCTGTAATAGCACCCGAGATATCACTAGATATATATTGGATTTTTCCCTGACCCTGAGTGTCCGACCCATGAGACTGTAGTTTTCTCGGCCCCTGGTGGTCCGAGGTCGTTCCCGCTGCACAGATTCATGCGCCAGGGCCTCCTGCAGATAATTCACTTATGTTTATTGCGCTATCTCTAATAGCACCCGAGATATCACCGGATATATATTGGATTTTTCCTTGACCCTGACAGTCCGGCCCCGTGTGTCGATGGTTTTATCGGTCCCTCGTGGTCCGAGGTCGATCCCGCTGCACAGATTCATGCGCCAGGGCCTCCTACAGCCAATGCACCTTGATTTATTGCGCTATCTGTAATAGCAGCCGAGATATCCCTAGATATATATTGGATTTTTCCCTGACCCTGAGTGTCCGACCCATGAGACTGTAGTTTTCTCGGCCCCTGGTGGTCCGAGGTCGTTCCCGCTGCACAGATTCATGCGCCAGGGCCACCCACAAACAATTCACTTTGATTTATTGCGCTATCTGTAATAGCACCCGAGATATCACCAGATATATATTGGATTTTTCCCTCACCCTGAGTGTCCGACTCCATGAGACGGTGGTTTTCTCGGCCCCTGGTGGTCCGAGGTCGTTCCCGCTGCACAGATTCATGCGCCAGGGCCTCCTGCCGATAATTCACATTGGTTTATTGCGCTATCTCTAATAGCACCCGAGATATCAGTAGATATATATTGGATTCTTCCCTGACCCTGAGTGTCCGGCCCCATGAGACGGTGGTTTTCTCGGCCCCTGGTGGTCCGAGGTCGTTCCCGCTGCACTGAATCATGCGCCAGGGCCTCCTACAGACAATGCACTTTGATGTATTGGGCTATCTGTAATAGCACCCGAGATATCACCAGATATATATTGGATTCTTCCCTGACCCTGAGTGTCCGGCCCCATGAGACGGTGGTTTTCTCGGACCCTGGTGGTCCGAGGTCGTTCCCGCTGCCCAGATTCATGTGCCAGGGCCTCCTGCAGATAATTCACATTGGTTTATTGCGCTAACTCTAATAGCACCCGAGATATCACCAGATATATATTGGATATTTCCCTGACCCTGACAGTCCGGCCCCATGAGACGGTGATTGTCTCGGCCCCTGGTGGTTCGAGGTCGATCCCGCTGCACAGATTCATGCGCAAGGGCCTCCTACAGACAATGCACTTTGATTTATTGCGCTATCTCTAATTGCACCCGAGATATCACCAGATATATATTGGATTTTCCCCTGAGCCTGAGTGTCCGGCCCCATGAGACGGTGGTTTTCTCGGCCCCTGGTGGTCGGAGGTCGTTCCCGCTTCCCAGATTCATGCGCCAGGGCCTCCTGCAGATAATTCACTTTAGTTTATTGCGCTATCTCTAATAGCACCCGAGATTTCACCAGATATATATTGGATTTTTCCCTGACCCTGAGTGTCCGGCCCCATGAGACGGTGGTTTTCTCGGCCCCTGGTGGTCGGAGGTCGTTCCCGCTTCCCAGACTCATGCGCCAGGGCCTCCTGCAGATAGTTCACTTTAGTTTATTGCGCTATCTCTAATAGCACCCGAGATATCACCAGATATATATTGGATTTTTCCTTGACCCTGAGTGTCCGGCCCCATGAGACTGTGGTTTTCTCGGCCCCTGGTGGTCCGAGGTCGTTCCCGCTGCACAGACTCATGCGCCAGGGCCTCCTACAGACAATGAACTTTGATTTATTGCGCTATCTGTAATAGCACCCGAGATATCACCAGATATATATTGGATTCTTCCCTGACCCTGAGTGTCCGGCCCCATAAGACGTGGGTTTTCTCGGCCCCTGGTGGTCCGAGGTCGTTCCCGCTGCCCAGATTCATGTGCCAGGGCCTCCTGCAGATAATTCACATTGGTTTATTGCACTATCTCTAATAGCACCCGAGATATCACCAGATATATATTGGATTTTTCCCTGCCCCTGACAGTCCGGCCCCATGTGTCGATGGTTTTCTCGGTCCTTCGTGGTCCGAGGAATATCCCGCCGAACAGATTCATGCGCCAGGGCTTCCTGCAGACAATTCACTTTGGTGTATTGCGCTATCTGTAATAGCACCCGAGATATCACTAGATATATGCTGGATTTTTACATGACCTTGGGTGACGGATTGCGAATATCTGTAATTTTCTCGGCGCCTGGTGGTCCGAGGTCGTTCCTGCTGCACAGATTCAATCGCCAGTGCCTCCTACAGACAATGCACTTTGATTTATTGCACTATCTGTAATAGCACCCGAGCTATCACTAGATATATATTGGATTTTCCCCTGACCCTGTGTGTCCGGCCCCATGAGACGGTGGTTTTCTCGACCCCCGGTGGTCCGAGGTCGTTCCCGATGCACAGATGCATGCGCCAGGGCCTCCTGCAGATAATTCACTTTGGTTTATTGCGCTATCTGTAATAGCACCCGAGATATCACCAGATATATATTGGATTCTTCCCTGACCCTGAGTGTCCGGCCCCATGAGACGGTGGTTTTCTCGGCCCCTGGTGGTCCGAGGTCGTTCCCGCTGCCCAGATTCATGTGCCAGGGCCTCCTGCAGATAATTCACGTTGGTTTATTGCACTATCTCTAATAGCACCCGAGATATCAGCAGATATATATTGGATTTTCCCCTGACCCTGAGTGTCCGGCCCCATGAGACTGTGGTTTTCTCGGCCCCTGGTGGTCCGAGGTAGTTCCCGCTGAACAGACTCATGCGCCAGGGCCTCCTACAGACAATGAACTTTGATTTATTGCGCTATCTGCAATAGCACCCGAGATATCACCAGATATATATTGGATTTTTCCCTGAACCTGAGTGTCCGGCCCCATGAGACGGTGGTTTTCTCGGCCCCTGGTGCTCCGAGGTCGTTCCCGCTGCACAGATTCATGCGACAGCGCCGCCTGCAGATAATTGACTTTGGTTTATTGCGCTATCTCTAATAGCACCCGAGATATCACCAGATATATATTGGATTTTTCCCTGACCCTGAGTGTCCGGCAACATGAGACTGTGGTTTTCTCGGCCCCTGGTGGTCCGAGGTCGTTCCCACTGCACAGATTCATGCGCCAGGGCCCCCTACAGACAATGCACTTTGATTTATTGCGCTATCTGTAATAGCACCCGAGATATCACCAGATATATATTGGATTTTTCCCTGACCCTGAGTGTCCGGCCCCATGAGACAGTGGTTTTCTCGGCCCCTGGTGGTCCGAGGTCGTTCCCGCTGCACAGAATCATGCGCGAAGGCTTCCTGCTGACAATGCACTTTGATTTATCGCGCTATCTCTAATAGCACCCGAGATATCACCAGATATATAATGGATTTTTCCCTGACCCTGAGTGTCCGGCCTCCCGAGACTGTGGTTTTCTCGGCCCCTGGTGGTCCGAGGTCGTTCCCGCTGCACAGATTCATGCGCCAGGGTCTCCTGCAGATAATTCACTTTGGTTTATAGCGCTATCTCTAATAGCACCCGAGATATCACGAGATATATATTGGATTTTTCCCTGACACTGAGTGTCCGGCACCATGAGACGGTGGTTTTCTCGGCCCCTGGTGGTCCGAGGTCGTTCCCGCTGGACAGATGCATACGCGAGGGCCTCCTGCAGATAATTCACTTTGGCTTATTGCGCTATCTCTAATACGACCCGAGATATCACCAGATATATATTGGATTTTCCCCTGACCCTGAGTGTCCGGCCCCATGAGACGGTGGTTTTCTCGGCCCCTAGTGGTCCGAGGTCGTTCCCGCTGCACAGTTTCATGCGCCAGGGCCTCCTGCAGATAATTCACTTTGGTTTATTGCTCTATCTCTAATAGCACCCGAGATATCACCAGATATATATTGGATTTTCCCCTGACCCTGAGTGTCCGGCCCCATGCGATGGTGGTTTTCTCGGCCCCTGGTGGTCCGAGGACGTTCCCGCTGCACAGATTCATGCGCCAGGGCCTCCTACAGACAATGCTCTTTGATTTATTGCGCCATCTGTAATAGCACCCGAGATATGACCAGATATATATTGGATTTTTCCCTGACCTTGAGTGTCCGGCCCCATGAGACGGTGGTTTTCTCGGCCCCTGGTGCTCCGAGGTCGTTCCCGCTGCACAGATTCATGCGACAGGGCCTCCTACAGACTATGCACTTTGATTTATTGCGCTATCTGTAATAGCACCCGAGACATCACCAGATATATAATAGATTTTTCCTTGACCCTGAGTGTCCGGCCCCATGAGACGGTGGTTTTCTCGGCCCCTGGTGGTCCGAGGTCGTTCCCGCTGCACAGATTCATGCGCCAGGGCCTCCTGTAGATAATTCACTTTGGTTTATAGCGCTATCTCTAATAGCACCCGAGATATCACCAGATATATATTGGATTTTCCACTGACCCTGAGTGTCCGGCCCCATAAGACTGTGGTTTTCTCGGCCCCTGGTGGTCCGAGGTCGTTCCCGCTGAACAGACTCATGCGCCATGGCCTCCTACAGACAATGAACTTTGATTTATTGCGCTATCTGTAATAGCACCCGAGATATCACCAGATATATATTGGATTTTTCCCGGAACCTAAGTGTCCGGCCCCATGCGACGGTGGTTTTCTCGGCCCCTCGTGGTCCGAGGTCGTTCCCGCTGCCCAGATTCATGCGCCAGGGCCTCCTGCAGATAATTCACTTTGGTTTATTGCGCTATCTCTAATAGCACCCGAGATATCACCAGATATATATTGGATTTTCCCCTGACCCTGAGTGTCCGGCCCCATGAGACTGTGGTTTTCTCGGCCCCTGGTGGTCCGAGGTCGTTCCCGCTGCACAGATTCATGCGACAGGGCCTCCTGCAGATAATTTACTTTGGTTTATTGCGCTATCTCTAATAGCACCCGAGATATCACCAGATATATATTGGATTTTCCCCCGACCCTGAGCGTCCGGCCCCATGAGACTGTGGTTTTCTCGGCCCCTGGTGGTCCGAGGTCGTTCCCGCTGCCCAGATTCATGCGCCAGGGCATCCTGCAGATAATTCACTTTGGTTTATTGCGCTATCTCTACTAGCACCCGAGATATCACCAGATATATATTGGATTTTCCCCTGACCCTGACTGTCCGGCAACATGAGACTGCGGTTTTCTCGGCCCCTGGTGGTCCGAGGTCGCTCCCGCTGCCCAGATTCATGCGCCAGGGCCTCCAGCAGATAATTCACTTTGGTTTATTGCGCTATCTCTAATAGCACCCGAGATATCACCAGATATATATTGGATTTTCCCCTGACCCTGAGTGTCCGGCCCCATGAGACTGTGGTTTTCTCGGCCCCTGGTGGTCCGAGGTCGTTCCTGCTGCACAGATTTATGCGCCAGGGCCTCCTACAGACTATGCACTTTGATTTATTGGGCTATCTGTAATAGCACCCGAGATATCACCAGATATATATTGGATTTTTCCCTGACCCTGAGTGTCCGGTCACGTGAGACGGTGGTTTTCTCGGCCCCTGGTGGTCCGATGTCGTTACCGCTGCACAGATTCATGCGCTAGGGCCTCCTGCAGACAATGCACTTTGATTTATTTCGCTATCTCTAATAACAGCCGAGATATCACCATATATATATTGCATTTTTCCTAGACCCTGACAGTCCGGCCCCATGTGTCGATGGTTTTCTGGGTCCCTCGTGGTCCGAGGTCGATCCCGCTCCACAGATTCATGCGCCAGGGCCCCCTGCAGATAATTCACTTTGATTTATTGCGCTATCTCTAATAGCACCCGAGATATCACCTGATATATATCGGATTTTTCCCTGACCCTGAGTGTCCGGCCCCATGAGACTGTAGTTTTCTCGGCCCCTGATGGTCCGAGGTCGTTCCCGCTGCACAGATTCATGCGCCAGGGCCTCCGACAAACAATGCACTTTGATTTATTGCGCTATCTGTAATAGCACCCGAGATATCACTAGATATATATTGGATTTTTCCCTGACCCTGAGTGTCCGGCCCCATGAGACTGTAGTTTTCTCGGCCTCTGGTGGTCCGAGGTCGTTCCCGCTGCACAGATTCATGCGCCAGGGCCTCCTACAAACAATGCACTTTGATTTATTGCGCTATCTGTAATAGCACCCGAGATATCACCAGATATATATTGTATTTTTCCTTGACCCTGACACTCCGGCCGCATGTGTCGATGGTTTTCTCGGTCCCTCGTGGTCCGAGGTCGATCCCGCTGCACAGATTTATGCGCCAGGGCCCCCTGCAGATAATTCACTTTGATTTATAGCGCTATCTCTAATAGCACCCGAGATATCACCAGATATATATTGGATTTTTCCCTGACCCTGACAGTCCGGCCCTATGTGTCGATGGTTTTCTCGGTCCCTCGTGGTCCGAGGTCGATCCCGCTGCACAGATTTATGCGCCAGGGACCCCTGCAGATAATTCACTTTGGTTTATTGCGCTATCTCTAACAGCACCCGAGATATCACCAGATATATATTGGATTTTCCCCTGACCCTGACAGTACGGCCCCGTGAGACGGTGGTTTTCTCGGCCCCTGGAGGTCCGAGGTCGTTCCCGCTGCACAGATTCATGCGACAGGGCCTCCTGCAGATAATTGACTTTGGTTTATTGCGCTATCTCTAATAGCACCCGAGATATGACCAGATAAATATTGGATTTTTCCCTGACCCTGAGTGTCCGGCCCCATGCGACGGTGGTTTTCTCGGCCCCTGGTGGTCCGAGGTCGTTCCCGCTGCACAGATTCATGCGCCAGGGCTTCCTACAGACAATGCACTTTGATGTATTTTGCTATCTGTAATAGCACCGGAGATATCACCAGATATATATTGGATTTTCCCCTGACCCTGAGTGTCCGGCCCCATGCGATGGTGGTTTTCTCGGCCCCTGGTGGTCCGAGGTCGTTCCCGCTGCACAGATTCATGCGCCAGGGCCTCCTACAGACAATGCACTTTGATTTATTGCGCCATCTGTAATAGCACCCGAGATATGACCAGATATATATTGGATTTTTCCCTGACCTTGAGTGTCCGGCCCCATGAGACGGTGGTTTTCTCGGCCCCTGGTGCTCCGAGGTCGTTCCCGCTGCACAGATTCATGCGACAGGGCCTCCTACAGACTATGCACTTTGATTTATTGCACTATCTGTAATAGCACCCGACACATCACCAGATATATAATAGATTTTTCCTTGACCCTGAGTGTCCGGCCCCATGAGACGGTGGTTTTCTCGGCCTCTGGTGGTCCGAGGTCGTTCCCGCTGCACAGATTCATGCGCCAGGGCCTCCTGTAGATAATTCACTTTGGTTTATAGCGCTATCTCTAATAGCACCCGAGATATCACCAGATATATATTGGATTTTCCCCTGACCCTGACTGTCCGGCAACATGAGACTGCGGTTTTCTCGGCCCCTGGTGGTCCGAGGTCGCTCCCGCTGCCCAGATTCATGCGCCAGGGCCTCCAGCAGATAATTCACTTTGGTTTATTGCGCTATCTCTAATAGCACCCGAGATATCACCAGATATATATTGGATTTTCCCCTGACCCTGAGTGTCCGGCCCCATGAGACTGTGGTTTTCTCGGCCCCTGGAGGTCCGAGGTCGTTCCCGCTGCACAGATTCATGCGACAGGGCCTCCTGCAGATAATTTACTTTGGTTTATTGCGCTATCTCTAATAGCACCCGAGATATCACCAGATATATATTGGATTTTCCCCTGACCCTGAGCGTCCGGCCCCATGAGACTGTGGTTTTCTCGGCCCCTGGTGGTCCGACGTCGTTCCCGCTGCCCAGATTCATGCGCCAGGGCCTCCTGCAGATAATTCACTTTGGTTTATTGCGCTATCTCTAATAGCACCCGAGATATCACCAGATATATATTGGATTTTCCCCTGACCCTGAGTGTCCGGCCCCATGAGACTGTGGTTTTCTCGGCCCCTGGTGGTCCGATGTCGTTACCGCTGCACAGATTCATGCGCTAGGGCCTCCTGCAGACAATGCACTTTGATTTATTTCGCTATCTCTAATAACAGCCGAGATATCACCATATATATATTGCATTTTTCCTAGACCCTGACAGTCCGGCCCCATGTGTCGATGGTTTTCTGGATCCCTCGTGGTCCGAGGTCGATCCCGCTGCACAGATTCATGCGCCAGGGCCCCCTGCAGATAATTCACTTTGATTTATTGCGCTATCTCTAATAGCACCCGAGATATCACCTGATATATATCGGATTTTTCCCTGACCCTGAGTGTCCGGCCCCATGAGACTGTAGTTTTCTAGGCCCCTGATGGTCCGAGGTCGTTCCCGCTGCACAGATTCATGCGCCAGGGCCTCCTACAAACAATGCACTTTGATTTATTGCGCTATCTGTAATAGCACCCGAGATATCACTAGATATATATTGGATTTTTCCCTGACCCTGAGTGTCCGGCCCCATGAGACTGTAGTTTTCTCGGCCTCTGGTGGTCCGAGGTCGTTCCCGCTGCACAGATTCATGCGCCAGGGCCTCCTACAAACAATGCACTTTGATTTATTGCGCTATCTGTAATAGCAGCCGAGATATCACCAGATATATATAGGATTTTTCCTTGACCCTGACATTCCGGCCCCATGTGTCGATTGTTTTCTCGGTCCGTCGTGGTCCGAGGTCGATCCCGCTGCACAGATTCATGCGCCAGGGCCCCCTGCAGATAATTCACTTTGATTTATTGCGCTATCTCCAATAGCACCCGAGATATCACCAGATATATATTGGATTTTTCCCTGACCCTGACAGTCTGGCCCCATGAGACGGTGATTTTCTCGGCCCCTGGTGGTTCGAGGTCGATCCCGCTACACAGATTCATGCGCCAGGCCCTCCTACAGACAATGCACTTTGATTTATTGCGCTATCTCTAATTGCACCCCAGTTATCACCAGATATATATTGGATTTTTCCTTGACCCTGACAGTCCGGCCCCATGTGTCGATGGTTTTCTCGGTCCCTCATGAACCGAGGTCGATCCCGCTGCACAGATTCATGCGCCGGGGCCTCCTACAGACAATGCACTTTGATTGATTGCGCTATCTGTAATAGCACCCGAGATATCACTACATATATATTGGATTTTCCCCTGACCCTGAGTGTCCGGCCCCATGTGACGGTGGTTTTCTCGGGCCCTGGTGGTCCGAGATCGTTCCCGCTGCACAGATTCATGCGCCAGGGCCTCCTGCAGATAATTCACTCTGGTTTATTGCGCTATCACTAATAGCACCCGAGATATCACCAGATATATATTGGATTTTTCCCTGAACCTGAGTGTCCGGCCCCATGAGACTGTAGTTTTCTCGGCCCCTGGTGGTCCGAGGGCGTTCTCGCTGCCCAGATTCATCCGCCAGGGCCTCCTACAGACAATGCACTTTGATTTATTGCGCTATCTGTAATAGCACCCGAGATATCACCAGATATATATTGGATTTTTCCCAGACCCGTAGAGTCCGGCCCCATGAGACGGTAGTTTTCTCGGCCCCTGGTGGTCCGAGGTCGTTCCCGCTGCACAGATCCATGCGCTAGGGCCTCCTGCAGACAATGCACTTTGATTTTTTTCGCTATCTCTAATAGCAGCCGAGATATCACCAGATATATATTGGATTTTTCCTTGACCCTGACAGTCCGGCCCCATGTGTCGATTGTTTTCTCGGTCCGTCGTGGTCCGAGGTCGATCCCGCTGCACAGATTCATGCGCCAGGGTCCCCTGCAGATAATTCACTTTGATTTATTGCGCTATCTCTAATAGCACCCGAGATATCACTAGATATATGCTGGATATCTACATGACCTTGGGTGACGGATTACGAATATCTGTAATTTTCTCGGCGCCTGGTGGTCCAAGGTCGATCCTGCTGCACAGATTCATTCGCCAGTGCCTCCTACAGACAATGCACTTTGATTTATTGCGCTATCTCTAATAGCACCCGAGATATCACCAGATATATATTGGATTTTCCCCTGACCCTGAGTGTCCGGCCCCATGAGACTGTGGTTTTCTCGGCCCCTGGTTGTCCGAGGTCGTTCCCTCTGCACAGATTCATGCGCCAGGGCCTCTTACAGCCAATGCACTTTGGTTTATTGCGCTATCTATAATAGCACCCGAGATATCACCAGATATATATTGGATTTTTCCCTGACCCTGAGTGTCCGACCCCACGAGACGGTGGTTTTCTCGGCCCCTGGTGGTCCGAGGTCGTTCCCGCTGCACAGATTCATGCGCCAGGGCCTCCTACAGACATTGCACTTTGATTTATTGCGCTATCTGTAATATCACCCGAGATATCACCAGACATATATTGGATTTTTCCCTGACCCTGAGTGCCCTACCCCATGAGACGGTGGTTGTCTCGGCCCCTGGTGGTCCGATGTTGTTCCCGCTGCACAGATTCATGCGCCAGGACCTCCTGCAGATAATTCACTTTGGTTTATTGTGCAATCTCTAATAGCACCCGAGATATCACCAGATATATATTGGATTTTCCCCTGACCCTGAGTGTCCGGCCCCATGAGACGGTGGTTTTCTCGGCCCTTGGTGGTCCGAGGTCGTTCCCGCTGCACAGATTCATGCGCCAGGGCCTCCTGCAGATCATTCACTTTGGTTTATTGCGCTATCTCTAATATCACCCGAGATATCACCAGACATATATTGGATTTTTCCCTGACCCTGAGTGCCCTACCCCATGAGACCGTGGTTGTCTCGGCCCCTGGTGGTCCGAGGTCGTTCCCGCTGCACAGATTCATGCGCCAGGACCTCCTGCAGATAATTCACTTTGGTTTATTGTGCAATCTCTAATAGCACCCGAGATATCACCAGATATATATTGGATTTTTCCCTGACCCTGAGTGTCCGGCCCCATGAGACGGTGGTTTTCTCGGCACCTGGTGGTCAGGGGTCGTTCCCGCTGCACAGATTCATGCGCCAGGGCCTCCTGCAGATAATTCACTTTGGTTTATTGCGCTATCTCTAATAGTACCCGAGATATCACCAGATATATATTGGATTTTTCCCTGAGCCTGAGTGTCCGGCCACATGTGTCGGTGGATGTCTCGGCCCCTGGTGGTCCGAGGTCGTTGCCGCTGCGCAGATTCATGCTCCAGGGCCTCCTACAGACAATGCACTTTGGTTTATTGCGCTATCTGTAATAGCACCCGAGATATCACCAGATATATATTGGATTTTTCCCTGACCCTGAGTGTCCGGCCACATGTGTCGGTGGATGTCTCGGCCCCTGGTGGTCCGAGGTCGTTCCCGCTGCACAGATTCATGCGCCAGGGCCTCCCGCAGACAAAGCACTTTGATTTATCGTGCTATATCTAATAGCACCCGAGATATCACTAGATACATACTGGATTTTTACATGACCTTGGGTGACGGATTCCGAATATCTGTAACTTTCTCGGCCCCTGGTGGTCCGAGGTCGTGCCTGCTGCACAGATTCATTCGTCAGTGCCTCCTTCAGAGAATGCACTTTGATTTATTGCGCTATCTCTAATAACACCCGAGATATAACCAGATATATATTGGATTTTTCCCTGACCCTGACAGTCCGGCTCCATGAGACGGTGATTTCCTCGTCCCCTGGTGGTCCGAGGTCGTTCCCGCTGCACAGATTCATGCGCAAGGGCCTTCCGCAGACAAAGCACACTGGTTTATTGCGCTATCTGTAATAGCACCCGAGATATCACCAGATATATACTGGATTTTTACATGACCTTGGGTGACGGATTCCGAATATCTGTAATTTTCTCGGCCCCTGGTGGTCCAAGGTCGTTCCCGCTGCACAGAATCATGCGCCAGGGCTTCCTGCAGACAATGCACTTTCATTTATCGCGCTATCTCTAATTGCACCCGAGATTTCACCAGATATATAATGGATTTTTCCCTGACCCTGTCAGTCCGGCCCCATGAGACGGTGGGTTTCTCGGCCCCTGGTGGTCCGAGGTCGTTCCCGCTGCACAGATTCATGCGCGAGGGCCTCCCGCAGACAAAGCACTCTGGTTTATTGCGATATCTGTAATAGCACCCGAGATATCACCAGATACATATTGGATTTTCCCCTGACCCTGACAGTCCGGCCCCACGATACGGTGATTTTCTCGGCCCCTGGTGGTCCGAGGTCGTTCCCGCAGCACAGAATCATGCGCCAGGGCTTCCTGCAGGCAATGCACTTTGATTTATTGCGCTATCTCTAACAGCACCCGAGATATCACCAGATATATATTGGATTTTCCCCTGACCCTGAGTGTCCGGCCCCATGAGACTGTGGTTTTCTCAGCCCCTGGTTGTCCGAGTTCGATCCCGCTGAACAGATTCATGCGACAGGGTTTCCTGCAGACAATTCACTTTGGTTTATTGCGCTATCTGTAATAGCACCCGAGATATCACCAGATAGATGCTGGATTTTTACATGACCGTGGGTGACGGATTCCGAATATCTGTAATTTTCTCGGCCCCTGGTGGTCCGAGGTAGTTCCTGCTGCACACACTCATGCGCCAGGGCCTCCTGCAGACAATGCACTTTGATTTATTGCGCTATCTCTAATAGCACCCGAGACATCACCAGATATATATTGGATTTTTCCCCGACCCTGACTGTCCGGTCCCATGAGACTGTGGTTTTCTCGGCCCCTGGTGATCCCAGTTCGTTCCCGCTACACGGATTCATGCGCCAGGGCCTCCTGCAGATAATTCACTCTGGTTTATGGCGCTATCTCTAATAGCACCCGAGATATCACCAGATATATATTGGATTTTTCCCTGACCCTGACAGTCCGGCCCCACGATACGGTGATTTTCTCGGCCCCTGGTGGTCCGAGGTCGTTCCCGCTGCCCAGATTCATGCGTCAGGGCCTCCTACAGACAATGCACTTTAATTTATTGCGCTATCTGTAATAGCACCCGAGAAAGTACCATATATATGCTGGATTTTTAAATGACTTTGGGTGACGGACACCGAAAATCTGTAAGTTTCTCGGCCCCTGGATGGCCGACGTCGTTCCTGCTTCACAGATTCATGCGCCAGGGCCTCCTGCAGACAATGCACTTTGATTTATCGCGCTATGTGTAATAGAACCCGAGATATCACCAGATATATATTGGATTTTCCCCTGACCCTGAGTGTCCGGCCCAATGAGACGGTGGTTTTCTCGGCCCCTGGTGGTCCGAGGTCGTTCCCGCTGCACAGAATTATGCGCTAGGGCCTCCTGCAGACAATTCATTTTGATTTATCGCGCTATCTGTAATAGCACCCAAGATATCACCAGATATATATTGGATTTTTCCCGGACCCTGAGTGTCCGGCCCCATGAGACTGTGGTTTTCTCGGCCCCTGGTGGTCCGAGGTCGTTCCCGCTGCACAGATTCATGCGCGAGGGCCTCCTACAGACAATGCACTTTGATTTATTGCGCAATCAGTAATAGCACCCGAGATATCACCAGATATATATTGGTTTTTTCCCCGACCCTGAGTGTCCGGCCCCATGAGACGATGGTTTTCGCGGCCCCTGGTGGAGCGAGGTCGTCCCCGCTGCACAGATGCATGCGCCATGGCCTCCTGCAGATAATTCACTTTGCTTTATCGCGCTATCTCTCATAGCACCCGAGATATCACCAGATATATATTGGATTTTCCCCTGACCATGATTTTCCGGCCCCATGAGACGGTGGTATTCTCGGCCCCTGGTGGACCGAGGTCGTTCCCGCTGCACAGATTCATGCGCCAGGGCTTCCTGCAGATAATTCACTTTGGTTTATTGCGCTATCTCGAATAGCACCCGAGATATCACCAGATATATATTGGATTTTCACCTGACCCTGAGTGTCCTGCCCCATGAGACGGTGGTTTTCTCGGCCCTATGGTGATCCGAGGTCGTTCCCGATGCACAGATGCATGCGCCAGGGCCACCTGCAGATAATTCACTTTGGTTTATTGCGCTATCTGTAATAGCACCCGAGATATCACCAGATATATATTGGATTTTTCCCTGACCCTGAGTGTCCGGCCCCATGAGACTGTGGTTTTCTCGGCCCCTGGTGGTCCGAGGTCGTTCCCGCTGCACAGATTCATGCGCCAGGGCCTCCTGCAGATAATTCACTTTGGTTTATTGCGCTATCTCTAATAGCACCCGAGATATCACCAGATATATATCGGATTTTTCCCTGACCCTGAGTGTCCGGACCCATCAGACGGAGGTTTTCTTGGCCCCTGGTGGTCCGATGTCGTTCCCGCTGCACAGATGCATGCACCAGGGCCTCCTGCGGATAATTCACTTTGCTTTATCGCGCTATCACTAATAGCACCAGAGATATCACCAGATATATATTGGATTTTCCCCTGACCCTGAGTGTCCGGCCCCATGAGACTGTGGTTTTCTCGGTCCCTGGTGGTCCGAGGTCTTTCCCGCTGCACAGATTTATGCGCCAGGGCCTCCTACAGACAATGCACTTTGATTTATTGCGCTATCTGTAATAGCACCGGAGATATCACCAGATATATATTGGATTTTTCCTTGACCCTGAGTGTCCGGTCCCATGAGACGGTGGTTTTCTCGGCCCCTGATGGTCCGAGGTCGTTCCCGCTGCACAGATTCATGCGCCAGGGCCGCCTGCAGATAATTCACTTTGGTTTATTGCGCTATCTGTAATAGCACCCGAGAAAGCACCATATATATGCTGGATTTTTACTAGACTTTTGGTGACGGATACCGAAAATCTGTAATTTTCTCGGCCCCTGGTGTTACGAGGTCGTTCCCGCTGCACAGATTCATGCGCCAGGGCCGCCTGCAGATAATTCACTTTGGTTTATTGCGCTATCTATAATAGCACCCGAGATATCACCGGGTATATATTGGATTTTCCCCTGACCCTGAGTGTCCGGCCCCATGAGACGGTGGTTTTCTCGGCCCCTGGTGGTCCGAGGTCGTTCCCGCTGCCCAGAATCAAGCACCATGGCCTCCTACAGACAATGCACTTTGATTTATTGCGCTATCTCTAATAGCACCCGAGATATCACCAGATACATATTGGTTTTATCCCCGCCCTGAGTGTCCGGCCCCATGAGACAGTGGCTTTCGCGGCCCCTGGTGGTCCGAGGTCGTTCCCGCTGCACAGATGCATGCGCCAGGGCCTCCTGCAGATAATTCACTTTGATTTATCGCGCTAACTCTAATAGCACCCGAGATATCACCAGATATATATTGGATTTTCCCCTGAACCTGAGTGTCCGGCCCCATGAGACTGTAGTTTTCTCGGCCACTGGTGGTCCGAAGTCGTTCCCGCTGCACAGATTCATGCGTCAGGGCCTCCTACAGACAATGCACTTTGATTTATTGCGCTATCTGTAATAGCACCAGAGATATCACCAGATATATGCTGGATTTTTACATGACCTTGGGTGACGGATACCGAAAATCTGTAATTTTCATGGCCCTTGGTGGTCCGAGGTCGTTGCTGCTGCACAGATTCATGCGGCAGGGCCTCCTGCAGACAATGCACTTTGATTTATCGCGCTATCTGTAATAGAACCCGAGATATCACCAGATATATATTGGATTTTTCCCTGACCCAGAGTGCCCGGCCCCATGTGTCGGTGGTTTTCTCGGCCCCTGGTGGTCCGAGGTCGATCTCGCTGCACAGATTCAGGCGCTAGGGCCTCCTGCAGACAATGCACTTTGATATATCGCGCTATCTGTAATAGCACCCGAGATATCACCAGATATATATTGGTTTTTTCCCCGACCCTGAGTGTGCGGCCCCATGAGACGGTGGTTTTCGCGGCCACTGTTGGTCCGAGGTCGTTCCCGCTGCACAGATTTATGCGCCAGGGCCTCCTACAGACAATGCACTTTGATTTATTGCGCTATCTCTAATAGCACCTGAGATATCACCAGATATATATTGGTTTTTTCCCCGACCCTGAGTGTGCGGCCCCATGAGACGGTGGTTTTCGCGGCCACTGTTGGTCCGAGGTCGTTCCCGCTGCACAGATTTATGCGACAGGGCCTCCTACAGACAATGCACTTTGATTTATTGCGCTATCTGTAATAGCACCGGAGATATCACCAGATATATATTGGATTTTTCCCTGACCCTGAGTGCCCGGCCCCCTGTGTCGGTGGTTTTCTCGGCCCCTGGTGGACCGAGGTCGTTCCTGCTGCACAGATTCATGCGCAAGGACCTCCTACGGACAATGCACTTTGATTTATTGCGCTATCTCTAATAGCACCCGAGATATCACCAGATGTATATTTGATTTTTCCCTGACCCTGAGTGTTCGGCCCCCTGTGTCGGTGGTTTTCTCGGCCCCTGGTGGTCCGAGGTCGTTCCCGCTGCACAGATTCATGCGCCAGGGCCGCCTGCAGATAATTCACTTTGGTTTATTGCGCTATCTCAATTAGCACCCGAGATATCACCAGATATTTGCTGGATTTTTACATGACCTTGGGTGACGGATACCGAAAATCTGTAATTTTCTTGGCCCCTGGTGGTCCGAGGACGTTGCTGCTGCACGGACTCATGCGCCAGGGCCTCCTGCAGACAATGCACTTTGATTTATCGCGCTATCAGTAATAGAACCCGAGATATCACCAGATATATATTGGATTTTTCCCTGACCCTGAGTGCCCGGCCCCATGTGTCGGTGGTTTTCTCGGCCCCTGATGGTCCGAGGTCGTTCCCGCTGCACAGATTCATGCGCCAGGGCCGCCTGCAGATAATTCACTTTGGTTTATTGCGCTATCTCTACTAGCACACGACATATCACCAGATATATATTGGATTTTTCCCTGACCCAGACAGTCTGGCCCCATGAGACGGTGATTTTCTCGGTCTCTGGTGGTCCGAGGTCGTTGCCGCTGCACAGATTCATGCGCCAGGGCCTCCCGCAGACAATGCACTTTGATTTATTGCGCTATCGCTAATAGCACTCGAGATATCACAAGATATATATTGGATTCTTCCCTGACCATGACAGTCCGGCCCCATGAGACGGTGATTTTCTCGGCCCCTGGTGTTCCAAGGTCGTTCCCGCTGCACAGATTCATGCGCCAGGGCATCCTACAGACAATGCACTTTGGTTTATTGCGCTATCTGTAATAGCACCCGGGATATCACCAGATATATGCTGGATTTATACATGACCTTGGGTGATGAAGTCCGAATATCTGTAATTTTCTCGGCCCCTGGTGGTCCGAGGTCGTTCCCGCAGCCCAGATTTTATGCACCAGTGCCTCCTGCAGATAATTCACTTTGGTTTATTGCGCTATCTGTAATAGCACCCGTGATATCACCAGATATATATTGGATTTTTCCCTGACCCTGAGTGTCCGGCCCCATGAGACTGTGGTTTTCTCGGCCCCTGGTGGTCCGAGGTCGTTCCCGCTGCCCAGAATCAAGCGCCAGGGCTTCCTGCAGATAATTCACTTTGGTTTATTGCGCTATCTCTAATAGCACCCGAGATATCACCAGATATATATTGGATTTTCCCCAGACACTGAGTGTCCGGCCCCATGAGACGGTGGTTTTCTCGGCCCCTGATTGTCCGAGGTCGATCTCGCTGCACAGATTCATGCGCTAGGGCCTCCTGCAGGCAATGCACTTTGATATATCGCGCTATCTGTAATAGCTCCCGAGATATCACCAGATACATATTGGTTTTATCCCCGACCCTGAGTGTCCGGCCCCATGAGACAGTGGTTTTCGCGGCCCCTGGTGGTCCGAGGTCGTTCCCGCTGCACAGATGCATGCGCCAGGGCCTCCTGCAGATAATTCACTTTGATTTATCGCGCTAACTCTAATAGCACCCGAGATATCACCAGATATATATTGGATTTTCCCCTGAACCTGAGTGTCCGGCCCCATGAGACTGTAGTTTTCTCGGCCACTGGTGGTCCGAAGTCGTTCCCGCTGCACAGACTCATGCGTCAGGGCCTCCTACAGACAATGCACTTTGATTTATTGCGCTATCTGTAATAGCACCCGAGATATCACCAGATATATGCTGGATTTTTACATGACCTTGGGTGACGGATACCGAAAATCTGTAATTTTCATGGCCCTTGGTGGTCCGAGGTCGTTGCTGCTGCACAGATTCATGCGGCAGGGCCTCCTGCAGACAATGCACTTTGATTATCGCGCTATCTGTAATAGAACCCGAGATATCTCCAGATATATATTGGATTTTTCCCTGACCCAGAGTGCCCGGCCCCATGTGTCGGTGGTTTTCTCGGCCCCTGGTGGTCCGAGGTCGATCTCGCTGCACAGATTCAGGCGCTAGGGCCTCCTGCAGACAATGCACTTTGATATATCGCGCTATCTGTAATAGCACCCGAGATATCACCAGATATATATTGGTTTTTTCCCCGACCCTGAGTGTGCGGCCCCATGAGACGGTGGTTTTCGCGGCCACTGTTGGTCCGAGGTCGTTCCCGCTGCACAGATTTATGCGCCAGGGCCTCCTACAGACAATGCACTTTGATTTATTGCGCTATCTGTAATAGCACCGGACATATCACCAGATATATATTGGATTTTCCCCTGACCCTGAGTGTCCGGCCCCATGAGACGGTGGTTTTCTCGGCCCCTGGTGGTCCGAGGTCGTCCCCGCTGCACAGATTCATGAGCCAGGGCCTCCTGCAGATAATGCATTTTGATTTATTGCGCTATCTGTAATAGCACCCGAGATATCACCAGATATATATTGGATTTTTCCCTGACCCTGAGTGTCCGGCCCCATGAGATGGTGGTTTTCTCGGCCCCTGGTGGTCCGAGGTCGTTCCCGCTGCACAGATTCATGCGCCAGGGCCGCCTGCAGATAATTCACTTTGGTTTATTGCGCTATCTCAATTAGCACCCGAGATATCACCAGATATTTGCTGGATTTTTACATGACCTTGGGTGACGGATACCGAAAATCTGTAATTTTCTTGGCCCCTGGTGGTCCGAGGTCGTTGCTGCTGCACGGACTCATGCGCCAGGGCCTCCTGCAGACAATGCACTTTGATTTATCGCGCTATCAGTAATAGAACCCGAGATATCACCAGATATATATTGGATTTTTCCCTGACCCTGAGTGCCCGGCCCCATGTGTCGGTGGTTTTCTCGGCCCCTGATGGTCCGAGGTCGTTCCCGCTGCACAGATTCATGCGCCAGGGCCGCCTGCAGATAATTCACTTTGGTTTATTGCGCTATCTCTACTAGCACCCGACATATCACCAGATATATATTGGATTTTTCCCTGACCCAGACAGTCTGGCACCATGAGACGGTGATTTTCTCGGTCTCTGGTGGTCCGAGGTCGTTGCCGCTGCACAGATTCATGCGCCATGGCCTCCCGCAGACAATGCACTTTGATTTATTGCGCTATCGCTAATAGCACTCGAGATATCACAAGATATATATTGGATTCTTCCCTGACCATGACAGTCCGGCCCCATGAGACGGTGATTTTCTCGGCCCCTGGTGTTCCAAGGTCGTTCCCGCTGCACAGATTCATGCGCCAGGGCATCCTACAGACAATGCACTTTGGTTTATTGCGCTATCTGTAATAGCACCCGGGATATCACCAGATATATGCTGGATTTTTACATGACCTTGGGTGATGAAGTCCGAATATCTGTAATTTTCTCGGCCCCTGGTGGTCCGAGGTCGTTCCCGCAGCCCAGATTTTATGCACCAGTGCCTCCTGCAGATAATTCACTTTGGTTTATTGCGCTATCTGTAATAGCACCCGTGATATCACCAGATATATATTGGATTTTTCCCTGACCCTGAGTGTCCGGCCCCATGAGACTGTGGTTTTCTCGGCCCCTGGTGGTCCGAGGTCGTTCCCGCTGCCCAGAATCAAGCGCCAGGGCTTCCTGCAGATAATTCACTTTGGTTTATTGCGCTATCTCTAATAGCACCCGAGATATCACCAGATATATATTGGATTTTCCCCCGACACTGAGTGTCCGGCCCCATGAGACAGTGGTTTTCGCGGCCCCTGGTGGTCCGAGGTCGTTCCCGCTGCACAGATGCATGCGCCAGGGCCTCCTGCAGATAATTCACTTTGATTTATCGCGCTAACTCTAATAGCACCCGAGATATCACCAGATATATATTGGATTTTCCCCTGAACCTGAGTGTCCGGCCCCATGAGACTGTAGTTTTCTCGGCCACTGGTGGTCCGAAGTCGTTCCCGCTGCACAGACTCATGCGTCAGGGCCTCCAACAGACAATGCACTTTGATTTATTGCGCTATCTGTAATAGCACCCGAGATATCACCAGATATATGCTGGATTTTTACATGACCTTGGGTGACGGATACCGAAAATCTGTAATTTTCATGGCCCTTGGTGGTCCGAGGTCGTTGCTGCTGCACAGATTCATGCGGCAGGGCCTCCTGCAGACAATGCACTTTGATTTATCGCGCTATCTGTAATAGAACCCGAGATATCTCCAGATATATATTGGATTTTTCCCTGACCCAGAGTGCCCGGCCCCATGTGTCGGTGGTTTTCTCGGCCCCTGGTGGTCCGAGGTCGATCTCGCTGCACAGATTCAGGCGCTAGGGCCTCCTGCAGACAATGCACTTTGATATATCGCGCTATCTGTAATAGCACCCGAGATATCACCAGATATATATTGGTTTTTTCCCCGACCCTGAGTGTGCGGCCCCATGAGACGGTGGTTTTCTCGGCCCCTGATTGTCCGAGGTCGTTCCCGCTGCACAGATTTATGCGCCAGGGCCTCCTACAGACAATGCACTTTGATTTATTGCGCTATCTCTAATAGCACCCGAGATATCACCAGATATATATTGGTTTTTTCCCCGACCCTGAGTGTGCGGCCCCATGAGACGGTGGTTTTCGCGGCCACTGTTGGTCCGAGGTCGTTCCCGCTGCACAGATGCATGCGCCAGGGCCTCCTGCAGATAATTCACTTTGATTTATCGCGCTAACTCTAATAGCACCCGAGATATCACCAGATATATATTGGATTTTCCCCTGAACCTGAGTGTCCGGCCCCATGAGACTGTAGTTTTCTCGGCCACTGGTGGTCCGAAGTCGTTCCCGCTGCACAGACTCATGCGTCAGGGCCTCCAACAGACAATGCACTTTGATTTATTGCGCTATCTGTAATAGCACCCGAGATATCACCAGATATATGCTGGATTTTTACATGACCTTGGGTGACGGATACCGAAAATCTGTAATTTTCATGGCCCTTGGTGGTCCGAGGTCGTTGCTGCTGCACAGATTCATGCGGCAGGGCCTCCTGCAGACAATGCACTTTGATTTATCGCGCTATCTGTAATAGAACCCGAGATATCTCCAGATATATATTGGATTTTTCCCTGACCCAGAGTGCCCGGCCCCATGTGTCGGTGGTTTTCTCGGCCCCTGGTGGTCCGAGGTCGATCTCGCTGCACAGATTCAGGCGCTAGGGCCTCCTGCAGACAATGCACTTTGATATATCGCGCTATCTGTAATAGCACCCGAGATATCACCAGATATATATTGGTTTTTTCCCCGACCCTGAGTGTGCGGCCCCATGAGACGGTGGTTTTCTCGGCCCCTGATTGTCCGAGGTCGTTCCCGCTGCACAGATTTATGCGCCAGGGCCTCCTACAGACAATGCACTTTGATTTATTGCGCTATCTCTAATAGCACCCGAGATATCACCAGATATATATTGGTTTTTTCCCCGACCCTGAGTGTGCGGCCCCATGAGACGGTGGTTTTCGCGGCCACTGTTGGTCCGAGGTCGTTCCCGCTGCACAGATGCATGCGCCAGGGCCTCCTGCAGATAATTCACTTTGATTTATCGCGCTAACTCTAATAGCACCCGAGATATCACCAGATATATATTGGATTTTCCCCTGAACCTGAGTGTCCGGCCCCATGAGACTGTAGTTTTCTCGGCCACTGGTGGTCCGAAGTCGTTCCCGCTGCACAGACTCATGCGTCAGGGCCTCCTACAGACAATGCACTTTGATTTATTGCGCTATCTGTAATAGCACCCGAGATATCACCAGATATATGCTGGATTTTTACATGACCTTGGGTGACGGATACCGAAAATCTGTAATTTTCATGGCCCTTGGTGGTCCGAGGTCGTTGCTGCTGCACAGATTCATGCGGCAGGGCCTCCTGCAGACAATGCACTTTGATTTATCGCGCTATCTGTAATAGAACCCGAGATATCTCCAGATATATATTGGATTTTTCCCTGACCCAGAGTGCCCGGCCCCATGTGTCGGTGGTTTTCTCGGCCCCTGGTGGTCCGAGGTCGATCTCGCTGCACAGATTCAGGCGCTAGGGCCTCCTGCAGACAATGCACTTTGATATATCGCGCTATCTGTAATAGCACCCGAGATATCACCAGATATATATTGGTTTTTTCCCCGACCCTGAGTGTGCGGCCCCATGAGACGGTGGTGTTCGCGGCCACTGTTGGTCCGAGGTCGTTCCCGCTGCACAGATTTATGCGCCAGGGCCTCCTACAGACAATGCACTTTGATTTATTGCGCTATCTCTAATAGCACCCGAGATATCACCAGATATATATTGGTTTTTTCCCCGACCCTGAGTGTGCGGCCCCATGAGACGGTGGTTTTCGCGGCCACTGTTGGTCCGAGGTCGTTCCCGCTGCACAGATTTATGCGACAGGGCCTCCTACAGACAATGCACTTTGATTTATTGCGCTATCTGTAATAGCACCGGAGATATCACCAGATATATATTGGATTTTTCCCTGACCCTGAGTGCCCGGCCCCATGTGTCGGTGGTTTTCTCGGCCCCTGGTGGACCGAGGTCGTTCCTGCTGCACAGATTCATGCGCAAGGACCTCCTACGGACAATGCACTTTGATTTATTGCGCTATCTCTAATAGCACCCGAGATATCACCAGATGTATATTTGATTTTTCCCTGACCCTGAGTGTTCGGCCCCATGAGACGGTGGTTTTCTCGGCCCCTGGTGGTCCGAGGTCGTTCCCGCTGCACAGATTCATGCGCCAAGGCCGCCTGCAGATAATTCACTTTGGATTATTGCGCTATCTCTATTAGCACCCGAGATATCACCAGATATATGCTGGATTTTTACATGACCTTGGGTGACGGATACCGAAAATCTGTAATTTTCTTGGCCCCTGGTGGTCCGAGGCCGTTGCTGCTGCACAGATTCATGCGCCAGGGCCTCCTGCAGACAATGCACTTTGATTTATCGCGCTATCTGTAATAGAACCCGAGATATCACCAGATATATATTGGATTTTTCCCTGACCCTGAGTGCCCGGCCCCATTAGACGGTGGTTTTCTCGGCCCCTGGAGGTCCGAGGTCGTTCCCGCTGCCCAGATGCATGCGCCAGGGCCTCGTACAGACAATGCACTTTGATTTATTGCGCTATCTGTAATAGCACCCGAGATATCACCAGATATATATTGGTTTTTTCCCCGACCCTGAGTGTGCGGCCCCATGAGACGGTGGTTTTCGCGGCCACTGTTGGTCCGAGGTCGTTCCCGCTGCACAGATTTATGCGCCAGGGCCTCCTACAGACAATGCACTTTGATTTATTGCGCTATCTCTAATAGCACCCGAGATATCACCAGATATATATTGGTTTTTTCCCCGACCCTGAGTGTGCGGCCCCATGAGACGGTGGTTTTCGCGGCCACTGTTGGTCCGAGGTCGTTGCCGCTGCACAGATTTATGCGACAGGGCCTCCTACAGACTATGCACTTTGATTTATTGCGCTATCTGTAATAGCACCGGAGATATCACCAGATATATATTGGATTTTTCCCTGACCCTGAGTGCCCGGCCCCATGTGTCGGTGGTTTTCTCGGCCCCTGGTGGTCCGAGGTCGTTCCTACTGCACAGATTCATGCGCAAGGACCTCCTACGGACAATGCACTTTGATTTATTGCGCTATCTCTAATAGCACCCGAGATATCACCAGATGTATATTTGATTTTTCCCTGACCCTGAGTGTTCGGCCCCATGAGACGGTGGTTTTCTCGGCCCCTGGTGGTCCGAGGTCGTTCCCGCTGCACAGATTCATGCGCCAGGGCCGCCTGCAGATAATTCACTTTGGATTATTGCGCTATCTCTATTAGCACCCGAGATATCACCAGATATATGCTGGATTTTTACATGACCTTGGGTGACGGATACCGAAAATCTGTAATTTTCTTGGCCCCTGGTGGTCCGAGGTCGTTGCTGCTGCACGGACTCATGCGCCAGGGCCTCCTGCAGACAATGCACTTTGATTTATCGCGCTATCTCTAATAGCACCCGAGATATCACCAGATGTATATTTGATTTTTCCCTGACGCTGAGTGTTTGGCCCCATGAGACGGTGGTTTTCTCGGCCCCTGGTGGTCCGAGGTCGTTCCCGCTGCACAGATGCATGCGCCAGGGCCTCCTGCAGATAATTCTCTTTGATTTATCGCGCTAACTCTAATAGCACCCGAGATATCACCAGATATATATTGGATTTTCCCCTGACCCTGAGTGTCCGGCCCCATGAGACTGTAGTTTTCTCGGCCACTGGTGGTCCGAAGTCGTTCCCGCTGCACAGATTCATGCGTCAGGGCCTCCTACAGACAATGCACTTTGATTTATTGCGCTATCTGTAATAGCACCGGACATATCACCAGATATATATTGGATTTTCCCCTGACCCTGAGTGTCCGGCCCCATGAGACGGTGGTTTTCTCGGCCCCTGGTTGTCCGAGGTCGTTCCTGCTGCACAGATTCATGCGCAAGGACCTCCTACAGACAATGCACTTTGATTTATTGCTCTATCTGTAATAGAACCCGAGATATCACCAGATATATATTGGTTTTTTCCCCGACCCTGAGTGCGCGGCCCCATGAGACGGTGGTTTTCGCGGCCACTGTTGGTCCGAGGTCGTTCCCGCTGCACAGATTTATGCCCCAGGGCCTCCTACAGACAATGCACTTTGATTTATTGCGCTATCTGTAATAGCACCGGACATATCACCAGATATATATTGGATTTTCCCCTGACCCTGAGTGTCCGGCCCCATGAGACGGTGGTTTTCTCGGCCCCTGGTGGTCCGAGGTCGTCCCCGCTGCACAGATTCATGAGCCAGGGCCTCCTGCAGATAATGCATTTTGATTTATTGCGCTATCTGTAATAGCACCCGAGATATCACCAGATATATATTGGATTTTTCCCTGACCCTGAGTGTCCGGCCCCATGAGATGGTGGTTTTCTCGGCCCCTGGTGGTCCGAGGTCGTTCCCGCTGCACAGATTCATGCGCCAGGGCCGCCTGCAGATAATTCACGTTGGTTTATTGCGCTATCTCAATTAGCACCCGAGATATCACCAGATATTTGCTGGATTTTTACATGACCTTGGGTGACGGATACCGAAAATCTGTAATTTTCTTGGCCCCTGGTGGTCCGAGGTCGTTGCTGCTGCACGGACTCATGCGCCAGGGCCTCCTGCAGACAATGCACTTTGATTTATCGCGCTATCAGTAATAGAACCCGAGATATCACCAGATATATATTGGATTTTTCCCTGACCCTGAGTGCCCGGCCCCATGTGTCGGTGGTTTTCTCGGCCCCTGATGGTCCGAGGTCGTTCCCGCTGCACAGATTCATGCGCCAGGGCCGCCTGCAGATAATTCACTTTGGATTATTGCGCTATCTCTAATAGCACCCGAGATATCACCAGATATATATTGGTTTTTTCCCCGACCCTGAGTGTGCGGCCCCATGAGACGGTGGTTTTCGCGGCCACTGTTGGTCCGAGGTCGTTCCCGCTGCACATATTTATGCGACAGGGCCTCCTACAGTCAATGCACTTTGATTTATTGCGCTATCTGTAATAGCACCGGAGATATCACCAGATATATATTGGATTTTTCCCTGACCCGGAGTGCCCGGCCCCATGTGTCGGTGGTTTTCTCGGCCCCTGGTGGTCCGAGGTCGTTCCTGCTGCACAGATTCATGCGCAAGGAACTCCTACAGACAATGCACTTTGATTTATTGCGCTATCTCTAATAGCACCCGAGATATCACCAGATGTATATTTGATTTTTCCCTGACCCTGAGTGTTCGGCCCCATGAGACGGTGGTTTTCTCGGCCCCTGGTGGTCCGAGGTCGTTCCCGCTGCACAGATGCATGCGCCAGGGCCTCCTGCAGATAATTCTCTTTGATTTATCGCGCTAACTCTAATAGCACCCGAGATATCACCAGATATATATTGGATTTTCCCCTGACCCTGAGTGTCCGGCCCCATGAGACTGTAGTTTTCTCGGCCACTGGTGGTCCGAAGTCGTTCCCGCTGCACAGATTCATGCGTCAGGGCCTCCTACAGACAATGCACTTTGATTTATTGCGCTATCTGTACTAGCACCGGACATATCACCAGATATATATTGGATTTTCCCTTGACCCTGAGTGTCCGGCCCCATGAGACGGTGGTTTTCTCGGCCCCTGGTTGTCCGAGGTCGTTCCTGCTGCACAGATTCATGCGCAAGGACCTCCTACGGACAATGCACTTTGATTTATTGCGCTATCTGTAATAGAACCCGAGATATCACCAGATATATATTGGTTTTTTCCCCGACCCTGAGTGCGCGGCCCCATGAGACGGTGGTTTTCTCGGCCCCTGGTGGTCCGAGGTCGTTCCCGCAGCCCAGATTCATGCACCAGGGCCTCCTGCAGATAATTCACTTTGGTTTATTGCGCTATCTGTAATAGCAGCCGTGATATCACCAGATATATATTGGATTTTTCCCTGACCCTGAGCGTCCGGCCCCATGAGACTGTGGTTTTCTCGGCCCCTGGTGTTCCGAGGTCGTTCCCGCTGCACAGATGCATGCGCCAGGGCCACCTGCAGATAATTCACTTTGGTTTATTGCGCTATCTGTAATAGCACCCGAGATATCACCAGATATATATTGGATTTTTCCCTGACCCTGAGTGTCCGGCCCCATGAGACTGTGGTTTTCTCGGCCCCTGGTGGTCCGAGGTCGTTCCCGCTGCACAGATTTATGCGACAGGGCCTCCTACAGACAATGCACTTTGATTTATTGCGCTATCTGTAATAGCACCGGAGATATCACCAGATATATATTGGATTTTTCCCTGACCCTGAGTGCCCGGCCCCATGTGTCGGTGGTTTTCTCGGCCCCTGGTGGTCCGAGGTCGTTCCTGATGCACAGATTCATGCACAAGGACCTCCTACGGACAATGCACTTTGATTTATTGCGCTATCTCTAATAGCACCCGTGATATCACCAGATGTATATTTGATTTTTCCCTGACCCTGAGTGTTCGGCCCCATGAGACGGTGGTTTTCTCGGCCCCTGGTGGTCCGAGGTCGTTCCCGCTGCACAGATTCATGCGCCAGGGCCGCCTGCAGATAATTCACTTTGGATTATTGCGCTATCTCTATTAGCACCCGAGATATCACCAGATATATGCTGGATTTTTACATGACCTTGGGTGACGGATACCGGAAATCTGTAATTTTCTTGCCCCTGGTGGTCCGAGGTCGTTGCTGCTGCACGGACTCATGCGCCAGGGCCTCCTGCAGACAATGCACTTTGATTTATCGCGCTATCTGTAATAGAACCCGAGATATCACCAGATATATATTGGATTCTTCCCTGACCATGACAGTCCGGCCACATGAGACGGTGATTTTCTCGGCCCCTGGTGTTCCAAGGTCGTTCCCGCTGCACAGATTCATGCGCCAGGGCATCCTACAGACAATGCACTTTGGTTTATTGCGCTATCTGTAATAGCACCCGAGATATCACCAGATATATGCTGGATTTTTACATGACCTTGGGTGACGAATTCCGAATATCTGTAATTTTCTCGGCCCCTGGTGGTCCGAGGTCGTTCCCGCTGCCCAGATTCATGCGCCAGGGCCTCCTACAGACAATGCATTTTTATTATCGCGCTATCTGTAATAGCACCCGTGATATCACCAGATATATATTGGATTTTTCCCTGACCCTGAGTGTCCGGCCCCATGAGACGGTGGTTTTCTGGGCCCCTGGTGTTCCAAGGTCGTTCCCGCAGCCCAGATTCATGCACCAGGGCCTCCTGCAGATAATTCACTTTGGTTTATTTTGCTATCTGTAATAGCACCCGAGAAAGCACCATATATATGCTGGATTTTTACTAGACTTTTGGTGACGGATACCGAAAATCTGTAATTTTCTCGGCCCCTGGTCGTCCGAGGTCGTTCCCGCTGCACAGATTCATGCGCCAGGGCCGCCTGCAGATAATTCACTTTGGTTTAATGCGCCATCTCTAATAGCACCCGAGATATCCCCAGATGTATATCGGATTTTTCCCTGACCCTGAGTGTCCGGCCCCATGAGACGGAGGTTTACATGGCCCCTGTTGGTCCGAGGTCGTTACCGCTGCACACATGCATGCGCCAGGGCCTCCTGCAGATAATTCACATTGGTTTATTGCGATATCTATAATAGCGCCCGAGATATCACGGGATATATATTGGATTTTCCCCTGACCCTGAGTGTCCGGCCCCATGAGACGGTGGTTTTCTCGGCCCCTGGAGGTCCGAGGTCGTTCCTGCTTCACAGATTCATGCGCCAGGGCTTCCTGCAGACAATGCACTTTGATTTATCGCGCTATCTGTAATAGAACCCGAGACATCACCAGATATATGCTGGATTTTTACATGACCTTGGGTGACGAATTCCGAATATCTGTAATTTTCTCGGCCCGTGGTGGGCCGAGGTCGTTCCTGCTTCACAGATTCATGCGCCAGGGCCTCCCGCAGACAATGCACTTTGATTTATTGCGCTCTCTCTAATAGCACCCGAGATATCACCAGATATATATTGGATTTTCCCCTGACCCTGAGTGTCCGGCCCCATGAGGCGGTGGTTTTCTCGGCCCCTGGTTGTCCGAGGTCGTTCCCGCTGCACAGATGCATGCGCCAGGGCCTCCTGCAGATAATTCACTTTGATTTATCGCGCTAACTCTAATAGCTCCCGAGATATCACCAGATATATATTGGATTTTCCCCTGAGCTTGAGTGTCCGGCCCCATGAGACGGTGGTTTTCTCGGCCCCCGGTGGTCCGAGGTCGTTCCTGCTGCACAGATTTATGCGCCAGGGCCTCCTACAGACAATGCACTTTGATTTATTGCGCTATCTCTAATAGCACCCGAGATATCACCAGATATATATTGGTTTTTTCCCCGACCCTGAGTGTGCGGCCCCATGAGACGGTGGTTTTCGCGGACACTGTTGGTCCGAGGTCGTTCCCGCTGCACAGATTTATGCAACAGGGCCTCCCACAGACAATGCACTTTGATTTATTGCGCTATCTGTAATAGCACCGGAGATATAACCAGATATATATTGGATTTTCCCCTGACCCTGAGTGTCCGGCCCCATGAGACGGTAGTTTTCTCGGCCCCTGGTGGTCCGAGGTCGTTCCTGCTGCACAGATTCATGCGCAAGGACCTCCTACGGACAATGCACTTTGATTTATTGCGCTCTCTCTAATAGCACCCGAGATATCACCAGATATATATTGGATTTTCCCCTGACCCTGAGTGTCCGGCCCCATGAGGCGGTGGTTTTCTCGGCCCCTGGTTGTCCGAGGTCGTTCCCGCTGCACAGATGCATGCGCCAGGGCCTCCTGCAGATAATTCACTTTGATTTATCGCGCTAACTCTAATAGCTCCCGAGATATCACCAGATATATATTGGATTTTCCCCTGAGCTTGAGTGTCCGGCCCCATGAGACGGTGGTTTTCTCGGCCCCCGGTGGTCCGAGGTCGTTCCTGCTGCACAGATTTATGCGCCAGGGCCTCCTACAGACAATGCACTTTGATTTATTGCGCTATCTCTAATAGCACCCGAGATATCACCAGATATATATTGGTTTTTTCCCCGACCCTGAGTGTGCGGCCCCATGAGACGGTGGTTTTCGCGGACACTGTTGGTCCGAGGTCGTTCCCGCTGCACAGATTTATGCAACAGGGCCTCCCACAGACAATGCACTTTGATTTATTGCGCTATCTGTAATAGCACCGGAGATATAACCAGATATATATTGGATTTTCCCCTGACCCTGAGTGTCCGGCCCCATGAGACGGTAGTTTTCTCGGCCCCTGGTGGTCCGAGGTCGTTCCTGCTGCACAGATTCATGCGCAAGGACCTCCTACGGACAATGCACTTTGATTTATTGCGCTATCTCTAATAGCACCCGAGATATCAGCAGATGTATATTTGATTTTTCCCTGACCCTGAGAGTTCGGCCCCATGAGACGGTGGCTTTCCCGGCCCCTGGTGGTCCGAGGTCGTTCCCGCTGCACAGATGCATGCGCCAGGGCCTCCTGCAGATAATTCACTTTGGTTTATTGCGCTATGTCTAATAGCACCCGAGATATCACCAGATATATATTGGATTTTTCCCTGACCCTGAGTGTCCGGCCCCATGAGACGGTGGTTTTCTCGGCCCCTGGTGGTCCGAGGTCGTTCCCGCTGCACAGATTTATGCGCCAGGGCTGCCTGCAGATAATTCACTTTGGTTTATTGCGCTATCTCTATTAGCACCCGAGATATCACCAGATATATGCTGGATTTTTACATGACCCTGGGTGACGGATACCGAAAATCTGTAATTTTCTTGGGCCCTGGTGGCCCGAGGTCGTTCCCGCTGCACACATGCATGCGCCAGGGCCTCCTGCAGATAATTCACTTTGATTTATCGCGCTATCTGTAATAGAACCCGAGATATCACCAGATATATATTGGATTTTTCCCTGACCCTGAGTGCCCGGCCCCATGTGTCGGTGGTTTTCTCGGCCCCTGATGGTCCGAGGTCGTTCCCGCTGCACAGATTCATGCGCCAGGGCCTCCCGCAGACAATGCACTTTGATTTATTGCGCTATCTCTAATAGCACTCGAGATATCACCAGATATATATTGGATTCTTCCCTGACCATGACAGTCCGGCCCCATGAGACGGTGATTTTCTCGGCCCCTGGTGTTCCAAGGTCGTTCCCGCTGCACAGATTCATGCGCCAGGGCATCCTACAGACAATGCACTTTGGTTTATTGCGCTATCTGTAATAGCACCCGAGATATCACCAGATATATGCTGGATTTTTACATGACCTTGGGTGACGAATTCCGAATATCTGTAATTTTCTCGGCCCCTGGTGGTCCGAGGTCGTTCCCGCTGCCCAGATTCATGCGCCAGGGCCTCCTACAGACAATGCATTTTTATTATCGCGCTATCTGTAATAGCACCCGTGATATCACCAGATATATATTGGATTTTTCCCTGACCCTGAGTGTCCGGCCCCATGAGACGGTGGTTTTCTGGGCCCCTGGTGGTCCGAGGTCGTTCCCGCAGCCCAGATTCATGCACCAGGGCCTCCTGCAGATAATTCACTTTGGTTTATTTTGCTATCTGTAATAGCACCCGAGAAAGCACCATATATATGCTGGATTTTTACTAGACTTTTGGTGACGGATACCGAAAATCTGTAATTTTCTCGGCCCCTGGTGGTCCGAGTTCGTTCCCGCTGCACAGATTCATGCGCCAGGGCCGCCTGCAGATAATTCACTTTGGTTTAATGCGCCATCTCTAATAGCACCCGAGATATCCCCAGATGTATATCGGATTTTTCCCTGACCCTGAGTGTCCGGCCCCATGAGACGGAGGTTTACATGGCCCCTGGTGGTCCGAGGTCGTTCCCGCTGCACACATGCATGCGCCAGGGCCTCCTGCAGATAATTCACATTGGTTTATTGCGCTATCTATAATAGCGCCCGAGATATCACCGGATATATATTGGATTTTCCCCTGACCCTGCGTGTCCGGCCCCATGAGACGGTGGTTTTCTCGGCCCCTGGAGGTCCGAGGTCGTTCCTGCTTCACAGATTCATGCGCCAGGGCTTCCTGCAGACAATGCACTTTGATTTATCGCGCTATCTGTAATAGAACCCGAGACATCACCAGATATATGCTGGATTTTTACATGACCTTGGGTGACGAATTCCGAATATCTGTAATTTTCTCGGCCCGTGGTGGGCCGAGGTCGTTCCTGCTTCACAGATTCATGCGCCAGGGCCTCCCGCAGACAATGCACTTTGATTTATTGCGCTCTCTCTAATAGCACCCGAGATATCACCAGATATATATTGGATTTTCCCCTGACCCTGAGTGTCCGGCCCCATGAGGCGGTGGTTTTCTCGGCCCCTGGTTGTCCGAGGTCGTTCCCGCTGCACAGATGCATGCGCCAGGGCCTCCTGCAGATAATTCACTTTGATTTATCGCGCTAACTCTAATAGCTCCCGAGATATCACCAGATATATATTGGATTTTCCCCTGAGCCTGAGTGTCCGGCCCCATGAGACGGTGGTTTTCTCGGCCCCCGGTGGTCCGAGGTCGTTCCTGCTGCACAGATTTATGCGCCAGGGCCTCCTACAGACAATGCACTTTGATTTATTGCGCTATCTCTAATAGCACCCGAGATATCACCAGATATATATTGGTTTTTTCCCCGACCCTGAGTGTGCGGCCCCATGAGACGGTGGTTTTCGCGGCCACTGTTGGTCCGAGGTCGTTCCCGCTGCACAGATTTATGCGACAGGGCCTCCCACAGACAATGCACTTTGATTTATTGCGCTATCTGTAATAGCACCGGAGATATAACCAGATATATATTGGATTTTCCCCTGACCCTGAGTGTCCGGCCCCATGAGACGGTGGTTTTCTCGGCCCCTGGTGGTCCGAGGTCGTTCCCGCTGCACAGATTTATGCGCCAGGGCTGCCTGCAGATAATTCACTTTGGTTTATTGCGCTATCTCTATTAGCACCCGAGATATCACCAGATATATGCTGGATTTTTACATGACCCTGGGTGACGGATACCGAAAATCTGTAATTTTCTTGGGCCCTGGTGGCCCGAGGTCGTTCCCGCTGCACACATGCATGCGCCAGGGCCTCCTGCAGATAATTCACTTTGATTTATCGCGCTATCTGTAATAGAACCCGAGATATCACCAGATATATATTGGATTTTTCCCTGACCCTGAGTGCCCGGCCCCATGTGTCGGTGGTTTTCTCGGCCCCTGATGGTCCGAGGTCGTTCCCGCGGCACAGATTCATGCGCCAGGGCCTCCCGCAGACAATGCACTTTGATTTATTGCGCTATCTCTAATAGCACTCGAGATATCACCAGATATATATTGGATTCTTCCCTGACCATGACAGTCCGGCCCCATGAGACGGTGATTTTCTCGGCCCCTGGTGTTCCAAGGTCGTTCCCGCTGCACAGATTCATGCGCCAGGGCATCCTACAGACAATGCACTTTGGTTTATTGCGCTATCTGTAATAGCACCCGAGATATCACCAGATATATGCTGGATTTTTACATGACCTTGGGTGACGAATTCCGAATATCTGTAATTTTCTCGGCCCCTGGTGGTCCGAGGTCGTTCCCGCTGCCCAGATTCATGCGCCAGGGCCTCCTACAGACAATGCATTTTTATTATCGCGCTATCTGTAATAGCACCCGTGATATCACCAGATATATATTGGATTTTTCCCTGACCCTGAGTGTCCGGCCCCATGTGACGGTGGTTTTCTGGGCCCCTGGTGGTCCGAGGTCGTTCCCGCAGCCCAGATTCATGCACCAGGGCCTCCTGCAGATAATTCACTTTGGTTTATTTTGCTATCTGTAATAGCACCCGAGAAAGCACCATATATATGCTGGATTTTTACTAGACTTTTGGTGACGGATACCGAAAATCTGTAATTTTCTCGGCCCCTGGTGGTCCGAGGTCGTTCCCGCTGCACAGATTCATGCGCCAGGGCCGCCTGCAGATAATTCACTTTGGTTTAATGTGCCATCTCTAATAGCACCCGAGATATCCCCAGATGTATATCGGATTTTTCCCTGACCCTGAGTGTCCGGCCCCATGAGACGGAGGTTTACATGGCCCCTGGTGGTCCGAGGTCGTTCCCGCTGCACACATGCATGCGCCAGGGCCTCCTGCAGATAATTCACATTGGTTTATTGCGCTATCTATAATAGCGCCCGAGATATCACCGGATATATATTGGATTTTCCCCTGACCCTGAGTGTCCGGCCCCATGAGACGGTGGTTTTCTCGGCCCCTGGAGGTCCGAGGTCGTTCCTGCTTCACAGATTCATGCGCCAGGGCTTCCTGCAGACAATGCACTTTGATTTATCGCGCTATCTGCAATAGAACCCGAGACATCACCAGATATATGCTGGATTTTTACATGACCTTGGGTGACGAATTCCGAATATCTGTAATTTTCTCGGCCCGTGGTGGGCCGAGGTCGTTCCTGCTTCACAGATTCATGCGCCAGGGCCTCCCGCAGACAATGCACTTTGATTTATTGCGCTCTCTCTAATAGCACCCGAGATATCACCAGATATATATTGGATTTTCCCCTGACCCTGAGTGTCCGGCCCCATGAGGCGGTGGTTTTCTCGGCCCCTGGTTGTCCGAGGTCGTTCCCGCTGCACAGATGCATGCGCCAGGGCCTCCTGCAGATAATTCACTTTGATTTATCGCGCTAACTCTAATAGCTCCCGAGATATCACCAGATATATATTGGATTTTCCCCTGAGCCTGAGTGTCCGGCCCCATGAGACGGTGGTTTTCTCGGCCCCCGGTGGTCCGAGGTCGTTCCTGCTGCACAGATTTATGCGCCAGGGCCTCCTACAGACAATGCACTTTGATTTATTGCGCTATCTCTAATAGCACCCGAGATATCACCAGATATATATTGGTTTTTTCCCCGACCCTGAGTGTGCGGCCCCATGAGACGGTGGTTTTCGCGGACACTGTTGGTCCGAGGTCGTTCCCGCTGCACAGATTTATGCAACAGGGCCTCCCACAGACAATGCACTTTGATTTATTGCGCTATCTGTAATAGCACCGGAGATATAACCAGATATATATTGGATTTTCCCCTGACCCTGAGTGTGCGGCCCCATGAGACGGTAGTTTTCTCGGCCCCTGGTGGTCCGAGGTCGTTCCTGCTGCACAGATTCATGCGCAAGGACCTCCTACGGACAATGCACTTTGATTTATTGCGCTATCTCTAATAGCACCCGAGATATCAGCAGATGTATATTTGATTTTTCCCTGACCCTGAGAGTTCGGCCCCATGAGACGGTGGCTTTCCCGGCCCCTGGTGGTTCGAGGTCGTTCCCGCTGCACAGATGCATGCGCCAGGGCCTCCTGCAGATAATTCACTTTGGTTTATTGCGCTATGTCTAATAGCACCCGAGATATCACCAGATATATATTGGATTTTTCCCTGACCCTGAGTGTCCGGCCCCATGAGACGGTGGTTTTCTCGGCCCCTGGTGGTCCAAGGTCGTTCCCGCTGCACAGATTTATGCGCCAGGGCTGCCTGCAGATAATTCACTTTGGTTTATTGCGCTATCTCTATTAGCACCCGAGATATCACCAGATATATGCTGGATTTTTACATGACCCTGGGTGACGGATACCGAAAATCTGTAATTTTCTTGGGCCCTGGTGGCCCGAGGTCGTTCCCGCTGCACACATGCATGCGCCAGGGCCTCCTGCTGATAATTCACTTTGATTTATCGCGCTATCTGTAATAGAACCCGAGATATCACCAGATATATATTGGATTTTTCCCTGACCCTGAGTGCCCGGCCCCATGTGTCGGTGGTTTTCTCGGCCCCTGATGGTCCGAGGTCGTTCCCGCTGCACAGATTCATGCGCCAGGGCCTCCCGCAGGCAATGCACTTTGATTTATTGCGCTATCTCTAATAGCACTAGAGATATCACTAGATATATATTGGATTCTTCCCTGACCATGACAGTCCGGCCCCATGAGACGGTGATTTTCTCGGCCCCTGGTGTTCCAAGGTCGTTCCCGCTGCACAGATTCATGCGCCAGGGCATCCTACAGACAATGCACTTTGGTTTATTGCGCTATCTGTAATAGCACCCGATATATCCCCAGATGTATATCGGATTTTTCCCTGACCCTGAGTGTCCGGCCCCATGAGACGGAGGTTTACATGGCCCCTGGTGGTCCGAGGTCGTTCCCATTGCACACATGCATGCGCCAGGGCCTCCTGCAGATAATTCACATTGGTTTATTGCGCTATCTATAATAGCGCCCGAGATATCACCGGATATATATTGGATTTTCCCCTGACCCTGAGTGTCCGGCCCCATGAGACGGTGGTTTTCTCGGCCCCTGGAGGTCCGAGGTCGTTCCTGCTTCACAGATTCATGCGCCAGGGCTTCCTGCAGACAATGCACTTTGATTTATCGCGCTATCTGTAATAGAACCCGAGACATCACCAGATATATGCTGGATTTCTACATGACCTTGGGTGACGAATTCCGAATATCTGTAATTTTCTCGGCCCGTGGTGGTCCGAGGTCGTTCCTGCTTCACAGATTCATGCGCCAGGGCCTCCCGCAGACAATGCACTTTGATTTATTGCGCTCTCTCTAATAGCACCCGAGATATCACCAGATATATATTGGATTTTCCCCTGACCCTGAGTGTCCGGCCCCATGAGGCGGTGGTTTTCTCGGCCCCTGGTTGTCCGAGGTCGATCTCGCTGCACAGATGCATGCGCTAGGGCCTCCTGCAGGCAATGCACTTTGATATATCGCGCTATCTGTAATAGCTCCCGAGATATCACCAGATACATATTGGTTTTATCCCCGACCCTGAGTGTCCGGCCCCATGAGACAGTGGTTTTCGCGGCCCCTGGTGGTCCGAGGTCGTTCCCGCTGCACAGATGCATGCGCCAGGGCTTCCTGCAGATAATTCACTTTGATTTATCGCGCTAACTCTAATAGCACCCGAGATATCACCAGATATATATTGGATTTTCCCCTGAGCCTGAGTGTCCGGCCCCATGAGACGGTGGTTTTCTCGGCCCCTGGTGGTCCGAGGTCGTTCCTGCTGCACAGATTTATGCGCCAGGGCCTCCTACAGACAATGCACTTTGATTTATTGCGCTATCTCTAATAGCACCCGAGATATCACCAGATATATATTGGTTTTTTCCACGACCCTGAGTGTGCGGCCCCATGAGACGGGGGTTTTCGCGGCCACTGTTGGTCCGAGGTCGTTCCCGCTGCACAGATTTATGCGACAGGGCCTCCCACAGACAATGCACTTTGATTTATTGCGCTATCTGTAATAGCACCGGAGATATAACCAGATATATATTGGATTTTTCCCTGACCCTGAGTGTCCGGCCCCATGAGACAGTGGTTTTCGCGGCCCCTGGTGGTCCGAGATCGTTCCCGCTGCACAGATGCATGCGCCAGGGCTTCCTGCAGATAATTCACTTTGATTTATCGCGCTAACTCTAATAGCACCCGAGATATCACCAGATATATATTGGATTTTCCCCTGAGCCTGAGTGTCCGGCCCCATGAGACGGTGGTTTTCTCGGCCCCTGGTGGTCCGAGGTCGTTCCTGCTGCACAGATTTATGCGCCAGGGCCTCCTACAGACAATGCACTTTGATTTATTGCGCTATCTCTAATAGCACCCGAGATATCACCAGATATATATTGGTTTTTTCCCCGACCCTGAGTGTGCGGCCCCATGAGACGGGGGTTTTCGCGGCCACTGTTGGTCCGAGGTCGTTCCCGCTGCACAGATTTATGCGACAGGGCCTCCCACAGACAATGCACTTTGATTTATTGCGCTATCTGTAATAGCACCGGAGATATAACCAGATATATATTGGATTTTCCCCTGACCCTGAGTGTCCGGCCCCATGAGACGGTGGTTTTCTCGGACCCTGGTGGTCCGAGGTCGTTCCTGCTGCACAGATTCATGCGCAAGGACCTCCTACGGACAATGCACTTTGATTTATTGCGCTATCTCTAATAGCACCCGAGATATCAGCAGATGTATATTTGATTTTTCCCTGACCCTGAGTGTCCGGCCCCATGAGACGGTGGTTTTCTCGGCCCCTGGTGGTCCGAGGTCGTTCCCGCTGCACAGATTTATGCGCCAGGGCTGCCTGCAGATAATTCACTTTGGTTTATTGCGCTATCTCTATTAGCACCCGAGATATCACCAGATATATGCTGGATTTTTACATGACCCTGGGTGACGGATACCGAAAATCTGTAATTTTCTTGGGCCCTGGTGGCCCGAGGTCGTTCCCGCTGCACACATGCATGCGCCAGGGCCTCCTGCAGATAACTCACTTTGGTTTATTGCGCTATCTATAATAGCACCCGAGATATCACCAGATATATATTGGATTTTCCCCTGACCCTGAGTGTCCGGCGCCATGAGACGGTGGTTTTCTCGACCCGTGGTGGTGCGAGGTCGTTCCTGCTTCACAGATTCATGCGCCAGAGCCTCCTGCAGACAATGCACTTTGATTTATCGCGCTATCTGTAATAGAACCCGAGATATCACCAGATATATGCTGGATTTTTACATGAAATTGGGTGACGGATACCGAACATCTGTAATTTTCTCAGCCCCTGGTGGTCCGAGGTCGTTCCGTTGCACAGATTCATGCGCCAGGGCCTCCTGCAGATAATTCAATTTGATTTATCGCGCTATCTGTAATAGCTCCTGAGATATCACCAAATATATATTGGATTTCTCCCTGACCCTGAGTGTCCCGCCCCATGAGACGGTGGTTTTCTCGGCCCATGGTGGTCCGAGGTCGTTCCCGCTGCACAGATTCATGCGCCAGGGCCTCCTACAGACAATACACTTTGATTTATTGCGCTATCTGTAATAGCACCCGAGATATCGCCAGATATATATTGGATTTTTCCCTGACCCTGAGTGTCCGGCCCCATGAGACGGTGGCTTTCTCGGCCCCTGATTGTCCGAGGTCGTTCCCGCTGCCCAGATTCATACGCCAGGGCCTCCTACAGACAATGCACTTTGAATTATTGCGCTATCTGTAATAGCACCCGAGAAAGCACCGTATATATGCTGGATTTTTAAATGACTTTGGGTGACGGACACCGAAAATCTGTAAGTTTCTAGGCCCCTGGAGGGCCGAGGTCGTTCCTGCTTCACAGATTCATGCGCCAGGGCCTCCTGCAGACAATGCACTTTGATTTATCGCGCTATGTGTAATAGAACCCGAGATATCACCAGATATATGCTGGATTTTTACATGAAATTGGGTGACGGATACCGAAAATATGTAACTTTCTCGGCCCCTGGAGGGCCGAGGTCGCTCCTGCTTCACAGATTCATGCGCCAGGACCTCCTGCAGACAATGCACTTTGATTTATCCCGCTATCTGTAATAGAACCCGAGAAAGCACCGTATATATGCTGGATTTTTAAATGACTTTGGGTGACGGACACCGAAAATCTGTAATTTTCTCGGACCCCGGTGGTCCGATGTCGTTCCCGCTGCCCAGATTCATGCGCCAGGGCCTCCTACAGACAATGCACTTTGATTTATCGCGCTATCTGTAATAGAACCCGAGATATCACCAGATATATGCTGGATTTTTACATGACATTGGGTGACGGATACCGAAAATCTGTAATTTTCTCGGCCCCTGGTGGTCCGATGTCGTTCCTGCTGCACAGATTCATGCGGAAGGGCCTCCTACGGACCATGCATTTTGGATTATTGCGCTATCTCTATTAGCACCAGAGATATCACCAGATATATATTGGATTTTCCCCTGACCCTGAGTGTCCGGCCCCATGAGACGGTCGATTTCTCGGCCCCTGGTGGTCCGAGGTCGTTCCCGCTGCACAGATGCATGCGCCAGGGCCTCCTGCAGATAATTCTCTTTGATTTATCGCGCTAACTCTAATAGCACCCGAGATATCACCAGATATATATTGGATTTTCTCCTGACCCTGAGTGTCCGGCCCCATGAGACTGTAGTTTTCTCGGCCACTGGTGGTCCGAAGTCGTTCCCGCTGCACAGATTCATGCGTCAGGGCCTCCTACAGACAATGCACTTTGATTTATTGCGCTATCTGTACTAGCACCGGACATATCACCAGATATATATTGGATTTTCCCCTGACCCTGAGTGTCCGGCCCCATGAGACGGTGGTTTTCTCGGCCCCTGGTGGTCCGAGGTCGTTCCTGCTGCACAGATTCATGCGCAAGGACCTCCTACGGACAATGCACTTTGATTTATTGCGCTATCTGTAATAGAACCCGAGATATCACCAGATATATTGGATTTTTACATGACCTTGGGTGACGAATTCCGAATATCTGTAATTTTCTCGACCCCTGGTGGTCCGAGGTCGTTCCCGCTGCCCAGATTCATGCGCCAGGGCCTCCTACAGACAATGCATTTTGATTTATCGCGCTATCTGTAATAGCACCCGAGATATCACCAGATATATATTGGATTTTTCCCGGACCCTGAGTGTCCGGCCCCATGAGACGGTGGTTTTCTCGGCCCCTGGTGGTCCGAGGTCGTTCCCGCAGCCCAGATTCATGCACCAGGGCCTCCTGCAGATAATTCACTTTGGTTTATTGCGCTATCTGTAATAGCAGCCGTGATATCACCAGATATATATTGGATTTTTCCCTGACCCTGAGCGTCCGGCCCCATGAGACTGTGGTTTTCTCGGCCCCTGGTGTTCCGAGGTTGTTCCCGCTGCACAGATTCATGCGCCAGGGCTTCCTGCATATAATGCAGTTTGATTTATTGCGCTATCTGTAATAGCACCCGAGATATCACCAGATATATATTGGATTTTCCCCTGACCCTGAGTGTCCGGCCCCATGAGACCGTGGTTATCTCGGCCCCTGGTGGTCCGAGGTCGTTCCCGCTGCACAGATTCATGCGCCAGGGCCGCCTGCAGATAATTCACTTTGGTTTATTGCGCTTTCTGAATTAGTACCCGAGATATCACCAGATATTTGCTGGATTTTTACATGACCTTGGGTGACGGATACCGAAAATCTGTAATTTTCTTGGCCCCTGGTGGTCCGAGGTCGTTGCTGCTGCACGGACTCATGCGCCAGGGCCTCCTGCAGACAATGCACTTTGATTTATCGCGCTATCTCTAATAGCACCCGAGATATCACCAGATATACATAGGATTTTTCCCTGACCCTGAGTGTTCGGCCCCATGAGACGGTGATTTTCTCGGCCCCTGGTGGTCCGAGGTCGTTCCCGCTGCACAGATTCATGCACCAGGGCCTCCTGCAGATAATTCACTTTGGTTTATTGCGCTATCTCTACTAGCACCCGAGATATCACCAGATATATATTGGATTTTTCCCTGACCCTGACAGTCTGGCCCCATGAGACGGTGATTTTCTCGGTCTCTGGTGGTCCGAGGACGTTGCCGCTGCACAGATTCATGCGCCAGGGCCTCCCGCAGACAATGCACTTTGATTTATTGCGCTATCTCTAATAGCACTCGAGATATCACCAGATATATATTGGATTCTTCCCTGACCATGACAGTCCGGCCCCATGAGACGGTGATTTTCTCGGCCCCTGGTGTTCCAAGGTCGTTCCCGCTGCACAGATTCATGCGCCAGGGCATCCTACAGACAATGCACTTTGGTTTATTGCGCTATCTGTAATAGCACCCGAGATATCACCAGATATATTGGATTTTTACATGACCTTGGGTGACGAATTCCGAATATCTGTAATTTTCTCGGCCCCTGGTGGTCCGAGGTCGTTCCCGCTGCCCAGATTCATGCGCCAGGGCCTCCTACAGACAATGCATTTTGATTTATCGCGCTATCTGTAATAGCACCCGAGATATCACCAGATATATATTGGATTTTTCCCGGACCCTGAGTGTCCGGCCCCATGAGACGGTGGTTTTCTCGGCCCCTGGTGGTCCGAGGTCGTTCCCGCAGCCCAGATTCATGCACCAGGGCCTCCTGCAGATAATTCACTTTGGTTTATTGCGCTATCTGTAATAGCAGCCGTGATATCACCAGATATATATTGGATTTTTCCCTGACCCTGAGCGTCCGGCCCCATGAGACTGTGGTTTTCTCGGCCCCTGGTGTTCCGAGGTCGTTCCCGCTGCACAGATTCATGCGCCAGGGCTTCCTGCATATAATTCACTTTGGTTTATTGCGCTATCTCGAATAGCACCCGAGATATCACCAGATATATATTGGATTTTTCCCTGACCCTGAGTGTCCGGCCCCATGAGACTGTGGTTTCCTCGGCCCCTGGTGGTCCGAGGTCGTTCCCGCTGCACAGATTCATGCGCCAGGGCCTCCTGCTGATAATTCACTTTGGTTTATTGCGCTATCTCTAATAGCACCCGAGATATCACCAGATATATATTGGTTTTTTCCCCGACCCTGAGTGTGCGGCCCCATGAGACGGTGGTTTTCGCGGCCACTGTTGGTCCGAGGTCGTTCCCGCTGCACAGATTTATGCGACAGGGCCTCCTACAGACAATGCACTTTGATTTATTGCGCTATCTGTAATAGCACCGGAGATATCACCAGATATATATTGGATTTTTCCCTGACCCGGAGTGCCCGGCCCCATGTGTCGGTGGTTTTCTCGGCCCCTGGTGGTCCGAGGTCGTTCCTGCTGCACAGATTCATGCGCAAGGAACTCCTACAGACAATGCACTTTGATTTATTGCGCTATCTCTAATAGCACCCGAGATATCACCAGATGTATATTTGATTTTTCCCTGACCCTGAGTGTTCGGCCCCATGAGACGGTGGTTTTCTCGGCCCCTGGTGGTCCGAGGTCGTTCCCGCTGCACAGATGCATGCGCCAGGGCCTCCTGCAGATAATTCTCTTTGATTTATCGCGCTAACTCTAATAGCACCCGAGATATCACCAGATATATATTGGATTTTCCCCTGACCCTGAGTGTCCGGCCCCATGAGACTGTAGTTTTCTCGGCCACTGGTGGTCCGAAGTCGTTCCCGCTGCACAGATTCATGCGTCAGGGCCTCCTACAGACAATGCACTTTGATTTATTGCGCTACCTGTAATAGCACCGGACATATCACCAGATATATATTGGATTTTCCCCTGACCCTGAGTGTCCGGCCCCATGAGACGGTGGTTTTCTCGGCCCCTGGTGTTCCGAGGTCGTTCCCGCTGCACAGATTCATGCGCCAGGGCTCCCTGCATATAATTCACTTTGGTTTATTGCGCTATCTCGAATAGCACCCGAGATATCACCAGATATATATTGGATTTTCCTCTGACCCTGAGTGTCCGGCCCCATGAGACGGTGGTTTTCTCGGCCCCCTGGTGATCCGAGGTCGTTCCCGCTGCACAGATGCATGCGCCAGGGCCACCTGCAGATAATTCACTTTGGTTTATTGCGCTATCTGTAATAGCACCCGAGATATCACCAGATATATATTGGATTTTTCCCTGACCCCGAGTGTCCGGCCCCATGAGACGGCTGTTTTCTCGGCCCCTGGTGGTCCGAGGTCGTTCCCGCCGCCCAGATTCATGCGCCAGGGCCTCCTGCAGACAATGCACTTTGGTTTATTGCGCTATCTGTAATAGCACCCGAGATATCACCAGATATATATTGGATTTTTCCCTGACCCCGAGTGTCCGGCCCCATGAGACGGCTGTTTTCTCGGCCCCTGGTGGTCCGAGGTCGTTCCCGCCGCCCAGATTCATGCGCCAGGGCCTCCTACAGACAATGCACTTTGATTTATTGCGCTATCTTTAATAGCACCCGAGATATCACCAGATATATATTGGATTTTCCCCTGACCCTGAGTGTCCGGCCCCATGAGACGGTAGTTTTATCGGCCCCTGGTGGTCCGTGGTCGTTCCCGCTGGCCAGCTTCATGCGCCAGGGCCTCCTGCAGATAATTCACTTTGGTTTATAGCGCTATCTCTAATAGCACCAGAGATATCACCAGATATATATTGGTTTTTCCCCTGACCCTGAGTGTCCGGCCCCATGAGACGGTCGTTTTCTCGGCCCCTGGTGGTTCGAGGTCGTTCCCGCTGCACAGATTCATGCGCCAGGGCCTTCTGCAGATAATTCACGTTGGTTAATTGCGCTATCTCTAATTTCTCACGAGATATCACCAGATATATATTGGATTTTTGCCTGACCTTGAGTGCCCGGCCCCATGAGACTGTGGATTTCTCGGCCCCTGGTGGTCCGAGGTCGTTCCCGCTGCACAGATTCATGCGCCAGGGCCTCCTGCAGATAATTCAATTTGGATTATTGCGCTATCTCTAATAGCACCCGAGATATCACCAGATATATATTGGATTTTTCCCTGACCCTGAGTGTCCGGCCCCATGAGACGGCTGTTTTCTCGGCCCCTGGTGGTCCGAGGTCGTTCCCGCTGCACAGATTCATGCGCCAGGGCCTCCTGCAGGCAATTCACTTTGGTTTATTGCGCAATCTCTAATAGCACCCGACATATCACCAGATATATATTGGATTTTTCCCCGACCCTGAGTGTTCGGCCCAATGAGACGGTGGCTTTCTCGGCCCCTGGTGGTCCGAGGTCGTTCCCGCTGCACAGATTCATGCGCCAGGGCCTCCTACGGACAATGCATTTTGGATTATTGCGCTATCTCTATTAGCACCAGAGATATCACCAGATATATATTGGTTTTTCCCCTGACCCTGAGTGTCCGGCCCCATGAGACGGTCGTTTTCTCGGCCCCTGGTGGTTCGAGGTCGTTCCCGCTGCACAGATTCATGCGCCAGGGCCTTCTGCAGATAATTCACGTTGGGTAATTGCGCTATCTCTAATTTCTCACGAGATATCACCAGATATATATTGGATTTTTGCCTGACCTTGAGTGTCCGGCCCCATGAGACTGTGGATTTCTCGGCCCCTGGTGGTCCGAGGTCGTTCCCGCTGCACAGATTCATGCGCCAGGGCCTCCTGCAGATAATTCAATTTGGATTATTGCGCTATCTCTAATAGCACCCGAGATATCACCAGATATATATTGGATTTTTCCCTGACCCTGAGTGTCCGGCCCCATGAGACGGCTGTTTTCTCGGCCCCTGGTGGTCCGAGGTCGTTCCCGCTGCACAGATTCATGCGCCAGGGCCTCCTGCAGGCAATTCACTTTGGTTTATTGCGCAATCTCTAATAGCACCCGACATATCACCAGATATATATTGGATTTTTCCCCGACCCTGAGTGTTCGGCCCAATGAGACGGTGGCTTTCTCGGCCCCTGGTGGTCCGAGGTCGTTCCCGCTGCACAGATTCATGCGCCAGGGCCTCCTACAGACAATGCACTTTGATTTATTGCGCTATCTTTAATAGCACCCGAGATATCACCAGATATATATTGGATTTTTCCCTGACCCTGAGTGTCCGGCCCCATGAGACGGTAGTTTTATCGGCCCCTGGTGGTCCGTGGTCGTTCCCGCTGGCCAGCTTCATGCGCCAGGGCCTCCTGCAGATAATTCACTTTGGTTTATAGCGCTATCTCTAATAGCACCCGAGATATCACCAGATATATATTGGATTTTCCACTGACCATGAGTGTCCGGCCCCATAAGACTGTGGTTTTCTCGGCCGCTGGTGGTCCGAGGTCGCTCCCGCTGAACAGACTCATGCGCCAGGGCCTCCTACAGACAATGAACTTTGATTTATTGCGCTATCTCTATTAGCACCAGAGATATCACCAGATATATATTGGTTTTTCCCCTGACCCTGAGTGTCCGGCCCCATGAGACGGTCGTTTTCTCGGCCCCTGGTGGTTCGAGGTCGTTCCCGCTGCACAGATTCATGCGCCAGGGCCTTCTGCAGATAATTCACGTTGGGTAATTGCGCTATCTCTAATTTCTCACGAGATATCACCAGATATATATTGGATTTTTGCCTGACCTTGAGTGTCCGGCCCCATGAGACTGTGGATTTCTCGGCCCCTGGTGGTCCGAGGTCGTTCCCGCTGCACAGATTCATGCGCCAGGGCCTCCTGCAGATAATTCAATTTGGATTATTGCGCTATCTCTAATAGCACCCGAGATATCACCAGATATATATTGGATTTTTCCCTGACCCTGAGTGTCCGGCCCCATGAGACGGCTGTTTTCTCGGCCCCTGGTGGTCCGAGGTCGTTCCCGCTGCACAGATTCATGCGCCAGGGCCTCCTGCAGGCAATTCACTTTGGTTTATTGCGCAATCTCTAATAGCACCCGACATATCACCAGATATATATTGGATTTTTCCCCGACCCTGAGTGTTCGGCCCAATGAGACGGTGGCTTTCTCGGCCCCTGGTGGTCCGAGGTCGTTCCCGCTGCACAGATTCATGCGCCAGGGCCTCCTACAGACAATGCACTTTGATTTATTGCGCTATCTTTAATAGCACCCGAGATATCACCAGATATATATTGGATTTTTCCCTGACCCTGAGTGTCCGGCCCCATGAGACGGTAGTTTTATCGGCCCCTGGTGGTCCGTGGTCGTTCCCGCTGGCCAGATTCATGCGCCAGGGCCTCCTGCAGATAATTCACTTTGGTTTATTGCGCTATCTGTAATAGCTCCCGAGATATCACCAGATATATGCTGGATTTTTACATGAAATTTGGTGACGGATAGCGAATATCTGTAATTTTCTCGGCCCTTGGTGGTCTGATGTCGTTCCCGCTGCACAGATTCATGCGCGAGGGCCTCCTGCATATAATTCACTTTGGATTATTGCGCTATCTGTAATAGCACCCGAGATATCACCAGATATATATTGGATTTTCCCCTGACCCTGAGTGTCCGGCCCCATGAGACTGTGGTTTTCTCTGCCCCTGGTGGTCCGAGGTCGTTCCCGCTGCACAGATTCATGCGCCAGGGCCTCCTGCAGATAATTCACTTTGGTTTATTGCGCTATCTCTAATAGCACCCGAGATATCACCAGATATATATAGGGTTTTCCCCTGACCCTGAGTGTCCGGCCCCATGAGACGGTGGTTTTCTCTGCCCCTGGTGGTCCGAGGTCGTTCCCGCTGCCCAGATTCATGCGCCAGAGCCTCCTACAGACAATGCACTTTGATTTATTGCGCTATCCGTAATAGCACCCGAGAAAGCACCATATATATGCTGGATTTTTACATGACTTTGGGTGACGGACACCGAAAATCTGTAAGGTTCTCGGCCCCTGGAGGGCCGAGGTCGCTCGTGCTTCACAGATTCATGCGCCAGGGCCACCTGCAGACAATGAACTTTGATTTATCGCGCTATCTGTAATAGAACCCGAGATATCACCAGATATATGCTGGATTTTTACATGACTTTGGGTGACGGATACCGAAAATCTGTAATTTTCTCGGCCCCTGGTGGTCCGATGTTGTTCCTGCTGCACAGATTCATGCGCAGGGGCCTCCTACGGACAATGCACTTTGATTTTTTGCGCAATCTCTAATAGCACCCGAGATATCACCAGCTATATATTTGATTTTTCCCTGACCCTGAGTGTCCGGCCCCATGAGACGGTGATTTTCTCGGCCCCTGGTGGTCCGTGGTCGTTCCCGCTGCACAGATTCATGCGCCAGGGCCTCCTGCAGACAATTCAATTTGGATTACTGCGCTATCTCTAATAGCACCCGAGATATCACCAGATATATATTGGTTTTTCCCCAGACACTGCGTGTCCGGCCCCATGAGACTGTGGATTTCTCGGCCCCTGGTGGACCGAGGTCGTTCCCGCTGCCCAGATTCATGCGCCAGGGTCACCTACAGACAATGCACTTTGATTTATTGCGCTATCTGTAATAGCGCCCGAGATATCAGCAGGTATATATTGGATTTTTCCCTGACCCTGAGTGTCCGGCCCCATGAGACGGCTGTTTTCTCGGCCCCTGGTGGTCCGAGGTCGTTCCCGCCGCCCAGATTCATGCGCCAGGGCCTCCTACAGTCAATGCACTTTGATTTATCGCGCTATCTGTAATAGAACCCGAGATATCACCAGATATATGCTGGATTTTTACATGACATTGGGTGACGGATACCGAAAATCTGTAATTTTCTCGGCCCCTGGTGGTCCGATGTCGTTCCTGCTCCACCGATTCATGCGGAATGGCCTCCTACGGACAATGCACTTTGGATTATTGCGCTATCTCTATTAGCACCAGAGATATCACCAGATATATATTGGATTTTCCCCTGACCCTGAGTGTCCGGCCCCATGAGACGGTCGTTTTCTCGGCCCCTGGTGGTCCGAGGTCGTTCCCGCTGCACAGATTCATGCGCCAGGGCCTCCTGCAGATAATTCACGTTGGTTTATTGCGCTATCTCTAATTTCTCACGAGATATCACCAGATATATATTGGATTTTTCCCTGACCCCGAGTGTCCGGCCCCATGAGACGGTGGTTTTCTCGGCCCCTGGTGTTCCGAGGTCGTTCCCGCTGCACAGATTCATGCGCCAGGGCTTCCTGCAGAGAATGCACTTTGATTTATCGCGGTATATGTAATAGCCGCCGAGATATCACCAGATATATGCTGGATTTTTCCCTGACCCTGAGTGTCCGGCCCCATGTGTCTGTGGTTTTCTCGGCCCCTGGTAGGCCGAGGTCGCTCCCGCTGCACAGATTCATGCGGCAGGGCTTGCTGCAGACAATGCACTTTAGTTTATCGCGCTATCTCTAATAGCACCAGAGATATCACCAGATATATATTGGATTTTCCCCTGACCCTGAGTATCCGGCCCCATCAGTCGGTGGTTTTCTCGGCCCCTGGTGGTCCGACGTTGCTCCCGCTGCGCAGATTCATGCGCTAGGGCCTCCTGCAGACAATGCACTTCGATTTATCGCGCTATCTCTAATAGCACCCGAGATATCGCCAGATATATATTGGATTTTTCCCTGACCCCGAGTGTCCGGCCCCATGAGACGGTGGTTTTCTCGGCCCCTGGTGTTCCGAGGTCGTTCCCGCTGCACAGATTCATGCGCCAGGGCTTCCTGCAGAGAATGCACTTTGATTTATCGCGGTATATGTAATAGCCGCCGAGATATCACCAGATATATGCTGGATTTTTCCCTGACCCTGAGTGTCCGGCCCCATGTGTCTGTGGTTTTCTCGGCCCCTGGTGTTCCGAGGTAGTTCCCGCTGCACAGATGCATGCGCCAGGGCCTCCTGCAGATAATTCACTTCGATTTATCGCGCTATCTCTAATAGCACCCGAGTTATCGCAAGATATATATTGGATTTTTCCCTGACCCTGATTGTCCGGCTCCATGAGACGGTGGATTTCTCGGCCCTTGGTGCTCCGAGGTCGTTCCCGCTGCACAGATGCATGCGCTAGGGCCTCCTGCAGATAATTCACTTTGGTTTATTGCGCTATCTCTAATAGCACCCGAGATATCATCAGATATATAATGGATTTTTCCCCGACCCTGAGTGTCCGGCCCCATGAGACGGTGGTTTTCTCAGCCCCTGGTGGTCCGAGGTCGTTCCGTTGCACAGATTAATGCGCCAGGGCCTCCTGCAGATAATTCAATTTGATTTATCGCGCTGTCTGTAATAGCACCTGAGATATCACCAAATATATATAGGATTTTTCCCTGACCCTGAGTGTCCGGCCCCATGAGCCGGTGGTTTTCTCGACCCCTGGTGGTGCGAGGTCGTTCCCGCTGCACAGATTCATGCGCCAGGGCCTCCTACAGACAATGCACTTTGGTTTATTGCGCTATCTCTAATTTCTCACGAGATATCACCAGATATATATTGGATTTTTCCCTGACCCCGAGTGTCCGGCCCCATGAGACGGTGGTTTTCTCGGCCCCTGGTGTTCCGAGGTCGTTCCCGCTGCACAGATTCATGCGCCAGGGCTTCCTGCAGAGAATGCACTTTGATTTATCGCGGTATATGTAATAGCCGCCGAGATATCACCAGATATATGCCGGATTTTTAAATCACCTTGGGTGACGGATACAGAATATCTGTAATTTTCTCGGCCCCTGGTAGGCCGAGGTCGCTCCCGCTGCACAGATTCATGCGGCAGGGCTTGCTGCAGACAATGCACTTTAGTTTATCGCGCTATCTCTAATAGCACCAGAGATAGCACCAGATATATATTGGATTTTCCCCTGACCCTGAGTATCCGGCCCCATCAGTCGGTGGTTTTCTCGGCCCCTGGTGGTCCGACGTTGCTCCCGCTGCGCAGATTCATGCGCTAGGGCCTCCTGCAGACAATGAACTTTAGTTTATCGCGCTATCTCTAATAGCACCGGAGATATCACCAGATATATATTGGATTTTCCCCTGACCCTGAGTATCCGGCCCCATGAGTCGGTGGTTTTCTCGGCCCCTGGTGGTCCGAGGTCGTTCCCGCTGCGCAGATTCATGCGCTAGGGCCTCCTGCAGACAATGCACTTCGATTTATCGCGCTATCTGTAATAGCACCCGAGATATCACCAGATACATGCTGGATTTTTACATGACCTTGGGTGACGGATACCGAAAATCTGTAATTTTCTCGGCCCCTGGGTGTCCCAGGTCGTTCCTGCTGCACAGATTCATGCGCCAGAGCCTCCTACGGACAATGCACTTTGATTTACTGCGCTATCTCTAATAGCACCCGAGATATCAAAAGATATAGATTGTAGTTTTACCTGTCCCTTAGTATCTGGCCCCATGAGTTGGTGGTTTTCTCGGCCCCTGGTGGTCCGAGGTCGTTCACACTGCACAGATTCATGCGCCAGGGCTTGCTGCAGAAAATGCACTTTGATTTATCGCGCTATCTCTAATAGCACCCGAGATATCAACAGATATATGCTTGATATTTACATGACCTTGGGTGACGGATACCGAAAAGCTGTAAGTTTCTCGGCCCCTGGTGGTCCGATGTCGTTCCTGCTGCACAGACTCATGCGCAAGGGGCTCCTATGGTCAATGCACTTTGATTTATTGCGCTATCTCTAATAGCACCCGAGATATCACCAGTTATATATTGGATTTTTCCCTGACCCTGACAGTCCGGCCCCATGAGACGGTGATTTTCTCGGCACCTGGTGGTCCGAGGACGATCCCGGTAGACGGATTCATGCACCAGGGATTCCCGCAGACAACGCACTTTGATTTATCGCGCTATCTCTAATAGCACCCGAGATATCACCAGATATGTATTGGATTTTTCCCTGACCCTGAGTGTCCGGCCCCATGTGTCGGTGATTTTCTCGGCCCCTGGTGGTCCGAGGTCGATCCTGCTGCACAGATTCCTGCGCCAGGGCCTCCTGCAGACAATGCACTTTGATTTATTGAGCTATATCTAATAGCACCCGAGATATCACCAGATATATATTGGATCTTTCCCTGACCCTGACAGTCCGGCCCTATGTGTCGGTGGTTTTCTCGTCCCCTGGTGGTCCGAGGTGGTTCCCGCTGCACACATTCATGCGCCAGGGCTTCCTGCAGACAATTCACTTTCGTTTATTGCGCTATCTGCAATAGCACCCGCGATATCACCAGATATATGCTTGATTTTTAAATGACCTTCGGCGACGGATACCGAAAATCGGCAATTTTCTCGGCCCCTGGTGTCGTTCCTGGTGCCCAGATTCATGCGCAAGGACCTGCTGCGGACATTACACATTGGTTTATTGCGCTATCTCTAATAGCACCTGAGATAACATGAGATACATCGTGGGTTTTTACATGACTTTGGGTGTCCGGCCCTATGTGTTGGTGGTTTCTCGGCCCCTGGTGGTCCGGGGTCGTTCCCGCTGCACAGATTCATGCGCCAGGGCCCGCTGGAGATAATCCACTTTTGTTTAGTGCGCTATCTGTAAGAGCACCCGAGATATCACCAGATATATATTGAATTTTTCAACCGACCCTGAGTGTCCGGCCCCATGAGACGGTGGTTTTCTCTGACCCTGGTGATCCGAGGTCGTTCCTGCTGCACAGATTAATGCGACATGGCCTCCTACGGACAACTTACTTTGATTTATTGCGCTATCTCTAATAGCACCCGAGATATCACCAGATATATATTGGATCTATCCCTGACCCTTAGTATCAGGCCCCACGAGTCCGTGGTTTTCTCGGCCCCTGGTGGTCCGAGGTCGTTGCCGCTGCACAGATTCATGCGCCAGGGCCTCCTGCAGACAATGCACTTTGATTTATTGCGCTATCTCTCATAGCACCCGAGATATCAGCAGATATATATTGGATTTTACCCTGACCCTTAGTATCAGGCCCCACGAGTCCGTGGTTTTCTCGGCCCCTGGTGGTCCGAGGTCGTTGCCGCTGCACAGATTCATGCGCCAGGGCCTCCTGCAGACAATGCACTTTGATTTATCGCGCTATCTGTAATAGCACCCGAGAAAGCACCCTATATATGCTGGATTTTTACATGACTTTTGGTGACGTATACCGAAAATCTGTAATTTTCTCGGCCCCTGGTGGTCCGAGGTCGTTCCTGGTGCCCAGATTCATGCGCAAGGGCCTCCTGCAGACATTGCACTTTGGTTTATTGCGCTATCTCTAATAGCACCCGAGATATCACCAGATATATGCTGGATTTTTACATGACCTTGGCTGACGGATTCCGAAAATCTGCAATTTTCTCGGCCCCTGGTGGTCCGATGTCGTTCCTGGTGCCCAGATTCATGCGCAAGGGCCTCCTGCAGACATTGCACTTTGGTTTATTGCGCTATCTCTAATAGCACCCGAGATATCATCAGATACATCCTGGATTTTTACATGATCATGGGTGTCCGGCCCCATGTGTCGGTGGTTTTCTCGGCCCCTGGTGTTCCGAGGTAGATCCCGCTGCACAGATTCATGCGCCAGGACTTCCTGCAGACAATGCACATTGATTTATCGCGCTATCTGCAATAGTACCCGAGATATCACCAGATATATGCTTGATTTTTACGTGACCTTGGGCGACGGATACAGAAAATCTGTAATTTTCTCGGCCCCTGGTGGTCCGAGGTCGTTCCGGCTGCACCGATTTATGCGCCAGGGCCTCCTGCAGACAATGCACTTTGATTTATCGCGCTATCTGCAATAGTACCCGAGATATCACCAGATATATGCAGGATTTTTACATGACCTTGGGCGACGGATACCGAAAATCTGTAATTTTCTCGGCCCCTGGTTGTACGAGGTCGTTCCTGCTGCACAGATGCATGCGCCAGGGCCTCCTGCAGACAATGCACTTTGATTTATTGTGCTATCTCTAATAGCACCCCAGATATCACCAGATATATGCTGGATTTTTACATGACCTTGACTGACAGGATACCGGAAATCTGTAATTTTCTCGGCCCCTGGTGGTCCGAGGTCGTTCCTGCTTCACAGATTCATGCGCCAGGGCCTCCTGCAGATAATTCACTTTGATTTATCGCGCTGTCTGTAATAGCACCCGAGATATTACCAGATATATGCTGGATTTTTACATGACCTTGGGTAACGGATTCCGAATATCTGTAATTTTCTCGGCCCCTGGTGGTCCGAGGTCGTTCCTGCTGCACAGATTCATTCGCCAGTGCCTCCTACAGACAATGCACTTTGATTTATCGCGCTATCTGTAATAGAACCCGAGATATCACCAGGTATATGCTGGATTTTTACATGAAATTGGGTGACGGATACCGAACATCTGTAATTTTCTCGGCCCCTGGTGGTCCGAGGTCGTTCCCGCTGCACAGATGCATGCGCTAGGGCCTCCTGCAGATAATTCACTTTGGTTTATTGCGCTATCTCTAATAGCACCCGAGATATCATCAGATATATAATGGATTTTTCCCCGACCCTGAGTGTCCGGCCCCATGAGACGGTGGTTTTCTCAGCCCCTGGTGGTCCGAGGTCGTCCCGTTGCACAGATTAATGCGCCAGGGCCTCCTGCAGATAATTCAATTTGATTTATCGCGCTGTCTGTAATAGCACCTGAGATATCACCAAATATATATTGGATTTTTCCCTGACCCTGAGTGTCCCGCCCCATGAGACGGTGGTTTTCTCGGCCCCTGGTGGTCCGAGGTCGTTCCCGCTGCACAGATTCATGCGCCAGGGCCTCCTACAGACAATACACTTTGATTTATTGCGCCATCTGTAATAGCACCCGAGATATCGCCAGATATATATTGGATTTTCCCCTGACCCTGAGTGTCCGGCCCCATGAGCCGGTGGTTTTCTCGACCCCTGGTGGTGCGAGGTCTTTCCCGCTGCCCAGATTCATGCGCCAGGGCCTCCTACAGACAATGCACTTTGATTTATTGCGCTATCTGTAATAGCACCCGAGAAAGCACCGTATATATGCTGGATTTTTAAATGACTTTGGGTGACGGACACCGAAAATCTGTAAGTTTCTCGGCCCCTGGTGGTCCGATGTCGTTCCTGCTGCACAGATTCATGCGGAAGTGCCTCCTACGGACAATGCACTTTGATTTATTGCGCTATCTGTAATAGCACCCGAGATATCACCAGATATATGCTGGATTTTTACATGACCTTGGCTGACGGATTCCGAAAATCTGTAATTTTCTCGGCCCCTGGTGGTCCGATGTCGTTCCTGCTGCACAGATTCATGCGGAAGTGCCTCCTACGGACAATGCACTTTGATTTATTGCGCTATCTCTATTAGCACCAGAGATATCACCAGATATATATTGGATTTTCCCCTGACCCTGAGTGTCCGGCCCCATGAGACGGTCGTTTTCTCGGCCCCTGGTGGACCGAGGTCGTTCCCGCTGCACAGATTCATGCGCCAGGGCCCGCTGGAGATAATCCACTTTTGTTTAGTGCGCTATCTGTAAGAGCACCCGAGATATCACCAGATATATATTGAATTTTTCAACCGACCCTGAGTGTCCGGCCCCATGAGACGGTGGTTTTCTCTGACCCTGGTGATCCGAGGTCGTTCCTGCTGCACAGATTAATGCGCCATGGCCTCCTACGGACAACTTACTTTGATTTATTGTGCTATCTCTAATAGCACCCGAGATATCACCAGATATATATTGGATCTATCCCTGACCCTGACATTACGGCCCCATGTGTCGGTGGTTTTCTCGGCCCCTGGTGGTCCGAGGTCGTTGCCGCTGCACAGATTCATGCGCCAGGGCCTCCTGCAGACAATGCACTTTGATTTAGTGCGCTATCTGTAATAGCACCCGAGATATCAGCAGATATATATTGGACTTTTCCCTGACCCTGAGTGTCCGGCCACATGAGAAGGTGGTTTTCTTGGCTCCTAGGGGCCCGAGGTCGTTCCCGCTGCACAGATTCATGCACCAGGGCCTCCTGCAGACAATACACTTTGATTTATCGCGCTATCTGTAATAGCACCCGAGAAAGCACCCTATATATGCTGGATTTTTACATGACTTTTGGTGACGTATACCGAAAATCTGTAATTTTCTCGGCCCCTGGTGGTCCGAGGTCGTTCCTGCTGCACAGATTAATGCGCAAGGGCCTCCTACGGACAATGCACTTTGATTTATTCCGCTATCTCTAATAGCACCCGAGATATCACCTGATATATATTGGATTTTACCCTGACCCTTAGTATCCGGCTCCATGAGTCGGTGGTTTTCTCGGCCCCTGGTGGTCCGAGGTCGTTCCCGCTGCACAGATTCATGCGCCAGGGACTCCTACAGACAATGCACTTTGGTTTATTGCGCTATCTGTAATAGCACCCGAGATATCACCAGATATATGCTGGATTTTTACATGACCTTGGCTGACGGATTCCGAAAATCTGTAATTTTCTCGGCCCCTGGTGGTCCGAGGTCGTTCCTGCTGCACAGATGCATGCGCCAGGGCCTCCTGCAGACAATGCATTTTGATTTATCGCGCTATCTGTAATGGAACCCGAGATATCACCAGACATATGCTGGATTTTTACATGAAATTGGGTGACGGTTACAGAAAATCTGTAATTTTCTCGACCCCTGGTGGTCCGATGTTGTTCCCGCTGCCCAGATTCATGCGCCAGGGCCTCCTACAGACAATACACTTTGGATTATTGCGCTATCTCTAATAGCACCCGAGATATCACCAGATATATATTGGTTTTTCCCCTGACCCTGCGTGTCCGGCCCCATGAGACTGTGGATTTCGCGGCCCCTGGTGTTCCGAGGTCGTTCCCGCTGCACAGATTCATGCGCCAGGGCCTCCTGCAGATAATTCAATTTGGATTATTGCGCTATCTCTAATAGCACCCGAGATATCACCAGATATATATTGGATTTTCCCCTGACCCTGAGTGTCCGGCCCCATGAGACGGTGGTTTTCTCGGCCGCTGGTGGTCCGTGGTCGTACCTGCTGCACAGATTCATGCGCCAGGGCCTCCTGCAGACAATGCACTTTGATTTATCGCGCTATCTGTAATAGCACCCGAGAAAGCACACTATATATGCTGGATTTTTACATGACTTTTGGTGACGTATACCGAAAATCTGTAATTTTCTCGGCCCCTGGTGGTCCGAGGTCGTTCCCACCACACAGACTCATGCGTCAGGGCCTCCTGCAGACAATACACTTTAGTTTATTGCGCTATCTCTAATGGCACCCGAGATATCACCAGATATATGCTGGATTTTTACATGGCCTTGGGCGACGGATACCGAAAATCTGCAATTTTCTCGGCCCCTGGTGGTCCGATGTCGTTCCTGGTGCCCAGATTCATGCGCAAGGGCCTCCTGCAGACATTGCACTTTGGTTTATTGCGCTATCTCTAATAGCACCCGAGATATCATCAGATACATCCTGGATTTTTACATGATCATGGGTGTCCGGCCCCATGTGTCGGTGGTTTTCTCGGCCCCTGGTGTTCCGAGGTAGATCCCGCTGCACAGATTCATGCGCCAGGACTTCCTGCAGACAATGCACATTGATTTATCGCGCTATCTGCAATAGTACCCGAGATATCACCAGATATATGCTTGATTTTTACGTGACCTTGGGCGACGGATACAGAAAATCTGTAATTTTCTCGGCCCCTGGTGGTCCGAGGTCGTTCCGGCTGCACCGATTTATGCGCCAGGGCCTCCTGCAGACAATGCACTTTGATTTATCGCGCTATCTGCAATAGTACCCGAGATATCACCAGATATATGCAGGATTTTTACATGACCTTGGGAGACGGATACCGAAAATCTGTAATTTTCTCGGCCCCTGGTTGTACGAGGTCGTTCCTGCTGCACAGATGCATGCGCCAGGGCCTCCTGCAGACAATGCACTTTGATTTATTGTGCTATCTCTAATAGCACCCCAGATATCACCAGATATATGCTGGATTTTTACATGACCTTGACTGACAGGATACCGGAAATCTGTAATTTTCTCGGCCCCTGGTGGTCCGAGGTCGTTCCTGCTTCACAGATTCATGCGCCAGGGCCTCCTGCAGATAATTCACTTTGATTTATCGCGCTGTCTGTAATAGCACCCGAGATATTACCAGATATATGCTGGATTTTTACATGACCTTGGGTAACGGATTCCGAATATCTGTAATTTTCTCGGCCCCTGGTGGTCCGAGGTCGTTCCTGCTGCACAGATTCATTCGCCAGTGCCTCCTACAGACAATGCACTTTGATTTATCGCGCTATCTGTAATAGAACCCGAGATATCGCCAGATATATATTGGATTTTCCCCTGACCCTGAGTGTCCGGCCCCATGAGCCGGTGGTTTTCTCGACCCCTGGTGGTGCGAGGTCTTTCCCGCTGCCCAGATTCATGCGCCAGGGCCTCCTACAGACAATGCACTTTGATTTATTGCGCTATCTGTAATAGCACCCGAGAAAGCACCGTATATATGCTGGATTTTTAAATGACTTTGGGTGACGGACACCGAAAATCTGTAAGTTTCTCGGCCCCTGGAGATCCGAGGTCGTTCCTGTTGCATAGATTCATGCGCCAGGGCCTCCTACAGACAATACACTTTGATTTATTGCGCTATCTGTAATAGCACCCGAGATATCACCAGATATATATTGGATTTTTCCCTGACCATGATTCTCCGGCCCCATGAGACGGTTGTTTTCCCAGCCCCTGGTGGTCCAAGGTCGTTCCGTTGCACAGATTCATGCGCCAGGGCCTCCTGCAGATAATTCAATTTGATTTATCGCGCTATCTGTAATAGCACCTGAGATATCACCAAATATATATTGGATTTTTCCCTGACCCTGAGTGTCCCGCCCCATGAGACGGTGGTTTTCTCGGCCCCTGGTGGTCCGAGGTCGTTCCCGCTGCACAGATTCATGCGCCAGGGCCTCCTACAGACAATGCACTTTGGTTTATTGCGCTATCTGTAATAGCACCCGAGATATCACCAGATATATGCTGGATTTTTACATGACCTTGGCTGACGGATTCCGAAAATCTGTAATTTTCTCGGCCCCTGGTGGTCCGATGTCGTTCCTGCTGCACAGATTCATGCGGAAGTGCCTCCTACGGACAATGCACTTTGATTTATTGCGCTATCTCTATTAGCACCAGAGATATCACCAGATATATATTGGATTTTCCCCTGACCCTGAGTGTCCGGCCCCATGAGACGGTCGTTTTCTCGGCCCCTGGTGGACCGAGGTCGTTCCCGCTGCACAGATTCATGCGCCAGGGCCCGCTGGAGATAATCCACTTTTGTTTAGTGCGCTATCTGTAAGAGCACCCGAGATATCACCAGATATATATTGAATTTTTCAACCGACCCTGAGTGTCCGGCCCCATGAGACGGTGGTTTTCTCTGACCCTGGTGATCCGAGGTCGTTCCTGCTGCACAGATTAATGCGCCATGGCCTCCTACGGACAACTTACTTTGATTTATTGTGCTATCTCTAATAGCACCCGAGATATCACCAGATATATATTGGATCTATCCCTGACCCTGACATTACGGCCCCATGTGTCGGTGGTTTTCTCGGCCCCTGGTGGTCCGAGGTCGTTGCCGCTGCACAGATTCATGCGCCAGGGCCTCCTGCAGACAATGCACTTTGATTTAGTGCGCTATCTGTAATAGCACCCGAGATATCAGCAGATATATATTGGACTTTTCCCTGACCCTGAGTGTCCGGCCACATGAGAAGGTGGTTTTCTTGGCTCCTAGGGGCCCGAGGTCGTTCCCGCTGCACAGATTCATGCACCAGGGCCTCCTGCAGACAATACACTTTGATTTATCGCGCTATCTGTAATAGCACCCGAGAAAGCACCCTATATATGCTGGATTTTTACATGACTTTTGGTGACGTATACCGAAAATCTGTAATTTTCTCGGCCCCTGGTGGTCCGAGGTCGTTCCTGCTGCACAGATTAAAGCGCAAGGGCCTCCTACGGACAATGCACTTTGATTTATTCCGCTATCTCTAATAGCACCCGAGATATCACCTGATATATATTGGATTTTACCCTGACCCTTAGTATCCGGCTCCATGAGTCGGTGGTTTTCTCGGCCCCTGGTGGTCCGAGGTCGTTCCCGCTGCACAGATTCATGCGCCAGGGACTCCTACAGACAATGCACTTTGGTTTATTGCGCTATCTGTAATAGCACCCGAGATATCACCAGATATATGCTGGATTTTTACATGACCTTGGCTGACGGATTCCGAAAATCTGTAATTTTCTCGGCCCCTGGTGGTCCGAGGTCGTTCCTGCTGCACAGATGCATGCGCCAGGGCCTCCTGCAGACAATGCATTTTGATTTATCGCGCTATCTGTAATAGAACCCGAGATATCACCAGACATATGCTGGATTTTTACATGAAATTGGGTGACGGTTACAGAAAATCTGTAATTTTCTCGACCCCTGGTGGTCCGATGTTGTTCCCGCTGCCCAGATTCATGCGCCAGGGCCTCCTACAGACAATACACTTTGGATTATTGCGCTATCTCTAATAGCACCCGAGATATCACCAGATATATATTGGTTTTTCCCCTGACCCTGCGTGTCCGGCCCCATGAGACTGTGGATTTCGCGGCCCCTGGTGTTCCGAGGTCGTTCCCGCTGCACAGATTCATGCGCCAGGGCCTCCTGCAGATAATTCAATTTGGATTATTGCGCTATCTCTAATAGCACCCGAGATATCACCAGATATATATTGGATTTTCCCCTGACCCTGAGTGTCCGGCCCCATGAGACGGTGGTTTTCTCGGCCGCTGGTGGTCCGTGGTCGTACCTGCTGCACAGATTCATTCGCCAGTGCCTCCTACAGACAATGCACTTTGATTTATCGCGCTATCTCTAATAGCACCCGAGATATCAAAAGATATATGCTTGATATTTACATGACCTTGGGTGACGGATACCGAAAAGCTGTAAGTTTCTCGGCCCCTGGTGGTCCGAGGTCGTTCCCGCTGCACAGATTCATGCGCCAGGGCCTCCTACAGACAATGCACTTTGATTTATTGCGCTATCTTGATAGCACCCGAGAAAGCACCATATATATGCTGGATTTTCACATGACTTTGGGTGACGGATACCGAAAATCTGTAATTTTCTCGGCCCCTGGTGGTCCGATGTCGTTCCTGCTGCACAGATTCATGCGCAAGGTGCTCCTATGGTCAATGCACTTTGATTTATTGCGCTATCTCTAATAGCACCCGAGATATCACCCGATATATGCTGCATTTTTACCTGAACTTGGGTGACGGATTCCGAATATCTGTAATTTTCTCGGCCCCTGGTGGTCCGAGGTCGTTCCTGCTGCACAGATACATTCGCCAGTGCCTCCTACAGACAATGCACTTTGGTTTATTGCGCTATCTCTAATAGCAACCGAGATATCACCAGATATATATTGGATTTTTCCTTGACCCTGTCAGTCCGGCCCCATGAGACGGTGATTTTCTCGGCCCCTGGTGGTCCGAGATCGATCCCGCTGAACAGATTCATGCGCCAGGGCTTCCTGCAGAAAATTCACTTTGGTTTATTGCGCTATCTGTATTAGCACCCGAGATATCACCAGATATATGCTGGATTTTTACATGACCTTGGGTGACGGATTCCGAATGTCTGTAACTTTCTCGACACATGGTGGTCCGAGGTCGTTCCTGCTGCACAGATTCATTCGCCAGTGCCTCCTACAGACAATGCACTTTGATTTATTGAGCTATCTCTAATAGCACCCGAGATATCACCAGTTATATATTGGATTTTTCCCTGACCCTGACAGTCCGGCCCCATGAGACGGTGATTTTCTCGGCCCCTGGTGGTCCGAGGTCGATCCCGCTAGACGGATTCATGCACCAGGGATTCCCGCAGACAACGCACTTTGATTTATCGCGCTATCTCTAATAGCACCCGAGATATCACCAGATATGTATTGGATTTTTCCCTGACCCTGAGTGTCCGGCCCCATGTGTCGGTGATTTTCTCGGCCCCTGGTGGTCCGAGGTCGATCCCGCTGCACAGATTCCTGCGCCAGGGCCTCCTGCAGACAATGCACTTTGATTTATTGAGCTATCTCTAATAGCACCCGAGATATCACCAGATATATATTGGATCTTTCCCTGACCCTGACAGTCCGGCCCTATGTGTCGGTGGTTTTCTCGTCCCCTGGTGGTCCGAGGTGGTTCCCGCTGCACACATTCATGCGCCAGGGCTTCCTGCAGACAATTCACTTTCGTTTATTGCGCTATCTGCAATAGCACCCGCGATATCACCAGATATATGCTGGATTTTTACATGACCTTCGGTGACGGATACCGAAAATCTGCAATTTTCTCGGCCCCTGGTGTCGTTCCTGGTGCCCAGATTCATGCGCAAGGACCTGCTGCGGACATTACACATTGGTTTATTGCGCTATCTCTAATAGCACCTGAGATAACATGAGATACATCCTGGGTTTTTACATGACTTTGGGTGTCCGGCCCCATGTGTTGGTGGTTTCTCGTCCCCTGGTGGTCCGAGGTCGTTCCCGCTGCACAGATTCATGCGCCAGGGCCCGCTGGAGATAATCCACTTTCGTTTAGTGCGCTATCTGTAAGAGCACCCGAGATATCACCAGATATATATTGAATTTTTCAACCGACCCTGAGTGTCCGGCCCCATGTGTCGGTGGTTTTCTCGGCCCCTGCTAGTCCGCGGTCGTTCCTGCTGCACAGATTCATGCGCCATGGCCTCCTACGGACAACTTACTTTGATTTATTGCGCTATCTCTAATAGCACCCGAGATATCACCAGATATATATTGGATCTATCCCTGACCCTGACATTACGGCCCCATGTGTCGGTGGTTTTCTCGGTCCATGGTTGTCCGATGTCGATCATGCTGCACAGATGCATGCGCCAGGGCCTCCTGCAGACAATGCACTTTGATTTATTGCGCTATCTCTCATAGCACCCGAGATATCAGCAGATATATATTGGATTTTACCCTGACCCTTAGTATCAGGCCCCACGAGTCAGTGGTTTTCTCGGCCCCTGGTGGTCCGAGTTCGTTGCCGCTGCACAGATTCATGCGCCAGGGCCTGCTGCAGACAATTCACTTTGGTTTATTGCGCCATCTCTAATAGCACCCGAGATACGAACCAGATATATATTGGATTTTTCCCTGGCCCTGAGTGTCCGGCCCCATGTGTCGGTGGTTTTCTCGGCCCCTGCTATTCCGAGGTCGTTCCTGCTGCACAGATTCATGCGCCATGGCCTCCTACGGACAACTTACTTTGATTTATTGCGCTATCTCTAATAGCACCCGAGATATCACCAGATATATATTGGATCTATCCCTGACCCTGACATTACGGCCCCATGTGTCGGTGATTTTCTCGGTCCATGGTTGTCCGATGTCGATCATGCTGCACAGATGCATGCGCCAGGGCCTCCTGCAGACAATGCACTTTGATTTATTGCGCTATCTCTCATAGCACCCGAGATATCAGCAGATATATGTTGGATTTTACCCTGACCCTTAGTATCAGGCCCCACGAGTCAGTGGTTTTCTCGGCCCCTGGTGGTCCGAGGTCGTTGCCGCTGCACAGATTCATGCGCCAGTGCCTCCTGCAGACAATGCACTTTGATTTATTGCGCTATCTGTAATAGCACCCGAGATATCAGCAGATATATATTGGACTTTTCCCTGACCCTGAGTGTCCGGCCACATGAGAAGGTGGTTTTCTCGGCTCCTAGTGGCCCGAGGTCGTTCCCGCTGCACAGATTCATGCGCCAGGGCCTCCTGCAGACAATACACTTTGATTTATCGCGCTATCTGTAATAGCACCCGAGAAATCACCCTATATATGCTGGATTTTTACATGACTTTTGGTGACGTATACCGAAAATCTGTAATTTTCTCGGCCCCTGGTGGTCCGAGGTCGTTCCTGCTGCACAGATAAATGCGCAAGGGCCTCCTACGGACAATGCACTTTGATTTATTGCGCTATCTCTAATGGCACCCAAGATACGAACCAGATATATATTGGATTTTTCCCTGACCCTGAATGACCGGCCCCATGTGTCGGTGGTTTTCTCGGCCCCTGGTGGTCCGAGGTCGTTCTTGCTGCACAGATTCATGCGCCAGGGACTCCAGCAGAGAATGCACTCTGATTTATTGCGCTGTCTCTAATAGCACCCGAGATATCATCAGATATATATTGGATTTATCCCTGACCCTGACATTACGGCCCCATGTGTCGGTGGTTTTCTCGGTCCATGGTTGTCCGATGTCGATCCTGCTGCACAGATTCAGACGCCAGGGCCTCCTGCAGACAATGCACTTTGATTTATGGCGCTATCTCTAATAGCACCCGAGATATCATCAGATACATCCTGGATTTTTACATGACCTTGGGTGTCCGGCACCATGTGTCGGGGGTTTTCTCGGCCCCTGGTGGTCCGAGGTCGTTCCCGCTGCACGGATTCATGCGCCAGGGCCCCCTGCAGATAATTCACTTTGGATTAGTGCGCTATCTGTAAGAGCACCCGAGATATCACCAGATATATATTGCATTTTCCCCTGACCCTGAGTGTCCTGCCCCATGAGATGGTGGTTTTCTCGGCTCCTGGTGGTCCGAGGTCGTTCCCGCTGGTCAGATTCATGCGCCAGGGCCTCCTACAGACAACGCACTTTGGTTTATTGCGCTATCTCTAATAGCACCCGAGATATCACCAGATATATATTGGATTTTTCCCTGTCCCTGAGTGTCCGACCCCATGAGACGGTGGTTTTCTCGGCCCCTGGTGGTCCGAGGTCGTACCCGCTGCACAGATTCATGCGCCAGGGCCTCCTACAGACAGCGCACTTTGATTTATTGCGCTATCTCTAATAGCACCCGACATATCACCAGATATATATTGGATTTTCCCCTGACCCTGAGTGTCCGGCCCCATGAGACGGTGGTTTTCTCGGCCCCTGGTGGTCCGAGGTAGTTCCCGCTGCACAGATGCATGCGCCAGGGTCTCCTGCAAATAATTCACTTTGGTTTATTACGCTATATCTAATAGCACCCGAGAAAGCACCATATATATGCTGGATTTTTACATGACTTTGGGTGACGGATACCGAAAATCTGTAATTTTCTCGGCCCCTGGTGATCCGAGGTCGTTCCCGCTGCACAGATTCCTGCGCCAGGGCCTCCTACAGACAACGCACTTTGGTTTATTGCGCTATCTCTAATAGCACCCGCGATATCACCAGATATATATTGGATTTTCCCCTGACCCTGAGTGTCCGGCCCCATGAGACTGTGGTTTTCTCGGCCCCTGGTGGTCTGAGGTCGTTCCCGCTGCACGGAGTCATGCGCCAGGGCTTCCTGCAGACAGTGCACTTTGATTTATCGCGCTATCTGTAATAGCACCGGAGATATCACCAGATATATATTGGATTTTTCCCTGACCCTGAGTGTCCTGCCCCGTGAGACGGTGGTTTTCTCGGACCCTGGTGATCCGAGGTCGTTCCCGCTGAACAGATTCATGCGCCAGGGCCCGCTGCAGATAATTCACTTTGGTTTAGTGTGTTATCTGTAAGAGCAACCGAGATATCACCAGATATATATTGAATTTTTCAACCGACCCTGAGCGTCCGGCCCCATGAGACGGTGGTTTTCTCGGACCCTGGTGATCCGAGGTCGTTCCCGCTGCACAGATTCATGCGCCAGGGCCGCCTGCAGATAATTCACTTTGGTTTATTGCGCTATCTGTAATAGCACCCGAGATATCACCAGATATATATTGGATTTTTCCCTGACCCTGAGTGTCCGGCCCCATGAGACGGTGGTTTTCCCGAACGCTGGTGGTCCGAGGTCATTCTTGCTGCACAGATTCATGCGCAAGGGTATCCTACGGAAAATGCACTTTGATTTATCGCGCTATCTCTAATAGCACCCGAGATATCAGCAGAAATATATTGGATTTTTCCCTGACCCTGAGTGTCCGGCCCCATGAGACGGTGGTTTTCTCCGCCCCTGGTGGTCCGAGGTCGTTCCCGCTGCACATATTCATGCGCCTGGGCCTCCTGCAGATAATTCACTTTGGTTTGTTGGGCTATCCCTAATAGCACCCAAGATATCACCATATATATATATTGGATTTTTCCCTGACCCTGAGTGTCCGGCCCCATGAGACGGTGGTTTTTTCGGCCGCTGGTGGTCCGAGGTCATTCTTGCTGCACAGATTCATGCGCAAGGGTATCCTACGGAAAATGCACTTTGATTTATCGCGCTATTTCTAATAGCACCCGAGATATCACCAGAAATATATTGGATTTTTCCCTGACCCTGAGTGTCCGGCCCCATGAGACTGTGGTTTTCTCGGCCCCTGGTGGTCCGAGGTCGTTCCCGCTGCACATATTCATGCGCCTGGGCCTCCTGCAGATAATTCACTTTGGTTTGTTGGGCTATTCCTAATAGCACCCAAGATATCACCATATATATATATTGGTTTTTTCCGTGACCCTGAGTGTCCGGCCCCATGAGACGATGGTTTTCTCCGTCCCTGGTGGTCCGAGGTTGTTCCCGCTGCACAGATTCATGCGCCAGGGCCTCCTACAGACAATGCACTTTGATTTATTGCGCTATCTGTAATAGCACCCGAGAAAGGACCACATAAATGCTGGATTTTTACATGACTTTGGGTGACGGACACCGAAAATCTGTAAGTTTCTCGGCCCCTGGTGGTCCTATGTTGTTCCTGCTGCACAGATTCATGCGCAACAGCCTCCTACGGACAATGCACTTTGATTTTTGGCGCTATCTCTAATAGCACTGGAGATATCACCAGATATATATTTGATTTTTCCCTGACCCTGAGTGTCCGGCCCCATGAGACGGTGGTTTTCCCGGCCGCTGGTGGTCCGAGGTCATTCTTGCTGCACAGATTCATGCGCAAGGGTATCCTACGGAAAATGCACTTCGATTTATCGCGCTATCTCTAATAGCACCCGAGATATCACCTGAAATATATTGGATATTTCCCTGACCCTGTCAGTCCGGCCCCATGAGACGGTGGTTTTCTCGGCCCCTGGCGGTCCGAAGTCGTTCCCGCTGCCCAGATTCATGTGCCAGGGACTCCTGCAGATAATTGACATTGGTTTATTGCACTATCTGTAATAGCACCCGAGATATCACCAGATATATATACGGTTTTCCCCTGACCCTGAGTGTCCGGCAACATGACACTGTTGTTTTCTCGGCCCCTGGTGGTCCGAGGTCGTTCCCGCAGCACAGAATCATGCGCCAGGGCCTCCTACAGACAATGCACTTTGATTTATTGCGCTATCTGTAATAGCACCCGAGAAAGCACAATATATATACTGGATTTTTACATGACTGTGGGTGACGGACACCGAAAATCTGTAAGTTTCTCGGCCCCTGGAGGACCGAGGTCGTTCCTGCTTCACAGATTCATGCGCCGGGGCCTCCTGCAGACAATGCACTTTGATTTATCGCGCTATATCTAATAGCACCCGAGATATCACCAGATATATATTGGATTTTCCCCTGACCCTGAGTGTCCGGCCCCATGCGACTGTGCTTTTCTCGGCCCCTGGTGGTCCGAGGTCGTTCCCGCTGCCCAGATTCATGCGCCTGGGCCTGCTGCAGATAATTCACTTTGGTTTATTGCGCTATCTGTAATAGCACCCGAGATATCACCAGATATATATTGGATTTTTCCCAGACCCTGAGTGTCCGGCCCCATGAGACGGTGGTTTCCTCGGCCCCTGGTGGTCCGAGGTCGTTCCCGCTGCACAGATTCGTGCGCCAGGGCCTCCTACAAACAATACACTTTGATTTATTGCGCTATCTGTAATAGCACCCGAGAAAGCACCATATATATACTGGATTTTTACATGACTTTGGGTGAGGGACACAGAAAATCTGTAAGTTTCTCGGCCCCTGGAAGGCCGAGGTCGTTCCTGCTTCACAGATTCATGCGCCAGGGCCTCCTGCAGACAATGCACTTTGATTTATCGCGCTATCTCTAATAGCACCCGAGATATCACCAGATATATATTGGATTTTTCCCTGACCCTGAGTGTCCGGCCCCATGAGACGTTGGTTTCCTCGGCCCCTGGTGGTCCTAGGTCGTTCCCGCTGCACATATTCATGCGCCAGGGCCTCCTACAAACAATGCACTTTGGTTAATTGCGCTATCTGTAACAGCACCCGAGATATCACCAGATATATATTGGATTTTTCCCTGACCCTGAGTGTCCGGCCCCATGAGACGGTGGTTTTCTCGGCCCCTGGTGGTCCGAGGTCGCTGCACAGATTCATGCGCCAGGGCCTCCTACAGACAATGCACTTTGATTTATTGCGCTATCTGTAATAGCACCCGAGAAAGCACAATATATATACTGGATTTTTACATGACTGTGGGTGACGGACACCGAAAATCTGTAAGTTTCTCGGCCCCTGGAGGACCGAGGTCGTTCCTGCTTCACAGATTCATGCGCCGGGGCCTCCTGCAGACAATGCACTTTGGTTTATTGGGCTATCTGTAATAGCACCCGAGATATAACCAGATATATATCGGATTTTCCCCTGACCCTGAGGGACCGGCCCCATGAGACTGTGGTTTTCTCGGCCCCTGGTGGTCCGAGGTCGTTCCCGCTGCACAGATTCATGCGCCAAGGCCTCCTACAGACAATGCACTTTGAATTATTGCGCTATCTGTAATAGTACCCGAGATATCACCAGAAATATTTTGGATTTTTCCCTGACCCTGAGTGTCCGGCCCCATGAGACGGTGGTTTTCTCGGCCCCTGGTGGTCCGAGGTCGTTCCCGCTGCACATATTCATGCGCCAGGGGTACTGCAGATAATTCACTTTGGTTTATTGCGCTATCTCTAATAGCACCCGAGATATCAACAGAAATATATTGGATTTTCCCCTGACCCTGAGTGTCCGGCCCCATGAGATGGTGGTTTTCTCGGCCCCTGGTGATCCGAGGTCGTTCCCGCTGCACAGATTCATGCGACAGGGCCTCCTGCAGATAATTCACTTTGGTTTATTGCGCTATCTCTAATAGCACCCGAGATATCACCAGATATATATTGGATTTTTCCCTGACCCTGACAGTCCGGCCCCACGAGACGGTGATTTTCTCGGACCCTGGTGGTCCGAGGTCGTTCCCGCTGCACAGATTCATGCGACAGGGCCTCCTACAGACAATGCACTTTGATTTATTGCGCTAACTCTAATAGCACCCGAGATATCACCAGATATATATTGGATATTTCCCTGACCCTGTCAGTCCGGCCCCATGAGACGGTGATTGTCTCGGCCCCTGGTGGTTCGAGGTCGATCCCGCTGCACAGATTCATGCGCCAGGGCCTCCTACAGACAATGCACTTTGATTTATTGCGCTATCTCTAATTGCACCCGAGATATCACCAGATATATTTTGGATTTTTCCTTGACCCTGACAGTCCGGCCCCATGAGACTTTGGTTTTCTCGGCCCCTGGTGGTCCAAGGTCGTTCCCGCTGCACAGATTCATGCGCCAGGGCCTCCTACAGACAATGCACTTTGATTTATTGCGCTATCTGTAATAGCACCCGAGATATCACCAAATATATATATTGGATTTTTCCCTGACCCTGAGTGTCCGGCCCCATGAGACGGTGGTTTTCTCAGCCCCTGGTGGTCCGAGGTCGTTCCTGCTGCACGGATGCATGCGCCAGGGCCTCCTGCAGATAATTCAGTTTGATTTATCGCGCTATCTGTAATAGCACCCGAGAAAACACCATATATATGCTGGATTTTTACATGACTTTGGGTGACGGATACTGAAAATCTGTAATTTTCTCGGCCCCTGGTAGTCCGATGCCGTTCCTGCTGCACAGATTCATGCGAAAGGGTCTCCTACGGACGATGCACTTTGATTTATCGCGCTATCTGTAATAGAACCCGAGATATCACCAGATATATGCTGGATTTTTACATGACATTGGGTGGCGGTTTCGAAAATCAGTAATTTTCTCGGCCCCTGGTGGTCCGATGTCGTTCTTGCTGCACACATTCATGCGCAAGGGCCTCCTGCAGACAACTCACTTTGGTTTATTGCGCTATCTCTAATAGCACCCGAGATATCACCAGATATATATTGGATTTTCCCCTGACCCTGAGTGTCCGGCCCCATGAGATGATGGTTTTCTCGGCCCCTGGTGATCCGAGGTCGTTCCCGCTGCACAGATTCATGCGACAGGGCCTCCTGCAGATAATTCACTTTGGTTTATTGCGCTATCTCTAATAGCACCCGAGATATCACCAGATATATATTGGATTTTCCCCTGACCCTGAGGGACCGGCCCCATGAGACTGTGGTTTTCTCGGCCCCTGGTGGTCCGAGGTCGTTCCCGCTGCACAGATTCATGCGCCAAGGCCTCCTACAGACAATGCACTTTGAATTATTGCGCTATCTGTAATAGTACCCGAGATATCACCAGAAATATATTGGATTTTTCCCTGACCCTGAGTGTCCGGCCCCATGAGACGGTGGTTTTCTCGGCCCCTGGTGGTCCGAGGTCGTTCCCGCTGCACATATTCATGCGCCTGGGGTACTGCAGATAATTCACTTTGGTTTATTGCGCTATCTCTAATAGCACCCGAGATATCACCAGATATATATTGGATTTTCCCCTGACCCTGAGTGTCCGGCCCCATGAGATGGTGGTTTTCTCGGCCCCTGGTGATCCGAGGTCGTTCCCGCTGCACAGATTCATGCGACAGGGCCTCCTGCAGATAATTCACTTTGGTTTATTGCGCTATCTCTAATAGCACCCGAGATATCACCAGATATATATTGGATTTTTCCCTGACCCTGACAGTCCGGCCCCACGAGACGGTGATTTTCTCGGACCCTGGTGGTCCGAGGTCGTTCCCGCTGCACAGATTCATGCGACAGGGCCTCCTACAGACAATGCACTTTGATTTATTGCGCTAACTCTAATAGCACCCGAGATATCACCAGATATATATTGGATATTTCCCTGACCCTGTCAGTCCGGCCCCATGAGACGGTGGTTTTCTCGGCCCCTGGCGGTCCGAAGTCGTTCCCGCTGCCCAGATTCATGTGCCAGGGACTCCTGCAGATAATTGACATTGGTTTATTGCACTATCTGTAATAGCACCCGAGATATCACCAGATATATATTCGGTTTTCCCCTGACCCTGAGTGTCCGGCAACATGACACTGTTGTTTTCTCGGCCCCTGGTGGTCCGAGGTCGTTCCCGCAGCACAGAATCATGCGCCAGGGCCTCCTACAGACAATGCACTTTGATTTATTGCGCTATCTGTAATAGCACCCGAGAAAGCACAATATATATACTGGATTTTTACATGACTGTGGGTGACGGACACCGAAAATCTGTAAGTTTCTCGGCCCCTGGAGGACCGAGGTCGTTCCTGCTTCACAGATTCATGCGCCGGGGCCTCCTGCAGACAATGCACTTTGATTTATCGCGCTATATCTAATAGCACCCGAGATATCACCAGATATATATTGGATTTTCCCCTGACCCTGAGTGTCCGGCCCCATGCGACTGTGGTTTTCTCGGCCCCTGGTGGTCCGAGGTCGTTCCCGCTGCCCAGATTCATGCGCCTGGGCCTGCTGCAGATAATTCACTTTGGTTTATTGCGCTATCTGTAATAGCACCCGAGATATCACCAGATATATATTGGATTTTTCCCAGACCCTGAGTGTCCGGCCCCATGAGACGGTGGTTTCCTCGGCCCCTGGTGGTCCGAGGTCGTTCCCGCTGCACAGATTCGTGCGCCAGGGCCTCCTACAAACAATACACTTTGATTTATTGCGCTATCTGTAATAGCACCCGAGAAAGCACCATATATATACTGGATTTTTACATGACTTTGGGTGAGGGACACAGAAAATCTGTAAGTTTCTCGGCCCCTGGAAGGCCGAGGTCGTTCCTGCTTCACAGATTCATGCGCCAGGGCCTCCTGCAGACAATGCACTTTGATTTATCGCGCTATCTCTAATAGCACCCGAGATATCACCAGATATATATTGGATTTTTCCCTGACCCTGAGTGTCCGGCCCCATGAGACGTTGGTTTCCTCGGCCCCTGGTGGTCCTAGGTCGTTCCCGCTGCACATATTCATGCGCCAGGGCCTCCTACAAACAATGCACTTTGGTTAATTGCGCTATCTGTAACAGCACCCGAGATATCACCAGATATATATTGGATTTTTCCCTGACCCTGAGTGTCCGGCCCCATGAGACGGTGGTTTTCTCGGCCCCTGGTGGTCCGAGGTCGCTGCACAGATTCATGCGCCAGGGCCTCCTACAGACAATGCACTTTGATTTATTGCGCTATCTGTAATAGCACCCGAGAAAGCACAATATATATACTGGATTTTTACATGACTGTGGGTGACGGACACCGAAAATCTGTAAGTTTCTCGGCCCCTGGAGGACCGAGGTCGTTCCTGCTTCACAGATTCATGCGCCGGGGCCTCCTGCAGACAATGCACTTTGATTTATCGCGCTATATCTAATAGCACCCGAGATATCACCAGATATATATTGGATTTTCCCCTGACCCTGAGTGTCCGGCCCCATGCGACTGTGGTTTTCTCGGCCCCTGGTGGTCCGAGGTCGTTCCCGCTGCCCAGATTCATGCGCCTGGGCCTGCTGCAGATAATTCACTTTGGTTTATTGCGCTATCTGTAATAGCACCCGAGATATCACCAGATATATATTGGATTTTTCCCAGACCCTGAGTGTCCGGCCCCATGAGACGGTGGTTTCCTCGGCCCCTGGTGGTCCGAGGTCGTTCCCGCTGCACAGATTCGTGCGCCAGGGCCTCCTACAAACAATACACTTTGATTTATTGCGCTATCTGTAATAGCACCCGAGAAAGCACCATATATATACTGGATTTTTACATGACTTTGGGTGAGGGACACAGAAAATCTGTAAGTTTCTCGGCCCCTGGAAGGCCGAGGTCGTTCCTGCTTCACAGATTCATGCGCCAGGGCCTCCTGCAGACAATGCACTTTGATTTATCGCGCTATCTCTAATAGCACCCGAGATATCACCAGATATATATTGGATTTTTCCCTGACCCTGAGTGTCCGGCCCCATGAGACGTTGGTTTCCTCGGCCCCTGGTGGTCCTAGGTCGTTCCCGCTGCACATATTCATGCGCCAGGGCCTCCTACAAACAATGCACTTTGGTTAATTGCGCTATCTGTAACAGCACCCGAGATATCACCAGATATATATTGGATTTTTCCCTGACCCTGAGTGTCCGGCCCCATGAGACGGTGGTTTTCTCGGCCCCTGGTGGTCCGAGGTCGCTGCACAGATTCATGCGCCAGGGCCTCCTACAGACAATGCACTTTGATTTATTGCGCTATCTGTAATAGCACCCGAGAAAGCACAATATATATACTGGATTTTTACATGACTGTGGGTGACGGACACCGAAAATCTGTAAGTTTCTCGGCCCCTGGAGGACCGAGGTCGTTCCTGCTTCACAGATTCATGCGCCGGGGCCTCCTGCAGACAATGCACTTTGGTTTATTGGGCTATCTGTAATAGCACCCGAGATATAACCAGATATATATCGGATTTTCCCCTGACCCTGAGTGTCCGGCCCCATGAGACTGTGGTTTTCTCGGCCCCTGGTGGTCCGAGGTCGTTCCCGCTGCCCAGATTCATGCGCCAGGGCCTCCTACAGACAATGCACTTTCATTTATTGCGCTATCTGTAATAACACCCGAGATATCACCACATATATATTGGATTTTTCCCTGACACTGAGTGTCCGGCCCCATGAGTCGGTGGTTTTCCCGGCCCTTGGTGGTCCGAGGTCGTTCCCGCTGCAGGATTCATGCGCCAGGGCCTCCTACAGACAATGCACTTTGATTTATTGCGCTATCTGTAATAACACCCGAGATATCACCACATATATATTGGATTTTCCCCTGACCCTGAGTGTCCGGCCCCATGAGACTGTGGTTTTCTCGGCCCCTGCTGGACCGAGGTCGTTCCCGCTGCACAGATTCATGCGCAAGGGCCTCCTGCAGATAATTCACTTTGGTTTATTGCGCTATCTCTAATAGCACCCGAGATATCACCAGATATATATTGGATTTTCCCCTGACCCTGAGTGTCCGGCCCCATGAGGCGGTGGTTTTCCCGGCCCCTGGTGGTCCGAGGTCGATCTCGCTGCCAGATTCATGCGCCAGAGCCTCCTACAGACAATGCACTTTGATTTACTGCGCTATCTGTAAAAGCACACGAGATATCACAAGATATATATTGGATTTTCCCCTGACCCTGAGTGTCCGGCCCCATGTGACGGTGGTTTTCTCGGCCCTTGGTGGTCCGAGGACGTTCCCGCTGCACAGATGCATGGGCCAGGGCCACCTGCAGATAATTCACTTTGGTTTATTGCGCTATATCTAATAGCACCCGAGATATCACCAGATATATATTGGATTTTCCCCTGACCCTGACAGCCCGGCCCCATGAGACGGTGGTTTTCTCGGCCCCTGGTGGTCCGAGGTCGTTCCCGCTGGCCAGATTCATGCGCCAGGGCCTCCTACAGACAATGCACTTTGATTTATTGCGCTATCGGTAATAGCACCCGAGATATCACAAGATATATATTGGATTTTCCCCTGACCCTGAGTGCCCGCCCCCATGAGACGGTGATTTTCTCGGCCCCTGGTGGTCCGAGGTCGTTCCCGCTGCACAGAATCATGCGCCAGGGCCTCCTACAGACAATGCACTTTGATTTATCGCGCTATCTGTAATAGCACCTGAGATATCACCAGAAATATATTTGATTTTTCCCTGACCCCGAGTGTCCGGCCCCATGAGACGGTGGTTTTCTCGGCCCCTGGTGGACCGAGGTCGTTCCCGCTGCACGCATTCATGAAGCCAGGGCTTCCTGCAGACAATACACGTTGATTTATCGCGTTATCTGTAATAGAACCCGAGATATCGCCAGATATATATTGGATTTTTACATGACATTGGGTGACAGATACCGAAAATCTGTAATTTTCTCGGCCCCTGGTGGTCCGATGTCGTTCCTGCTGCACAGATACATGCGCAAGGGCCTCCTACGGACAATGCACTTTGGTTTATTGCGCTATCTGCAATAGCACCCGAGATACCACCAGATATATATTGGATTTTTCCCTGACCCTGACAGTCCGGCCCCATGAGACGGTGGTTTTCTCGGCCCCTGATGGTCCGAGGTCGTTCCCGCTGGACAGATTCATGCGCCAGGGCCTCCTACAGACAATGCACTTTGATTTATTGCGCTATCTGCAATAGCACCCGAGATACCACCAGATATATATTGGATTTTTCCCTGACCCTGAGTGTCCGGCCCCATGAGACGGTGGTTTTCTCGGCCCCTGGTAGTCCGAGGTCGTTCCCGCTACACACATGCATGCGCCAGGGCCTCCTGCAGATAATTCACTTTGGCATATTGCGCTATCTCTAATAGCACCCGAGATATCACCAGATATATATTGGATTTTCCCCTGACCCTGACAGTCCGGCCCCATGAGACGGTGGTTTTCTCGGCCCCTGGTAGTCCGAGGTCGTTCCCGCTACACACATGCATGTGCCAGGGCCTCCTGCAGATAATTCACTTTGGCATATTGCGCTATCTGTAATAGCACCCGAGATATCACCAGATATAGGCTGGATTTTTACATGACCTTGGGTGACGGATTCCGAATATGTGTAATTTTCTCGGCCCCTGGTGGTCCGAGGTCGTTCCCTCTACACACATGCATGCGCCAGGGCCTCCTGCAGATAATTCACTTTGGTTTATTGCGCTATCTCGAATAGCACCCGTGATATCACCAGATATATATTGGATTTTCCCCTGACCCTGAGTGTCCGGCCCCATGAGACGGTGGTTTTCTCGGCCCCTGGTGGTCCGAGGTCGTTCCCCTGGCCAGATTCATGCGCCAGGGCCTCCTACAGACAATGCACTTTGACTTATCGCGCTATCTGTAATAGCACCCGAGATATCACCAGATATATATTTGATTTTTCCCTGACCCTGAGTGTCCGGCCCCATGAGGCGGTGGTTTTCTCGGCCCTCTGGTGGTCCGAGGTCGTTCCCGCTGCACAGATGCATGCGCCAGGTCCTCCTGCAGATAATTCACTTTGGTTTATAGCGCTATCTCTAATAGCACCCGAGATATCACCAGATATATATTGGATTTTCCCCTGACCCTGAGTGTCCAGCGCCATGAGACGCTGGTTTTCTCGGCCCCTGGTGGTCCGAGATCGCTCCCGCTGCACAGATTCATGCGCCAGGGCCTCCTACAGACAATGCACTTTGATTTATTGCGCTATCTGCAATAGCACCCGAGATATCACCAGATATATATTGGATTTTTCCCTGTCCCTGCCAGTCCGGCCCCATGAGACGGCGATTTTCTCGGCCCCTGGTAGTCCAAGGTCGTTCCCGCTGCACAGATTCATGCGCGAGGGCCTCCTGCAGACAATGCACTTTGATTTATTGCGATATCTCTAATAGCGCCCGAGATATCACCAGATATATATAGGATTTTTCCCTGACCCTGAGCGTCCGGCCCCATGAGACGGTGATTTTCTTGGCCCCTGGTGGTCCAAGGTCGTTCCCGCTGCACAGATTCATGCGCCAGGGCCTCCTACAGACAATGCACTTTGATTTATTGCGCTACCTGTAATAGCACCCGAGATATCACCAGATATACATTGGATTTTTCCCTGACCCTGAGCGTCCGGCCCCATGAGAGGGTAGTTTTCTCGGCCCCTGGTGGTCCGAGGTCGTTCCCGCTGCACAAATTCATGCGCTAGGGCCTTCTGCAGACAATGCACTTTGATTTATTGCGCTATCTCTAATAGCACCCGAGATATCACCAGATATATATTGGATTTTCCCCTGACACTGGGTGTCCTGCCCCATGAGACGGTGGTTTTCTCGGCCCCTGGTGGTCCGACATCGTTCCCGCTGCACAGATTCATGCGACAGGGCCTCCTGCAGATAATTCACTATGGTTTATTGCGCTATCTCTAATAGCACCCGAGATATCACCAGATATATATTGGATTTTCCCCTGACCCTGAGTGTCCAGCGCCATGAGACGGTGGTTTTCTCGGCCCCTGGTGGTCCGAGATCGCTCCCGCTGCACAGATTCATGCGCCAGGGCCTCCTACAGACAATGCACTTTGATTTATTGCGCTATCTGCAATAGCACCCGAGATATCACCAGATATATATTGGATTTTTCCCTGTCCCTGCCAGTCCGGCCCCATGAGACGGCGATTTTCTCGGCCCCTGGTAGTCCAAGGTCGTTCCCGCTGCACAGATTCATGCGCGAGGGCCTCCTGCAGACAATGCACTTTGATTTATTGCGATATCTCTAATAGCGCCCGAGATATCACTAGATATATATGGGATTTCCCCTGACCCTGACAGTCCGGCCCCATGAGACGGTAGTTTTCTCGGCCCCTGGTGGTCCGCGGTCGATCCCGCTGCACAGATTCATGCGCCAGGGCCTCCTACAGACAATGCAATTTGATTCATTGCGCTAGCTGTAATAGCACCCGAGATATCACCAGATATATATTAGATTTTCCCCTGACCCTGAGTGTCCGGCCCCATGAGACGGTTGTTTTCTCGGCCCCTGGTGGTCCGAGGTCGTTCCCGCTGCACAGATTCATGCGCCAGGGCCGCCTGCAGATAATTCACTTTGGTTTAGTGCGCTATCTGTAAGGGCACCCGAGATATCACCAGATATATATTGAATTTTTCCCCGACCCTGAGTGTCCGGCCCCATGTATCGGTGGTTTTCTGGGCCCCTGGTATTCCGAGGTCGATCCCGCTGCACAGATTCATGCGACAGGGCCTCCTACAGACAATGCCCTTTGATTTATTGCGCTATCTGTAATAGCACCCGAGATATCACCAGATATATATTGGATTTTTCCCTGACCCTGAGTGTCCGACCCCATGAGACGGTGGTTTTCTCGGCCCCTGGTGGTCCGCGGTCGATCCCGCTGCACAGATTCATGCGCCAGGGCCTCCTACAGACAATGCAATTTGATTCATTGCGCTATCTGGAATAGCACCCGAGATATCACCAGATATATATTGGATTTTTCCCTGACCCTGAGTGTCCGACCCCATGAGACGGTGGTTTTCTCGGCCCCTGGTGGTCCGAGGTCGTTCTCGCTGCACAGATTTATGCGCCAGGGCCGCCTGCAGATAATTCACTTTTGTTTAGTGCGCTATCTGTAACAGCACCCTAGATATCCCCAGATATATATTGAATTTTTCCCCGACCCTGAGTGTCCGGCCCCATGTGTCGGTGGTTTTCTCGGCCCCTGGTATTCCGAGGTCGATCCCGCTGCACAGATTCATGCGCCAGGCACTCCTACAGAAAATGCAGTTTGATTTATTATGCTATCTGTAATAGCACCCGAGATATCACTAGATATATATTGGATTTTCCCCTGACCCTAATTGTCCGGCCCCACGAGACGGTAGTTTTCTCGGCCCCTGGTGGTCCGAGGTCGATCCGGCTGCACAGATTCATGCGCCAGGGCCTCCTACAGACAATGCACTTTGATTTATTGCGCTATCTGCAATAGCACCCGAGATATCACCAGATATACATTGGATTTTTCCCTGACCCTGAGCGTCCGGCCCCATGAGAGGGTAGTTTTCTCGGCCCCTGGTGGTCCGAGGTCGTTCCCGCTGCAGAAATTCATGCGCTAGGGCCTTCTGCAGACAATGCACTTTGATTTATTGCGCTATCTCTAATAGCACCCGAGATATCACCAGATATATATTGGATTTTCCCCTGACACTGAGTGTCCTGCCCCATGAGACGGTGGTTTTCTCGGCCCCTGGTGGTCCGACATCGTTCCCGCTGCACAGATTCATGCGACAGGGCCTCCTGCAGATAATTCACTTTGGTTTATTGCGCTATCTCTAATAGCACCCGAGATATCACCAGATATATATTGGATTTTCCCCTGACCCTGAGTGTCCAGCGCCATGAGACGGTGGTTTTCTCGGCCCCTGGTGGTCCGAGATCGCTCCCGCTGCACAGATTCATGCGCCAGGGCCTCCTACAGACAATGCACTTTGATTTATTGCGCTATCTGCAATAGCACCCGAGATATCACCAGATATATATTGGATTTTTCCCTGTCCCTGCCAGTCCGGCCCCATGAGACTGTGGTTTTCTCGGCCCCTGGTGGTCCGAGGTCGTTCCCGCTGCACAGATTCATGCGCCAGGGCCTCCTACAGACAATGCAATTTGATTCATTGCGCTATCTGTAATAGCACCAGAGATATCACCAGATATATATTAGATTTTCCCCTGACCCTGAGTGTCCGGCCCCATGAGACGGTTGTTTTCTCGGCCCCTGGTGGTCCGAGGTCGTTCCCGCTGCACAGATTCATGCGCCAGGGCCGCCTGCAGATAATTCACTTTGGTTTAGTGCGCTATCTGTAAGGGCACCCGAGATATCACCAGATATATATTGAATTTTTCCCCGACCCTGAGTGTCCGGCCCCATGTATCGGTGGTTTTCTGGGCCCCTGGTATTCCGAGGTCGATCCCGCTGCACAGATTCATGCGACAGGGCCTCCTACAGACAATGCCCTTTGATTTATTGCGCTATCTGTAATAGCACCCGAGATATCACCAGATATATATTGGATTTTTCCCTGACCCTGAGTGTCCGACCCCATGAGACGGTGGTTTTCTCGGCCCCTGGTGGTCGGAGGTCGTTCTCGCTGCACAGATTTATGCACCAGGGCCGCCTGCAGATAATTCACTTTGGTTTAGTGCGCTATCTGTAACAGCACCCGAGATATCCCCAGATATATATTGAATTTTTCCCCGACCCTGAGTGTCCGGCCCCATGTGTCGGTGGTTTTCTCGGTCCCTGGTATTCCGAGGTCGATCCCGCTGCACAGATTCATGCGCCAGGGCCTCCTACAGAAAATGCAGTTTGATTTATTGCGCTATCTGTAATAGCACCCGAGATATCACTAGATATATATGGGATTTCCCCTGACCCTGACAGTCCGGCCCCATGAGACGGTAGTTTTCTCGGCCCCTGGTGGTCCGCGGTCGATCCCGCTGCACAGATTCATGCGCCAGGGCCTCCTACAGACAATGCAATTTGATTCATTGCGCTATCTGGAATAGCACCCGAGATATCACCAGATATATATTGGATTTTTCCCTGACCCTGAGTGTCCGACCCCATGAGACGGTGGTTTTCTCGGCCCCTGGTGGTCCGAGGTCGTTCTCGCTGCACAGATTTATGCGCCAGGGCCGCCTGCAGATAATTCACTTTTGTTTAGTGCGCTATCTGTAACAGCACCCTAGATATCCCCAGATATATATTGAATTTTTCCCCGACCCTGAGTGTCCGGCCCCATGTGTCGGTGGTTTTCTCGGCCCCTGGTATTCCGAGGTCGATCCCGCTGCACAGATTCATGCGCCAGGGCCTCCTACAGAAAATGCAGTTTGATTTATTATGCTATCTGTAATAGCACCCGAGATATCACTAGATATATATTGGATTTTCCCCTGACCCTAATTGTCCGGCCCCATGTTTCGGTGGTTTTCTCGGCCCCTGGTATTCCGAGGTCGATCCCGCTGCACAGATTCATGCGCCAGGGCCGCCTGCAGATAATTCACTTTGGTTTAGTGCGCTATCTGTAAGGGCACCCGAGATATCACCCGATATATATTGAATTTTTCCCCGACCCTGAGTGTCCGGCCCCATGTATCGGTGGTTTTCTGGGCCCCTGGTATTCCGAGGTCGATCCCGCTGCACAGATTCATGCGACAGGGCCTCCTACAGACAATGCCCTTTGATTTATTGCGCTATCTGTAATAGCACCCGAGATATCACCAGATATATATTGGATTTTTCCCTGACCCTGAGTGTCCGACCCCATGAGACGGTGGTTTTCTCGGCCCCTGGTGGTCGGAGGTCGTTCTCGCTGCACAGATTTATGCACCAGGGCCTCCTACAGACAATACACTTTGATTTATTGCGCTATCTGTAATAGCACCCGAGATATCACCACATATATATTGGATATTTCCCTGACCCTGAGTGTCCGGCCCCATGAGACGGTGGTTTTCTCGGCCCCTGGTGGTCGGAGGTCGTTCTCGCTGCACAGATTTATGCACCAGGGCCGCCTGCAGATAATTCACTTTGGTTTAGTGCGCTATCTGTAACAGCACCCGAGATATCCCCAGATATATATCGAATTTTTCCCCGACCCTGAGTGTCCGGCCCCATGTGTCGGTGGTTTTCTCGGTCCCTGGTGGTCCGAGGTCGATCCCGCTGCACAGATTCATGCGCCAGGGCCTCCTACAGACAATGCACTTTGATTTATTGCATTATCTGTAATAGCACCCGAGATATCACCAGATATATATTGGACTTTTCCCTGACCCTGACAGTTCGGCCCCATGAGACGGTGATTTTCTCGGCCCCTGGTGGTCCGAGGTCGTTCCCGCTGCACAGATTCTTGCGCCACGGCCTCCTACAGACAATGCACTTTGATTTATTGCGCTATCTGGAATAGCACCCGAGATATCACCAGGTATATATTGGATTTTTCCCTGACCCTGAGTGTCCGACCACATGAGACGGTGGTTTTCTCGGCCCCTGGTGGTACGAGGTCGTTCCCGCTGCACAGATTCATGCGCCAGGGCCTCCTACAGAAAATGCAGTTTGATTTATTGCGCTATCTGTAATAGCACCCGAGATATCACTAGATATATATGGGATTTCCCCTGACCCTGACAGTCCGGCCCCATGAGACGGTAGTTTCCTCGGCCCCTGGTGGTCCGCGGTCGATCCCGCTGCACAGATTCATGCGCCAGGGCCTCCTACAGACAATGCACTTTGATTCATTGCGCTATCTGCAATAGCACCCGAGATATCACCAGATATATATTGGATTTTCCCCTGACCCTGATTTTCCGGCCCCATGTGTCGGTGGTTTTGTCGGCCACTGGTGGTCCGAGGTCGATCCCCCTGCACAGATTCATGCGCCAGGGCCTCCTACAGAAAATGCAGTTTGATTTATTGCGCTATCTGTAATAGCACCCAGAATATCACTAGATATATATTGGATTTCCCCTGACCCTGACAGTCCGGCCCCATGAGACGGTAGTTTTCTCGGCCCCTGGTGGTCCGAGGTCGATCCGGCTGCACAGATTCATGCGCCAGGGCCTCCTGCAGACAATGCACTTTGGTTTATTATGCTATCTCTAATGGCACCCTTGATATCACCAGATATATATTGGATTTTTCCCTGACCCAGACAGTCCGGCCCCATGAGACGGTGATTTTCTCTGCCACTGGTGGTCCGAGGTCGATCCCGCTGCACAGATTCATGCGCCAGGGCCTCCTACAGACAATGCACTTTGATTTATTGCGCTACCTGTAATACCACCCGAGATATCACCAGATATATATTGGATTTTTCCCTGACCCTGAGTGTCCGACCCCATGAGACGGTGGTTTTCTCGGCCCCTGGTGGTCCGAGGTCGTTCTCGCTGCACAGATTTATGCGCCAGGGCCGCCTGCAGATAATTCACTTTTGTTTAGTGCGCTATCTGTAACAGCACCCTAGATATCCCCAGATATATATTCAATTTTTCCCCGACCCTGAGTGTCCGGCCCCATGTGTCGGTGGTTTTCTCGGCCCCTGGTGGTCCGAGGTCGATCCCGCTGCACAGATTCATGCGCCAGGGACTCCTACAGAAAATGCAGTTTGATTTATTGCGCTATCTGTAATAGAACCCGAGATATCACTAGATATATATTGGATTTCCACTGACCCTGACAGTCCGGCCCCACGAGACGGTAGTTTTCTCGGCCCCTGGTGGTCCGAGGTCGATCCCGCTGCACAGATTCATGCGCCAGGGCCGCCTGCAGATAATTCACTTTGGTTTAGTGCGCTATCTGTAAGGGCACCCGAGATATCACCAGATATATATTGAATTTTTCTCCGACCCTGAGTGTCCGGCCCCATGTATCGGTGGTTTTCTCGGCCCCTGGTATTCCGAGGTCGATCCCGCTGCACAGATTCATGCGACAGGGCCTCCTACAGACAATGCCCTATGATTTATTGCGCTATCTGTAATAGCACCCGAGATATCACCAGATATATATTGGATTTTTCCCTGACCCTGAGTGTCCGACCCCATGAGACGGTAGTTTTCTCGGCCCCTGGTGGTCCGAGGTCGTTCTCGCTGCACAGATTTATGCGCCAGGGCTGCCTGCAGATAATTCACTTTGGTTTAGTGCGCTATCTGTAACAGCACCCGAGATATCCCCAGATATATATCGAATTTTTCCCCGACCCTGAGTGTCCGGCCCCATGTGTCGGTGGTTTTCTCGGTCCCTGGTGGTCCGAGGTCGATCCCGCTGCACAGATTCATGCGCCAGGGCCGCCTGCAGATAATTCACTTTGGTTTAGTGCGCTATCTGTAAGGGCACCCGAGATATCACCCGATATATATTGAATTTTTCCCCGACCCTGAGTGTCCGGCCCCATGTATCGGTGGTTTTCTGGGCCCCTGGTGGTCCGAGGTCGATCCCGCTGCACAGATTCATGCGACAGGGCCTCCTACAGACAATGCCGTTTGATTTATTGCGCTATCTGTAATAGCACCCGAGATATCACCAGATATATATTGGATTTTTCCCTGACCCTGAGTGTCCGACCCCATGAGACGGTGGTTTTCTCGGCCCCTGGTGGTCGGAGGTCGTTCTCGCTGCACAGATTTATGCACCAGGGCCGCCTGCAGATAATTCACTTTGGTTTAGTGCGCTATCTGTAACAGCACCCGAGATATCCCCAGATATATATTGAATTTTTCCCCGACCCTGAGTGTCCGGCCCCATGTGTCGGTGGTTTTCTCGGCCCCTGGTATTCCGAGGTCGATCCCGCTGCACAGATTCATGCGCCAGGGCCTCCTACAGACAATACACTTTGATTTATTGCGCTATCTGTAATAGCACCCGAGATATCACCTCATATATATTGGATATTTCCCTGACCCTGAGTGTCCGGCCCCATGAGACGGTAGTTTTCTCGGCCCCTGGTGGTCCGCGGTCGATCCCGCTGCACAGATTCATGCGCCAGGGCCTCCTACAGACAATGCACTTTGATTCATTGCGCTATCTGCAATAGCACCCGAGATATCACCAGATATATATTGGATTTTCCCCTGACCCTGATTTTCCGGCCCCATGTGTCGGTGGTTTTGTCGGCCACTGGTGGTCCGAGGTCGATCCCCCTGCACAGATTCATGCGCCAGGGCCTCCTACAGAAAATGCAGTTTGATTTATTGCGCTATCTGTAATAGCACCCAGAATATCACTAGATATATATTGGATTTCCCCTGACCCTGACAGTCCGGCCCCATGAGACGGTAGTTTTCTCGGCCCCTGGTGGTCCGAGGTCGATCCGGCTGCACAGATTCATGCGCCAGGGCCTCCTGCAGACAATGCACTTTGGTTTATTATGCTATCTCTAATGGCACCCTTGATATCACCAGATATATATTGGATTTTTCCCTGACCCAGACAGTCCGGCCCCATGAGACGGTGATTTTCTCTGCCACTGGTGGTCCGAGGTCGATCCCGCTGCACAGATTCATGCGCCAGGGCCTCCTACAGACAATGCACTTTGATTTATTGCGCTACCTGTAATACCACCCGAGATATCACCAGATATATATTGGATTTTTCCCTGACCCTGAGTGTCCGACCCCATGAGACGGTGGTTTTCTCGGCCCCTGGTGGTCCGAGGTCGTTCTCGCTGCACAGATTTATGCGCCAGGGCCGCCTGCAGATAATTCACTTTTGTTTAGTGCGCTATCTGTAACAGCACCCTAGATATCCCCAGATATATATTCAATTTTTCCCCGACCCTGAGTGTCCGGCCCCATGTGTCGGTGGTTTTCTCGGCCCCTGGTGGTCCGAGGTCGATCCCGCTGCACAGATTCATGCGCCAGGGACTCCTACAGAAAATGCAGTTTGATTTATTGCGCTATCTGTAATAGAACCCGAGATATCACTAGATATATATTGGATTTCCACTGACCCTGACAGTCCGGCCCCACGAGACGGTAGTTTTCTCGGCCCCTGGTGGTCCGAGGTCGATCCCGCTGCACAGATTCATGCGCCAGGGCCGCCTGCAGATAATTCACTTTGGTTTAGTGCGCTATCTGTAAGGGCACCCGAGATATCACCAGATATATATTGAATTTTTCTCCGACCCTGAGTGTCCGGCCCCATGTATCGGTGGTTTTCTCGGCCCCTGGTATTCCGAGGTCGATCCCGCTGCACAGATTCATGCGACAGGGCCTCCTACAGACAATGCCCTATGATTTATTGCGCTATCTGTAATAGCACCCGAGATATCACCAGATATATATTGGATTTTTCCCTGACCCTGAGTGTCCGACCCCATGAGACGGTAGTTTTCTCGGCCCCTGGTGGTCCGAGGTCGTTCTCGCTGCACAGATTTATGCGCCAGGGCTGCCTGCAGATAATTCACTTTGGTTTAGTGCGCTATCTGTAACAGCACCCGAGATATCCCCAGATATATATCGAATTTTTCCCCGACCCTGAGTGTCCGGCCCCATGTGTCGGTGGTTTTCTCGGTCCCTGGTGGTCCGAGGTCGATCCCGCTGCACAGATTCATGCGCCAGGGCCGCCTGCAGATAATTCACTTTGGTTTAGTGCGCTATCTGTAAGGGCACCCGAGATATCACCCGATATATATTGAATTTTTCCCCGACCCTGAGTGTCCGGCCCCATGTATCGGTGGTTTTCTGGGCCCCTGGTGGTCCGAGGTCGATCCCGCTGCACAGATTCATGCGACAGGGCCTCCTACAGACAATGCCGTTTGATTTATTGCGCTATCTGTAATAGCACCCGAGATATCACCAGATATATATTGGATTTTTCCCTGACCCTGAGTGTCCGACCCCATGAGACGGTGGTTTTCTCGGCCCCTGGTGGTCGGAGGTCGTTCTCGCTGCACAGATTTATGCACCAGGGCCGCCTGCAGATAATTCACTTTGGTTTAGTGCGCTATCTGTAACAGCACCCGAGATATCCCCAGATATATATTGAATTTTTCCCCGACCCTGAGTGTCCGGCCCCATGTGTCGGTGGTTTTCTCGGCCCCTGGTATTCCGAGGTCGATCCCGCTGCACAGATTCATGCGCCAGGGCCTCCTACAGACAATACACTTTGATTTATTGCGCTATCTGTAATAGCACCCGAGATATCACCACATATATATTGGATATTTCCCTGACCCTGAGTGTCCGGCCCCATGAGACGGTAGTTTTCTCGGCCCCTGGTGGTCCGCGGTCGATCCCGCTGCACAGATTCATGCGCCAGGGCCTCCTACAGACAATGCACTTTGATTCATTGCGCTATCTGCAATAGCACCCGAGATATCACCAGATATATATTGGATTTTTCCCTGACCCTGATTTTCCGGCCCCATGAGACGGTGATTTTCTCTGCCACTGGTGGTCCGAGGTCGATCCCGCTGCACAGATTCATGCGCCAGGGCCTCCTACAGACAATGCACTTTGATTTATTGCGCTACCTGTAATACCACCCGAGATATCACCAGATATATATTGGATTTTTCCCTGACCCTGAGTGTCCGACCCCATGAGACGGTGGTTTTCTCGGCCCCTGGTGGTCCGAGGTCGTTCTCGCTGCACAGATTTATGCGCCAGGGCCGCCTGCAGATAATTCACTTTTGTTTAGTGCGCTATCTGTAACAGCACCCTAGATATCCCCAGATATATATTGAATTTTTCCCCGACCCTGAGTGTCCGGCCCCATGTGTCGGTGGTTTTCTCGGCCCCTGGTATTCCGAGGTCGATCCCGCTGCACAGACTCATGCGCCAGGGCCTCCTACAGAAAATGCAGTTTGATTTATTGCGCTATCTGTAATAGCACCCGAGATATCACCAGATATATATTGGATTTTTCCCTGACCCTGAGTGTCCGACTCCATGAGACGGTGGTTTTCTCGGCCCCATGTGGTCCGAGGTCGATCCCGCTGCACAGATTCATGCGCCAGGGCCGCCTGCAGATAATTCACTTTGGTTTAGTGCGCTATCTGTAAGGGCACCCGAGATATCACCAGATATATATTGAATTTTTCCCCGACCCTGAGTGTCCGGCCCCATGTATCGGTGGTTTTCTCGGCCCCTGGTATTCCGAGGTCGGTCCCGCTGCACAGATTCATGCGACAGTGCCTCCTACAGACAATGCCCTTTGATTTATTGCGCTATCTGTAATAGCACCCGAGATATCACCAGATATATATTGGATTTTTCCCTGACCCTGAGTGTCCGACCCCATGAGACGGTGGTTTTCTCGGCCCCTGGTGGTCCGAGGTCGTTCTCGCTGCACAGATTTATGCGCCAGGGCCGCCTGCAGATAATTCACTTTTGTTTAGTGCGCTATCTGTAACAGCACCCTAGATATCCCCAGATATATATTGAATTTTTCTCCGACCCTGAGCGTCCGGCCCCATGTGTCGGTGGTTTTCTCGGCCCCTGGTATTCCGAGGTCGATCCCGCTGCACAGATTCATGCGCCAGGGCCTCCTACAGAAAATGCAGTTTGATTTATTGCGCTATCTGTAATAGCACCCGAGATATAACTAGATATATATTGGATTTTCCCCTGACCCTAATTGTCCGGCCCCATGTGTCGGTGGTTTTCTCGGCCCCTGGTGGTCCGAGGTCGATCCCGCTGCACAGATTCATGCGCCAGGGCCTCCTACAGAAAATGCAGTTTGATTTATTGCGCTATCTGTAATAGAACCCGAGATATCACTAGATATATATTGGATTTCCACTGACCCTGACAGTCCGGCCCCACGAGACGGTAGTTTTCTCGGCCCCTGGTGGTCCGAGGTCGATCCCGCTGCACAGATTCATGCGCCAGGGCCGCCTGCAGATAATTCAGTTTGGTTTAGTGCGCTATCTGTAAGGGCACCCGGGATATCACCAGATATATATTGAATTTTTCCCCGACCCTGAGTGTCCGGCCCCATGTATCGGTGGTTTTCTCGGCCCCTGGTATTCCGAGGTCGATCCCGCTGCACAGATTCATGCGACAGGGCCTCCTACAGACAATGCCCTATGATTTATTGCGCTATCTGTAATAGCACCCGAGATATCACCAGATATATATTGGATTTTTCCCTGACCCTGAGTGTCCGACCCCATGAGACGGTGGTTTTCTCGGCCCCTGGTGGTCCGTGGTCGTTCTCGCTGCACAGATTTATGCGCCAGGGCCGCCTGCAGATAATTCACTTTGGTTTAGTGCGCTATCTGTAACAGCACCCGAGATATCCGCAGATATATATTGAATTTTTCCCCGACTCTGAGTGTCCGGCCCCATGTGTCGGTGGTTTTCTCTGCCCCTGGTGGTACGAGGTCGATCCCGCTGCACAGATTCCTGCGCCAGGGCCTCCTACAGACAATGCACTTTGATTTATTGCGCTATCTGGAATAGCACCCGAGATATCACCAGATATATATTGGATTTTTCCCTGACCCTGAGTGTCCGACCCCATGAGACGGTGGTTTTCTCGGCCCCTGGTGGTACGAGGTCGTTCCCGCTGCACAGATTCATGCGCCAGGGCCTCCTACAGAAAATGCAATTTGATTTATTGCGCTATCTGTAATAGCACCCGAGATATCACTAGATATATATGGGATTTCCCCTGACCCTGACAGTCCGGCCCCATGAGACGGTAGTTTTCTCGGCCCCTGGTGGTCCGCGGTCGATCCCGCTGCACAGATTCATGCGCCAGGGCCTCCTACAGACAATGCAGTTTGATTTATTGCGCTATCTGTAATAGCACCCGAGATATCACTAGATATATATTGGATTTCCCCTGACCCTGACAGTCCGGCCCCATGAGACGGTAGTTTTCTCAGCCCCTGGTGGTCCGAGGTCGATCCGGCTGCACAGATTCATGCGCCAGGGCCTCCTGCAGACAATGCACTTTGGATTATTATGCTATCTCTAATCGCACCCTTGATATCTCCAGATATATATTGGATTTTTCCCTGACCCTGAGTGTCCGGCACCATGAGACGGTAGTTTTCTCGGCCCCTGGTGGTCCGAGGTCGTTCCCGCTGCACAGATTCATGTTCCAGGGCCTCCTGCAGATAATTCACTTTGGTTTATTGCGCTATCTCTAATAGCACCCGAGATATCACCAGATATATATTGGATTTTTCCCTGACCCTGAGTGTCCGACTCCATGAGACGGTGGTTTTCTCGGCCCCATGTGGTCCGAGGTCGTTCCCGCTGCACAGATTCATGCGCCAAGGCCTCGAGCAGACAAGTCACCTTGGTTTATTATGCTATATCTAATAGCACCCGAGATATCACCAGATTTATATTGGATTTTCCCCTGACCCTGAATGTCCGGCCCCACCAGACGGTAGTTTTCTCGGCCCCTGGTGGTCCGAGGTCGATCCCGCTGCACAGATTCATGCGCCAGGGCCGCCTGCAGATAATTCACTTTGGTTTAGTGCGCTATCTGTAAGGGCACCCGAGATATCACCAGATATATATTGAATTTTTCCCCGACCCTGAGTGTCCGGCCCCATGTATCGGTGGTTTTCTCGGCCCCTGGTATTCCGAGGTCGATCCCGCTGCACAGATTCATGCGCCAGCGCCTCCTACAGAAAATGCAGTTTGATTTATTGCGCTATCTGTAATAGCACCCGAGATATCACTAGATATATATGGGATTTCCCCTGACCCTGACAGTCCGGCCCCATGAGACGGTAGTTTTCTCGGCCCCTGGTGGTCCGAGGTCGATCCGGCTGCACAGATTCATGCGCCAGGGCCTCCTGCAGACAATGCACTTTGATTTATTGCGCTATCTGTAATAGCACCCGAGATATCAGCAGATATATATTGGATTTTTCCCTGACCCTGAGTGTCCGACCCCATGAGACGGTGGTTTTCTCGGCCCCTGGTGGTCCGAGGTCGTTCCCGCTGCACAGATTCATGCGCCAGGGCCTCCTGCAGACAATACACTTTGATTTATTGCGCTATCTGTAATAGCAGCCGAGATATCACCAGATTTATATTGGATTTTTCCCTGACCCTGTGTGTCCGACCCCATGAGACGGTGGTTTTCTCGGCCCCTGGTGGTGCGAGGCCGTTCCCGCAGCACAGATTCATGCGCCAGGGCGTCCTGCAGACAATGCACTTTGATTTATTTCGCTATGTCTAATAGCACCCGAGATATCACCAGATATATATTGGATTTTCCCCTGACCCTGAATGTCCGGCCCCACCAGACGGTAGTTTTCTCGGCCCCTGGTGGTCCGAGGTCGATCCCGCTGCACAGATTCATGCGCCAGGGCCGCCTGCAGATAATTCACTTTGGTTTAGTGCGCTATCTGTAAGGGCACCCGAGATATCACCAGATTTATATTGAATTTTTCGCCGACCCTGAGTGTCCGGCCCCATGTATCGGTGGTTTTCTCGGCCCCTGGTATTCCGAGGTCGGCCCCGCTGCACAGATTCATGCGACAGGGCCTCCTACAGACAATGCCCTTTGATTTATTGCGCTATCTGTAATAGCACCCGAGATATCACCAGATATATATTGGATTTTTCCCTGACCCTGAGTGTCCGACCCCATGAGACGGTAGTTTTCTCGGCCCCTGGTGGTCCGCGGTCGATCCCGCTGCACAGATTTATGCGCCAGGGCCGCCTGCAGATAATTCACTTTGGTTTAGTGCGCTATCTGTAACAGCACCCTAGATATCCCCAGATATATATTGAATTTTTCCCCGACCCTGAGTGTCCGGCCCCATGTGTCGGTGGTTTTCTCGGCCCCTGGTATTCCGAGGTCGATCCCGCTGCACAGATTCATGCGCCAGGGCCTCCTACAGAAAATGCCCTTTGATTTATTGCGCTATCTGTAATAGCACCCGAGATATCACCAGATATATATTGGATTTTTCCCTGACCCTGAGTGTCCGACCCCATGAGACGTTGGTTTTCTCGGCCCCTGGTGGTCCGAGGTCGTTCTCGCTGCACAGATTTATGCGCCAGGGCCGCCTGCAGATAATTCACTTTGGTTTAGTGCGCTATCTGTAACAGCACCCTAGATATCCCCAGATATATATTGAATTTTTCCCCGACCCTGAGTGTCCGGCCCCATGTGTCGGTGGTTTTCTCGGCCCCTGGTATTCCGAGGTCGATCCCGCTGCACAGATTCATGCGCCAGGGCCTCCTACAGAAAATGCAGTTTGATTTATTGCGCCATCTGTAATAGCACCCGAGATATCACTAGATATATATGGGATTTCCCCTGACCCTGACAGACCGGCCCCATGAGACGGTAGTTTTCTCGGCCCCTGGTGGTCCGCGGTCGATCCCGCTGCACAGATTCATGCGCCAGGGCCTCCTACAGACAATGCACTTTGATTCATTGCGCTATCTGTAATAGCACCCGAGATATCACCAGATATATATTGGATTTTCCCCTGACCCTAATTGTCCGGCCCCATGTGTCGGTGGTTTTCTCGGCCCCTGGTGGTCCGAGGTCGATCCCGCTGCACAGATTCATGCGCCAGGGCCTCCTACAGAAAATGCAGTTTGATTTATTGCGCTATCTGTAATAGAACCCGAGATATCACTAGATATATATTGGATTTCCACTGACCCTGACAGTCCGGCCCCACGAGACGGTAGTTTTCTCGGCCCCTGGTGGTCCGAGGTCGATCCCGCTGCACAGATTCATGCGCCAGGGCCGCCTGCAGATAATTCACTTTGGTTTAGTGCGCTATCTGTAAGGGCACCCGAGATATCACCAGATATGTATTGAATTTTTCCCCGACCCTGAGTGTCCGGCCCCATGTATCGGTGGTTTTCTCGGCCCCTGGTATTCCGAGGTCGATCCCGCTGCACAGATTCATGCGACAGGGCCTCCTACAGACAATGCCCTATGATTTATTGCGCTATCTGTAATTGCACCCGAGATATCACCAGATATATATTGGATTTTTCCCTGACCCTGAGTGTCCGACCCCATGAGACGGTGGTTTTCTCGGCCCCTGGTGGTCCGTGGTCGTTCTCGCTGCACAGATTTATGCGCCAGGGCCGCCTGCAGATAATTCACTTTGGTTTAGTGCGCTATCTGTAACAGCACCCGAGATATCCCCAGATATATATTGAATTTTTCCCCGACCCTGAGTGTCCGGCCCCATGTGTCGGTGGTTTTCTCTGCCCCTGGTGGTACGAGGTCGATCCCACTGCACAGATTCCTGCGCCAGGGCCTCCTACAGACAATGCACTTTGATTTATTGCGCTATCTGGAATAGCACCCGAGATATCACCAGATATATATTGGATTTTTCCCTGACCCTGAGTGTCCGACCCCATGAGACGGTGGTTTTCTCGGCCCCTGGTGGTACGAGGTCGTTCCCGCTGCACAGATTCCTGCGCCAGGGCCTCCTACAGAAAATGCAGTTTGATTTATTGCGCTATCTGGAATAGCACCCGAGATATCACCAGATATATATTGGATTTTTCCCTGACCCTGAGTGTCCGACCCCATGAGACGGTGGTTTTCTCGGCCCCTGGTGGTACGAGGTCGTTCCCGCTGCACAGATTCATGCGCCAGGGCCTCCTACAGAAAATGCAGTTTGATTTATTGCGCTATCTGTAATAGCACCCGAGATATCACTAGATATATATGGGATTTCCCCTGACCCTGACAGTCCGGCCCCATGAGACGGTAGTTTTCTCGGCCCCTGGTGGTCCGCGGTCGATCCCGCTGCACAGATTCATGCGCCAGGGCCTCCTACAGACAATGCAGTTTGATTTATTGCGCTATCTGTAATAGCACCCGAGATATCACTAGATATATATTGGATTTCCCCTGACCCTGACAGTCCGGCCCCATGAGACGGTAGTTTTCTCGGCCCCTGGTGGTCCGAGGTCGATCCGGCTGCACAGATTCATGCGCCAGGGCCTCCTGCAGACAATGCACTTTGGATTATTATGCTATCTCTAATCGCACCATTGATATCACCAGATATATATTGGATTTTTCCCTGACCCTGAGTGTGCGGCACCATGAGACGGTAGTTTTCTCGGCCCCTGGTGGTCCGAGGTTGTTCCCGCTGCACAGATTCATGCGCTATGGCCTCCTGCAGACAATGCACTTTGATTTATTGCGCTATCTGTAATAGCACCCGAGATATCAGCAGATATATATTGGATTTTTCCCTGACCCTGAGTGTCCGACCCCATGAGACGGTGGTTCTCTCGGCCCCTGGTGGTCCGAGGTCGTTCCCGCTGCACAGATTCATGCGGCAGGGCCTCCTGCAGACAATGCACTTTGATTTATTGCGCTATCTGTAATAGCAGCCGAGATATCACCAGATTTATATTGGATTTTTCCCTGACCCTGTGTGTCCGACCCCATGAGATGGTGGTTTTCTCGGCCCCTGGTGGTGCGAGGCCGTTCCCGCTGCACAGATTCATGCGCCAGGGCGTCCTGCAGACAATGCACTTTGATTTAATTCGCTATGTCTAATAGCACCCGAGATATCACCAGATATATATTGCATTTTTCCCTGACCCTGACACTCCGGCCCCATGTGTCGATGGTTTTCTCGGTCCCTCGTGCTCCGAGGTCGATCCCGCTGCACAGATTCATGCGCCAGGGCCTCCTATAGATAATTCACTTTGGTTTATTTCGCCCTCTCTAATAGCACCGGAGATATCACCAGATATATATTGCATTTTTCCCTGGCCCTGACAATCCGGCCCCATGAGACGGTGATTTTCTCGGCCCGTGGTGGTCCGAGGTCGTTCCCGCTGCACAGATTCATGCGCCAGGGCCACCTGCAGATAATTCACTTTGGTTTAGTGCGCTGTCTGTAATAGCACCCGAGATATCACCAGATATATATTGGATTTTCCCCTGACCCTGAGTGTCCGATCCCATGAGACGGTGGTTTTCTCGGCCCCTGGTGGTCCGAGGACTATCCCGCTGCACAGATTCATGCGCCAGGGCCCCCTGCAGATAATTCACTTTGGTTTAGTGCGCTGTCTGTAATAGCACCCGAAATATCACCAGATATATATTGGATTTTTCCCTGACCCTGAGTGTCCGATCCCATGAGACGGTGGTTTTCTCGGCCCCTGGTGGTCCGAGGACGATCCCGCTGCACAGATTCATGCGCTAGGGCCTCCTGCAGACAATGGACTTTGATTTATTGCGCTATCTGTAATAGCATCCGAGATATCGCCAGATATATATTGGATTTTCCACTGACCCTGAGTGTCCGGCCCCATGAGACGGTGGTTTTCTAGGCCCCTGGTGGTCCGAGGTCGATCCCGCTGCACAGATTCATGCGCCAGGGCCTCCTACAGAAAATGCAGTTTGATTTATTGCGCTATCTGTAATAGCACCCGAGATACCACTAGATATATATTGGATTTCCCCTGACCCTGACAGTCCGGCCCCATGAGATGGTAGTTTTCCCGGCCCCTGGTGGTCCGAGGTCGATCCCGCTGCACAGATTCATGCGCCAGGGCCTCCTACAGAAAATGCAGTTTGCTCCATTGCGCTATCTGTAATAGCACCCGAGATATCACTAGATATATATTGGATTTCCCCTGACGCTGACATTCCGGCCCCATGAGACGGTGATTTTCTCGGCCCGTGGTGGTCCGAGGTCGATCCCGCTGCACAGATTCATGCGCCAGGGCCTCCTACAGGCAATGCACTCTGATTTATTGCGCTATCTCTAATAGCACCCGAGATATCACCAGATATATATTGGATTTTCCCCTGACCCTGATTGTCCGGCCCCATGTGTCGGTGGTTTTCTCGGCCCCTGGTGGTCCGAGGTCGATCCTGCTGCACAGATTCATGCGCCAGGGCCTCCCACAGACAATGCACTTTGATTTACTGCGCTATCTGTAATAGCACCCGAGATATCACCAGGTATATATTGGATTTTTCCCCGACCCTGTGTGTCCGGCCCCATGAGACTGTGGTTTTCTCGGCCCCTGGTGGTCCGAGGTCGTTCCCGCTGCACAGAATAATGCGCGAAGGCTTCCTGCAGACAATGCACTTTGATTTATCGCGCTATCTCTAATATCACCCGAGATATCACCAGATATATAATGGATTTTTCCCTGACCCTGACAGTCCGGCCCCATGAGACGGTGATTTTCTCGGCCCGTGGTGGTCCGAGGTCGTTCCCGCTGCACAGATTCATGCGCCAAGGCCTCGTGCAGACAAGTCACCTTGGTTTATTATGCTATATCTAATAGCACCCGAGATATCACCAGATTTATATTGGATTTTCCCCTGACCCTGAATGTCCGGCCCCACCAGACGGTAGTTTTCTCGGCCCCTGGTGGTCCGAGGTCGATCCCGCTGCACAGATTCATGCGCCAGGGCCGCCTGCAGATAATTCACTTTGGTTTAGTGCGCTGTCTGTAAGGGCACCCGAGATATCACCAGATATATATTGAATTTTTCCCCGACCCTGAGTGTCCGGCCCCATGTATCGGTGGTTTTCTCGGCCCCTGGTATTCCGAGGTCGATCCCGCTGCACAGATTCATGCGCCAGCGCCTCCTACAGAAAATGCAGTTTGATTTATTGCGCTATCTGTAATAGCACCCGAGATATCACTAGATATATATGGGATTTCCCCTGACCCTGACAGTCCGGCCCCATGAGACGGTAGTTTTCTCGGCCCCTGGTGGTCCGAGGTCGATCCGGCTGCACAGATTCATGCGCCAGGGCCTCCTGCAGACAATGCACTTTGATTTATTGCGCTATCTGTAATAGCACCCGAGATATCAGCAGATATATATTGGATTTTTCCCTGACCCTGAGTGTCCGACCCCATGAGACGGTGGTTTTCTCGGCCCCTGGTGGTCCGAGGCCGTTCCCGCTGTACAGATTCATGCGCCAGGGCCTTCTGCAGACAATGCACTTTGATTTATTGCGCTATCTGTAATAGCAGCCGAGGTATCACCAGATTTATATTGGATTTTTCCCTGACCCTGTGTGTCCGACCCCATGAGACGGTGGTTTTCTCGGCCCCTGGTGGTGCGAGGCCGTTCCCGCTGCACAGATTCATGCGCCAGGGCGTCCTGCAGACAATTCACTTTGGTTTATTGCGCTATCTGTAATAGCACCCGAGATATCACAAGATATATGCTGGATTTTTACATGACCTTGGGTGACGGATTCCGAATGTCTGTAATTTTCTCGGCGCCTAGTGGTCCGAGGTCGTTCCTGATGCACAGATTCATTCGCCAGTACCTCCTACAGACAATGCACTTTGATTTATTGCGCCATCTGGAATAGCACCCGAGATATCACCAGATATATATTGGATTTTTCCCTGACCCTGAGCGTCCGGCCCCATGAGACGGTAGTTTTCTCGGCCCCTGGTGGTCCGAGGTCGTTCCCGCTGCACCGATTCATGCGCTAGGGCCTCCTGCAGACAATGCACTTTGTTTTATTGCGCTATCTCTAATAGCACCCGAGATATCACCAGATATATATTGCATTTTTCCCTGACCCTGACACTCCGGCCCCATGAGACGGTGATCTTCTCGGCCCGTGGTGGTCCGAGGTCGATCCCGCTGCACAGATTCATGCGCCAGGGCCTCCTACAGGCAATGCACTTTGATTTATGGCGCTATCTCTAATAGCACCCGAGATATCACCAGACATATATTGGATTTTTCCTTGACCCTGACAGTCCGGCCCCATGTGTCGATGGTTTTCTCGGTCCCTCGTGGTCCGAGGTCGATCCCGCTGCACAGATTCATGCGCCAGGGCCTCCTATAGATAATTCACTTTGGTTTATTGCGCTATCTCTAATAGCACCGGAGATATCACCAGATATATATTGGATTTTTCCCTCACCCTGACAGCCCGGCCCCATGTGTCTGTGGTTTTCTCGGCCCCTGGTGGTCCGAGGTCGTTCCCGCTGCACAGATTCATTCGCCAGGGCCCCCTGCAGAAAATGCAGTTTGATTTATTGCGCTATCTGTGATAGCACCCGAGATATCACTAGATATATATTGGATTTCCCCTGACCCTGACAGTCCGGCCCCATGAGACGCTAGTTTTCTCGGCCCCTGGTGGTCCGAGGTCGATCCCGCTGCACAGATTCATGCGCCAGGGCCTCCTACAGAAAATGCAGTTTGATTTATTGCGCTATCTGTAATAGCACCCGAGATATCACCAGATATATATTGGATTTTTCCTTGAACCTGACAGTCCGGCCACATGTGTCTGTGGTTTTCTCGGCCCCTGGTGGTCCGAGGTCGTTCCCGCTGCGCAGATTCATGCGCCAGGGCCCCCTGCAGATAATTAACTTTGGTTTAGTGCGCTGTCTGTAATAGCACCGAGATATCACCAGATATATATTGGATTTATCCCTGACCCCGACTGTCCGACCCCATGAGACGGTGGTTTTCTCGGCCCCTGGTGGTCCGAGGTCGTTCCCGCTGCACAGATTCATGCGCCAGGGCCCCCTGCAGATAATTCACTTTGGTTTAGTGCGCTGTCTGTAATAGCACCCGAGATATCACCAGATATATATTGGATTTTTCCCTGACCCTGAGTGTCCGGCCCCATGTGTCTGTGGTTTTCTCGGCCCCTGGTGGTCCGAGGTCGTTCCCGCTGCGCAGATTCATGCGCCAGGGCCCCCTGCAGATAATTCACTTTGGTTTAGTGCGCTGTCTGTAATAGCACCCGAGATATCACCAGATATATATTGGATTTTTCCCTGTCCCTGAGTGTCCGATCCCATGAGACGGTGGTTTTCTCGGCCCCTGGTGGTCCGAGGACGATCCCGCTGCACAGATTCATGCGCTAGGGCCTCCTGCAGACAATGGACTTTTATTTATTGCGCTATCTGTAATAGCATCCGAGATATCACCAGATATATATTGGATTTTCCCCTGACCCTGAGTGTCCGGCCCCATGAGACGGTGGTTTTCTAGGCCCCTGGTGGTCCGAGGTCGATCCCGCTGCACAGATTCATGCGCCAGGGCCTCCTACAGAAAATGCAGTTTGATTTATTGCGCTATCTGTAATAGCACCCGAGATATCACTAGATATATATTGGATTTCCCCTGACCCTGACAGTCCGGCCCCATGAGACGGTAGTTTTCTCGGCCCCTAGTGGTCCGAGGTCGATCCCGCTGCACAGATTCATGCGCCAGGGCCTCCTACAGAAAATGCAGTTTGATTTATTGCGCTATCTGTAATAGCACCCGAGATATCACTAGATATATATTGGATTTCCCCTGACCCTGACAGTCCGGCCCCATGAGACGGTGGTTTTCTCGGCCCCTGGTGGTCCGAGGTCGATCCCATTGAACAGTTTTATGCGCCAGGGATTCCTGCAGACAATTCACTTTGGTTTATTGCGCTATCTGTAATAGCACCCGAGATATCACCAGATATATATTGGATTCTTCCCTGACCCTGAGTGCCCGGCCCCATGTGTCGATGGTTTTCTCGGTCCCTCGTGGTCCGAGGTCGATCCCGCTGTACAGATTTATGCGCCAGGGTTTCCTGCAGACAATTCACTTTGGTTTATTGCGCTATCTGTAATAGCACCCGAGATATGACAAGATATATGCTGGATTTTTACATGACCTTGTGTGACGGATTCCGAATATCTGTAATTTTCTCGGCGCCTAGTGGTCCGAGGTCGTTCCTGGTGCACAGATTCATTCGCCAGTGCCTCCTACAGACAATGCACTTTGATTTATTGCGCTATCTGTAATAGCACCCGAGATATCACCAGATATATATTGGATTCTTCCCTGACCCTGAGTGCCCGGCCCCATGTGTCGATGGTTTTCTCGGCCCCTGGTGGTCCGAGGTCGTTCCCGCTGCACCGATTCATGCGCTAGGGCCTCCTGCAGACAATGCACTTTGTTTTATTGCGCTATCTCTAATAGCACCCGAGATATCACCAGATATATATTGCATTTTTCCCTGACCCTGACACTCCGGCCCCATGAGACGGTGATTTTCTCGGCCCGTGGTGGTCCGAGGTCGATCCCGCTGCACAGATTCATGCGCCAGGGCCTCCTACAGGCAATGCACTTTGATTTATTGCGCTATCTCTAATAGCACCCGAGATATCACCAGATATATATTGGATTTTTCCTTGACCCTGACAGTCCGGCCCCATGTGTCGATGGTTTTCTCGGTCCCTCGTGGTCCGAGGTCGATCCCGCTGCACAGATTCATGCGCCAGGGCCTCCTATAGATAATTCACTTTGGTTTATTGCGCTATCTCTAATAGCACCGGAGATATCACCAGATATATATTGGATTTTTCCCTCACCCGGACAGCCCGGCCCCACATGCCTGTGGTTTTCTCGGCCCTTGGTGGTCCGAGGTCGTTCCCGCTGCACAGATTCATGCGCCAGGGCCCCCTGCAGATAATTCACTTTGGTTTAGTGCGCTGTCTGTAATAGCACCCGGGATATCACCAGATATATATTGGATTTTCCCCTGACCCTGATTGTCCGGCCCCATGTGTCGGTGGTTTTCTCGACCCCTGGTGGTCCGAGGTCGATCGCGCTGCACAGATTCATGCGCCAGGGCCTCCTACAGAAAATGCAGATTGACTTATTGCGCTATCTGTAATAGCACGCGAGATATCACTAGATATATATTGGATTTCCCCTGACCCTGACAGTCTGGCCCCATGAGACGGTAGTTTTCTCGGCCCCTGGAGGTCCGAGGTCGATCCCGCTGCACAGATTCATGCGCCAGGGCCTCCTACAGAAAATGCAGTTTGATTTATTACGCTATCTGTAATAGCACCCGAGATATCACCAGATATATATTGGATTTTTCCTTGACCCTGACAGTCCGACCCCATGAGACGGTGGTTTTCTCGGCCCCTGGTGGTCGGAGGTCGTTCCCGCTGCACAGATTCATGCGCCAGGGCTTCCTGCAGACAATTCACTTTGGTTTATTGCGCTATCTGTAATAGCACGCGAGATATCACCAGATATATGCTGGATTTTTACATGACCCTGACTGTCCGATCCCATGAGACGGTGGTTTTCTCGACCCCTGGTGGTCCGAGGTCGATCGCGCTGCACAGATTCATGCGCCAGGGCCTCCTACAGAAAATGCAGATTGATTTATTGGGCTATCTGTAATAGCATCCGAGATATCACCAGATATATATTGGATTTTCCCCTGACCCTGAGTGTCCGGCCGCATGAGTCGGTGGTTTCCTAGGCCCCTGGTGGTCCGAGCTCGTTCCCGCTGCACAGATTCATATGCCAGGGCCTCCGACAGACAATGCACTTTGATTTATTGCGCTATCTGTAATAGCACCCGAGATATCACCAGATATATATTGGATTTTCCCCTGACCCTGATTGTCCGGCCCCATGTGTCGGTGGTTTTCTCGGCCCCTGGTGGTCCCAGGTCGATCCCGCTGCACAGATTCATGCGCCAGGGCCTCCTACAGAAAATGCAGTTTGATTTATTGCGCTATCTGTAATAGCACCCGAGATATCACAAGATATATATTGGATTTCCCCTGACCCTGACAGTCCGGCCCCATGAGACGGTAGTTTTCTCGGCCCCTGGTGGTCCGAGGTCGATCCCGCTGCACAGATTCATGCGCCAGGGCCTCCTACAGAAAATGCAGTTTGATCTATTGCGCTATCTGTAATAGCACCCGAGATATCACCAGATATATATTGGATTTTTCCCTCACCCTGACAGCCCGGCCCCATGTGTCTGTGGATTTCTCGGCCCCTGGTGGTCCGAGGTCGTTCCCGCTGCACACATTCATGCGCCAGGGCCCCCTGCAGATAATTCACTTTGGTTTAGTGCGCTGTCTGTAATAGACCCCGAGATATCACCAGATATATATTGGATTTTTCCCTGACCCTGAGTGTCCGATCCCATGAGACTGTGGTTTTCTCGGCCCCTGGTGGTCCGAGGACGATCCCGCTGCACAGATTCATGCGCCAGGGCCTCCTACAGACAATGGACTTTGATTTATTGCGCTATCTGTAATAGCATCCGAGATATCACCAGATATATATTGGATTTTCCCCTGACCCTGAGTGTCCGGCCCCATGAGACGGTAGTTTTCTCGGCACCTGGTGGTCCGAGGTCGTTCCCGCTGCACCGATTCATGCGCTAGGGCCTCCTGCAGACAATGCAATTTGATTTATTGCGCTATCTATAATAGCACCCGAGATATCACCAGATATATATTGGATTTTCCCCTGACCCTGACACTCCGGCCCCATGAGACGGTGATTTTCTCGGCCCGTGGTGGTCCGAGGTCGATCCCGCTGCACAGATTCATGCGCCAGGGCCTCCTACAGGCAATGCACTTTGATTTATTGCGCTATCTGTAATAGCACGCGAGATATCACCAGATATATGCTGGATTTTTACATGACCCTGGGTGACGGATTCCGAATATCTGTTATTTTCTCGGCGCCTGGTGGTCCGAGGTCGTTCCTGCTGCACAGATTCATTCGCCAGTGCCCCCTACAGACAATGCACTTTGATTTATTGCGCTATCTCTAATAGCACCCGAGATATCACCAGATATATATTGCATTTTTCCCTGACCCTGACACTCCGGCCCCATGAGACGGTGATTTTCTCGGCCCGTGGTGGTCCGAGGTCGATCCCGCTGCACATATTCATGCGCCAGGGCCTCCTACAGACAATGCACTTTGATATATTGCGCTATCTCTAATAGCACCCGAGATATCACCAGATATATATTGGATTTTTCCTTGACCCTGACAGTCCGGCCCCATGTGTCGATGGTTTTCTCGGTCCCTCGTGGTCCGAGGTCGATCCCGCAGAACAGATTCATGCGCCAGGGCCCCCTGCAGATAATTCACTTTGGTTTAGTGCGCTGTCTGTAATAGCACCCGAGATATCACCAGATATATATTGGATTTTTCCCTGACCCTGAGTGTCCGATCCCATGAGACGGTGGTTTTCTCTTCCCCTGGTGGTCCGAGGTCGATCCCGCTGCACAGATTCATGCGCTAGGGCCTCCTGCAGACAATGGAATTTGATTTATTGCGCTATCTCTAATACCACCCGAGATATCACCAGATATATATTGGATTTTTCCCTGACCCTGACGACAGTCCGGCCTCATGAGAACGTGATTTTCTCGGCCCCTGGCGGTCTGAGGTCGATCCCGCTGCACAGAGTCATGCGCCAGGGCCTCCCACAGACAATGCACTTTGATTTATTGCGCTATCTGTAATAGCACCCGAGATATCACCAGATATATATTGGATTTTTCCCTGACCCTGAGTGTCCCACCCCATGAGACGGTGGTTCTCTCGGCCCCTGCTGTTCCGAGGTCGTTCCCGCTGCACAGATTCATGCGCCAGTGCCTCCTACAGACAATGCACTTTGGTTTATTGCGCTATCTCTAATAGCACCCGAGATATCACCAGATATATATTGGATTTTCCCCTGACCCTGATTGTACGGCCCCATGTGTCGGTGGTTTTCTCGGCCCCTGGTGGTCCGAGGTCGATCCCGCTGCACAGATTCATGCGCCAGGGCCTCCTACAGAAAATGCACTTTGATTTATTGCGCTATCTGTAATAGCACCCGAGATATCACCAGATATATATTGGATTTATCCCTGACCCTGACAGTCCGACCCCATGAGACGGTGGTTTTCTCGGCCCCTGGTGTCCGAGGTCGTTCCCGCTGTACAGATTCATGCGCCAGGGCGTCCTGCAGACAATGCATTTTGATTTATTTCGCTTTGTCTAATAGCACCCGAGATATCACCAGATATATATTGGATTTTTCCCTGACCCTGACAGTCCGGCCCCACGAGACGGTGATTTTCTTGACCCCTGGTGGTCCGAGCTCGATCCCGCTGCACAGATTCATGCGCCAGGGCCTCCTACAGGCAATGCACTTTGATTTATTGCGCTTTCTCTAATAGCACCCGAGATATCACCAGATATATATTGGATTTTTCCTTGACCCTGACAGTCCGGCCCCATGAGTCGATGGTTTTCTCGGTCCCTCGTGGTCCGAGGTCGATCCCGCTGCACAGAATCATGAGCCAGGGCCTCCTATAGATAATTCACTTTGGTTTATTGCGCTATCTCTAATAGCACCGGAGATATCACCAGATATATATTGGATTTTTCCCTCACCCTGACAGCCCGGCCCCATGTGTCTGTGGATTTCTCGGCCCCTGGTGGTCCGAGGTCGTTCCCGCTGCACACATTCATGCGCCAGGGCCCCCTGCAGATAATTCACTTTGGTTTAGTGCGCTGTCTGTAATAGACCCCGAGATATAACCAGATATATATTGGATTTTTCCTATGACCCTGACAGTCCGGTCCAATGTGTCGATGGTTTTCTCGGTCCCTCGTGGTCCGAGGTCGATCCCGCTGCACAGATTCATTCGCCGGAGCCTCCTATAGATAATTCACTTTGGTTTATTGCGCTATCTCTAGTAGCACCCGAGATATCACCAGATATATATTGAATTTTTCCCCGACCCTGAGTGTCCGGCCCCATGTGTCGGTGGTTTTCTCGGCCCCTGGTGATCCGTGGTCGATCCCGCTGCACAGATTTATGCGCCAGGGCCTTCTACAGACAGTGCACTTTGATTTATTGCGCTATCTGTAATAGCGCCCGAGATATCACCAGATATATATTGGATTTTTCCCTGACCCTGAGTGTCCGACCCCATGAGACGGTGGTTTTCTCGGCCCCTGGTGGTCCGAGGTCGTTCCCGCTGCACAGATTCATGCGGCAGGGCCCCCTGCAGATAATTCACTTTGATTTATTGCGCTATCTCTAATAGCACCCGAGATATCACTAGATTCATATTGGATTTTTCCCTGACCCTGACAGTCCGGCCCCATGAGACTTTGATTTTCTCGGCCCCTGGTGGTCCAAGGTCGATCCCGCTGCACAGATTCAGGCGCCAGGGCCAGCTGCAGGCAATGCACTTTGGTTTATTGCGCTATCTCTAATAGCACCCGAGATATCACCAGATATATATTGGATTTTTCCCTGACCCTGACAGTCCGGCCCCATGTGTCGGTGGTTATCTCGGCCCCTGGTGGTCCGAGGTCGTTCCCGCTGCACTGATTCCTGCGCCAGGGCCTCCTACAGACAATGCACTTTGGTTTATTGCGCTATCTCTAATAGCACCCGAGATATCACCAGATATATATTGGATTTTTCCCTGACCCTGACAGTCCGGCCCCATGAGGCGGTGATTTTCTCGGCCCCTGGTGGTCCGAAGTCGTTCCCACTGCACACATTCATGCGCTAGGGCCTCCTGCAGACAATGCACTTTGATTTATTGCGCTATCTCTAATAGCACCCGAGATATCACCAGATATATATTGGATTTTCCCCTGACCCTGATTGTCCGGCCCCATGTGTCGGTGGTTTTCTCGGCCCCTGGTGGTCCGAGGTCGATCCCGCTGCACAGATTCATGCGCCAGGGCCTCCTACAGAAAATGCAGTTTGATTTATTGCGCTATCTCTATTAGCACCCGAGATATCACCAGATATATATTGGATTTTTCCTTGACCCTGACAGTCCGGCCCCATGAGTCGATGGTTTTCTCGGTCCCTCGTGGTCCGAGGTCGATCCCGCTGCACAGATTCATGCGCCAGGGCCTCCTATAGATAATTCACTTTGGTTTATTGCGCTATCTCTAATAGCACCGGAGATATCACCAGATATATATTGGATTTTTCCCTCACCCTGACAGCCCGGCCCCATGTGTCTGTGGATTTCTCGGCCCCTGGTGGTCCGAGGTCGTTCCCGCTGCACACATTCATGCGCCAGGGCCCCCTGCAGATAATTCACTTTGGTTTAGTGCGCTGTCTGTAATAGACCCCGAGATATCACCAGATATACATTGGATTTTTCCCTGACCCTGAGTGTCCGATCCCATGAGACGGTGGTTTTCTCGGCCCCTGGTGGTCCGAGGACGATCCCGCTGCACAGATTCGTGCGCCAGGGCCTCCTACAGACAATGCACTTTGATTTATTGCCCTATCTGTAATAGCACCCGAGATATCACCAGATATATATTTGATTTTACCCTGACCCTGAGTGTCCGATCCCATGAGACGGTGGTTTTCTCGGACCCTGGTGGTCCGAGGACGATCCCGCTGCACAGATTCATGCGCTAGGCCCTCCTGCAGACAATGGACTTTGATTTATTGCGCTATCTGTAATAGCATCCGAGATATCACCAGATATATATTGGATTTTCCCCTGACCCTGAGTGTCCGGCCCCATGAGACGGTAGTTTTCTCGGCACCTGGTGGTCCGAGGTCGTTCCCGCTGCACCGATTCATGCGCTAGGGCCTCCTGCAGACAATGCAATTTGATTTATTGCGCTATCTCTAATAGCACCCGAGATATCACCAGATATATATTGCATTTTTCCCTGACCCTGACACTCCGGCCCCATGAGACGGTGATTTTCTTGGCCCGTGGTGGTCCGAGGTCGATCCCGCTGCACATATTCATGCGCCAGGGCCTCCTACAGACAATGCACTTTGATTTATTGCGCTATCTCTAATAGCACCCGAGATATCACCAGATATATATTGGATTTTTCCTTGACCCTGACAGTCCGGCCCCATGTGTCGATGGTTTTCTCGGTCCCTCGTGGTCCGAGGTCGATCCCGCTGCACAGATTCATGCGACAGGGCCCCCTGCAGATAATTCACTTTGGTTTAGTGCGCTGTCTGTAATAGCACCCGAGATATCACCAGATATATATTGGATTTTTCCCTGACCCTGAGTGACCGATCCCATGAGACGGTGGTTTTCTCGGCCCCTGGTGGTCCGAGGTCGATCCCGCTGCACTGATTCATGCGCTAGGGCCTCCTGCAGACAATGGAATTTGATTTATTGCGCTATCTCTAATACCACCCGAGATATCACCAGATATATATTGGATTATTCCCTGACCCTGACAGTCCGGCCTCATGAGACAGTGATTTTCTCGGCCCCTGGTGGTCTGAGGTCGATCCCGCTGCACAGATTCATGCGCCAGGGCCTCCCACAGACAATGCACTTTGATTTATTGCGCTATCTGTAATAGCACCCGAGATATCACCAGATATATATTGGATTTTTCCCTGACCCTGAGTGTCCCACCCCATGAGACGGTGGTCCTCTGGGCCCCTGCTGTTCCGAGGTCGTTCCCGCTGCACAGATTCATGCGCCAGTGCCTCCTACAGACAATGCACTTTGGTTTATTGCGCTATCTCTAATAGCACCCGAGATATCACCAGATATATATTGGATTTTTCCTTGACCCTGACAGTCCGGCCACATGAGACGGTGATTTTCTCGGCCCCTGGTGGTCCGAGGTCGTTCCCATTGCACAGTTTCATGCGCTAGGGCCTCCTGCAGACAATGCACTTTGATTTATTGCCCTATCTCTAATAGCACCCGAGATATCACCAGATATATATTGGATTTATCCCTGACCCTGACAGTCCGACCCCATGAGACGGTGGTTTTCTCGGCCCCTGGTGTCCGAGGTCGTTCCCGCTGTACAGATTTATGCGCCAGGGCGTCCTGCAGACAATGCACTTTGATCTATTTCGCTATGTCTAATAGCACCCGAGATATCACCAGATATATATTGGATTTTTCCCTGACCCTGACAGTCCGGCCCCACGAGACGGTGATTTTCTCGACCCCTGGAGGTCCGAGGTCGATCCTGCTGCACAGATTCATGCGCCAGGGCCTCCTACAGACAATGAACTTTGATTTATTGCGTTAACTCTAATAGCACCCGAGATATAACCAGATATATATTGGATTTTTCCTATGACCCTGACAGTCCGGCCCAATGTGTCGATGGTTTTCTCGGTCCCTCGTGGTCCGAGGTCGATCCCGCTGCACAGATTCATTCGCCGGGGCCTCCTATAGATAATTCACTTTGGTTTATTGCGCTATCTCTAGTAGCACCCGAGATATCACCAGATATATATTGAATTTTTCCCCGACCCTGAGTTCCGGCCCCATGTGTCGGTGGTTTTCTCGGCCCCTGGTGGTCCGAGGCCGTTCCCGCTGCACAGACTCATGCGCAAGTTAATCATACGGACAAGTCACTTTGATTTGTTGCGCTATCACTAATAGCACACGAGATATCACCAGATATATATTGGATTTTACCCTGACCCTTAGTACCCGGTCCCATGAGTAGGTGGTTTTCTCGGCCCCTGGTGGTCCGAGGTCGTTCCCGCTGCACAGATTCATGCGCAAGGGCCTCATACCGACAATGCACTTTGATTTATTGCGCTATTTCTAATAGCACCCGAGATATCACCAGATATATATTGGATTTTACCCTGACCCTTAGTATCCGGCCCCATGAGTCGGTGGTTTTCTCGGCCCCTGGTGGTCCGAGGTCGTTCCCGCTGCACAGATTCATGCGCAAGGGCCTCATACCGACAATGCACTTTGATTTATTGCGCTATCTCTAATAGCACCCGAGATATCACCAGGTATATACTGGATTTTTACATGACCTTGGGTGACGGATACCGAAAATCTGTAATTTTCTCGGCCCCTGGTGGTCCGAGGTCGATCCCGCTGCACAGATTCAGGCGCCAGGGCCTCCTATAGACAATGCACTTTGATTTATTGCGCTGTCTGTAATAGCACCCTAGAAAGAACCATATATATGCTGGATTTTTACATGTCCTTGGGTGTCCGGCCCCATGAGTCAGTGGTTTTCTCGGCCCCTGATGGTCCGAGGTCGCTACCGCTGCACAGATTCATGCGCCTGGGCCTCCTTCAGGCAATGCACTTTGGTTTATTGCGCTATCTCTAATAGCACCCGAGATATCACCAGATATATGCTGGATTTTTCCCTGACCGTGAGTGTCCGGCCCCATGTGTCGGTGGTTTTCTCGGCCCCTGGTGGTCCGAAGTCTATCCCGCTGCACAGATTCATGCGCCAGGGCATACTGCAGACAGTGCACTTTGATTTGTCGCGCTATCTGTAATAGCACCCGAGATATCATCAGATACATTCTGGATTTTTACATGACCTTGGGCGTCCGGACCCATGCGTCCGCGGTTTTCTCGACCACTGGTGGTCCGAGGTCGTTCCCGCTGCACAGACTCATGCGCCAGGGCCTCCTATAGACAATGCACTTTGGTTTATTGCGCTATCTGTAATAGCACCCGAGATACCACCAGATATATATTGGATTTTTCCCTGACCCTGACAATCCGGCCCTACGAGACGGTGATCTTCTCGGCCCCTGGTCATCCGAGATCGTTCCCGCTGCGCAGAATCATGCGCCAGGGCCTCCTGCAGACAATGCACTTTGATTTATTGCGCTATCTCTAATGGCAACCGAGATATCATCAGATACATCCTGGGTTTTTACATGACCTTGGGTGTCCGGCGCCACGAGACGGTGGTTTTCTCGGCCCCTAGTGGTCCGAGGTCGTTGCCGCTGCCCAGATTCATGCGCCAGGGCCTCCTACAGACAATGCACTTTGATTTATTGTGCTATCCGTAATAGCTCCGGAGATATCACCAGATATATATTGGATTTTTCCCTGACCCTGAATGTCCGGCCCAATGAGACGGTGGTTTTCTCGGCCCCTGGTGGTCCGAGGTCGTCCCCGCTGCACAGATTCATGCGCCAGGGCCTCCTGCAGATAATTCTCTTTGGTTTATTGCGATATCTGTAATAGCACCCGAGATATAAATAGATATATATTGGATTTTTCCCTGACCCTGAGTGTCCGGCCCCATGAGACTGTGGTTTTCTCGGCCCCTGGTGGTCCGAGGTCGTTCCCGCTGCACAGATTCATGCGCCAGGGCCTCCTGCAGATAATTCACTTTGGTTTATTGCGCTATCTATAATAGCACCCGAGATATCACCATATATATATTGGATTTTTCCCTGACCCTGAGTGTCCGGCCCCATGAGACTGTGGTTTTCTCGGCCAATGGTGGTCCGAGGTTGTTCCCGCTGACCAGATTCATGCGCAAGGGCCTCCAACAGACAATGCGCTTTGATTTATTGCGCTATCTGTAATAGCACCCGAGAAAGCACCATATATATACTGGATATTTACATGACTTTGCGTGTCGGATACGGAAAATCTGTAATTTTCTCGGCCCCTGGTGGCCCGATGTCGTTCCTGCTGCACAGATTCATGCGCAAGGGCCTCCTACGGACAATGCAATTTGGTTTATTGCGCTATCTATAATAGCACGCGAGATATAACCGGATATACATTGGATTTTCCCCTGACCCTGAGTGTCCGGCCCCATGAGACGGTGGTTTTCTCGGCCAATGGTGGTCCGAGGTCGTTCCCGCTGACCAGATTCATGCGCAAGGGCCTCCTACAGACAATGCACTTTGATTTATTGCGCAATCTGTAATAGCACCCGAGATGTCACCAGATATATATTGGATTTTTCCCTGAGCCTGAGTGTCCGGCGCCGTGAGACGGTGGTTTTCTCGGCTCCTGGTGGTCCGAGGTCGTTTCCGCTGCACAGATTCATGCGCCAGGGCCTCCTGGAGACAATGCACTGTGATTTATTGCCCTATCTGTAATAGCACCCGAGATATCACCAGATATATATTGGATTTTCCCCTGACCCTGCGGCTCCGGCCCCATGAGACGGTTGTTTTCTCGGCCCCTGGAGGTCCGAGCTCGTTCTCGCTGGCCAGATTCATGCGCCAGGGCCTCCTACAGACAATGCACTTTGATTTATTGCGCTATCTCTACTAGCACCCGAGATATCACCAGATATATATTGGATTTTTCCCTGACCCTGAGTGCCCGGCCGCATGAGACGGTGGTTTTCTCGGCCCCTGGTGGTCCGAGGTTGTTCCCGCTGCACAGATTCATGCGCCAGGGCCTCCTGCAGACAATTCACTTTGGTTTACTGCGCTATCTCTAATAGCACCCGACTTATCACCAGATATATATTGGATTTTTCCCTGACCCTGAGTGCCCGGCCCCATGTGTCGGTGGTTTTCTCGGCCCCTGGTGGTCCGAGGTCGATCTCGCTGCACAGATTCATGCGCTAGGGCCCTCTGCAGACAATGCAATTTGATATATCGCGCTATCTGTAATAGCACCCGAGATATCACCAGATATATATTGGTTTTTTCCCCGACCCTGAGTGTGCGGCCCCATGAGACGGTGGTTTTCGCGGCCCCTGTTGGTCCGAGCTCGTTCTCGCTGGCCAGATTCATGCGCCAGGGCCTCCTGCAGATAATTCACTTTTATTTATCGCGCTATCTCTAATAGCACCCGAGATATCACCAGATATATATTGGATTTTTCCTGACCCCGAGCGTCCGGAACCATGAGACGGTGGGTTTCTCGGCCCCTGGCGGTCCCAGGTCGTTCCCGCTGCACAGATTCATGCGCCAGGGCCTCCTACAGACAATGAACTTTGGTTTATTGCGCTATCTCTAATAGCACCCGAGATATCACCAGATATATATAGGATTTTTCCCCGACCCTGAGTGTCCGAACCCATGTGACGGTGGTCTTCTCGGCTCCTGGTGGTCCGAGGTCGTTCCCTCTGCACAGATTCATGCGCCAGGGCCTCCTGCAGACAATGCACTTTGGTTTCTTGCGCTATCTCTAATAGCACCCGAGATATCACAAGATATATATTGGATTTTTCCCTGACCCTGACAGTCCGGCCCCATGAGACGGTGACTTTCTCGGCCCCTGGTGGTCCGAGGTCGATCCCGCTCCTCAGATTCATGCGCCAGGGCCTCGTACAGACAATGCACTTTGATTTATTGCGCTATCTGTAATAGCACCCGAGATATCACCAGATATATGTTGGATTTTTCCCTGACCCTGAGTGTCCGACTCCATGAGACGGTGGTTTTCTCGGCCCCTGGTGGTCCGTGGTCGTTCCCGCTGCACAGATTCCTGCGCCAGGGCCTCCTACAGACAATGCACTTTGATTTATTGCGCTATCTGTAATAGCACCCGGGATATCACCATATATATATTTGATTTTTCCCCGACCCTGACAGTCCGGCCCCATATGCCGGTGCTTTTCTCGGCCCCTGGTGGTCCGACGTCGTTACCGCTGCACAGATTCATGCGCCAGGGCCTCCAGCAGACAATGCACTTTGATCTATTTCGCTATCTGTCATAGCACCCGAGAAAGCTCCATATATATGCTGGATTTTTACATGACTTTGGGTGACGGATACCGAAAATCTGTAATTTTCTCGGCCCCTGGTGGTCCGAGGTCGTTCCCTCTGCACAGATTCATGCGCCCGGGCCTCCTGCAGATTATTCACTTTGGTTTATTGCGCTATCTCTAATAGCACCAGAGATATCACCAGATATATATTGGATTTTTCCCCGAACCTAACTGTCCGGCCCCATGAGACGGTGGTTTTCTCGGACCCTGGTGATCCGAGGACGTTCCCGCTGCCCAGAATCATGCGCCAGGGCCTCCTACAGACAATGCACTTTGATTTATTGCGCTATCTGTAATAGCACCCGAGAAAGCTCCATATATATGCTGGATTTTTACATGACTTTGGGTGACGGATACCGAAAATCTGTAATTTTCTCGGCCCCTGGTGGTCCGAGGTCGTTCCCGCTGCACAGATTCATGCGCCAGGGTCTCCTGCAGATAATTCACTTTGGTTTATTGCGCTATCTCTAATAGCACCCGAGATATCACTAGATATATATTTGATTTTTCCCTGACCTTGAGTGTCCGGCCCCATGAGACGGTGGTTTTCTCGGCCCCTCGTGGTCCGCGGTCGTTCCCGCTACACAGATTCATGCGCCTGGGCCTCCTCCAGATAATTCACTTTGGTTTATTGCGCTATCTCTAATAGCACCCGACATATCACCACATTTTATATTGGATTTTCCCCTGACCCTGAATGTCCGGCCCCATGTGACGGTGGTTTTCTCGGCCCCTGGTGGTCCGAGGTCGTTCCCGCTGCACAGATTCATGCGCCCGGGCCTCCTGCAGATTATTCACTTTGGTTTATTGCGCTATCTCTAACAGCACCCGAGATATCACCAGATATATATTGGATTTTTCCCCGAACCTAACTGTCCGGCCCCATGAGACGGTGGTTTTCTCGGACCCTGGTGATCCGAGGTCGTTCCCGCTGCACAGATTCATGCGCCAGGGCCTCCTACAGACAATGCACTTTGATTTATTGCGCTATCTGTAATAGCACCCGAGATATCACCAGATATATCTTGGATTTTTCCCTGACCGTGAGTGTCCGGCCCCATGAGACGGTGGTTTTCTCGGCCCCCGGTGGTCCGAGGACGCTCCTGCTGCCCAGAATCATGCGCCAGGGCCTCCTACAGACAATGCACTTTGATTTATTGCGCTATCTGTAATAGCACCCGAGAAAGCTCCATATATATGCTGGATTTTTACATGACTTTGGGTGACGGATACCGAAAATCTGTAATTTTCTCGGCCCCTGGTGGACCGATGTCTTTCCTGCTGCACAGATTCATGCGCAAGGGCCTCCTACGGACAGTGCACTTTCATTTATTGCGATATCTCTAATAGCACCCGAGATATCCCCAGATATATATTGGATTTTCCCCTGACCCTGAGTGTCCGGCCCCATGAGTCGGTGGTTTTCTCGGACCCTGGTGATCCGAGGTCGTTCCCGCTGCCCAGATTCATGCGCCAGGTCCTCCTACAGACAATGCACCTTGATTTATTGCGCTATCTGTAATAGCTCCCGAGATATCGGAAGATATATATTGGATTTTTCCCTGACCCTGAGCGTCCGGCCCCATGAGACGGTGGTTTTCTCGGCCCCTGGTGGTACGAGGTCGTTCCCGCTGCAAAGATTCATGCGCCAGGGCCTCCTGCAGATAATTCACTTTAGCTTATTGCGCTATCTCTAATAGCACCCGAGATATCCCCAGATATATATTGGATTTTACCCTGACCCTGATTGTCCGGCCGCATGAGTCGGTTGTTTTCTCGGACCCTGGTGGTCCGAGGTCGTTCCCGCTGCCCAGATTCATGCGCCAGGGCCTCCTGCAGATAAATCACTTTGGATTATTGCGCTATCTGTAATAGCGCCCGAGATATCACCAGATATATATTGGATTTTTCCCTGACCCTGAGTGTCCGGCCCCGTGAGACTGTCGTTTTCTCGGCCCCTGGTGGTCCGAGGTCGTGCCCGCTGCACAGATTCATGCGCCAGGGCCTCCTACAGACAATGCACTTTGGTTTATTGCGCTATCTCTAATAGCACCCGAGATATCACCAGATATATATTGGATTTTCCCCTGACCCTGAGTGTCCGGTCCCATGTGACTGTGGTTTTCTCGGCCCCTGGTGGTCCGAGGTCGTTCCCGCTGCACACATTCACGCGCCAGGGCCTCCTGCAGATAACTCACTTTTGATTATTGCGCCATCTCTAATAGCACCCAAGATATCACCAGATATATCTTGGATTTTTCCCTGACCCTGAGCGTCCGGCCCCATGAGACGGTGGTTTTCTCGGCCCCTGGTGGTGCGAGGTCGTTCCCGCTGCAAAGATTCATGCGCCAGGGCCTCCTGCAGATAATTCACTTTAGCTTATTGCGCTATCTCTAATAGCACCCGAGATATCCCCAGATATATATTGGATTTTACCCTGACCCTGATTGTCCGGCCGCATGAGTCGGTTGTTTTCTCGGACCCTGGTGGTCCGAGGTCGTTCCCGCTGCCCAGATTCATGCGCCAGGGCCCCCTGCATATAATTCACTTTGGATTATTGCGCTATCTGTAATAGCACCCGAGAAAGCACCATATATATGCTGTATTTTTACATGACTTTGGGTGACGGATACCGAAAATCTGTAATTTTCTCGACCCCTGGTGGTCCGAGGTCGTTCTGCTGCACAGATTCATGCGCAAGGTTCACCTACGGACAATGCACTTTGATTTATCGCGCTATCTGTAATAGAACCCGAGATATCCCCACATATATGCTGGATTTTTACATGACATTGGGTGACGGATACCGAAAATCTGTAATTTTTTCGGCCGCTGGTGGTCCGATGTCGTTCCTGCTGCACAGATTCATGCGCCAGGGCCTCCTGCAGATAAATCACTTTTGATTATTGCGCCATCTCTAATAGCACCCAAGATATCACCAGATATATATTGGATTTTCCCTGACCCTGAGTGTCCGGCCCCATGAGACTGTGGTTTTCTCGGCCCCTGGTGGTCCGAGGTCGTTCCCGCTGCACAGATTCATGCGCCATTGCATCCTACGGACAATGCACTTTGATTTATTGCGCTATCTCTAATAGCACCCGAGATATCACCGGATATATATTTGATTATTCCCTGACCCTGAGTCTCCAGCCCCATGAGACGGTGGTTTTCTCGGCCCCTCGTGGTCCGCGGTCGTACCCGCTACACAGATTCATGCGCCAGGGCCTCCTCCAGATAATTCACTTTGGTTTATTGCGCTATCTCTAATAGCACCCGAGATATCACCACATTTTATATTGGATTTTCCCCTGACCCTGAGTGTCCGGCCCCATGTGACGGTGGTTTTCTCGGCCCCTGGTGGTCCGAGGTCGTTCCCGCTGCACAGATTCATGCGCCCGGGCCTCCTGCAGATTATTCACTTTGGTTTATTGCGCTATCTCTAACAGCACCCGAGATATCACCAGATATATATTGGATTTTTCCCCGAACCTAACTGTCCGGCCCCATGAGACGGTGGTTTTCTCGGACCCTGGTGATCCGAGGTCGTTCCCGCTGCACAGATTCATGCGCCAGGGCCTCCTACAGACAATGCACTTTGATTTATTGCGCTATCTGTAATAGCACCCGAGATATCACCAGATATATCTTGGATTTTTCCCTGACCGTGAGTGTCCGGCCCCATGAGACGGTGGTTTTCTCGGCCCCCGGTGGTCCGAGGACGCTCCTGCTGCCCAGAATCATGCGCCAGGGCCTCCTACAGACAATGCACTTTGATTTATTGCGCTATCTGTAATAGCACCCGAGAAAGCTCCATATATATGCTGGATTTTTACATGACTTTGGGTGACGGATACCGAAAATCTGTAATTTTCTCGGCCCCTGGTGGACCGATGTCTTTCCTGCTGCACAGATTCATGCGCAAGGGCCTCCTACGGACAGTGCACTTTCATTTATTGCGATATCTCTAATAGCACCCGAGATATCCCCAGATATATATTGGATTTTCCCCTGACCCTGAGTGTCCGGCCCCATGAGTCGGTGGTTTTCTCGGACCCTGGTGATCCGAGGTCGTTCCCGCTGCCCAGATTCATGCGCCAGGTCCTCCTACAGACAATGCACCTTGATTTATTGCGCTATCTGTAATAGCTCCCGAGATATCGGAAGATATATATTGGATTTTTCCCTGACCCTGAGCGTCCGGCCCCATGAGACGGTGGTTTTCTCGGCCCCTGGTGGTACGAGGTCGTTCCCGCTGCAAAGATTCATGCGCCAGGGCCTCCTGCAGATAATTCACTTTAGCTTATTGCGCTATCTCTAATAGCACCCGAGATATCCCCAGATATATATTGGATTTTACCCTGACCCTGATTGTCCGGCCGCATGAGTCGGTTGTTTTCTCGGACCCTGGTGGTCCGAGGTCGTTCCCGCTGCCCAGATTCATGCGCCAGGGCCTCCTGCAGATAAATCACTTTGGATTATTGCGCTATCTGTAATAGCGCCCGAGATATCACCAGATATATATTGGATTTTTCCCTGACCCTGAGTGTCCGGCCCCGTGAGACTGTGGTTTTCTCGGCCCCTGGTGGTCCGAGGTCGTGCCCGCTGCACAGATTCATGCGCCAGGGCCTCCTACAGACAATGCACTTTGGTTTATTGCGCTATCTCTAATAGCACCCGAGATATCACCAGATATATATTGGATTTTCCCCTGACCCTGAGTGTCCGGTCCCATGTGACTGTGGTTTTCTCGGCCCCTGGTGGTCCGAGGTCGTTCCCGCTGCACACATTCACGCGCCAGGGCCTCCTGCAGATAACTCACTTTTGATTATTGCGCCATCTCTAATAGCACCCAAGATATCACCAGATATATCTTGGATTTTTCCCTGACCCTGAGCGTCCGGCCCCATGAGACGGTGGTTTTCTCGGCCCCTGGTGGTGCGAGGTCGTTCCCGCTGCAAAGATTCATGCGCCAGGGCCTCCTGCAGATAATTCACTTTAGCTTATTGCGCTATCTCTAATAGCACCCGAGATATCCCCAGATATATATTGGATTTTACCCTGACCCTGATTGTCCGGCCGCATGAGTCGGTTGTTTTCTCGGACCCTGGTGGTCCGAGGTCGTTCCCGCTGCCCAGATTCATGCGCCAGGGCCCCCTGCATATAATTCACTTTGGATTATTGCGCTATCTCTAATAGCACCCGAGATATCCCCAGATATATATTGAATTTTACCCTGACCCTGATTGTCCGGCCGCATGAGTCGGTTGTTTTCTCGGCTCCTGGTGGTCCGAGGTCGTTTCCGCTGCACAGATTCATGCGCCAGGGCCTCCTGGAGACAATGCACTGTGATTTATTGCCCTATCTGTAATAGCACCCGAGATATCACCAGATATATATTGGATTTTCCCCTGACCCTGCGGCTCCGGCCCCATGAGACGGTTGTTTTCTCGGCCCCTGGAGGTCCGAGCTCGTTCTCGCTGGCCAGATTCATGCGCCAGGGCCTCCTACAGACAATGCACTTTGATTTATTGCGCTATCTCTACTAGCACCCGAGATATCACCAGATATATATTGGATTTTTCCCTGACCCTGAGTGCCCGGCCGCATGAGACGGTGGTTTTCTCGGCCCCTGGTGGTCCGAGGTTGTTCCCGCTGCACAGATTCATGCGCCAGGGCCTCCTGCAGACAATTCACTTTGGTTTACTGCGCTATCTCTAATAGCACCCGACTTATCACCAGATATATATTGGATTTTTCCCTGACCCTGAGTGCCCGGCCCCATGTGTCGGTGGTTTTCTCGGCCCCTGGTGGTCCGAGGTCGATCTCGCTGCACAGATTCATGCGCTAGGGCCCTCTGCAGACAATGCAATTTGATATATCGCGCTATCTGTAATAGCACCCGAGATATCACCAGATATATATTGGTTTTTTCCCCGACCCTGAGTGTGCGGCCCCATGAGACGGTGGTTTTCGCGGCCCCTGTTGGTCCGAGCTCGTTCTCGCTGGCCAGATTCATGCGCCAGGGCCTCCTGCAGATAATTCACTTTTATTTATCGCGCTATCTCTAATAGCACCCGAGATATCACCAGATATATATTGGATTTTTCCTGACCCCGAGCGTCCGGAACCATGAGACGGTGGGTTTCTCGGCCCCTGGCGGTCCCAGGTCGTTCCCGCTGCACAGATTCATGCGCCAGGGCCTCCTACAGACAATGAACTTTGGTTTATTGCGCTATCTCTAATAGCACCCGAGATATCACCAGATATATATAGGATTTTTCCCCGACCCTGAGTGTCCGAACCCATGTGACGGTGGTCTTCTCGGCTCCTGGTGGTCCGAGGTCGTTCCCTCTGCACAGATTCATGCGCCAGGGCCTCCTGCAGACAATGCACTTTGGTTTCTTGCGCTATCTCTAATAGCACCCGAGATATCACAAGATATATATTGGATTTTTCCCTGACCCTGACAGTCCGGCCCCATGAGACGGTGACTTTCTCGGCCCCTGGTGGTCCGAGGTCGATCCCGCTCCTCAGATTCATGCGCCAGGGCCTCGTACAGACAATGCACTTTGATTTATTGCGCTATCTGTAATAGCACCCGAGATATCACCAGATATATGTTGGATTTTTCCCTGACCCTGAGTGTCCGACTCCATGAGACGGTGGTTTTCTCGGCCCCTGGTGGTCCGTGGTCGTTCCCGCTGCACAGATTCCTGCGCCAGGGCCTCCTACAGACAATGCACTTTGATTTATTGCGCTATCTGTAATAGCACCCGGGATATCACCATATATATATTTGATTTTTCCCCGACCCTGACAGTCCGGCCCCATATGCCGGTGCTTTTCTCGGCCCCTGGTGGTCCGACGTCGTTACCGCTGCACAGATTCATGCGCCAGGGCCTCCAGCAGACAATGCACTTTGATCTATTTCGCTATCTGTCATAGCACCCGAGAAAGCTCCATATATATGCTGGATTTTTACATGACTTTGGGTGACGGATACCGAAAATCTGTAATTTTCTCGGCCCCTGGTGGTCCGAGGTCGTTCCCTCTGCACAGATTCATGCGCCCGGGCCTCCTGCAGATTATTCACTTTGGTTTATTGCGCTATCTCTAATAGCACCCGAGATATCACCAGATATATATTGGATTTTTCCCCGAACCTAACTGTCCGGCCCCATGAGACGGTGGTTTTCTCGGACCCTGGTGATCCGAGGACGTTCCCGCTGCCCAGAATCATGCGCCAGGGCCTCCTACAGACAATGCACTTTGATTTATTGCGCTATCTGTAATAGCACCCGAGAAAGCTCCATATATATGCTGGATTTTTACATGACATTGGGTGACGGATACCGAAAATCTGTAATTTTTTCGGCCGCTGGTGGTCCGATGTCGTTCCTGCTGCACAGATTCATGCGCCAGGGCCTCCTGCAGATAAATCACTTTTGATTATTGCGCCATCTGTAATAGCGCCCGAGATATCACCAGATATATATTGGATTTTTCCCTGACCCTGAGTGTCCGGCCCCGTGAGACTGTGGTTTTCTCGGCCCCTGGTGGTCCGAGGTCGTGCCCGCTGCACAGATTCATGCGCCAGGGCCTCCTACAGACAATGCACTTTGGTTTATTGCGCTATCTCTAATAGCACCCGAGATATCACCAGATATATATTGGATTTTCCCCTGACCCTGAGTGTCCGGTCCCATGTGACTGTGGTTTTCTCGGCCCCTGGTGGTCCGAGGTCGTTCCCGCTGCACACATTCACGCGCCAGGGCCTCCTGCAGATAACTCACTTTTGATTATTGCGCCATCTCTAATAGCACCCAAGATATCACCAGATATATCTTGGATTTTTCCCTGACCCTGAGCGTCCGGCCCCATGAGACGGTGGTTTTCTCGGCCCCTGGTGGTGCGAGGTCGTTCCCGCTGCAAAGATTCATGCGCCAGGGCCTCCTGCAGATAATTCACTTTAGCTTATTGCGCTATCTCTAATAGCACCCGAGATATCCCCAGATATATATTGGATTTTACCCTGACCCTGATTGTCCGGCCGCATGAGTCGGTTGTTTTCTCGGACCCTGGTGGTCCGAGGTCGTTCCCGCTGCCCAGATTCATGCGCCAGGGCCCCCTGCATATAATTCACTTTGGATTATTGCGCTATCTGTAATAGCACCCGAGAAAGCACCATATATATGCTGTATTTTTACATGACTTTGGGTGACGGATACCGAAAATCTGTAATTTTCTCGACCCCTGGTGGTCCGAGGTCGTTCTGCTGCACAGATTCATGCGCAAGGTTCACCTACGGACAATGCACTTTGATTTATCGCGCTATCTGTAATAGAACCCGAGATATCCCCACATATATGCTGGATTTTTACATGACATTGGGTGACGGATACCGAAAATCTGTAATTTTTTCGGCCGCTGGTGGTCCGATGTCGTTCCTGCTGCACAGATTCATGCGCCAGGGCCTCCTGCAGATAAATCACTTTTGATTATTGCGCCATCTCTAATAGCACCCAAGATATCACCAGATATATATTGGATTTTCCCTGACCCTGAGTGTCCGGCCCCATGAGACTGTGGTTTTCTCGGCCCCTGGTGGTCCGAGGTCGTTCCCGCTGCACAGATTCATGCGCCATTGCATCCTACGGACAATGCACTTTGATTTATTGCGCTATCTCTAATAGCACCCGAGATATCACCGGATATATATTTGATTATTCCCTGACCCTGAGTCTCCAGCCCCATGAGACGGTGGTTTTCTCGGCCCCTCGTGGTCCGCGGTCGTACCCGCTACACAGATTCATGCGCCAGGGCCTCCTCCAGATAATTCACTTTGGTTTATTGCGCTATCTCTAATAGCACCCGAGATATCACCACATTTTATATTGGATTTTCCCCTGACCCTGAGTGTCCGGCCCCATGTGACGGTGGTTTTCTCGGCCCCTGGTGGTCCGAGGTCGTTCCCGCTGCACAGATTCATGCGCCCGGGCCTCCTGCAGATTATTCACTTTGGTTTATTGCGCTATCTCTAACAGCACCCGAGATATCACCAGATATATATTGGATTTTTCCCCGAACCTAACTGTCCGGCCCCATGAGACGGTGGTTTTCTCGGACCCTGGTGATCCGAGGTCGTTCCCGCTGCACAGATTCATGCGCCAGGGCCTCCTACAGACAATGCACTTTGATTTATTGCGCTATCTGTAATAGCACCCGAGATATCACCAGATATATCTTGGATTTTTCCCTGACCGTGAGTGTCCGGCCCCATGAGACGGTGGTTTTCTCGGCCCCCGGTGGTCCGAGGACGCTCCTGCTGCCCAGAATCATGCGCCAGGGCCTCCTACAGACAATGCACTTTGATTTATTGCGCTATCTGTAATAGCACCCGAGAAAGCTCCATATATATGCTGGATTTTTACATGACTTTGGGTGACGGATACCGAAAATCTGTAATTTTCTCGGCCCCTGGTGGACCGATGTCTTTCCTGCTGCACAGATTCATGCGCAAGGGCCTCCTACGGACAGTGCACTTTCATTTATTGCGATATCTCTAATAGCACCCGAGATATCCCCAGATATATATTGGATTTTCCCCTGACCCTGAGTGTCCGGCCCCATGAGTCGGTGGTTTTCTCGGACCCTGGTGATCCGAGGTCGTTCCCGCTGCCCAGATTCATGCGCCAGGTCCTCCTACAGACAATGCACCTTGATTTATTGCGCTATCTGTAATAGCTCCCGAGATATCGGAAGATATATATTGGATTTTTCCCTGACCCTGAGCGTCCGGCCCCATGAGACGGTGGTTTTCTCGGCCCCTGGTGGTACGAGGTCGTTCCCGCTGCAAAGATTCATGCGCCAGGGCCTCCTGCAGATAATTCACTTTAGCTTATTGCGCTATCTCTAATAGCACCCGAGATATCCCCAGATATATATTGGATTTTACCCTGACCCTGATTGTCCGGCCGCATGAGTCGGTTGTTTTCTCGGACCCTGGTGGTCCGAGGTCGTTCCCGCTGCCCAGATTCATGCGCCAGGGCCTCCTGCAGATAAATCACTTTGGATTATTGCGCTATCTGTAATAGCGCCCGAGATATCACCAGATATATATTGGATTTTTCCCTGACCCTGAGTGTCCGGCCCCGTGAGACTGTGGTTTTCTCGGCCCCTGGTGGTCCGAGGTCGTGCCCGCTGCACAGATTCATGCGCCAGGGCCTCCTACAGACAATGCACTTTGGTTTATTGCGCTATCTCTAATAGCACCCGAGATATCACCAGATATATATTGGATTTTCCCCTGACCCTGAGTGTCCGGTCCCATGTGACTGTGGTTTTCTCGGCCCCTGGTGGTCCGAGGTCGTTCCCGCTGCACACATTCACGCGCCAGGGCCTCCTGCAGATAACTCACTTTTGATTATTGCGCCATCTCTAATAGCACCCAAGATATCACCAGATATATCTTGGATTTTTCCCTGACCCTGAGCGTCCGGCCCCATGAGACGGTGGTTTTCTCGGCCCCTGGTGGTGCGAGGTCGTTCCCGCTGCAAAGATTCATGCGCCAGGGCCTCCTGCAGATAATTCACTTTAGCTTATTGCGCTATCTCTAATAGCACCCGAGATATCCCCAGATATATATTGGATTTTACCCTGACCCTGATTGTCCGGCCGCATGAGTCGGTTGTTTTCTCGGACCCTGGTGGTCCGAGGTCGTTCCCGCTGCCCAGATTCATGCGCCAGGGCCCCCTGCATATAATTCACTTTGGATTATTGCGCTATCTGTAATAGCACCCGAGAAAGCACCATATATATGCTGTATTTTTACATGACTTTGGGTGACGGATACCGAAAATCTGTAATTTTCTCGACCCCTGGTGGTCCGAGGTCGTTCTGCTGCACAGATTCATGCGCAAGGTTCACCTACGGACAATGCACTTTGATTTATCGCGCTATCTGTAATAGAACCCGAGATATCCCCACATATATGCTGGATTTTTACATGACATTGGGTGACGGATACCGAAAATCTGTAATTTTTTCGGCCGCTGGTGGTCCGATGTCGTTCCTGCTGCACAGATTCATGCGCCAGGGCCTCCTGCAGATAAATCACTTTTGATTATTGCGCCATCTCTAATAGCACCCAAGATATCACCAGATATATATTGGATTTTCCCTGACCCTGAGTGTCCGGCCCCATGAGACTGTGGTTTTCTCGGCCCCTGGTGGTCCGAGGTCGTTCCCGCTGCACAGATTCATGCGCCATTGCATCCTACGGACAATGCACTTTGATTTATTGCGCTATCTCTAATAGCACCCGAGATATCACCGGATATATATTTGATTATTCCCTGACCCTGAGTCTCCAGCCCCATGAGACGGTGGTTTTCTCGGCCCCTCGTGGTCCGCGGTCGTACCCGCTACACAGATTCATGCGCCAGGGCCTCCTCCAGATAATTCACTTTGGTTTATTGCGCTATCTCTAATAGCACCCGAGATATCACCACATATTATATTGGATTTTCCCCTGACCCTGAGTGTCCGGCCCCATGTGACGGTGGTTTTCTCGGCCCCTGGTGGTCCGAGGTCGTTCCCGCTGCACAGATTCATGCGCCCGGGCCTCCTGCAGATTATTCACTTTGGTTTATTGCGCTATCTCTAATAGCACCCGAGATATCACCAGATATATATTGGATTTTTCCTCGAACCTAACTGTCCGGCCCCATGAGCCGGTGGTTTTCTCTGACCCTGGTGGTCCGAGGTCGTTCCCGCTGCACAGATTCATGCGCCAGGGTCTCCTGCAGATAATTCACTTTGGTTCATTGCGCTATCTCTAATAGCACCCGAGATATCACCAGATATATATTGGATTTTTCCCTGACCCTGAGTGTCTGGCCCCATGAGACGGTGGTTTTTTCGGCCACTGGTGGTCCGAGCTCGTTTGCGCTGCACAGATTCATGCGCCAGGGCCTCCTGCAGACAATGCACTTTGATTTATTGCGCTATCTGTAATAGCACCCGAGATATCACCAGATATATATTGGATTTGTCCCTGACCCTGAGTGTCCGGCCCCATGTGTCGGTGGTTTTCTCGGCCCCTGGTGGTCCTAGGTCGTTCTCGCTGCACAGATTCATGCGCCAGGGCCCCTGCAGATAATTCACTTTGGTTTATTGCGCTATCTCTAATACCACCCGAGGTATCACCAGATATATGCTGGATTTTTACATGACCTTGGGTGACGGATACCGAAAATCTGTAATTTTCTCGGCCCCTGGTGGTCCGAGGTCCTTCCTGCTGCACAGATTCATGCGCAAGGGTCTCCTAGGGACAATGCACTTTGGTTTATTGCGCTATCTCTAATAGCACCCGAGATATCACCAGATATATATTGGATTTTCCCCTGACCCTGAGTGTCCGGTCCCATGTGACTGTGGTTTTCTCGGCCCCTGGTGGTCCGAGGTCGTTCCCGCTGCACAGATTCCCGCGCCAGGGCCTCCTGCACATAATTCACTTTTGATTATTGCGCCATCTCTAATAGCACCCAAGATATCACCAGATATATATTGGATTTTCCCTGACCCTGAGTGTCCGGCCCCATGAAACTGTGGTTTTCTCGGCCCCTGGTGGTCCGAGGTCGTTCCCGCTGCACAGATTCATGCGCCAGGGCCTCCTACAGACAATGCACTTTGATTTATTGCGCTATCTGTAATCGCACCCGAGAAAGCTCCATATATATGCTGGATTTTTACATGACTTTGGGTGACGGATACCGAAAATCTGTAATTTTCTCGGCCCCTGGTGGACCGATGTCTTTCCTGCTGCACAGATTCATGCGCAAGGGCCTCCTACGGACAGTGCACTTTCATTTATTGCGATATCTCTAATAGCACCCGAGCTATCCCCAGATATATATTGGATTTTCCCCTGACCCTGAGTGTCCGGCCCCATGAGTCGGTGGTTTTCTCGGACCCTGGTGGTCCGAGGTCGTTCCCGCTGCCCAGATTCATGCGCCAGGTCCTCCTACAGACAATGCACCTTAATTTATTGCGCTATCTGTAATAGCACCCGAGATATCGCCAGATATATATTGGATTTTTCCCTGACCCTGAGCGTCCGGCCCCATGAGACGGTGGTTTTCTCGGCCCCTGGTGGTACGAGGTCGTTCCCGCTGCAAAGATTCATGCGCCAGGGCCTCCTGCAGATAATTCACTTTAGCTTATTGCGCTATCTCTAATAGCACCCGAGATATCCCCAGATATATATTGGATTTTCCCCTGACCCTGATTTTCCGGCCGCATGAGTCGGTTGTTTTCTCGGACCCTGGTGGTCCGAGGTCGTTCCCGCTGCCCAGATTCATGCGCCAGGGCCCCCTGCATATAATTCACTTTGGATTATTGCGCTATCTGTAATAGCACCCGAGAAAGCACCATATATATGCTGTATTTTTACATGACTTTGGGTGACGGATACCGAAAATCTGTAATTTTCTCGACCCCTGGTGGTCCGAGGTCGTTCTGCTGCACAGATTCATGCGCAAGGTTCTCCTACGGACAATGCACTTTGATTTATCGCGCTATCTGTAATAGAACCCGAGATATCACCAGATATATGCTGGATTTTTACATGACATTGGGTGACGGATACCGAAAATCTGTAATTTTTTCGGCCGCTGGTGGTCCGATGTCGTTCCTGCTGCACAGATTCATGCGCCAGGACCTCCTGCAGATAAATCACTTTTGATTATTGCGCCATCTCTAATAGCACCCAAGATATCACCAGATATATATTGGATTTTCCCTGACCCTGAGTGTCCGGCCCCATGAGACTGTGGTTTTCTCGGCCCCTGGTGGTCCGAGGTCGTTCCCGCTGCACAGATTCATGCGCCATTGCATCCTACGGACAATGCACTTTGGTTTATTGCGCTATCTCTAATAGCACCCGAGATATCACCAGATATATATTTGATTTTTCCCTGACCTTGAGTGTCCGGCCCCATGAGACGGTGGTTTTCTCGGCCCCTCGTGGTCCGCGGTCGTTCCCGCTACACAGATTCATGCGCCAGGGTCTCCTGCAGATAATTCACTTCGGTTTATTGCGCTATCTCTAATAGCACCCGAGATATCACCACATATATATTGGATTTTCCCCTGACCCTCAGAGTCCGGCCCCATGAGACGGTGGTTTTCTCGGCCCCTGGTGGTCCGAGGACGTTCCCGCTGCCCAGAATCATGCGCCAGGGCCTCCTACGGACAGTGCACTTTCATTTATTGCGCTATCTGTAATAGCACCCGAGATATCACCAGATATATATTGGATTTTTCCCTGACCCTGAGTGTCCGGCCCCATGAGACGGTGGTTTTCTCGGCCCCAGGTGGTCCGAGGTCGTTCCCGCTGCACAGATTTATGCGCCAGGGCCTCCTGCAGATAATTCACTTTGGTTTATTGCGCTATCTCTAATGGCACCCGAGATATCACCAGATATATATTGGATTTTCCCCTGACCCTGAGTGTCCGGCCCCATGAGACTGTGGTTTTCTCGGCTCCAGGTGGTCCGAGGTCGTTCCCGCTGCCCAGATTCATGCGCCAGGGCCTCCTGCAGATAATTCACTTTGGTTTATTGCGCTATCTCTAATAGCACCCGCGATATCACCAGATATATATTGGATTTTTTCCTGATCCTGAGTGTCCGGCCCCATGAGACGGTGGTTTTCTCGGCCCCTGGTGGTCCGAGGTCGTTCCCGCTGCACAGATTCATGCGCCAGGTCCTCCTGCAGATAATTCACTTTGGCTTATTGCGCTATCTCTAATGGCACCCGAGATATCACCAGATATATATTGGATTTTCCCCTGACCCTGAGTGTCCGGCCCCATGAGACTGTGGTTTTCTCGGCCCCAGGTGGTCCGAGGTCGTTCCCGCTGCACAAATTCATGCGCCAGGGCCACCTACAGACAATGCACTTTGATTTATTGCGCTATCTGTAATAGCACCCGAGATATCACCAGATATATATTGGATTTTTCCCTGACCCTGGGTGTCCGTCCCCATGAGACGGTGGTTGTCTCGGCCCATGGTGGTCCGAGGTCGTTCCCACTGCACAGATTCATGCGCTTGGGCCTCCTGCAGATAATTCACTTTGGTTTATTGGGCTATCTGTAATAACACCCGAGATATCACCAAATACATATTGGATTTTCCCCTGACCCTGAGTGTCCGGCCCCATGAGACGGTGGTTCTCTCGGCCCCTGGTGGTCCGAGCTCGTTCCCGCTGGCCAGATTCATCTGCCAGGGCCTCCTACAGACAATGCACTTTGATTTATTGCGCTACCTGTAATAGCACCCGAGATATCACCAGATATATATTGGATTTTCCCATGACCCTGAGTGTCCGGCCCCATGAGACTGTGGTTTTCTCGGCCCCTGGTGGTCCGAGGTCGTACCCGCTGCACAGATTCATGCGCTAGGGCCTCCTACAGACAATGCACTTTGATTTATTGCGCTATCTGTAATAGCACCCGAGAAAGCACCATATATATGCTGGATTTTTACATGACTTTGGGTGACGGACACCGAAAATCTGTAAGTTTCTCGGCCTCTGGAGGGCCGAGGTCGTTCCTGCTTCACAGATTCATGCGCCAGGGCCTCCTGCAGACAATGCACTTTGATTTATCGCGCTATCTGTAATAGAACTCGAGATATCACCAGATATATGCTGGATTTTTACATGAAATTGGGTGACGGTTACCGAAAATCTGTAATTTTTTCGAACCCTGGTGGTCCGATGTTGTTCCCACTGCCCAGATTCATGCGCCTGGGCCTCCTACAGACAATACACTTTGATTTATTGCGCTATCTGTAATAGCACCCGAGATTTCACCAGATATATATTGGATTTTTCCCTGACCCTGAGTGTCCGGCCCCATGAGACGGTGGTTTTCTCGGCCCCTGGTGGTGTGAGGTCGTTCCCGCTGCACAGATGCATGCGCTAGGGCCTCCGGCAGATAATTCACTTTGGTTTATTGCGCTATCTCTAATAGCACCCGAGATATCACCAGATATATGCTGGATTTTTACATGACTTTGGGTGACGGATACCGAAAATCTGTAGTTTTATCGGCCCCTGGTGGTCCGATGTCGTTCCTGCTGCACTGATTCATGCGCAAGGGCATCCTACGGACAATGCACTTTGATTTATTGCGCTATCTCTAATAGCACCCGAGATATCACCAGATATATGCTGGATTTTTACATGACCCTGAGTGTCCGGCCCCATGTGTCGGTGGTTTTCTCGTCCCCTGTTGGTCAGAGATCGTTCCCGCTGAACAGATTCATGCGCCAGGGCCTCCTACAGACAATGCACTTTGTTTTATTGCGCTATCTGTAATATCACCCGAGATATCACCAGATATATGCTGGATTTTTACATGACCCTGAGTGTCCGGCCCCATGTGTCGGTGGTTTTCTCGGCCCCTGTTGGTCAGAGGTCGTTCCCGCTGCACAGATTGATGCGCCAGGGCCTCCTACAGACAAAGCACTTTGATTTATCGCGCTATCTCTAATAGCACCCGAGATATCACCATATATATATTGGATTTTCCCCTGACCCTGAGTGTCCGGCCCCATGAGACTGTGGTTTTCTCGGCCTCAGGTGGTCCGAGGTCGTTCCCGCTGCACAAATTCATGCGCCAGGGCCACCTACAGACAATGCACTTTGATTTATTGCGCTATCTGTAATAGCACCCGAGATATCACCAGATATATATTGGATTTTTCCCTGACACTGGGTGTCCGGCCCCATGAGACGGTGGTTGTCTCGACCCATGGTGGTCCGAGCTCGTTCCCGCTGGCCAGATTCATGCGCCAGGGCCTCCTACAGACAATGCACTTTGATTTATTGCGCTATCTGTAATAGCACCCGAGATATCACTAGATATATATTGGATTTTCCCCTGACCCTGCGTGTCCGGCCCCATGAGACTGTGGTTTTCTCGGCCCCAGGTGGTCCGAGGTCGTTCCCGCTGCACAAATTCATGCGCCAGGGCCACCTACAGACAATGCACTTTGATTTATTGCGCTATCTGTAATAACACCCGAGATATGACCAAATACATACTGGATTTTCCCCTGACCCTGAGTGTCCGGCCCCATGAGACGGTGGTTCTCTCGGCCCCTGGTGGTCCGAGCTCGTTCCCGCTGGCCAGATTCATGCGCCAGGGCCTCCTACAGACAATGCACTTTGATTTATTGCGCTACCTGTAATAGCACCCGAGATATCACCAGATATATATTGGATTTTCCCATGACCCTGAGTGTCCGGCCCCATGAGACTGTGGTTTTCTCGGCCCCTGGTGGTCCGAGGTCGTACCCGCTGCACAGATTCATGCGCTAGGGCCTCCTGCAGACAATGCACGTTGATTTAATGCGCTATCTGTAATAGCACCCGAGATATCACCAGATATATATTGGATTTTTCCCTGACACTGGGTGTCCGGCCCCATGAGACGGTGGTTGTCTCGACCCATGGTGGTCCGAGCTCGTTCCCGCTGGCCAGATTCATCCGCCAGGGCCTCCTACAGACAATGCACTTTGATTTATTGCGCTTTCTGTAATAGCACCCGAGATTTCACCAGATATATATTGGATTTTTCCCTGACCCTGAGTGTCCGGCCCCATGAGACGGTGGTTTTCTCGGCCCCTGGTGGTGTGAGGTCGTTCCCGCTGCACAGATGCATGCGCTAGGGCCTCCGGCAGATAATTCACTTTGGTTTATTGCGCTATCTCTAATAGCACCCGAGATATCACCAGATATATGCTGGATTTTTACATGACTTTGGGTGACGGATACCGAAAATCTGTAGTTTTATCGGCCCCTGGTGGTCCGATGTCGTTCCTGCTGCACTGATTCATGCGCAAGGGCATCCTACGGACAATACACTTTGATTTATTGCGCTATCTCTAATAGCACCCGAGATATCACCAGATATATGCTGGATTTTTACATGACCCTGAGTGTCCGGCCCCATGTGTCGGTGGTTTTCTCGTCCCCTGTTGGTCAGAGATCGTTCCCGCTGAACAGATTCATGCGCCAGGGCCTCCTACAGACAATGCACTTTGTTTTATTGCGCTATCTGTAATATCACCCGAGATATCACCAGATATATGCTGGATTTTTACATGACCCTGAGTGTCCGGCCCCATGTGTCGGTGGTTTTCTCGGCCCCTGTTGGTCAGAGGTCGTTCCCGCTGCACAGATTGATGCGCCAGGGCCTCCTACAGACAAAGCACTTTGATTTATCGCGCTATCTCTAATAGCACCCGAGATATCACCATATATATATTGGATTTTCCCCTGACCCTGAGTGTCCGGCCCCATGAGACTGTGGTTTTCTCGGCCTCAGGTGGTCCGAGGTCGTTCCCGCTGCACAAATTCATGCGCCAGGGCCACCTACAGACAATGCACTTTGATTTATTGCGCTATCTGTAATAACACCCGAGATATGACCAAATACATACTGGATTTTCCCCTGACCCTGAGTGTCCGGCCCCATGAGACGGTGGTTCTCTCGGCCCCTGGTGGTCCGAGCTCGTTCCCGCTGGCCAGATTCATGCGCCAGGGCCTCCTACAGACAATGCACTTTGATTTATTGCGCTACCTGTAATAGCACCCGAGATATCACCAGATATATATTGGATTTTCCCCTGACCCTGCGTGTCCGGCCCCATGAGACTGTGGTTTTCTCGGCCCCAGGTGGTCCGAGGTCGTTCCCGCTGCACAAATTCATGCGCCAGGGCCACCTACAGACAATGCACTTTGATTTATTGCGCTATCTGTAATAACACCCGAGATATGACCAAATACATACTGGATTTTCCCCTGACCCTGAGTGTCCGGCCCCATGAGACGGTGGTTCTCTCGGCCCCTGGTGGTCCGAGCTCGTTCCCGCTGGCCAGATTCATGCGCCAGGGCCTCCTACAGACAATGCACTTTGATTTATTGCGCTACCTGTAATAGCACCCGAGATATCACCAGATATATATTGGATTTTCCCATGACCCTGAGTGTCCGGCCCCATGAGACTGTGGTTTTCTCGGCCCCTGGTGGTCCGAGGTCGTACCCGCTGCACAGATTCATGCGCTAGGGCCTCCTGCAGACAATGCACGTTGATTTAATGCGCTATCTGTAATAGCACCCGAGATATCACCAGATATATATTGGATTTTTCCCTGACACTGGGTGTCCGGCCCCATGAGACGGTGGTTGTCTCGACCCATGGTGGTCCGAGCTCGTTCCCGCTGGCCAGATTCATGCGCCAGGGCCTCCTACAGACAATGCACTTTGATTTATTGCGCTATCTGTAATAGCACCCGAGATATCACTAGATATATATTGGATTTTCCCCTGACCCTGCGTGTCCGGCCCCATGAGACTGTGGTTTTCTCGGCCCCAGGTGGTCCGAGGTCGTTCCCGCTGCACACATTCATGCGCCAGGGCCACCTACAGACAATGCACTTTGATTTATTGCGCTATCTGTAATAGCACCCGAGATATCACCAGATATATATTGGATTTTTCCCTGACCCTGCATGTCCGGCCCCATGAGACGGTGGTTGTCTCGGCCCATGGTGGTCCGATGTCGTTCCCGCTGCACAGATTCATGCGCTTGGGCCTCCTGCAGATAATTCACTTTGGTTTATTGGGCTATCTGTAATAACACCCGAGATATCACCAAATACATATTGGATTTTCCCCTGACCCTGAGTGTCCGGCCCCATGAGACGGTGGTTCTCTCGGCCCCTGGTGATCCGAGCTCGTTCCCGCTGGCCAGATTCATGCGCCAGGGCCTCCTACAGACAATGCACTTTGATTTATTGCCCTACCTGTAATAGCACCCGAGATATCACCAGATATATATTGGATTTTCCCATGACCCTGAGTGTCCGGCCCCATGAGACTGTGGTTTTCTCGGCCCCTGGTGGTCCGAGGTCGTTCCTGCTTCACAGATTCATGCGCCAGGGCCTCCTGCAGACAATGCACTTTGATTTATCGCGCTATCTGTAATAGAACCCGAGATATCACCAGATATATGCTGGATTTTTACATGAAATTGGGTGACGGTTACCGAAAATCTGTAATTTTTTCGAACCCTGGTGGTCCGATGTTGTTCCCACTGCCCAGATTAATGCGCCAGGGCCTCCTACAGACAATACACTTTGATTTATTGCGCTATCTGTAATAGCACCCGAGATGTCACCAGATATATATTGGATTTTTCCCTGACCCTGAGTGTCCGGCCCCATGAGACGGTGGTTTTCTCGGCCCCTGGTAGTGCGAGGTCGTTCCCGCTGCCCAGAATCATGCGCCAGGGCCTCCTACGGACAGTGCACTTTCATTTATTGCGCTATCTGTAATAGCACCCGAGATATTACCAGATATATGCCGGATTTTTACATGACTTTGGGTGACGGATACCGAAAATCTGTAGATTTATCGGCCCCTGGTGGTCCGATGTCGTTCCTGCTGCACTGATTCATGCGCAAGGGCATCCTACGGACAATGCACATTGATTTATTGCGCTATCTCTAATAGCACCCGAGATATCACCAGATATATGCTGGATTTTTACATGACCCTGAGTGTCCGGCCCCATGAGACTGTGGTTTTCTCGGCCCCTGGTGGTCCGAGGTCGTTCCCGCTGCACAGATTCATGCGCCATTGCATCCTACGGACAATGCACTTTGGTTTATTGCGCTATCTCTAATAGCACCCGAGATATCACCAGATATATATTTGATTTTTCCCTGACCTTGAGTGTCCGGCCCCATGAGACGGTGGTTTTCTCGGCCCCTCGTGGTCCGCGGTCGTTCCCGCTACACAGATTCATGCGCCAGGGTCTCCTGCAGATAATTCACTTTGGTTTATTGCGCTATCTCTAATAGCACCCGAGATATCACCACATATATATTGGATTTTCCCCTGACCCTCAGTGTCCGGCCCCATGAGACGGTGGTTTTCTCGGCCCCTGGTGGTCCGAGGACGTTCCCGCTGCCCAGAATCATGCGCCAGGGCCTCCTACGGACAGTGCACTTTCATTTATTGCGCTATCTGTAATAGCACCCGAGATATCACCAGATATATATTGGATTTTTCCCTGACCCTGAGTGTCCGGCCCCATGAGACGGTGGTTTTCTCGGCCCCAGGTGGTCCGAGGTCGTTCCCGCTGCACAGATTTATGCGCCAGGGCCTCCTGCAGATAATTCACTTTGGTTTATTGCGCTATCTCTAATGGCACCCGAGATATCACCAGATATATATTGGATTTTCCCCTGACCCTGAGTGTCCGGCCCCATGAGACTGTGGTTTTCTCGGCTCCAGGTGGTCCGAGGTCGTTCCCGCTGCCCAGATTCATGCGCCAGGGCCTCCTGCAGATAATTCACTTTGGTTTATTGCGCTATCTCTAATAGCACCCGCGATATCACCAGATATATATTGGATTTTTTCCTGATCCTGAGTGTCCGGCCCCATGAGACGGTGGTTTTCTCGGCCCCTGGTGGTCCGAGGTCGTTCCCGCTGCACAGATTCATGCGCCAGGTCCTCCTGCAGATAATTCACTTTGGCTTATTGCGCTATCTCTAATGGCACCCGAGATATCACCAGATATATATTGGATTTTCCCCTGACCCTGAGTGTCCGGCCCCATGAGACTGTGGTTTTCTCGGCCCCAGGTGGTCCGAGGTCGTTCCCGCTGCACAAATTCATGCGCCAGGGCCACCTACAGACAATGCACTTTGATTTATTGCGCTATCTGTAATAGCACCCGAGATATCACCAGATATATATTGGATTTTTCCCTGACCCTGGGTGTCCGGCCCCATGAGACGGTGGTTGTCTCGGCCCATGGTGGTCCGAGGTCGTTCCCACTGCACAGATTCATGCGCTTGGGCCTCCTGCAGATAATTCACTTTGGTTTATTGGGCTATCTGTAATAACACCCGAGATATCACCAAATACATATTGGATTTTCCCCTGACCCTGAGTGTCCGGCCCCATGAGACGGTGGTTCTCTCGGCCCCTGGTGGTCCGAGCTCGTTCCCGCTGGCCAGATTCATCTGCCAGGGCCTCCTACAGACAATGCACTTTGATTTATTGCGCTACCTGTAATAGCACCCGAGATATCACCAGATATATATTGGATTTTCCCATGACCCTGAGTGTCCGGCCCCATGAGACTGTGGTTTTCTCGGCCCCTGGTGGTCCGAGGTCGTACCCGCTGCACAGATTCATGCGCTAGGGCCTCCTACAGACAATGCACTTTGATTTATTGCGCTATCTGTAATAGCACCCGAGAAAGCACCATATATATGCTGGATTTTTACATGACTTTGGGTGACGGACACCGAAAATCTGTAAGTTTCTCGGCCTCTGGAGGGCCGAGGTCGTTCCTGCTTCACAGATTCATGCGCCAGGGCCTCCTGCAGACAATGCACTTTGATTTATCGCGCTATCTGTAATAGAACTCGAGATATCACCAGATATATGCTGGATTTTTACATGAAATTGGGTGACGGTTACCGAAAATCTGTAATTTTTTCGAACCCTGGTGGTCCGATGTTGTTCCCACTGCCCAGATTCATGCGCCTGGGCCTCCTACAGACAATACACTTTGATTTATTGCGCTATCTGTAATAGCACCCGAGATTTCACCAGATATATATTGGATTTTTCCCTGACCCTGAGTGTCCGGCCCCATGAGACGGTGGTTTTCTCGGCCCCTGGTGGTGTGAGGTCGTTCCCGCTGCACAGATGCATGCGCTAGGGCCTCCGGCAGATAATTCACTTTGGTTTATTGCGCTATCTCTAATAGCACCCGAGATATCACCAGATATATGCTGGATTTTTACATGACTTTGGGTGACGGATACCGAAAATCTGTAGTTTTATCGGCCCCTGGTGGTCCGATGTCGTTCCTGCTGCACTGATTCATGCGCAAGGGCATCCTACGGACAATGCACTTTGATTTATTGCGCTATCTCTAATAGCACCCGAGATATCACCAGATATATGCTGGATTTTTACATGACCCTGAGTGTCCGGCCCCATGTGTCGGTGGTTTTCTCGTCCCCTGTTGGTCAGAGATCGTTCCCGCTGAACAGATTCATGCGCCAGGGCCTCCTACAGACAATGCACTTTGTTTTATTGCGCTATCTGTAATATCACCCGAGATATCACCAGATATATGCTGGATTTTTACATGACCCTGAGTGTCCGGCCCCATGTGTCGGTGGTTTTCTCGGCCCCTGTTGGTCAGAGGTCGTTCCCGCTGCACAGATTGATGCGCCAGGGCCTCCTACAGACAAAGCACTTTGATTTATCGCGCTATCTCTAATAGCACCCGAGATATCACCATATATATATTGGATTTTCCCCTGACCCTGAGTGTCCGGCCCCATGAGACTGTGGTTTTCTCGGCCTCAGGTGGTCCGAGGTCGTTCCCGCTGCACAAATTCATGCGCCAGGGCCACCTACAGACAATGCACTTTGATTTATTGCGCTATCTGTAATAGCACCCGAGATATCACCAGATATATATTGGATTTTTCCCTGACACTGGGTGTCCGGCCCCATGAGACGGTGGTTGTCTCGACCCATGGTGGTCCGAGCTCGTTCCCGCTGGCCAGATTCATGCGCCAGGGCCTCCTACAGACAATGCACTTTGATTTATTGCGCTATCTGTAATAGCACCCGAGATATCACTAGATATATATTGGATTTTCCCCTGACCCTGCGTGTCCGGCCCCATGAGACTGTGGTTTTCTCGGCCCCAGGTGGTCCGAGGTCGTTCCCGCTGCACAAATTCATGCGCCAGGGCCATTTACAGACAATGCACTTTGATTTATTGCGCTATCTGTAATAACACCCGAGATATGACCAAATACATACTGGATTTTCCCCTGACCCTGAGTGTCCGGCCCCATGAGACGGTGGTTCTCTCGGCCCCTGGTGGTCCGAGCTCGTTCCCGCTGGCCAGATTCATGCGCCAGGGCCTCCTACAGACAATGCACTTTGATTTATTGCGCTACCTGTAATAGCACCCGAGATATCACCAGATATATATTGGATTTTCCCATGACCCTGAGTGTCCGGCCCCATGAGACTGTGGTTTTCTCGGCCCCTGGTGGTCCGAGGTCGTACCCGCTGCACAGATTCATGCGCTAGGGCCTCCTGCAGACAATGCACGTTGATTTAATGCGCTATCTGTAATAGCACCCGAGATATCACCAGATATATATTGGATTTTTCCCTGACACTGGGTGTCCGGCCCCATGAGACGGTGGTTGTCTCGACCCATGGTGGTCCGAGCTCGTTCCCGCTGGCCAGATTCATCCGCCAGGGCCTCCTACAGACAATGCACTTTGATTTATTGCGCTTTCTGTAATAGCACCCGAGATTTCACCAGATATATATTGGATTTTTCCCTGACCCTGAGTGTCCGGCCCCATGAGACGGTGGTTTTCTCGGCCCCTGGTGGTGTGAGGTCGTTCCCGCTGCACAGATGCATGCGCTAGGGCCTCCGGCAGATAATTCACTTTGGTTTATTGCGCTATCTCTAATAGCACCCGAGATATCACCAGATATATGCTGGATTTTTACATGACTTTGGGTGACGGATACCGAAAATCTGTAGTTTTATCGGCCCCTGGTGGTCCGATGTCGTTCCTGCTGCACTGATTCATGCGCAAGGGCATCCTACGGACAATGCACTTTGATTTATTGCGCTATCTCTAATAGCACCCGAGATATCACCAGATATATGCTGGATTTTTACATGACCCTGAGTGTCCGGCCCCATGTGTCGGTGGTTTTCTCGTCCCCTGTTGGTCAGAGATCGTTCCCGCTGAACAGATTCATGCGCCAGGGCCTCCTACAGACAATGCACTTTGTTTTATTGCGCTATCTGTAATATCACCCGAGATATCACCAGATATATGCTGGATTTTTACATGACCCTGAGTGTCCGGCCCCATGTGTCGGTGGTTTTCTCGGCCCCTGTTGGTCAGAGGTCGTTCCCGCTGCACAGATTGATGCGCCAGGGCCTCCTACAGACAAAGCACTTTGATTTATCGCGCTATCTCTAATAGCACCCGAGATATCACCATATATATATTGGATTTTCCCCTGACCCTGAGTGTCCGGCCCCATGAGACTGTGGTTTTCTCGGCCTCAGGTGGTCCGAGGTCGTTCCCGCTGCACAAATTCATGCGCCAGGGCCACCTACAGACAATGCACTTTGATTTATTGCGCTATCTGTAATAACACCCGAGATATGACCAAATACATACTGGATTTTCCCCTGACCCTGAGTGTCCGGCCCCATGAGACGGTGGTTCTCTCGGCCCCTGGTGGTCCGAGCTCGTTCCCGCTGGCCAGATTCATGCGCCAGGGCCTCCTACAGACAATGCACTTTGATTTATTGCGCTACCTGTAATAGCACCCGAGATATCACCAGATATATATTGGATTTTCCCCTGACCCTGCGTGTCCGGCCCCATGAGACTGTGGTTTTCTCGGCCCCAGGTGGTCCGAGGTCGTTCCCGCTGCACAAATTCATGCGCCAGGGCCACCTACAGACAATGCACTTTGATTTATTGCGCTATCTGTAATAACACCCGAGATATGACCAAATACATACTGGATTTTCCCCTGACCCTGAGTGTCCGGCCCCATGAGACGGTGGTTCTCTCGGCCCCTGGTGGTCCGAGCTCGTTCCCGCTGGCCAGATTCATGCGCCAGGGCCTCCTACAGACAATGCACTTTGATTTATTGCGCTACCTGTAATAGCACCCGAGATATCACCAGATATATATTGGATTTTCCCATGACCCTGAGTGTCCGGCCCCATGAGACTGTGGTTTTCTCGGCCCCTGGTGGTCCGAGGTCGTACCCGCTGCACAGATTCATGCGCTAGGGCCTCCTGCAGACAATGCACGTTGATTTAATGCGCTATCTGTAATAGCACCCGAGATATCACCAGATATATATTGGATTTTTCCCTGACACTGGGTGTCCGGCCCCATGAGACGGTGGTTGTCTCGACCCATGGTGGTCCGAGCTCGTTCCCGCTGGCCAGATTCATGCGCCAGGGCCTCCTACAGACAATGCACTTTGATTTATTGCGCTATCTGTAATAGCACCCGAGATATCACTAGATATATATTGGATTTTCCCCTGACCCTGCGTGTCCGGCCCCATGAGACTGTGGTTTTCTCGGCCCCAGGTGGTCCGAGGTCGTTCCCGCTGCACACATTCATGCGCCAGGGCCACCTACAGACAATGCACTTTGATTTATTGCGCTATCTGTAATAGCACCCGAGATATCACCAGATATATATTGGATTTTTCCCTGACCCTGCATGTCCGGCCCCATGAGACGGTGGTTGTCTCGGCCCATGGTGGTCCGATGTCGTTCCCGCTGCACAGATTCATGCGCTTGGGCCTCCTGCAGATAATTCACTTTGGTTTATTGGGCTATCTGTAATAACACCCGAGATATCACCAAATACATATTGGATTTTCCCCTGACCCTGAGTGTCCGGCCCCATGAGACGGTGGTTCTCTCGGCCCCTGGTGATCCGAGCTCGTTCCCGCTGGCCAGATTCATGCGCCAGGGCCTCCTACAGACAATGCACTTTGATTTATTGCGCTACCTGTAACAGCACCCGAGATATCACCAGATATATATTGGATTTTCCCATGACCCTGAGTGTCCGGCCCCATGAGACTGTGGTTATCTCGGCCCCTGGTGGTCCGAGGTCGTACCCGCTGCACAGATTCATGCGCCAGGGCCTCCTACAGACAATGCACTCTGATTTACTGCGCTACCTGTAATAGCACCCGAGATATCACCAGATATATATTGGATTTTCCCATGACCCTGAGTGTCCGGCCCCATGAGACTGTGGTTTTCTCGGCCCCTGGTGGTCCGAGGTCGTTCCTGCTTCACAGATTCATGCGCCAGGGCCTCCTGCAGACAATGCACTTTGATTTATCGCGCTATCTGTAATAGAACCCGAGATATCACCAGATATATGCTGGATTTTTACATGAAATTGGGTGACGGTTACCGAAAATCTGTAATTTTTTCGAACCCTGGTGGTCCGATGTTGTTCCCACTGCCCAGATTAATGCGCCAGGGCCTCCTACAGACAATACACTTTGATTTATTGCGCTATCTGTAATAGCACCCGAGATGTCACCAGATATATATTGGATTTTTCCCTGACCCTGAGTGTCCGGCCCCATGAGACGGTGGTTTTCTCGGCCCCTGGTAGTGCGAGGTCGTTCCCGCTGCACAGATGCATGCGCTAGGGCCTCCTGCAGATAATTCATTTGGTTTATTGCGCTATCTCTAATAGCACCCGAGATATTACCAGATATATGCCGGATTTTTACATGACTTTGGGTGACGGATACCGAAAATCTGTAGATTTGTCGGCCCCTGGTGGTCCGATGTCGTTCCTGCTGCACTGATTCATGCGCAAGGGCATCCTACGGACAATGCACATTGATTTATTGCGCTATCTCTAATAGCACCCGAGATATCACCAGATATATGCTGGATTTTTACATGACCCTGAGTGTCCGGCCCCATGTGTCGGTGGTTTTCTCGGCCCCTGTTGGTCAGAGGTCGTTCCCGCTGCACAGATTCATGCGCCAGGGCCTCCTACAGACAATGCACTTTGGTTTATTGCGCTATCAGTAATATCACCCGAGATATCACCAGATATATGCTGGATTTTTACATGACCCTGAGTGTCCGGCCCCATGTGTCGGTGGTTTTCTCGGCCCCTGTTGGTCAGAGGTCGTTCCCGCTGCACATATTGGTGCGCTAGGGCCTCCTACAGACAAAGCACTTTGATTTATCGCGCTATCTCGAATAGCACCCGAGATATCACCAGATATATATTGGATTTCCCCCTGACCCTGAGTGTCCGGCCCCATGAGACTGTGGTTTTCTCGGCCCCAGGTGATCCGAGGTCGTTCCCGCTGCACAAATTCATGCGCCAGGGCCACCTACAGACAATGCACTTTGATTTATTGCGCTATCTGTAATAACACCCGAGATATGACCAAATACATACTGGATTTTCCCCTGACCCTGAGTGTCCGGCCCCATGAGACGGTGGTTCTCTCGGCCCCTGGTGGTCCGAGCTCGTTCCCGCTGGCCAGATTCATGCGCCAGGGCCTCCTACAGACAATGCACTTTGATTTATTGCGCTACCTGTAATAGCACCCGAGATATCACCAGATATATATTGGATTTTCCCATGACCCTGAGTGTCCGGCCCCATGAGACTGTGGTTTTCTCGGCCCCTGGTGGTCCGAGGTCGTACCCGCTGCACAGATTCATGCGCTAGGGCCTCCTGCAGACAATGCACTTTGATTTATTGCGCTATCTGTAATAGCACACGAGAAAGCACCATATATATGCTGGATTTTTACATGACTTTGGGTGACGGACACCGAAAATCTGTAAGTTTCTCGGCCCCTGGAGGGCCGAGGTCGTTCCTGCTTCACAGATTCATGCGCCAGGGCCTCCTGCAGACAATGCACTTTGATTTATCGCGCTATCTGTAATAGAACCCGAGATATCACCAGATATATGCTGGATTTTCCCCTGACCCTGAGTGTCCGCCCCCATGAGACTGTGGTTTTCTCGGCCCCTGGTGGTCCGAGGTGGTTGCCGCTGGCCACATTCATGCGCCAGGGCCTCCTACAGACAATGCACTTTGATTTATTCCGCTATCTGTAATAGCACCCGAGATATCACCAGATATATATTGGATTTTTCCCTGACCCTGGGTGTCCGGCCCCATGAGACGGTGGTTTTCACGGCTCCTGGTGGTCCGAGGTCGTTCCCGCTGCACAGATTCATGCGACAGGGCCTCCTGCAGACCATGCACTTTGATTTATTGCGCTATCTCTAATAGCACCCGAGATATCAACAGATATATATTGGATTTTCCCCTGACCCTGAGCGTCCGGCCCCATGAGACTGTGGTATTCTCGGCCCCTGGTGGTCCGAGGTCGATCCCGCTGCCCCGATTCATGCGCCATGGCCTCCTACAGACAATGCACTTTGATTTATTGCGCTATCTGTAATAGCACCCGAGATATCAACAGATGTATATTATATTTTCCCCTGATACTGAGTGTCCGGCCCTATGAGACGGTGGTTTTCTCGGTCCCTGGTGGTCCGAGGTCGTTCCCGCTGCACAGATTCATGCGCCAGGGCCTCCTGCAGATAATTCATTTTGGTTTATTGCTCTATCTCTAATAGCACCCGAGATATCTCCAGATATATATTTGATTTTCCCCTCACCCTGAGTGTCCGGCCCCATGAGACGGTGGTTTTCTCGGCCCCTGGTGGTCCGAGGTCTTTCCCGCTGCACAGATTCATGCGCCAGGCCTCCTACAGACAATGCACTTTGGTTTATTGCGCTATCTCTAACAGCACACGAGATATCACCAGGTATATATTGGATTTTCCCCTGACCCTGGGTGTCCGGCCCTATGAGACGGTGGTTTTCTCGGCCCCTGGTGGTCCGAGGTCGTTCCCGCTGCCCAGATTCATGCGCCAGAGCCTCCTACAGACAATGCATTTTGATTTATTGCGCTATCTGTAATAGCACCCGAGATATCACCAGGTATATATTGGATTTTTCCCTGACCCTGAATGCCCGGCCCCATGAGACAGTGGTTTTCTCGGCACCTGGTGGTCCGAGGTCGTTCCCGCTGCCCAGATTCATGCGCCAGAGCCTCCTACAGACAATGCACTTTGATTTATTGCGCTATCTGTAATAGCACCCGAGATATCACCAGGTATATATTGGATTTTTCCCTGACCCTGAATGCCCGGCCCCATGAGACGGTGGTTTTCTCGGCCCCTGGTGGTCCGAGGTCGTTCCCGCTGCCCAGATTCATGCGCCAGAGCCTCCTACAGACAATGCATTTTGATTTATTGCGCTATCTGTAATAGCACCCGAGATATCACCAGATATATATTGGATTTTCCCCTGACCCTGAGTGTCCGGCCCCATGAGACGGTAGTTTTCTCGGCCCCCAGTGGTCCGAGGTCGTCCCGCTGCAAAGATTCATGCGCCAGGGCCTCCTACAGACCATGCACTTTGATTTATTGCGCTATCTGTAATAGCACCCGAGATATCACCAGATATATATTTGATTTTCCCTTGACCCTGAGTGTCCGGCCCCGTGAGACGGTGGTTTTCTCGGCCCCTGGTGGTCCGAGGTCGTTCCCGCTGCACAGATTCATGCGCCAGGGCCTCCTGCAGATAATTCACTTTGGTTTATTGCGCTATCTCTAATAGCACCCGAGATATCACCAGATATATATTGGATGTTCCCCTGACCCAGAGTGTCCGGCCCCATGTGACGGTGGTTTTCTCGGCCCCTGCTGGTCCGACGTCGTTCCCGCTGCACAGATTCTTGCGCCAGGGCCTTCTACAGACAATGCACTTTGATTTATTGCGCTATCTGTAATAGCACCCGAGATATCACCAGGTATATATTGGATTTTTCCCTGACCCTGAATGCCCGGCCCCATGAGACGGTGGTTTTCTCGGCACCTGGTGGTCCGAGGTCGTTCCCGCTGCCCAGATTCATGCGCCAGAGCCTCCTACAGAAAATGCACTTTGATTTATTGCGCTATCTGTAATAGCACCCGAGATATCACCAGATATATATTGGATTTTCCCCTGACCCAGAGTGTCCGGCCCCATGTGACGGTGGTTTTCTCGGCCCCTGATGGTCCGACGTCGTTCCCGCTGCCCAGATTCATGCGCAAAGGCCTCCTACGGACAATGCACTTTGATTTATTGCGCTATCTCTAATAGCACCCGAGATATCACCAGATATATATTTGATTTTCCCCTGACCCTCAGTGTCCGGCCCCATGAGACGGTGGTTGTCTCGGCCCCTGGTGGTCCGAGGTCGTTCCCGCTGCACAGATTCATGAGCCAGGGCCTCCTGCAGATAATTCACTCTGGTTTTTTGCGCTATCTCTAATAGCACCCGAGATATCACCAGATATATATTGGATTTTCCCCTCACCATGAGTGTCCGGCCCCATGAGACTGTGATTTTCTAGGCCCCTGGTGGTCCGAGGTCGTTCCCGCTGCACAGATGCATGCGCCAGGGCCGCCTACAGACAATGCACTTTGGTTTATTGCGCTATCTCTATTAGCACCCGAGATATCACCAGATATATATTGGATTTTCCCCTGACCCAGAGTGTCCGGCCCCGTGAGACGGTGGTTTTCTCGGCCGCTGGTGGTCTGAGGTCGTTCCCGCTGCACAGATTCATGCGCCAGGGCCTCCTGCAGATAATGCACTTTGATTTATTGCGCTATCTGTAATAGCACCCGAGATATCACCAGGTATATATTGGATTTTTCCCTGACCCTGAATGCCCGGCCCCATGAGACGGTGGTTTTCTCGGCCCCTGGTGGTCCGAGGTCGTTCCCGCTGCCCAGATTCATGCGCCAGAGCCTCCTACAGACAATGCATTCTGATTTATTGCGCTATCTGTAATAGCACCCGAGATATCACCTGATATATATTGGATTTTCCCCTGACCCTGAGTGTCCGGCCCCGTGAGACGGTGGTTTTCTCGGCCCCTGGTGGTCCGAGGTCGTTTCCGCTGCACAGATTCATGCGCCAGGGCCTCCTGCAGATAATGCACTTTGGTTTATTGCGCTATCTCTAATAGCACCCGAGAAATCACCAGATATATATTGGATTTTTCCCTGACCCTGAATGTCCGGCCCCATGAGACGGTGGATTTCTCTGCCCCTGGTGGTCCCACGTCGTTCCCGCTGCCCAGATTCATGCGCAAGGGCCTCCTACGGTCAATGCACTTTGATTTATTGCGCTATCACTAATAGCACCCGAGATATCACCAGATATACATTGGATTTCCCCTGACCCTCAGTGTCCGGCCCCATGAGACTGTGGTTTTCTCGGCCCCTGGTGGTCCGAGGTCGTTCCCGCTGCACAGATTCATGCGCCAGGGCCTCCTACAGACAATGCACTTTGATAATTGCGCTATCTGTAATAGCACCCGAGATATCACCAGATATATATTGGATTTTCCCCTGACCCAGAGTGTCCGGCCCCATGTGACGGTGGTTTTCTCGGCCCATGATGGTCCGACGTCGTTCCCGCTGCCCAGATTCATGCGCAAAGGCCTCCTACGGACAATGCACTTTGATTTATTGCGCTATCTCTAATAGCACCCGAGATATCACCAGATATATATTTGATTTTCCCCTGACCCTCAGTGTCCGGCCCCATGAGACGGTGGTTGTCTCGGCCCCTGGTGGTCCGAGGTCGTTCCCGCTGCACAGATTCATGAGCCAGGGCCTCCTGCAGATAATTCACTCTGGTTTTTTGCGCTATCTCTAATAGCACCCGAGATATCACCAGATATATATTGGATTTTCCCCTCACCATGAGTGTCCGGCCCCATGAGACTGTGATTTTCTAGGCCCTTGGTGGTCCGAGGTCGTTCCCGCTGCACAGATGCATGCGCCAGGGCCGCCTACAGACAATGCACTTTGGTTTATTGCGCTATCTCTATTAGCACCCGGGATATCACCAGATATATATTGGATTTTCCCCTGACCCAGAGTGTCCGGCCCCGTGAGACGGTGGTTTTCTCGGCCGCTGGTGGTCCGAGGTCGTTCCCGCTTCACAGATTCATGCGTCAGGGCCTCCTGCAGATAATGCACTTTGATTTATTGCGCTATCTGTAATAGCACCCGAGATATCACCAGGTATATATTGGATTTTTCCCTGACCCTGAATGCCCGGCCCCATGAGAAGGTGGTTTTCTCGGCCCCTGGTGGTCCGAGGTCGTTCCCGCTGCCCAGATTCATGAGCCAGAGCCTCCTACAGACAATGCATTTTGATTTATTGCGCTATCTGTAATAGCACCCGAGATATCACCTGATATATATTGGATTTTCCCCTGACCCTGAGTGTCCGGCCCCGTGAGACGGTGGTTTTCTCGGCCCCTGGTGGTCCGAGGTCGTTTCCGCTGCACAGATTCATGCGCCAGGGCCTCCTGCAGATAATGCACTTTGGTTTATTGCGCTATCTGTAATAGCACCCGAGATATCACCAGATATATCTTGGATTTTTCCCTGACCCTGGCTGTCCGGCCCCATGAGACGGTGGTTTTCTCGTCCCCTGGTGGTTCGAGGTCGTTCCCGCTGCACAGATTCATGCGCCAGGGCCTCCTGCAGATAATTCACTTTGGTTTATTGCGCTATCTCTAATAGCACCCGAGATATCACCAGATATATATTGGATTTTCCCCTGACCCAGAGTGTCCGGCCCCATGTGACGGTGGTTTTCTCGGCCCCTGGCGGTCCGACGTCGTTCCCGCTGCACAGATTCATGTGCCAGGGCCTTCTACAGACAATGCACTTTGATTTATTGCGCTATCTGTAATAGCACCCGAGATATCACCAGGTATATATTGGATTTTTCCCTGACCCTGAATGCCCGGCCCCATGAGACGGTGGTTTTCTCGGCGCCTGGTGGTCCGAGGTCGTTCCCGCTGCCCAGATTCATGCGCCAGAGCCTCCTACAGACAATGCACTTTGATTTATTGCGCTATCTGTAATAGCACACGAGACATCACCAGATATATATTGGATTTTCCCCTGACCCAGAGTGTCCGGCCCCGTGAGACGGTGGTTTTCTCGGCCCCTGGTGGTCCGAGGTCGTTCCCGCTGCCCAGATTCATGCGCCAGGGCCTCCTGCAGATAATGCACTTTGATTTATTGCGCTATCTGTAATAGCACCCGAGATATCACCAGATATACATTGGATTTCCCCTGACCATCAGTGTCCGGCCCCATGTGACGGTGGTCGTCTCGGCCCCTGGTGGTCCGAGGTCGTTCCCGCTACCCAGATTCATGCGCGAGGGCCTCCTACAGACAATGCACTTTGATTTATTGCGCTATCTGTAATAGCACCCGAGATATCACCAGATATATATTGGATTTTTCCCTGACCCTGAGTTTCCGGCCCCATGTGACGGTGGTCGTCTCGGCCCCTGGTGGTCCGAGGTCGTTCCCGCTACCCAGATTCATGCGCGAGGGCCTCCTACAGACAATGCACTTTGATTTATTGCGCTATCTGTAATAGCACCCGAGATATCACCAGATATATATTGGATTTTTCCCTGACCCTGAGTTTCCGGCCCCATGAGACGGTGGTTGTCTCGGCCCCTGGTGGTCCGAGGTCGTTCCCGCTGCACAGATTCATGCGCCAGGGCCTCCTGCAGATAATTCACTTTGGTTTATTGCGCTATCTCTAATAGCACCCGAGATATCACCAGATATATATTGGATTTTTCCCTGACCCTGAGTGCCCGGCACCATGTGTCGGTGGTTTTCTCGGCCCCTGGTGGTCCGAGGTCGATCTCGTTGCACAGATTCATGCGCTAGGGCCTCCTGCAGACAATTCACTTTGATATATCGCTCTATCTCTAATAGCACCCGAGATATCATCAGGTACATCCTGGATTTTTACATGAACTTGGGTGTCCGGCACCATGTGTCGGTGGTTTTCTCGGCCCCTGGTGGTCTAAGGTCGTTCCCGCTGCACAGATTCATGCGCCAGGGCCTCCTACAGATAATGCACTTTGATTTATTGTGCTATCTGTAATAGCACCCGAGATATCACCAGATATATATTGGATTTTTCACCGACCCTGAGTGTCCGGCCCCATGAGACGGTGGTTTTCTCAGCTCCTGGTGGTCCGAGGTCGTTCCCGCTGCACAGATGCACGCGCCAGGGCCTCCTGCAGATAATTCACTTTGATTTATCGCGCTATCTCTAATAGCACCCGAGATATCACCAGATATATATTGGATTTTAGCCTGACCCTTAGTATCCGGCCCCATGAGTCGGTGGTTTTCGCGGCCCCTGGTGGTCCGAGGTCGTTCCCGCTGCACAGATTCATTCGCCTGGGCCTCCTGCAGACAATACACCATGGTTTATTGCGCTATCTCTAATAGCACCCGAGATATCACCAGATATATATTGGATTTTTCCCTGACCCTGAGTGCCCGGCCCCATGTGTCGGTGATTTTCTCGGACAATGGTGATCCGAGGTAGATACCGCTGCACAGATTCATGCGCCAGGGCCTCCTGCAGACAATGCACTTTGATTTATTGCGCTATCTCTAATAGCACCCGAGATATAACCAGATATATACTGAATTTTTCCCTGACCCTGAGTGTCCGGCCCCATAAGACGGTGGTTTTCTCGGCCCCTGGTGGTCCGAGGTCGTTCCCTTCTGCACAGATTCATGCGCCAGGGCCTCCTGCAGATAATTCACTTTGATTTATGGCGCTATCTGTAATAGAACCCGAGATATCACCAGATATATATTGGATTTTTCCCTGACCCTGAGTGCCCGGCACCATGTGTCGGTGGTTTTCTCGGCCCCTGGTGTTCCGAGGTCGATCTCGCTGCACAGGTTCATGCGCTAGGGCCTCCTGCAGACAATTCACTTTGATATATCGCTCTATCTCTAATAGCACCCGAGATATCATCAGATACATCCTGGATTTTTACATGACCTTGGGTCTCCGGCACCATGTGTCGGTGGTTTTCTCGGCCCCTGGTGGTCTACGGTCGTTCCCGCTGCACAGATTCATGCGCCAGGGCCTCCTACAGACAATGCACTTTGGTTTATTGCGCGATCTGTAATAGCACCCGAGATGTCACCAGATATATATCGGATTTTTCCCCGACCCTCAGTGTTCAGCCCCATGAGACGGTGGTTCTCTCGGCCCCTGGTGGTCCGAGGTCGTTCCCGCTGCACAGATTCATGCGCCAGGGCCTCCTACAGACAATGCACTTTGGTTTATTGCGCGATCTGTAATAGCACCCGAGATGTCACCAGATATATGCTGGATTTTTACATGACTTTGGGTGACGGATACCGAAAATCTGTAAGTTTCTCGGCCCCTGGAGTGCCGAGGTCGTTGCTGCTGCACAGATTCATTCGCCAGTGCCGCCTACAGACAATGCACATTGATTTATCGCGCTATCTCTAACAGCACCCGACATATCACCAGATATATATTTTATTTTTCCCTGACCCTGACAGTCCGGCCCCATGAGACGGTGATTTTCTCGGCCCCTGGTGGTCCGAGGTCGTTCCCGCTGCACAGCTTCATGAGGCAGGGCTTCCTGCAGATAATTCACTTTGGTTTATTGCGCTATCTCTAATAGCACCCGAGATATCACCAGATGTATATTGGATTTTTCCCCAACCGTGAGTGTCCGGCCCCATGAGACGGTGGTTTTCTCGGCCTCTGGTGGTCCGAGGTCGTTCCCGCTGCACAAATTCATGCGCCAGGGCCACCTACAGACATTGCACTTTGATTTATTGCGCTATCTCTAATAGCACCCGAGATATCACCAGATATACATTGGATTTTCCCCTGACCCTGAGTGTCCGACTCCATGAGACTGTGGCTTTCTCGACCCCTGGTGGTCCGAGGTCGTCCCCGCTGCACAGATGCCTGCGCCAGGGCCTCCTCCAGATAATTCACTTTGGTTTATTGCGCTATCTCAAATAGCACCCGAGATATCATCAGATACATCCTGGGTTTTTACATGACCTTGGGTGTCCGGCCCCATGTGTCGGTGGTTTTCTCGGGCCCTGGTGGTCCGAGGTCGTTCCCGCTGCACAGATTCATGCGCCAGGGCCCGCTGCAGATACTTCACTTTGGTTTAGTGCGCTATCTGTAATAGCACCCCAGATATCACCTGATATATATTGGATTTCTCCCCGACCCTGAGTGTCCGGCCCCATGAGACTGTGTTTTTCTCGACCCCTGGTGGTCCGAGGTCGTTCCCGCTGCACAGATGCCTGCGCCAGGGCCTCCTGCAGAAAATGCACTTTGATTTATTGCGCTATCAGGTAATAGTAACCGAGATATCACCAGATATATATTGGATTTTTCCCTGACCCTGAGTGTCCGTCCCCATGAGACGGTGGTTTTCTCGGCCCCTGGTGTTCCGAGGTAGTTCCTGCTGCACAGATTCATGCGCCAAGGCCTCCTGCAGACAATGCACTTTGATTTATTGCGCTATCTCTAATAGCACCCGAGATATCACCAGATATACATTGGATTTTCCCCTGTCCCTGAGTGTCCGGCCCCATGAGACGGTGGTTCTCTCGGCCCCTGGTGATCCGAGGTCATTCCCGCTGCACAGATTCATGCGCCAAGGCCTCCTGCAGACAATGCACTTTGATTTATTGCGCTATCTCTAATAGCACCCGAGATATCACCAGATATACATTGGATTTTCCCCTGTCCCTGAGTGTCCGGCCCCATGAGACGGTGGTTCTCTCGGCCCCTGGTGATCCGAGGTCATTCCCGCTGCACAGATTCATGCGCCAGGGCCTCCTCCAGATAATTCACTTTGGTTTATTGCGCTATCTCTAATAGCACCCGAGATATCACCAGATATATATTGGATTTTCCCCTGACCCTGAGTGTCCGGCCCCATGAGACGGTGGTTCTCTCGGCCCCTGGTGATCCGAGGTCATTCCCGCTGCACAGATTCATGCGCCAGGGCCACCTGCAGATAATTCACTTTGGTTTATCGCGCTATCTCTAATAGCACCTGAGATACCTCCTGATATATACGGGATTTTCCCCTGACCCTGAGTGTCCGGCCACATAAGATGGTGGTTTTCTCGGCCCCTGGTGATCCGAGGTCGTTCCCGCTGCTCAGAATCATGCTCCAGGGCTTCCTGCAGACAGTGCAATTTGATTTATCGCGCTATCTGTAATAGCACCCGAGATATCACCAGATATATATTGGATTTTTCCCTGACCCTGAGTGTCCAGCCCCATGAGACGGTAGTATTCTCGGCCCCTGGTGGTCCGTGGTCATTCCCGCTGCACAGATTCAAGCGGCAGGGCCTCCTCCAGATAATTAACTTTGGTTTATTGCGCTATCTCTAATAGCACCCGAGATATCACCAGATATATATTGGATTTTCCCATGACCCTGAGTGTCCGGCCCCATGAGACTGTGGTTCTCTCGGCCCCTGGTGGTCCGAGGTCGTTCGCGCTGCCCAGATTCATGCGCCAGGGCCTATTACAGACAATGCACTTTGATTTATTGCGCTATCTGTAATAGCACCCGAGATATCACCAGATATATATTGGATTTTTCCCCGACCCTGAGTGTCCGGCCCCATGAGACTGTGTTTTTCTCGACCCCTGGTGGTCCGAGGTCGTTCCCGCTGCACAGATGCCTGCGCCAGGGCCTCCTGCAGAAAATGCACTTTGATTTATTGCGCTATCAGGTAATAGTACCCGAGATATCACCAGATATATATTGGATTTTCCCCTGACCAAGAGTGTCCGGCCCCATGTGACGGTGGTTTTCTCGGCCCCTGGTGGTCCGATGTCGTTCCTGCTGCACAGATTCATGAGCAAGGGCCTCCTACGGACAGTGCACTTTTATTTATTGCGATAACTCTAATAGCACACGAGATATCATCAGATACATATTGGATTTTCCCCTGACCTTGGGTGTCCGGCCCCATGTGTCGGCGGTTTTCTCGGGCCCTGGTGGTCCGAGGTCGTTCCCGCTGCACAGATTCATGCGCCAGGGCCCGCTGCAGATAATTCACTTTGGTTTAGTGCGCTATCTGTAATAGCACCCGAGATATCACCAGATATATATTGGATTTTTCCCTGACCCTGAGTGTCCGGCCCCATGAGACGGTGGTTTTCTCGGCCCCTGGTGTTCCGAGGTAGTTCCTGCTGCACAGATTCATGCGCCAGGGCCTCCTACAGACAATGCACTTTGATTTATTGCCCTATCAGGTAATAGCACCCGAGATATCACCAGATATATATTGAATTTTTCAACCGACCCTGAGTGTCCGGCCCCATGAGACGGTGGTTTTCTCGGCCCCTGGTGGTCCGAGATCGTTCCCGCAGCACAGATTCATGCGCCAGGGCCTGCTTCAGACAATGCACTTTGCTTTATTGCGCTATCTCAAATAGTACCCGAGATATCACCAGATATATGCTAGATTTTTACATGACCTTGGGTGACGGATACCGAAAATCTGTAATTTTCTCGGCCTCCGGTGGTCCGAGGTCGTTCCCGCTGCCCAGATTCATGCGCCAGGGCCTCCTACAGACAATGCACTTTCATTTATTGCGCTATCTCTAATAGCACCCGAGATATCACCAGATATACATTGGATTTTCCCCTGACCCTGAGTGTCCGACTCCATGAGACTGTGGCTTTCTCGACCCCTGGTGGTCCGAGGTCGTCCCCGCTGCACAGATGCCTGCGCCAGGGCCTCCTCCAGATAATTCACTTTGGTTTATTGCGCTATCTCAAATAGCACCCGAGATATCACCAGATATATATTGGATTTTCCCATGACCCTGAGTGTCCGGCCCCATGAGACGGTGGTTCTCTCGGCCCCTGGTGGTCCGAGGTCGTTCCCGCTGCCCAGATTCATGCGCCAGGGCCTCCTACAGACAATGCACTTTGATTTATTGCGCTATCTCTAATAGCACCCGAGATATCACCAGATATATATTTGATTTTTCCCTGACCCTGAGTGTCCGGCACCATGAGACGGTGGTTTTCTCGGCCCCTGCTGGTCCGAGGTCGTTCCTGCTGCACAGATGCATGCGCCAGCGCCTCCTGCAGTTAATTCACTTTGGTTTATTGCGCTATCTCTAATAGCACCCGAGATATCACCAGATATATATTGGATTTTCCCCTTACCCTGAGTGTCCGACCCCATGTGACGGTGGTTTTCTCGGACCCTGGTGGTCCGAGGTCGTTCCCGTTGCACAGATTCATGCGCCAGGGCCTCCGACAGACAATGCACTTTGATTTGTTGCGCTATCTCTAATAGCACCCGAGATATCACCAGATATATATTGGATTTTTCCCTGACCCTGACAGTCCGGCCCCATGTGACGATGGTTTTCTCGGTCCCTCGTGGTCCGAGGTCGATCCCGCTGCACAGATTCATGCGCCAGGGCCTCCTGCAGATAATTCACTTTGGTTTATTGCGCTATCTCTAATAGCACCCGAGATATCACCAGATATATATTGGATTTTCCCCTTACCCTGAGTGTCCGACCCCATGTGACGGTGGTTTTCTCGGCCCCTGGTGTTCCGAGGTAGTTCCTGCTGCACAGATTCATGCGCCAGGGCCTCCTACGGACAGTGCACTTTGATTTATTGCGCTATCTCTAATAGTACCCGAGATATCACCAAATATTTAATGGATTTTACCCTGACCCTTAGTATCCGGCCCCATGAGTCGGTGATTTTCTCGGTCCCTGGTGCTCCGAGGTATATCCCTCTGCACAGATTCATGCGCCAGGTCCTCCTGCAGACAATGCACTTTGAGTTATTGCGCTATCTCTAATAGCACCCGAGATATCACCAGATATATGCTGGATTATTACATGACCTTGGGTGACGGATACCGAAAATCTGTAATTTTCTCGGCCCCTGGTGGTCCGAGGTCGTTCCCGCAGCACAGATTCATGCGCCAGGGCCTGCTGCAGACAATGCACTTTGGTTTATTGCGCTATCTCAAATAGTACCCGAGATATCACCAGATATATAATGGATTTTACCCTGACCCTTAGTATCCGGCCCCATGAGTCGGTGATTTTCTCGGTCCCTGGTGCTCCGAGGTATATCCCTCTGCACAGATTCATGCCCCAGGTCCTCCTGCAGACAATGCACTTTGAGTTATTGCGCTATCTCTAATAGCACCCGAGATATCACCAGATATATGCTGGATTATTACATGACCTTGGGTGACGGATACCGAAAATCTGTAATTTTCTCGGCCCCTGGTGGTCCGAGGTCGTTCCCGCTGCACAGATTCATGCGCCCGGCCTCCTGCAGATAATTCACTTTGATTTATTGCGCTATCTCTAATAGCACCCGAGATATCGCCAGATATATATTGGATTTTACCGTGACCCTTAGTATCCGGCCCCATGAGTCGGTGGTTTTCTCGGCCCCTGGTGGTCCGAGGTCGTTCCCGCTGCACAGATTCATGCACCAGGGCCTCCTGCAGACAATGCACTTTGGCTTATTGCGCTATCTCTAATAACATTCGAGATATCACCAGATATATAATGGATTTTTCCCTGACCCTGAGTGTCCGGCCCCATGTGACTGTGTTTTTCTCGACCCCTGGTGGTCCGAGGTCGTTCCCGCTGCACACATGCCTGCGTCAGGGCCTCCTCCAGATAACTCACTTTGGTTTATTGCACTTTCTCTAATAGCACCCGAGATATCACCAGATATATGCTGGATTTTTACATGACCTTGGGTGACGGATACCGAAAATATGTCATTTTCCAGGTCCCTAGTGGTCCGAGGTCGTTCCTGCTGCACAGATTCATGCGCCAGGGCCTCCTGCAGATAATTCACTTTGGTTTATTGCGCTATCTCTAATAGGACCCGAGATATCACCAGATATATATTGGATTTTCCCCTGACCCTGAGTGTCCGGCCCCATGAGACTCTGTTTTTCTCGACCCCTGGTGGTCCGAGGTCGCTCCCGCTGCACAGATGACTGCGTCAGGGCCTCCTCCAGATAACTCACTTTGGTTTATTGCCCTTTCTCTAATAGCACCCGAGATATCACCAGATATATATTGGATTTTCCCATGACCCTGAGTGTCCGGCCCCATGAGACGGTGGTTCTCTCGGCCCCTGGTGGTCCGAGGTCGTTCGCGGTGCCCAGATTCATGCGCCAGGGCCTATTACAGACAATGCACTTTGATTTATTGCGCTATCTCTAATAGCACCCGAGATATCACCAGATATATATTGGAGTTTCCCCTGACCCTGAGTGTCCGGCCCCATGAGACTGTGTTTTTCTCGACCCCTGGTGGTCCGAGGTCGCTCCCGCTGCACAGATGCCTGCGTCAGGGCCTCCTCCAGATAACTCACTTTGGTTTATTGCCCTATCTCCCATAGCACCCGAGATATCACCAGATATATATTGGATTTTCCCCTGACCCTGAGTGTCCGGCCCCATGCGACGGTGGTTTTCTCGGCCCCTGGTGGTCCGATGTCGTTCCTGCTGAACAGATTCATGCGCAAGGGCCTCTTACAGACAATGCACTTTGATTTAATGCGCTATCTGTAATAGCACCCGAGAAAGCTCCATATATATGCTGGATTTTTACACGTCTTTGGATGACGGATACCGAAAATCTGTAATTTTCTCGGCCCCTGGTGTTCCGATGTCGTTAGTGCTGCACAGATTCATGCGCAAGGTCCTCCAAAGGACAGTGCACTTTGATTGATTGCGCTATTTCTAATAGCATCCGAGATATCATCAGATACATCCTGGGTTTTCCCATGACCCTGAGTGTCCGGCCCCCTGAGACGGTGGTTCTCTCGGCCCCTGGTGGTCCGAGGTCGTTCGCGCTGCCCAGATTCATGCGCCAGGGCCTATTACAGACAATGCACTTTGATTTATTGCGCTATCTCTAATAGCACCCGAGATATCACCAGACATATATTGGATTTTTCCCCGACCCTGGGTGTCCGGCCCCATGAGGCGGTGGTTTTCTCGGCCCCTGGTGGTCCGAGGTCGTTCCCGCTGCACAGATTCATGCGCCAGGGACTCCGACAGACAATGCACTTTGATTTGTTGCGCTATCTCTAATAGCACCCGAGATATCACCAGATATATATTGGATTTTTCCCTGACCCTGACAGTCCGGCCCCATGTGTCGATGGATTTCTCGGTCCCTCGTGGTCCGAGGTCGATCCCCCTGAACAGATTCATGCGCCAGGGCCTCCTACAGACAATGCACTTTGATTTATTGCGCTATGTGTAAGAGCACCCGAGATATCACCAGATATATATTGAATTTTTCAACCGACCCTGAGTGTCCGGCCCCATGAGACGGTGGTTTTCTCGGCCCCTGGTGGTCCGTCTTCGTTCCCGCTGCCCAGATTCATGCGCCAGGGCCTCCTACAGACAATGCACTTTGATTTATTGCGCTATCTCTAATAGCACCCGAGATATCACCAGATATATATTGGATTTTCTCCTGACCCTGAGTGTCCGGCCCCATGTGACGGTGGTTTTCTCGGCCCCTGGTGGTCCGATGTCGTTCCTGCTGCACAGATTCATGAGCAAGGGCCTCCTACGGACAGTGCACTTTGATTTATTGCGATAACTCTAATAGCACACGAGATATCATCAGATACATATTGGATTTTCCCCTGACCTTGGGTGTCCGGCCCCATGTGTCGGCGGTTTTCTCGGGCCCTGGTGGTCCGAGGTCGTTCCCGCTGCACAGATTCATGCGCCAGGGCCCGCTGCAGATAATTCACTTTGGTTTAGTGCGCTATCTGTAATAGCACCCGAGATATCACCAGATATATATTGGATTTTTCCCTGACCCTGAGTGTCCGGCCCCATGAGACGGTGGTTTTCTCGGCCCCTGGTGTTCCGAGGTAGTTCCTGCTGCACAGATTCATGCGCCAGGGCCTCCTACAGACAATGGACTTTGATTTATTGCCCTATCAGGTAATAGCACCCGAGATATCACCAGATATATATTGAATTTTTCAACCGACCCTGAGTGTCCGGCCCCATGAGACGGTGGTTTTCTCGGCCCCTGGTGGTCCGAGATTGTTCCCGCAGCACAGATTCATGCGCCAGGGCCTGCTTCAGACAATGCACTTTGCTTTATTGCGCTATCTCAAATAGTACCCGAGATATCACCAGATATATGCTAGATTTTTACATGACCTTGGGTGACGGATACCGAAAATCTGTAATTTTCTCGGCCCCCGGTGGTCCGAGGTCGTTCCCGCTGCCCAGATTCATGCGCCTGGGCCTCCTACAGACATTGCACTTTGATTTATTGCGCTATCTCTAATAGCACCCGAGATATCACCAGATATACATTGGATTTTCCCCTGACCCTGAGTGTCCGACTCCATGAGACTGTGGCTTTCTCGACCCCTGGTGGTCCGAGGTCGTCCCCGCTGCACAGATGCCTGCGCCAGGGCCTCCTCCAGATAATTCACTTTGGTTTATTGCGCTATCTCAAATAGCACCCGAGATATCATCAGATACATCCTGGGTTTTTACATGACCTTGGGTGTCCGGCCCCATGTGTCGGTGGTTTTCTCGGGCCCTGGTGGTCCGAGGTCGTTCCCGCTGCACAGATTCATGCGCCAGGGCCCGCTGCAGATACTTCACTTTGGTTTAGTGCGCTATCTGTAATAGCACCCCAGATATCACCTGATATATATTGGATTTCTCCCCGACCCTGAGTGTCCGGCCCCATGAGACTGTGTTTTTCTCGACCCCTGGTGGTCCGAGGTCGTTCCCGCTGCACAGATGCCTGCGCCAGGGCCTCCTGCAGAAAATGCACTTTGATTTATTGCGCTATCAGGTAATAGTAACCGAGATATCACCAGATATATATTGGATTTTTCCCTGACCCTGAGTGTCCGTCCCCATGAGACGGTGGTTTTCTCGGCCCCTGGTGTTCCGAGGTAGTTCCTGCTGCACAGATTCATGCGCCAAGGCCTCCTGCAGACAATGCACTTTGATTTATTGCGCTATCTCTAATAGCACCCGAGATATCACCAGATATACATTGGATTTTCCCCTGTCCCTGAGTGTCCGGCCCCATGAGACGGTGGTTCTCTCGGCCCCTGGTGATCCGAGGTCATTCCCGCTGCACAGATTCATGCGCCAAGGCCTCCTGCAGACAATGCACTTTGATTTATTGCGCTATCTCTAATAGCACCCGAGATATCACCAGATATACATTGGATTTTCCCCTGTCCCTGAGTGTCCGGCCCCATGAGACGGTGGTTCTCTCGGCCCCTGGTGATCCGAGGTCATTCCCGCTGCACAGATTCATGCGCCAGGGCCTCCTCCAGATAATTCACTTTGGTTTATTGCGCTATCTCTAATAGCACCCGAGATATCACCAGATATATATTGGATTTTCCCCTGACCCTGAGTGTCCGGCCCCATGAGACGGTGGTTCTCTCGGCCCCTGGTGATCCGAGGTCATTCCCGCTGCACAGATTCATGCGCCAGGGCCACCTGCAGATAATTCACTTTGGTTTATCGCGCTATCTCTAATAGCACCTGAGATACCTCCTGATATATACTGGATTTTCCCCTGACCCTGAGTGTCCGGCCACATAAGATGGTGGTTTTCTCGGGCCCTGGTGGTCCGAGGTCGTTCTCTCTGCACAGATGCATGCGCCAGGGCCTCCTGCAGACAATGCACTTTGATTTATCTCGCTATCTCTAATAGCACCCGAGATATCATCAGATACATCCTGGATTTTTACATGACCTTTTGTGTCCGGTACCAGGTGTCGGTGGTTTTCTCGGCCCCTGGTGGTCCGAGGTCGTTCCCGCTGCACAGATTCATGCGCCAGGGCCCCCTGCAGATAGTTCACTTTGGTTTAGTGCGCTATCTGTAAGAGCACCCGAGATATCACCAGATATATATTGGATTTTCCCCTGACCCTGAGTGTCCGGCCCCATGAGACGGTGGTTTTCTCGGCCCCTGGTGGTCCGAGGTCGATCCCGCTGCACAGATTCATGCGCCAGGGCCTCCTGCAGACAATGCACTTTGGTTTATTGCGCTATCTCTAATAGCACCCGAGATACAACCAGATATATATTGGATATTTCCCTGTCCCTGACAGTCCGGCCCCATGAGACGGTGGTTTTCTCGGCCCCTGGTGGTCCGAGGTCGATCCCGCTGCACAGATTCATGCGCCAGGGCCTCTTGCAGACAGTGCACTTCGATTTATCGCGCTATCTGTAATAGCACCCGAGATATCATCAGATACATTCTGGATTTTTACATGACCTTGGGTGTCCGGCCCCATGCGTCGGTGGTTTTCTCGAACCCTGGTGGGCCGAGGTCGTTCCCGCTGCACAGATTCATGCGCCAGGGCCTCCTGCAGACAATGCACTTTGGTTTATTGCGCTATCCCTAATAGCACCCGAGATACCACCAGATATATATTGGATTTTTCCCTGACCCTGAGTGTCCGGCCCCATGTGTCGGTGGTTTTCTCGGCCCCTGGTGATCCGAGGTCGTTCCCGCTGCACAGATTCATGCACAAGGGCCTCCTGCAGACAATTCACTTTGGTTTATTGCGCTATCTCTAATAGCGCCCGAGATATCTCCAGATATATATTGGATTTTTCCCCGACCCTGAGTGTCCGGCCCCATGAGACGGTGGTTTTCTCGGCCCCTGGTGGTCCGAGGTCGTTCCTGCTGCACAGATTCATGCGACAGGGCCACCCGCAGACAATGCACTTTGATTTATTGCGCTATCTCTAATAGCACCCGAGATATCACCAGATATATATTGGATTTTTCCCCGACCCTGAGTGTCCGGCCCCATGAGACGGTGGTTTTCTCGGCCCCTGGTGGTCCGAGGTCGTTCCCGCAGCCCAGATTCATGCGCCAGGGCCTCCTGCAGATAATTCACTTTGGTTTATTGCGCTATCTCTAATAGCACCCGAGATATCACCAGATATGTATTGGATTTTCCCCTGACCCTGAGTGCCCGACCCCATGAGACGGTGGGTTTCTCGGGCCCTGGTGGTCCGAGGTCGTTCCCGCTGCACACATTCATGCGACGGGGCCTCCTACAGACAATGCACTTTGATTTATAGCGCTATCTGTAATAGCACCCGAGATATCACCAGATATATATTGGATTCTCCCCTGACCATGAGTGTCCGGCCCCATGAGACGGTGGTTTTCTCGGCCCCTGGTGGTCCGAGGTCGTTCCCGCTGCCCAGATTCATGCGCCAGGGCCTCCTACAGACAATGCACTTTGATTTATAGCGCTATCTGTAACAGCACCCGAGATATCACCAGATATATATTGGATTTTCCCCTGACCATGAGTGTCCGGCCCCATGAGACGGTGGTTTTCTCGGCCCCTAGTGGTCCGAGGTCGTTCCTGCTGCGCAGATTCATTCTGCCAGTGCCTCCTACAGACAATGCACTTTGATTTATTGCGGTATCTCTAATAGCACCCGAGATATCACCAGATATATATTGGATTTTTCCCTGACCCTGAGTGTCCGGCCCCATGAGACTGTGGTTTTCTCGGCCCCTGGTGGTCCGAGGTCGTTCCCGCTGCACAGACTCATGAGCCAGGGCCTCCTACAGATAATGCACTTTGATTTATTGCGCTATCTCTAATAGCACCCGAGATATCACCAGATATATATTGGATTCTTCCCTAACACTGAGTGTCCGGCCCCACGAGACGGTGGTTTTCACGGCCCCAGGTGGTGCTAGGTCGTTCCCGCTGTCGAGATTCATGCGCCAGGGCTTCCTACAGACAAATCACTTTGGTTTATTGCGCTATCTCTAATAGCACCCGAGATATCAACAGATATATATTGGATTTTTCCCTGACCCTGAGTGTCCGGCCCCATGAAACGGTGGTTTTCTCGGCCCCTGGTGGTCCGAGGTCGTTCCCGCTGCACAGATTTATGCGCCAGGGCCTCCTGCAGATAATTCACTTTGAATTATTGCGCTATCTCTAATAGCACCCGAGATATCACCAGATATATATTGGATTTTCCCCTGACCCTGAGTGCCCGGCCCAATGAGACGGTGGTTGTCTCGGCCCCTGGTGGGCCGAGGTCGTTCCCGCTGGCCACATTCATGCGCCAGGGCCTCCTACAGACAAGGCACTTTGATTTATTGCGCTATCTGTAATAGCACCCGAGATATCACCAGATATATATTGGATTTTCCCCTGACCCTGAGTGTCCGGCCCCATGAGACGGTGGTTTTCTCGGCCGCTGGTGGCCCGAGGTCGGTCCGGCTGCACAGATTTATGCGCCAGGGCCTCCTGCAGATAATTCACTTTGGTTTATTGCGCTATCTCTAATAGCACCCGAGATATCACCAGATATATATTGGATTTTTCCCTGACCCTGAGTGTCCGGCCCCATGAGACGGTGGTTGTCTCGGCCCCTGGTGGTCCGAGGTCTTTCCCGCTGGCCACATTCATGCGCCAGGGCCTCCTACAGACAAGGCACTTTGATTTATTGCGCTATCTGTAATAGCACCCGAGATATCACCAGATATATATTGGATTTTTCCCTGACCCTGAGCGTCCGGCCCCATGAGACTGTGGTTTTCTCGGCCCCTGGTGGTCCGAGGTCGTTTCCGCTGCGCAGATTCATGCGCCAGGGCCTCCTGCAGATAATTCAGTTTGGTTTATTGCGCTATCTCTAATAGCACCCGAGATATCACCAGATATATATTGGATTTTTCCCCGACCCTGAGTGTCCGGCCCCATGAGACGGTGGTTTTCTCGGCCCCTGGTGGTCCGAGGTCGTTCCCGCAGCCCAGATTCATGCGCCAGGGCCTCCTGCAGATAATTCACTTTGGTTTATTGCGCTATCTCTAATAGCACCCGAGATATCACCAGATATGTATTGGATTTTCCCCTGACCCTGAGTGCCCGACCCCATGAGACGGTGGGTTTCTCGGGCCCTGGTGGTCCGAGGTCGTTCCCGCTGCACACATTCATGCGACGGGGCCTCCTACAGACAATGCACTTTGATTTATAGCGCTATCTGTAATAGCACCCGAGATATCACCAGATATATATTGGATTCTCCCCTGACCATGAGTGTCCGGCCCCATGAGACGGTGGTTTTCTCGGCCCCTGGTGGTCCGAGGTCGTTCCCGCTGCCCAGATTCATGCGCCAGGGCCTCCTACAGACAATGCACTTTGATTTATAGCGCTATCTGTAACAGCACCCGAGATATCACCAGATATATATTGGATTTTCCCCTGACCATGAGTGTCCGGCCCCATGAGACGGTGGTTTTCTCGGCCCCTAGTGGTCCGAGGTCGTTCCTGCTGCGCAGATTCATTCGCCAGTGCCTCCTACAGACAATGCACTTTGATTTATTGCGGTATCTCTAATAGCACCCGAGATATCACCAGATATATATTGGATTTTTCCCTGACCCTGAGTGTCCGGCCCCATGAGACTGTGGTTTTCTCGGCCCCTGGTGGTCCGAGGTCGTTCCCGCTGCACAGACTCATGAGCCAGGGCCTCCTACAGATAATGCACTTTGATTTATTGCGCTATCTCTAATAGCACCCGAGATATCACCAGATATATATTGGATTCTTCCCTAACACTGAGTGTCCGGCCCCACGAGACGGTGGTTTTCACGGCCCCAGGTGGTGCTAGGTCGTTCCCGCTGTCCAGATTCATGCGCCAGGGCTTCCTACAGACAAATCACTTTGGTTTATTGCGCTATCTCTAATAGCACCCGAGATATCAACAGATATATATTGGATTTTTCCCTGACCCTGAGTGTCCGGCCCCATGAAACGGTGGTTTTCTCGGCCCCTGGTGGTCCGAGGTCGTTCCCGCTGCACAGATTTATGCGCCAGGGCCTCCTGCAGATAATTCACTTTGAATTATTGCGCTATCTCTAATAGCACCCGAGATATCACCAGATATATATTGGATTTTCCCCTGACCCTGAGTGCCCGGCCCAATGAGACGGTGGTTGTCTCGGCCCCTGGTGGGCCGAGGTCGTTCCCGCTGGCCACATTCATGCGCCAGGGCCTCCTACAGACAAGGCACTTTGATTTATTGCGCTATCTGTAATAGCACCCGAGATATCACCAGATATATATTGGATTTTCCCCTGACCCTGAGTGTCCGGCCCCATGAGACGGTGGTTTTCTCGGCCGCTGGTGGCCCGAGGTCGGTCCGGCTGCACAGATTTATGCGCCAGGGCCTCCTGCAGATAATTCACTTTGGTTTATTGCGCTATCTCTAATAGCACCCGAGATATCACCAGATATATATTGGATTTTTCCCTGACCCTGAGTGTCCGGCCCCATGAGACGGTGGTTGTCTCGGCCCCTGGTGGTCCGAGGTCTTTCCCGCTGGCCACATTCATGCGCCAGGGCCTCCTACAGACAAGGCACTTTGATTTATTGCGCTATCTGTAATAGCACCCGAGATATCACCAGATATATATTGGATTTTTCCCTGACCCTGAGCGTCCGGCCCCATGAGACTGTGGTTTTCTCGGCCCCTGGTGGTCCGAGGTCGTTTCCGCTGCGCAGATTCATGCGCCAGGGCCTCCTGCAGATAATTCAGTTTGGTTTATTGCGCGATCTGTAATAGCACCCGAGATATCACCAGATATATATTGGATTTTTCCCTGACGATGAGTGTCCGGCCCCATGAGACGGTGGTTTTCTCGGCCCCTGGTTGTCCGAGGTCGTTTCCGCTGCACAGATTCATGCGCCAGGGCCTCCTGCAGACAATGCACTTTGATTTATTGCGCTATCTGTAATAGCACCCGAGATAGCACCATATATATACTGGATTTTTGCATGACTTTGGGTGACGGACACCGAAAATCTGTAAGTTTCTCGGCCCCTGGAGGGCCGAGGTCGTTCCTGCTTCACAGAATCATGCGCCAGGGCCTCCTGCAGACAATGCACTTTGATTTATTGCGCTATCTCTAACAGCACCCGAGATATCACCAGATATATATTGGATTTTCCCCTGACCCTGATTGTCCGGCTCCATGAGACTGTGGTTTTCTCGGCCATGGTGGTCCGAGGTCGTTCCCGCTGCCCAGATTCATGGGCTACGGCCTCATACAGACAATGCACTTTGATTTATTGCGCTATCTGTAATAGCACCCGAGATAGCACCATATATATACTGGATTTTTGCATGACTTTGGGTGACGGACACCGAAAATCTGTAAGTTTCTCGGCCCCTGGAGGGCCGAAGTCGTTCCTGCTTCACAGAATCATGCGCCAGGGCCTCCTGCAGACAATGCACTTTGATTTAGCGCGCTATCTGTAATAGAACCCGAGATATCACCAGATATATGCTGGATTTTTACATGACATTGTGTGACGGATACCGAAAATCCGTACTTTTCTCGGCCCCTGGTGGCCCGAGGTCGTCCCCGCTGCACAGATTCATGCGCCAGGGCCTCCGGCAGACAAAGCTCTGTGGTTTATTGCGCTATCTGTAATAGCACCCGAGATATAAACAGATATATATTGGATTTTTCAACCGACCCTGAGTGTCCGGCCCCATGAGACGGTGGTGTTCTCGGACCCTGGTGATCCGAGGTCGTTTCCGCTGCACAGATTCATGCGCCAGGGCCTCCTGCAGATAATTCACTTTGATTTATTGCGCTATCTCTAATAGCAGCCGAGATATCACCAGATATATATTGGATTTTTCCCTGACCCTGAGTGCCCGGCCCCATGTTTCGGTGGTTTTCTCGGCCCCTGGTGGTCCGAGGTCGATCCTGCTGCACAGATTCATGCGCCAGGGCCTCCTACAGACAATGCACTTTGGTTTATTGCGCTATCTGTAATAGCGCACTAGATATCACCAGATATATGCCGGATTTTTACATGACCTTGGGTGACGGATTCCGAATATCTGTAATTTTCTCGGCCCCTGGTGGTCCGAGGTCGTTCCTGCTGCACAGATTCATTCGCCAGTGCCGCCTACAGACAATGCACTTTGATTTATTGCGCTATCTGTAATAGCACCTGAGATATCCCCAGATATATACTGGATTTTTCCCTGACCCTGAGTGTCCGGCCCCATGAGTCGGTGGTTTTCTCGGCCCCTGGTGGTCCGAGGTCGTTCCCGCTGCACGGACTCGTGCGCCAGGGCTTCCTGCAGACAATGCACTTTGATTTATCGCGCTATCTGTAATAGCACCTGAGATATCCCCAGATATATACTGGATTTTTCCCTGACCCTGAGTGTCCGGCCCCATGAGACGGTGGTTTTCTCGGCCCCTGGTGGTCCGAGGTCGTTCCCGCAGCCCAGATTCATGCGCCAGGGCCTCCTGCAGATAATTCACTTTGGTTTATTGCGCTATCTCTAATAGCACCCGAGATATCACCAGATATGTATTGGATTTTCCCCTGACCCTGAGTGCCCGACCCCATGAGACGGTGGGTTTCTCGGGCCCTGGTGGTCCGAGGTCGTTCCCGCTGCACACATTCATGCGACGGGGCCTCCTACAGACAATGCACTTTGATTTATAGCGCTATCTGTAATAGCACCCGAGATATCACCAGATATATATTGGATTCTCCCCTGACCATGAGTGTCCGGCCCCATGAGACGGTGGTTTTCTCGGCCCCTGGTGGTCCGAGGTCGTTCTCGCTGCCCAGATTCATGCGCCAGGGCCTCCTACAGACAATGCACTTTGATTTATAGCGCTATCTGTAACAGCACCCGAGATATCACCAGATATATATTGGATTTTCCCCTGACCATGAGTGTCCGGCCCCATGAGACGGTGGTTTTCTCGGCCCCTAGTGGTCCGAGGTCGTTCCTGCTGCGCAGATTCATTCGCCAGTGCCTCCTACAGACAATGCACTTTGATTTATTGCGGTATCTCTAATAGCACCCGAGATATCACCAGATATGTATTGGATTTTCCCCTGACCCTGAGTGCCCGACCCCATGAGACGGTGGGTTTCTCGGGCCCTGGTGGTCCGAGGTCGTTCCCGCTGCACACATTCATGCGACGGGGCCTCCTACAGACAATGCACTTTGATTTATAGCGCTATCTGTAATAGCACCCGAGATATCACCAGATATATATTGGATTTTCCCCTGACCCTGAGTGTCCGGCCCCATGAGACTGTGGTTTTCTCGGCCCCTGGTGGTCCGAAGTCTTTCCCGCTGCACAGATTCATGCGCCAGGGCCTCCTACAGATAATGCACTTTGACTTATTGCGCTATCTCTAATAGCACCCGAGATATCACCAGATATATATTGGATTCTTCCCTAACACTGAGTGTCCGGCCCCACGAGACTGTGGTTTTCTCGGCCCCTGGTGGGCCGAGGTCGTTCCCGCTGCACAGATTCATGCGCCAGGACCTCCTGCAGATAATTCACTTTGGTTTATTGCGCTATCTCTAATAGCACCCGAGATATCAACAGATATATATTGGATTTTTCCCTGACGATGAGTGTCCGGCCCCATGAGACGGTCGTTTCCTTGGCCCCTGGTGGTCCGAGGTCGTTCCCGCTGCACAGATGCATGTGCCAGGGCCTCCTGCAGATAATTCACTTTGGTTTATTGCGCTATCTCTAATAGCACCCGAGATATCACCAGATATATATTGGATTTTCCCCTGACCCTGAGTGTCCGGCCCCATGAGACGGTGGGTTTCTCGGGCCCTGGTGGTCCGAGGTCGTTCCCGCTGCACACATTCATGCGACGGGGCCTCCTACAGACAATGCACTTTGATTTATAGCGCTATCTGTAATAGCACCCGAGATATCACCAGATATATATTGGATTCTCCCCTGACCATGAGTGTCCGGCCCCATGAGACGGTGGTTTTCTCGGCGCCTGGTGGTCCGAGGTCGTTCCCGCTGCCCAGATTCATGCGCCAGGGCCTCCTACAGATAATGCACTTTGATTTATTGCGCTATCTCTAATAGCACCCGAGATATCACCAGATATATATTGGATTCTTCCCTAACACTGAGTGTCCGGCCCCATGAGACTGTGGTTTTCTCGGCCCCTGGTGGGCCGAGGTCGTTCCCGCTGCACAGATTCATGCGCCAGGACCTCCTGCAGATAATTCACTTTGGTTTATTGCGCTACATCTAATAGCACCCGAGATATCAACAGATTCATCCTGGATTTTTACATGACCTTGGGTCTCCGGCACCATGTGTCGGTGGTTTTCTCGGCCCCTGGCGGTCCGAGTTCGTTCCCGCCGCACAGATGCATGCGCCAGGGCCTCCTGCAGATAATTCACTTTGATTTATCGCGCTATCTCTAATAGCACCCGAGATATCACCAGATATATATTGGATTTTTCCCCGACCATGAGTGTCCGGCCCCATCAGACGGTGGTTTTCTTAGGCCCTGGTGGTCCGAGGTAGATACCGCGGCACAGATTCATGCGCCAGGGCCTCCTGCAGACAATGCACTTTGATTTATTGCTCTATCTCTAATAGCACCCGAGATATCACCAGATATATGCTGCATTTTTACATGACCTTTGGTGACGGATACCGAAAATCTGTAATTTTCTTGGCCCCTGGTGGTCCGAGGTCGATCCAGCTGCACAGATTCATGCGCCCGTGCCTCCTGCAGACAATGCACTTTGATTTATCTCGCTATCTCTAATAGCACCCGAGATATCATCAGATACATCCTGGATTTTTACATGACCTTTTGTGTCCGGCACCAGGTGTCGGTGGTTTTCTCGGCCCCTGGTGGTCCGAGGTCGTTCCTGCTGCACAGATTCATGCGCCAGGGCTCCCTGCAGATAGTTCACTTTGGTTTAGTGCGCTATCTGTAAGAGCACCCGAGATATCACCAGATATATATTGGATTTTCCCCTGACCCTGAGTGTCCGGCCCCATGAGACGGTGGTTTTCTCGGCCCCTGGTGGTCCGAGGTCGATCCCGCTGCACAGATTCATGCGCCAGGGCCTCCTGCAGACAATGCACTTTGGTTTATTGCGCTATCTCTAATAGCACCCGAGATACAACCAGATATATATTGGATATTTCCCTGTCCCTGACAGTCCGGCCCCATGAGACGGTGGTTTTCTCGGCCCCTGGTGGTCCGAGGTCGATCCCGCTGCACAGATTCATGCGCCAGGGCCTCTTGCAGACAGTGCACTTCGATTTATCGCGCTATCTGTAATAGCACCCGAGATATCATCAGATACATTCTGGATTTTTACATGACCTTGGGTGTCCGGCCCCATGCGTCGGTGGTTTTCTCGAACCCTGGTGGGCCGAGGTCGTTCCCGCTGCACAGATTCATGCGCCAGGGCCTCCTGCAGACAATGCACTTTGGTTTATTGCGCTATCCCTAATAGCACCCGAGATACCACCAGATATATATTGGATTTTTCCCTGACCCTGAGTGTCCGGCCCCATGTGTCGGTGGTTTTCTCGGCCCCTGGTGATCCGAGGTCGTTCCCGCTGCACAGATTCATGCACCAGGGCCTCCTGCAGACAATTCACTTTGGTTTATTGCGCTATCTCTAATAGCGCCCGAGATATATCCAGATATATATTGGATTTTTCCCCGACCCTGAGTGTCCGGCCCCATGAGACGGTGGTTTTCTCGGTCCCTGGTGGTCCGAGGTCGTTCCTGCTGCACAGATTCATGCGACAGGGCCACCCGCAGACAATGCACTTTGATTTATTGCGCTATCTCTAATACCACCCGAGATATCACCAGATATATATTGGATTTTTCCCCGACCCTGAGTGTCCGGCCCCATGAGACGGTGGTTTTCTCGGCCCCTGGTGGTCCGAGGTCGTTCCCGCAGCCCAGATTCATGCGCCAGGGCCTCCTGCAAATAATTCACTTTGGTTTATTGCGCTATCTCTAATAGCACCCGAGATATCACCAGATATGTATTGGATTTTCCCCTGACCCTGAGTGCCCGACCCCATGAGACGGTGGGTTTCTCGGGCCCTGGTGGTCCGAGGTCGTTCCCGCTGCACACATTCATGCGACGGGGCCTCCTACAGACAATGCACTTTGATTTATAGCGCTATCTGTAATAGCACCCGAGATATCACCAGATATATATTGGATTCTCCCCTGACCATGAGTGTCCGGCCCCATGAGACGGTGGTTTTCTCGGCCCCTGGTGGTCCGAGGTCGTTCCCGCTGCCCAGATTCATGCGCCAGGGCCTCCTACAGACAATGCACTTTGATTTATAGCGCTATCTGTAACAGCACCCGAGATATCACCAGATATATATTGGATTTTCCCCTGACCATGAGTGTCCGGCCCCATGAGACGGTGGTTTTCTCGGCCCCTGGTGGTCCGAGGTCGTTCCCGCTGCACAGACTCATGAGCCAGGGCCTCCTACAGATAATGCACTTTGATTTATTGCGCTATCTCTAATAGCACCCGAGATATCACCAGATATATATTGGATTCTTCCCTAACACTGAGTGTCCGGCCCCACGAGACGGTGGTTTTCACGGCCCCAGGTGGTGCTAGGTCGTTCCCGCTGGCCAGATTCATGCGCCAGGGCTTCCTACAGACAAATCACTTTGGTTTATTGCGCTATCTCTAATAGCACCCGAGATATCAACAGATATATATTGGATTTTTCCCTGACCCTGAGTGTCCGGCCCCATGAAACGGTGGTTTTCTCGGCCCCTGGTGGTCCGAGGTCGTTCCCGCTGCACAGATTTATGCGCCAGGGCCTCCTGCAGATAATTCACTTTGAATTATTGCGCTATCTCTAATAGCACCCGAGATATCACCAGATATATATTGGATTTTCCCCTGACCCTGAGTGCCCGGCCCAATGAGACGGTGGTTGTCTCGGCCCCTGGTGGGCCGAGGTCGTTCCCGCTGGCCACATTCATGCGCCAGGGCCTCCTACAGACAAGGCACTTTGATTTATTGCGCTATCTGTAATAGCACCCGAGATATCACCAGATATATATTGGATTTTCCCCTGACCCTGAGTGTCCGGCCCCATGAGACTGTGGTTTTCTCGGCCCCTGGTGGTCCGAAGTCTTTCCCGCTGCACAGATTCATGCGCCAGGGCCTCCTACAGATAATGCACTTTGACTTATTGCGCTATCTCTAATAGCACCCGAGATATCACCAGATATATATTGGATTCTTCCCTAACACTGAGTGTCCGGCCCCACGAGACTGTGGTTTTCTCGGCCCCTGGTGGGCCGAGGTCGTTCACGCTGCACAGATTCATGCGCCAGGACCTCCTGCAGATAATTCACTTTGGTTTATTGCGCTATCTCTAATAGCACCCGAGATATCAACAGATATATATTGGATTTTTCCCTGACGATGAGTGTCCGGCCCCATGAGACGGTCGTTTCCTTGGCCCCTGGTGGTCCGAGGTCGTTCCCGCTGCACAGATGCATGTGCCAGGGCCTCCTGCAGATAATTCACTTTGGTTTATTGCGCTATCTCTAATAGCACCCGAGATATCACCAGATATATATTGGATTTTCCCCTGACCCTGAGTGTCCGGCCCCATGAGACGGTGGGTTTCTCGGGCCCTGGTGGTCCGAGGTCGTTCCCGCTGCACACATTCATGCGACGGGGCCTCCTACAGACAATGCACTTTGATTTATAGCGCTATCTGTAATAGCACCCGAGATATCACCAGATATATATTGGATTCTCCCCTGACCATGAGTGTCCGGCCCCATGAGACGGTGGTTTTCTCGGCGCCTGGTGGTCCGAGGTCGTTCCCGCTGCCCAGATTCATGCGCCAGGGCCTCCTACAGATAATGCACTTTGATTTATTGCGCTATCTCTAATAGCACCCGAGATATCACCAGATATATATTGGATTCTTCCCTAACACTGAGTGTCCGGCCCCATGAGACTGTGGTTTTCTCGGCCCCTGGTGGGCCGAGGTCGTTCCCGCTGCACAGATTCATGCGCCAGGACCTCCTGCAGATAATTCACTTTGGTTTATTGCGCTACATCTAATAGCACCCGAGATATCAACAGATTCATCCTGGATTTTTACATGACCTTGGGTCTCCGGCACCATGTGTCGGTGGTTTTCTCGGCCCCTGGCGGTCCGAGTTCGTTCCCGCCGCACAGATGCATGCGCCAGGGCCTCCTGCAGATAATTCACTTTGATTTATCGCGCTATCTCTAATAGCACCCGAGATATCACCAGATATATATTGGATTTTTCCCCGACCATGAGTGTCCGGCCCCATCAGACGGTGGTTTTCTTAGGCCCTGGTGGTCCGAGGTAGATACCGCGGCACAGATTCATGCGCCAGGGCCTCCTGCAGACAATGCACTTTGATTTATTGCTCTATCTCTAATAGCACCCGAGATATCACCAGATATATGCTGCATTTTTACATGACCTTTGGTGACGGATACCGAAAATCTGTAATTTTCTTGGCCCCTGGTGGTCCGAGGTCGATCCAGCTGCACAGATTCATGCGCCCGTGCCTCCTGCAGACAATGCACTTTGATTTATCTCGCTATCTCTAATAGCACCCGAGATATCATCAGATACATCCTGGATTTTTACATGACCTTTTGTGTCCGGCACCAGGTGTCGGTGGTTTTCTCGGCCCCTGGTGGTCCGAGGTCGTTCCTGCTGCACAGATTCATGCGCCAGGGCTCCCTGCAGATAGTTCACTTTGGTTTAGTGCGCTATCTGTAAGAGCACCCGAGATATCACCAGATATATATTGGATTTTCCCCTGACCCTGAGTGTCCGGCCCCATGAGACGGTGGTTTTCTCGGCCCCTGGTGGTCCGAGGTCGATCCCGCTGCACAGATTCATGCGCCAGGGCCTCCTGCAGACAATGCACTTTGGTTTATTGCGCTATCTCTAATAGCACCCGAGATACAACCAGATATATATTGGATATTTCCCTGTCCCTGACAGTCCGGCCCCATGAGACGGTGGTTTTCTCGGCCCCTGGTGGTCCGAGGTCGATCCCGCTGCACAGATTCATGCGCCAGGGCCTCTTGCAGACAGTGCACTTCGATTTATCGCGCTATCTGTAATAGCACCCGAGATATCATCAGATACATTCTGGATTTTTACATGACCTTGGGTGTCCGGCCCCATGCGTCGGTGGTTTTCTCGAACCCTGGTGGGCCGAGGTCGTTCCCGCTGCACAGATTCATGCGCCAGGGCCTCCTGCAGACAATGCACTTTGGTTTATTGCGCTATCCCTAATAGCACCCGAGATACCACCAGATATATATTGGATTTTTCCCTGACCCTGAGTGTCCGGCCCCATGTGTCGGTGGTTTTCTCGGCCCCTGGTGATCCGAGGTCGTTCCCGCTGCACAGATTCATGCACCAGGGCCTCCTGCAGACAATTCACTTTGGTTTATTGCGCTATCTCTAATAGCGCCCGAGATATATCCAGATATATATTGGATTTTTCCCCGACCCTGAGTGTCCGGCCCCATGAGACGGTGGTTTTCTCGGCCCCTGGTGGTCCGAGGTCGTTCCTGCTGCACAGATTCATGCGACAGGGCCACCCGCAGACAATGCACTTTGATTTATTGCGCTATCTCTAATAGCACCCGAGATATCACCAGATATATATTGGATTTTTCCCCGACCCTGAGTGTCCGGCCCCATGAGACGGTGGTTTTCTCGGCCCCTGGTGGTCCGAGGTCGTTCCCGCAGCCCAGATTCATGCGCCAGGGCCTCCTGCAAATAATTCACTTTGGTTTATTGCGCTATCTCTAATAGCACCCGAGATATCACCAGATATGTATTGGATTTTCCCCTGACCCTGAGTGCCCGACCCCATGAGACGGTGGGTTTCTCGGGCCCTGGTGGTCCGAGGTCGTTCCCGCTGCACACATTCATGCGACGGGGCCTCCTACAGATAATGCACTTTGATTTATTGCGCTATCTCTAATAGCACCCGAGATATCACCAGATATATATTGGATTCTTCCCTAACACTGAGTGTCCGGCCCCACGAGACGGTGGTTTTCACGGCCCCAGGTGGTGCTAGGTCGTTCCCGCTGGCCAGATTCATGCGCCAGGGCTTCCTACAGACAAATCACTTTGGTTTATTGCGCTATCTCTAATAGCACCCGAGATATCAACAGATATATATTGGATTTTTCCCTGACCCTGAGTGTCCGGCCCCATGAAACGGTGGTTTTCTCGGCCCCTGGTGGTCCGAGGTCGTTCCCGCTGCACAGATTTATGCGCCAGGGCCTCCCGCAGATAATTCACTTTGAATTATTGCGCTATCTCTAATAGCACCCGAGATATCACCAGATATATATTGGATTTTCCCCTGACCCTGAGTGCCCGGCCCAATGAGACGGTGGTTGTCTCGGCCCCTGGTGGGCCGAGGTCGTTCCCGCTGGCCACATTCATGCGCCAGGGCCTCCTACAGACAAGGCACTTTGATTTATTGCGCTATCTGTAATAGCACCCGAGATATCACCAGATATATATTGGATTTTCCCCTGACCCTGAGTGTCCGGCCCCATGAGACGGTGGTTTTCTCGGCCGCTGGTGGCCCGAGGTCGGTCCGGCTGCACAGATTTATGCGCCAGGGCCTCCTGCAGATAATTCACTTTGGTTTATTGCGCTATCTCTAATAGCACCCGAGATATCACCAGATATATATTGGATTTTTCCCTGACCCTGAGTGTCCGGCCCCATGAGACGGTGGTTGTCTCGGCCCCTGGTGGTCCGAGGTCTTTCCCGCTGGCCACATTCATGCGCCAGGGCCTCCTACAGACAAGGCACTTTGATTTATTGCTCTATCTGTAATAGCACCCGAGATATCACCAGATATATATTGGATTTTTCCCTGACCCTGAGCGTCCGGCCCCATGAGACTGTGGTTTTCTCGGCCCCTGGTGGTCCGAGGTCGTTTCCGCTGCGCAGATTCATGCGCCAGGGCCTCCTGCAGATAATTCAGTTTGGTTTATTGCGCGATCTGTAATAGCACCCGAGATATCACCAGATATATATTGGATTTTTCCCTGACGATGAGTGTCCGGCCCCATGAGACGGTGGTTTTCTCGGCCCCTGGTTGTCCGAGGTCGTTTCCGCTGCACAGATTCATGCGCCAGGGCCTCCTGCAGACAATGCACTTTGATTTATTGCGCTATCTGTAATAGCACCCGAGATAGCACCATATATATACTGGATTTTTGCATGACTTTGGGTGACGGACACCGAAAATCTGTAAGTTTCTCGGCCCCTGGAGGGCCGAGGTCGTTCCTGCTTCACAGAATCATGCGCCAGGGCCTCCTGCAGACAATGCACTTTGATTTATTGCGCTATCTCTAACAGCACCCGAGATATCACCAGATATATATTGGATTTTCCCCTGACCCTGAGTGTCCGGCCCCATGAGACTGTGGTTTTCTCGGCCATGGCGGTCCGAGGTCGTTCCCGCTGCACAGATTCATGAGCCAGGGCCTCCTACAGACAATGCACTTTGATTTATTGCGCTGTCTCTAATAGCACCCGAGATATCACCATATATATATTGGATTTGCCCCTGACCCTGAGTGTCCGGCCCCATGAGACTGTGGTTTTCTCGGCCCCTGGTGGTCCGAGGTCGTTCCCGCTGCACAGATTCATGCGCCAGGGCTTCCTACAGACAAATCACTTTGGTTTATTGCGCTATCTCTAATAGCACCCGAGATATCACCAGATATATATTGGATTTTCCCCTGACCATGAGTGTCCGGCCCCATGAGACTGTGGTTTTCTCGGCCGCTGGTGGTCCGAGGTCGTTCCCGCTGCACAGATTCATGCGCCAGGGCCTCCTGCAGATAATTCACTTTGGTTTATTGCGCTATCTATAATAGCACCCGAGATATCACCAGATATATATTGGATTTTCCCCTGACCCTGATTGTCCGGCTCCATGAGACTGTGGTTTTCTCGGCCATGGTGGTCCGAGGTCGTTCCCGCTGCCCAGATTCATGCGCTACGGCCTCATACAGACAATGCACTTTGATTTATTGCGCTATCTGTAATAGAACCCGAGATATCACCAGATATATGCTGGGTTTTTACATGACATTGTGTGACGGATACCGAAAATCTGTACTTTTCTCGGCCCCTGGTGGTCCGATGTCGTTCCTGCTGCACAGATTCATGCGCCAGGGCCTCCTGCAGATAATTCACTTTGATTTATTGCGCTATCTCTAATAGCAGCCGAGATATCACCAGATATATATTGGATTTTTCCCTGACCCTGTGTGCCCGGCCCCATGTTTCGGTGGTTTTCTCGGCCCCTGGTGGTCCGAGGTCGATCCTGCTGCACAGATTCATGCGCCAGGGCCTCCTACAGACAATGCACTTTGGTTTATTGCGCTATCTGTAATAGCGCACGAGATATCACCAGATATATGCCGGATTTTTACATGACCTTGGGTGACGGATTCCGAATATCTGTAATTTTCTCGGCCCCTGGTGGTCCGAGGTCGTTCCTGCTGCACAGATTCATTCGCCAGTGCCGCCTACAGACAATGCACTTTGATTTATTGCGCTATCTGTAATAGCACCTGAGATATCCCCAGATATATACTGGATTTTTCCCTGACCCTGAGTGTCCGGCCCCATGAGTCGGTGGTTTTCTCGGCCCCTGGTGGTCCGAGGTCGTTCCCGCTGCACGGACTCGTGCGCCAGGGCTTCCTGCAGACAATGCACTTTGATTTATCGCGCTATCTGTAATAGCACCTGAGATATCCCCAGATATATACTGGATTTTTCCCTGACCCTGAGTGTCCGGCCCAATGAGACGTTGGTTTTCTCGGCCCCTGGTGGTCCGATGTCGTTCCCGCTGCACAGATTCATGCGCCAGGGCCTCCTGCAGATAATTCACTTTGGTTTATTGCGCTATCTCTAATAGCACCCGAGATATCACCAGATATATATTGGATTTTCCCCTGACCCTGAGGGTCCGGCCCCATGAGACTGTGGTTTTCTCGGCCCCTGGTGGTCCGAGGTGGTTCCCGCTACAGAGATTCATGCGCCAGGGCCTCCTGCAGATAATTCTGTTTGGTTTATTGCGCGATCTGTAATAGCACCCGAGATATCACCAGATATATATTGGATTTTTCCCTGACGATGAGTGTCCGGCCCCATGCGACGGTGGTTTTCTCGGCCCCTGGTGGTCCGAGGTCGTTTCCGCTGCACAGATTCATGCGCCAGGGCCTCCTGCAGACAATGCACTTTGATTTAGCGCGCTATCTGTAATAGAACCCGAGATATCACCAGATATATGCTGGATTTTTACATGACATTGGGTGACGGATACCGAAAATCTGTACTTTTCTCGGCCCCTGGTGGTCGGAGGTCGTTCCCGCTGCACAGATTCATGCGCCAGGGCATCCTACAGACAATGCACTTTTATTTATTGCGCTATCTCTAATTGCACCCGAGATATCACCAGATATATACTGGATTTTTCCCTGACCCTGAGTGTCCGTCCCCATGAGACTGTGGTTTTCTCGGCCCCAGGTGGTGCTAGGTCGTTCCCGCTGGCCAGATTCATACGCCAGGGCATCCTACAGACAAATCACTTTGGTTTATTGCGCTATCTCTAATAGCACCCGAGATATCACCAGATATATATTGGATTTTTCCCTGACCCTGAGTGTCCGGCCCCATGAGACGGTGGTTGTCTCGGCCCCTGGTGGTCCGAGGTCTTTCCCGCTGGCCACAATCATGCGCCAGGGCCTCCTACAGACAAGGCACTTTGATTTATTGCGCTATCTGTAATAGCACCCGAGATATCACCAGATATATATTGGATTTTTCCCTGACCCTGAGTGTCCGGCCCCATGAGACTGTGGTTTTCTCGGCCCCAGGTGGTGCTAGGTCGTTCCCGCTGGCCAGATTCATACGCCAGGGCATCCTACAGACAAATCACTTTGGTTTATTGCGCTATCTCTAATAGCACCCGAGATATCACCAGATATATATTGGATTTTTCCCTGACCCTGAGTGTCCTGCCCCATGAAACGGTGGTTTTCTCGGCCCCTGGTGGTCCGAGGTCGTTCCCGCTGCACAGATTTATGCGCCAGGGCCTCCTGCAGATAATTCACTTTGAATTATTGCGCTATCTCTAATAGCACCCGAGATATCACCAGATATATATTGGATTTTCCCCTGACCCTGAGTGCCCGGCCCAATGAGACGGTGGTTGTCTCGGCCCCTGGTGGGCCGAGGTCGTTCCCGCTGGCCACATTCATGCGCCAGGGCCTCCTACACACAAGGCACTTTGATTTATTGCGCTATCTGTAATAGCACCCGAGATATCACCAGATATATATTGGATTTTCCCCTGACCCTGAGTGTCCGGCCCCATGAGACGGTGGTTTTCTCGGCCGCTGGTGGCCCGAGGTCGGTCCGGCTGCACAGATTTATGCGCCAGGGCCTCCTGCAGATAATTCACTTTGGTTTATTGCGCTATCTCTAATAGCACCCGAGATATCACCAGATATATATTGGATTTTTCCCTGACCCTGAGCGTCCGGCCCCATGAGACGGTGGTTGTCTCGGCCCCTGGTGGTCCGAGGTCTTTCCCGCTGGCAACATTCATGCGCCAGGGCCTCCTACAGACAAGGCACTTTGATTTATTGCGCTATCTGTAATAGCACCCGAGATATCACCAGATATATATTGGATTTTTCCCTGACCCTGAGTGTCCGGCCCCATGAGACTGTGGTTTTCACGGCCCCAGGTGGTGCTAGGTCGTTCCCGCTGGCCAGATTCATGCGCCAGGGCTTCCTACAGACAAATCACTTTGGTTTATTGCGCTATCTCTAATAGCACCCGAGATATCACCAGATATATATTGGATTTTTCCCTGACCCTGAGTGTCCGGCCCCATGAAACGGTGGTTTTCTCGGCCCCTGGTGGTCCGAGGTCGTTCCCGCTGCACAGATTTATGCGCCAGGGCCTCCTGCAGATAATTCACTTTGAATTATTGCGCTATCTCTAATAGCACCCGAGATATCACCAGATATATATTGGATTTTCCCCTGACCCTGCGTGCCCGGCCCAATGAGACGGTGGTTGTCTCGGCCCCTGGTGGGCCGAGGTCGTTCCCGCTGGCCACATTCATGCGCCAGGGCCTCCTACAGACAAGGCACTTTGATTTATTGCGCTATCTGTAATAGCACCCGAGATATCACCAGATATATATTGGATTTTCCCCTGACCCTGAGTGTCCGGCCCCATGAGACGGTGGTTTTCTCGGCCGCTGGTGGCCCGAGGTCGGTCCGGCTGCACAGATTTATGCGCCAGGGCCTCCTGCAGATAATTCACTTTGGTTTATTGCGCTATCTCTAATAGCACCCGAGATATCACCAGATATATATTGGATTTTTCCCTGACCCTGAGTGTCCGGCCCCATGAGACGGTGGTTGTTTCGGCCCCTGGTGGTCCGAGGTCTTTCCCGCTGGCCACATTCATGCGCCAGGGCCTCCTACAGACAAGGCACTTTGATTTATTGCGCTATCTGTAATAGCACCCGAGATATCACCAGATATATATTGGATTTTTCCCTGACCCTGAGCGTCCGGCCCCATGAGACTGTGGTTTTCTCGGCCCCTGGTGGTCCGAGGTCGTTTCCGCTGCGCAGATTCATGCGCCAGGGCCTCCTGCAGATAATTCAGTTTGGTTTATTGCGCGATCTGTAATAGCACCCGAGATATCACCAGATATATATTGGATTTTTCCCTGACGATGAGTGTCCGGCCCCATGAGACGGTGGTTTTCTCGGCCCCTGGTTGTCCGAGGTCGTTTCCGCTGCACAGATTCATGCGCCAGGGCCTCCTGCAGACAATGCACTTTGATTTATTGCGCTATCTGTAATAGCACCCGAGATAGCACCATATATATACTGGATTTTTGCATGACTTTGGGTGACGGACACCGAAAATCTGTAAGTTTCTCGGCCCCTGGAGGGCCGAGGTCGTTCCTGATTCACAGAATCATGCGCCAGGGCCTCCTGCAGACAATGCACTTTGATTTATTGCGCTATCTCTAACAGCACCCGAGATATCACCAGATATATATTGGATTTTCCCCTGACCCTGAGTGTCCGGCCCCATGAGACTGTGGTTTTCTCGGCCATGGCGGTCCGAGGTCGTTCCCGCTGCACAGATTCATGAGCCAGGGCCTCCTACAGACAATGCACTTTGATTTATTGCGCTGTCTCTAATAGCACCCGAGATATCACCATATATATATTGGATTTGCCCCTGACCCTGAGTGTCCGGCCCCATGAGACTGTGGTTTTCTCGGCCCCTGGTAGTCCGAGGTCGTTCCCGCGGCACAGATTCATGCGCCAGGGCTTCCCACAGACAAATCACTTTGGTTTATTGCGCTATCTCTAATAGCACCCGAGATATCACCAGATATATATTGGATTTTCCCCTGACCCTGAGTGTCCGGCCCCATGAGACGGTGGTTTTCTCGGCCCCTGGTGGTCAGAGGTCGTTACCGCTGCACAGATTCATGCGCCCGGGCCTCCTGCAGATAATTCACTTTGATTTATTGCGCTATCTCTAATAGCAGCCGAGATATCACCAGATATATATTGGATTTTTCCCTGACCCTGAGTGCCCGGCCCCATGTTTCGATGGTTTTCTCGGCCCCTGGTGGTCCGAGGTCGATCCTGCTGCACAGATTCATGCGCCAGGGCCGCCTACAGACAATGCACTTTGATTTATTGCGCTATCTGTAATAGCACCTGAGATATCCCCAGATATATACTGGATTTTTCCCTGACCCTGAGTGTCCGGCCCCATGAGTCGGTGGTTTTCTCGGCCCCTGGTGGTCCGAGGTCGTTCCCGCTGCACGGACTCGTGCGCCAGGGCTTCCTGCAGACAATGCACTTTGATTTATCGCGCTATCTGTAATAGCACCTGAGATATCCCCAGATATATACTGGATTTTTCCCTGACCCTGAGTGTCCGGCCCCATGAGTCGGTGGTTTTCTCGGCCCCTGGTGGTCCGAGGTCGTTCCCGCTGCACGGACTCGTGCGCCAGGGCTTCCTGCAGACAATGCACTTTGATTTATCGCGCTATCTGTAATAGCACCTGAGATATCCCCAGATATATACTGGATTTTTCCCTGACCCTGAGTGTCCGGCCCCATGAGTCGGTGGTTTTCTCGGCCCCTGGTGGTCAGAGGTCGTTACCGCTGCACAGATTCATGGGCCAGGGCCTCCTACAGACAATGCACTTTGATTTATTGCGCTATCTGTAATTGCACCCGAGATATCACCGGATATATATTGGATTTTTTCCTGACCCTGACAGTCCGGCCCCATGAGACGGTGGTTTTCTCGGCCCCTGGTGGACCGAGGTCGTTCCCGCTGCACAGATTCATGCGCCAGGGCCTCCTACGGACAATGCACTTTGGTTTGTTGCGCTATTTCTAATAGCGCCCGAGATATCACCAGATATATATTGGATTTTTCCCTGACCCTGAGCGTCCGGCCCCATGAGACGGTGGTTTTCTCGGCCCCTGGTGGTCCGGGGTCGTTCCCGCTGAGCAGATTCATGCGCCAGGGCCTCCTGCAGACAATGCACTTTGATTTATTGCGCTATCTCTAATAGCACCCGAGATATCACCAGATATATATTGGATTTTTCCCTGACCCTGAGTGTCCGGCCCCATGAAACGGTGGTTTTCTCGGCCCCTGGTGGTCCGAGGTCGTTCCCGCTGCACAGATTTATGCGCCAGGGCCTCCTGCAGATAATTCACTTTGGATTATTGCGCTATCTGTAATAGCACCCGAGATATCACCAGATATATATTGGATTTTCCCCTGACCCTGAGTGCCCGGCCCCATGAGACGGTGGTTTTCTCGGCCCCTGGTGGTCCGAGGTCGTTGCCGCTGCACAGATTCATGCGCCAGGGCCTCCTGCAGACAATGCACTTTGATTTATCGCGCTATCTGTAATAGCACCTGAGATATCACCAGATATATATTGGATTTTTCACTGACCCTGAGTGTCCGGCCCCATGAGACGGTGGTTTTCTCGGCCCCTGGTGGTCCGAGGTCGTTCCCGCTGCACAGATTCATGCGCCAGGGCCTCCTGCAGATAATTCACTTTGGTTTAGTGCGCTGTCTGTAAGAGCACCCGAGATATCACCAGATATATATTGGATTTTTCCCTGACCGTGAGCGTCCGGCCCCATGAGACTGTGGTTTTCTCGGCCCCTGGTGGTCCGAGGTCATTTCCGCTGCGCAGATTCATGCGCCAGGGCCTCCTGCAGATAATTCAGTTTGGTTTATTGCGCGATCTGTAATAGCACCCGAGATATCACCAGATATATATTGGATTTTTCCCTGACGATGAGTGTCCGGCCCCATGAGACGGTGGTTTTCTCGGCCCCTGGTGGTCCGAGGTCGTTTCCGCTGCACAGATTCATGCGCCAGGGCCTCCTGCAGACAATGCACTTTGATTTATTGCGCTATCTGTAATAGCACCCGAGATAGCACCATATATAGACTGGATTTTTGCATGACTTTGGGTGACGGACACCGAAAATCTGTAAGTTTCTCGGCCCCTGGAGGGCCGAGGTCGTTCCTGCCTCACAGAATCATGCGCCAGGGCCTCCTGCAGACAATGCACTTTGATTTATTGCGCTATCTCTAACAGCACCCGAGATATCACCAGATATATATTGGATTTTCCCCTGACCCTGAGTGTCCGGCCCCATGAGACTGTGGTTTTCTCGGCCATGGCGGTCCGAGGTCGTTCCCGCTGCACAGATTCATGAGCCAGGGCCTCCTACAGACAATGCACTTTGATTTATTGCGCTGTCTCTAATAGCACCCAAGATATCACCAGATATATATTAGATTTTTCCCTGACAATGAGTGTCCGGCCCATGAGACGGTGGTTTTCTCGGCCCCTGGTGGTCCGAGGACGTTCCCATTGGCCAGATTCATGCGCCAGGGCCTCCTACAGACAATGTACTTTGATTTATTGCGCTATCTGTAATAGCACCCGAGATATCACCAGATATATATTGGATTTTTCCCTGACCCTGAGTGTCCGGCCCCATGAGACGGTGGTTTTCTCGGCCCCTGGTGGTCCGAGGTCGTTCCCGCTGCACAGATTCATGCGCAAGGGCAGCATACAGACAATGCACTTGGATTTATTGCGCTATCCGTAATAGCACCCGAGATATCACCAGATATATATTGGATTTTTCCCTCACCCTGAGTGTCCGGCCCCATGAGACGGTGGTTTTCTCGGCCCCTGGTTGTCCGAGGTCGTTCCCGCTGCACAGATTCATGAGCCAGGGCCTCCTGCAGATAATTCACTTTGGTTTATTGCGCTATCTCTAATAGCACCCGAGATATCACCAGATATATATTGGATTTTTCCCTGACCCTGAGTGTCTGTCCCCATGAGACGGCGGTTGTCTCGGCCCCTGGTGGTCCGAGGTCGTTCCCGCTGTACAGATTCATGCGCCAGGGCATCCTACAGACAATGTACTTTGATTTATTGCGCTATCTGTAATAGCACCCGAGATATCACCAGATATATATTGGATTTTTCCCTGACCCTGAGTGTCCGGCCCCATGAGACGGTGGTTTTCTCGGCCCCTGGTGGTCCGAGGTCGTTCCCGCTGCACAGATTCATGCGCAAGGGCAGCATACAGACAATGCACTTGGATTTATTGCGCTATCTGTAATAGCACCCGAGATATCACCAGATATATGCTGTATTTTTACATGACCTTGGGTGACGGATTCCGAATATCTGTAATTTTCTCGGCCCCTGGTGGTCCGAGGTCGTTCCTGCTGCACAGATTCATTCGCCAGTGCCGCCTACAGACAATGCACTTTGATTTATTGCGCTATCTCTAATAGCACCCGAGATATCACCAGATATATATTGGATTTTTCCCTGATCCTGACAGTCCGGAACCATGAGACGGTGATTTTCTCGGCCCCTGGTGGTCCGAGGTAGTTCCCGCTGCACAGAATCATGCGCCAGGGCTTCCTGCAGACAATGCACTTTGATTTATTGCGCTATTTCTAATAGCACCCGAGATATCACCAGATATATATTGGATTTTTCCCTGACCCTGAGTGTCCGGCCCCATGAGACGGTGGTTTTCTCGGCCCCTGGTGGTCCGAGGTCGTTGCCGCTGCACAGAATCATGCGCCAGGGCCTCCTGCAGACAATGCACTTTGATTTATCGCGCTATCTGTAATAGCACCTGAGATATCACCAGATATATATTGGATTTTTCCCTGACAATGAGTGTCCGGCCCATGAGACGGTGGTTTTCTCGGCCCCTGGTGGTCCGAGGACGTTCCCATTGGCCAGATTCATGCGCCAGGGCCTCCTACAGACAATGCACTTTGATTTATTGCGCTATCTGTAATAGCACCTGAGATAGCACCATATATAGACTGGATTTTTGCATGACTTTGGGTGACGGACACCGAAAATCTGTAAGTTTCTCGACCCCTGGAGGGCCGAGGTCGTTCCTGCTTCACAGAATCATGCGCCAGGGCCTCCTGCAGACAATGCACTTTGATTTATTGCGCTATCTCTAACAGCACCCGAGATATCACCAGATATATATTGGATTTTCCCATAACCCTGAGTGTCCGGCCCCATGAGACTGTGGTTTTCTCGGCCATGGCGGTCCGAGGTCGTTCCCGCTGCACAGATTCATGAGCCAGGGCCTCCTACAGACAATGCACTTTGATTTATTGCGCTGTCTCTAATAGCACCCGAGATATCACCATATATATATTGGATTTGCCCCTGACCCTGAGTGTCCGGCCCAATGAGACGGTGGTTGCCTCGGCCCCTGGTGGGCCGAGGTCGTTCCCGCTGGCCACATTCATGCGCCAGGGCCTCCTACAGACAAGGCACTTTGATTTATTGCGCTATCTGTAATAGCACCCGAGAGATCACCAGATATATATTGGATTTTCCCCTGACCCTGAGTGTCCGGCCCCATGAGACGGTGGTTTTCTCAGCCGCTGGTGGCCCGAGGTCGTTCCCGCTGCACAGATTTATGCGCCAGGGCCTCCAGCAGATAATTCACTTTGGTTTATTGCGCTGTCTGTAAGAGCACCCGAGATATCACCAGATATATATTGTATTTTTCCCTGACCCTGAGTGTCCGGCCCCATGAGACTATGGTTTTCTCGGCCCCTGGTGGTCCGAGGTCGTTACCGCTGCACAGATTCATGCGCCAGGGCCTCCTGCAGATAATTCAGTTTGGTTTATTGCGCGATCTGTAATAGCACCCGAGATATCACCAGATATATATTGGATTTTTCCCTGACGATGAGTGTCCGGCCCCATGAGACGGTGGTTTTCTCGGCCCCTGGTGGTCCCAGGTCGTTCCCGCTGCACAGATTCATGCGCCAGGGCCTCCTGCAGATAATTCACTTTGGTTTATTGCGCTATCTCTAATAGCAACCGTGATATCACCAGATATATATTGGATTTTCCCCTGACCCTGAGTGTCCGGCCCCATGAGACGGCGGTCTTCTCGGCCCCTGGTGGTCCGAGGTCGTTCCCGCTGGGCAGATTCATGCGCTACGGCCTCATACAGACAAGGCACTTTGATTTATTGCGCTATCTGTAATAGCACCCGAGATAGCACCATATATATACTGGATTTTTGCATGACTTTGGGTGACGGACACCGAAAATCTGTAAGTTTCTCGGCCCCTGGTGGCCCGAGGTCGTTCCCGCTGCCCAGATTCATGCGCCAGGGCAGCTAACAGACAATGCATTTTGATTTATTGCGCTGTCTGTAATAGCACCCGAGAAAGCTCCATATATATGCTGGATTTTAACATGACTTTGGGTGACGGAAACCGAAAATCTGTAATTTTCTCGGCCCCTGGTGACCCGAGGTCATTCCCGCTGCACAGATTCATGCGCCAGGGCCTCCGGCAGACTAAGCACTGTGGTTTATTGCGCTATCTGTAATAGCACCCGAGATATAACCAGATATATATTGGATTTTTCAGCCGACCCTGAGTGTCCGGCCCCATGAGACGGTGGTGTTCTCGGACCCTGGTGATCCGAGGTCGTTTCCGCTGCACAGATTCATGCGCCAGGGCCTCCTGCAGATAATTCACTTTGATTTATTGCGCTATCTCTAATAGCAGCCGAGATATCACCAGATATATATTGGATTTTTCCCTGACCCTGAGTGCCCGGCCCCATGTTTCGGTGGTTTTCTCGGCCCCTGGTGGTCCGAGGTCGATCCTGCTGCACAGATTCATGCGCCAGGGCCTCCTACAGACAATGCACTTTGGTTTATTGCGCTATCTGTAATAGCGCACGAGATATCACCAGATATATGCCGGATTTTTACATGACCTTGGGTGACGGATTCCGAATATCTGTAATTTTCTCGGCCCCTGGTGGTCCGAGGTCGTTCCTGCTGCACAGATTCATTCGCCAGTGCCGCCTACAGACATTGCACTTTGATTTATTGCGCTATCTCTAATAGCACCCGAGATATCACCAGATATATATTGGATTTTCCCCTGACCCTGAGTGTCCGGCCCCATGAGACGGTGGTTTTCTCGGCCTCTGGTGGACCGAGGTCGTTCCCGCTGCCCAGATTCATGCGTCAGGTCCTCCTGCAGACAATGCACTTTGATTTATTGCGCTATCTGTAATAGCACCCGACATATCACCAGATATATGCTGGATTTTTACATGACCTTGGGTGACGGATTCCGAATATCTGTAATTTTCTCGGCCCCTGGTGGTCCGAGGACGTTCCTGCTGCACAGATTCATTCGCCAGTGCCGCCTACAGACAATGCACTTTGATTTATTGCGCTATCTCTAATAGCACCCGAGATATCACCAAATATATATTGGATTTTCCCCTGACCCTGAGTGTCCGGCCCCATGAGACGGTGGTTTTCTCGGCCTCTGGTGGACCGAGGTCGTTCCCGCTGCACAGATTCATGCGCCAGCGCCTCCTACGGACAATGCACTTTGGTTTGTTGCGCTATTTCTAATAGCGCCCGAGATATCACCAGATATATATTGGATTTTCCCCTGACCCTGAGTGTCCGGCCCATGAGACGGTGGTTTTCTCGGCCCCTGGTGGTCCGAGGACGTTCCCATTGGCCAGATTCATGCGCCAGGGCCTCCTACAGACAATGTACTTTGATTTATTGCGCTATCTGTAATAGCACCCGAGATATCACCAGATATATATTGGATTTTTCCCTGACCCTGAGTGTCCGGCCCCATGAGACGGTGGTTTTCTCGGCCCCTGGTGGTCCGAGGTCGTTCCCGCTGCACAGATTCATGCGCAAGGGCAGCATACAGACAATGCACTTGGATTTATTGCGCTATCCGTAATAGCACCCGAGATATCACCAGATATATATTGGATTTTTCCCGCACCCTGAGTGTCCGGCCCCATGAGACGGTGGTTTTCTCGGCCCCTGGTGGTCCGAGGTCGTTCCCGCTGCACAGATTCATGAGCCAGGGCCTCCTGCAGATAATTCACTTTGGTTTATTGCGCTATCTCTAATAGCACCCGAGATATCACCAGATATATATTGGATTTTTCCCTGACCTTGTCAGTCCGGCCCCATGAGACGGTGATTTTCTCGGCCCCTGGTGGTCCGAGGTAGTTCCCGCTGCACAGATTCAGGCGCCAGGGCCTCCTGCAGACAATGCACTTTGATTTATCGCGCTATCTCTAATAGCACCCGAGACATCACCAGATATATATTGGATTTTTCCCTGACCCTGAGTGTCCGGCCCCATGAGACTGTGGTTTTCTCGGCCCCTGGTGGTCCGAAGTCGTCCCCGCTGCCCAGATTCATGCGCCAGGGCCTCCTGCAGACAATTCACTTTGGTTTATTGCGCTATCTCTAATAGCACCCGAGATATCACCAGATATATGCTGGATTTTTCCCCGACCCTGACAGTCCGGCCCCATGAGACGGTGGTTCTCTCGGCCCCTGGTGGTCCGAGGTAGTTCCCGCAGCACCGATTCATGCGCCAGGGCCTCCTGCAGATAATTCACTTTGGTTTATTGCGCTATCTGTAATAGCAGCCGAGATATCACCAGATATATGCTGGATTTTTACATGACTTTGGGTGACGGATTCCGAATATCTGTAATTTTCTCGGCCCCTGGTGGTCCGAGGTCGTTCCTGCTGCACAGATTCATTCGCCAGTGCCGCCTACAGACAATGCACTTTGATTTATTTCGCTATCTCTAATAGCACCCGAGATATCACCAGATATATATTGGATTTTTCCCTGACCTTGTCAGTCCGGCCCCATGAGACGGTGATTTTCTCGGCCCCTGGTGGTCCGAGGTAGTTCCCGCTGCACAGATTCATGCGCCAGGGCCTCCTGCAGATAATTCACTTTGGTTTATTGCGCTATCTCTAATAGCACCCGAGACATCACCAGATATATATTGGATTTTTCCCTGACCCTGAGTGTCCGGCCCCATGAGACTGTGGTTTTCTCGGCCCCTTGTGATCCGAAGTCTTTCCCGCTGCCCAGATTCATGCGCCAGTGCCTCCTACAGACAATGCACTTTGGTTTATTGCGCTATCTCTAATAGCACCCGAGATATCACCAGATATATATTGGATTTTCCCCTGACCCTGAGTGTCCGGCCGCATGAGACGGTGGTTTTCTCGGCCCCTGGTATTCCGAGGTCGATCCCGCTGCACAGATTCATGCGACAGGGCCTCCTACAGACAATGCCCTTTGATTTATTGCGCTATCTCTAATAGCACCCGAGATATCACCAGATATATATTGGATTTTCCCCTGACCCTGAGTGTCCGGCCGCATGAGACGGTGGTTTTCTCGGCCCCTGGTGGTCCGATGTCTTTCCCGCTGCCCAGATTTATGCGCCAGTGCCTCCTACAGACAATGCACTTTGGTTTATTGCGCTATCTCTAATAGCACCCGAGATATCACCAGATATATATTGGATTTTCCCCTGACCCTGAGTGTCCGGCCGCATGAGACGGTGGTTTTCTCGGCCCCTGATATTCCGAGGTCGATCCCGCTGCACAGATTCATGCGACAGGGCCTCCTACAGACAATGCCCTTTGATTTATTGCGCTATCTCTAATAGCACCCGAGGTATCGCCAGATATATATTGGATTTTCCCCTGACCCTGAGTGTCCAGCCCCATGAGACTGTGGTTTTCTCGGCCCCTGGTGGTCCGAAGTCGTTCCCGCCGCCCAGATTCATGCGCCAGGGCCTCCTACAAAAAATGCACTTTGAATTATTGCGCTATCTGTAATAGCACCCGAGATATCACCAGATATATGCTGGATTTTTACATGACCTTGGGTGACGGATTCCGAATATCTGTAATTTTCTCGGCCCCTGGTGGTCCGAGGTCGTTCCTGCTGCACAGATTCATTCGCCAGTGCCGCCTACAGACAATGCACTTTGATTTATTGCGCTATCTCTAATAGCACCCGAGATATCATCAGATATATATTGGATTTTTCCGTGACCCTGACAGTCCGGCCCCATGAGACGGTGATTTTCTCGGCCCCTGGTGGTCCGAGGTAGTTCCCGCTGCACAGAATCATGCGCGAGTGCTTCCTGCAGACAATGCACTTTGATTTATTGCGCTATCTCTAATAGCACCCGAGATATCACCAGATATATGCTGGATTTTTCCGCGATCCTGACAGTCCGGCCCCATGAGACGGTGATTTTCTCGGCCCCTGGTGGTCCGAGGTAGTTCCCGCTGCACAGAATCATGCGCCAGGGCTTCCTGCAGACAATGCACCTTGATTTATTGCGCTATCTCTCATAGCGCCCGAGATATCACCAGATATATGCTGGATTTTTCCCTGACCCTGAGTGTCCGGCACCATGAGACTGTGTTTTTCTCGGCCCCTGGTGGTCCGAGGTGGTTCCCGCTGCCCAGATTCATGCGCCAGGGCCTCCGGCAGATAATTCACTTTGGTTTATTGCGCTATCTCTAATAGCACCCGAGATATCACCAGATATATATTGGATTTTCCCCTGACCCTGAGTGTCCGGCCCCATGAGACGGTGGTTTTCTCGACCCCTGGAGGTCCGAGGTCGTTCCCGCTGCACAGATTCATGCGCCATGTCCTCCTACAGACAATGCACTTTGATTTATTGCGCTATCTCTAATAGCACCCGAGATATCACCAGATATATATTGGATTTTCCCCTGACCCTGAGTGTCCGGCCCCATGAGACGGTGGTTTTCTCGGCCCCTGGTGGTCCGAGGTCGTTCCCGCTGCACAGATTCATGAGCCAGGGCCTCCTGCAGATAATTCACTATGGTTTATTGCGCTATCTCTAATAGCACCCGAGATATCACCAGATATATATTGGATTTTTCCCTGACCCCGAGTGTCTGGCCCCATGAGACGGTGGTTGTCTCGGCCCCTGGTGGTCCGAGGTCGTTCCCGCTGCACAGATTCATGAGCCAGGGCCTCCTGCAGATAATTCACTATGGTTTATTGCGCTATCTCTAATAGCACCCGAGATATCACCAGATATATATTGGATTTTTCCCTGACCCCGAGTGTCTGGCCCCATGAGACGGTGGTTGTCTCGGCCCCTGGTGGTCCGAGGTCGTTCCCGCTGCCCAGATTTATGCGCCAGGGCCTCCTGCAGATAATTCACTTTGGTTTATTGCGCTATCTGTAATAGCAGCCGAGATATCACCAGATATATGCTGGATTTTTACATGACTTTGGGTGACGGATTCCGAATATCTGTAATTTTCTCGGCCCCTGGTGGTCCGAGGTCGTTCCTGCTGCACAGATGCATGCGCCAGTGCCGCCTACAGACAATGCACTTTGATTTATTTCGCTATCTCTAATAGCACCCGAGATATCACCAGATATATATTGGATTTTTCCCTGACCTTGTCAGTCCGGCCCCATGAGACGGTGATTTTCTCGGCCCCTGGTGGTCCGAGGTAGTTCCCGCTGCACAGATTCATGCGCCAGGGCCTCCTGCAGATAATTCACTTTGGTTTATTGCGCTATCTCTAATAGCACCCGAGACATCACCAGATATATATTGGATTTTTCCCTGACCCTGAGTGTCCGGCCGCATGAGACGGTGGTTTTCTCGGCCCCTGGTATTCCGAGGTCGATCCCGCTGCACAGATTCATGCGACAGGGCCTCCTACAGACAATGCCCTTTGATTTATTGCGCTATCTCTAATAGCACCCGAGATATCACCAGATATATATTGGATTTTCCCCTGACCCTGAGTGTCCGGCCGCATGAGACGGTGGTTTTCTCGGCCCCTGGTGGTCCGATGTCTTTCCCGCTGCCCAGATTTATGCGCCAGGGCCTCCTACAGACAATGCACTTTGATTTATTGCGCTATCTGTAATAGCACCCGAGATATCACCAGATATATATTGGGTTTTTCCCTGACCCTGAGTGTCCGGCCCCATGAGACGGTGATTTTCGCGGCCCCTGGTGGTCCGAGGTCGTTCCCGCTGCACAGATTCATGCGCCAGGGCCTCCTGCAGATAATTCACTTTGGTTTATTGCGCTATCTCTAATAGCACCCGAGGTATCGCCAGATATATATTGGATTTTCCCCTCACCCTGAGTGTCCAGCCCCATGAGACTGTGGTTTTCTCGGCCCCTGGTGGTCCGAAGTCGTTCCCGCCGCCCAGATTCATGCGCCAGGGCCTCCTACAGACAATGCACTTTGATTTATTGCGCTATCTCTAATAGCACCCGAGATATCATCAGATATATATTGGATTTTTCCGTGACCCTGACAGTCCGGCCCCATGAGACGGTGGTTTTCTCGGCCCCTTGTGATCCGAAGTCTTTCCCGCTGCCCAGATTCATGCGCCAGTGCCTCCTACAGACAATGCACTTTGGTTTATTGCGCTATCTCTAATAGCACCCGAGATATCACCAGATATATATTGGATTTTCCCCTGACCCTGAGTGTCCGGCCGCATGAGACGGTGGTTTTCTCGGCCCCTGGTATTCCGAGGTCGATCCCGCTGCACAGATTCATGCGACAGGGCCTCCTACAGACAATGCCCTTTGATTTATTGCGCTATCTCTAATAGCACCCGAGATATCACCAGATATATATTGGATTTTCCCCTGACCCTGAGTGTCCGGCCGCATGAGACGGTGGTTTTCTCGGCCCCTGGTGGTCCGAAGTCTTTCCCGCTGCCCAGATTTATGCGCCAGGGCCTCCTACAGACAATGCACTTTGATTTATTGCGCTATCTGTAATAGCACCCGAGATATCACCAGATATATATTGGATTTTTCCCTGACCCTGAGTGTCCGGCCCCATGAGACGGTGATTTTCTCGGCCCCTGGTGGTCCGAGGTCGTTCCCGCTGCATAGATTCATGCGCCAGGGCCTCCTGCAGATAATTCACTTTGGTTTATTGCGCTATCTCTAATAGCACCCGAGGTATCGCCAGATATATATTGGATTTTCCCCTGACCCTGAGTGTCCAGCCCCATGAGACTGTGGTTTTCTCGGCCCCTGGTGGTCCGAAGTCGTTCCCGCCGCCCAGATTCATGCGCCAGGGCCTCCTACAAAAAATGCACTTTGAATTATTGCGCTATCTGTAATAGCACCCGAGATATCACCAGATATATGCTGGATTTTTACATGACCTTGGGTGACGGATTCCGAATATCTGTAATTTTCTCGGCCCCTGGTGGTCCGAGGTCGTTCCTGCTGCACAGATTCATTCGCCAGTGCCGCCTACAGACAATGCACTTTGATTTATTGCGCTATCTCTAATAGCACCCGAGATATCATCAGATATATATTGGATTTTTCCGTGACCCTGACAGTCCGGCCCCATGAGACGGTGATTTTCTCGGCCCCTGGTGGTCCGAGGTAGTTCCCGCTGCACAGAATCATGCGCGAGTGCTTCCTGCAGACAATGCACTTTGATTTATTGCGCTATCTCTAATAGCACCCGAGATATCACCAGATATATGCTGGATTTTTCCGCGATCCTGACAGTCCGGCCCCATGAGACGGTGATTTTCTCGGCCCCTGGTGGTCCGAGGTAGTTCCCGCTGCACAGAATCATGCGCCAGGGCTTCCTGCAGACAATGCACCTTGATTTATTGCGCTATCTCTCATAGCGCCCGAGATATCACCAGATATATGCTGGATTTTTCCCTGACCCTGAGTGTCCGGCACCATGAGACTGTGGTTTTCTCGGCCCCTGGTGGTCCGAGGTGGTTCCCGCTGCCCAGATTCATGCGCCAGGGCCTCCGGCAGATAATTCACTTTGGTTTATTGCGCTATCTCTAATAGCACCCGAGATATCACCAGATATATATTGGATTTTCCCCTGACCCTGAGTGTCCGGCCCCATGAGACGGTGGTTTTCTCGACCCCTGGAGGTCCGAGGTCGTTCCCGCTGCACAGATTCATGCGCCATGTCCTCCTACAGACAATGCACTTTGATTTATTGCGCTATCTCTAATAGCACCCGAGATATCACCAGATATATATTGGATTTTCCCCTGACCCTGAGTGTCCGGCCCCATGAGACGGTGGTTTTCTCGGCCCCTGGTGGTCCGAGGTCGTTCCCGCTGCACAGATTCATGAGCCAGGGCCTCCTGCAGATAATTCACTATGGTTTATTGCGCTATCTCTAATAGCACCCGAGATATCACCAGATATATATTGGATTTTTCCCTGACCCCGAGTGTCTGGCCCCATGAGACGGCGGTTGTCTCGGCCCCTGGTGGTCCGAGGTCGTTCCCGCTGCACAGATTCATGAGCCAGGGCCTCCTGCAGATAATTCACTATGGTTTATTGCGCTATCTCTAATAGCACCCGAGATATCACCAGATATATATTGGATTTTTCCCTGACCCCGAGTGTCTGGCCCCATGAGACGGTGGTTGTCTCGGCCCCTGGTGGTCCGAGGTCGTTCCCGCTGCCCAGATTTATGCGCCAGGGCCTCCTGCAGATAATTCACTTTGGTTTATTGCGCTATCTGTAATAGCAGCCGAGATATCACCAGATATATGCTGGATTTTTACATGACTTTGGGTGACGGATTCCGAATATCTGTAATTTTCTCGGCCCCTGGTGGTCCGAGGTCGTTCCTGCTGCACAGATGCATGCGCCAGTGCCGCCTACAGACAATGCACTTTGATTTATTTCGCTATCTCTAATAGCACCCGAGATATCACCAGATATATATTGGATTTTTCCCTGACCTTGTCAGTCCGGCCCCATGAGACGGTGATTTTCTCGGCCCCTGGTGGTCCGAGGTAGTTCCCGCTGCACAGATTCATGCGCCAGGGCCTCCTGCAGATAATTCACTTTGGTTTATTGCGCTATCTCTAATAGCACCCGAGACATCACCAGATATATATTGGATTTTTCCCTGACCCTGAGTGTCCGGCCGCATGAGACGGTGGTTTTCTCGGCCCCTGGTATTCCGAGGTCGATCCCGCTGCACAGATTCATGCGACAGGGCCTCCTACAGACAATGCCCTTTGATTTATTGCGCTATCTCTAATAGCACCCGAGATATCACCAGATATATATTGGATTTTCCCCTGACCCTGAGTGTCCGGCCGCATGAGACGGTGGTTTTCTCGGCCCCTGGTGGTCCGATGTCTTTCCCGCTGCCCAGATTTATGCGCCAGGGCCTCCTACAGACAATGCACTTTGATTTATTGCGCTATCTGTAATAGCACCCGAGATATCACCAGATATATATTGGGTTTTTCCCTGACCCTGAGTGTCCGGCCCCATGAGACGGTGATTTTCGCGGCCCCTGGTGGTCCGAGGTCGTTCCCGCTGCACAGATTCATGCGCCAGGGCCTCCTGCAGATAATTCACTTTGGTTTATTGCGCTATCTCTAATAGCACCCGAGGTATCGCCAGATATATATTGGATTTTCCCCTCACCCTGAGTGTCCAGCCCCATGAGACTGTGGTTTTCTCGGCCCCTGGTGGTCCGAAGTCGTTCCCGCCGCCCAGATTCATGCGCCAGGGCCTCCTACAGACAATGCACTTTGATTTATTGCGCTATCTCTAATAGCACCCGAGATATCATCAGATATATATTGGATTTTTCCGTGACCCTGACAGTCCGGCCCCATGAGACGGTGATTTTCTCGGCCCCTGGTGGTCCGAGTTAGTTCCCGCTGCACAGAATCATGCGCCAGTGCTTCCTGCAGACAATGCACTTTGATTTATTGCGCTATCTCTAATAGCACCCGAGATATCACCAGATATATGCTGGATTTTTCCGCGATCCTGACAGTCCGGCCCCATGAGACGGTGATTTTCTCGGCCCCTGGTGGTCCGAGGTAGTTCCCGCTGCACAGAATCATGCGCCAGGGCTTCCTGCAGACAATGCACCTTGATTTATTGCGCTATCTCTCATAGCGCCCGAGATATCACCAGATATATGCTGGATTTTTCCCTGACCCTGAGTGTCCGGCACCATGAGACTGTGGTTTTCTCGGCCCCTGGTGGTCCGAGGTGGTTCCCGCTGCCCAGATTCATGCGCCAGGGCCTCCGGCAGATAATTCACTTTGGTTTATTGCGCTATCTCTAATAGCACCCGAGATATCACCAGATATATATTGGATTTTCCCCTGACCCTGAGTGTCCGGCCCCATGAGACGGTGGTTTTCTCGACCCCTGGAGGTCCGAGGTCGTTCCCGCTGCACAGATTCATGCGCCGTGTCCTCCTACAGACAATGCACTTTGATTTATTGCGCTATCTCTAATAGCACCCGAGATATCACCAGATATATATTGGATTTTCCCCTGACCCTGAGTGTCCGGCCCCATGAGACGGTGGTTTTCTCGGCCCCTTGTGATCCGAAGTCTTTCCCGCTGCCCAGATTCATGCGCCAGTGCCTCCTACAGACAATGCACTTTGGTTTATTGCGCTATCTCTAATAGCACCCGAGATATCACCAGATATATATTGGATTTTCCCCTGACCCTGTGTGTCCGGCTCCATGAGACTGTGGTTTTCTCGGCCATGGTGGTCCGAGGTCGTTCCCGCTGCCCAGATTCATGCGCCGGGGCAGCTAACAGACAATGCATTTTGATTTATTGCGCTCGCTGTAATAGCACCCGAGAAAGCTCTATATATATGCTGGATTTTTACATGACTTTGGGTGACGGAAACAGAAAATCTGTAATTTTCTCGGCCCCTGGTGGCCCGAGGTCGTTCCCGCTGCACAGATTCATGCGCCAGGGCCCGCTGCAGATAATTCACTTTGGTTTAGTGCGCTGTCTGTAAGAGCACCCGAGATATCGCCAGATATATATTGGATTTTCCCCTGACCCTGAGTGTCCAGCCCCATGAGACTGTGGTTTTCTCGGCCCCTGGTGGTCCGATGTCGTTCCCGCCGCCCAGATTCATGCGCCAGGGCCTCCTACAAAAAATGCACTTTGATTTATTGCGCTATCTCTAATAGCACCCGAGATATCACCAGATATATGCTGGATTTTTCCGCGATCCTGACAGTCCGGACCCATGAGACGGTGATTTTCTCGGCCCCTGGTGGTCCGAGGTCGTTCCCGCTGCCCAGATTCATGCGCCAGGGCCTCCTGCAAATAATGCACTTTGGTTTATTGCGCTATCTCTAATAGCGCCCGAGATATCACCAGATATATGCTGGATTTTTACATGACCTTGGGTGACGGATTCCGAATATCTGTAATTTTCTCGGCCCCTCGTTTTCCGAGGTGGTTCCTGTTGCACAGATTCATTCCCCAGAGCCACCTACAGACAATACACTTTGATTTATTGCGCTATCTCTAATAGCACCCGAGATATCACCAGATATATATTGGATTTTTCCCTGACCCTGACAGTCCGGCCCCATGAGACGGTGATTTTCTCGGCCCCTGGTGGTCCGAGGTAGTTCCCGCTGCACAGATTCATGCGCCAGGGCCTCCTGCAGATAATTCACTTTGGTTTATTGCGCTATCTCTAATAGCACCCGAGACATCACCAGATATATATTGGATTTTTCCCTGACCCTGAGTGTCCGGCCCCATGAGACTGTGGTTTTCTCGGCCCCTTGTGATCCGAAGTCTTTCCCGCTGCCCAGATTCATGCGCCAGTGCCTCCTACAGACAATGCACTTTGGTTTATTGCGCTATCTCTAATAGCACCCGAGATATCACCAGATATATATTGGATTTTCCCCTGACCCTGAGTGTCCGGCCGCATGAGACGGTGGTTTTCTCGGCCCCTGGTATTCCGAGGTCGATCCCGCTGCACAGATTCATGCGACAGGGCCTCCTACAGACAATGCCCTTTGATTTATTGCGCTATCTCTAATAGCACCCGAGATATCACCAGATATATATTGGATTTTCCCCTGACCCTGAGTGTCCGGCCGCATGAGACGGTGGTTTTCTCGGCCCCTGGTGGTCCGAAGTCTTTCCCGCTGCCCAGATTTATGCGCCAGGGCCTCCTACAGACAATGCACTTAGATTTATTGCGCTATCTGTAATAGCACCCGAGATATCACCAGATATATATTGGATTTTTCCCTGACCCTGAGTGTCCGGCCCCATGAGACGGTGATTTTCTCGGCCCCTGGTGGTCCGAGGTCGTTCCCGCTGCACAGATTCATGCGCCAGGGCCTCCTGCAGATAATTCACTTTGGTTTATTGCGCTATCTCTAATAGCACCCGAGGTATCGCCAGATATATATTGGATTTTCCCCTGACCCTGAGTGTCCAGCCCCATGAGACTGTGGTTTTCTCGGCCCCTGGTGGTCCGAAGTCGTTCCCGCCGCCCAGATTCATGCGCCAGGGCCTCCTACAAAAAATGCACTTTGAATTATTGCGCTATCTGTAATAGCACCCGAGATATCACCAGATATATGCTGGATTTTTACATGACCTTGGGTGACGGATTCCGAATATCTGTAATTTTCTCGGCCCCTGGTGGTCCGAGGTCGTTCCTGCTGCACAGATTCATTCGCCAGTGCCGCCTACAGACAATGCACTTTGATTTATTGCGCTATCTCTAATAGCACCCGAGATATCATCAGATATATATTGGATTTTTCCGTGACCCTGACAGTCCGGCCCCATGAGACGGTGATTTTCTCGGCCCCTGGTGGTCCGAGGTAGTTCCCGCTGCACAGAATCATGCGCGAGTGCTTCCTGCAGACAATGCACTTTGATTTATTGCGCTATCTCTAATAGCACCCGAGATATCACCAGATATATGCTGGATTTTTCCGCGATCCTGACAGTCCGGCCCCATGAGACGGTGATTTTCTCGGCCCCTGGTGGTCCGAGGTAGTTCCCGCTGCACAGAATCATGCGCCAGGGCTTCCTGCAGACAATGCACCTTGATTTATTGCGCTATCTCTCATAGCGCCCGAGATATCACCAGATATATGCTGGATTTTTCCCTGACCCTGAGTGTCCGGCACCATGAGACTGTGGTTTTCTCGGCCCCTGGTGGTCCGAGGTGGTTCCCGCTGCCCAGATTCATGCGCCAGGGCCTCCGGCAGATAATTCACTTTGGTTTATTGCGCTATCTCTAATAGCACCCGAGATATCACCAGATATATATTGGATTTTCCCCTGACCCTGAGTGTCCGGCCCCATGAGACGGTGGTTTTCTCGACCCCTGGAGGTCCGAGGTCGTTCCCGCTGCACAGATTCATGCGCCATGTCCTCCTACAGACAATGCACTTTGATTTATTGCGCTATCTCTAATAGCACCCGAGATATCACCAGATATATATTGGATTTTCCCCTGACCCTGAGTGTCCGGCCCCATGAGACGGTGGTTTTCTCGGCCCCTGGTGGTCCGAGGTCGTTCCCGCTGCACAGATTCATGAGCCAGGGCCTCCTGCAGATAATTCACTATGGTTTATTGCGCTATCTCTAATAGCACCCGAGATATCACCAGATATATATTGGATTTTTCCCTGACCCCGAGTGTCTGGCCCCATGAGACGGTGGTTGTCTCGGCCCCTGGTGGTCCGAGGTCGTTCCCGCTGCACAGATTCATGAGCCAGGGCCTCCTGCAGATAATTCACTATGGTTTATTGCGCTATCTCTAATAGCACCCGAGATATCACCAGATATATATTGGATTTTTCCCTGACCCCGAGTGTCTGGCCCCATGAGACGGTGGTTGTCTCGGCCCCTGGTGGTCCGAGGTCGTTCCCGCTGCCCAGATTTATGCGCCAGGGCCTCCTACAGACAATGCACTTTGATTTATTGCGCTATCTGTAATAGCACCCGAGATATCACCAGATATATATTGGATTTTTCCCTGACCCTGAGTGTCCGGCCCCATGAGACGGTGATTTTCTCGGCCCCTGGTGGTCCGATGTCGTTCCCGCTGCACAGATTCATGCGCCAGGGCCTCCTGCAGATAATTCACTTTGGTTTATTGCGCTATCTCTAATAGCACCCGAGGTATCGCCAGATATATATTGGATTTTCCCCTGACCCTGAGTGTCCAGCCCCATGAGACTGTGGTTTTCTCGGCCCCTGGTGGTCCGAAGTCGTTCCCGCCGCCCAGATTCATGCCCGAGGGCCTCCTACAAAAAATGCACTTTGAATTATTGCGCTATCTGTAATAGCACCCGAGATATCACCAGATATATGCTGGATTTTTACATGGCCTTGGGTGACGGATTCCGAATATCTGTAATTTTCTCGGCCCCTGGTGGTCCGAGGTCGTTCCTGCTGCACAGATTCATTCGCCAGTGCCGCCTACAGACAATGCACTTTGATTTATTGCGCTATCTCTAATAGCACCCGAGATATCATCAGATATATATTGGATTTTTCCGTGACCCTGACAGTCCGGCCCCATGAGACGGTGATTTTCTCGGCCCCTGGTGGTCCGAGGTAGTTCCCGCTGCACAGAATCATGCGCGAGTGCTTCCTGCAGACAATGCACTTTGATTTATTGCGCTATCTCTAATAGCACCCGAGATATCACCAGATATATGCTGGATTTTTCCGCGATCCTGACAGTCCGGCCCCATGAGACGGTGATTTTCTCGGCCCCTGGTGGTCCGAGGTAGTTCCCGCTGCACAGAATCATGCGCCAGGGCTTCCTGCAGACAATGCACCTTGATTTATTGCGCTATCTCTCATAGCGCCCGAGATATCACCAGATATATGCTGGATTTTTCCCTGACCCTGAGTGTCCGGCACCATGAGACTGTGGTTTTCTCGGCCCCTGGTGGTCCGAGGTGGTTCCCGCTGCCCAGATTCATGCGCCAGGGCCTCCGGCAGATAATTCACTTTGGTTTATTGCGCTATCTCTAATAGCACCCGAGATATCACCAGATATATATTGGATTTTCCCCTGACCCTGAGTGTCCGGCCCCATGAGACTGTGGTTTTCTCGGCCCCTGGTGGTCCGATGTCGTTCCCGCCGCCCAGATTCATGCGCCAGGGCCTCCTACAAAAAATGCACTTTGATTTATTGCGCTATCTGTAATAGCACCCGAGATATCACCAGATATATATTGGATTTTTCCCTGACCCTGAGTGTCCGGCCCCATGAGACGGTGATTTTCGCGGCCCCTGGTGGTCCGAGGTCGTTCCCGCTGCACAGATTCATGCGCCAGGGCCTCCTGCAGATAATTCACTTTGGTTTATTGCGCTATCTCTAATAGCACCCGAGGTATCGCCAGATATATATTGGATTTTCCCCTCACCCTGAGTGTCCAGCCCCATGAGACTGTGGTTTTCTCGGCCCCTGGTGGTCCGAAGTCGTTCCCGCCGCCCAGATTCATGCGCCAGGGCCTCCTACAAAAAATGCACTTTGATTTATTGCGCTATCTGTAATAGCACCCGAGATATCACCAGATATATGCTGGATTTTTACATGACCTTGGGCGACGGATTCCGAATATCTGTAATTTTCTCGGCCCCTGGTGGTCCGAGGTCGTTCCTGCTGCACAGATTCATTCGCCAGTGCCGCCTACAGACAATGCACTTTGATTTATTGCGCTATCTCTAATAGCACCCGAGATATCATCAGATATATATTGGATTTTTCCGTGACCCTGACAGTCCGGCCCCATGAGACGGTGATTTTCTCGGCCCCTGGTGGTCCGAGGTAGTTCCCGCTGCACAGAATCATGCGCCAGTGCTTCCTGCAGACAATGCACTTTGATTTATTGCGCTATCTCTAATAGCACCCGAGATATCACCAGATATATGCTGGATTTTTCCGCGATCCTGACAGTCCGGCCCAATGAGACGGTGATTTTCTCGGCCCCTGGTGGTCCGAGGTAGTTCCCGCTGCACAGAATCATGCGCCGTGTCCTCCTACAGACAATGCACTTTGATTTATTGCGCTATCTCTAATAGCACCCGAGATATCACCAGATATATATTGGATTTTCCCCTGATCCTGAGTGTCCGGCCCCATGAGACGGTGGTTTTCTCGGCCCCTGGTGGTCCGAGGTCGTTCCCGCTGCACAGATTCATGAGCCAGGGCCTCCTGCAGATAATTCACTATGGTTTATTGCGCTATCTCTAATAGCACCCGAGATATCACCAGATATATATTGGATTTTTCCCTGACCCCGAGTGTCTGGCCCCATGAGACGGTGGTTGTCTCGGCCCCTGGTGGTCCGAGGTCGTTCCCGCTGCACAGATTCATGCGCCAGGGCTTCCTGCAGACAATGCACTTTGATTTATTGCGCTATCTCTAATAGCACCCGAGATATCACCAGATATATATTGGATTTTCCCCTGACCCTGTGTGTCCGGCTCCATGAGACTGTGGTTTTCTCGGCCATGGTGGTCCGAGGTCGTTCCCGCTGCCCAGATTCATGCGCCGGGGCAGCTAACAGACAATGCATTTTGATTTATTGCGCTCGCTGTAATAGCACCCGAGAAAGCTCTATATATATGCTGGATTTTTACATGACTTTGGGTGACGGAAACAGAAAATCTGTAATTTTCTCGGCCCCTGGTGGCCCGAGGTCGTTCCCGCTGCACAGATTCATGCGCCAGGGCCCGCTGCAGATAATTCACTTTGGTTTAGTGCGCTGTCTGTAAGAGCACCCGAGATATCGCCAGATATATATTGGATTTTCCCCTGACCCTGAGTGTCCAGCCCCATGAGACTGTGGTTTTCTCGGCCCCTGGTGGTCCGATGTCGTTCCTGCCGCCCAGATTCATGCGCCAGGGCCTCCTACAAAAAATGCACTTTGATTTATTGCGCTATCTCTAATAGCACCCGAGATATCACCAGATATATGCTGGATTTTTCCGCGATCCTGACAGTCCGGACCCATGAGACGGTGATTTTCTCGGCCCCTGGTGGTCCGAGGTCGTTCCCGCTGCCCAGATTCATGCGCCAGGGCCTCCTGCAAATAATGCACTTTGGTTTATTGCGCTATCTCTAATAGCGCCCGAGATATCACCAGATATATGCTGGATTTTTACATGACCTTGGGTGACGGATTCCGAATATCTGTAATTTTCTCGGCCCCTCGTTTTCCGAGGTGGTTCCTGTTGCACAGATTCATTCCCCAGAGCCACCTACAGACAATACACTTTGATTTATTGCGCTATCTCTAATAGCACCCGAGATATCACCAGATATATATTGGATTTTTCCCTGACCCTGACAGTCCGGCCCCATGAGACGGTGATTTTCTCGGCCCCTGGTGGTCCGAGGTAGTTCCCGCTGCACAGATTCATGCGCCAGGGCCTCCTGCAGATAATTCACTTTGGTTTATTGCGCTATCTCTAATAGCACCCGAGACATCACCAGATATATATTGGATTTTTCCCTGACCCTGAGTGTCCGGCCCCATGAGACTGTGGTTTTCTCGGCCCCTTGTGATCCGAAGTCTTTCCCGCTGCCCAGATTCATGCGCCAGTGCCTCCTACAGACAATGCACTTTGGTTTATTGCGCTATCTCTAATAGCACCCGAGATATCACCAGATATATATTGGATTTTCCCCTGACCCTGAGTGTCCGGCCGCATGAGACGGTGGTTTTCTCGGCCCCTGGTATTCCGAGGTAGATCCCGCTGCACAGATTCATGCGACAGGGCCTCCTACAGACAATGCCCTTTGATTTATTGCGCTATCTCTAATAGCACCCGAGATATCACCAGATATATATTGGATTTTCCCCTGACCCTGAGTGTCCGGCCCCATGAGACGGTGGTTTTCTCGACCCCTGGAGGTCCGAGGTCGTTCCCGCTGCACAGATTCATGCGCCATGTCCTCCTACAGACAATGCACTTTGATTTATTGCGCTATCTCTAATAGCACCCGAGATATCACCAGATATATATTGGATTTTCCCCTGACCCTGAGTGTCCGGCCCCATGAGACGGTGGTTTTCTCGGCCCCTGGTGGTCCGAGGTCGTTCCCGCTGCACAGATTCATGAGCCAGGGCCTCCTGCAGATAATTCACTATGGTTTATTGCGCTATCTCTAATAGCACCCGAGATATCACCAGATATATATTGGATTTTTCCCTGACCCCGAGTGTCTGGCCCCATGAGACGGTGGTTGTCTCGGCCCCTGGTGGTCCGAGGTCGTTCCCGCTGCACAGATTCATGAGCCAGGGCCTCCTGCAGATAATTCACTATGGTTTATTGCGCTATCTCTAATAGCACCCGAGATATCACCAGATATATATTGGATTTTTCCCTGACCCCGAGTGTCTGGCCCCATGAGACGGTGGTTGTCTCGGCCCCTGGTGGTCCGAGGTCGTTCCCGCTGCACAGATTCATGCGCCAGGGCTTCCTGCAGACAATGCACTTTGATTTATTGCGCTATCTCTAATAGCACCCGAGATATCACCAGATATATATTGGATTTTCCCCTGACCCTGTGTGTCCGGCTCCATGAGACTGTGGTTTTCTCGGCCATGGTGGTCCGAGGTCGTTCCCGCTGCCCAGATTCATGCGCCGGGGCAGCTAACAGACAATGCATTTTGATTTATTGCGCTGTCTGTAATAGCACCCGAGAAAGCTCTATATATATGCTGGATTTTTACATGACTTTGGGTGACGGAAACAGAAAATCTGTAATTTTCTCGGCCCCTGGTGGCCCGAGGTCGTTCCCGCTGCACAGATTCATGCGCCAGGGCCCGCTGCAGATAATTCACTTTGGTTTAGTGCGCTGTCTGTAAGAGCACCCGAGATATCGCCAGATATATATGGGATTTTCCCCTGACCCTGAGTGTCCAGCCCCATGAGACTGTGGTTTTCTCGGCCCCTGGTGGTCCGATGTCGTTCCCGCCGCTCAGATTCATGCGCCAGGGCCTCCTACAAAAAATGCACTTTGATTTATTGCGCTATCTCTAATAGCACCCGAGATATCACCAGATATATGCTGGATTTTTCCGCGATCCTGACAGTCCGGCCCCATGAGACGGTGATTTTCTCGGCCCCTGGTGGTCCGAGGTCGTTCCCGCTGCACAGATTCATGCGCCAGGGCCTCCCACAAGAAATGCTCTTTGATTTATTGCGCTATCTGTAATAGCACCCGAGATATCACCAGATATATGCTGGATTTTAACATGACCTTGGGTGACGGATTCCGAATATCTGTAATTTTCTCGGCTCCTGGTAGTCCGAGGTCGTTCGTGCTGCACAGATTCATTCGCCAGTGCCGCCTACAGACAATGCACTTTGATTTATTGCGCTATCTCTAATAGCACCCGAGATATCACCAGATATATATTGGATTTTTCCGTGACCCTGATAGTCCGGCCCCATGAGACGGTGATTTTCTCGGCCCCTGGTGGTCCGAGGTAGTTCCCGTTGCACAGAATCATGCCACAGTGCTTCCTGCAGACAATGCACTTTGATTTATTGCGCTATCTCTAATAGCACCCGAGATATCTCCAGATATATGCTCGATTTTTCCGCGATCCTGACAGTCCGGCCCCATGTGACGGTGATTTACTCGGCCCCTGGTGGTCCGAGGTAGTTCCCGCTGCACAGAATCATGCGCCAGGGCTTCCTGCTGACAATGCACTTTGATTTATCGCGCTATCTCTAATAGCACCCAAGATATCACCAGATATATAATGGATTTTTCCCTGACCCTGACAGCCCGGCCCCATGAGACTGTGGTTTTCTCGGCCCCTGGTGGTCCGAGGTCGTTCCCGCTGCACAGATTCATGCGCTAGGGCCTCCCGCAGACAATGCACTTTGATTTATTTCGCTATCTCTAATAGCACCCGAGATATCACCAGATATATAATAGATTTTTCCCTGACCCTGACAGTCAGGCCCCATGAGACGGTGGTTTTCTCGGCTCCTGGTGGTCCGAGGTCGTTCCCGCTACACAGATTCACGCGCCAGGGCCTCCTGCAGATAATTCACTTTGCTTTATTGCGCTATCTCTAATAGCACCCGAGATATCACCAGATATATATTGGATTTTTCCTTGACCCTGACAGTCCGGCCCCATGTGTCGATGGTTTTCTCGGGCACTGGTGTTCCGAGATCGTTCCCGCTGCACAGATTCATGCGCCAGGGCCTCCTGCAGATAATTCACTTTGGTTTATTGCGCTATCTCTAATAGCACCCGAGATATCACCAGATATATATTGGATTTTTCCCTGACCCTGAGTGTCCGGCCCCATGAGACTGTAGTTTTCTCGGCCCCTGGTGGTCCGAGATCGTTCTCGCTGCACAGATTCATCCGCCAGGGCCTCCTGCAGACAATGCACTTTGATTTATTGCGCTATCTGTAATAGCACCCGAGATATCACCAGATATATATTGGATTTTTCCCTGACCCTGACAGTCCGGCCCCATGGGACGGTGATATTCTCGGCCGCTGGTGGTCCGAGGTCGATCCCGCTGCAGAGATTCATGCGCCAGGGCCGCCTGCAGACAATGCACTTTGGTTTATTGCGCTATCTGTAATAGCACCCGAGATATCACCAGATATATATTGGATTTTTCCCTGACCCTGACAGTCCGGCCCCATGGGACGGTGATATTCTCGGCCCCTGGTGGTCCGAGGTCGATCCCGCTGCAGAGATTCATGCGCCAGGGCCTCCTACACACAATGCACTTTGATTTATTGCGCTATCTGTAATAGCACCCGAGATATCACCATGATATATATTGGATTTTTCCCTGACCCTGAGTGTCCGACCCCATGTGTCGATGGTTTTCTCGGCCCCTGGTGGTCCGAGGTCGTTCCCGCTGCACAGATTCATGCGCCAGTGCCCCCTGCAGATAATTCACTTTGATTTATTGCGTTATCTCTAATAGCACCCGAGATATCACCAGATATATATTGGATTTTTCCCTGACCCTGACAGTCCGGCCCCATGAGACTGTGATTTTCTCGGTCCCTCGTAGTCCGAGGTCGTTCCCGCTGCACAGATTCATGCGCCAGGGCCTCCTGCGGACAATGCACTCTGATTTATTGCGCTATCTATAATAGCACCCGAGATATCACCAGATTTATATTGGATTTTTCCCTGACCCTGAGTGTCCGACCCCATGAGACGGTGGTTTTCTCGGCCCCTGCTGGTCCGAGATCGTTCCCGCTGCACAGATTCAGGCGCCAGGGCCTCCTACAGACAATGCATTTTGATTTATTGCGCTATCTATAATAGCATCCGAGATATCACTAGATATATATTGGATTTTTCCCTGACCCTGAGTGTCCGACCCCATGAGACGGTGATTTTCTCGGCCCCTGGTGGTCCGAGGTCGATTCCGCTGCACAGATTCATGCGCCAGGGCCTCCTACAGACAATGCACTTTGATTTATTGCGCTATCTCTAATAGCACCCGAGATATCACCAGGATATATATTGGATTTTTCCCTGACCCTGAGTGTCGGACTCCATGAGACAGTGATATTCTCGGCCTCTGGTGGTCCGAGGTAGATCCCGCTGCACAGATTCATGCGCCAGGGCCTCCTACAGACAATGCATTGTGATTTATTGCGCTATCTATAATAGCACCCGAGATATCACCAGATATATATTGGATTTTTCCCTGACCCTGAGTGTCCGACCCCATGAGACGGTGGTTTTCTCGGCCCCTGGTGGTCAGAGGTCGATACCGCTGTACAGATTCATGCGACAGGGCCTCCTACAGACAATGCATTTTGATTTATTGCGCTATCTATAATAGCACCCGAGATATCACCAGATATATATTGGATTTTTCCTTGACCCTGACAGTCCGGCCCCATGTGTCGATGGTTTACTCGGTCCCTCGTGGTCCGAGGTAGATCCCGCTGCACAGATTTATGCGCCAGGGCCTCCTACAGACAATGCACTTTGATTTAGTGCGCTATCTATAATAGCACCCGAGATATCACCAGATATATATTGGATTTTTCCCTGACCCTGAGTGTCCGACCCCATGAGACGGTGATTTTCTCGGCCCCTGGTGGTCCGAGGTCGTTCCCGCTGCGCAGATTCATGCGCCAGGGCCTGCTGCAGACAATGCACTTTGATTTATTGCGATGTCTGTAATAGCACCAGAGATATCACCAGATATATATTGGATTTTTCCCTGACCCTGACAGTCCGGCCCCATGAGACGGTGATTTTTTCGGCCCCTGGTGGTCCGAGGGTGATCCCGCTGCACAGTTTCATGCGCCAGGGCCTCCTGCAGACAATGCACTTTGATTTATTGCGCTATCTGTAATAGCACCCGAGATATCACCAGATTTATATTGGATTTTTCCCTGACCCTGAGTGTCGGACTCCATGAGACAGTGATTTTCTCGGCCCATGGTGCTCCGAGGTCGTTCCCGCTGCACAGATTCATGCGCTAGGGCCTCCTGCAGACAATGCACTCTGATTTATTGCGCTATCTATAATAGCACCCGAGATATCACCAGATTTATATTGGATTTTTCCCTGACCCTGAGTGTCCGACCCCATGAGGCGGTGGTTTTCTCGGCCCCTGCTGGTCCGAGGTCGTTCCCGCTGCACAGATTCAGGCGCCAGGGCCTCCTACAGACAATGCACTTTGATTTATTGCGCTATCTATAATAGCATCCGAGATATCACTAGATATATATTGGATTTTTCCCTGACCCTGAGGGTCCGACCCCATGAGACGGTGATTTTCTCGGCCCCTGGTGGTCCGAGGTCGATTCCGCTGCACAGATTCATGCGCCAGGGCCTCCTACAGACAATGCACTTTGATTTATTGCGCTATCTGTAATTGCACCCGAGATATCACCAGGATATATATTGGATTTTTCCCTGACCCTGAGAGTCCGATCCCATGAGACGGTGGTTTTCTCGGCCCCTGGTGGTCAGAGGTCGATACCGCTGTAAAGATTCATGCGACAGGGCCTCCTACAGACAATGCATTTTGATTTATTGCGCTATCTATAATAGCACCCGAGATATCACCAGATATATATTGGATTTTTCCTTGACCTTGACAGTCCGGCCCCATGTGTCGATGGTTTACTCGGTCCCTCGTGGTCCGAGGTAGATCCCGCTGCACAGATTTATGCGCCAGGGCCTCCTACAGACAATGCACTTTGATTTATTGCGCTATCTGTAATAGCACCCGAGATATCACCAGATTTATATTGGATTTTTCCCTGACCCTGAGTTTCCGACCCCATGAGACGGTTGTACTCTCGGCCCCTGGTGGTCCGAGGTCGTTCCCGCTGCGCAGATTCATGCGCCAGGGCCTGCTGCAGACAATGTACTTTGATTTATTGCGCTGTCTGTAATAGCACCAGAGATATCACCAGATATATATTGGATTTTTCCCTGACCCTGACAGTCCGGCCCCATGAGACGGTGATTTTCTCGGCCCCTGGTGGTCCGAGGTAGAACCCGCTGCAAAGATTCATGCGCCAGGGCCTCCTACAGACAATGCACTTTGATTTATTGCGCTATCTATAATAGCACCCGAGATATCACCAGATATATATTGGATTTTTCCCTGACCCTGAGTGTCCGACCCCATCAGACGGTGATTTTCTCGGTCCCTCGTAGTCCGAGGTCGTTCCCGCTGCACAGGTTCATGCGCCAGGGCCTCCTGCAGACAATGCACTTTGATTTATTGCGCTATCTGTAATAGCACCCGAGATATCACCAGATTTATATTGGATTTTTCCCTGACCCTGAGTTTCCGACCCCATGAGACGGTGGTTTTCTCGGCCCCTGGTGGTCCGAGGTCGACCCCGCTGCACAGATTCATGCGACAGGGCCTCCTACAGACAATGCATTTTGATTTATTGCGCTATCTATAATAGCACCCGAGATATCACCAGATATATATTGGATTTTTCCTTGACCCTGACAGTCTGGCCCCATGAGACGGTGATTTTCTCGGCCCCTGGTGGTCCGAGGTCGATCCCGCTGCACAGATTCATGCGCCAGGTCCTCCTACAGACAATGCACTTTGATTTACTGCGCTATCTCTAATAGCACCGGAGATATCACGAGATATATATTGGATTTTTCCCTGACCCTGAGTGTCCGGCCCCATGAGACGGTAGTTTTCTCGGCCCCTGGTGGTCCGAGGTCGTTCCCGCTGCACAGGTTCATGCGTCAGGGCCTCCTACAGACAATGCACTTTGATTTATTGCGCTATCTCTAATAGCACCCGAGATATCACCAGATATATATTGGATTTTTCCTTGACCTTGCGTGTCCGGCCCCATGTGTCGATGGTTTTCTCGGTCCCTCGTGGTCCGAGGTCGATCCCGCTGCACAGATTCATGTGCCAGGGCCCCCTGCAGTTAATTCACATTGATTTATTGCTATATCTCTAATAGCACCCGAGATATCACCACATATATATTGGATTTTTCCCTGACCCGGACAGTACGGCCCCATGAGACGGTGAGTTTCTCGGCCCCTGGTGGTCCGAGGTCGTTCCCGCTGCACAGATTCATGCGTCAGGGCCTCCTACAGACAATGCACTTTGATTTTTTGCGCTATCTATAATAGTACCCGAGATATCACCAGATTTATATTGGATTTTTCCCTGACCCTGAGTGTCCGACCCCATGAGACTGTAGTTTTCTCGGCCCCTGGTGGTCCGAGGTCGTTCCCGCTGCACAGATTCATGCGCTAGGGCCTCCTGCAGACAATACACTTTGATTTATTGCGCTATCTGTAATAGCACCCGAGATATCACCAGATATATATTGGATTTTTCCTTGCCCCTGACAGTCCGGCCCCATGTGTCGATGGTTTTCTCGGTCCCTCGTGGTCAGTGGTCCATCCCGCTGCTCAGATTCATGCGCCAGGGCCCCCTGCAGATAACTCACTTTGATTTATTGCGCTATCTCTAATAGCACCCGAGATATCACCAGATATACATTAGATTTTTCCCTGACCCTGAACGTCCGGCCCAATGAGACGATAGTTTTCTCGGCCCCTGGTTATCCGAGGTCGTTCCCGCTGCACAGATTCATGCGCCAGGGCCTCCTACAGACAATGTACTTTGGTTTAATGCGCTATATCTAATAGCACCCGAGATATCACCAGATATATATTGGATTTGTCCCTGACCCTGAGTGTCCGGCCCCATGTGTCGATGGTTTTCTCGGTCCCTCGTAGTCCGAGGTCGATCCCGCTGCACAGATTCATGCGCCACGGCACCCTGCAGATTATTCACTTTGAATTATTGCGCTATCTCTAATAGCACCCGAGATATCACCAGATATATATTGGATTTTTCGCTGACCCTGAGTGTCCGACCCCATGAGACGGTGGTTTTCTCGGCCCCTGGTTGTCCGAGGTCGTTCCCGCTGCACAGATTCATGCGCTAGAGCCTCCTGCAGACAGTGCACTTTGATTGATTGGGCTATCTCTAATAGCACCCGAGGTATCACCAGATTTATATTGGATTTTTCCATTACCGTGAGTGACCGACCCCATGAGACGGTGGTTTTCTCGGCCCCTGGTGGTCCGAGGTCGTTCCCGCTGCACATATTCATGCGCCAGGGCCTCCTACAGACAATGCACATTGGTTTATTGCGCTATCTCTAATAGCACCCGAGATAACACCAGATATATACTGGATTTTTCCCTGACCCTGACTGTCCGGCCCCATGTGTCGGTGGTTTTCTCGGCCCCTGGTGGTCCGAGCTCGTTCCCATTGCACAGATTCATGCGACAGAGCCTCCCGCAGACAATGCACTTTGATTTATCGCGCTGTCTCTAATAGCACCCGAGATATCACCAGATATATATTGGATTTTTCCCTGACCCTGACATTCCCTCCCCATGAGACGGTGATTTTCTCGGCCCCTGGTGGTCCGAGGTCGTTCCCGCTGCACCGAATCATGCGCCAGGGCTTCCTGGAGACAATGCACTTTGATTTATCGCGCTATCTCTAATAGCACCTGAGATAACACCAGATATATATTGGATTTGTCCCTGACCCTGAGTGTCCGGCCCCATGTGTCGATGGTTTTCTCGGTCCCTCGTAGTCCGAGGTCGATCCCGCTGCACAGATTCATGCGCCACGGCACCCTGCAGATTATTCACTTTGAATTATTGCGCTATCTCTAATAGCACCCGAGATATCACCAGATATATATTGGATTTTTCGCTGACCCTGAGTGTCCGACCCCATGAGACGGTGGTTTTCTCGGCCCCTGGTTGTCCGAGGTCGTTCCCGCTGCACAGATTCATGCGCCAGGGCCTTCTACAAACAATGCACTTTGATTTATTGCGCTATCTGTAATAGAACCCGAGATATCACCAGATATATATTGGATTTTTCCCTGACCCTGACAGTCCGGCCCCATGGGACGGTGATATTCTCGGCCCCCGGTGGTCCGAGGTCGATCCCGCTGCACAGATTCATGAGCCAGGTCCTCCTACAGACAATGCACTTTGGTTTATTGCGCTATCTCTAATAGCACCCGAGATAACACCAGATATATACTGGATTTTTCCCTGACCCTGACTGTCCGGCCCCATGTGTCGGTGGTTTTCTCGGCCCCTGGTGGTCCGAGGTCGTTCCCGCTGCACAGATTCATGCGCTAGGGCCTCCTGCAGACAATGCACTTTGATTTATTTCGCTATCCCTAATAGCACCCGAGATATCACCGGATATATATTGGATTTTTCCTTGCCCTGACAGTCCGGCCCCATGAGACGATAGTTTTCTCGGCCCCTGGTTATCCGAGGTCGTTCCCGCTGCACAGATTCATGCGCCAGGGCCTCCTACAGACAATGTACTTTGGTTTAATGCGCTATATCTAATAGCACCCGAGATATCACCAGATGTATGCTGGATTTTTACATGACCTTGGGCGACGGATTCCGTATATCTGTAATTTCCTCGGCCCCTGGTGGTCCGAGGTCGATCCCGCTGCACAGATTCATGCGCTAGCGCCTCCTGCAGACAATGGACTTTGATTTATTGTTCTATCTCTAATAGCAGCCGAGATATCACCAGATATATATTGGATTTGTCCCTGACCCTGAGTGTCCGGCCCCATGTGTCGATGGTTTTCTCTGTCCCTCGTAGTCCAAGGTCGATCCCGCTGCACAGATTCATGCCCCAGGGCCTCCTGCAGACAATGCACTTTGATTTATTGCGCTATCTGTAATAGCACCCGAGATATCACCAGATATATATTGGATTTTTCCTTGACCCTGACAGTCCGGCCCCATGTGTCGATGGTTTTCTCGACCCCTGGTGGTCCGAGGTCGATCCCGCTGCACAGATTCATGCGACAGGGCCTGCTACAGACAATGCACTTTGATTTATTGCGCTATCTATAATAGCTCCCGAGATATCACCAGATTTATATTGGATTTTTCCCTGACCCTGAGTGTCCGGCCCCATGTGTCGATGGTTTTCTCGGTCCCTCGTAGTCCGAGGTCGTTCCCGCTGCACATATTCATGCGCCAGGGCCTCCTACAGACAATGCACATTGGTTTATTGCGCTATCTCTAATAGCACCCGAGATAACACCAGATATATACTGGATTTTTCCCTGACCCTGACTGTCCGGCCCCATGTGTCGGTGGTTTTCTCGGCCCCTGGTGGTCCGAGCTCGTTCCCATTGGACAGATTCATGCGACAGAGCCTCCCGCAGACAATGCACTTTGATTTATCGCGCTGTCTCTAATAGAACCCGAGATATCACCAGATATATATTGGATTTTTCCTTGACCCTGAGTGTCCGTCCCCATGAGACGGTGGTTTTCTCGGCCCCTGGTGGTCCGAGGTCGTTCCCGCTTCATAGAATCATGCGCCAGGGCCTCCTGCAGATAATTCACTTTGGTTTATTGCGCTATCTCTAATAGCACCCGAGATATCACCAGATATATATTGGATTCTTCCCTGACCCTGAGTGTCCGGGCCCATGAGACGGTGGTTTTCTAGGCCCCTGGTGGTCCGAGGTCGTTCCCGCTGGAGAGATTCATGCGCCAGGGCCTCCTGCAGATAATTCACTTTGGTTTATTGCGCTATCTCTAATAGCACCCGAGATTTCAGCAGAAATATATTGGATTTTTCCCTGACCCTGAGTGTCCGGCCCCATTAGACGGTGGTTTTCTCGACCCCTGGTGGTCCGAGGTCGTTCCCGCTACACAGATTCATGCGCCGGGGACTCCTACAGACAATGCACTTTGATTTATTGCGCTATCTGTAATAGCACCCGAGATATCACCAGATATATATTGGATTTTTCCCTGACCCTGAGTGTCCGGCCCCATGAGACGGTGGTTTTCTCGGCCTCTGGTGGTCCGAGGTCGTTCCCGCTTCATAGAATCATGCGCCAGGGCCTCCTGCAGATAATTCACTTTGGTTTATTGCGGTATCTCTAATAGCACCCGAGATATCACCAGATATATATTGGATTTTTCCCTGACCCTGAGTGTCCGGCCCTATGAGACGGTGGTTTTCTCGGCCCCTGGTGGTCCGAGGTCGTTCCCGCTGCAGAGACTCATGCGCCAGGGCCTCCTACGGACAATGCACGTTAATTTATTGCGCTATCTCTAATAGCACTCGAGATATAACCAGATATATATTGGATTTTTCCCTGACCCTGACAGTCCGGCATCATGTATCGGTGGTTTTCTCGGCCCCTGGTGGTCCGAGGTCGTTGCCGCTGCACAGATTCATGCGCCAGGGCCTCCTGCAGATAATTCACTTTGGTTTAATGCGCTATCTCTAATAGCACCCGAGATATCACCAGATATATATTGGGTTTTCCCCTGACCCTGAGTGTCCGGCAACATGAGACTGTGGTTTTCTCGGCCCCTGGTGGTCCGAGGTCGTTCCCCCTGCACAGAATCATGCGCCAGGGCCTCCTACAGACAATGCACTTTGATGTATTGGGCTATCTGTAATAGCACCCGAGATATCACCAGATATATATTGGATTTTTCCCTGACCCTGAGTGTCCGGCCACATGAGACGGTGGTTTTCTCGGCCCCTGGTGGTCCGAGGTCGTTCCCGCTGCACAGAATTATGCGCGAAGGCATCCTGCAGACAGTGCACTTTGATTTATAGCGCTATCTCTAATATCACCCGAGATATCACCTGATATATAATGGATTTTTCCCTGACCCTGACAGTCCGGCTGCATGAGACTGTGGTTTTCTCGGCCCCTGGTGGTCCGAGGTCGTTCCCGCTGAACAGACTCATGCGCCAGGGCCTCCTACAGACAATGAACTTTGACTTATTGCGCTATCTGTAATAGCACCCGAGATATCACCAGATATATATTGGATTTTTCCCTGACCCTGAGTGTCCGGCCCCATGAGACGGTGGTTTCCTCGGCCCCTGGTGGTCCGAGGTCGTTCCCGCTGCCCAGATTCATGCACCAGGGCCTCCTGCAGATAATTGACTTTGGTTTATTGCGCTATCTCTAATAGCACCCGAGATATCACCAGATATATATTGGATTTTCCCCTGACCCTGAGGGTCCGGCCCCATGAGACAGTAGTTTTCTCGGCCACTGGTGGTCCGAGGTCGTTCTCGCTGCACAGATTCATCCGCCAGGGCCTCCTACAGACAATGCACTTTGATTTATTGCGCTATCTGTAATAGCACCCGCGATATCACCAGATATATTTTGGATTTTTCCCTGACCCTGAGTGTCCGGCCCCATGAGACGGTGGTTTTCTCGGCCCCTGGTGGTCCGAGGTCGTTCCCGCTGCCCAGATTCATGCGCCAGGTCCTCCTGCAGATAATTCACTTTGGTTTATTGCTCTATCTCTAATAGCACCCGAGATATCACCAGATATATATTGGATTTTTCCCTGACCCTGAGTGGCCGGCCCCATGAGACGGTGGTTTTCTCGGCCCCTGGTGGTCCGAGGTCGTTCCCGCTTCATAGAATCATGCGCCAGGGCCTCCGGCAGATAATTCACTTTGGTTTATTGCGCTATCTCTAATAGCACCCGAGATATCACCAGATATATATTGGATTTTTCCCTGACCCTGAGTGTCCGGCCATATGAGACGGTGGTTTTCTCGGCCCCTGGTGGTCCGAGGTCGTTCCCGCTGCACAGAATAATGCGCGAAGGCTTCCTGCTGACAATGCACTCTGATTTATCGCGCTATCTCTAATAGCACCCGAGATATAACCAGATATATAATGGATTTTTCCCTGACCCTGACAGTCCGGCCCCATGAGACGGTGATTTTCTCGGCCCCTGGCTGTCCGAGGTCGATCCTGCTGCACAGATTCATGCGCCAATGCTTCCTGCAGACAATTCACTTTGGTTTATTGCGCTATCTGTAATAGCACCCGAGATATCACCAGATATATATTGGATTTTTCCTTGACCCTGACAGTCCGGCCCCATTTGTCGTTGGTTTTCTCGGTCCCTCGTTCTCCGAGGTCGATCCCGCTGCACAGATTCGTGCGCCAGGGCCCCTTGCAGATAATTCACTTTGATTTATTGCGCTATCTCTAATAGCACCCGAGATATCACCAGATATATATTGGATTTTTCCTTGCCCCTGAGTGTCCGGCCCCATGAGACGGTGATTTTCTCGGCCCCTGGTGTTCCGAGGTCGATCCCGCTGCACAGATTCATGCGCCAGGGCCTCCTACAGACAATGCACTTTGATTTATTGCGCTATCTGTAATAGCACCCGAGATATCACTAGATATATATTGGATTCTCCCCTGACCCTGAGTGTACGGCCCCATGAGACGGTAGTTTTCTAGGCCCCTGGTGGTCCGAGATCGTTCCCGCTGCACAGATTCATGCGCCAGGGCCTCCTGCAGATAATTCACTTTGGTTTGTTGCGCTATCTCTAATAGCACCCGAGATATCACTAGATATATATTGGATTTTCCCCTGACCCTGAGTGTCCGGCACCATGAGACGGTAGTTTTCTCGGCCCCTGGTGGTCCGAGATCGTTCCCGCTGCACATATTCATGCGTCAGGACCCCTGCAGATAATTCACTTTGATTTATTGCGCTATCTGTAATAGCACCCGAGATATCACCAGATATATATTGGATTTTCCCCTGACCCTGAGTGTCCGGCCCCATGAGACGGTGATTTTCTCGGCCCCTGGTTGTCCGAGGTCGATCCCGCTGCACAGATTCATGCGCCAGGGCCTCCTGTAGATAATTCACTTTGGTTTATTGCGCTATCTCTAATAGCACTCGAGATATAACCGGATATATATTGGATTTTTCCCTGACCCTGACAGTCCGGCATCATGTATCGGTGGTTTTCTCGGCCCCTGGTGGTCCGAGGTCGTTGCCGCTGCACAGATTCATGCGCCAGGGCCTCCTGCAGATAATTCACTTTGGTTTGTTGCGCTATCTCTAATAGCACCCGAGATATCACCAGATATATATTGGATTTTTCCCTGACCCTGGCAGTCCGGCCCCATGAGACGGTGATTTTCTCGGCCCCTGGTTGTCCGAGGTCGATCCCGCTGCACAGATTCATGCGCCAATGCTTCCTGCAGACAAATCACTTTGGTTTATTGCGCTATCTCTAATAGATCCCGAGATATCACCAGATATATATTGGATTTTCCCCTGACCCTGAGTGTCCGGCCCCATGAGACGTTGGTTTTCTCGGCCCCTGGTGGTCCGAGGTCGTTCGCGCTGCCCATATTCATGCGCCAGGGCCTCCTACCGACAATGCACTTTGATTTATTGCGCTATCTGTAATAGCACCCGAGAAAGCACCATATATATGCTGGATTTTTACATGACTTTGGGTGACGGATACCGAAAATCTGTAATTTTCTTGGCCCCTGGTGGTCCGAGGTCGTTCCCGCTACACAGATTCATTCGCCAGGTCCTCCTGCAGATAATTCACTTTGGTTTATTGCTCTATCTCTAATAGCACCCGAGATATCACCAGATATATATTGGATTTTTCCCTGACCCTGATTGTCCGGCCACATGAGACGGTGGTTTTCTCGGCCCCTGGTGGTCCGAGGTCGTTCCCGCTTCATAGAATCATGCGCCAGGGCCTCCTGCAGATAATTCACTTTGGTTTATTGCGCTATCTCTAATAGCACCCGAGATATCACCAGATATATATTGGATTCTTCCCTGACCCTGAGTGTCCGGGCCCATGAGACGGTGGTTTTCTAGGCCCCTGGTGGTCCGAGGTCGTTGCCGCTGCACAGATTCATGCGCCAGGGCCTCCTGCAGATAATTCACTTTGGTTTATTGCGCTATCTCTAATAGCACCCGAGATTTCACCAGATATATATCGGATTTTTCCCTGACCCTGAGTGTCCGGCCCCATGAGACGGTGGTTTTCTCGGCCTCTGGTGGTCCGAGGTCGTTCCCGCTGGACAGATGCATGCACCAGGGCCTCCTGCAGATAATTCACTATGGCTTATTGCGCTATCTCTAATAGGACCCGAGATATCACCAGATATATATTGGATTTTTCCCTGACCCTGAGTGTCCGGCCCCATGAGACGGTGGTTTTCTCGGCCCCTGGTGGTCCGAGGTCGTTCCCGCTGGACAGATGCATGCGCCAGGGCCTCCTGCAGATAATTCACTTTGGCTTATTGCGCTATCTCTAATAGGACCCGAGATATCACCAGATATATATTGGATTTTTCCCTGACCCTGAGTGTCCGTCCCCATGAGACGGTGGTTTTCTCGGCCCCTGGTGGTCCGAGGTCGTTCCCGCTACACAGATTCATGCGCCAGGGACTCCCACAGACAATGCACTTTGATTTATTGCGCTATCTGTAATAGCACCCGAGATATCACCAGATATATATTGGATTTTTCCCTGACCCTGAGTGTCCGGCACTATGAGACGGTGGTTTTGTCGGCCCCTGGTGGTCCGAGGTCGTTCCCGCTGGACAGATTCATGCGCCAGGGCCTCCTGCAGATAATTCACTTTGGTTTATTGCGCTATCTCTAATAGCACTCGAGATTTCAGCAGATATATATTGGATTTTTCCCTGACCCTGAGTGTCCGTCCCCATGAGACGGTGGTTTTATCGGCCCCTGGTGGTCCAAGGTCGTTCCCGCTGCACAGAATAATGCGCGAAGGCTTCCTGCTGACAATGCACTCTGATTTATCGCGCTATCTCTAATAGCACCCGAGATATCACCAGATATATAATGGATTTTTCCCTGACCCTGACAGTCCGGCTCCATGAGACTGTGGTTTTCTCGGCCCCTGGTGGTCCGAGGTCGTTCCCGCTGAACAGACTCATGCGCCAGGGCCTCCTACAGACAATGAACTTTGACTTATTGCGCTATCTGTAATAGCACCCGAGATATCACCAGATATATATTGGATTTTTCCCTGACCCTGATTGTCCGGCCCCATGAGACGGTGGTTTTCTCGGCCCCTGATGTTCCGAGGTCGTTCCCGCTGCCCAGATTCATGCACCAGGGCCTCCTGCAGATAATTGACTTTGGTTTATTGCGCTATCTCTAATAGCACCCGAGATATCACCAGATATATATTGGATTTTCCCCTGACCCTGAGGGTCCGGCCCCATGAGACAGTAGTTTTCTCGGCCACTGGTGGTCCGAGGTCGTTCTCGCTGCACAGATTCATCCGCCAGGGCCTCCTACAGACAATGCACTTTGATTTATTGCGCTATCTGTAATAGCACCCGCGATATCACCAGCTATATTTTGGATTTTTCCCTGACCCTGAGTGTCCGGCCCCATGAGACGGTGGTTTTCTCGGCCCCTGGTGGTCCGAGGTCGTTCCCGCTGCCCAGATTCATGCGCCAGGGCCTCCTGCAAATAATTCACTTTGGTTTATTGCGCTATCTCTAATAGCACCCGTGATATCACCAGATATATATTGGATTTTTCCCTGACCCTGAGTGTCCGGCCCCATGAGACTGTGGTTTTCTCGGCCCCTGGTGGTCCGAGGTCGTTCCCGCTGCACAGAATCATGCGCCAGGGCCTCCTACAGACAATGCACTTTGATGTATTGGGCTATCTGTAATAGCACCCGAGATATCACCAGATATATATTGGATTTTTCCCTGACCCTGAGTGTCCGGCCCTATGAGACGGTGGTTTTCTCGGCCCCTGGTGGTCCGAGGTCGTTCCCGCTGCACAGAATAATGCGCGAAGGCTTCCTGCTGACAATGCACTCTGATTTATCGCGCTATCTCTAATAGCACCCGAGATATCACCAGATATATAATGGATTTTTCCCTGACCCTGACAGTCCGGCTCCATGAGACTGTGGTTTTCTCGGCCCCTGGTGGTCCGAGGACGTTCCCGCTGAACAGACTCATGCGCCAGGGCCTCCTACAGACAATGAACTTTGATTTATTGCGCTATCTGTAATAGCACCCGAGATAGCACCAGATATATATTGGATTTTTCCCTGACCCTGACAGTCCGGCCCCATGAGACGGTGATTTTCTCGACCCCTGGTGGTCCGAGGTCGATCCCGCTGCACAGATTCATGCGCTAGGGCCTCCTGCAGACAATGTTCTTTGATTTATTGCGCTATCTGTAATAGCACCCGAGATATCATCAGATATATATTGGATTTTTCCCTGACCCTGACAGTCCGGCCCCATGAGACGGTAGTTTTCTCTGCCCCTGATGGTCCGAGATCGTTCCCGCTGCACAGATTCATGCGGCAGGGCCCCCTGCAGATAATTTACTTTCGTTTATTGCGCTATCTCTGATAGCACCCGAGATATTACCAGATATATATTGGATTTTTCCCTGACCCTGTGTGCCCGGCCCCATGTTTCGGTGGTTTTCTCGACCCCTGGTGGTCCGAGGTCGATCCCGCTGCACAGATTCATGCGCCAGGGACCCTTGCAGATAATTCACTTTGATTTATTGCGTTATCTCTAATAGCATCCGAGATGTCTCCAGATATATATTGGATTTTTCCCTGACCCTGACAGACCGACCCCATGAGACTGTGATTTTCTCGGCCCCTGGTGGACCGAGGTCGATCCCATTGCACAGATTCATGCGCCAGGGCCTCCTGCATACAATGCACTTTGATTTATTGTGCTATCTGTAATAGCACCCGAGATATCACCAGATATATATTGGATTTTTCCCTGACCCTGACAGTCCGGCCCCATGAGGCGGTGATTTTCTCGGCCCCTGGTGGTCCGAGGTCGATCCTGCTGCACGGATTCATGCGCCAGGGCCTCCTACAGACAATGCACTTTGATTTATTGCGCTATCTCTAATTGCACCCGAGATATCACCGGATATATATTTGATTTTTCCTTGACCCTGACAGTCCGGCCCCATTTGTCGATGGTTTTCTCGGTCCCTCGTTGTCCGAGGTCGATCCCGCTGCACAGATTCGTGCGCCAGGGCCCCTTGCAGATAATTCACTTTGATTTATTGCGCTATCTCTAATAGCACCCGAGATATCACCAGATATATATTGGATTTTTACCAGGCCCTGACAGTCCGACCCAATGAGACGGTGATTTTCTCGGTCCCTGGTGGTCCGAGGTCGTTCCCGCTGCACAGATTCATGCGGCAGGGCCCCCTGCAGATAATTTACTTTCGTTTATTGCGCTATATCTGATAGCACCCGGGATATTACCAGATATATATTGGATTTTCCCTGACCCTGAGTAACCGGCCCCATGTGTCGGTGGTTTTCTCGGCCCCTGGTAGTCCGAGGTCGATACCGCTGCACAGATTCATGCGCCAGGGCCTCCTGCAGACAATGCACTTTGGTTTATTGCGCTATCTCTAATAGCACCCGAGATATCACCAGATATATATTGGATTTTTCCCTGACCCTGAGGGTCCGGCCCCATGAGACTGTAGTTTTCTCGGCCCCTGGTTGTCCGAGGTCGGTCCCGCTGCACAGATTCATGGGCTAGGGCCCCCTGCAGATAGTTCACTTTGGTTTAGTTCGCTATCTGTGAGAGCACCCGAGATATCACCAGATATATATTGTATTTTTCCACGACCCTGAGTGTCCGGCCCCATGTGTCGGTGGTTTTCTCGGCCCCTGTTGGTCCGAGGTGGTTCCCGCTGCTCAGATTCATGCGCCAGGGCCCGCTGCAGATAATTCACTTTCTTTCAGTGAGCTATCTGTAAGAGCACCCGAGATATCATCAGAAATATATTGAATTTTTCCCCGACCCTGAGTGTCCGGTCCCATGTGTCGGTGGTTTTCTCGAACCCTGGGGGTCCGAGGACGTTCCCGCTGCACAGATTCATGCGCCAGGGCCTCCTACAGACAATGCACTTTGATTTATTGCGCTATCTGTAATAGCACCCGTGATATCAACAGATATATATTGGATTTTTCCCTGAACCTGAGGGTCCGGCCCCATGTGACGGTAGTTTTCTCGGCCCCTGGTGGCCCGAGGTCGTTCCCGCTGCACAGATTCATGCGCTAGGGCCTCCTGCAGACAATGCACTTTGATTTATTGTGCAATCTCTAGTAGCACCCGAGATATCACCAGATATATATTGGATTTTTCCCTGACCCTGACAGTCCGGCCCCATGAGACGGTGACTTTCTCGGCCCCTGGTGGTCCGAGGTCGATCCCGCTGCACAGATTCATGCGCGAGGGCCTCCTGCAGACAATGCACTTTGATTTATTGCGGTATCTCTAATAGCACCCGTAATATCACCAGATATATATTGGATTTTTCCCTGAACCTGACAGTCCGACCCCATGAGACGGTGGTTTTCTCGGCCCCTGGTTGTCCGAGGTCGTTCCCGCTGCACAGATTCATGCGCGAGGGCCTCCTGCAGACAATGCACTTTGATTTATTGCGGTATCTCTAATAGCACCCGAAATATCACCAGATATATATTGGATTTTTCCCTGACCCTGACAGTCCGACACCATGAGACGGTGGTTTTCTCGGCCCGTGGTGGTCCGAGGTCGTTCCCGCTGCACAGATTCCTGCGCTAGGGCCTCCTGCAGACAATGCACTTTGATTTATTGCGCAATCTGTAATAGCACCCGAGATATCACCGGATATATAATGGATTTTTCCCTGACCCTGACAGTCCGGCCCCATGAGACGGTGATTTTCTCGGCCCCTGGTGGTCCGAGGTCGATCCCGCTGCACAGATTCATGCGCCAGGGTCTCCTGCCGACAATGCACTTTGGTTTATTGCGCTATCTCTAATAGCACACGAGATATCACCAGATATATATTGGATTTTTCCCTGACCCTGAGTGTCCGGCCCCATGTGTCGGTGGTTTTCTCGGCCCCTGTTGGTCCCAGGTCGTTGCCGCTGCTCAGATTCATGCGCCAGGGCCTCCCGCAGACAAAGCACTTTGATATATTGTGCTATCTGTAACAGCACCCGAGAAACCTCCATATATATGCTGGATTTTTACATGATTTTGGGTGACGGATACCGAAAATCTGTAATTTTCTCGACCCCTGGTGGTCCGAGGTCGACCCCGCTGCACAGATTCATGCGCCAGGGCCTCCTGCAGACAATGCACTATGGATTATTGCGCTATCTCTAATAGCAGCCGAGATATCACCAGATATATATTGAATTTTTCCCTGGCCCTAGGTGTCCGGCCCCATGAGACGGTAGTTTTCTCGGCCCCTGGTAGTCCGAGGACGTTCCCGCTGAACAGATGCATGCGCCAGGGCCTCCTGCAGATAATTGACTTCGGTTTATTGCGCTATCTGTAATAGCACCCGAGATATCACCAGATTTATATTGGATTTTTCGCTGACCCTGAGTGTCCGACCCCATGTGTCGATGGTTTTCTCGGTCCCTCGTGGTCCGATGTCGATCCCGCTGCACAGATTCATGCTCCAGGGCCCCCTGCAGATGATTCACTTTGATTTATTGCGCTATCTCTAATAGCACCCGAGATATCACCAGATATATATTGGATTTTTCCCCGACCCTGAGTGGCCGGCCCCATGTGTCGATGGTTTTCTCGGTCCCTCGTAGTCCGAGGCCGATCCCGCTGCACAGATTCATGCGCCAGGGCCCCACGCAGATAATTCACTTTGATTTATTGCGCTATCTCTAATAGCACCCGAGATATCACCAGATATGTATTGGATTTTTCGCTGACCCTGAGTGTCCGACCCCATGAGACGGTGGTTTTCTCGGCCCCTGGTGGTCCGAGGTCGTTCCCGCTGCACATATTCATGCGCCAGGGCCTCCTACAGACAATGCACTTTGGTTTATTGCGCTATCTCTAATAGCACCCGAGATATCACCAGATATATACTGGATTTTTCCCTGACCCTGACATTCCGGCCCCATGAGACGGTGATTTTCTCGGACCCTGGTGGTCCGAGGTCGTTCCCGCTGCACCGGATCATGCGCCAGGGCTTCCTGGAGACAATGCACTTTGATTTATTGCGCTACCTCTAATAGCACCCGAGATATCACCAGATATATATTTGATTTTTCCCTGACCCAGAGTGTCCGGCCCCATGAAGCAGAGATTTTCTCGGCCCCTGGTGGTCCGAGGTCGATCCCGCTGCACAGATTCATGCGCCAGGGCCTCCTGCAGACAATGCACTTTGATTTATTGCGCTATCTCTAATTGCACCCGAGATATCACCGGATATATATTTGATTTTTCCTTGACCCTGACAGTCCGGCCCCATTTGTCGATGGTTTTCTCGGTCCCTCGTTGTCCGAGGTCGATCCCGCTGAACAGATGCATGCGCCAGGGCCTCCTGCAGATAATTGACTTTGGTTTATTGCGCTGTCTCTAATAGCACCAGAGATATCACCAGATATATATTGGATACTCCCCGGACCCTGAGTGTCCTGCCCCATAAGACAGTGATTTTCCCGGCCCCTGGTGGTCCGAAGTCGTTCCCGCTGCACCGAATCATGCGCCAGGGCCTCCCGCAGACAAAGCACTTTGATATATTGTGCTATCTGTAACAGCACCCGAGAAACCTCCATATATATGCTGGATTTTTACATGATTTTGGGTGACGGATACCGAAAATCTGTAATTTTCTCGACCCCTGGTGGTCCGAGGTCGACCCCGCTGCACAGATTCATGCGCCAGGGCCTCCTGCAGACAATGCACTATGGATTATTGCGCTATCTCTAATAGCAGCCGAGATATCACCAGATATATATTGAATTTTTCCCTGGCCCTAGGTGTCCGGCCCCATGAGACGGTAGTTTTCTCGGCCCCTGGTAGTCCGAGGACGTTCCCGCTGAACAGATGCATGCGCCAGGGCCTCCTGCAGATAATTGACTTCGGTTTATTGCGCTATCTGTAATAGCACCCGAGATATCACCAGATTTATATTGGATTTTTCGCTGACCCTGAGTGTCCGACCCCATGTGTCGATGGTTTTCTCGGTCCCTCGTGGTCCGATGTCGATCCCGCTGCACAGATTCATGCTCCAGGGCCCCCTGCAGATGATTCACTTTGATTTATTGCGCTATCTCTAATAGCACCCGAGATATCACCAGATATATATTGGATTTTTCCCCGACCCTGAGTGGCCGGCCCCATGTGTCGATGGTTTTCTCGGTCCCTCGTAGTCCGAGGCCGATCCCGCTGCACAGATTCATGCGCCAGGGCCCCACGCAGATAATTCACTTTGATTTATTGCGCTATCTCTAATAGCACCCGAGATATCACCAGATATGTATTGGATTTTTCGCTGACCCTGAGTGTCCGACCCCATGAGACGGTGGTTTTCTCGGCCCCTGGTGGTCCGAGGTCGTTCCCGCTGCACATATTCATGCGCCAGGGCCTCCTACAGACAATGCACTTTGGTTTATTGCGCTATCTCTAATAGCACCCGAGATATCACCAGATATATACTGGATTTTTCCCTGACCCTGACATTCCGGCCCCATGAGACGGTGATTTTCTCGGACCCTGGTGGTCCGAGGTCGTTCCCGCTGCACCGGATCATGCGCCAGGGCTTCCTGGAGACAATGCACTTTGATTTATTGCGCTACCTCTAATAGCACCCGAGATATCACCAGATATATATTTGATTTTTCCCTGACCCAGAGTGTCCGGCCCCATGAAGCAGAGATTTTCTCGGCCCCTGGTGGTCCGAGGTCGATCCCGCTGCACAGATTCATGCGCCAGGGCCTCCTGCAGACAATGCACTATGGATTATTGCGCTATCTCTAATAGCAGCCGAGATATCACCAGATATATATTGAATTTTTCCCTGGCCCTAGGTGTCCGGCCCCATGAGACGGTAGTTTTCTCGGCCCCTGGTGGTCCGAGGACGTTCCCGCTGAACAGATGCATGCGCCAGGGCCTCCTGCAGATAATTGACTTTGGTTTATTGCGCTGTCTCTAATAGCACCAGAGATATCACCAGATATATATTGGATACTCCCCGGACCCTGAGTGTCCTGCCCCATAAGACAGTGATTTTCCCGGCCCCTGGTGGTCCGAAGTCGTTCCCGCTGCACCGAATCATGCGCCAGGGCTTCCTCGGGACAATGCACTTTGATTTATTTCGCTATCTCTAATAGCACACGAGATATCACCAGATATATATTGGATTTTTCCCTGACCCTTAGTGTCCGGCCCCATGTGTCGGTGGTTTTCTCGGCCCCTGTTGGTCCGAGGTCGTTGCCGCTGCTCAGATTCATGCGCCAGGGCATCCCGCAGACAAAGCACTTTGATTTATTGTGCTATCTGTAATAGCCCCCGAGAAAGCTCCATATAAATTCTGGATTTTTACATGACTTTGGGTGACCGATACCGAAAATCTGTAATTTTCTCGGCCCCTGGTGTTCCGATGTCGTTCCTGCTGCACAGATTCATGCGCAAGGGCCTCCTAAGGACAATGCACTTTGATTTATTTCGCTATCTGTAAGAGCACCCGAGATATCACCAGATATATATTGGATTTTTCGCTGACCCTGAGTGTCCGACCCCATGAGACGGTGGTTTTCTCGGCCCCTGGTGGTCCGATGTCTTTCCTGTTGCACAGATTCATGCGCAAGGGCCTCCTACAGACAATGCACTTTGATTTATTGGGCTATCTGTAATAGCACCCGAGATATCACCAGATATATAGTGGATTTTTCCCTGACCCTGAGTGTCCGGCCCCATGAGACGGTGGTTTTCTCGGCCCCTGGTGGTCCGAGGTCGTTCCCGCTGAAGGAATCATGCGCCAGGGCTTCCTGCAGATAATTCACTTTGGTTTAGCGCGCTACCTGTAATAGAACCCGAGATATCACCAGATATATGCTGGATTTTCGCATGACATTGGGTGACGGATACCGAAAATCTGTAATTTTCTCGGCCCCTGGTGGTCCGAGGTCGTTCCTGCTGCACCGATTCATGCGCCAGGGTCTCCTACAGACAATGCACTTTGGTTCATTGAGCTATCTCTAATTTCACCGGAGATATCACCAGATATACATTGGATTTTTCCCTGAGCCTGACAGTCCGGCCCCATGTGTCGATGGTTTTCTCGGCCCCTGCTGATCCGAGGTCGTTCCCGCTGCACAGATTCATGCGCCAGGGCCTCCTGCAGACAATGCACTTTGATTTATTGCGCCATTTGTAATATCACCCGAGATATCACCAGATATATATTGGATTTTTCCTTGACCCTGAGAGTCCGTCCCCATGTGTCGATGGTTTTCTCGGTCCCTCGTGGTCCGAGGTCGATCCCGCTGCACAGATTCATGCGCCAGGGCCTCCTACAGACAATGCACTTTGATTTATTGCGCTATCTGTAATAGCACCCGAGATATCACCAGATTTATATTGGATTTTTCTCTGACCCTGACAGTCCGACACCATGAGACGGTAGTTTTCTCGGCCCCTGGTGGTCCGAGGTCGTTCCCGCTGCACAGACTCATGCGCCAGGGCCTCCTGCAGATAATTCACTTTGATTTATTGCGCTATCTCTAATAGCACCCGAGATATCACCAGATATATATTGGATTTTTCCCTGACCCTGACAGTCCGGCCCCATGAGACGGTGATTTTCTCGGCCCCTGGTGGTCCGAGGTCGATCCCGCTACACAGATTCATGCGCCAAGGCTTCCCGCAGACAATTCACTTTGGTTTATTGCGCTATCTCTAATAGCACCCGAGATATCACCAGATATATATTGGATTTTTCCCCGACCCTGAGTGTCCGGCCCCATGAGACTGTGGATTTCTCGGCCCCTGATGGTCCGAGGTCGTTCCCGCTTCACAGATTCATGCGCCAGGGCCTCCTACAGACAATGCACTTTGATGTATTGCGCTATCTGTAATAGCACCCGAGATATCACCAGATATATATTGGATTTTTCCCTGACCCTGAGTGTGTGAAACCATGGGACGGTGGTTTTCTCGGCCCCTGGTGGTCCCAGGTCGTTCCCGCTGCACAGATTTATGCGCCAGGGCCTCCCACAGACAATGCACTTTGGTTCATTGCGCTATCTCTAATTTCACCAGAGATATCTCCAGATATATATTGGATTTTTCCCTGACCCTGAGTGTCCGGCCCTATGAGACGGTGGTTTTCGCGGCCCCTGGTGGTCCGAGGTCGTTCCGCTGCAGAGGTTCATGCGCCAGGGCCTCCTATAGATAATTCACTTTGGTTTATTGCGCTATCTCTAATAGCACCCGAGCTGACACCAGATATATATTGGATTTTTCCCTGACCCTGACAGTCCGGCCCCATGAGACGGTGATTTTCTCGGCCCCTGGTGGTCCGAGGTCGATCCCGCTGCACAGATTCATGCACCAGGGCCTCATACAGACAATGCACTTTGATTTATTTCGCTATCTGTAATAGCACGCGAGATATCACCAGATTTATATTGGATTTTTCCCTGACCCTGACAGCCCGGCCCCATGAGACGGTGGTTTTCTCGGCCCCTGGTGGTCCGAGGTCGTTCCCGCTGCACAGGTTCATGCGCCAGGGCCTCCTGCAGACAATGCACTTTGGTTTATTGCGCTATCTCTAATAGCAGCCGAGATATCACCAGATATATATTGGATTTTTCCCTGACCCTGACCGTCCGATCCCATGAGACGGTGATTTTCTCGGCCCCTGGTGGTCCGCGGTCGATGCCGCTGCCCAGATTCATGCGCCAGGGCCTCCTACAGACAATGCATTTTGATTTATTGCGCTATCTCTAATAGCACCCGAGATATCACCAGATATATATTGGATTTTCCCCTGACCCTGAGTCTCCGGCCCCATGAGACGGTGGTTTTCTCGGCCCCTAGTGATCCGAGGTCGATCCCGCTGCACAGATTCATGCGCCAGAGCCTCCAACAGACAATGCACTTTGATTTATTGCGCTATCTATAATAGCACCCGAGATATAACCAGATATATATTGGATTTTTCCCTGACCCTGACAGTTCGGCCCCATGAGACGGTGATTTTCTCGGCCCCTGGTGGTCCGCGGTCGATCCCGCTGCACAGATTCATGCGCCAGGGCCTCCAGCAGACAAAGCACTTTGATTTATTGCGCTATCTGTAATAGCACCCGAGAAATCACCAGATATATATTGGATTTTCCCCTGACCCTGAGTGTCCGGCCCCATGAGACGGTGGTTTTCTCGGCCCCTGGTGGTCCAAGGTCTTTCCCGCTGGTCAGTTTCATGCGCCAGGGCCTCCTATAGACAATGCACATTGATTTATTGCGCTATCTGTAATAGCACCCGAGATAGCACCAGATATATATTGGATATTTCCCTGACCCTGAGTGTCCGGCCCCATGAGACGGTGGTTTTCTCGGCCCCTGGTGGTCCGAGGTCGTTCCCGATGCACAGATTCATGCGCCAGGGCCTCCTACAGACAATGCACTTTGATTTATTGCGCTATCTCTAATTTCACCAGAGATATCACCAGATATATATTGGATTTTTCCCTGACCCTGAGTGTCCGGCCCCATGAGACGGTGGTTGTCTCGGCCCCTGGTAGTCCGAGGTCGTTCCCGCTGCACAGATTCATGCGACAGGGCCTCCTACAGACAATGCACTTTGATTTATTGCGCTAACTGTAATAGCACCTGAGATATCACCAGATATATAATGGATTTTCCCCTGACCCTGAGTGCCGGCCCCATGAGACTGTGGTTTTCTCGGCTCCTGGTGGTCCGAGGTCGTTCCCGCTGCACACATTCATGCGCCAGGGCCTCCTACAGACAATGCACTTTGATTTATCGCGCTATCTGTAATAGCACCCGAGATATCACCAGCTATATATTGGATTTTTCCCTGACCCTGAGTGTGCGACCCCATGAGACTGCGGTTTTCTCGGGCCCGGTGGTACGAGGTCGTTTCCGCTGCATAGATTCATGCGCCAGGGCCTCCTACAGACAATGCACTTTGATTTATTGCGCTATCTGTAACAGCACCCGAGATATCACCAGCTATATATTGGATTTTTCCCTGACCCTCAGTGTGCGACCCCATGGGACGGTGGTTCTCTCGGCCCCTGGTAGTCCGAGGTCGTTCCCGCTGCACAGATTCATGCGACAGGGCCTCCTACAGACAATGCACTCTGATTTATTGCGCTATCTCTAATAGCACCCGAGATATCACCAGATATATATCGGATTGTTCCCTGACCCTGACAGTCCGGCCCCATGAGACGGTGATTTTATCGGCCCCTGGTGGTCCGAGGTCGATCCCGCTGCACAGATTCATGCGCCAGGGCCTCATACAGACAATGCACTCTGATTTATTGCGCTATCTGTAATAGCACCCGAGATATCACCTGATATATATTGGATTTTCCCCTGACCCTGAGTGTCCGGCCCCATGAGACTGTGGTTTTCTCGGCCCCTGGTGATCCGAGATCGTTCCCGCTGCACAGATTCAAGCGCCAGGGCCTCCTGCAAATAATTCACTTTGGTTTATTGCGCTATCTCTAATAGCACCCGAGATATCACCAGATATATATTGGATTTTTCCCCGACCCTGAGTGTCCGGCCCCATGAGACGGTGGTTTTCTCGGCCCCTGGTGGTCCGAGGTCGTTCCCGCTGCACAGATTCATGCGACAGGGCCTCCTACAGACAATGCACTATGATTTATTGCGCTATCTCTAATTTCACCAGAGATATCACCAGATTTATATTGGATTTTTCCCTGACCCTGAGTGTCCGGCCCCATGAGACGGTGGTTGTCTCGGCCCCTGGTAGTCCGAGGTCGTTCCCGCTGCACAGATTCATGCGACAGGGCCTCCTACAGACAATGCACTTTGATTTATTGCGCTAACTGTAATAGCACCTGAGATATCACCAGATATATAATGGATTTTCCCCTGACCCTGAGTGTCCGGCCCCATGAGACTGTGGTTTTCTCGGCTCCTGGTGGTCCGAGGTCGTTCCCGCTGCACACATTCATGCGCCAGGGCCTCCTACAGACAATGCACTTTGATTTATCGCGCTATCTGTAATAGCACCCGAGATATCACCAGCTATATATTGGATTTTTCCCTGACCCTGAGTGTGCGACCCCATGAGACTGCGGTTTTCTCGGCCCCCGGTGGTACGAGGTCGTTTCCGCTGCATAGATTCATGCGCCAGGGCCTCCTACAGACAATGCACTTTGGCTTATTCCGCTATCTCTAATAGGACCCGAGATATCAACAGATATATATTGGACTTTTCCCTGACCCTGAGTGTCCGGCCCCATGAGACGGTGGTTTTCTCGGCCTCTGGTGGTCCGAGGTCGTTCCCGCTACACAGATTCATGCGACAGGGAATCCTACAGACAATGCACTTTGATTTATTGCGCTATCTGTAACAGCACCCGAGATATCACCAGATATATATTGGATTTTCCCCTGACCCTGAGTGTCCGGCCCCATGAGACGGTGGTTTTCTCGGCCCCTGGTGGACCAAGGTCTTTCCCGCTGGCCAGTTTCATGCGCCAGGGCCTCCTACAGACAATGCACATTGATTTATTGCGCTATCTGTAATAGCACCCGAAATAGCACCACATATATATTGGATATTTCCCTGACCCTGAGTGTCCGGCCCCATGAGACGGTGGTTTTCTCGGCCGCTGGTGGTCCGAGGTCGTTCCCGCTGGCCGGATTCATGCGCCAGGGCCTCCTACAGACAATGCACTTTGATCTATTGCGCTATCTGCAATAGCACCCGAGATATCACCAGATATATATTGGATTTTTCCCTGACCCTGAGTGTCGGGCCCCATGTGTCGGTGGTTTTCTCGGCCCGTGGTGGTCCGAGATCGTTGCCGCTGCCCGGATTCATGTGCCAGGGCTTCCTGCAGACAATTCACTTTGGTTTATTGCGCTATCTGTAATAGAACCCGAGATATCACCAGATATATGCTGGATTTTTACATGACGTTGGGTGACGAATACCGAAGATCTGTAATTTTATCGGCCCCTGGTGGTCCGAGGTCGTTCCAGCTGCACAGATTCATGCGCCAGGGCCTCCTACAGACAATGCACTTTGATTTATTGCGCTATCTGTAATAGCACCCGAAATATCACCAGATATATGCTGGATTTTTCCCTGACCCTGAGTGTCCGGCCCCAAGTGTCGGTGATTTTCTCGGCCCCTGGTGGTCCGAGGTCGTTCCTGCTGCACAGATGCATGCGCCAGGGCCTCCAGCAGACAATGCACTTTGGTTTATCGCGCTATCTGTAATAGCACCCGAGATATCATCAGATGCATCCTGGATTTTTATATGACCTTGGGTGTCCGGCCCCATGTGTCGGTGGTTTTCTCGGCCCCTGGTGGTCCGAGGTCGTTCCCGGTGCACAGATTCATGCGCCAGGGCCTCCTGCAGATAATTCACTTTGATTTTGTGCGCTATCTTTAAGAGCACCCGAGATATCACCAGATATATATTGAATTTTTCCCTGACCCTGAGTGTCCGGCCCCATGTGTCGGTGGTTTTCTCGGCCCCTGGTCATCCGAGGTCGATCCCGCTGCACAGATTCATGCGCCAGGGCCTCCTACAGACAATGCACTTTGATGTATTGGGCTATCTCTAATAGCACCCGAGATATCACCAGATATATATATGATTTTTCCATGACCCTGACAGTCCGGCCACATGTGTCGATGGTTTTCTCGGCCCCTCGTGGTCCGAGGTCGATCCCGCTGCACAGATTCATGCACCAGGGCCCCCTGCAGATAATTCACTTTGATTTATTGCGCTATCTCTAATAGCACCCGAGATATCATCAGATATGTATTGGATTTTTCCCTGACCCTGACAGTCTGGCCCCATGTGCCGATGGTTTTCTCGGCCCCTGGTGGTTCGAGGTCGATCCCGCTGCACAGATTCATGCGCCAGGGCATCCTGCAGATAATTCACATTGGTTTATTGCGCTATCTCTAATGGCACCCGAGATATCACCAGATATATATTGGATTTTTCCCTGCCCCTGGCAGTCCGGCCCCATGTGTCGATGGTCCTCTCGGTCCCTCGTGGTCCGACGTCGATCCCGCTGAACAGATTCATGCGCCAGGGCTTCCTGCAGACAATTCACTTTGGTGTATTGCTCTATCTGTAATAGCACCCGAGATATCACTAGATATATGCTAGATTTTTACATGACCTTGGGTGACGGATTCCGAATATCTGTAATTTTCTCGGCGCTTGGTGGTCCGAGGTCGATCCCGCTGCACGCATTCATGCGCCAGGGCCTCCTGCAGATAATTCACTTGGGTTTTTTGCGCTATCTCTAATAGCACCCGAGATATCACCAGATATATATTGGATTTTTCCCTGACCCTGTGTGTCCGGCCCCATGAGACGGTGGTTTTCTCGGCCTCTGGTGGTCCGAGGTCGTTCCCGCTACACAGATTCATGCGTCAGGGAATCCTACAGACAATGCACTTTGATTTATTGCGCTATCTGTAATAGCACCCGAGATATCACCCGATATAAATTGGATTTTTCCCTGACCCTGTGTGTCCGGGCCCCTTAGAGTCGGTGGTTTTCTCGGCCCCTGGTGGTCGGAGGTCGTTGCCGCTTCACAGATTCATGCGCGAAGGCTTCCCGCAGACAATGCACTTTGATTTATTGCGCTATCTCAAATAGCACCCGCGATATCACCAGATATATAATGGATTTTTCCCTGACCCTGACAGTCCGGCTCCATGAGACGGTGGTTTTCTCGGCCCCTGGTGGTCCGAGGTCGTTCCCGCTGAACAGACTCATACGCCAGGGCCTCCTACAGACAATGAACTTTGATTTATTGCGCTATCTGTAATAGCACCCGAGCTATCACCAGATATATATTGGATTTTTCCCTGACCCTGAGTGTCCGGCAACATGAGACTGTGGTTTTCTCGGCCCCTGGTGGTCCGAGGTCGTTCCCGCTGCACAGATTCATGCGCCAGGGCCTCCTACAGACAATGCAGTTTGATTTATTGCGCTATCTGTAATAGCACCCGAGATATCACCAGATATATATTGGATTTTTCCCTGACCCTGAGTGTCCGGCGCCATGAGACGGTGGTTTTCTCGGCCCCTGGTGGTCCGAGGTCGTTCCCGCTGCCCAGATTCATGCGCCAGGGCCTCCTGCAAATAATTCACTTTGGTTTATTGCGCTACCTCTAATAGCACCCGAGATATCACCAGATATATATTGAATTTTCCCCTGACTCTCAGTGTCCGGCCCCATGAGACTGTGGCTTTCTCGGCCCCTGGTGGTCCGAGGTCGTTCCCGCTGCACAGATTCATGCGCCAGGGCCTCCTACAGACTATGCACTTTGATTTATTGCGCTATCTGTAATAGCACCCGAGATATCACCCGATATATATTGGATTTTTCCCTGACCCTGAGTGTCCGGCCCCATGAGACGGTGGTTTTCTCGGCCCCTGGTGGTCCGAGGTCGTTCCCGCTGCACAGATTCATGCGCCAGGACCTCCTGCAGATGATTCACTTTGGTTTATTGCGCTATCTCTAATAGCACCCGAGATATCACCAGATATATATTGGATTTTTCCCTGACCCTGTGTGTCCGGCCCCATGAGACTGTGGTTTTCTCGGCCACTGGTGGTCCGAGGTCGTACCCGCTGCCCAGATTCATGTGCCAGGGCCTCCTGCAGATAATTCACTTTGGCTTATTGCGCTATCTCTAATAGGACCCGAGATATCAACAGATATATATTGGATTTTTCCCTGACGCTGAGTGTCCGGCCCCATGAGACGGTGGTTTTCTCGGCCTCTGGTGGTCCGAGGTCGTTCCCGCTACACAGATTCATGCGTCAGGGAAATTCTACAGACAATGCACTTTGATTTATTGCGCTATCTGTAATAGCACCCGAGATATCACCAGATATATATTGGATTTTTCCTTAACCCTGACAGTCCGGCCACATGTGTCAATGGTTTTCTCGGCCCCTGGTGGTCCGAGGTCGTACCCGCTGCCCAGATTCATGTGCCAGGGCCTCCTGCAGATAATTCACTTTGGCTTATTGCGCTATCTCTAATAGGACCCGAGATATCACCAGATATATATTGGATTTTCCCCTGACCCTGAGTGTCCGGCCCCATGAGACGGTGGTTTTCTCGGCCCCTGGTGGTCCAAGGTCTTTCCCGCTGGCCAGTTTCATGCGCCAGGGCCTCCTACAGACAATGCACATTGATTTATTGCGCTATCTGTAATAGCACCCGAGATAGCACCACATATATATTGGATATTTCCCTGACCCTGAGTGTCCGGCCCCATGAGACGGTGGTTTTCTCGGCCGCTGGTGGTCCGAGGTCGTTCCCGCTGGCCGGATTCATGCGCCAGGGCCTCCTACGGACAATGCACTTTGATCTATTGCGCTATCTGCAATAGCATCCGAGATATCACCAGATATATATTGGATTTTTCCCTGACCCTGAGTGTCGGGCCCCATGTGTCGGTGGTTTTCTCGGCCCGTGGTGGTCCGAGGTCGTTGCCGCTGCCCGGATTCATGTGCCAGGGCTTCCTGCAGACAATTCACTTTGGTTTATTGCGCTATCTGTAATAGAACCCGAGATATCACCAGATATATGCTGGATTTTTACATGACGTTGGGTGACGAATACCGAAGATCTGTAATTTTATCGGCCCCTGGTGGTCCGAGGTCGTTCCAGCTGCACAGATTCATGCGCCAGGGCCTCCTACAGACAATGCACTTTGATTTATTGCGCTATCTGTAATAGCACCCGAAATATCACCAGATATATGCTGGATTTTTCCCTGACCCTGAGTGTCCGGCCCCAAGTGTCGGTGATTTTCTCGGCCCCTGGTGGTCCGAGGTCGTTCCTGCTGCACAGATGCATGCGCCAGGGCCTCCAGCAGACAATGCACTTTGGTTTATCGCGCTATCTGTAATAGCACCCGAGATATCATCAGATGCATCCTGGATTTTTATATGACCTTGGGTGTCCGGCCCCATGTGTCGGTGGTTTTCTCGGCCCCTGGTGGTCCGAGGTCGTTCCCGGTGCACAGATTCATGCGCCAGGGCCTCCTGCAGATAATTCACTTTGATTTTGTGCGCTATCTTTAAGAGCACCCGAGATATCACCAGATATATATTGAATTTTTCCCTGACCCTGAGTGTCCGGCCCCATGTGTCGGTGGTTTTCTCGGCCCCTGGTCATCCGAGGTCGATCCCGCTGCACAGATTCATGCGCCAGGGCCTCCTACAGACAATGCACTTTGATGTATTGGGCTATCTCTAATAGCACCCGAGATATCACCAGATATATATATGATTTTTCCATGACCCTGACAGTCCGGCCACATGTGTCGATGGTTTTCTCGGCCCCTCGTGGTCCGAGGTCGATCCCGCTGCACAGATTCATGCGCCAGAGCCTCCAACAGACAATGCACTTTGATTTATTGCGCTATCTGTAATAGCACCCGAGATATCACCCGATATAAATTGGATTTTTCCCTGACCCTGTGTGTCCGGGCCCCTTAGAGTCGGTGGTTTTCTCGGCCCCTGGTGGTCGGAGGTCGTTGCCGCTTCACAGATTCATGCGCGAAGGCTTCCCGCAGACAATGCACTTTGATTTATTGCGCTATCTCAAATAGCACCCGCGATATCACCAGATATATAATGGATTTTTCCCTGACCCTGACAGTCCGGCTCCATGAGACGGTGGTTTTCTCGGCCCCTGGTGGTCCGAGGTCGTTCCCGCTGAACAGACTCATACGCCAGGGCCTCCTACAGACAATGAACTTTGATTTATTGCGCTATCTGTAATAGCACCCGAGCTATCACCAGATATATATTGGATTTTTCCCTGACCCTGAGTGTCCGGCAACATGAGACTGTGGTTTTCTCGGCCCCTGGTGGTCCGAGGTCGTTCCCGCTGCACAGATTCATGCGCCAGGGCCTCCTACAGACAATGCAGTTTGATTTATTGCGCTATCTGTAATAGCACCCGAGATATCACCAGATATATATTGGATTTTTCCCTGACCCTGAGTGTCCGGCGCCATGAGACGGTGGTTTTCTCGGCCCCTGGTGGTCCGAGGTCGTTCCCGCTGCCCAGATTCATGCGCCAGGGCCTCCTGCAAATAATTCACTTTGGTTTATTGCGCTACCTCTAATAGCACCCGAGATATCACCAGATATATATTGAATTTTCCCCTGACTCTCAGTGTCCGGCCCCATGAGACTGTGGCTTTCTCGGCCCCTGGTGGTCCGAGGTCGTTCCCGCTGCACAGATTCATGCGCCAGGGCCTCCTACAGACTATGCACTTTGATTTATTGCGCTATCTGTAATAGCACCCGAGATATCACCCGATATATATTGGATTTTTCCCTGACCCTGAGTGTCCGGCCCCATGAGACGGTGGTTTTCTCGGCCCCTGGTGGTCCGAGGTCGTTCCCGCTGCACAGATTCATGCGCCAGGACCTCCTGCAGATGATTCACTTTGGTTTATTGCGCTATCTCTAATAGCACCCGAGATATCACCAGATATATATTGGATTTTTCCCTGACCCTGTGTGTCCGGCCCCATGAGACTGTGGTTTTCTCGGCCACTGGTGGTCCGAGGTCGTACCCGCTGCCCAGATTCATGTGCCAGGGCCTCCTGCAGATAATTCACTTTGGCTTATTGCGCTATCTCTAATAGGACCCGAGATATCAACAGATATATATTGGATTTTTCCCTGACGCTGAGTGTCCGGCCCCATGAGACGGTGGTTTTCTCGGCCTCTGGTGGTCCGAGGTCGTTCCCGCTACACAGATTCATGCGTCAGGGAAATTCTACAGACAATGCACTTTGATTTATTGCGCTATCTGTAATAGCACCCGAGATATCACCAGATATATATTGGATTTTTCCTTAACCCTGACAGTCCGGCCACATGTGTCAATGGTTTTCTCGGCCCCTGGTGGTCCGAGGTCGTACCCGCTGCCCAGATTCATGTGCCAGGGCCTCCTGCAGATAATTCACTTTGGCTTATTGCGCTATCTCTAATAGGACCCGAGATATCACCAGATATATATTGGATTTTCCCCTGACCCTGAGTGTCCGGCCCCATGAGACGGTGGTTTTCTCGGCCCCTGGTGGTCCAAGGTCTTTCCCGCTGGCCAGTTTCATGCGCCAGGGCCTCCTACAGACAATGCACATTGATTTATTGCGCTATCTGTAATAGCACCCGAGATAGCACCACATATATATTGGATATTTCCCTGACCCTGAGTGTCCGGCCCCATGAGACGGTGGTTTTCTCGGCCGCTGGTGGTCCGAGGTCGTTCCCGCTGGCCGGATTCATGCGCCAGGGCCTCCTACGGACAATGCACTTTGATCTATTGCGCTATCTGCAATAGCACCCGAGATATCACCAGATATATATTGGATTTTTCCCTGACCCTGAGTGTCGGGCCCCATGTGTCGGTGGTTTTCTCGGCCCGTGGTGGTCCGAGGTCGTTGCCGCTGCCCGGATTCATGTGCCAGGGCTTCCTGCAGACAATTCACTTTGGTTTATTGCGCTATCTGTAATAGAACCCGAGATATCACCAGATATATGCTGGATTTTTACATGACGTTGGGTGACGAATACCGAAGATCTGTAATTTTATCGGCCCCTGGTGGTCCGAGGTCGTTCCAGCTGCACAGATTCATGCGCCAGGGCCTCCTACAGACAATGCACTTTGATTTATTGCGCTATCTGTAATAGCACCCGAAATATCACCAGATATATGCTGGATTTTTCCCTGACCCTGAGTGTCCGGCCCCAAGTGTCGGTGATTTTCTCGGCCCCTGGTGGTCCGAGGTCGTTCCTGCTGCACAGATGCATGCGCCAGGGCCTCCAGCAGACAATGCACTTTGGTTTATCGCGCTATCTGTAATAGCACCCGAGATATCATCAGATGCATCCTGGATTTTTATATGACCTTGGGTGTCCGGCCCCATGTGTCGGTGGTTTTCTCGGCCCCTGGTGGTCCGAGGTCGTTCCCGGTGCACAGATTCATGCGCCAGGGCCTCCTGCAGATAATTCACTTTGATTTTGTGCGCTATCTTTAAGAGCACCCGAGATATCACCAGATATATATTGAATTTTTCCCTGACCCTGAGTGTCCGGCCCCATGTGTCGGTGGTTTTCTCGGCCCCTGGTCATCCGAGGTCGATCCCGCTGCACAGATTCATGCGCCAGGGCCTCCTACAGACAATGCACTTTGATGTATTGGGCTATCTCTAATAGCACCCGAGATATCACCAGATATATATATGATTTTTCCATGACCCTGACAGTCCGGCCACATGTGTCGATGGTTTTCTCGGCCCCTCGTGGTCCGAGGTCGATCCCGCTGCACAGATTCATGCACCAGGGCCCCCTGCAGATAATTCACTTTGATTTATTGCGCTATCTCTAATAGCACCCGAGATATCATCAGATATGTATTGGATTTTTCCCTGACCCTGACAGTCTGGCCCCATGTGCCGATGGTTTTCTCGGCCCCTGGTGGTTCGAGGTCGATCCCGCTGCACAGATTCATGCGCCAGGGCATCCTGCAGATAATTCACATTGGTTTATTGCGCTATCTCTAATGGCACCCGAGATATCACCAGATATATATTGGATTTTTCCCTGCCCCTGGCAGTCCGGCCCCATGTGTCGATGGTCCTCTCGGTCCCTCGTGGTCCGACGTCGATCCCGCTGAACAGATTCATGCGCCAGGGCTTCCTGCAGACAATTCACTTTGGTGTATTGCGCTATCTGTAATAGCACCCGAGATATCACTAGATATATGCTAGATTTTTACATGACCTTGGGTGACGGATTCCGAATATCTGTAATTTTCTCGGCGCTTGGTGGTCCGAGGTCGATCCCGCTGCACGCATTCATGCGCCAGGGCCTCCTGCAGATAATTCACTTTGGCTTATTGCACTATCTCTAATAGGACCCGAGATATCAACAGATATATATTGGATTTTTCCCTGACGCTGAGTGTCCGGCCCCATGAGACGGTGGTTTTCTCGGCCTCTGGTGGTCCGAGGTCGTTCCCGCTACACAGATTCATGCGTCAGGGAATCCTACAGACAATGCACTTTGATTTATTGCGCTATCTGTAATAGCACCCGAGATATCACTAGATATATGCTAGATTTTTACATGACCTTGGGTGACGGATTCCGAATATCTGTAATTTTCTCGGCGCTTGGTGGTCCGAGGTCGATCCCGCTGCACGCATTCATGCGCCAGGGCCTCCTGCAGATAATTCACTTGGGTTTTTTGCGCTATCTCTAATAGCACCCGAGATATCACCAGATATATATTGGATTTTTCCGTGACCCTGAGTGTCCGGCCCCATGAGACGGTGGTTTTCTCGGCCTCTGGTGGTCCGAGGTCGTTCCCGCTACACAGATTCATGCGTCAGGGAAATTCTACAGACAATGCACTTTGATTTATTGCGCTATCTGTAATAGCACCCGAGATATCACCAGATATATATTGGATTTTTCCTTAACCCTGACAGTCCGGCCACATGTGTCAATGGTTTTCTCGGCCCCTGGTGGTTCGAGGTCGATCCCGCTGCACAGATTCATGCGCCAGGGCCTCCTACAGACAATGCACTTTGATTTATTGCGCTATCTCTAATAGCACCCGAGATATCACCTGATATATATTGGATTTTTCCGTGACCCTGAGTGTCCGGCCCCATGAGACGGTGTTTGTCTCGGCCCCTGGTGGTCCGATGTCGTACCCGCTGCACATATTCATGCGCCAGGGCCTCCTGCAGATAATTCACTTTCGTTTATTGCGCTATCTCTAATAGCACCCGAGATATCACCAGATATATATTGGATTTTTCCCTGACCCTGAGTGTCCGGCCCCATGAGACTGTAGTTTTCTCGGCTCCTGGTGGTCCGAGGTCGTTCCCGCTGCACAGATTCATGCGCCAGGGCATCCTGCAGATAATTCACATTGGTTTATTGCGCTATCTCTAATAGCACCCGAGATATCACCAGATATATATTGGATTTTTCCCTGCCCCTGACAGTCCGGCCCCATGTGTCGATGGTCCTCTCGGTCCCTCGTGGTCCGACGTCGATCCCGCTGAACAGATTCATGCGCCAGGGCTTCCTGCAGACAATTCACTTTGGTGTATTGCGCTATCTCTAATAGCACCCGAGATATCACCAGATATATATTGGATTTTTCCCTGAACCTGAGTGTCCGGCCCCATGAGACGGTGGTTTTCTCGGCCCCTGGTGGTCCGAGGTCGTTCCCGCTGCACAGATTCATGCGCCAGGGCATCCTGCAGATAATTCACTTTGGTTTATTGCTCTATCTCTAATAGCACCCGAGATATCACCAGATATATATTGGATTTTTCCCTGACCCTGAGTGTCCGGCCCCATGAGACGGTGGTTTTCTCGGCCCCTGGAGGTCCGGGGTCGTTGCCACTGCACAGATTCATGCGCCAAGGCCTCCTGCAGATAATTCATTTTGGTTTATAGCGCTATCTCTAATAGCACCCGAGATATCACCAGATATATATGGGATTTTCCCCTGACTCTGAGTGTCCGGCCCCATGAGACTGTGGTTTTCTCGGCCCCTGGTGGTCCGAGGTCGTCCCCGCTGCACAGATTCATGCGCCAGGGCCTCCTACAGACTATGCACTTTGATTTATTGCGCTATCTGTAATAGCACCCGAGATATCACCCGATATATATTGGATTTTTCCCTGACCCTCAGTGTCCGGCCCCATGAGACAGTGGTTTTCTCGGCCCCTGGTGGTCCGAGGTCGTTCACGCTGCCCAGATTCATGCGCCAGGGCCTCCTGCAGATGATTCACTTTGGTTTATTGAGCTATCTCTAATAGCACCCGAGATATCACCAGGTATATATTGGATTTTTCCCTGACCCTGTGTGTCCGGCCCCATGAGACTGTGGTTTTCTCGGCCCCTGGTGGTCCGAGGTCGTTCCCGCTGCACAGAATAATGCGCGAAGGCTTCCTGCAGACAATGCACTTTGATTTATCGCGCTATCTCTAATATCACCCGAGATATCACCAGATATATAATGGATTTTTCCCTGACCCTGACAGTCCGGCCCCATGAGACGGTGGTTTTCTCGGCCCCTGGTGGTCCGAGGTCGTACCCGCTGCCCAGATTCATGTGCCAGGGCCTCCTGCAGATAATTCACTTTGGCTTATTCCGCTATCTCTAATAGGACCCGAGATATCAACAGATATATATTGGACTTTTCCCTGACCCTGAGTGTCCGGCCCCATGAGACGGTGGTTTTCTCGGCCTCTGGTGGTCCGAGGTCGTTCCCGCTACACAGATTCATGCGACAGGGAATCCTACAGACAATGCACTTTGATTTATTGCGCTATCTGTAATAGCACCCGAGATATCACCCGATATATATTGGATTTTTCCCTGACCCTGAGTGTCCGGCACCATGAGACGGTGGTTTTCTCGGCCCCTGGAGGTCCGAGGTCGTTGCCGCTGCACAGATTGATGCGCCAGGGCCTCCTGCAGATAATTCACTTTGGTTTCTTGCGCTATCTCTAATAGCACCCGAGATTTCACCATATACATATTGGATTTTTCCCTGACCCTGAGTATCCGGCCCCATGAGACGGTGGTTTTCTCGGCCCCTGGTGGTCCGAGGTCGTTCCCGCTGAACAGATTCATGCGCCAGGGCCTCCTACAGACAATGCACTTTGATTTATTACGCTATCTGTAATAGCACCCGAGATATCACCAGATATATATTGGATTTTTCTCTGACCCTGAGCGTCCGGCCCCATGAGACGGTGGTTTTCTCGGCCCCTGGTGGTCCGAGGTCGTTCCCGCTACACAGATTCATGCGCCAGTGAATCCTACAGACAATGCACTTTGATTTATTCCGCTATCTGTAATAGCACCCGAGATATCACCCGATATATATTGGATTTTTCCCTGACCCTGAGTGTCCGGCACCATGAGACGGAGGTTTTCTCGTCCCCTGGTGGTCCGAGGTCGTTCCCGCTTCATAGAATCATGCGCCAGGGCCTCCTGCAGATAATTCACTTTGGTTTATTGCGCTATCTCTAATAGCACCCGAGATATCACCAGATATATATTGGATTTTTCCTTGACCCTGAGTGTCCGGCCCCATGAGTCGGTGGTTTTCTCGGCCCCTGGTGGTCCGAGGTCGTTCCCGCTGCACAGATGCATGCGCAAGGGCCTCCTGCAGATAATTCACTGTGATTTATTGCGCTATGTGTAATAGCACCCGAGATATCACCAGATATATATTGGATTCTTCCTTGACCCTGAGTGTCCGGCCCCATGAGGCGGTGGTTTTCTTGGCCCCTGGTGGTCGGAGGTCGTTGCCGCTGCACAGATTCATGCGCCAGGGCCTCCTGCAGATAATTCACTTTGGTTTCTTGCGCTATCTCTAATAGCACCCGAGATTTCACCATATACATAATGGATTTTTCCCTGACCCTGAGTATCCGGCCCCATGAGACGGTGGTTTTCTCGGCCCCTGGTGGTCCGAGGGCGTTCCCGCTGAACAGATTCATGCGCCAGGGCCTCCTACAGACAATGCACTTTGATTTATTACGCTATCTGTAATAGCACCCGAGATATCACCAGATATATATTGGATTTTTCCCTGACCCTGAGTGTCCGGCCCCATGAGACGGTGGTTTTCTCGGCCCCTGGTGGTCCGAGGTCGTTCCCGCTACACAGATTCATGCGCCAGTGAATCCTACAGACAATGCACTTTGATTTATTCCGCTATCTGTAATAGCACCCGAGATATCACCCGATATATATTGGATTTTTCCCTGACCCTGAGTGTCCGGCACCATGAGACGGAGGTTTTCTCGTCCCCTGGTGGTCCGAGGTCGTTCCCGCTTCATAGAATCATGCGCCAGGGCCTCCTGCAGATAATTCACTTTGGTTTATTGCGCTATCTCTAATAGCACCCGAGATATCACCAGATATATATTGGATTTTTCCTTGACCCTGAGTGTCCGGCCCCATGAGTCGGTGGTTTTCCCGGCCCCTGGTGGTCCGAGGTCGTTCCCGCTGCACAGATGCATGCGCAAGGGCCTCCTGCAGATAATTCACTGTGATTTATTGCGCTATGTGTAATAGCACCCAAGATATCACCAGATATATATTGGATTTTCCCCTGACCCTGAGTGTCCGGCCCCATGAGACGGTGGTTTTCTCGGCCCCTGGTGGTCCGAGGTCGTTGCCGCTGCACAGATTCATGCGCCAGGGCCTCCTGCAGATAATTCACTTTGGTTTCTTGCGCTATCTCTAATAGCACCCGAGATTTCACCAGATATATATTGGATTTTTCCCTGACCCTGAGTGTCCGGAACCATGAGACGGTGGTTTTCTCGGCCCCTGGTGGTCCGAGGTCGTTCCCGCTGCACAGAATAATGCGCGAAGGCTTCCTGCAGACAATGCACTTTGATTTATTGGGCTATCTGTAATAGCACCCGAGATATCACCAGATATATAATGGATTTTTCCCTGACCCTGAGTGTCCGGCCTCCTGAGACGGTGGTTTTCTCGGCCCCTGGTGGTCCGAGGTCGTTCCCGCTGGACAGATGCATGCGCGAGGGCCTCCTGCAGATAATTCACTTTGGCTTATTGCGCTATCTCTAATAGGACCCGAGATATCACCAGATATATATTGGATTTTCCCCTGACCCTGAGTGTCCGGCCCCATGAGACAGTGGTTTTCTCGGCCCCTGGTGGGCCGAGGTCGTTCCCGCTGCACAGATTCATGCGCCAGGGCCTCCTGCAGATAATTCACTTTGGTTTATTGCGCTATCTGTAATAGCACCCGAGATATCACCAGATATATATTGGATTCTTGCCTGACCCTGAGTGTCCGGCTCCATGAGACGGTGGTTTTCTCGGCCCCTGGTGGTCCGAGGTCGTTGCCGCTGCACAGATTCATGCGCCAGGGCCTCCTGCAGATAATTCACTTTGTTTTCTTGCGCTATCTCTAATAGCACCCGAGATTTCACCAGATATATATTGGATTTTTCCCTGACCCTGAGTGTCCGGAACCATGAGACGGTGGTTTTCTCGGCCCCTGGTGGTCCGAGGTCGTTCCCGCTGCACAGAATAATGCGCGAAGGCTTCCTGCAGACAATGCACTTTGATTTCTTGGGCTATCTGTAATAGCACCCGAGATATCACCAGATATATAATGGATTTTTCCCTGACCCTGAGTGTCCGGCCTCCTGAGACTGTGGTTTTCTCGGCCCCTGGTGGTCCGAGGTCGTTCCCGCTGCACAGATTCATGCGCGAGGGCCTCCTGCAGATAATTCACTTTGGCTTATTGCGCTATCTCTAATAGGACCCGAGATATCACCAGATATATATTGGATTTTCCCCTGACCCTGAGTGTCCGGCCCCATGAGACGGTGGTTTTCTCGGCCCCTGGTGGTCCGAGGTCGTTCCCGCTGCACAGATTCATGCGCCAGGGCCTCCTGCAGATGATTCACTTTGGTTTATTGCGCTATCTCTAATAGCACCCGAGATATCACCAGGTACATATTGGATTTTTCCCTGACCCTGAGTGTGCGGCCCCATGTGTCGGTGGTTTTCTCGGCCCCTGGAGGTCCGGGGTCGTTGCCACTGCACAGATTCATGCGCCAGGGCCTGCCGCAGACAAAGCACTTTGATTTATTGCGCTATCTCTAATAGCACCTGAGATATCACCAGATATATATATGATTTTTCCATGACCCTGACAGTCCGGCCCCATGAGACGGTGATTTTCTTGGCCCCTGGTGGTCCGAGGTCGATCCCATAGCACAGATTCATGCGCCAGGGCCTCCTACAGACAATGCACTTTGATTTATTGCGCTATCTCTAATAGCACCCGAGATATCACCTGATATATATTGGATTTTTCCTTGACCCTGAGTGTCCGGCCCCATGAGACGGTGGTTTTCTGGGGTCCTGGTGGTCCGAGATCGTTCCCGATGCACAGATTCATGCGCCAGGGCCTCCTGCAGATAATTCACTTTCGTTTATTGCGCTATCTCTAATAGCACCCGAGATATCACCAGATATATATTGGATTTTTCCCTGACCCTGAGTGTCCGGCCCCATGTGACTGTAGTTTTCTCGGCTCCTGGTGGTCCGAGGTCGTTCCCGCTGCACAGATTCATGCGCCAGGGCATCCTGCAGATAATTCACATTGGTTTATTGCGCTATCTCTAATAGCACCCGAGATATCTCCAGATATATATTGGATTTTTCCCTGCCCCTGACAGTCCGGCACCATGTGTCGATGGTCCTCTCGGTCCCTCGTGGTCCGACGTCGATCCCGCTGAACAGATTCATGCACCAGGGCTTCCTGCAGACAATTCACTTTGGTGTATTGCGCTATCTCTAATAGCACCCGAGATATCACCAGATATATATTGGATTTTCCCCTGACTCTGAGTGTCCGGCCCCATGAGACTGTGGTTTTCTCGGCCCCTGGTGGTCCGAGGTCGTCCCCGCTGCACAGATTCATGCGCCAGGGCCTCCTACAGACTATGCACTTTGATTTATTGCGCTATCTGTAATAGCACCCGAGATATCACCCGATATATATTGTATTTTTCCCTGACCCTGAGTGTCCGGCCCCATGAGACGGTGGTTTTCTCGGCCCCTGGTGGTCCGAGGTCGTTCCCGCTGCCCAGATTCATGCGCCAGGGCCTCCTGCAGATGATTCACTTTGGTTTATTGCGCTATCTCTAATAGCACCCGAGATATCACCAGGTATATATTGGATTTTTCCCTGACCCTGTGTGTCCGGCCCCATGAGACTGTGGTTTTCTCGGCCCCTGGTGGTCCGAGGTCGTTCCCGCTGCACAGAATAATGCGCGAAGGCTTCCTGCAGACAATGCACTTTGATTTATCGCGCTATCTCTAATATCACCCGAGATATCACCAGATATATATTGGATTTTTCCCTGACCCTGAGTGTCCGGCCCCATGAGACGGTGGTTTTCTCGGCCCCTGGTGGTCCGAGGTCGTTCCCGCTGCACAGATTCATGCGCCAGGGCCTCCTGCAGATGATTCACTTTGGTTTATTGCGCTATCTCTAATAGCACCCGAGATATCACCAGGTACATATTGGATTTTTCCCTGACCCTGAGTGTGCGGCCCCATGTGTCGGTGGTTTTCTCGGCCCCTGGAGGTCCGGGGTCGTTGCCACTGCACAGATTCATGCGCCAGGGCCTGCCGCAGACAAAGCACTTTGATTTATTGCGCTATCTCTAATAGCACCTGGGATATCACCAGATATATATATGATTTTTCCATGACCCTGACAGTCCGGCCCCATGAGACGGTGATTTTCTCGGCCCCTGGTGGTCCGAGGTCGATCCCATAGCACAGATTCATGCGCCAGGGCCTCCTACAGACAATGCACTTTGATTTTTTGCGCTATCTGTAATAGCACCCGAGATATCACCAGATATATATTGGATTTTTCCCTGACCCTGAGTGTCCGGCCCCATGAGACGGAGGTTTTCTCGGCCCCTGGTGGTCCGAGGTCGTTCCCGCTGGACAGATGCATGCGCGAGGGCCTCCTGCAGATAATTCACTTTGGCTTATTGCGCTATCTCTAATAGGACCCGAGATATCACCACATATATATTGGATTTTCCCCTGACCCTGAGTGTCCGGCCCCATGAGACGGTGGTTTTCTCGGCCCCTCGTGGTCCGAGGTCGTTCCGGCTGCACAGATTCATGCGCCAGGGCCTCCTGCAGATAATTCACTTTGGCTTATTGCGCTATCTATAATAGGACCCGAGATATCACCAGATATATGTTGGATTTTTCCCTGACCCTGAGTGTCCGGCCCCATGAGACGGTGGTTTTCTCGGCCCCTGGTGGTCCGAGGTCGTTCCCGCTGCCCAGATTCATGCGCCAGGGCCTCCTGCAGATGATTCACTTTGGTTTATTGCGCTATCTCTAATAGCACCCGAGATATCACCAGGTATATATTGGATTTTTCCCTGACCCTGTGTGTCCGGCCCCATGAGACTGTGGTTTTCTCGGCCCCTGGTGGTCCGAGGTCGTTCCCGCTGCACAGAATAAAGCGCGAAGGCTTCCTGCAGACAATGCACTTTGATTTATCGCGCTATCTCTAATATCACCCGAGATATCACCAGATATATAATGGATTTTTCCCTGACCCTGATAGTCCGGCCCCATGAGACGGTGGTTTTCTCGGCCTCTGGTGGTCCGAGGTCGTTCCCGCTACACAGATTCATGCGTCAGGGAATCCTACAGACAATGCACTTTGATTTATTGCGCTATCTGTAATAGCACCCGAGATATCACCAGATATATATTGGATTTTTCCCTGACCCTGAGTGTCCGGCCCCATGAGACGGTGGTTTTCTCGGCCCCTGGTGGTCCTAGGTCGTTTCCGCTTCATAGAATCATGCGCAAGGGCCTCCTGCAGATAATTCACTTTGATTTATTGCGCTATCTGTAATAGCACCCGAGATATCATCAGATATATATTGGATTCTTCCCTGACCCTGAGTGTCCGGCCCCATGAGACGGTGGTTTTCTCGGCCCCTGGTGGTCAAGGTCGTTGCCGCTGCACAGATTCATGCGCCAGGGCCTCCTGCAGATAATTCACTTTGATTTCTTGCGCTATCTCTAATAGCACCCGAGATTTCACCAGATATATATTGGATTTTTCCCTGACCCTGAGTGTCCGGAACCATTTGACGGTGGTTTTCTCGGCCCCTGGTGGTCCGAGGTCGTTCCCGCTGCACAGATTCATGCGCCAGGGCCTCCTGCAGATGATTCACTTTGGTTTATTGCGCTATCTCTAATAGCACCCGAGATATCACCAGGTACATATTGGATTTTTCCCTGACCCTGAGTGTGCGGCCCCATGTGTCGGTGGTTTTCTCGGCCCCTGGAGGGCCGGGGTCGTTGCCACTGCACAGATTCATGCGCCAGGGCCTGCCGCAGACAAAGCACTTTGATTTATTGCGCTATCTCTAACAGCACCTGAGATATCACCAGATATATATATGATTTTTCCATGACCCTGACAGTCCGGCCCCATGTGTCGATGGTTTTCTCGGCCCCTGGTGGTTCGAGGTCGATCCCGCTGCACAGATTCATGCGCCAGGGCCTCCTACAGACAATGCACTTTGATTTATTGCGCTATCTCTAATAGCACCCGAGATATCACCAGATATATATTGGATTTTTCCCTGAACCTGAGTGTCCGGCCCCATGAGACGGTGGTTTTCTCGGCCCCTGGTGGTCCGAGGTCGTTCCCGCTGCACAGATTCATGCGCCAGGGCATCCTGCAGATAATTCACTTTGGTTTATTGCTCTATCTCTAATAGCACCCGAGATATCACCAGATATATATTGGATTTTTCCCTGACCCTGAGTGTCCGGCCCCATGAGACGGTGGTTTTCTCGGCCCCTGGAGGTCCGGGGTCGTTGCCACTGCACAGATTCATGCGCCAAGGCCTCCTGCAGATAATTCATTTTGGTTTATAGCGCTATCTCTAATAGCACCCGAGATATAACCAGATATATATTGGATTTTCCCCTGACCCTGAGTGTCCGGCCCCATGAGACGGTGGTTTTCTCGGCCCCTGGGGGTGAGGTTGTTCCCGCTGCCCAGATTCATGTGCCAGGGCCTCCTACAGACAATACAGTTTGATTTATTGCGCTATCTGTAATAGCACCCGAGATATCACCAGATATATATTGGATTTTTCCTTGACCCTGACAGTCCGGCCACATGTGTCAATGGTTTTCTCGGCCCCTGGTGGTTCGAGGTCGATCCCGCTGCACAGATTCATGCGCCAGGGCCTCCTACAGACAATGCACTTTGATTTATTGCGCTATCTCTAATAGCACCCGAGATATCACCAGATATATATTGGATTTTTCCCTGAACCTGAGTGTCCGGCCCCATGAGACGGTGGTTTTCTCGGCCCCTGGTGGTCCGAGGTCGTTCCCGCTGCACAGATTCATGCGCCAGGGCATCCTGCAGATAATTCACTTTGGTTTATTGCTCTATCTCTAATAGCACCCGAGATATCACCAGATATATATTGGATTTTTCCCTGACCCTGAGTGTCCGGCCCCATGAGACGGTGGTTTTCTCGGCCCCTGGAGGTCCGGGGTCGTTGCCACTGCACAGATTCATGCGCCAAGGCCTCCTGCAGATAATTCATTTTGGTTTATAGCGCTATCTCTAATAGCACCCGAGATATAACCAGATATATATTGGATTTTCCCCTGACCCTGAGTGTCCGGCCCCATGAGACGGTGGTTTTCTCGGCCCCTGGGGGTGAGGTTGTTCCCGCTGCCCAGATTCATGTGCCAGGGCCTCCTACAGACAATACAGTTTGATTTATTGCGCTATCTGTAATAGCACCCGAGATATCACCAGATATATATTGGATTTTTCCTTGACCCTGACAGTCCGGCCACATGTGTCAATGGTTTTCTCGGCCCCTGGTGGTTCGAGGTCGATCCCGCTGCACAGATTCATGCGCCAGGGCCTCCTACAGACAATGCACTTTGATTTATTGCGCTATCTCTAATAGCACCCGAGATATCACCTGATATATATTGGATTTTTCCTTGACCCTGAGTGTCCGGCCCCATGAGACGGTGGTTTTCTGGGGCCCTGGTGGTCCGAGATCGTTCCCGATGCACAGATTCATGCGCCAGGGCCTCCTGCAGATAATTCACTTTCGTTTATTGCGCTATCTCTAATAGCACCCGAGATATCACCAGATATATATTGGATTTTTCCCTGACCCTGAGTGTCCGGCCCCATGAGACTGTAGTTTTCTCGGCTCCTGGTGGTCCGAGATCGTTCCCGCTGCACAGATTCATGCGCCAGGATATCCTGCAGATAATTCACATTGGTTTATTGCGCTATCTCTAATAGCACCCGAGATATCACCAGATATATATTGGATTTTTCCTTGACCCTGACAGTCCGGCCACATGTGTCAATGGTCCTCTCGGTCCCTCGTGGTCCGACGTCGATCCCGCTGGACAGATTCATGCGCCAGGGCTTCCTGCAGACAATTCACTTTGGTGTATTGCGCTATCTCTAATAGCACCCGAGATATCACCAGATATATATTGGATTTTCCCCTGACTCTGAGTGTCCGGCCCCATGAGACTGTGGTTTTCTCGGCCCCTGGTGGTCCGAGGTCGTCCCCGCTGCACAGATTCATGCGCCAGGGCCTCCTACAGACTATGCACTTTGATTTATTGCGCTATCTGTAATAGCACCCGAGATATCACCCGATATATATTGGATTTTTTCCTGACCCTGAGTGTCCGGCCCCATGAGACGGTGGTTTTCTCGGCCCCTGGTGGTCCGAGGTCGTTCCCGCTGCCCAGATTCATGCGCCAGGGCCTCCTGCAGATGATTCACTTTGGTTTATTGCGCTATCTCTAATAGCACCCGAGATATCACCAGGTATATATTGGATTTTTCCCCGACCCTGTGTGTCCGGCCCCATGAGACTGTGGTTTTCTCGGCCCCTGGTGGTCCGAGGTCGTTCCCGCTGCACAGAATAATGCGCGAAGGCTTCCTGCAGACAATGCACTTTGATTTATCGCGCTATCTCTAATATCACCCGAGATATCACCAGATATATAATGGATTTTTCCCTGACCCTGACAGTCCGGCCCCATGAGACGGTGGTTTTCTCGGCCCCTGGTGGTCCGAGGTCGTACCCGCTGCCCAGATTCATGTGCCAGGGCCTCCTGCAGATAATTCACTTTTGCTTATTGCGCTATCTCTAATAGGACCCGAGATATCAACAGATATATATTGGATTTTTCCCTGACCCTGAGTGTCCGGCCCCATGAGACGGTGGTTTTCTCGGCCTCTGGTGGTCCGAGGTCGTTCCCGCTACACAGATTCATGCGTCAGGGAATCCTACAGACAATGCACTTTGATTTATTGCGCTATCTGTAATAGCACCCGAGAGATCACCCGATATATATTGGATTTTTCCCTGACCCTGAGTGTCCGGCACCATGAGACGGTGGTTTTCTCGGCCCCTGGAGGTCCGAGGTCGTTCCCGCTGCACAGATTCATGCGCCAGGGCCTCCTGCAGATAATTCACTTTGGCTTATTGCGCTATCTCTAATAGGACCCGAGATATCACCAGATATATATTGGATTTTTCCCTGACCCTGAGTGTCCGGCCCCATGAGACGGTGGTTTTCTCGGCCCCTGGTGGTCCGAGGTCGTTCCCGCTGCCCAGATTCATGCGCCAGGGCCTCCTGCAGATGATTCACTTTGGTTTATTGCGCTATCTCTAATAGCACCCGAGATATCACCAGGTATATATTGGATTTTTCCCTGACCCTGTGTGTCCGGCCCCATGAGACTGTGGTTTTCTCGGCCCCTGGTGGTCCGAGGTCGTTCCCGCTGCACAGAATAATGCGCGAAGGCTTCCTGCAGACAATGAACTTTGATTTATCGCGCTATCTCTAATATCACCCGAGATATCACCAGATATATAATGGATTTTTCCCTGACCCTGACAGTCCGGCCCCATGAGACGGTGGTTTTCTCGGCCCCTGGTGGTCCGAGGTCGTACCCGCTGCCCAGATTCATGTGCCAGGGCCTCCTGCAGATAATTCACTTTGGCTTATTGCGCTATCTCAAATAGGACCCGAGATATCAACAGATATATATTGGATTTTTCCCTGACCCTGAGTGTCCGGCCCCATGAGACGGTGGTTTTCTCGGCCTCTGGTGGTCCGAGGTCGTTCCCGCTACACAGATTCATGCGTCAGGGAATCCTACAGACAATGCACTTTGATTTATTGCGCTATCTGTAATAGCACCCGAGATATCACCCGATATATATTGGATTTTTCCCTGACCCTGAGTGTTCGGCCCCATGAGACGGTGGTTTTCTCGGCCCCTGGTGGTCCGAGGTCGTTCCCGCTGCACAGAATAATGCGCGAAGGCTTCCTGCAGACAATGCACTTTGATTTATCGCGCTATCTCTAATATCACCCGAGATATCACCAGATATATATTGGATTTTCCCCTGACCCTGAGTGTCCGGCCCCATGAGACTGTGGTTTTCTCGGCCCCTGGTGGTCCGAGGTCGTCCCCGCTGCACAGATTCATGCGCCAGGGCCTCCTACAGACTATGCACTTTGATTTATTGCGCTATCTGTAATAGCACCCGAGATATCACCCGATATATATTGGATTTTTCCCTGACCCTGAGTGTCCGGCCCCATGAGACGGTGGTTTTCTCGGCCCCTGGTGGTCCGAGGTCGTTCCCGCTGCCCAGATTCATGCGCCAGGGCCTCCTGCAGATGATTCACTTTGGTTTATTGCGCTATCTCTAATAGCACCCGAGATATCACCAGGTATATATTGGATTTTTCCCCGACCCTGTGTGTCCGGCCCCATGAGACTGTGGTTTTCTCGGCCCCTGGTGGTCCGAGGTCGGTCCCGCTGCACAGAATAATGCGCGAAGGCTTCCTGCAGACAATGCACTTTGATTTATCGCGCTATCTCTAATATCACCCGAGATATCACCAGATATATAATGGATTTTTCCCTGACCCTGACAGTCCGGCCCCATGAGACGGTGGTTTTCTCGGCCCCTGGTGGTCCGAGGTCGTACCCGCTGCCCAGATTCATGTGCCAGGGCCTCCTGCAGATAATTCACTTTTGCTTATTGCGCTATCTCTAATAGGACCCGAGATATCAACAGATATATATTGGATTTTTCCCTGACCCTGAGTGTCCGGCCCCATGAGACGGTGGTTTTCTCGGCCTCTGGTGGTCCGAGGTCGTTCCCGCTACACAGATTCATGCGTCAGGGAATCCTACAGACAATGCACTTTGATTTATTGCGCTATCTGTAATAGCACCCGAGAGATCACCCGATATATATTGGATTTTTCCCTGACCCTGAGTGTCCGGCACCATGAGACGGTGGTTTTCTCGGCCCCTGGAGGTCCGAGGTCGTTCCCGCTGCACAGATTCATGCGCCAGGGCCTCCTGCAGATAATTCACTTTGGCTTATTGCGCTATCTCTAATAGGACCCGAGATATCACCAGATATATATTGGATTTTTCCCTGACCCTGAGTGTCCGGCCCCATGAGACGGTGGTTTTCTCGGCCCCTGGTGGTCCGAGGTCGTTCCCGCTGCCCAGATTCATGTGCCAGGGCCTCCTGCAGATAATTCACTTTTGCTTATTGCGCTATCTCTAATAGGACCCGAGATATCATCAGATATATATTGGATTTTTCCCTGACCCTGAGTGTCCGGCCCCATGAGACGGTGGTTTTCTCGGCCTCTGGTGGTCCGAGGTCGTTCCCGCTACACAGATTCATGCGTCAGGGAATCCTACAGACAATGCACTTTGATTTATTGCGCTATCTGTAATAGCACCCGAGATATCACCCGATATATATTGGATTTTTCCCTGACCCTGAGTGTTCGGCCCCATGAGACGGTGGTTTTCTCGGCCCCTGGTGGTCCGAGGTCGTTCCCGCTGCACAGAATAATGCGCGAAGGCTTCCTGCAGACAATGCACTTTGATTTATCGCGCTATCTCTAATATCACCCGAGATATCACCAGATATATATTGGATTTTCCCCTGACCCTGAGTGTCCGGCCCCATGAGACGGTCGTTTTCTCGGCCCCTGGTGGTCCGAGGTCGTTCCCGTTGCACAGATTCATGCGCCAGGACATCCTGCAGATAATTCACTTTGGTTTATTGCTCTATCTCTAATAGCACCCGAGATATCACCAGATATATATTGGATTTTTCCCTGACCCTGAGTGTCCGGCCCCATGAGACGGTGGTTTTCTCGGCCCCTGGTGGTCCGAGGTCGTTTCCGCTTCATAGAATCATGCGCAAGGGCCTCCTGCAGATAATTCACTTTGATTTAGTGCGCTATCTGTAATAGCACCCGAGATATCATCAGATATATATTGGATTCTTCCCTGACCCTGAGTGTCCGGCCCCATGAGACGGCGGTTTTCTCGGCCCCTGGTGGTCCGAGGTCGTTGCCGCTGCACAGATTCATGCGCCAGGGCCTCCTGCAGATAATTCACTTTGGTTTCTTGCACTATCTCTAATAGCACCCGAGATTTCACCAGATATATATTGGATTTTTCCCTGACCCTGAGTGTCCGGAACCATGAGACGGTGGTTTTCTCGGCCCCTGGTGGTCCGAGGTCGTTCCCGCTGCACAGAATAATGCGCGAAGGCTTCCTGCAGACAATGCACTTTGATTTATTGGGCTATCTGTAATAGCACCCGAGATATCACCAGATATATAATGGATTTTTCCCTGACCCTGAGTGTCCGGCCTCCTGAGACTGTGGTTTTCTCGGGCCCTGGTGGTCCGAGGTCGTTCCCGCTGGACAGATGCCTGCGCGAGGGCCTCCTGCAGATAATTCACTTTGGTTTATTGGTCTATCTCTAATAGCACCCGAGATATCACGAGATATATATTGGATTTTTCCCTGACCCTGAGTGTCCGGCCCCATCAGACGGTGGTTTTCTCGGCCCCTGGTGGTCCGAGGTCGTTCCCGCTGGACAGATGCATGCGCGAGGGCCTCCTGCAGATAATTCACTTTGGCTTATTGCGCTATCTCTAATAGTACCCGAGATATCACCAGATATATATTGGATTTTCCCCTGACCCTGAGTGTCCGGCCCCATGAGACGGTGGTTTTCTCGGCCCCTGGTGGTCCGAGGTCGTTCCCGCTGGACAGATGCATGCGCGAGGGCCTCCTGCAGATAATTCACTTTGATTTATTGGGCTATCTGTAATAGCACCCGAGATATCACCAGATATATAATGGATTTCTCCCTGACCCTGAGTGTCCGGCCTCCTGTGACTGTGGTTTTCTCGGCCCCTGGTGGTCCGAGGTCGTTCCAGCTGCACAGATTCATGCGCCAGGGTCTCCTGCAGATAATTCACTTTGGTTTATAGCGCTATCTCTAATAGCACCCGAGATATCACCAGATATATATTGGATTTTCCCCTGACTCTGAGTGTCCGGCCCCATGAGACTGTGGCTTTCTCGGCCCCTGGTGGTCCGAGGTCGTTCCCGCTGCACAGATTCATGCGCCAGGGCCTCCTACAGACTATGCACTTTGATTTATTGCGCTATCTCTAATAGCACCCGAGATATCACCAGGTACATATTGGATTTTTCCCTGACCCTGAGTGTGCGGCCCCATGTGTCGGTGGTTTTCTCGGCCCCTGGAGGGCCGGTGTCGTTGCCACTGCACAGATTCATGCGCCAGGGCCTGCCGCAGACAAAGCACTTTGATTTATTGCGCTATCTCTAATAGCACCTGAGATATCACCAGATATATATATGATTTTTCCATGACCCTGACAGTCCGGCCCCATGAGACGGTGATTTTCTCGGCCCCTGGTGGTCCGAGGTCGATCCCATAGCACAGATTCATGCGCCAGGGCCTCCTACAGACAATGCACTTTGATTTTTTGCGCTATCTGTAATAGCACCCGAGATATCACCAGATATATATTGGATTTTTCCTTGACCCTGACAGTCCGGCCACATGTGTCAATGGTTTTCTCGGCCCCTGGTGGTTCGAGGTCGATCCCGCTGCACAGATTCATGCGCCAGGGCCTCCTACAGACAATGCACTTTGATTTATTGCGCTATCTCTAATAGCACCCGAGATATCAGCTGATATATATTGGATTTTTCCTTGACCCTGAGTGTCCGGCCCCATGAGACGGTGGTTTTCTGGGGCCCTGGTGGTCCGAGATCGTTCCCGATGCACAGATTCATGCGCCAGGGCCTCCTGCAGATAATTCACTTTCGTTTATTGCGCTATCTCTAATAGCACCCGAGATATCACCAGATATATATTGGATTTTTCCCTGACCCTGAGTGTCCGGCCCCATGAGACTGTAGTTTTCTCGGCTCCTGGTGGTCCGAGGTCGTTCCCGCTGCACAGATTCATGCGCCAGGGCATCCTGCAGATAATTCACGTTGGTTTATTGCGCTATCTCTAATAGCACCCGAGATATCACCAGATATATATTGGATTTTTCCCTGCCCCTGACAGTCCGGCCCCATGTGTCGATGGTCCTCTCGGTCCCTCGTGGTCCGACGTCGATCCCGCTGAACAGATTCATGCGCCAGGGCTTCCTGCAGACAATTCACTTTGGTGTATTGCGCTATCTCTAATAGCACCCGAGATATCACCAGATATATATTGGATTTTCCCCTGACTCTGAGTGTCCGGCCCCATGAGACTGTGGTTTTCTCGGCCCCTGGTGGTCCGAGGTCGTCCCCGCTGCACAGATTCATGCGCCAGGGCCTCCTACAGACTATGCACTTTGATTTATTGCGCTATCTGTAATAGCACCCGAGATATCACCCGATATATATTGGATTTTTCCCTGACCCTGAGTGTCCGGCCCCATGAGACGGTGGTTTTCTCGGCCCCTGGTGGTCCGAGGTCGTTCCCGCTGCCCAGATTCATGCGCCAGGGCCTCCTGCAGATGATTCACTTTGGTTTATTGCGCTATCTCTAATAGCACCCGAGATATCACCAGGTATATATTGGATTTTTCCCCGACCCTGTGTGTCCGGCCCCATGAGACTGTGGTTTTCTCGGCCCCTGGTGGTCCGAGGTCGTTCCCGCTGCACAGAATAATGCGCGAAGGCTTCCTGCAGACAATGCACTTTGATTTATCGCGCTATCTCTAATATCACCCGAGATATCACCAGATATATAATGGATTTTTCCCTGACCCTGACAGTCCGGCCCCATGAGACGGTGGTTTTCTCGGCCCCTGGTGGTCCGAGGTCGTACCCGCTGCCCAGATTCATGTGCCAGGGCCTCCTGCAGATAATTCACTTTTGCTTATTGCGCTATCTCTAATAGGACCCGAGATATCAACAGATATATATTGGATTTTTCCCTGACCCTGAGTGTCCGGCCCCATGAGACGGTGGTTTTCTCGGCCTCTGGTGGTCCGAGGTCGTTCCCGCTACACAGATTCATGCGTCAGGGAATCCTACAGACAATGCACTTTGATTTATTGCGCTATCTGTAATAGCACCCGAGATATCACCCGATATATATTGGATTTTTCCCTGACCCTGAGTGTCCGGCACCATGAGACGGTGGTTTTCTCGGCCCCTGGAGGTCCGAGGTCGTTCCTGCTGCACAGATTCATGCGCCAGGGCCTCCTATAGACTATGCACTTTGATTTATTGCGCTATCTGTAATAGCACCCGAGATATCACCCGATATATATTGGATTTTTCCCTGACCCTGAGTGTCCGGCCCCATGAGACGGTGGTTTTCTCGGCCCCTGGTGGTCCGAGGTCGTTCCCGCTGCCCAGATTCATGCGCCAGGGCCTCCTGCAGATGATTCACTTTGGTTTATTGCGCTATCTCTAATAGCACCCGAGATATCACCAGGTATATATTGGATTTTTCCCCGACCCTGTGTGTCCGGCCCCATGAGACTGTGGTTTTCTCGGCCCCTGGTGGTCCGAGGTCGTTCCCGCTGCACAGAATAATGCGCGAAGGCTTCCTGCAGACAATGCACTTTGATTTATCGCGCTATCTCTAATATCACCCGAGATATCACCAGATATATAATGGATTTTTCCCTGACCCTGACAGTCCGGCCCCATGAGACGGTGGTTTTCTCGGCCCCTGGTGGTCCGAGGTCGTACCCGCTGCCCAGATTCATGTGCCAGGGCCTCCTGCAGATAATTCACTTTTGCTTATTGCGCTATCTCTAATAGGACCCGAGATATCAACAGATATATATTGGATTTTTCCCTGACCCTGAGTGTCCGGCCCCATGAGACGGTGGTTTTCTCGGCCTCTGGTGGTCCGAGGTCGTTCCCGCTACACAGATTCATGCGTCAGGGAATCCTACAGACAATGCACTTTGATTTATTGCGCTATCTGTAATAGCACCCGAGATATCACCCGATATATATTGGATTTTTCCCTGACCCTGAGTGTCCGGCACCATGAGACGGTGGTTTTCTCGGCCCCTGGAGGTCCGAGGTCGTTCCCGCTGCACAGATTCATGCGCCAGGGCCTCCTGCAGATAATTCACTTTGGCTTATTGCGCTATCTCTAATAGGACCCGAGATATCACCAGATATATATTGGATTTTCCCCTGACCCTGAGTGTCCGGCCCCATGAGACGGTGGTTTTCTCGGCCCCTGGTGGTCCGAGGTCGTTCCCGCTGCACAGATTCATGCGCCAGGGCCTCCTGCAGATAATTCACTTTGGTTTATTGCTCTATCTCTAATAGCACCCGAGATATCACCAGATATATATTGGATTCTTCCCTGACCCTGAGTGTCCGGCCCCATGAGACGGTGGTTTTCTCGGCCCCTGGTGGTCCGAGGTCGTTCCCGCTGAACAGATTCATGCGCCAGGGTCTCCTACAGACAATGCACTTTCATTTATTGCGCTATCTGTAATAGCACCCGAGATATCACCAGATATATATTGGATTTTTCCCTGACCCTGAGTGTCCGGCCCCATGAGACGGTGGTTTTCTCGGCCCCTGGTGGTCCGCGGTCGTTCCCGCTGCCCAGATTCATGCGCCAGGGCCTCCTGCAGATAATTCACTTTGGTTTAGTGCGCTATCTCTAATAGCACCCGAGATATAACCAGATATATATTGGATTATCCCCTGACCCTGAGTGTCCGGCCCCATGAGACGGTGGTTTTCTCGGCCCCTGGTGGTCCGAGGTCGTTCCCGCTGGCCAGATTCATGCTCCAGGGCCTCCTACAGACAATGCACTTTGATTTATTGCGCAATCTGTAATAGCACCCGAGATATCACCAGATATATATTGGATTTTTCCCTAACCCTGAGTGTCCGGCCCCATGAGACGGTGGTTTCCTCGGCCCCTGGTGGTGCGAGGTCGTTCCCGGAGCACAGATTCATGCGCCAGTGCCCCCTGCAGATAATTCACTTTGGTTTATTGCGCTATCTGTAATAGCACCCGAGATATCACCAGATATATATTGGATTTTTCCCTGACCCTGAGTGTCCGGCCCCATGAGACGGTCGTTTTCTCGGCCCCTGGTGGTCCGAGGTCGTTCCCGCTGAACAGACTAATGCGCCAGGGCCTCCTACAGACTATGCACTTTGATTTATTGCGCTATCTGTAATAGCACCCGTGATATCACCCGATATATATTGGATTTTTCCTTGACCCTGACAGTCCGGCCACATGTGTCGATGGTTTTCTCGGTCCCTCGTGGTCCGAGGTCGATCCCGCTGCACAGATTCATGCACCAGGGCCCCCTGCAGATAATTCACATTGATTTATGGCGCTATCTCTAATAGCACCCGAGATATCATCAGATATATATTGGATTTTTCCCTGACCCTGACAGTCTGGCCCCATGTGTCGATGGTTTTCTGGGGCCCTGGTGGTCCGAGATCGTTCCCGATGCACAGATTCATGCGCCAGGGCCTCCTGCAGATAATTCACTTTGGGTTATTGCGCTATCTCTAATAGCACCCGAGATATCACCAGATATATATTGGCTTTTCCCCTGACCCTGAGTGTCCGGCAACATGAGACTGTGGTTTTCTCGGCCCCTGGTGGTCCGAGGTCGTTCCCGCTGCACAGATTCAAGCGCCAGGGCCTCCTACAGACAATGCACTTTGATGTATTGGGCTATCTGTAATAGCACCCGAGATATCACCAGATATATATTGGATTTTTCCCTGACCCTGAGTGTCCGGCCCCATAAGACGGTGGTTTTCTCGGCCCCTGGTGGTCCGAGGTCATTCCCGCTGCACAGAATAATGCGCGAAGGATTCCCGCAGACAATGCACTTTCATTTATTGCGCTATCTTAAATAGCACCCGAGATATCACCAGATATATATTGGATTTTTCCCTGACCCTGACAGTCCGGCTCCATGAGACGGCGGTTTTCTCGGCTCCTGGTGGTCCGAGGTCGTTCCCGCTGCACAGATTCATGCGCCAGGGCATCCTGCAGATAATTCACATTGGTTTATTGCGCTATCTCTAATAGCACCCGAGATATCACCAGATATATATTGGATTTCTCCCTGCCCCTGACAGTCCGGCCCCATGTGTCGATGGTTCTCTCGGTCCCTCGTGGTCCGACGTCGATCCCGCTGAACAGATTCATGCGCCAGGGCTTCCTGCAGACAATTCACTTTGGTGTATTGCGCTATCTGCAATAGCACCCGAGATATCACCCGATATGTATTGGATTTTTCCCTGACCCTGAGTGTCCGGCCCCATGAGACGGTGGTTTTCTCTGCCCCTGGTGGTCCGAGGTCGTTCCCGCTGCACAGATGCATGCGCAAGGGCCTCCTGCAGATAATTCACTTTGATTTATTGCGCTATCTGTAATAGCACCCGAGATATCACCAGATATATATTGGATTCTTCCCTGACCCTGAGTGTCCGGCCCCATGAGACGGTGGTTTTCTCGGCCCCTGGTGGTCCGAGGTCGTTCCCGCTGAACAGATTCATGCGCCAGGGTCTCCTACAGACAATGCACTTTCATTTATTGCGCTATCTGTAATAGCACCCGAGATATCACCAGATATATATTGGATTTTTCCCTGACCCTGAGTGTCCGGCCCCATGAGACGGTGGTTTTCTCGGCCCCTGGTGGTCCGCGGTCGTTCCCGCTGCCCAGATTCATGCGCCAGGGCCTCCTGCAGATAATTCACTTTGGTTTAGTGCGCTATCTCTAATAGCACCCGAGATATAACCAGATATATATTGGATTATCCCCTGACCCTGAGTGTCCGGCCCCATGAGACGGTGGTTTTCTCGGCCCCTGGTGGTCCGAGGTCGTTCCCGCTGGCCAGATTCATGCGCCAGGGCCTCCTGCAGATGATTCACTTTGGTTTATTGCGCTATCTCTAATAGCACCCGAGATATCACCAGGTATATATTGGATTTTTCCCCGACCCTGTGTGTCCGGCCCCATGAGACTGTGGTTTTCTCGGCCCCTGGTGGTCCGAGGTCGTTCCCGCTGCACAGAATAATGCGCGAAGGCTTCCTGCAGACAATGCACTTTGATTTATCGCGCTATCTCTAATATCACCCGAGATATCACCAGATATATAATGGATTTTTCCCTGACCCTGACAGTCCGGCCCCATGAGACGGTGGTTTTCTCGGCCCCTGGTGGTCCGAGGTCGTACCCGCTGCCCAGATTCATGTGCCAGGGCCTCCTGCAGATAATTCACTTTTGCTTATTGCGCTATCTCTAATAGGACCCGAGATATCAACAGATATATATTGGATTTTTCCCTGACCCTGAGTGTCCGGCCCCATGAGACGGTGGTTTTCTCGGCCTCTGGTGGTCCGAGGTCGTTCCCGCTACACAGATTCATGCGTCAGGGAATCCTACAGACAATGCACTTTGATTTATTGCGCTATCTGTAATAGCACCCGAGATATCACCCGATATATATTGGATTTTTCCCTGACCCTGAGTGTCCGGCACCATGAGACGGTGGTTTTCTCGGCCCCTGGAGGTCCGAGGTCGTTCCCGCTGCACAGATTCATGCGCCAGGGCCTCCTGCAGATAATTCACTTTGGCTTATTGCGCTATCTCTAATAGGACCCGAGATATCACCAGATATATATTGGATTTTCCCCTGACCCTGAGTGTCCGGCCCCATGAGACGGTGGTTTTCTCGGCCCCTGGTGGTCCGAGGTCGTTCCCGCTGCACAGATTCATGCGCCAGGGCCTCCTGCAGATAATTCACTTTGGTTTATTGCTCTATCTCTAATAGCACCCGAGATATCACCAGATATATATTGGATTCTTCCCTGACCCTGAGTGTCCGGCCCCATGAGACGGTGGTTTTCTCGGCCCCTGGTGGTCCGAGGTCGTTCCCGCTGAACAGATTCATGCGCCAGGGTCTCCTACAGACAATGCACTTTCATTTATTGCGCTATCTGTAATAGCACCCGAGATATCACCAGATATATATTGGATTTTTCCCTGACCCTGAGTGTCCGGCCCCATGAGACGGTGGTTTTCTCGGCCCCTGGTGGTCCGCGGTCGTTCCCGCTGCCCAGATTCATGCGCCAGGGCCTCCTGCAGATAATTCACTTTGGTTTAGTGCGCTATCTCTAATAGCACCCGAGATATAACCAGATATATATTGGATTATCCCCTGACCCTGAGTGTCCGGCCCCATGAGACGGTGGTTTTCTCGGCCCCTGGTGGTCCGAGGTCGTTCCCGCTGGCCAGATTCATGCTCCAGGGCCTCCTACAGACAATGCACTTTGATTTATTGCGCAATCTGTAATAGCACCCGAGATATCACCAGATATATATTGGATTTTTCCCTAACCCTGAGTGTCCGGCCCCATGAGACGGTGGTTTCCTCGGCCCCTGGTGGTGCGAGGTCGTTCCCGGAGCACAGATTCATGCGCCAGTGCCCCCTGCAGATAATTCACTTTGGTTTATTGCGCTATCTGTAATAGCACCCGAGATATCACCAGATATATATTGGATTTTTCCCTGACCCTGAGTGTCCGGCCCCATGAGACGGTCGTTTTCTCGGCCCCTGGTGGTCCGAGGTCGTTCCCGCTGAACAGACTAATGCGCCAGGGCCTCCTACAGACTATGCACTTTGATTTATTGCGCTATCTGTAATAGCACCCGTGATATCACCCGATATATATTGGATTTTTCCTTGACCCTGACAGTCCGGCCACATGTGTCGATGGTTTTCTCGGTCCCTCGTGGTCCGAGGTCGATCCCGCTGCACAGATTCATGCACCAGGGCCCCCTGCAGATAATTCACATTGATTTATGGCGCTATCTCTAATAGCACCCGAGATATCATCAGATATATATTGGATTTTTCCCTGACCCTGACAGTCTGGCCCCATGTGTCGATGGTTTTCTGGGGCCCTGGTGGTCCGAGATCGTTCCCGATGCACAGATTCATGCGCCAGGGCCTCCTGCAGATAATTCACTTTGGGTTATTGCGCTATCTCTAATAGCACCCGAGATATCACCAGATATATATTGGCTTTTCCCCTGACCCTGAGTGTCCGGCAACATGAGACTGTGGTTTTCTCGGCCCCTGGTGGTCCGAGGTCGTTCCCGCTGCACAGATTCAAGCGCCAGGGCCTCCTACAGACAATGCACTTTGATGTATTGGGCTATCTGTAATAGCACCCGAGATATCACCAGATATATATTGGATTTTTCCCTGACCCTGAGTGTCCGGCCCCATAAGACGGTGGTTTTCTCGGCCCCTGGTGGTCCGAGGTCATTCCCGCTGCACAGAATAATGCGCGAAGGATTCCCGCAGACAATGCACTTTCATTTATTGCGCTATCTTAAATAGCACCCGAGATATCACCAGATATATATTGGATTTTTCCCTGACCCTGACAGTCCGGCTCCATGAGACGGCGGTTTTCTCGGCTCCTGGTGGTCCGAGGTCGTTCCCGCTGCACAGATTCATGCGCCAGGGCATCCTGCAGATAATTCACATTGGTTTATTGCGCTATCTCTAATAGCACCCGAGATATCACCAGATATATATTGGATTTCTCCCTGCCCCTGACAGTCCGGCCCCATGTGTCGATGGTTCTCTCGGTCCCTCGTGGTCCGACGTCGATCCCGCTGAACAGATTCATGCGCCAGGGCTTCCTGCAGACAATTCACTTTGGTGTATTGCGCTATCTGCAATAGCACCCGAGATATCACCCGATATGTATTGGATTTTTCCCTGACCCTGAGTGTCCGGCCCCATGAGACGGTGGTTTTCTCTACCCCTGGTGGTCCGAGGTCGTTCCCGCTGCACAGATGCATGCGCAAGGGCCTCCTGCAGATAATTCACTTTGATTTATTGCGCTATCTGTAATAGCACCCGAGATATCACCAGATATATATTGGATTCTTCCCTGACCCTGAGTGTCCGGCCCCATGAGACGGTGGTTTTCTCGGCCCCTGGTGGTCCGAGGTCGTTGCCGCTGCACGGATTCATGCGGCAGGGCCTCCTGCAGATAATTCACTTTGGTTTCTTGCGCTATCTCTAATAGCACCCGAGATATCACCAGATATAAATTGGATTTTTCCCTGACCCTGAGTGTCCGGCCCCATGAGACAGTGGTTTTATCGGCCCCTGGTGGTCCGAGGTCGTTTCCGCTTCATAGAATCATGCGCCAGGGCCTCCTGCAGATAATTCACTTTGGTTTATTGCGCTATCTCTAATAGCACCCGAGATATCACCAGATATATATTGGATTCTTCCCTGACCCTGAGTGTCCGGCCCCATGAGACGGTGGTTTTCTCGGCCCCTGGTGGTTCGAGGTCGTTCCCGATGCACAGATTCATGCGCCAGGGCCTCCTACAGACAATGCACTTTCATTTATTGCGCTATCTCTAATTGCACCCAAGATATCACCTGATATATATTGGATTTTTCCTTGACCCTGACAGTCCGGCCCCATGTGTCGATGGTTTTCTCGGTCCCTCGTGGTCCGAGGTCGATCCCGCTGCAGGCATTCATGAGCCAGGGCCCCCTACAGACAATGCACTTTGATTTATCGCGCTATCTCTAATAGCACCCGAGATATCACCAGATATATAATGGATTTTTCCCTGACCCTGAGTGTCCGGCCTCCTGAGACTGTGGTTTTCTCGGCCCCTGGTGGTCCGAGGTCGTTCCCGCTGCACAGATTCATGCGCCAGGGTCTCCTGCAGATAATTCACTTTGGTTTATAGCGCTATCACTAATAGCACCCGAGATATCACGAGATATATATTGGATTTTTCCCTGACCCTGAGTGTCCGGCCCCATGAGACGGTGGTTTTCTCGGCCCCTGGTGGTCCGAGGTCGTTCCCGCTGGACAGATGCATGCACGAGGGTCTCCTGCAGATAATTCACTTTGGCTTATTGCACTATCTCTAATAGGACCCGAGATATCACCAGATATATATTGGATTTTCCCCTGACCCTGAGTGTCCGGCCCCATGAGACGGTGGTTTTCTCGGCCCCTGGTGGTCCGAGGTCGATCCCGCTGCAGGCATTCATGAGCCAGGGCCTCCTACAGACAATGCACTTTGATTTATTGCACTATCTGTAATAGCAGCCGAGCTATCACTAGATATATATTGGATTTTCCCCTGACCCTGAGTGTCCGGCCCCATGAGACGGTAGTTTTCTCGGCCCCTGGTGGTCCGAGATCGTTCCCGCTGCACAGATGCATGCGCCAGGGCCTCGTGCAGATAATTCACTTTCGTTTATTGCGCTATCTCTAATAGCACCCGAGATATCACCAGATATATATTGGATTTTCCCCTGACTCTGAGTGTCCGGCCCCATGAGACTGTGGTTTTCTCGGCCGCTGGTGGTCCGAGGTCGTTCCCGCTGCACAGATTCATGCGCCAGGGCCCCCTACAGACAATGCACTTTGATTTATCGCGCTATCTCTAATAGCACCCGAGATATCACCAGATATATAATGGATTTTTCCCTGACCCTGAGTGTCCGGCCTCCTGAGACTGTGGTTTTCTCGGCCCCTGGTGGTCCGAGGTCGTTCCCGCTGCACAGATTCATGCGCCAGGGTCTCCTGCAGATAATTCACTTTGGCTTATTGCACTATCTCTAATAGGACCCGAGATATCACCAGATATATATTGGATTTTCCCCTGATCCTGAGTGTCCGGCCCCATGAGACGGTGGTTTTCTCGGCCCCTGGTGGTCCGAGGTCGTTCCCGCTGCACAGATTCATGCGCCAGGGCCTCCTACAGACAATGCACTTTGATTTATTGCGCTAACTCTAATAGCACCCGATATATCACCAGATATATATTGGATATTTCCCTGACCCTGACAGTCCGGCCCCATAAGACGGTTGTTTTCTCGGCCCCTGGTGGTCCGAGGTCGTTCCCGCTGCGCAGATTCATGCGCCAGGGCCTCCTGCAGATAATTCACTTTGGTTTATTGCTCTATCTCTAATAGCACCCGAGATATCACCAGATATATATTGGATTTTTCCCTGACCCAGAGTGTCCGGCCCCATGAGACGGTGGTTTTCTCGGCCCCTGGTGGTCCGAGGTCGTTCCCGATGCACAGATGCATGTGCCAGGGCCTCCTGCAGATAATTCACTTTGGTTTATTGCGCTATCTCTAATAGCACCCGAGATATCACCAGATATATATTGGATTCTTCCCTGACCCTGAGTGTCCGGCCCCATGAGACGGTGGTTTTCTCGGACCCTGGTGGTCCGAGGTCCTTCCCGCTGCACAGATTCATGCGCCAGGGCCTCCTACAGACAATGCACTTTGATTTATTGCACTATCTGTAATAGCACCCGAGCTATCACGAGATATATATTGGATTTTCCCCTGACCCTGAGTGTCCGGCCCCATGAGACGGTAGTTTTCTCGGCCCCTGGTGGTCCGAGATCGTTCCCGCTGCACAGATGCATGCGCCAGGGCCTCCTGCAGATAATTCACTTTGGTTTATTGCGCTATCTCTAATAGCACCCGAGATATCACCAGATATATATTGGATTTTCCCCTGAGCCTGAGTGTCCGGCCCCATGAGACGGTAGTTTTATCGGCTCCTGGTGGTCCGAGGTCGTTTCCGCTTCATAGAATCATGCGCCAGGGCCTCCTGCCGATAAATCACTTTGGTTTATTGCGCTATCTCTAATAGCACCCGAGATATCAGCAGATATATATATTGGATTTTTCCCTGACCCTGAGTGTCCGGCCCCATGAGACGGTGGTTTTCTCGACCCCTGGTGGTCCGAGGTCGTTCCCGCTGCCCAGATTCATGCGCCAGGGCCTCCTGCAGATAATTCACTTTGGTTTATTGGGCTATCTGTAATAGCTCCCGACATATCACCAGATATATATTGGATTTTTCCCTGATCCTGAGTGTCCGGCCCCATGAGACGGTGGTTTTCTCGGCCCCTGGTGGTCCGAGGTCGTTCCCGCTGCCCAGATTCATGCGCCACGGCCTCCTGCAGAAAATTCACTTTAGTTTATTGCGCTATCTCTAATAGCACCCGAGATATCAGCAGATATATATTGGATTTTCCCCTGACCCTGAGTGTCCGGCCCCATGAGACTGTGGTTTTCTCGGCCCCTGGTGGTCCGAGGTCGTTCCCGCTGCACAGAATCATGCGCGAAGGCTTCCTGCTGACAATGCACTTTGATTTATCGCGCTATCTCTGATAGCACCCGAGATATCACCAGATATATAATGGATTTTTCCCTGAACCTGACAGTCCGGCTCCATGAGACGGTGGTTTTCTCGGCCCCTGGTGGTCCGAGGTCGTTCCCGCTGCACAGAATCATGCGCCAGGGCCTCCTACAGACAATGCACTTTGATGTATTGGGCTATCTGTAATAGCTCCCGAGATATCACCAGATATATATTGGATTTTTCCCTGACCCTGAGTGTCCGGCCCCATGAGACGGTGATTTTCTCGGCCCCTGGTGGTCCGAGGTCGTTCCCGCTGCCCAGATTCATGTGCCAGGGCCTCCTGCAGATAATTCACATTGGTTTATTGCACTATCTCTAATAGCACCCGAGATATCAGCAGATATATATTGGATTTTCCCCTGACCCTGAGTGTCCGGCTCCATGAGACGGTGGTTTTCTCGGCCCCTGGTGGTCCGAGGTCGTTCCCGCTGCACAGAATCATGCGCCAGGGCCTCCTACAGACAATGCACTTTGATGTATTGGGCTATCTGTAATAGCTCCCGAGATATCACCAGATATATATTGGATTTTTCCCTGACCCTGAGTGTCCGGCCCCATGAGACGGTGATTTTCTCGGCCCCTGGTGGTCCGAGGTCGTTCCCGCTGCCCAGATTCATGAGCCAGGGCCTCCTGCAGATAATTCACATTGGTTTATTGCACTATCTCTAATAGCACCCGAGATATCAGCAGATATATATTGGATTTTCCCCTGACCCTGAGTGTCCGGCCCCATGAGACTGTGGTTTTCTCGGCCCCTGGTGGTCCGAGGTCGTTCCCGCTGCCCAGATTCATGCGCCAGGGCCTCCTGCAGATAATGCACTTTGGTTTATTGCGCTATCTCTAATAGCACCCGTGATTTCACCAGATATATATTGGATTCTTCCCTGACCCTGAGTGTCCGGCAACATGAGACTGTGGTTTTCTCGGCCCCTGGTGGTCCGAGGTCGTTTCCGCTTCATAGAATCATGCGCCAGGGCCTCCTGCAGATAATTCACTTTGGTTTATTGCGCTATCTCTAATAGCACCCGAGATATCACCAGATATATATTGGGTTTTCCCCTGAACCTGAGTGTCGGCCCCATGAGACGGTGGTTTTCTCGGCCCCTGGTGGTCCGAGGTCGTTCCCGCTGCCCAGATTCATGAGCCAGGGCCTCCTGCAGATAATTCACTTTGGTTTATTGGGCTATCTGTAATAGCACCCGAGATATCACCAGATATATATTGGATTCTTCCCTGACCCTGAGAGTCCGGCAACATGAGACTGTGGTTTTCTCGGCCCCTGGTGGTCCGAGGTCGTTCCCGCTGCACAGATTCATGCGCCAGGGCCTCCTACAGACAATGCACTTTCATTTATTGCGCTATCTGTAATAGCACCCGAGATATCACCAGATATATATTGGATTTTTTCCAGACCCTGAGTGTCCGGCCCCATGAGACGGTGGTTTTCTGGGCCCCTGGTGGTCGGAGGTCGTTCCCGCTGCCCAGATTCATGCGCCAGGGCCTCCTGCAGATAATTCACTTTAGTTTATTGCGCTATCTCTAATAGCACCCGAGATATCACCAGATATATATTGGATTTTTCCCTGACCCTGAGTGTCCGGCCCCATGAGACTGTGGTTTTCTCGGCCCCTGATGGTCCGAGGCCGTTCCCGCTGCACAGACTCATGCGCCAGGGCCTCCTGCAGATAATTCACTTTGGTTTATTGCGCCATCTCTAATAGCACCCGAGATATCTCCAGATATATATTGGATTTTTCCCTGACCCTGAGTGTCCGGCCCCATGAGACTGTGGTTTTCTCGGCCCCTGGTGGTCCGAGGCCGTTCCCGCTGCACAGACTCATGCGCCAGGGCCTCCTGCAGATAATTCACATTGGTTTATTGCACTATCTGTAATAGCACCCGAGATATCACCAGATATATATTGGGTTTTCCCCTGACCCTGAGTGTCCGGCAACATGAGACTGTGGTTTTCTCGGCCCCTGGTGGCCCGAGGTCGTTCCCGCTGCACAGAATCATGCGCCAGGGCCTCCTACAGACAATGCACTTTGATGTATTGGGCTATCTGTAATAGCTCCCGAGATATCACCAGATATATATTGGATTTTTCCCTGACCCTGAGTGTCCGGCCCCATGAGACGGTGGTTTTCTCGGCCCCTGGTGGTCCGAGGTCGTTCCCGCTGCCCAGATTCATGTGCCAGGGCCTCCTGCAGATAATTCACATTGGTTTATTGCACTATCTGTAATAGCACCCGAGATATCACCAGATATATATTGGGTTTTCCCCTGACCCTGAGTGTCCGGCCCCATGAGACGGTAGTTTTATCGGCTCCTGGTGGTCCGAGGTCGTTTCCGCTTCATAGAATCATGCGCCAGGGCCTCCTGCAGATAATTCACTTTGGTTTATTGCGCTATCTCTAATAGCACCCGAGATATCACCAGATATATATATTGGATTTTTCCCTGACCCTGAGTGTCCGGCCCCATGAGACGGTGGTTTTCTCGGCCCCTGGTGGTCCGAGGTCGTTCCCGCTGCCCAGATTCATGCGCCAGGGCCTCCTGCAGATAATTCACTTTGGTTTATTGCGCTATCTCTAATAGCTCCCGAGATATCACCAGATATATATTGGATTTTTTCCAGACCCTGAGTGTCCGTCCCCATGAGACGGCGGTTTTCTCGGGCCCTGGTGGTCGGAGGTCGTTCCCGCTTCCCAGATTCATGCGCCAGGGCCTCCTGCAGATAATTCACTTTAGTTTATTGCGCTATCTCTAATAGCACCCGAGATATCACCAGATATATATTGGGTTTTCACCTGACCCTGAGTGTCCGGCAACATGAGACTGTGGTTTTCTCGGCCCCTGGTGGTCCGAGGTCGATCCCGCTGCACAGAATCATGCGCCAGGGCCTCCTACAGGCAATGCACTTTGATTTATTGCACTATCTGTAATAGCACCCGAGCTATCACTAGATATATATTGGATTTTCCCCTGACCCTGAGTGTCCGGCCCCATGAGACGGTGGTTTTCTCGGCCCCTGGTGGTCCGAGGTCGTTCCCGCTGCCCAGATTCATGTGCCAGGGCCTCCTGCAAATAATTCACATTGGTTTATTGCACTATCTCTAATAGCACCCGAGACATCACCAGATATATATTGGATTTTTCCCTGGCCCTGAGTGTCCGGCTCCATGAGACGGTGGTTTTCTCGGCCCCTGGTGGTCCGAGGTCGTTCCCGCTGAACAGACTCATGCGCCTGGGCCTCCTACAGACAATGCACTTTGATGTATTGGGCTATTTGTAATAGCTCCCGACATATCACCAGATATATATTGGATTTTTCCCTGATCCTGAGTGTCCGGCCCCATGAGACGGTGGTTTTCTCGGCCCCTGGTGGTCCGAGGTCGTTCCCGCTGCCCAGATTCATGCGCCACGGCCTCCTGCAGATAATTCACATTGGTTTATTGCACTATCTGTAATAGCACCCGAGATATCACCAGATATATATTGGGTTTTCCCCTGACCCTGAGTGTCCGGCAACATGAGACTGTGGTTTTCTCGGCCCCTGGTGGCCCGAGGTCGTTCCCGCTGCACAGAATCATGCGCCAGGGCCTCCTACAGACAATGCACTTTGATGTATTGGGCTATCTGTAATAGCTCCCGAGATATCACCAGATATATATTGGATTTTTCCCTGACCCTGAGTGTCCGGCCCCATGAGACGGTGGTTTTCTCGGCCCCTGGTGGTCCGAGGTCGTTCCCGCTGCCCAGATTCATGTGCCAGGGCCTCCTGCAGATAATTCACATTGGTTTATTGCACTATCTGTAATAGCACCCGAGATATTACCAGATATATATTGGGTTTTCCCCTGACCCTGAGTGTCCGGCCCCATGAGACGGTAGTTTTATCGGCTCCTGGTGGTCCGAGGTCGTTTCCGCTTCATAGAATCATGCGCCAGGGCCTCCTGCAGATAATTCACTTTGGTTTATTGCGCTATCTCTAATAGCACCCGAGATATCACCAGATATATATATTGGATTTTTCCCTGACCCTGAGTGTCCGGCCCCATGAGACGGTGGTTTTCTCGGCCCCTGGTGGTCCGAGGTCGTTCCCGCTGCACAGAATCATGCGCGAAGGCTTCCTGCTGACAATGCACTTTGATTTATCGCGCTATCTCTGATAGCACCCGAGATATCACCAGATATATAATGGATTTTTCCCTGAACCTGACAGTCCGGTTCCATGAGACGGTGGTTTTCTCGGCCCCTGGTGGTCCGAGGTCGTTCCCGCTGCACAGAATCATGCGCCAGGGCCTCCTACAGACAATGCACTTTGATGTATTGGGCTATCTGTAATAGCTCCCGAGATATCACCAGATATATATTGGATTTTTCCCTGACCCTGAGTGTCCGGCCCCATGAGACGGTGATTTTCTCGGCCCCTGGTGGTCCGAGGTCGTTCCCGCTGCCCAGATTCATGTGCCAGGGCCTCCTGCAGATAATTCACATTGGTTTATTGCACTATCTCTAATAGCACCCGAGATATCAGCAGATATATATTGGATTTTCCCCTGACCCTGAGTGTCCGGCCCCATGAGACTGTGGTTTTCTCGGCCCCTGGTGGTCCGAGGTCGTTCCCGCTGCCCAGATTCATGCGCCAGGGCCTCCTGCAGATAATGCACTTTGGTTTATTGCGCTATCTCTAATAGCACCCGTGATTTCACCAGATATATATTGGATTTTTCCCTGACCCTGAGTGTCCGGCCCCATGAGACGGTGGTTTTCTCGGCCCCTGGTAGTCCGAGGTCGTTCCCGCTGCACAGATTCATGCGACAGGGCCTCCTACAGACAATGCACTTTGATTTATTGCGCTAACTCTAATAGCACCCGAGATATCACCAGATATATATTGGATTTTCCCCTGACCCTGAGTGTCCGGCCCCATGAGACGGTAGTTTTCTCGGCCCCTGGTGGTCCGAGATCGTTCCCGCTGCACAGATGCATGCGCCAGGGCCTCCTGCAGATAATTCACTTTGGTTTATTGCGCTATCTCTAATAGCACCCGAGATATCACCAGATATATATTGGATTTTCCCCTGAGCCTGAGTGTCCGGCCCCATGAGACTGTGGTTTTCTCGGCCCCTGATGGTCCGAGGCCGTTCCCGCTGCCCAGATTCATGCGCCAGGGCCTCCTGCAGATAATTCACTTTGGTTTATTGGGCTATCTGTAATAGCACCCGAGATATCACCAGATATATATTGGATTCTTCCCTGACCCTGAGTGTCCGGCAACATGAGACTGTGGTTTTCTCGGCCCCTGGTGGTCCGAGGTCGTTTCCGCTTCATAGAATCATGCGCCAGGGCCTCCTGCAGATAATTCACTTTGGTTTATTGCGCTATCTCTAATAGCACCCGAGATATCACCAGATATATATATTGGATTTTTCCCTGAACCTGAGTGTCGGCCCCATGAGACGGTGGTTTTCTCGGCCCTGGTGGTCCGAGGTCGTTCCCGCTGCCCAGATTCATGAGCCAGGGCCTCCTGCAGATAATTCACTTTGGTTTATTGGGCTATCTCTAATAGCACCCGAGATATCACCAGATATATATTGGATTTTTCCCTGACCCTGAGTGTCCGGCCCCATGAGACTGTGGTTTTCTCGGCCCCTGATGGTCCGAGGCCGTTCCCGCTGCACAGACTCATGCGCCAGGGCCTCCTGCAGATAATTCACTTTGGTTTATTGCGCTATCTCTAATAGCACCCGAGATATCACCAGATATATATTGGATTTTTCCCTGACCCTGAGTGTCCGGCCCCATGAGACTGTGGTTTTCTCGGCCCCTGGTGGTCCGAGGCCGTTCCCGCTGCACAGACTCATGCGCCAGGGCCTCCTGCAGATAATTCACATTGGTTTATTGCACTATCTGTAATAGCACCCGAGATATCACCAGATATATATTGGGTTTTCCCCTGAACCTGAGTGTCCGGCCCCATGAGACGGTGGTTTTCTCGGCCCCTGGTGGTCCGAGGTCGTTCCCGCTGCCCAGATTCATGCGCCAGGGCCTCCTGCAGATAATTCACTTTGGTTTATTGGGCTATCTGTAATAGCACCCGAGATATCACCAGATATATATTGGATTCTTCCCTGACCCTGAGTGTCCGGCAACAAGAGACTGTGGTTTTCTCGGCCCCTGGTGGTCCGAGGTCGTTCCCGCTGCACAGATTCATGCGCCAGGGCCTCCTACAGACAATGCACTTTCATTTATTGCGCTATCTGTAATAGCACCCGAGATATCACCAGATATATATTGGATTTTTTCCAGACCCTGAGTGTCCGTCCCCATGAGACGGTGGTTTTCTCGGGCCCTGGTGGTCGGAGGTCGTTCCCGCTTCCCAGATTCATGCGCCAGGGCCTCCTGCAGATAATTCACTTTAGTTTATTGCGCTATCTCTAATAGCACCCGAGATATCACCAGATATATATTGGATTTTTCCCTGACCCTGAGTGTCCGGCCCCATGAGACTGTGGTTTTCTCGGCCCCTGGTGGTCCGAGGCCGTTCCCGCTGCACAGACTCATGCGCCAGGGCCTCCTGCAGATAATTCACTTTGGTTTATTGCGCTATCTCTAATAGCTCCCGAGATATCACCAGATATATATTGGATTTTTCCCTGACCCTGAGTGTCCGGCCCCATGAGACTGTGGTTTTCTCGGCCCCTGGTGGTCCGAGGCCGTTCCCGCTGCACAGACTCATGCGCCAGGGCCTCCTGCAGATAATTCACCTTGGTTTATTGCACTATCTGTAATAGCACCCGAGATATCACCAGATATATATTGGGTTTTCACCTGACCCTGAGTGTCCGGCAACATGAGACTGTGGTTTTCTCGGCCGCTGGTGGTCCGAGGTCGATCCCGCTGCACAGAATCATGCGCCAGGGCCTCCTACAGGCAATGCACTTTGATTTATTGCACTATCTGTAATAGCACCCGAGCTATCACTAGATATATATTGGATTTTCCCCTGACCCTGAGTGTCCGGCCCCATGAGACGGTAGTTTTCTCGGCCCCTGGTGGTCCGAGATCGTTCCCGCTGCACAGATGCATGCGCCGGGGCCTCCTGCAGATAATTCACTTTGGTTTATTGCGCTATCTCTAATAGCACCCGAGATATCACCAGATATATATTGGATTTTGCCCTGAGCCTGAGTGTCCGGCCCCATGAGACGGTAGTTTTATCGGCTCCTGGTGGTCCGAGGTCGTTTCCGCTTCATAGAATCATGCGCCAGGGCCTCCTGCAGATAAATCACTTTGGTTTATTGCGCTATCTCTAAAAGCACCCGAGATATCACCAGATATATATTGGATTCTTCCCTGACTCTGAGTGTCCGGCAACATGAGACTGTTGTTTTCTCGGCCCCTGGTAGTCCGAGGTCGTTCCCGCTGCACAGATTGATGCGACAGGGCCTCCTACAGACAATGCACTTTCATTTATTGCGCTATCTGTAATAGCACCCGAGATATCACCAGATATATATTGGATTTTTTCCAGACCCTGAGTGTCCGGCCCCATGAGACGGTGGTTTTCTCGGCCCCTGGTGGTCGGAGGTCGTTCCCGCTGCCCAGATTCATGCGCCAGGGCCTCCTGCAGGTAATTCACTTTAGTTTATTGCGCTATCTCTAATAGCACCCGAGATTTCACCAGATATATATTGGATTTTTCCCCGACCCTGAGTGTCCGGCCCCATGAGACGGTGGTTTTCTCGGCCCCTGGTGGTCGGAGGTCGTTCCCGCTGCCCAGATTCATGCGCCAGGGCCTCCTGCAGATAATTCACTTTAGTTTATTGCGCTATCTCTAATAGCACCCGAGATTTCACCAGATGTATATTGGATTTTTCCCCGACCCTGAGGGTCCGGCCCCATGAGACCGTGGTTTTCTCGGCCCCTGGTGGTCCGAGGTCGTTCCCGCTGCCCAGATTCATGTGCCAGGGCCTCCTGCAAATAATTCACATTGGTTTATTTCACTATCTCTAATAGCACCCGAGACATCACCAGATATATATTGGATTTTTCCCTGGCCCTGAGTGTCCGGCTCCATGAGACGGTGGTTTTCTCGGCGCCTGGTGGTCCGAGGTCGTTCCCGCTGAACAGACTCATGCGCCTGGGCCTCCTACAGACAATGCACTTTGATGTATTGGGCTATCTGTAATAGCTCCCGAGATATAACCAGATATATATTGGATTTTTCCCTGACCCTGAGTGTCCGGCCCCATGAGACGGTGGTTTTCTCGGCCCCTGGTGGTCCGAGGTCGTTCCCGCTATCCAGATTCATGTGCCAGGGCCTCCTGCAGATAATTCACATTGGTTTATTGCGCTATCTGTAATAGCACCCGAGATATCACCAGATATATATTGGATTTGTCCCTGAACCTGAGTGTCCGGCCCCATGAGACGGTGGTTTTCTCGGCCCCTGGTGCTCCGAGGTCGTTCCCGCTGCACAGATTCATGCGACAGGGCCTCCTGCAGATAATTGACTTTGGTTTACTGCGCTATCTCTAATAGCACCCGAGATATCACCAGATATATATTGGATTTTCCCCTGACCCTGAGTGTCCGGCAACATGAGACGGTGGTTTTCTCGGCGCCTGGTGGTCCGAGGTCGTTCCCGCTGAACAGACTCATGCGCCTGGGCCTCCTACAGACAATGCACTTTGATGTATTGGGCTATCTGTAATAGCTCCCGAGATATAACCAGATATATATTGGATTTTTCCCTGACCCTGAGTGTCCGGCCGCCCTGAGACTGTGGTTTTCTCGTCCCCTGGTGGTCCGAGGTCATTCCCGCTGCACAGATTCATGCGCCAGGGTCTCCTGCAGATAATTCACTTTGGTTTATAGCGCTATCTCTAATAGCACCCGAGATATCACCAGATATATATAGGAATCTTCCCTGACCCTGAGTGTCCGGCCCCATGAGACGGTGGTTTTCTCGGCCCCTGGTGGTCCGAGGTCGTTCCCGCTGCCCAGATTCATGCGCCAGGGCCTCCTGCAGATAATTCACTTTGGTTTATTGGGCTATCTGTAATAGCTCCCGAGATATCACCAGATATATATTGGATTCTTCCCTGACCCTGAGTGTCCGGCAACATGAGACGGTGGTTTTCTCGGCCCCTGGTGGTCGGAGGTCGTTCCCGCTGCCCAGATTCATGCGCCAGGGCCTCCTGCAGATAATTCACTTTAGTTTATTGCGCTATCTCTAATAGCACCCGAGATTTCACCAGATGTATATTGGATTTTTCCCCGACCCTGAGGGTCCGGCCCCATGAGACCGTGGTTTTCTCGGCCCCTGGTGGTCCGAGGTCGTTCCCGCTGCCCAGATTCATGTGCCAGGGCCTCCTGCAAATAATTCACATTGGTTTATTTCACTATCTCTAATAGCACCCGAGACATCACCAGATATATATTGGATTTTTCCCTGGCCCTGAGTGTCCGGCTCCATGAGACGGTGGTTTTCTCGGCGCCTGGTGGTCCGAGGTCGTTCCCGCTGAACAGACTCATGCGCCTGGGCCTCCTACAGACAATGCACTTTGATGTATTGGGCTATCTGTAATAGCTCCCGAGATATAACCAGATATATATTGGATTTTTCCCTGACCCTGAGTGTCCGGCCCCATGAGACGGTGGTTTTCTCGGCCCCTGGTGGTCCGAGGTCGTTCCCGCTATCCAGATTCATGTGCCAGGGCCTCCTGCAGATAATTCACATTGGTTTATTGCGCTATCTGTAATAGCACCCGAGATATCACCAGATATATATTGGATTTGTCCCTGAACCTGAGTGTCCGGCCCCATGAGACGGTGGTTTTCTCGGCCCCTGGTGCTCCGAGGTCGTTCCCGCTGCACAGATTCATGCGACAGGGCCTCCTGCAGATAATTGACTTTGGTTTACTGCGCTATCTCTAATAGCACCCGAGATATCACCAGATATATATTGGATTTTCCCCTGACCCTGAGTGTCCGGCAACATGAGACGGTGGTTTTCTCGGCGCCTGGTGGTCCGAGGTCGTTCCCGCTGAACAGACTCATGCGCCTGGGCCTCCTACAGACAATGCACTTTGATGTATTGGGCTATCTGTAATAGCTCCCGAGATATAACCAGATATATATTGGATTTTTCCCTGACCCTGAGTGTGCGGCCCCATGAGACGGTGGTTTTCTCGGCCCCTGGTGGTCCGAGGTCGTTCCCGCTGCCCAGATTCATGTGCCAGGGCCTCCTGCAGATAATTCATATTGGTTTATTGCGCTATCTGTAATAGCACCCGAGATATCACCAGATATATAATGGATTTTTTCCTGACCCTGAGTGTCCGGCCGCCCTGAGACTGTGGTTTTCTCGTCCCCTGGTGGTCCGAGGTCATTCCCGCTGCACAGATTCATGCGCCAGGGTCTCCTGCAGATAATTCACTTTGGTTTATAGCGCTATCTCTAATAGCACCCGAGATATCACCAGATATATATAGGAATCTTCCCTGACCCTGAGTGTCCGGCCCCATGAGACGGTGGTTTTCTCGGCCCCTGGTGGTCCGAGGTCGTTCCCGCTGCCCAGATTCATGCGCCAGGGCCTCCTGCAGATAATTCACTTTGGTTTATTGGGCTATCTGTAATAGCTCCCGAGATATCACCAGATATATATTGGATTCTTCCCTGACCCTGAGTGTCCGGCAACATGAGACGGTGGTTTTCTCGGCCCCTGGTGGTCGGAGGTCGTTCCCGCTGCCCAGATTCATGCGCCAGGGCCTCCTGCAGATAATTCACTTTAGTTTATTGCGCTATCTCTAATAGCACCCGAGATTTCACCAGATGTATATTGGATTTTTCCCCGACCCTGAGTGTCCGGCCCCATGAGACCGTGGTTTTCTCGGCCCCTGGTGGTCCGAGGTCGTTCCCGCTGCCCAGATTCATGTGCCAGGGCCTCCTGCAAATAATTCACATTGGTTTATTTCACTATCTCTAATAGCACCCGAGACATCACCAGATATATATTGGATTTTTCCCTGGCCCTGAGTGTCCGGCTCCATGAGACGGTGGTTTTCTCGGCCCCCGGTGGTCCGAGGTCGTTCCCGATGCACAGATGCATGCGCCAGGGCCTCCTGCAGATAATTCACTTTGGTTTATTGCGCTATCTCTAATAGCACCCGAGATATCACCAGATATATATTGGATTCTTCCCTGACCCTGAGTGTACGGCCCCATGAGACGTGGGTTTTCTCGGCCCCTGGTGGTCCGAGGTTGTTCCCGCTGCACAGACTCATGCGCCAGGGCCTCCTACAGACAATGAACTTTGATTTATTGCGCTATCTGTAATAGCTCCCGAGATATCACCAGATATATATTGGATTTTTCCCTGACCCTGAGTGTCCGGCCCCATGAGAATGTGGTTTTCTCGGCCCCTGGTGGTCCGCGGTCGTTCCCGCTGCACAGAATCATGCGCCATGGCCTCCTACAGACAGTGCACTTTGATGTATTGGGCTATCTGTAATAGCACCCGAGATATCAGCAGATATATATTGGATTCTTCCCTGACCCTGAGTGTCCGGGCCCATGAGAGGGTGGTTTTCTCGGCCCCTGGTGGTCCGAGGTCGTTCCCGCTGAACAGAATCATGCGCCAGGGCCTCCTACAGACAATGCACTTTGATGTATTGGGCTATCTGTAATAGCACCAGAGATATCACCAGATATATATTGGAATCTTCCCTGACCCTGAGTGTCCGGCCCCATGAGACGGTGGTTTTCTCTGCCCCTGGTGGTCCGAGGTCGTTCCCGCTGCTCAGATTCATGCGACAGGGCCTCCTACAGACAATGCACTTTGATTTATTGCGCTAACTCTAATAGCACCCGAGATATCACCAGATATATATTGGATATTTCCCTGACACTGACAGTCCGGCCCCATGAGACGGTGATTGTCTCGGCCCCTGGTGGTTCGAGGTCGATCCCGCTGCACAGATTCATGCGCCAGGGCCTCCTACAGACAATGCACTTTGATTTATTGCGCTATCTCTAATTGCAACCGAGATATCACCAGATATATATTGGATTTTTCCTTGACCCTGACAGTCCGGCCCCATGTGTCGATGGTTTTCTCGGTCCCTCGTGTTCCGAGGTCGATCCCGCTGCACGCATTCATGCGCCAGGGCATCCTACAGACAATACACTTTGATTTATTGCACTATCTGTAATAGCACCCGAGCTATCACTAGATATATATTGGATTTTCCCCTGACCCTGAGTGTCCGGCCCCATGAGACGGTAGTTTTCTCGGCCCATGGTGGTCCGAGATCGTTCCCGCTGCACAGATGCATGCGCCAGGGCCTCCTGCAGATAATTCACTTTGGTTTATTGGGCTATCTGTAATAGCACCCGAGATATCACCAGATATATATTGGATTCTTCCCTGACCCTGAGTGTCCGGCCCCATGAGACGGTGGTTTTCTCGGCCCCTGGTGGTCCGACGTCGTTCCCGCTGCCCAGATTCATGCGCCAGGGCCTCCTGCAGATAATTCACTTTGGTTTATTGGGCTATCTGTAATAGCACCCGAGATATCACCAGATATATATTGGATTCTTCCCTGACCCTGAGTGTCCGGCAACATGAGACTGTGGTTTTCTCGGCCCCTGGTGGTCCGAGGTCGTTCCCGCTGCACAGATTCATGCGCCAGGGCCTCCTACAGACAATGCACTTTCATTTATTGCGCTATCTGTAATAGCACCCGAGATATCACCAGATATATATTGGATTCTTCCCTGACCCTGAGTGTCCGGCCCCATGAGACGGTGGTTTTCTCGGCCCCTGGTGGTCCGAGGTCGTTCCCGCTGCACAGATTCATGCGCCAGGGTCTCCTGCAGATAATTCACTCTGGTTTATAGCGCTATCTCTAATAGCACCCGAGATATCACGAGATATATATAGGATTTTTCCCTGACCGTGAGTGTCCGGCCCCATGAGACGGTGGTTTTCTCTGCCCCTGGTGGTCCGAGGTCGTTCCCGCTGCTCAGATTCATGCGCCAGGGCCTCCTACAGACAATGCACTTTCATTTATTGCGCTATCTGTAATAGCACCCGAGATATCACCAGATATATATTGGATTCTTCCCTGACCCTGAGTGTCCGGCCCCATGAGTCGGTGGTTTTCTCGGCCCCTGGTGGTCCGCGGTCGTTCCCGCTGCACAGAATCATGCGCCATGGCCTCCTACAGACAGTGCACTTTGATGTATTGGGCTATCTGTAATAGCACCCGAGATATCAGCAGATATATATTGGATTCTTCCCTGACCCTGAGTGTCCGGGCCCATGAGAGGGTGGTTTTCTCGGCCCCTGGTGGTCCGAGGTCGTTCCCGCTGAACAGAATCATGCGCCAGGGCCTCCTACAGACAATGCACTTTGATGTATTGGGCTATCTGTAATAGCACCAGAGATATCACCAGATATATATTGGAATCTTCCCTGACCCTGAGTGTCCGGCCCCATGAGACGGTGGTTTTCTCTGCCCCTGGTGGTCCGAGGTCGTTCCCGCTGCTCAGATTCATGCGACAGGGCCTCCTACAGACAATGCACTTTGATTTATTGCGCTAACTCTAATAGCACCCGAGATATCACCAGATATATATTGGATATTTCCCTGACACTGACAGTCCGGCCCCATGAGACGGTGATTGTCTCGGCCCCTGGTGGTTCGAGGTCGATCCCGCTGCACAGATTCATGCGCCAGGGCCTCCTACAGACAATGCACTTTGATTTATTGCGCTATCTCTAATTGCAACCGAGATATCACCAGATATATATTGGATTTTTCCTTGACCCTGACAGTCCGGCCCCATGTGTCGATGGTTTTCTCGGTCCCTCGTGTTCCGAGGTCGATCCCGCTGCACGCATTCATGCGCCAGGGCATCCTACAGACAATACACTTTGATTTATTGCACTATCTGTAATAGCACCCGAGCTATCACTAGATATATATTGGATTTTCCCCTGACCCTGAGTGTCCGGCCCCATGAGACGGTAGTTTTCTCGGCCCATGGTGGTCCGAGATCGTTCCCGCTGCACAGATGCATGCGCCAGGGCCTCCTGCAGATAATTCACTTTGGTTTATTGGGCTATCTGTAATAGCACCCGAGATATCACCAGATATATATTGGATTCTTCCCTGACCCTGAGTGTCCGGCCCCATGAGACGGTGGTTTTCTCGGCCCCTGGTGGTCCGACGTCGTTCCCGCTGCCCAGATTCATGCGCCAGGGCCTCCTGCAGATAATTCACTTTGGTTTATTGGGCTATCTGTAATAGCACCCGAGATATCACCAGATATATATTGGATTCTTCCCTGACCCTGAGTGTCCGGCAACATGAGACTGTGGTTTTCTCGGCCCCTGGTGGTCCGAGGTCGTTCCCGCTGCACAGATTCATGCGCCAGGGCCTCCTACAGACAATGCACTTTCATTTATTGCGCTATCTGTAATAGCACCCGAGATATCACCAGATATATATTGGATTCTTCCCTGACCCTGAGTGTCCGGCCCCATGAGACGGTGGTTTTCTCGGCCCCTGGTGGTCCGAGGTCGTTCCCGCTGCACAGATTCATGCGCCAGGGTCTCCTGCAGATAATTCACTCTGGTTTATAGCGCTATCTCTAATAGCACCCGAGATATCACGAGATATATATAGGATTTTTCCCTGACCGTGAGTGTCCGGCCCCATGAGACGGTGGTTTTCTCTGCCCCTGGTGGTCCGAGGTCGTTCCCGCTGCTCAGATTCATGCGCCAGGGCCTCCTACAGACAATGCACTTTCATTTATTGCGCTATCTGTAATAGCACCCGAGATATCACCAGATATATATTGGATTCTTCCCTGACCCTGAGTGTCCGGCCCCATGAGTCGGTGGTTTTCTCGGCCCCTGGTGGTCCGAGGTAGTTCCCGCTGCACAGATTCATGCGCCAGGGCCTCCTACAGACAATGCACTTTGGTTTATTGCGCTATCTGTAATAGCACCCGAGATATCACCAGATATATATTGGATTCTTCCCTGACCCTGAGTGTCCGGCCCCATGAGACGGTGGTTTTCTCGGCCCCTGGTAGTCCGAGGTCGTTCCCGCTGCACAGATTCATGCGACAGGGCCTCCTACAGACAATGCACTTTGATTTATTGCGCTAACTCTAATAGCACCCGAGATATCACCAGATATATATTGGATATTTCCCTGACCCTGACAGTCCGGCCCCATGAGACGGTGATTGTCTCGGCCCCTGGTGGTTCGAGGTCGATCCCGCTGCACAGATTCATGCGCCAGGGCCTCCTACAGACAATGCACTTTGATTTATTGCGCTATCTCTAATTGCACCCGAGATATCACCAGATATATATTGGATTTTTCCTTGACCCTGACAGTCCGGCCCCATGTGTCGATGGTTTTCTCGGTCCCTCGTGTTCCGAGGTCGATCCCGCTGCACGCATTCATGCGCCAGGGCCTCCTACAGACAATACACTTTGATTTATTGCACTATCTGTAATAGCACCCGAGCTATCACTAGATATATATTGGATTTTCCCCTGACCCTGAGTGTCCGGCCCCATGAGACGGTAGTTTTCTCGGCCCATGGTGGTCCGAGATCGTTCCCGTTGCACAGATGCATGCGCCAGGGCCTCCTGCAGATAATTCACTTTGGTTTATTGCGCTATCTCTAATAGCACCCGAGATATCACCAGATATATATTGGATTTTCCCCTGAGCCTGAGTGTCCGGCCCCATGAGACGGTAGTTTTATCGGCTCCTGGTGGTCCGAGGTCGTTTCCGCTTCATAGAATCATGCGCCAGGGCCTCCTGCAGATAATTCACTTTGGTTTATTGCGCTATTTCTAATAGCACCCGAGATATCACCAGATATATATTGGATTTTTCCCTGACCCTGAGTGTCCGGCTCCATGAGACGGTGGTTTTCTCGGCCCCTGGTGGTCCGAGGTCGTTCCCGCTGAACAGACTCATGCGCCTGGGCCTCCTTCAGACAATGCACTTTGATGTATTGGGCTATCTGTAATAGCTCCCGAGATATCACCAGATATATATTGGATTTTCCCCTGAGCCTGAGTGTCCGGCCCCATGAGACGGTAGTGTTATCGGCTCCTGGTGGTCCGAGGTCGTTTCCGCTTCATAGAATCATGCGCCAGGGCCTCCTACAGACAATGAACTTTGATTTATTGCGCTATCTGTAATAGCTCCCGAGATATCACCAGATATATATTGGATTTTTCCCTGACCCTGAGTGTCCGGGCCCATGAGACGGTGGTTTTCTCGGCCCCTGGTGGTCCGAGGTCGTTCCCGCTGCCCAGATTCATGTGCCAGGGCCTCCTGCAGATAATTCACATTGGTTTATTGCACTATCTCTAATAGCACCCGAGATATCAGCAGATATATATTGGATTTTCCCCTGACCCTGAGTGTCCGGCCCCATGAGACTGTGGTTTTCTCGGCCCCTGGTGTTCCGAGGTCGTTCCCGCTGCACAGAATCATGCGCGAAGGCTTCTTGCTGACCATGCACTTTGATTTATCGCGCTATCTCTAATAGCACCCGAGATATCACCAGATATATATTGGATTTTTCCCTGACCCTGACAGTCCGGCTCCGTGAGACGGTGGTTTTCTCGGCCCCTGGTGGTCCGAGGTCGTTCCCGCTGAACAGACTCATGCGCCAGGGCCTCCTACAGACAATGAACTTTCATTTATCGCGCTATCTCTAACAGCACCAGAGATATCACCAGATATATAATGGATTTTTCCCTGACCCTGAGTGCCCGGCCCCATCAGACTGTGGTTTTCTCGGCCCCTAGTGGTCCGAGGTCGTTCCCGCTGCACAGATTCATGTGCCAGGGCCTCCTGCAGATAATTGACATTGGTTTATTGCACTATCTGTAATAGCACCCGAGATATCACCAGATATATATTGGATTTTCCCCTGACCCTGAGTGTCCGGCCCCATGAGACTGTGGTTTTCTCTGCCCCTGGTGGTCCGAGGTCGTTCCCGCTGCACAGATGCATGCGCCAGGGCCTCCTGCAGATAATTCACTTTGGTTTATAGCGCCATCTCTAATAGCACCCCAGATATCACCAGATATATATTGGATTTTCCACTGACCCTGAGTGTCCGGCCCCATAAGACTGTGGTTTTCTCGGCCCCTGGTGGTCCGAGGGCGTTCCCGCTGAACAGACTCATGCACCAGGGCCTCCTACAGACTATGCACTTTGATTTATTGCGCTATCTGTAATAGCACCCGAGATATAACCAGATATATAATAGATTTTTCCTTGACCCTGAGTGTCCGGCCCCATGAGACGGTGGTTTTCTCGGCCCCTGGTGGTCCGAGGTCGTTCCCGCTGCACAGATTCATGCGCCAGGGCCTCCTGCAGATAATTCACTTTGGTTTATAGCGCCATCTCTAATAGCACCCGAGATATGACCAGATATATATTGGATTTTTCCCTGAACCTAAGTGTCCGGCCCCATGCGGCGGTGGTTTTCTCGGCCCCAGGTGCTCCGAGGTCGTTCCCGCTGCACAGATTCATGCGACAGGGCCTCCTGCAGATAATTGACTTTGGTTTATTGCGCTATCTCTAATAGCACCCGAGATATCACCAGATATATATTGTATTTTCCCCTGACCCTGAGTGTCCGGCCCCATGAGACTGTGGTTTTCTCGGCCCCTGGTAGTCCGAGGTTGTTCCCGCTGCACAGATTCATGCGCCAGGGCCTCCTACAGACAATGCACTTTGGTTTATTGCGCTATCTGTAATAGCACCCGAGATATCACTAGATATATATTGGATTTTTCCCTGACCCTGAGTGTCCGACCCATGAGACTGTAGTTTTCTCGGCCCCTGGTGGTCCGAGGTCGTTCCCGCTGCACAGATTCATGCGCCAGGGCCTCCTGCAGATAATTCACTTATGTTTATTGCGCTATCTCTAATAGCACCCGAGATATCACCGGATATATATTGGATTTTTCCTTGACCTTGACAGTCCGGCCCCATGCGACGGTGGTTTTCTCGGCCCCTGGTGGTCCGAGGTCGTTCCCGCTGCACAGATTCATGCGCCAGGGCTTCCTACAGACAATGCACTTTGATGTATTGGGCTATCTGTAATAGCACCGGAGATATCACCAGATATATATTGGATTTTCCCCTGACCCTGAGTGTCCGGCCCCATGAGACTGTGGTTTTCTCGGCCCCTGGTGGTCCGAGGTCGTTCCCGCTGCACAGATTTATGCGCCAGGGCCTCCTACAGACTATGCACTTTGATTTACTGCGCTATCTCTAATAGCACCCGAGATATGACCAGATATATATTGGATTTTTCCCTGACCCTGAGTGTCCGGCCCCATGAGACGGTGGTTTTCTCGGCCCCTGGTGGTCCGAGGTCGTTCCCGCTGCCCAGATTCATGCGCCAGGGCCTCCTGCAGATAATTCACTTTAGTTTATTGCGCTATCTCTAATAGCACCCGAGATTTCACCAGATATATATTGGATTTTTCCCCGACCCTGAGTGTCCGGCCCCATGAGACGGTGGTTTTCTCGGCCCCTGGTGGTCGGAGGTGGTTCCCGCTGCCCAGATTCATGTGCCAGGGCCTCCTGCAGACTATGCACTTTGATTTATTGCGCTATCTGTAATAGCACCCGAGATATAACCAGATATATAATAGATTTTTCCTTGACCCTGAGTGTCCGGCCCCATGAGACGGTGGTTTTCTCGGCCCCTGGTGGTCCGAGGTCGTTCCCGCTGCACAGATTCATACGCCAGGGCCTCCTGCAGATAATTCACTTTGGTTTATAGCGCTATCTCTAATAGCACCCGAGATATCACCTGATATATATTGGAGATTCCCCTGACCCTGAGTGCCCGGCCCCATGAGACTGTGGTTTTCTCGGCCCCTAGTGCTCCGAGGTCGTTCCCGCTGCACAGACTCATGCGCCAGGGTCTCCTGCAGACATTGAACTTCGATTTATTGCGCTATCTGTAATAGCTCCCGAGATATCACCAGATATATATTGGATTTTTCGATGACCCTGAGTGTCCGGCCCCGCGAGACGGTGGTTTTCTCGGCCCCTGGCGGTCCGAAGTCGTTCCCGCTGCCCAGATTCATGTGCCAGGGCCTCCTGCAGATAATTGACATTGGTTTATTGCACTATCTGTAATAGCACCCGAGATATCACCAGATATATATTGGATTTTCCCCTGACCCTGAGTGTCCGGCCCCATGAGACTGTGGTTTTCTCTGCCCCTGGTGGTCCGAGGTCGTTCCCGCTGCACAGATTTATGCACCAGGGCCTCCTACAGACTATGCACTTTGATTTATTGCGCTATCTGTAATAGCACCCGAGATATAACCAGATATATAATAGATTTTTCCTTGACCCTGAGTGTCCGGCCCCATGAGACGGTGGTTTTCTCGGCCCCTGGTGGTCCGAGGTCGTTCCCGCTGCACAGATTCATGCGCCAGGGCCTCCTGCAGATAATTCACTTTGGTTTATAGCGCCATCTCTAATAGCACCCCAGATATCACCAGATATATATTGGATTTTCCACTGACCCTGACTGTCCGGCAACATGAGACTGCGGTTTTCTCGGCCCCTGGTGGTCCGAGGTCGTTCCCGCTGCCCAGATTCATGCGCCAGGGCCTCCAGCAGATAATTGACTTTGGTTTATTGCGCTATCTGTAATAGCACCCGAGATATCACCAGATATATATTGGATTTTTCCCTGAACCTAAGTGTCCGGCCCCATGCGACGGTGGTTTTCTCGGGCCCTGGTGATCCCAGGTCGTTCCCGCTGCACAGATTCATGCGACAGGGCCTCCTGCAGATAATTGACTTTGGTTTATTGCGCTATCTCTAATAGCACCCGAGATATGACCAGATATATATTGAATTTTTCCCTGACCCTGAGTGTCCGACCCCATGCGACGGTGGTTTTCTCGGCCCCTGGTGGTCCGAGGTCGTTCCCGCTGCACAGATTCATGCGCCAGGGCTTCCTACAGACAATGCACTTTGATGTATTGGGCTATCTGTAATAGCACCGGAGATATCACCAGATATATATTGGATTTTCCCCTGACCCTGAGTGTCCGGCCCCATGCGACGGTGGTTTTCTCGGCCCCTGGTGGTCCGAGGTCGTTCCCGGTGCACAGATTAATGCGCCAGGGCCTCCTACAGACAATGCACTTTGATTTATTGCGCCATCTGTAATAGCACCCAAGATATGACCAGATATATATTGGATTTTTCCCTGACCCTGAGTGTCCGGCACCATGAAACGGTGGTTTTCTCGGCCCCTGGTGGTCCGAGGTCGTTCCCGCTGCCCAGATTCATGCGCCAGGGCCTCCTGCTAATAATTCACTTTGGTTTATTGCGCTATCTCTAATAGCACCCGAGATATCACCAGATATATATTGGATTTTCCCCTGACCCTGAGTGTCCGGCCCATGAGCCTGTGGTTTTCTCGGCCCCTGGTTGTCCGAGGTCGTTCCCGCTGCACAGATTTATGCGCCAGGGCCTCCTACAGACTATGCACTTTGATATATTGCGCTATCTGTAATAGCACCCGAGATATCACCAGATATATATTGGATTTTTCCTAGACCCTGACAGTCCGGCCCCATGTGTCGATGGTTTTCTCGGTCCCTCGTGGTCCGAGGTCGATCCCGCTGCACAGATTCATGCGCCAGGGCTTCCTGCAGATAATTCTCTTTGATTTATTGAGCTATCTCTAATAGCACCCGAGATATCACCAGATATATATTGGATTTTTCCCTGACCCTGACAGTCCGGCCCCGTGAGACGGTGGTTTTCTCGGCCCCTGGTGGTCCGAGGTCGTTCCCGCTGCACAGATTCATGCGCCAGGGCCCCCTGCAGATAATTCACTTTGGTTTATTGCGCTATCTCTAATAGCACCCGAGATATCACCAGATATATATTGGATTTTCCCCTGACCCTGAGTGTCCGGCCCCATGAGACTGTGGTTTTCTCGGCCCCTGGTAGTCCGAGGTCGTTCCCGCTGCACAGATGCATGCGCCAGGGACTCCTGCAGATAATTCACTTTGGTTTATTGCGCTATCTCTAAAAGCACCCGAGATATCACCAGATATATGTTGGATTTTCCCCTGACCCTGAGTGTCCGGCCCCATGAGACGGTAGTTTTCTCGGCCCCTGGTGGTCCGAGGTCGTTCCCGCGGCACAGATTCATGCGACAGGGCCTCCTGCAGATAATTGACTTTGGTTTATTGCGCTATCTCTAATAGCACCCGAGATATCACCAGATATATATTGGATTTTCCCCTGACCCTGACTGTCCGGCAACATGAGACTGCGGTTTTCTCGGCCCCTGGTGGTCCGAGGTCGTTCCCGCTGCCCAGATTCATGCGCCAGGGCCTCCAGCAGATAATTCACTTTGGTTTATTGCGCTATCTGTAATAGCACCCGAGATATCACCAGATATATATTGGATTTTTCCCTGAACCTAAGTGTCCGGCCCCATGCGACGGTGGTTTTCTCGGCCCCTGGTGCTCCGAGGTCGTTCCCGCTGCACAGATTCATCCGACAGGGCCTCCTGCAGATAATTGACTTTGGTTTATTGCGCTGTCTCTAATAGCACCCGAGATATGACCAGATATATATTGGATTTTTCCCTGACCCTGAGTGTCCGACCCCATGCGACGGTGGTTTTCTCGGCCCCTGGTGGTCCGAGGTCGTTCCCGCTGCACAGATTCATGCGCCAGGGCTTCCTACAGACAATGCACTTTGATGTATTGGGCTATCTGTAATAGCACCGGAGATATCACCAGATATATATTGGATTTTCCCCTGACCCTGAGTGTCCGGCCCCATGCGACGGTGGTTTTCTCGGCCCCTGGTGGTCCGAGGTCGTTCCCGGTGCACAGATTCATGCGCCAGGGCCTCCTACAGACAATGCACTTTGATTTATTGCGCTATCTGTAATAGCACCCAAGATATGACCAGATATATATTGGATTTTTCCCTGACCCTGAGTGTCCGGCCCCATGAGACTGTGGTTTTCTCGGCCCCTGGTGGTCCGAGGTCGTTCCCGCTGCACAGATTCATGCGCCAGGGCTTCCTACAGACAATGCACTTTGATGTATTGGGCTATCTGTAATAGCACCGGAGATATCACCAGATATATATTGGATTTTCCCCTGTCCCTGAGTGTCCGGCCCCATGAGACTGTGGTTTTCTTGGCCCCTGGTGGTCCGAGGTCGTTCCCGCTGCACAGATTTATGCGCCAGGGCCTCCTACAGACTATGCACTTTGATTTATTGGGCTATCTGTAATAGCACCCGAGATATGACCAGATATATATTGGATTTTTCCCTGACCCTGAGTATCCGGCCCCATGAGACGGTGTTTTTCTCGGCCCCTGGTGGTCCGAGGTCGCCCCCGCTGCCCAGATTCATGCGCCAGGGCCTCCTACAGACAATGTACTTTGATTTATTGCGCTATCTGTAATAGCACCCGAGATATGACCAGATATACAATGGATTTTTCCCTGACCCTGACAGTCCGGCCCCGTGAGACGGTGGTTTTCTCGGCCGCTGGTGGTCCGAGGTCGTTCCCGCTGCACAGATTCATGCGCCAGGGCCCTCTGCAGATAATTCACTTTGGTTTATTGCGCTATCTCTAATAGCACCCGAGATATCACCAGATATATATTGGATTTTCCCCTGACCCTCAGTGTCCGGCCCCATGAGACTGTGGTTTTCTCGGCCCCTGGTAGTCCGAGGTCGTTCCCGCTGCACAGCTTCATGCGCCAGGGCCTCCTGCAGATAATTCACTTTGGTTTATAGCGCTATCTCTAATAGCACCCGAGATATCACCAGATATATATTGGATTTTCCACTGACCGTGAGTGTCCGGCCCCATAAGACTGTGGTTTTCTCGGCCCCTGGTGGTCCGAGGTCGCTCCCGCTGAACAGACTCATGCGCCAGGGCCTCCTACAGACAATGAACTTTGATTTATTGCGCTCTCTGTAATAGCACCCGAGATATCACCAGATATATATTGGATTTTTCCCTGAACCTAAGTGTCCGGCCCCATGCGACGGTGGTTTTCTCGGGCCCTGGTGATCCCAGGTCGTTCCCGCTGCACAGATTCATGCGACAGGGCCTCCTGCAGATAATTGACTTTGGTTTATTGCGCTATCTCTAATAGCACCCGAGATATGACCAGATATATATTGGATTTTTCCCTGACCCTGAGTGTCCGACCCCATGCGACGGTGGTTTTCTCGGCCCCTGGTGGTCCGAGGTCGTTCCCGCTGCACAGATTCATGCGCCAGGGCTTCCTACAGACAATGCACTTTGATGTATTGGGCTATCTGTAATAGCACCGGAGATATCACCAGATATATATTGGATTTTCCCCTGACCCTGAGTGTCCGGCCCCATGCGACGGTGGTTTTCTCGGCCCCTGGTGGTCCGAGGTCGTTCCCGGTGCACAGATTAATGCGCCAGGGCCTCCTACAGACAATGCACTTTGATTTATTGCGCCATCTGTAATAGCACCCAAGATATGACCAGATATATATTGGATTTTTCCCTGACCCTGAGTGTCCGGCACCATGAAACGGTGGTTTTCTCGGCCCCTGGTGGTCCGAGGTCGTTCCCGCTGCCCAGATTCATGCGCCAGGGCCTCCTGCTAATAATTCACTTTGGTTTATTGCGCTATCTCTAATAGCACCCGAGATATCACCAGATATATATTGGATTTTCCCCTGACCCTGAGTGTCCGGCCCATGAGCCTGTGGTTTTCACGGCCCCTGGTTGTCCGAGGTCGTTCCCGCTGCACAGATTTATGCGCCAGGGCCTCCTACAGACTATGCACTTTGATATATTGCGCTATCTGTAATAGCACCCGAGATATCACCAGATATATATTGGATTTTTCCTAGACCCTGACAGTCCGGCCCCATGTGTCGATGGTTTTCTCGGTCCCTCGTGGTCCGAGGTCGATCCCGCTGCACAGATTCATGCGCCAGGGCTTCCTGCAGATAATTCTCTTTGATTTATTGAGCTATCTCTAATAGCACCCGAGATATCACCAGATATATATTGGATTTTTCCCTGACCCTGACAGTCCGGCCCCGTGAGACGGTGGTTTTCTCGGCCCCTGGTGGTCCGAGGTCGTTCCCGCTGCACAGATTCATGCGCCAGGGCCCCCTGCAGATAATTCACTTTGGTTTATTGCGCTATCTCTAATAGCACCCGAGATATCACCAGATATATATTGGATTTTCCCCTGACCCTGAGTGTCCGGCCCCATGAGACTGTGGTTTTCTCGGCCCCTGGTAGTCCGAGGTCGTTCCCGCTGCACAGATGCATGCGCCAGGGACTCCTGCAGATAATTCACTTTGGTTTATTGCGCTATCTCTAAAAGCACCCGAGATATCACCAGATATATGTTGGATTTTCCCCTGACCCTGAGTGTCCGGCCCCATGAGACGGTAGTTTTCTCGGCCCCTGGTGGTCCGAGGTCGTTCCCGCGGCACAGATTCATGCGACAGGGCCTCCTGCAGATAATTGACTTTGGTTTATTGCGCTATCTCTAATAGCACCCGAGATATCACCAGATATATATTGGATTTTCCCCTGACCCTGACTGTCCGGCAACATGAGACTGCGGTTTTCTCGGCCCCTGGTGGTCCGAGGTCGTTCCCGCTGCCCAGATTCATGCGCCAGGGCCTCCAGCAGATAATTCACTTTGGTTTATTGCGCTATCTGTAATAGCACCCGAGATATCACCAGATATATATAGGATTTTTCCCTGAACCTAAGTGTCCGGCCCCATGCGACGGTGGTTTTCTCGGCCCCTGGTGGTCCGAGGTCGTTCCCGCTGCACAGATTTATGCGCCAGGGCCTCCTACAGACTATGCACTTTGATTTATTGGGCTATCTGAAATAGCACCCGAGATATGACCAGATATATATTGGGTTTTTCCCTGACCCTGAGTGTCCGGCCCCATGAGACGGTGGTTTTCTCGGCCCCTGGTGGTCCGAGGTCGTTCCCGCTGCACAGATTCATGCGCCAGGGCCTCCTGCAGATAATTCACTTTGGTTTATAGCGCTATCGCTAATAGCACCCGAGATATCACCAGATATATATTGGATTTTCCACTGACCCTGAGTGTCCGACCACATAAGACTGTGGTTTTCTCGGCCCCTGGTGGTCCGAGGTCGTTCCCGCTGAACAGACTCATGCGCCAGGGCCTCCGACAGACAATGCACTTTGATTTTTTGCGCTATCTGTAATAGCACCCGAGATATCACCAGATATATATTGGATTTTTCCCTGACCCTGACAGTCCGGCCCCATGAGACGGTAGTTTTCTCGGCCCCTGGTGGTCTGAGATCGTTCCCGCTGCACAGATTCATGCGCCAGGGCCTCCTGCAGATAATTCACTTTGGTTTATTGCGCTATCACTAATAGCACCCGAGATATCACCAGATATGTATTGGATTTTTCCCTGAACCTGAGTGTCCGGCCCCATGAGACTGTAGTTTTCTCGGCCCCTGGTGGTCCGAGGTCGTTCTCGCTGCACAGATTCATCCGCCAGGGCCTCCTACAGACAATGCACTTTGATTTATTGCGCTATCTGTAATAGCACCCAAGATATCACCAGATATATATTGGATTTTTCCCAGACCCGTAGAGTCCGGCCCCATGAGACGGTAGTTTTCTCGGCCCCTAGTGGTCCGAGGTCGTTCCCGCTGCACAGATTCATGCGCTAGGGCCTCCTGCAGACAATGCACTTTGATTTATTTCGCTATCTCTAATAGCAGCCGAGATATCACCAGATATATATTGGATTTTTCCTTGACCCTGACAGTCCGGCCCCATGTGTCGATTGTTTTCTCGGTCCGTCCTGGTCCGAGGTCGATCCCGCTGCACAGATTCATGCGCCAGGGTCCCCTGCAGATAATTCACTTTGATTTATTGCGCTATCTGTAATAGCATCCGAGATATCACTAGATATATATTGGACTTTTCCCTGACGCTGAGTGTCCGGCCCCATGAGACTGTAGTTTTCTCGGCCCCTGGTGGTCCGAGGTCGTTCCCGCTGCACAGATTCATGCGCCAGGGCCTCCTACCAACAATGCACTTTGATTTATTGCCCTATCTGCAATAGCACCCGAGATATCACCAGATATATATTGGATTTTTCCCTGCCCCTGACAGTCCGGCCCCATGTGTCGATGGTTTTCTCGGTCTCTCGTTGTCCGAGGTCGATCCCGCTGCACAGATTCATGCGCCAGGGACCCATGCAGATAATTCACTTTGATTTATTGCGCTATCTCTAATAGCACCCGAGATATCACTAGATATATGCTGGATATTTACATGACCTTGGGTGACGGATTCCGAATATCTGTAATTTTCTCGGCGCCTGGTGGTCCAAGGTCGATCCTGCTGCACAGATTCATTCGCCAGTGCCTCCTACAGACAATGCACTTTGATTTATTGCGCTATCTCTAATAGCACCCGATATATCACCAGATATATATTGGACTTTTCCCTGACCGTGACAGTCCGGCCCCATGTGTCGGTGGTTTTCTCGGCCCCTGGTAGTCCGAGGTCGTTCTCGCTGCACAGATTCATGTGCCAGGGCCCCCTGCAGATAATTCACGTTGGCTTAGTGCGCTAACTGTAAGAGCACCCGAGATATCCGCAGATATATATTGGATTTTTCCCTGACCCTGAGTGTCCGACCCCATGAGACGGTGGTTTTCTCGGCCCCTGGAGGTCCGAGGTCGTTCCCGCTGCACAGATTCATGCGCCAGGGCCTCCAGAAGATAATTCACTTTGGTTTCGCGCTATCTCTAATAGCACCCGAGATATAACCAGATATATGTAGGATTTTTCCCTGACCCTGACAGTCCGGCCCCATGAGACGGTGATTTTCTCGGCCCCTTGTGGTGCGAGGTCGATCCCATTGCACAGATTCATGCGCCAGGGCGTCCTACAGACAATGCACTTTGATTTTTTGCGCTATCTCTAATAGCAGCCGCGACATCACCAGATATATATTGGATTTTTCAGTGACCCTGACAGTCCGGCCCCATGTGTCGATGGCTTTCTCGGTCCCTCGTGGTGTGAGGTCGATCCCGCTGCACAGATTCATTCGCCAGGCCCCCCTGCAGATAATTCACATTGATTTATTGCGCTATCTCTAATAGCACCCGAGATATCACCAGATATATACTGGATTTTTCCCTGACCCTGACAGTCCGGCCCCATGAGACGGTGGTTTTCTCGGCCCCTGGTGGTCCGAGGTCGTTCCCGCTGCACACACTCACGCGCCAGGGCCTCCAACAGACAATGCACTTTGGTTTACTGCGCTATCTGTAATAGCACCCGAGATATCACCGGATATATGCTGGATTTTTACATGACCTTGGGTGACGGATTCCGAATATCTGTATTTTTCTCGGCCCCTGGTTGTCCGAGGTCGTTCCGGCCTGACAGATTCATGCGCCAGGGCCCCCTGCAGATAATGCACTTTGGTTTAGTGCGCTATCTGTAAGAGCACCCGAGATATCACCAGATATATATTGAATTTTTCCACGACCCTGAGAGTCCGGCCACATGTGTCGGTGGTTTTCTCGGCCCCTAGTGGTCCAAGGTCGTTCCGGCTGCACAGATTCATGCGCTAGAGCCTTATGCAGACAATGCACTTTGATTTATTGCGCTATCTCTAATAGCACCCGAGATATCACCATATATATATTGGATTTTTCCCTGACCCTGAGGGTCCGGTCCCATTAGTCGGTAGTTTTCTCAGCCCCCGGTGGTCCAAGGTCGTTCCTCCTGCACAGATTCATGCGCTAGAGCCTTATGCAGACAATGCACTTTGATTTATTGCGCTATCTCTAATAGCACCCGAGATATCACCGGATATATATTGGATTTTTCCTTGACCCTGACAGTCCGGCCTCATTTGACGATGGTTTTCTCGGTCCCTCGTTGTCCGAGGTCGATCCCGCTGCACAGATTCATGCGCCAGGGACCCATGCAGATAATTCACTTTGATTTATTGCGCTATCTCTAATAGCACCCGAGATATCACCAGATATATATTGGATTTTTCCCTGACCCTGAGTGTCCGGCCCCATGTGACGGTGATTTCCTCGGCCCCTGGTGGTACGAGGTCGATCCCGCTGCACAGATTCATGCGCCAGGGCCTACTACAGACAATGCACTTTGATTTATTGCGCTATCTGTAATAGCACCCGAGATATCACCAGATATATATTGGATTTTTCCCTGATCCTGAGTGTCCGACCCCATGAGACGGTGGTTTTCCGGGCCCTGGTCGTCCGAGGTCGTTCCCGCTGCACAGATTCATGCGCCAGGGCCTCCTGCGGACAATGCACTTTGGTTTATTGCGCTATCTGTAATAGCACCCGAGATATCACCATATATATATTGGATTTTTCCCTGACCCTGAGTGTCCGGCCCCATTAGACGGCAGTTTTCTCAGCCCCCGGTGGTCCAAGGTCGTTCCGGCTGCACAGATTCATGCGCTAGAGCCTTATGCAGACAATGCACTTTGATTTATTGCGCTATCTCTAATAGCACCCGAGATATCACCATATATATATTGGATTTTTCCCTGACCCTGAGGGTCCGGTCCCATTAGACGGTAGTTTTCTCAGCCCCCGGTGGTCCAAGGTCGTTCCTGCTGCACAGATTCATGCGCTAGAGCCTTATGCAGACAATGCACTTTGATTTATTGCGCTATCTCTAATAGCACCCGAGATATCACCATATACATATTGGATTTTTCCCTGACCCTGAGTGTCCGGCCCCATTAGACGGTAGTTTTCTCAGCCCCCGGTGGTCCAAGGTCGTTCCGGCTGCACAGATTCATGCGCTAGAGCCTTATGCAGACAATGCACTTTGATTTATTGCGCTATCTCTAATAGCACCCGAGATATCACCATATATATATTGGATTTTTCCCTGACCCGTAGAGTCCGGCCACATGAGACGGTAGTTTTCTCGGCCCCTAGTGGTCCGAGGTCGTTCCCGCTGCACAGATTCATGCGCTAGGGCCTCCTGCAGACAATGCACTTTGATTTATTTCGCTATCTCTAATAGCAGCCGAGATATCACCAGATATATATTGGATTTTTCCTTGACCCTGACAGTCCGGCCTCATTTGACGATGGTTTTCTCGGTCCCTCGTTGTCCGAGGTCGATCCCGCTGCACAGATTCATGCGCCAGGGACCCATGCAGATAATTCACTTTGATTTATTGCGCTATCTCTAATAGCACCCGAGATATCACCAGATATATATTGGATTTTTCCCTGACCCTGAGTGTCCGGCCCCATGTGACGGTGATTTCCTCGGCCCCTGGTGGTACGAGGTCGATCCCGCTGCACAGATTCATGCGCCAGGGCCTACTACAGACAATGCACTTTGATTTATTGCGCTATCTGTAATAGCACCCGAGATATCACCAGATATATATTGGATTTTTCCCTGACCCTGACAGTCCGGCCCCATGAGACGGTAGTTTTCTCGGCCCCTGGTGGTCTGAGATCGTTCCCGCTGCACAGATTCATGCGCCAGGGCCTCCTGCAGATAATTCACTTTGGTTTATTGCGCTATCACTAATAGCACCCGAGATATCACCAGATATGTATTGGATTTTTCCCTGAACCTGAGTGTCCGGCCCCATGAGACTGTAGTTTTCTCGGCCCCTGGTGGTCCGAGGTCGTTCTCGCTGCACAGATTCATCCGCCAGGGCCTCCTACAGACAATGCACTTTGATTTATTGCGCTATCTGTAATAGCACCCAAGATATCACCAGATATATATTGGATTTTTCCCAGACCCGTAGAGTCCGGCCCCATGAGACGGTAGTTTTCTCGGCCCCTAGTGGTCCGAGGTCGTTCCCGCTGCACAGATTCATGCGCTAGGGCCTCCTGCAGACAATGCACTTTGATTTATTTCGCTATCTCTAATAGCAGCCGAGATATCACCAGATATATATTGGATTTTTCCTTGACCCTGACAGTCCGGCCCCATGTGTCGATTGTTTTCTCGGTCCGTCCTGGTCCGAGGTCGATCCCGCTGCACAGATTCATGCGCCAGGGTCCCCTGCAGATAATTCACTTTGATTTATTGCGCTATCTGTAATAGCATCCGAGATATCACTAGATATATATTGGACTTTTCCCTGACGCTGAGTGTCCGGCCCCATGAGACTGTAGTTTTCTCGGCCCCTGGTGGTCCGAGGTCGTTCCCGCTGCACAGATTCATGCGCCAGGGCCTCCTACCAACAATGCACTTTGATTTATTGCCCTATCTGCAATAGCACCCGAGATATCACCAGATATATATTGGATTTTTCCCTGCCCCTGACAGTCCGGCCCCATGTGTCGATGGTTTTCTCGGTCTCTCGTTGTCCGAGGTCGATCCCGCTGCACAGATTCATGCGCCAGGGACCCATGCAGATAATTCACTTTGATTTATTGCGCTATCTCTAATAGCACCCGAGATATCACTAGATATATGCTGGATATTTACATGACCTTGGGTGACGGATTCCGAATATCTGTAATTTTCTCGGCGCCTGGTGGTCCAAGGTCGATCCTGCTGCACAGATTCATTCGCCAGTGCCTCCTACAGACAATGCACTTTGATTTATTGCGCTATCTCTAATAGCACCCGATATATCACCAGATATATATTGGACTTTTCCCTGACCGTGACAGTCCGGCCCCATGTGTCGGTGGTTTTCTCGGCCCCTGGTAGTCCGAGGTCGTTCTCGCTGCACAGATTCATGTGCCAGGGCCCCCTGCAGATAATTCACGTTGGCTTAGTGCGCTAACTGTAAGAGCACCCGAGATATCCGCAGATATATATTGGATTTTTCCCTGACCCTGAGTGTCCGACCCCATGAGACGGTGGTTTTCTCGGCCCCTGGAGGTCCGAGGTCGTTCCCGCTGCACAGATTCATGCGCCAGGGCCTCCAGAAGATAATTCACTTTGGTTTCGCGCTATCTCTAATAGCACCCGAGATATAACCAGATATATGTAGGATTTTTCCCTGACCCTGACAGTCCGGCCCCATGAGACGGTGATTTTCTCGGCCCCTTGTGGTGCGAGGTCGATCCCATTGCACAGATTCATGCGCCAGGGCGTCCTACAGACAATGCACTTTGATTTTTTGCGCTATCTCTAATAGCAGCCGCGACATCACCAGATATATATTGGATTTTTCAGTGACCCTGACAGTCCGGCCCCATGTGTCGATGGCTTTCTCGGTCCCTCGTGGTGTGAGGTCGATCCCGCTGCACAGATTCATTCGCCAGGCCCCCCTGCAGATAATTCACATTGATTTATTGCGCTATCTCTAATAGCACCCGAGATATCACCAGATATATACTGGATTTTTCCCTGACCCTGACAGTCCGGCCCCATGAGACGGTGGTTTTCTCGGCCCCTGGTGTTCCGAGGTCGTTCCCGCTGCACACACTCACGCGCCAGGGCCTCCAACAGACAATGCACTTTGGTTTACTGCGCTATCTGTAATAGCACCCGAGATATCACCGGATATATGCTGGATTTTTACATGACCTTGGGTGACGGATTCCGAATATCTGTATTTTTCTCGGCCCCTGGTTGTCCGAGGTCGTTCCGGCCTGACAGATTCATGCGCCAGGGCCCCCTGCAGATAATGCACTTTGGTTTAGTGCGCTATCTGTAAGAGCACCCGAGATATCACCAGATATATATTGAATTTTTCCACGACCCTGAGAGTCCGGCCACATGTGTCGGTGGTTTTCTCGGCCCCTAGTGGTCCAAGGTCGTTCCGGCTGCACAGATTCATGCGCTAGAGCCTTATGCAGACAATGCACTTTGATTTATTGCGCTATCTCTAATAGCACCCGAGATATCACCATATATATATTGGATTTTTCCCTGACCCTGAGGGTCCGGTCCCATTAGTCGGTAGTTTTCTCAGCCCCCGGTGGTCCAAGGTCGTTCCTCCTGCACAGATTCATGCGCTAGAGCCTTATGCAGACAATGCACTTTGATTTATTGCGCTATCTCTAATAGCACCCGAGATATCACCGGATATATATTGGATTTTTCCTTGACCCTGACAGTCCGGCCTCATTTGACGATGGTTCTCTCGGTCCCTCGTTGTCCGAGGTCGATCCCGCTGCACAGATTCATGCGCCAGGGACCCATGCAGATAATTCACTTTGATTTATTGCGCTATCTCTAATAGCACCCGAGATATCACCAGATATATATTGGATTTTTCCCTGACCCTGAGTGTCCGGCCCCATGTGACGGTGATTTCCTCGGCCCCTGGTGGTACGAGGTCGATCCCGCTGCACAGATTCATGCGCCAGGGCCTACTACAGACAATGCACTTTGATTTATTGCGCTATCTGTAATAGCACCCGAGATATCACCAGATATATATTGGATTTTTCCCTGATCCTGAGTGTCCGACCCCATGAGACGGTGGTTTTCCGGGCCCTGGTCGTCCGAGGTCGTTCCCGCTGCACAGATTCATGCGCCAGGGCCTCCTGCGGACAATGCACTTTGGTTTATTGCGCTATCTGTAATAGCACCCGAGATATCACCATATATATATTGGATTTTTCCCTGACCCTGAGTGTCCGGCCCCATTAGACGGCAGTTTTCTCAGCCCCCGGTGGTCCAAGGTCGTTCCGGCTGCACAGATTCATGCGCTAGAGCCTTATGCAGACAATGCACTTTGATTTATTGCGCTATCTCTAATAGCACCCGAGATATCACCATATATATATTGGATTTTTCCCTGACCCTGAGGGTCCGGTCCCATTAGACGGTAGTTTTCTCAGCCCCCGGTGGTCCAAGGTCGTTCCTGCTGCACAGATTCATGCGCTAGAGCCTTATGCAGACAATGCACTTTGATTTATTGCGCTATCTCTAATAGCACCCGAGATATCACCATATACATATTGGATTTTTCCCTGACCCTGAGTGTCCGGCCCCATTAGACGGTAGTTTTCTCAGCCCCCGGTGGTCCAAGGTCGTTCCGGCTGCACAGATTCATGCGCTAGAGCCTTATGCAGACAATGCACTTTGATTTATTGCGCTATCTCTAATAGCACCCGAGATATCACCATATATATATTGGATTTTTCCCTGACCCGTAGAGTCCGGCCACATGAGACGGTAGTTTTCTCGGCCCCTAGTGGTCCGAGGTCGTTCCCGCTGCACAGATTCATGCGCTAGGGCCTCCTGCAGACAATGCACTTTGATTTATTTCGCTATCTCTAATAGCAGCCGAGATATCACCAGATATATATTGGATTTTTCCTTGACCCTGACAGTCCGGCCTCATTTGACGATGGTTTTCTCGGTCCCTCGTTGTCCGAGGTCGATCCCGCTGCACAGATTCATGCGCCAGGGACCCATGCAGATAATTCACTTTGATCTATTGCGCTATCTCTCATAGCACCCGAGATATCACCAGATATATATTGGATTTTTCCCCGACCCTGAGTGTCCGGCCCCATGAGACGGTGGTTTTCTCGGCCCCTGGTGGTCCGAGGTCGTTCCCGCTGGCCAGATTCATGCGCCAGGGCCGGCTACAGACAATGCACTTTGATCTATTGCGCTATCTGTAATATCACCCGAGATATCACCAGATATATATTGGATTTTTCCCTGACCCTGAGTGTCCGGCCCCATGAGACGGTGGTTGTCTCGGCCCCTGGTGGTCCGAGGTCTTTCCCGCTGCACAGATTCATGCGCTAGGGCCTCCTGCAGACAATTCACTTTGGTTTATTGCGCTATCTCTAATAGCACCCGAGATATCGCCAGATATATATTAGATTTTCCCCTGACCCTGAGTGTCCGGTCCCATGAGACGGTGGTTTTCTCGGCTCCTGGTGGTCCGAGGTCGTTCCCGCTGGCCAGATTCGTGCGCCAGGCCTCCTACAGACAATGCAGTTTGGTTTATTGCGCTATCTCTAATAGCACCCGAGATATCACCAGATATATATTGGATTTTTCCCTGACCCTGAGTGTCCGGCCCCATGAGACGGTGGTTTTCTCGGCCCCTGGTGGCCCGAGGTCGTTCCCGATGCACAGATGCATGCGCCAGGGCCTCCTGCAGATAATTCACTTAGGTTTATTGCGCTATCTGTAATAGCACCCGAGATATCACCAGATATATATTGGATTTTTACATGACCTTGGGTGACGGATTCCGAATATCTGTAATTTTCTAGGCCCCTGGTGATCCGAGGTCGTTCCCGCTGCAAAGATTCATGCGCCAGGGCCTTCTGCAGATAATTCACTTTGGTTTATTGCGCTATCTCTAATAGCACCCCAGATATCACCAGATATATATTGGATTTTTCCCTGACCCTGAGTGTCCGGCCCCATGTGTCTGTGGTTTTCTCGGCCCCTGGTGGTCCCAGGTCGTTGCCGCTCCACAGATTCATGCGCCAGGGCCTCCCGCAGACAAAGCACTTTGATTTATCGCGCTATCTCTAATAGCACCCGACATATCACCAGATATATATTGGATTTTTCCCCGACCCTGAGTGTTCGGCCCCATGAGACGGTGGTTTTCTCGGCCCCTGGTGGTCCGAGGTCGTTCCCGCTGCACAGATTCATGCGCCAGGGCCTCCTACAGACAATGCACTTTGATTTATTGCGCTATCTGTAATAGCAACCGAAATATCACCAGATATTTATTTGATTTTTCCCTGACCCTGAGTGTCCGGCCCCATGAGACGGTGGTTTTCCGGGCCCTGGTCGTCCGAGGTCGTTCCCGCTGCACAGATTCATGCGCCAGGGCCTCCTACAGACAATGCACTTTGTTTTATTGCGCTATCTCTAATAGCACCCGAGATATCACCTTATGTATGCTGGATTTTTACATGACCTTTGGTGACGGATTCCGAATATCTGTAATTTTCTCAGCGCCTGGTGGTCCGAGGTCGATCCCGCTGCACATATTCATGCGCCAGGGCCTCCTGCAGACAATGCACTTTGGTTTATTGCGCTATCTCTAATAGCACCCGAGATATCACCAGATATATATTGGATTTTTCCCTGACCCTGAGTGTCCGACCCTATGAGACGGTGGTTTTCTCGGCCCCTGGAGGTCCGAGGTCGATCCCGCTGCACAGATTCATGCGTGAGTGCCTCCTACAGACAATGCACTTTGATTTATTGCGCTATATGTAATAGCATCCGAGATATCACCAGATATATATTGGATTTTTCCTTGACCCTGACAGTCCGGCCCCATGTGTCGGTGGTTTTCTCGGACCCTGGTGGTCCGACGTCGATCCCGCTGCACAGATGCATGCGCCAAGGCTTCCTGCAGACAATTCACTTTGGTTTATTGCGCTATCTGTAATAGCACCCGAGATATCACCAGATATATGCTGGATTTTTACATGACCTTGGGTGACGGATACCGAATATCTGTAATTTTCTCGGCCCCTGGTGGTCCGAGGTAGTTCCTGCTGCACAGTTTCATTCGCCAGTGCCTCCTACAGACAATGCACTTTGATTTATTGCGCTATCTGCAATAGCACCCGAGATATCACCAGATATATATTGGATTTTTCCCTAACCCTGAGTGTCCGAACCCATGAGACGGTGGTTTTCTCGGCCCCTGGTGGTCCGAGGTCGTTCCCGCTGCACAGATTCATGCGCCAGGGCCTCCCACATACAATGCACTTTGGTTTATTGCGCTATCTCTAATAGCACCCGAGATATCACCAGATATATATTGGATTTTTCCCTGACCCTGAGCGTCCGGCCCCATTAGACGGCAGTTTTCTCAGCCCCCGGTGGTCCAAGGTCGTTCCTGCTGCACAGATTCATGCGCTAGAGCCTTATGCAGACAATGCACTTTGATTTATTGCGCTATCTCTAATAGCACCCGAGATATCACCATATACATATTGGATTTTTCCCTGACCCTGAGTGTCCGGCCCCATTAGACGGTAGTTTTCTCGGCGCCTGGTGGTCCGAGGTCGTTCCGGCTGCACAGATTCATGCGCTACTGCCCCTTGCAGATAATTCACTTTGGTTTATTGCGCTATCTGTGATAGCACCCGAGATATTACCAGATATATATTGGATTTTTCCCTGACCCTGAGTTCCCGGCCCCATGTTTCGTTGGTCTTCTCGACCCTTGGCGGTCCGAGGTCGATCAAACTGCACAGATTCATGCGCCAGGGCCCCTTGCAGATAATTCACTTTGATTTACTGCGCTATCTCTAATAGCACCCGAGATATCACCAGATATATATTGGATTTTTACCTGACCCTGACAGTCCGGCCCAATGAGACGGTGATTTTCTCGGCCCCTGGTGGTCCGTGGTCGTTCCCGCTGCACAGATTCATGCGCCAGGGACCCATGCAGATAATTCACTTTATTTATTGCGCTATCTCTAATAGCACCCGAGATATCACCAGATATATATTGGATTTTTCCCTGACCCTGAGTGTCCGCCCCCATGTGACGGTGATTTCCTCGGCTCCTGGTGGTCCGAGGTCGATCCCGCTGCACAGACTCATGCGCCAGGGCCTACTACAGACAATGCACTTTGATTTATTGCGCTATCTGTAATAGCATCCGAGATATCACCAGATATATATTGGATTTTTCCCTGATCCTGAGTGTCCGACCCCATGAGACGGTGGTTTTCCGAGCCCTGGTCGTCCGAGGTCGTTCCCGCTGCACAGATTCATGCGCCAGGGCCTCCTGCGGACAATGCACTTTGGTTTATTGCGCTATCTCTAATAGCACCCGAGATATCACCAGATATATATTGGATTTTTCCCTGACCCTGAGTGTCCGACCCCATGAGACGGTGGTTTTCTCGGCCCCTGGTGGTCCGAGGTCGATCCCGCTGCACAGATTCATGCGTGAGTGCCTCCTACAGACAATGCACTTAGATTTATTGCGCTATATGTAATAGCATCCGAGATATCACCAGATATATATTGGATTTTTCCTTGACCCTGACAGTCCGGCCCCATGTGTCGGTGGTTTTCTCGGACCCTGGTGGTCCGACGTCGATCCCGCTGCACAGATGCATGCGCCAAGGCTTCCTGCAGACAATTCACTTTGGTTTACTGCGCTATCTGTAATAGCACCCGAGATATCAACAGATATATGCTGGATTTTTACATGACCTTGGGTGACGGATACCGAATATCTGTAATTTTCTCGGCCCCTGGTGGTCCGAGGTAGTTCCTGCTGCACAGTTTCATTCGCCAGTGCCTCCTACAGACAATGCACTTTGATTTATTGCGCTATCTGTAATAGCACCCGAGATATCACCAGATATATATTGGATTTTTCCCTAACCCTGAGTGTCCGACCCCATGAGACGGTGGTTTTCTCGGCCCCTGGTGGTCCGAGGTCGTTGCCGCTGCACAGATGCATGCGCCAGGGCCTCCGGCAGATAATTCACTTTGATCTATTGCGCTATCTCTCATAGCACCCGAGATATCACCGGATATATATTGGATTTTTCCTTGACCTTGACAGTCCGGCCTCATTTGACGATGGTTTTCTCGGTCCCTCGTTGTCCGAGGTCGATCCCGCTGCACAGATTCATGCGCCAGGGACCCATGCAGATAATTCACTTTATTTATTGCGCTATCTCTAATAGCACCCGAGATATCACCAGATATATATTGGATTTTTCCCTGACCCTGAGTGTCCGCCCCCATGTGACGGTGATTTCCTCGGCTCCTGGTGGTCCGAGGTCGTTCCCGCTGCACAGATTCATGCGACTGGGCTTCCTGCAGACAATTCACTTTGGTTTATTGCGCTATCTGTAATAGCACCCGAGATATCACCAGATATATGCTGGATTTTTACATGACCTTGGGTGACGGATACCGAATATCTGTAATTTTCTCGGCCCCTGGTGGTCCGAGGTAGTTCCTGCTGCACAGTTTCATTCGCCAGTGCCTCCTACAGACAATGCACTTTGATTCATTGCGCTATCTGTAATAGCACCCGAGATATCACCGGATATATATTGGATTTTTCCTTGACCCTGACAGTCCGGCCCCATTTGTCGATGGTTTTCTCGGTCCCTCGTTGTCCGAGGTCGATCCCGCTGCACAGATTCATGCGCCAGGGCCCCTTGCAGATAATTCACTTTGATTTATTGCGCTATCTCTAATAGCACCCGAGATATCACTATATATATATTGGATTTTTCCCTGACCCTGAGTGTCCGGCCCCATTAGACGGCAGTTTTCTCAGCCCCCGGTGGTCCAAGGTCGTTCCGGCTGCACAGATTCATGCGCTAGAGCCTTATGCAGACAATGCACTTTGATTTATTGCGCTATCTCTAATAGCACCCGAGATATCACCATATATATATTGGATTTTTCCCTGACCCTGAGGGTCCGGCCCCATTAGACGGTAGTTTTCTCAGCCCCCGGTGGTCCAAGGTCGTTCCTGCTGCACAGATTCATGCGCTAGAGCCTTATGCAGACAATGCACTTTGATTTATTGCGCTATCTCTAATAGCACCCGAGATATCACCATATACATATTGGATTTTTCCCTGACCCTGAGTGTCCGGCCCCATTAGACGGTAGTTTTCTCGGCGCCTGGTGGTCCGAGGTCGTTCCGGCTGCACAGATTCATGCGCTACTGCCCCTTGCAGATAATTCACTTTGGTTTATTGCGCTATCTGTGATAGCACCCGAGATATTACCAGATATATATTGGATTTTTCCCTGACCCTGAGTTCCCGGCCCCATGTTTCGTTGGTCTTCTCGACCCTTGGCGGTCCGAGGTCGATCAAACTGCACAGATTCATGCGCCAGGGCCCCTTGCAGATAATTCACTTTGATTTACTGCGCTATCTCTAATAGCACCCGAGATATCACCAGATATATATTGGATTTTTACCTGACCCTGACAGTCCGGCCCAATGAGACGGTGATTTTCTCGGCCCCTGGTGGTCCGTGGTCGTTCCCGCTGCACAGATTCATGCGCCAGGGACCCATGCAGATAATTCACTTTATTTATTGCGCTATCTCTAATAGCACCCGAGATATCACCAGATTTATATTGGATTTTTCCCTGACCCTGAGTGTCCGCCCCCATGTGACGGTGATTTCCTCGGCTCCTGGTGGTCCGAGGTCGATCCCGCTGCACAGACTCATGCGCCAGGGCCTACTACAGACAATGCACTTTGATTTATTGCGCTATCTGTAATAGCATCCGAGATATCACCAGATATATATTGGATTTTTCCCTGATCCTGAGTGTCCGACCCCATGAGACGGTGGTTTTCCGAGCCCTGGTCGTCCGAGGTCGTTCCCGCTGCACAGATTCATGCGCCAGGGCCTCCTGCGGACAATGCACTTTGGTTTATTGCGCTATCTCTAATAGCACCCGAGATATCACCAGATATATATTGGATTTTTCCCTGACCCTGAGTGTCCGACCCCATGAGACGGTGGTTTTCTCGGCCCCTGGTGGTCCGAGGTCGATCCCGCTGCACAGATTCATGCGTGAGTGCCTCCTACAGACAATGCACTTAGATTTATTGCGCTATATGTAATAGCATCCGAGATATCACCAGATATATATTGGATTTTTCCTTGACCCTGACAGTCCGACCCCATGCGACGGTGGTTTTCTCGGCCCCTGGTGGTCCGAGGTCGTTCCCGCTGCACAGATTCATGCGCCAGGGCTTCCTACAGACAATGCACTTTGATGTATTGGGCTATCTGTAATAGCACCGGAGATATCACCAGATATATATTGGATTTTCCCCTGACCCTGAGTGTCCGGCCCCATGCGACGGTGGTTTTCTCGGCCCCTGGTGGTCCGAGGTCGTTCCCGGTGCACAAATTCATGCGCTAGGGCCTCCTACAGACAATGCACTTTGATTTATTGCGCTATCTGTAATAGCACCCAAGATATGACCAGATATATATTGGATTTTTCCCTGACCCTGAGTGTCCGGCCCCATGAGACTGTGGTTTTCTCGGCCCCTGGTGGTCCGAGGTCGTTCCCGCTGCACAGATTCATGCGCCAGGGCTTCCTACAGACAATGCACTTTGATGTATTGGGCTATCTGTAATAGCACCGGAGATATCACCAGATATATATTGGATTTTCCCCTGTCCCTGAGTGTCCGGCCCCATGAGACTGTGGTTTTCTTGGCCCCTGGTGGTCCGAGGTCGTTCCCGCTGCACAGATTTATGCGCCAGGGCCTCCTACAGACTATGCACTTTGATTTATTGGGCTATCTGTAATAGCACCCGAGATATGACCAGATATATATTGGATTTTTCCCTGACCCTGAGTATCCGGCCCCATGAGACGGTGTTTTTCTCGGCCCCTGGTGGTCCGAGGTCGCTCCCGCTGCCCAGATTCATGCGCCAGGGCCTCCTACAGACAATGTACTTTGATTTATTGCGCTATCTGTAATAGCACCCGAGATATGACCAGATATACAATGGATTTTTCCCTGACCCTGACAGTCCGGCCCCGTGAGACGGTGGTTTTCTCGGCCCCTGGTGGTCCGAGGTCGTTCCCGCTGCACAGATTCATGCGCCAGGGCTTCCTACAGACAATGCACTTTGATGTATTGGGCTATCTGTAATAGCACCGGAGATATCACCAGATATATATTGGATTTTCCCCTGACCCTGAGTGTCCGGCCCCATGAGACTGTGGTTTTCTCGGCCCCTGGTGGTCCGAGGTCGTTCCCGCTGCACAGATTCATGCGCCACGGCCCTCTGCAGATAATTCACTTTGGTTTATTGCGCTATCTCTAATAGCACCCGAGATATCACCAGATGTATATTGGATTTTCCCCTGACCCTCAGTGTCCGGCCCCATGAGACTGTGGTTTTCTCGGCCCCTGGTAGTCCGAGGTCGTTCCCGCTGCACAGATTCATGCGACAGGGCCTCCTGCAGATAATTGACTTTGGTTTATTGCGCTATCTCTAATAGCACCCGAGATATCACCAGATATATATTGGATTTTTCCCTGAACCTAAGTGTCCGGCCCCATGCGACGGTGGTTTTCTCGGCCCCTGGTGCTCCGAGGTCGTTCCCGCTGCACAGATTCATGCGACAGGGCCTCCTGCAGATAATTGACTTTGGTTTATTGCGCTATCTCTAATAGCACCCGAGATATGACCAGATATATATTGGATTTTTCCCTGACCCTGAGTGTCCGGCCCCATGCGACGGTGGTTTTCTCGGCCCCTGGTGGTCCGAGGTCGTTCCCGCTGCACAGATTCATGCGCCAGGGCTTCCTACAGACAATGCACTTTGATGTATTGGGCTATCTGTAATAGCACCGGAGATATCACCAGATATATATTGGATTTTCCCCTGACCCTGAGTGTCCGGCCCCATGAGACTGTGGTTTTCTCGGCCCCTGGTGGTCCGAGGTTGTTCCCGCTGCACAGATTTATGCGCCAGGGCCTCCTACAGACTATATACTTTGATTTATTGGGCTATCTGTAATAGCACCCGAGATATGTCCAGATATATATTGGGTTTTTCCCTGACCCTGAGTGTCCGGCCCCATGAGACGGTGGTTTTCTCGGCCCCTGGTGGTCCGAGGTCGCTCCCGCTGCCCAGATTCATGCGCCAGGGCCTCCTGCAAATAATTCACTTTGGTTTATTGCGCTATCTCTAATAGCACCCGTGATATCACCAGATATATATTGGATTTTCCCCTGACCCTGAGTGTCCGGCTCCATTGGACTGTGGTTTTCTCGGCCCCTGGTTGTCCGAGGTCGTTCCCGCTGCACAGATTTATGCGCCAGAGCCTCCTACAGACTATGCACTTTGATTTATTGGGCTATCTGTAATAGCACCCGAGATATCACCAGATATATATTGGATTTTCCCCTGACCCTGAGTGTCCGGCCCCATGAGACTGTGGTTATTTCGGCCCCTGGTGGTCCGAGGTCGTTCCCGCTGCACAGATTCATGCGCCAGGGCCCTCTGCAGATAATTCACTTTGGTTTATTGCGCTATCTCTAATAGCACCCGAGATATCACCAGATATATATTGGATTTTCCCCTGACCCTCAGTGTCCGGCCCCATGAGACTGTGGTTTTCTCGGCCCCTGGTAGTCCGAGGTCGTTCCCGCTGCACAGCTTCATGCGCCAGGGCCTCCTGCAGATAATTCACTTTGGTTTATAGCGCTATCTCTAATAGCACCCGAGATATCACCAGATATATATTGGATTTTCCACTGACCGTGAGTGTCCGGCCCCATAAGACTGTGGTTTTCTCGGCCGCTGGTGGTCCGAGGTCGCTCCCGCTGAACAGACTCATGCGCCAGGGCCTCCTACAGACAATGAACTTTGATTTATTGCGCTATCTGTAATAGCACCCGAGATATCACCAGATATATATTGGATTTTTCCCTGAACCTAAGTGTCCGGCCCCATGCGACGGTGGTTTTCTCGGCCCCTGGTGCTCCGAGGTCGTTCCCGCTGCACAGATTCATGCGACAGGGCCTCCTGCAGATAATTGACTTTGGTTTATTGCGCTATCTCTAATAGCACCCGAGATATGACCAGATATATATTGGATTTTTCCCTGACCCTGAGTGTCCGGCCCCATGCGACGGTGGTTTTCTCGGCCCCTGGTGGTCCGAGGTCGTTCCCGCTGCACAGATTCATGCGCCAGGGCTTCCTACAGACAATGCACTTTGATGTATTGGGCTATCTGTAATAGCACCGGAGATATCACCAGATATACAATGGATTTTTCCCTGACCCTGAGTGTCCGGCCCCATGAGACTGTGGTTTTCTCGGCCCCTGGTGGTCCGAGGTCGTTCCCGCTGCACAGATTTATGCGCCAGGGCCTCCTACAGACTATGCACTTTGATTTATTGGGCTATCTGAAATAGCACCCGAGATATGTCCAGATATATATTGGGTTTTTCCCTGACCCTGAGTGTCCGGCCCCATGAGACGGTGGTTTTCTCGGCCCCTGGTGGTCCGAGGTCGCTCCCGCTGCCCAGATTCATGCGCCAGGGCCTCCTGCAGATAATTCACTTTGGTTTATAGCGCTATCGCTAATAGCACCCGAGATATCACCAGATATATATTGGATTTTCCACTGACCCTGAGTGTCCGACCCCATAAGACTGTGGTTTTCTCGGCCCCTGGTGGTCCGAGGTCGCTCCCGCTGCCCAGATTCATGCGGCAGTGCCTCCTACAGACAATGTACTTTGATTTATTGCGCTATCTGTAATAGCAACCGAGATATGACCAGATATACAATGGATTTTTCCCTGACCCTGACAGTCTGACCCCGTGAGACGGTGGTTTTCTCGGCCCCTGGTGGTCCGAGGTCGTTCCCGCTGCACAGATTTATGCGCCAGGGCCTCCTACAGACTATGCACTTTGATTTATTGGGCTATCTGAAATAGCACCCGAGATATGACCAGATATATATTGGGTTTTTCCCTGACCCTGAGTGTCCGGCCCCATGAGACGGTGGTTTTCTCGGCCCCTGGTGGTCCGAGGTCGTTCCCGCTGCACAGATTCATGCGCCAGGGCCTCCTGCAGATAATTCACTTTGGTTTATAGCGCTATCGCTAATAGCACCCGAGATATCACCAGATATATATTGGATTTTCCACTGACTCTGAGTGTCCGACCACATAAGACTGTGGTTTTCTCGGCCCCTGGTGGTCCGAGGTCGTTCCCGCTGAACAGACTCATGCGCCAGGGCCTCCGACAGACAATGCACTTTGATTTTTTGCGCTATCTGTAATAGCACCCGAGATATCACCAGATATATATTGGATTTTTCCCTGACCCTGACAGTCCGGCCCCATGAGACGGTAGTTTTCTCGGCCCCTAGTGGTCCGAGGTCGTTCCCGCTGCACAGATTCATGCGCCAGGGCCCTCTGCAGATAATTCACTTTGGTTTATTGCGCTATCTCTAATAGCACCCGAGATATCACCAGATATATATTGGATTTTCCCCTGACCCTGAGTGTCCGGCCCCATGAGACTGTGGTTATTTCGGCCCCTGGTGGTCCGAGGTCGTTCCCGCTGCACAGATTCATGCGCCAGGGCCCTCTGCAGATAATTCACTTTGGTTTATTGCGCTATCTCTAATAGCACCCGAGATATCACCAGATATATATTGGATTTTCCCCTGACCCTCAGTGTCCGGCCCCATGAGACTGTGGTTTTCTCGGCCCCTGGTAGTCCGAGGTCGTTCCCGCTGCACAGCTTCATGCGCCAGGGCCTCCTGCAGATAATTCACTTTGGTTTATAGCGCTATCTCTAATAGCACCCGAGATATCACCAGATATATATTGGATTTTCCACTGACCGTGAGTGTCCGGCCCCATAAGACTGTGGTTTTCTCGGCCGCTGGTGGTCCGAGGTCGCTCCCGCTGAACAGACTCATGCGCCAGGGCCTCCTACAGACAATGAACTTTGATTTATTGCGCTATCTGTAATAGCACCCGAGATATCACCAGATATATATTGGATTTTTCCCTGAACCTAAGTGTCCGGCCCCATGCGACGGTGGTTTTCTCGGCCCCTGGTGCTCCGAGGTCGTTCCCGCTGCACAGATTCATGCGACAGGGCCTCCTGCAGATAATTGACTTTGGTTTATTGCGCTATCTCTAATAGCACCCGAGATATGACCAGATATATATTGGATTTTTCCCTGACCCTGAGTGTCCGGCCCCATGCGACGGTGGTTTTCTCGGCCCCTGGTGGTCCGAGGTCGTTCCCGCTGCACAGATTCATGCGCCAGGGCTTCCTACAGACAATGCACTTTGATGTATTGGGCTATCTGTAATAGCACCGGAGATATCACCAGATATACAATGGATTTTTCCCTGACCCTGAGTGTCCGGCCCCATGAGACTGTGGTTTTCTCGGCCCCTGGTGGTCCGAGGTCGTTCCCGCTGCACAGATTTATGCGCCAGGGCCTCCTACAGACTATGCACTTTGATTTATTGGGCTATCTGAAATAGCACCCGAGATATGTCCAGATATATATTGGGTTTTTCCCTGACCCTGAGTGTCCGGCCCCATGAGACGGTGGTTTTCTCGGCCCCTGGTGGTCCGAGGTCGCTCCCGCTGCCCAGATTCATGCGCCAGGGCCTCCTGCAGATAATTCACTTTGGTTTATAGCGCTATCGCTAATAGCACCCGAGATATCACCAGATATATATTGGATTTTCCACTGACCCTGAGTGTCCGACCCCATAAGACTGTGGTTTTCTCGGCCCCTGGTGGTCCGAGGTCGCTCCCGCTGCCCAGATTCATGCGGCAGTGCCTCCTACAGACAATGTACTTTGATTTATTGCGCTATCTGTAATAGCAACCGAGATATGACCAGATATACAATGGATTTTTCCCTGACCCTGACAGTCTGACCCCGTGAGACGGTGGTTTTCTCGGCCCCTGGTGGTCCGAGGTCGTTCCCGCTGCACAGATTTATGCGCCAGGGCCTCCTACAGACTATGCACTTTGATTTATTGGGCTATCTGAAATAGCACCCGAGATATGACCAGATATATATTGGGTTTTTCCCTGACCCTGAGTGTCCGGCCCCATGAGACGGTGGTTTTCTCGGCCCCTGGTGGTCCGAGGTCGTTCCCGCTGCACAGATTCATGCGCCAGGGCCTCCTGCAGATAATTCACTTTGGTTTATAGCGCTATCGCTAATAGCACCCGAGATATCACCAGATATATATTGGATTTTCCACTGACTCTGAGTGTCCGACCACATAAGACTGTGGTTTTCTCGGCCCCTGGTGGTCCGAGGTCGTTCCCGCTGAACAGACTCATGCGCCAGGGCCTCCGACAGACAATGCACTTTGATTTTTTGCGCTATCTGTAATAGCACCCGAGATATCACCAGATATATATTGGATTTTTCCCTGACCCTGACAGTCCGGCCCCATGAGACGGTAGTTTTCTCGGCCCCTAGTGGTCCGAGGTCGTTCCCGCTGCACAGATTCATGCGCCAGGGCCCTCTGCAGATAATTCACTTTGGTTTATTGCGCTATCTCTAATAGCACCCGAGATATCACCAGATATATATTGGATTTTCCCCTGACCCTGAGTGTCCGGCCCCATGAGACTGTGGTTATTTCGGCCCCTGGTGGTCCGAGGTCGTTCCCGCTGCACAGATTCATGCGCCAGGGCCCTCTGCAGATAATTCACTTTGGTTTATTGCGCTATCTCTAATAGCACCCGAGATATCACCAGATATATATTGGATTTTCCCCTGACCCTCAGTGTCCGGCCCCATGAGACTGTGGTTTTCTCGGCCCCTGGTAGTCCGAGGTCGTTCCCGCTGCACAGCTTCATGCGCCAGGGCCTCCTGCAGATAATTCACTTTGGTTTATAGCGCTATCTCTAATAGCACCCGAGATATCACCAGATATATATTGGATTTTTCCCTGACCCTGAGTGTCCGCCCCCATGTGACGGTGATTTCCTCGGCTCCTGGTGGTCCGAGGTCGATCCCGCTGCACAGACTCATGCGCCAGGGCCTACTACAGACAATGCACTTTGATTTATTGCGCTATCTGTAATAGCATCCGAGATATCACCAGATATATATTGGATTTTTCCCTGATCCTGAGTGTCCGACCCCATGAGACGGTGGTTTTCCGAGCCCTGGTCGTCCGAGGTCGTTCCCGCTGCACAGATTCATGCGCCAGGGCCTCCTGCGGACAATGCACTTTGGTTTATTGCGCTATCTCTAATAGCACCCGAGATATCACCAGATATATATTGGATTTTTCCCTGACCCTGAGTGTCCGACCCCATGAGACGGTGGTTTTCTCGGCCCCTGGTGGTCCGAGGTCGATCCCGCTGCACAGATTCATGCGTGAGTGCCTCCTACAGACAATGCACTTAGATTTATTGCGCTATATGTAATAGCATCCGAGATATCACCAGATATATATTGGATTTTTCCTTGACCCTGACAGTCCGGCCCCATGTGTCGGTGGTTTTCTCGGACCCTGGTGGTCCGACGTCGATCCCGCTGCACAGATGCATGCGCCAAGGCTTCCTGCAGACAATTCACTTTGGTTTATTGCGCTATCTGTAATAGCACCCGAGATATCAACAGATATATGCTGGATTTTTACATGACCTTGGGTGACGGATACCGAATATCTGTAATTTTCTCGGTCCCTGGTGGTCCGAGGTAGTTCCTGCTGCACAGTTTCATTCGCCAGTGCCTCCTACAGACAATGCACTTTGATTTATTGCGCTATCTGTAATAGCACCCGAGATATCACCAGATATATATTGGATTTTTCCCTAACCCTGAGTGTCCGACCTCATGAGACGGTGGTTTTCTCGGCCCCTGGTGGTCCGAGGTCGTTGCCGCTGCACAGATGCATGCGCCAGGGCCTCCGGCAGATAATTCACTTTGATCTATTGCGCTATCTCTCATAGCACCCGAGATATCACCGGATATATATTGGATTTTTCCTTGACCTTGACAGTCCGGCCTCATTTGACGATGGTTTTCTCGGTCCCTCGTTGTCCGAGGTCGATCCCGCTGCACAGATTCATGCGCCAGGGACCCATGCAGATAATTCACTTTATTTATTGCGCTATCTCTAATAGCACCCGAGATATCACCAGATATATATTGGATTTTTCCCTGACCCTGAGTGTCCGCCCCCATGTGACGGTGATTTCCTCGGCTCCTGGTGGTCCGAGGTCGTTCCCGCTGCACAGATTCATGCGACTGGGCTTCCTGCAGACAATTCACTTTGGTTTATTGCGCTATCTGTAATAGCACCCGAGATATCACCTGATATATGCTGGATTTTTACATGACCTTGGGTGACGGATACCGAATATCTGTAATTTTCTCGGCCCCTGGTGGTCCGAGGTAGTTCCTGCTGCACAGTTTCATTCGCCAGTGCCTCCTACAGACAATGCACTTTGATTCATTGCGCTATCTGTAATAGCACCCGAGATATCACCGGATATATATTGGATTTTTCCTTGACCCTGACAGTCCGGCCCCATTTGTCGATGGTTTTCTCGGTCCCTCGTTGTCCGAGGTCGATCCCGCTGCACAGATTCATGCGCCAGGGCCCCTTGCAGATAATTCACTTTGATTTATTGCGCTATCTCTAATAGCACCCGAGATATCACTATATATATATTGGATTTTTCCCTGACCCTGAGTGTCCGGCCCCATTAGACGGCAGTTTTCTCAGCCCCCGGTGGTCCAAGGTCGTTCCGGCTGCACAGATTCATGCGCTAGAGCCTTATGCAGACAATGCACTTTGATTTATTGCGCTATCTCTAATAGCACCCGAGATATCACCATATATATATTGGATTTTTCCCTGACCCTGAGGGTCCGGCCCCATTAGACGGTAGTTTTCTCAGCCCCCGGTGGTCCAAGGTCGTTCCTGCTGCACAGATTCATGCGCTAGAGCCTTATGCAGACAATGCACTTTGATTTATTGCGCTATCTCTAATAGCACCCGAGATATCACCATATACATATTGGATTTTTCCCTGACCCTGAGTGTCCGGCCCCATTAGACGGTAGTTTTCTCGGCGCCTGGTGGTCCGAGGTCGTTCCGGCTGCACAGATTCATGCGCTACTGCCCCTTGCAGATAATTCACTTTGGTTTATTGCGCTATCTGTGATAGCACCCGAGATATTACCAGATATATATTGGATTTTTCCCTGACCCTGAGTTCCCGGCCCCATGTTTCGTTGGTCTTCTCGACCCTTGGCGGTCCGAGGTCGATCAAACTGCACAGATTCATGCGCCAGGGCCCCTTGCAGATAATTCACTTTGATTTACTGCGCTATCTCTAATAGCACCCGAGATATCACCAGATATATATTGGATTTTTACCTGACCCTGACAGTCCGGCCCAATGAGACGGTGATTTTCTCGGCCCCTGGTGGTCCGTGGTCGTTCCCGCTGCACAGATTCATGCGCCAGGGACCCATGCAGATAATTCACTTTATTTATTGCGCTATCTCTAATAGCACCCGAGATATCACCAGATATATATTGGATTTTTCCCTGACCCTGAGTGTCCGCCCCCATGTGACGGTGATTTCCTCGGCTCCTGGTGGTCCGAGGTCGATCCCGCTGCACAGACTCATGCGCCAGGGCCTACTACAGACAATGCACTTTGATTTATTGCGCTATCTGTAATAGCATCCGAGATATCACCAGATATATATTGGATTTTTCCCTGATCCTGAGTGTCCGACCCCATGAGACGGTGGTTTTCCGAGCCCTGGTCGTCCGAGGTCGTTCCCGCTGCACAGATTCATGCGCCAAGGCTTCCTGCAGACAATTCACTTTGGTTTATTGCGCTATTTGTAATAGCACCCGAGATATCAACAGATATATGCTGGATTTTTACATGACCTTGGGTGACGGATACCGAATATCTGTAATTTTCTCGGCCCCTGGTGGTCCGAGGTAGTTCCTGCTGCACAGTTTCATTCGCCAGTGCCTCCTACAGACAATGCACTTTGATTTATTGCGCTATCTGTAATAGCACCCGAGATATCACCAGATATATATTGGATTTTTCCCTAACCCTGAGTGTCCGACCCCATGAGACGGTGGTTTTCTCGGCCCCTGGTGGTCCGAGGTCGATCCCGCTGCACAGATTCATGCGTGAGTGCCTCCTACAGACAATGCACTTAGATTTATTGCGCTATATGTAATAGCATCCGAGATATCACCAGATATATATTGGATTTTTCCTTGACCCTGACAGTCCGGCCCCATGTGTCGGTGGTTTTCTCGGACCCTGGTGGTCCGACGTCGATCCCGCTGCACAGATGCATGCGCCAAGGCTTCCTGCAGACAATTCACTTTGGTTTATTGCGCTATCTGTAATAGCACCCGAGATATCAACAGATATATGCTGGATTTTTACATGACCTTGGGTGACGGATACCGAATATCTGTAATTTTCTCGGCCCCTGGTGGTCCGAGGTAGTTCCTGCTGCACAGTTTCATTCGCCAGTGCCTCCTACAGACAATGCACTTTGATTTATTGCGCTATCTGTAATAGCACCCGAGATATCACCAGATATATATTGGATTTTTCCCTAACCCTGAGTGTCCGACCCCATGAGACGGTGGTTTTCTCGGCCCCTGGTGGTCCGAGGTCGTTGCCGCTGCACAGATGCATGCGCCAGGGCCTCCGGCAGATAATTCACTTTTGTTTATTATGCTATCTCTAATAGCACCCGAGATATCACCAGATATATATTGGATTTTTCCCCGACCCTGAGTGTCCGGCCCCATGAGACGATGGTTTTCTCGGTCCCTCGTTGTCCGAGGTCGATCCCGCTGCACAGATTCATGCGCCAGGGACCCATGCAGATAATTCACTTTGATCTATTGCGCTATCTGTAATATCACCCGAGATATCACCAGATATACATTGGATTTTTCCCTGACCCTGAGTGTCCGGCCCCATGAGACGGTGGTTGTCTCGGCCCCTGGTGGTCCGAGGTCGTTCCCGCTGCACAGATTCATGCGACAGGGCTTCCTGCAGACAATTCACTTTGGTTTATTGCGCTATCTGTAATAGCACCCGAGATATCACCAGATATATGCTGGATTTTTACATGACCTTGGGTGACGGATACCGAATATCTGTAATTTTCTCGGCCCCTGGTGGTCCGAGGTAGTTCCTGCTGCACAGTTTCATTCGCCAGTGCCTCCTACAGTCAATGCACTTTGATTCATTGCGCTATCTGTAATAGCACCCGAGATATCACCGGATATATATTGGATTTTTCCTTGACCCTGACAGTCCGGCCCCATTTGTCGATGGTTTTCTCGGTCCCTCGTTGTCCGAGGTCGATCCCGCTGCACAGATTCATGCGCCAGGGCCCCTTGCAGATAATTCACTTTGATTTATTGCGCTATCTCTAATAGCACCCGAGATATCACTATATATATATTGGATTTTTCCCTGACCCTGAGTGTCCGGCCCCATTAGACGGCAGTTTTCTCAGCCCCCGGTGGTCCAAGGTCGTTCCGGCTGCACAGATTCATGCGCTAGAGCCTTATGCAGACAATGCACTTTGATTTATTGCGCTATCTCTAATAGCACCCGAGATATCACCATATATATATTGGATTTTTCCCTGACGCTGAGGGTCCGGCCCCATTAGACGGTAGTTTTCTCAGCCCCCGGTGGTCCAAGGTCGTTCCTGCTGCACAGATTCATGCGCTAGAGCCTTATGCAGACAATGCACTTTGATTTATTGCGCTATCTCTAATAGCACCCGAGATATCACCATATACATATTGGATTTTTCCCTGACCCTGAGTGTCCGGCCCCATTAGACGGTAGTTTTCTCGGCGCCTGGTGGTCCGAGGTCGTTCCGGCTGCACAGATTCATGCGCTACTGCCCCTTGCAGATAATTCACTTTGGTTTATTGCGCTATCTGTGATAGCACCCGAGATATTACCAGATATATATTGGATTTTTCCCTGACCCTGAGTTCCCGGCCCCATGTTTCGTTGGTCTTCTCGACCCTTGGCGGTCCGAGGTCGATCAAACTGCACAGATTCATGCGCCAGGGCCCCTTGCAGATAATTCACTTTGATTTACTGCGCTATCTCTAATAGCACCCGAGATATCACCAGATATATATTGGATTTTTACCTGACCCTGACAGTCCGGCCCAATGAGACGGTGATTTTCTCGGCCCCTGGTGGTCCGTGGTCGTTCCCGCTGCACAGATTCATGCGCCAGGGACCCATGCAGATAATTCACTTTATTTATTGCGCTATCTCTAATAGCACCCGAGATATGACCAGATATATATTGGATTTTTCCCTGACCCTGAGTGTCCGCCCCCATGTGACGGTGATTTCCTCGGCTCCTGGTGGTCCGAGGTCGATCCCGCTGCACAGACTCATGCGCCAGGGCCTACTACAGACAATGCACTTTGATTTATTGCGCTATCTGTAATAGCATCCGAGATATCACCAGATATATATTGGATTTTTCCCTGATCCTGAGTGTCCGACCCCATGAGACGGTGGTTTTCCGAGCCCTGGTCGTCCGAGGTCGTTCCCGCTGCACAGATTCATGCGCCAGGGCCTCCTGCGGACAATGCACTTTGGTTTATTGCGCTATCTCTAATAGCACCCGAGATATCACCAGATATATATTGGATTTTTCCCTGACCCTGAGTGTCCGACCCCATGAGACGGTGGTTTTCTCGGCCCCTGGTGGTCCGAGGTCGATCCCGCTGCACAGATTCATGCGTGAGTGCCTCCTACAGACAATGCACTTAGATTTATTGCGCTATATGTAATAGCATCCGAGATATCACCAGATATATATTGGATTTTTCCTTGACCCTGACAGTCCGGCCCCATGTGTCGGTGGTTTTCTCGGTCCCTGGTGGTCCGACGTCGATCCCGCTGCACAGATGCATGCGCCAAGGCTTCCTGCAGACAATTCACTTTGGTTTATTGCGCTATCTGTAATAGCACCCGAGATATCAACAGATATATGCTGGATTTTTACATGACCTTGGGTGACGGATACCGAATATCTGTAATTTTCTCGGCCCCTGGTGGTCCGAGGTAGTTCCTGCTGCACAGTTTCATTCGCCAGTGCCTCCGGCAGATAATTCACTTTTGTTTATTATGCTATCTGTAATATCACCCGAGATATCACCAGATATACATTGGATTTTTCCCTGACCCTGAGTGTCCGGCCCCATGAGACGGTGGTTGTCTCGGCCCCTGGTGGTCCGAGGTCGTTCCCGCTGCACAGATTCATGCGACAGGGCTTCCTGCAGACAATTCACTTTGGTTTATTGCGCTATCTGTAATAGCACCCGAGATATCACCAGATATATGCTGGATTTTTACATGACCTTGGGTGACGGATACCGAATATCTGTAATTTTCTCGGCCCCTGGTGGTCCGAGGTAGTTCCTGCTGCACAGTTTCATTCGCCAGTGCCTCCTACAGTCAATGCACTTTGATTCATTGCGCTATCTGTAATAGCACCCGAGATATCACCGGATATATATTGGATTTTTCCTTGACCCTGACAGTCCGGCCCCATTTGTCGATGGTTTTCTCGGTCCCTCGTTGTCCGAGGTCGATCCCGCTGCACAGATTCATGCGCCAGGGCCCCTTGCAGATAATTCACTTTGATTTATTGCGCTATCTCTAATAGCACCCGAGATATCACTATATATATATTGGATTTTTCCCTGACCCTGAGTGTCCGGCCCCATTAGACGGCAGTTTTCTCAGCCCCCGGTGGTCCAAGGTCGTTCCGGCTGCACAGATTCATGCGCTAGAGCCTTATGCAGACAATGCACTTTGATTTATTGCGCTATCTCTAATAGCACCCGAGATATCACCATATATATATTGGATTTTTCCCTGACCCTGAGGGTCCGGCCCCATTAGACGGTAGTTTTCTCAGCCCCCGGTGGTCCAAGGTCGTTCCTGCTGCACAGATTCATGCGCTAGAGCCTTATGCAGACAATGCACTTTGATTTATTGCGCTATCTCTAATAGCACCCGAGATATCACCATATACATATTGGATTTTTCCCTGACCCTGAGTGTCCGGCCCCATTAGACGGTAGTTTTCTCGGCGCCTGGTGGTCCGAGGTCGTTCCGGCTGCACAGATTCATGCGCTACTGCCCCTTGCAGATAATTCACTTTGGTTTATTGCGCTATCTGTGATAGCACCCGAGATATTACCAGATATATATTGGATTTTTCCCTGACCCTGAGTTCCCGGCCCCATGTTTCGTTGGTCTTCTCGACCCTTGGCGGTCCGAGGTCGATCAAACTGCACAGATTCATGCGCCAGGGCCCCTTGCAGATAATTCACTTTGATTTACTGCGCTATCTCTAATAGCACCCGAGATATCACCAGATATATATTGGATTTTTACCTGACCCTGACAGTCCGGCCCAATGAGACGGTGATTTTCTCGGCCCCTGGTGGTCCGTGGTCGTTCCCGCTGCACAGATTCATGCGCCAGGGACCCATGCAGATAATTCACTTTATTTATTGCGCTATCTCTAATAGCACCCGAGATATGACCAGATATATATTGGATTTTTCCCTGACCCTGAGTGTCCGCCCCCATGTGACGGTGATTTCCTCGGCTCCTGGTGGTCCGAGGTCGATCCCGCTGCACAGACTCATGCGCCAGGGCCTACTACAGACAATGCACTTTGATTTATTGCGCTATCTGTAATAGCATCCGAGATATCACCAGATATATATTGGATTTTTCCCTGATCCTGAGTGTCCGACCCCATGAGACGGTGGTTTTCCGAGCCCTGGTCGTCCGAGGTCGTTCCCGCTGCACAGATTCATGCGCCAGGGCCTCCTGCGGACAATGCACTTTGGTTTATTGCGCTATCTCTAATAGCACCCGAGATATCACCAGATATATATTGGATTTTTCCCTGACCCTGAGTGTCCGACCCCATGAGACGGTGGTTTTCTCGGCCCCTGGTGGTCCGAGGTCGATCCCGCTGCACAGATTCATGCGTGAGTGCCTCCTACAGACAATGCACTTAGATTTATTGCGCTATATGTAATAGCATCCGAGATATCACCAGATATATATTGGATTTTTCCTTGACCCTGACAGTCCGGCCCCATGTGTCGGTGGTTTTCTCGGTCCCTGGTGGTCCGACGTCGATCCCGCTGCACAGATGCATGCGCCAAGGCTTCCTGCAGACAATTCACTTTGGTTTATTGCGCTATCTGTAATAGCACCCGAGATATCAACAGATATATGCTGGATTTTTACATGACCTTGGGTGACGGATACCGAATATCTGTAATTTTCTCGGCCCCTGGTGGTCCGAGGTAGTTCCTGCTGCACAGTTTCATTCGCCAGTGCCTCCTACAGACAATGCACTTTGATTTATTGCGCTATCTGTAATAGCACCCGAGATATCACCAGATATATATTGGATTTTTCCCTAACCCTGAGTGTCCGACCCCATGAGACGGTGGTTTTCTCGGCCCCTGGTGGTCCGAGGTCGTTGCCGCTGCACAGATGCATGCGCCAGGGCCTCCGGCAGATAATTCACTTTTGTTTATTATGCTATCTCTAATAGCACCCGAGATATCACCAGATATATATTGGATTTTTCCCCGACCCTGAGTGTCCGGCCCCATGAGACGGTGGTTTTCTCGGCCCCTGGTGGTCCGAGGTCGTTCCCGCTGGCCAGATTCATGCGCCAGGGCCGGCTACAGACAATGCACTTTGATCTATTGCGCTATCTGTAATATCACCCGAGATATCACCAGATATACATTGGATTTTTCCCTGACCCTGAGTGTCCGGCCCCATGAGACGGTGGTTGTCTCGGCCCCTGGTGGTCCGAGGTCTTTCCCGCTGCACAGATTCATGCGCTAGGGCCTCCTGCAGACAATTCACTTTGGTTTATTGCGCTATCTCTAACAGCACCCGAGATATCACCAGATATATATTGGATTTTCCCCTGACCCTGAGTGTCCGGTCCCATGAGACGGTGGTTTTCTCGGCTCCTGGTGGTCCGAGGTCGTTCCCGCTGCACAGATTCATGCGCCAGGGCCCCCTGCAGATAATTCACTTTGATCTATTGCGCTATCTCTCATAGCACCCGAGATATCACCGGATATATATTGGATTTTTCCTTGACCCTGACAGTCCGGCCTCATTTGACGATGGTTTTCTCGGTCCCTCGTTGTCCGAGGTCGATCCCGCTGCACAGATTCATGCGCCAGGGACCCATGCAGATAATTCACTTTATTTATTGCGCTATCTCTAATAGCACCCGAGATATCACCAGATATATATTGGATTTTTCCCTGACCCTGAGTGTCCGCCCCCATGTGACGGTGATTTCCTCGGCTCCTGGTGGTCCGAGGTCGTTCCCGCTGCACAGATTCATGTGACAGGGCTTCCTGCAGACAATTCACTTTGGTTTATTGCGCTATCTGTAATAGCACCCGAGATATCACCAGATATATGCTGGATTTTTACATGACCTTGGGTGACGGATACCGAATATCTGTAATTTTCTCGGCCCCTGGTGGTCCGAGGTAGTTCCTGCTGCACAGTTTCATTCGCCAGTGCCTCCTACAGACAATGCACTTTGATTCATTGCGCTATCTGTAATAGCACCCGAGATATCACCGGATATATATTGGATTTTTCCTTGACCCTGACAGTCCGGCCCCATTTGTCGATGGTTTTCTCGGTCCCTCGTTGTCCGAGGTCGATCCCGCTGCACAGATTCATGCGCCAGGGCCCCTTGCAGATAATTCACTTTGATTTATTGCGCTATCTCTAATAGCACCCGAGATATCACTATATATATATTGGATTTTTCCCTGACCCTGAGTGTCCGGCCCCATTAGACGGCAGTTTTCTCAGCCCCCGGTGGTCCAAGGTCGTTCCGGCTGCACAGATTCATGCGCTAGAGCCTTATGCAGACAATGCACTTTGATTTATTGCGCTATCTCTAATAGCACCCGAGATATCACCATATATATATTGGATTTTTCCCTGACCCTGAGGGTCCGGCCCCATTAGACGGTAGTTTTCTCAGCCCCCGGTGGTCCAAGGTCGTTCCTGCTGCACAGATTCATGCGCTAGAGCCTTATGCAGACAATGCACTTTGATTTATTGCGCTATCTCTAATAGCACCCGAGATATCACCATATACATATTGGATTTTTCCCTGACCCTGAGTGTCCGGCCCCATTAGACGGTAGTTTTCTCGGCGCCTGGTGGTCCGAGGTCGTTCCGGCTGCACAGATTCATGCGCTACTGCCCCTTGCAGATAATTCACTTTGGTTTATTGCGCTATCTGTGATAGCACCCGAGATATTACCAGATATATATTGGATTTTTCCCTGACCCTGAGTTCCCGGCCCCATGTTTCGTTGGTCTTCTCGACCCTTGGCGGTCCGAGGTCGATCAAACTGCACAGATTCATGCGCCAGGGCCCCTTGCAGATAATTCACTTTGATTTACTGCGCTATCTCTAATAGCACCCGAGATATCACCAGATATATATTGGATTTTTACCTGACCCTGACAGTCCGGCCCAATGAGACGGTGATTTTCTCGGCCCCTGGTGGTCCGTGGTCGTTCCCGCTGCACAGATTCATGCGCCAGGGCCCCCTGCAGATAATTCACTTTGATCTATTGCGCTATCTCTCATAGCACCCGTGATATCACCGGATATATATTGGATTTTTCCTTGACCCTGACAGTCCGGCCCCATGAGTCGGTGATTTTCTCGGCCCCTGGTGGTCCGAGGTCGATCCCGCTGCACAGATTCATGCGCCAGGGACCCATGCAGATAATTCACTTTATTTATTGCGCTATCTCTAATAGCACCCGAGATATCACCAGATATATATTGGATTTTTCCCTGACCCTGAGTGTCCGACCCCATGAGACGGTGGTTTTCTCGGCCCCTGGTGGTCCGACGTCGATCCCGCTGCACAGATGCATGCGCCAAGGCTTCCTGCAGACAATTCACTTTGGTTTATTGCGCTATCTGTAATAGCACCCGAGATATCAACAGATATATGCTGGATTTTTACATGACCTTGGGTGACGGATACCGAATATCTGTAATTTTCTCGGCCCCTGGTGGTCCGAGGTAGTTCCTGCTGCACAGTTTCATTCGCCAGTGCCTCCTACAGACAATGCACTTTGATTTATTGCGCTATCTGTAATATCACCCGAGATATCACCAGATATACATTGGATTTTTCCCTGACCCTGAGTGTCCGGCCCCATGAGACGGTGGTTGTCTCGGCCCATGGTGGTCCGAGGTCTTTCCCGCTGCACAGATTCATGCGCTAGGGCCTCCTGCAGACAATTCACTTTGGTTTATTGCGCTATCTCTAACAGCACCCGAGATATCACCAGATATATATTGGATTTTCCCCTGACCCTGAGTGTCCGGTCCCATGAGACGGTGGTTTTCTCGGCTCCTGGTGGTCCGAGGTCGTTCCCGCTGGCCAGATTCGTGCGCCAGGCCTCCTACAGACAATGCAGTTTGGTTTATTGCGCTATCTCTAATAGCACCCGAGATATCACCAGATATATATTGGATTTTTCCCTGACCCTGAGTGTCCGGCCCCATGAGACGGTGGTTTTCTCGGCCCCTGGTGGTCCGAGGTCGTTCCCGATGCACAGATGCATGCGCCATGGCCTCCTGCAGATAATTCACTTAGGTTTATTTCGCTATCTGTAATAGCACCCGATATATCACCAGATATATATTGGATTTTTACATGACCTTGGGTGACGGATTCCGAATATCTGTAATTTTCTCGGCCCCTGGTGATCCGAGGTCGTTCCCGCTGCAAAGATTCATGCGCCAGGGCCTCCTGCAGATAATTCACTTTGGTTTATTGCGCTATCTCTAATAGCACCCCAGATATCACCAGATATATATTGGATTTTTCCCTGACCCTGAGTGTCCGGCCCCATGTGTCTGTGGTTTTCTCGGCCCCTGGTGGTCCGAGGTCGTTGCCGCTCCACAGATTCATGCGCCAGGGCCTCCTACAGACAATGCACTTTGATTTATTGCGCTATCTGTAATAGCAACCGAAATATCACCAGACATATATTTGATTTTTCCCCGACCCTGAGTGTCCGGCCCATGAGACGGTGGTTTTCTCGGGCCCTGGTGGTCCGTGGTCGTTCCCGCTGCACAGATTCATGCGCCAGGGCCTCCTGCAGATCATTCACTTTGGTTTATTGCGCTATCTCTAATAGCACCCGAGATATCACCAGAGATATATTGGATTTTCCCCTGACCCTGAGTGTCCGGCAACATGAGACTGTGGTTTACTCGGCCCCTGGTGGTCCGAGGTCGTTCCCGCTGCACAGATTCATGCGCCAGGGCCTCCCACATACAATGCACTTTGGTTTATTGCGCTATCTCTAATAGCACCCGAGATATCACCAGATATATATTGGATTTTCCCCTGACCCTGAGTGTCCGGCCCCATGAGACGGTGGTTTTCTCGGCCTCTGGTGGTCCGAGGTCGTTCCCGCTGCCCAGATTCATGCGCCAGGCCTCCTACAGACAATGCACTTTGGTTCATTGCGCTATCTCTAATAGCACCCGAGATATCACCAGATATATATTGGATTTTTCCCTGACCCTGAGTGTCCGGCCCCATGAGACGGTGGTTTTCTCGGCACCTGGTGGTCAGAGGTCGTTCCCGCTGCACAGATTCATGCGCCAGGGCCTCCTGCAGATAATTCACTTTGGTTTATTGCGCTATCTCTAATAGTACCCGAGATATCACCAGATATATATTGGATTTTTCCCTGACCCTGAGTGTCCGGCCACATGTGTCGGTGGATGTCTCGGCCCCTGGTGGTCCGAGGTCGTTGTCGCTGCACAGATTCATGCGCCAGGGCCTCCTACAGACAATGCACTTTGGTTTATTGAGCTATCTGTAATAGCACCCGAGATATGACCAGATATATATTGGATCTTTACATGACCTTGGGTGACGGATTCCGAATATCTGTAATTTTCTCGGCCCCTGGTGATCCGAGTTCGTTGCCGCTCCACAGATTCATGCGCCAGGGCCTCCCGCAGACCATGCACTTTGATTTATCGCGCTATCTCTAATAGCACCCGACATATCACCAGATATATATTGGATTTTTCCCCGACCCTGAGTGTTCGGCACCATGAGACGGTGGTTTTCTCGGCCCCTGGTGGTCTGAGGACGTTCCCGCTGCACAGATACATGCGCCAGGGCCTACTGCAGACAGTGCACTTTGATTTATCGCGCTATCTGTAATAGCTGCCGAGATATCATCAGATACATTCAGCATTTTTCCCTGACCCTGAGTGTCCGGCCCCATGAGACGGTCGCTTTCTCGGCCCCTGGTGGTCCGAGGTCGTTCCCGCTGCACAGGTTCATGCGCCAGGGCCTCCTGCAGATAACTCACTTTGGTTTACTGCGCTATCTCTAATTGCACCCGAGATTTCACCAGATATATAATGGATTTTTCCCTGACCCTGACAGTCCGGCCCCATGAGACGGTGGGTTTCTCGGCCCCTGGTGGTCCTAGGTCGTTCCCGCTGCACAGATTCATGCGACAGGGCCTCCTGCAGATAAGTGACTTTGGTTTATTGCGCTATCTCTAATTGCACCCGAGATATGACCAGATATATATTGGATTTTTCCTGACCCTGAGTGTCCGGCCCCATGCGATTGTGGTTTTCTCGGCCCCTGGTGGTCCGAGGTCGTTCCCGCTGCACAGATTCATGCGCCAGGGCTTCCTACAGACAATGCACTTTGATGTATTGGGCTATCTGTAATAGCACTGGAGATATCACCAGATATATATTGGATTTTCCCCTGACCCTGAGTTCCCGGCCCCATGAGACTGTGGTTTTCTCGGCCCCTGGTTGTCAAAGGTCGTTCCCGCTGAACAGACTCATGCGCCAGGGCCTCCTACAGACAATGAACTTTGATTTATTGCGCTATCTGTAATAGCACCCGAGATATCACCAGATATATATTGGATTTTTCCCTGAACCTAAGTGTCCGGCCCCGTGAGACGGTGGTTTTCTCGGCCCCTGGTGGTCCGAGGTCGTTCCCGCTGCACAGATTCATGCGACAGGGCCTCCTGCAGATAATTGACTTTGGTTTATTGCGCTATCTCTAATAGCACCCGAGATATCACCAGATATATATTGGATTTTCCCCTGACCCTGAGTGCCCGGCCCCATGAGACTGTGGTTTTCTCGGCCCCTGGTTGTCCGAGGTCGTTCCCGCTGCTCAGATTTATGCGCCAGGGCCTCCTACAGACTATGCACTTTGATTTATTGCGCTATCTGTAATAGCACCCGAGATATCACCAGATATATAATAGATTTTTCCTTGACCCTGAGTGTCCGGCCCCATGAGACGGTGGTTTTCTCGGCCCCTGGTGGTCCGAGGTCGTTCCCGCTGAACAGACTCATGCGCCAGGGCCTCCTACAGACAATGAACTTTGATTTATTGCGCTATCTGTAATAGCACCCGGGATACCACCAGATATATATTGGATTTTTCCCTGAACCTGAGTGTCCGGCCCCATGCCAGGGTGGTTTTCTCGGCCCCTGGTGCTCCTAGGTCGTTCCCGCTGCACAGATTCATGCGACAGGGCCTCCTGCGGACATTGCACTTTGGTTTATTGCGCTATCTGTAATAGCACCCGAGATATCACCAGATATATGCTGGATTTTTACATGACCTTGGGTGACGGATACCGAATATCTGTAATTTTCTCGGCCCCTGGTGGTCCGAGGTAGTTCCTGCTGCACAGTTTCATTCGCCAGTGCCTCCTACAGACAATGCACTTTGATTTATTGCGCTATCTGTAATAGCACCCGAGATATCACCAGATATATATTGGATTTTTCCCTAACCCTGAGTGTCCGACCCCATGAGACGGTGGTTTTCTCGGCCCCTGGTGGTCCGAGGTCGTTCCCGCTGCACAGATTCATGCGCCAGGGCCTCCTGCAGATAATTCACTTTGGTTTATTGCGCTATCTGTAACAGCACCCGAGATGTCACCAGATATATATTGGATTTTTCCCTGAACCTGACAGTCCGGCCCCATGAGTCGGTGATTTTCTCGGCCCCGGGTGGTCCGAGGTCGATCCCGCTGCACAGATTCATGCGCCAGGGCCTCCCACCTACAATGCACTTTGGTTTATTGCGCTATCTCTAATAGCACCCGAGATATCACCAGATATATATTGGATTTTTCCCTGACCCTGAGTGTCCGGCCCCATGAGACGGTGGTCTTCTCGGCCCCTGGTTGTCCGAGGTCGTTCCCGCTGCACAGATTCATGCGCCAGGGCCTCCTACAGACAATGCACTTTGATTTATTGCGCTATCTGTAATAGCACCCGAGATATCACCAGATAGATATTGGATTTTTCCCTGACCCTGAGTGCCCGGCCCTATGTGTCGGTGGTTTTCTCGGACCCTGGTGCTCCGAGGTCGATCCCGCTGCACGGATTCATGTTTTAGGGCCTCCTGCAGACTATGCAGTTTGATATATCGCGCTGTCTCTCATAGCACCCGAGATATCAGCAGATACATTCTGGATTTTTACATGACCTTGGGTGTCCGGCACCATGTGTCGGTGGTTTTCTCGGCCCCTGGTGGTCCGAGGTCGTTCCCGATGCACAGATGCATGCGCCAGGGCCCCCTGCAGATAATACACTTTGGTTTATTGCGCTATCTCTAATAGCACCCGAGACATCACCAGATATATATTGGATTTTTCGCCGACCCTGAGTGTCCGGCCCCATGAGACGGTGGTTTTCTCGGCCCCTGGTGGTCCGAGGTCGTTCCCGCTGCACAGATGCATGCGCCAGGGCCTCCGGCAGATAATTCACTTTTGTTTATTATGCTATCTCTAATAGCACCCGAGATATCATCAGATATATATTGGATTTTTCCCCGACCCTGAGTGTCCGGCCCCATGAGACGGTGGTTTTCTCGGCCCCTGGTGGTCCGAGGTTGTTCCCGCTGGCCAGATTCATGCGCCAGGGCCGGCTACAGACAATGCACTTTGATCTATTGCGCTATCTGTAATATCACCCGAGATATCACCAGATATACATTGGATTTTTCCCTGACCCTGAGTGTCCGGCCCCATGAGACGGTGGTTGTCTCGGCCCCTGGTGGTCCGAGGTCTTTCCCGCTGCACAGATTCATGCGCTAGGGCCTCCTGCAGACAATTCACTTTGGTTTATTGCGCTATCTCTAATAGCACCCGAGATATCACCAGATATATATTGGATTTTCCCCTGACCCTGAGTGTCCGGTCCCATGAGACGGTGGTTTTCTCGGCTCCTGGTGGTCCGAGGTCGTTCCCGCTGGCCAGATTCGTGCGCCAGGCCTCCTACAGACAATGCAGTTTGGTTTATTGCGCTATCTCTAATAGCACCCGAGATATCACCAGATATATATTGGATTTTTCCCTGACCCTGAGTGTCCGGCCCCATGAGACGGTGGTTTTCTCGGCCCCTGGTGGTCCGAGGTCGTTCCCGATGCACAGATGCATGCGCCATGGCCTCCTGCAGATAATTCACTTAGGTTTATTGCGCTATCTGTAATAGCACCCGAGATATCACCAGATATATATTGGATTTTTACATGACCTTGGGTGACGGATTCCGAATATCTGTAATTTTCTCGGCCCCTGGTGATCCGAGGTCGTTCCCGCTGCAAAGATTCATGCGCCAGGGCCTCCTGCAGATAATTCACTTTGGTTTATTGCGCTATCTCTAATAGCACCCCAGATATCACCAGATATATATTGGATTTTTCCCTGACCCTGAGTGTCCGGCCCCATGTGTCTGTGGTTTTCTCGGCCCCTGGTGGTCCGAGGTCGTTGCCGCTCCACAGATTCATGCGCCAGGGCCTCCTACAGACAATGCACTTTGATTTATTGCGCTATCTGTAATAGCAACCGAAATATCACCAGATATATATTTGATTTTTCCCCGACCCTGAGTGTCCGGCCCATGAGACGGTGGTTTTCTCGGGCCCTGGTGGTCCGTGGTCGTTCCCGCTGCACAGATTCATGCGCCAGGGCCTCCTGCAGATCATTCACTTTGGTTTATTGCGCTATCTCTAATAGCACCCGAGATATCACCAGATATATATTGGATTTTCCCCTGACCCTGAGTGTCCGGCCCCATGAGACGGTGGTTTTCTCGGCCTCTGGTGGTCCGAGGTCGTTCCCGCTGCCCAGATTCATGCGCCAGGCCTCCTACAGACAATGCACTTTGGTTCATTGCGCTATCTCTAATAGCACCCGAGATATCACCAGATATATATTGGATTTTTCCCTGACCCTGAGTGTCCGGCCCCATGAGACGGTGGTTTTCTCGGCCTCTGGTGGTCCGAGGTCGTTCCCGCTGCCCAGATTCATGCGCCAGGCCTCCTACAGACAATGCACTTTGGTTCATTGCGCTATCTCTAATAGCACCCGAGATATCACCAGATATATATTGGATTTTTCCCTGACCCTGAGTGTCCGGCCCCATGAGACGGTGGTTTTCTCGGCACCTGGTGGTCAGAGGTCGTTCCCGCTGCACAGATTCATGCGCCAGGGCCTCCTGCAGATAATTCACTTTGGTTTATTGCGCTATCTCTAATAGTACCCGAGATATCACCAGATATATATTGGATTTTCCCCTGACCCTGAGTGTCCGGCCACATGTGTCGGTGGATGTCTCGGCCCCTGGTGGTCCGAGGTCGTTGCCGCTGCACAGATTCATGCGCCAGGGCCTCCTACAGACAATGCACTTTGGTTTATTGAGCTATCTGTAATAGCACCCGAGATATGACCAGATATATATTGGATCTTTACATGACCTTGGGTGACGGATTCCGAATATCTGTAATTTTCTCGGCCCCTGGTGATCCGAGTTCGTTGCCGCTCCACAGATTCATGCGCCAGGGCCTCCCGCAGACCATGCACTTTGATTTATCGCGCTATCTCTAATAGCACCCCAGATATCACCAGATATATATTGGATTTTTCCCTGACCCTGAGTGTCCGGCCCCATGTGTCTGTGGTTTTCTCGGCCCCTGGTGGTCCGAGGTCGTTGCCGCTCCACAGATTCATGCGCCAGGGCCTCCTACAGACAATGCACTTTGATTTATTGCGCTATCTGTAATAGCAACCGAAATATCACCAGATATATATTTGATTTTTCCCCGACCCTGAGTGTCCGGCCCATGAGACGGTGGTTTTCTCGGGCCCTGGTGGTCCGTGGTCGTTCCCGCTGCACAGATTCATGCGCCAGGGCCTCCTGCAGATCATTCACTTTGGTTTATTGCGCTATCTCTAATAGCACCCGAGATATCACCAGAGATATATTGGATTTTCCCCTGACCCTGAGTGTCCGGCAACATGAGACTGTGGTTTACTCGGCCCCTGGTGGTCCGAGGTCGTTCCCGCTGCACAGATTCATGCGCCAGGGCCTCCCACATACAATGCACTTTGGTTTATTGCGCTATCTCTAATAGCACCCGAGATATCACCAGATATATATTGGATTTTCCCCTGACCCTGAGTGTCCGGCCCCATGAGACGGTGGTTATCTCGGCCTCTGGTGGTCCGAGGTCGTTCCCGCTGCCCAGATTCATGCGCCAGGCCTCCTACAGACAATGCACTTTGGTTCATTGCGCTATCTCTAATAGCACCCGAGATATCACCAGATATATATTGGATTTTTCCCTGACCCTGAGTGTCCGGCCCCATGAGACGGTGGTTTTCTCGGCCTCTGGTGGTCCGAGGTCGTTCCCGCTGCCCAGATTCATGCGCCAGGCCTCCTACAGACAATGCACTTTGGTTCATTGCGCTATCTCTAATAGCACCCGAGATATCACCAGATATATATTGGATTTTTCCCTGACCCTGAGTGTCCGGCCCCATGAGACGGTGGTTTTCTCGGCACCTGGTGGTCAGAGGTCGTTCCCGCTGCACAGATTCATGCGCCAGGGCCTCCTGCAGATAATTCACTTTGGTTTATTGCGCTATCTCTAATAGTACCCGAGATATCACCAGATATATATTGGATTTTTCCCTGACCCTGAGTGTCCGGCCACATGTGTCGGTGGATGTCTCGGCCCCTGGTTGTCCGAGGTCGTTGCCGCTGCACAGATTCATGCGCCAGGGCCTCCTAAAGACAATGCACTTTGGTTTATTGAGCTATCTGTAATAGCACCCGAGATATGACCAGATATATATTGGATCTTTACATGACCTTGGGTGACGGATTCCGAATATCTGTAATTTTCTCGGCCCCTGGTGATCCGAGTTCGTTGCCGCTCCACAGATTCATGCGCCAGGGCCTCCCGCAGACCATGCACTTTGATTTATCGCGCTATCTCTAATAGCACCCGACATATCACCAGATATATATTGGATTTTTCCCCGACCCTGAGTGTTCGGCACCATGAGACGGTGGTTTTCTCGGCCCCTGGTGGTCCGAGGACGTTCCCGCTGCACAGATTCATGCGCCAGGGCCTCCTACAGACAATGCACTTTGATTTATTGCGCTATCTCTAATAGCACCCGAGATATCACCAGGTATATACTGGATTTTTACATGACCTTGGGTGACGGATACCGAAAATCTGTAATTTTCTCGGCCCCTGGTGGTCCGAGGTCTATCCCGCTGCACAGATTCATGCGCCAGGGCCTACTGCAGACAGTGCACTTTGATTTATCGCGCTATCTGTAATAGCTGCCGAGATATCATCAGATACATTCAGCATTTTTCCCTGACCCTGAGTGTCCGGCCCCATGAGACGGTCGCTTTCTCGGCCCCTGGTGGTCCGAGGTCGTTCCCGCTGCACAGGTTCATGCGCCAGGGCCTCCTGCAGATAACTCACTTTGGTTTACTGCGCTATCTCTAATTGCACCCGAGATTTCACCAGATATATAATGGATTTTTCCCTGACCCTGACAGTCCGGCACCATGAGACGGTGGGTTTCTCGGCCCCTGGTGGTCCTAGGTCGTTCCCGCTGCACAGATTCATGCGACAGGGCCTCCTGCAGATAAGTGACTTTGGTTTATTGCGCTATCTGGAATTGCACCCGAGATATGACCAGATATATATTGGATTTTTCCTGACCCTGAGTGTCCGGCCCCATGCGATTGTGGTTTTCTCGGCCCCTGGTGGTCCGAGGTCGTTCCCGCTGCACAGATTCATGCGCCAGGGCTTCCTACAGACAATGCACTTTGATGTATTGGGCTATCTGTAATAGCACCGGAGATATCACCAGATATATATTGGATTTTCCCCTGACCCTGAGTTCCCGGCCCCATGAGACTGTGGTTTTCTCGGCCCCTGGTTGTCCAAGGTCGTTCCCGCTGAACAGACTCATGCGCCAGGGCCTCCTACAGACAATGAACTTTGATTTATTGCGCTATCTGTAATAGCACCCGAGATATCACCAGATATATATTGGATTTTTCCCTGAACCTAAGTGTCCGGCCCCGTGAGACGGTGGTTTTCTCGGCCCCTGGTGGTCCGAGGTCGTTCCCGCTGCACAGATTCATGCGACAGGGCCTCCTGCAGATAATTTACTTTGGTTTATTGCGCTATCTCTAATAGCACCCGAGATATCACCAGATATATATTGGATTTTCCCCTGACCCTGAGAGTCCGGCCCCATGAGACTGTGGTTTTCTCGGCCCCTGGTGGCCCGAGGTCGTTCCCGCTGCCCAGATTCATGCGCCAGGGCCTCCTGCAGATAATTCACTTTGGTTTATTGCGCTATCTCTAATAGCACCCGAGATATCACCAGATATATATTGAATTTTCCCCTGACCCTGACTGTCCGGCAACATGAGACTGCGGTTTTCTCGGCCCCTGATGGTGCGAGGTCGTTCCCGCTGCCCAGATTCATGCGCCAGGGCCTCCAGCAGATAATTCACTTTGGTTTATTGCGCTATCTCTAATAGCACCCGAGATATCACCAGATATATATTGTATTTTCCCCTGACCCTGAGAGTCCGGCCCCATGAGACTGTGGTTTTCTCGGCCCCTGGTGGCCCGACGTCGTTCCCGCTGCCCAGATTCATGCGCCAGGGCCTCCTGCAGATAATTCACTTTGGTTTATTGCGCTATCTCTAATAGCACCCGAGATATCACCAGATATATATTGGATTTTCCCCTGACCCTGACTGTCCGGCAACATGAGACTGCGGTTTTCTCGGCCCCTGGTGGTGCGAGGTCGTTCCCGCTGCCCAGATTCATGCGCCAGGGCCTCCAGCAGATAATTCACTTTGGTTTATTGCGCTATCTCTGATAGCACCCGAGATATCACCAGATATATATTGGATTTTTCCTAGACCCTGACAGTCCGGCCCCATGTGTCGATGGTTTTCTCGGTCCCTCGGGGTCCGAGGTCGATCCCGCTGCACAGATTCATGCGCCAGGGCCCCCTGCAGATAATTCACTTTGATTTATTGCGCTATCTCTAATAGCACCCGAGATATCACCAGATATATATTTGATTTTTCCCTGACCCTGACAGTCCGGCCCCATGTGTCGATGGTTTTCTCGGTCCCTCATGGTCCGAGGTCGATCCCGCTGCACCGATTCATGCGCCAGGGCCCCCTGCTGATAATTCACTTTGGTTTATTGCGCTATCTCTAATAGCACCCGAGATATCACCAGATATATATTGGATTTTCCCCTGACCCTGACAGTCCGGCCCCGTGAGACGGTGGTTTTCTCGGCCCCTGGTGGTCCGAGGTCGTTCCCGCTGCACAGATTCATGCGACAGGGCCTCCTGCAGATAATTGACTTTGGTTTATTGCGCTATCTCTAATAGTACCCGAGATATGACCAGATATATATTGGATTTTTCCCTGACCCTGAGTGTCCGGCCCCATGCGACGGTGGTTTTCTCGGCCCCTGGTGGTCCGAGGTCGTTCCCGCTGAACAGACTCATGCGCCAGGGCCTCCTACAGACAATGAACTTTGATTTATTGCGCTATCTGTAATAGCACCCGGGATATCACCAGATATATATTGGATTTTTCCCTGAACCTGAGTGTCCGGCCCCATGCCAGGGTGGTTTTCTCGGCCCCTGCTGCTCCGAGGTCGTTCCCGCTGCACAGATTCATGCGACAGGGCCTCCTGCAGATAATTTACTCTGGTTTATTGCGCTATCTCTAATAGCACCCGAGATATCACCAGATATTTATTGGATTTTCCCCTGACCCTGAGAGTCCGGCCCCATGAGACTGTGGTTTTCTCGGCCCCTTGTGGTCCGAGGTCGTTCCCGCTGCCCAGATTCATGCGCCAGGGCCTCCTGCAGATAATTCACTTTGGTTTATTGCGCTATCTGTAATAGCACCGGAGATATCACCAGATATATATTGGATTTTCCCCTGACCATGACTGTCCGGCAACATGAGACTGCGGTTTTCTCGGCCCCTGGTGGTGCGAGGTCGTTCCCGCTGCCCAGATTCATGCGTCAGGGCCTCCAGCAGATAATTCACTTTGGTTTATTGCGCTATCTCTAATAGCACCCGAGATATCACCAGATATATATTGGATTTTTCCCTGACCCTGACAGTCCGGCCCCATGTGTCGATGGTTTTCTCGGTCCCTCGTGGTCCGAGGTCGATCCCGCTGCACAGATTCATGCGCCAGGGCCCCCTGCTGATAATTCACGTTGGTTTATTGCGCTATCTCTAATAGCACCCGAGATATCACCAGATATATATTGGATTTTTCCCTGACCCTGACAGTCCGGCCCCATGTGTCGATGGTTTTCTCGGTCCCTCGTGGTCCGAGGTCGATCCCGCTGCACAGATTCATGCGCCAGGGCCCCCTGCTGATAATTCACGTTGGTTTATTGCGCTATCTCTAATAGCACCCGAGATATCACCAGATATATATTGGATTTTCCCCTGACCCTGACAGTCCGGCCCCGTGCGACGGTGGTTTTCTCGGCCCCTGGTTGTCCGAGGTCGTTCCCGCTGCACAGATTCATGCGACAGGGCCTCCTGCAGATAATTGACTTTGGTTTATTGCGCTATCTCTAATAGTACCCGAGATATGACCAGATATATATTGGATTTTTCCCTGACCCTGAGTGTCCGGCCCCATGCGACGGTGGTTTTCTCGGCCCCTGGTGGTCCGAGGTCATTCCCGCTGCACAGATTCATGCGCCAGGGCTTCCTACAGACAATGCACTTTGATGTATTGGGCTATCTGTAATAGCACCGGAGATATCACCAGATATATATTGGATTTTCCCCTGACCCTGAGTGTCCGGCCCCATGCGATGGTGGTTTTCTCGGCCCCTGGTGGTCTGATGTCGTTCCCGCTGCACAGATTCATGCGCCAGGGCCTCCTACAGACAATGCACTTTGATTTATTGCGCCATCTGTAATAGCACCCGAGATATGACCAGATATATATTGGATTTTCCCCTGACCCTGTGTGTCCGGCCCCATGAGACTGTGGTTTTCTCGGCCCCTGGTTGTCCGAGGTCGTTCCCGCTGAACAGACTCGTGCGCCAGGGCTTCCTGCAGACAATACACTTTGGTTTATTGCGCTATCTGTAATAGCACCCGAGATATCACCAGATATATATTGTATTTTCCCCTGACCCTGAGTGTCCGGCCCCATGCGACGGTAGTTTTCTCGGCCCCTGGTGGTCCGAGATCGTTCCCGCTGCACAGATTCATGCGCCAGGGCCTCCTGCAGATAATTCACTTTGGTTTATTGCGCTATCTCTAATAGCACCCGAGATATCGCCGGATATATATTGGATTTTCCCCTGACCCAGAGTGTCCGGCCCCATGAGACTGTGGTTTTCTCGGCCCCTGGTGGTCCGAAGTCGTTCCCGCTGCACAGACTCATGCGCCAGGGCCTCCTACAGATAATTCACTTTGGTTTATTTCGTTATCTGTAATAGCACACGAGATATCACCAGATATATGCCGGATTTTTACATGACCTTGCGTGACGGATTCCGAATATCTGTAATTTTCTCGGCCCCTGGTGGTTCGAGGTGGATCCCGCTACACAGATTAATGCGCCAGGGCCTCCTACAGACAATGCACTTTGATTTATTGCGCTATCTCTAATAGCACCCGAGATATCACCAGATATATATTGGATTTTTCCCTGCCCCTGACAGTCCGGCCCCATGTGTCGATGGTTTTCTCGGTCACTCGTGGTCCGAGGTCGATCCCGCTGAACAGATTCATGCGCCAGGGCTTCCTGCAGACAATTCACTTTGGTTTATTGCGCTATCTGTAATAGCACCCGAGATATCACTAGATATATGCTGGATATTTACATGACCTTGGGTGACGGATTCGGAATATCTGTAATTTTCTCGGCGCCTGGTGGTCCGAGGTCGTTCCGGCTGCACAGATTCATTCGCCAGTGCCTCCTACAGACAATGCACTTTGATTTATTGCGCTATCTCTAATAGCACCCGAGATATCACCAGATATATATTGGATTTTCCCCTGACCCTGAGTGTCCGGCCCCATGAGACGGTGGTTTTCTCGGCCCCTGGTGGTCCGAGGTCGTTCCCGCTGCACACATTCATGCGCCAGGGCCTCCTACAGATAATTCATTTTTGTTTATTGCGCTATCTCTAATAGCAACGGAGATATCACCAGATATATATTGGACTTTTCCCTGACCGTGACAGTCCGGCCCCATGTGTCGGTGGTTTTCTCGGCCCCTGGTAGGCCGAGGTCGTTCTCGCTGCACAGATTCATGCGCCAGGGCCTCCAGAAGATAATTCACTTTGGTTTCGCGCTATCTCTAATAGCACCCGAGATATCACCAGATATATATTGGATTTGTCCCTGACCCTGACAGTCCGGCCCCATGTGTCGACGGTTTTCTCGGTCCCTCGTCATCCGAGGTCGGTCCCGCTGAACAGTTTCATGCGCCAGGGCTTCCTGCAGACAATGCACTTTGATTTAGTGCGCTGTCTGTAATAGCACCCGAGATATCACCAGATATGTATTGGATTTTTCCCCGACCCTGAGTGTCCGACTGCATGAGAAGGTGGTTTTCTTGGCCAATGGTGGTCCGAGGTCGTTCCCGCTGCACAGATGCATGCGCCAAGGCCTCCTGCAGATAATTCAATTTGGTTTATTGCGCTATCTCTAATAGCACCCGAGATATCACCAGATATATATTGGATTTTTCCCTGACCCTGAGTGTCCGGCCCCATGAGACGGTTGTTTTCTCTGCCCCCGGTGGTCCGAGGTCGATCCCGCTGCCCAGATTCATGCGCCAGTGCCTCCGACAGACAATGCACTGTGGTTTATTGCGCTGTCTGTAATAGCACCCGAGAAAGCACCATATATATGCTGGATTATTACATGACTATGGGTGACGGACACCCAAAATCTGTAAGTTTCTCGGCCCCCGGAGGGCCGAGGTCGTTCCTGCTTCACAGATTCATGCGCCCGGGACTCCTGCAGACAATGCACTTTTAATTATCGCGCTATCTGTAATATAACACGAGATATCACCAGATATATGCTGGATTTTTACATGACATTGGGTGACGGATTCCGAATATCTGGAATTTTCTCGGCCCCTGGTGATTCGAGGTCGTTCCTGCTTCACAGATTCATGCGCCCGGGACTCCTGCAGACAATGCACTTTGATTTATCGCGCTATCTGTAATATATCACGAGATATCACCAGATATATGCTGGATTTTTACAAGACATTGGTTGACGGATACCGAAAATCTGTAATTTTCTCGGCCCCTGGTGGTCCGAGGTCGTTCCCGCTGCACAGATTCATGCGCCATGGCCCCCTGCAGATAATTCACTTTGGTTTATTGCGCTATCTCTAATAGCACCCGAGATATCACCAGATATATATTTGATTTTCCCCTGACCCTGAGTGTCGGGCCCCATGTGTCGGTGGCTTTCTCGGCCCCTGGTGTTCCGAGGTCGTTGCTGCTGCACAGATTCATGCGCCAGGGCCTCCCGCAGACTATGCACTTTGATTTATTGCGCTACCTGTAATAGCACCCGAGAAAGCACCATATATATGCTGGATTTTTACATGACTTTGGGTGACGGATACAGAAAATCTGTAATTTTCTCGGCCCCTCGTGGTCCGAGGTCGTTCCCGATGCACAGATGCATGCGCCAGGGCCTCCTGCAGATAATTCACTTTGATTTATCGCGCTATCTGTAATAGCACCTGAGATGTCACCAGATATATATCGGATTTTTCCCTGACCCTGAGTTTCCGGCCCCATGAGACGGTGGTTTTCTCGGCCCCTGGTGGTCCGATGGCGTTCCTGCTGCACAGATTCATGCGCAAGGGCCTCCTAAGGACAATGCACTTTGATTTATTGCGCTGTCTCTAATAGCACCCTAGATATCACCAGATATATATTTGATTTTTCCCTGACCCTGAGTGTCCGGCCCCATGAGACGGTGGTTTTCTCGGCCCCTGGTGGTCGGAGGTCGATCCCGCTGCACAGATGCATGCGCCAAGGCCTCCTGCAGATAATTCAATTTGGTTTATTGCGCTATCTCTAATAGCACCCGAGATATCACCAGATATATATTGGATTTTTCCCTGACCCTGAGAGTCCGGCCCCATGAGACGGTGGTTTTCTCGGCCCCTGGTCGTACGAGGTCGTTCCCGCTGCACAGATGCATGCGCCAGGGCTTCCTGCAGACAATGCACTTTGGTTTATTGCGCTATCTCTAATAGCACCCGAGATATCACCAGATATATATTGGATTTTCCCCTGACCCTGAGTGTCGGGCCCCATGTGTCGGTGGCTTTCTCGGCCCCTGGTGTTCCGAGGTCGTTGCCGCAGCACAGATTCATGCGCCAGGGCCTCCCGCAGACAATGCACTTTGATTTATTGCGCTACCTGTAATAGCACCCGAGAAAGCACCATATATATGCTGGATTTTTACATGACTTTGGGTGACGGATACAGAAAATATGCAATTTTCTCGGCCCCTCGTGGTCCGAGGTCGTTCCTGCTGCACAGCTGCATGCGCCAGGGCCTCCTGCAGATAATTCACTTTGATTTATCGCGCTATCTGTAATAGCACCTGAGATATCACCAGATATATATTGGATTTTTCCCTGACCCTGAGTGTCGGGCCCCATGTGACGGTGGTTTTCTCGGCCCCTGGAGGGCCGAGGTCGTTCCTGCTTCACAGATTCATGCGCCCGGGACTCCTGCAGACAATGCACTTTTAATTATCGCGCTATCTGTAATATAACACGAGATATCACCAGATATATGCTGGATTTTTACATGACATTGGGTGACGGATTCCGAATATCTGTAATTTTGTCGGCCCCTGGTGGTCCCATGTCGTTCCCGCTGCCCAGATTCATGCGCAAGGGCCTCCTACAGACAATGCACTTTGGTTTATTGCGCTATCTGTAATAGCACCCGAGAAAGCACCATATATATGCTGGATTTCTACATGACTTTGGGTGACGGATACAGAAAATCTGTAATTTTCTCGGCCCCTGGAGATCCGAGGTCGTTCCTGCTTCACAGATTCATGCGCCAGGGCTTCCTGCAGACAATGCACTTTGATTTATCGCGCTGTCTGTAACAGAACCCGAGATATCACCAGATATATGCTGGATTTTTACAAGACATTGGGTGACGGATACCGAAAATCTGTAATTTTCTCGGCCCCTGGTGGTCCGAGGTCGTTCCAGCTGCACAGATGCATGCGCCAGGGCCTCCTGCAGATAATTCACTTTGATTTATAGCGCTATCTCTAACAGAACCCGAGATATCACCAGATATATACTGGATTTTTCCCTGACCCTGAGAGTCCGGCCCCATGAGACGGTGATTTTCTCGGCCCCTGGTGGTCCGAGGTCGTTCCCGCTGCACAGAATCATGCGCCAGGGCTTGCTGCAGACAATGCACTTTGACATAATGCGCTATCTCTAATAGCACCCGAAATATCACCAGATATATATTGGATTTTCCCCTGAACCTGAGTGTCCGGCCCCATGAGACGGTAGTTTTCTCGGCCCCTGGTGGTCCGAGATCGTTCCCGCTGCACAGATGCATGCGCCAGGGCCTCCTGCAGATAATTCACTTTGATTTATCGCGCTATCTCTAATAGCACCCGAGATATCATCAGATACATCCTGGATTTTTACATGACCTTGGGTGTCCGGCACCATGTGTCGGGGGATTTCTCGGCCCCTGGTGGTCCGAGGTCGTTCCCGCTGCACGGATTCATGCGCCAGGGCCCCCTGCAGATAATTCACTTTGGATTAGTGGGCTATCTGTAAGAGCACCCGAGATATCACCAGATATATATTGGATTTTTCCCTGACCCTGAGTGTCCGGCCCCATGAGACGGTGGTTTTCTCGGCCCCTGGTGTTCCGAGGTCGTTCCCGCTGCACAGATACATGCGCCAGGGCCTCCTGCAGATAATTCACTTTGGATTAGTGCGCTATCTGAAAGAGCACCCGAGATATCGCCAGATATATATTGAATTTTTCACTGACCCTGAGTGTCCGGCCCCATGAGACTGTGGTTTTCTCGGCCCCTGGTCGTCCGAGGTCGTTCCCACTGCACAGATTCACGCGCCGGGGCCTCCTGCAGATAATTTACTTTGGTTTCTTGCGCTATCTCTAACAGCACCCGAGATATCACCAGATATCTATTGGATTTTCCCATGACCCTGAGTGTCCGGCCCCATGGGACGGTGGTTTTCTCGGCCCCCTGGTGGTCCGAGGTCGTTCCCGCTGCACAGATTCATGCGCCAATGCCTGCTACAGACAATACACCTTGATTTATTGCGCTATCTGTAATAGCACTCGAGATATCACCAGATATATATTGGATTTTCCCCCGACCCTGAGTGTCCGGCTCCATGAGACTGTGGTTTTCTCGGCCCCCTGGTGGTCCGAGGTCGTTCCCGCTCCACAGATGCATGCGACAGGGCCTCCTGCAGATAATTCACTTTGGTTTATTGCGCTATCTCTAATAGCACCCGAGATATCACCAGATATATATTGGATTTTCCCCTGACCCTGAGTGTCCGGCCCCATGAGACGGTGGTTTTCTCGTCCCCTGGTGGTCCGAGGTCGTTCCCGCTGCACAGATTCATGCGCCAGGGCCTCCTGCAGATAATTCAATTTGGTTTATTGCGCTATCTCTAATAGCACCCGAGATATCACCAGATATATATTGGATTTTTCCCTGACCCTGAGAGTCCGGCCCCATGAGACGGTGGTTTTCTCGGCCCCTGGTCGTACGAGGTCGTTCCCGCTGCACAGATGCATGCGCCAGGGCTTCCTGCAGACAATGCACTTTGGTTTATTGCGCTATCTCTAATAGCACCCGAGATATCACCAGATATATATTGGATTTTCCCCTGACCCTGAGTGTCGGGCCCCATGTGTCGGTGGCTTTCTCGGCCCCTGGTGTTCCGAGGTCGTTGCCGCAGCACAGATTCATGCGCCAGGGCCTCCCGCAGACAATGCACTTTGATTTATTGCGCTACCTGTAATAGCACCCGAGAAAGCACCATATATATGCTGGATTTTTACATGACTTTGGGTGACGGATACAGAAAATATGCAATTTTCTCGGCCCCTCGTGGTCCGAGGTCGTTCCTGCTGCACAGCTGCATGCGCCAGGGCCTCCTGCAGATAATTCACTTTGATTTATCGCGCTATCTGTAATAGCACCTGAGATATCACCAGATATATATTGGATTTTTCCCTGACCCTGAGTGTCGGGCCCCATGTGACGGTGGTTTTCTCGGCCCCTGGAGGGCCGAGGTCGTTCCTGCTTCACAGATTCATGCGCCCGGGACTCCTGCAGACAATGCACTTTTAATTATCGCGCTATCTGTAATATAACACGAGATATCACCAGATATATGCTGGATTTTTACATGACATTGGGTGACGGATTCCGAATATCTGTAATTTTGTCGGCCCCTGGTGGTCCCATGTCGTTCCCGCTGCCCAGATTCATGCGCAAGGGCCTCCTACAGACAATGCACTTTGGTTTATTGCGCTATCTGTAATAGCACCCGAGAAAGCACCATATATATGCTGGATTTCTACATGACTTTGGGTGACGGATACAGAAAATCTGTAATTTTCTCGGCCCCTGGAGATCCGAGGTCGTTCCTGCTTCACAGATTCATGCGCCAGGGCTTCCTGCAGACAATGCACTTTGATTTATCGCGCTGTCTGTAACAGAACCCGAGATATCACCAGATATATGCTGGATTTTTACAAGACATTGGGTGACGGATACCGAAAATCTGTAATTTTCTCGGCCCCTGGTGGTCCGAGGTCGTTCCTGCTGCACAGATGCATGCGCCAGGGCCTCCTGCAGATAATTCACTTTGATTTATAGCGCTATCTCTAACAGAACCCGAGATATCACCAGATATATACTGGATTTTTCCCTGACCCTGAGAGTCCGGCCCCATGAGACGGTGATTTTCTCGGCCCCTGGTGGTCCGAGGTCGTTCCCGCTGCACAGAATCATGCGCCAGGGCTTGCTGCAGACAATGCACTTTGACATAATGCGCTATCTCTAATAGCACCCGAAATATCACCAGATATATATTGGATTTTCCCCTGAACCTGAGTGTCCGGCCCCATGAGACGGTAGTTTTCTCGGCCCCTGGTGGTCCGAGATCGTTCCCGCTGCACAGATGCATGCGCCAGGGCCTCCTGCAGATAATTCACTTTGATTTATCGCGCTATCTCTAATAGCACCCGAGATATCATCAGATACATCCTGGATTTTTACATGACCTTGGGTGTCCGGCACCATGTGTCGGGGGATTTCTCGGCTCCTGGTGGTCCGAGGTCGTTCCCGCTGGTCAGATTCATGCGCCAGGGCCTCCTACACACAATGCACTTTGATTTGATGCGCTGTCTGTAATAGCACCCGAGATATCACCAGATATATATTGGATTTTTCCCTGACCCTGAGTGTCCGGCCCCATTAGACGGTGGTTTTCTCGGCCCCTGGTGGTCCGAGGTCGTTCCCGCTGCACAGATTCATGCGCCAGGGCCTCCTGCAGATAATTCACTTTGGTTTATTGCGCTACCTCTAATAGCACCCGAGATATCACCAGATATATATTGGATTTTCCCATGACCCTGAGTGTCCGGCCCCATGGGACGGTGGTTTTCTCGGCCCCCTGGTGGTCCGAGGTCGTTCCCGCTGCACAGATTCATGCGCCAATGCCTGCTACAGACAATGCACCTTGATTTATTGGGCTATCGGTAATAGCACCCAAGATATCACCAGATATATATTGGATTTTTCCCTGACCCTGAGTGTCCGGCCCCATGGAACGGTGGTTTTATCGGCCCCTGGTGGTCCGAGGTCGTTCCCGCTGCACAGATTCATGCGCCAGGGCCACCTACAGACAATGCATTTTGATTTATTGCGCTGTCTGTAATAGCACCCGAGATATCACCAGATATATATTGGATTTTTCCCTGACCCTGAGTGTCCGGCCCCATTAGACGGTGGATTTCTCGGCCCCTGGTGGTCCGAGGTCTTTCCCGCTGCACAGATTCATGCGCCAGGGCCTCCTGCAGATAATTCACTTTGGACTATTGCGCTATCTCTAGTAGCACCCGAGATATTACCAGATATATATTGGATTTTCCCCTGACCCTGAGTGTCCGGCCCCATGAGACTGTGGCTTTCACGGCCCCCTGGTGGTCCGAGGTCGTTCCAGCTGCACAGATGCATGCGCCAGTGCCTCCTACAGACAATGCACTTTAATTTATTGCGCTATATGTAATAGCTGCCGAGATATCACCAGATATATATTGGATTTTCCCCTGACCCTGAGTGTCCGGCCCCATGAGACGGTGGTTTTCTCGACCCCCTGGTGGTCCGAGGTCGTTCCCGCTGCACAGATGCATGCGCCAAGGTCTCCTGCAGATAATTCACTTTGGTTTATTGCGCTACCTCTAATAGCACCCGTGATATCACCAGATATATATTGGATATTCCCCTGACCCAGAGTGTCCGGCCCCCTGAGACGGTGGTTTTCTCGGCCCCTGAAGGTCCGAGGTCGTTCCCGCTGCACAGATTCATGCGCCAGGGCCCCTGCAGATAATTCACTTTGGTTTATTGCGCTATCTCTAATAGCACCCGAGATATCACCAGATATATATTGGATTTTCCCCTGACCCTGAGTGTCCGGCCCCATGAGACGGTGGTTTTCTCGGCCCCTGGTGGTCCGAGGTCGTTCCCGCTGCACAGATTCATGCGCCAGTGCCTCCTGCAGATAATTCACTTTGGTTTATTGTGCTATCTCTAATAGCACCCGAGATATCACCAGATATATATTGGATTTTCCCATGACCCCGAGTGTCCGGCCCCATGAGGCTGTGGATTTCTCGGCCCCTGGTGGTCCGAGGTCGTTCCCGCTGCACAGATTCATGCGCCAGTGCCTCCTACAGACAATGCACTTTAATTTATTGCGCTATATGTAATAGCTGCCGAGATATCACCAGATATATATTGGATTTTCCCCTGACCCTGAGTGTCCGGCCCCATGAGACGGTGGTTTTCTCGACCCCCTGGTGGTCCGAGGTCGTTCCCGCTGCACAGATGCATGCGCCAAGGTCTCCTGCAGATAATTCACTTTGGTTTATTGCGCTACCTCTAATAGCACCCGTGATATCACCAGATATATATTGGATTTTTCCCTGACCCTGAGTGTCCGGCCCCATGAGACGGTGGTTTTCTCGGCCCCCTGGTGTTCCGAGGTCGTTCCCGCTGCACAGATGCATGCGCCAGGGCCTCCTGCAGATAATTCACTTTGGTTTATTGCGCTATCTCTAATAGCACCCGAGATATCACCAGATATATATTGGATTTTTCTCTGACCCTGAGTGTCCGGCCCCATGAGACTGTGGTTTTCTCGGCCCCTGGTGGTCCGAGGTCGTTCCCGCTGCACGGATGCATGCGACAGGGCCTCCTGCAGATAATTCACTTTGGTTTATTGTGCTATCTCTAATAGCACCCGAGATATCACCAGATATATATTGGATTTTCCCATGACCCCGAGTGTCCGGCCCCATGAGGCTGTGGCTTTCTCGGCCCCTGGTGGTCCGAGGTCGTTCCCGCTGCACAGATTCATGCGCCAGTGCCTCCTACAGACAATGCACTGTGATTTATTGCATTATCTGTAATAGCACCTGAGATATCACCAGATATATATTGGATTTTTCCCTGACCCTGAGTGTCCGGCCCCATGAGACGGTGGTTTTCTCGGCCCCTGGTGGTCCGAGGTCGTTCCCGCTGCACAGATTCATGCGCGAGTGCCTCCTACGGACAATGCACTTTGATTCATTGCGCTATCTGTAATAGCACCCGAGATATCACCAGATATATATTGGATTTTTCCCTGACCCTGAGTGTCCGGCCCCATGAGACTGTGGTTTTCTCGGCCCCTGGTGGTCCGAGGTCGTTCCCGTTGCACAGATTCATGCGCCAGGGCCTCCTGCAGATAATTCACTTTGGTTTATTGCGCTATCTCTAATAACACCCGAGATATCACCAGATATATATTGGATTTTCCCCTGACCCTGAGTGTCCGGCCCCATGAGACGGTGGTTTTCTCGGCCCCTGGTGGTCCGACATCGTTCTCGCACCCCAGATTCATGCGCCAGGGCCTCCTACAGACAATGCACTTTGAATTATTGCGCTATCTGTAATAGCACCCGCGATATCATCAGATATATATTGAATTTTTCCCTGACCATGAGTGTCCGGCCCCATGAGACGGTGGTTTTCTCGGCCCCTGGTGGTCCGAGGTCGTTCCGTCTGCACAGATTCATGCGCCAGGGCCTCCTACAGACAATGCACTTTGATTTATTCCGCTATCTCTAATAGCACCCGAGATATCACCAGATATATATTGGATTTTCCACTGACCCTGAGTGTCCGGCCCCATGAGACGGTGGTTTTCTCGACCCCCTGGTGGTCCGAGGTCGTTCCCGCTGCACAGATGCATGCGCCAAGGTCTCCTGCAGATAATTCACTTTGGTTTATTGCGCTACCTCTAATAGCACCCGTGATATCACCAGATATATATTGGATTTTTCCCTGACCCTGAGTGTCCGGCCCCATGAGACGGTGGTTTTCTCGGCCCCCTGGTGTTCCGAGGTCGTTCCCGCTGCACAGATGCATGCGCCAGGGCCTCCTGCAGATAATTCACTTTGGTTTATTGCGCTATCTCTAATAGCACCCGAGATATCACCAGATATATATTGGATTTTTCTCTGACCCTGAGTGTCCGGCCCCATGAGACTGTGGTTTTCTCGGCCCCCTGGTGGTCCGAGGTCGTTCCCGCTGCACGGATGCATGCGACAGGGCCTCCTGCAGATAATTCACTTTGGTTTATTGTGCTATCTCTAATAGCACCCGAGATATCACCAGATATATATTGGATTTTCCCATGACCCCGAGTGTCCGGCCCCATGAGGCTGTGGCTTTCTCGGCCCCTGGTGGTCCGAGGTCGTTCCCGCTGCACAGATTCATGCGCCAGTGCCTCCTACAGACAATGCACTGTGATTTATTGCATTATCTGTAATAGCACCTGAGATATCACCAGATATATATTGGATTTTTCCCTGACCCTGAGTGTCCGGCCCCATGAGACGGTGGTTTTCTCGGCCCCTGGTGGTCCGAGGTCGTTCCCGCTGCACAGATTCATGCGCGAGTGCCTCCTACGGACAATGCACTTTGATTCATTGCGCTATCTGTAATAGCACCCGAGATATCACCAGATATATATTGGATTTTTCCCTGACCCTGAGTGTCCGGCCCCATGAGACTGTGGTTTTCTCGGCCCCTGGTGGTCCGAGGTCGTTCCCGTTGCACAGATTCATGCGCCAGGGCCTCCTGCAGATAATTCACTTTGGTTTATTGCGCTATCTCTAATAACACCCGAGATATCACCAGATATATATTGGATTTTCCCCTGACCCTGAGTGTCCGGCCCCATGAGACGGTGGTTTTCTCGGCCCCTGGTGGTCCGACATCGTTCTCGCACCCCAGATTCATGCGCCAGGGCCTCCTACAGACAATGCACTTTGAATTATTGCGCTATCTGTAATAGCACCCGCGATATCATCAGATATATATTGAATTTTTCCCTGACCATGAGTGTCCGGCCCCATGAGACGGTGGTTTTCTCGGCCCCTGGTGGTCCGAGGTCGTTCCGTCTGCACAGATTCATGCGCCAGGGCCTCCTACAGACAATGCACTTTGATTTATTGCGCTATCTCTAAGAGCACCCGATATATCATCTGATGTATATTGGATTTTTCCCTGACCCTGACAGTCCGTCCCCATGAGACGGTGATTTTCTCGGCCCCTGGTGGTCCGAGGTCGTTCCCGCTGCACAGAACCATGCGCCTGGGCTTCCTCCAGACAATGCACTTTGATTTATTGCGCAATCTCTAATAGCACCCGAGATATCACCAGATATATGCTGGATTTTTCCCTGGCCCTGACAGTCCGGCCCCATGAGACGGTGGTTTTCTCGGCCCCTGGTGGTCCGAGGTCGTTCCCGCTGCAAGCATTCATGCGCCAGGGCTTCCTGCAGACAATGCACTTTGATTTATCGCGCTATCTCTAACAGCACCCGAGATATCACCAGATATATAATGGATTTTTCCCCGACCCTGAGTGTCCGGCCCCATGAGACGGTGGTTTTCTCGGCCGCTGGATTTCCGAGGTCGTTCCCGCTGCACAGATTCATGCGCCAGGGCCTCCTGCAGATAATTCACTTTGGTTTATTGCGCTATCTCTAATAGCAACCGAGATATCACCAGATATATATTGGATTTTCCCCTGACCTTGAGTGTCCGGCCCCATGAGATAGTGGTTTTCTCGGCCCCTGGTGATCCGAGGTCGTTCCCGCTGCACAGATTCAGGCGCCAGGGCCTCCTGCAGATAATTCACTTTGGTTTATTGCGCTATCTCTAATAGCACCCGAGATATCACCAGATATATATTGGATTTTCCCCTGACCCTGAGGGTCCGGCCCCATGAGACTGTGGTTTTCTCGGCCCCTGGTGGTCCGAGGTCGTTACCGCTGCACAGATTCATGCGCCTGGGCCTCCTGCAGATAATTCACTTTGATTTATTGCGCTATCTGTAATAGCACCCGAGATATCACCAGAAATATATTGGATTTTCCACCGACCCTGAGGGTCCGGCCCCATGAGACTGTGGTTTTCTCCGCCCCTGGTGGTCCGAGGTCGTTCCCGCTGCACAGATGCATGCGCCAGGGCCTCCTGCAGATAATTCCCTTTGGTTTATTGCGCTATCTCTAATAGCACCCGAGATATCACCAGATATATATATTGGGTTTTTTCCTGACTCTGAGTGTCCGGCCCCATGAGACTGTGGTTTTCTCGGCCCCTGGTGGTCCGATGCCGTTCCCGCTGCACAGACTCATGCGCCAGGGCCTCCTACAGACAATGCACGTTGATTTATTGCGCTATCTGCAATAGCTCCCGAGATATCACCAGAAATATATTGGATTCTTCCCTGACCCTGAGTGTCCGGCCCCATGAGACGGAGGTTTTCTCGGCCCCTGGTGGTCCGATGTCGTTCCTGCGGGACAGATTCATGCGCAAGGGCCTCCTACGGACAATGCACTTTGATTTATTGCGCTATCTCTAATAGCACCCGGGACATCACCATATATATATTTGATTTTTCCCTGACCCTGAGTGTCCGGCCCCATGAGACGGTGGTTTTCTCGGCCCCTGGTGGTCCGATGCCGTTCCCACTGCACAGATTCATGCGCCAGGGCCTCCTGCAGATAATTCACTTTGGTTTATTGCGCTATCTGTAATAGCACCCGAGATGTCACCAGATATATATTGGATTTTTCCCCGACTCTGATTGTCCGGAACCATGAGACGGTGGTTTTCTCGGCCCCTGGTGGTCCGAGGTCGTTCCCACTGCACAGATTCATGCGCCAGGGCCTCCTGCAGATAATTCAATTTGGTTTATTGCGCTATCTCTAATAGCATCCGAGATATCACCAGATATATATTGGATTTTCCCCTGACCCTGAGTGTCCGGCCCCATGAGATGGTGGTTTTCTCGGCCCCTGGTGATCCGAGGTCGTTCCCGCTGCACAGATTCATGCGCCAGGGCCTCCTGCAGATAATTCACTTTGGTTTATTGCGCTATCTCTAATAGCACCCGGGATATCACCAGATATATATTGGATTTTTTCCTGACCCTGAGGGTCCGGCCCCATGAGACTGTGGTTTTCTCGGCCCCTGGTGGTCCGAGGTCGTTCCCGCTGCACAGATTCATGCGCCAGGGCCTCCTACAGACAATGCACTTTGAATTATTGCGCTATCTGTAATAGTACCCGAGATATCACCAGAAATATATTGGATTTTTCCCTGACCCTGAGTGTCCGGCCCCATGAGACTGTGGTTTTCTCGGCCCCTGGTGGTCCGAGGTCGTTCCCGCTGCACATATTCATGCGCCTGGGCCTCCTGCAGATAATTCACTTTGGTTTACTGGGCTCTCTCTAATAGCACCCAAGATATCACCATATATATATATTGGATTTTTCCCTGACCCTGAGTGTCCGGCCCCATGAGACTGTGGTTTTCTCGGCCCCTGGTGGTCCGATGTCGTTCCCGCTGCACAGACTCATGCGCCAGGGCCTCCTACAGACAATGCACGTTGATTTATTGCGCTATCTGCAATAGCACCCGAGAAACCTCCATATATATGCTGGATTTATACATGACTTAGGGTGACGGATACCGAAAATCTGTAATTTTCTCGGCCCCTGGTGGTCCGATGTCGTTCCTGCTGCACACATTCATGCGCAAGGGCCTCCTGCAGACAACTCACTTTGGTTTATTGCGCTATCTCTAATAGCACCCGAGATATCACCAGATATATATTGGATTTTTCCCTGACTCTGAGTGTCCGGAACCATGAGACGGTGGTTTTCTCGGCCCCTGGTGGTCCGATGTCGTTCCCGCTGCACAGACTCATGCGCCAGGGCCTCCTACAGACAATGCACGTTGATTTATTGCGCTATCTGCAATAGCACCCGTGATATCACCAGATATATATTGGATTTTTCCCTGACCCTGAATGACCGGCCCCATGAGACGGTGGTTTTCTCGGCCCCTGGTGGTCCGAGGTCGTTCCCGCTGCACAGATTCATGCGCCAGGGCCTCCTGCAGATAATTCACTTTGGTTTATTGCGCTATCTGTAATAGCACCCTAGATATCACCAGATATATATTGGATTTTCCCCAGACCCTGAGTGTCCGGCCCCATGAGACTGTGGTTTTCTCGGCCCCTGGTGGTCCGATGCCGTTCCCGCTGCACAGACTCATGCGCCACGGCCTCCTACAGACAATGCACGTTGATTTATTGCGCTATCTGCAATAGCACCCGAGATATCACCAGAAATATATTGGATTCTTCCCTGACCCTGAGTGTCCGGCCCCATGAGACGGAGGTTTTCTTGGCCCCTGGTGGTCCGAGGTCGTTCCCGCTGCACAGATGCATGCGCCAGGGCCTACTGCAGATAATTCACTTTGGTTTATTGCGCTATCTCTAATAGCACCCGCGAAAGCTCCATATATATGCTGGATTTTTACATGACTTTGGGTGACGGATACAGAAAATCTGTAATTTTCTCGGCCCCTGGTGGTCCGATGTCGTTCCTGCGGCACAGATTCATGCGCAAGGGCCTCCTACGGTCAATGCACTTTGATTTATTGCGCTATCTCTAATAGCACCCGGGACATCACCATATATATATTTGATTTTTCCCTGACCCTGAGTGTCCGGCCCCATGAGACGGTGGTTTTCTCGGCCCCTGGTGGTCCGAGGTCGTTCCCGCTGCACTGATTCATGTGCCAGGGGTACTGCAGATAATTCACTTTGGTTTATTGCGCTATCTCTAATAGCACCCGAGATATCACCAGATATATATTGGATTTTCCCCTGACCCTGAGTGTCCGGCCCCATGAGATGGTGGTTTTCTCGGCCCCTGGTGATCCGAGGTCGTTCCCGCTGCACAGATTCATGCGCCAGGGCCTCCTGCAGATAATTCACTTTGGTTTATTGCGCTATCTCTAATAGCACCCGAGATATCACCAGATATATATTGGATTTTCCCCGGACCCTGAGGGTCCGGCCCCATGAGACTGTGGTTTTCTCGGCCCCTGGTGGTCCGAGGTCGTTCCCGCTGCACAGATTCATGCGCCAGGGCCTCCTACAGACAATGCACTTTGAATTACTGCGCTATCTGTAATAGTACCCGAGATATCAGCAGAAATATATTGGATTTTTCCCTGACCCTGAGTGTCCGGCCCCATGAGACTGTGGTTTTCTCGGCCCCCGGTGGTCCGAGGTCGTTCCCGCTGCACATATTCATGCGCCTGGGCCTCCTGCAGATAATTCACTTTGGTTTATTGGGCTCTCTCTAATAGCACCCAAGATATCACCATATATATATATTGGATTTTTCCCTGACCCTGAGTGTCCGGCCCCATGAGACTGTGGTTTTCTCGGCCCCTGGTGGTCCGATGTCGTCCTTGCTGCCCAGATTCATGCGCCAGGGCCTCCTACAGACAATGCACTTTGATTTATTGCGCTATCTGTAATAGCACCCGAGAAACCTCCATATATATGCTGGATTTATACATGACTTTGGGTGACGGATACCGAAAATCTGTAATTTTCTCGGCCCCTGGTGGTCCGATGTCGTTCCTGCTGCACACATTCATGCGCAAGGGCCTCCTGCAGACAACTCACTTTGGTTTATTGCGCAATCTCTAATAGCACCCGAGATATCACCAGATATATATTGGATTTTTCCCTGACTCTGAGTGTCCGGAACCATGAGACGGTGGTTTTCTCGGCCCCTGGTGGTCCGAGGTCGTTCCCACTGCACAGATTCATGCGCCAGGGCCTCCTGCAGATAATTCACTTTGGTTTATTGCGCTATCTGTAATAGCACCCGAGATGTCACCAGATATATATTGGATTTTCCCCTGACCCTGAGTGTCCGGCCCCATGAGACTGTGGTTTTCTCGGCCCCTGGTGGTCCGATGCCGTTCCCGCTGCACAGACTCATGCGCCAGGGCCTCCTACAGACAATGCACGTTGATTTATTGCGCTATCTGCAATAGCACCCGAGAAACCTCCATATATATGCTGGATTTATACATGACTTAGGGTGACGTATACCGAAAATCTGTAATTTTCTCGGCCCCTGGTGGTCCGATGTCGTTCCTGCTGCACACATTCATGCGCAAGGGCCTCCTGCAAACAACTCACTTTGGTTTATTGCGCTATCTCTAATAGCACCCGAGATATCACCAGATATATATTGGATTTTTCCCTGACTCTGAGTGTCCGGAACCATGAGACGGTGGTTTTCTCGGCCCCTGGTGGTCCGAGGTCGTTCCCACGGCACAGATTCATGCGCCAGGGCCTCCTGCAGATAATTCACTTTGGTTTATTGCGCTATCTCTAATAGCACCCGAGATATCACCAGATATATATTGGATTTTCCCCTGACCCTGAGTGTCCGGCCCCATGAGACTGTGGTTTTCTCGGCCCCTGGTGGTCCGATATCGTTCCCGCTGCACAGATTCATGCGCCAGGGCCTCCTACAGACAATGCACTTTGATTTATTGCGCTATCTGTAATAGCACCCGAGAAACCTCCATATATATGCTGGATTTATACATGACTTTGGGTGACGGATACCGAAAATCTGTAATTTTCTCGGCCCCTGGTGGTCCGATGTCGTTCCTGCTGCACACATTCATGCGCAAGGGCCTCCTGCAGACAACTCACTTTGGTTTATTGCGCAATCTCTAATAGCACCCGAGATATCACCAGATATATATTGGATTTTTCCCTGACTCTGAGTGTCCGGAACCATGAGACGGTGGTTTTCTCGGCCCCTGGTGGTCCGAGGTCGTTCCCACGGCACAGATTCATGCGCCAGGGCCTCCTGCAGATAATTCACTTTGGTTTATTGCGCTATCTCTAATAGCACCCGAGATATCACCAGATATATATTGGATTTTCCCCTGACCCTGAGTGTCCGGCCCCATGAGACTGTGGTTTTCTCGGCCCCTGGTGGTCCGATATCGTTCCCGCTGCACAGACTCATGCGCCAGGGCCTCCTACAGACAATGCACGTTGATTTATTGCGCTATCTGCAATAGCACCCGAGATATCACCAGATATAAATTGGATTTTTCCCTGACCCTGAATGACCGGCCCCATGAGACGGTGGTTGTCTCGACCCCTGGTGGTCCGAGGTCGTTCCCGCTGCACAGATTCATGCGCCAGGGCCTCCTGCAGATAATTCACTTTGATTTCTTGCGCTATCTCTAATAGCACCCGAGATTTCACCAGATATATATTGGATTTTTCCCTGACCCTGAGTGTCCGGAACCATTTGACGGTGGTTTTCTCGGCCCCTGGTGGTCCGAGGTCGTTCCCGCTGCACAGATTCATGCGCCAGGGCCTCCTACAGACAATGCACTTTGAATTACTGCGCTATCTGTAATAGTACCCGAGATATCAGCAGAAATATATTGGATTTTTCCCTGACCCTGAGTGTCCGGCCCCATGAGACTGTGGTTTTCTCGGCCCCCGGTGGTCCGAGGTCGTTCCCGCTGCACATATTCATGCGCCTGGGCCTCCTGCAGATAATTCACTTTGGTTTATTGGGCTCTCTCTAATAGCACCCAAGATATCACCATATATATATATTGGATTTTTCCCTGACCCTGAGTGTCCGGCCCCATGAGACTGTGGTTTTCTCGGCCCCTGGTGGTCCGATGTCGTCCTTGCTGCCCAGATTCATGCGCCAGGGCCTCCTACAGACAATGCACTTTGATTTATTGCGCTATCTGTAATAGCACCCGAGAAACCTCCATATATATGCTGGATTTATACATGACTTTGGGTGACGGATACCGAAAATCTGTAATTTTCTCGGCCCCTGGTGGTCCGATGTCGTTCCTGCTGCACACATTCATGCGCAAGGGCCTCCTGCAGACAACTCACTTTGGTTTATTGCGCAATCTCTAATAGCACCCGAGATATCACCAGATATATATTGGATTTTTCCCTGACTCTGAGTGTCCGGAACCATGAGACGGTGGTTTTCTCGGCCCCTGGTGGTCCGAGGTCGTTCCCACTGCACAGATTCATGCGCCAGGGCCTCCTGCAGATAATTCACTTTGGTTTATTGCGCTATCTGTAATAGCACCCGAGATGTCACCAGATATATATTGGATTTTCCCCTGACCCTGAGTGTCCGGCCCCATGAGACTGTGGTTTTCTCGGCCCCTGGTGGTCCGATGCCGTTCCCGCTGCACAGACTCATGCGCCAGGGCCTCCTACAGACAATGCACGTTGATTTATTGCGCTATCTGCAATAGCACCCGAGAAACCTCCATATATATGCTGGATTTATACATGACTTAGGGTGACGTATACCGAAAATCTGTAATTTTCTCGGCCCCTGGTGGTCCGATGTCGTTCCTGCTGCACACATTCATGCGCAAGGGCCTCCTGCAAACAACTCACTTTGGTTTATTGCGCTATCTCTAATAGCACCCGAGATATCACCAGATATATATTGGATTTTTCCCTGACTCTGAGTGTCCGGAACCATGAGACGGTGGTTTTCTCGGCCCCTGGTGGTCCGAGGTCGTTCCCACGGCACAGATTCATGCGCCAGGGCCTCCTGCAGATAATTCACTTTGGTTTATTGCGCTATCTCTAATAGCACCCGAGATATCACCAGATATATATTGGATTTTCCCCTGACCCTGAGTGTCCGGCCCCATGAGACTGTGGTTTTCTCGGCCCCTGGTGGTCCGATATCGTTCCCGCTGCACAGATTCATGCGCCAGGGCCTCCTACAGACAATGCACTTTGATTTATTGCGCTATCTGTAATAGCACCCGAGAAACCTCCATATATATGCTGGATTTATACATGACTTTGGGTGACGGATACCGAAAATCTGTAATTTTCTCGGCCCCTGGTGGTCCGATGTCGTTCCTGCTGCACACATTCATGCGCAAGGGCCTCCTGCAGACAACTCACTTTGGTTTATTGCGCAATCTCTAATAGCACCCGAGATATCACCAGATATATATTGGATTTTTCCCTGACTCTGAGTGTCCGGAACCATGAGACGGTGGTTTTCTCGGCCCCTGGTGGTCCGAGGTCGTTCCCACGGCACAGATTCATGCGCCAGGGCCTCCTGCAGATAATTCACTTTGGTTTATTGCGCTATCTCTAATAGCACCCGAGATATCACCAGATATATATTGGATTTTCCCCTGACCCTGAGTGTCCGGCCCCATGAGACTGTGGTTTTCTCGGCCCCTGGTGGTCCGATATCGTTCCCGCTGCACAGACTCATGCGCCAGGGCCTCCTACAGACAATGCACGTTGATTTATTGCGCTATCTGCAATAGCACCCGAGATATCACCAGATATAAATTGGATTTTTCCCTGACCCTGAATGACCGGCCCCATGAGACGGTGGTTGTCTCGACCCCTGGTGGTCCGAGGTCGTTCCCGCTGCACAGATTCATGCGCCAGGGCCTCCTGCAGATAATTCACTTTGATTTCTTGCGCTATCTCTAATAGCACCCGAGATTTCACCAGATATATATTGGATTTTTCCCTGACCCTGAGTGTCCGGAACCATTTGACGGTGGTTTTCTCGGCCCCTGGTGGTCCGAGGTCGTTCCCGCTGCACAGATTCATGCGCCAGGGCCTCCTACAGACAATGCACTTTGAATTACTGCGCTATCTGTAATAGTACCCGAGATATCAGCAGAAATATATTGGATTTTTCCCTGACCCTGAGTGTCCGGCCCCATGAGACTGTGGTTTTCTCGGCCCCCGGTGGTCCGAGGTCGTTCCCGCTGCACATATTCATGCGCCTGGGCCTCCTGCAGATAATTCACTTTGGTTTATTGGGCTCTCTCTAATAGCACCCAAGATATCACCATATATATATATTGGATTTTTCCCTGACCCTGAGTGTCCGGCCCCATGAGACTGTGGTTTTCTCGGCCCCTGGTGGTCCGATGTCGTCCTTGCTGCCCAGATTCATGCGCCAGGGCCTCCTACAGACAATGCACTTTGATTTATTGCGCTATCTGTAATAGCACCCGAGAAACCTCCATATATATGCTGGATTTATACATGACTTTGGGTGACGGATACCGAAAATCTGTAATTTTCTCGGCCCCTGGTGGTCCGATGTCGTTCCTGCTGCACACATTCATGCGCAAGGGCCTCCTGCAGACAACTCACTTTGGTTTATTGCGCAATCTCTAATAGCACCCGAGATATCACCAGATATATATTGGATTTTTCCCTGACTCTGAGTGTCCGGAACCATGAGACGGTGGTTTTCTCGGCCCCTGGTGGTCCGAGGTCGTTCCCACTGCACAGATTCATGCGCCAGGGCCTCCTGCAGATAATTCACTTTGGTTTATTGCGCTATCTGTAATAGCACCCGAGATGTCACCAGATATATATTGGATTTTCCCCTGACCCTGAGTGTCCGGCCCCATGAGACTGTGGTTTTCTCGGCCCCTGGTGGTCCGATGCCGTTCCCGCTGCACAGACTCATGCGCCAGGGCCTCCTACAGACAATGCACGTTGATTTATTGCGCTATCTGCAATAGCACCCGAGAAACCTCCATATATATGCTGGATTTATACATGACTTAGGGTGACGTATACCGAAAATCTGTAATTTTCTCGGCCCCTGGTGGTCCGATGTCGTTCCTGCTGCACACATTCATGCGCAAGGGCCTCCTGCAAACAACTCACTTTGGTTTATTGCGCTATCTCTAATAGCACCCGAGATATCACCAGATATATATTGGATTTTTCCCTGACTCTGAGTGTCCGGAATCATGAGACGGTGGTTTTCTCGGCCCCTGGTGGTCCGAGGTCGTTCCCACGGCACAGATTCATGCGCCAGGGCCTCCTACAGACAATGCACGTTGATTTATTGCGCTATCTGCAATAGCACCCGAGATATCACCAGATATAAATTGGATTTTTCCCTGACCCTGAATGACCGGCCCCATGAGACGGTGGTTGTCTCGGCCCCTGGTGGTCCGAGGTCGTTCCCGCTGCACAGATGCATGCGCCAGGGCCGCCTGCAGATAATTCGCTTTGGTTTACTGCGCTATCTGTAATAGCACCCGAGATATCACCAGATATATATTAGATTTTCCCCTGACCCTCAGTGTCCGGCCCAATGAGACGGTGGTTTTCTCGGCCCCTGGTGGTCCGAGGTCCTTCCCGCTAGACAGATTCATGCGCCAGGGCCTCCTGCAGATAATTAACTTTGGTTTATTGCGCTATCTGCAACAGCACCCGTGATATCACCAGATATATATTGGATTTTTCCCTGACCCTGAATGACCGGCCCCATGAGACGGTGGTTTTCTCGGCCCCTGGTGGTCCGAGGTCGTTCCCGCTGCACAGATTCATGCGCCAGGGCCTCCTGCAGATAATTCACTTTGGTTTATTGCGCTATCTGTAATAGCACCCGAGATATCACCAGATATATATTGGATTTTCCCCAGACCCTGAGTGTCCGGCCCCATGAGACTGTGGTTTTCTCGGCCCCTGGTGGTCCGAGGTCGTTCCCGCTGCACAGATTCATGCGCCAGGGATACTGCAGATAATTCACTTTGGTTTATTGCGCTATCTCTAATAGCACCCGAGATATCACCAGATATATATTGGATTTTCCCCTGACCCTGAGTGTCCGGCCCCATGAGATGGTGGTTTTCTCGGCCCCTGGTGATCCGAGGTCGTTCCCGCTGCACAGATTCATGCGCCAGGGCCTCCTGCAGATAATTCACTTTGGTCTATTGCGCTATCTCTAATAGTACCCGAGATATCACCAGAAATATATTGGATTTTTCCCTGACCCTGAGTGTCCGGCCCCATGAGACTGTGGTTTTCTCGGCCCCTGGTGGTCCGAGGTCGTTCCCGCTGCACAGACTCATGCGCCAGGGCCTCCTACAGACAATGCACGTTGATTTATTGCGCTATCTGCAATAGCACCCGAGAAACCTCCATATATATGCTGGATTTATACATGACTTAGGGTGACGGATACCGAAAATCTGTAATTTTCTCGGCCCCTGGTGGTCCGATGTCGTTCCTGCTGCACACATTCATGCGCAAGGGCCTCCTGCAGACAACTCACTTTGGTTTATTTCGCTATCTCTACTAGCACCCGAGATATCACCAGATATATGCTGGATTTTTACATGACCTTGGGTGACGGATTCCGAATATCTGTAATTTTCTCGGCCCCTGGTGATCCGTGGTCGTTCCCCCTGCACAGATTCCTGCGCCAGGGCCTCCTGCAGATAATTCACTTTGGTTTATTGCGCTATCTGTAATAGCATCCGAGATATCACCAGATATATATTGGATTTTCCCCTGACCCTGAGTGTAGGGCCCCATGAGACTGTGGTTTTCCCGGCCCCTGGGGGTGAGGTCGTTCCCGCTGCCCAGATTCATGCGCCAGGGCCTCCTACAGACAATGCACTTTGATTTATTGCGCTATCTGTAATAGCACCCCAGATATCACCAGATGTACATTGCATTTTTCCCCGACCCTGAGTGTCCGGCCCCATGAGACGGTGGTTTTCTCGGCCCCTGGTGGTCCGATGTCGTTCCTGCTACACAGATTCATGCGCCAGGGCCTCCTGCAGATAATTCACTTTGGTTTATTGCGCTATCTCTAATAGCACCCGAGATGTCACCAGATATATATTCGATTTTTCCCTGAATCTGAGTGACCGGCCCCATGAGACGGTGGTTTTCTCGGCCCCTGGTGGTCCGAGGTCGTTCCCGCTACACAGATGCATGCGCCAGGGCCTTCTGCAGATAATTCACTTTGGTTTATTTCGCTATCTCTACTAGCACCCGAGATATCACCAGATATATGCTGGATTTTTACATGACCTTGGGTGACGGATTCCGAATATCTGTAATTTTCTCGGCCCCTGGTGGTCCGAGGTAGTTCCTGCTGCACAGATTCATTCGCCAGTGCCTCCTACAGACAATGCACTTTGATTTATTGCGCTATCTCTAATAGCACCCGAGATATCATCAGATACATAGTGGGTTTTTACATGTCCTTGGGTGTGCGGCCCCATGTGTCGGTGGTTTTCTCGGCCCCTGGTGGTCCGAGGTCGTTGCCGCTGCACAGATTCGTTCGTCAGGGCCTCCAACAGACAATGCACTTTGATTTATTGCGCTATCTGTAATAGCACCCGAGAAAGCACCATATATATGCTGGATTTTTACATGACTTTGGGTGACGGATACCGAAAATCTGTAATTTTCTCGGCCCCTGGTGGTCCGATGTCGTTCCTGCTACACAGATTCATGCGCCAGGGCCTCCTGCAGATAATTCACTTTGGTTTATTGCGCTATCTCTAATAGCACCCGAGATGTCACCAGATATATATTCGATTTTTCCCTGAATCTGAGTGACCGGCCCAATGAGACGGTGGTTTTCTCGGCCCCTGGTGGTCCGAGGTCGTTCCCGCTACACAGATGCATGCGCCAGGGCCTCCTGCAGATAATTCACTTTGGTTTATTTCGCTATCTCTACTAGCACCCGAGATATCACCAGATATATGCTGGATTTTTACATGACCTTGGGTGACGGATTCCGAATATCTGTAATTTTCTCGGCCCCTGGTGGTCCGAGGTAGTTCCTGCTGCACAGATTCATTCGCCAGTGCCTCCTACAGACAATGCACTTTGATTTATTGCGCTATCTCTAATAGCACCCGAGATATCATCAGATACATAGTGGGTTTTTACATGTCCTTGGGTGTGCGGCCCCATGTGTCGGTGGTTTTCTCGGCCCCTGGTGGTCCGAGGTCGTTGCCGCTGCACAGATTCGTTCGTCAGGGCCTCCAACAGACAATGCACTTTGATTTATTGCGCTATCTGTAATAGCACCCGAGAAAGCACCATATATATGCTGGATTTTTACATGACTTTGGGTGACGGATACCGAAAATCTGTAATTTTCTCGGCCCCTGGTGGTCCGATGTCGTTCCTGCTACACAGATTCATGCGCCAGGGCCTCCTGCAGATAATTCACTTTGGTTTATTGCGCTATCTCTAATAGCACCCGAGATGTCACCAGATATATATTCGATTTTTCCCTGAATCTGAGTGACCGGCCCAATGAGACGGTGGTTTTCTCGGCCCCTGGTGGTCCGAGGTCGTTCCCGCTACACAGATGCATGCGCCAGGGCCTCCTGCAGATAATTCACTTTGGTTTATTTCGCTATCTCTACTAGCACCCGAGATATCACCAGATATATATTGGATTTTCCGCTGACCCTGAGTGTCCGGCCCGATGAAACGGTGGTTTTCTCGGCCCCTGGTGGTCCGAGGTCGTTCCCGCTGCACAGACTCATGCGCCAGGGCCTCCTGCAGATACTTCACTTTGGTTGATTGCGCTATCTCTAGTAGCACCCGAGATATCATCAGATATATATTGGATTTTTCCCTGACCCTGAGTGTCCGGCTCCATGAGACGGTGGTTTTCTCGGCCCCTGGTTGTCCGAGGTCGTTCCCTCTGCACAGACTCATGCGCCAGGGCCTCCTGCAGATAATTCACTTTGGTTTATTGCGCTTTCTCTAATAGCACCAGAGATATCACCAGATATATATTGGATTTTCCCCAGACCCAGAGTGTCCGGCCCCATGAGACGGTGGTTTTCTCGGCCCCTGGTGGTCCGAGGTCGTTCCCGCTGCACAGCTTCATGCGCCAGGGCCTCCTACAGACAATGCACTTTGATTTATTGCGCTATCTGTAATAGCACCCGAGGTATCACCAGATATATATTGGATTTTCCCCAGACCCAGAGTGTCCGGCCCCATGAGACTGTGGTTTTCCCGGCCCCTGGGGGTGAGGTCGTTCCCGCTGCCCAGATTCATGTGCCAGGGCCTCCTACAGACAATACAGTTTGATTTATTGCGCTATCTGTAATAGCACCCGAGATATCACCAGATATATATTGGATATTCCGCTGACCCTGAGTGTTCGGCCCCATGAGACTGTGGTTTTCTCGGCCCCTGGTGGCCCCAGGTCGCTCCCGCTGCACAGATGCATGCGCCAGGGTCTCCGGCAGATAATTCACTTTGGATTAGTGCGCTATCGGTACGAGCACCCGAGATATCACCAGATATATATTGGATTTTCCCCTGACCCTGAGTGTCCGGCCCCATGAGACGGTGGTATTCTCGGCCCCTGGTGGTCCGAGGTCGTTCCCGCTGCACAGATTCCTGCGCTACGGCCCACTGCAGATAATTCACTTTGGTTTATTGCGCTATCGCTAATAGCACCCGAGATATCACCAGATATATATTGGATTTTTCCCTGACCCTGAGTGTCCGGCTCCATGAGACGGTGGTTTTCTCGGCCCCTGGTTGTCCGAGGTCGTTCCCGCTGCACAGATTCATGGGACAGGGCCTCCTGCAGACAATGCACTTTGATTTATGGCGCTATCTGTAATAGAACCCGAGATATCACCAGATATATATTGGATTTTCCCCAGACCCTGAGTGTCCGGCCCGATGAGACGGTGGTTTTCTCGGCCCCTGGCGGTCCGAGGTCGTTCCCGCTGCACAGATTCATGCGCCAGGGCCTCCTACAGACAATGCACTTTGATTTATTGCGCTATCTGTAATAGCACCCGAGATATCACCAGATATATATTGGATTTTCCCCTGACCCTGAGTGTCCGGCCCCATGAGACGGTGGTTTTCTCGGCCCCTGGTGGTCCGAGGTCGTTCCCGCTGCCCAGATTCATGCGCCAGGACATCCTACAGACAATGCACTTTGATTTATTGCGCTAACTGTAATAGCACCCGAGATATCACCAGATATATATTGGATTTTTCCCTGATCCTTTGTGTCCGGCCCCATGCGACGGTGGTTTTCTCGGCCCCTGGTGGTCCGAGGTCGTTCCCGCTGCCCAGATTCATGCGCCAGGGCCTCCTACAGACAATGCACTTTGATTTATTGCGCTATCTGTAATAGCACACGAGATATCACCAGATATATATTGAATGTTTCCCTGACCCTGAGTGCCCGGCCCCATGAGACGGTGGTTTTCTCGGCCCCTGGTGGTCCGAGGTCGTTCCCGCTGCACAGATTCTTGCGCTAGGGCCCACTGCACATAATTCACTTTGGTTTATTGCGCTATCTCTAATAGCACCCAAGATATCACCAGATATATATTGGATTTTCCCCTGAGCCTGATTGTCCGGCCCCATGAGACGGTTGTTTTCTCGGCCCCTGGTGGTCCGAGGTCGCTCCCGCTGACCAGATTCCTGCGCCAAGGCCTCCTGCAGATAATTCATTTTGGTTTATAGCGCTATCTCTAATAGCACCCGAGATATAACCAGATATATATTGGATTTTCCCCTGTCCCTGAGTGTCCGGCCCCATGAGACTGTGGTTTTCTCGGCCCCTGGTGGTCCGAGGTCGTTCCCGCTGCCCAGATTCATGCGCCAGGGCCTCCTACAGACAATGCACTTTGATTTATTGCGCTATCTGTAATAGCACCCGAGGTATCACCAGATATATATTGGATTTTTCTCTGACCCTGAGTGTCCGGCCCCATGAGACGGTGGTTTTCTCGGCCCCTGGTGGTCCGAGGTCGTTCCCGCTGCACAGATTTCTGCGCCAGGGCCCCCTGTAGATAATTCACTTTGGTTTATTGCGCTATCTGTAATAGCACACGAGATATCACCAGATATATATTGGATGTTTCCCTGACCCTGAGTGCCCGGCCCCATGAGACGGTGGTTTTCTCGGCCCCTGGTGGTCCGAGGTCGTTCCCGCTGCACAGATTCTTGCGCTAGGGCCCACTGCAGATAATTCACTTTGGTTTATTGCGCTATCTCTAATAGCACCCAAGATATCACCAGATATATATTGGATTTTCCCCTGACCCTGAGTGTCCGGCCCCATGAGACTGTGGTTTTCTCGGCCCCTGGTGGTCCGAGGTCGTTCCCGCTGCCCAGATTCATGCGCCAGGGCCTCCTACAGACAATGCACTTTGATTTATTGCGCTATCTGTAATAGCACCCGAGGTATCACCAGATATATATTGGATTTTTCTCTGACCCTGAGTGTCCGGCCCCATGAGACGGTGGTTTTCTCGGCCCCTGGGGGTGAGGTCGTTCCCGCTGCCCAGATTCATGTGCCAGGGCCTCCTACAGACAATACAGTTTGATTTATTGCGCTATCTGTAATAGTACCCGAGATATCACCAGATATATAATGGATATTCCCCTGACCCTGAGTGTTCGGCCCCATGAGACTGTGGTTTTCTCGGCCCCTTGTGGTCCGAGGTCGATCCCGCTGCACAGATTCATCCGCTAGGGCCTTCTGCACACAATGCACTTTGATATATCGCTCTATCTCTAATAGCACCCGAGATATCATGAGATAGATCCTGGATTTTTCCCTGACCCTGAGTGTCCGGCCCGATGGGACGGTGGTTTTCTCGGCCCCTGGTGGTCCGAGGTCGTTCCCGCTGCACAGATGCATGCGCCAGGGCCTCCTACAAACAATGCACTTTGATTTATTGCGCTATCTGTAATAGAACCCGACATATCACCAGATATATGCTGGATTTTTATATGACTTTTGGTGACGGATACCGAAAATCTGAAATTTTCTCGGCCCCTGGTGGTCCGAGGTCGTTCCCGCTGCACAGATTCATGCGCCTGGGCCTCCTGCAGATAATTCACTTTGGTTTATTGGGCTCTCTCTAATAGCACCCGAGATATCACCAGATATATATTGGATTTTTCCCTGACCCTGAGTGTCCGCCCCCATGAGACGGTGGTTTTCTCTTCCCCTGGTGGCCCGAGGTCTTTCCCGCTGCACAGATTCCTGCGACAGGGCCTCCTGCAGATAATTCACTTTGGTTTATTGCGCTATCTCTAATAGCACCCGAGATATCACCAGATATATATTGGATTTTCCCCTGACCCTGAGTGTCCGGCCCCATGAGACTGTGGTTTTCTCGGCCCCTGGTGGTCCGAGGTCGTTCCCGCTGGCCAGATTCATGCGCCAGGACATCCTACAGTCAATGCACTTTGGTTTATTGCGCTAACTGTAATAGCACCCGAGATATCACCAGATATATATTGGATTTTTCCCTGACCCTGAGTGTCCGGCTCCATGAGACGGTGGTTTTCTCGGCCCCTGGTTGTCCGAGGTCGTTCCCTCTGCACAGACTCATGCGCCAGGGCCTCCTGCAGATAATTCACTTTGGTTTATTGCGCTTTCTCTAATAGCACCCGAGATATCACCAGATATATATTGGATTTTCCCCTGACCCTGAGTGTCCGGCCCCATGAGACGGTGGTTTTCTCGGCCCCTGGTGGTCCGAGGTCGTTCCCGCTGCACAGCTTCATGCGCCAGGGCCTCCTACAGATAATGCACTTTGATTTATTGCGCTATCTGTAATAGCACCCGAGATATCACCAGATATATATTGGATTTTTCCCTGACCCTGAGTGTTCGGCCACATGAGACGGTGGTTTTCTCGGCCCCTGCTGGTCCGAGGTCGTTCCCGCTGCACAGACTCATGCTCCAGAGCCTCCTGCAGATAATTCACTTTGGTTGATTGCGCTATCTCTAGTAGCACCCGAGATATCACCAGATATATATTGGATTTTTCCCTGACCCTGAGTGTCCGGCTCCATGAGACGGTGGTTTTCTCGGCCCCTGGTGATCCGAGGTCGTTCCCGCAGCACAGATTCATGCGCCAGGGCCTCCTGCAGATAATTCACTTTGGTTTATTGCGCTATCTCTAATAGCACCCGAGATATCACCACATATATATTGGATTTTTCCCTGACCCTGAGGGTCCGGCCCCATGAGTCTGTGGTTTTCTCGGCCCCTGGTGGTCCGAGGTCATTCCCGCTGCACAGATTCATGCGCCTGGGCCTCCTGCAGATAATTCACTTTGATTTATTGCGCTATCTGTAATAGCACCCGAGATATCACCAGATATATATATTGGGTTTTTTCCTGACTCTGAGTGTCCGGCCCCATGAGACTGTGGTTTTCTCGGCCCCTGGTGGTCCGAGGTCGTTCCCGCTGAACATATTCATGCGCCTGGGCCTCCTGCAGATAATTCACTTTGGTTTATTGCGCTATCTCTAATAGCACCCGAGATATCACCAGACATATATTGGATTTTCCCCTGACCCTGAGTGTCCGGCCCAATGGGACGGTGGTTTTCTCGGCCCCTGGTGATCCGAGGTCGTTCCCGCAGCACAGATTCATGCGCCAGGGCCTCCTGCAGATAATTCACTTTGGTTTATTGCGCTATCTCTAATAGCACCCGAGATATCACCACATATATATTGGATTTTTCCCTGACCCTGAGGGTCCGGCCCCATGAGTCTGTGGTTTTCTCGGCCCCTGGTGGTCCGAGGTCATTCCCGCTGCACAGATTCATGCGCCTGGGCCTCCTGCAGATAATTCACTTTGATTTATTGCGCTATCTGTAATAGCACCCGAGATATCACCAGATATATATATTGGGTTTTTTCCTGACTCTGAGTGTCCGGCCCCATGAGACTGTGGTTTTCTCGGCCCCTGGTGGTCCGAGGTCGTTCCCGCTGAACATATTCATGCGCCTGGGCCTCCTGCAGATAATTCACTTTGGTTTATTGGGCTATCTCTAATAGCACCCGAGATATCACCAGATATATATTGGATTTTCCCCTGACCCTGAGTGTCCGGCCCCATGAGACTGTGGTTTTCTCGGCCCCTGGTGGTCCGAGGTCGTTCCCGCTGCACATATTCATGCGCCTGGGCCTCCTGCAGATAATTCACTTTGGTTTATTGGGGTATCCCTAATAGCACCCGAGATATCACCATATATATATATATTGGATTTTTCCCTGGCCCTGAGTGCCCGGCCCCATGAGACGGTGGTTTTCTCCGCCCCTGGTGGTCCGAGGTCGTTCCCTTTGCACAGATGCATGCGCCAGGGCCTCCTGCAGATAATTCACTTTGGTTTATTGCGCTATCTCTAATAGCACCCGAGATATCACCAGATATATATATTGGGTTTTTCCCTGACTCTGAGTGTCCGGCCCCATGAGACGGTGGTTTTCTCGGCCCCTGGTGGTCTGAGGTCGTTCCCGCTGCACAGATTCATGCGCCAGGGGTACTGCAGATAATTCACTTTGGTTTATTGCGCTATCTCTAATAGCACCCGAGATATCACCAGATATATATTGGATTTTCCCCTGACCCTGAGTGTCCGGCCCCATGAGACTGTGGTTTTCTCGGCCCCTGGTGGTACGAGGTCGTTCCCGCTGCCCAGATTCATGCGCCTGGGCCTGCTGCAGATAATTCACTTTGGTTTATTGCGCTATCTGTAATAGCACCCGAGATATCACCAGATATATATTGGATTTTTCCCTGACCCTGAGTTTCCGGCCCCAGGAGACGGTGGTTTTCTCTTCCCCTGGTGGCCCGAGGTCTTTCCCGCTGCACAGATTCCTGCGCCTGGGCTTGCTGCAGATAATTCACTTTGGTTTATTGCGCTATCTGTAATAGCACCCGAGATATCACCAGATATATATTGGGTTTTTCCGTGACCCTGACAGTCCGGCCCCATGAGACGGTGGTTTTCTCGGCCCCTGGTGTTCCGAGTTCGTTCCTGCTTCACAGATTCATGCGCCAGGGCCTCCTACAGACAATGTACTTTGATTTATTGCCCTACCTGTAATAGCACCCGAGACAGCTCCATATATATGCTGGATTTTTACATGACTTTGGGTCAAGGATACCGAATATCTGTAATTTTCTCGGCCCCTGGTGGTCCGATGTCGTTCCTGCTGCACAACTTCATGCGCAAGGGCCTCCAACGGACAATGCACTTTGATTTATTGCGCTATCTGTAATAGCACCCGAGATATCACCAGATATATATTGGATTTTTCCCTGACCCTGAGTGTCCGGCCCGATGAAACGGTGGTTTTCTCGGCCAATGGTGGTCCGAGGTCGTTCCCGCTGCACAGACTCATGCGCCAGGGCCTCCGGCAGATAATTCACTTTGGATTAGTGCGCGATCGGTACGAGCACCCGAGATATCACCAGATATATATTGGATTTTCCCCTGACCCTGAGTGTCCGGCCCCATGAGACGGTGGTATTCTCGGCCCCTGGTGGTCCGAGGTCGTTCCCGCTGCACAGATTCCTGCGCTACGGCCCACTGCAGATAATTCACTTTGGTTTATTGCGCTATCGCTAATAGCACCCGAGATATCACCAGATATATATTGGATTTTTCCCTGACCCTGAGTGTCCGGCTCCATGAGACGGTGGTTTTCTCGGCCCCTGGTTGTCCGAGGTCGTTCCCGCTGCACAGATTCATGCGACAGGGCCTCCTGCAGACAATGCACTTTGATTTATGGCGCTATCTGTAATAGAACCCGAGATATCACCAGATATATATTGGATTTTCCCCTGACCCTGAGTGTCCGGCCCGATGAGACGGTGGTTTTCTCGGCCCCTGGCGGTCCGAGGTCGTTCCCGCTGCACAGATTCATGCGCCAGGGCCTCCTACAGACAATGCACTTTGATTTATTGCGCTATCTGTAATAGCACCCGAGATATCACCAGATATATATTGGATTTTCCCCTGACCCTGAGTGTCCGGCCCCATGAGACGGTGGTTTTCTCGGCCCCTGGTGGTCCGAGGTCGTTCCCGCTGCCCAGATTCATGCGCCAGGACATCCTACAGACAATGCACTTTGATTTATTGCGCTAACTGTAATAGCACCCGAGATATCACCAGATATATATTGGATTTTTCCCTGACCCTTAGTGTCCGGCCCCATGAGACGGTGGTTTTCTCGGCCCCTGGTGGTCCGAGGTCGTTCCCGCTGCCCAGATTCATGCGCCAGGGCCTCCTACAGACAATGCACTTTGATTTATTGCGCTATCTGTAATAGCACACGAGATATCACCAGATATATATTGGATGTTTCCCTGACCCTGAGTGCCCGGCCCCATGAGACGGTGGTTTTCTCGGCCCCTGGTGGTCCGAGGTCGTTCCCGCTGCACAGATTCTTGCGCTAGGGCCCACTGCAGATAATTCACTTTTGGTTTATTGCGCTATCTCTAATAGCACCCAAGATATCACCAGATATATATTGGATTTTCCCCTGACCCTGATTGTCCGGCCCCATGAGACGGTTGTTTTCTCGGCCCCTGGTGGTCCGAGGTCGCTCCCGCTGACCAGATTCCTGCGCCAAGGCCTCCTGCAGATAATTCATTTTGGTTTCTAGCGCTATCTCTAATAGCACCCGAGATATAACCAGATATATATTGGATTTTCCCCTGACCCTGAGTGTCCGGCCCCATGAGACGGTGGTTTTCTCGGCCCCTGGGGGTGAGGTTGTTCCCGCTGCCCAGATTCATGTGCCAGGGCCTCCTACAGACAATACAGTTTGATTTATTGCGCTATCTGTAATAGTACCCGAGATATCACCAGATATATATTGGATATTCCCCTGACCCTGAGTGTTCGGCCCCATGAGACTGTGGTTTTCTCGGCCCCTGGTGGTCCGAGGTCGTTCCCGCTGCACAGATTTCTGCGCCAGGGCCCCCTGTAGATAATTCACTTTGGTTTATTGCGCTATCTCTAATAGCACCCGAGATATCACCAGATATATATTGGATTTTCCCCAGACCCAGAGTGTCCGGCCCCATGAGACTGTGGTTTTCCCGGCCCCTGGGGGTGAGGTCGTTCCCACTGCCCAGATTCATGTGCCAGGGCCTCCTACAGACAATACAGTTTGATTTATTGCGCTATCTGTAATAGCACCCGAGATATCACCTGATATATATTGGATATTCCCCTGACCCTGAGTGTCCGGCCCCATGAGACGGTGGTTTTCTCGGCCCCTGGTGGTCCGAGGTCGTTGCCGCTGCACAGATTCATGCGTCAGGGCCTCCAACAGACAATGCACTTTGATTTATTGCGCTATCTGTAATAGCACCCGAGAAAGCACCATATATATGCTGGATTTTTACATGACTTTGGGTGACGGATACCGAAAATCTGTAATTTTCTCGGCCCCTGGTGGTCCGATGTCTTTCCTGCTGCACAGGTTCATGCGCCAGGGCCTCCTACGGACAATGCACTTTGATTTATTGCGCTATCTCTAATAGGACCCGAGATATCACCAGATATATATTGGATTTTTCCCCGACCCTGAGTGTCCGGCCACATGAGACGGTGGTTTTCTCGGCCCCTGGTGGTCCGAGGTCGTTCCCGCTGCCCAGATTCATGCGCCAGGGCCTCCTACAGACAATGCACTTTGATTTATTGCGCTATCTGTAATCGCACCCGAGGTATCACCAGATATATATTGGATTTTTCTCTGACCCTGAGTGTCCGGCCCCATGAGACGGTGGTTTTCTCGGCCCCTGGTGGTCCGAGGTCGTTCCCGCTGCACAGACTCATGCGCCAGGGCCTCCTGCAGATAATTCACTTTGGTTTATTGCGCTTTCTCTAATAGCACCCGAGATATCACCAGATATATATTGGATTTTCCCCAGACCCAGAGTGTCCGGCCCCATGAGACGGTGGTTTTCTCGGCCCCTGGTGGTCCGAGGTCGTTCCCGCTGCACAGCTTCATGCGCCAGGGCCTCCTGCAGACAATGCACTTTGATTTATTGCGCTATCTGTAATAGCACCCGAGATATCACCAGATATATATTGGATATTCCCCTGACCCTGAGTTTCCGGCCCCATGAGACTGTGGTTTTCTCGGCCCCTGGTGGTCCGTGGTCGTTCCCCCTGCACAGATTCCTGCGCCAGGGCCTCCTGCAGATAATTCACTTTGGTTTATTGCGCTATCTGTAATAGCATCCGAGATATCACCAGATATATATTGGATTTTCCCCTGACCCTGAGTGTAGGGCCCCATGAGACTGTGGTTTTCCCGGCCCCTGGGGGTGAGGTCGTTCCCGCTGCCCAGATTCATGCGCCAGGGCCTCCTACAGACAATGCACTTTGATTTATTGCGCTATCTGTAATAGCACCCCAGATATCACCAGATGTACATTGCATTTTTCCCCGACCCTGAGTGTCCGGCCCCATGAGACGGTGGTTTTCTCGGCCCCTGGTGGTCCGATGTCGTTCCTGCTACACAGATTCATGCGCCAGGGCCTCCTGCAGATAATTCACTTTGGTTTATTTCGCTATCTCTACTAGCACCCGAGATATCACCAGATATATGCTGGATTTTTACATGACCTTGGGTGACGGATTCCGAATATCTGTAATTTTCTCGGCCCCTGGTGGTCCGAGGTAGTTCCTGCTGCACAGATTCATTCGCCAGTGCCTCCTACAGACAATGCACTTTGATTTATTGCGCTATCTCTAATAGCACCCGAGATATCATCAGATACATAGTGGGTTTTTACATGTCCTTGGGTGTGCGGCCCCATGTGTCGGTGGTTTTCTCGGCCCCTGGTGGTCCGAGGTCGTTGCCGCTGCACAGATTCATTCGTCAGGGCCTCCAACAGACAATGCACTTTGATTTATTGCGCTATCTGTAATAGCACCCGAGAAAGCACCATATATATGCTGGATTTTTACATGACTTTGGGTGACGGATACCGAAAATCTGTAATTTTCTCGGCCCCTGGTGGTCCGATGTCGTTCCTGCTACACAGATTCATGCGCCAGGGCCTCCTGCAGATAATTCACTTTGGTTTATTGCGCTATCTCTAATAGCACCCGAGATGTCACCAGATATATATTCGATTTTTCCCTGAATCTGAGTGACCGGCCCAATGAGACGGTGGTTTTCTCGGCCCCTGGTGGTCCGAGGTCGTTCCCGCTACACAGATGCATGCGCCAGGGCCTCCTGCAGATAATTCACTTTGGTTTATTTCGCTATCTCTACTAGCACCCGAGATATCACCAGATATATGCTGGATTTTTACATGACCTTGGGTGACGGATTCCGAATATCTGTAATTTTCTCGGCCCCTGGTGGTCCGAGGTAGTTCCTGCTGCACAGATTCATTCGCCAGTGCCTCCTACAGACAATGCACTTTGATTTATTGCGCTATCTCTAATAGCACCCGAGATATCATCAGATACATCCTGGGTTTTTACATGTCCTTGGGTGTGCGGCCCCATGTGTCGGTGGTTTTCTCGGCCCCTGGTGGTCCGAGGTCGTTGCCGCTGCACAGATTCATTCGTCAGGGCCTCCAACAGACAATGCACTTTGATTTATTGCGCTATCTGTAATAGCACCCGAGAAAGCACCATATATATGCTGGATTTTTACATGACTTTGGGTGACGGATACCGAAAATCTGTAATTTTCTCGGCCCCTGGTGGTCCGATGTCGTTCCTGCTGCACAGGTTCATGCGCCAGGGCCTCCTACGGACAATGCACTTTGATTTATTGCGCTATCTCTAATAGGACCCGAGATATCACCAGATATATATTGGATTTTTCCCCGACCCTGAGTGTCCGGCCACATGAGACGGTGGTTTTCTCGGCCCCTGGTGGTCCGAGGTCGTTCCCGCTGCCCAGATTCATGCGCCAGGGCCCCCTGTAGATAATTCACTTTGGTTTATTGCGCTATCTCTAATAGCACCCGAGATATCACCAGATATATATTGGATTTTCCGCTGACCCTGAGTGTCCGGCCCGATGAAACGGTGGTTTTCTCGGCCCCTGGTGGTCCGAGGTCGTTCCCGCTGCACAGACTCATGCGCCAGGGCCTCCTGCAGATACTTCACTTTGGTTGATTGCGCTATCTCTAGTAGCACCCGAGATATCATCAGATATATATTGGATTTTTCCCTGACCCTGAGTGTCCGGCTCCATGAGACGGTGGTTTTCTCGGCCCCTGGTTGTCCGAGGTCGTTCCCTCTGCACAGACTCATGCGCCAGGGCCTCCTGCAGATAATTCACTTTGGTTTATTGCGCTTTCTCTAATAGCACCAGAGATATCACCAGATATATATTGGATTTTCCCCAGACCCAGAGTGTCCGGCCCCATGAGACGGTGGTTTTCTCGGCCCCTGGTGGTCCGAGGTCGTTCCCGCTGCACAGCTTCATGCGCCAGGGCCTCCTACAGACAATGCACTTTGATTTATTGCGCTATCTGTAATAGCACCCGAGGTATCACCAGATATATATTGGATTTTCCCCAGACCCAGAGTGTCCGGCCCCATGAGACTGTGGTTTTCCCGGCCCCTGGGGGTGAGGTCGTTCCCGCTGCCCAGATTCATGTGCCAGGGCCTCCTACAGACAATACAGTTTGATTTATTGCGCTATCTGTAATAGCACCCGAGATATCACCAGATATATATTGGATATTCCGCTGACCCTGAGTGTTCGGCCCCATGAGACTGTGGTTTTCTCGGCCCCTGGTGGCCCCAGGTCGCTCCCGCTGCACAGATGCATGCGCCAGGGTCTCCGGCAGATAATTCACTTTGGATTAGTGCGCTATCGGTACGAGCACCCGAGATATCACCAGATATATATTGGATTTTCCCCTGACCCTGAGTGTCCGGCCCCATGAGACGGTGGTATTCTCGGCCCCTGGTGGTCCGAGGTCGTTCCCGCTGCACAGATTCCTGCGCTACGGCCCACTGCAGATAATTCACTTTGGTTTATTGCGCTATCGCTAATAGCACCCGAGATATCACCAGATATATATTGGATTTTTCCCTGACCCTGAGTGTCCGGCTCCATGAGACGGTGGTTTTCTCGGCCCCTGGTTGTCCGAGGTCGTTCCCGCTGCACAGATTCATGGGACAGGGCCTCCTGCAGACAATGCACTTTGATTTATGGCGCTATCTGTAATAGAACCCGAGATATCACCAGATATATATTGGATTTTCCCCAGACCCTGAGTGTCCGGCCCGATGAGACGGTGGTTTTCTCGGCCCCTGGCGGTCCGAGGTCGTTCCCGCTGCACAGATTCATGCGCCAGGGCCTCCTACAGACAATGCACTTTGATTTATTGCGCTATCTGTAATAGCACCCGAGATATCACCAGATATATATTGGATGTTTCCCTGACCCTGAGTGCCCGGCCCCATGAGACGGTGGTTTTCTCGGCCCCTGGTGGTCCGAGGTCGTTCCCGCTGCACAGATTCTTGCGCTAGGGCCCACTGCACATAATTCACTTTGGTTTATTGCGCTATCTCTAATAGCACCCAAGATATCACCAGATATATATTGGATTTTCCCCTGAGCCTGATTGTCCGGCCCCATGAGACGGTTGTTTTCTCGGCCCCTGGTGGTCCGAGGTCGCTCCCGCTGACCAGATTCCTGCGCCAAGGCCTCCTGCAGATAATTCATTTTGGTTTATAGCGCTATCTCTAATAGCACCCGAGATATAACCAGATATATATTGGATTTTCCCCTGTCCCTGAGTGTCCGGCCCCATGAGACTGTGGTTTTCTCGGCCCCTGGTGGTCCGAGGTCGTTCCCGCTGCCCAGATTCATGCGCCAGGGCCTCCTACAGACAATGCACTTTGATTTATTGCGCTATCTGTAATAGCACCCGAGGTATCACCAGATATATATTGGATTTTTCTCTGACCCTGAGTGTCCGGCCCCATGAGACGGTGGTTTTCTCGGCCCCTGGTGGTCCGAGGTCGTTCCCGCTGCACAGATTTCTGCGCCAGGGCCCCCTGTAGATAATTCACTTTGGTTTATTGCGCTATCTGTAATAGCACACGAGATATCACCAGATATATATTGTATGTTTCCCTGACCCTGAGTGCCCGGCCCCATGAGACTGTGGTTTTCTCGGCCCCTGGTGGTCCGAGGTCGTTCCCGCTGCCCAGATTCATGCGCCAGGGCCTCCTACAGACAATGCACTTTGATTTATTGCGCTATCTGTAATAGCACCCGAGATATCACTAGATATATATTGGATTTTCCCCGGACCCTGAGTGTCGGCCCCATGAGACGGTGGTTTTCTCGGCCCCTGGTGGTCCGAGGTCGATCCCGCTGCACAGATTCATGCGCCAGGGCCTCCTGCAGATAATTCACTTTGGTTTATTGCGCTATCTCTAATAGCACCCGAGATATCACCAGATATATATTGGATTTTTCCCTGACCCTGAGTGTCCGGCCCCATGAGACGGTAGTTTTCTCGGCCCCTGGTGGTCCGAGGTCGTTCCCGCTGCACAGATTCATGTTCCAGGGGCTCCTGCAGATAATTCACTTTGGTTTATTGCGCTATCTCTAATAGCACCCGAGATATCACCAGATATATATTGGATTTTTCCCTGACCCTGAGTGTCCGACTCCATGAGACGGTGGTTTTCTCGGCCCCTGGTGGTCCGAGGTCGTTCCCGCTGCACAGATTCATGCGCCAAGGCCTCGTGCAGACAACGCACCTTGGTTTATTATGCTATATCTAATAGCACCCGAGATATCACCAGATATATATTGGATTTCCCCTGACCCTGACAGTCCGGTCCCATGAGACGGTAGTTTTCTCGGCCCCTGGTGGTCCCAGGTCGATCCCGCTGTACAGATTCATGCGCCAGGGCCTCCTACAGAAAATGCAGTTTGATTTATTGCGCTATCTCTAATAGCACCCGAGATATCACCAGATATATATTAGATTTTCCCCTGACCCTGAGTGTCCGGCCCCATGAGACGGTAGTTTTCTCGGCCCCTGGTGGTCCGAGGTCGTTCCCGCTGCACAGATTCATGCGCCAAGGCCTCGTGCAGACAACGCACCTTGGTTTATTATGCTATCTCTAATAGCACCCGAGATATCACCAGATATATATTGGATTTTTCCCTGACCCTGAGTGTCTCACTCCATGAGACGGTGGATTTCTCGGCCCCTGGCGGTCCGAGGTCGTTCCCGCTGCACAGATTCATGCGCCAGGGCCTCCTGCAGACAATGCACCTTGGTTTATTATGCTATCTCTAATAGCACCCGAGATATCACCAGATATATATTAGATTGTTCCCTGAACCTGACAGTCCGGTCCCATGAGACGGTGATTTTCTTGGCCCCTGGTGGTCAGAGGTCGTTCCCGCTGCACAGATTCATGCGCTAGGGCCCCCTGCCGACAATGCACTTTGATTTATTTCAGCTGTCTCTAATAGCGCACGAGGTATCACCAGATATATATTGGATTTTTCCCTGACCCTGACAGTCCGGCCCCATGTGTCGGTGGTTTTCTCGGCCCCTGCTGGTCCCAGGTCGTTCCCGCTGCACAGATTCATGCGCCAGGGACCCCTGCAGATAATTCACTTTGGTTTAGTGCGCTATCTGTAAGAGCACCCGAGATATCACCAGATATATATTGAATTTTTCCCCGACCCTGAGCGTCCGGCCCCATGTGTCGGTGGTTTTCTCGGCCCCTGGTGGGCCGAGGTCGATCCCGCTGCACAGATTCATGCGCCAGGGCCTCCTACAGAAAATGCAATTTGATTTATTGCGCTATCTGTAATAGCACCCGAGATATCACTAGATATATATTGGATTTTCCCCGGACCCTGAGTGTCGGCCCCATGAGACGGTGGTTTTCTCGGCCCCTGGTGGTCCGAGGTCGATCCCGCTGCACAGATTCATGCGCCAGGGCCTCCTGCAGATAATTCACTTTGGTTTATTGCGCTATCTGTAATAGCACCCGAGATATCACCAGATATATATTGGATTTTTCCCTGACCCTGAGTGTCCGGCCCCATGAGACGGTAGTTTTCTCGGCCCCTGGTGGTCCGAGGTCGTTCCCGCTGCACAGATTCATGTTCCAGGGGCTCCTGCAGATAATTCACTTTGGTTTATTGCGCTATCTCTAATAGCACCCGAGATATCACCAGATATATATTGGATTTTTCCCTGACCCTGAGTGTCCGACTCCATGAGACGGTGGTTTTCTCGGCCCCTGGTGGTCCGACGTCGTTCCCGCTGCACAGATTCATGCGCCAAGGCCTCGTGCAGACAACGCACCTTGGTTTATTATGCTATATCTAATAGCACCCGAGATATCACCAGATATATATTGGATTTCCCCTGACCCTGACAGTCCGGTCCCATGAGACGGTAGTTTTCTCGGCCCCTGGTGGTCCCAGGTCGATCCCGCTGTACAGATTCATGCGCCAGGGCCTCCTACAGAAAATGCAGTTTGATTTATTGCGCTATCTCTAATAGCACCCGAGATATCACCAGATATATATTAGATTTTCCCCTGACCCTGAGTGTCCGGCCCCATGAGACGGTAGTTTTCTCGGCCCCTGGTGGTCCGAGGTCGTTCCCGCTGCACAGATTCATGTTCCAGGGCCTCCTGCAGATTATTCACTTTGGTTTATTGCGCTATCTGTAACAGCACCCGAGATATCCCCAGATATATATTGAATTTTTCCCCGACCCTGAGTGTCCCGCCCCATGTGTCGGTGGTTTTCTCGGCCCCTGATATTCCGAGGTCGATCCCGCAGCACAGATTCATGCGACAGGGCCTCCTGCAGATAATTCACTTTGGTTTATTGCGCTATCTCTAATAGCACCCGAGATATCACCAGATATATATTGGATTTTCCCCTGACCCTAATTGTCCGGCCCCATGTGTCGGTGGTTTTCTCGGCCCCTGGTGGTCCCAGGTCGATCCCGCTGCACAGATTCATGCGCCAGGGTCTCCTACAGAAAATGCAGTTTGATTTATTGCGCTATCTGTAATAGCACCCGAGATATCACTAGATATATATGGGATTTCCCCTGACCCTGACAGTCCGGCCCCATGAGACGGTAGTTTTCTCGGCCCCTGGTGGTCCGCGGTCGATCCCGCTGCACAGATTCATGCGCCAGGGCCTCCTACAGACAATGCACTTTGATTCATTGCGCTATCTGTAATAGCACCCGAGATATCACCAGATATATATTGGATTTTCCCCTGACCCTGATTGTCCGGCCCCATGTGTCGGTGGTTTTCTCGGCCACTGGTGGTCCGAGGTCGATCCCGCTGCACAGATTCATGCGCCAGGGCCTCCTACAGAAAATGCAGTTTGATTTATTGCGCTATCTGTAATAGCACCCGAGATATCACTAGATATATATTGGATTTCCCCTGACCCTGACAGTCCGGCCCCATGAGACGGTAGTTTTCTCGGCCCCTGGTGGTCCGAGGTCGATCCGGCTGTTCAGATTCATGCGCCAGGGCCTCCTGCAGACAATGCACTTTGGTTTATTACGCTATCTCTAATGGTACCCTTGATATCACCAGATATATATTGGATTTTTCCCTGACCCTGAGTGTCCGACTCCATGAGACGGTGGTTTTCTCGGCCCCTGGTGGTCCGAGGTCGTTCCCGCTGCACAGATTCATGCGCCAAGGCCTCGTGCAGACAACGCACCTTGGTTTATTATGCTATATCTAATAGCACCCGAGATATCACCAGATATATATTGGATTTCCCCTGACCCTGACAGTCCGGTCCCATGAGACGGTAGTTTTCTCGGCCCCTGGTGGTCCGTGGTCGATCCCGCTGCACAGATTCATGCGCCAGGGCCTCCTACAGAAAATGCAGTTTGATTTATTGCGCTATCTGTAATAGCACCCGAGATATCAATAGATATATATTGGATTTTCCCCTGACCATGAGTGTCCGGCCCCATGAGACGGTGGTTTTCTCGGCCCCTGGTGGGCCGAGATCGTTCCCGCTGCACAGATTCATGCGACAGGGCCTCCTACAGATAATTCACTTTGGTTTATTGCGCTATCTCTAATAGCACCCGAGATATCAGCAGATATATATTGGATTTTCCCCTGACCCTGAGTGTCCGGCCCCATGAGACTGTGGTTTTCTCGGCCCCTGGTGGTCCGAGGTCGTTCCCGCTGCACAGAATCATGCGCGAAGGCTTCCTGCTGACAATGCACTTTGATTTATCGCGCTATCTCTAATAGCACCCGAGATATCACCAGATATATAATGGATTTTTCCCTGACCCTGACAGTCCGGCTCCGTGAGACGGTGGTTTTCTCGGCCCCTGGTGGTCCGAGGTAGTTCCCGCTGAACAGACTCATGCGCCAGGGCCTCCTACAGACAATGAACTTTCATTTATCGCGCTATCTCTAATTGCACCAGAGATATCACCAGATATATAATGGATTTTTCCCTGACCCTGAGTGTCCGGCCCCATGAGACGGTGGTTTTCTCGGCCCCTGGTGGTCCGAGGTCGTTCCCGCTGCACAGATTCATGCGCCAGGGCCTCCTGCAGATAATTCACTTTGGTTTATTGCTCTATCTCTAATAGCACCCGAGATATCACCAGATATATATTGGATTTTTCCCTGACCCTGAGGGTCCGGCCCCATGAGACTGTGGTTTTCTCGGCCCCCGGTGGTCCGAGGTCGTTCCCGATGCACAGATGCATGCGCCAGGGCCTCCTGCAGATAATTCACTTTGGTTTATTGCGCTATCTCTAATAGCTCCCGAGATATCACCAGATATATATTGGATTCTTCCCTGACGCTGAGTGTCCGGCCCCATGAGACGTGGGTTTTCTCGGCCCCTGGTTGTCCGAGGTCGTTCTCGCTGCCCAGAATCATGTGCCAGGGCCTCCTGCAGATAATTCACATTGGTTTATTGCACTATCTCTAATAGCACCCGAGATATCACCAGATATATATTGGATTTTCCCCTGACCCTGAGTGTCCAGCCCCATGACACTGTGGTTTTCTCGGCCCCTGGTAGTCCGAGGTTGTTCCCGCTGCACAGACTCATGCGCCAGGGCCTCCTACAGACAATGAACTATGATTTATTGCGCTATCTGTAATAGCTCCCGAGATATCACCAGATATATATTGGATTTTTCCCTGACCGTGAGTGTCCGGCCCCATGAGAATGTGGTTTTCTCGGCCCCTGGTGGTCCGCGGTCGTTCCCGCTGCACAGAATCATGCGCCATGGCCTCCTATAGACAATGCACTTTGATGTATTGGGCTATCTGTAATAGCACCCGAGATATCAGAAGATATATATTGGATTCTTCCCTGACCCTGAGTGTCCACCCATGAGACGGTGGTTTTCTTTGCCCCTGGTGGTCCGAGGTCGTTCCCGCTGCCCAGATTCATGTGCCAGGGCCTCCTGCAGATAATTCACATTGGGTTATTGGGCTATCTGTAATAGCACCCGAGATATCACCAGATATATATTGGATTTTTCCCTGACCCTGAGTGTCCGACCTCCTGAGACTGTGGTTTTCTCGGCCCCTGGTGGTCCGAGGTCGTTCCCGCTGCACAGATTCATGCGCCAGGGCCTCCTGCAGATAATTCACTTATGTTTATTGCGCTATCTCTAATAGCACCCGAGATATCACCGGATATATATTGGATTTTTCCTTGACCCTGACAGTCCGGCCCCGTGTGTCGATGGTTTTATCGGTCCCCCGTGGTCCGAGGTCGATCCCGCTGCACATATTCATGCGTCAGGGCCTCCTACAGCCAATGCACCTTGATTTATTGCGCTATCTGTAATAGCATCCGAGATATCACTAGATATATATTGGATTTTCCCCTGAGCCTGAGTGTCCGGCCCCATGAGACGGTAGTTTTCTCGGCCCCTGGTGGTCCGAGATCGTTCCCGCTGCACAGATGCATGCGCCAGGGCCTCCGGCAGATAATTCACTTTGGTTTATTGCGCTATCTCTAATAGCACCCGAGATATCACCAGATATATATTGGATTTTCCCCTGAGCCTGAGTGTCCGGCCCCATGAGACGGTAGTTTTATCGGCTCCTGGTGGTCCGAGGTCGTTTCCGCTGCATAGAAACATGCGCCAGGGCCTCCTACAGACAATGCACTCTGATGTATTGGGCTATCTGTAATAGCTCCCGAGATATCACCAGATATATATTGGATTTTTCCCTGACCCTGAGTGTCCGGCCCCATGAGACGGTGGTTTTCTCGGCCCCTGGTGGTCCGAGGTCGTTCCCGCTGCCCAGATTCATGTGCCAGGGCCCCCTGCAGATAATTCACATTGGTTTATTGGGCTATCTGTAATAGCACCCGAGATATCACCAGATATATATTGGATTTTTCCCTGACCCTGAGTGTCCGACCTCCTGAGACCGTGGTTTTCTCGGCCCCTGGTGGTCGGAGGTCGTTCCCGCTGCACAGATTCATGCGCCAGGGTCTCCTGCAGATAATTCACTTTGGTTTATAGCGCTATCTCTAATAGCGCCCGAGATATCACGAGATATATATTGGATTTTTCCCTGACCCTGAGTGTCCGGACCCATGAGCCAGTGGTTTTCTCGGCCCCTGGTGGTCCGAGGTCGTTCCCGATGCACAGATGCATGCGCCAGGGCCTCCTGCAGATAATTCACTTTGGTTTATTGCGCTATCTCTAATAGCACCCGAGATATCACCAGATATATATTGGATTCTTCCCTGACCCTGAGTGTCCGGCCCCATAAGACGTGGGTTTTCTCGGCCCCTGGTGGTCCGAGGTCGTTCCCGCTGCCCAGATTCATGTGCCAGGGCCTCCTGCAGATAATTCACATTGGTTTATTGCACTATCTCTAATAGCACCCGAGATATCACCAGATATATATTGGATTTTCCCCTGACCCTGAGTGTCCGGCCCCATGAGACTGTGGTTTTCTCGGCCCCTGGTAGTCCGAGGTTGTTCCCGCTGCACAGAAACATGCGCCAGGGCCTCCTACAGACAATGCACTCTGATGTATTGGGCTATCTGTAATAGCTCCCGAGATATCACCAGATATATATTGGATTTTTCCCTGACCCTGAGTGTCCGACCCCATGAGACGGTGGTTTTCTCGGCCCCTGGTGGTCCGAGGTCGTTCCCGCTGCCCAGATTCATGTGCCAGGGCCTCCTGCAGATAATTCACATTGGTTTATTGGGCTATCTGTAATAGCACCCGAGATATCACCAGATATATATTGGATTTTTCCCTGACACTGAGTGTCCGACCTCCTGAGACCGTGGATTTCTCGGCCCCTGGTGGTCCGAGGTCGTTCCCGCTGCACAGATTCATGCGCCAGGGTCTCCTGCAGATAATTCACTTTGGTTTATAGCGCTATCTCTAATAGCGCCCGAGATATCACGAGATATATATTGGATTTTTCCCTGAACCTGAGTGTCCGGACCCATGAGCCAGTGGTTTTCTCGGCCCCTGGTGGTCCGAGGTCGTTCCCGATGCACAGATGCATGCGCCAGGGCCTCCTGCAGATAATTCACTTTGGTTTATTGCGCTATCTCTAATAGCACCCGAGATATCACCAGATATATATTGGATTTTCCCCTGACCCTGAGTGTCCGGCCCCATGAGACTGTGGTTTTCTCGGCCCCTGGTAGTCCGAGGTTGTTCCCGCTGCACAGACTCATGCGCCAGGGCCTCCTACAGACAATGAACTTTGATTTATTGCGCTATCTGTAATAGCTCCCGAGATATCACCAGATATATATTGGATTTTTCCCTGACCGTGAGTGTCCGGCCCCATGAGAATGTGGTTTTCTCGGCCCCTGGTGGTCCGCGGTCGTTCCCGCTGCACAGAATCATGCGCCATGGCCTCCTATAGACAATGCACTTTGATGTATTGGGCTATCTGTAATAGCACCCGAGATATCAGAAGATATATATTGGATTCTTCCCTGACCCTGAGTGTCCGGCCCCATGAGACGGTGGTTTTCTCGGCCCCTGGTGGTCCGAGGTCGTTCCCGCTGCACAGAATCATGCGCCAGGGCCTCCTACAGACAATGAACTTTGATGTATTGGGCTATCTGTAATAGCTCCCGAGATATCACGAGATATATATTGGATTTTTCCCTGACCCTGAGTGTCCGGACCCATGAGCCGGTGGTTTTCTCGGCCCCTGGTGGTCCGAGGTCGTTCCCGCTGGACAGATGCATGCGCCAGTGCCTCCTGCAGATAATTCACTTTGGCTTATTGCGCTATCTCTAATAGGACCCGAGATATCACCAGATATATATTGGATTTTCCCCTGACCCTGAGTGTCCGGCCCCATGAGACGGTGGTTTTCTCGGCCCCTGGTAGTCCGAGGTCGTTCCCGCTGCACAGATTCATGCGCCAGGGCCACCTGCCGATAATTCACTTTGGTTTATTGCTCTATCTCTAATAGCACCCGAGATATCACCAGATATATATTGGATTTTTCCCTGACCCTGAGTGTCCGGCCTCATGAGACGGTGGTTTTCTCGGCCCCCGGTGGTCCGAGGTCGTTCCCGATCACAGATGCATGCGCCAGGGCCTCCTGCAGATAATTCACTTTGGTTTATTCCGCTATCTCTAATAGCACCCGAGATATCACCAGATATATATTGGATTCTTCCCTGACCCTGAGTGTCCGGCCCCATGAGACGGTGGTTTTCTCGGCCCCTGGTGGTCCGAGGTCGTTCCCGCTGCACAGAATCATGCGCCGGGGCCTCCTACAGACAATGCACTTTGATGTATTGGGCTATCTGTAATAGCACCCGAGATATCACCAGATATATATTGGATTCTTCCCTGACCCTGAGTGTCCACCCATGAGACGGTGGTTTTCTCTGCCCCTGGTGGTCCGAGGTCGTTCCCGCTGCACAGATGCATGCGCCAGGGCCTCCTGCAGATAATTCACTTTGGTTTATTGCGCTATCTGTAATAGCATCCGAGATATCACTAGATATATATTGGATTTTTCCCTGACCCTGAGTGTCCGACCCATGAGACTGTAGTTTTCTCGGCCCCTGGTGGTCCGAGGTCGTTCCCGCTGCACAGATTCATGCGCCAGGGCCTCCTACAAACAATTCACTTTGATTTATTGCGCTATATGTAATAGCACCCGAGATATCACCAGATATATATTGGATTTTTCCCTGACCCTGAGTGTCCGACTCCATGAGACGGTGGTTTTCTCGGCCCCTGGTGGTCCGAGGTCGTTCCCGCTGCACAGATTGATGCGCCAGGGCCTCCTGCCGATAATTCACATTGGTTTATTGCGCTATCTCTAATAGCACCCGAGATATCACCAGATATATATTGGATTTTTCCCTGCCCCTGACAGTCCGGCCCCATGTGTCGATGGTTTTCTCGGTCCTTCGTGGTCCGAGGACGATCCCGCTGAACAGATTCATGCGCCAGGGCTTCCTGCAGACAATTCACTTTGGTGTATTGCGCTATCTGTAATAGCACCCGAGATATCACTATATATATGCTGGATTTTTACATGACCTTGGGTGACGGATTGCGAATATCTGTAATTTTCTCGGCGCCTGGTGGTCCGAGGTCGTTCCTGCTGCACAGATTCAATCGCCAGTGCCTCCTACAGACAATGCACTTTGACTTATTGCGCTATCTCTAATAGCACCCGAGATATCACCAGATATATATTGGATATTTCCCTGACCCTGTCAGTCCGGCCCCATGAGACGGTGATTGTCTCGGCCCCTGGTGGTTCGAGGTCGATCCCGCTGCACAGATTCATGCGCCAGGGCCTCCTACAGACAATGCACTTTGATTTATTGCGCTATCTCTAATTGCACCCGAGATATCACCAGATATATATTGGATTTTTCCTTGACCCTGACAGTCCGGCCCCATGTGTCGATGGTTTTCTCGGTCCCTCGTGGTCCGAGGTCGATCCCGCTGCACGCATTCATGCGCCAGGGCCTCCTACAGACAATGCACTTTGATTTATTGCGCTATCTCTAATTGAACCCGAGATATCACCAGATATATATTGGATTTTTCCTTGACCCTGACAGTTCGGCCCCATGTGTCGATGGTTTTCTCGGTCCCTCGTGGTCCGAGGTCGATCCCGCTGCACGCATTCATGCGCCAGGGCCTCCTACAGACATTGCACTTTGATTTATTGCACTATCTGTAATAGCACCCGAGCTATCACTAGATATATATTGGATTTTCCCCTGACCCTGAGTGTCCGGCCCCATGAGACGGTAGTTTTCTCGGCCCCTGGTTGTCCGAGATCGTTCCCGCTGCACAGATGCATGCGCCAGGGCCTCCTGCAGATAATTCACTTTGGTTTATTGCGCTATCTCTAATAGCACCCGAGATATCACCAGATATATATTGGATTTTCCCCTGACCCTGAGTGCCCGGCCCCATGAGACTGTGGTTTTCTCGGCCCCTAGTGGTCCGAGGTCGTTCCCGCTGCACAGACTCATGCGCCAGGGCCTCCTGCAGACATTGAACTTCGATTTATTGCGCTATCTGTAATAGCTCCCGAGATATCACCAGATATATATTGGATTTTTCCCTGACCCTGAGTGTCCGGCCCCATGAGACGGTGGTTTTCTCGGCCCCTGGCGGTCCGAAGTCGTTCCCGCTGCCCAGATTCATGTGCCAGGGCCTCCTGCAGATAATTGACATTGGTTTATTGCACTATCTGTAATAGCACCCGAGATATCACCAGATATATATTGGGTTTTCCCCTGACCTTGAGTGTCCGGCAACATGAGACTGTGGTTTTCTCGGCCCCTGGTGGTCCGAGGTCGTTCCCGCAGCACAGAATCATGCGCCAGGGCCTCCTACAGACAATGCACTTTGATGTATTGGGCTATCTGTAATAGCTCTCGAGATATCACCAGATATATATTGGATTTTTCCCTGACCCTGAGTGTCCGGCCCCATGAGACGGTGGTTTTCTCGGCGCCTGGTGGTCCGAGGTCGTTCCCGCTGCCCAGATTCATGTGCCAGGGCCTCCTGCAGATAATTCACGTTGGTTTATTGCACTATCTCTAATAGCACCCGAGATATCAGCAGATATATATTGGATTTTCCCCTGACCCTGAGTGTCCGGCCCCATGAGACGGTGGTTTTCTCGGCCCCTGGTAGTCCGAGGTCGTTCCCGCTGCACAGATTCATGCGCCAGGGCCTCCTGCCGATAATTCACTTTGGTTTATTGCTCTATCTCTAATAGCACCCGAGATATCACCAGATATATATTGGATTTTTCCCTGACCCTGAGTGTCCGGCCTCATGAGACGGTGGTTTTCTCGGCCCCCGGTGGTCCGAGGTCGTTCCCGATCACAGATGCATGCGCCAGGGCCTCCTGCAGATAATTCACTTTGGTTTATTCCGCTATCTCTAATAGGACCCGAGATATCACCAGATATATATTGGATTTTCCCCTGACCCTGAGTGTCCGGCCCCATGAGACGGTGGTTTTCTCGACCCCCGGTGGTCCGAGGTCGTTCCCGCTGCACAGAATCATGCGCCGGGGCCTCCTACAGACAATGCACTTTGATGTATTGGGCTATCTGTAATAGCACCCGAGATATCACCAGATATATATTGGATTCTTCCCTGACCCTGAGTGTCCACCCATGAGACGGTGGTTTTCTCTGCCCCTGGTGGTCCGAGGTCGTTCCCGCTGCACAGATGCATGCGCCAGGGCCTCCTGCAGATAATTCACTTTGGTTTATTGCGCTATCTGTAATAGCATCCGAGATATCACTAGATATATATTGGATTTTTCCCTGACCCTGAGTGTCCGACCCATGAGACTGTAGTTTTCTCGGCCCCTGGTGGTCCGAGGTAGTTCCCGCTGAACAGACTCATGCGCCAGGGCCTCCTACAGACAATGAACTATGATTTATTGCGCTATCTGCAATAGCACCCGAGATATCACCAGATATATATTGGATTTTTCCCTGACCCTGAGTGTCCGGCAACATGAGACTGTGGTTTTCTCGGCCCCTGGTGGTCTGAGGTCGTTCCCGCTGCACAGATTCATGCGCCAGGGCCCCCTACAGACAATGCACTTTGATTTATTGCGCTATCTGTAAAAGCACCCGAGATATCACCAGATATATATTGGATTTTTCCCTGACCCTGAGTGTCCGGCCCCATGAGACTGTGGTTTTCTCGGCCCCTGGTGGTCCGAGGTCGTTCCCGCTGCACAGATTCATGCGCCAGGGTCTCCTGCAGATAATTCACTTTGGTTTATAGCGCTATCTCTAATAGCACCCGAGATATCACGAGATATATATTGGATTTTTCCCTGACCCTGAGTGTCCGGCCCCATGAGACGGTGGTTTTCTCGGCCCCTGGTGGTCCGAGGTCGTTCCCGCTGGACAGATGCATACGCGAGGGCCTCCTGCAGATAATTCACTTTGGCTTATTGCGCTATCTCTAATAGGACCCGAGATATCACCAGATATATATTGGATTTTCCCCTGACCCTGACAGTCCGGCCCCATGAGACGGTAGTTTTCTCGGCCCCTGGTGGTCCGCGGTCGATCCCGCTGCACAGATTCATGCGCCAGGGCCTCCTACAGACAATGCACTTTGATGTATTGGGCTATCTGTAATAGCACCCGAGATATCACCAGATATATATTGGATTCTTCCCTGACCCTGAGTGTCCACCCATGAGACGGTGGTTTTCTCTGCCCCTGGTGGTCCGAGGTCGTTCCCCCTGCACAGATGCATGCGCCAGGGCCTCCTGCAGATAATTCACTTTGGTTTATTGCGCTATCTGTAATAGCATCCGAGATATCACTAGATATATATTGGATTTTTCCCTGACCCTGAGTGTCCGACCCATGAGACTGTAGTTTTCTCGGCCCCTGGTGGTCCGAGGTCGTTCCCGCTGCACAGATTCATGCGCCAGGGCCTCCTACAAACAATTCACTTTGATTTATTGCGCTATCTGTAATAGCACCCGAGATATCACCAGATATATATTGGATTTTTCCCTGACCCTGAGTGTCCGACTCCATGAGACGGTGGTTTTCTCGGCCCCTGGTGGTCCGAGGTCGTTCCCGCTGCACAGATTCATGCGCCAGGGCCTCCTGCCGATAATTCACATTGGTTTATTGCGCTATCTCTAATAGCACCCGAGATATCACCAGATATATATTGGATTTTTCCCTGCCCCTGACAGTCCGGCCCCATGTGTCGATGGTTTTCTCGGTCCTTCGTGGTCCGAGGACGATCCCGCTGAACAGATTCATGCGCCAGGGCTTCCTGCAGACAATTCACTTTGGTGTATTGCGCTATCTGTAATAGCACCCGAGATATCACTATATATATGCTGGATTTTTACATGACCTTGGGTGACGGATTGCGAATATCTGTAATTTTCTCGGCGCCTGGTGGTCCGAGGTCGTTCCTGCTGCACAGATTCATTCGCCAGTGCCTCCTACAGACAATGCACTTTGACTTATTGCGCTATCTCTAATAGCACCCGAGATATCACCAGATATATATTGGATATTTCCCTGACCCTGTCAGTCCGGCCCCATGAGACGGTGATTGTCTCGGCCCCTGGTGGTTCGAGGTCGATCCCGCTGCACAGATTCATGCGCCAGGGCCTCCTACAGACAATGCACTTTGATTTATTGCGCTATCTCTAATTGCACCCGAGATATCACCAGATATATATTGGATTTTTCCTTGACCCTGACAGTCCGGCCCCATGTGTCGATGGTTTTCTCGGTCCCTCGTGGTCCGAGGTCGATCCCGCTGCACGCATTCATGCGCCAGGGCCTCCTACAGACAATGCACTTTGATTTATTGCGCTATCTCTAATTGAACCCGAGATATCACCAGATATATATTGGATTTTTCCTTGACCCTGACAGTCCGGCCCCATGTGTCGATGGTTTTCTCGGTCCCTCGTGGTCCGAGGTCGATCCCGCTGCACGCATTCATGCGCCAGGGCCTCCTACAGACAATGCACTTTGATTTATTGCACTATCTGTAATAGCACCCGAGCTATCACTAGATATATATTGGATTTTCCCCTGACCCTGAGTGTCCGGCCCCATGAGACGGTAGTTTTCTCGGCCCCTGGTTGTCCGAGATCGTTCCCGCTGCACAGATGCATGCGCCAGGGCCTCCTGCAGATAATTCACTTTGGTTTATTGCGCTATCTCTAATAGCACCCGAGATATCACCAGATATATATTGGATTTTCCCCTGACCCTGAGTGCCCGGCCCCATGAGACTGTGGTTTTCTCGGCCCCTAGTGGTCCGAGGTCGTTCCCGCTGCACAGACTCATGCGCCAGGGCCTCCTGCAGACATTGAACTTCGATTTATTGCGCTATCTGTAATAGCTCCCGAGATATCACCAGATATATATTGGATTTTCCCCTGACCCTGAGTGTCCGGCCCCATGAGACGGTGGTTTTCTCGGCCCCTGGTGGTCCGAGTTCGTTCCCGCTGCCCAGATTCATGCGCCAGGGCCTCCTGCAGATAATTTACTTTGGTTTATTGGGCTATCTGTAATAGCACCCGAGATATCACCAGATATATATTGGATTCTTCCCTGACCCTGAGTGTCCGGCCCCATGAGACGTTGGTTTTCTCGGCCCCTGGTGGTCCGAGGTCGTTCCCGCTGCACAGATTCATGCGCCAGGGCCTCCTACAGACAATGCACTTTCATTTATTGCGCTCTCTGTAATAGCACCCGAGATATCACCAGATATATATTGGATTTTTTCCAGACCCTGAGTGTCCGGCCCCATGGGACGGTGGTTTTCTCGGCCCCTGGTGGTCCGTGGTCGTTCTCGCTGCCCAGATTCATGCGCCAGGGCTTCCTGCAGATAATTCACTTTAGTTTATTGCGCTATCTCTAATAGCACCCGAGATTTCATCAGATATATATTGGATTCTTTCCCGACCCTGAGTGTCCGGCCCCATGAGACTGTGGTTTTCTCGGCCCCTAGTGGTCCGAGGTCGTTCCCGCTGCACAGATTCATGCGCCAGGGCCTCCTACAGACAATGCACTTTCATTTATTGCGCTATCTGTAATAGCACCCGAGATATCAGCAGATATATATTGTATTTTTCCCTGACCCTGAGTGTCCGGCCCCATAAGACGGTGGTTTTCTCGGCCCCTGGTGGTCCGAGGTCGTTCCCGCTGCCCAGATTCATGCGCCAGGGCCTCCTGCAGATAATTCACTTTGGTTTATTGCGCTATCTCTAATAGCACCCGAGATTTCACCAGATATATATTGGATTTTTCCCTGACCCTGAGTGTCCGGCCCCATGAGACGGTGGTTTTCTCGGCCCCTGCTGGTCCGAGGTCGTTCCCGCTGCACAGATTCATGCGCCAGGGCCTCCTGCAGATAATTCACTTTGGTTTATAGCGCTATCTCTAATAGCACCCGAGATATCACCAGATATATATTGGATTTTCCACTGACCCTGAGTGTCCGGCCCCATGAGACTGTGGTTTTCTAGGCCCCTGGTGGTCCGAGGTCGTTCCCGCTGAACAGACTCATGCGCCAGGGCCTCCTACAGACAATGAACTTTGATTTATTGCGCTATCTGTAACAGCACCCGGGATATCACCAGATATATATTGGATTTTTCCCTGAACCTGAGTGTCCGGCCCCATGCGACGGTGGTTTTCTCGGCCCCTGGTGCTCCGAGGTCGTTCCCGCTGCACAGATTCATGGGACAGGGCCTCCTGCAGATAATTTACTTTGGTTTATTGCGCTATCTCTAATAGCACCCGAGATATCACCAGATATATATTGGATTTTCCCCTGACCCTGAGAGTCCGGCCCCATGAGACTGTGGTTTTCTCGGCCCCTGGTGGTCCGAGGTCGTTCCCGCTGCCCAGATTCATGCGCCAGGGCCTCCTGCAGATAATTCACTTTGGTTTATTGCGCTATCTCTAATAGCACCCGAGATATCACCAGATATATATTGGATTTTCCCCTGACCCTGACTGTCCGGCAACATGAGACTGCGGTTTTCTCGGCCCCTGGTGGTGCGAGGTCGTTCCCGCTGCCCAGATTCATGCGCCAGGGCCTCCAGCAGATAATTCACTTTGGTTTATTGCGCTATCTCTAATAGCACCCGAGATATCACCAGATATATATTGGATTTTTCCTAGACCCTGACAGTCCGGCCCCATGTGTCGATGGTTTTCTCGGTCCCTCGTGGTCCGAGGTCGATCCCGCTGCACAGATTCATGCGCCAGGGACCCCAGCAGATAATTCACTTTGGTTTATTGCGCTATCTCTAATAGCACCCGAGGTATCACCAGATATATATTGGATTTTCCCCTGACCCTGAGTGTCCGGCCCCATGAGACTGTGGTTTTCTCGGCCCCTGGTGGTCCGAGGTCGTTCCCGCTGCACAGATTTATGCGCCAGGGCCTCCTACAGACTATGCACTTTGATTTATTGCGCTATCTGTAATAGCACCCGAGATATCACCAGATATATATTGTATTTTTCCTTGACCCTGACACTCCGGCCGCATGTGTCGATGGTTTTCTCGGTCCCTCGTGGTCCGAGGTCGATCCCGCTGCACAGATTTATGCGCCAGGGCCCCCTGCAGATAATTCACTTTGATTTATTGCGCTATCTCTAATAGCACCCGAGATATCACCAGATATATGCTGGATTTTTACATGACCTTGGGTGACGGATTCCGAATATCTGTAATTTTCTCGGCCCCTGGTGGTCCGAGGTCGTTCCTGCTGCACAGATTCATTCGCCAGTGCCTCCTACAGACAATGCACTTTGATTTATTGCGCTATCTCTAATAGCACCCGAGATATCACCAGATATATGTTGGACTTTTCCCTGACCCTGACAGTCCGGCCCCATGGGACGGTGATTTTCTCGGCCCCTGGTGGTCCGAGGTCGTTCCCATTGCACAGATTCATGCGCCAGGGCCTCCTACAGACAATGCACTTTGATTTTTTCCGCTATCTGTAATAGCACCCGAGATATCACCAGATATATATTGGATTTTTCCCTGACCCTGACAGTCCGGCCCCATGAGGCGGTAGTTTTCTCGGCCCCTGGTGGTCTGAGGTCGTTCCCGCTGCACAGATTCATGCGCCAGAGCTTCCTGCAGACAATTCGATTTGGTTTATTTCGCTATCTGTAATAGCACCCGAGATATCACCAGATATATGCTGGATTTTTACATGACCTTGGGTGACGGATTCCGAATATCTGTAATTTTCTCGGCGCCTGGTGGTCCGAGGTCGTTCGTGCTGCACAGATTCATTCGCCAGTGCCTCCTACAGACAAAGCACTTTGATTTATTGCGCTATCTCTAATAGCACCCGAGATATCACCAGATATATATTGGATTTTTCCTTGATCCTGACAGTCCGGCCCCATGTGTCGATGGTTTTCTCGGTCCCTCGTGGTCCGAGGTCGATCCCGCTGCACGCATTCATGCGCCAGGGCCTCCTACCGACAATGCACTTTGATTTATTGCGCTATCGGTAATAGCACCCGAGATATCACCAGATATATATTGGATTTTTCCCTGACCCTGACAGTCCGGCCCCATGAGGCAGTAGCTTTCTCGGCCCCTGGTGGTCTGAGGTCGATCCCGCTGCACAGATTCATGCGCCAGAGCTTCCTGCAGACAATTCGATTTGGTTTATTTCGCTATCTGTAATAGCACCCGAGATATCACCAGATATATGCTGGATTTTTACATGACCTTTGGTGACGGATTCCGAATATCTGTAATTTTCTCGGCCCCTGGTGGTCCAAGGTCGTTCCCGCTGCACAGAATCATGCGCCAGGGCTTCCTGCACACAATGCACTTTCATTTATCGCGCTATCTCTAATTGCATCCGAGATTTCACCAGATATATAATGGATTTTTTCCTGACCCTGTCAGTCCGGCCCCATGAGACGGTGGGTTTCTCGGCCCCTGGTGGTCCGAGGTCGTTCCCGCTGCACAGATTCATGCGCCAGGGCCTCCCGCAGACAAAGCACTCTGGTTTATTGCGCTATCTGTAATAGCACCCGAGATATCACCAGATACATATTGGATTTTCCCCTGACCCTGACAGTCCGGCCCCACGATACGGTGATTTTCTCGGCCCCTGGTGGTCCGAGGTCGTTCCCGCAGCACAGCATCATGCGCCAGGGCTTCCTGCAGGCAATGCACTTTGATTTATTGCGCTATCTCTAACAGCACCCGAGATATCACCAGATATATATTGGATTTTCCCCTGACCCTGAGTGTCCGGCCCCATGAGACTATGGTTTTCTCGGCCCCTGGTTGTCCGAGTTCGATCCCGCTGAACAGATTCATGCGACAGGGTTTCCTGCAGACAATTCACTTTGGTTTATTGCGCTATCTGTAATAGCACCCGAGATATCACCAAATAGATGCTGGATTTTTACATGACCGTGGGTGACGGATTCCGAATATCTGTAATTTTCTCGGCCCCTGGTGGTCCGAGGTAGTTCCTGCTGCACACACTCATGCGCCAGGGCCTCCTGCAGACAATGCACTTTGATTTATCGCGCTATCTGTAATAGAACCCGAGATATCACCAGATATATATTGGATTTTTCCCTGACCCTGAGTGCCCGGCCCCATGTGTCGGTGGTTTTCTCGGCCCCTGGTGGTCCGAGGACGATCTCGCTGCACAGATTCAGGCGCTAGGGCCTCCTGCAGGCAATGCACTTTGATATATCGCGCTATCTGTAATAGCACCCGAGATATCACCAGATATATATTGGTTTTTTCCCCGACCCTGAGTGTGCGGCCCCATGAGACGGTGGTTTTCGCGGCCACTGTTGGTCCGAGGTCGTTCCCGCTGCACAGATTTATGCGCCAGGGCCGCCTGCAGATAATTCACTTTGGTTTATTGCGCTATCTCTACTAGCACCCGACATATCACCAGATATATATTGGTTTTTTCCCCGACCCTGAGTGTGCGGCCCCATGAGACGGTGGTTTTCGCGGCCACTGTTGGTCCGAGGTCGTTCCCGCTGCACAGATTCATGCGCCAGGGCCTGCCGCAGAGAATGCACTTTGATTTATTGCGCTATCTGTAATAGCACCGGAGATATCACCAGATATATATTGGATTTTTCCCTGACCCTGAGTGCCCGGCCCCATGTGTCGGTGGTTTTCTCGGCCCCTGGTGGTCCGAGGTCGTTCCTGCTGCACAGATTCATGCGCAAGGACCTCCTACGGACAATGCACTTTGATTTATTGCGCTATCTCTAATAGCACCCGAGATATCACCAGATGTATATTTGATTTTTCCCTGACCCTGAGTGTTCGGCCCCATGCGACGGTGGTTTTCTCGGCCCCTGATGGTCCGAGGTCGTTCCCGCTGCACAGATTCATGCGCCAGGGCCGCCTGCAGATAATTCACTTTGGTTTATTGCGCTATCTCTATTAGCACCCGAGATATCACCAGATATATGCTGGATTTTTACATGACCTTGGGTGACGGATACCGAAAATCTGTAATTTTCTTGGCCCCTGGTGGTCAGAGGTCGTTGCTGCTGCACAGATTCATGCGCCAGGGCCTCCTGCAGACAATGCACTTTGATTTATCGCGCTATCTGTAATAGAACCCGAGATATCACCAGATATATATTGGATTTTTCCCTGACCCTGAGTGCCCGGACCCATTAGACGGTGGTTTTCTCGGCCCCTGGAGGTCCGAGGTCGTTCCCGCTGCCCAGATTCAGGCGCCAGGGCCTCGTACAGTCAATGCACTTTGATTTATTGCGCTATCTGTAATAGCACCCGAGAAAGCACCATATATATGCTGGATTTTTACTAGACTTTTGGTGACGGATACCGAAAAACTGTAATTTTCTCGGCCCCTGGTGGTACGAGGTCGTTCCCGCTGCACAGATTCATGCGCCAGGGCCGCCTGCAGATAATTCACTTTGGTTTAATGCGCCATCTCTAATAGCACCCGAGATATACCCAGATATATATCGGATTTTTCCCTGACCCTGAGTGTCCGGCCCCATGAGACGGTGGTTTACATGGCCCCTGATTGTCCGAGGTCGATCACGCTGCACAGATTCATGCGCTAGGGCCTCCTGCAGGCAATGCACTTTGATATATCGCGCTATCTGTAATAGCTCCCGAGATATCACCAGATACATATTGGTTTTATCCCCGACCCTGAGTGTCCGGCCCCATGAGACAGTGGTTTTCGCGGCCCCTGGTGGTCCGAGGTCGTTGCTGCTGCCCAGAATCAAGCGCCAGGGCTTCCTGCAGATAATTCACTTTGGTTTATTGCGCTATCTCTAATAGCACCCGAGATATCACCAGATATATATTGGATTTTCCCCTGACCCTGAGTGTCCGGCCCCATGAGACGGTGGTTTTCTCGGCCCCTGATTGTCCGAGGTCGATCTCGCTGCACAGATTCATGCGCTAGGGCCTCCTACAGACAATGCACTTTGGTTTATTGCGCTATCTGTAATAGCACCCGAGATATCACCAGATATATGCTGGAATTTTACATGACCTTGGGTGACGAATTCCGAATATCTGTAATTTTCTCGGCCCCTGGTGGTCCGAGGTCGTTCCCGCAGCCCAGATTTTATGCACCAGGGCCTCCTGCAGATAATTCACTTTGGTTTATTGCGCTATCTGTAATAGCACCCGTGATATCACCAGATATATATTGGATTTTTCCCTGACCCTGAGTGTCCGGCCCCATGAGACTGTGGTTTTCTCGGCCCCTGGTGGTCCGAGGTCGTTCCCGCTGCCCAGAATCAAGCGCCAGGGCTTCCTGCAGATAATTCACTTTGGTTTATTGCGCTATCTCTAATAGCACCCGAGATATCACCAGATGTATATTGGATTTTTCCCTGACCCTGAGTGTCCGGCCCCATGTGACTGTAGTTTTCTCGGCCACTGGTGGTCCGAAGTCGTTCCCGCTGCACAGATTCATGCGTCAGGGCCTCCTACAGACAATGCACTTTGATTTATTGCTCTATCTGTAATAGCACCCGAGATATCACCAGATATATGCTGGATTTTTACATGACCTTGGGTGACGGATACCGAAAATCTGTAATTTTCATGGCCCTTGGTGGTCCGAGGTCGTTGCTGCTGCACAGATTCATGCGGCAGGGCCTCCTGCAGACAATGCACTTTGATTTATCGCGCTATCTGTAATAGAACCCGAGATATCACCAGATATATATTGGATTTTTCCCTGACCCTGAGTGCCCGGCCCCATGTGTCGGTGGTTTTCTCGGCCCCTGATGGTCCGAGGTCGTTCCCGCTGCACAGATTCATGCGCCAGGGCCGCCTGCAGACAATTCACTTTGGTTTATTGCGCTATCTCTACTAGCACCCGACATATCACCAGATATATATTGGATTCTTCCCTGACCATGACAGTCCGGCCCCATGAGACGGTGATTTTCTCGGCCCCTGGTGTTCCAAGGTCGTTCCCGCTGCACAGATTCATGCGCCAGGGCATCCTACAGACAATGCACTTTGGTTTATTGCGCTATCTGTAATAGCACCCGAGATATCACCAGATATATATTGGATTTTCCCCTGACCCTGAGTGTCCGGCCCCATGAGACGGTGGTTTTCTCGGCCCCTGATTGTCCGAGGTCGATCTCGCTGCACAGATTCATGCGTCAGGGCCTCCTACAGACCATGCACTTTGATTTATTGCGCTATCTGTAATAGCACCCGAGATATCACCAGATATATGCTGGATTTTTACATGACCTTGGGTGACGGATACCGAAAATCTGTAATTTTCATGGCCCTTGGTGGTCCGAGGTCGTTGCTGCTGCACAGATTCATGCGGCAGGGCCTCCTGCAGACAATGCACTTTGATTTATCGCGCTATCTGTAATAGAACCCGAGATATCACCAGATATATATTGGATTTTTCCCTGACCCTGAGTGCCCGGCCCCATGTGTCGGTGGTTTTCTCGGCCCCTGGTGGTCCGAGGTCGATCTCGCTGCACAGATTCAGGCGCTAGGGCCTCCTGCAGACAATGCACTTTGATATATCGCGCTATCTGTAATAGCACCCGAGATATCACCAGATATATATTGGTTTTTTCCCCGACCCTGAGTGTGCGGCCCCATGAGACGGTGGTTTTCGCGGCCACTGTTGGTCCCAGGTCGTTCCCGCTGCACAAATTTATGCGACAGGGCCTCCTACAGACAATGCACTTTGATTTATTGCGCTATCTGTAATAGCACCGGAGATATCACCAGATATATATTGTATTTTTCCCTGACCCTGAGTGCCCGGCCCCATGTGTCGGTGGTTTTCTCGGCCCCTGGTGGTCCGAGGTCGTTGCCGCTGCACAGATTCATGCGACAGGGCCTCCCGCAGACAATGCACTTTGATTTATTGCGCTATCTGTAATACCACCCGAGATATCACCAGATATATATTGGATTTTTCCCGGAACCTGAGTGTCCGGCCCCATGAGACGGTGGTTTTCTCGGCCCCTGGTGGTCCGAGGTCGTTCCCGCTGCACAGATTCATGCGCCAGGGCTTCCTGCAGATATTTCACTTTGGTTTATTGCGCTATCTCGAATAGCACCCGAGATATCACCAGATATATATTGGATTTTCCCCTGACCCTGAGTGTCCGGCCCCATGAGACGGTGGTTTTCTCGGCACCCTGGTGATCCGAGGTCGTTCCCGCTGCACAGATGCATGCGCCAGGGCCACCTGCAGATAATTCACTTTGGTTTATTGCGCTATCTGTAATAGCACCCGAGATATCACCAGATATATGCTGGATTTTTACATGACCTTGGGTGACGGATACCGAAAATCTGTAATTTTCTCGGCCCCTGGTGGTACGAGGTCGTTCCCGCTGCACAGATTCATGCGCCAGGGCCGCCTGCAGATAATTCACTTTGGTTTAATGCGCCATCTGTAATAGCACCCGAGATATCCCCAGATATATATCGGATTTTTCCCTGACCCTGAGTGTCCGGCCCCATGAGACGGTGGTTTACATGGCCCCTGATTGTCCGAGGTCGATCTCGCTGCACAGATTCATGCGCTAGGGCCTCCTGCAGGCAATGCACTTTGATATATCGCGCTATCTGTAATAGCTCCCGAGATATCACCAGATACATATTGATTTTATCCCCTGAACCTGAGTGTCCGGCCCCATGAGACTGTAGTTTTCTCGGCCACTGGTGGTCCGAGGTCGTTCCCGCTGCACAGATTCATGCGTCAGGGCCTCCTACAGACAATGCACTTTGATTTATTGCGCTATCTGTAATAGCACCCGAGATATCACCAGATATATGCTGGATTTTTACATGACCTTGGGTGACAGATACCGAAAATCTGTAATTTTCATGGCCCTTGGTGGTCCGAGGTCGTTGCTGCTGCACAGATTCATGCGGCAGGGCCTCCTGCAGACAATGCACTTTGATTTATCGCGCTATCTGTAATAGCACCCGAGATATCACCAGATATATATTGGATTTTTCCCTGACCCTGAGTGCCCGGCCCCATGTGTCGGTGGTTTTCTCGGCCCCTGGTGGTCCGAGGTCGTTCCTGCTGCACAGATTCATGCGCAAGGATCTCCCACGGACAATGCACTTTGATTTATTGCGCTATCTGTAATAGAACCCGAGATATCACCAGATATATATTGGTTTTTTCCCCGACCCTGAGAGCGCGGCCCCATGAGACGGTGGTTTTCGCGGCCACTGTTGGTCCGAGGTCGTTCCCGCTGCACAGATTTATGCGCCAGGGCCTCCTACAGACAATGCACTTTGATTTATTGCGCTATCTGTAATAGCACCGGACATATCACCAGATATATATTGGATTTTCCCCTGACCCTGAGTGTCCGGCCCCATGAGACGGTGGTTTTCTCGGCCCCTGGTGGTCCGAGGTCGTCCCCGCTGCACAGATTCATGAGCCATGGCCTCCTGCAGATAATGCATTTTGATTTATTGCGCTATCTGTAATAGCACCCGAGATATCACCAGATATATATTGGATTTTTCCCTGACCCTGACAGTCTGGCCCCATGAGACGGTGATTTTCTTGGTCTCTGGTGGTCCGAGGTCGTTGCCGCTGCACAGATTCATGCGCCAGGGCCTCCCGCAGACAATGCACTTTGATTTATTGCGCTATCTCTAATAGCACTCGAGATATCACCAGATATATATTGTATTCTTCCCTGACCATGACAGTCCGGCCCCATGTGACGGTGATTTTCTCGGCCCCTGGTGTTCCAAGGTCGTTCCCGCTGCCCAAATTCATGCGCCAGGGCCTCCTACAGACAATGCATTTTGATTTATCGCGCTATCTGTAATAGCACCCGAGATATCACCAGATATATATTGGATTTTTCCCGGACCCTGAGTGTCCGGCCCCATGAGACGGTGGTTTTCTCGGCCCCTGGTGGTCCAAGGTCGTTCCCGCAGCCCAGATTCATGCACCAGGGCCTCCTGCAGATAATTCACTTTGGTTTATTGCGCTATCTGTAATAGCACCCGTGATATCACCAGATGTGTATTGGATTTTTCCCTGACCCTGAGCGTCCGGCCCCATGAGACTGTGGTTTTCTCGGCCCCTGGTGGTCCGAGGTCGTTCCCGCTGCACAGATTCATGCGCCAGGGCTTCCTGCAGATAATTCACTTTGGTTTATTGCGCTATCTCGAATAGCACCCGAGATATCACCAGATATATATTGGATTTTCCCCTGACCCTGAGTGTCCGGCCCCATGAGACGGTGGTTTTCTGGGCCCCCTGGTGATCCGAGGTCGTTCCCGCTGCACAGATGCATGCGCCAGGGCCACCTGCAGATAATTCACTTTGGTTTATTGCGCTATCTGTAATAGCACCCGAGATATCACCAGATATATATTGGATTTTTCCCTGACCCTGAGTGTCCGGCCCCATGAGACTGTGGTTTTCTCGGCCCCTGGTGGTCCGAGGTCGTTCCCGCTGCACAGATTCATGCGCCAGGGCCTCCTGCAGATAATTCACTTTGGTTTATTGCGCTATCTCTAATAGCACCCGAGATATCACCAGATATATATTGGTTTTTTCCCCGACCCTGAGTGTGCGGCCCCATGAGACGGTGGTTTTCGCGGCCACTGTTGGTCCGAGGTCGTTCCCGTTGCACAGATTTATGCGACAGGGCCTCCTACAGACAATGCACTTTGATTTATTGCGCTATCTGTAATAGCACCGGAGATATCACCAGATATATATTGGATTTTTCCCTGACCCTGAGTGCCCGGCCCCATGTGTCGGTGGTTTTCTCGGCCCCTGGTGGTCCGAGGTCGTTCCTGCTGCACAGATTCATGCGCAAGGACCTCCTACGGACAATGCACTTTGATTTATTGCGCTATCTCTAATAGCACCCGAGATATCACCAGATGTATATTTGATTTTTCCCTGACCCTGAGTGTTCGGCCCCATGAGACGGTGGTTTTCTCGGCCCCTGGTGGTCCGAGGTCGTTCCCGCTGCACAGATTCATGCGCCAGGGCCGCCTGCAGATAATTCACTTTGGATTATTGCGCTATCTCTATTAGCACCCCAGATATCACCAGATATATGCTGGATTTTTACATGACCTTGGGTGACGGATACCGAAAATCTGTAATTTTCTTGGCCCCTGGTGGTCCGAGGTCGTTGCTGCTGCACGGACTCATGCGCCAGGGCCTCCTGCAGACAATGCACTTTGATTTATCGCGCTATCTGTAATAGAACCCGAGATATCACCAGATATATATTGGATTTTTCCCTGACCCTGAGTGTCCGGCCCCATGTGACTGTGGTTTTCTCGGTCCCTGGTGGTCCGAGGTCGTTCCCGCTGCACAGATTTATGCGCCAGGGCCTCCTACAGACAATGCACTTTGATTTATTGCGCTATCTGTAATAGCACCCGAGATATCACCAGATGTATATTTGATTTTTCCCTGACCCTGAGTGTTCGGCCCCATGAGACGGTTGTTTTCTCGGCCCCTGGTGGTCCGAGGTCGTTCCCGCTGCACAGATGCATGCGCCAGGGCCTCCTGCAGATAATTCACTTTGGTTTATTGCGCTATGTCTAATAGCACCCGAGATATCACCAGATATATATTGGATTTTCGCCTGACCCTGAGTGTCCGGCCCAATGAGAGGGTGGTTTACTCGGCCCCTGGTTGTCCGAGGTCGTTCCCGCTGCACAGATTCATGCGCCAGGGCCGCCTGCAGATAATTCACTTTGGTTTATTGCGCTATCTCTATTAGCACCCGAGATATCACCAGATATATGCTGGATTTTTACATGACCTTGGGTGACGGATACCGAAAATCTGTAATTTTCTTGGCCCCTGGTGGTCCGAGGTCGTTGCTGCTGCACGGACTCATGCGCCAGGGCCTCCTGCAGACAATGCACTTTGATTTATCGCGCTATCTGTAATAGAACCCGAGATATCACCAGATATATATTGGATTTTTCCCTGACCCTGAGTGTCCGGCCCCATGTGACTGTGGTTTTCTCGGTCCCTGGTGGTCCGAGGTCGTTCCCGCTGCACAGATTTATGCGCCAGGGCCTCCTACAGACAATGCACTTTGATTTATTGCGCTATCTGTAATAGCACCCGAGATATCACCAGATGTATATTTGATTTTTCCCTGACCCTGAGTGTTCGGCCCCATGAGACGGTTGTTTTCTCGGCCCCTGGTGGTCCGAGGTCGTTCCCGCTGCACAGATGCATGCGCCAGGGCCTCCTGCAGATAATTCACTTTGGTTTATTGCGCTATGTCTAATAGCACCCGAGATATCACCAGATATATATTGGATTTTCGCCTGACCCTGAGTGTCCGGCCCAATGAGAGGGTGGTTTACTCGGCCCCTGGTTGTCCGAGGTCGTTCCCGCTGCACAGATTCATGCGCCAGGGCCGCCTGCAGATAATTCACTTTGGTTTATTGCGCTATCTCTATTAGCACCCGAGATATCACCAGATATATGCTGGATTTTTACATGACCTTGGGTGACGGATACCGAAAATCTGTAATTTTCTTGGCCCCTGGTGGTCCGAGGTCGTTGCTGCTGCACGGACTCATGCGCCAGGGCCTCCTGCAGACAATGCACTTTGATTTATCGCGCTATCTCTAATAGCACCCGAGATATCACCAGATGTATATTTGATTTTTCCCTGACCCTGAGTGTTCGGCCCCATGAGACGGTGGTTTTCTCGGCCCCTGGTGGTCCGAGGTCGTTCCCGCTGCACAGATGCATGCGCCAGGGCCTCCTGCAGATAATTCTCTTTGATTTATCGCGCTAACTCTAATAGCACCCGAGATATCACCAGATATATATTGGATTTTCCCCTGACCCTGAGTGTCCGGCCCCATGAGACTGTAGTTTTCTCGGCCACTGGTGGTCCGAAGTCGTTCCCGCGGGACAGATTCATGCGTCAGGGCCTCCTACAGACAATGCACTTTGATTTATTGCGCTATCTGTAATAGCACCGGACATATCACCAGATATATATTGGATTTTCCCCTGACCCTGAGTGTCCGGCCCCATGAGACGGTGGTTTTCTCGGCCCCTGGTGGTCCGAGGTCGTTCCTGCTTCACAGATTCATGCGCCAGGGCCTCCCGCAGACAATGCACTTTGATTTATTGCGCTCTCTCTAATAGCACCCGAGATATCACCAGATATATATTGGATTTTCCCCTGACCCTGAGTGTCCGGCCCCATGAGGCGGTGGTTTTCTCGGCCCCTGGTTGTCCGAGGTCGATCTCGCTGCACAGATTCATGCGCTAGGGCCTCCTGCAGGCAATGCACTTTGATATATCGCGCTATCTGTAATAGCTCCCGAGATATCACCAGATACATATTGGTTTTATCCCCGACCCTGAGTGTCCGGCCCCATGAGACAGTGGTTTTCGCGGCCCCTGGTGGTCCGAGGTCGTTCCCGCTGCACAGATGCATGCGCCGGGGCCTCCTGCAGATAATTCACTTTGATTTATCGCGCTAACTCTAATAGCACCCGAGATATCACCAGATATATATTGGTTTTTTCCCCGAGCCTGAGTGTGCGGCCCCATGAGACGGTGGTTTTCGCGGCCACTGTTGGTCCGAGGTCGTTCCGGCTGCACAGATTCATGCGCCAGGGCCTGCTACAGACAATGCACTTTGATATATTGCGCTATCTGTAATAGCACCCGAGATATCACCAGATATATATTGGATTTTTCCCTGACCCTGAGTGTCCGGCCCCATGAGACGGTGGTTTTCTCGGCCCCTGGTGGCCCGAGGTCGATCCCGCTACACAGATTCATGCGCCAGGGCCTCCTGCAGATAATTCACTTTGGTTTATTGCGCTATCTCTAATAGCACCCGAGATATCACCATATATATATTTGATTTTCCCCTGACCCTGAGTGTCCGGCCCCATGAGACTGTGATTTTCTCGGCCCCTGGTTGTCCGAGGTCGTTCCCGCTGAACGGATTCATGCGCCAGGGCTTCCTGCAGACAATGCACTTTGATTTATCGCGCTATCTGTAATAGAACCCGAGATATCACCATATATATGCTGGATTCTTACATGACCTTGGGTGACGAATTCCGAATATCTGTAATTTTCTCGGCCCCTGGTGGTCCGAGGTCGTTCCTGTTTCACAGATTCATGCGCCAGGGCCTCCTACAGACAATGCACTTTGATTTATTGCGCTATCTGTAATAGCACCCAAGAAAGCACCATATGTATGCTGGATTTTTACATGACTTTGGGTGACGGATACAGAAAATCTGTAATTTCCACGGCCCCTGGAGATCCGAGGTCGTTCCTGCTTCACAGATTCATGCGCCAGGGCTTCCTGCAGGCAATGGACTTTGATTTATTGCGCTATCTGTAATAGCACCCGAGATATCACCAGATATATATTGGATTTTTCCCTGACCATGAGTCTCCGGCCCCATGAGACGGTGGTTTTCTCAGCCCCTGGTGGTCCGAGGTCGTTCCGTTGCACAGATTCATGCGCCAGGGCCTCCTGCAGATAATTCAATTTGATTTATCGCGCTATCTGTAATAGCTCCTGAGATATCACCAAATATATATTGGATTTTTCCCTGACCCTGAGTGTCCCGCCCCATGAGACGGTGGTTTTCTCGGCCCCTGGTGGTCCGAGGTCGTTCCCGCTGCACAGATTCCTGCGCCAGGGCCTCCTACAGACAATGCACTTTGATTTATCGCGCTATGTGTAATAGAACCCGAGATATCACCAGATATATGCTGGATTTTTACATGAAATTGGGTGACGGATACCGAAAATATGTAAGTTTCTCGGACCCTGGAGGGCCGAGGTCGCTCCTGCTTCACAGATTCATGCGCCAGGACCTCCTGCAGACAATGCACTTTGATTTATCCCGCTATCTGTAATAGAACCCGAGAAAGCACCGTATATATGCTGGATTTTTAAATGACTTTGGGTGACGGACACCGAAAATCTGTAATTTTCTCGGACCCCGGTGGTCCGATGTCGTTCCCGCTGCCCAGATTCATGCGCCAGGGCCTCCTACAGACAATGCACTTTTATTTATCGCGCTATCTGTAATAGAACCCGAGATATCACCAGATATATGCTGGATTTTTACATGACATTGGGTGACGGATACCGAAAATCTGTAATTTTCTCGGCCCCTGGTGGTCCGATGTCGTTCCTGCTGCACAGATTCATGCGCAAGGGCACTCCTACGGACAATGCACTTTGATTTTTTGCGCTATCTGTAATAGAACCCGAGATATCACCAGACATATGCTGGATTTTTACATGACATTGGGTGACGGATACCGAAAATCTGTAATTTTCTCGGCCCCTGGTGGTCCGATGTCGTTCCTGCTGCACAGATTCATGCGGAAGGGCCTCCTACGGACCATGCATTTTGGATTATTGCGCTATCTCTATTAGCACCAGTGATATCACCAGATATATATTGGATTTTCCCCTGACACTGAGTGTCCGGCCCCATGAGACTGTGGTTTTCTCGGCCCCCTGGTGGTCCGAGGTCGTTCCCGCTGCACAGATGCATGCGCCACGGCCACCTACAGACAATGCACTTTGATTTCTTGCGCTATCTGTAATAGCGCCCGAGAAATCTGCAGATATATATTGGATTTATCCCTGACCCCGAGTGTCCGGCCCCATGAGACGGCTGTTTTCTCGGCCCCTGGTGGTCCGAGGTCGTTCCCACCACACAGACTCATGCGTCAGGGCCTCCTGCAGACAATACACTTTGGTTTATTGCGCTATCTCTAATGGCACCCAAGATACGAACCAGATATATATTGGATTTTTCCCTGACCCTGAATGACCGGCCCCATGTGTCGGTGGTTTTCTCGGCCCCTGGTGGTCCGAGGTCGTTCTTGCTGCACAGACTCATGCGCCAGGGACTCCAGCAGAGAATGCACTCTGATTTATTGCGCTGTCTCTAATAGCACATGAGATATCACCAGATATATATTGGATTTTTCCCTGACCCTGAGTTTCCGGCCCCATGAGACGGTGGTTTTCTCGGCCCCTGGTGGTCCGATGTCGTTCCTGCTGCACAGATTCATGCGCAAGGGCCTCCTAAGGACAATGCACTTTGATTTATTGCGCTATCTCTAATAGCACCCTAGATATCACCAGATATATATTTGATTTTTCCCTGACCCCGAGTGTCCGGCCCCATGAGACGGCCGTTTTCTCGGCCCCTGGTGGTCCGAGGTCGGTCCCGCTGCACAGATTCATGCGCCAGGGCCTCCTGCAGATAATTCACTTTGGTTTATTGCTCTATCTCTAATAGCACCCGAGATATCACCAGATATATATTGGATTTTTCACTGACCCTGAGTGTCCGGCCCCATGAGACGGTGGTTTTCTTGTCCCCTGGTGGTCCGAGGTCGTTCACGCTGCACAGATTCATGCGCCAGGGCCTCCTGCATATAATTCACTTTGGATTATTGCGCTATCTCTAATAGCACCCGAGATATCACCAGATATATATTGGATTTTCCCCTGACCCTGAGTGTCCGGCCCCATGAGACTGTGGTTTTTTCTGCCCCTGGTGGTCCGAGGTCGTTCCCGCGGCACAGATTCCTGCGCCAGGGCCTCCTGCAGACAATGCACTTTGATTTATTGAGCTATATCTAATAGCACCCGAGATATCACCAGATATATATTGGATCTTTCCCTGACCCTGACAGTCCGGCCCTATGTGTCGGTGGTTTTCTCGTCCCCTGGTGGTCCGAGGTGGTTCCCGCTGCACACATTCATTCGCCAGGGCTTCCTGCAGACAATTCACTTTCGTTTATTGCGCTATCTGCAATAGCACCCGCGATATCACCAGATATATGCTGGATTTTTACATGACCTTCGGTGACGGATACCGAAAATCGGCAATTTTCTCGGCCCCTGGTGTCGTTCCTGGTGCCCAGATTCATGCGCAAGGACCTGCTGCGGACATTACACATTGGTTTATTGCGCTATCTCTAATAGCACCTGAGATAACATGAGATACATCGTGGGTTTTTACATGACTTTGGGTGTCCGGCCCCATGTGTTGGTGGTTTCTCGGCCCCTGGTGGTCCGTGGTCGTTCCCGCTGCACAGATTCATGCGCCAGGGCCCGCTGGAGATAATCCACTTTTGTTTAGTGCGCTATCTGTAAGAGCACCCGAGATATCACCAGATATATATTGAATTTTTCAACCGACCCTGAGTGTCCGGCCCCATGAGACGGTCGTTTTCTCGGCCCCTGGTGGTCCGAGGTCGTTCCCGCTGCACAGATTCATGCGCCAGGGCCTCCTGCAGATAATTCACGTTGGTTTATTGCGCTATCTCCAATTTCTCACGAGATATCACCAGATATATATTGGATTTTTCCCTGACCCCGAGTGTCCGGCCCCATGAGACGGTGGTTTTCTCGGCCCCTGTTGTTCCGAGGTCGTTCCCGCTGCACAGATTCATGCGCCAGGGCTTCCTGCAGAGAATGCACTTTGATTTATCGCGGTATATGTAATAGCCGCCGAGATATCACCAGATATATGCTGGATTTTTCCCTGACCCTGAGTGTCCGGCCCCATGTGTCTGTGGTTTTCTCGGCCCCTGGTGTTCCGAGGTAGTTCCCGCTGCACAGATGCATGCGCCAGGGCCTCCTGCAGATAATTCACTTTGATTTATCGCGCTATCTCTAATAGCACCTGAGATATCGCCAGATATATATTGGATTTTTCCCTGACCCTGATTGTCCGGCTCCATGAGACGGTGGATTTCTCGGCCCTTGGTGCTCCGAGGTCGTTCCCGCTGCACAGATTCATGCGCCAGGGCTTGCTGCAGACAATGCACTTTGATTTATCGCGCTATCTGTAATAGCACCCGAGATATCGCCAGATATATGCCGGATTTTTAAATCACCTTGGGTGACGGATACAGAATATATGTAATTTTCTTGGCCCCTGGTAGGCCGAGGTCTCTCCGGCTGCACAGATTCATGCGGCAGGGCCTCCTGCAGACAATGCACTTTAGTTTATCGCGCTATCTCTAATAGCACCGGAGATATCACCAGATATATATTGGATTTTCTCCTGACCCTGAGTATCCGGCCCCATGAGTCGGTGGTTTTCTCGGCCCCTGGTGGTCCGAGGTCGTTCACACCGCACAGATTCATGCGCCAGGGCTTGCTGCAGAAAATGCACTTTGATTTATCGCGCTATTTCTAATGGCACCCGAGATATCACCCGATATATGCTGGATTTTTACATGAACTTGGGTGACGGATTCCGAATATCTGTAATTTTCTCGGCCCCTGGTGGACCGAGGTCGTTCCTGCTGCACAGATTCATTCGCCAGTGCCTCCTACAGACAATGCACTTTGATTTATTGAGCTATCTCTAATAGCACCCGAGATATCACCAGTTATATATTGGATTTTTCCCTGACCCTGACAGTCCGGCCCCATGAGACGGTGATTTTCTCGGCCCCTGGTGGTCCGAGGTCGATCCCGGTAGACGGATTCATGCACCAGGGATTCCCGCAGACTACGCACTTTGATTTATCGCGCTATCTCTAATAGCACCCGAGATATCACCAGATATGTATTGGATTTTTCCCTGACCCTGAGTGTCCGGCCCCATGTGTCGGTGATTTTCTCGGCCCCTGGTGGTCCGAGGTCGATCCTGCTGCACAGATTCCTGCGCCAGGGCCTCCTGCAGACAATGCACTTTGATTTATTGAGCTATATCTAATAGCACCCGAGATATCACCAGATATATATTGGATCTTTCCCTGACCCTGACATTACGGCCCCATGTGTCGGTGGTTTTCTCGGTCCATGGTTGTCCGATGTCGATCATGCTGCACAGATGCATGCGCCAGGGCCTCCTGCAGACAATGCACTTTGATTTAATGCGCTATCTCTCATAGCACCCGAGATATCAGCAGATATATATTGGATTTTACCCTGACCCTTAGTATCAGGCCCCACGAGTCAGTGGTTTTCTCGGCCCCTGGTGGTCCGAGGTCGTTGCCGCTGCACAGATTCATGCGCCAGGGCCTCCTGCAGACAATGCACTTTGATTTATTGCGCTATCTGTAATAGCACCCGAGATATCAGCAGATATATATTGGACTTTTCCCTGACCCTGAGTGTCCGGCCACATGAGAAGGTGGTTTTCTCGGCTCCTAGTGGCCCGAGGTCGTTCCCGCTGCACAGATTCATGCGCCAGGGCCTCCTGCAGACAATACACTTTGATTTATCGCGCTATCTGTAATAGCACCCGAGAAATCACCCTATATATGCTGGATTTTTACATGACTTTTGGTGACGTATACCGAAAATCTGTAATTTTCTCGGCCCCTGGTGGTCCGAGGTCGTTCCTGCTGCACAGATTAATGCGCAAGGGCCTCCTACGGACAATGCACTTTGATTTATTGCGCTATCTCTAATAGCACCCGAGATATCACCTGATATATATTGGATTTTACCCTGACCCTTAGTATCCGGCTCCATGAGTCGGTGGTTTTCTCGGCCCCTGGTGGTCCGAGGTCGTTCCCACCACACAGACTCATGCGTCAGGGCCTCCTGCAGACAATACACTTTGGTTTATTGCGCTATCTCTAATGGCACCCAAGATACGAACCAGATATATATTGGATTTTTCCCTGACCCTGAATGACCGGCCCCATGTGTCGGTGGTTTTCTCGGCCCCTGGTGGTCCGAGGTCGTTCTTGCTGCACAGACTCATGCGCCAGGGACTCCAGCAGAGAATGCACTCTGATTTATTGCGCTGTCTCTAATAGCACATGAGATATCACCAGATATATATTGGATTTTTCCCTGACCCTGAGTTTCCGGCCCCATGAGACGGTGGTTTTCTCGGCCCCTGGTGGTCCGATGTCGTTCCTGCTGCACAGATTCATGCGCAAGGGCCTCCTAAGGACAATGCACTTTGATTTATTGCGCTATCTCTAATAGCACCCTAGATATCACCAGATATATATTTGATTTTTCCCTGACCCTGAGTGTCCGGCCCCATTAGACGGTGGTTTTCTCGGCCCCTGGTGGTCGGAGGTCGATCCCGCTGCCCAGGTTCATGCGCCAGGGCCTCCTACAGACAATGCACTTTGATTTATTGCGCTATCTGCAATAGCACCCCAGAAAGCTCCATATATATGCTGGATTTTTACATGTCTTTGGGTGACGGATACCGAAAATCTGTAATTTTCTCGGCCCCTGGTGGTCCGTGGTCGTTCCCGATGCACAGATTCATGCGCCAGGGCCTCCTACAGACAATGCAGTTTGATTTATTGCCCTATCTGTAATAGCACCCGAGATATCACCACATATATACTGAATTTATCCCTGGCCCTGAGTGTCCGGCCCCATGAGACGGTGGTTTTCTCGGCCTCTGGTGGTCCGAGGTCGTTCCCGCTGCACAGATTCATGCGCCAGGGCCCCCAGCAGATAATTCACTTTGGTTTATTGCGCTATCTCTAATAGCACCCGAGATATCACCAGATATATATTGGATTTGCCCCTGACCCTGAGTGTCCGGCCCCATGAGAAGGTGGTTTTCTTGGCCCCTGGTGGTCCGAGGTCGTTCCCGCTGCACAGATGCATGCGCCAGGGCTTCCTGCAGACAATGCACTTTGGTTTATTGCGCTATCTCTAATAGCACCCGAGATATCACCAGATATATATTGGATTTTCCCCTGACCCTGAGTGTCGGGCCCCATGTGTCGGTGGCTTTCTCGGCCCCTGGTGTTCCGAGGTCGTTGCCGCTGCACAGATTCATGCGCCAGGGCCTCCCGCAGACAATGCACTTTGATTTATTGCGCTACCTGTAATAGCACCCGAGAAAGCACCATATATATGCTGGATTTTTACATGACTTTGGGTGACGGATACAGAAAATCTGTAATTTTCTCGGCCCCTCGTGGTCCGAGGTCGTTCCTGCTGCACAGCTGCATGCGCCCGGGACTCCTGCAGACAATGCACTTCTAATTATCGCGCTATCTGTAATATAACACGAGATATCACCAGATATATGCTGGATTTTTACATGTCATTGGGTGACGGATTCCGAATATCTGTAATTTTGTCGGCCCCTGGTGGTCCCATGTCGTTCCCGCTGACCAGATTCATGCGCCAGGGCCTCCTACAGACAATGCTCTTTGATTTATTGCGCTATCACTAATAGCACCCGAGATATCACCAGATATATATTGGATTTATCCCTGGCCCTGAGTGTCCGGCCCCATGAGACGGTGGTTTTCTCGGCCCCTGGTCGTACGAGGTCGTTCCTGCTGCACAGCTGCATGCGCCAGGGCCTCCTGCAGATAATTCAATTTGGTTTAGTGCGCCATCTCTAACAGCACCCGAGATATCACCAGATATATATTGGATTTTCCCCTGACCCTGAGTGTCGGGCCCCATGTGTCGGTGGCTTTCTCGGCCCCTGGTGTTCCGAGGTCGTTGCCGCTGCACAGATTCATGCGCCAGGGCCTCCCGCAGACAATGCACTTTGATTTATTGCGCTATCTGCAATAGCACCCCAGAAAGCTCCATATATATGCTGGATTTTTACATGTCTTTGGGTGACGGATACCGAAAATCTGTAATTTTCTCGGCCCCTGGTGGTCCGTGGTCGTTCCCGATGCACAGATTCATGCGCCAGGGCCTCCTACAGACAATGCAGTTTGATTTATTGCCCTATCTGTAATAGCACCCGAGATATCACCAGATATATATTGAATTTATCCCTGGCCCTGAGTGTCCGGCCCCATGAGACGGTGGTTTTCTCGGCACCTGGTGGTCCGAGGTCGTTCCCGCTGCACAGATTCATGCGCCAGGGCCCCCAGCAGATAATTCACTTTGTTTTATTGCGCTATCTCTAATAGCACCCGAGATATCACCAAATATATATTGGATTTTCCCCTGACCCTGAGTGTCCGGCCCCATGAGAAGGTGGTTTTCTTGGCCCCTGGTGGTCCGAGGTCGTTCCCGCTGCACAGGTGCATGCGCCAAGGCCTCCTGCAGATAATTCAATTTGGTTTATTGCGCTATCTCTAATAGCACCCGAGATATCACCAGATATATATTGGATTTTCCCCTGACCCTGAGTGTCGGGCCCCATGTGTCGGTGGCTTTCTCGGCCCCTGGTGTTCCGAGGTCGTTGCCGCTGCACAGATTCATGCGCCAGGGCCTCCTACAGACAATGCACTTTGATTTATTGCGCTATCTGTAATAGCATCCGAGATATCACCAGAAATATATTGGATTTTCCCCTGACCCTGAGTGTCCGGCCCCATGAGACTGTGGTTTTCTCGGCCCCTGGTGGTCCGAGGTTGTTCCCGCTGCACAGATTCATGCGCCAGGGCCTCCTACAGACAATGCACTTTGATTTATTGCGCTATCTGTAATAGCACCCGAGATATCACCAGATATATATATTGGGTTTTTTCCTGACTCTGACTGTCCGGCCCCACGAGACGGTGGTTTTCTCGGGCCCTGGTGGTCCGAGGTCGTTCCCGCTGCACAGATTCATGCGCCAGGGCCCCCAGCAGATAATTCACTTTGGTTTATTGCGCTATCTCTAATAGCTCCCGAGATATCACCAGATATATATTGGATTTTTCCCTGACCCTGACAGTCTGGCCCCATGAGACGGTGGTTTTCTCGGCCCCTGATGGTCCGAGGTCGTTCCCGCTGCACAGATTCATGCGCCAGGGCCGCCCGCAGACAATGCACTTTGATTTATTGCGCTATCTGCAATAGCACCCCAGAAAGCTCCATATATATGCTGGATTTTTACATGTCTTTGGGTGACGGATACCGAAAATCTGTAATTTTCTCGGCCCCTGGTGGTCCGTGGTCGTTCCCGATGCACAGATTCATGCGCCAGGGCCTCCTACAGACAATGCAGTTTGATTTATTGCCCTATCTGTAATAGCACCCGAGATATCACCAGATATATATTGAATTTATCCCTGGCCCTGATTGTCCGGCCCCATGAGACGGTGGTTTTCTCGGCACCTGGTGGTCCGAGGTCGTTCCCGCTGCACAGATTCATGCGCCAGGGCCCCCAGCAGATAATTCACTTTGTTTTATTGCGCTATCTCTAATAGCACCCGAGATATCACCAAATATATATTGGATTTTCCCCTGACCCTGAGTGTCCGGCCCCATGAGAAGGTGGTTTTCTTGGCCCCTGGTGGTCCGAGGTCGTTCCCGCTGCACAGGTGCATGCGCCAAGGCCTCCTGCAGATAATTCAATTTGGTTTATTGCGCTATCTCTAATAGCACCCGAGATATCACCAGATATATATTGGATTTTCCCCTGACCCTGAGTGTCGGGCCCCATGTGTCGGTGGCTTTCTCGGCCCCTGGTGTTCCGAGGTCGTTGCCGCTGCACAGATTCATGCGCCAGGGCCTCACGCAGACAATGCACTTTGATTTATTGCGCTATCTGTAATAGCACCCGAGAAAGCACCATATATATGCTGGATTTTTACATGACTTTGGGTGACGGATACAGAAAATCTGTAATTTTCTCGGCCCCTCGTGGTCCGAGGACGTTCCTGCTTCACAGATTCATGCGCCCGGGACTCCTGCAGACAATGCACTTTTAATTATCGCGCTATCTGTAATATAACACGAGATATCACCAGATATATGCTGGATTTTTACATGACATTGGGTGACGGATTCCGAATATCTGTAATTTTGTCGGCCCCTGGTGGTCCCATGTCGTTCCCGCTGCCCAGATTCATGCGCAAGGGCCTCCTATAGACAATGCACTTTGGTTTATTGCGCTATCTGTAATAGCACCCCAGAAAGCACCATATATATGCTGGATTTTTACATGACTTTGGGTGACGGATACAGAAAATCTGTAATTTTCTCGGCCCCTGGAGATCCGAGGTCGTTCCCGCTGCACAGAATCATGCGCCAGGGCTTGCTGCAGACAATGCACTTTGACATATTGCGCTATCTCTAATAGCACCCGAAATATCACCAGATATATATTGGATTTTCCCCTGAACCTGAGTGTGCGGCCCCATGAGACGGTTGTTTTCTCGGCCCCTGGTGGTCCGAGGTCGTTCCCGCTGAACAGATTCATGCGCCAGGGCCCGCTGCAGATAATTCACTTTGGTTTAGTGTGTTATCTGTAAGAGCACCCGAGATATCACCAGATATATATTGAATTTTTCAACCGACCCTGAGCGTCCGGCCCCATGAGACGGTGGTTTTCTCGGACCCTGGTGATCCGAGGTCGTTCCCGCTGCACAGATTCATGCGCCAGGGCCGCCTGCAGATAATTCACTTTGGTTTATTGCGCTATCTGTAATAGCACCCAAGATATCACCAGATATATATTGGATTTTTCCCTGACCCTGAGTGTCCGGCCCCATGAGACGGTGGTTTTCTCGGCCCCTGGTGGTCCGACGTCGTTCCCGCTGCCCAGATTCATGCGCCAGGGCCTCCTACAGACAATGCACTTTGATTTATTGCGCTATCTGTAATAGCACCCGAGATATCACCAGATATATATTGGATTTTTCCCTGACCCTGAGTGTGCGGCCCCATGAGACGGTGGTTTTCTCGGCCCCTGGTGGTCCGAGGTCGTTCCCGCTGCACAGATTCATTCGCCAGGGCCTCCTGCAGATAATTCACTTTGCATTATTGCGCCATCTCTAATAGCACCCGAGATATCACCAGATATATATTGAATTTTCCCCTGACCCTGAGTGTCCGGCCCCATGAGACTTTGGTTTTCTCGGCCCCTGGTGGTCCGAGGTCGTTCCCGCTGCACAGATTCATGCGCCAGGGCCTCCTACAGACAATGCACTTTGATTTATTGCGCTATCTGTAATAGCACCCGAGATATCACCAAATATATATATTGGATTTTTCCCTGACCCTGAGTGTCCGGCCCCATGAGACGGTGGTTTTCTCAGCCCCTGGTGGTCCGAGGTCGTTCCCGCTGCACGGATGCATGAGCCAGGGCCTCCTGCAGATAATTCACTTTGATTTATCGCGCTATCTGTAATAGCACCCGAGAAAACACCATATATATGCTGGATTTTTACATGACTTTGGGTGACGGATACTGAAAATCTGTAATTTTCTCGGCCCCTGGTAGTCCGATGTCGTTCCTGCTGCACAGATTCATGCGATAGGGTCTCCTACGGACGATGCACTTTGATTTATCGCGCTATCTGTAATAGAACCCGAGATATCACCAGATATATGCTGGATTTTTACATGACATTGGGTGGCGGTTTCGAAAATCAGTAATTTTCTCGGCCCCTGGTGGTCCGATGTCGTTCTGGCTGCACACATTCATGCGCAAGGGCCTCCTGCAGACAACTCACTTTGGTTTATTGCGCTATCTCTAATAGCACCCGAGATATCACCAGATATATATTGGATTTTTCCCTGACTCTGAGTGTCCGGAACCATGAGGCGGTGGTTTTCTCGGCCCCTGGTGGTCCGAGGTCGTTCCCACTGCACAGATTCATGCGCCAGGGCCTCCTGCAGATAATTCTCTTTGGTTTGTTGCGCTATCTCTAATAGCACCCGAGATATCACCAGATATATATTGGATTTTCCCCTGACCCTGAGTGTCCGGCCCCATGAGGCTGTGGTTTTCTCTGCCCCTGGTGGTCCGATGTCGTTCCCGCTGCACAGACTCATGCGCCAGGGCCTCCTACAGACAATGCACGTTGATTTATTGCGCTATCTGCAATAGCACCCGAGATATCACCAGATATATATTGGATTTTTCCCTGACCCTGAATGACCGGCCCCATGAGACGGTGGTTTTCTCGGCCCCTGGTGGTCCGAGGTCGTTCCCGCTGCACAGATTCATGCGCCAGGGCCTCCTGCAGATAATTCACTTTGGTTTATTGCGCTATCTGTAATAGCACCCGAGATATCACCAGATATATATTGGGCTCTTTCCCTGACCCTGAGTTTCCGGCCCCATGAGACGGTGGTTTTCTCCGCCCCTGGTGGTCCGATGTCGTTCCTGCTGCACAGATTCATGCGCCAGGGCCTCCTACAGACAATGCACTTTGAATTATTGCGCTATCTGTAATAGTACCCGAGATATCACCAGAAATATATTGTATTTATCCCTGACCCTGAGTGTCCGGCCCCATAAGACTATGGTTTTCTCGGCCCCTGGTGATCCGGGGTCGTTCCCGCTGCACAGATTCATGCGCCAGGGCCTCCTACAGACAATGCACTTTGATTTATTGCGCTATCTGTAATAGCATCCGAGATATCACCAGAAATATATTGGATTTTTCCCTGACCCTGAGTGTCCGGCCCCATGAGACTGTGGTTTTCTCGGCCCCTGGTGGTCCGAGGTCGTTCCCGCTGCACATATTCATGCGCCTGGGCCTCCTGCAGATAATTCACTTTGGTTTATTGGGCTATCCCTAATAGCACCCGAGATATCACCAGATATATATTGGATTTTCCCCTGACCCTGAGTGTCCGGCCCCATGAGACTGTGGTTTTCTCGGCCCCTGGTGGTCCGAGGTTGTTCCCGCTGCACAGATTCATGCGCCAGGGCCTCCTACAGACAATGCACTTTGATTTATTGCGCTATCTGTAATAGCACCCGAGATATCACCAGATATATATATTGGGTTTTTTCCTGACTCTGACTGTCCGGCCCCACGAGACGGTGGTTTTCTCGGGCCCTGGTGGTCCGAGGTCGTTCCCGCTGCACATATTCATGCGCCAGGGGTACTGCAGATAATTCACTTTGGTTTATTGCGCTATCTCTAATAGCACCCGAGATATCACCAGATATATATTGGATTTTTCCCTGACCCTGATTGTCCGGCCCCATGAGACGGTGGTTTTCTCGGCCCCTGGTCGTACGAGGTCGTTCCTGCTGCACAGCTGCATGCGCCAGGGCCTCCTGCAGATAATTCAATTTGGTTTAGTGCGCCATCTCTAACAGCACCCGAGATATCACCAGATATATATTGGATTTTCCCCTGACCCTGCGTGTCGGGCCCCATGTGTCGGTGGCTTTCTCGGCCCCTGGTGTTCCGAGGTCGTTGCCGCTGCACAGATTCATGCGCCAGGGCCTCCCGCAGACAATGCACTTTGATTTATTGCGCTATCTGCAATAGCACCCCAGAAAGCTCCATATATATGCTGGATTTTTACATGTCTTTGGGTGACGGATACCGAAAATCTGTAATTTTCTCGGCCCCTGGTGGTCCGTGGTCGTTCCCGATGCACAGATTCATGCGCCAGGGCCTCCTACAGACAATGCAGTTTGATTTATTGCCCTATCTGTAATAGCACCCGAGATATCACCAGATATATATTGAATTTATCCCTGGCCCTGAGTGTCCGGCCCCATGAGACGGTGGTTTTCTCGGCACCTGGTGGTCCGAGGTCGTTCCCGCTGCACAGATTCATGCGCCAGGACCCCCAGCAGATAATTCACTTTGTTTTATTGCGCTATCTCTAATAGCACCCGAGATATCACCAAATATATATTGGATTTTCCCCTGACCCTGAGTGTCCGGCCCCATGAGAAGGTGGTTTTCTTGGCCCCTGGTGGTCCGAGGTCGTTCCCGCTGCACAGGTGCATGCGCCAAGGCCTCCTGCAGATAATTCAATTTGGTTTATTGCGCTATCTCTAATAGCACCCGAGATATCACCAGATATATATTGGATTTTCCCCTGACCCTGAGTGTCGGGCCCCATGTGTCGGTGGCTTTCACGGCCCCTGGTGTTCCGAGGTCGTTGCCGCTGCACAGATTCATGCGCCAGGGCCTCACGCAGACAATGCACTTTGATTTATTGCGCTATCTGTAATAGCACCCGAGAAAGCACCATATATATGCTGGATTTTTACATGACTTTGGGTGACGGATACAGAAAATCTGTAATTTTCTCGGCCCCTCGTGGTCCGAGGACGTTCCTGCTTCACAGATTCATGCGCCCGGGACTCCTGCAGACAATGCACTTTTAATTATCGCGCTATCTGTAATATAACACGAGATATCACCAGATATATGCTGGATTTTTACATGACATTGGGTGACGGATTCCGAATATCTGTAATTTTGTCGGCCCCTGGTGGTCCCATGTCGTTCCCGCTGCCCAGATTCATGCGCAAGGGCCTCCTATAGACAATGCACTTTGGTTTATTGCGCTATCTGTAATAGCACCCCAGAAAGCACCATATATATGCTGGATTTTTACATGACTTTGGGTGACGGATACAGAAAATCTGTAATTTTCTCGGCCCCTGGAGATCCGAGGTCGTTCCCGCTGCACAGAATCATGCGCCAGGGCTTGCTGCAGACAATGCACTTTGACATATTGCGCTATCTCTAATAGCACCCGAAATATCACCAGATATATATTGGATTTTCCCCTGAACCTGAGTGTGCGGCCCCATGAGACGGTTGTTTTCTCGGCCCCTGGTGGTCCGAGGTCGTTCCCGCTGAACAGATTCATGCGCCAGGGCCCGCTGCAGATAATTCACTTTGGTTTAGTGTGTTATCTGTAAGAGCACCCGAGATATCACCAGATATATATTGAATTTTTCAACCGACCCTGAGCGTCCGGCCCCATGAGACGGTGGTTTTCTCGGACCCTGGTGATCCGAGGTCGTTCCCGCTGCACAGATTCATGCGCCAGGGCCGCCTGCAGATAATTCACTTTGGTTTATTGCGCTATCTGTAATAGCACCCAAGATATCACCAGATATATATTGGATTTTTCCCTGACCCTGAGTGTCCGGCCCCATGAGACGGTGGTTTTCTCGGCCCCTGGTGGTCCGACGTCGTTCCCGCTGCCCAGATTCATGCGCCAGGGCCTCCTACAGACAATGCACTTTGATTTATTGCGCTATCTGTAATAGCACCCGAGATATCACCAGATATATATTGGATTTTTCCCTGACCCTGAGTGTGCGGCCCCATGAGACGGTGGTTTTCTCGGCCCCTGGTGGTCCGAGGTCGTTCCCGCTGCACAGATTCATTCGCCAGGGCCTCCAGCAGATAATTCACTTTGCATTATTGCGCCATCTCTAATAGCACCCGAGATATCACCAGATATATATTGAATTTTCCCCTGACCCTGAGTGTCCGGCCCCATGAGACTTTGGTTTTCTCGGCCCCTGGTGGTCCGAGGTCGTTCCCGCTGCACAGATTCATGCGCCAGGGCCTCCTACAGACAATGCACTTTGATTTATTGCGCTATCTGTAATAGCACCCGAGATATCACCAAATATATATATTGGATTTTTCCCTGACCCTGAGTGTCCGGCCCCATGAGACGGTGGTTTTCTCAGCCCCTGGTGGTCCGAGGTCGTTCCCGCTGCACGGATGCATGAGCCAGGGCCTCCTGCAGATAATTCACTTTGATTTATCGCGCTATCTGTAATAGCACCCGAGAAAACACCATATATATGCTGGATTTTTACATGACTTTGGGTGACGGATACTGAAAATCTGTAATTTTCTCGGCCCCTGGTAGTCCGATGTCGTTCCTGATGCACAGATTCATGCGATAGGGTCTCCTACGGACGATGCACTTTGATTTATCGCGCTATCTGTAATAGAACCCGAGATATCACCAGATATATGCTGGATTTTTACATGACATTGGGTGGCGGTTTCGAAAATCAGTAATTTTCTCGGCCCCTGGTGGTCCGATGTCGTTCTGGCTGCACACATTCATGCGCAAGGGCCTCCTGCAGACAACTCACTTTGGTTTATTGCGCTATCTCTAATAGCACCCGAGATATCACCAGATATATATTGGATTTTTCCCTGACTCTGAGTGTCCGGAACCATGAGGCGGTGGTTTTCTCGGCCCCTGGTGGTCCGAGGTCGTTCCCACTGCACAGATTCATGCGCCAGGGCCTCCTGCAGATAATTCTCTTTGGTTTGTTGCGCTATCTCTAATAGCACCCGAGATATCACCAGATATATATTGGATTTTCCCCTGACCCTGAGTGTCCGGCCCCATGAGGCTGTGGTTTTCTCTGCCCCTGGTGGTCCGATGTCGTTCCCGCTGCACAGACTCATGCGCCAGGGCCTCCTACAGACAATGCACGTTGATTTATTGCGCTATCTGCAATAGCACCCGAGATATCACCAGATATATATTGGATTTTTCCCTGACCCTGAATGACCGACCCCATGAGACGGTGGTTTTCTCGGCCCCTGGTGGTCCGAGGTCGTTCCCGCTGCACAGATTCATGCGCCAGGGCCTCCTACAGACAATGCACTTTGATTTATTGCGCTATCTGTAATAGCATCCGAGATATCACCAGAAATATATTGGATTTTTCCCTGACCCTGAGTGTCCGGCCCCATGAGACTGTGGTTTTCTCGGCCCCTGGTGGTCCGAGGTCGTTCCCGCTGCACATATTCATGCGCCTGGGCCTCCTGCAGATAATTCACTTTGGTTTATTGGGCTATCCCTAATAGCACCCGAGATATCACCAGATATATATTGGATTTTCCCCTGACCCTGAGTGTCCGGCCCCATGAGACTGTGGTTTTCTCGGCCCCTGGTGGTCCGAGGTTGTTCCCGCTGCACAGATTCATGCGCCAGGGCCTCCTACAGACAATGCACTTTGATTTATTGCGCTATCTGTAATAGCACCCGAGATATCACCAGATATATATATTGGGTTTTTTCCTGACTCTGACTGTCCGGCCCCACGAGACGGTGGTTTTCTCGGGCCCTGGTGGTCCGAGGTCGTTCCCGCTGCACATATTCATGCGCCAGGGGTACTGCAGATAATTCACTTTGGTTTATTGCGCTATCTCTAATAGCACCCGAGATATCACCAGATATATATTGGATTTTTCCCTGACCCTGATTGTCCGGCCCCATGAGACGGTGGTTTTCTCGGCCCCTGGTCGTACGAGGTCGTTCCTGCTGCACAGCTGCATGCGCCAGGGCCTCCTGCAGATAATTCAATTTGGTTTAGTGCGCCATCTCTAACAGCACCCGAGATATCACCAGATATATATTGGATTTTCCCCTGACCCTGAGTGTCGGGCCCCATGTGTCGGTGGCTTTCTCGGCCCCTGGTGTTCCGAGGTCGTTGCCGCTGCACAGATTCATGCGCCAGGGCCTCCCGCAGACAATGCACTTTGATTTATTGCGCTATCTGCAATAGCATCCCAGAAAGCTCCATATATATGCTGGATTTTTACATGTCTTTGGGTGACGGATACCGAAAATCTGTAATTTTCTCGGCCCCTGGTGGTCCGTGGTCGTTCCCGATGCACAGATTCATGCGCCAGGGCCTCCTACAGACAATGCAGTTTGATTTATTGCCCTATCTGTAATAGCACCCGAGATATCACCAGATATATATTGAATTTATCCCTGGCCCTGAGTGTCCGGCCCCATGAGACGGTGGTTTTCTCGGCACCTGGTGGTCCGAGGTCGTTCCCGCTGCACAGATTCATGCGCCAGGGCCCCCAGCAGATAATTCACTTTGTTTTATTGCGCTATCTCTAATAGCACCCGAGATATCACCAAATATATATTGGATTTTCCCCTGACCCTGAGTGTCCGGCCCCATGAGAAGGTGGTTTTCTTGGCCCCTGGTGGTCCGAGGTCGTTCCCGCTGCACAGGTGCATGCGCCAAGGCCTCCTGCAGATAATTCAATTTGGTTTATTGCGCTATCTCTAATAGCACCCGAGATATCACCAGATATATATTGGATTTTCCCCTGACCCTGAGTGTCGGGCCCCATGTGTCGGTGGCTTTCTCGGCCCCTGGTGTTCCGAGGTCGTTGCCGCTGCACAGATTCATGCGCCAGGGCCTCACGCAGACAATGCACTTTGATTTATTGCGCTATCTGTAATAGCACCCGAGAAAGCACCATATATATGCTGGATTTTTACATGACTTTGGGTGACGGATACAGAAAATCTGTAATTTTCTCGGCCCCTCGTGGTCCGAGGACGTTCCTGCTTCACAGATTCATGCGCCCGGGACTCCTGCAGACAATGCACTTTTAATTATCGCGCTATCTGTAATATAACACGAGATATCACCAGATATATGCTGGATTTTTACATGACATTGGGTGACGGATTCCGAATATCTGTAATTTTGTCGGCCCCTGGTGGTCCCATGTCGTTCCCGCTGCCCAGATTCATGCGCAAGGGCCTCCTATAGACAATGCACTTTGGTTTATTGCGCTATCTGTAATAGCACCCCAGAAAGCACCATATATATGCTGGATTTTTACATGACTTTGGGTGACGGATACAGAAAATCTGTAATTTTCTCGGCCCCTGGAGATCCGAGGTCGTTCCCGCTGCACAGAATCATGCGCCAGGGCTTGCTGCAGACAATGCACTTTGACATATTGCGCTATCTGTAATAGTACCCGAGATATCACCAGAAATATATTGTATTTATCCCTGACCCTGAGTGTCCGGCCCCATAAGACTATGGTTTTCTCGGCCCCTGGTGATCCGGGGTCGTTCCCGCTGCACAGATTCATGCGCCAGGGCCTCCTACAGACAATGCACTTTGATTTATTGCGCTATCTGTAATAGCATCCGAGATATCACCAGAAATATATTGGATTTTTCCCTGACCCTGAGTGTCCGGCCCCATGAGACTGTGGTTTTCTCGGCCCCTGGTGGTCCGAGGTCGTTCCCGCTGCACATATTCATGCGCCTGGGCCTCCTGCAGATAATTCACTTTGGTTTATTGGGCTATCCCTAATAGCACCCGAGATATCACCAGATATATATTGGATTTTCCCCTGACCCTGAGTGTCCGGCCCCATGAGACTGTGGTTTTCTCGGCCCCTGGTGGTCCGAGGTTGTTCCCGCTGCACAGATTCATGCGCCAGGGCCTCCTACAGACAATGCACTTTGATTTATTGCGCTATCTGTAATAGCACCCGAGATATCACCAGATATATAAATTGGGTTTTTTCCTGACTCTGACTGTCCGGCCCCACGAGACGGTGGTTTTCTCGGGCCCTGGTGGTCCGAGGTCGTTCCCGCTGCACATATTCATGCGCCAGGGGTACTGCAGATAATTCACTTTGGTTTATTGCGCTATCTCTAATAGCACCCGAGATATCACCAGATATATATTGGATTTTCCCCTGACCCTGAGTGTCTGGCCCCATGAGATGATGGTTTTCTCGGCCCCTGGTGATCCGAGGTCGTTCCCGCTGCACAGATTCATGCGACAGGGCCACCTGCAGATAATTCACTTTGGTTTATTGCGCTATCTCTAATAGCACCCGAGATATCACCAGATATATATTGGATTTTCCCCTGACCCTGAGGGACCGGCCCCATGAGACTGTGGTTTTCTCGGCCCCAGGTGGTCCGAGGTCGTTCCCGCTGCACAGATTCATGCGCCATGGCCTCCTACAGACAATGCACTTTGAATTATTGCGTTATCTGTAATAGTACCCGAGATATCACCAGAAATATATTGGATTTTTCCCTGACCCTGAGTGTCCGGCCCCATGAGACGGTGGTTTTCTCGGCCCCTGGTGGTCCGAGGTCGTTCCCGCTGCACATATTCATGCGCCAGGGGTACTGCAGATAATTCACTTTGGTTTATTGCGCTATCTCTAATAGCACCCGAGATATCACCAGATATATATTGGATTTTCCCCTGACCCTGAGTGTCCGGCCCCATGAGACGGTGGTTTTCTCGGCCCCTGGTGGTCCGAGGTCGTTCCCGCTGCACATATTCATGCGCCAGGGGTACTGCAGATAATTCACTTTGGTTTATTGCGCTATCTCTAATAGCACCCGAGATATCACCAGATATATATTGGATATTTCCCTGACCCTGTCAGTCCGGCCCCATGAGACGGTGATTGTCTCGGCCCCTGGTGGTTCGAGGTCGATCCCGCTGCACAGATTCATGCGCCAGGGCCTCCTACAGACAATGCACTTTGATTTAGTGCGCTATCTGTAAGAGCACCCGAGATATCACCAGATATATATTGGATTTTTCCGTGACCCTGAGTGTCCGGCCCCATGAGACGGTGGTTTTCTCGGCCCCTGGTTGTCCGAGGTCGTTCCCGCTGCACAGATTCATGCGCCAGGGCCTCCTGCAGATAATTCACTTTGGTTTATTGCGCTACCTCTAATAGCACTCGAGATATCACCAGATATATATTGGATTTTTCCCTGGCCCTGAGTGTCCGGTCCCATGTGTTGGTGGTTTTCTCGGCCCCTGGTGATCCGAGGTCGTTCCCGCTGCACACATTCATGCGCCCGGGCCTCCTGCAGATAATTCACTTTGGTTTATTGCGCTATCTCTAATGGCACTGGAGATATCACCAGATATATAATGGATTTCTCCCTGACCCTGAGTGTCCGGCCCCATGAGACGGTGGTTTTCTCGGCCCCTGGTGGTCCGAGGTCGTTCCCGCTGCACAGATTCATGCGCCAGGGCCTCCTGATGATAATGCACTTTGATTTATCGCGCTATCTGTAACAGAACACGAGATATCACCAGATATATGCTGGATTTTTACATGACATTGCGTGACGGATACCGAAAATCTGTCATTTTCTCGGCCCCTGGGGGTCCGATGTCGTTCCTGCTGCACAGATTCATGCGCAAGGGCCTCCTACGGACAATGCACTTTGATTTAGTGCGCTATCTGTAAGAGCACCCGAGATATCACCAGAAATATATTGGATTTTTCCCTGACCCTGAGTGCCCGGCCCCATGTGTCGGTGGTTTTCTCGGCCCCTAGTGGTCCGAGGTCGTTCCCGCTGCACAGATGCATGCGCCAGGGCCTCCTGCAGATAATTCACTTTGATTTAACGCGCTATCTCTAATAGCACCAGAGATATCACCAGATATATATTGGATTTTCCCCTGACCCTGAGTGTCCGGCCCTATGAGACGGTGATTTTCTCGGCCCCTGGTGGTCCGAGGTCGTTCCCGCTGCACAGATTCTTGCGCAAGGGCCTCCTGCAGACAACTCACTTTGGTTTATTGCGCTATCTCTAATAGCACCCGAGATATCACCAGATATATATTGGATTTTTCCCTGACTCTGAGTGTCCGGAACCATGAGGTGGTGGTTTTCTCGGCCCCTGGTGGTCCGAGGTCGTTCCCACTGCACAGATTCATGCGCCAGGGCCTCCTGCAGATAATTCTCTTTGGTTTGTTGCGCTATCTCTAATAGCACCCGAGATATCACCAGATATATATTGGATTTTCCCCTGACCCTGAGTGTCCGGCCCCATGAGGCTGTGGTTTTCTCTGCCCCTGGTGGTCCGATGTCGTTCCCGCTGCACAGACTCATGCGCCAGGGCCTCCTACAGACAATGCACGTTGATTTATTGCGCTATCTGCAATAGCACCCGAGATATCACCAGATATATATTGGATTTTTCCCTGACCCTGAATGACCGGCCCCATGAGACGGTGGTTTTCTCGGCCCCTGGTGGTCCGAGGTCGTTCCTGCTGCACAGATTCATGCGCCAGGGCCTCCTACAGACAATGCACTTTGAATTATAGCGCTATCTGTAATAGTACCCGAGATATCACCAGAAATATATTGTATTTATCCCTGACTCTGAGTGTCCGGCCCCATAAGACTATGGTTTTCTCGGCCCCTGGTGATCCGGGGTCGTTCCCGCTGCACAGATTCATGCGCCAGGGCCTCCTACAGACAATGCACTTTGATTTATTGCGCTATCTGTAATAGCATCCGAGATATCACCAGAAATATATTGGATTTTTCCCTGACCCTGAGTGTCCGGCCCCATGAGACTGTGGTTTTCTCGGCCCCTGGTGGTCCGAGGTCGTTCCCGCTGCACATATTCATGCGCCTGGGCCTCCTGCAGATAATTCACTTTGGTTTATTGGGCTATCCCTAATAGCACCCGAGATATCACCAGAAATATATTGGATTTTTCCCTGACCCTGAGTGTCCGGCCCCATGAGACTGTGGTTTTCTCGGCCCCTGGTGGTCCGAGGTCGTTCCCGCTGCACATATTCATGCGCCTGGGCCTCCTGCAGATAATTCACTTTGGTTTATTGGGCTATCCCTAATAGCACCCGAGATATCACCAGATATATATTGGATTTTCCCCTGACCCTGAGTTTCCGGCCCCATGAGACTGTGGTTTTCTCGGCCCCTGGTGGTCCGAGGTCGTTCCCGCTGCCCAGATTCATGCGCCTGGGCCTGCTGCAGATAATTCACTTTGGTTTATTGCGCTATCTGTAATAGCACCCGAGATATCACCAGATATATATTGTATTTTTCCCTGGCCCTGAGTGTCCGGTCCCATGTGTTGGTGGTTTTCTCGGCCCCTGGTGATCCGAGGTCGTTCCCGCTGCACACATTCATGCGCCCGGGCCTCCTGCAGATAATTCACTTTGGTTTATTGCGCTATCTCTAATGGCACTGGAGATATCACCAGATATATAATGGATTTCTCCCTGACCCTGAGTGTCCGGCCCCATGTGACGGTAGTTTTCTCGGCCCCTGGTGGTCCGAGGTCGTTCCCGCTGCACAGATGCATGCGCCATGGCCTCCTGCAGATAATTAACTTCGGTTTATCGCGCTATCTCTAATAGAACCCGAGATATAACCAGATATATAATGGATTTTACCCTGACCCTGAGTGTCCGGCCCCATGAGACGGTGGTTTTCTCGGCCCCTGGTGGTCCGAGGTCGTTCCCGCTGCACAGATTCATGCGCCAGGGCCTCCTGATGATAATTCACTTTGATTTATCGCGCTATCTGTAACAGAACCCGAGATATCACCAGATATATGCTGGATTTTTACATGACATTGCGTGACGGATACCGAAAATCTGTAATTTTCTCGGCCCCTGGGTGTCCGATGTCGTTCCTGCTGCACAGATTCATGCGTCGGTGCCTCCTACGGACAATGAACTTTGATTTATTGCGCTATCTGTAATAGCACCCGTGATATCACCAGATATATATTGGATTTTCCCCTGACCCCTGAGTGTCCGGACCCATGAGACGGTGGTTTTCTCGGCCCCTGGTGGTCCGAGGTCGTTCCCGCTGCACACATTCATGCGCCAGGGCCTCCTACGGACAATGCACTTTGATTTAGTGCGCTATCTGTAAGAGCACCCGAGATATCACCAGAAATATATTGGATTTTTCCCTGACCCTGAGTGCCCGGCCCCATGTGTCGGTGGTTTTCTCGGCCCCTAGTGGTCCGAGGTCGTTCCCGCTGCACAGATGCATGCGCCAGGGCCTCCTGCAGATAATTCACTTTGATTTAACGCGCTATCTCTAATAGCACCAGAGATATCACCAGATATATATTGGATTTTCCCCTGACCCTGAGTGTCCGGCCCTATGAGACGGTGATTTTCTCGGCCCCTGGTGGTCCGAGGTCGTTCCCGCTGCACAGATTCTTGCGCAAGGTCCTCCTGCAGACAACTCACTTTGGTTTATTGCGCTATCTCTAATAGCACCCGAGATATCACCAGATATATATTGGATTTTTCCCTGACTCTGAGTGTCCGGAACCATGAGGTGGTGGTTTTCTCGGCCCCTGGTGGTCCGAGGTCGTTCCCACTGCACAGATTCATGCGCCAGGGCCTCCTGCAGATAATTCTCTTTGGTTTGTTGCGCTATCTCTAATAGCACCCGAGATATCACCAGATATATATTGGATTTTCCCCTGTCCCTGAGTGTCCGGCCCCATGAGACTGTGGTTTTCTCTGCCCCTGGTGGTCCGATGTCGTTCCCGCTGCACAGATTCATGCGCCAGGGCCTCCTTCAGATAATTCACTTTGGTTTATTGCGCTATCTGTAATAGCACCCGAGATATCACCAGATATATATTGGGCTCTTTCCCTGACCCTGAGTGTCCGGCCCCATGAGACGGTGGTTTTCTCCGCCCCTGGTGGTCCGATGTCGTTCCTGCTGCACAGATTCATGCGCCAGGGCCTCCTACAGACAATGCACTTTGAATTATAGCGCTATCTGTAATAGTACCCGAGATATCACCAGAAATATATTGTATTTATCCCTGACTCTGAGTGTCCGGCCCCATAAGACTATGGTTTTCTCGGCCCCTGGTGATCCGGGGTCGTTCCCGCTGCACAGATTCATGCGCCAGGGCCTCCTACAGACAATGCACTTTGATTTATTGCGCTATCTGTAATAGCATCCGAGATATCACCAGAAATATATTGGATTTTTCCCTGACCCTGAGTGTCCGGCCCCATGAGACTGTGGTTTTCTCGGCCCCTGGTGGTCCGAGGTCGTTCCCGCTGCACATATTCATGCGCCTGGGCCTCCTGCAGATAATTCACTTTGGTTTATTGGGCTATCCCTAATAGCACCCGAGATATCACCAGAAATATATTGGATTTTTCCCTGACCCTGAGTGTCCGGCCCCATGAGACTGTGGTTTTCTCGGCCCCTGGTGGTCCGAGGTCGTTCCCGCTGCACATATTCATGCGCCTGGGCCTCCTGCAGATAATTCACTTTGGTTTATTGGGCTATCCCTAATAGCACCCGAGATATCACCAGATATATATTGGATTTTCCCCTGACCCTGAGTTTCCGGCCCCATGAGACTGTGGTTTTCTCGGCCCCTGGTGGTCCGAGGTCGTTCCCGCTGCCCAGATTCATGCGCCTGGGCCTGCTGCAGATAATTCACTTTGGTTTATTGCGCTATCTGTAATAGCACCCGAGATATCACCAGATATATATTGGATTTTTCCCAGACCCTGAGTGTTCGGCTCCATGAGACGGTGGTTTTCTCGGCCCCTGGTGGTCCGAGGTCGTTCCCGCTGACCAGATTCATGCGCCAGGGCCTCCTACAGACAATGCACTTTGATTTATTGCGCTATCTGTAATAGCACCCGAGATATCACCAGATATATATTGGATTTTTCCCTGACCCTGACATTCCGGCCCCATGAGACGGTGGTTTTCTGGGCACCTGGTGGTCCGAGGTCGTTCCCGCTGCACAGATTCATGCGCCAGGGCCTCCTGCAGATAATTCACTTTGCTTTATTGCGCTATCTCTAATAGCACCCGAGATATCACCAGATATATATTGGATTTTCCCCTGACCCTGAGTGTCCAGCCCCATGACACGGTGGTTTTCCCGGCCCCTGGAGGTCCGAGGTCGTTCTCGCTGGCCAGATTCATGCGCCAGGGCCTCCTGCAGACAATGCACTTTGATTTGTTGCGCTATCTGTAATAGCACCCGAGATATCACCAGATATATATTGGATTTTTCCCTGACCCAGAGTGTCCGGCCCCATGAGACGGTGGTTGTCTCGGACCCTGGTGGTCCGGGGTCGTACCCGCTGCACAGACTCATGCGCCAGGGCCTCCTGCAGATAAACCACTTTGGTTTGTTGCGCTATCTGTAATAGCACCCGAGATATCACCAGATATATATTGGATTTTTCCGTGACCCTGAGTGTCCGGCCCCATGAGACGGTGGTTTTCTCGGCCCCTGGTTGTCCGAGGTCGTTCCCGCTGCACAGATTCATGCGCCAGGGCCTCCTGCAGATAAATCACTTTGGTTTATTGCGCTACCTCTAATAGCACTCGAGATATCACCAGATATATATTGTATTTTTCCCTGGCCCTGAGTGTCCGGTCCCATGTGTTGGTGGTTTTCTCGGCCCCTGGTGATCCGAGGTCGTTCCCGCTGCACACATTCATGCGCCCGGGCCTCCTGCAGATAATTCACTTTGGATTATTGCGCTATCTCTAATGGCACTGGAGATATCACCAGATATATAATGGATTTCTCCCTGACCCTGAGTGTCCGGCCCCATGTGACGGTAGTTTTCTCGGCCCCTGGTGGTCCGAGGTCGTTCCCGCTGCACAGATGCATGCGCCATGGCCTCCTGCAGATAATTAACTTCGGTTTATCGCGCTATCTCTAATAGAACCCGAGATATCACCAGATATATAATGGATTTTACCCTGACCCTGAGTGTCCGGCCCCATGAGACGGTGGTTTTCTCGGCCCCTGGTGGTCCGAGGTCGTTCCCGCTGCACAGATTCATGCGCCAGGGCCTCCTGATGATAATTCACTTTGATTTATCGCGCTATCTGTAACAGAACCCGAGATATCACCAGATATATGCTGGATTTTTACATGACATTGCGTGACGGATACCGAAAATCTGTAATTTTCTCGGCCCCTGGGTGTCCGATGTCGTTCCTGCTGCACAGATTCATGCGTCGGTGCCTCCTACGGACAATGAACTTTGATTTATTGCGCTATCTGTAATAGCACCCGTGATATCACCAGATATATATTGGATTTTCCCCTGACCCCTGAGTGTCCGGATCCATGAGACGGTGGTTTTCTCGGCCCCTGGTGGTCCGAGGTCGTTCCCGCTGCACACATTCATGCGCCAGGGCCTCCTACGGACAATGCACTTTGGTTTATTGCGCTATCTGTAACAGCACCCGAGATATCACCAGATATATATTGGATTTTTCCCTGACCCTGAGTGTCCGGCCCCATGAGACGGTGGTTTTCTCGGCCCCTGGTGGTCCGAGGTCGCTGCACAGATTCATGCGCCAGGGCCTCCTACAGACAATGCACTTTGATTTATTGCGCTATCTGTAATAGCACCCGAGAAAGCACAATATATATACTGGATTTTTACATGACTGTGGGTGACGGACACCGAAACTCTGTAAGTTTCTCGGCCCCTGGAGGACCGAGGTCGTTCCTGCTTCACAGATTCATGCGCCGGGGCCTCCTGCAGACAATGCACTTTGATTTATCCCGCTATCTCTAATATCACCGGAGATATCATCAGATATATATTGGATTTTTCCCTGACCCTGAGTTTCCGGCCCCATGAGACGTTGGTTTCCTCGGCCCCTGGTGGTCCTAGCTCGTTCCCGCTGCACATGTTCATGCGCCAGGTCCTCCTACAAACAATGCACTTTGGTTTATTGCGCCATCTGTAACGGAACCCGAGATATCACCAGATATATATTGGATTTTTCCCTGACCCTGAGTGGCCGGCCCCATGAGACGGTGGTTTTCTCGGCCCCTGGTGGTCTGAGGTCGCTGCACAGATTCATGCGCCGGGGCCTCCTGCAGACAATGAACTTTGATTTATCGCGCTATATCTAATAGCACCCGAGATATCACCAGATATATATTGGATTTTCCCCTGACCCTGAGTGTCCGGCCCCATGAGACGGTGGTTGTCTCGGCCCCTGGTGTTCCGAGGTCGTTCCGGCTGCACAGACTCATGCGCCAGGGCCTCCTTCAGACAATGTACTTTGATTTATCGCGCTATCTCTAATAGCACCCGAGATATCACCAGATATATATTGGATTTTTCCCTGACCATGAGAGTCCGGCCCCATGAGACGGTGGTTTTCCCGGCCCCTGGTGGTCCGAGGTCGTTCCCGCTGCACAGATTCATGCGCCGGGCCTCCTACAGACAATGCACTTTGATTTATTGCGCTATCTGTAATAGCACCCGAGAAAGCACCATATATATACTGGATTTTTACATGACTTTGGGTGAGGGACACAGAAAATCTGTAAGTTTCTCGGCCCCTGGAGGGCCGAGGTCGTTCCTCCTACACAGATTCATGCGCCAGGGCCTCCTACAGACAATGCACTTTGATTTACTGCGCTATCTGTAACAGCACACGAGATATCACCAGATATATATTGGATTTTCCCCTGACCCTGAGTGTCCGGCCCCATTAGACGGTGGTTTTCTCGGACTCTGGTGGTCCGAGGTCGCAGCCCAGATTCATGCGCCAGGGCCTCCTACAGACAATGCACTTTGATTTATCGCGCTATATCTAATAGCACCCGAGATATCACCAGATATATATTGGATTTTCCCCTGACCCTGAGTGTCCGGCCCCATGAGACTGTGGTTTTCTCGGCCCCTGGTGGTCCGAGGTCGTTCCCGCTGCCCAGATTCATGCGCCTGGGCCTGCTGCAGATAATTCACTTTGGTTTATTGCGCTATCTGTAATAGCACCCGAGATATCACCAGATATATATTGGATTTTTCCCAGACCCTGAGTGTTCGGCTCCATGAGACGGTGGTTTTCTCGGCCCCTGGTGGTCCGAGGTCGTTCCCGCTGACCAGATTCATGCGCCAGGGCCTCCTACAGACAATGCACTTTGATTTATTGCGCTATCTGTAATAGCACCCGAGATATCACCAGATATATATTGGATTTTTCCCTGACCCTGACATTCCGGCCCCATGAGACGGTGGTTTTCTGGGCACCTGGTGGTCCGAGGTCGTTCCCGCTGCACAGATTCATGCGCCAGGGCCTCCTGCAGATAATTCACTTTGCTTTATTGCGCTATCTCTAATAGCACCCGAGATATCACCAGATATATATTGGATTTTCCCCTGACCCTGAGTGTCCAGCCCCATGAGACGGTGGTTTTCCCGGCCCCTGGAGGTCCGAGGTCGTTCTCGCTGGCCAGATTCATGCGCCAGGGCCTCCTGCAGACAATGCACTTTGATTTGTTGCGCTATCTGTAATAGCACCCGAGATATCACCAGATATATATTGGATTTTTCCCTGACCCAGAGTGTCCGGCCCCATGAGACGGTGGTTGTCTCGGACCCTGGTGGTCCGGGGTCGTACCCGCTGCACAGACTCATGCGCCAGGGCCTCCTGCAGATAAACCACTTTGGTTTGTTGCGCTATCTGTAATAGCACCCGAGATATCACCAGATATATATTGGATTTTTCCGTGACCCTGAGTGTCCGGCCCCATGAGACGGTGGTTTTCTCGGCCCCTGGTTGTCCGAGGTCGTTCCCGCTGCACAGATTCATGCGCCAGGGCCTCCTGCAGATAAATCACTTTGGTTTATTGCGCTACCTCTAATAGCACTCGAGATATCACCAGATATATATTGTATTTTTCCCTGGCCCTGAGTGTCCGGCCCCATGAGACGGTGGTTTTCTCGGCCCCTGGTGGTCCGAGGTCGTTCCCGCTGCACAGATGCATGCGCCATGGCCTCCTGCAGATAATTAACTTCGGTTTATCGCGCTATCTCTAATAGAACCCGAGATATCACCAGATATATAATGGATTTTACCCTGACCCTGAGTGTCCGGCCCCATGAGACGGTGGTTTTCTCGGCCCCTGGTGGTCCGAGGTCGTTCCCGCTGCACAGATTCATGCGCCAGGGCCTCCTGATGATAATGCACTTTGATTTATCGCGCTATCTGTAACAGAACCCGAGATATCACCAGATATATGCTGGATTTTTACATGACATTGCGTGACGGATACCGAAAATCTGTAATTTTCTCGGCCCCTGGGTGTCCGATGTCGTTCCTGCTGCACAGATTCATGCGTCGGGGCCTCCTACGGACAATGAACTTTGATTTATTGCGCTATCTGTAATAGCACCCGTGATATCACCAGATATATATTGGATTTTCCCCTGACCCCTGAGTGTCCGGACCCATGAGACGGTGGTTTTCTCGGCCCCTGGTGGTCCGAGGTCGTTCCCGCTGCACACATTCATGCGCCAGGGCCTCCTACGGACAATGCACTTTGGTTTATTGCGCTATCTGTAACAGCACCCGAGATATCACCAGATATATATTGGATTTTTCCCTGACCCTGAGTGTCCGGCCCCATGAGACGGTGGTTTTCTCGGCCCCTGGTGGTCCGAGGTCGCTGCACAGATTCATGCGCCAGGGCCTCCTACAGACAATGCACTTTGATTTATTGCGCTATCTGTAATAGCACCCGAGAAAGCACAATATATATACTGGATTTTTACATGACTGTGGGTGACGGACACCGAAAATCTGTAAGTTTCTCGGCCCCTGGAGGACCGAGGTCGTTCCTGCTTCACAGATTCATGCGCCGGGGCCTCCTGCAGACAATGCACTTTGATTTATCCCGCTATCTCTAATATCACCGGAGATATCATCAGATATATATTGGATTTTTCCCTGACCCTGAGTTTCCGGCCCCATGAGACGTTGGTTTCCTCGGCCCCTGGTGGTCCTAGCTCGTTCCCGCTGCACATGTTCATGCGCCAGGGCCTCCTACAAACAATGCACTTTGGTTTATTGCGCCATCTGTAACGGAACCCGAGATATCACCAGATATATATTGGATTTTTCCCTGACCCTGAGTGGCCGGCCCCATGAGACGGTGGTTTTCTCGGCCCCTGGTGGTCCGAGGTCGCTGCACAGATTCATGCGCCGGGGCCTCCTGCAGACAATGAACTTTGATTTATCGCGCTATATCTAATAGCACCCGAGATATCACCAGATATATATTGGATTTTCCCCTGACCCTGAGTGTCCGGCCCCATGAGACGGTGGTTGTCTCGGCCCCTGGTGTTCCGAGGTCGTTCCGTCTGCACAGACTCATGCGCCAGGGCCTCCTTCAGACAATGTACTTTGATTTATCGCGCTATCTCTAATAGCACCTGAGATATCACCAGATATATATTGGATTTTTCCCTGACCATGAGAGTCCGGCCCCATGAGACGGTGGTTTTCCCGGCCCCTGGTGGTCCGAGGTCGTTCCCGCTGCACAGATTCATGCGCCGGGCCTCCTACAGACAATGCACTTTGATTTATTGCGCTATCTGTAATAGCACCCGAGAAAGCACCATATATATACTGGATTTTTACATGACTTTGGGTGAGGGACACAGAAAATCTGTAAGTTTCTCGGCCCCTGGAGGGCCGAGGTCGTTCCTCCTACACAGATTCATGCGCCAGGGCCTCCTACAGACAATGCACTTTGATTTACTGCGCTATCTGTAACTTCACCCGAGATATCACCAGATATATATTGGATTTTCCCCTGACCCTGAGTGTCCGGCCCCATGAGTCGGTGGTTTTCCCGGCCCCTGGTGGGCCGAGGTCGATCTCGCTGCCAGATTCATGCGCCAGAGCCTCCTACAGACAATGCACTTTGATTTACTGCGCTATCTGTAAAAGCACACGAGATATCACAAGATATATATTGGATTTTCCCCTGACCCTGAGTGTCCGGCTCCATGAGACGGTGGTTTCCTCGGCCCCTGGTGGTCCGAGGTCGTTCCCGCTGCACAGATTCATGCGCCAGGGCTTCCTGCAGACAATGCACTTTGATTTATCGCGCCATCTGTAATAGCACCTGAAATATCACCAGATGTATATTGGATTTTTCCCTGACCCTGAGTGTCCGGCCCCATGAGTCGGTGGTTTTCCCGGCCCCTGGTGGTCCGAGGTCGGTCCCGCTGGCCAGATTCATGGGCCAGGGCCTCCTACAGACAATGCACTTTGATTTACTGCGCTATCTGTAACAGCACACGAGATATCACCAGATATATATTGGATTTTCCCCTGACCCTGAGTGTAAGGCCCCATGAGACGGTGGTTTTCTCGGCCCTTGGTGGTCCGAGGACGTTCCCGCTGCACAGATGCATGGGCCAGGGCCACCTGCAGATAATTCACTTTGGTTTATTGCGCTATATCTAATAGCACCCGAGATATCACCAGATATATATTGGATTTTCCCCTGACCCTGACAGCCCGGCCCCATGAGACGGTGGTTTTCTCGGCCCCTGGTGGTCCGAGGTCGTGCCCGCTGCACAGAATCATGCGCCAGGGCCTCCTACAGACAATGCACTTTGATTTATCGCGCTATCTGTAATAGCACCTGAGATATCACCAGATATATATTGGATTTTCCCTGACCCCGAGTGTCCGGCCCCATGAGACGGTGGTTTTCTCGGCCCCTGGTGGACCGAGGTCGTTCCCGCTGCACGCATTCATGAAGCCAGGGCTTCCTGCAGACAATACACATTGATTTATCGCGTTATCTGTAATAGAACCCGAGATATCGCCAGATATATATTGGATTTTTACATGACATTGGGTGACAGACACCGAAAATCTGTAATTTTCTCGGCCCCTGGTGGTCCGATGTCGTTCCTGCTGCACAGATACATGCGCAAGGGCCTCCTACGGACAATGCACTTTGGTTTATTGCGCTATCTGCAATAGCACCCGAGATACCACCAGATATATATTGGATTTTTCCCTGACCCTGGGTGTCCGGCCCCATGAGACGGTGGTTTTCTCGGCCCCTGGTAGTCCGAGGTCGTTCCCGCTACACACATGCATGCGCCAGGGCCTCCTGCAGATAATTCACTTTGGTTTATTGCCCTATCTCTAATAGCACCCGTGATATCACCAGATATATATTGGATTTTCCCCTGACCCTGAGTGTCCGGCCCCATGAGACGGTGGTTTTCTCGGCCCCTGGTGGTCCGAGGTCGTTCCCCTGGCCAGATTCATGCGCCAGGGCCTCCTACAGACAATGCACTTTGACTTATCGCGCTATCTGTAATAGCACCGGAGATATCACCAGATATATATTTGATTTTTCTCTGACCCTGAGTGTCCGGCCCCATGAGGCGGTGGTTTTCTCGGCCCCTGGTGGTCCGAGGTCGTTCCCGCTGCCCAGATTCATGCGCCAGGGCCTCCTACAGACAACGCACTTTGATTTATTGCGCTTTCTGTAATAGCACCCGAGATATCACCAGATAAAAATAGGATTTTTCTCTGACCCTGAGTGTCCGGCCCCATGAGACGGTGGTTTTGTCGGCCCCTGGTGGTCCGAGGTCGTTCCCGCTGGCCAGATTCATGCGCCAGGGCCTCCTACAGACAATGCAGTTTGATTTATTGCGCTATCTGTAATAACACCCGAGATATCACCACATATATATTGGATTTTCCCCTGACCCTGACAGTCCGGCCCCATGAGACGGTGGTTTTCTCGGCCCCTGATGGTCCGAGGTCGTTCCCGCTGGACAGATTCATGCGCCAGGGCCTCCTACAGACAATGCACTTTGATTTATTGCGCTATCTGTAATAGCACCCGAGATATCACCATATATAGGCTGGATTTTTACATGACCTTGGGTGACGGATTCCGAATATGTGTAATTATCTCGGCCCCTGCTGGTCCGAGGTCGTTCCCGCTGCCCAGATTCATGCGCCAGGGCCTCCTACAGACAACGCACTTTGATTTATTGCGCTTTCTGTAATAGCACCCGAGATATCACCAGATAAAAATAGGATTTTTCTCTGACCCTGAGTGTCCGGCCCCATGAGACGGTGGTTTTGTCGGCCCCTGGTGGTCCGAGGTCGTTGCCGCTGCACAGATTTATGCGCCAGGTCCTCCCGCAGACAATGCAGTTTGATTTATTGCGCTATCTGTAATAGCACCCGAGATATCACCAGATATATATTGGATTTTTCCCTGGCCCTGAGTGTCCGGCCCCATGAGACGGTGGTTTTCTCGGCCGCTGGTGGACCGAGGTCGTTCCCGCTGCACAGATTCATGCGCCAGGGCCTCCTGTAGATATATTCACATTGGTTTATTGCGCTATCTCTAATAGCACCCGAGATATCACCAGATATATATTGGATTTTCCCCTGGCCCTGAGTGTCCGGCCCCATGATACGGTGTTTTTCTCGGCCCCTGGTGATCCGAGGTCGTTCCCGCTGCACAGATTCATGCGCCAGGGCCTCCTGCAGATAATTCACTTTGATTTATTGCTCTATCTGTAATAGCACCCGAGATATCACCAGACATATGTTGGATTTTTCCGTGACCCTAAGTGTGCGGCCCCATAAGACGGTGGTTGCCTCGGACCCTTGTGGTCCGTGGTCGTTCCCGCTGCACAGATTCATGCGCCAGGGCCTCCTGCAGATAATTCACTTTGGTTTATTGCGCTACCTCTAATAGCACTCGAGATATCACCAGATATATATTGGATTTTCCCCTGACCCTGAGTGTCCGGCCCCATGGGACTGTGGTTTTCTCGGCCCCTGGGTGTCCGATGTCGTTCCTGCTGCACAGATTCATGCGTCGGGGCCTCCTACGGACAATGAACTTTGATTTATTGCGCTATCTGTAATAGCACCCGTGATATCACCAGATATATATTGGATTTTCCCCTGACCCCTGAGTGTCCGGACCCATGAGACGGTGGTTTTCTCGGCCCCTGGTGGTCCGAGGTCGTTCCCGCTGCACACATTCATGCGCCAGGGCCTCCTACGGACAATGCACTTTGGTTTATTGCGCTATCTGTAACAGCACCCGAGATATCACCAGATATATATTGGATTTTTCCCTGACCCTGAGTGTCCGGCCCCATGAGACGGTGGTTTTCTCGGCCCCTGGTGGTCCGAGGTCGCTGCACAGATTCATGCGCCAGGGCCTCCTACAGACAATGCACTTTGATTTATTGCGCTATCTGTAATAGCACCCGAGAAAGCACAATATATATACTGGATTTTTACATGACTGTGGGTGACGGACACCGAAAATCTGTAAGTTTCTCGGCCCCTGGAGGACCGAGGTCGTTCCTGCTTCACAGATTCATGCGCCGGGGCCTCCTGCAGACAATGCACTTTGATTTATCCCGCTATCTCTAATATCACCGGAGATATCATCAGATATATATTGGATTTTTCCCTGACCCTGAGTTTCCGGCCCCATGAGACGTTGGTTTCCTCGGCCCCTGGTGGCCCTAGCTCGTTCCCGCTGCACATGTTCATGCGCCAGGGCCTCCTACAAACAATGCACTTTGGTTTATTGCGCCATCTGTAACGGAACCCGAGATATCACCAGATATATATTGGATTTTTCCCTGACCCTGAGTGGCCGGCCCCATGAGACGGTGGTTTTCTCGGCCCCTGGTGGTCCGAGGTCGCTGCACAGATTCATGCGCCGGGGCCTCCTGCAGACAATGAACTTTGATTTATCGCGCTATATCTAATAGCACCCGAGATATCACCAGATATATATTGGATTTTCCCCTGACCCTGAGTGTCCGGCCCCATGAGACGGTGGTTGTCTCGGCCCCTGGTGTTCCGAGGTCGTTCCGTCTGCACAGACTCATGCGCCAGGGCCTCCTTCAGACAATGTACTTTGATTTATCGCGCTATCTCTAATAGCACCCGAGATATCACCAGATATATATTGGATTTTTCCCTGACCATGAGAGTCCGGCCCCATGAGACGGTGGTTTTCCCGGCCCCTGGTGGTCCGAGGTCGTTCCCGCTGCACAGATTCATGCGCCGGGCCTCCTACAGACAATGCACTTTGATTTATTGCGCTATCTGTAATAGCACCCGAGAAAGCACCATATATATACTGGATTTTTACATGACTTTGGGTGAGGGACACAGAAAATCTGTAAGTTTCTCGGCCCCTGGAGGGCCGAGGTCGTTCCTCCTACACAGATTCATGCGCCAGGGCCTCCTACAGACAATGCACTTTGATTTACTGCGCTATCTGTAACTTCACCCGAGATATCACCAGATATATATTGGATTTTCCCCTGACCCTGAGTGTCCGGCCCCATGAGTCGGTGGTTTTCCCGGCCCCTGGTGGGCCGAGGTCGATCTCGCTGCCAGATTCATGCGCCAGAGCCTCCTACAGACAATGCACTTTGATTTACTGCGCTATCTGTAAAAGCACACGAGATATCACAAGATATATATTGGATTTTCCCCTGACCCTGAGTGTCCGGCCCCATGAGACGGTGGTTTCCTCGGCCCCTGGTGGTCCGAGGTCGTTCCCGCTGCACAGATTCATGCGCCAGGGCTTCCTGCAGACAATGCACTTTGATTTATCGCGCCATCTGTAATAGCACCTGAAATATCACCAGATGTATATTGGATTTTTCCCTGACCCTGAGTGTCCGGCCCCATGAGTCGGTGGTTTTCCCGGCCCCTGGTGGTCCGAGGTCGGTCCCGCTGGCCAGATTCATGGGCCAGGGCCTCCTACAGACAATGCACTTTGATTTACTGCGCTATCTGTAACAGCACACGAGATATCACCAGATATATATTGGATTTTCCCCTGACCCTGAGTGTCCGGCCCCATGAGACGGTGGTTTTCTCGGCCCTTGGTGGTCCGAGGACGTTCCCGCTGCACAGATGCATGGGCCAGGGCCACCTGCAGATAATTCACTTTGGTTTATTGCGCTATATCTAATAGCACCCGAGATATCACCAGATATATATTGGATTTTCCCCTGACCCTGACAGCCCGGCCCCATGAGACGGTGGTTTTCTCGGCCCCTGGTGGTCCGAGGTCGTGCCCGCTGGCCAGATTCATGCGCCAGGGCCTCCTACAGACAATGCACTTTGATTTATTGCGCTATCGGTAATAGCACCCGAGATATCACCAGATATATATTGGATTTTCCCCTGACCCTGAGTGTCCGCCCCCATGAGACGGTGATTTTCTCGGCCCCTGGTGGTCCGAGGTCGTTCCCGCTGCACAGAATCATGCGCCAGGGCCTCCTACAGACAATGCACTTTGATTTATCGCGCTATCTGTAATAGCACCTGAGATATCACCAGATATATATTTGATTTTTCCCTGACCCCGAGTGTCCGGCCCCATGAGACGGTGGTTTTCTCGGCCCCTGGTGGACCGAGGTCGTTCCCGCTGCACGCATTCATGAAGCCAGGGCTTCCTGCAGACAATACACATTGATTTATCGCGTTATCTGTAATAGAACCCGAGATATCGCCAGATATATATTGGATTTTTACATGACATTGGGTGACAGACACCGAAAATCTGTAATTTTCTCGGCCCCTGGTGGTCCGATGTCGTTCCTGCTGCACAGATACATGCGCAAGGGCCTCCTACGGACAATGCACTTTGGTTTATTGCGCTATCTGCAATAGCACCCGAGATACCACCAGATATATATTGGATTTTTCCCTGACCCTGAGTGTCCGGCCCCATGAGACGGTGGTTTTCTCGGCCCCTGGTAGTCCGAGGTCGTTCCCGCTACACACATGCATGCGCCAGGGCCTCCTGCAGATAATTCACTTTGGTTTATTGCCCTATCTCTAATAGCACCCGTGATATCACCAGATATATATTGGATTTTCCCCTGACCCTGACAGTCCGGCCCCATGAGACGGTGGTTTTCTCGGCCCCTGATGGTCCGAGGTCGTTCCCGCTGGACAGATTCATGCGCCAGGGCCTCCTACAGACAATGCACTTTGATTTATTGCGCTATCTGTAATAGCACCCGAGATATCACCATATATAGGCTGGATTTTTACATGACCTTGGGTGACAGATTCCGAATATGTGTAATTATCTCGGCCCCTGGTGGTCCGAGGTCGTTCCCTCTACACACATGCATGCGCCAGGGCCTCCAGCAGATAATTCACTTTGGTTTATTGCGCTATCTCTAATAGCACCCGTGATATCACCAGATATATATTGGATTTTCCCCTGACCCTGAGTGTCCGGCCCCATGAGACGGTGGTTTTCTCGGCCCCTGCTGGTCCGAGGTCGTTCCCGCTGCCCAGATTCATGCGCCAGGGCCTCCTACAGACAACGCACTTTGATTTATTGCGCTTTCTGTAATAGCACCCGAGATATCACCAGATAAAAATAGGATTTTTCTCTGACCCTGAGTGTCCGGCCCCATGAGACGGTGGTTTTGTCGGCCCCTGGTGGTCCGAGGTCGTTGCCGCTGCACAGATTTATGCGCCAGGTCCTCCCGCAGACAATGCAGTTTGATTTATTGCGCTATCTGTAATAGCACCCGAGATATCACCAGATATATATTGGATTTTTCCCTGGCCCTGAGTGTCCGGCCCCATGAGACGGTGGTTTTCTCGGCCGCTGGTGGACCGAGGTCGTTCCCGCTGCACAGATTCATGCGCCAGGGCCTCCTGCAGATATATTCACATTGGTTTATTGCGCTATCTCTAATAGCACCCGAGATATCACCAGATATATATTGGATTTTCCCCTGGCCCTGAGTGTCCGGCCCCATGATACGGTGTTTTTCTCGGCCCCTGATGATCCGAGGTCGTTCCCGCTGCACAGATTCATGCGCCAGGGCCTCCTGCAGATAATTCACTTTGATTTATTGCTCTATCTGTAATAGCACCCGAGATATCACCAGACATATGTTGGATTTTTCCGTGACCCTAAGTGTGCGGCCCCATAAGACGGTGGTTGCCTCGGACCCTTGTGGTCCGTGGTCGTTCCCGCTGCACAGATTCATGCGCCAGGGCCTCCTGCAGATAATTCACTTTGGTTTATTGCGCTACCTCTAATAGCACTCGAGATATCACCAGATATATATTGGATTTTCCCCTGACCCTGAGTGTCCGGCCCCATGGGACTGTGGTTTTCTCGGCCCCTGGTGGTCCGAGGTCGTTCCCGCTGCACAGATTCATGCGCCCGGGCCTCCTACGGACAATGTACTTTGATTTATCGCGCTATCTGTAATAGCACCTGAGATATCACCAGATATATATTTGATTTTTCCCTGACCCCGAGTGTCCGGCCCCATGAGACGGTGGTTTTCTCGGCCCCTGGTGGACCGAGGTCGTTCCCGCTGCACGCATTCATGAAGCCAGGGCTTCCTGCAGACAATACACATTGATTTATCGCGTTATCTGTAATAGAACCCGAGATATCGCCAGATATATATTGGATTTTTACATGACATTGGGTGACAGATACCGAAAATCTGTAATTTTCTCGGCCCCTGGTGGTCCGATGTCGTTCCTGCTGCACAGATACATGCGCAAGGGCCTCCTACGGACAATGCACTTTGGTTTATTGCGCTATCTGCAATAGCACCCGAGATACCACCAGATATATATTGGATTTTTCCCTGACCCTGAGTGTCCGGCCCCATGAGACGGTGGTTTTCTCGGCCCCTGGTAGTCCGAGGTCGTTCCCGCTACACACATGCATGCGCCAGGGCCTCCTGCAGATAATTCACATTGGTTTATTGCACTATCTCTAATAGCACCCGTGATATCACCAGATATATATTGGATTTTCCCCTGACCCTGAGTGTCCGGCCCCATGAGACGGTGGTTTTCTCGGCCCCTGGTGGTCCGAGGTCGTTCCCCTGGCCAGATTCATGCGCCAGGGCCTCCTACAGACAATGCACTTTGACTTATCGCGCTATCTGTAATAGCACCGGAGATATCACCAGATATATATTTGATTTTTCTCTGACCCTGAGTGTCCGGCCCCATGAGGCGGTGGTTTTCTCGGCCCCTGGTGGTCCGAGGTCGTTCCCGCTGCCCAGATTCATGCGCCAGGGCCTCCTACAGACAACGCACTTTGATTTATTGCGCTTTCTGTAATAGCACCCGAGATATCACCAGATAAAAATAGGATTTTTCTCTGACCCTGAGTGTCCGGCCCCATGAGACGGTGGTTTTGTCGGCCCCTGGTGGTCCGAGGTCGTTCCCGCTGGCCAGATTCATGCGCCAGGGCCTCCTACAGACAATGCAGTTTGATTTATTGCGCTATCTGTAATAACACCCGAGATTTCACGACATATATATTGGATTTTCCCCTGACCCTGAGTGTCCGGCCCCATGAGACGGTGGTTTCCTCGGCCCCTGGTGGACCGAGGTCGTTCCCGCTGCACGCATTAATGAAGCCAGGGCTTCCTGCAGACAATACACATTGATTTATCGCGTTATCTGTAATAGAACCCGAGATATCGCCAGATATATATTGGATTTTTACATGACATTGGGTGACAGATACCGAAAATCTGTAATTTTCTCGGCCCCTGGTGGTCCGATGTCGTTCCTGCTGCACAGATACATGCGCAAGGGCCTCCTACGGACAATGCACTTTGGTTTATTGCGCTATCTGCAATAGCACCCGAGATACCACCAGATATATATTGGATTTTCCCCTGACCCTGACAGTCCGGCCCCATGAGACGGTGGTTTTCTCGGCCCCTGATGGTCCGAGGTCCTTCCCGCTGGACAGATTCATGCGCCAGGGCCTCCTACAGACAATGCACTTTGATTTATTGCGCTATCTGTAATAGCACCCGAGATATCACCAGATATAGGCTGGATTTTTACATGACCTTGGGTGACGGATTCCGAATATGTGTAATTTTCTCGGCCCCTGGTGGTCCGAGGTCGTTCCCTCTACACACATGCATGCGCCAGGGCCTCCTGCAGATAATTCACTTTGGTTTATTGCGCTATCTCTAATAGCACCCGAGATATCACCAGATATATATTGGATTTTCCCCTGACCCTGAGTGTCCGGCCCCATGTGTCGATGGTTTTCTCGGTCCCTCGTGGTCCGAGGTCGATCCCGCTGTACAGATTTATGCGCCAGGGATTCCTGCAGACAATTCACTTTGGTTCATTGCGCTTTCTCTAATAGCACTCGAGATATCACCAGATATGTATTGGATTTTCCCCTGACCCTGAGTGTCCGGCCCCATGTGTCGATGGTTTTCTCGGTCCCTCGTGGTCCGAGGTCGATCCCGCTGTACAGATTTATGCGCCAGGGCCTCCTACGGACAATGTACTTTGATTTATTGCGCTATCTGTAATAGCACCCGAGATATCACCAGACATATATTGGATTTTCCCCTGACCCTGAGTGTCCGGCCCCATGAGACGGTGATTGTCTCGGCCCCTGGTGGTCAGAGGTCATTCCCGCTGTACAGATTCACGCGCCAGGGCTTCCTGCAGACAATGCACTTTGATTTATTGCGCTACTTGTAATTGCACCCGAGATATCACCAGATATATATTGGATTTTCCGCTGACCCTGAGTGTCCGGCCCCATGAGACGGTGGTTTTCTCGGCCCCTGGTGGTCCGAGGTCGTTCCCGCTGGCCAGATTCATGCGCCAGGCCCTCCTACAGACAATGCACTTTGATTTATTGCGGTATCTGTAATAGCACCCGAGATATCACCAGATATATATTGGATTTTTCCCTGACCCTGAGTGTCCGGCCCCATGAGACGGTGGTTTTCTCGGCCCCTGGTGGTCCGAGGTCGTTCCCGCTGCACAGATTCATGCGCCAGGGCCTCCTGCAGATAATTCACTTTGGTTTATTGCGCTACCTCTAATAGCACTCGAGATATCACCAGATACATATTGGATTTTCCCCTGACCCTGAGTGTCCGGCCCCATGAGACGGTGGTTGTGTCGGCCCCTGGTGGTCCGAGGTCATTCCCGCTGCACAGGTTCATGCGCCAGGGCCTCGTACAGACAATGCACTTTGATTTATTGCGCTATCTGTTATAGCACCCGAGATATCACCAGATATATATTGGATTTTCCCCTGACCCCGAGTGACCGGCCCCATGAGACTGTGGTTTTCTCGGCCCCTGGTGGTCCGAGGTCGTTCCCGCTGCACAGATTCATGCGCCAGGGCCTCCTGCAGATAATTCACATTGGTTTATTGCGCTACCTCTAATAGCACTCGAGATATCACCAGATATATATTGGATTTTCCCCTGACCCTGAGTGTCCGGCCCAATGGGACTGTGGTTTTCTCGGCCCCTGGTGGTCCGAGGTCGTTCCCGCTGCACAGATTCATGCGCCAGGGCCTCCTACGGACAATGTACTTTGATTTATTGCGCTATCTGTAATAGCACCCGAGATATCACCAGATATATATTGGATTTTCCCCTGACCCTGAGTGTCCGGCCCCATGTGTCGATGGTTTTCTCGGTCCCTCGTGGTCCGAGGTCGAACCCGCTGTACAGATTTATGCGCCAGGGATTCCTGCAGACAATTCACTTTGGTTCATTGCGCTTTCTCTAATAGCACTCGAGATATCACCAGATATATATTGGATTTTCCGCTGACACTGAGTGTCCGGCCCCATGAGACGGTGGTTTTCTCGGCCCCTGGTGGTCCGAGGTCGTTCCCGCTGCACAGATTCATGCGCCAGGGCCTCCTACGGACAATGTACTTTGATTTATTGCGCTATCTGTAATAGCACCCGAGATATCACCAGACATATATTGGATTTTCCCCTGACCCTGAGTGTCCGGCCCCATGAGACGGTGGTTGTCTCGGCCCCTGGTGGTCCGAGGTCATTCCCGCTGTACAGATTCATGCGCCAGGGCTTCCTGCAGACAATGCACTTAGATTTATTGCGCTATCTCTAGTAGCTCCCGAGATATCACCAGATATATGCTGGATTTTTCCCTGTCCCTGACAGTCCCTCATCAAATGTCGGTGGTTTTCTCAGCCCCTGGTGGTTCGAGGTCGTTTCCGCTGCACAGATGCATGCACCAGGGCCTCCTGCAGATAATTCACTTTGGTTTATTGCGCTATATCTAATAGCACCCGAGATATCACCAGATATATATTGGATTTTCCCCAGGCCCTGAGTGTCCGGCCCCATGAGACGCAGGTTTTCTCGGCCCCTGGTGGTCCGAGGTCGTTCCCGCTGCACAGATTCATGCGCCAGGGCCTCCTGCAGATAAATCACTTTGGTTTATTGCGCTATCTCTAATAGCACCCGAGATATCACCAGATATATATTGGATTTTCCCCTGACCCTGAGTGTCCGGCCCCATGAGACGGTGGTTTTCTCGGCCCCTGGTGGTCCGAGGTCGTTCCCGCTGCCCAGATTCATGCGCCAGGGCCTCCGACAGACAATGCACTTTGATTTATTGCGCTATCTGTAGTAGCACCCGAGAAAGCACCATATATATGCTGGATTTTTACATGAATTTTGGTGACGGACACCGAAAATCTGTAATTTTCTCGGCCCCTGGTGGTCCGATGTCGTTCCTGCTGCACAGATTCACGCGCAGGGGCCTCCTACGGACAAAGCACTTTGATTTTTTGCGCTATCTGTAATAGCACCCGAGATATCAACAGATGTGTATTGGATTTTCCCCTGACCCTGAGTGTCCGGCCCAATGGGACTGTGGTTTTCTCGGCCCCTGGTGGTCCGAGGTCGTTCCCGCTGCACAGATTCATGCGCCAGGGCCTCCTACGGACAATGTACTTTGATTTATTGCGCTATCTGTAATAGCACCCGAGATATCACCAGATATATATTGGATTTTCCCCTGACCCTGAGTGTCCGGCCCCATGTGTCGATGGTTTTCTCGGTCCCTCGTGGTCCGAGGTCGAACCCGCTGTACAGATTTATGCGCCAGGGATTCCTGCAGACAATTCACTTTGGTTCATTGCGCTTTCTCTAATAGCACTCGAGATATCACCAGATATATATTGGATTTTCCGCTGACACTGAGTGTCCGGCCCCATGAGACGGTGGTTTTCTCGGCCCCTGGTGGTCCGAGGTCGTTCCCGCTGCACAGATTCATGCGCCAGGGCCTCCTACGGACAATGTACTTTGATTTATTGCGCTATCTGTAATAGCACCCGAGATATCACCAGACATATATTGGATTTTCCCCTGACCCTGAGTGTCCGGCCCCATGAGACGGTGGTTGTCTCGGCCCCTGGTGGTCCGAGGTCATTCCCGCTGTACAGATTCATGCGCCAGGGCTTCCTGCAGACAATGCACTTAGATTTATTGCGCTATCTCTAGTAGCTCCCGAGATATCACCAGATATATGCTGGATTTTTCCCTGTCCCTGACAGTCCCTCATCAAATGTCGGTGGTTTTCTCAGCCCCTGGTGGTTCGAGGTCGTTTCCGCTGCACAGATGCATGCACCAGGGCCTCCTGCAGATAATTCACTTTGGTTTATTGCGCTATATCTAATAGCACCCGAGATATCACCAGATATATATTGGATTTTCCCCAGGCCCTGAGTGTCCGGCCCCATGAGACGCAGGTTTTCTCGGCCCCTGGTGGTCCGAGGTCGTTCCCGCTGCACAGATTCATGCGCCAGGGCCTCCTGCAGATAAATCACTTTGGTTTATTGCGCTATCTCTAATAGCACCCGAGATATCACCAGATATATATTGGATTTTCCCCTGACCCTGAGTGTCCGGCCCCATGAGACGGTGGTTTTCTCGGCCCCTGGTGGTCCGAGGTCGTTCCCGCTGCCCAGATTCATGCGCCAGGGCCTCCGACAGACAATGCACTTTGATTTATTGCGCTATCTGTAGTAGCACCCGAGAAAGCACCATATATATGCTGGATTTTTACATGAATTTTGGTGACGGACACCGAAAATCTGTAATTTTCTCGGCCCCTGGTGGTCCGATGTCGTTCCTGCTGCACAGATTCACGCGCAGGGGCCTCCTACGGACAAAGCACTTTGATTTTTTGCGCTATCTGTAATAGCACCCGAGATATCAACAGATGTGTATTGGATTTTCCCCTGACCCTGAGTGTCCGGCCCAATGGGACTGTGGTTTTCTCGGCCCCTGGTGGTCCGAGGTCGTTCCCGCTGCACAGATTCATGCGCCAGGGCCTCCTACGGACAATGTACTTTGATTTATTGCGCTATCTGTAATAGCACCCGAGATATCACCAGATATATATTGGATTTTCCCCTGACCCTGAGTGTCCGGCCCCATGTGTCGATGGTTTTCTCGGTCCCTCGTGGTCCGAGGTCGAACCCGCTGTACAGATTTATGCGCCAGGGATTCCTGCAGACAATTCACTTTGGTTCATTGCGCTTTCTCTAATAGCACTCGAGATATCACCAGATATATATTGGATTTTCCGCTGACACTGAGTGTCCGGCCCCATGAGACGGTGGTTTTCTCGGCCCCTGGTGGTCCGAGGTCGTTCCCGCTGCACAGATTCATGCGCCAGGGCCTCCTACGGACAATGTACTTTGATTTATTGCGCTATCTGTAATAGCACCCGAGATATCACCAGACATATATTGGATTTTCCCCTGACCCTGAGTGTCCGGCCCCATGAGACGGTGGTTGTCTCGGCCCCTGGTGGTCCGAGGTCATTCCCGCTGTACAGATTCATGCGCCAGGGCTTCCTGCAGACAATGCACTTAGATTTATTGCGCTATCTCTAGTAGCTCCCGAGATATCACCAGATATATGCTGGATTTTTCCCTGTCCCTGACAGTCCCTCATCAAATGTCGGTGGTTTTCTCAGCCCCTGGTGGTCCGAGGTCGCTCCCGCTGCACAGATGCATGCACCAGGGCCTCCTGCAGATAATTCACTTTGGTTTATTGCGCTATATCTAATAGCACCCGAGATATCACCAGATATATATTGGATTTTCCCCAGGCCCTGAGTGTCCGGCCCCATGAGACGCAGGTTTTCTCGGCCCCTGGTGGTCCGAGGTCGTTCCCGCTGCACAGATTCATGCGCCAGGGCCTCCTGCAGATAAATCACTTTGGTTTATTGCGCTATCTCTAATAGCACCCGAGATATCACCAGATATATATTGGATTTTCCCCTGACCCTGAGTGTCCGGCCCCATGAGACGGTGGTTTTCTCGGCCCCTGGTGGTCCGAGGTCGTTCCCGCTGCCCAGATTCATGCGCCAGGGCCTCCGACAGACAATGCACTTTGATTTATTGCGCTATCTGTAGTAGCACCCGAGAAAGCACCATATATATGCTGGATTTTTACATGAATTTTGGTGACGGACACCGAAAATCTGTAATTTTCTCGGCCCCTGGTGGTCCGATGTCGTTCCTGCTGCACAGATTCACGCGCAGGGGCCTCCTACGGACAAAGCACTTTGATTTTTTGCGCTATCTGTAATAGCACCCGAGATATCAACAGATGTGTATTGGATTTTCCCCTGACCCTGAGTGTCCGGCCCAATGGGACTGTGGTTTTCTCGGCCCCTGGTGGTCCGAGGTCGTTCCCGCTGCACAGATTCATGCGCCAGGGCCTCCTACGGACAATGTACTTTGATTTATTGCGCTATCTGTAATAGCACCCGAGATATCACCAGATATATATTGGATTTTCCCCTGACCCTGAGTGTCCGGCCCCATGTGTCGATGGTTTTCTCGGTCCCTCGTGGTCCGAGGTCGAACCCGCTGTACAGATTTATGCGCCAGGGATTCCTGCAGACAATTCACTTTGGTTCATTGCGCTTTCTCTAATAGCACTCGAGATATCACCAGATATATATTGGATTTTCCGCTGACACTGAGTGTCCGGCCCCATGAGACGGTGGTTTTCTCGGCCCCTGGTGGTCCGAGGTCGTTCCCGCTGCACAGATTCATGCGCCAGGGCCTCCTACGGACAATGTACTTTGATTTATTGCGCTATCTGTAATAGCACCCGAGATATCACCAGACATATATTGGATTTTCCCCTGACCCTGAGTGTCCGGCCCCATGAGACGGTGGTTGTCTCGGCCCCTGGTGGTCCGAGGTCATTCCCGCTGTACAGATTCATGCGCCAGGGCTTCCTGCAGACAATGCACTTAGATTTATTGCGCTATCTCTAGTAGCTCCCGAGATATCACCAGATATATGCTGGATTTTTCCCTGTCCCTGACAGTCCCTCATCAAATGTCGGTGGTTTTCTCAGCCCCTGGTGGTTCGAGGTCGTTTCCGCTGCACAGATGCATGCACCAGGGCCTCCTGCAGATAATTCACTTTGGTTTATTGCGCTATATCTAATAGCACCCGAGATATCACCAGATATATATTGGATTTTCCCCAGGCCCTGAGTGTCCGGCCCCATGAGACGCAGGTTTTCTCGGCCCCTGGTGGTCCGAGGTCGTTCCCGCTGCACAGATTCATGCGCCAGGGCCTCCTGCAGATAAATCACTTTGGTTTATTGCGCTATCTCTAATAGCACCCGAGATATCACCAGATATATATTGGATTTTCCCCTGACCCTGAGTGTCCGGCCCCATGAGACGGTGGTTTTCTCGGCCCCTGGTGGTCCGAGGTCGTTCCCGCTGCCCAGATTCATGCGCCAGGGCCTCCGACAGACAATGCACTTTGATTTATTGCGCTATCTGTAGTAGCACCCGAGAAAGCACCATATATATGCTGGATTTTTACATGAATTTTGGTGACGGACACCGAAAATCTGTAATTTTCTCGGCCCCTGGTGGTCCGATGTCGTTCCTGCTGCACAGATTCACGCGCAGGGGCCTCCTACGGACAAAGCACTTTGATTTTTTGCGCTATCTGTAATAGCACCCGAGATATCAACAGATGTGTATTTGATTTTTCCCTGACCCTGAGTGTCCGGCCCCATGTGACGGTGGTTTTCTCGGCCCCTGGTGGTCCGAGGTCGTTACCGCTGCACAGATGCATGCGCCAGGGCCTCCTACAGACAATGCACTTTGATTTATCGCGCTATCTTTAATAGCACCCGAAATATCACCAGATATATATTTGATTTTTACACGACATTGCGTGACGGATACCGAAATTCTGTAATTTTCTCGGCCCCTGGTGGTCCGATGTCGTTCCTGCTGCACAGATTCATGCGCCAGGGCCTCCTACGGACAATGCACTTTGATTTATTGCGCTATCTGTAATAGCACCCGAGATATCACCAGACATATATTGGATTTTCCCCTGACCCTGAGTGTCCGGCCCCATGAGACGGTGGTTGTCTCGGCCCCTGGTGGTCCGAGGTCATTCCCGCTGCACAGGTTCATGCGCCAGGGCCTCCTACAGACAATGCACTTTGATTTATTGCGCTATCTGTAATAGCACCCGAGATATCATCAGATAAATATTGGATTTTCCCCTGACCGTGAGTGTCCGGCCCCATGAGACTGTGGTTTTCTCGGCCAATGGTGGTCCGAGGTCGTTCCCGCTGCCTAGGTACATGCGGCAGGGCCTCCTACAGACAATGCACTTTGGTTTATTGCGCTACCTCTAATAGCACTCGAGATATCACCAGATATATATTGGATTTTCCCCTGACCCTGAGTGTCCGGCCCCATGGGACTGTGGTTTTCTCGGCCCCTGGTGGTCCGAGGTCGTTCCCGCTGCACAGATTCATGCGCCCAGGCCTCCTACGGACAATGTACTTTGATTTATTGCGCTATCTGTAATAGCACCCGAGATATCACCAGACATATATTGGATTTTCCCCTGACCCTGAGTGTCCGGCCCCATGAGACGGTGGTTGTCTCGGCCCCTGGTGGTCCGAGGTCATTCCCGCTGCACAGATTCATGCGCCAGGGCCTCCTGCAGATAATTCACTTTGGTTTATTGCACTATCTCTAATAGCACCCGAGATATCACCAGATATATATTCGATTTTTCCCTGACCCTAAGTGTCCGGCCCCATGAGACGGTGGTTTTCCCGGCCCCTGGTGGTCCGAGGTCGCTCCCGCTGCACAGATTCATGCGCCAGGGCCTCCTACGGACAATTTACTTTGATTTATTGCGCTATCTGTAATAGCACCCGAGATATCACCAGACATATATTGGATTTTCCCCTGACCCTGAGTGTCCGGCCCCATGAGACGGTGGTTGTCTCGGCCCCTGGTGGTCCGAGGTCATTCCCGCTGCACAGATTCATGCGCCAGGGCCTCCTGCAGATAATTCACTTTGGTTTATTGCACTATCTCTAATAGCACCCGAGATATCACCAGATATATATTCGATTTTTCCCTGACCCTGAGTGTCCGGCCCCATGAGACGGTGGTTTTCTCGGCCCCTGGTGATCCGAGGTCGCTCCCGCTGCACAGATTCATGCGCCGGGGCCTCCTACAGACAATGCACTTTGATTTATTGCGCTATCTGTAATAGCACCCGAGATATCACCAGATATATATTGGATTTTTCCCTGACCCTGAGTGTCCGGCCCCATGAGACGTTGGTTTTCTCGGCCCCTGGTGGTCCGAGGTCGTTCCCGCTGCACAGATTCATGCGCCAGGGCCCCTGCAGATAATTCACTTTGGTTTATTGCGCTACCTCTAATAGCACTCGAGATATCACCAGATATATATTGGATTTTCCCCTGACCCTGAGTGTCCGGCCCCCTGAGATTGTGGTTTTTTCGGCCCCTGGTGGTCCGAGGTCGTTCCCGCTGCACAGATTCATGCGCCAGGGCCTCCTACAGACAATGCACTTTGATTTATTGCGCTATTTGTAATAGCACCCGAGATATCACCAGATATATATTGGATGTTCCGCTGACGCTGAGTGTCCGGCCCCATGAGACGGTGGTTTTCTCGGCCCCTGGGGGTCCGAGGTCGTTCCCGCTGCACAGGTTCATGCGCCAGGGCCCCTGCAGATAATTCACTTTGGTTTATTGCGCTACCTCTAATAGCACTCGAGATATCACCAGATATATATTGGATTTTCCCCTGACCCTGAGTGTCCGGCCCCATGAGATTGTGGTTTTTTCGGCCCCTGGTGGTCCGAGGTCGTTCCCGCTGCACAGATTCATGCGCCGGGGCCTCCTACAGACAATGCACTTTGATTTATTGCGCTATTTGTAATAGCACCCGAGATATCACCAGATATATATTGGATGTTCCGCTGACCCTGAGTGTCCGGCCCCATGAGACGGTGGTTTTCTCGGCCCCTGGTGGTCCGAGGTCGTTCCCTCTGGCCAGATTCATGCGCCAGGGCCTCCTACAGACAATGCACTTTGATTTATTGCGCTATCTCTAATAGCACCCGAGATATCACCAGATATATATTGGATATTTCCCAGACCCTGAGTGTCCGGCCCCATGAGACGGTGGTTTTCTCGGCCCCTCGTGGTCCGAGGTCGTTCCCGCTGGCCAGATTCATGCCCCAGGGCCTCCTACAGAAAATGCACTTTGATTTATTGCGGTATCTGTAATAGCACCCGAGATATCACCAGATATATATTGGATTTTTCCCTGACCCTGAGTGTCCGGCCCCATGAGACGGTGGTTTTCTCGGCCCCTGGTGGTCCGAGGTCATTCCCGCTGCACAGGTTCATGCGCCAGGGCCTCGTATAGACAATGCACTTTGATTTATTGCGCTATCTGCAATAGCACCCGAGATATCACCAGATATATATTGGATTTTCCCCTGACCGTCAGAGTCCGGCCCCATGAGATTGTGGTTTTCTCGGCCAATGGTGGTCCGAGGTCGTTCCCGCTGCCCAGATTCATGCGGCAGGGCCTCCTACAGACAATGCACTTTGATTTATTTCGGTATCTGTAATAGCACCCGAGATATCATCAGATATATATTGGATTTTTCCCTGACCCTGAATGACCGGCCCCATGAGACGGTGGTTTTCTCGGCCCCTGGTGGTCCGAGGTCGTTCCCGCTGCACAGATTCATGCGCCAGGGCCCCTGCAGATAATTCACTTTGGTTTATTGCGCTATCTCTAATAGCACCCGAGATATCACCAGATATATACTGGATTTTTCCCTGACCCTGAGTGTCCGGCCCCATGTGTCGGTGGTTTTCTCGGACCCTGGTGGTCCGAGGTCGTTCCCGCTGCCCAGATTCATGTGCCAGGGCCTCCTACGGACAGTGCACTTTGATTTATTGCGCTATCTGTAATAGCACCCGAGATATCACCAGATATATACTGGATTTTTCCCTGACCCTGAGTGTCCGGCTCCATGTGTCGGTGGTTTTCTCGGACCCTGGTGGTCCGAGGTCGTTCCCGCTGCCCAGATTCATGCGCCAGGGCCTCCTACGGACAGTGCACTTTGATTTATTGCGATGTCTCTAATAGCACCCGAGATATCACCAGATATATATTGGATTTTCCCCTGACCCTGAGTGTCCGGCTTCATGAGACTGTGGTTTTCTCGGCCCCCTGGTGGTCCGAGGTCGTTCCCGCTGCACAGATTCATGCGCCAGGGTCTCCTGCAGATAATTCACTTTGGTTTATTACGCTATCTAAAATAGCACCCGAGAAATCACCAGATATATATTGGATTTTCCCCTGATCCTGAGTGTCCGGCCCCATGAGACTGTGGTTTTCTCGGCCCCTGGTGGTCCGAGGTCGTTCCCGCTGCACAGATTCATGCGCCAGGGCCTCCTGCAGATAATTCACTTTGTTTTTTTGTGCTATCTCTAATAGCACCCGAGATATCACCATATATATATTGGGTTTTTCCCTGACCCTGAGTGTCCGGCTCCATGAGACGGTGGTTTTCTCGGCCCCTGGTGGTCCGAGGTCGTTCCCGCTGCACAGATTCATGCGCCAGGGCCTCCTGCAGATAATTCACTTTGGTTTATTGCGCTATCTGTAATAGCACCCGAGATATCACCAGATATATATTGGATTTTCCCCTGACCCTGACTGTCCGGCCCCACGAGACGGTAGTTTTCTCGGCCCCTGGTGGTCCGAGGTCGATCCCGCTGCACAGATTCATGCGCCAGGGCCGCCTGCAGATAATTCACTTTGGTTTAGTGCGCTATCTGTAAGGGCACCTGAGATATCACCAGATATATATTGAATTTTTCCCCGACCCTGAGTGTCCGGCCCCATGTATCGGTGGTTTTCTCGGCCCCTGGTGGTCCGAGGTCGTTCCCGCTGCACAGATTCATGCGCCAGGGCCTCCTACGGACAATTTACTTTGATTTATTGCGCTATCTGTAATAGCACCCGAGATATCACCAGACATATATTGGATTTTCCCTTGACCCTGAGTGTCCGGCCCCATGAGACGGTGGTTGTCTCGGCCCCTGGTGGTCCGAGGTCATTCCCGCTGCACAGATTCATGCGCCAGGGCCTCCTGCAGATAATTCACTTTGGTTTATTGCACTATCTCTAATAGCACCCGAGATATCACCAGATATATATTCGATTTTTCCCTGAGCCTGAGTGTCCGGCCCCATGAGACGGTGGTTTTCCCGGCCCCTGGTGGTCCGAGGTCGCTCCCGCTGCACAGATTCATGCGCCAGGGCCTCCTACGGACAATTTACTTTGATTTATTGCGCTATCTGTAATAGCACCCGAGATATCACCAGACATATATTGGATTTTCCCCTGACCCTGAGTGTCCGGCCCCATGAGACGGTGGTTGTCTCGGCCCCTGGTGGTCCGAGGTCATTCCCGCTGCACAGATTCATGCGCCAGGGCCTCCTGCAGATAATTCACTTTGGTTTATTGCACTATCTCTAATAGCACCCGAGATATCACCAGATATATATTCGATTTTTCCCTGACCCTGAGTGTCCGACCCCATGAGACGGTGGTTTTCTCGGCCCCTGGTGGTCCGAGGTCGCTCCCGCTGCACAGATTCATGCGCCGGGGCCTCCTACAGACAATGCACTTTGGTTTATTGCGCTACCTCTAATAGCACTCGAGATATCACCAGATATATATTGGATTTTCCCCTGACCCTGAGTGTCCGGCCCCATGAGATTGTGGTTTTTTCGGCCCCTGGTGGTCCGAGGTCGTTCCCGCTGCACAGATTCATGCGCCGGGGCCTCCTACAGACAATGCACTTTGATTTATTGCGCTATTTGTAATAGCACCCGAGATATCACCAGATATATATTGGATGTTCCGCTGACCCTGAGTGTCCGGCCCCATGAGACGGTGGTTTTCTCGGCCCCTGGGGGTCCGAGGTCGTTCCCGCTGGCCAGATTCATGCGCCAGGGCGTCCTACAGACAATGCACTTTGATTTATTGCGCTATCTCTAATAGCACCCGAGATATCACCAGATATATATTGGATTTTTCCCTGATCCTGAGTGTCCGGCCCCATGAGACGTTGGTTTTCTCGGCCCCTGGTGGTCCGAGGTCGTTCCCGCTGCACAGATTCATGCGCCAGGGCCCCTGCAGATAATTCACTTTGGTTTATTGCGCTATCTCTAATAGCACCCGAGATATCACCAGATATATATTGGATTTTCCCATGACCCTGAGTGACCGGCCCCATGAGACTGTGGTTTTCTCGGCCCCTGGTGGTCCGAGGTCGTTCCCGCTGCCCAGATTCATGCGCCAGTGCCCCCTACAGACAATGCACCTTGATTTATTGCGCTATCTGTAATAGCACCCGAGATATCACCAGATATATATTGGATTTTCCCCTGACCCTGAGTGTCCGGCTCCATGAGACTGTGGTTTTCTCGGCCCCCTGGTGGTCCGAGGTCGTTCCCGCTTCACAGATGCATGCGACAGGGCCTCCTGCAGATAGTTCACTTTGGTTTATTGCGCTATCTCTAATAGCACCCGAGATATCACCAGATATATATTGGATTTTCCCCTGACCCTGAGGGTCCGGCCCCATGTGTCGGTGGTTTTCTCGGACCCTGGTGGTCCGAGGTCGTTCCCGCTGCCCAGATTCATGCGCCAGGGCCTCCTACGGACAGTGAACTTTGATTTATTGCGATATCTCTAATAGCACCCGAGATATCCCCAGATATATATTGGATTTTCCCCTGACCCTGAGTGTCCGGCCCCATGAGTCCGTGGTTTTCTCGGACCCTGGTGGTCCGAGGTCGTTCCCGCTGCACAGATGCATGCGCCAGGGCCTCCTGCAGATAATTCACTTTGGTTTATTGCGCTATCTCTAATAGCACCCGAGATATCACCAGATATATATTGGATTTTCCCCTGACCCTGAGTGTCCTGCCCCATGAGACGGTGGTTTTCTCGGCCCCTGGTGGTCCGAGGTCGTTCCCGCTGCACTGATTCATGCGCCAGGGCCTCCTACAGACAATACACTTTGATTTATTGAGCTATCTGTAATAGCACCCGAGATATCACCAGATATATATTGGATTTTTCCCTGACCCTGACTGTCCGGCCCCATGAGACGGTGGTTTTCTCGGCCCCTGGTGGACCGAAGTCGTTCCCGCTGCACAGATGCATGCGCCAGGGCCTCCTGCAGATAATTCACTTTGGTTTATTGCGCTATCTCTAATAGCACCCGAGATATCACCAGATATATATTGGATTTTCCCCTGACCCTGAGTGTCCGGCCCCATGAGATTGTGGTTTTTTCGGCCCCTGGTGGTCCGAGGTCGTTCCCGCTGCACAGATTCATGCGCCGGGGCCTCCTACAGACAATGCACTTTGATTTATTGCGCTATTTGTAATAGCACCCGAGATATCACCAGATATATATTGGATGTTCCGCTGACCCTGAGTGTCCGGCCCCATGAGACGGTGGTTTTCTCGGCCCCTGGGGGTCCGAGGTCGTTCCCGCTGGCCAGATTCATGCGCCAGGGCCTCCTACAGACAATGCACTTTGATTTATTGCGCTATCTCTAATAGCACCCGAGATATCACCAGATATATATTGGATTTTTCCCTGACCCTGAGTGTCCGGCCCCATGAGACGTTGGTTTTCTCGGCCCCTGGTGGTCCGAGGTCGTTCCCGCTCCACGGATGCATGCGCCAGGTCCTCCTGCAGATAATTCACTTTGGTTTATTGCGCTATCTCTAATAGCACCCGAGATATCACCAGATATATATTGGATTTTCCCATGACCCTGAGTGACCGGCCCCATGAGACTGTGGTTTTCTCGGCCCCTGGTGGTCCGAGGTCGTTCCCGCTGCCCAGATTCATGCGCCAGTGCCTCCTACAGACAATGCACCTTGATTTATTGCGCTATCTGTAATAGCACCCGAGATATCACCAGATATATATTGGATTTTCCCCTGACCCTGAGTGTCCGGCTCCATGAGACTGTGGTTTTCTCGGCCCCCTGGTGGTCCGAGGTCGTTCCCGCTTCACAGATGCATGCGACAGGGCCTCCTGCAGATAGTTCACTTTGGTTTATTGCGCTATCTCTAATAGCACCCGAGATATCACCAGATATATATTGGATTTTCCCCTGACCCTGAGGGTCCGGCCCCATGTGTCGGTGGTTTTCTCGGACCCTGGTGGTCCGAGGTCGTTCCCGCTGCCCAGATTCATGCGCCAGGGCCTCCTACGGACAGTGAACTTTGATTTATTGCGATATCTCTAATAGCACCCGAGATATCCCCAGATATATATTGGATTTTCCCCTGACCCTGAGTGTCCGGCCCCATGAGTCCGTGGTTTTCTCGGACCCTGGTGGTCCGAGGTCGTTCCCGCTGCACAGATGCATGCGCCAGGGCCTCCTGCAGATAATTCACTTTGGTTTATTGCGCTATCTCTAATAGCACCCGAGATATCACCAGATATATATTGGATTTTCCCCTGACCCTGAGTGTCCTGCCCCATGAGACGGTGGTTTTCTCGGCCCCTGGTGGTCCGAGGTCGTTCCCGCTGCACTGATTCATGCGCCAGGGCCTCCTGCAGATAATTCACTTTGGTTTATTGCGCTATCTCTAATAGCACCCGAGATATCACCAGATATATATTGGATTTTCCCATGACCCTGAGTGACCGGCCCCATGAGACTGTGGTTTTCTCGGCCCCTGGTGGTCCGAGGTCGTTCCCGCTGCCCAGATTCATGCGCCAGTGCCTCCTACAGACAATGCACCTTGATTTATTGCGCTATCTGTAATAGCACCCGAGATATCACCAGATATATATTGGATTTTCCCCTGACCCCGAGTGTCCGGCTCCATGAGACTGTGGTTTTCTCGGCCCCCTGGTGGTCCGAGGTCGTTCCCGCTTCACAGATGCATGCGACAGGGCCTCCTGCAGATAGTTCACTTTGGTTTATTGCGCTATCTCTAATCGCACCCGAGATATCACCAGATATATATTGGATTTTCCCCTGACCCTGAGGGTCCGGCCCCATGTGTCGGTGGTTTTCTCGGACCCTGGTGGTCCGAGGTCGTTCCCGCTGCCCAGATTCATGCGCCAGGGCCTCCTGCGGACAGTGAACTTTGATTTATTGCGATATCTCTAATAGCACCCGAGATATCACCAGATATATATTGGATTTTCCCCTGACGCTGAGTGTCCGGCCCCATGAGACGGTGGTTTTCTCGGCCCCTGGTGGTCCGAGGTCGTTCCCGCTGCACTGATTCATGCGCCAGGGCCTCCTGCAGATAATTCACTTTGGTTTATTGCGCTATCTCTAATAGCACCCGAGATATCACCAGATATATATTGGATTTTCCCATGACCCTGAGTGACCGGCCCCATGAGACTGTGGTTTTCTCGGCCCCTGGTGGTCCGAGGTCGTTCCCGCTGCCCAGATTCATGCGCCAGTGCCTCCTACAGACAATGCACCTTGATTTATTGCGCTATCTGTAATAGCACCCGAGATATCACCAGATATATATTGGATTTTCCCCTGACCCCGAGTGTCCGGCTCCATGAGACTGTGGTTTTCTCGGCCCCCTGGTGGTCCGAGGTCGTTCCCGCTTCACAGATGCATGCGACAGGGCCTCCTGCAGATAGTTCACTTTGGTTTATTGCGCTATCTCTAATCGCACCCGAGATATCACCAGATATATATTGGATTTTCCCCTGACCCTGAGGGTCCGGCCCCATGTGTCGGTGGTTTTCTCGGACCCTGGTGGTCCGAGGTCGTTCCCGCTGCCCAGATTCATGCGCCAGGGCCTCCTGCGGACAGTGAACTTTGATTTATTGCGATATCTCTAATAGCACCCGAGATATCACCAGATATATATTGGATTTTCCCCTGACGCTGAGTGTCCGGCCCCATGAGACGGTGGTTTTCTCGGCCCCTGGTGGACCGAAGTCGTTCCCGCTGCACAGATGCATGCGCCAGGGCCTCCTGCAGATAATTCACTTTGGTTTATTGCGCTATCTCTAATAGCACCCGAGATATCACCAGATATATATTGGATTTTCCCATGACCCTGAGTGACCGGCCCCATGAGACTGTGGTTTTCTCGGCCCCTGGTGGTCCGAGGTCGTTCCCGCTGCCCAGATTCATGCGCCAGTGCCTCCTACAGACAATGCACCTTGATTTATTGCGCTATCTGTAATAGCACCCGAGATATCACCAGATATATATTGGATTTTCACCTGACCCTGAGTGTCCGGCCCCATGAGTCGGTGGTTTTCTCGGCCCCTGGTGGTCCGAGGTCGTTTCCGCTGCCCAGATTCATGCGCCAGGGCATCCTACGGACAGTGCACTTTGATTTATTGCGCTATCTGTAATAGCACCCGAGATATCACCAGATATATACTGGATTTTTCCCTGACCCTGAGTGTCCGGCCCCATGTGTCGGTGGTTTTCTCTGACCCTGGTGGTCCGAGGTCGTTCCCGCTGCCCAGATTCATGCGCCAGGGCCTCCTACGGACAGTGCACTTTGATTTATTGCGATATCTCTAATAGCACCCGAGATATCACCAGATATATATTGGATTTTCCCCTGACCCTGAGTGTCCGGCCCCATGAGTCGGTGGTTTTCTCGGACCCTGGTGGTCCGAGGTCGTTCCCGCTGCACAGATGCACGCGCCAGGGCCTCCTGCAGATAATTCACTTTGCTTTATTGCGCTATCTCTAATAGCACCCGAGATATCACCAGATATATATTGGATTTTCCCCTGACCCTGAGTGTCCAGCGCCATGAGACGGTGGTTTTCTCGGCCCCTGGTGGTCCGAGATCGCTCCCGCTGCACAGATTCATGCGCCAGGGCCTCCTACAGACAATGCACTTTGATTTATTGCGCTATCTGCAATAGCACCCGAGATAATACCAGATATATATTGGATTTTTCTCTGTCCCTGCCAGTCCGGCCCCATGAGACGGCGATTTTCTCGGCCCCTGGTAGTCCAAGGTCGTTCCCGCTGCACAGATTCATGCGCGAGGGCCTCCTGCAGACAATGCACTTTGATTTATTATGCTATCTCTAATAGCACCCGAGATATCACCAGATATATATTGGATTTTTCCCTGACCCTGAGTGTCCGGCCCCATGAGACGGTAGTTTTCTCGGCCCCTGGTGGTCCGAGGTCGTTCCCGCTGCACAGATTCATGCGCTAGGGCCTCCTGCAGACAATGCACTTTGATTTATTACGCTATCTGTAATTGCACCCGAGATATTAGCAGATATATATTGGATTTTCCCCTGACCCTGAGTGTCCGGCCCCATGAGACGGTGGTTTTCTCGGCCTATGGTGGTCCGAGGTCGATCCCGGTGCACAGATTCATGCGTCAGGGCCTCCTATAGATTATTCACTTTGGTTTATTCCCCTATCACTAATAGCACCCGAGATATCACCAGATATATATTGTATTTTTCCCTGACCCTGACAGTCCGGCCCCATGTGTCGGTGGTTTTCTCGGCCCCTGGTGGTCGGAGGTCGTTCTCGCTGCACAGATTTATGCACCAGGGCCGCCTGCAGATAATTCACTTTGGTTTAGTGCGCTATCTGTAACAGCACCCGAAATATCCCCAGATATATATTGAATTTTTCCCCGACCCTGAGTGTCCGGCCCCATGTATCGGTGGTTTTCTCGGCCCCTGGTATTCCGAGGTCGATCCCGCTGCACAGATTCATGCGCCAGGGCCTCCTACAGAAAATGCAGTTTGATTTATTGCGCTATCTGTAATAGAACCCGAGATATCACTAGATATATATTGGATTTCCCTTGACCCTGACAGTCCGGCCCCACGAGACGGTAGTTTTCTCGGCCCCTGGTGGTCCGAGGTCGATCCCGCTGCACAGATTCATGCGCCAGGGCCGCCTGCAGATAATTCACTTTGGTTTAGTGCGCTATCTGTAAGGGCACCTGAGATATCACCAGATATATATTGAATTTTTCCCCGACCCTGAGTGTCCGGCCCCATGTATCGGTGGTTTTCTCGGCCCCTGGTATTCCGAGGTCGATCCCGCTGCACAGATTCATGCGACAGGGCCTCCTACAGACAATGCCCTTTGATTTATTGCGCTATCTGTAATAGCACCCGAGATATCACCAGATATATATTGGATTTTTCCCTGACCCTGAGTGTCCGACCCCATGAGACGGTGGTTTTCTCGGCCCCTGGTGGTCCGAGGTCGTTCTCGCTGCACAGATTTATGCGCCAGGGCCGCCTGCAGATAATTCACTTTGGTTTAGTGCGCTATCTCTAATAGCACCCGAGATATCACCAGATATATATTGGATTTTCCCCTGACCCTGAGTGTCCAGCGCCATGAGACGGTGGTTTTCTCGGCCCCTGGTGGTCCGAGATCGCTCCCGCTGCACAGATTCATGCGCCAGGGCCTCCTACAGACAATGCACTTTGATTTATTGCGCTATCTGCAATAGCACCCGAGATATCACCAGATATATATTGGATTTTTCCCTGTCCCTGCCAGTCCGGCCCCATGAGACGGCGATTTTCTCGGCCCCTGGTAGTCCAAGGTCGTTCCCGCTGCACAGATTCATGCGCGAGGGCCTCCTGCAGACAATGCACTTTGATTTATTATGCTATCTCTAATAGCACCCGAGATATCACCAGATATATATTGGATTTTTCCCTGACCCTGAGTGTCCGGCCCCATGAGACGGTAGTTTTCTCGGCCCCTGGTGGTCCGAGGTCGTTCCCGCTGCACAGATTCATGCGCTAGGGCCTCCTGCAGACAATGCACTTTGATTTATTACGCTATCTGTAATAGCACCCGAGATATCAGCAGATATATATTGGATTTTCCCCTGACCCTGAGTGTCCGGCCCCATGAGACGGTGGTTTTCTCGGCCTATGGTGGTCCGAGGTCGATCCCGGTGCACAGATTCATGCGTCAGGGCCTCCTATAGATTATTCACTTTGGTTTATTCCCCTATCTCTAATAGCACCCGAGATATCACCAGATATATATTGTATTTTTCCCTGACCCTGACAGTCCGGCCCCATGTGTCGGTGATTTTCTCGGCCCCTGGTGGTCCGAGGTCGTTCTCGCTGCACAGATTTATGCGCCAGGGCCGCCTGCAGATAATTCACTTTGGTTTAGTGCGCTATCTCTAATAGCACCCGAGATATCACCAGATATATATTGGATTTTTCCCTGACCCTGAGTGTCCGACCCCATGAGACGGTGGTTTTCTCGGCCCTTGGTATTCCGAGGTCGATCCCGCTGCACAGATTCATGCGCCAGGGCCTCCTACAGAAAATGCAGTTTGATTTATTGCGCTATCTGTAATAGCACCCGAGATATCACTAGATATATATGGGATTTCCCCTGACCCTGACAGTCCGGCCCCATGAGACGGTAGTTTTCTCGGCCCCTGGTGGTCCGCGGTCGATCCCGCTGCACAGATTCATGCGCCAGGGCCTCCTACAGACAATGCAATTTGATTCATTGCGCTATCTGTAATAGCACCCGAGATATCACCAGATATTTATTGGATTTTCCCCTGACCCTAATTGTCCGGCCCCATGTGTCGGTGGTTTTCTCGGCCCTTGGTGGTCCTAGGTCGATCCCGCTGCACAGATTCATGCGCCAGGGCCTCCTACAGAAAATGCAGTTTGATTTATTGCGCTATCTGTAATAGAACCCGAGATATCACTAGATATATATTGGATTTCCCCTGACCCTGACAGTCCGGCCCCACGAGACGGTAGTTTTCTCGGCCCCTGGTGGTCCGAGGTCGATCCCGCTGCACAGATTCATGCGCCAGGGCCGCCTGCAGATAATTCACTTTGGTTTAGTGCGCTATCTGTAAGGGCACCTGAGATATCACCAGATATATATTGAATTTTTCCCCGACCCTGAGTGTCCGGCCCCATGTATCGGTGGTTTTCTCGGCCCCTGGTATTCCGAGGTCGATCCCGCTGCACAGATTCATGCGACAGGGCCTCCTACAGACAATGCCCTTTGATTTATTGCGCTATCTGTAATAGCACCCGAGATATCACCAGATATATATTGGATTTTTCCCTGACCCTGAGTGTCCGACCCCATGAGACGGTGGTTTTCTCGGCCCCTGGTGGTCCGAGGTCGTTCTCGCTGCACAGATTTATGCGCCAGGGCCGCCTGCAGATAATTCACTTTGGTTTAGTGCGCTATCTGTAACAGCACCCGAGATATCCCCAGATATATATTGAATTTTTCCCCGACCCTGAGTGTCCGGCCCCATGTGTCGGTGGTTTTCTCGGCCCCTGGTGGTCCGAGGTCGATCCCGCTGCACAGATTCATGCGCCAGGGCCTCCTACAGACAATGCACTTTGATTTATTGCGCTATCTGTAATAGCACCCGAGATATCACCAGATATATATTGGACTTTTCCCTGACCCTGACAGTTCGGCCCCATGCGACGGTGATTTTCTCGGCCCCTGGTGGTCCGAGGTCGTTCCCGCTGCACAGACTCATGCGCCACGGCCTCCTACAGACAATGCACTTTGATTTATTGCGCTATCTGTAATAGCACCCGAGATATCACTAGATATATATTGGATTTCCCCTGACCCTGACAGTCCGGCCCCATGAGACGGTAGTTTTCTCGGCCCCTGGTGGTCCGAGGTCGATCCGGCTGCACAGATTCATGCGCCAGGGCCTCCTGCAGACAATGCACTTTGATTTATTGCGCTATCTGTAATAGCACCCGAGATATCACTAGATATATATGGGATTTCCCCTGACCCTGACAGTCCGGCCCCATGAGACGGTAGTTTTCTCGGCCCCTGGTGGTCCGCGGTCGATCCCGCTGCACAGATTCATGCGCCAGGGCCTCCTACAGACAATGCAATTTGATTCATTGCGCTATCTGTAATAGCACCCGAGATATCACCAGATATTTATTGGATTTTCCCCTGACCCTAATTGTCCGGCCCCATGTGTCGGTGGTTTTCTCGGCCCCTGGTGGTCCTAGGTCGATCCCGCTGCACAGATTCATGCGCCAGGGCCTCCTACAGAAAATGCAGTTTGATTTATTGCGCTATCTGTAATAGAACCCGAGATATCACTAGATATATATTGGATTTCCCCTGACCCTGACAGTCCGGCCCCACGAGACGGTAGTTTTCTCGGCCCCTGGTGGTCCGAGGTCGATCCCGCTGCACAGATTCATGCGCCAGGGCCGCCTGCAGATAATTCACTTTGGTTTAGTGCGCTATCTGTAAGGGCACCTGAGATATCACCAGATATATATTGAATTTTTCCCCGACCCTGAGTGTCCGGCCCCATGTATCGGTGGTTTTCTCGGCCCCTGGTGGTCCGAGGTCGATCCCGCTGCACAGATTCCTGCGCCTGGGCCTCCTGCAGATAATTCACTTTGGTTTAGTGCGCTATCTGTAAGGGCACCCGAGATATCACCAGATATATATTGAATTTTTCCCCGACCCTGAGTGTCCGGCCCCATGTATCGGTGGTTTTCTCGGCCCCTGGTATTCCGAGGTCGATCCCGCTGCACAGATTCATGCGACTGGGCCTCCTACAGACAATGCCCTTTGATTTATTGCGCTATCTGTAATAGCACCCGAGATATCACCAGATATATATTGGATTTTTCCCTGACCCTGAGTGTCCGACCCCATGAGACGGTGGTTTTCTCGGCCCCTGGTGGTCGGAGGTCGTTCTCGCTGCACAGGTTTATGCACCAGGGCCGCCTGCAGATAATTCACTTTGGCTTAGTGCGCTATCTGTAACAGCACCCGAGATATCCCCAGATATATATTGAATTTTTCCCCGACCCTGAGTGTCCGGCCCCATGTGTCGGTGGTTTTCTCGGCCCTTGGTATTCCGAGGTCGATCCCGCTGCACAGATTCATGCGCCAGGGCCTCCTACAGAAAATGCACTTTGATTTATTGCGCTATCTGTAATAGCACCCGAGATATCACCAGATATATATTGGACTTTTCCCTGACCCTGACAGTTCGGCCCCATGAGACGGTGATTTTCTCGGCCCCTGGTGGTCCGAGGTCGTTCCCGCTGCACAGATTCATGCGCCACGGCCTCCTACAGACAATGCACTTTGATTTATTGCGCTATCTGTAATAGCACCCGAGATATCACTAGATATATATTGGATTTCCCCTGACCCTGACAGTCCGGCCCCATGAGACGGTAGTTTTCTCGGCCCCTGGTGGTCCGAGGTCGATCCGGCTGCACAGATTCATGCGCCAGGGCCTCCTGCAGACAATGCACTTTGGTTTATTATGCTATCTCTAATGGCACCCTTGATATCACCAGATATATATTGGATTTTTCCCTGACCCTGACAGTCCGGCCCCATGAGACGGTGATTTTCTCGGCCACTGGTAGTCCGAGGTCGATCCCGCTGCACAGATTCATGCGCCAGGGCCTCCTACAGACAATGCACTTTGATTTATTGCGCTACCTGTAATAGCACCCGAGATATCACCAGATATATATTGGATTTCCCCTGACCCTAACAGTCCGGCCTCATGAGAAGGTAGTTTTCTCGGCCCCTGGTGGTCCGAGGTCGATCCCGCTGCACAGATTCATGCGCCAGGGCCTCCTGCAGATAATTCACTTTGGTTTATTGCGCTATCTCTAATAGCACCCGAGATATCACCAGATATATATTGGATTTTTCCCTGACCCTGAGTGTCCGGCCCCATGAGACGGTAGTTTTCTCGGCCCCTGGTGGTCCGAGGTTGTTCCCGCTGGACAGATACATGTTCCAGGGCCTCCTGCAGATAATTCACTTTGGTTTATTGCGCTATCTCTAATAGCACCCGAGATATCACCAGATATATATTGGATTTATCCCTGACCCTGTGTGTCCGACTCCATGAGACGGTGGTTTTCTCGGCCCCTGGTGGTCCGAGGTCGTTCTCGCTGCACAGATTCATGCGCCAAGGCCTCGTGCAGACAACGCACCTTGGTTTATTATGCTATATCTAATAGCACCCGAGATATCACCAGATATATATTGGATTTCCCCTGACCCTGACAGTCCGGTCCCATGAGACGGTAGTTTTCTCGGCCCCTGGTGGTCCGAGGTCGTTCCCGCTGCACAGATTCATGCGCCACGGCCTCCTACAGACAATGCACTTTGATTTATTGCGCTATCTGTAATAGCACCCGAGATATCACTAGATATATATTGGATTTCCCCTGACCCTGACAGTCCGGCCCCATGAGACGGTAGTTTTCTCGGCCCCTGGTGGTCCGAGGTCGATCCGGCTGCACAGATTCATGCGCCAGGGCCTCCTGCAGACAATGCACTTTGGTTTATTATGCTATCACTAATGGCACCCTTGATATCACCAGATATATATTGGATTTTTCCCTGACCCTGACAGCCCGGCCCCATGAGACGGTGATTTTCTCGGCCACTGGTAGTCCGAGGTCGATCCCGCTGCACAGATTCATGCGCCAGGGCCTCCTACAGACAATGCACTTTGATTTATTGCGCTACCTATAATAGCACCCGAGATATCACCAGATATATATTGGATTTCCCCTGACCCTAACAGTCCGGCCTCATGAGAAGGTAGTTTTCTCGGCCCCTGGTGGTCCGAGGTCGATCCCGCTGCACAGATTCATGCGCCAGGGCCTCCTGCAGATAATTCACTTTGGTTTATTGCGCTATCTCTAATAGCACCCGAGATATCACCAGATATATATTGGATTTTTCCCTGACCCTGAGTGTCCGGCCCCATGAGACGGTAGTTTTCTCGGCCCCTGGTGGTCCGAGGTCGTTCCCGCTGCACAGATACATGTTCCAGGGCCTCCTGCAGATAATTCACTTTGGTTTATTGCGCTATCTCTAATAGCACCCGAGATATCACCAGATATATATTGGATTTTTCCCTGACCCTGACAGTCCGGCCCCATGAGACGGTTGTTTTCTCGGCCCCTGGTGGTCCGAGGTCGTTCCCGCTGCACAGATTCATGCGCCAGGGCCGCCTGCAGATAATTCACTTTGGTTTAGTGCGCTATCTGTAAGGGCACCCGAGATATCACCAGATATATATTGAATTTTTCCCCGACCCTGAGTGTCCGGCCCCATGTATCGGTGGTTTTCTCGGCCCCTGGTATTCCGAGGTCGATACCGCTGCACAGATTCATGTGACAGTGCCTCCTACAGACAATGCCCTTTGATTTATTGCGCTATCTGTAATAGCACCCGAGATATCACCAGATATATATTGGATTTTCCCTGACCCTGAGTGTCCGACCCCATGAGACGGTGGTTTTCTCGGCCCCTGGTGGTCGGAGGTCGTTCTCGCTGCACAGATTTATGCACCAGGGCCGCCTGCAGATAATTCACTTTGGTTTAGTGCGCTATCTGTAACAGCACCGGAGATATCCCCAGATATATATTGAATTTTTCCCCGACCCTGAGTGTCCGGCCCCATGTGTCGGTGGTTTTCTCGGCCCCTGGTATTCCGAGGTCGATCCCGCTGCACAGATTCATGCGCCAGGGCCTCCTACAGAAAATGCAGTTTGATTTATTGCGCTATCTGTAATAGCACCCGAGATATCACTAGATATATATGGGATTTCCCCTGACCCTGACAGTCCGGCCCCATGAGACGGTAGTTTTCTCGGCCCCTGGTGGTCCGCGGTCGATCCCGCTGCACAGATTCATGCGCCAGGGCCTCCTACAGACAATGCAATTTGATTCATTGCGCTATCTGGAATAGCACCCGAGATATCACCAGATATATATTGGATTTTTCCCTGACCCTGAGTGTCCGACCCCATGAGACGGTGGTTTTCTCGGCCCCTGGTGGTCCGAGGTCGTTCTCGCTGCACAGATTTATGCGCCAGGGCCGCCTGCAGATAATTCACTTTGGTTTAGTGCGCTATCTGTAACAGCACCCGAGATATCCCCAGATATATATCGAATTTTTCCCCGACTCTGAGTGTCCGGCCCCATGTGTCGGTGGTTTTCTCGGCCCCTGGTGGTCCGAGGTCGATCCCGCTGCACAGATTCATGCGCCAGGGCCTCCTACAGACAATGCACTTTGATTTATTGCGCTATCTGTAATAGCACCCGAGATATCACCAGATATATATTGGACTTTTCCCAGACCCTGACAGTTCGGCCCCATGAGACGGTGATTTTCTCGGCCCCTGGTGGTCCGAGGTCGTTCCCGCTGCACAGATTCATGCGCCACGGCCTCCTACAGACAATGCACTTTGATTTATTGCGCTATCTGGAATAGCACCCGAGATATCACCAGATATATATTGGATTTTTCCCTGACCCTGAGTGTCCGACCCCATGAGACGGTAGTTTTCTCGGCCCCTGGTGGTCCGCGGTCGATCCCGCTGCACAGATTCATGCGCCAGGGCCTCCTACAGACAATGCACTTTGATTCATTGCGCTATCTGCAATAGCACCCGAGATATCACCAGATATATATTGGATTTTCCCCTGACCCTGATTTTCCGGCCCCATGTGTCGGTGGTTTTGTCGGCCACTGGTGGTCCGAGGTCGATCCCCCTGCACAGATTCATGCGCCAGGGCCTCCTACAGAAAATGCAGTTTGATTTATTGCGCTATCTGTAATAGCACCCAAGATATCACTAGATATATATTGGATTTCCCCTGACCCTGACAGTCCGGCCCCATGAGACGGTAGTTTTCTCGGCCCCTGGTGGTCCGAGGTCGATCCGGCTGCACAGATTCATGCGCCAGGGCCTCCTGCAGACAATGCACTTTGGTTTATTATGCTATCTCTAATGGCACCCTTGATATCACCAGATATATATTGGATTTTTCCCTGACCCTGACAATCCGGCCCCATGAGACGGTAGTTTTCTCGGACCCTAGTGGTCCGAGGGCGATCCCGCTGCACAGATTCATGCGCCAGGGCCTCCTACAGAAAATGCACCTTGGTTTATTATGCTATCTCTATTAGCACCCGAGATATCACCAGATATATATTGGAGTTTTCCCTGACCCTGACAGTCCGGCCCCATGAGACGGTGATTTTCTCGGCCCCTGGTGGTCCGAGCTCGATCCCGCTGCACAGATTCATGCGCCAGGGCCTCCTACAGACAATGCACTTTGATTTATTGCGCTATCTGTAATAGCACCCGAGATATCACCAGATATATATAGGATTTTCCCCTGACACTGAGTGTCCGGCCCCATGAGACGGTGGTTTTCTCGGCCCCTGGTGGTCCGAGGTCGATCCCATTGAACAGTTTTATGCGCCAGGGATTCCTGCAGACAATTCACTTTGGTTTATTGCGCTATCTGTAATAGCACCCGAGATATCACCAGATATATATTGGATTTTTCCCTGACCCTGAGTGCCCGGCCCCATGTGTCGATGGTTTTCTCGGTCCCTCGTGGTCCGAGGTCGATCCCGCTGTACAGATTTATGCGCCAGGGATTCCTGCAGACAATTCACTTTGGTTTATTGCGCTATCTGTAATAGCACCCGAGATATCACCAGATATATATTGGATTTTCCCCTGACCCTGAGTGTCCGGCCCCATGAGACGGTGGTTTTCTAGGCCCCTGGTGGTCCGAGGTCGATCCCGCTGCACAGATTCATGCGCCAGGGCCTCCTACAGAAAATGCAGTTTGATTTATTGCGCTATCTGTAATAGCACCCGAGATATCACTAGATATATATTGGATTTCCCCTGACCCTGACAGTCCGGCCCCATGAGACGGTAGTTTTCTCGGCCCCTAGTGGTCCGAGGGCGATCCCGCTGCACAGATTCATGCGCCAGGGCCTCCTACAGAAAATGCAGTTTGATTTATTGCGCTATCTGTAATAGCACCCGAGATATCACTAGATATATATTGGATTTCCCCTGACCACGACAGTCCGGCCCCATGAGACGGTAGTTTTCTCGGCCCCTGGTGGTCCGAGGTCGATCCCGCTGCAGAGATTCATGCGCCAGGGCCCCCTGCAGATAATTCACTTTGGTTTAGTGCGCTGTCTGTAATAGCACCCGAGATATCACCAGATATATATTGGATTTTTCCCTGACCCTGACAGTCCGGCCTCATGAGATAGTGATTTTCTCAGCCCCTGGGGGTCTGAGGTCGATCCCGCTGCACAGATTCATGCGCCAGGGCCTCCCACAGACAATGCACTTTGATTTATTGCGCTATCTGTAATAGCACCCGAGATATCACCAGATATATATTGGATTTTTCCCTGACCCTGAGTGTCCCACCCCATGAGACGGTGGTTCTCTCGGCCCCTGCTGGTCCGAGGTCGTTCCCGCTGCACAGATTCATGCGTCAGTGCCTCCTACAGACAATGCACTTTGGTTTATTGCGCTATCTCTAATAGCACCCGAGATATCACCAGATATATATTGGATTTTTCCTTGACCCTGACAGTGCGGCCCCATGAGACGGTGATTTTCTCGGCCCCTGGTGGTCCGAGGTCGTTCCCACTGCACAGTTTCATGCGATAGGGCCTCCTGCAGACAATGCACTTTGATTTATTGCGCTATCTCTAATAGCACCCGAGATATCACCAGATATATATTGGATTTATCCCTGACCCCGACAGTCCGACCCCATGAGACGGTGGTTTTCTCGGCCCCTGGTGGTCCGAGGCCGTTCCCGCTGTATAGATTCATGCGCCAGGGCCTCCTGCAGACAATGCACTTTGATTTATTGCGCTATCTGTAATAGCAGCCGAGATATCACCAGATTTATATTGGATTTTTCCCTGACCCTGTGTGTCCGACCCCATGAGACGGTGGTTTTCTCGGACCCTGGTGGTGCGAGGCCGTTCCCGCTGCACAGATTCATGCGCCAGGGCGTCCTGCAGACAATGCACTTTGATTTATTTCGCTATGTCTAATAGCACCCGAGATATCACCAGATACATATTGGATTTTTCCCTGACCCTGACAGTCCGGCCCCACGAGACGGTGATTTTCTCGACCCCTGGAGGTCCGAGGTCTATCCCGCTGCACAGATTCGGCGCCAGGGCCTCCTACAGACAATGCACTTTGATTTATTGCGTTATCTCTAATAGCACCCGAGATATAACCAGATATATATTGGATTTTTCCTTGACCCTGACAGTCCGGCCCAATGTGTGGATGGTTTACTCGGTCCCTCGCGGTCCGAGGTCGATCCCGCTGCACAGATTCATACGCCGGGGCCTCCTATAAATAATTCACGTTGGTTTATTGCGCTATCTCTAATAGCACCCGAGATATCACCCGATATATATTGAATTTTTCCCCGACCCTGAGTGTCCGGCCCCATGTGTCGGTGGATTTTTCGGCCCCTGGTGGTCCGAGGTCGATCCCGCTGCACAGATTCATGCGCCAGTGCCTCCTACAGACAATGCACTTTGATTTATTGCGCTATCTGTAATAGCACCCGAGATATCACCAGATATATATTGCATTTTTCCCTGACCCTGACACTCCGGCCCCATGAGACGGTGATTTTCTCGGCCCCTGGTGGTCCGAGGTCGAACCCGCTGCACAGATTCATGCGCCAGGGCCTCCTACAGAAAATGCAGTTTGATTTATTGCGCTATCTGTAATAGCACCCGAGATATATCTAGATATATATTGGATTTCCCCTGACCCTGACAGTCCGGCCCCATGAGACGCTAGTTTTCTCGGCCCCTGGTGGTCCGAGGTCGATCCCGCTGCACAGATTCATGCGCCAGGGCCTCCTACAGAAAATGCAGTTTGATTTATTGCGCTATCTGTAATAGCACCCGAGATATCACCAGATATATATTGGATTTATCCCTGACCCTGAGCGTCCGACCCCATGAGACGGTGGTTTTCTCGGCCCCTGGTGGTTGGAGGTCGTTCCTGCTGCACATATTCATGCGCCAGGGCTTCCTGCAGACAATTCACTTTGGTTTATTGCGCTATCTGTAATAGGACGCGAGATATCACCAGATATATATTGGATTTTTCCTTGAACCTGACAGTCCGGCCCCATGTGTCTCTGATTTTCTCGGCCCCTGGTGGTCCGAGGTCGTTCCCGCTGCGCAGATTCATGCGCCAGGGCCCCCTGCAGATAATTCACTTTGGTTTAGTGCGCTGTCTGTAATAGCACCGAGATATCACCAGATATATATTGGATTTATCCCTGACCCCGACAGTCCGACCCCATGAGACGGTGGTTTTCTCGGCCCCTGGTGGTCCGAGGTCGTTCCCGCTGTACAGATTCATGCGCCAGGGCCTCCTGCAGACAATGCACTTTGATTTATTGCGCTATCTGTAATAGCAGCCGAGATATCACCAGATTTATATTGGATTTTTCCCTGACCCTGTGTGTCCGACCCCATGCGACGGTGGTTTTCTCAGCCCCTGGTGGTGCGAGGCCGTTCCCGCTGCACAGATTCATACGCCGGGGCCTCCTATAAATAATTCACTTTGGTTTATTGCGCTATCTCTAATAGCACCCGAGATATCACCAGATATATATTGAATTTTTCCCCGACCCTGAGTGTCCGGCCCCATGTGTGGGTGGATTTCTCGGCCCCTGGTGGTCCGAGGTCGATCCCGCTGCACAGATTCATGCGCCAGGGCCTCCAACAGACAATGCACTTTGATTTATTGCGCTATCAGTAATAGCACCCGAGATATCACCAGATATATATTGGATTTATCCCTGACCCTGACAGTCCGGCCCCATGAGACGATAGTTTTCTCGGACCCTGGTGGTCGGAGGTTGTTCCCGCTGCACAGATTCATGCGCCAGGGCTTCCTGCAGACAATTCACTTTGGTTTATTGCGCTATCTGTAATAGCACGCGAGATATTACCAGATATATATTGGATTTTTCCTTGAACCTGACAGTCCGGCCCCATGTGTCTGTGGTTTTCTCGGCCCCTGGTGGTCCGAGGTCGTTCCCGCTGCGCAGATTCATGCGCCAGGGCCCCCTGCAAATAATTCACTTTGGTTTAGTGCGCTGTCTGTAATAGCACCCGAGATATCACCAGATACATATTGGATTTTTCCCTGTCCCTGAGTGTCCGATCCCATGAGACGGTGGTTTTCTCGGCCCCTGGTGGTCCGAGGACGATCCCGCTGCACAGATTCATGCGCTAGGGCCTCTTGCAGACAATGGACTTTTATTTATTGCGCTATCTGTAATAGCATCCGAGATATCACCAGATATATATTGGATTTCCCCTGACCCTGACAGTCCGGCCCCATGAGACGGTAGTTTTCTCGGCCCCTAGTGGTCCGAGGTCGATCCCGCTGCACAGATTCATGCGCCAGGGCCTCCCACAGACAATGCACTTTGGTTTATTGCGCTATCTCTAATAGCACACGAGATATCACCAGATATATATTGGATTTTTCCTTGACCCTGACAGTGCGGCCCCATGAGACGGTGATTTTCTCGGCCCCTGGTGGTCCGAGGTCGTTCCCACTGCACAGTTTCATGCGCCAGGGCGTCCTGCAGACAATGCACCTTGGTTTATTATGCTATCTCTATTAGCACCCGTGATATCACCAGATATATATTGGAGTTTTCCCTGACCCTGACAGTCCGGCCCCATGAGACGGTGATTTTCTCGGCCCCTGGTGGTCCGAGCTCGATCCCGCTGCACAGATTCATGCGCCAGGGCCTCCTACAGACAATGCACTTTGATTTATTGCGCTATCTGTAATAGCACCCGAGATATCACCAGATATATATTGGATTTATCCCTGACCCTGACAGTCCGACCCCACGTGTCGGTGGTTTTCTCGGCCCCTGGTGGTCGGAGGTCGTTCCCGCTGCACAGATTCATGCGCCAGGGCTTCCTGCAGACAATTCACTTTGGTTTATTGCGCTATCTCTAATAGCACCCGAGATATCACCAGATATATATTGGATTTTTCCCTGACCCTGAGTGTCCGGCCCCATGAGACGGTAGTTTTCTCGGCCCCTGGTGGACCGAGGTCGTTCCCGCTGCACAGATTCATGTTCCAGGGCCTCCTGCAGATAGATCACTTTGGTTTATTGCGCTATCTCTAATAGCACCCGAGATATCACCAGATATATATCGGAATTTTCCCTGACCCTGAGTGTCCGACTCCATGAGACGGTGGTTTTCTCGGCCCCTGGTGTTCCGAGGTCGTTCCCACAGCACAGATTCATGCGCCAAGGCCTCGTGCAGACAATGCACCTTGGTTTATTATGCTATATCTAATAGCACCCGAGATATCACCAGATATATATTGGATTTTCCCCTGACCCTGATCGTCCGGCCCCATGTGTCGGTGGTTTTCTCGGCCCCTGGTGGTTCGAGGTCGATCCCGCTGCACAGAATCATGCGCCAGGGCCTCCTACAGACAATGCACTTTGATTTATTGCGCTATCTGTAATAGCACGCGAGATATCACCAGATATATGCTGGATTTTTACATGACCCTGGGTGACGGATTCCGAATATCTGTAATTTCCTCGGCGCCTGGTGGTCCGAGGTCGTTCCTGCTGCACAGATTCATTCGCCAGTGCCTCCTACAGACAATGCACTTTGATTTATTGCGCTATCTCTAATAGCACCCGAGATCTCACCAGATATATATTGGATTTTTCCTTGAACCTGAAAGTCCGGCCCCATGTGTCTGTGGTTTTCTCGGCCCCTGGTGGTCCGAGGTAGTTCCCGCTGCACAGATTCATGCGCCAGGGCCCCCTGCAGATAATTCACTTTGGTTTAGTGCGCTGTCTGTAATAGCACCCGAGATATCACCAGACATATATATTGGATTTTTTCCTGACCCTGAGTTTCCGATCCCATGAGACGGTGGTTTTCTCGGCCCCTGGTGGTCCGAGGACGATCCCGCTGCACAGATTCATGCGCTAGGGCCACCTGCAGACAATGGACTTTGATTTATTGCGCTATCTGTAATAGCATCCGAGATATCACCAGATATATATTGGATTTTCCCCTGACCCTGTGTGTCCGGCCGCATGAGTCGGTGGTTTCCTAGGCCCCTGGTGGTCCGAGCTCGTTCCCGCTGCACAGATTCATATGCCAGGGCCTCCTACAGACAATGCACTTTGATTTATTGCGCTATCTGTAATAGCACCCGAGATATCACCAGATATATATTGGATTTTCCCCTGACCCTGATTGTCCGGCCCCATGTGTCGGTGGTTTTCTCGGCCCCTGGTGGTCCGAGGTCGATCCCGCTGCACAGATTCATGCGCCAGGGCCTCCTGCAGAAAATGCAGTTTGATTTATTGCGCTATCTGTAATAGCACCCGAGATATCACTAGATATATATTGGATTTCCCCTGACCCTGACAGTCCGGCCCCATGAGACGGTAGTTTTCTCGGCCCCTGGTGGTCCGAGGTCGATCCCGCTGCACATAATCATGCGCCAGGGCCTCCTACAGAAAATGCAGTTTGATTTATTGCGCTATCTGTAATAGCACCCGAGATATCAGCAGATATATATTGGATTTTTCCTTGACCCTGACAGTCCGACCCCATGAGACGGTGGTTTTCTCGGCCCCTGGTGGTCCGAGGTCGATCCCGCTGCACATAATCATGCGCCAGGGCCTCCTACAGAAAATGCAGTTTGATTTATTGCGCTATCTGTAATAGCACCCGAGATATCACCAGATATATATTGGATTTTTCCTTGACCCTGACAGTCCGGCCCCATGAGTCGATGGTTTTCTCGGTCCTTCGTGGTCCGAGGTCGATCCCGCTGCACAGATTCATGCGCCAGGGCCTCCTATAGATAATTCACTTTGGTTTATTGCGCTATCTCTAATAGCACCGGAGATATCACCAGATATATATTGGATTTTTCCCTCACCCTGACAGCCTGGCCCCATGTGTCTGTGGATTTCTCGGCCCCTGGTGGTCCGAGGTCGTTCCCGCTGCACACATTCATGCGCCAGGGCCCCCTGCAGATAATTCACTTTGGTTTAGTGCGCTGTCTGTAATAGACCCCGAGATATCACCAGATATATATTGGATTTTCCCCTGACCCTGAGTGTCCGGCCCCATGAGACGGTAGTTTTCTCGGCACCTGGTGGTCCGAGGTCGTTCCCGCTGCACCGATTCATGCACTAGGGCCTCCTGCAGACAATGCAATTTGATTTATTGCGCTATCTCTAATAGCACCCGAGATATCACCTGATATATATTGGATTTTCCCCTGACCCTGACACTCCGGCCCCATGAGACGGTGATTTTCTCGGCCCGTGGTGCTCCGAGGTCGATCCCGCTGCACAGATTCATGCGCCAGGGCCTCCTATAGATAATTCACTTTGGTTTATTGCGCTATCTCTAGTAGCACCCGAGATATCACCAGATATATATTGGATTTTTCCCTGACCCTGACAGTCCGGCCCCATGAGGCGGTGATTTTCTCGGCCCCTGGTGGTCCGAAGTCGTTCCCACTGCACACATTCATGCGCTAGGGCCTCCTGCAGACAATGCACTTTGATTTATTGCGCTACCTCTAATTGCACCCGAGATATCACCAGATATATATTGGATTTATCCCTGACCCTGACAGTCCGACCCCATGAGGCGGTGGTTTTCTCGGCCCCTGGTGGTCGGAGGTCATTCCCGCTGCACAGATTCATGCGCCAGGGCCTCCTACAGACAATGCACTTTGATTTATTGCGCTATCTGTAATAGCACCCGTGATATCACCTGATATATATTGGATTTTTAACTGACCCTGACAGTCCGGCCCCATGTGTCGGTGGTTTTCTCGGCCCCTTGTGGTCCGAGGTCGATCCCGCTGCACAGATTCATGCGCCAGGGACTCCTACAGACAATGCACTTTGATATATTGCGCTATCTGTAATAGCACCCGAGATATCACCCGATATATATTGGATTTTCGCTTGACCCTGAGTGTCCGGCCCCATGCGACTGTAGTTTTCTCGGCCCCTGGTGGTCCGAGGTCGTTCCCGCTGCACAGATTCATGCGCCAGGGCCTCCTACAGACAATGCACTTTGATTTATTGCTCTATCTCTAATAGCACCCGAGATATCACCAGATATATATTGGATTTTCCCCAGACCCTGAGTGTCCGGCCCCATGAGACTGTGGTTTTCCCGGCCCCTGGGGGTGAGGTCGTTCCCGCTGTACAGATTCATTGGCCAGGGCCTGCTACAGACAATGCACTTTGATTTATTGCGCTATCTGTAATAGCAGCCGAGATATCACCAGATTTATATTGGATTTTTCCCTGACCCTGTGTGTCCGACCCCATGAGACGGTGGTTTTCTCGGCCCCTGGTGGTGCGAGTCCGTTCCCGCTCTACAGATTCATGCGCCAGGGCGTCCTGCAGACAATGCACTTTGATTTATTTCGCTGTGTCTAATAGCACCCGAGATATCACCAGATATATATTGGATTTTTCCCTGACCCTGACAGTCCGGCCCCATGAGACGGTGATTTTCTCGACCCCTGGAGGTCCGAGGTCGATCCCGCTGCACAGATTCATTCGCCGGGGCCTCCTATAGATAATTCACTTTGGTTTATTGCGCTATCTCTAATAGCACCCGAGATATCACCAGATATATATTGAATTTTTCCCCGACCCTGAGTGCCCGGCCCCATGTGTCGGTGGTTTTCTCGGCCCCTGGTGATCCGTGGTCGATCCCGCTGCACAGATTTATGCGCCAGGGCCTTCTACAGACAGTGCACTTTGATTTATTGCGCTATCTGTAACAGGACCCGTGATATCACCAGATATATATTTGATTTTTCCCTGACCCTGAGTGTCCGGCCCCATGAGACGGTGGTTTTCTCGGCCCCTGGTGGTCCGAGATCGTTCCCGCTGCACAGATTCATGCGGCAGGGCCCCCTGCAGATAATTCACTTTGATTTATTGCGCTATCTCTAATAGCACCCGAGATATCACCAGATTCATATTGGATTTTTCCCTGACCCTGACAGTCCGGCCCCATGAGACTTTGATTTTCTCGGCCCCTGGTGGTCCGAGGTTGATCCCGCTGCACAGATTCAGGCGCCAGGGCCTCCTACAGACAATGCACTTTGATTTATTGCGCTATCTGTAAGAGCACCCGAGATATCACCAGATATATATTGGATTTTTCCCTGACCCTGACAGTCCGGCCCCATGAGGCGGTGATTTTCTCGGCCCCTGGTGGTCCGAAGTCGTTCCCACTGCACACATTCATGCGCTAGGGCCTCCTGCAGACAATGCACTTTGATTTATTGCGCTACCTCTAATTGCACCCGAGATATCACCAGATATATATTGGATTTATCCCTGACCCTGACAGTCCGACCCCATGAGGCGGTGGTTTTCTCGGCCCCTGGTGGTCGGAGGTCGTTCCCGCTGCACAGATTCATGCGCCAGGGCCTCCTACAGACAATGCACTTTGATTTATTGCGCTATCGGTAATAGCACCCGTGATATCACCTGATATATATTGGATTTTTAACTGACCCTGACAGTCCGGCCCCATGTGTCGGTGGTTTTCTCGGCCCCTTGTGGTCCGAGGTCGATCCCGCTGCACAGATTCATGCGCCAGGGACTCCTACAGACAATGCACTTTGATATATTGCGCTATCTGTAATAGCACCCGAGATATCACCCGATATATATTGGATTTTCGCTTGACCCTGAGTGTCCGGCCCCATGCGACGGTGGTTTTCTCGGCCCGTGGTGGACCGAGGTCGTTCCCGCTGCACAGATTCATGCGCCAGGGCATCCTGCAGATAATTCACTTTGGTTTATTGCGCTATCTGTAATAGTACCCGAGATATCACCAGATATATATTGGATTTTTCCCTGACCCTGAGTGTCCGGCCCCATGAGACGGTGGTTTTCTCGGCCCCTGGTGGTCCAAGGTCGTTCCCGCTGCACAGATTCATGCGCCAGGGCCCCCTGCAGATAATCCACTTTGGTTTAGTGCGCTATCTGTAATAGCACCCGAGATATCACCAGATATATATTGGATTCTTCTCTGACCCTGAGTGTCCGACTCCATGAGACGGTGGTTTTCGCGGCCCCTGGTGGTCCTAGGTCATTCCCGCTGCACAGATTCATGCGCCAGGGCCTCCCACAGACGATGCACTTTGATTTATTGCGATATGTGTAATAGCACCCGAGATATCACCAGATATATATTGGATTTTTCCCTGACCCTGACAGACCGGCCCCATGAGACGGTTATTTTCTCGGCCCCTGGTGGTCCGGGGTCGATCCCAGTGCACAGATTCATGCGCCAGGGCCTCCTACAGACAATGCACTTTGGTTTATTGCGCTATCTCTAATTGCACCCGAGATATCACCAGATATATATTGGATTTTTAACTGACCCTGACAGTCCGGCCCCATGTGTCGGTGGTTTTCTCAGCCCCTGGTGGTCCGAGGTCGTTCCCGCTGCACAGATTCATGCGCCAGGGCCTCCTACAGACAATGCACTTTGGTTTATTGCGCTCCCTGTAATAGCACCCGAGATACTACCAGATATATATTGGATTTTTCCCTGACCCTGACAGACCGGCCCCACGAGACGGTGATTTTCTCGGCCCCTGGTGGTCCGAGGTCGTTCCCGCTGCACAGATTCATGCGCCTGGGCCTCCTACAGACAATGCACTTTGGTTTATTGCGCTATCTATAATAGCACCCGAGATACCACCAGATATATATTGGATTTCTCCCTGACCCTGACAGTCCGGCCCCACGAGACGGTGATTTTCTCGGCCCCTGGTCATCCGAGATCGTTCCCGTTGCGCAGATTCATGCGCAAGGGCCTCCTACGGACAGTGCACTTTGATTTATTGCGATATCTCTAATAGCACCCGAGATATCACCAGATATATATTGGATTTTCCCCTGACCCTGAGTGTCCGGACCCATGAGACGGTGGTTTTCTCGGCCCCCGGTGGTCCGAGGTCGTTCCCGCTGCCCAGATTCATGCGACAGGGCCTCCTACAGACAATGCACTTTGGTTTATTGCGCTATCTCTAATTGCACCCGAGATATCACCAGATATATATTGGATTTTTCCCTGACCCTGACAGTCCGGCCCCATGAGACGGTGGTTTTCTCGGCCCCTAGTGGCCCGAGGTAGTTCCCGCTGCACAGATTCATGCGCCGGGGCCTCCTGCAGATAATTCACTTTGCTTTATTGCGCTATCTCTAATAGCACCCGAGATTTCACCAGATATATATTGGATTTTACCCTGACCCTTAGTACCCGGCCCCATGAGTCGGTGGTTTTCTCGGCCCCTGGTGGTCCGAGGTCGTTCCCGCTGCACAGATTCATGCGCAAGGGCCTCATACGGACAGTGCACTTTGATTTATTGCGCTATCTCTAATAGCACCCGAGATATCACCAGGTATATACTGGATTTTTACATGACCTTGGGTGACGGATACCGAAAATCTGTAATTTTCTCGGCCCCTGGTGGTCCGAGGTCGTTCCCGCTGCCCAGATTCATGCGCCAGGGCCTCCTACAGACAATGCACTTTGATTTATTGCGCTGTCTGTAATAGCACCCTAGAAAGAACCATATATATGCTGGATTTTTACATGTCCTTGGGTGTCCGGCCCAATGAGTCAGTGGTTTTCTCGGCCCCTGATGGTCCGAGGTCGCTCCCGCTGCACAGATTCATGCGCCTGGGCCTCCTTCAGGCAATGCACTTTGGTTTATTGCGCTATCTCTAATAGCACCCGAGATATCACCAGATATATGCTGCATTTTTCCCTGACCGTGAGTGTCCGGCCCCATGTGTCGGTGGATTTCTCGGCCCCTGGTGGTCCGAAGTCTATCCCGCTGCACAGATTCATGCGCCAGGGCATACTGCAGACAGTGCACTTTGATTTGTCGCGCTATCTGTAATAGCACCCGAGATATCATCAGATACATTCTGGATTTTTACATGACCTTGGGCGTCCGGACCCATGCGTCCGCGGTTTTCTCGACCACTGGTGGTCCGAGGTCGTTCCCGCTGCACAGACTCATGCGCCAGGGCCTCCTACAGACAATGCACTTTGGTTTATTGCGCTATCTGTAATAGCACCCGAGATACCACCAGATATATATTGGATTTTTCCCTGACCCTGACAATCCGGCCCCGTGAGACGGTGGTTTTCCCGGCCCCTGGTGGTCCGAGGTCGGTCCCGCTGCCCATATTCATGCGCCAGGGCCTCCTACAGGCAATGCACTTTGATTTATTGCGCTATCTGTAATAGCACCCGAGAAAGCTCCATATATATGTTGGATTTTTACATCACATTGGGTGACGGATACCGAAAATCTATCATTTTCACGGAACCTGGTGGTCCGAGGTCGTTCCCGCTGGCCAGATTCATGCACCAGGGCCTCCTACAGACAATGCACTTTGATTTATTGCGCTATCTCTAATAGCGCCCGAGATATCACCAGGTATATATTGGATTTTCCCCTGACCCTGAGTGTCCGGCCCCATGAGACGGTGGTGTTCTCGGCCCCTGGTGGTCCGAGGTCGTTCCCGCTGCCCAGATTCATGCGCCAGGGCCTCCTGCAGATAATTCACTTTGGTTTATTGCGCTATCTCTAATAGCACCCGAGGTATCACCAGATATATATTGGATTTTCCCCTGACCCTGAGTGTCCGTGCGCAATGAGACGGTGGTTTTATGGGCCCCTGGTGGTCCGAGGTCGTTCCCGTTGCACAGATGCATGCGCCAGGGCCTCCTGCAGATAATTCAGTTTGATTTACCGCGCTATCTGTAATTGCACCTGAGATATCACCAGATATATATTGGATTTTTCCCTGACCCTGAGTGTCCGGCCCCATGAGACGGTGGTTTTTTCGGCCACTGGTGGTCCGAGCTCGTTTCCGCTGCACAGATTCATGCGCCAGGGCCTCCTGCAGACAATGCACTTTGATTTATTGCGCTATCTCTAATACCACCCGAGGTATCACGAGATATATGCTGTATTTTTACATGACCTTGGGTGACGGATACCGAAAATCTGTAATTTTCTCGGCCCCTGGTGGTCCGAGGTCCTTCCTGCTGCACAGATTCATGCGCAAGGGCCTCCTAGGGACAATGCACTTGGTTTATTGCGCTATCTGTAATAGCACCCGAGATATCACCAGATATATATTGGATTTTCCCCTGACCCTGAGTGTCCGGCCCCATGAGACGGTGGTTTTCTCGGCCCCTGGTGGTCCGAGGACGTTCCCGCTGCCCAGAATCATGCGCCGGGGCCTCCTACAGACAATGCACTTTGATTTATTGCGCTATCTGTCATAGCACCCGAGAAAGCTCCATATATATGCTGGATTTTTACATGACTTTGGGTGACGGATACCGAAAATCTGTAATTTTCTCGGCCCCTGGTGGTCCGAGGTCGTTCCCGCTGCAAAGATTCATGCGCCCGGGCCTCCTGCAGATTATTCACTTTGGTTTATTGCGCTATCTCTAATAGCACCCGAGATATCACCAGATATATATTGGATTTTTCCCCGAACCTAACTGTCCGGCCCCATGAGACGGTGGTTTTCTCGGACCCTGGTGATCCGAGGTCGTTCCCGCTGCACAGATTCATGCGCCAGGGCCTCCTACAGACAATGCACTTTTTATTTATTGCGCTATCTGTAATAGCACCCGAGATATCACCAGATATATCTTGGATTTTTCCCTGACCGTGAGTGTCCGGCCCCATGAGACGGTGGTTTTCTCGGCCCCCGGTGGTCCGAGGACGTTCCCGCTGCCCAGAATCATGCGCCAGGTCCTCCTACAGACAATGCACTTTGATTTATTGCGCTATCTGTAATAGCACCCGAGAAAGCTCCATATATATGCTGGATTTTTACATGACTTTGGGTGACGGATACCGAAAATCTGTAATTTTCTCGGCCCCTGGTGGTCCGATGTCTTTCCTGCTGCACAGATTCATGCGCAAGGGCCTCCTACGGACAGTGCACTTTCATTTATTGCGATATCTCTAATAGCACCCGAGATATCCCCAGATATATATTGGATTTTCCCCTGACCCTGAGTGTCCGGCCCCATGAGTCGGTGGTTTTCTCGGACCCTGGTGGTCCGAGGTCGTTCCCGCTGCCCAGATTCATGCGCCAGGTCCTCCTACAGACAATGCACCTTGATTTATTGCGCTATCTGTAATAGCACCCGAGATATCGCCAGATATATATTGGATTTTTCCCTGACCCTGAGCGTCCGGCCCCATAAGACGGTGGTTCTCTCGGCCCCTGGTGGGCGGAGGCCGTTCCCTCTGCACAGATGCATGCGCCAGGGCCTCCTACAGACAATGCACTTTGATTTATTGCGCCATCTGTAATCGCACCCGAGAAAGCTCCATACATATGTTGGATTTTTACATGACTTTGGGTGACGGACACCGAAAATCTGTAATTTTCTCTGCCCCTGGTGGTCCGAGGTCGTTACCGCTGCACAGATTCATGCGCCAGGGCCTCCTGCAGATAATTCACTCTGGTTTATTGCGCTGTCTCTAATAGCACCCGAGATATCACCAGATATATCTTGGATTTTTCCCTGACCCTGAGTGTCCGGCCCCATGAGACGGTGGTTTTCTCGGCCCCTGGTGGTCCGAGGTCGTTCCCGCTGGCCAGAATCATGCGCCAGGGCCTCCTATAGACAATGCACTTTGATTTATTGCGCTATCTGTAATAGCACCCGAGAAAGCTCCATATATATGCTGGATTTTTACATGACTTTGGGTGACGGATACCGAAAATCTGTAATTTTCTCGGCCCCTGGTGGTCCGATGTCTTTCCTGCTGCACAGATTCATGCGCAAGGGCCTCCTACGGACAGTGCACTTTCATTTATTGCGATATCTCTAATAGCACCCGAGATATCCCCAGATATATATTGGATTTTCCCCTGACCCTGAGTGTCCGGCCCCATGAGACGGTGGTTTTCTCGGCCCCTCGTGGTCCCAGGTCGTTCCCGCTGCACAGATTCAAGCGCCAGGGCCTCCTGCAGATAATTCACTCTGGTTTATTGCGCTATCTCTAATAGCACCCGAGATATCACCACATATATCTTGGATTTTCCCCTGACCCTGAGTGTCCGGCCCCGTGAGACGGTGGTTTTCCCGGCCCCTGGTGGTCCGAGGTCGGTCCCGCTGCCCATATTCATGCGCCAGGGCCTCCTACAGGCAATGCACTTTGATTTATTGCGCTATCTGTAATAGCACCCGAGAAAGCTCCATATATATGTTGGATTTTTACATCACATTGGGTGACGGATACCGAAAATCTATCATTTTCACGGTCCCTGGTGGTCCGAGGTCGGTCCCGCTGCCGATATTCATGCGCCAGGGCCTCCTACAGGCAATGCACTTTGATTTATTGCGCTATCTGTAATAGCACCCGAGAAAGTACCATATATATGTTGGATTTTTACATCACATTGGGTGACGGATACCGAAAATCTATCATTTTCACGGAACCTGGTGGTCCGAGGTCGTTCCCGCTGGCCAGATTCATGCGCCAGGGCCTCCTGCAGATAATTCACTCTGGTTTATTGCGCTATCTGTAATAGCACCCGAGACATCACCAGATATATGCTGGATTTTTACATGACCTTGGGTGACGGATTCCGAATATCTGTAATTTTCTCGGCCCCTGGTGGTCCGAGATCGTTCCCGCTGCACAGATTCATGCGCCAGGGCCTCCTGCAGATAATTCACTTTAGTTCATTGCGCTATCTCTAATAGCACCCGAGATATCACCAGATATATATTGGATTTTTCCCTGACCCTGAGTGTCCGGCCCCATGAGACGGTGGTTTTTTCGGCCACTGGTGGTCCGAGCTCGTTTCCGCTGCACAGATTCATGCGCCAGGGCCACCTGCAGACAATGCACTTTGATTTATTGCGCTATCTCTAATACCACCCGAGGTATCACCAGATATATGCTGGATTTTTACATGACCTTGGGTGACGGATACCGAAAATCTGTAATTTTCTCGGCCCCTGGTGGTCCGAGGTCCTTCCTGCAGCACAGATTCATGCGCAAGGGCCTCCTAGGGACGATGCACTTTGGTTTATTGCGCTATCTCTAATAGCACCCGAGATATCACCAGATATATATTGGATTTTCCCCTGACCCTGAGTGTCCGGCCCCATGAGACGGTGGTTTTCTCGGCCCCTGGTGGTCCGAGGTCGTTCCCGTTGCACAGATGCATGCGCCAGGGCCTCCTGCAGATAATTCAGTTTGATTTACCGCGCTATCTGTAATTGCACCTGAGATATCACCAGATATATATTGGATTTGTCCCTGACCCTGAGTGTCCGGCCCCATGTGTCGGTGGTTTTCTCGGCCCCTGGTGGTCCTAGGTCGTTCTCGCTGCACAGATTCATGCGCCAGGGCCCCTGCAGATAATTCACTTTGGTTTATTGCGCTATCTGTAACAGCACCCGAGATATCACCAGATATATATTGGATTTGTCCCTGACCCTGAGTGTCCGGCCCCATGTGTCGGTGGTTTTCTCGGCCCCTGGTGGTCCTAGGTCGTTCTAGCTGCACAGATTCATGCGCCAGGGCCCCTGCAGATAATTCACTTTAGTTCATTGCTCTATCTCTAATAGCACCCGAGATATCACCAGATATATATTGGATTTTTCCCTGACCCTGAGTGCCCGGCCCCATGAGACGGTGGTTTTTTCGGCCACTGGTGGTCCGAGCTCGTTTCCGCTGCACAGATTCATGGGCCAGGGCCTCCTGCAGACAATGCACTTTGATTTATTGCGCTATCTCTAATACCACCCGAGGTATCACCAGATATATGCTGGATTTTTACATCACCTTGGGTGACGGATACCGAAAATCTGTAATTATCTCGGCCCCTGGTGGTCCGAGGTCCTTCCTGCTGCACAGATTCATGCGCATGGGCCTCCTAGGGACAATGCACTTTGGTTTATTGCGCTATCTCTAATAGCACCCGAGATATCACCATATATATATTGGATTTTCCCCTGACCCTGAGTGTCCGGTCCCATGTGACTGTGGTTTTCTCGGCCCCTGGTGGTCCGAGGTCGTTCCCGCTGCACAGATTCACGCGCCAGGGCCTCCTGCAGATAATTCACTTTTGATTATTGCGCCATCTCTAATAGCACCCAAGATATCACCAGATATATATTGGATTTTCCCTGACCCTGAGTGTCCGGCCCCATGAGACTGTGGTTTTCTCGGCCCCTGGTTGTCCGAGGTCGTTCCCGCTGCACAGATTCATGCGCCATGGCATCCTACGGACAATGCACTTTGATTTATTGCGCTATCTCTAATAGCACCGGAGATATCCCCAGATATATATTGGATTTTCCCCTGACCCTGATTGTCCGGCCGCATGAGTCGGTTGTTTTCTCGGACCCTGGTGGTCCGAGGTCGTTCCCGCTGCCCAGATTCATGCGCCAGGGCCCCCTGCATATAATTCACTTTGGATTATTGCGCTATCTGTAATAGCACCCGAGAAAGCACCATATATATGCTGTATTTTTACATGACATTGGGTGACGGATACCGAAAACCTGTAATTTTTTCGGCCGCTGGTGGTCCGATGTTGTTCCTGCTGCACAGATTCATGCGCCAGGGCCTCCTGCAGATAAATCACTTTGGATTATTGCGCTATCTGTAATAGCGCCCGAGATATCACCAGATATATATTGGATTTTTCCCTGACCCTGAGTGTCCGGCCCCGTGAGACTGTGGTTTTCTCGGCCCCTGGTGGTCCGAGGTCGTGCCCGCTGCCCAGATTCATGCGCCAGGGCCTCCTACAGACAATGCACTTTGGTTTATTGCGCTATCTCTAATAGCACCCGAGATATCACCAGATATATATTGGATTTTCCCCTGACCCTGAGTCTCCAGCCCCATGAGACGGTGGTTTTCTCGGCCCCTGGTGGTCCGAGGTCGTTCCCGCTGCACAGATTCATGCGCCAGGGTCTCCTGCAGATAATTCACTTTGGTTTATTGCGCTATCTCTAATAGCACCCGAGATATCACCAGATATATATTTGATTTTTCCCTGACCTTGAGTGTCCGGCCCCATGTGACGGTGGTTTTCTCGGCCCCTCGTGGTCCGCGGTCGTTCCCGCTACACAGATTCATGCGCCAGGGCCTCCTCCAGATAATTCACTTTGGTTTATTGCGCTATCTCTAATAGCACCCGAGATATCACCACATTTTATATTGGATTTTCCCCTGACCCTGAGTGTCCGGCCCCATGTGACGGTGGTTTTCTCGGCCCCTGGTGGTCCGAGGTCGTTCCCGCTGCACAGATTCATGCGCCCGGGCCTCCTGCAGATTATTCACTTTGGTTTATTGCGCTATCTCTAATAGCACCCGAGATATCACCAGATATATATTGGATTTTTCCCCGAACCTAACTGTCCGGCCCCATGAGACGGTGGTTTTCTCGGACCCTGGTGATCCGAGGTCGTTCCCGCTGCACAGATTCATGCGCCAGGGCCTCCTACAGACAATGCACTTTGATTTATTGCGCTATCTGTAATAGCACCCGAGATATCACCAGATATATCTTGGATTTTTCCCTGACCCTGAGTGTCCGGCCCCATGAGACGGTGGTTTTCTCGGCCCCTGGTGGTCCGAGGTCGTTCCCGCTGGCCAGATTCATGCGCCAGGGCCTCCTACAGACAATGCACTTTGATTTATTGCGCTATCTCTAATAGCGCCCGAGATATCACCAGGTATATATTTGATTTTTCCCTGACCCTGAGTGTCCGGCCCCATGAGACGGTGGTTTTCTCGGCCCCTCGTGGTCCCAGGTCGTTCCCGCTGCACAGATGCATGCGCCAGGGCCTCCTGCAGATAATTCACTTTGGTTTATGGCGGTATCTCTAATAGCACCCGAGATATCACCAGATATATATTGGATTTTCCCCTGACCCTGAGTGTCCGGCCCCATGAGTCTTTGGTTTTCTCGGCAACTGGTGGTCCGAGCTCGTTTCCGCTGCACAGATTCATGCGCCAGGGCATCCTGCAGACAATGCACTTTGGTTTATTGCGCTATCTGTAATAGCACCCGAGATATCACCAGATATATCTTGGATTTTTCCCTGACCGTGAGTGTCCGGCCCCATGAGTCGGTGGTTTTCTCGGCCCCTCGTGGTCCGAGGTCGTTCCCCCTGCACCGATTCATGCGCCAGGGCCTCCTGCAGATAATTCACTTTGATTTACCGCGCTATCTGTTATTGCACACGAGATATCACCAGATATATATTGGATTTTCCCCTGAACCTGAGTGCCCGTGCGCAATGAGACGGTGGTTTTATGGGCCCCTGGTGGTCCGAGGTCGTTCCCGTTGCACAGACGCATGCGCCAGGGCCTCCTGCAGACAATTCACTTTGATTTATTGCGCTATCTCTAATACCACCCGAGGTATCACCAGATATATGCTGGATTTTTACATCACCTTGGGTGACGGATACCGAAAATCTGTAATTATCTCGGCCCCTGGTGGTCCGAGGTCCTTCCTGCTGCACAGATTCATGCGCATGGGCCTCCTAGGGACAATGCACTTTGGTTTATTGCGCTATCTCTAATAGCACCCGAGATATCACCATATATATATTGGATTTTCCCCTGACCCTGAGTGTCCGGTCCCATGTGACTGTGGTTTTCTCGGCCCCTGGTGGTCCGAGGTCGTTCCCGCTGCACAGATTCACGCGCCAGGGCCTCCTGCAGATAATTCACTTTTTATTATTGCGCCATCTCTAATAGCACCCAAGATATCACCAGATATATATTGGATTTTCCCTGACCCTGAGTGTCCGGCCCCATGAGACTGTGGTTTTCTCGGCCCCTGGTTGTCCGAGGTCGTTCCCGCTGCACAGATTCATGCGCCATGGCATCCTACGGACAATGCACTTTGATTTATTGCGCTATCTCTAATAGCACCGGAGATATCCCCAGATATATATTGGATTTTCCCCTGACCCTGATTGTCCGGCCGCATGAGTCGGTTGTTTTCTCGGACCCTGGTGGTCCGAGGTCGTTCCCGCTGCCCAGATTCATGCGCCAGGGCCCCCTGCATATAATTCACTTTGGATTATTGCGCTATCTGTAATAGCACCCGAGAAAGCACCATATATATGCTGTATTTTTACATGACATTGGGTGACGGATACCGAAAACCTGTAATTTTTTCGGCCGCTGGTGGTCCGATGTTGTTCCTGCTGCACAGATTCATGCGCCAGGGCCTCCTGCAGATAAATCACTTTGGATTATTGCGCTATCTGTAATAGCGCCCGAGATATCACCAGATATATATTGGATTTTTCCCTGACCCTGAGTGTCCGGCCCCGTGAGACGGTGGTTTTCTCGGCCCCTGGTGGTCCGAGGTCGTTCCCGCTGCACAGATTCATGCGCCAGGGTCTCCTGCAGATAATTCACTTTGGTTTATTGCGCTATCTCTAATAGCACCCGAGATATCACCAGATATATATTTGATTTTTCCCTGACCTTGAGTGTCCGGCCCCATGAGACGGTGGTTTTCTCGGCCCCTCGTGGTCCGCGGTCGTTCCCGCTACACAGATTCATGCGCCAGGGCCTCCTCCAGATAATTCACTTTGGTTTATTGCGCTATCTCTAATAGCACCCGAGATATCACCACATTTTATATTGGATTTTCCCCTGACCCTGAGTGTCCGGCCCCATGTGACGGTGGTTTTCTCGGCCCCTGGTGGTCCGAGGTCGTTCCCGCTGTACAGATTCATGCGCCCGGGCCTCCTGCAGATCATTCACTTTGGTTTATTGCGCTATCTCTAATAGCACCCGAGATATCACCAGATATATATTGGATTTTTCCCCGAACCTAACTGTCCGGCCCCATGAGACGGTGGTTTTGTCGGACCCTGGTGATCCGAGGTCGTTCCCGCTGCACAGATTCATGCGCCAGGGCCTCCTACAGACAATGCACTTTGATTTATTGCGCTATCTGTAATAGCACCCGAGATATCACCAGATATATCTTGGATTTTTCCCTGACCCTGAGTGTCCGGCCCCATGAGACGGTGGTTTTCTCGGCCCCTGGTGGTCCGAGGTCGTTCCCGCTGGCCAGATTCATGCGCCAGGGCCTCCTACAGACAATGCACTTTGATTTATTGCGCTATCTCTAATAGCGCCCGAGATATCACCAGGTATATATTTGATTTTTCCCTGACCCTGAGTGTCCGGCCCCATGAGACGGTGGTTTTCTCGGCCCCTCGTGGTCCCAGGTCGTTCCCGCTGCACAGATGCATGCGCCAGGGCCTCCTGCAGATAATTCACTTTGGTTTATGGCGGTATCTCTAATAGCACCCGAGATATCACCAGATATATATTGGATTTTCCCCTGACCCTGAGTGTCCGGCCCCATGAGTCTTTGGTTTTCTCGGCAACTGGTGGTCCGAGCTCGTTTCCGCTGCACAGATTCATGCGCCAGGGCATCCTGCAGACAATGCACTTTGGTTTATTGCGCTATCTGTAATAGCACCCGAGATTTCACCAGATATATCTTGGATTTTTCCCTGACCGTGAGTGTCCGGCCCCATGAGTCGGTGGTTTTCTCGGCCCCTCGTGGTCCGAGGTCGTTCCCCCTGCACCGATTCATGCGCCAGGGCCTCCTGCAGATAATTCACTTTGATTTACCGCGCTAACTGTTATTGCACACGAGATATCACCAGATATATATTGGATTTTCCCCTGAACCTGAGTGCCCGTGCGCAATGAGACGGTGGTTTTATGGGCCCCTGGTGGTCCGAGGTCGTTCCCGTTGCACAGATGCATGCGCCAGGGCCTCCTGCAGACAATTCACTTTGATTTATTGCGCTATCTCTAATACCACCCGAGGTATCACGAGATATATGCTTGATTTTTACATGACCTTGGGTGACGGATACCGAAAATCTGTAATTTTCTCGGCCCCTGGTGGTCCGAGGTCCTTCCTGCTGCACAGATTCATGCGCAAGGGCCTCCTAGGGACAATGCACTTTGGTTTATTGCGCTATCTCTAATAGCACCCGAGATATCACCAGATATATATTGGATTTTCCCCTGACCCTGAGTGTCCGGCCCCATGAGACGGTGGTTTTCTCGGCCCCTGGTGGTCCGAGGACGTTCCCGCTGCCCAGAATCATGCGCCAGGGCCTCCTACAGACAATGCACTTTGATTTATTGCGCTATCTGTCATAGCACCCAGGAAAGCTCCATATATATGCTGGATTTTTACATGACTTTGGGTGACGGATACCGAAAATCTGTAATTTTCTCGGCCCCTGGTGGTCCGATGTCGTTCCTCCTGCACAGATTCATGCGCAAGGGCCTCCTACGGACAATGCACTTTGATTTTTTTCGCTATCTCTAATAGCACCCGAGATATCACCAGTTATATGCTGGATTTTTACATGAAATTGGGTGACGGTTACCGAAAATCTGTAATTTTTTCGAACCCTGGTGGTCCGATGTTGTTCCCACTGCCCAGATTCATGCGCCAGGGCCTCCTACAGACAATACACTTTGATTTATTGCGCTATCTCTAATAGCACCCGAGATATCACCAGATATATGCTGGATTTTAACATGACCCTGAGTGTCCGGCCCCATGTGTCGGTGGTTTTCTCGGCCCCTGGTGGTCCGAGATCGTTCCCACTGCACAGATTCATGCGCCAGGGCCTCCTGCAGACAATGCACTTTGATTTATTGCGCTATCTCTAATAGCACCCGAGATATCACCAAATATATATTGGATTTTACCCTGACCCTTAGTATCCAGGCCAATGAGACGGTGGTTTTCTCGGCCCCTGGTGGTCCGAGGTCGTTCCCGCTTGCACAGATTCATGCGCCAGGGCCTCCTGCAGATAATTAACTTTGGGTTATTGCGCTATCTCTAATAGCACCCGAGATATCACCAGATATATATTGTATTTTCCCCTGACCCTGAATGTCCGGCCCCATGAGACGGTGATTTTCTCGGCGTCTGGTGGTCCGAGGTCGTTGACGCAGCACAGATTCATTCGCCAGTGCCTCCAACAGACAATGCACTTTGATTTATTGCGCTATCTCTAATAGCACCCGAGATATCACCAGATATATATTGATTTTCCCCTGACCCCGAGTGTCCGGCCCCATGAGACGGTGGTTTTCTCGGCCCCTGTTGTTCCGAGGTCGTTCCCGCTCTACAGATTCATGCGCCAGGGCTTCCTGCAGAGAATGCACTTTGATTTATCGCGTTATATGTAATAGCCGCCGAGATATCACCAGATATATGCTGGATTTTTCCCTGACCCTGAGTGTCCGGCCCAATGAGACGGTGGTTTTCTTTACCCCTGGTGGTCCGAGGTCGTTCCCGCTGCACAGATTCATGCGCCAGGGTCTCCTGCAGATAATTCACTTTGGTTTATTGCGCTATCTGTAATAGCACCCGAGATATCACCAGATATATATTGGATTTTCCCCTGACCCTGAGTGTCCGGCCCCATGTGTCGATGGTTTTCTCGGCCCCTGGTGGTCCGAGGTCGTTCCCGCTGCCCAGATTCATGCGCCAGGGCCTCCTACAGACAATGCACTTTGATTTATTGCGCTATCAGTAATAGCACCCGAGAAAGCACCATATATATGCTGGATTTTTACATGACTTTGTGTGACGGATACCGAAAATCTGTAATTTTCTCGGCCCCTGGTGGTCCAATGTCGTTCCTGCTGCACAGATTAATGCGCAAGGGCCTCCTACGGTCAATGCACTTTGATTTATTGCGCTATCTCTAATAGCACCCGAGATATCACCAGATATATATTGGATTTTTCCCTGACCCTGAGTGTCCGGCCCCATGAGACGGTGGTTTTCTCGGCCCCTGGTGGTCCGAGATCGTTCCCGCTACACAAATTCATGCGCCAGGGCCTCCTGCAGATAATTCACTTTGGTTTATTGCGCTATCTCTAATAGCACCCGAGATATCACCAGATATATATGGGATTTTCCCCTGACCCTGAGTGTCCGGCCCCATGAGACGGTGGTTTTCTCGGCCCCTGGTGGTCCGAGGTCGTTCCCGCTGCCCAGATTCATGGGCCAGGGCCTCCTGCAGATAATTCACTTTGGTTTATTGCGCTATCTCTAATAGCACCCGCGATATCACCAAATATATATTGGATTTTTCCCTGATCCTGTGTGTCCAGCCGCATGAGACGGTGGTTTTCTCGGCCCCTGGTGGTCCGAGGTCGTTCCCGCTGCACAGATGCACGCGCCAGGGCCTCCTGTAGATAATTCACTTTGGTTTATTGCGCTATCTCTAATAGCACCCGAGATATCAACAGATATATATTGATTTTCCCCTGATCCTGTGTGTCCAGCCGCATGAGACGGTGGTTTTCTCGGCCCCTGGTGGTCCGAGGTCGTTCCCGCTGCACAGATGCACGCGCCAGGGCCTCCTGTAGATAATTCACTTTGGTTTATTGCGCTATCTCTAATAGCACCCGAGATATCACCAGATATATATTGATTTTCCCCTGACCCTGAGTGTCCGCCCCCATGAGACTGTGGTTTTCTCGGCCCCTGGTGGTCCGAGGTCGTTCCCGCTGCACAAATTCATGCGCCAGGGCCACCTACAGACAATGCACTTTGATTTATTGCGCTATCTGTAATAGCACCCGAGATATCACCAGATATATATTGGATTTTTCCCTGACCCTGGGTGTCCGGCCCCATGAGACGGTGGTTGTCTCGGCCCATGGTGGTCCGAGGTCGTTCCCGCTGCACAGATTCATGCGCTTGGGCCTCCTGCAGATAATTCACTTTGGTTTATTGGGCTATCTGTAATAACACCCGAGATATCACCAAATACATATTGGATTTTCCCCTGACCCTGAGTGTCCGGCCCCATGAGACGGTGGTTCTCTCGGCCCCTGGTGATCCGAGCTCGTTCCCGCTGGCCAGATTCATGCGCCAGGGCCTCCTACAGACAACGCACTTTGATTTATTGCGCTATCTGTAATAGCACCCGAGATATCACCAGATATATATTGGATTTTCCCCTGACCCTGAGTGTCCGGCCCCATGTGTCGATGGTTTTCTCGGCCCCTGGTGGTCCGAGGTCGTTCCCGCTGCCCAGATTCATGCGCCAGGGCCTCCTACAGACAATGCACTTTGATTTATTGCTTTATCAGTAATAGCACCCGAGAAAGCACCATATATATGCTGGATTTTTACATGACTTTGTGTGACGGATACCGAAAATCTGTAATTTTCTCGGCCCCTGGTGGTCCAATGTCGTTCCTGCTGCACAGATTAATGCGCAAGGGCCTCCTACGGTCAATGCACTTTGATTTATTGCGCTATCTCTAATAGCACCCGAGATATCACCAGATATATATTGGATTTTTCCCTGACCCTGAGTGTCCGGCCCCATGAGACGGTGGTTTTCTCGGCCCCTGGTGGTCCGAGATCGTTCCCGCTACACAAATTCATGCGCCAGGGCCTCCTGCAGATAATTCACTTTGGTTTATTGCGCTATCTCTAATAGCACCCGAGATATCACCAGATATATATGGGATTTTCCCCTGACCCTGAGTGTCCGGCCCCATGAGACGGTGGTTTTCTCGGCCCCTGGTGGTCCGAGGTCGTTCCCGCTGCCCAGATTCATGGGCCAGGGCCTCCTGCAGATAATTCACTTTGGTTTATTGCGCTATCTCTAATAGCACCCGCGATATCACCAAATATATATTGGATTTTTCCCTGATCCTGTGTGTCCAGCCGCATGAGACGGTGGTTTTCTCGGCCCCTGGTGGTCCGAGGTCGTTCCCGCTGCACAGATGCACGCGCCAGGGCCTCCTGTAGATAATTCACTTTGGTTTATTGCGCTATCTCTAATAGCACCCGAGATATCAACAGATATATATTGATTTTCCCCTGATCCTGTGTGTCCAGCCGCATGAGACGGTGGTTTTCTCGGCCCCTGGTGGTCCGAGGTCGTTCCCGCTGCACAGATGCACGCGCCAGGGCCTCCTGTAGATAATTCACTTTGGTTTATTGCGCTATCTCTAATAGCACCCGAGATATCACCAGATATATATTGATTTTCCCCTGACCCTGAGTGTCCGCCCCCATGAGACTGTGGTTTTCTCGGCCCCTGGTGGTCCGAGGTCGTTCCCGCTGCACAAATTCATGCGCCAGGGCCACCTACAGACAATGCACTTTGATTTATTGCGCTATCTGTAATAGCACCCGAGATATCACCAGATATATATTGGATTTTTCCCTGACCCTGGGTGTCCGGCCCCATGAGACGGTGGTTGTCTCGGCCCATGGTGGTCCGAGGTCGTTCCCGCTGCACAGATTCATGCGCTTGGGCCTCCTGCAGATAATTCACTTTGGTTTATTGGGCTATCTGTAATAACACCCGAGATATCACCAAATACATATTGGATTTTCCCCTGACCCTGAGTGTCCGGCCCCATGAGACGGTGGTTCTCTCGGCCCCTGGTGATCCGAGCTCGTTCCCGCTGGCCAGATTCATGCGCCAGGGCCTCCTACAGACAACGCACTTTGATTTATTGCGCTATCTGTAATAGCACCCGAGATATCACCAGATATATATTGGATTTTTCCCTGACCCTGAGTGTCCGGCCCCATGAGACGGTGGTTTTCTCGGCCCCTGGTGGTCCGAGGTCGTTCCCGCTGCACAGATTCATGCGCCAGGGCCTCCTGCAGATAATTCACTTTGGTTTATTGCGCTATCTCTAATGGCACCCGAGATATCACCAGATATATATTGGATTTTCCCCTGACCCTGAGTGTCCGGCCCCATGTCTCGATGGTTTTCTCGGCCCCTGGTGGTCCGAGGTCGTTCCCGCTGCCCATATTCATGCGCCAGGGCCTCCTACAGACAATGCACTTTGATTTATTGCGCTATCAGTAATAGCACCCGAGAAAGCACCATATATATGCTGGATTTTTACATGACTTTGTGTGACGGATACCGAAAATCTGTAATTTTCTCGGCCCCTGGTGGTCCAATGTCGTTCCTGCTGCACAGATTAATGCGCAAGGTCCTCCTACGGTCAATGCACTTTGATTTATTGCGCTATCTCTAATAGCACCCGAGATATCACCAGATATATATTGGATTTTTCCTAGACCCTGACAGTCCGGACCCATGTGTCGATGGTTTTCTCGGTCCCTCGGGGTCCGAGGTCGATCCCGCTGCACAGATTCATGCGCCAGGGCCCCCTGCAGATAATTCACTTTGATTTATAGCGCTATCTCTAATAGCACCCGAGATATCACCAGATATATATTGGATTTTTCCCTGACCCTGACAGTCCGGCCCCATGTGTCGATGGTTTTCTCGGTCCCTCGTGGTCCGAGGTCGATCCCGCTGCACAGATTCATGCGCCAGGGACCCCAGCAGATAATTCACTTTGGTTTATTGCGCTATCTCTAATAGCACCCGAGATATCACCAGATATATATTGGATTTTCCCCTGACCCTGAGTGTCCGGCCCCATGAGACTGTGGTTTTCTCGGCCCCTGGTGGTCCGAGGTCGTTCCCGCTGCACAGATTTATGCGCCAGGTCCTCCTACAGACTATGCACTTTGATTTATTGGGCTGTCTGTAATAGCACCCGAGATATCACCAGATATATATTGGATTTTCCCCTGACCCTGAGTGTCCGGCCCCATGAGACTGTGGTTTTCTCGGCCCCTGGTGGTCCGAGGTCGTTCCCGCTGCACAGATTCATGCGCCAGGGCCCGCTGGAGATAATCCTCTTTTGTTTAGTGCGCTATCTGTAAGAGCACCCGAGATATCACCAGATATATATTGAATTTTTCAACCGACCCTGAGTGTCCGGCCCCATGAGACGGCTGTTTTCTCGGCCCCTGGTGGTCCGAGGTCGTTCCCGCCGCCCAGATTCATGCGCCAGGGCCTCCTACAGTCAATGCACTTTGATTTATCGCGCTTTCTGTAATAGAACCCGAGATATCACCAGATATATATTGGATTTTCCCCTGACCCTGAGTGTCCGGCCCCATGAGACGGTCGTTTTCTCGGCCCCTGGTGGTCCGAGGTCGTTCCCGCTGCACAGATTCATGCGCCAGGGCCTCCTGCAGATAATTCACGTTGGTTTATTGCGCTATCTCCAATTTCTCACGAGATATCACCAGATATATATTGGATTTTTCCCTGACCCCGAGTGTCCGGCCCCATGAGACGGTGGTTTTCTCGGCCCCTGTTGTTCCGAGGTCGTTCCCGCTGCACAGATTCATGCGCCAGGGCTTCCTGCAGAGAATGCACTTTGATTTATCGCGGTATATGTAATAGCCGCCGAGATATCACCAGATATATGCTGGATTTTTCCCTGACCCTGAGTGTCCGGCCCCATGTGTCTGTGGTTTTCTCGGCCCCTGGTGTTCCGAGGTAGTTCCCGCTGCACAGATGCATGCGCCAGGGCCTCCTGCAGATAATTCACTTTGATTTATCGCGCTATCTCTAATAGCACCTGAGATATCGCCAGATATATATTGGATTTTTCCCTGACCCTGATTGTCCGGCTCCATGAGACGGTGGATTTCTCGGCCCTTGGTGCTCCGAGGTCGTTCCGGCTGCACAGATTCATGCGCCAGGGCTTGCTGCAGACAATGCACTTTGATTTATCGCGCTATCTGTAATAGCACCCGAGATATCGCCAGATATATGCCGGATTTTTAAATCACCTTGGGTGACGGATACAGAATATCTGTAATTTTCTCGGCCCCTGGTAGGCCGAGGTCTCTCCGGCTGCACAGATTCATGCGGCAGGGCTTGCTGCAGACAATGCACTTTAGTTTATCGCGCTATCTCTAATAGCACCAGAGATATCACCAGATATATATTGGATTTTCCCCTGACCCTGTGTATCCGGCCCCATCAGTCGGTGGTTTTCTCGGCCCCTGGTGGTCCGACGTTGCTCCCGCTGCGCAGATTCATGCGCTAGGGCCTCCTGCAGACAATGCACTTTAGTTTATCGCGCTATCTCTAATAGCACCGGAGATATCACCAGATATATATTGGATTTTCCCCTGACCCTGAGTATCCGGCCCCATGAGTCGGTGGTTTTCTCGGCCCCTGGTGGTCCGAGGTCGTTCACACTGCACAGATTCATGCGCCAGGGCTTGCTGCAGAAAATGCACTTTGATTTATCGCGCTATTTCTAATGGCACCCGAGATATCAACAGATATATGCTTGATATTTACATGACCTTGGGTGACGGATACCGAATATCTGTAATTTTCTCGGCCCCTGGTGGACCGAGGTCGTTCCTGCTGCACAGATTCATTCGCCAGTGCCTCCTACAGACAATGCACTTTGATTTATTGAGCTATCTCTAATAGCACCCGAGATATCACCAGTTATATATTGGATTTTTCCCTGACCCTGACAGTCCGGCCCCATGAGACGGTGATTTTCTCGGCCCCTGGTGGTCCGAGGTCGATCCCGGTAGACGGATTCATGCACCAGGGATTCCCGCAGACTACGCACTTTGATTTATCGCGCTATCTCTAATAGCACCCGAGATATCACCAGATATGTATTGGATTTTTCCCTGACCCTGAGTGTCCGGCCCCATGTGTCGGTGATTTTCTCGGCCCCTGGTGGTCCGAGGTCGATCCTGCTGCACAGATTCCTGCGCCAGGGCCTCCTGCAGACAATGCACTTTGATTTATTGAGCTATATCTAATAGCACCCGAGATATCACCAGATATATATTGGATCTTTCCCTGACCCTGACATTACGGCCCCATGTGTCGGTGGTTTTCTCGGTCCATGGTTGTCCGATGTCGATCATGCTGCACAGATGCATGCGCCAGGGCCTCCTGCAGACAATGCACTTTGATTTATTGCGCTATCTCTCATAGCACCCGAGATATCAGCAGATATATATTGGATTTTACCCTGACCCTTAGTATCAGGCCCCACGAGTCAGTGGTTTTCTCGGCCCCTGGTGGTCCGAGGTCGTTGCCGCTGCACAGATTCATGCGCCAGGGCCTCCTGCAGACAATGCACTTTGATTTATTGCGCTATCTGTAATAGCACCCGAGATATCAGCAGATATATATTGGACTTTTCCCTGACCCTGAGTGTCCGGCCACATGAGAAGGTGGTTTTCTCGGCTCCTAGTGGCCCGAGGTCGTTCCCGCTGCACAGATTCATGCGCCAGGGCCTCCTGCAGACAATACACTTTGATTTATCGCGCTATCTGTAATAGCACCCGAGAAATCACCCTATATATGCTGGATTTTTACATGACTTTTGGTGACGTATACCGAAAATCTGTAATTTTCTCGGCCCCTGGTGGTCCGAGGTCGTTCCTGCTGCACAGATTAATGCGCAAGGGCCTCCTACGGACAATGCACTTTGATTTATTGCGCTATCTCTAATAGCACCCGAGATATCACCTGATATATATTGGATTTTACCCTGACCCTTAGTATCCGGCTCCATGAGTCGGTGGTTTTCTCGGCCCCTGGTGGTCCGAGGTCGTTCCCACCACACAGACTCATGCGTCAGGGCCTCCTGCAGACAATACACTTTGGTTTATTGCGCTATCTCTAATGGCACCCAAGATACGAACCAGATATATATTGGATTTTTCCCTGACCCTGAATGACCGGCCCCATGTGTCGGTGGTTTTCTCGGCCCCTGGTGGTCCGAGGTCGTTCTTGCTGCACAGACTCATGCGCCAGGGACTCCAGCAGAGAATGCACTCTGATTTATTGCGCTGTCTCTAATAGCACCTGAGATATCACCAGATATATATTGGATTTTTCCCTGACCCTGAGTTTCCGGCCCCATGAGACGGTGGTTTTCTCGGCCCCTGGTGGTCCGATGTCGTTCCTGCTGCACAGATTCATGCGCAAGGGCCTCCTAAGGACAATGCACTTTGATTTATTGCGCTATCTCTAATAGCACCCTAGATATCACCAGATATATATTTGATTTTTCCCTGACCCTGAGTGTCCGGCCCCATTAGACGGTGGTTTTCTCGGCCCCTGGTGGTCGGAGGTCGATCCCGCTGCCCAGGTTCATGCGCCAGGGCCTCCTACAGACAATGCACTTTGATTTATTGCGCTATCTGCAATAGCACCCCAGAAAGCTCCATATATATGCTGGATTTTTACATGTCTTTGGGTGACGGATACCGAAAATCTGTAATTTTCTCGGCCCCTGGTGGTCCGTGGTCGTTCCCGATGCACAGATTCATGCGCCAGGGCCTCCTACAGACAATGCAGTTTGATTTATTGCCCTATCTGTAATAGCACCCGAGATATCACCACATATATACTGAATTTATCCCTGGCCCTGAGTTTCCGGCCCCATGAGACGGTGGTTTTCTCGGCCTCTGGTGGTCCGAGGTCGTTCCCGCTGCACAGATTCATGCGCCAGGGCCCCCAGCAGATAATTCACTTTGGTTTATTGCGCTATCTCTAATAGCTCCCGAGATATCACCAGATATATATTGGATTTTTCCCTGACCCTGACAGTCTGGCCCCATGAGACGGTGATTTCCTCGGCCCGTGGTCGTCCGAGGTCGTTCTCGCTGCACATATTCATGCGCCAGGGCCTCCTACAGACAATGCTCTTTGATTTATTGCGCTATCACTAATAGCACCCGAGATATCACCAGATATATATTGGATTTTTCCCTGACCCTGATTGTCCGGCCCCATGAGACGGTGGTTTTCTCGGCCCCTGGTCGTACGAGGTCGTTCCTGCTGCACAGCTGCATGCGCCAGGGCCTCCTGCAGATAATTCAATTTGGTTTAGTGCGCCATCTCTAACAGCACCCGAGATATCACCAGATATATATTGGATTTTCCCCTGACCCTGAGTGTCGGGCCCCATGTGTCGGTGGCTTTCTCGGCCCCTGGTGTTCCGAGGTCGTTGCCGCTGCACAGATTCATGCGCCAGGGCCTCCCGCAGACAATGCACTTTGATTTATTGCGCTATCTGCAATAGCACCCCAGAAAGCTCCATATATATCCTGGATTTTTACATGTCTTTGGGTGACGGATACCGAAAATCTGTAATTTTCTCGGCCCCTGGTGGTCCGTGGTCGTTCCCGATGCACAGATTCATGCGCCAGGGCCTCCTACAGACAATGCAGTTTGATTTATTGCCCTATCTGTAATAGCACCCGAGATATCACCAGATATATATTGAATTTATCCCTGGCCCTGAGTGTCCGGCCCCATGAGACGGTGGTTTTCTCGGCACCTGGTGGTCCGAGGTCGTTCCCGCTGCACAGATTCATGCGCCAGGGCCCCCAGCAGATAATTCACTTTGTTTTATTGCGCTATCTCTAATAGCACCCGAGATATCACCAAATATATATTGGATTTTCCCCTGACCCTGAGTGTCCGGCCCCATGAGAAGGTGGTTTTCTTGGCCCCTGGTGGTCCGAGGTCGTTCCCGCTGCACAGGTGCATGCGCCAAGGCCTCCTGCAGATAATTCAATTTGGTTTATTGCGCTATCTCTAATAGCACCCGAGATATCACCAGATATATATTGGATTTTCCCCTGACCCTGAGTGTCGGGCCCCATGTGTCGGTGGCTTTCTCGGCCCCTGGTGTTCCGAGGTCGTTGCCGCTGCACAGATTCATGCGCCAGGGCCTCACGCAGACAATGCACTTTGATTTATTGCGCTATCTGTAATAGCACCCGAGAAAGCACCATATATATGCTGGATTTTTACATGACTTTGGGTGACGGATACAGAAAATCTGTAATTTTCTCGGCCCCTCGTCGTCCGAGGACGTTCCTGCTTCACAGATTCATGCGCCCGGGACTCCTGCAGACAATGCACTTTTAATTATCGCGCTATCTGTAATATAACACGAGATATCACCAGATATATGCTGGATTTTTACATGACATTGGGTGACGGATTCCGAATATCTGTAATTTTGTCGGCCCCTGGTGGTCCCATGTCGTTCCCGCTGCCCAGATTCATGCGCAAGGGCCTCCTATAGACAATGCACTTTGGTTTATTGCGCTATCTGTAATAGCACCCCAGAAAGCACCATATATATGCTGGATTTTTACATGACTTTGGGTGACGGATACAGAAAATCTGTAATTTTCTCGGCCCCTGGAGATCCGAGGTCGTTCCCGCTGCACAGAATCATGCGCCAGGGCTTGCTGCAGACAATGCACTTTGACATATTGCGCTATCTCTAATAGCACCCGAAATATCACCAGATATATATTGGATTTTCCCCTGAACCTGAGTGTGCGGCCCCATGAGACGGTTGTTTTCTCGGCCCCTGGTGGTCCGAGGTCGTTCCCGCTGAACAGATTCATGCGCTAGGGCCCGCTGCAGATAATTCACTTTGGTTTAGTGTGTTATCTGTAAGAGCACCCGAGATATCACCAGATATATATTGAATTTTTCAACCGACCCTGAGCGTCCGGCCCCATGAGACGGTGGTTTTCTCGGACCCTGGTGATCCGAGGTCGTTCCCGCTGCACAGATTCATGCGCCAGGGCCGCCTGCAGATAATTCACTTTGGTTTATTGCGCTATCTGTAATAGCACCCAAGATATCACCAGATATATATTGGATTTTCCCCTGACCCTGAGTTTCCGGCCCCATGAGACTGTGGTTTTCTCGGCCCCTGGTGGTCCGAGGTCGTTCCCGCTGCCCAGATTCATGCGCCTGGGCCTGCTGCAGATAATTCACTTTGGTTTATTGCGCTATCTGTAATAGCACCCGAGATATCACCAGATATATATTGGATTTTTCCCAGACCCTGAGTGTTCGGCTCCATGAGACGGTGGTTTTCTCGGCCCCTGGTGGTCCGAGGTCGTTCCCGCTGACCAGATTCATGCGCCAGGGCCTCCTACAGACAATGCACTTTGATTTATTGCGCTATCTGTAATAGCACCCGAGATATCACCAGATATATATTGGATTTTTCCCTGACCCTGACATTCCGGCCCCATGAGACGGTGGTTTTCTGGGCACCTGGTGGTCCGAGGTCGTTCCCGCTGCACAGATTCATGCGCCAGGGCCTCCTGCAGATAATTCACTTTGCTTTATTGCGCTATCTCTAATAGCACCCGAGATATCACCAGATATATATTGGATTTTTCCCTGACCATGAGAGTCCGGCCCCATGAGACGGTGGTTTTCCCGGCCCCTGGTGGTCCGAGGTCGTTCCCGCTGCACAGATTCATGCGCCGGGCCTCCTACAGACAATGCACTTTGATTTATTGCGCTATCTGTAATAGCACCCGAGATATCACCAGATATATATTGGATTTTTCCCTGACCCAGAGTGTCCGGCCCCATGAGACGGTGGTTGTCTCGGACCCTGGTGGTCCGGGGTCGTACCCGCTGCACAGACTCATGCGCCAGGGCCTCCTGCAGATAAACCACTTTGGTTTGTTGCGCTATCTGTAATAGCACCCGAGATATCACCAGATATATATTGGATTTTTCCGTGACCCTGAGTGTCCGGCCCCATGAGACGGTGGTTTTCTCGGCCCCTGGTTGTCCGAGGTCGTTCCCGCTGCACAGATTCATGCGCCAGGGCCTCCTGCAGATAAATCACTTTGGTTTATTGCGCTACCTCTAATAGCACTCGAGATATCACCAGATATATATTGTATTTTTCCCTGGCCCTGAGTGTCCGGTCCCATGTGTTGGTGGTTTTCTCGGCCCCTGGTGATCCGAGGTCGTTCCCGCTGCACACATTCATGCGCCCGGGCCTCCTGCAGATAATTCACTTTGGTTTATTGCGCTATCTCTAATGGCACTGGAGATATCACCAGATATATAATGGATTTCTCCCTGACCCTGAGTGTCCGGCCCCATGTGACGGTAGTTTTCTCGGCCCCTGGTGGTCCGAGGTCGTTCCCGCTGCACAGATGCATGCGCCATGGCCTCCTGCAGATAATTAACTTCGGTTTATCGCGCTATCTCTAATAGAACCCGAGATATCACCAGATATATAATGGATTTTACCCTGACCCTGAGTGTCCGGCCCCATGAGACGGTGGTTTTCTCGGCCCCTGGTGGTCCGAGGTCGTTCCCGCTGCACAGATTCATGCGCCAGGGCCTCCTGATGATAATGCACTTTGATTTATCGCGCTATCTGTAACAGAACCCGAGATATCACCAGATATATGCTGGATTTTTACATGACATTGCGTGACGGATACCGAAAATCTGTAATTTTCTCGGCCCCTGGGTGTCCGATGTCGTTCCTGCTGCACAGATTCATGCGTCGGGGCCTCCTACGGACAATGAACTTTGATTTATTGCGCTATCTGTAATAGCACCCGTGATATCACCAGATATATATTGGATTTTCCCCTGACCCCTGAGAGTCCGGACCCATGAGACGGTGGTTTTCTCGGCCCCTGGTGGTCCGAGGTCGTTCCCGCTGCACACATTCATGCGCCAGGGCCTCCTACGGACAATGCACTTTGGTTTATTGCGCTATCTGTAACAGCACCCGAGATATCACCAGATATATATTGGATTTTTCCCTGACCCTGAGTGTCCGGCCCCATGAGACGGTGGTTTTCTCGGCCCCTGGTGGTCCGAGGTCGCTGCACAGATTCATGCGCCAGGGCCTCCTACAGACAATGCACTTTGATTTATTGCGCTATCTGTAATAGCACCCGAGAAAGCACAATATATATACTGGATTTTTACATGACTGTGGGTGACGGACACCGAAAATCTGTAAGTTTCTCGGCCCCTGGAGGACCGAGGTCGTTCCTGCTTCACAGATTCATGCGCCGGGGCCTCCTGCAGACAATGCACTTTGATTTATCCCGCTATCTCTAATATCACCGGAGATATCATCAGATATATATTGGATTTTTCCCTGACCCTGAGTTTCCGGCCCCATGAGACGTTGGTTTCCTCGGCCCCTGGTGGTCCTAGCTCGTTCCCGCTGCACAGATTCATGCGCCAGGGCTTCCTGCAGACAATGCACTTTGATTTATCGCGCCATCTGTAATAGCACCTGAAATATCACCAGATGTATATTGGATTTTTCCCTGACCCTGAGTGTCCGGCCCCATGAGTCGGTGGTTTTCCCGGCCCCTGGTGGTCCGAGGTCGGTCCCGCTGGCCAGGTTCATGGGCCAGGGCCTCCTACAGACAATGCACTTTGATTTACTGCGCTATCTGTAACAGCACACGAGATATCACCAGATATATATTGGATTTTCCCCTGACCCTGAGTGTCCGGCCCCATGAGACGGTGGTTTTCTCGGCCCTTGGTGGTCCGAGGACGTTCCCGCTGCACAGATGCATGGGCCAGGGCCACCTGCAGATAATTCACTTTGGTTTATTGCGCTATATCTAATAGCACCCGAGATATCACCAGATATATATTGGATTTTCCCCTGACCCTGACAGCCCGGCCCCATGAGACGGTGGTTTTCTCGGCCCCTGGTGGTCCGAGGTCGTGCCCGCTGGCCAGATTCATGCGCCAGGGCCTCCTACAGACAATGCACTTTGATTTATTGCGCTATCGGTAATAGCACCCGAGATATCACCAGATATATATTGGATTTTCCCCTGACCCTGAGTGTCCGCCCCCATGAGACGGTGATTTTCTCGGCCCCTGGTGGTCCGAGGTCGTTCCCGCTGCACAGAATCATGCGCCAGGGCCTCCTACAGACAATGCACTTTGATTTATCGCGCTATCTGTAATAGCACCTGAGATATCACCAGATATATATTTGATTTTTCCCTGACCCCGAGTGTCCGGCCCCATGAGACGGTGGTTTTCTCGGCCCCTGGTGGACCGAGGTCGTTCCCGCTGCACGCATTCATGAAGCCAGGGCTTCCTGCAGACAATACACATTGATTTATCGCGTTATCTGTAATAGAACCCGAGATATCGCCAGATATATATTGGATTTTTACATGACATTGGGTGACAGACACCGAAAATCTGTAATTTTCTCGGCCCCTGGTGGTCCGATGTCGTTCCTGCTGCACAGATACATGCGCAAGGGCCTCCTACGGACAATGCACTTTGGTTTATTGCGCTATCTGCAATAGCACCCGAGATACCACCAGATATATATTGGATTTTTCCCTGACCCTGAGTGTCCGGCCCCATGAGACGGTGGTTTTCTCGGCCCCTGGTAGTCCGAGGTCGTTCCCGCTACACACATGCATGCGCCAGGGCCTCCTGCAGATAATTCACTTTGGTTTATTGCCCTATCTCTAATAGCACCCGTGATATCACCAGATATATATTGGATTTTCCCCTGACCCTGAGTGTCCGGCCCCATGAGACGGTGGTTTTCTCGGCCCCTGGTGGTCCGAGGTCGTTCCCCTGGCCAGATTCATGCGCCAGGGCCTCCTACAGACAATGCACTTTGACTTATCGCGCTATCTGTAATAGCACCGGAGATATCACCAGATATATATTTGATTTTTCTCTGACCCTGAGTGTCCGGCCCCATGAGGCGGTGGTTTTCTCGGCCCCTGGTGGTCCGAGGTCGTTCCCGCTGCCCAGATTCATGCGCCAGGGCCTCCTACAGACAACGCACTTTGATTTATTGCGCTTTCTGTAATAGCACCCGAGATATCACCAGATAAAAATAGGATTTTTCTCTGACCCTGAGTGTCCGGCCCCATGAGACGGTGGTTTTGTCGGCCCCTGGTGGTCCGAGGTCGTTCCCGCTGGCCAGATTCATGCGCCAGGGCCTCCTACAGACAATGCAGTTTGATTTATTGCGCTATCTGTAATAACACCCGAGATATCACCACATATATATTGGATTTTCCCCTGACCCTGAGTGTCCGGCCCCATGAGACGGTGGTTTCCTCGGCCCCTGGTGGTCCGAGGTCGTTCCCGCTGCACAGATTCATGCGCCAGGGCTTCCTGCAGACAATGCACTTTGATTTATCGCGCCATCTGTAATAGCACCTGAAATATCACCAGATGTATATTGGATTTTTCCCTGACCCTGAGTGTCCGGCCCCATGAGTCGGTGGTTTTCCCGGCCCCTGGTGGTCCGAGGTCGTTCCCGCTGGCCAGATTCATGGGCCAGGGCCTCCTACAGACAATGCACTTTGATTTACTGCGCTATCTGTAACAGCACACGAGATATCACCAGATATATATTGGATTTTCCCCTGACCCTGAGTGTCCGGCCGCATGAGTCGGTGGTTTCCTAGGCCCCAGGTGGTCCGAGGTCGTTCCCGCTGCACAGATTCATGCGCCAGGGCCTCCTGCAGATAATTCACTTTGGTTTATTGCGCTACCTCTAATAGCACTCGAGATATCACCAGATATATATTGGATTTTCCCCTGACCCTGAGTGTCCGGCCCCATGAGACGGTGGTTGTGTCGGCCCCTGGTGGTCCGAGGTCATTCCCGCTGCACAGGTTCATGCGCCAGGGCCTCGTACAGACAATGCACTTTGATTTATTGCGCTATCTGTTATAGCACCCGAGATATCACCAGATATATATTGGATTTTCCCCTGACCCCGAGTGACCGGCCCCATGAGACTGTGGTTTTCTCGGCCCCTGGTGGTCCGAGGTCGTTCCCGCTGCACAGATTCATGCGCCAGGGCCTCCTGCAGATAATTCACATTGGTTTATTGCGCTACCTCTAATAGCACTCGAGATATCACCAGATATATATTGGATTTTCCCCTGACCCTGAGTGTCCGGCCCAATGGGACTGCGGTTTTCTCGGCCCCTGGTGGTCCGAGGTCGTTCCCGCTGCACAGATTCATGCGCCAGGGCCTCCTACGGACAATGTACTTTGATTTATTGCGCTATCTGTAATAGCACCCGAGATATCACCAGACATATATTGGATTTTCCCCTGACCCTGAGTGTCCGGCCCCATGAGACGGTGGTTGTCTCGGCCCCTGGTGGTCCGAGGTCATTCCCGCTGTACAGATTCATGCGCCAGGGCTTCCTGCAGACAATGCACTTAGATTTATTGCGCTATCTCTAGTAGCTCCCGAGATATCACCAGATATATGCTGGATTTTTCCCTGTCCCTGACAGTCCCTCATCAAATGTCGGTGGTTTTCTCAGCCCCTGGTGGTTCGAGGTCGTTTCCGCTGCACAGATGCATGCACCAGGGCCTCCTGCAGATAATTCACTTTGGTTTATTGCGCTATATCTAATAGCACCCGAGATATCACCAGATATATATTGGATTTTCCCCAGGCCCTGAGTGTCCGGCCCCATGAGACGCAGGTTTTCTCGGCCCCTGGTGGTCCGAGGTCGTTCCCGCTGCACAGATTCATGCGCCAGGGCCTCCTGCAGATAAATCACTTTGGTTTATTGCGCTATCTCTAATAGCACCCGAGATATCACCAGATATATATTGGATTTTCCCCTGACCCTGAGTGTCCGGCCCCATGAGACGGTGGTTTTCTCGGCCCCTGGTGGTCCGAGGTCGTTCCCGCTGCCCAGATTCATGCGCCAGGGCCTCCGACAGACAATGCACTTTGATTTATTGCGCTATCTGTAGTAGCACCCGAGAAAGCACCATATATATGCTGGATTTTTACATGAATTTTGGTGACGGACACCGAAAATCTGTAATTTTCTCGGCCCCTGGTGGTCCGATGTCGTTCCTGCTGCACAGATTCACGCGCAGGGGCCTCCTACGGACAAAGCACTTTGATTTTTTGCGCTATCTGTAATAGCACCCGAGATATCAACAGATGTGTATTGGATTTTCCCCTGACCCTGAGTGTCCGGCCCAATGGGACTGTGGTTTTCTCGGCCCCTGGTGGTCCGAGGTCGTTCCCGCTGCACAGATTCATGCGCCAGGGCCTCCTACGGACAATGTACTTTGATTTATTGCGCTATCTGTAATAGCACCCGAGATATCACCAGATATATATTGGATTTTCCCCTGACCCTGAGTGTCCGGCCCCATGTGTCGATGGTTTTCTCGGTCCCTCGTGGTCCGAGGTCGAACCCGCTGTACAGATTTATGCGCCAGGGATTCCTGCAGACAATTCACTTTGGTTCATTGCGCTTTCTCTAATAGCACTCGAGATATCACCAGATATATATTGGATTTTCCGCTGACACTGAGTGTCCGGCCCCATGAGACGGTGGTTTTCTCGGCCCCTGGTGGTCCGAGGTCGTTCCCGCTGCACAGATTCATGCGCCAGGGCCTCCTACGGACAATGTACTTTGATTTATTGCGCTATCTGTAATAGCACCCGAGATATCACCAGACATATATTGGATTTTCCCCTGACCCTGAGTGTCCGGCCCCATGAGACGGTGGTTGTCTCGGCCCCTGGTGGTCCGAGGTCATTCCCGCTGTACAGATTCATGCGCCAGGGCTTCCTGCAGACAATGCACTTAGATTTATTGCGCTATCTCTAGTAGCTCCCGAGATATCACCAGATATATGCTGGATTTTTCCCTGTCCCTGACAGTCCCTCATCAAATGTCGGTGGTTTTCTCAGCCCCTGGTGGTTCGAGGTCGTTTCCGCTGCACAGATGCATGCACCAGGGCCTCCTGCAGATAATTCACTTTGGTTTATTGCGCTATATCTAATAGCACCCGAGATATCACCAGATATATATTGGATTTTCCCCAGGCCCTGAGTGTCCGGCCCCATGAGACGCAGGTTTTCTCGGCCCCTGGTGGTCCGAGGTCGTTCCCGCTGCACAGATTCATGCGCCAGGGCCTCCTGCAGATAAATCACTTTGGTTTATTGCGCTATCTCTAATAGCACCCGAGATATCACCAGATATATATTGGATTTTCCCCTGACCCTGAGTGTCCGGCCCCATGAGACGGTGGTTTTCTCGGCCCCTGGTGGTCCGAGGTCGTTCCCGCTGCCCAGATTCATGCGCCAGGGCCTCCGACAGACAATGCACTTTGATTTATTGCGCTATCTGTAGTACCACCCGAGAAAGCACCATATATATGCTGGATTTTTACATGAATTTTGGTGACGGACACCGAAAATCTGTAATTTTCTCGGCCCCTGGTGGTCCGATGTCGTTCCTGCTGCACAGATTCACGCGCAGGGGCCTCCTACGGACAAAGCACTTTGATTTTTTGCGCTATCTGTAATAGCACCCGAGATATCAACAGATGTGTATTGGATTTTCCCCTGACCCTGAGTGTCCGGCCCAATGGGACTGTGGTTTTCTCGGCCCCTGGTGGTCCGAGGTCGTTCCCGCTGCACAGATTCATGCGCCAGGGCCTCCTACGGACAATGTACTTTGATTTATTGCGCTATCTGTAATAGCACCCGAGATATCACCAGATATATATTGGATTTTCCCCTGACCCTGAGTGTCCGGCCCCATGTGTCGATGGTTTTCTCGGTCCCTCGTGGTCCGAGGTCGAACCCGCTGTACAGATTTATGCGCCAGGGATTCCTGCAGACAATTCACTTTGGTTCATTGCGCTTTCTCTAATAGCACTCGAGATATCACCAGATATATATTGGATTTTCCGCTGACACTGAGTGTCCGGCCCCATGAGACGGTGGTTTTCTCGGCCCCTGGTGGTCCGAGGTCGTTCCCGCTGCACAGATTCATGCGCCAGGGCCTCCTACGGACAATGTACTTTGATTTATTGCGCTATCTGTAATAGCACCCGAGATATCACCAGACATATATTGGATTTTCCCCTGACCCTGAGTGTCCGGCCCCATGAGACGGTGGTTGTCTCGGCCCCTGGTGGTCCGAGGTCATTCCCGCTGTACAGATTCATGCGCCAGGGCTTCCTGCAGACAATGCACTTAGATTTATTGCGCTATCTCTAGTAGCTCCCGAGATATCACCAGATATATGCTGGATTTTTCCCTGTCCCTGACAGTCCCTCATCAAATGTCGGTGGTTTTCTCAGCCCCTGGTGGTTCGAGGTCGTTTCCGCTGCACAGATGCATGCACCAGGGCCTCCTGCAGATAATTCACTTTGGTTTATTGCGCTATATCTAATAGCACCCGAGATATCACCAGATATATATTGGATTTTCCCCAGGCCCTGAGTGTCCGGCCCCATGAGACGCAGGTTTTCTCGGCCCCTGGTGGTCCGAGGTCGTTCCCGCTGCCCAGATTCATGCGCCAGGGCCTCCGACAGACAATGCACTTTGATTTATTGCGATATCTGTAGTAGCACCCGAGAAAGCACCATATATATGCTGGATTTTTACATGAATTTTGGTGACGGACACCGAAAATCTGTAATTTTCTCGGCCCCTGGTGGTCCGATGTCGTTCCTGCTGCACAGATTCACGCGCAGGGGCCTCCTACGGACAAAGCACTTTGATTTTTTGCGCTATCTGTAATAGCACCCGAGATATCAACAGATGTGTATTTGATTTTTCCCTGACCCTGAGTGTCCGGCCCCATGTGACGGTGGTTTTCTCGGCCCCTGGTGGTCCGAGGTCGTTACCGCTGCACAGATGCATGCGCCAGGGCCTCCTACAGACTATGCACTTTGATTTATCGCGCTATCTTTAATAGCACCCGAAATATCACCAGATATATATTTGATTTTTCCGGACCCTGAGTGTCCGGCCCCATGAGACGGTGGTTTTCTCGGCCCCTGGTGGTCCGACGTCGTTCCCGCCGCACGCATTCATGCGCCAGGGATTCCTGCGGAAAATGCACTTTGATTTATCGCGCTATCTGTAATAGAACCCGAGATATCACCAGATATATATTGGATTTTTACACGACATTGCGTGACGGATACCGAAATTCTGTAATTTTCTCGGCCCCTGGTGGTCCGATGTCGTTCCTGCTGCACAGATTCATGCGCAAGGTCCTCCTACGGACAATGCACTTTGATTTATTGCGCGATCTCTAATAGCACCCGAGATATCACCAGATATATATTGGATTTTCCCCTGACCGTGAGTGTCCGGCCCCATGAGACTGTGGTTTTCTCGGCCAATGGTGGTCCGAAGTCGTTCCCGCTGACCAGTTTCATGCGGCAGGGTCTCCTACAGACAATGCACTTTGATTTATTGCGGTATCTGTAATAGCACCCGAGATATCACCAGATATATATTGGATTTTTCCCTGACCCTGAGTGTCCGGCCCCATGTGACGGTGGCTTTCTCGGCCCCTGGTGGTCCGAGGTCGTTCCCGCTGCACAGATTCATGCGCCAGGGCCTCCTACAGACAATGCACTTTGATTTATTGCGGTATCTGTGATAGCACCCGAGATATCACCAGATATATATTGGATTTTCCCCTGAGCCTGAGTGTCCGGCCCCATGAGACGGTGGTTTTCTCGGCCCCTGGTGGTCCGAGGTCGTTCCCGCTGCACAGATTCATGCGCCAGAGCCTCCTGCAGATAATTCACTTTGGTTTACTGCGCTATCTCTAATAGCACCCGAGATATCACCAGATATATATTGGATTTTCCCCTGACCCTGAGTGTCCGGCCCCATGAGACGGTGGTTGTCTCGGCCCCTGGTGGTCCGAGGTCATTCCCGCTGCACAGGTTCATGCGCCAGGGCCTCCTACAGACATGGCACTTTGATTTATTGCGCTATCTGTAATAGCACCCGAGATATCACCAGATAAATATTGGATTTTCCCCTGACCGTGAGTGTCCGGCCCCATGAGACTGTGGTTTTCTCGGCCAATGGTGGTCCGAGGTCGTTCCCGCTGCCTAGGTACATGCGGCAGGGCCTCCTACAGACAATGCACTTTGGTTTATTGCGCTACCTCTAATAGCACTCGAGATATCACCAGATATATATTGGATTTTCCCCTGACCCTGAGTGTCCGGCCCCATGGGACTGTGGTTTTCTCGGCCCCTGGTGGTCCGAGGTCGTTCCCGCTGCACAGATTCATGCGCCCGGGCCTCCTACGGACAATGTACTTTGATTTATTGCGCTATCTGTAATAGCACCCGAGATATCACCAGACATATATTGGATTTTCCCCTGACCCTGAGTGTCCGGCCCCATGAGACGGTGGTTGTCTCGGCCCCTGGTGGTCCGAGGTCATTCCCGCTGCACAGATTCATGCGCCAGGGCCTCCTGCAGATAATTCACTTTGGTTTATTGCACTATCTCTAATAGCACCCGAGATATCACCAGATATATATTCGATTTTTCCCTGACCCTAAGTGTCCGGCCCCATGAGACGGTGGTTTTCCCGGCCCCTGGTGGTCCGAGGTCGCTCCCGCTGCACAGATTCATGCGCCAGGGCCTCCTACGGACAATTTACTTTGATTTATTGCGCTATCTGTAATAGCACCCGAGACATCACCAGACATATATTGGATTTTCCCCTGACCCTGAGTGTCCGGCCCCATGAGACGTTGGTTTTCTCGGCCCCTGGTGGTCCGAGGTCGTTCCCGCTGCACAGATTCATGCGCCAGGGCCCCTGCAGATAATTCAGTTCGGTTTATTGCGCTACCTCTAATAGCACTCGAGATATCACCAGATACATATTGGATTTTCCCCTGACCCTGAGTGTCCGGCCCCATGAGATTGTGGTTTTTTCGGCCCCTGGTGGTCCGAGGTCGTTCCCGCTGCACAGATTCATGAGCCGGGGCCTCCTACAGACAATGCACTTTGATTTATTGCGCTATTTGTAATAGCACCCGAGATATCACCAGATATATATTGGATGTTCCGCTGACCCTGAGTGTCCGGCCCCATGAGACGGTGGTTTTCTCGGCCCCTGGGGGTCCGAGGTCGTTCCCGCTGGCCAGATTCATGCGCCAGGGCCTCCTACAGACAATGCACTTTGATTTATTGCGCTATCTCTAATAGCACCCGAGATATCACCAGATATATATTGGATATTTCCCAGACCCTGAGTGTCCGGCCCCATGAGACGGTGGTTTTCTCGGCCCCTCGTGGTCCGAGGTCGTTCCCGCTGGCCAGATTCATGCGCCAGGGCCTCCTACAGAAAATGCACTTTGATTTATTGCGGTATCTGTAATAGCACCCGAGATATCACCAGATATATATTGGATTTTTCCCTGACCCTGAGTGTCCGGCCCCATGAGACGGTGGTTTTCTCGGCCCCTGGTGGTCCGAGGTCATTCCCGCTGCACAGGTTCATGCGCCAGGGCCTCGTATAGACAATGCACTTTGATTTATTGCGCTATCTGCAATAGCACCCGAGATATCACCAGATATATATTGGATTTTCCCCTGACCGTCAGAGTCCGGCCCCATGAGATTGTGGTTTTCTCGGCCAATGGTGGTCCGAGGTCGTTCCCGCTGCCCAGATTCATGCGGCAGGGCCTCCTACAGACAATGCACTTTGATTTATTTCGGTATCTGTAATAGCACCCGAGATATCATCAGATATATATTGGATTTTTCCCTGACCCTGAATGACCGGCCCCATGAGACGGTGGTTTTCTCGGCCCCTGGTGGTCCGAGGTCGTTCCCGCTGCACAGATTCATGCGCCAGGGCCCCTGCAGATAATTCACTTTGGTTTATTGCGCTATCTCTAATAGCACCCGAGATATCACCAGATATATACTGGATTTTTCCCTGACCCTGAGTGTCCGGCCCCATGTGTCGGTGGTTTTCTCGGACCCTGGTGGTCCGAGGTCGTTCCCGCTGCCCAGATTCATGTGCCAGGGCCTCCTACGGACAGTGCACTTTGATTTATTGCGCTATCTGTAATAGCACCCGAGATATCACCAGATATATACTGGATTTTTCCCTGACCCTGAGTGTCCGGCTCCATGTGTCGGTGGTTTTCTCGGACCCTGGTGGTCCGAGGTCGTTCCCGCTGCCCAGATTCATGCGCCAGGGCCTCCTACGGACAGTGCACTTTGATTTATTGCGATGTCTCTAATAGCACCCGAGATATCACCAGATATATATTGGATTTTCCCCTGACCCTGAGTGTCCGGCTTCATGAGACTGTGGTTTTCTCGGCCCCCTGGTGGTCCGAGGTCGTTCCCGCTGCACAGATTCATGCGCCAGGGTCTCCTGCAGATAATTCACTTTGGTTTATTACGCTATCTAAAATAGCACCCGAGAAATCACCAGATATATATTGGATTTTCCCCTGATCCTGAGTGTCCGGCCCCATGAGACTGTGGTTTTCTCGGCCCCTGGTGGTCCGAGGTCGTTCCCGCTGCACAGATTCATGCGCCAGGGCCTCCTGCAGATAATTCACTTTGTTTTTTTGTGCTATCTCTAATAGCACCCGAGATATCACCATATATATATTGGGTTTTTCCCTGACCCTGAGTGTCCGGCTCCATGAGACGGTGGTTTTCTCGGCCCCTGGTGGTCCGAGGTCGTTCCCGCTGCACAGATTCATGCGCCAGGGCCTCCTGCAGATAATTCACTTTGGTTTATTGCGCTATCTGTAATAGCACCCGAGATATCACCAGATATATATTGGATTTTCCCCTGACCCTGACTGTCCGGCCCCACGAGACGGTAGTTTTCTCGGCCCCTGGTGGTCCGAGGTCGATCCCGCTGCACAGATTCATGCGCCAGGGCCGCCTGCAGATAATTCACTTTGGTTTAGTGCGCTATCTGTAAGGGCACCTGAGATATCACCAGATATATATTGAATTTTTCCCCGACCCTGAGTGTCCGGCCCCATGTATCGGTGGTTTTCTCGGACCCTGGTGGTCCGAGGTCGTTCCCGCTGCACAGATTCATGCGCCAGGGCCTCCTACGGACAATTTACTTTGATTTATTGCGCTATCTGTAATAGCACCCGAGATATCACCAGACATATATTGGATTTTCCCCTGACCCTGAGTGTCCGGCCCCATTAGACGGTGGTTGTCTCGGCCCCTGGTGGTCCGAGGTCATTCCCGCTGCACAGATTCATGCGCCAGGGCCTCCTGCAGATAATTCACTTTGGTTTATTGCACTATCTCTAATAGCACCCGAGATATCACCAGATATATATTCGATTTTTCCCTGACCCTGAGTGTCCGGCCCCATGAGACGGTGGTTTTCCCGGCCCCTGGTGGTCCGAGGTCGCTCCCGCTGCACAGATTCATGCGCCAGGGCCTCCTACGGACAATTTACTTTGATTTATTGCGCTATCTGTAATAGCACCCGAGATATCACCAGACATATATTGGATTTTCCCCTGACCCTGAGTGTCCGGCCCCATGAGACGGTGGTTGTCTCGGCCCCTGGTGGTCCGAGGTCATTCCCGCTGCACAGATTCATGCGCCAGGGCCTCCTGCAGATAATTCACTTTGGTTTATTGCACTATCTCTAATAGCACCCGAGATATCACCAGATATATATTCGATTTTTCCCTGACCCTGAGTGTCCGGCCCCATGAGACGGTGGTTTTCTCGGCCCCTGGTGGTCCGAGGTCGCTCCCGCTGCACAGATTCATGCGCCGGGGCCTCCTACAGACAATGCACTTTGATTTATTGCGCTATCTGTAATAGCACCCGAGATATCACCAGATATATATTGGATTTTTCCCTGATCCTGAGTGTCCGGCCCCATGAGACGTTGGTTTTCTCGGCCCCTGGTGGTCCGAGGTCGTTCCCGCTGCACAGATTCATGCGCCAGGGCCCCTGCAGATAATTCACTTTGGTTTATTGCGCTACCTCTAATAGCACTCGAGATATCACCAGATATATATTGGATTTTCCCCTGACCCTGAGTGTCCGGCCCCATGATATTGTGGTTTTTTCGGCCCCTGGTGGTCCGAGGTCGTTCCCGCTGCACAGATTCATGCGCCGGGGCCTCCTACAGACAATGCACTTTGATTTATTGCGCTATTTGTAATAGCACCCGAGATATCACCAGATATATATTGGATGTTCCGCTGACCCTGAGTGTCCGGCCCCATGAGACGGTGGTTTTCTCGGCCCCTGGGGGTCCGAGGTCGTTCCCGCTGGCCAGATTCATGCGCCAGGGCCTCCTACAGACAATGCACTTTGATTTATTGCGCTATCTCTAATAGCACCCGAGATATCACCAGATATATATTGGATTTTTCCCTGACCCTGAGTGTCCGGCCCCATGAGACGTTGGTTTTCTCGGCCCCTGGTGGTCCGAGGTCGTTCCCGCTCCACGGATGCATGCGCCAGGTCCTCCTGCAGATAATTCACTTTGGTTTATTGCGCTATCTCTAATAGCACCCGAGATATCACCAGATATATATTGGATTTTCCCATGACCCTGAGTGACCGGCCCCATGAGACTGTGGTTTTCTCGGCCCCTGGTGGTCCGAGGTCGTTCCCGCTGCCCAGATTCATGCGCCAGTGCCTCCTACAGACAATGCACCTTGATTTATTGCGCTATCTGTAATAGCACCCGAGATATCACCAGATATATATTGGATTTTCCCCTGACCCTGAGTGTCCGGCTCCATGAGACTGTGGTTTTCTCGGCCCCCTGGTGGTCCGAGGTCGTTCCCGCTTCACAGATGCATGCGACAGGGCCTCCTGCAGATAGTTCACTTTGGTTTATTGCGCTATCTCTAATAGCACCCGAGATATCACCAGATATATATTGGATTTTCCCCTGACCCTGAGTGTCCTGCCCCATGAGACGGTGGTTTTCTCGGCCCCTGGTGGTCCGAGGTCGTTCCCGCTGCACTGATTCATGCGCCAGGGCCTCCTACAGACAATACACTTTGATTTATTGCGCTATCTGTAATAGCACCCGAGATATCACCAGATATATATTGGATTTTTCCCTGACCCTGACTGTCCGGCCCCATGAGACGGTGGTTTTCTCGGCCCCTGGGGGTCCGAGGTCGTTCCCGCTGGCCAGATTCATGCGCCAGGGCCTCCTACAGACAATGCACTTTGATTTATTGCGCTATCTCTAATAGCACCCGAGATATCACCAGATATATATTGGATTTTTCCCTGACCCTGAGTGTCCGGCCCCATGAGACGTTGGTTTTCTCGGCCCCTGGTGGTCCGAGGTCGTTCCCGCTCCACGGATGCATGCGCCAGGTCCTCCTGCAGATAATTCACTTTGGTTTATTGCGCTATCTCTAATAGCACCCGAGATATCACCAGATATATATTGGATTTTCCCATGACCCTGAGTGACCGGCCCCATGAGACTGTGGTTTTCTCGGCCCCTGGTGGTCCGAGGTCGTTCCCGCTGCCCAGATTCATGCGCCAGTGCCTCCTACAGACAATGCACCTTGATTTATTGCGCTATCTGTAATAGCACCCGAGATATCACCAGATATATATTGGATTTTCCCCTGACCCTGAGTGTCCGGCTCCATGAGACTGTGGTTTTCTCGGCCCCCTGGTGGTCCGAGGTCGTTCCCGCTTCACAGATGCATGCGACAGGGCCTCCTGCAGATAGTTCACTTTGGTTTATTGCGCTATCTGTAATAGCACCCGAGATATCACCAGATATATATTGGATTTTCCCCTGACCCTGAGGGTCCGGCCCCATGTGTCGGTGGTTTTCTCGGACCCTGGTGGTCCGAGGTCGTTCCCGCTGCCCAGATTCATGCGCCAGGGCCTCCTACGGACAGTGAACTTTGATTTATTGCGATATCTCTAATAGCACCCGAGATATCCCCAGATATATATTGGATTTTCCCCTGACCCTGAGTGTCCGGCCCCATGAGTCCGTGGTTTTCTCGGACCCTGGTGGTCCGAGGTCGTTCCCGCTGCACAGATGCATGCGCCAGGGCCTCCTGCAGATAATTCACTTTGGTTTATTGCGCTATCTCTAATAGCACCCGAGATATCACCAGATATATATTGGATTTTCCCCTGACCCTGAGTGTCCTGCCCCATGAGACGGTGGTTTTCTCGGCCCCTGGTGGTCCGAGGTCGTTCCCGCTGCACTGATTCATGCGCCAGGGCCTCCTACAGACAATACACTTTGATTTATTGCGCTATCTGTAATAGCACCCGAGATATCACCAGATATATATTGGATTTTCCCCTGACCCTGAGTGTCCGGCTCCATGAGACTGTGGTTTTCTCGGCCCCCTGGTGGTCCGAGGTCGTTCCCGCTTCACAGATGCATGCGACAGGGCCTCCTGCAGATAGTTCACTTTGGTTTATTGCGCTATCTCTAATAGCACCCGAGATATCACCAGATATATATTGGATTTTCCCCTGACCCTGAGGGTCCGGCCCCATGTGTCGGTGGTTTTCTCGGACCCTGGTGGTCCGAGGTCGTTCCCGCTGCCCAGATTCATGCGCCAGGGCCTCCTACGGACAGTGAACTTTGATTTATTGCGATATCTCTAATAGCACCCGAGATATCCCCAGATATATATTGGATTTTCCCCTGACCCTGAGTGTCCGGCCCCATGAGTCCGTGGTTTTCTCGGACCCTGGTGTTCCGAGGTCGTTCCCGCTGCACAGATGCATGCGCCAGGGCCTCCTGCAGATAATTCACTTTGGTTTATTGCGCTATCTCTAATAGCACCCGAGATATCACCAGATATATATTGGATTTTCCCCTGACCCTGAGTGTCCTGCCCCATGAGACGGTGGTTTTCTCGGCCCCTGGTGGTCGGAGGTCGTTCTCGCTGCACAGATTTATGCACCAGGGCCGCCTGCAGATAATTCACTTTGGTTTAGTGCGCTATCTGTAACAGCACCCGAGATATCCCCAGATATATATTGAATTTTTCCCCGACCCTGAGTGTCCGGCCCCATGTATCGGTGGTTTTCTCGGCCCCTGGTATTCCGAGGTCGATCCCGCTGCACAGATTCATGCGACAGGGCCTCCTACAGACAATGCCCTTTGATTTATTGCGCTATCTGTAATAGCACCCGAGATATCACCAGATATATATTGGATTTTTCCCTGACCCTGAGTGTCCGACCCCATGAGACGGTGGTTTTCTCGGCCCCTGGTGGTCCGACGTCGTTCTCGCTGCACAGATTTATGCGCCAGGGCCGCCTGCAGATAATTCACTTTGGTTTAGTGCGCTATCTCTAATAGCACCCGAGATATCACCAGATATATATTGGATTTTCCCCTGACCCTGAGTGTCCAGCGCCATGAGACGGTGGTTTTCTCGGCCCCTGGTGGTCCGAGATCGATCCCGCTGCACAGATTCATGCGCCAGGGCCTCCTACAGAAAATGCAGTTTGATTTATTGCGCTATCTGTAATAGAACCCGAGATATCACTAGATATATATTGGATTTCCCCTGACCCTGACAGTCCGGCCCCACGAGACGGTAGTTTTCTCGGTCCCTGGTGGTCCGAGGTCGATCCCGCTGCACAGATTCATGCGCCAGGGCCGCCTGCAGATAATTCACTTTGGTTTAGTGCGCTATCTGTAAGGGCACCTGAGATATCACCAGATATATATTGAATTCTTCCCCGACCCTGAGTGTCCGGCCCCATGTATCGGTGGTTTTCTCGGCCCCTGGTATTCCGAGGTCGATCCCGCTGCACAGATTCATGCGACAGGGCCTCCTACAGACAATGCCCTTTGATTTATTGCGCTATCTGTAATAGCACCCGAGATATCACCAGATATATATTGGATTTTTCCCTGACCCTGAGTGTCCGACCCCATGAGACGGTGGTTTTCTCGGCCCCTGGTGGTCCGAGGTCGTTCTCGCTGCACAGATTTATGCGCCAGGGCCGCCTGCAGATAATTCACTTTGGTTTAGTGCGCTATCTGTAACAGCACCCGAGATACCCCAGATATATATTGAATTTTTCCCCGACCCTGAGTGTCCGGCCCCATGTGTCGGTGGTTTTCTCGGCCCCTGGTGGTCCGAGGTCGATCCCGCTGCACAGATTCATGCGCCAGGGCCTCCTACAGACAATGCACTTTGATTTATTGCGCTATCTGTAATAGCACCCGAGATATCACCAGATATATATTGGACTTTTCCCTGACCCTGACAGTTCGGCCCCATGCGACGGTGATTTTCTCGGCCCCTGGTGGTCCGAGGTCGTTCCCGCTGCACAGATTCATGCGCCACGGCCTCCTACAGACAATGCACTTTGATTTATTGCGCTATCTATAATAGCACCCGAGATATCACTAGATATATATTGGATTTCCCCTGACCCTGACAGTCCGGCCCCATGAGACGGTAGTTTTCTCGGCCCCTGGTGGTCCGAGGTCGATCCGGCTGCACAGATTCATGCGCCAGGGCCTCCTGCAGACAATGCACTTTGGTTTATTATGCTATCTCTAATGGCACCCTTGATATCACCCGATATATATTGGATTTTTCCCTGACCCTGACAGTCCGGCCCCATGAGACCGTGGATTTCTCGGCCCCTGGTGGTCCGAGGTAGTTCCCGCTGCACAGATTCATGCGCCAGGGCCTCCTGCAGATAATTCACTTTGGTTTATTGCGCCATCTCTAATAGCACCCGAGATATCACCAGATATATATTGGATTTTCCCCTGACCCTGAGTGTCCGACCCCATGAGACGGTGGTTTTCTCGGCCCTTGGTATTCCGAGGTCGATCCCGCTGCACAGATTCATGCGCCAGGGCCTCCTACAGAAAATGCAGTTTGATTTATTGCGCTATCTGTAATAGCACCCGAGATATCACTAGATATATATGGGATTTCCCCTGACCCTGACAGTCCGGCCCCATGAGACGGTAGTTTTCTCGGCCCCTGGTGGTCCGCGGTCGATCCCGCTGCACAGATTCATGCGCCAGGGCCTCCTACAGACAATGCAATTTGATTCATTGCGCTATCTGTAATAGCACCCGAGATATCACCAGATATTTATTGGATTTTCCCCTGACCCTAATTGTCCGGCCCCATGTGTCGGTGGTTTTCTCGGCCCCTGGTGGTCCTAGGTCGATCCCGCTGCACAGATTCATGCGCCAGGGCCTCCTACAGAAAATGCAGTTTGATTTATTGCGCTATCTGTAATAGAACCCGAGATATCACTAGATATATATTGGATTTCCCCTGACCCTGACAGTCCGGCCCCACGAGACGGTAGTTTTCTCGGCCCCTGGTGGTCCGAGGTCGATCCCGCTGCACAGATTCATGCGCCAGGGCCTCCTGCAGATAATTCACTTTGGTTTATTGCGCTATCTCTAATAGCACCCGAGATATCACCAGATATATATTGGATTTTTCCCCGACCCTGAGTGTCCGACCCCATGAGACGGTGGTTTTCTCGGCCCCTGGTGGTCGGAGGTCGTTCTCGCTGCACAGGTTTATGCGCCTGGGCCTCCTACAGACAATGCACTTTGATTTATTGCGCTACCTGTAATAGCACCCGAGATATCACCAGATATATATTGGATTTCCCCTGACCCTAACAGTCCGGCCTCATGAGAAGGTAGTTTTCTCGGCCCCTGGTGGTCCGAGGTCGATCCCGCTGCACAGATTCATGCGCCAGGGCCTCCTGCAGATAATTCACTTTGGTTTATTGCGCTATCTCTAATAGCACCCGAGATATCACCAGATATATATTGGATTTTTCCCTGACCCTGAGTGTCCGGCCCCATGAGACGGTAGTTTTCTCGGCCCCTGGTGGTCCGAGGTTGTTCCCGCTGGACAGATACATGTTCCAGGGCCTCCTGCAGATAATTCACTTTGGTTTATTGCGCTATCTCTAATAGCACCCGAGATATCACCAGATATATATTGGATTTATCCCTGACCCTGTGTGTCCGACTCCATGAGACGGTGGTTTTCTCGGCCCCTGGTGGTCCGAGGTCGTTCTCGCTGCACAGATTCATGCGCCAAGGCCTCGTGCAGACAACGCACCTTGGTTTATTATGCTATATCTAATAGCACCTGAGATATCACCAGATATATATTGGATTTCCCCTGACCCTGACAGTCCGGTCCCATGAGACGGTAGTTTTCTCGGCCCCTGGTGGTCCGAGGTCGTTCCCGCTGCACAGATTCATGCGCCACGGCCTCCTACAGACAATGCACTTTGATTTATTGCGCTATCTGTTATAGCACCCGAGATATCACTAGATATATATTGGATTTCCCCTGACCCTGACAGTCCGGCCCCATGAGACGGTAGTTTTCTCGGCCCCTGGTGGTCCGAGGTCGATCCGGCTGCACAGATTCATGCGCCAGGGCCTCCTGCAGACAATGCACTTTGGTTTATTATGCTATCACTAATGGCACCCTTGATATCACCAGATATATATTGGATTTTTCCCTGACCCTGACAGCCCGGCCCCATGAGACGGTGATTTTCTCGGCCACTGGTAGTCCGAGGTCGATCCCGCTGCACAGATTCATGCGCCAGGGCCTCCTACAGACAATGCACTTTGATTTATTGCGCTACCTGTAATAGCACCCGAGATATCACCAGATATATATTGGATTTCCCCTGACCCTAACAGTCCGGCCTCATGAGAAGGTAGTTTTCTCGGCCCCTGGTGGTCCGAGGTCGATCCCGCTGCACAGATTCATGCGCCAGGGCCTCCTGCAGATAATTCACTTTGGTTTATTGCGCTATCTCTAATAGCACCCGAGATATCACCAGATATATATTGGATTTTTCCCTGACCCTGAGTGTCCGGCCCCATGAGACGGTAGTTTTCTCGGCCCCTGGTGGTCCGAGGTCGTCCCCGCTGCACAGATACATGTTCCAGGGCCTCCTGCAGATAATTCACTTTGGTTTATTGCGCTATCTCTAATAGCACCCGAGATATCACCAGATATATATTGGATTTTTCCCTGACCCTGACAGTCCGGCCCCATGAGACGGTTGTTTTCTCGGCCCCTGGTGGTCCGAGGTCGTTCCCGCTGCACAGATTCATGCGCCAGGGCCGCCTGCAGATAATTCACTTTGGTTTAGTGCGCTATCTGTAAGGGCACCCGAGATATCACCAGATATATATTGAATTTTTCCCCGACCCTGAGTGTCCGGCCCCATGTATCGGTGGTTTTCTCGGCCCCTGGTATTCCGAGGTCGATCCCGCTGCACAGATTCATGTGACAGTGCCTCCTACAGACAATGCCCTTTGATTTATTGCGCTATCTGTAATAGCACCCGAGATATCACCAGATATATATTGGATTTTTCCCTGACCCTGAGTGTCCGACCCCATGAGACGGTGGTTTTCTCGGCCCCTGGTGGTCGGAGGTCGTTCTCGCTGCACAGATTTATGCACCAGGGCCGCCTGCAGATAATTCACTTTGGTTTAGTGCGCTATCTGTAAGGGCACCCGAGATATCACCAGATATATATTGAATTTTTCCCCGACCCTGAGTGTCCGGCCCCATGTGTCGGTGGTTTTCTCGGCCCCTGGTATTCCGAGGTCGATCCTGCTGCACAGATTCATGCGCCAGGGCCTCCTACAGAAAATGCAGTTTGATTTATTGCGCTATCTGTAATAGCACCCGAGATATCACTAGATATATATGGGATTTCCCCTGACCCTGACAGTCCGGCCCCATGAGACGGTAGTTTTCTCGGCCCCTGGTGGTCCGCGGTCGATCCCGCTGCACAGATTCATGCGCCAGGGCCTCCTACAGACAATGCAATTTGATTCATTGCGCTATCTGGAATAGCACCCGAGATATCACCAGATATATATTGGATTTTTCCCTGACCCTGAGTGTCCGACCCCATGAGACGGTGGTTTTCTCGGCCCCTGGTGGTCCGAGGTCGTTCTCGCTGCACAGATTTATGCGCCAGGGCCGCCTGCAGATAATTCACTTTGGTTTAGTGCGCTATCTGTAACAGCACCCGAGATATCCCCAGATATATATCGAATTTTTCCCCGACTCTGAGTGTCCGGCCCCATGTGTCGGTGGTTTTCTCGGCCCCTGGTGGTCCGAGGTCGATCCCGCTGCACAGATTCATGCGCCAGGGCCTCCTACAGACAATGCACTTTGATTTATTGCGCTATCTGTAATAGCACCCGAGATATCACCAGATATATATTGGACTTTTCCCAGACCCTGACAGTTCGGCCCCATGAGACGGTGGTTTTCTCGGCCCCATGTGGTCCGAGGTCGTTCCCGCTGCACAGATTCATGCGCCAAGGCCTCGTGCAGACAAGTCACCTTGGTTTGTTATGCTATATCTAATTGCACCCGAGATATCACCAGATTTATATTGGATTTTCCCCTGACCCTGAATGTCCGGCCCCACCAGACGGTAGTTTTCTCGGCCCCTGGTGGTCCGAGGTCGATCCCGCTGCCCAGATTCATGCGCCAGGGCCTCCTACAGAAAATGCAGTTTGATTTATTGCGCTATCTGTAATAGAACCCGAGATATCACTAGATATATATTGGATTTCCACTGACCCTGACAGTCCGGCCCCACGTGACGGTAGTTTTCTCGGCCCCTGGTGGTCCGAGGTCGATCCCGCTGCACAGATTCATGCGCCAGGGCCGCCTGCAGATAATTCACTTTGGTTTAGTGCGCTATCTGTAAGGGCACCCGAGATATCACCAGATATATATTGAATTTTTCCCCGACCCTGAGTGTCCGGCCCCATGTGTCGGTGGTTTTCTCTGCCCCTGGTGGTACGAGGTCGATCCCGCTGCACAGATTCCTGCGCCAGGGCCTCCTACAGACAATGCACTTTGATTTATTGCGCTATCTGGAATAGCACCCGAGATATCACCAGATATATATTGGATTTTTCCCTGACCCTGAGTGTCCGACCCCATGAGACGGTGGTTTTCTCGGCCCCTGGTGGTACGAGGTCGTTCCCGCTGCACAGATTCATGCGCCAGGGCCTCCTACAGAAAATGCAGTTTTATTTATTGCGCTATCTGTAATAGCACCCGAGATATCACTAGATATATATGGGATTTCCCCTGACCCTGACAGTCCGGCCCCATGAGACGGTAGTTTTCTCGGCCCCTGGTGGTCCGCGGTCGATCCCGCTGCACAGATTCATGCGCCAGGGCCTCCTACAGACAATGCAGTTTGATTTATTGCGCTATCTGTAATAGCACCCGAGATATCACTAGATATATATTGGATTTCCCCTGACCCTGACAGTCCGGCCCCATGAGACGGTAGTTTTCTCGGCCCCTGGTGGTACGAGGTCGATCCGGCTGCACAGATTCATGCGCCAGGGCCTCCTGCAGACAATGCACTTTAGATTATTCTGCTATCTCTAATCGCACCCTTGATATCACCAGATATATATTGGATTTTTCCCTGACCCTGAGTGTCCGGCACCATGAGACGGTAGTTTTCTCGGCCCCTGGTGGTCCGAGGTTGTTCCCGCTGCACAGATTCATGCGCTATGGCCTCCTGCAGACAATGCACTTTGATTTATTGCGCTATCTGTAATAGCACCCGAGATATCAGCAGATATATATTGGATTTTTCCCTGACCCTGAGTGTCCGGCCCCATGAGACGGTGGTTTTCTTGGCCCCTGGTGGTACGAGGTCGATCCGGCTGCACAGATTCATGCGCCAGGGCCTCCTGCAGACAATTCACCTTGGTTTATTATGCTATCTCTATTAGCACCCGAGATATCACCAGATATATATTGGAGTTTTCCCTGACCCTGAGAGTGCGGCCCCATGAGACGGTGATTTTCTCGGCCCCTGGTGGTCCAAGCTCGATCCCGCTGCACAGATTCATGCGCCAGGGCCTCCTGCAGACAATGTACTTTGATTTATTGCGCTATCTCTAATAGCACCAGAGATATCACCAGATATATATTGCATTTTTCCCTGACCCTGACACTCCGGCCCCATGTGTCGATGGTTTTCTCGGTCCCTCGTGGTCCGAGGTCGATCCCGCTGCACAGATTCATGCGCCAGGGCCCCCTGCAGATAATTCACTTTGGCTTAGTGCGCTGTCTGTAATAGCACCCGAGATATCACCAGATATATATTGGATTTTTCCCTGACCCTGAGTGTCCGATCCCATGAGACGGTGGTTTTCTCGGCCCCTGGTGGTCCGAGGACGATCCCGCTGCACAGATTCATGCGCTAGGGCCTCCTGCAGACAATGGACTTTGATTTATTGCGCTATCTGTAATAGCATCCGAGATATCGCCAGATATATATTGGATTTTTCCCTGACCCTGACAGTCCGGCCTCATGAGATAGTGATTTTCTCGGCCCCTGGTGGTCTGAGGTCGATCCCGCTGCACAGATTCATGCGCCAGGGCCTCCCACAGACAATGCACTTTGATTTATTGCGCTATCTGTAATAGCACCCGAGATATCACCAGATATATATTGGATTTTTCCCTGACCCTGAGTGTCCCACCCCATGAGACGGTGGTTCTCTCGGCCCCTGCTGGTCCGAGGTCGTTCCCGCTGCACAGATTCATGCGTCAGTGCCTCCTACAGACAATGCACTTTGGTTTATTGCGCTATCTCTAATAGCACCCGAGATATCACCAGATATATATTAGATTTTTCCTTGACCCTGACAGTGCGGCCCCATGAGACGGTGATTTTCTCGGCCCCTGGTGGTCCGAGGTCGTTCCCACTGCACAGTTTCATGCGATAGGGCCTCCTGCAGACAATGCACTTTGATTTATTGCGCTATCTCTTTTAGCACCCGAGATATCATCAGATATATATTGGATTTATCCCTGACCCCGACAGTCCGACCCCATGAGACGGTGGTTTTCTCGGCCCCTGGTGGTCCGAGGCCGTTCCCGCTGTACAGATTCATGCGCCAGGGCCTCCTGCAGACAATGCACTTTGATTTATTGCGCTATCTGTAATAGCAGCCGAGATATCACCAGATTTATATTGGATTTTTCCCTGACCCTGTGTGTCCGACCCCATGAGACGGTGGTTTTCTCGGCCCCTGGTGGTGCGAGGCCGTTCCCGCTGCACAGATTCATGCGCCAGGGCGTCCTGCAGACAATGCACTTTGATTTATTTCGCTATGTCTAATAGCACCCGAGATATCACCAGATACATATTGGATTTTTCCCTGACCCTGACAGTCCGGCCCCACGAGACGGTGATTTTCTCGACCCCTGGAGGTCCGCGGTCTATCCCGCTGCACAGATTCGGCGCCAGGGCCTCCTACAGACAATGCACTTTGATTTATTGCGTTATCTCTAATAGCACCCGAGATATAACCAGATATATATTGGATTTTTCCTTGACCCTGACAGTCCGGCCCAATGTGTGGATGGTTTACTCGGTCCCTCGTGGTCCGAGGTCGATCCCGCTGCACAGATTCATACGCCGGGGCCTCCTATAAATAATTCACTTTAGTTTATTGCGCTATCTCTAATAGCACCCGAGATATCACCAGATATATATTGAATTTTTCCCCGACCCTGAGTGTCCGGCCCAATGTGTCGGTGGATTTCTCGGCCCCTGGTGGTCCGAGGTCGATCCCGCTGCACAGATTCATGCGCCAGTGCCTCCTACAGACAATGCACCTTGGTTTATTATGCTATCTCTATTAAGACCCGAGATATCACCAGATATATATTGGAGTTTTCCCTGACCCTGAGAGTCCGGCCCCATGAGACGGTGATTTTCTCGGCCCCTGGTGGTCCGAGCTCGATCCCGCTGCACAGATTCATGCGCCAGGGCCTCCTACAGACAATGCACTTTGATTTATTGCGCTATCTGTAATAGCACCCGAGATATCACCAGATATATATAGGATTTTCCCCTGACACTGAGTGTCCGGCCCCATGAGACGGTGGTTTTCTCGGCCCCTGGTGGTCCGAGGTCGATCCCATTGAACAGTTTTATGCGCCAGGGATTCCTGCAGACAATTCACTTTGGTTTATTGCGCTATCTGTAATAGCACCCGAGATATCACCAGATATATATTGGATTTTTCCCTGACCCTGAGTGCCCGGCCCCATGTGTCGATGGTTTTCTCGGTCCCTCGTGGTCCGAGGTCGATCCTGCTGTACAGATTTATGCGCCAGGGATTCCTGCAGACAATTCACTTTGGTTTATTGCGCTATCTGTAATAGCACCCGAGATATCACCAGATATATATTGGATTTTCCCCTGACCCTGAGTGTCCGGCCCCATGAGACGGTGGTTTTCTAGGCCCCTGGTGGTCCGAGGTCGATCCCGCTGCACAGATTCATGCACCAGGGCCTCCTACAGAAAATGCAGTTTGATTTATTGCGCTATCTGTAATAGCACCCGAGATATCACTAGATATATATTGGATTTCCCCTGACCCTGACAGTCCGGCCCCATGAGACGGTAGTTTTCTCGGCCCCTAGTGGTCCGAGGGCGATCCCGCTGCACAGATTCATGCGCCAGGGCCTCCTACAGAAAATGCAGTTTGGTTTATTGCGCTATCTCTAATAGCACCCGAGATATCACCAGATATATATTGGATTTATCCCTGACCCCGACAGTCCGACCCCATGAGACGGTGGTTTTCTCGGCCCCTGGTGGTGCGAGGCCGTTCCCGCTGCACAGATTCATGCGCCAGGGCGTCCTGCAGACAATGCACTTTGATTTATTTCGCTATGTCTAATAGCACCCGAGATATCACCAGATACATATTGGATTTTTCCCTGACCCTGACAGTCCGGCCCCACGAGACGGTGATTTTCTCGACCCCTGGAGGTCCGAGGTCTATCCCGCTGCACAGATTCGGCGCCAGGGCCTCCTACAGACAATGCACTTTGATTTATTGCGTTATCTCTAATAGCACCCGAGATATAACCAGATATATATTGGATTTTTCCTTGACCCTGACAGTCCGGCCCAATGTGTGGATGGTTTACTCGGTCCCTCGCGGTCCGAGGTCGATCCCGCTGCACAGATTCATACGCCGGGGCCTCCTATAAATAATTCACGTTGGTTTATTGCGCTATCTCTAATAGCACCCGAGATATCACCCGATATATATTGAATTTTTCCCCGACCCTGAGTGTCCGGCCCCATGTGTCGGTGGATTTTTCGGCCCCTGGTGGTCCGAGGTCGATCCCGCTGCACAGATTCATGCGCCAGTGCCTCCTACAGACAATGCACTTTGATTTATTGCGCTATCTGTAATAGCACCCGAGATATCACCAGATATATATTGGATTTTTCCCTGACCCTGAGTGTCCGACCCCATGAGACGGTGGTTTTCTCGGCCCCTGGTGGTCCGAGGTCGTTCCCGCTGCACAGATTCATGCGCCAGGGCCTCCTGCAGACAATGCACCTTGGTTTATTATGCTATCTCTATTAGCACCCGAGATATCACCAGATATATATTGGAGTTTTCCCTGACCCTGACAGTCCGGCCCCATGAAACGGTGATTTTCTCGGCCCCTGGTGGTCCGAGCTCGATCCCGCTGCACAGATTCATGCGCCAGGGCCTCCTACAGACAATGCACTTTGGTTTATTGCGCTATCTGTAATAGCACCCGAGATATCACCAGATATATATTGGATTTTTCCTTGACCCTGACAGTGCGGCCCCATGAGACGGTGATTTTCTCGGCCCCTGGTGGTCCGAGGTCGTTCCCACTGCACAGTTTCATGCGCCAGGGCGTCCTGCAGACAATGCACCTTGGTTTATTATGCTATCTCTATTAGCACCCGTGATATCACCAGATATATATTGGAGTTTTCCCTGACCCTGACAGTCCGGCCCCATGAGACGGTGATTTTCTCGGCCCCTGGTGGTCCGAGCTCGATCCCGCTGCACAGATTCATGCGCCAGGGCCTCCTACAGACAATGCACTTTGATTTATTGCGCTATCTGTAATAGCACCCGAGATATCACCAGATATATATTGGATTTTCCCCTGACACTGAGTGTCCGGCCCCATGAGACGGTGGTTTTCTCGGCCCCTGGTGGTCCGAGGTCGATCCCATTGAACAGTTTTATGCGCCAGGGCCTCCTACAGAAAATGCAGTTTGATTTATTGCGCTATCTGTAATAGCACCCGAGATATCACCAGATATATATTGGATTTATCCCTGACCCTGAGCGTCCGACCCCATGAGACGGTGGTTTTCTCGGCCCCTGGTGGTTGGAGGTCGTTCCTGCTGCACATATTCATGCGCCAGGGCTTCCTGCAGACAATTCACTTTGGTTTATTGCGCTATCTGTAATAGGACGCGAGATATCACCAGATATATATTGGATTTATCCTTGAACCTGACAGTCCGGCCCCATGTGTCTCTGGTTTTCTCGGCCCCTGGTGGTCCGAGGTCGTTCCCGCTGCGCAGATTCATGCGCCAGGGCCCCCTGCAGATAATTCACTTTGGTTTAGTGCGCTGTCTGTAATAGCACCGAGATATCACCAGATATATATTGGATTTATCCCTGACCCCGACAGTCCGACCCCATGAGACGGTGGTTTTCTCGGCCCCTGGTGGTCCGAGGTCGTTCCCGCTGTACAGATTCATGCGCCAGGGCCTCCTGCAGACAATGCACTTTGATTTATTGCGCTATCTGTAATAGCAGCCGAGATATCACCAGATTTATATTGGATTTTTCCCTGACCCTGTGTGTCCGACCCCATGCGACGGTGGTTTTCTCAGCCCCTGGTGGTGCGAGGCCGTTCCCGCTGCACAGATTCATACGCCGGGGCCTCCTATAAATAATTCACTTTGGTTTATTGCGCTATCTCTAATAGCACCCGAGATATCACCAGATATATATTGAATTTTTCCCCGACCCTGAGTGTCCGGCCCCATGTGTGGGTGGATTTCTCGGCCCCTGGTGGTCCGAGGTCGATCCCGCTGCACAGATTCATGCGCCAGGGCCTCCAACAGACAATGCACTTTGATTTATTGCGCTATCAGTAATAGCACCCGAGATATCACCAGATATATATTGGATTTATCCCTGACCCTGACAGTCCGGCCCCATGAGACGATAGTTTTCTCGGACCCTGGTGGTCGGAGGTTGTTCCCGCTGCACAGATTCATGCGCCAGGGCTTCCTGCAGACAATTCACTTTGGTTTATTGCGCTATCTGTAATAGCACGCGAGATATTACCAGATATATATTGGATTTTTCCTTGAACCTGACAGTCCGGCCCCATGTGTCTGTGGTTTTCTCGGCCCCTGGTGGTCCGAGGTCGTTCCCGCTGCGCAGATTCATGCGCCAGGGCCCCCTGCAAATAATTCACTTTGGTTTAGTGCGCTGTCTGTAATAGCACCCGAGATATCACCAGATATATATTGGATTTTTCCCTGTCCCTGAGTGTCCGATCCCATGAGACGGTGGTTTTCTCGGCCCCTGGTGGTCCGAGGACGATCCCGCTGCACAGATTCATGCGCTAGGGCCTCCTGCAGACAATGGACTTTTATTTATTGCGCTATCTGTAATAGCATCCGAGATATCACCAGATATATATTGGATTTCCCCTGACCCTGACAGTCCGGCCCCATGAGACGGTAGTTTTCTCGGCCCCTAGTGGTCCGAGGTCGATCCCGCTGCACAGATTCATGCGCCAGGGCCTCCCACAGACAATGCACTTTGATTTATTGCGCTATCTGTAATAGCACCCGAGATATCACCAGATATATATTGGATTTTTCCCTGAGCCTGAGTGTCCCACCCCATGAGACGGTGGTTCTCTCGGCCCCTGCTGGTCCGAGGTCGTTCCCGCTGCACAGATTCATGCGCCAGTGCCTGCTACAGACAATGCACTTTGGTTTATTGCGCTATCTCTAATAGCACCCGAGATATCACCAGATATATATTGGATTTTTCCTTGACCCTGACAGTGCGGCCCCATGAGACGGTGATTTTCTCGGCCCCTGGTGGTCCGAGGTCGTTCCCACTGCACAGTTTCATGCGCCAGGGCGTCCTGCAGACAATGCACCTTGGTTTATTATGCTATCTCTATTAGCACCCGTGATATCACCAGATATATATTGGAGTTTTCCCTGACCCTGACAGTCCGGCCCCATGAGACGGTGATTTTCTCGGCCCCTGGTGGTCCGAGCTCGATCCCGCTGCACAGATTCATGCGCCAGGGCCTCCTACAGACAATGCACTTTGATTTATTGCGCTATCTGTAATAGCACCCGAGATATCACCAGATATATATTGGATTTTCCCCTGACACTGAGTGTCCGGCCCCATGAGACGGTGGTTTTCTCGGCCCCTGGTGGTCCGAGGTCGATCCCATTGAACAGTTTTATGCGCCAGGGATTCCTGCAGACAATTCACTTTGGTTTATTGCGCTATCTGTAATAGCACCCGAGATATCACCAGATATATATTGGATTTTTCCCTGACCCTGAGTGCCCGGCCCCATGTGTCGATGGTTTTCTCGGTCCCTCGTGGTCCAAGGTCGATCCCGCTGTACAGATTTATGCGCCAGGGATTCCTGCAGACAATTCACTTTGGTTTATTGCGCTATCTGTAATAGCACCCGAGATATCACAAGATATATGCTGGATTTTTACATGACCTTGGGTGACGGATTCCGAATATCTGTAATTTTCTCGGCGCCTAGTGGTCCGAGGTCGTTCCTGATGCACAGATTCATTCGCCAGTGCCTCCTACAGACAATGCACTTTGATTTATTGCGCCATCTGGAATAGCACCCGAGATATCACCAGATATATATTGGATTTTTCCCTGACCCTGAGCGTCCGGCCCCATGAGACGGTAGTTTTCTCGGCCCCTGGTGGTCCGAGGTCGTTCCCGCTGCACCGATTCATGCGCTAGGGCCTCCTGCAGACAATGCACTTCGTTTTATTGCGCTATCTCTAATAGCACCCGAGATATCACCAGATATATATTGCATTTTTCCCTGACCCTGACACTCCGGCCCCATGAGACGGTGATTCTCTCGGCCCGTGGTGGTCCGAGGTCGATCCCGCTGCACAGATTCATGCGCCAGGGCCTCCTACAGGCAATGCACTTTGATTTATTGCGCTATCTCTAATAGCACCCGAGATATCACCAGATATATATTGGATTTTTCCTTGACCCTGACAGTCCGGCCCCATGTGTCGATGGTTTTCTCGGTCCCTCGTGGTCCGAGGTCGATCCCGCTGCACAGATTCATGCGCCAGGGCCTCCTATAGATAATTCACTTTGGTTTATTGCGCTATCTCTAATAGCACCGGAGATATCACCAGATATATATTGGATTTTTCCCTCACCCTGACAGCCCGGCCCCATGTGCCTGTGGTTTTCTCGGCCCTTGGTCTTCCGAGGTCGATCCCGCTGCACTGATTCATGCGCCAGGGCCCCCTGCAGATAATTCACTTTGGTTTAGTGCTCTGTCTGTAATAGCACCCGAGATATCACCAGATATATATTGGATTTTCCCCTGACCCTGATTGTCCGGCCCCATGTGTCGGTGGTTTTCTCGACCCCTGGTGGTCCGAGGTCGATCCCGCTGCACAGATTCATGCGCCAGGGCCTCCTACAGAAAATGCAGTTTGATCTATTGCGCTATCTGTAATAGCACCCGAGATATCTCTAGATATATATTGGATTTCCCCTGACCCTGACAGTCCGGCCCCATGAGACGCTAGTTTTCTCGGCCCCTGGTGGTCCGAGGTCGATCCCGCTGCACAGATTCATGCGCCAGGGCCTCCTACAGAAAATGCAGTTTGATTTATTGCGCTATCTGTAATAGCACCCGAGATATCACCAGATATATATTGGATTTATCCCTGACCCTGACAGTCCGACCCCATGAGACGGTGGTTTTCTCGGCCCCTGGTGGTCGGAGGTCGTTCCTGCTGCACATATTCATGCGCCAGGGCTTCCTGCAGACAATTCACTTTGGTTTATTGCGCTATCTGTAATAGCACGCGAGATATCACCAGATATATATTGGATTTTTCCTTGAACCTGACAGTCCGGCCCCATGTGTCTGTGGTTTTCTCGGCCCCTGGTGGTCCGAGGTCGTTCCCGCTGCGCAGATTCATGCGCCAGGGCCCCCTGCAGATAATTCACTTTGGTTTAGTGCGCTGTCTGTAATAGCACCGAGATATCACCAGATATATATTGGATTTATCCCTGACCCCGACAGTCCGACCCCATGAGACGGTGGTTTTCGCGGCCCCTGGTGGTGCGAGGCCGTTCCCGCTGCAAAGATTCATACGCCGGGGCCTCCTATAAATAATTCACTTTGGTTTATTGCGCTATCTCTAATAGCACCCGAGATATCACCAGATATATATTGCATTTTACCCTGACCCTGACAGTCCGGCCCCACGAGACGGTGATTTTCTCGGCCCCTGGTGGTCCGAGGTCGCTCCCGCTGCACAGATTCATGCGCCACGGCCTCCTACAGACAATGTACTTTGATTTATTGCGCTATCTGGAATAGCACCCGAGATATCACCAGATATATATTGGATTTTTCCCTGACCCTGAGTGTCCGACCCCATGAGACGGTGGTTTTCTCGGCCCCTGGTGGTACGAGGTCGTTCCCGCTGCACAGATTCATGCGCCAGGGCCTCCTACAGAAAATGCAGTTTGATTTATTGCGCTATCTGTAATAGCACCCGAGATATCACTAGATATATATTGGATTTCCCCTGACCCTGACAGTCCGGCCCCATGAGACGGTAGTTTTCTCGGCCCCTGGTGGTCCGAGGTCGATCCCGCTGCACAGATTCATGCGCCAGGGCTTCCTACAGACAATGCACTTTGATTTATTGCGCTATCTGTAATAGCACCCGAGATATCACCAGATATATATTGGATTTTCCCCTGACCCTGATTGTCCGTCCCCATGTGTCGGTGGTTTTCTCGGCCCCTGGTATTCCGAGGTCGATCCCGCGGCACAGATTTATGCGCCAGGGCCTCCTGCAGATTATTCACTTTGGTTTATTGCGCTATCTCTAATAGCACCCGAGATATCACCAGATATATATTGGATTTTTCCCCGAACCTAACTGTCCGGCCCCATGAGACGGTGGTTTTCTCGGACCGTGGTGATCCGAGGTCGTTCCCGCTGCACAGATTCATGCGCCAGGGCCTCCTACAGACAATGCACTTTGATTTATTGCGCTATCTGTAATAGCACCCGAGATATCACCAGATATATCTTGGATTTTTCCCTGACCGTGAGTGTCCGGCCCCATGAGACGGTGGTTTTCTCGGCCCCCGGTGGTCCGAGGACGCTCCTGCTGCCCAGAATCATGCGCCAGGGCCTCCTACAGACAATGTACTTTGATTTATTGCGCTATCTGTAATAGCACCCGAGAAAGCTCCATATATATGCTGGATTTTTACATGACTTTGGGTGACGGATACCGAAAATCTGTAATTTTCTCGGCCCCTGGTGGACCGATGTCTTTCCTGCTGCACAGATTCATGCGCAAGGTCCTCCTACGGACAGTGCACTTTCATTTATTGCGATATCTCTAATAGCACCCGAGATATCCCCAGATATATATTGGATTTTCCCCTGACCCTGAGTGTCCGGCCCCATTAGTCGGTGGTTTTCTCGGACCCTGGTGGTCCGAGGTCGTTCCCGCTGCCCAGATTCATGCGCCAGGTCCTCCTACAGACAATGCACCTTGATTTATTGCGCTATCTGTAATAGCACCCGAGATATCGCCAGATATATATTGGATTTTTCCCTGACCCTGAGCGTCCGGCCCCATGAGACGGTGGTTTTCTCGGCCCCTGGTGGTACGAGGTCGTTCCCGCTGCCCAGATTCATGCGCCAGGGCCCCCTGCATATAATTCACTTTGGATTATTGCGCTATCTGTAATAGCACCCGAGAAAGCACCATATATATGCTGGATTTTTACATGACTTTGGGTGACGGATACCGAAAATCTGTAATTTTCTCGACCCCTGGTGGTCCGAGGTCGTTCTGCTGCACAGATTCATGCGCAAGGTTCTCCTACGGACAATGCACTTTGATTTATCGCGCTATCTGTAATAGAACCCGAGATATCACCAGATATATGCTGGATTTTTACATGACATTGGGTGACGGATACCGAAAATCTGTAATTTTTTCGGCCGCTGGTGGTCCGATGTCGTTCCTGCTGCACAGATTCATGCGCCAGGGCCTCCTGCAGATAAATCACTTTTGATTTATTGCGCTATCTCTAATAGCACCCGAGATATCACCGGATATATATTTGATTATTCCCTGACCCTGAGTCTCCAGCCCCATGAGACGGTGGTTTTCTCGGCCCCTGGTGGTTCGAGGTCGTTCCCGCTGCACAGATTCATGCGCCCGGGCCTCCTGCAGATTATTCACTTCGGTTTATTGCGCTATCTCTAATAGCACCCGAGATATCACCAGATATATATTGGATTTTTCCCCGAACCTAACTGTCCGGCCCCATGAGACGGTGGTTTTCTCGGACCCTGGTGATCCGAGGTCGTTCCCGCTGCACAGATTCATGCGCCACGGCCTACAGCAGATAATTCACTTTGGTTTATTGCGCAATCTCTAATAGCACCCGAGATATCACCAGATATATATTGGATTTTCCCCTGACCCTGAGTGTCCGGCCCCGTGAGACGGTGGTTTTCCCGGCCCCTGGTGGTCCGAGGTCGGTCCCGCTGCCCATATTCATGCGCCAGGGCCTCCTACAGGCAATGCACTTTGATTTATTGCGCTATCTGTAATAGCACCCGAGAAAGCTCCATATATATGTTGGATTTTTACATCACATTGGGTGACGGATACCGAAAATCTATCATTTTCACGGAACCTGGTGGTCCGAGGTCGTTCCCGCTGGCCAGATTCATGCACCAGGGCCTCCTACAGACAATGCACTTTGATTTATTGCGCTATCTCTAATAGCGCCCGAGATATCACCAGGTATATGTTGGATTTTCCCCTGACCCTGAGTGTCCGGCCCCATGAGACGGTGGTGTTCTCGGCCCCTGGTGGTCCGAGGTCGTTCCCGCTGCCCAGATTCATGCGCCAGGGCCTCCTGCAGATAATTCACTTTGGTTTATTGCGCTATCTCTAATAGCACCCGAGGTATCACCAGATATATATTGGATTTTCCCCTGACCCTGAGTGTCCGTGCGCAATGAGACGGTGGTTTTATGGGCCCCTGGTGGTCCGAGGTCGTTCCCGTTGCACAGATGCATGCGCCAGGGCCTCCTGCAGATAATTCAGTTTGATTTACCGCGCTATCTGTAATTGCACCTGAGATATCACCAGATATATATTGGATTTTTCCCTGACCCTGAGTGTCCGGCCCCATGAGACGGTGGTTTTTTCGGCCACTGGTGGTCCGAGCTCGTTTCCGCTGCACAGATTCATGCGCCAGGGCCTCCTGCAGACAATGCACTTTGATTTATTGCGCTATCTCTAATACCACCCGAGGTATCACGAGATATATGCTGTATTTTTACATGACCTTGGGTGACGGATACCGAAAATCTGTAATTTTCTCGGCCCCTGGTGGTCCGAGGTCCTTCCTGCTGCACAGATTCATGCGCAAGGGCCTCCTACGGACAGTGCACTTTCATTTATTGCGATATCTCTAATAGCACCCGAGATATCCCCAGATATATATTGGATTTTCCCCTGACCCTGAGTGTCCGGCCCCATGAGACGGTGGTTTTCTCGGCCCCTCGTGGTCCCAGGTCGTTCCCGCTGCACAGATTCAAGCGCCAGGGCCTCCTGCAGATAATTCACTCTGGTTTATTGCGCTATCTCTAATAGCACCCGAGATATCACCACATATATCTTGGATTTTCCCCTGACCCTGAGTGTCCGGCCCCGTGAGACGGTGGTTTTCCCGGCCCCTGGTGGTCCGAGGTCGGTCCCGCTGCCCATATTCATGCGCCAGGGCCTCCTACAGGCAATGCACTTTGATTTATTGCGGTATCTGTAATAGCACCCGAGAAAGCTCCATATATATGTTGGATTTTTAAATCACATTGGGTGACGGATACCGAAAATCTATCATTTTCACGGCCCCTGGTGGTCCGAGGTCGGTCCCGCTGCCGATATTCATGCGCCAGGGCCTCCTACAGGCAATGCACTTTGATTTATTGCGCTATCTGTAATAGCACCCGAGAAAGTACCATATATATGTTGGATTTTTACATCACATTGGGTGACGGATACCGAAAATCTATCATTTTCACGGAACCTGGTGGTCCGAGGTCGTTCCCGCTGGCCAGATTCATGCGCCAGGGCCTCCTGCAGATAATTCACTCTGGTTTATTGCGCTATCTGTAATAGCACCCGAGATATCACCAGATATATGCTGGATTTTTACATGACCTTGGGTGACGGATTCCGAATATCTGTAATTTTCTCGGCCCCTGGTGGTACGAGGTCGTTCCCGCTGCCCAGATTCATGCGCCAGGGCCCCCTGCATATAATTCACTTTGGATTATTGCGCTATCTGTAATAGCACCCGAGAAAGCACCATATATATGCTGGATTTTTACATGACTTTGGGTGACGGATACCGAAAATCTGTAATTTTCTCGACCCCTGGTGGTCCGAGGTCGTTCTGCTGCACAGATTCATGCGCAAGGTTCTCCTACGGACAATGCACTTTGATTTATCGCGCTATCTGTAATAGAACCCGAGATATCACCAGATATATGCTGGATTTTTACATGACATTGGGTGACGGATACCGAAAATCTGTAATTTTTTCGGCCGCTGGTGGTCCGATGTCGTTCCTGCTGCACAGATTCATGCGCCAGGGCCTCCTGCAGATAAATCACTTTTGATTTATTGCGCTATCTCTAATAGCACCCGAGATATCACCGGATATATATTTAATTATTCCCTGACCCTGAGTCTCCAGCCCCATGAGACGGTGGTTTTCTCGGCCCCTGGTGGTTCGAGGTCGTTCCCGCTGCACAGATTCATGCGCCCGGGCCTCCTGCAGATTATTCACTTCGGTTTATTGCGCTATCTCTAATAGCACCCGAGATATCACCAGATATATATTGGATTTTTCCCCGAACCTAACTGTCCGGCCCCATGAGACGGTGGTTTTCTCGGACCCTGGTGATCCGAGGTCGTTCCCGCTGCACAGATTCATGCGCCAGGGCCTACAGCAGATAATTCACTTTGGTTTATTGCGCAATCTCTAATAGCACCCGAGATATCACCAGATATATATTGGATTTTCCCCTGACCCTGAGTGTCCGGCCCCGTGAGACGGTGGTTTTCCCGGCCCCTGGTGGTCCGAGGTCGGTCCCGCTGCCCATATTCATGCGCCAGGGCCTCCTACAGGCAATGCACTTTGATTTATTGCGCTATCTGTAATAGCACCCGAGAAAGCTCCATATATATGTTGGATTTTTACATCACATTGGGTGACGGATACCGAAAATCTATCATTTTCACGGAACCTGGTGGTCCGAGGTCGTTCCCGCTGGCCAGATTCATGCACCAGGGCCTCCTACAGACAATGCACTTTGATTTATTGCGCTATCTCTAATAGCGCCCGAGATATCACCAGGTATATGTTGGATTTTCCCCTGACCCTGAGTGTCCGGCCCCATGAGACGGTGGTGTTCTCGGCCCCTGGTGGTCCGAGGTCGTTCCCGCTGCCCAGATTCATGCGCCAGGGCCTCCTGCAGATAATTCACTTTGGTTTATTGCGCTATCTCTAATAGCACCCGAGGTATCACCAGATATATATTGGATTTTCCCCTGACCCTGAGTGTCCGTGCGCAATGAGACGGTGGTTTTATGGGCCCCTGGTGGTCCGAGGTCGTTCCCGTTGCACAGATGCATGCGCCAGGGCCTCCTGCAGATAATTCAGTTTGATTTACCGCGCTATCTGTAATTGCACCTGAGATATCACCAGATATATATTGGATTTTTCCCTGACCCTGAGTGTCCGGCCCCATGAGACGGTGGTTTTTTCGGCCACTGGTGGTCCGAGCTCGTTTCCGCTGCACAGATTCATGCGCCAGGGCCTCCTGCAGACAATGCACTTTGATTTATTGCGCTATCTCTAATACCACCCGAGGTATCACGAGATATATGCTGTATTTTTACATGACCTTGGGTGACGGATACCGAAAATCTGTAATTTTCTCGGCCCCTGGTGGTCCGAGGTCCTTCCTGCTGCACAGATTCATGCGCAAGGGCCTCCTACGGACAGTGCACTTTCATTTATTGCGATATCTCTAATAGCACCCGAGATATCCCCAGATATATATTGGATTTTCCCCTGACCCTGAGTGTCCGGCCCCATGAGACGGTGGTTTTCTCGGCCCCTCGTGGTCCCAGGTCGTTCCCGCTGCACAGATTCAAGCGCCAGGGCCTCCTGCAGATAATTCACTCTGGTTTATTGCGCTATCTCTAATAGCACCCGAGATATCACCACATATATCTTGGATTTTCCCCTGACCCTGAGTGTCCGGCCCCGTGAGACGGTGGTTTTCCCGGCCCCTGGTGGTCCGAGGTCGGTCCCGCTGCCCATATTCATGCGCCAGGGCCTCCTACAGGCAATGCACTTTGATTTATTGCGCTATCTGTAATAGCACCCGAGAAAGCTCCATATATATGTTGGATTTTTACATCACATTGGGTGACGGATACCGAAAATCTATCATTTTCACGGCCCCTGGTGGTCCGAGGTCGGTCCCGCTGCCGATATTCATGCGCCAGGGCCTCCTACAGGCAATGCACTTTGATTTATTGCGCTATCTGTAATAGCACCCGAGAAAGTACCATATATATGTTGGATTTTTACATCACATTGGGTGACGGATACCGAAAATCTATCATTTTCACGGAACCTGGTGGTCCGAGGTCGTTCCCGCTGGCCAGATTCATGCGCCAGGGCCTCCTGCAGATAATTCACTCTGGTTTATTGCGCTATCTGTAATAGCACCCGAGATATCACCAGATATATGCTGGATTTTTACATGACCTTGGGTGACGGATTCCGAATATCTGTAATTTTCTCGGCCCCTGGTGGTCCGAGATCGTTCCCGCTGCACAGATTCATGCGCCAGGGCCTCCTGCAGATAATTCACTTTAGTTCATTGCGCTATCTCTAATAGCACCCGAGATATCACCAGATATATATTGGATTTTTCCCTGACCCTGAGTGTCCGGCCCCATGAGACGGTGGTTTTTTCGGCCACTGGTGGTCCGAGCTCGTTTCCGCTGCACAGATTCATGCGCCAGGGCCTCCTGCAGACAATGCACTTTGATTTATTGCGCTATCTCTAATACCACCCGAGGTATCACCAGATATATGCTGGATTTTTACATGACCTTGGGTGACGGATACCGAAAATCTGTAATTTTCTCGGCCCCTGGTGGTCCGAGGTCCTTCCTGCTGCACAGATTCATGCGCAAGGGCCTCCTAGGGACGATGCACTTTGGTTTATTGCGCTATCTCTAATAGCACCCGAGATATCACCAGATATATATTGGATTTTCCCCTGACCCTGAGTGTCCGGCCCCATGAGACGGTGGTTTTCTCGGCCCCTGGTGGTCCGAGGTCGTTCCCGTTGCACAGATGCATGCGCCAGGGCCTCCTGCAGATAATTCAGTTTGATTTACCGCGCTATCTGTAATTGCACCTGAGATATCACCAGATATATATTGGATTTGTCCCTGACCCTGAGTGTCCGGCCCCATGTGTCGGTGGTTTTCTCGGCCCCTGGTGGTCCTAGGTCGTTCTCGCTGCACAGATTCATGCGCCAGGGCCCCTGCAGATAATTCACTTTGGTTTATTGCGCTATCTGTAACAGCACCCGAGATATCACCAGATATATATTGGATTTGTCCCTGACCCTGAGTGTCCGGCCCCATGAGACGGTGGTTTTCTCGGCCCCTCGTGGTCCCAGGTCGTTCCCGCTGCACAGATGCATACGCCAGGGCCTCCTGCAGATAATTCACTTTGGTTTATGGCGGTATCTCTAATAGCACCCGAGATATCACCAGATATATATTGGATTTTCCCCTGACCCTGAGTGTCCGGCCCCATGAGTCTTTGGTTTTCTCGGCAACTGGTGGTCCGAGCTCGTTTCCGCTGCACAGATTCATGCGCCAGGGCATCCTGCAGACAATGCACTTTGGTTTATTGCGCTATCTGTAATAGCACCCGAGATATCACCAGATATATCTTGGATTTTTCCCTGACCGTGAGTGTCCGGCCCCATGAGTCGGTGGTTTTCTCGGCCCCTCGTGGTCCGAGGTCGTTCCCCCTGCACCGATTCATGCGCCAGGGCCTCCTGCAGATAATTCACTTTGATTTACCGCGCTATCTGTTATTGCACACGAGATATCACCAGATATATATTGGATTTTCCCCTGAACCTGAGTGCCCGTGCGCAATGAGACGGTGGTTTTATGGGCCCCTGGTGGTCCGAGGTCGTTCCCGTTGCACAGATGCATGCGCCAGGGCCTCCTGCAGACAATTCACTTTGATTTATTGCGCTATCTCTAATACCACCCGAGGTATCACCAGATATATGCTGGATTTTTACATCACCTTGGGTGACGGATACCGAAAATCTGTAATTATCTCGGCCCCTGGTGGTCCGAGGTCCTTCCTGCTGCACAGATTCATGCGCATGGGCCTCCTAGGGACAATGCACTTTGGTTTATTGCGCTATCTCTAATAGCACCCGAGATATCACCATATATATATTGGATTTTCCCCTGACCCTGAGTGTCCGGCCCCATGAGACTGTGGTTTTCTCGGCCCCTGGTTGTCCGAGGTCGTTCCCGCTGCACAGATTCATGCGCCATGGCATCCTACGGACAATGCACTTTGATTTATTGCGCTATCTCTAATAGCACCGGAGATATCCCCAGATATATATTGGATTTTCCCCTGACCCTGATTGTCCGGCCGCATGAGTCGGTTGTTTTCTCGGACCCTGGTGGTCCGAGGTCGTTCCCGCTGCCCAGATTCATGCGCCAGGGCCCCCTGCATATAATTCACTTTGGATTATTGCGCTATCTGTAATAGCACCCGAGAAAGCACCATATATATGCTGTATTTTTACATGACATTGGGTGACGGATACCGAAAACCTGTAATTTTTTCGGCCGCTGGTGGTCCGATGTTGTTCCTGCTGCACAGATTCATGCGCCAGGGCCTCCTGCAGATAAATCACTTTGGATTATTGCGCTATCTGTAATAGCGCCCGAGATATCACCAGATATATATTGGATTTTTCCCTGACCCTGAGTGTCCGGCCCCGTGAGACGGTGGTTTTCTCGGCCCCTGGTGGTCCGAGGTCGTTCCCGCTGCACAGATTCATGCGCCAGGGTCTCCTGCAGATAATTCACTTTGGTTTATTGCGCTATCTCTAATAGCACCCGAGATATCACCAGATATATATTTGATTTTTCCCTGACCTTGAGTGTCCGGCCCCATGAGACGGTGGTTTTCTCGGCCCCTCGTGGTCCGCGGTCGTTCCCGCTACACAGATTCATGCGCCAGGGCCTCCTCCAGATAATTCACTTTGGTTTACTGCGCTATCTCTAATAGCACCCGAGATATCACCACATTTTATATTGGATTTTCCCCTGACCCTGAGTGTCCGGCCCCATGTGACGGTGGTTTTCTCGGCCCCTGGTGGTGCGAGGTCGTTCCCGCTGCACAGATTCATGCGCCCGGGCCTCCTGCCGATTATTCACTTTGGTTTATTGCGCTATCTCTAATAGCACCCGAGATATCACCAGATATATATTGGATTTTTCCCCGAACCTAACTGTCCGGCCCCATGAGACGGTGGTTTTCTCGGACCCTGGTGATCCGAGGTCGTTCCCGCTGCACAGATTCATGCGCCAGGGCCTCCTACAGACAATGCACTTTGATTTATTGCGCTATCTGTAATAGCACCCGAGATATCACCAGATATATCTTGGATTTTTCCCTGACCCTGAGTGTCCGGCCCCATGAGACGGTGGTTTTCTCGGCCCCTGGTGGTCCGAGGTCGTTCCCGCTGGCCAGATTCATGCGCCAGGGCCTCCTACAGACAATGCACTTTGATTTATTGCGCTATCTCTAATAGCGCCCGAGATATCACCAGGTATATATTTGATTTTTCCCTGACCCTGAGTGTCCGGCCCCATGAGACGGTGGTTTTCTCGGCCCCTCGTGGTCCCAGGTCGTTCCCGCTGCACAGATGCATGCGCCAGGGCCTCCTGCAGATAATTCACTTTGGTTTATGGCGGTATCTCTAATAGCACCCGAGATATCACCAGATATATATTGGATTTTCCCCTGACCCTGAGTGTCCGGCCCCATGAGTCTTTGGTTTTCTCGGCAACTGGTGGTCCGAGCTCGTTTCCGCTGCACAGATTCATGCGCCAGGGCATCCTGCAGACAATGCACTTTGGTTTATTGCGCTATCTGTAATAGCACCCGAGATTTCACCAGATATATCTTGGATTTTTCCCTGACCGTGAGTGTCCGGCCCCATGAGTCGGTGGTTTTCTCGGCCCCTCGTGGTCCGAGGTCGTTCCCCCTGCACCGATTCATGCGCCAGGGCCTCCTGCAGATAATTCACTTTGATTTACCGCGCTAACTGTTATTGCACACGAGATATCACCAGATATATATTGGATTTTCCCCTGAACCTGAGTGCCCGTGCGCAATGAGACGGTGGTTTTATGGGCCCCTGGTGGTCCGAGGTCGTTCCCGTTGCACAGATGCATGCGCCAGGGCCTCCTGCAGACAATTCACTTTGATTTATTGCGCTATCTCTAATACCACCCGAGGTATCACGAGATATATGCTTGATTTTTACATGACCTTGGGTGACGGATACCGAAAATCTGTAATTTTCTCGGCCCCTGGTGGTCCGAGGTCCTTCCTGCTGCACAGATTCATGCGCAAGGGCCTCCTAGGGACAATGCACTTTGGTTTATTGCGCTATCTCTAATAGCACCCGAGATATCACCAGATATATATTGGATTTTCCCCTGACCCTGAGTGTCCGGCCCCATGAGACGGTGGTTTTCTCGGCCCCTGGTGGTCCGAGGACGTTCCCGCTGCCCAGAATCATGCGCCAGGGCCTCCTACAGACAATGCACTTTGATTTATTGCGCTATCTGTCATAGCACCCAGGAAAGCTCCATATATATGCTGGATTTTTACATGACTTTGGGTGACGGATACCGAAAATCTGTAATTTTCTCGGACCCTGGTGGTCCGAGGTCGTTCCCGCTGCCCAGATTCATGCGCCAGGTCCTCCTACAGACAATGCACCTTGATTTATTGCGCTATCTGTAATAGCGCCCGAGATATCACCAGGTATATATTTGATTTTTCCCTGACCCTGAGTGTCCGGCCCCATGAGACGGTGGTTTTTTCGGCCCCTCGTGGTCCCAGGTCGTTCCCGCTGCACAGATTCAAGCGCCACGGCCACCTGCAGATAATTCACTTTGGTTTATTGCGCTATTTCTAATAGCACCCGAGATATCACGAGATATATATTGGATTTTTCCCTGACCCTGAGCGTCCGGCCCCATGAGACGGTGGTTTTCTCGGCCCCTGGTGGTACGAGGTCGTTCCCGCTGCACAGATTCATGCGCCAGGGCCTGCAGCAGATAATTCACTTTGGCTTATTGCGCTATCTCTAATAGCACCCGAGATATCACCAGATATATATTGGATTTTCCCCTGACCCTGAGTGTCCGGCCCCATGAGTCGGTGGTTTTCTCGGACCCTGGTGGTCCGAGGTCGTTCCCGCTGCCCAGATTCATGCGCCAGGTCCTCCTACAGACAATGCACCTTGATTTATTGCGCTATCTGTAATAGCACCCGAGATATAGCCAGATATATATTGGATTTTTCCCTGACCCTGAGCGTCCGGCCCCATAAGACGGTGGTTTTCTCGGCCCCTGGTGGTCGGAGGCCGTTCCCGCTGCACAGATGCATGCGCCAGGGCCTCCTACAGACAATGCACTTTGATTTATTGCGCTATCTGTAATCGCACCCGAGAAAGCTCCATATATATGTTGGATTTTTACATGACTTTGGGTGACGGACACCGAAAATCTGTAATTTTCTCTGCCCCTGGTGGTCCGAGGTCGTTACCGCTGCACAGATTCATGCGCCAGGGCCTCCTGCAGATAATTCACTCTGGTTTATTGCGCTATCTCTAATAGCACCCGAGATATCACCAGATATATCTTGGATTTTTCCCTGACCCTGAGTGTCCGGCCCCATGAGACGGTGGTTTTCTCGGCCCCTGGTGGTCGGAGGTCGTTCCCGCTGGCCAGATTCATGCGCCAGGGCCTCCTACAGACAATGCACTTTGATTTATTGCGCTATCTGTAATAGCACCCGAGAAAGCTCCATATATATGTTGGATTTTTACATCACATTGGGTGACGGATACCGAAAATCTATCATTTTCACGGAACCTGGTGGTCCGAGGTCGTTCCCGCTGCCCAGATTCATGCGCCAGGTCCTCCTACAGACAATGCACCATGATTTATTGCGCTATCTCTAATAGCGCCCGAGATATCACCAGGTATATATTTGATTTTTCCCTGACCCTGAGTGTCCAGCCGCATGAGACGGTGGTTTTCTCGGCCCCTGGTGGTCCGAGGTCGTTCCCGCTGCACAGATGCACGCGCCAGGGCCTCCTGTAGATAATTCACTTTGGTTTATTGCGCTATCTCTAATAGCACCCGAGATATCACCAGATATATATTGATTTTCCCCTGACCCTGAGTGTCCGCCCCCATGAGACTGTGGTTTTCCCGGCCCCTGGTGGTCCGAGGTGGTTGCCGCTGGCCACATTCATGCGCCAGGGCCTCCAACAGACAATGCACTTTGATTTATTGCGCTATCTGTAATAGCACCCGAGATATCACCAGATATATATTGGATTTTTCCCTGACCCTGAGTGTCCGGCCCCATGAGACGGTGGTTTTCTCGGCCCCTGGTGGTCCGAGCTCGTTCCCGCTGGCCAGATTCATGCGCTTGGGCCTACTGCAGATAATTCACTTTGATTTATTGCGCTATCTGTAATAGCACCCGAGATATCACCAGATATATATTGGATTTTTCCCTGACCCTGAGTGTCCGGCCCCATGAGACGGTGGTTTTCTCGGCCCCTGGTGGTCCGAGGTCGTTCCCGCTGCACAGATTCATGCGCCAGGTCCTCCTGCAGATAATTCACTTTGGCTTATTGCGCTATCTCTAATGGCACCCGAGATATCACCAGATATATATTGGATTTTCCCCTGACCCTGAGTGTCCGGCCCCATGAGACTGTGGTTTTCTCGGCCCCAGGTGCTCCGAGGTCGTTCCCGCTGCACAAATTCATGCGCCAGGGCCACCTACAGACAATGCACTTTGATTTATTGCGCTATCTGTAATAGCACCCGAGATATCACCAGATATATATTGGATTTTTCCCTGACCCTGGGTGTCCGGCCCCATGAGACGGTGGTTGTCTCGGCCCATGGTGGTCCGAGGTCGTTCCCGCTGCACAGATTCATGCGCTTGGGCCTCCTGCAGATAATTCACTTTGGTTTATTGGGCTATCTGTAATAACACCCGAGATATCACCAAATACATATTGGATTTTCCCCTGACCCTGAGTGTCCGGCCCCATGAGACGGTGGTTCTCTCGGCCCCTGGTGGTCCGAGCTCGTTCCCGCTGGCCAGATTCATCTGCCAGGGCCTCCTACAGACAATGCACTTTGATTTATTGCGCTACCTGTAATAGCACCCGAGATATCACCAGATATATATTGGATTTTCCCATGTCCCTGAGTGTCCGGCCCCATGAGACTGTGGTTTTCTCGGCCCCTGGTGGTCCGAGGTCGTACCCGCTGCACAGATTCATGCGCTAGGGCCTCCTGCAGACAATGCACTTTGATTTATTGCGCTATCTGTAATAGCACCCGAGAAAGCACCATATATATGCTGGATTTTTACATGACTTTGGGTGACGGACACCGAAAATCTGTAAGTTTCTCGGCCCCTGGAGGGCCGAGGTCGTTCCTGCTTCACAGATTCATGCGCCAGGGCCTCCTGCAGACAATGCACTTTGATTTATTGCTCTATCTCTAATAGCACCCGAGATATCACCAGATATATGCTGGATTTTTACATGACTTTGGGTGACGGATACCGAAAATCTGTAGTTTTATCGGCCCCTGGTGGTCCGATGTCGTTCCTGCTGCACTGATTCATGCGCAAGGGCATCCTACGGACAATGCACTTTGATTTATTGCGCTATCTCTAATAGCACACGAGATATCACCAGATATATGCTGGATTTTAACATGACCCTGAGTGTCCGGCCCCATGTGTCGGTGGTTTTCTCGGCCCCTGGTGGTCCGAGATCGTTCCCACTGCACAGATTCATGCGCCAGGGCCTCCTGCAGACAATGCACTTTGATTTATTGCGCTATCTCTAATAGCACCCGAGATATCACCAAATATATATTGGATTTTACCCTGACCCTTAGTATCCAGGCCAATGAGTCGGTGGTTTTCTCGGCCCCTGGTGGTCCGAGGTCGTTCCCGCTTGCACAGATTCATGCGCCAGGGCCTCCTGCAGATAATTAACTTTGGGTTATTGCGCTATCTCTAATAGCACCCGCGATATCACCAGATATATATTGGATTTTTCCCTGATCCTGAGTGTCCAGCCGCATGAGACGGTGGTTTTCTCGGCCCCTGGTGGTCCGAGGTCGTTCCCGCTGCACAGATGCACGCGCCAGGGCCTCCTGTAGATAATTCACTTTGGTTTATTGCGCTATCTCTAATAGCACCCGAGATATCACCAGATATATATTGATTTTCCCCTGACCCTGAGTGTCCGCCCCCATGAGACTGTGGTTTTCTCGGCCCCTGGTGGTCCGAGGTGGTTGCCGCTGGCCACATTCATGCGCCAGGGCCTCCTACAGACAATGCACTTTGATTTATTGCGCTATCTCTAATAGCGCCCGAGATATCACCAGGTATATATTTGATTTTTCCCTGACCCTGAGTGTCCGGCCCCATGAGACGGTGGTTTTCTCGGCCCCTCGTGGTCCCAGGTCGTTCCCGCTGCACAGATTCAAGCGCCAGGGCCACCTGCAGATAATTCACTTTGGTTTATTGCGCTATTTCTAATAGCACCCGAGATATCACGAGATATATATTGGATTTTCCCCTGACCCTGAGTGTCCGGCCCCATGAGACGGTGGTTCTCTCGGCCCCTGGTGGTCCGAGCTCGTTCCCGCTGGCCAGATTCATCTGCCAGGGCCTCCTACAGACAATGCACTTTGATTTATTGCGCTACCTGTAATAGCACCCGAGATATCACCAGATATATATTGGATTTTCCCATGTCCCTGAGTGTCCGGCCCCATGAGACTGTGGTTTTCTCGGCCCCTGTTGGTGCGAGGTCGTTCCCGCTGCACAGATGCATGCGCTAGGGCCTCCTGCAGATAATTCACTTTGGTTTATTGCTCTATCTCTAATAGCACCCGAGATATCACCAGATATATGCTGGATTTTTACATGACTTTGGGTGACGGATACCGAAAATCTGTAGTTTTATCGGCCCCTGGTGGTCCGATGTCGTTCCTGCTGCACTGATTCATGCGCAAGGGCATCCTACGGACAATGCACTTTGATTTATTGCGCTATCTCTAATAGCACACGAGATATCACCAGATATATGCTGGATTTTAACATGACCCTGAGTGTCCGGCCCCATGTGTCGGTGGTTTTCTCGGCCCCTGGTGGTCCGAGATCGTTCCCACTGCACAGATTCATGCGCCAGGGCCTCCTGCAGACAATGCACTTTGATTTATTGCGCTATCTCTAATAGCACCCGAGATATCACCAAATATATATTGGATTTTACCCTGACCCTTAGTATCCAGGCCAATGAGTCGGTGGTTTTCTCGGCCCCTGGTGGTCCGAGGTCGTTCCCGCTTGCACAGATTCATGCGCCAGGGCCTCCTGCAGATAATTAACTTTGGGTTATTGCGCTATCTCTAATAGCACCCGCGATATCACCAGATATATATTGGATTTTTCCCTGATCCTGAGTGTCCAGCCGCATGAGACGGTGGTTTTCTCGGCCCCTGGTGGTCCGAGGTCGTTCCCGCTGCACAGATGCACGCGCCAGGGCCTCCTGTAGATAATTCACTTTGGTTTATTGCGCTATCTCTAATAGCACCCGAGATATCACCAGATATATATTGATTTTCCCCTGACCCTGAGTGTCCGCCCCCATGAGACTGTGGTTTTCTCGGCCCCTGGTGGTCCGAGGTGGTTGCCGCTGGCCACATTCATGCGCCAGGGCCTCCTACAGACAATGCACTTTGATTTATTGCGCTATCTGTAATAGCACCCGAGATATCACCAGATATATATTGGATTTTTCCCTGACCCTGAGTGTCCGGCCCCATGAGACGGTGGTTTTCTCGGCCCCTGGTGGTCCGAGCTCGTTCCCGCTGGCCAGATTCATGCGCCAGGGCCTCCTACAGACAATGCTCTTTGATTTATTGCGCTATCTGTAATAGCACCCGAGATATCACTAGATATATATTGGATTTTACCCTGACCCTGAGTGTCCGGCCCCATGAGACTGTGGTTTTCTCGGCCCCAGGTGGTCCGAGGTCGTTCCCGCTGCACAAATTCATGCGCCAGGGCCACCTACAGACAATGCACTTTGATTTATTGCGCTATCTGTAATAGCACCCGAGATATCACCAGATATATATTGGATTTTTCCCTGACCCTGGGTGTCCGGCCCCATGAGACGGTGGTTGTCTCGGCCCATGGTGGTCCGAGGTCGTACCCGCTGCACAGATTCATGCGCCAGGGCCTCCTACAAGCAATGCACTTTGATTTACTGCGCTACCTGTAATAGAACCCGAGATATCACCAGATATATGCTGGATTTTTACATGAAATTGGGTGACGGTTACCGAAAATCTGTAATTTTTTCGAACCCTGGTGGTCCGATGTTGTTCCCACTGCCCAGACTCATGCGCCCGGGCCTCCTACAGACAATACACTTTGATTTATTGCGCTATCTGTAATAGCACCAGAGATGTCACCAGATATATATTGGATTTTTCCCTGACCCTGAGTGTCCGGCCCCATGAGACGGTGGTTTTCTCGGCCCCTGGTGGTGCGAGGTCGTTCCCGCTGCACAGATGCATGCGCTAGGGCCTCCTGCAGATAATTCATTTGGTTTATTGCGCTATCTCTAATAGCACCCGAGATATTACCAGATATATGCCGGATTTTTACATGACTTTGGGTGACGGATACCGAAAATCTGTAGATTTATCGGCCCCTGGTGGTCCGATGTCGTTCCTGCTGCACTGATTCATGCGCAAGGGCATCCTACGGATAATGCACTTTGATTTATTGCGCTATCTCTAATAGCACCCGAGATATCACCAGATATATATTGGATTTTTACATGACCCTGAGTGTCCGGCCCCATGAGACTGTGGTTTTCTCGGCCCCTGGTGGTCCGAGGTCGTACCCGCTGCACAGATTCATGCGCTAGGGCCTCCTGCAGACAATGCACTTTGATTTATTGCGCTATCTGTAATAGCACACGAGAAAGCACCATATATATGCTGGATTTTTACATGACTTTGGGTGACGGACACCGAAAATCTGTAAGTTTCTCGGCCCCTGGAGGGCCGAGGTCGTTCCTGCTTCACAGATTCATGCGCCAGGGCCTCCTGCAGACAATGCACTTTGATTTATCGCGCTATCTGTAATAGAACCCGAGATATCACCAGATATATGCTGGATTTTTACATGAAATTGGGTGACGGTTACCGAAAATCTGTAATTTTTTCGAACCCTAGTGGTCCGATGTTGTTCCCACTGCCCAGATTCATGCGCCAGGGCCTCCTACAGACAATACACTTTGATTTATTGCGCTATCTGTAATAGCACCCGAGATATCACCAGATATATATTGGATTTTTCCCTGACACTGAGTGTCCGGCCCCATGAGACGGTGGTTTTCTCGGCCCCTGGTGATCCGAGGTCGTTCCCGCTGCACAGATTCATGCGCCAGGGTCTCCTGCAGATAATTCACTTTGGTTTATTCCGCTATCTCTAATGGCACCCGAGATATCACCAGATATATATTGGATTTTCCCCTGACCCTGAGTGTCCGGCCCCATGAGACTGTGGTTTTCTCGGCTCCAGGTGGTCCGAGGTCGTTCCCGCTGCCCAGATTCATGCGCCAGGGCCTCCTGCAGATAATTCACTTTGGTTTATTGCGCTATCTCTAATAGCACCCGTGATATCACCAGATATATATTGGATTTTCCCCTGACCCTGAATGTCCGGCCCCATGAGACTGTGGTTTTCTCGGCTCCAGGTGGTCCGAGGTCGTTCCCGCTGCCCAGATTCATGCGCCAGGGCCTCCTGCAGAAAATTCACTTTGGTTTATTGCGCTATCTCTAATAGCACCCGAGATATCACTAGATATATATTGGATTTTCCCCTGACCCTGAATGTCCGGCCCCATGAGACGGTGATTTTCTCGGCGCCTGGTGGTCCGAGGTCGTTGCCGCAGCACAGATTCATTCACCAGTGCCTCCTACAGACAATGCACTTTGATATATTGCGCTATCTCTAATAGCACCTGAGATAACACCAGATATATATTGGATTTTTCCCCGACCCTGAGTGTCCGGCCCAATGGGACGGTGGTTTTCTCGACCCCTGGTGGTCCGAGGTCGTTCCCGCTGCACAGATTCATGCGCCCCGGCCTCCTGCAGATAATTCACTTTGGTTTATTGCGCTATCTCTAGTAGCACCCGAGATATCACCAGATATATATTGAATTTTTGCCCGACCCTGAGTGTCCGGCCCCATGTGTCGGTGGTTTTCTCGGTCCCTGGTGATCCGAGGTCGTTCCTGCTGCACAGATGCACGCGCCATTGCCTCCTGCAGATATTTCACTTTGATTTATCGCGCTATCTGTAATAGCACCCGAGATATCACCAGATATATATTGGATTTTTCCCCGACCCTGAGTGTTCGGCCCCATGAGACGGTGGTTTTCTAGGCCCCTGGTGGTCCGAGGTCGTTTCCGCTGCACAGATTCATGCGCCAGGGCCTCCTGCAGATAATTCACTTTGGATTATTGCGCTATCTCTAATAGCACCCGAGATATCACCAGATATATATTGGATTTTCCCCTGACCCTGAGTGTCCGGCCCAATGAGACTGTGGTTTTCTCGGCCCCTGGTGGTCCGAGGTCGTTCCCGCTGCACAGATTCATGCGCCAGGGCCTCCTGCAGATAATTCACTCTGGTTTATTGCGCTATCTCTAATAGCACCCGAGATATCACCAGATATATCTTGGATTTTTCCCTGACCCTGAGTGTCCGGCCCCATGAGACGGTGGTTTTCTCGGCCCGTGGTGGTCCGAGGTCGTTCCCGCTGGCCAGATTCATGCGCCAGGGCCTCCTACAGACAATACACTTTGATTTATTGCGCTATCTGTAATAGCACCCGAGATATCACCAGATATATATTGGATTTTTCCCTGACCCTGAATGTCCGGCCCCATGAGACGGTGATTTTCTCGGCTCCAGGTGGTCCGAGGTCGTTCCCGCTGCCCAGATTCATGCGCCAGGGCCTCCTGCAGATAATTCACTTTGGTTTATTGCGCTATCTCTAATAGCACCCGTGATATCACCAGATATATATTGGATTTTCCCCTGACCCTGAATGTCCGGCCCCATGAGACTGTGGTTTTCTCGGCTCCAGGTGGTCCGAGGTCGTTCCCGCTGCCCAGATTCATGCGCCAGGGCCTCCTGCAGAAAATTCACTTTGGTTTATTGCGCTATCTCTAATAGCACCCGAGATATCACCAGATATATATTGGATTTTCCCCTGACCCTGAATGTCCGGCCCCATGAGACGGTGATTTTCTCGGCGCCTGGTGGTCCGAGGTCGTTGCCGCAGCACAGATTCATTCACCAGTGCCTCCTACAGACAATGCACTTTGATATATTGCGCTATCTCTAATAGCACCTGAGATAACACCAGATATATATTGGATTTTTCCCCGACCCTGAGTGTCCGGCCCAATGAGACGGTGGTTTTCTCGACCCCTGGTGGTCCGAGGTCGTTCCCGCTGCACAGATTCATGCGCCCCGGCCTCCTGCAGATAATTCACTTTGGTTTATTGCGCTATCTCTAGTAGCACCCGAGATATCACCAGATATATATTGAATTTTTGCCCGACCCTGAGTGTCCGGCCCCATGTGTCGGTGGTTTTCTCGGTCCCTGGTGATCCGAGGTCGTTCCTGCTGCACAGATGCACGCGCCAGGGCCTCCTGCAGATATTTCACTTTGATTTATCGCGCTATCTGTTATAGCACCCGAGATATCACCAGATATATATTGGATTTTTCCCCGACCCTGAGTGTTCGGCCCCATGAGACGGTGGTTTTCTAGGCCCCTGGTGGTTCGAGGTCGTTCCCGCTGCACAGATTCATGCGCCAGGGCCTCCTGCAGATAATTCACTCTGGTTTATTGCGCTATCTCTAATAGCACCCGAGATATCACCAGATATATCTTGGATTTTTCCCTGACCCTGAGTGTCCGGCCCCATGAGACGGTGGTTTTCTCGGCCCCTGGTGGTCCGAGGTCGGTCCCGCTGCCCATATTCATGCGCGAGGGCCTCCAACAGGCAATGCACTTTGATTTATTGCGCTATCTCTAATAGCGACCGAGATATCACCAGGTATATATTTGATTTTTCCCTGACCCTGAGTGTCCAGCCGCATGAGACGGTGGTTTTCTCGGCCCCTGGTGGTCCGAGGTCGTTCCCGCTGGCCAGATTCATGCGCCAGGGCCTCCTACAGACAATGCACTTTGATTTATTGCGCTATCTCTAATAGCGCCCGAGATATCACCAGGTATATATTTGATTTTTCCCTGACCCTGAGTGTCCGGCCCCATGAGACGGTGGTTTTCTCGGCCCCTCGTGGTCCCAGGTCGTTCCCGCTACACAGATTCAAGCGCCAGGGCCACCTGCAGATAATTCACTTTGGTTTATTGCGCTATTTCTAATAGCACCCGAGATATCACGAGATATATATTGGATTTTCCCTGACCCTGAGGGTCCGGCCCCATGAGACGGTGGTTTTTTCGGCCCCTGGTGGTCCGAGATCGTTCCCGCCGGACAGATTCATGCGCCAGGGCCTGCAGCAGATAATTCACTTTGGTTTATTGCGCAATCTCTAATAGCACCCGAGATATCACCAGATATATATTGGATTTTCCCCTGACCCTGAGTGTCCGGCCCCGTGAGACGGTGGTTTTCCCGGCCCCTGGTGGTCCGAGGTCGGTCCCGCTGCCCATATTCATGCGCGAGGGCCTCCAACAGGCAATGCACTTTGATTTATTGCGCTATCTGTAATAGCACCCGAGAAAGCTCCATATATATGTTGGATTTTTACATCACATTGGGTGACGGATACCGAAAAACTATCATTTTCACGGCCCCTGGTGGTCCGAGGTCGGTCCCGCTGCCCATATTCATGCGCGAGGGCCTCCTACAGGCAATGCACTTTGATTTATTGCGCTATCTGTAATAGCACCCGAGAAAGCTCCATATATATGTTGGATTTTTACATCACATTGGGTGACCGATACCGAAAATCTATCATTTTCACGGAACCTGGTGGTCCGAGGTCGTTCCCGCTGCCCAGATTCATGCGCCAGGTCCTCCTACAGACAATGCACCATGATTTATTGCGCTATCTCTAATAGCGCCCGAGATATCACCAGGTATATATTTGATTTTTCCCTGACCCTGAGTGTCCAGCCGCATGAGACGGTGGTTTTCTCGGCCCCTGGTGGTCCGAGGTCGTTCCCGCTGCACAGATGCACGCGCCAGGGCCTCCTGTAGATAATTCACTTTGGTTTATTGCGCTATCTCTAATAGCACCCGAGATATCACCAGATATATATTGATTTTCCCCTGACCCTGAGTGTCCGCCCCCATGAGACTGTGGTTTTCCCGGCCCCTGGTGGTCCGAGGTGGTTGCCGCTGGCCACATTCATGCGCCAGGGCCTCCAACAGACAATGCACTTTGATTTATTGCGCTATCTGTAATAGCACCCGAGATATCACCAGATATATATTGGATTTTTCCCTGACCCTGAGTGTCCGGCCCCATGAGACGGTGGTTTTCTCGGCCCCTGGTGGTCCGAGCTCGTTCCCGCTGGCCAGATTCATGCGCTTGGGCCTACTGCAGATAATTCACTTTGATTTATTGCGCTATCTGTAATAGCACCCGAGATATCACCAGATATATATTGGATTTTTCCCTGACCCTGAGTGTCCGGCCCCATGAGACGGTGGTTTTCTCGGCCCCTGGTGGTCCGAGGTCGTTCCCGCTGCACAGATGCACGCGCCAGGGCCTCCTGTAGATAATTCACTTTGGTTTATTGCGCTATCTCTAATAGCACCCGAGATATCACCAGATATATATTGGATTTTCCCATGACCCTGAGTGTCCGGCCCCATGAGACTGTGGTTTTCTCGGCCCCTGGTGGTCCGAGGTCGTACCCGCTGCACAGATTCATGCGCTAGGGCCTCCTGCAGACAATGCACTTTGATTTATTGCGCTATCTGTAATAGCACCCGAGAAAGCACCATATATATGCTGGATTTTTACATGACTTTGGGTGACGGACACCGAAAATCTGTAAGTTTCTCGGCCCCTGGAGGGCCGAGGTCGTTCCTGCTTCACAGATTCATGCGCCAGGGCCTCCTGCAGACAATGCACTTTGATTTATCGCGCTATCTGTAATAGAACCCGAGATATCACCAGATATATGCTGGATTTTTACATGAAATTGGGTGACGGTTACCGAAAATCTGTAATTTTTTCGAACCCTGGTGGTCCGATGTTGTTCCCACTGCCCAGATTCATGCGCCAGGGCCTCCTACAGACAATACACTTTGATTTATTGCGCTATCTGTAATAGCACCCGAGATGTCACCAGATATATATTGGATTTTTCCCTGACCCTGAGTGTCCGGCCCCATGAGACGGTGGTTTTCTCGGCCCCTGTTGGTGCGAGGTCGTTCCCGCTGCACAGATGCATGCGCTAGGGCCTCCTGCAGATAATTCACTTTGGTTTATTGCTCTATCTCTAATAGCACCCGAGATATCACCAGATATATGCTGGATTTTTACATGACTTTGGGTGACGGATACCGAAAATCTGTAGTTTTATCGGCCCCTGGTAGTCCGATGTCGTTCCTGCTGCACTGATTCATGCGCAAGGGCATCCTACGGACAATGCACTTTGATTTATTGCGCTATCTCTAATAGCACCCGAGATATCACCAGATATATGCTGGATTTTAACATGACCCTGAGTGTCCGGCCCCATGAGTCGGTGGTTTTCTCGGCCCCTGGTGGTCCGAGATCGTTCCCACTGCACAGATTCATGCGCCAGGGCCTCCTGCAGACAATGCACTTTGATTTATTGCGCTATCTCTAATAGCACCCGAGATATCACCAAATATATATTGGATTTTACCCTGACCCTTAGTATCCAGGCCAATGAGTCGGTGGTTTTCTCGGCCCCTGGTGGTCCGAGGTCGTTCCCGCTGCACAGATGCACGCGCCAGGGCCTCCTGTAGATAATTCACTTTGGTTTATTGCGCTATCTCTAATAGCACCCGAGATATCACCAGATATATATTGATTTTCCCCTGACCCTGAGTGTCCGCCCCCATGAGACTGTGGTTTTCCCGGCCCCTGGTGGTCCGAGGTGGTTGCCGCTGGCCACATTCATGCGCCAGGGCCTCCAACAGACAATGCACTTTGATTTATTGCGCTATCTGTAATAGCACCCGAGATATCACCAGATATATATTGGATTTTTCCCTGACCCTGAGTGTCCGGCCCCATGAGACGGTGGTTTTCTCGGCCCCTGGTGGTCCGAGCTCGTTCCCGCTGGCCAGATTCATGCGCTTGGGCCTACTGCAGATAATTCACTTTGATTTATTGCGCTATCTGTAATAGCACCCGAGATATCACCAGATATATATTGGATTTTTCCCTGACCCTGAGTGTCCGGCCCCATGAGACGGTGGTTTTCTCGGCCCCTGGTGGTCCGAGGTCGTTCCCGCTGCACAGATGCACGCGCCAGGGCCTCCTGTAGATAATTCACTTTGGTTTATTGCGCTATCTCTAATAGCACCCGAGATATCACCAGATATATATTGGATTTTCCCATGACCCTGAGTGTCCGGCCCCATGAGACTGTGGTTTTCTCGGCCCCTGGTGGTCCGAGGTCGTACCCGCTGCACAGATTCATGCGCTAGGGCCTCCTGCAGACAATGCACTTTGATTTATTGCGCTATCTGTAATAGCACCCGAGAAAGCACCATATATATGCTGGATTTTTACATGACTTTGGGTGACGGACACCGAAAATCTGTAAGTTTCTCGGCCCCTGGAGGGCCGAGGTCGTTCCTGCTTCACAGATTCATGCGCCAGGGCCTCCTGCAGACAATGCACTTTGATTTATCGCGCTATCTGTAATAGAACCCGAGATATCACCAGATATATGCTGGATTTTTACATGAAATTGGGTGACGGTTACCGAAAATCTGTAATTTTTTCGAACCCTGGTGGTCCGATGTTGTTCCCACTGCCCAGATTCATGCGCCAGGGCCTCCTACAGACAATACACTTTGATTTATTGCGCTATCTGTAATAGCACCCGAGATGTCACCAGATATATATTGGATTTTTCCCTGACCCTGAGTGTCCGGCCCCATGAGACGGTGGTTTTCTCGGCCCCTGTTGGTGCGAGGTCGTTCCCGCTGCACAGATGCATGCGCTAGGGCCTCCTGCAGATAATTCACTTTGGTTTATTGCTCTATCTCTAATAGCACCCGAGATATCACCAGATATATGCTGGATTTTTACATGACTTTGGGTGACGGATACCGAAAATCTGTAGTTTTATCGGCCCCTGGTAGTCCGATGTCGTTCCTGCTGCACTGATTCATGCGCAAGGGCATCCTACGGACAATGCACTTTGATTTATTGCGCTATCTCTAATAGCACCCGAGATATCACCAGATATATGCTGGATTTTAACATGACCCTGAGTGTCCGGCCCCATGTGTCGGTGGTTTTCTCGGCCCCTGGTGGTCCGAGATCGTTCCCACTGCACAGATTCATGCGCCAGGGCCTCCTGCAGACAATGCACTTTGATTTATTGCGCTATCTCTAATAGCACCCGACATATCACCAAATATATATTGGATTTTACCCTGACCCTTAGTATCCAGGCCAATGAGTCGGTGGTTTTCTCGGCCCCTGGTGGTCCGAGGTCGTTCCCGCTTGCACAGATTCATGCGCCAGGGCCTCCTGCAGATAATTAACTTTGGGTTATTGCGCTATCTCTAATAGCACCCGAGATATCACCAGATATATATTGTATTTTCCCCTGACCCTGAATGTCCGGCCCCATGAGACGGTGATTTTCTCGGCGTCTGGTGGTCCGAGGTCGTTGACGCAGCACAGATTCATTCGCCAGTGCCTCCAACAGACAATGCACTTTGATTTATTGCGCTATCTCTAATAGCACCTGAGATAACACCAGATATATATTGGATTTTTCCCTGACCCTGAGTGTCCGGCCCAATGAGACGGTGGTTTTCTTTACCCCTGGTGGTCCGAGGTCGTTCCCGCTGCACAGATTCATGCGCCAGGGTCTCCTGCAGATAATTCACTTTGGTTTATTGCGCTATCTGTAATAGCACCCGAGATATCACCAGATATATATTGGATTTTCCCCTGACCCTGAGTGTCCGGCCCCATGAGACGGTGGTTTTCTCGGCCCCTGTTGGTGCGAGGTCGTTCCCGCTGCACAGATGCATGCGCTAGGGCCTCCTGCAGATAATTCACTTTGGTTTATTGCTCTATCTCTAATAGCACCCGAGATATCACCAGATATATGCTGGATTTTTACATGACTTTGGGTGACGGATACCGAAAATCTGTAGTTTTATCGGCCCCTGGTAGTCCGATGTCGTTCCTGCTGCACTGATTCATGCGCAAGGGCATCCTACGGACAATGCACTTTGATTTATTGCGCTATCTCTAATAGCACCCGAGATATCACCAGATATATGCTGGATTTTAACATGACCCTGAGTGTCCGGCCCCATGTGTCGGTGGTTTTCTCGGCCCCTGGTGGTCCGAGATCGTTCCCACTGCACAGATTCATGCGCCAGGGCCTCCTGCAGACAATGCACTTTGATTTATTGCGCTATCTCTAATAGCACCCGAGATATCACCAAATATATATTGGATTTTACCCTGACCCTTAGTATCCAGGCCAATGAGTCGGTGGTTTTCTCGGCCCCTGGTGGTCCGAGGTCGTTCCCGCTTGCACAGATTCATGCGCCAGGGCCTCCTGCAGATAATTAACTTTGGGTTATTGCGCTATCTCTAATAGCACCCGAGATATCACCAGATATATATTGTATTTTCCCCTGACCCTGAATGTCCGGCCCCATGAGACGGTGATTTTCTCGGCGTCTGGTGGTCCGAGGTCGTTGACGCAGCACAGATTCATTCGCCAGTGCCTCCAACAGACAATGCACTTTGATTTATTGCGCTATCTCTAATAGCACCTGAGATAACACCAGATATATATTGGATTTTTCCCTGACCCTGAGTGTCCGGCCCAATGAGACGGTGGTTTTCTTTACCTCTGGTGGTCCGAGGTCGTTCCCGCTGCACAGATTCATGCGCCAGGGTCTCCTGCAGATAATTCACTTTGGTTTATTGCGCTATCTGTAATAGCACCCGAGATATCACCAGATATATATTGGATTTTCCCCTGACCCTGAGTGTCCGGCCCCATGTGTCGATGGTTTTCTCGGCCCCTGGTGGTCCGAGGTCGTTCCCGCTGCCCAGATTCATGCGCCAGGGCCTCCTACAGACAATGCACTTTGATTTATTGCGCTATCAGTAATAGCACCCGAGAAAGCACCATATATATGCTGGATTTTTACATGACTTTGTGTGACGGATACCGAAAATCTGTAATTTTCTCGGCCCCTGGTGGTCCAATGTCGTTCCTGCTGCACAGATTAATGCGCAAGGGCCTCCTACGGTCAATGCACTTTGATTTATTGCGCTATCTCTAATAGCACCCGAGATATCACCAGATATATATTGGATTTTTCCCTGACCCTGAGTGTCCGGCCCCATGAGACGGTGGTTTTCTCGGCCCCTGGTGGTCCGAGATCGTTCCCGCTACACAAATTCATGCGCCAGGGCCTCCTGCAGATAATTCACTTTGGTTTATTGCGCTATCTCTAATAGTACCCGAGATATCACCAGATATATATTGGATTTTCCCCTGACCCTGAGTGTCCGGCCCCATGAGACGGTGGTTTTCTCGGCCCCTGGTGGTCCGAGGTCGTTCCCGCTGCCCAGATTCATGGGCCAGGGCCTCCTGCAGATAATTCACTTTGGTTTATTGCGCTATCTCTAATAGCACCCGCGATATCACCAAATATATATTGGATTTTTCCCTGATCCTGTGTGTCCAGCCGCATGAGACGGTGGTTTTCTCGGCCCCTGGTGGTCCGAGGTCGTTCCCGCTGCACAGATGCACGCGCCAGGGCCTCCTGTAGATAATTCACTTTGGTTTATTGCGCTATCTCTAATAGCACCCGAGATATCACCAGATATATATTGATTTTCCCCTGATCCTGAGTGTCCAGCCGCATGAGACGGTGGTTTTCTCGGCCCCTGGTGGTCCGAGGTCGTTCCCGCTGCACAGATGCACGCGCCAGGGCCTCCTGTAGATAATTCACTTTGGTTTATTGCGCTATCTCTAATAGCACCCGAGATATCACCAGATATATATTGATTTTCCCCTGACCCTGAGTGTCCGCCCCCATGAGACTGTGGTTTTCTCGGCCCCTGGTGGTCCGAGGTGGTTGCCGCTGGCCACATTCATGCGCCAGGGCCTCCTACAGACAATGCACTTTGATTTATTGCGCTATCTGTAATAGCACCCGAGATATCACCAGATATATATTGGATTTTTCCCTGACCCTGAGTGTCCGGCCCCATGAGACGGTGGTTTTCTCGGCCCCTGGTGGTCCGAGCCCGTTCCCGCTGGCCAGATTCATGCGCCAGGGCCTCCTACAGACAATGCACTTTGATTTAATGCGCTATCTGTAATAGCACCCGAGATATCACTAGATATATATTGGATTTTCCCCTGACCCTGAGTGTCTGGCCCCATGAGACTGTGGTTTTCTCGGCCCCAGGTGGTCCGAGGTCGTTCCCGCTGCACAAATTCATGCGCCAGGGCCACCTACAGACAATGCACTTTGATTTATTGCGCTATCTGTAATAGCACCCGAGATATCACCAGATATATATTGGATTTTTCCCTGACCCTGGGTGTCCGGCCCCATGAGACGGTGGTTGTCTCGGCCCATGGTGGTCCGAGGTCGTTCCCGCTGCACAGATTCATGCGCTTGGGCCTCCTGCAGATAATTCACTTTGGTTTATTGGGCTATCTGTAATAACACCCGAGATATCACCAAATACATATTGGATTTTCCCCTGACCCTGAGTGTCCGGCCCCATGAGACGGTGGTTCTCTCGGCCCCTGGTGATCCGAGCTCGTTCCCGCTGGCCAGATTCATGCGCCAGGGCCTCCTACAGACAATGCACTTTGATTTATTGCGCTACCTGTAATAGCACCCGAGATATCACCAGATATATATTGGATTTTCCCATGACCCTGAGTGTCCGGCCTCATGAGACTGTGGTTATCTCGGCCCCTGGTGGTCCGAGGTCGTACCCGCTGCACAGATTCATGCGCCAGGGCCTCCTACAAGCAATGCACTTTGATTTACTGCGCTACCTGTAATAGCACCCGAGATATCACCAGATATATATTGGATTTTCCCATGACCCTGAGTGTCCGGCCCCATGAGACTGTGGTTTTCTCGGCCCCTGGTGGTCCGAGGTCGTTCCTGCTTCACAGATTCATGCGCCAGGGCCTCCTGCAGACAATGCACTTTGATTTATCGCGCTATCTGTAATAGAACCCGAGATATGACCAGATATATGCTGGATTTTTACATGAAATTGGGTGACGGTTACCGAAAATCTGTAATTTTTTCGAACCCTGGTGGTCCGATGTTGTTCCCACTGCCCAGACTCATGCGCCCGGGCCTCCTACAGACAATACACTTTGATTTATTGCGCTATCTGTAATAGCACCCGAGATGTCACCAGATATATATTGGATTTTTCCCTGACCCTGAGTGTCCGGCCCCATGAGACGGTGGTTTTCTCGGCCCCTGGTGGTGCGAGGTCGTTCCCGCTGCACAGATGCATGCGCTAGGGCCTCCTGCAGATAATTCATTTGGTTTATTGCGCTATCTCTAATAGCACCCGAGATATTACCAGATATATGCCGGATTTTTACATGACTTTGGGTGACGGATACCGAAAATCTGTAGATTTATCGGCCCCTGGTGGTCCGATGTCGTTCCTGCTGCACTGATTCATGCGCAAGGGCATCCTACGGATAATGCACTTTGATTTATTGCGCTATCTCTAATAGCACCCGAGATATCACCAGATATATGCTGGATTTTTACATGACCCTGAGTGTCCGGCCCCATGTGTCGGTGGTTTTCTCGGCCCCTGTTGGTCAGAGGTCGTTCCCGCTGCACAGATTCATGCGCCAGGGCCTCCTACAGACAATGCACTTTGGTTTATTGCGCTATCTGTAATATCACCCGAGATATCACCAGATATATATTGGATTTTCCCATGACCCTGAGTGTCCGGCCCCATGAGACTGTGGTTTTCTCGGCCCCTGGTGGTCCGAGGTCGTACCCGCTGCACAGATTCATGCGCTAGGGCCTCCTGCAGACAATGCACTTTGATTTATTGCGCTATCTGTAATAGCACACGAGAAAGCACCATATATATGCTGGATTTTTACATGACTTTGGGTGACGGACACCGAAAATCTGTAAGTTTCTCGGCCCCTGGAGGGCCGAGGTCGTTCCTGCTTCACAGATTCATGCGCCAGGGCCTCCTGCAGACAATGCACTTTGATTTATCGCGCTATCTGTAATAGAACCCGAGATATCACCAGATATATGCTGGATTTTTACATGAAATTGGGTGACGGTTACCGAAAATCTGTAATTTTTTCGAACCCTGGTGGTCCGATGTTGTTCCCACTGCCCAGACTCATGCGCCCGGGCCTCCTACAGACAATACACTTTGATTTATTGCGCTATCTGTAATAGCAGCCGAGATGTCACCAGATATATATTGGATTTTTCCCTGACCCTGAGTGTCCGGCCCCATGAGACGGTGGTTTTCTCGGCCCCTGGTGGTGCGAGGTCGTTCCCGCTGCACAGATGCATGCGCTAGGGCCTCCTGCAGATAATTCATTTGGTTTATTGCGCTATCTCTAATAGCACCCGAGATATTACCAGATATATGCCGGATTTTTACATGACTTTGGGTGACGGATACCGAAAATCTGTAGATTTATCGGCCCCTGGTGGTCCGATGTCGTTCCTGCTGCACTGATTCATGCGCAAGGGCATCCTACGGATAATGCACTTTGATTTATTGCGCTATCTCTAATAGCACCCGAGATATCACCAGATATATGCTGGATTTTTACATGACCCTGAGTGTCCGGCCCCATGTGTCGGTGGTTTTCTCGGCCCCTGTTGGTCAGAGGTCGTTCCCGCTGCACAGATTCATGCGAAAGGGCCTCCTACAGACAATGCACTTTGGTTTATTGCGCTATCTGTAATATCACCCGAGATATCACCAGATATATATTGGATTTTCCCATGACCCTGAGTGTACGGCCCCATGAGACTGTGGTTTTCTCGGCCCCTGGTGGTCCGAGGTCGTACCCGCTGCACAGATTCATGCGCTAGGGCCTCCTGCAGACAATGCACTTTGATTTATTGCGCTATCTGTAATAGCACACGAGAAAGCACCATATATATGCTGGATTTTTACATGACTTTGGGTGACGGACACCGAAAATCTGTAAGTTTCTCGGCCCCTGGAGGGCCGAGGTCGCTCCTGCTTCACAGATTCATGCGCCAGGGCCTCCTGCAGACAATGCACTTTGATTTATCGCGCTATCTGTAATAGAACCCGAGATATCACCAGATATATGCTGGATTTTTACATGAAATTGGGTGACGGTTACCGAAAATCTGTAATTTTTTCGAACCCTGGTGGTCCGATGTTGTTCCCACTGCCCAGATTCATGCGCCAGGGCCTCCTACAGACAATACACTTTGATTTATTGCGCTATCTGTAATAGCACCCGAGATATCACCAGATATATATTGGATTTTTCCCTGACACTGAGTGTCCGGCCCCATGAGACGGTGGTTTTCTCGGCCCCTGGTGATCCGAGGTCGTTCCCGCTGCACAGATTCATGCGCCAGGGTCTCCTGCAGATAATTCACTTTGGTTTATTCCGCTATCTCTAATGGCACCCGAGATATCACCAGATATATATTGGATTTTCCCCTGACCCTGAGTGTCCGGCCCCATGAGACTGTGGTTTTCTCGGCTCCAGGTGGTCCGAGGTCGTTCCCGCTGCCCAGATTCATGCGCCAGGGCCTCCTGCAGATAATTCACTTTGGTTTATTGCGCTATCTCTAATAGCACCCGTGATATCACCAGATATATATTGGATTTTCCCCTGACCCTGAATGTCCGGCCCCATGAGACTGTGGTTTTCTCGGCTCCAGGTGGTCCGAGGTCGTTCCCGCTGCCCAGATTCATGCGCCAGGGCCTCCTGCAGAAAATTCACTTTGGTTTATTGCGCTATCTCTAATAGCACCCGAGATATCACCAGATATATATTGGATTTTCCCCTGACCCTGAATGTCCGGCCCCATGAGACGGTGATTTTCTCGGCGCCTGGTGGTCCGAGGTCGTTGCCGCAGCACAGATTCATTCACCAGTGCCTCCTACAGACAATGCACTTTGATATATTGCGCTATCTCTAATAGCACCTGAGATAACACCAGATATATATTGGATTTTTCCCCGACCCTGAGTGTCCGGCCCAATGAGACGGTGGTTTTCTCGACCCCTGGTGGTCCGAGGTCGTTCCCGCTGCACAGATTCATGCGCCCCGGCCTCCTGCAGATAATTCACTTTGGTTTATTGCGCTATCTCTAGTAGCACCCGAGATATCACCAGATATATATTGAATTTTTGCCCGACCCTGAGTGTCCGGCCCCATGTGTCGGTGGTTTTCTCGGTCCCTGGTGATCCGAGGTCGTTCCTGCTGCACAGATGCACGCGCCAGGGCCTCCTGCAGATATTTCACTTTGATTTATCGCGCTATCTGTAATAGCACCCGAGATATCACCAGATATATATTGGATTTTTCCCCGACCCTGAGTGTTCGGCCCCATGAGACGGTGGTTTTCTAGGCCCCTGGTGGTCCGAGGTCGTTTCCGCTGCACAGATTCATGCGCCAGGGCCTCCTGCAGATAATTCACTTTGGATTATTGCGCTATCTCTAATAGCACCCGAGATATCACCAGATTTATATTGGATTTTCCCCTGACCCTGAGTGTCCGGCCCAATGAGACTGTGGTTTTCTCGGCCCCTGGTGGTCCGAGGTCGTTCCCGCTGCACAGATTCATGCGCCAGGGCCTCCTGCAGATAATTCACTTTGGATTATTGCGATAACTGTAATAGCACCCGAGATATCACCAGATATATATTGGATTTTTCCCTGACCCTGAGTGTCCGGCCCCATGAGACGGTGGTTTTCTCGGCCCCTGGTGGTCCGAGGTCGTGCCCGCTGCACAGATTCATGCGCCAGGGCCTCCTGCAGATAATTCACTTTGGTTTATTGCGCTATCTCTAATAGCACCCGAGATATCACCAGATATATATTGGATTTTTCCCTGACCCTGAGTGTCCGGCCCCATGAGACGGTGGTTTTCTCGGACCCTGGTGTTCCGAGGTCGTGCCCGCTGCACAGATTCATGCGCCAGGGCCTCCTACGGACAATGCACTTTGATTTATTGCGCTATCTCTAATAGCACCCGTGATATCACCAGATATATATTGGATTTTTCCCTGACCCTGAGTGCCCGGCCCCATGAGACGGTGGTTTTCTCGGCCCCTGGTGGTCCGAGGTCGTTCCCACCGCACAGATTCATGCGCCAGGGCCTCCTGCAGATAATTCACTTTGAATTATTGCGCTATATGTAATAGCACCCGAGATATCACCAGATGTATATTGGATTTTTCCCTGACCCTGAGTGCCCGGCCCCATGAGACGGTGGTTTTCTCGGCCCCTGGTGGTCCGAGGTCGTTGCCGCTGCACAGATTCATGCGACAGGGCCTCCCGCAGACAAAGCACTTTGGTTTATCGCGCTATCTCTAATAGCACCCGAGATATCACCAGATATATATTGGATTTTTACATGACCCTGAGTGTCCGGCCCCATGAGACGGTGGTTTTCTCGGCCCCTGGTGATCCGAGGTCGTTCCTGCTGCACAGATGCATGCGCCAGGGCGTCCTGCAGATAATTCACTTTGATTTATCGCGCTATCTGTAATAGCACCCGAGAAAGCGCCATATATATGCCGGATTTTTACATGACTTTGGGTGACGGATACAGAAAATCTGTAATTTTCTCGACCCCTGGTGGTGCGATGTCGTTCTGCTGCACAGATTCATGCGCAAGGGTCTCCTACGGACAATGCACTTTGATTTATCGCTCTATCTGTAATAGAACCCGAGATATCACCACATATATGCTGAATTTTTACATGACATTGGGTGACGGATACCGAAAATCTGTAATTTTCTCGGCCCCTGGTGGTCCGATGTCGTTCCTGCTGCACAGATTCATGCGCAATGGCCTCCTACGGACAATGCACTTTGATTTTTTGCGCTATCTCTAATAGCACCCGAGATATCACCAGATATATATTGGATTATCCCCTGACCCTGAGTGCCCGGCCCCATGAGACTGTGGTTTTCTCGGCCCCTGGTGGTCCGAGGTCGTTCCTGCTGCGCAGATGCATGCGCCAGGGCGTCCTGCAGATAATTCACTTTGATTTATCGCGCTATCTGTAATAGCACCCGAGAAAGCACCATATATATGCCGGATTTTTACATGACTTTGGGTGACGGATACAGAAAATCTGTAATTTTCTCGACCCCTGGTGGTCCGATGTCGTTCTGCTGCACAGATTCATGCGCAAGGGTCTCCTACGGACAATGCACTTTGATTTATCGCTCTATCTGTAATAGAACCCGAGATATCACCAGATATATGCTGAATTTTTACATGACATTGGGTGACGGATACCGAAAATCTGTAATTTTCTCGGCCCCTGGTGGTCCGATGTCGTTCCTGCTGCACAGATTCATGCGCAATGGCCTCCTACGGACAATGCACTTTGATTTTTTGCGCTATCTCTAATAGCACCCGAGATATCACCAGATATATATTGGATTATCCCCTGACCCTGAGTGCCCGGCCCCATGAGACTGTGGTTTTCTCGGCCCCTGGTGGTCCGAGGTCGTTCCCACTGCACAGATTCATGCGCCAGGGCCTCCCACAGACAATGCACTTTGATGTATTGCGCTATCTGTAATAGCACCCGAGATATCACCAGATATATATTGGATTTTTCCCTGACCCTGAGTGTCCGGCCCCATGAGACTGTGGTTTTCTTGGCCCCTGGTGGTCCGAGGTCGTTCCCCCTCCACAGATGCATGCGCCAGGGCCTCCTCCAGATAATTCACTTTGGTTTATTGCGCTATCTCTAATAGCACCCGAGATATCACCATGTACATCCTGGGTTTTTACAAGACCTTGGGTGTCCGGCCCCATGTGTCGGTGGTTTTCTCGGCCCCTGGTGGTCCGAGGTCGTTGCCGCTGCACAGATTCATGCGCCAGGGCCTCCCGCAGGCAAAGCACTTTGATTTATCGCGCTATCTCTAATAGCATCCGAGATATCACCAGATATACATTGGATTTTCCCCTGACCCTGAGTGTCCGGCCCCATGAGACGGTGGTTTTCTCGGGCCCTGGTGGTCCGATGTCGTTCCCGCTGCACAGATTCATGCGCCAGGGATTCCTGCAGACAATTCACTTTGGTTTATTGCGCTATCTCTAATAGCACCCGACATATCACCAGATATATATTGGATTTTTACATGACCCTGAGGGTCCGGCCCCATGAGACGGTGGTTTTATCGGCCCCTGGTGGTCCGAGGTCGTTCCCGCTTCACAGATGCATGCGCCAGGGCCTCCTACAGACAATGCACTTTGATTTATTGCGCTATCTGTAATAGCACCCGAGATATCAACAGATATATATTGGATTTTTCCCAGACCCTGAGTGTCCGGCCCCATGAGACGGTGGTTTTCTCGGCCCCTGGAGGTCCGAGGTCGTTCCCGCTGGCCAGATTCATGCGCCAGGGCCTGCTACAGACAATGCAATTTGATTTATTGCGCTATCTGTAATAGCACCCGAGATATCACCAGATATATATTGGATTTTCCCCTGACCCTGAGTGTCCGGCCCCATGAGACGGTGGTTTTCTCGGCCCCTGGTGGTCCGAGGTCGTTCCCGCTGGCCAGATTCATGCGGCAGGCCTCCTACAGACAATGCACTTTGGTTTATTGCGCTATGTCTAATAGCACCCGAGATATCACCCGTTATATATTGTATTTTTCCCTGACCCTGAGTGTCCGGCCCCATGAGACGGTGGTTTTCTCTGCCCCTGGTAGTCCGAGGTCGTTCCCGCTGCCCAGATTCATGCGCCAGGGCCTCCTACAGACCATGCACTTTGATTTATTGCGCGATCTCTAATAGCACACGAGATATCAACAGATATATATTGGATTTTCCCCTGACCCTGAGTGTCCGGCCCCATGAGACGGTGGTTTTCTCGGCCCCTGGTGGTCCGAGGTCGTTGCCGCTGCACAGATTCATGCGCCAGGGCCTCCCGCAGGCAAAGCACTTTGATTTATCGCGCTATCTCTAATAGCATCCGAGATATCACCAGATATACATTGGATTTTCCCCTGACCCTGAGTGTCCGGCCCCATGAGACGGTGGTTTTCTCGGGCCCTGGTGGTCCGATGTCGTTCCCGCTGCACAGATTCATGCGCCAGGGATTCCTGCACACAATTCACTTGGGTTTATTGCGCTATCTCTAATAGCACCCGACATATCACCAGATGTATATTGGATTTTTACATGACCCTGAGTGTCCGGCCCCATGAGACGGTGGTTTTATCGGCCCCTGGTGGTCCGAGATCGTTCCCGCTTCACAGATGCATGCGCCAGGGCCTCCTACAGACAATGCACTTTGATTTATTGCGCTATCTGTAATAGCACCCGAGATATCAACAGATATATATTGGATTTTTCCCAGACCCTGAGTGTCCGGCCCCATGAGACGGTGGTTTTCTCGGCCCCTGGAGGTCCGAGGTCGTTCCCGCTGGCCAGATTCATGCGCCAGGGCCTGCTACAGACAATGCAATTTGATTTATTGCGCTATCTGTAATAGCACCCGAGATATCACCAGATATATATTGGATTTTCCCCTGACCCTGAGTGTCCGGCCCCATGAGACGGTGGTTTTCTCGGCCCCTGGTGGTCCGAGGTCGTTCCCGCTGGCCAGATTCATGCGGCAGGCCTCCTACAGACAATGCACTTTGGTTTATTGCGCTATGTCTAATAGCACCCGAGATATCACCAGTTATATATTGTATTTTTCCCTGACCCTGAGTGTCCGGCCCCATGAGACGGTGGTTTTCTCGGCCCCTGGTGGACCGAGGTCGTTCCCGCTGGCCAGATTCATGCGGCAGGCCTCCTACAGACAATGCACTTTGGTTTATTGCGCTATGTCTAATAGCACCCGAGATATCAACAGATATATATTGGATTTTCCCCTGACTCTGAGAGTCCGACCCAATGTGACCGTGGTTTTCTCGGCCCCTGGTGCTCCGAGGTCGTTCCCGCTGGCCAGATTCATGCGACAGGCCTCCTACAGACAATGCACTTTGGTTTATTGCGCTATCTCTATTAGCACCCGAGATATCAGCAGATATATATTGGATTTTTCGCTGACCCTGAGTGTCCGGCCCCATGTGACGGAGGTTTTCTCGGCCCCTGGTGGTCCGAGGTCGTTCCCGCTTCACAGATGCATGCGGCAGGGCCTCCTGCAGATAATTCACTTTGGTTTATTGCGCTATCTCTAATGGCACCCGAGATATCACCATGTACATCCTGGGTTTTTACAAGACCTTGGGTGTCCGGCCCCATGTGTCGGTGGTTTTCTCGGCCCCTGGTGGTCCGAGGTCGTTGCCGCTGCACAGATTCATGCGCCAGGGCCTCCCGCAGGCAAAGCACTTTGATTTATCGCGCTATCTGTAATAGCACCCGCGATATCAACAGATATATATTGGATTTTTCCCAGACCCTGAGTGTCCGGCCCCATGAGACTGTGGTTTTCTCGGCCCCTGGAGGTCCGAGGTCGTTCCCGCTGGCCAGATTCATGCGCCAGGGCCTGCTACAGACAATGCAATTTGATTTATTGCGCGATCTGTAATAGCACCCGAGATATCACCAGATATATATTGTATTTTTCCCTGACCCTGTGTGTCCGGCCCCATCAGACGGTGGTTTTCTCGGCCCCTGGTGGTCCATGGGCGTTCCCGCTGTCCAGATTCATGCGCCAGGGCCCGCTACAGACAATGCACTTTGATTTATTGCGCTATCTGTAATAGCACCCGAGATATCACCAGATATATATTGGATTTGCCCCTGACCCTGAGTGTCCGGCCCCATGTGTCGGTGGTTCTCTCGGCCCCTGGTGGTCCGAGGTCGTTCCCACTGTACAGATTCATGCACCAGGTCCTCCTCCAGATAATTCACTTTGGTTTATTGCGCTATCTCTAATAGCACCCGAGATATCACCAGATATATATTGGATTTTCCCCTGACTCTGAGAGTCCGGCCCCATGTGACCGTGGTTTTCTCGGCCCCTGGTGCTCCGAGGTCGTTCCCGCTGCCCAGATTCATGGGCCAGGGCCTCCTGCAGATAATTCACTTTGGTTTATTGCGCTATCTCTAATAGCACCCGAGATATCACCAGATATATATTGATTTTCCCCTGACCCTGAGTGTCCGCCCCCATGAGACTGTGGTTTTCTCGGCCCCTGGTGGTCCGAGGTGGTTGCCGCTGGCCACATTCATGCGCCAGGGCCTCCTACAGACAATGCACTTAGATTTATTGCGTTATCTGTAATAGCACCCGAGATATCACCGGATATATATTGGATTTTTCCCTGACCCTGAGTGTCCGGCCCCATGAGACGGTGGTTTTCTCGGCCCCTGGTGGTCCGAGCCCGTTCCCGCTGGCCAGATTCATGCGCCAGGGCCTCCTACAGACAATGCACTTTGATTTATTGCGCTATCTGTAATAGCACCCGAGATATCACTAGATATATATTGGATTTTCCCCTGACCCTGAGTGTCCGGCCCCATGAGACTGTGGTTTTCTCGGCCCCAGGTGGTCCGAGGTCGTTCCCGCTGCACAAATTCATGCGCCAGGGCCACCTACAGACAATGCACTTTGATTTATTGCGCTATCTGTAATAGCACCCGAGATATCACCAGATATATATTGGATTTTTCCCTGACCCTGGGTGTCCGGCCCCATGAGACGGTGGTTGTCTCGGCCCATGGTGGTCCGAGGTCGTTCCCGCTGCACAGATTCATGCGCTTGGGCCTCCTGCAGATAATTCACTTTGGTTTATTGGGCTATCTGTAATAACACCCGAGATATCACCAAATACATATTGGATTTTCCCCTGACCCTGAGTGTCCGGCCCCATGAGACGGTGGTTCTCTCGGCCCCTGGTGATCCGAGCTCGTTCCCGCTGGCCAGATTCATGCGCCAGGGCCTCCTACAGACAATGCACTTTGATTTATTGCGCTACCTGTAATAGCACCCGAGATATCACCAGATATATATTGGATTTTCCCATGACCCTGAGTGTCCGGCCCCATGAGACTGTGGATATCTCGGCCCCTGGTGGTCCGATGTCGTACCCGCTGCACAGATTCATGCGCCAGGGCCTCCTACAGACAATGCACTTTGATTTACTGCGCTACCTGTAATAGCACCCGAGATATCACCAGATATATATTGGATTTTCCCATGACCCTGAGTGTCCGGCCCCATGAGACTGTGGTTTTCTCGGCCCCTGGTGGTCCGAGGTCGTTCCTGCTTCACAGATTCATGCGCCAGGGCCTCCTGCAGACAATGCACTTTGATTTATCGCGCTATCTGTAATAGAACCCGAGATATCACCAGATATATGCTGGATTTTTACATGAAATTGGGTGACGGTTACCGAAAATCTGTAATTTTTTCGAACCCTGGTGGTCCGATGTTGTTCCCACTGCCCAGACTCATGCGCCCGGGCCTCCTACAGACAATACACTTTGATTTATTGCGCTATCTGTAATAGCACCCGAGATATCACCAGATATATATTGGATTTTTCCCTGACCCTGAGTGTCCGGCCCCATGAGACGGTGGTTTTCTCGGCCCCTGGTGGTCCGAGCTCGTTCCCGCTGGCCAGATTCATGCGCCAGGGCCTCCTACAGACAATGCACTTTGATTTATTGCGCTATCTGTAATAGCACCCGAGATATCACTAGATATATATTGGATTTTCCCCTGACCCTGAGTGTCCGGCCCCATGAGACTGTGGTTTCCTCGGCCCCAGGTGGTCCGAGGTCGTTCCCGCTGCACAAATTCATGCGCCAGGGCCTCCTACAGACAATGCACTTTGATTTATAGCGCTATCTGTAATAGCACCCGAGATATCACCAGATATATATTGGATTTTTCCCTGACCCTGAGTGTCCGGCCCCATGAGACGGTTGTTCTCTCGGCCCCTGGTGATCCGAGCTCGTTCCCGCTGGCCAGATTCATGCGCCAGGGCCTCCTACAGACAATGCACTTTGATTTATTGCGCTACCTGTAATAGCACCCGAGATATCACCAGATATATATTGGATTTTCCCATGACCCTGAGTGTCCGGCCCCATGAGACTGTGGATATCTCGGCCCCTGGTGGTCCGATGTCGTACCCGCTGCACAGATTCATGCGCCAGGGCCTCCTACAGACAATGCACTTTGATTTACTGCGCTACCTGTAATAGCACCCGAGATATCACCAGATATATATTGGATTTTCCCATGACCCTGAGTGTCCGGCCCCATGAGACTGTGGTTTTCTCGGCCCCTGGTGGTCCGAGGTCGTTCCTGCTTCACAGATTCATGCGCCAGGGCCTCCTGCAGACAATGCACTTTGATTTATCGCGCTATCTGTAATAGAACCCGAGATATCACCAGATATATGCTGGATTTTTACATGAAATTGGGTGACGGTTACCGAAAATCTGTAATTTTTTCGAACCCTGGTGGTCCGATGTTGTTCCCACTGCCCAGACTCATGCGCCCGGGCCTCCTACAGACAATACACTTTGATTTATTGCGCTATCTGTAATAGCACCCGAGATATCACCAGATATATATTGGATTTTTCCCTGACCCTGAGTGTCCGGCCCCATGAGACGGTGGTTTTCTCGGCCCCTGGTGGTCCGAGCTCGTTCCCGCTGGCCAGATTCATGCGCCAGGGCCTCCTACAGACAATGCACTTTGATTTATTGCGCTATCTGTAATAGCACCCGAGATATCACTAGATATATATTGGATTTTCCCCTGACCCTGAGTGTCCGGCCCCATGAGACTGTGGTTTCCTCGGCCCCAGGTGGTCCGAGGTCGTTCCCGCTGCACAAATTCATGCGCCAGGGCCTCCTACAGACAATGCACTTTGATTTATAGCGCTATCTGTAATAGCACCCGAGATATCACCAGATATATATTGGATTTTTCCCTGACCCTGAGTGTCCGGCCCCATGAGACGGTGGTTTTCTCGGCCCCTGGTGGTCCGAGCTCGTTCCCGCTGGCCAGATTCATGCGCCAGGGCCTCCTACAGACAATGCACTTTGATTTATTGCGCTATCTGTAATAGCACCCGAGATATCACCAGATATATATTGTATTTTTCCCTGACCCTGAGTGTCCGGCCCCATGAGACGGTGGTTTTCTCGGCCCCTGGTGGTCCGAGGTCGTTCCCGCTGCACAGATTCATGCGCCAGGGCCTCCTGCAGATAATTCACTTTGGTTTATTGCGCTATCCCTAATGGCACCCGAGATATCACCAGATATATATTGGATTTTCCCCTGACCCTGAGTGTCCGGCCCCATGTCTCGATGGTTTTCTCGGCCCCTGGTGGTCCGAGGTCGTTCCCGCTGCCCATATTCATGCGCCAGGTCCTCCTACAGACAATGCACTTTGATTTATTGCGCTATCAGTAATAGCACCCGAGATAGCACCATATATATGCTGGATTTTTACATGACTTTGTGTGACGGATACCGAAAATCTGTAATTTTCTCGGCCCCTGGTGGTCCGAGGTCGTTCCCGCTGCACAGATTCATGCGCCAGGGCCTCCTACAGACAATGCACTTTGATAATTGCGCTATCACTAATAGCACCCGAGATATCACCAGATATATATTGGATTCTTCCCTGACCCTGAGTGTCCGGCCCCATGAGACGGTGGTTTTCTCGTCCCCTGGTGGTCCGAGGTCGTTCCCGCTGCACAGATTCATGCGCCAGGGCCACCTGCAGATAATTCACTTTGGGTTATTGCGCTATCTGTAATAGCACCCGAGATATCACCAGATATATCTTGGATTTTCCCCTGACCCAGAGTGTCCGGCCCCATGTGACGGTGGTTTTCTCGGCCCCTGGCGGTCCGACGTCGTTCCCGCTGCACAGATTCATGCGCCAGGGCCTTCTACAGACAATGCACTTTGATTTATTGCGCTATCTGTAATAGCACCCGAGATATCACCAGATATATATTGGATTTTCCCCTGACCCAGAGTGTCCGGCCCCATGTGACGGTGGTTTTCTCGGCCCCTGATGGTCCGACGTCGTTCCCGCTGCCCAGATTCATGCGCAAGGGCCTCCTACGGACAATGCACTTTGATTTATTGCGCTATCTCTAATAGCACCCGAGATATCACCAGATATACATTGGATTTCCCCTGACCCTCAGTGTCCGGCCCCATGAGACGGTGGTTGTCTCGGCCCCTGGTGGTCCGAGGTCGTTCCCGCTGCACAGATTCATGAGCCAGGGCCTCCTGCAGATAATTCACTCTGGTTTTTTGCGCTATCTCTAATAGCACCCGAGATATCACCAGATGTATATTGGATTTTCCCCTGACCCAGAGAGTCCGGCCCCATGTGACGGTGGTTTTCTCGGCCCCTGGTGGTCCGAGGTCGTTCCCGCTGCACAGATGCATGCGCCAGGGCCGCCTACAGACAATGCACTTTGGTTTATTGCGCTATCTCTATTAGCACCCGAGATATCACCAGATATATATTGGATTTTCCCCTGACCCTGAGTGTCCGGCCCCATGAGACGGTAGTTTTCTCGGCCCCCAGTGGTCCGAGGTCCTCCCGCTGCACAGATTCATGCGCCAGGGCCTCCTACAGACAATGCACTTTGATTTATTGCGCTATCTGTAATAGCACCCGAGATATCACCAGATATATATTTGATTTTCCCCTGACCCTGAGTGTCCGGCCCCGTGAGACGGTGGTTTTCTCGGCCACTGGTGGTCCGAGGTCGTTCCCGCTGCACAGATTCATGCGCCAGGGCCTCCTGCAGATAATTCACTTTGGTTTATTGCGCTATCTCTAATAGCACCCGAGATATCACCAGATATATATTGGATTTTCCCCTGACCCAGAGTGTCCGGCCCCATGTGACGGTGGTTTTCTCGGCCCCTGCTGGTCCGACGTCGTTCCCGCTGCACAGATTCATGCGCCAGGGCCTTCTACAGACAATGCACTTTGATTTATTGCGCAATCTGTAATAGCACCCGAGATATCACCAGGTATATATTGGATTTTTCCCTGACCCTGAATGCCCGGCCCCATGAGACGGTGGTTTTCTCGGCCCCTGGTGGTCCGAGGTCGTTCCCGCTGCCCAGATTCATGCGCCAGAGCCTCCTACAGACAATGCACTTTGATTTATTGCGCTATCTGTAATAGCACCCGAGATATCACCAGGTATATATTGGATTTTTCCCTGACCCTGAATGCCCGGCCCCATGAGACGGTGGTTTTCTCGGCCCCTGGTGGTCCGAGGTCGTTCCCACTGCACAGATTCATGCCCCAGGGCCTCCTACAGATAATGCACTTTGATTTATTGCGCTATCTGTAATAGCACCCGAGATATCACCAGATATACATTGGATTTCCCCTGACCCTCAGTGTCCGGCCCCATGAGACTGTGGTTTTCTCGGCCCCTGGTGGTCCGAGGTCGTTCCCGCTGCACAGATTCATGCTCCAGGGCCTCCTACAGACAATGCACTTTGATTTATTGCGCTATCACTAATAGCACCCGAGATATCACCAGATATATATTGGATTCTTCCCTGACCCTGAGTGTCCGGCCCCATGAGACGGTGGTTTTCTCGGCCCCTGGTGGTCCGAGGTCGTTCCCACTGCACAGATTCATGCGCCAGGGCCTCCTACAGATAATGCACTTTGATTTATTGCGCTATCTGTAATAGCACCCGAGATATGACCAGATATATATTGGTTTTTTCCCTGACCCTGGCTGTCCGGCCCCATGAGATGGTGGTTTTCTCGTCCCCTGGTGGTCCGAGGTCGTTCCCGCTGTACAGATTCATGCGCCAGGGCCTCCTGCAGATAATTCACTTTGGTTTATTGCGCTATCTGTAATAGCACCCGAGAAAGCACCATATATATGCTGGATTTTTACATGACCCTGAGTGAGCGGACCCGTGAGACGGTGGTTTACTCGGCCTGTGGTGGTCCGAGGTCGTTCCCGCTGCACAGATTCATGCGCCAGGGCCTTCTACAGACAATGCACTTTGATTTATTGCGCTATCTCTAATAGCACCCAAGATATCACCAGGTATATATTGGATTTATCCCAGACCCTGAGTGTCCGGCCCCATGAGACGGTGGTTTTCTCGGCCCCTGGTGGTCCGAGGTCGTTCCCGCTGCACAGATTCATGCGCCAGGGCCTCCTGCAGATAATTCACTCTGGTTTATTGCGCTATCTCTAATAGCACCCGAGATATCACCAGATATATATTGGATTTTCCCCTGACCCTGAGTGTGCGGCCCCATGAGACTGTGGTTTTCTCGGCCCCTGGTGGTCCGACGTCGTTCCCGCTGCACAGATTCATGCGCCAGGGCCTCCTACAGACAATGCACTTTGATTTATTGCGCTATCTGTAACAGCACCCGAGATATCACCAGACATATATTTGATTTTTCCCTGACCCTGAGTGTCCGGCCACAGGAGACTGTGGTTTTCTCGGCCCCTGGTGGTCCGAGGTCGTTCCCGCTACCCAGATTCATGCGCCAGGGCCTCCTACAGACAATGCAGTTTGATTTATTGCGCTATCTGTAATAGCACCCTAGATATCACCAGATATATATTGGATTTTTCCCTGACCCTGACAGTCCGGCCCAATGTGTCGGTGGTTTTCTCGGCCCCTGGTGGTCCGAGGTCGTTCCCGCTGCACAGATTCATGCGACAGGGCCCCCTGCAGATAACTCACTTTGATTTATTGCGCTATCTCTAATAGCACCCGAGATATCACGAGAAATATATTGGATTTTTCCCTGACCCTGAGTGTCCGGCCCCATGTGTCGGTGGTTTTCTCGGCCCCTGGTGGTCAGAGGTCGTTCCCGCTGCACAGATTCATGCGCCAGGTCCTCCTGCAGATAATTCACTTTGGTTTATTGCGCTATCTGTAATAGCACCCGAGATATCACCAGATATATATTGGATTTCCTCCTGACCCTGAGTGTCCGGCCCCATGAGACGGTGGTTTTCTCGGCCCCTGGTGGTCCGAGGTCGTTCCCGTTTCGCAGATGCATGCGCCAGGGCCACCTACAGACAATGCACTTTGATTTACTGCGCTATCTCTAATAGCACCCGAGATATCACCAGATATATATTGGATTTTTCCCTGACCCTGAGTGTCCGGCCCCATGAGACGGTGGTTTTCTCGGCCCCAGGTGGTCCGAGGTCGATCCCGCTGCACAGATTCATGCGCCAGGGCCTCCTGCAGATAATTCACTTTGATTTATTGCGCTATCTCTAATAGCACCCGAGATATCACCAGATATATATTTGATTTTTACCTGATCCTGAGTGTCCGGCCCCACGAGACGGTGGTTTTCTCGGCCCCTGGTGGTCCGAGGTCGTTCCCGCTGCACAGATTTATGCGCCAGGGCCTCCTGCAGATAATTCACTTTGGTTTATTGCACCATCTCTAATAGCACCCGAGATATCACCAGATTTATATTGGATTTTCCCCTGACCCTGAGTGTCCGGCCCCATGAGACTGTGGTTTTCTCGGCCCCTGGTGGTCCGAGGACGTTCCCACTGCGGAGATTCATGCGCCAGGGCGTTCTGCAGATAATGCGCTTTGATTTGTTGTGCTATCTGTAATAGCACCCGAGATACCACCAGATATATATTGGATTTCCTCCTGACCCTGAGTGCCCGGCCCCATGAGACGGTGGTTTTCTCGGCCCCTGGTGGTCCGAGGTCGTTCCCGCTTCGCAGATGCATGCGCCAGGGCCTCCTAAAGACAATGCACTTTGATTTATTGCGCTATCTGTAATAGCACCCAAGATATCACCAGATATATATTGGATTTTCTCCTGACCCTGAGTCTCCGGCCCCATGAGACTGTGGTTTTCTCGGCCCCTGGTGGTCCGAGGTCGTTCCCGCTGCGCAGATTCATGCGCCAGGGCCTCCTGCAGATAATTCACTTTGGTTTATTTCACTATCTCTAATAGCACCCGAGATATCACCAGATATATATTGGATTTTTCCCTGACCCTGAGTGTCCGGCCCCATGAGACTGTGGTTTTCTCGGCCCCTGGTGGTCCGAGCTCGTTTCGGCTGCACAGATTTATGCACCAGGGCCTCCTGCAGATAATTCACTTTGGTTTATTGCACCATCTCTAATAGCACCCGAGATATCACCATGTATATATTGGATTTTCCCCTGACCCTGAGTTTCCGGCCCCATGAGACTGTGGTTTTCTCGGCCCCTGGTGGTCCGAGGTCGTTCCCACTGCGCAGATTCATGCGCCAGGGCGTTCTGCAGATAATGCGCTTTGATTTGTTGTGCTATCTGTAATAGCACCCGAGATATCACCAGATATATATTGGATTTCCTCCTGACCCTGAGTGCCCGGCCCCATGAGACGGTGGTTTTCTCGGCCCCTGGTGGTCCGAGGTCGTTCCCGCTTCGCAGATGCATGCGCCAGGGCCTCCTACAGACAATGCACTTTGATTTATTGCGCTATCTGTAATAGCACCCAAGATATCACCAGATATATATTGGATTTTCCCCTGACCCTGAGTGTCCGGCCCCATGAGACTGTGGTTTTCTCGGCCCCTGGTGGTCCGAGGTCGTTCCCGCTGCACAGATTCATGCGCCAGGGCCTCCTGCAGATAATTCACTTTGGTTTATTTCACTATCTCTAATAGCACCCGAGATATCACCAGATTTATATTGGATTTTCCCGTGACCCTGAGTGTCCGGCTCCATGAGACTGTGGTTTTCTCGTCCCCTAGTGGTCCGTGGTCGTTCCCGCTACCCAGATTCATGCGCCAGGGCGTCCTGCAGACAATGCACTTTGATTTATTGCGCTATCTGTAATAGCACCCTAGATATCACCAGATATATATTGGATTTTTCCCTGACCCTGAGTGTCCGGCCCCATGAGACGGTGGTTTTCTCGGCCCCTGGTGGTCCGAGGTCGTTCCCACTGCGCAGATTCATGCGCCAGGGCCTCCTGCAGACAATGCACTTTGATTTATTGCGCTATCTGTAATAGCACCCTAGATATCACCAGATATATATTGGATTTTTCCCTGACCCTGAGTGTCCGTCCCCATGAGACGGTGGTTTTCTCGGCCCCTGGTGGTCCGAGGTCGTTCCCGCTTCGCAGATGCATGCGCCAGGGCCTCCTACAGACAATGCACTTTGATTTATTGCGCTATCTGTAATAGCACCCTAGATATCACCAGACATATATTGGATTTTTCCCTGACCCTGAGTGTCCGGCCCCATGAGACGGTGGTTTTCTCGGCCCCTGGTGGTCCGAGCTCGTTTCGGCTGCACAGATTTATGCACCAGGGCCTCCTGCAGATAATTCACTTTGGTTTATGGCGCTATCTCTAATTGCACCCGAGAAATCACCAGGTATATATTGGATTTTTCCCTGACCCCGAGTGTTCGGCCCCATGAGACTGTGGTTGTCTCGGCCCCTGGTGGTCCGAGGTCGTTCCCGCTGCACAGATTCATGCGCCAGGGCCTCCTGCAGATAATTCACTTTGGTTTATTGCGCTATCTGTAATAGCACCCGAGATATCACCAGATATATATTGGATTTCCTCCTGACCCTGAGTGTCCGGCCCCATGAGACGGTGGTTTTCTCGGCTCCTGGTGGTCCGAGGTCGTTCCCGCTGCACAGACTCATGCGCCAGGGCCTCCTACAGACAATGCACTTTGATTTATTGCGCTATCTGTAATAGCACCCAAGATATCACCAGATATATATTGGATTTTCCCCTGACCCTGAGTGTCCGGCCCCACGAGACGGTGGTTTTCTCGGCCCCTGGTGGTCCGAGGTCGTTCCCGCTGCACAGATTTATGCGCCAGGGCCTCCTGCAGATAATTCACTTTGGTTTATTGCACCATCTCTAATAGCACCCGAGATATCACCAGATTTATATTGGATTTTCCCCTGACCCTGAGTGTCCGGCCCCATGAGACTGTGGTTTTCTCGGCCCCTGGTGGTCCGAGGTCGTTCCCACTGCGCAGATTCATGCGCCAGGGCGTTCTGCAGATAATGCGCTTTGATTTGTTGTGCTATCTGTAATAGCACCCGAGATATCACCAGATATGTATTGGATTTCCTCCTGACCCTGAGTGCCCGGCCCCATGAGACAGTGGTTTTCTCGGCCCCTGGTGGTCCGAGGTCGTTCCCGCTTCGCAGATGCATGCGCCAGGGCCTCCTACAGACAATGCACTTTGATTTATTGCGCTATCTGTAATAGCACCCAAGATATCACCAGATATATATTGGATTTTCCCCTGACCCTGAGTCTCCGGCCCCATGAGACTGTGGTTTTCTCGGCCCCTGGTGGTCCGAGGTCGTTCCCGCTGCGCAGATTCATGCGCCAGGGCCTCCTGCAGATAATTCACTTTGGTTTATTTCACTATCTCTAATAGCACCCGAGATATCACCAGATATATATTGGATTTTTCCCTGACCCTGAGTGTCCGGCCCCATGAGACTGTGGTTTTCTCGGCCCCTGGTGGTCCGAGCTCGTTTCGGCTGCACAGATTTATGCACCAGGGCCTCCTGCAGATAATTCACTTTGGTTTATTGCACCATCTCTAATAGCACCCGAGATATCACCAGATTTATATTGGATTTTCCCCTGACCCTGAGTGTCCGGCCCCATGAGACTGTGGTTTTCTCGGGCCCTGGTGGTCCGAGGTCGTTCCCACTGCGCAGATTCATGCGCCAGGGCGTTCTGCAGATAATGCGCTTTGATTTGTTGTGCTATCTGTAATAGCACCCGAGATATCACCAGATATATATTGGATTTCCTCCTGACCCTGAGTGCCCGGCCCCATGAGACGGTGGTTTTCTCGGCCCCTGGTGGTCCGAGGTCGTTCCCGCTTCGCAGATGCATGCGCCAGGGCCTCCTACAGACAATGCACTTTGATTTATTGCGCTATCTGTAATAGCACCCAAGATATCACCAGATATACATTGGATTTTCCCCTGACCCTGAGTGTCCGGCCCCATGAGACTGTGGTTTTCTCGTCCCCTAGTGGTCCGTGGTCGTTCCCGCCACCCAGATTCATGCGCCAGGGCGTCCTGCAGACAATGCACTTTGATTTATTGCGCTATCTGTAATAGCACCCTAGATATCACCAGATATATATTGGATTTTTCCCTGACCCTGAGTGTCCGGCCCCATGAGACGGTGGTTTTCTCGGCCCCTGGTGGTCCGAGGTCGTTCCCACTGCGCAGATTCATGCGCCAGGGCCTCCTGCAGACAATGCACTTTGATTTATTGCGCTATCTGTAATAGCACCCTAGATATCACCAGATATATATTGGATTTTTCCCTGACCCTGAGTGTCCGTCCCCATGAGACGGTGGTTTTCTCGGCCCCTGGTGGTCCGAGGTCGTTCCCACTGCGCAGATTCATGCGTCAGGGCGTTCTGCAGATAATGCGCTTTGATTTATTGTGCTATCTGTAATAGCACCCGAGATATCACCAGATATATATTGGATTTCCTCCTGACCCTGAGTGTCCGGCCCCATGAGACGGTGGTTTTCTCGGCCCCTGGTGGTCCGAGGTCGTTCCCGCTTCGCAGATGCATGCGCCAGGGCCTCCTACAGACAATGCACTTTGATTTATTGCGCTATCTGCAATAGCTCCCAAGATATCACCAGATATATATTTGATTTTTCCCTGATCCTGAGTGTCCGGCCCCACGAGACGGGGGTTTTCTCGGCCCCTGGTGGTCCGAGGTCGTTCCCGCCGCCCAGATTCATGCGCCAGGGCCTCCTACAGCCAATGCACTTTGATTTATTGCGCTATCTGTAACAGCACCCGAGATATCACCAGACATATATTTGATTTTTCCCTGACCCTGAGTGTCCGGCCCCATGAGACGGTGGTTTTCTCGGCGCCTGGTGGTCCGAGGACGTTCCCGCTGCATAGATTCATGCGCCAGGGCCTCCTGCAGATAATTCACTTTGATTTATTGCGCTATCTCTAATAGCACCCGAGATATCACCAGATATATATTTGATTTTTCCCTGATCCTGAGTGTCCGGCCCCACGAGACGGTGGTTTTCTCGGCCCCTGGTGGTCCGAGGTCGTTCCCGCTGCACAAATTTATGCGCCAGGGCCTCCTGCAGATAATTCACTTTGGTTTATTGCACCATCTCAAATAGCACCCGAGATATCACCAGATTTATATTGGATTTTCCCCTGACCCTGAGTGTCCGGCCCCATGAGACTGTGGTTTTCTCGGCCCCTGGTGGTCCGAGGTCCTTCCCACTGCGCAGATTCATGCGCCAGGGCGTTCTGCAGATAATGCGCTTTGATTTGTTGTGCTATCTGTAATAGCACCCGAGATATCACCAGATATATATTGGATTTCCTCCTGACCCTGAGTGTCCGGCCCCATGAGACGGTTTGTTTTCTCGGCCCCTGGTGGTCCGAGGTCGTTCCCGCTTCGCAGATGCAAGCGCCAGGGCCTCCTACAGACAATGCACTTTGATTTATTGCGCTATCTGTAATAGCACCCGAGATATCACTAGATATATATTGGATTTTTCCCTGACCCTGAATGTCCGGCCCCATGAGACGGTGGATTTCTCTGCCCCTGGTGGTCCGAGGTCGTTCCCACTGCACAGATTCATGCGCCAGGGCCTCCTGCAGATAATACACTTTATATTATTGCGCTATATGTAATAGCACCCGAGATAACACCGGATGTATATTGGATTTTTCCCTGACCCTGACACTCCAGCGCCATGAGACGGTGATTTTCTCGGCCCCTGGTGGTCCGAGGTCGTTCCCGCTGCACAGAATCATGCGCCAGGGCTTCCTGCAGATAATTCACTTTGGTTTATTGCGCTATCTCTAATAGCACCCGAGATATCACCAGATGTATATTGGATTTTTCCCCGACTCTGAGCGTCCGGCCCCATGAGACGGTGGTTTTCTCGGCTCCTGGTGGTCCGAGGTCGTTCCCTCTGCACAGATTCATGCGCCAGGGCCCGCTGCAGATAATTCACTTCGGTTTAGTGCGCTATCTGTAAGAGCACCCGAGATATCACCTGATATATATTGAATTTTTCTACTGACCCTGAGTGTCCGGCCCCATGAGACGGTGGTTTTCTCGGCCCCCGGTGGTCCGAGGTCGTTCCCGCTATACAGATTCATGCGCCAGGGCCTCCTGCAGATAATTCACTTTGGTTTATTGCGCTATCTGTAATAGCACCAGAGATATCACCAGATATATATTGGATTTTTCCCTGACCCTGAGTGTCCGGCCCCATGTGTCGATGGTTGTCTCGGTCCCTCGCTGTCCGGGGTCGATCCTCCTGAACAGATTCATGCGCCAGGGCTTCCTGCAGACAATGTACTTTGATTTATCGCGCTATCTCTAATAGCACCCGAGATATCACCAGATACATCCTGAATTTTTACATGAACTTGGGTGTCCGGCCCAATGCGTCGGTGGTTTTGTCGACCCCTGGTGGTCCGAGGTCGGTCCCGCGGCACAGATTCATGCGCAAGGGCCTCATACGGAGAATGCACATTGATTTATTGCGCAATCTCTAATAGGACCCGAGATATCAGCAGGTATATACTGGATTTTTACATGACCTTGGGTGACGGATACCGAAAATCTGTAATTTTCTCGGCCCTTGGTGTTCCGAGGTCGTTCCTGCTGCACACATTCATGCGCCAGGGCCTCCGGCAGACAATGCACTTTGATTTATCGCGCTATCTCGAATAGCACCCGAGATATCACCAGATGTATACTGGATTTTTGCATGACCTTGGGTTTCCGGCCTCATGTTTCGGTGATTTTCTCGGCCCCTGGTGGTCCGAGGTCGTTCCCGCTGCACAGATTCATGCGCCAGGGCCTCCTGCAGATAATTTACTTTGGTTTATTGCGCTTTCTCTAATAGCACCCGAGATATCGCCAGATATATATTGTATTTTCCCCTGACCCTGAGTATCCGACCCCATGAGACGGTGGTTTTCTCGGCCCCTGGTGGTCCGAGGACGTTGCCGCTGCACAGACTCATGCGGCAGGGACTCCTACAGACAATGCACTTTCATTTATTGCGCTGTCTGTAATAGCACCCGAGATATCACCAGATATATATTGGATTTTACCCAGACCCTGACAGTCCGGCCCCATGAGACGGTGGTTTTCTCGGCCCCTGGTGGTCCGAGGTCGTTCCCACTGCGCAGATTCATGCGCCAGGGCCTCCTGCAGACAATGCACTTTGATTTATTGCGCTATCTGTAATAGCACCCTAGATATCACCAGATATATATTGGATTTTTCCCTGACCCTGAGTGTCCGTCCCCATGAGACGGTGGTTTTCTCGGCCCCTGGTGGTCCGAGGTCGTTCCCGCTTCGCAGATGCATGCGCCAGGGCCTCCTACAGACAATGCACTTTGATTTATTGCGCTATCTGTAATAGCACCCTAGATATCACCAGACATATATTGGATTTTTCCCTGACCCTGAGTGTCCGGCCCCATGAGACGGTGGTTTTCTCGGCCCCTGGTGGTCCGAGCTCGTTTCGGCTGCACAGATTTATGCACCAGGGCCTCCTGCAGATAATTCACTTTGGTTTATGGCGCTATCTCTAATTGCACCCGAGAAATCACCAGGTATATATTGGATTTTCCCCTGACCCTGAGTGTCCGGCCCCATGAGACTGTGGTTTTCTCGGCCCCTGGTGGTCCGTGGTCGTTCCCACTGCGTAGATACATGCGCCAGGGCGTTCTGCAGATAATGCACTTTGATTTGTTGTGCTATCTGTAATAGCACCCGAGATATCACCAGATATATATTGGATTTCCTCCTGACCCTGAGTGTCCGGCCCCATGAGACGGTGGTTTTCTCGGACCCTGGTGGTCCGAGGTCGTTCCCGCTGCACAGATTCATGCGCCAGGGCCCCCTGCAGATAACTCACTTTGATTTATTGCGCTATCTCTAATAGCACCCGAGATATCACCAGAAATATATTGGATTTTTCCCTGACCCTGAGTGTCCGGCCCCATGTGTCGGTGGTTTTCTCGGCCCCTGGTGGTCCGAGGTCGTTGCCGCTGCACAGATTCATGCGCCAGGGCCTCCTGCAGATAATACACTTTGGTTTATTGCGCTATCTCTAATAGCACCCGAGATATCACCAGATATATATTGGATTTTTCCCTGACCCCGAGTGTTCGGCCCCATGAGACTGTGGTTGTCTCGGCCCCTGGTGGTCCGAGGTCGTTCCCGCTGCACAGATTCATGCGCCAGGGCCTCCTGCAGATAATTCACTTTGGTTTATTGCGCTATCTGTAATAGCACCCGAGATATCACCAGATATATATTGGATTTCCTCCTGACCCTGAGTGTCCGGCCCCATGAGACGGTGGTTTTCTCGGCTCCTGGTGGTCCGAGGTCGTTCCCGCTGCACAGACTCATGCGCCAGGGCCTCCTACAGACAATGCACTTTGATTTATTGCGCTATCTGTAATAGCACCCAAGATATCACCAGATATATATTGGATTTTCCCCTGACCCTGAGTGTCCGGCCCCACGAGACGGTGGTTTTCTCGGCCCCTGGTGGTCCGAGGTCGTTCCCGCTGCACAGATTTATGCGCCAGGGCCTCCTGCAGATAATTCACTTTGGTTTATTGCACCATCTCTAATAGCACCCGAGATATCACCAGATTTATATTGGATTTTCCCCTGACCCTGAGTGTCCGGCCCCATGAGACAGTGGTTTTCTCGGCCCCTGGTGGTCCGAGGTCGTTCCCACTGCGCAGATTCATGCGCCAGGGCGTTCTGCAGATAATGCGCTTTGATTTGTTGTGCTATCTGTAATAGCACCCGAGATATCACCAGATATGTATTGGATTTCCTCCTGACCCTGAGTGCCCGGCCCCATGAGACAGTGGTTTTCTCGGCCCCTGGTGGTCCGAGGTCGTTCCCGCTTCGCAGATGCATGCGCCAGGGCCTCCTACAGACAATGCACTTTGATTTATTGCGCTATCTGTAATAGCACCCAAGATATCACCAGATATATATTGGATTTTCCCCTGACCCTGAGTCTCCGGCCCCATGAGACTGTGGTTTTCTCGGCCCCTGGTGGTCCGAGGTCGTTCCCGCTGCGCAGATTCATGCGCCAGGGCCTCCTGCAGATAATTCACTTTGGTTTATTTCACTATCTCTAATAGCACCCGAGATATCACCAGATATATATTGGATTTTTCCCTGACCCTGAGTGTCCGGCCCCATGAGACTGTGGTTTTCTCGGCCCCTGGTGGTCCGAGCTCGTTTCGGCTGCACAGATTTATGCACCAGGGCCTCCTGCAGATAATTCACTTTGGTTTATTGCACCATCTCTAATAGCACCCGAGATATCACCAGATTTATATTGGATTTTCCCCTGACCCTGAGTGTCCGGCCCCATGAGACTGTGGTTTTCTCGGGCCCTGGTGGTCCGAGGTCGTTCCCACTGCGCAGATTCATGCGCCAGGGCGTTCTGCAGATAATGCGCTTTGATTTGTTGTGCTATCTGTAATAGCACCCGAGATATCACCAGATATATATTGGATTTCCTCCTGACCCTGAGTGCCCGGCCCCATGAGACGGTGGTTTTCTCGGCCCCTGGTGGTCCGAGGTCGTTCCCGCTTCGCAGATGCATGCGCCAGGGCCTCCTACAGACAATGCACTTTGATTTATTGCGCTATCTGTAATAGCACCCAAGATATCACCAGATATACATTGGATTTTCCCCTGACCCTGAGTGTCCGGCCCCATGAGACTGTGGTTTTCTCGTCCCCTAGTGGTCCGTGGTCGTTCCCGCCACCCAGATTCATGCGCCAGGGCGTCCTGCAGACAATGCACTTTGATTTATTGCGCTATCTGTAATAGCACCCTAGATATCACCAGATATATATTGGATTTTTCCCTGACCCTGAGTGTCCGGCCCCATGAGACGGTGGTTTTCTCGGCCCCTGGTGGTCCGAGGTCGTTCCCACTGCGCAGATTCATGCGCCAGGGCCTCCTGCAGACAATGCACTTTGATTTATTGCGCTATCTGTAATAGCACCCTAGATATCACCAGATATATATTGGATTTTTCCCTGACCCTGAGTGTCCGTCCCCATGAGACGGTGGTTTTCTCGGCCCCTGGTGGTCCGAGGTCGTTCCCACTGCGCAGATTCATGCGTCAGGGCGTTCTGCAGATAATGCGCTTTGATTTATTGTGCTATCTGTAATAGCACCCGAGATATCACCAGATATATATTGGATTTCCTCCTGACCCTGAGTGTCCGGCCCCATGAGACGGTGGTTTTCTCGGCCCCTGGTGGTCCGAGGTCGTTCCCGCTTCGCAGATGCATGCGCCAGGGCCTCCTACAGACAATGCACTTTGATTTATTGCGCTATCTGCAATAGCTCCCAAGATATCACCAGATATATATTTGATTTTTCCCTGATCCTGAGTGTCCGGCCCCACGAGACGGGGGTTTTCTCGGCCCCTGGTGGTCCGAGGTCGTTCCCGCCGCCCAGATTCATGCGCCAGGGCCTCCTACAGCCAATGCACTTTGATTTATTGCGCTATCTGTAACAGCACCCGAGATATCACCAGACATATATTTGATTTTTCCCTGACCCTGAGTGTCCGGCCCCATGAGACGGTGGTTTTCTCGGCGCCTGGTGGTCCGAGGACGTTCCCGCTGCATAGATTCATGCGCCAGGGCCTCCTGCAGATAATTCACTTTGATTTATTGCGCTATCTCTAATAGCACCCGAGATATCACCAGATATATATTTGATTTTTCCCTGATCCTGAGTGTCCGGCCCCACGAGACGGTGGTTTTCTCGGCCCCTGGTGGTCCGAGGTCGTTCCCGCTGCACAAATTTATGCGCCAGGGCCTCCTGCAGATAATTCACTTTGGTTTATTGCACCATCTCAAATAGCACCCGAGATATCACCAGATTTATATTGGATTTTCCCCTGACCCTGAGTGTCCGGCCCCATGAGACTGTGGTTTTCTCGGCCCCTGGTGGTCCGAGGTCGTTCCCGCTGCGCAGATTCATGCGCCAGGGCCTCCTGCAGATAATTCACTTTGGTTTATTTCACTATCTCTAATAGCACCCGAGATATCACCAGATATATATTGGATTTTTCCCTGACCCTGAGTGTCCGGCCCCATGAGACTGTGGTTTTCTCGGCCCCTGGTGGTCCGAGCTCGTTTCGGCTGCACAGATTTATGCACCAGGGCCTCCTGCAGATAATTCACTTTGGTTTATTGCACCATCTCTAATAGCACCCGAGATATCACCAGATTTATATTGGATTTTCCCCTGACCCTGAGTGTCCGGCCCCATGAGACTGTGGTTTTCTCGGGCCCTGGTGGTCCGAGGTCGTTCCCACTGCGCAGATTCATGCGCCAGGGCGTTCTGCAGATAATGCGCTTTGATTTGTTGTGCTATCTGTAATAGCACCCGAGATATCACCAGATATATATTGGATTTCCTCCTGACCCTGAGTGCCCGGCCCCATGAGACGGTGGTTTTCTCGGCCCCTGGTGGTCCGAGGTCGTTCCCGCTTCGCAGATGCATGCGCCAGGGCCTCCTACAGACAATGCACTTTGATTTATTGCGCTATCTGTAATAGCACCCAAGATATCACCAGATATACATTGGATTTTCCCCTGACCCTGAGTGTCCGGCCCCATGAGACTGTGGTTTTCTCGTCCCCTAGTGGTCCGTGGTCGTTCCCGCCACCCAGATTCATGCGCCAGGGCGTCCTGCAGACAATGCACTTTGATTTATTGCGCTATCTGTAATAGCACCCTAGATATCACCAGATATATATTGGATTTTTCCCTGACCCTGAGTGTCCGGCCCCATGAGACGGTGGTTTTCTCGGCCCCTGGTGGTCCGAGGTCGTTCCCACTGCGCAGATTCATGCGCCAGGGCCTCCTGCAGACAATGCACTTTGATTTATTGCGCTATCTGTAATAGCACCCTAGATATCACCAGATATATATTGGATTTTTCCCTGACCCTGAGTGTCCGTCCCCATGAGACGGTGGTTTTCTCGGCCCCTGGTGGTCCGAGGTCGTTCCCACTGCGCAGATTCATGCGTCAGGGCGTTCTGCAGATAATGCGCTTTGATTTATTGTGCTATCTGTAATAGCACCCGAGATATCACCAGATATATATTGGATTTCCTCCTGACCCTGAGTGTCCGGCCCCATGAGACGGTGGTTTTCTCGGCCCCTGGTGGTCCGAGGTCGTTCCCGCTTCGCAGATGCATGCGCCAGGGCCTCCTACAGACAATGCACTTTGATTTATTGCGCTATCTGCAATAGCTCCCAAGATATCACCAGATATATATTTGATTTTTCCCTGATCCTGAGTGTCCGGCCCCACGAGACGGGGGTTTTCTCGGCCCCTGGTGGTCCGAGGTCGTTCCCGCCGCCCAGATTCATGCGCCAGGGCCTCCTACAGCCAATGCACTTTGATTTATTGCGCTATCTGTAACAGCACCCGAGATATCACCAGACATATATTTGATTTTTCCCTGACCCTGAGTGTCCGGCCCCATGAGACGGTGGTTTTCTCGGCGCCTGGTGGTCCGAGGACGTTCCCGCTGCATAGATTCATGCGCCAGGGCCTCCTGCAGATAATTCACTTTGATTTATTGCGCTATCTCTAATAGCACCCGAGATATCACCAGATATATATTTGATTTTTCCCTGATCCTGAGTGTCCGGCCCCACGAGACGGTGGTTTTCTCGGCCCCTGGTGGTCCGAGGTCGTTCCCGCTGCACAAATTTATGCGCCAGGGCCTCCTGCAGATAATTCACTTTGGTTTATTGCACCATCTCAAATAGCACCCGAGATATCACCAGATTTATATTGGATTTTCCCCTGACCCTGAGTGTCCGGCCCCATGAGACTGTGGTTTTCTCGGCCCCTGGTGGTCCGAGGTCCTTCCCACTGCGCAGATTCATGCGCCAGGGCGTTCTGCAGATAATGCGCTTTGATTTGTTGTGCTATCTGTAATAGCACCCGAGATATCACCAGATATATATTGGATTTCCTCCTGACCCTGAGTGTCCGGCCCCATGAGACGGTTTGTTTTCTCGGCCCCTGGTGGTCCGAGGTCGTTCCCGCTTCGCAGATGCAAGCGCCAGGGCCTCCTACAGACAATGCACTTTGATTTATTGCGCTATCTGTAATAGCACCCGAGATATCACTAGATATATATTGGATTTTTCCCTGACCCTGAATGTCCGGCCCCATGAGACGGTGGATTTCTCTGCCCCTGGTGGTCCGAGGTCGTTCCCACTGCACAGATTCATGCGCCAGGGCCTCCTGCAGATAATACACTTTATATTATTGCGCTATATGTAATAGCACCCGAGATAACACCGGATGTATATTGGATTTTTCCCTGACCCTGACACTCCAGCGCCATGAGACGGTGATTTTCTCGGCCCCTGGTGGTCCGAGGTCGTTCCCGCTGCACAGAATCATGCGCCAGGGCTTCCTGCAGATAATTCACTTTGGTTTATTGCGCTATCTCTAATAGCACCCGAGATATCACCAGATGTATATTGGATTTTTCCCCGACTCTGAGCGTCCGGCCCCATGAGACGGTGGTTTTCTCGGCTCCTGGTGGTCCGAGGTCGTTCCCTCTGCACAGATTCATGCGCCAGGGCCCGCTGCAGATAATTCACTTCGGTTTAGTGCGCTATCTGTAAGAGCACCCGAGATATCACCTGATATATATTGAATTTTTCTACTGACCCTGAGTGTCCGGCCCCATGAGACGGTGGTTTTCTCGGCCCCCGGTGGTCCGAGGTCGTTCCCGCTATACAGATTCATGCGCCAGGGCCTCCTGCAGATAATTCACTTTGGTTTATTGCGCTATCTGTAATAGCACCAGAGATATCACCAGATATATATTGGATTTTTCCCTGACCCTGAGTGTCCGGCCCCATGTGTCGATGGTTGTCTCGGTCCCTCGCTGTCCGGGGTCGATCCTCCTGAACAGATTCATGCGCCAGGGCTTCCTGCAGACAATGTACTTTGATTTATCGCGCTATCTCTAATAGCACCCGAGATATCACCAGATACATCCTGAATTTTTACATGAACTTGGGTGTCCGGCCCAATGCGTCGGTGGTTTTGTCGACCCCTGGTGGTCCGAGGTCGGTCCCGCGGCACAGATTCATGCGCAAGGGCCTCATACGGAGAATGCACATTGATTTATTGCGCAATCTCTAATAGGACCCGAGATATCAGCAGGTATATACTGGATTTTTACATGACCTTGGGTGACGGATACCGAAAATCTGTAATTTTCTCGGCCCTTGGTGTTCCGAGGTCGTTCCTGCTGCACACATTCATGCGCCAGGGCCTCCGGCAGACAATGCACTTTGATTTATCGCGCTATCTCGAATAGCACCCGAGATATCACCAGATGTATACTGGATTTTTGCATGACCTTGGGTTTCCGGCCTCATGTTTCGGTGATTTTCTCGGCCCCTGGTGGTCCGAGGTCGTTCCCGCTGCACAGATTCATGCGCCAGGGCCTCCTGCAGATAATTTACTTTGGTTTATTGCGCTTTCTCTAATAGCACCCGAGATATCGCCAGATATATATTGTATTTTCCCCTGACCCTGAGTATCCGACCCCATGAGACGGTGGTTTTCTCGGCCCCTGGTGGTCCGAGGACGTTGCCGCTGCACAGACTCATGCGGCAGGGACTCCTACAGACAATGCACTTTCATTTATTGCGCTGTCTGTAATAGCACCCGAGATATCACCAGATATATATTGGATTTTACCCAGACCCTGACAGTCCGGCCCCATGAGACGGTGGTTTTCTCGGCCCCTGGTGGTCCGAGGTCGTTCCCACTGCGCAGATTCATGCGCCAGGGCCTCCTGCAGACAATGCACTTTGATTTATTGCGCTATCTGTAATAGCACCCTAGATATCACCAGATATATATTGGATTTTTCCCTGACCCTGAGTGTCCGTCCCCATGAGACGGTGGTTTTCTCGGCCCCTGGTGGTCCGAGGTCGTTCCCGCTTCGCAGATGCATGGGCCAGGGCCTCCTACAGGCAATGCACTTTGATTTATTGCGCTATCTGTAATAGCACCCTAGATATCACCAGACATATATTGGATTTTTCCCTGACCCTGAGTGTCCGGCCCCATGAGACGGTGGTTTTCTCGGCCCCTGGTGGTCCGAGCTCGTTTCGGCTGCACAGATTTATGCACCAGGGCCTCCTGCAGATAATTCACTTTGGTTTATGGCGCTATCTCTAATTGCACCCGAGAAATCACCAGGTATATATTGGATTTTCCCCTGACCCTGAGTGTCCGGCCCCATGAGACTGTGGTTTTCTCGGCCCCTGGTGGTCCGTGGTCGTTCCCACTGCGTAGATACATGCGCCAGGGCGTTCTGCAGATAATGCACTTTGATTTGTTGTGCTATCTGTAATAGCACCCGAGATATCACCAGATATATATTGGATTTCCTCCTGACCCTGAGTGTCCGGCCCCATGAGACGGTGGTTTTCTCGGACCCTGGTGGTCCGAGGTCGTTCCCGCTGCACAGATTCATGCGCCAGGGCCCCCTGCAGATAACTCACTTTGATTTATTGCGCTATCTCTAATAGCACCCGAGATATCACCAGAAATATATTGGATTTTTCCCTGACCCTGAGTGTCCGGCCCCATGTGTCGGTGGTTTTCTCGGCCCCTGGTGGTCCGAGGTCGTTGCCGCTGCACAGATTCATGCGCCAGGGCCTCCTGCAGATAATACACTTTGGTTTATTGCGCTATCTCTAATAGCACCCGAGATATCACCAGATATATATTGGATTTTTCCCTGACCCCGAGTGTTCGGCCCCATGAGACTGTGGTTGTCTCGGCCCCTGGTGGTCCGAGGTCGTTCCCGCTGCACAGATTCATGCGCCAGGGCCTCCTGCAGATAATTCACTTTGGTTTATTGCGCTATCTGTAATAGCACCCGAGATATCACCAGATATATATTGGATTTCCTCCTGACCCTGAGTGTCCGGCCCCATGAGACGGTGGTTTTCTCGGCTCCTGGTGGTCCGAGGTCGTTCCCGCTGCACAGACTCATGCGCCAGGGCCTCCTACAGACAATGCACTTTGATTTATTGCGCTATCTGTAATAGCACCCAAGATATCACCAGATATATATTGGATTTTCCCCTGACCCTGAGTGTCCGGCCCCACGAGACGGTGGTTTTCTCGGCCCCTGGTGGTCCGAGGTCGTTCCCGCTGCACAGATTTATGCGCCAGGGCCTCCTGCAGATAATTCACTTTGGTTTATTGCACCATCTCTAATAGCACCCGAGATATCACCAGATTTATATTGGATTTTCCCCTGACCCTGAGTGTCCGGCCCCATGAGACTGTGGTTTTCTCGGCCCCTGGTGGTCCGAGGTCGTTCCCACTGCGCAGATTCATGCGCCAGGGCGTTCTGCAGATAATGCGCTTTGATTTGTTGTGCTATCTGTAATAGCACCCGAGATATCACCAGATATGTATTGGATTTCCTCCTGACCCTGAGTGCCCGGCCCCATGAGACAGTGGTTTTCTCGGCCCCTGGTGGTCCGAGGTCGTTCCCGCTTCGCAGATGCATGCGCCAGGGCCTCCTACAGACAATGCACTTTGATTTATTGCGCTATCTGTAATAGCACCCAAGATATCACCAGATATATATTGGATTTTCCCCTGACCCTGAGTCTCCGGCCCCATGAGACTGTGGTTTTCTCGGCCCCTGGTGGTCCGAGGTCGTTCCCGCTGCGCAGATTCATGCGCCAGGGCCTCCTGCAGATAATTCACTTTGGTTTATTTCACTATCTCTAATAGCACCCGAGATATCACCAGATATATATTGGATTTTTCCCTGACCCTGAGTGTCCGGCCCCATGAGACTGTGGTTTTCTCGGCCCCTGGTGGTCCGAGCTCGTTTCGGCTGCACAGATTTATGCACCAGGGCCTCCTGCAGATAATTCACTTTGGTTTATTGCACCATCTCTAATAGCACCCGAGATATCACCAGATTTATATTGGATTTTCCCCTGACCCTGAGTGTCCGGCCCCATGAGACTGTGGTTTTCTCGGGCCCTGGTGGTCCGAGGTCGTTCCCACTGCGCAGATTCATGCGCCAGGGCGTTCTGCAGATAATGCGCTTTGATTTGTTGTGCTATCTGTAATAGCACCCGAGATATCACCAGATATATATTGGATTTCCTCCTGACCCTGAGTGCCCGGCCCCATGAGACGGTGGTTTTCTCGGCCCCTGGTGGTCCGAGGTCGTTCCCGCTTCGCAGATGCATGCGCCAGGGCCTCCTACAGACAATGCACTTTGATTTATTGCGCTATCTGTAATAGCACCCAAGATATCACCAGATATACATTGGATTTTCCCCTGACCCTGAGTGTCCGGCCCCATGAGACTGTGGTTTTCTCGTCCCCTAGTGGTCCGTGGTCGTTCCCGCCACCCAGATTCATGCGCCAGGGCGTCCTGCAGACAATGCACTTTGATTTATTGCGCTATCTGTAATAGCACCCTAGATATCACCAGATATATATTGGATTTTTCCCTGACCCTGAGTGTCCGGCCCCATGAGACGGTGGTTTTCTCTGCCCCTGGTGGTCCGAGGTCGTTCCCACTGCGCAGATTCATGCGCCAGGGCCTCCTGCAGACAATGCACTTTGATTTATTGCGCTATCTGTAATAGCACCCTAGATATCACCAGATATATATTGGATTTTTCCCTGACCCTGAGTGTCCGTCCCCATGAGACGGTGGTTTTCTCGGCCCCTGGTGGTCCGAGGTCGTTCCCACTGCGCAGATTCATGCGTCAGGGCGTTCTGCAGATAATGCGCTTTGATTTATTGTGCTATCTGTAATAGCACCCGAGATATCACCAGATATATATTGGATTTCCTCCTGACCCTGAGTGTCCGGCCCCATGAGACGGTGGTTTTCTCGGCCCCTGGTGGTCCGAGGTCGTTCCCGCTTCGCAGATGCATGCGCCAGGGCCTCCTACAGACAATGCACTTTGATTTATTGCGCTATCTGCAATAGCTCCCAAGATATCACCAGATATATATTTGATTTTTCCCTGATCCTGAGTGTCCGGCCCCACGAGACGGGGGTTTTCTCGGCCCCTGGTGGTCCGAGGTCGTTCCCGCCGCCCAGATTCATGCGCCTGGGCCTCCTACAGCCAATGCACTTTGATTTATTGCGCTATCTGTAACAGCACCCGAGATATCACCAGACATATATTTGATTTTTCCCTGACCCTGAGTGTCCGGCCCCATGAGACGGTGGTTTTCTCGGCGCCTGGTGGTCCGAGGACGTTCCCGCTGCATAGATTCATGCGCCAGGGCCTCCTGCAGATAATTCACTTTGATTTATTGCGCTATCTCTAATAGCACCCGAGATATCACCAGATATATATTTGATTTTTCCCTGATCCTGAGTGTCCGGCCCCACGAGACGGTGGTTTTCTCGGCCCCTGGTGGTCCGAGGTCGTTCCCGCTGCACAAATTTATGCGCCAGGGCCTCCTGCAGATAATTCACTTTGGTTTATTGCACCATCTCAAATAGCACCCGAGATATCACCAGATTTATATTGGATTTTCCCCTGACCCTGAGTGTCCGGCCCCATGAGACTGTGGTTTTCTCGGCCCCTGGTGGTCCGAGGTCCTTCCCACTGCGCAGATTCATGCGCCAGGGCGTTCTGCAGATAATGCGCTTTGATTTGTTGTGCTATCTGTAATAGCACCCGAGATATCACCAGATATATATTGGATTTCCTCCTGACCCTGAGTGTCCGGCCCCATGAGACGGTTTGTTTTCTCGGCCCCTGGTGGTCCGAGGTCGTTCCCGCTTCGCAGATGCAAGCGCCAGGGCCTCCTACAGACAATGCACTTTGATTTATTGCGCTATCTGTAATAGCACCCGAGATATCACTAGATATATATTGGATTTTTCCCTGACCCTGAATGTCCGGCCCCATGAGACGGTGGATTTCTCTGCCCCTGGTGGTCCGAGGTCGTTCCCACTGCACAGATTCATGCGCCAGGGCCTCCTGCAGATAATACACTTTATATTATTGCGCTATATGTAATAGCACCCGAGATAACACCGGATGTATATTGGATTTTTCCCTGACCCTGACACTCCAGCGCCATGAGACGGTGATTTTCTCGGCCCCTGGTGGTCCGAGGTCGTTCCCGCTGCACAGAATCATGCGCCAGGGCTTCCTGCAGATAATTCACTTTGGTTTATTGCGCTATCTCTAATAGCACCCGAGATATCACCAGATGTATATTGGATTTTTCCCCGACTCTGAGCGTCCGGCCCCATGAGACGGTGGTTTTCTCGGCTCCTGGTGGTCCGAGGTCGTTCCCTCTGCACAGATTCATGCGCCAGGGCCCGCTGCAGATAATTCACTTCGGTTTAGTGCGCTATCTGTAAGAGCACCCGAGATATCACCTGATATATATTGAATTTTTCTACTGACCCTGAGTGTCCGGCCCCATGAGACGGTGGTTTTCTCGGCCCCCGGTGGTCCGAGGTCGTTCCCGCTATACAGATTCATGCGCCAGGGCCTCCTGCAGATAATTCACTTTGGTTTATTGCGCTATCTGTAATAGCACCAGAGATATCACCAGATATATATTGGATTTTTCCCTGACCCTGAGTGTCCGGCCACATGTGTCGATGGTTGTCTCGGTCCCTCGCTGTCCGGGGTCGATCCTCCTGAACAGATTCATGCGCCAGGGCTTCCTGCAGACAATGTACTTTGATTTATCGCGCTATCTCTAATAGCACCCGAGATATCACCAGATACATCCTGAATTTTTACATGAACTTGGGTGTCCGGCCCAATGCGTCGGTGGTTTTGTCGACCCCTGGTGGTCCGAGGTCGGTCCCGCGGCACAGATTCATGCGCAAGGGCCTCATACGGAGAATGCACATTGATTTATTGCGCAATCTCTAATAGGACCCGAGATATCAGCAGGTATATACTGGATTTTTACATGACCTTGGGTGACGGATACCGAAAATCTGTAATTTTCTCGGCCCTTGGTGTTCCGAGGTCGTTCCTGCTGCACACATTCATGCGCCAGGGCCTCCGGCAGACAATGCACTTTGATTTATCGCGCTATCTCGAATAGCACCCGAGATATCACCAGATGTATACTGGATTTTTGCATGACCTTGGGTTTCCGGCCTCATGTTTCGGTGGTTTTCTCGGCCCCTGGTGGTCCGACGTCGTTCCCGCTGCACAGATTCATGCGCCAGGGCCTCCTGCAGATAATTTACTTTGGTTTATTGCGCTTTCTCTAATAGCACCCGAGATATCGCCAGATATATATTGTATTTTCCCCTGACCCTGAGTATCCGACCCCATGAGACGGTGGTTTTCTCGGCCCCTGGTGGTCCGAGGACGTTGCCGCTGCACAGACTCATGCGGCAGGGACTCCTACAGACAATGCACTTTCATTTATTGCGCTGTCTGTAATAGCACCCGAGATATCACCAGATATATATTGGATTTTACCCAGACCCTGACAGTCCGGCCCTATGAGTCGGTGGTTTTCTCGGCCCCTGGTTGTCCGAGGTCGTTCCCGCTGCCCAGATTCATGCGCCAGGGCCTCCTACAGACAATGCACGTTGTTTTATTGCGCTATCTCTAATAGCACCCGAGATACCACCAAATATATATTGGATTTTCCCTGACCCTGACAGTCCGGCCTCATGTGTCGGTGATTTTCTCGGTCCCTGGTGGTCCGAGGTATATCCCGCTGCACAGATTCAAGCGCCAGGGCTTCCTGCAGACAATGCAGTATGATTTATTGCGCTACCTCTAATAGCACCCGAGATATCATCAGATACATCCTGGGTTTTTACATGACCTTGGGTGTCCGGCCCCATGAGACGGTGTTTTTCTCGGCCCCCGGTGGTCCGAGGTCGTTCCCGCTATACAGATTCATGCGCCAGGGCCTCCTGCAGATAAATCACTTTGGATCATTGCGCTATCTGTAATAGCACCAGAGATATCACCAGATATATATTGGATTTTTCCCTGACCCAGAGTGTCCGGCCCCATGTGACGGTGGTTTTCTCGGCCACTGGTGGTCCGAGGTCGTTCCCACTGCACAGATTCATGCGCCAGGGCCTCCTGCAGATAATACACCTTGTGTTATTGCGCTATATGTAATAGCACCCGAGATAACACCGGATGTATATTGGATTTTTCCCTGACCCTGAGTGTCCGGCCCCATGAGACGGTGATATTCTCGGCCCCTGGTGGTCCGGGGTCGTTCCCGCTGCACAGATTCATGCGACAGGGCCTCCTACAGACAATGTACTTTGGTTTATTGCGCTATCTCTAATAGCACCCGTGATATCACCAGATATATATTGGATTTTCCCCTGACCCAGAGTGTCCGGCCCCATGTGACGGTGGTTTTCTCGGCCACTGGTGGTCCGAGGTCGTTCCCGCTGCACAGGTTCATGCGCCAGGGCCTCCTGCAGATAATTCACTTTGGTTTATTGCGCTATCTCTAATAGCACCCGAGATATCACCAGATATATATTGGATTTTCCCCTGACCCTGAGTGTCCGGCCCAATAGGAACGGTGGTTTTCTCGCCCCTGGTGGTCCGAGGTCGTTCCCACCGCACAGATTCATGCGCCAGGGCCTCTTGCAGATAATTCACTTTGTATTATTGCGCTATGTGTAATAGCACCCGAGATATCACCAGATGTATATTGGATTTTTCCCTGACCCTGAGTGCCCGGCCCCATGAGACGGTGGTTTTCTCGGCCCCTGGTGGTCCGAGGGCTTTCCCGCTGCACAGATTCATGCGACAGGGCCTTCTACAGACAATGCACTTTGGTTTATTGCGCTATCTCTATTTGCACCCGAGATATCACCAGATATATATTGGATTTTCCCCTGACCCAGAGTGTCCGACCCCATGTGACGGTGGTTTTCTCGGCCGCTGGTGGTCCGAGGTCGTTCCCGCTGCACAGCTTCATGCGCCAGGGCCTCCTGCAGATAATTCACTTTGGTTTATTGCGCTATCTCTAATAGCACCCGAGATATCACCAGATATATATTGGACTTTACCCTGACCCTGAGTGTCCGGCCCAATGAGACGGTGGTTTTCTCGGCCACTGGTGGTCCGAGGTCGTTCCCGCTGCACAGATTCATGCGCCAGGGCCTTCTACAGACAATGCACTTTGATTTATTGCGCTATCTGTAATAGCACCCGAGATATCACCAGATATACATTGGATTTCCCCTGACCCTCAGTGTCCGGCCCCATGAGACTGTGGTTTTCTCGGCCCCTGGTGGTCCGAGGTTGTTCCCGCTGCCCAGATTCATGCGCCAGGGCCTCCTACAGACAATACACTTTGATTTATTGCGCTATCTGTAATAGCACCCGAGATATCACCAGATATATATTGTATTTTTCCCTGACCCTGAGTGTCCGGCCCCATGAGACGGTGGTTTTCTCGGCGCCTGGTGGTCCGAGGACGTTCCCGCTGCACAGATTCATGCGCCAGGGCCTCCTGCAGATAATTCACTTTGGTTTATTGCACCGTCTCTAATAGCACCCGAGATATCACCAGCTTTATATTGGATTTTCCCCTGACCCTGAGTGTCCGGCAAAATGAGACTGTGGTTTTCTCGGCCCCTGGTGGTCCGAGGTCGTTCCCGCTGCCCAGATTCATGCGCCAGGGCCTCCTACAGACAATGCACTTTGATTTATTGCGCTATCTGTAATAGCACCCGTGATATCACCAGATATATATTGGATTTTCCCCTGACCCAGAGTGTCCGGCCCCATGTGACGGTGGTTTTCTCGGCCACTGGTGGTCCGAGGTCGTTCCCGCTGCACAGGTTCATGCGCCAGGGCCTCCTGCAGATAATTCACTTTGGTTTATTGCGCTATCTCTAATAGCACCCGAGATATCACCAGATATATATTGGATTTTCCCCTGACCCTGAGTGTCCGGCCCAATAGGAACGGTGGTTTTCTCGCCCCTGGTGGTCCGAGGTCGTTCCCACCGCACAGATTCATGCGCCAGGGCCTCTTGCAGATAATTCACTTTGTATTATTGCGCTATGTGTAATAGCACCCGAGATATCACCAGATGTATATTGGATTTTTCCCTGACCCTGAGTGCCCGGCCCCATGAGACGGTGGTTTTCTCGGCCCCTGGTGGTCCGAGGGCTTTCCCGCTGCACAGATTCATGCGACAGGGCCTTCTACAGACAATGCACTTTGGTTTATTGCGCTATCTCTATTTGCACCCGAGATATCACCAGATATATATTGGATTTTCCCCTGACCCAGAGTGTCCGACCCCATGTGACGGTGGTTTTCTCGGCCGCTGGTGGTCCGAGGTCGTTCCCGCTGCACAGCTTCATGCGCCAGGGCCTCCTGCAGATAATTCACTTTGGTTTATTGCGCTATCTCTAATAGCACCCGAGATATCACCAGATATATATTGGACTTTACCCTGACCCTGAGTGTCCGGCCCAATGAGACGGTGGTTTTCTCGGCCACTGGTGGTCCGAGGTCGTTCCCGCTGCACAGATTCATGCGCCAGGGCCTTCTACAGACAATGCACTTTGATTTATTGCGCTATCTGTAATAGCACCCGAGATATCACCAGATATACATTGGATTTCCCCTGACCCTCAGTGTCCGGCCCCATGAGACTGTGGTTTTCTCGGCCCCTGGTGGTCCGAGGTTGTTCCCGCTGCCCAGATTCATGCGCCAGGGCCTCCTACAGACAATACACTTTGATTTATTGCGCTATCTGTAATAGCACCCGAGATATCACCAGATATATATTGTATTTTTCCCTGACCCTGAGTGTCCGGCCCCATGAGACGGTGGTTTTCTCGGCGCCTGGTGGTCCGAGGACGTTCCCGCTGCACAGATTCATGCGCCAGGGCCTCCTGCAGATAATTCACTTTGGTTTATTGCACCGTCTCTAATAGCACCCGAGATATCACCAGCTTTATATTGGATTTTCCCCTGACCCTGAGTGTCCGGCAAAATGAGACTGTGGTTTTCTCGGCCCCTGGTGGTCCGAGGTCGTTCCCGCTGCCCAGATTCATGCGCCAGGGCCTCCTACAGACAATGCACTTTGATTTATTGCGCTATCTGTAATAGCACCCAAGATATCACCAGATATATATTGGATTTTCCCCTGACCCTGAGTGTCCGGCCCCGTGAGGCGGTGGTTTTCTTGGCCCCTGGTGGTCCGAGGTCGTTCCCGCTGCACAGATTCATGCGCCAGGGCCTCCTGCAGATAATGCACTTTGGTTTATTGCGCTATCTCTAATAGCACCCGAGAAATCACCAGATATATATTTGATTTTTCCCTGACCCTGAATGTCCGTCTCCATGAGACGGTGGATTTCTCTGCCCCTGGTGGTCCGAGGTCGTTCCCACTGCACAGATTCATGCGGCAGGGCCTCCTGCAGATAATTCACTTTGGTTTATTGCGCTATCTCTAATAGCACCCGTGATATCACCAGATATATATTTGATTTTTCCCTGACCCTGAGTGTCCGGCCCCATGAGAGGGTGGTTTTCTCTTACCCTGGTGGTCCGAGGTCGTTCCCGCTGCTCAGATTCATGCGCCAGTGCCACCTGCAGATAAATCGCTTTGGTTTATTGCACTATCTCTAATAGCACCCGAGATATCTCCAGATATATATTGGATTTTCCCATGACCCTGAGTGTCCGGCCCCATGCGACTGTGGTTTTCTCGGCCCCTGGTGGTCCGAGGTCGTTCCCGCTGCCCAGATTCATGCACCGGGGCATCCTACCGACAATGCACTTTGATTTATTGCGCTATCTGTAATAGCACCCGAGATATCACCAGATATATATTGTATTTTTCCCTGACCCTGAGTGTCCGGCCCCATGAGACGGTGGTTTTCTCGGCCCCTGGTGGTCCGAGGTCGTTCCCGCTGCACAGATTCATGCGCCAGGGCCTCCTGCAGATAATTCACTCTGGTTTATGGCGCTATCTCTAATAGCACCCGTGATATCACCAGATATATATTGGATTTTCCCCTGACCCAGAGTGTCCGGCCTCATGTGTCGGTGGTTTTCTCGGCCCCTGGTGGTCCGATGTCGTTCCCGCTGCACAGATTCATGCGCCAGGGCCTCCTACTGACAATGCACTTTGATTTATTGCGCTATCTGTAACAGCACCCGAGATATCACCAGACATATATTTGATTTTTCCCTGACCCTGAGTGTCCGGCCCCATGAGACGGTGGTTTTCTCGGCGCCTGGTGGTCCGAGGACGTTCCCGCTGCACAGATTCATGCGCCAGGGCCTCCTGCAGATAATTCACTTTGGTTTATTGCACCGTCTCTAATAGCACCCGAGATATCACCAGCTTTATATTGGATTTTCCCCTGACCCTGAGGGTCCGGCAAAATGAGACTGTGGTTTTCTCGGCCCCTGGTGGTCCGAGGTCGTTCCCGCTGCCCAGATTCATGCGCCAGGGCCTCCTACAGACAATGCACTTTGATTTATTGCGCTATCTGTAATAGCACCCAAGATATCACCAGATATATATTTGATTTTCCCCTGACCCTGAGTGTCCGGCCCCGTGAGGCGGTGGTTTTCTTGGCCCCTGGTGGTCCGAGGTCGTTCCCGCTGCACAGATTCATGCGCCAGGGCCTCCTGCAGATAATATACTTTGGTTTATTGCGCTATCTCTAATAGCACCCGAGAAATCACCAGATATATATTTGATTTTTCCCTGACCCTGAATGTCCGGCCCCATGAGACGGTGGATTTCTCTGCCCCTGGTGGTCCGAGGTCGTTCCCACTGCACAGATTCATGCGGCAGGGCCTCCTGCAGATAATTCACTTTGGTTTATTGCGCTATCTGTAAGAGCACCCGAGATGTCACCAGATATATATTGGATTTTTCCCTGACCCTGAGTGTCCGGCCCCATGAGACGGTGGTTTTCTCGGACCCTAGTGGTCCGAGGTCGTTCCCGCTGCACATATTCATGCGCCAGGGCCTCCTGCAGATAATTCACTTCGGTTTATTGCGCTATCTCTAATAGCACCCGAGAAATCACCAGAAGTATATTGGACTTTTTCCCGACCCTGAGTGTCCGTCCCCATGAGACGGTGGTTTTCTCGGACCCTGGTGGTCCGAGGTCGTTCCCGCTGCACAGATTCATGCGCCAGGGCCTCCTACAGACAATGCACTTTGATTTATTGCGCTATCTGTAATAGCACCCGAGAAAGCGTAATATATATGCTGGATTTTTACATGACTTTGGGTGACGGATACCGAAAATCTGTAATTTTCTCGGCCCCTGGTGGTCCGAGGTCGTTCCTGCTGCACAAATTCATGCGCCCGGGCCTCCTACAGACAATGCACTTTGATTTATTCCGCTATCTGTAATAGCACACGAGATATCACCAGATATATATTGGATTTTTCCCTGACCCTGAGTGTCCTGCCCCATGAGACGGTGGTTTTCTCGGTCCCTGGTGGTCCGATGGCGACCCGCTGCACAGATGCATGCGCCAGGGCCTCTTGCAGATAATTCACCTTGGTTTATTGCGCTATATCTAATAGCACCCGAGATATCACCAGATATAAATTGGATTTTCCCCTGACCCTGAGTGTCCGGCCCCATGAGGCGGTGGTTTCCTCGGCCCCTGGTGATACAAGGTCGGTCCCGCTGCACAGATTCATGCGCCAGGGCCTCCTGCAGATAATACACTTTGATTTATTGCGCTATCTCTAATAGCACCCGAGATATCACCAGATATATATTGTATTTTTCCCCGACCCTGAGTGTCCGGACCCATGAGACGGTGGTTTTCTCGGTCCCTGGTGGTCCGAGGTCGTTCCCGCTGCACAGATGCATGCGCCAGGGCCTCGTGCAGATAATTCACTTTGGTTTATTGCGCTATCTCTTATAGCACCCGAGATATCATCAGATATATGCTGGATTTTTACCTGACCTTGGGTGACGGATACCGAAAATCTGTAATTTTCTTGGCCCCTGGTGGTCCGACGTCGTTGCTGCTGCAGAGATTCATGCGCCAGGGCCTCTTGCAGACAATGCACTTCGATTTATCGCGCTATCTCTAATAGCACCCGTGATATCACCAGATATATATTGGATTTTCCCCTGACCCAGAGTGTCCGGCCTCATGTGTCGGTGGTTTTCTCGGCCCCTGGTGGTCCCACGTCGTTCCCGCTGCACAGATTCATGCGCCAGGCCCTCCTACAGATAATGCACTTTGATTTATTGCGCTATCTGTAATAGCACCCGAGATATCACCAGACATATATTGGATTTTTCCCTGACCCTGGCTGTCCGGCCCCATGAGACGGTGGTTTTCTCGTCCCCTGGTGGTCCGAGGTCGTTCCCGCTGCACAGATTCATGCGCCAGGGCCTCCTGCAGATAATTCACTTTGGTTTATTGCGCTAACTGTAATAGCACCCGAGAAAGCACCATATATCTGCTGGATTTTTACATGACTCTGAGTGAGCGGCCCCGTGAGACGGTGGTTTACTCGGCCTGTGGTGGTCCGAGGTCGTTCCCGCTGCACAGATTCATGCGCCAGGGCCTTCTACAGACAATGCACTTTGATTTATTGCGCTATCTCTAATAGCACCCGAGATATCACCAGGTATATATTGGATTTTCCCCTGACCCTGAGTGTCCGGCCCCATGAGACGGTGGTTGTCTCGGCCCCTGGTGATCCGAGGTCGTTCCCGCTGCACAGATTCATGCGCCAGGGCCTCCTACAGACAATGCACTTTGATTTATTGCGCTATCACTAATAGCACCCGAGATATCACCAGATATATATTGGATTCTTCCCTGACCCTGAGTGTCCGGCCCCATGAGACTGTGGTTTTCTGGGCCCCTGGTGGTAAGAAGTCGTTCCTGCTGCAGAGATTCATGCGCCAGGGCCTCCTGCAGATAATGCACTTTGATTTATTGCGCTATCTGTAATAGCACCCAAGATATCACCAGATATATATTGGATTTTCCCCTGACCCTGAGTATCCGACCCCATGAGACGGTGGTTTTCTCGGCCCCTGGTGGTCCGAGGACGTTTCCGCTGCACAGATTCATGCGCCAGGTTCTCCTGCAGACAATGCTCTTTCATTTATTGCGCTGTCTGTAATAGCACCCGAGATATCACCAGATATATATCGGATTTTTCCCCGACCCTCAGTGTTCGGCCCCATGTGGCGGTGGTTTTCTCGGCTCCTGGTGGTCGGAGGTCATTCCCGCTGCCCAGATTCATGCGTCAGGGCCACCTGCAGATAATTCACTTTGGTTTATTGCGCTATCTCTAATATCACCCGAGATATCACCAGATATATATTGGATTTTCCCCTGACCCTGAGTGTCCGGCCCCATGTGGCGGTGGTTTTCTCGGCTCCTGGTGGTCGGAGGTCGTTCCCGCTGCCCAGATACACGCGCAAGGGCCTCCTACGGACAATGCACTTTGATTTATTGCGCTATCACTAATAGCACCCGAGATATCACCAGATATATATTGGATTCTTCCCTGACCCTGAGTGTCCGGCCCCATGAGACTGTGGTTTTCTGGGCCCCTGGTGGTAAGAAGTCGTTCCTGCTGCACAGATTCATGCGCCAGGGCCTCCTGCAGATAATGCACTTTGATTTATTGCGCTATCTCTAATAGCACCCGAGATATCATCACATATATATTTGATCTTTCCCTGATCCTGAGTGTCCCGCCCCATGAGACGGTGGTTTTCTCGGCCCCCGGTGGTCCGAGGTCGTTCCCGCTGCACAGATGCATGCGCCAGGGCCTCCTGCAGATAATTCACTTTGGTTAATTGCGCTGTCTCTAATAGCAGCCGAGATATCACCAGATATATATTGGATTTTCCCCTGACCCTGAGTGTCCGGCCCAATGACACGGTGGTTTTCTGGGCCCCTGGTGGTCCGAGGTCGTTCCCGCTGCCCAGATTCATGCATCAGAGCCTCCTACAGACAATTCACGTTGATTTATTACGGTATCTGTAATAGCACCCAAGATATCCCCAGATATATATTGGATTTTACCCTGACACTGCGTGTCCGGAACCATGAGACGGTGGTTTTCTCGGCCCCTGGTGGTCCGAGGTCGTTCCCGCTGCACAGATTCATGCGCCAGGGCCTCCTGCAGATAATGCACTTTGATTTATTGCGCTATCTGTAATAGCACCCGAGATATCAACAGATATATATTGGATTCTCCCCTGACCCTGAGTGTCCGGCCACATGAGACTGTGGTTTTCTCGGCCCCTGGTGGTAAGATGTCGTTCCCGCTGCACAGATTCATGCGCCAGGGCCTCCTGCAGATAATGCACTTTGATTTATTGCGCTATCTGTAATCGCACCCGAGATATCACCAGATATATATTGGATTTTCCCCTGACCCTGAGTGTCCGCCCCATGAGACGGTGTTTTTCTCGGCCCCTGGTAGTTCGAGGTCGTTCCCACTGCACAGATTCATGCGCCAGAGCCTCCTGCAGATAATTCACTTTGTACTATTGCGCTATATGTAATAGCACCCGAGATATCACCAGATGTATATTGGATTTTTCCCTGACCCTGAGTGTACGGCCCCATGAGACGGCGGTTTTCTCGGGCCCTGGTGGTCCGAGGTCGTTCCCGCTGCACAGATTCATGAGCCAGGGCCCCCTGTAGATAATTCACTTTGGGTTAGTGGGCTATCTCTAATAGCACCCGAGATATCACCAGATATCTATTGGATTTTCCCCAGACCCTGAGTATCCGACCCCATGAGACGGTGGTTTTCTCGGCCCCTCGTGGTCCGAGGACGTTGCCGCTGCACAGATTCATGCGCCAGGGACTCCTACAGACAATGCACTTTCATTTATTGCACTGTCTGTAATAGCACCCGAGAAATCACCAGATATATATTTGATTTTACCCTGACACTGAGTGTCCGGCCCCATGAGTCGGTGGTTTTCTCGGCCCCTGGTGGTCCGAGGTCGTTCCCGCTGCACAGATTCATGCCCCAGGGCCCGCTACAGATAATTCACTTTGGTTTAGTGCGCTATCTGTTAGAGCACCCGAGATATCACCAGAGATATATTGAATTTTTCAACCGAACCTGGATGTCCCGCCCCATGAGACGGTGGTTTTCTCGGACTCTGGAGATCCGAGGTCGTTCCCGCTGCACAGATGCATGCGCCAGGGCATCCTGCAGACAATGCACTTTGATTTATCGCGCTATCTCTAATAGCACCCGAGATATCACCAGATATATAATGGATTTTTCCCTGACCCTGACAGTCCGGCCCCATGAGACGGTGGTTTTCTCGGACCCTGGTGATCCGAGGTCGTTCCCGCTGCACAGAAGCATGCGCCAGGGCCTCCTGCAGATAACTCACTTTGGTTTATTGCGCTATCTCAAATAGCACCCGAGATATCATCAGATACATCCTGGGTTTTTACACGACCTTGGGTGTCCGGCGCCATGTGTCGGTGGTTTTCTCGGCCCCTGGTGGTCCGAGGTCGTTCCCGCTGCACAGATTCATGCGCCAGGGCATCCTACAGACAATGTACTTTGATTTATTGCGCTATCTGTAATAGCACCCGAGATATCACCAGATATACATTGGATTTTTCCCTCACCCTGAGTGTCCGGCCCCATGAGTCTGTGGTTTTCTCGGCCCCTGGTGGTCCGAGGTCGTTCCCGCTGCACAGATTCATGCGCCAAGGCCTCCTGCAGATAATTCACTTTGGTTTATTGCGCTATCTCTAATAGCACCCGAGATATCACCAGATATATATTGGATTCTTCCCTGACCCTGAGTGTCCGGCCCCATGAGACTGTGGTTTTCTGGGCCCCTGGTGGTAAGAAGTCGTTCCTGCTGCAGAGATTCATGCGCCAGGGCCTCCTGCAGATAATGCACTTTGATTTATTGCGCTATCTGTAATAGCACCCAAGATATCACCAGATATATATTGGATTTTCCCCTGACCCTGAGTATCCGACCCCATGAGACGGTGGTTTTCTCGGCCCCTGGTGGTCCGAGGACGTTTCCGCTGCACAGATTCATGCGCCAGGTTCTCCTGCAGACAATGCTCTTTCATTTATTGCGCTGTCTGTAATAGCACCCGAGATATCACCAGATATATATCGGATTTTTCCCCGACCCTCAGTGTTCGGCCCCATGTGGCGGTGGTTTTCTCGGCTCCTGGTGGTCGGAGGTCATTCCCGCTGCCCAGATTCATGCGTCAGGGCCACCTGCAGATAATTCACTTTGGTTTATTGCGCTATCTCTAATAGCACCCGAGATATCACCAGATATATATTGGATTTTCCCCTGACCCTGAGTGTCCGGCCCCATGTGGCGGTGGTTTTCTCGGCTCCTGGTGGTCGGAGGTCGTTCCCGCTGCCCAGATACACGCGCAAGGGCCTCCTACGGACAATGCACTTTGATTTATTGCGCTATCACTAATAGCACCCGAGATATCACCAGATATATATTGGATTCTTCCCTGACCCTGAGTGTCCGGCCCCATGAGACTGTGGTTTTCTGGGCCCCTGGTGGTAAGAAGTCGTTCCTGCTGCACAGATTCATGCGCCAGGGCCTCCTGCAGATAATGCACTTTGATTTATTGCGCTATCTCTAATAGCACCCGAGATATCATCACATATATATTTGATCTTTCCCTGATCCTGAGTGTCCCGCCCCATGAGACGGTGGTTTTCTCGGCCCCCGGTGGTCCGAGGTCGTTCCCGCTGCACAGATGCATGCGCCAGGGCCTCCTGCAGATAATTCACTTTGGTTAATTGCGCTGTCTCTAATAGCAGCCGAGATATCACCAGATATATATTGGATTTTCCCCTGACCCTGAGTGTCCGGCCCAATGACACGGTGGTTTTCTGGGCCCCTGGTGGTCCGAGGTCGTTCCCGCTGCCCAGATTCATGCATCAGAGCCTCCTACAGACAATTCACGTTGATTTATTACGGTATCTGTAATAGCACCCAAGATATCCCCAGATATATATTGGATTTTACCCTGACACTGCGTGTCCGGAACCATGAGACGGTGGTTTTCTCGGCCCCTGGTGGTCCGAGGTCGTTCCCGCTGCACAGATTCATGCGCCAGGGCCTCCTGCAGATAATGCACTTTGATTTATTGCGCTATCTGTAATAGCACCCGAGATATCAACAGATATATATTGGATTCTCCCCTGACCCTGAGTGTCCGGCCACATGAGACTGTGGTTTTCTCGGCCCCTGGTGGTAAGATGTCGTTCCCGCTGCACAGATTCATGCGCCAGGGCCTCCTGCAGATAATGCACTTTGATTTATTGCGCTATCTGTAATCGCACCCGAGATATCACCAGATATATATTGGATTTTCCCCTGACCCTGAGTGTCCGCCCCATGAGACGGTGTTTTTCTCGGCCCCTGGTAGTTCGAGGTCGTTCCCACTGCACAGATTCATGCGCCAGAGCCTCCTGCAGATAATTCACTTTGTACTATTGCGCTATATGTAATAGCACCCGAGATATCACCAGATGTATATTGGATTTTTCCCTGACCCTGAGTGTACGGCCCCATGAGACGGCGGTTTTCTCGGGCCCTGGTGGTCCGAGGTCGTTCCCGCTGCACAGATTCATGAGCCAGGGCCCCCTGTAGATAATTCACTTTGGGTTAGTGGGCTATCTCTAATAGCACCCGAGATATCACCAGATATCTATTGGATTTTCCCCAGACCCTGAGTATCCGACCCCATGAGACGGTGGTTTTCTCGGCCCCTCGTGGTCCGAGGACGTTGCCGCTGCACAGATTCATGCGCCAGGGACTCCTACAGACAATGCACTTTCATTTATTGCACTGTCTGTAATAGCACCCGAGAAATCACCAGATATATATTTGATTTTACCCTGACACTGAGTGTCCGGCCCCATGAGTCGGTGGTTTTCTCGGCCCCTGGTGGTCCGAGGTCGTTCCCGCTGCACAGATTCATGCCCCAGGGCCCGCTACAGATAATTCACTTTGGTTTAGTGCGCTATCTGTTAGAGCACCCGAGATATCACCAGAGATATATTGAATTTTTCAACCGAACCTGGATGTCCCGCCCCATGAGACGGTGGTTTTCTCGGACTCTGGAGATCCGAGGTCGTTCCCGCTGCACAGATGCATGCGCCAGGGCATCCTGCAGACAATGCACTTTGATTTATCGCGCTATCTCTAATAGCACCCGAGATATCACCAGATATATAATGGATTTTTCCCTGACCCTGACAGTCCGGCCCCATGAGACGGTGGTTTTCTCGGACCCTGGTGATCCGAGGTCGTTCCCGCTGCACAGAAGCATGCGCCAGGGCCTCCTGCAGATAACTCACTTTGGTTTATTGCGCTATCTCAAATAGCACCCGAGATATCATCAGATACATCCTGGGTTTTTACACGACCTTGGGTGTCCGGCGCCATGTGTCGGTGGTTTTCTCGGCCCCTGGTGGTCCGAGGTCGTTCCCGCTGCACAGATTCATGCGCCAGGGCATCCTACAGACAATGTACTTTGATTTATTGCGCTATCTGTAATAGCACCCGAGATATCACCAGATATACATTGGATTTTTCCCTCACCCTGAGTGTCCGGCCCCATGAGTCTGTGGTTTTCTCGGCCCCTGGTGGTCCGAGGTCGTTCCCGCTGCACAGATTCATGCGCCAAGGCCTCCTGCAGATAATTCACTTTGGTTTATTGCGCTATCTCTAATAGCACCCGAGATATCACCGGATATATAATGGATTTTTCCCTGACCCTGACAGTCCGGCCCCAGGAGACGGTGGTTTTCTCGGACCCTGGTGATCCGAGGTCGTTCCCGCTGCACAGAAGCATGCGCCAGGGCCTCCTGCAGATAACTCACTTTGGTTTACTGCGCTATCTCTAATAGCAACCGAGATATCACCAGATACATCCTGGGTTTTTACACGACCTTGGGTGTCCGGCGCCATGTGTCGGTGATTTTCTCGGCCCCTGGTGGTCCAAGGTCGTTCCCGCTGCACAGATTCATGCGACAGGGCCTCCTACAGATGATGCACTTTGATTTAGTGCGCTATCTGTAATAGCACACGAGATATCACCAGATATATATTGGATTTGTCCCCGACCCTGAGTGTCCGGCCCCATGAGACGGTGGTTTTCTTGGCCCCTGGTGGTCCGAGGTCGTTCCCGCTGCACAGATTCATGCGCCAGGGCCTCCTACAGACAATGCAGTTTGATTTATTTCGCTATCTGTAATAGCACCCTAGATATCACCAGATATATATTGAATTTTTCCCCGACCCTGAGTGTCCGGCCCCATGAGACGGTGGTTTTCTCGGCCCCTAGTGGTCCGAGGTCGTTCCCGCTGCGCAGATTCATGCGCCAGGGCCTCCTACAGACAATGCACTTTGATTTATTGCGCTATCTGTAATAGCACCCGAGATATCACCAGATATATATTGGATTTTTCCCTGACCCTGACAGTCCGGCGCCATGAGACGGTGATTTTCTCGGCCCCTGGTGGTCTGAGGTCGTTCCCGCTGCAAAGATTCATGCGCCAGGGCCTCCTTCAGACAATACACTTTGGTTTACTGCGCTATCTGTAATAGCACTAGGGATATCACCAGATATACATTGGATTTTTCCCTGGCCCTGAGTTTCCGGTGTCATGTGTCGGTGGTTTTCTCGGCCCCTGGTTGTCCGAGGTCGTTCCCTCTGCACAAATTCATGCGCCAGGGCCTCCTACAGACAATGCACTTTGGTTTATTGCGCTATCTCTAACAGCACCCGAGTTATCACCAGATATATATTGGACTTTCCCCTGACCCTGAGTGTCCGGCCCCATGAGACGGTAGTTTTCTCGGCCCCTGGTGGTCCGAGGTCGATCCCGCAGGCCAGATTCATGCGCCATGGCCTCCTACAGACAATGCACTTTGATTTATTGCGCTATCTGTAATAGCACGCGAGATATCACCAGATATATATTGGATTTTTCCCTGACTCTCAGTGTCCGGCCCCATGAGACGGTGGTTTTCTCGGCCCCTGATGGTCCGAGGTCCTTCCCGCTGCACAGATTCATGCGCCAGGGCCTCCTACAGATAATTCACCCTGGTTTATTGCGCTATCTCTAATAGCACCCGAGATATCACCAGATATGTATTGGATTTTTCCCTGTCCCTGAGTGTGCGGCCCCATGAGACGGTGGTTTTCTCGGCCCCTGGTGGTCCGAGGTCTTTTCCGCTGCACAGATGCATGTGCCAGGGCCTCCTGCAGATAATTCACTTTGGTTTATTGCGCTATCGCTAATAGCACCCGAGATATCTGCAGATATATATTGGATATTCCCTTGACCCTGAGTGTCCGGCCCCATGAGAGGGTGGTTCTCTCGGCGCCTGGTGGTCCGAGGTCGTTCCCGCTGCACAGATGCATGCGCCAGGGCCTCCTGCAGATAATTCACTTTGGTTTATTGCGCTATCTCTAATAGCACCCGAGATATCACCAGATATATATTGGATTTTTCCCTGGCCCTGAGTGTCCGGCCCCATGAGACGGTGGTTTTCTCCGCCCCTGGTGGTCCGAGGTCGTTCCCGCTGCACAGATTAATGCGCAACGGCCTCCTGCAGACAATGTACTTTGAGTTACTGCGCTATCTCTAATAGCACCCGAGATATCATCAGATATATATTGGGTTTTACCCTGACCCTTAGTTTCCGGCCCCATGAGTCGGTGGTTTTCTCGGCCCCTGGTGGTCCGAGGTCGTTTCCGCTGCACAGATTCATGCGCCAGGGCCTCCTGCAGACAATGCACTTTGATTTATTGCGGTATCTCTAATAGCACCGGAGATATCACCAGATATATATTGGATTTTACCCTGACCCTTAGTATCCGGCCCCATGAGTCGGTGGTTTTCTCGGCCCCTGGTGGTCCGAGGTCGTTCACGCTGCACAGATTCATGCGCCAGGACCTCCTGCAGATAATTCACTTTGGTTTATTGCGCTATCTCTAATAGCACCCGAGATATCACCAGATATATATTGGATTTTAGCCTGACCCTGAGTGTCCGGCCCCGTGAGGCGGTGGTTTTCTCGGCCCCTGGTGGTCCGATGTCGTTCCCGCTGCACAGATGCATGCGCCAGGGCCTCCTGCAGATAATGCACTTTGATTAATTGCGCTATCTCTAATAGCACCCGAGATTTCACCAGATATATATTGGATTTTCCCCTGACCCTGAGTGTCCGGCCCCATGAGACGGTGGTTTTCTCGGCCCCTGGTGGTCCGAGGTCTTTCCCGCTGCACAGATTCATGCGCCAGGGCCTCCTGCAGATAATTCACTTTGGTTTATTGCGCTATCTCTAATAGCACCCGAGATATCACCAGATATATATTGGATTTTCCCCTGACCCTGAGTGTCCGGCCCCATGGGACGGTGGTTTTCTCGGCCCCTGATGGTCCGCGGTCGTTCCCGCTGGCCAGATTCATGCGCCAGGTCCTCCTGCCGATAATTCACTTTGGTTTATTGCGCTATCTCTAATAGCACCCGAGATATCACCAGATATATATTGGATTTTCCCCGGACCCTGAGTGTCCGGCCCCATGAGACGGTTGTTTTCTCGGCTCCTGGTGGTCCCAGGTCTTTCCCGCTGCACAGATTCATGCGCCAGGGCCGCCTACAGACAATGCACTTTGGTTTATTGTGCTATCTCTAATAGCACCCGAGATATCACCAGATATATATTGGATTTTCCCCTGACCCTGAGTGTCCGGCCCCATGGGACGGTGGTTTTCTCGGCCCCTGATGGTCCGCGGTCGTTCCCGCTGGCCAGATTCATGCGCCAGGGCCTCCTCCAGATAATTCACTTTGGTTTATTGTGCTATCTCTAATTGCACCCGAGATATCACCAGATATATATTGGATTTTCCTCTGACCCTGAGTGTCCGGCCCCATGAGACCGTAGTTTTCTCTGCCCCTGGTGTTCCGAGGTTGTTCCCTCTGCCCAGATTCATGCGCCAGGGCCGCCTACAGACAATGCACTTTGATTTATTGCGCTATCTGTAATAGCACCCGAGATATCACGAGATATATATTGGATTTTTCCCTGACCCTGAGTGTCCGGCCCCATCAGACGGTGGTTTTCACGTCCCCTGGTGGTCCGAGGTCGTACTCGCTGGCCAGATTCATGCGCCAGGCCTCCTACAGACAATGCACTTTGGTTTATTGCGCTATCTCTAATAGCACCCGAGATATCACCAGATAGATATTGGATTTTTCCCCGATCCTGAGTGTCCGGCCAAATGAGACCGTGGTTTTCTCGGCCCCCGGTGGTCCGAGGTCGTTCCCGCTGCACAGATTCATGCGCCAGGTCCTTCTACAGACAATGCACTTTGATTTATTGCGCTATCTGTAATAGCACCCGAGATATCACCAGATATATATTGGATTTTTCCCTGACCCGGAGTGTCCGGACCCATGAGACGGTGGTGTTCTCGGCCCCTGGTGGTCCGAGGTCGTTCCCGCTGCACAGATTCATGCGCCAGGTCCTTCTATAGACAATGCACTTTGATTTCTTGCGCTATCTGTAATAGCACCCGAGATATCACCAGATATATATTGGATTTTTCCCTGACCCTGAGTGTCCGGCCCCATGAGACGGTGGTTTTCTCGGCCCCTGGTGGTCCGTGGTCGTTCCCGCTTCACAGATGCATGCGCCAGGGCCTCCTGCAGATAATTCACTTAGGTTTATTGCGCTATCTCTAATAGCACACGAGATATCAGCAGATATATATTTGATTTTCCCCTGACCCTGAGTGACCGGCCCCATGAGACGGTGGTTCTCTCGGCCCCTGGTGGTCCGAGGTCGTTCCCGCTGCCCAGATACATGCGCCAGGGCCTCCTACAGACCATGCACTTTGATTTATTGCGCTATCTGTAATAGCACCCGAGATATCAACAGATATATATTGGATTTTTCCCTGACCCTGAGTGTCCGCCCCCATGAGACGGTGGTTTTCTCGGCCCCTGGTGGTCCGAGGTCGTTCCCGCTGGCCAGATTCGTGCGCCAGGCCTCCTACAGACAATGCACTTTGGTTTATTGCGCTATCTCTAGTGGCACCCGAGATATCACCAGATATATATTGGATTTTCCCCTGATCCTGAGTGTCCGGCCCCATGAGACCGTGGTTTTCTCGGCCCCTGGTGGTCCGAGGTCGTTCCCGCTGCTCAGATTCATGCGCCAGGGCCTCCTACAGACAATGCACTTTGGTTTATTGCGCTATCTCTAATAGCACCCGAGATATCACCAGATATATATTGGATTTTCCCCTGACCCTGAGTGTCCGGCTCCATGGGACGGTGGTTTTCTCGGCCCCAGATGGTCCGCGGTCGTTCCCGCTGGCCAGATTCATGCGCCAGGGCCTCCTGCCGATAATTCACTTTGGTTTATTTCGCTATCTCTAATAGCACCCGAGATATCACCAGATATATATTGGATTTTCCCCGGACCCTGAGTGTCCGGCCCCATGAGACGGTGGTTTTCTCGGCCCCTGGTGGTCCGAGGTCTTTCCCGCTGCACAGATTCATGCGCCGGGGCCGCCTACAGACAATGCACTTTGGTTTATTGTGCTATCTCTAATAGCACCCGAGATACCAACAGATATATATTGGATTTTCCCCTGACCCTGAGTGTCCGGCCCCATGAGACGGTGGTTTTCTCGGCCCCTGGTGGTCCGAGGTCGTTCCCGCTGCACAGATTCATGCGCCAGGGCCTCCTCCAGATAATTCACTTTGGTTTATTGTGCTATCTCTAATTGCACCCGAGATATCACCAGATATATATTGGATTTTCCTCTGACCCTGAGTGTCCGGCCCCATGAGACGGTAGTTTTCTCTGCCCCTGGTGGTCCGTGGTTGTTCCCTCTGCCCAGATTCATGCGCCAGGGCCGCCTACAGACAATGCACTTTGATTTATTGCGCTATCTGTAATAGCACCCGAGATATCACCAGATATATATTGGATTTTTCCCTGACCCTGAGTGTCAGGCCCCATGAGACGGTGGTGTTCTCGGCCCCTGGTGGTCCGAGGTCGTTCCCGCTGCACAGATTCATGCGCCAGGTCCTTCTACAGACAATGCACTTTGATTTATTGCGCTATCTGTAATAGCACCCGAGATATCACCAGATATATATTGGATTTTTCCCTGACCCGGAGTGTCCGGACCCATGAGACGGTGGTGTTCTCGGCCCCTGGTGGTCCGAGGTCGTTCCCGCTGCACAGATTCATGCGCCAGGTCCTTCTACAGACAATGCACTTTGATTTCTTGCGCTATCTGTAATAGCACCCGAGATATCACCAGATATATATTGGATTTTTCCCTGACCCTGAGTGTCCGGCCCCATGAGACGGTGGTTTTCTCGGCCCCTGGTGGTCCGAGGTCGTTCCCGCTTCACAGATGCATGCGCCAGGGCCTCCTGCAGATAATTTACTTAGGTTTAATGCGCTATCTCTAATAGCACACGAGATATCAGCAGATATATATTTGATTTTCCCCTGACCCTGAGTGACCGGCCCCATGAGACGGTGGTTCTCTCGGCCCCTGGTGGTCCGAGGTCGTTCCCGCTGCCCAGATTCATGCGCCAGGGCCTCCTACAGACCATGCACTTTGATTTATTGCGCTATCTGTAATAGCACCCGAGATATCAACAGATATATATTGGATTTTTCCCTGACCCTGAGTGTCCGCCCCCATGAGACGGTGGTTTTCTCGGCCCCTGGTGGTCCGAGGTCGTTCCCGCTGGCCAGATTCGTGCGCCAGGCCTCCTACAGACAATGCACTTTGGTTTATTGCGCTATCTCTAGTGGCACCCGAGATATCACCAGATATATATTGGATTTTTCCCTGACCCTGAGTGTCCGGCTCCATGGGACGGTGGTTTTCTCGGCCCCAGATGGTCCGCGGTCGTTCCCGCTGGCCAGATTCATGCGCCAGGGCCTCCTGCCGATAATTCACTTTGGTTTATTGCGCTATCTCTAATAGCACCCGAGATATCACCAGATATATATTGGATTTTCCCCGGACCCTGAGTGTCCGGCCCCATGAGACGGTGGTTTTCTCGGCCCCTGGTGGTCCGAGGTCTTTCCCGCTGCACAGATTCATGCGCCAGGGCCGCCTACAGACAATGCACTTTGGTTTATTGTGCTATCTCTAATAGCACCCGAGATATCAACAGATATATATTGGATTTTCCCCTGACCCTGAGTGTCCGGCCCCATGAGACGGTGGTTTTCTCGGCCCCTGGTGGTCCGATGTCGTTCCCGCTGCACAGATTCATGCGCCAGGGCCTCCTCCAGATAATTCACTTTGGTTTATTGTGCTATCTCTAATTGCACCCGAGATATCACCAGATATATATTGGATTTTCCTCTGACCCTGAGTGTCCGGCCCCATGAGACGGTAGTTTTCTCTGCCCCTGGTGGTCCGAGGTTGTTCCCTCTGCCCAGATTCATGCGCCAGGGCCGCCTACAGACAATGCACTTTGATTTATTGCGCTATCTGTAATAGCACCCGAGATATCACCAGATATATATTGGATTTTTCCCTGACCCTGAGTGTCCGGCCCCATCAGACGGTGGTTTTCTCGTCCCCTGGTGGTCCGAGGTCGTTCTCGCTGGCCAGATTGATGCGCCAGGCCTCCTACAGACAATGCACTTTGGTTTATTGCGCTATCTCTAATAGCACCCGAGATATCACCAGATATATATTGGATTTTTCCCTGACCCTGAGTGTCCGCCCCCATGAGACGGTGGTTTTCTCGGCCCCTGGTGGTCCGAGGTCGTTCCCGCTGGCCAGATTCGTGCGCCAGGCCTCCTACAGACAATGCACTTTGGTTTATTGCGCTATCTCTAGTGGCACCCGAGATATCACCAGATATATATTGGATTTTCCCCTGATCCTGAGTGTCCGGCCCCATGAGACCGTGGTTTTCTCGGCCCCTGGTGGTCCGAGGTCGTTCCCGCTGCTCAGATTCATGCGCGAGGGCCTCCTACGGACAAAGCACTTTGATTTATTGCGCTCTCTCTAATAGCACCCGAGATATCACCAGATATATATTGGATTTTCCCCTGACCCTGAGTGTCCGGCCCCATGAGACGGTGGCTTTCTCGGCCCCTGGTGGTCCGCGGTCGTTCCCGCAGGCCAGGTTCATGCGCCAGGCCTGCTACAGACAATGCACTTTGGTTTATTGCGCTATCTCTAATAGCACCCGAGATATCACCAGAAATATATTGGATTTTCCCCTGACTCTGAGTGTCCGGCCCCATGAGACCGTGGTTTTCTCGGCCCCTGGTGCCCCGAGGTCTTTCCCGCTGGCCAGATTCATGCGCCAGGCCACCTGCAGATAATTCACTTTGGTTTATTGCGGTATCTCTAATAGCACCCGAGATATCACCAGATATATATTGGATTTTCCCCTGACCCTGAGTGTCCGGCCCCATGAGACCGTGGTTTTCTCGACCCCTGGTGGTCCGAGGTCGTTCCCGCTGGCCAGATTTATGCGCCAGGGCCTGCTACAGACAAGGCACTTTGATTTATTGCGCTATCTGTAATAGCACCCGAGATATCACCAGATACATATTGAATTTTTCCCCAACCCTGAGTGTCCGGCCCCATGTGACCGTGGTTTTCTCGGCCCCTGGTACTCCGAGGTCGTTCCCGCTGGCCAGATTCATGCGCCAGGCCTCCTACAGACAATACAATTTGGTTTATTGCGCTATCTCTAATAGCACCTGAGATATTACCAGATATATATTGGATTTTCCCCTGACCCTGAGCGTCCGGCCCCATGAGATTGTGGCTTTCTCGGCCACTGGTGGTCCGAAGCCGTTCCCGGTGCCCAGATTCATGCGCCAGGGCCTCCTACAGACAATGCACTTTGATTTATTGCGCTATCTGTAATAGCACCCGAGATATCACCAGATATATATTGGATTTTTCCCTGACCCTGACAGTACGGCGCCATGAGACGGTGATTTTCTCGGCCCCTGGTGGTCTGAGGTCGTTCCCGCTGCAAAGATTCATGCGCCAGGGCCTCCTTCAGACAATACACTTTGATTTACTGCGCTATCTGTAATAGCACTCGGGATATCACCAGATATACATTGGATTTTTCCCTGGCCCTGAGTTTCCGGTGTCATGTGTCGGTGGTTTTCTCGGCCCCTGGTGGTCCGAGGTCGTTCCCTCTGCACAAGATTAATGCGCAACGGCCTCCTGCAGACAATGTACTTTGAGTTACTGCGCTATCTCTAATAGCACACGAGATATCATCAGATATATACTGGGTTTTACCCTGACCCTTAGTTTCCGGCCCCATGAGTCGGTGGTTTTCTCGGCCCCTGGTGGTCCGAGGTCGTTTCCGCTGACCAGATTCATGCGCCAGGGCCTCCTGCAGACAATGCACTTTGATTTATTGCGGTATCTCTAATAGCACCGGAGATATCACCAGATATATATTGGATTTTACCCTGACCCTTAGTATCCGGCCCCATGAGTCGGTGGTTTTCTCGGCCCCTGGTGTCCCGATGTCGTTCCTGCTGCACAGATTCATGCGCAAGGGCCTCCTACGGACAATGCACTTTGATTTATTGCTTTATCTGTAATAGCACCCGAGATATCACCAGATATATATTGGATTTTTCCCTGACCCTGAGTGTCCGGCCCCATGTGTCGGTGATTTTCTGGGTCCCTGGTGGTCCGAGGCAGATCCCACTGCACAGATTCATGCGACAGGGCCTCCTGCAGACAATGCACTTTGATTTATCGCGCTGTCTCTAATAGCACCCGAGATATCATCAGATACATCCTGAATTTTTACATGACCTTGGGTGTCCGGCCCCATGCTTCGGTGGTTTTCTCGACCCCTGGTGGTCCGAGGTCGGTCCCGCGGCACAGATTCATGCGCAAGGGCCTCATACGGACAATGCACTTTGATTTATTGCGCTATCTGTAATAGCACGCGAGATATCACCAGATATATATTGGATTTTTCCCTGACTCTGAGTGTCCGGCCCCATGAGACGGTGGTTTTCTCGGCCCCTGATGGTCCGAGGTCGTTCCCGCTGCACAGATTCATGCGCCAGGGCCTCCTACAGATAATTCACCCTGGTTTATTGCGCTATCTCTAATAGCGCCCGAGATATCACCAGATATGTATTGGATTTTTCCCTGTCCCTGAGTGTGCGGCCCCATGAGACGGTGGTTTTCTCGGCCCCTGGTGGTCCGAGGTCGTTCCCGCTGCACAGATGCATGCGCCAGGGCCTATTGCAGATAATTCACTTTGGTTTATTGCGCTATCTCTAATAGCACCCGAGATATCACCAGATATATATTGGATTTTACCCTGACCCTTAGTATCCGGCCCCATGAGTCGGTGGTTTTCTCGGCCCCTGGTGTCCCGATGTCGTTCCTGCTGCACAGATTCATGCGCAAGGGCCTCCTACGGACAATGCACTTTGATTTATTGCTTTATCTGTAATAGCACCCGAGATATCACCAGATATATATTGGATCTCTCCCGGACCCTGACAGAACGGCCCCATGTGTCGGTGGTTTTCTCGGCCCCTGGTGGTCCGAGGTCGTTCCCGCTGCCCAGATTCATGCGCCAGGGCCTCCTACAGACCATGCACTTTGATTTATTGCGCTATCTGTAATAGCACCCGAGATATCAACAGATATATATTGGATTTTTCCCTGACCCTGAGTGTCCGGCCCCATGAGGCGGTGGTTTTCTCGGCCCCTGGTGGTCCGTGGTCATTCCCGCTTCACAGATGCATGCGCCAGGGCCTCCTACAGATAATTCACTTTGGTTTATTGCGCTATCTCTAATAGCACCCCAGATATCACCAGATATATTTTGGATTTTCCCCTGACCCTGAGCGTCCGGCCACATGAGACGGTGGTTTTCTCTGGCCCTGGTGGACCGAGGTCGTTCCCACTGCCCAGATTCATGCGCCAGGGCCTCCTACAGACAATGCACTTTGGTTTATTGCGCTATCTCTAATAGCACCCGAGATATCGCCCAGATATATTTTGGATTTTCCCCTGACCCTGAGCGTCCGGCCCCATGAGACGGTGGTTTTCTCGGCCCCTGGTGGTCCGAGGTCGTAGCCGCTGGCCAGATTCATGCGCCAGGCCTCCTACAGACAATGCACTTTGGTTTATTGCGCTATCTGTAATAGCACCCGAGATATCAAAAGATATATATTGGATTTTCCCCTGACCCTGAGCGTCCGGCCACATGAGACGGTGGTTTTCTCGGCCCCTGGTGGTCCGCGGTCGTTCCCGCTGGCCAGATTCATGCGCCAGGCCTCCTACAGACAATGCACTTTGGTTTATTGCGCTATCTCTAATAGCACCGGAGATATCACCAGATATATATTGGATTTTCCCCTGACTCTGAGAGTCCGACCCCATGAGACGGTGGTTGTCTCGGCCCCTGGTGGTCCGAGGTCGTTGTCGCTGCACAGATTCATGCGCCAGGGTCTCCTGCAGATAATTCACTTTGGTTTATTGCGCTATCTCTAATAGCACCCGAGATATCACCAGATATATTTTGGATTTTCCCCTGACCCTGAGCGTCCGGCCCCATGAGACGGTGGTTTTCTCGGCCGTTGGTGGTCCGAGGTCGTTCCCGCGGGCCAGATTCATGCGCCAGGCCTCCTACAGACAATGCACTTTGGTTTATTGAGCTATCTCTAATAGCACCCGAGATATCACCAGATATATATTTGATTTTCCCCGACCCTGAGTGTCCGGCCACATGAGACGGTGGTTTTCTCGGCCCCTGGTGGTCCGAGGTCATTCCCGCTGCACAGATTCATGCGCCAGGGCCTCCTGCAGATAATTCACTTTGGTTTATTGCGCTATCTCTAATAGCACCCGAGATATCACCAGATACATATTGGATTTTCCCCTGACCCTGAGTGTCCGGCCCCATGTGACCGTGGTTTTCTCGGCCCCTGGTGGTCCGAGGTCGTTCCCGCTGGCCAGATTCATGCGCCAGGCCTCCTACAGACAATGCACTTTGGTTTATTGCGCTATCGCTAATAGCATCCGAGATATCACCAGATATATATTGGATTTTTCCCTCACCCTGAGTGTCCGGCCCCATGAGACGGTGGTTTTCACGGCCCCTGCTGGTCCGAGGTCGTTCCCGCTCCACAGATGCATGCGCCAGGGCCTCCTGCAGATAATTCACTTTGGTTTATTGCGCTATCTCTAATAGCACCCGAGATATCACCAGATATATATTGGATTTTCCCCTGACCCTGAGCGTCCGGCCCCATGACACGGTGGTTTTCTCGGCTCCTGGTGGTCCGAGGTCGTTCCCGCTGCCCAGATTCATGCGACAGGCCTCCTACTGACAATGCAATTTGGTTTATTGCGCTCTATCTCTAATAGCACTCGAGATATCACCAGATACATATTGGATTTTCCCCTGACCCTGAGTGTCCGGCCCCATGTGACCGTGGTTTTCTCGGCCCCTGGTGCTCCGAGGTCGTTCCCGCTGGCCAGATTCATGCGCCAGGCCTCCTACAGACAATGCACTTTGGTTTATTGCGCTATCTCTAATAGCACCCGAGATATCACCAGATATATATTGGATTTTCCCCTGACCCTGAGTGTCCGGCCCCATGAGACGGTGGTTTTCTCGGCGCCTGGTGGTCCGAGGTCGTTCCCGCTGCACAGATTCATGCGACAGGGCCTCCTACAGACCATGCACTTTGATTTATTGCGCTATCTGTAATAGCACCCGAGATATCAACAGATATATATTGGATTTTTCCCTGACCCTGAGTGTCCGGCCCCATGAGGCGGTGGATTTCTCGGCCCCTGGTGGTCCGAGGTCGTTCCCGCTGTCCAGATTCGTGCGCCAGGCCTCCTACAGACAATGCACTTTGGTTTATTGCGCTATCTCTAATACCACCCGAGATATCACCAGATATATATTGGATTTTCCCCTGACCCTGAGTGTCCGGCCCCATGAGACGGTGGTTTTCTCGGCCCCTGGTGGTCCGTGGTCATTCCCGCTTCACAGATGCATGCGCCAGGGCCTCCTACAGATAATTCACTTTGGTTTATTGCGCTATCTCTAATAGCACCCCAGATATCACCAGATATATTTTGGATTTTCCCCTGACCCTGAGCGTCCGGCCACATGAGACGGTGGTTTTCTCTGGCCCTGGTGGACCGAGGTCGTTCCCACTGCCCAGATTCATGCGCCAGGGCCTCCTACAGACAATGCACTTTGGTTTATTGCGCTATCTGTAATAGCACCCGAGATATCACCTGATATATATTGGATTTTTCCCTGACCCTGAGTATCCGGCCCCATGAGACTGTGGTTTTCTCGGCCCCTGGTGGTCCGAGGTCGTTCCCGCTGCATAGATTCATGCGCCAGGTCCTTCTACAGACAATGCACTTTGATTTATTGCGCTATCTCTAATAGCACCCGAGATATCGCCCAGATATATTTTGGATTTTCCCCTGACCCTGAGCGTCCGGCCCCATGAGACGGTGGTTTTCTCGGCCCCTGGTGGTCCGAGGTCGTAGCCGCTGGCCAGATTCATGCGCCAGGCCTCCTACAGACAATGCACTTTGGTTTATTGCGCTATCTGTAATAGCACCCGAGATATCAAAAGATATATATTGGATTTTCCCCTGACCCTGAGCGTCCGGCCACATGAGACGGTGGTTTTCTCGGCCCCTGGTGGTCCGCGGTCGTTCCCGCTGGCCAGATTCATGCGCCAGGCCTCCTACAGACAATGCACTTTGCTTTATTGCGCTATCTCTAATAGCACCCGAGATATCACCAGATATATTTTGGATTTTCCCCTGACCCTGAGCGTCCGGCCACATGAGACGGTGGTTTTCTCGGCCCCTGGTGGTCAGAGGTCGTTCCCGCGGGCCAGATTCATGCGCCACGCCTCCTACAGACAATGCTCGTTGGTTTATTGCGCTATCTCTAATAGCACCCGAGATATCGCCCAGATATATTTTGGATTTTTCCCTGACCCTGAGCGTCCTGCCCCATGAGGCTGTGGTTTTCTCGGCCCCTGGTGGTCCGAGGTCGTTCCCGCTGGCCAGATTCATGCGCCAGGCCTCCTACAGACAATGCACTTTGGTTTATTGCGCTATCTCTAATAGCACCGGAGATATCACCAGATATATATTGGATTTTCCCCTGACTCTGAGAGTACGGCCCCATGAGACGGTGGTTGTCTCGGCCCCTGGTGGTCCGAGGTCGTTGTCGCTGCACAGATTCATGCGCCAGGGTCTCCTGCAGATAATTCACTTTGCTTTATTGCGCTATCTCTAATAGCACCCGAGATATCAAAAGATATATATTGGATTTTCCCCTGACCCTGAGCGTCCGGCCACATGAGACGGTGGTTTTCTCGGCCCCTGGTGGTCAGAGGTCGTTCCCGCGGGCCAGATTCATGCGCCACGCCTCCTACAGACAATGCTCGTTGGTTTATTGCGCTATCTCTAATAGGACCCGAGATATCACCAGATATATTTTGGATTTTCCCCTGACCCTGAGCGTCCGGCCACATGAGACGGTGGTTTTCTCGGCCCCTGGTGGTCAGAGGTCGTTCCCGCGGGCCAGATTCATGCGCCACGCCTCCTACAGACAATGCTCGTTGGTTTATTGCGCTATCTCTAATAGCACCCGAGATATCACCAGATATATATTGGATTTTCCCCTGACCCTGAGTGTCCGGCCCCATGAGACGGTGGTTTTCTCGGCCCCTGGTTGTCCGAGGTCGTTCCCGCTGGCCAGAGTCATGCGCCAGGCCTCCTACAGACAATGCACTTTGGTTTATTGCGCTATCTCTAATAGCACCCGAGATATCACCAGATACATATTGGATTTTCCCCTGACCCTGAGTGTCCGGCCCCATGTGACCGTGGTTTTCTCGGCCCCTGGTGGTCCGAGGTCGTTCCCGCTGGCCAGATTCATGCGCCAGGCCTCCTACAGACAATGCACTTTGGTTTATTGCGCTATCGCTTATAGCATCCGAGATATCACCAGATATATATTGGATTTTTCCCTCACCCTGAGTGTCCGGCCCCATGAGACGGTGGTTTTCTCGGCCCCTGCTGGTCCGAGGTCGTTCCCGCTCCACAGATGCATGCGCCAGGGCCTCCTGCAGATAATTCACTTTGGTTTATTGCGCTATCTCTAATAGCACCCGAGATATCACCAGATATATATTGGATTTTCCCCTGACCCTGAGCGTCCGGCCCCATGACACGCTGGTTTTCTCGGCTCCTGGTGGTCCGAGGTCGTTCCCGCTGCCCAGATTCATGCGCCAGGGCCTCCTACAGACAATGCACTTTGATTTATTGCGCTATCTCTAATAGCACCCGAGATATCACCAGATATATATTGGATTTTCCCCCGAACCTGAGTGTCCGTCCCCATGAGACGGTGGTTTTCTCGGCCCCTGGTGGTCCGCGGTCGTTCCCGCTGGCCAGATTCATGCGACAGGCCTCCTACTGACAATGCAATTTGGTTTATTGCGCTCTATCTCTAATAGCACTCGAGATATCACCAGATACATATTGGATTTTCCCCTGACCCTGAGTGTCCGGCCCCATGTGACCGTGGTTTTCTCGGCCCCTGGTGCTCCGAGGTCGTTCCCGCTGGCCAGATTCATGCGCCAGGCCTCCTACAGACAATGCACTTTGGTTTATTGCGCTATCTCTAATAGCACCCGAGATATCACCAGATATATATTGGATTTTCCCCTGACCCTGAGTGTCCGGCCCCATGAGACGGTGGTTTTCTCGGCGCCTGGTGGTCCGAGGTCGTTCCCGCTGCACAGATTCATGCGACAGGGCCTCCTACAGACCATGCACTTTGATTTATTGCGCTATCTGTAATAGCACCCGAGATATCAACAGATATATATTGGATTTTTCCCTGACCCTGAGTGTCCGGCCCCATGAGGCGGTGGATTTCTCGGCCCCTGGTGGTCCGAGGTCGTTCCCGCTGTCCAGATTCGTGCGCCAGGCCTCCTACAGACAATGCACTTTGGTTTATTGCGCTATCTCTAATACCACCCGAGATATCACCAGATATATATTGGATTTTCCCCTGACCCTGAGTGTCCGGCCCCATGAGACGGTGGTTTTCTCGGCCCCTGGTGGTCCGTGGTCATTCCCGCTTCACAGATGCATGCGCCAGGGCCTCCTACAGATAATTCACTTTGGTTTATTGCGCTATCTCTAATAGCACCCCAGATATCACCAGATATATTTTGGATTTTCCCCTGACCCTGAGCGTCCGGCCACATGAGACGGTGGTTTTCTCTGGCCCTGGTGGACCGAGGTCGTTCCCACTGCCCAGATTCATGCGCGAGGGCCTCCTACAGACAATGCACTTTGATTTATTGCGCAATCTGTAATAGCACCCGAGATATCACCTGATATATATTGGATTTTTCCCTGACCCTGAGTATCCGGCCCCATGAGACTGTGGTTTTCTCGGCCCCTGGTGGTCCGAGGTCGTTCCCGCTGCACAGATTCATGCGCCAGGTCCTTCTACAGACAATGCACTTTGATTTATTGCGCTATCTCTAATAGCACCCGAGATATCGCCCAGATATATTTTGGATTTTCCCCTGACCCTGAGCGTCCGGCCCCATGAGACGGTGGTTTTCTCGGCCCCTGGTGGTCCGAGGTCGTAGCCGCTGGCCAGATTCATGCTCCACGCCTCCTACAGACAATGCACTTTGGTTTATTGCGCTATCTGTAATAGCACCCGAGATATCAAAAGATATATATTGGATTTTCCCCTGACCCTGAGCGTCCGGCCACATGAGACGGTGGTTTTCTCGGCCCCTGGTGGTCCGCGGTCGTTCCCGCTGGCCAGATTCATGCGCCAGGCCTCCTACAGACAATGCACTTTGCTTTATTGCGCTATCTCTAATAGCACCCGAGATATCACCAGATATATTTTGGATTTTCCCCTGACCCTGAGCGTCCGGCCACATGAGACGGTGGTTTTCTCGGCCCCTGGTGGTCAGAGGTCGTTCCCGCGGGCCAGATTCATGCGCCACGCCTCCTACAGACAATGCTCGTTGGTTTATTGCGCTATCTCTAATAGCACCCGAGATATCACCAGATATATATTGGATTTTCCCCTGACCCTGAGTGTCCGGCCCCATGAGACGGTGGTTTTCTCGGCCCCTGGTTGTCCGAGGTCGTTCCCGCTGGCCAGAGTCATGCGCCAGGCCTCCTACAGACAATGCACTTTGGTTTATTGCGCTATCTCTAATAGCACCCGAGATATCACCAGATACATATTGGATTTTCCCCTGACCCTGAGTGTCCGGCCCCATGTGACCGTGGTTTTCTCGGCCCCTGGTGCTCCGAGGTCGTTCCCACTGCCCAGATTCATGCGCCAGGGCCTCCTACAGACAATGCACTTTGATTTATTGCGCTATCTCTAATAGCACTCGAGATATCGCCCAGATATATTTTGGATTTTTCCCTGACCCTGAGCGTCCGGCCCCATGAGGCTGTGGTTTTCTCGGCCCCTGGTGGTCCGAGGTCGTTCCCGCTGGCCAGATTCATGCGCCAGGCCTCCTACAGACAATGCACTTTGGTTTATTGCGCTATCTCTAATAGCACCGGAGATATCACCAGATATATATTGGATTTTCCCCTGACTCTGAGAGTCCGGCCCCATGAGACGGTGGTTGTCTCGGCCCCTGGTGGTCCGAGGTCGTTGTCGCTGCACAGATTCATGCGCCAGGGTCTCCTGCAGATAATTCACTTTGCTTTATTGCGCTATCTCTAATAGCACCCGAGATATCACCAGATATATTTTGGATTTTCCCCTGACCCTGAGCGTCCGGCCCCATGAGACGGTGGTTTTCTCGGCCCTTGGTGGTCCGAGGTCGTTCCCGCGGGCCAGATTCATGCGCCAGGCCTCCTACAGACAATGCACTTTGGTTTATTGAGCTATCTCTAATAGCACCCGAGATATCACCAGATATATATTTGATTTTCCCCGACCCTGAGTGCCCGGCCCCATGAGACGGTGGTTTTCTCGGCCCCTGGTGGTCCGAGGTCGTTCCCGCTCCACAGATGCAGGCGCCAGGGCCTCCTGCAGATAATTCACTTTGGTTTATTGCGCTATCTCTAATAGCACCCGAGATATCACCAGATATATATTGGATTTTCCCCCGACCCTGAGTGTCCGGTCCCATGAGACGGTGGTTTTCTCGGCCCCTGGTGGTCCGAGGTCGTTCCCGCTGGCCAGATTCATGCGCCAGGCCTCCTACAGACAATGCACTTTGGTTTATTGCGCTATCGCTAATAGCATCCGAGATATCACCAGATATATATTGGATTTTTCCCTCACCCTGAGTGTCCGGCCCCATGAGACGGTGGTTTTCTCGGCCCCTGCTGGTCCGAGGTCGTTCCCGCTCCACAGATGCATGCGCCAGGGCCTCCTGCAGATAATTCACTTTGGTTTATTGCGCTATCTCTAATAGCACCCGAGATATCACCAGATATATATTGGATTTTCCCCTGACCCTGAGCGTCCGGCCCCATGACACGGTGGTTTTCTCGGCTCCTGGTGGTCCGAGGTCGTTCCCGCTGCCCAGATTCATGCGCCAGGGCCTCCTACAGACAATGCACATTGATTTATTGCGCTATCTCTAATAGCACCCGAGATATCACCAGATATATATTGGATTTTCCCCCGAACCTGAGTGTCCGTCCCCATGAGACGGTGGTTTTCTCGGCCCCTGGTGGTCCGCGGTCGTTCCCGCTGGCCAGATTCATGCGACAGGCCTCCTACTGACAATGCAATTTGGTTTATTGCGCTCTATCTCTAATAGCACTCGAGATATCACCAGATACATATTGGATTTTCCCCTGACCCTGAGTGTCCGGCCCCATGTGACCGTGGTTTTCTCGGCCCCTGGTGCTCCGAGGTCGTTCCCGCTGGCCAGATTCATGCGCCAGGCCTCCTACAGACAATGCACTTTGGTTTATTGCGCTATCTCTAATAGCACCCGAGATATCACCAGATATATATTGGATTTTCCCCTGACCCTGAGTGTCCGGCCCCATGAGTCGGTGGTTTTCTCGGCCCCTAGTGGTCCGAGGTCGTTCCCGCTGCCCAGATTCATACGCCAGGGCCTCCTACAGACCATGCACTTTGATTTATTGCGCAATCTCTAATAGCACCCGAGATATTAACAGATATATATTGGATTTTCCCCTGACCCTGAGTGTCCGGCCCCATGAGACGGTGGTTTTCTCGGCCCCTGGTGGTCCGAGGTGGTTCCCGCTGCACAGATTCATGCGCCAGGGCCTCCTACAGATAATTCACTTTGGTTTATTGCGCTATCTCTAATAGCACCCGAGATATCACCAGATATATATTGTATTTTTCCCTGACCCTGAGTATCCGGCCCCATGTGACCGTGGTTTTCTCGGCCCCTTGTGCTCCGAGGTCGTTCTCGCTGGCCAGATTCATGCGCCAGGCCTCCTACAGACAATGCACTTTGGTTTATTGCGCTATCTCTAATAGCACCCGAGATATCACCAGATATATATTGGATTTTCCCCGGACCCTGAGTGTCCGGCCCCATGAGACGGTGGTTGTCTCGGCCCCTGGTGGTCCGAGGTCGTTGTGGCTGCACAGATTCATGCGCCAGGGTCTCCTGCAGATAATTCACTTTGGTTTATTGCGCTATCTCTAATAGCACCCGAGATATCACCAGATATATATTGGATTTTCCCCTGACTCTGAGAGTCCGTCCCCATGAGACGGTGGTTGTCTCGGCCCCAGGTGGTCCGAGGTCGTTGTCGCTGCACAGATTCATGCGCCAGGGTCTCCTGCAGATAATTCACTTTGGTTTATTGCGCTATCTCTAATAGCACCCGAGATATCACCAGATATATATTGGATTTTTCCATGACCCTGAGTGTCCGGCCCAATGAGACGGTGGTTTTATGGTACCCTGGTGGTCCGAGGTCGTTCCCGCTTCACAGATGCATGCGCCAGGGCCTCCTGCAGATAATTCACTCTGGTTTATTGCGCTATCTCTAATAGCACCCGAGATATCACCAGATATATATTCGATTTTCCCCTGACCCTGAGCGTCCGGCCCCATGAGACGGTGGTTTTCTCTGCCCCTGGTGGTCCGAGGTCGTTTCCGCTGCCCAGATTCATGCGCCAGGGCCTCCTACAGACAATGCACTTTGATTTATTGCGCTATCTGTAAGAGCATCCGAGATATCAACAGATATATATTTGATTTTTCCCTGACCCTGAGTGTCCGGCCCCATGAGATGGTGGTTTTCTCGGATCCTGGTGACACGAGGTCGTTCCCGCTGCACAGATTCATGCGCCAGGGCCTCCTGCAGACAATTCACTTTGGTTTATTGCGCTATCTCTAATAGCACCCGAGATATCACCAGATGTATATTGGATTTTTCCCCGACCCTGAGTGTCCGGCCCCATGAGGCGGTGGTTTTCTCGGGCCCTGGTAGTCCGAGGTCGTTCCCGCTGCAAAGATTCATGCCCCAGGGCCCGCTGCAGATAATTCACTTTGGTTTAGTGCGCTATCTGTAAGAGCACCAGAGATATCACCAGAAATATATTGGATTTTTCCCTGACCCTGAGTGTCCGGCCCCATGAGACGGTGGTTTTCTCGGACCCTGGTGATCCGAAGTCGTTCCCGCTGCACAGATTCATGCGCCAGGGCGTCCTGCAGACAATTCACTTTGGTTTATTGCGCTATCTCTAATAGCACCCGAGATATCACCTGATATATATTGTATTTTTTCCCCGACCCTGAGTGTCCGGCCCCATGACACGGTGGTTTTCTCGGGCCTTGATTGTCCGAAGTCGTTCCCGCAACACAGATTCATGCGCCAGGGCCTCCCGCAGACAAAGCACATTGATTTATCGCGCTATCTCTAATAGCACCCGAGATATCACCAGATATATATTGGATTTTTACATGACCCTGAGCGTCCGGCCCCATCTATCGGTGGTTTTCTCTGCCCCTGGTGGTCCGAGGTCGTTGCCGCTGCACAGATTCATGCGCCAGGGCCTCCTGCAGACAATTCACTTTGGTTTATTGCGCTATCCCTAATAGCACCCGAGATATCACCAGATATATATTGGATTTTCCCCTGACCCTGAGTGTCCGGCCCCATGAGACGGTGGTTTTCTCGGCCCCTGGTGGTCCGAGGTCATCCCCGCTGCACAGATTCATGAGCCAGGGGCTCCTGCAGATAATGCACTTTGATTTATTGCGCTATCTCTAATAGCACCCGAGATATCACCAGATATATATTGGATTTTTCCCCGACCGTGTGTGTCCGGGCCCATGAGACGGTGGTTTTCTCGGCCCCTAGTGGTCCGAGGTCGTTCCTGCTGCACAGAATCATTCGCCAGTGCCTCCTACAGACAATGCACTTTGATTTATTGCGCTATCTCTAATAGCACCCGAGATATCACCAGATATATATTGGATTTTTACATGACCCTGAGTGTCCGGCCCCATCTGTCGGTGGTTTTCTCGGCCCCTGGTGGTCCGAGGTCGTTGCCGCTGCACAGATACATGCGCCAGGGCCTCCTGCAGACAATTCACTTTTGTTTATTGCGCTATCTCTAATAGCACCCGAGATATCACCAGATATATATTGGATTTTTCCCCGACCCTGAGTGTCCGGCCCCATGTGTCGGTGGTTTTCTCGGCCCCTGGTGGTCCGAGGTCGTTCCTGCTGCACAGATTCATGCGCCAGGGCCTCCTACAGACAATGCACTTTGATTTATTGCGCTATCTGTAATAGCACCCGAGATATAACCAGATATATATTGGATTTTTCCCCGACCGTGTGTGTCCGGCCCCATGAGACGGTGGCTTTCTCGGCCCCCGGTGGTCCGAGGTCGTTCCCGCTGAAAGAAACATGCGCCAGGGCTTCCTGCAGATAATTCACTTTGGTTTATTGCGCTGTCTCTAATAGCACCCGAGATATCACCAGATATATGTTGCATTTTTCCCTGACACTGAGAGTCCGGCCCCATGAGACGGTGATTTTCTCGTCCCCTGGTGGTCCGAGGTCGTTCCCGCTGAAAGAAACATGCGCCAGGGCTTCCTGCAGATAATTCACTTTGGTTTATTGCGCTGTCTCTAATAGCACCCGAGATATCACCAGATATATGTTGCATTTTTCCCCGACCCTGAGTGTCCGGCCCCATGAGACGGTGTTTTTCTCGGGCCCTGGTAGTCCGAGGTCGTTCCCGCTGCACAGATTCATGCCCCAGGGCCCGCTGCAGATAATTCACTTTGGTTTAGTGCGCTATCTGTAAGAGCACCAGAGATATCACCAGAAATATATTGGATTTTTCCCTGACCCTGAGTGCCGGCCCCATGAGACGGTGGTTTTCTCGGCCCCTAGTGGTCCGAGGTCGTTCCTGCTGCACAGATTCATTCGCCAGTGCCTCCTACGGACAATGCACTTCGATTTATTGCGCTACCTCTAATAGCACCCCAGATATCACCAGATATATATTGGATTTTTCCCTGACCCTGAGTGACCGGCCCCATGTGTCGGTGGTTTTCTCGGCCCCTGGTGGTCCGAGGTCGTTCCCGCTGCCCAGATTCATTCGACAGGGCCCCCCACAGACAATGCACTTTTATTTATTGCGCTATCTGTAATAGCACCCGAGATATCACCAGATATATATTGGATTTTTCCCTGACCCTGAGTGCCCGGCGCCAGGAGACTGTAGTTTTCTCGGCCCCTGGTGGTCCGAGGTCGTTCCCGCTGCACAAATTCATGCGCCAGGGCCTCCTGCAGATAATTCACGTTGGTTTATTGCGCTATCTCTAATAGCACCCGAGTTATCACCAGATATATATTGGATTTTTCCCTGACTCTGAGTGTCCGTCCCTATGAGACGGTGGTTTTCTCGGCCCCCTGGTGGTCCGAGGTCGTTCCCGCTGCACAGATGCATGCGCCAGGGCCTCCTACAGATAATGCACTTTGATTTATTGCGCTATCTGTAATAGCACCCGAGATATCACCAGGTATATATTGGATTTTTCCCTGACCCTGAGTGTCCGGCCCCATGAGACGGTGGTTTTCTCGGCCCCCTGGTGGTGCGAGGTCGTTCCCGCTGCACAGATGCATGCGCCAGGGCCTCCTACAGACAATGAACTTTGGTTTATTGCGCTATCTCTAATTTCACCAGTGATATCACCAGATATATATTGGATTTTTCCCTGACCCTGAGTGCCCGGCGCCAGGAGACTGTGGTTTTCTCGGCCCCTGGTGGTCCGAGGTCGTTCCCGCTGCACAGATTTATGCGCCAGGGCCTCCTGCAGATAATTCACTTTGGTTAATTGCGCTATCTGTAATAGCACCCGAGATATCACCAGATATATATTGGATTATTCCCTGACCCTGAGTGTCGGGCCCCATTTGTCGGTGGTTTTCTCAGCCCCTGGTGGTCCGAGGTCATTGCCGCTGCACAGATCCATGCGCCAGGGCCTCGCGCAGACAAAGCACTTTGATTTATCGCGCTATCTCTAATAGCACCCGAGATATCACCAGATATACATCGGATTTTCCCCTGACCCTGAGTGTCCGGCCCCATGAGATGGTGGTTTTCTCGTCCCCTGGTGATCCGAGGTCGTTCCCGCTGCACAGATTCATGCGCCAGGGATTCCTGCAGACAATTCACTTTGGTTTATTGCGCTATCTCTAATAGCACCCGACATATCACCAGATATATGCTGGATTTTTACATGACCCTGAGTGTCCGGCCCAATGTGTCGGTGGTTTTCTCGGCCCCTGGTGGTCCGAGGTCGTTGCCGCTGCACAGATTCATGCGCCTGGGCCTCCCGCAGACAAAGCATTTTGATTTATCGCGCTTTCTCTAATAGCAACCGAGATATCACCAGATATATATTGGATTTTTACCCGACCCTGAGTGTTCGGCCCCATGAGACGGTGGTTTTCTCGGTCCCTGGTGTTCCGAGGTCGTTCCCGCTGCACAGATGCATGCGCCAGGTCCTCCTGAAGATAATTCACTTTGGTTTATTGAGCTATCTCTAATAGCACCCGAGACATCACCAGATATATATTGGATTTTTACATGACTTTCGGTGACGCACACAGAAAATCTGTAAGTTTCTCGGCCCCTGGAGGGCCGAGGGCGTTCGTGCTTCACAGATTCATGCGCCAGGGCCTCCTGCAGACAATGCACTTTGATTTATCGCGATATCTGTAATAGAACCCGAGATAGCACCAGATATATGCTGGATTTTTACATGACATTGGGTGACGGATTCTGAATATCTGTAATTTTCTCGGCTCCTGGTGATCCGAGTTCGTTCCCGCTGCCCAGATTCATGCGCCAGGGCCTCCTGCAGATAATTCACTTTGGTTTATTGCGCTAACACTAATAGCACCCGAGATATCACCAGATATATATTGGATTTTTCCCTGACCCTGAGGGTCCGGCCCCATGAGACGGTGGTTTTCTCGGCCCCTGGTGGTCCGAGGTCGTTCCCGCTGCACAGATGCATGCGCCAGGGCCTCCTGAAGATAATTCACTTTGGTTTATTGAGCTATCTCTAATAGCACCCGAGATATCACCAGATATATATTGGATTTTTCCCTGACCCTGAGTGTCCGGCCCCATGAGACGGTGGTTTTCCCGGCCCCTAGTGGTCCGAGGTCGTTCCTGCTGCACAGATTCATTCGCCAGTGCCTCCTACAGACAATGCACTTTGATTTATTGCGCTATCTCTAATAGCACCTGAGATATCACCAGATATATATTGGCTTTTCCCCGACCCTGAGTGTCCGGCCCCATGAGACGGTGGTTTTCTCGGGCCCTGGTAGTCTGAGGTCGTTCCCGCTGCACAGATTCATGCCCCAGGGCCCGCAGCAGATAATTCACTTTGGTTTAGTGCGTTATCTGTAAGAGCACCAGAGGTATCACCAGAAATATATTGGATTTTTCCGTGACCCTGAGTGTCCGGCCCCATGAGACGGTGGTTTTCTCGGCCCCTGGTGGTCCGAGGTCGTTCCCGCTGCACAGATGCATGCGCCAGGGCCTCCCGCAGATAATTCACTTTGGATTATTGCGCTATCTGTAATAGCACCCGAGATATCACGAGATATATATTGGATTTTTCCCTGACCCTGAGTGTCCGGCCCCATGAGACGGTGGTTTTCTCGGTCCCTGGTGATCCGAGGTCGTTCCCGCTGCACAGATTCATGCGCCTGGGCCTCCCGCAGACAAAGCATTTTGATTTATCGCGCTTTCTCTAATAGCAACCGAGATATCACCAGATATATATTGGATTTTTACCCGACCCTGAGTGTTCGGCCCCATGAGACGGTGGTTTTCTCGGCCCCTGGTGATCCGAGGTCGTTCCCGCTGCACAGATGCATGCGCCAGGTCCTCCTGAAGATAATTCACTTTGGTTTATTGAGCTATCTCTAATAGCACCCGAGATATCACCAGATATATATTGGATTTTTACATGACTTTCGGTGACGCACACAGAAAATCTGTAAGTTTCTCGGCCCCTGGAGGGCCGAGGTCGTTCGTGCTTCACAGATTCATGCGCCAGGGCCTCCTGCAGACAATGCACTTTGATTTATCGCGCTATCTGTTATAGAACCCGAGATATCATCAGATATATGCTGGATTTTTAGATGACATTGGGTGACGGATACCGAATATCTGTAATTTTCTCGGCACCTGGTGGTCCGAGGTCGTTCCTGCTAAACAGATTCATGCGCCAGGGCCTCCTACAGACAATGCACTTTGGTTTATTGCGCTATCTGTAATAGCACCCGAGATATCACCAGATATATACTGGATTTTTCCCCGACCCTGAGTGTCCAGCCCCATGAGACGGTGGTTTTCTCGGCCCCTGGTGTTCCGAGGTCGTGCCCGCTGCCCAGATTCATGCGCCAGGGCCTCCTACAGACAATGCACTTTGATTTATTGCGCTATCTGTAATGGCACCCGAGAAAGCACCATATATATGCTGGATTTTTACTAGACTTTGGGTGACGGATACAGAAAATCTGTAATTTTCTCGGCCCCTGGTGGTCCGATGTCGTTCCTGCTGCACAGGTTCATGCGCAAGGGCCTCCTACGGACAATGCACTTTCATTTATTGCGGTATCTCTAATAGCACCCGAGATATCACCAGATATATGCTGGATTTTTACATGACCTTGGGTGACGGATACCGAAAATCTGTAATTTTCTTGGCCCCTGGTGGTCCGAGGTCGTAGCTGCTGCACAGATTCATGCGCCAGGGCCTCCTGCAAAGAATGCACTTTGATTTATCGCGCTATCTGTAATAGAACCCGAGATATCACCAGATATATATTGGATTTTTACATGACTTTCGGTGACGCACACCGAAAATCTGTAAGTTTCTCGGCCCCTGGAGGGCCGAGGTCGTTCCTGCTTCACAGATTTATGCGACAGGGCCTCCTGCAGACAATGCACTTTGATTTATCGCGCTATCTGTAATAGAACCCGAGATAGCACCAGATATATGCTGGATTTTTACATGACATTGGGTGACGGATTCTGAATATCTGTAATTTTCTCGGCTCCTAGTGATCCGAGTTCGTTCCCGCTGCCCAGATTCATGCGCCAGGGCCTCCTGCAGATAATTCACTTTGGTTTATTGCGCTAACTCTAATAGCACCCGAGATATCACCAGATATACATCGGATTTTCCCCTGACCCTGAGTGTCCGGCCCCATGTGCCGGTGGTTTTCTCGGCCCCGGCCGGTCCGAGGTCGTTCCCGCTGCACAGATTCATGCGCCAGTGCTTCCTGCAGACAAGGAACTTTGATTTATTGCGTTATCTCCAATAGCACCCGAGATATCGTCAGATACATCCTGGGTTTTTACATGACCTTGGGTGTCCGGCACCATGTGTCGGTGGTTTCCTCGGCCCCTGGTGTTCCGAGGTCGTTCCCGCTGCACAGATTCATTCGTCAGTGCCTTCTACAGACAATGGACTTTGATTTATTGCGCTATCTCTAATAGCACCCGAGATATCACCAGATATATATTAGTTTTTTCCCTGACCCTGACAGTCCGTCCCCATGTGTCGATGGTTTTCTCGGTCCCTCGTGGTCCGAGTTCGATCCCGCTGAACAGATTCATGCGCCAGGGTTTCCTGCAGACAATTCACTTTGGTTTATTGCGCTATCTGTAATAGCACCCGAGATATCACCAGATATATGCTGGATTTTTACTTGACCTTGGGTGACGGATTCCGAATATCTGTAATTTTCTCGGCCCCTGGTGGTCCGCGGTCCTTCCTGCTGCACAGATTCATTCGCCAGTGCCGCCTACAGACAATGCACTTTGATTTATCGCGCTATCTCTAATGGCACCCGAGATATCACCAGATATATAATGGATTTTTCCCTGACCCTGACGGTCCGGCCCCATGTGTCGGTGGTTTTCTCGGCCCCTTGTGGTCCGAGGTCGTTGCCGGTGCACAGATTCATGCGCCAGGGATTCCTGCAGACAATGCACTTTGATTTATCGCGCTATCTCTAATGGCACCCGCGATATCACCAGATATATAATGGATTTTTCCCTGACCCTGACAGTCCGGCCCCATGAGACGGTGGTTTTCTCGGCTCCAGGTGGTCCGAGGTCGTTCCCGCTGCACGGATTCATGCGCCAGGGCTTCCTGCAGACAATGCACTTTGATTTATTTCGCTATCTCTAATAGCACCCGAGATATCACCAGATATATGCTGGATTTTTCCCTGACCCTGACAGTCCGGCCCGTGTGTCGGTGGTTTTCTCGGCCCCTGGAGGTCCGAGGTCGATGCGGCTGCACGCATTCATGCGCCAGGGTTTCCTACAGACAATGCACTTTGATTTATCGCGCTATCTGTAATAGCACCTTAGATATCACCAGATATATGCTGGATTTTTACATGACATTGGGTGACGGATACCGAAAATCTGTAATTTTCTCGGCCCCTGGTAGTCCTATGTCGTTCCTGCTGCACAGATTCATGCGCAAGGGCCTCCTACGGACAATGCACTTTGATTTTTTGCGCTATCTGTAATAGCACCCGAGATATCATCAGATATATAATAGATTTCTCCCCGACCCTGAGTGTCCGGCCCCATGAGACGGTGGTTTTCTCGGCCCCTGGTGTTCCGATGTCGTTCACGCTGCACAGAATCATGCGCCAGGGCTTCCTGCAGACAATGAACTTTGATTTATTGCGTTATCTCTAATAGCACCCGAGATATCGTCAGATACATCCTGGGTTTTTACATGACCTTGGGTGTCCGGCACCATGTGTCGGTGGTTTCCTCGGCCCCTGGTGTTCCGAGGTCGTTCCCGCTGCACAGATTCATTCGTCAGTGCCTTCTACAGACAATGGACTTTGATTTATTGCGCTATCTCTAATAGCACCCGAGATATCATCAGATACGTCCTGGGTTTTTAGATGACCTTGGGTGTGCGGCCCCATGTGTCGGTGGTTTTCTCGGCCCCTGGTGATCCGAGGTCGTTCCCGCTGCACAGATTCATGCGCCAGGGCCCGGTGCAGATAATTCACTTTGGTTTAGTGCGCTATCTGTAAGAGCACCCGAGATATCACCAGATATATATTGGATTTCTCCCCGACCCTGAGTGTCCGGCCCCATGAGACGGAGGTTTTCTCGGCCCCTGGTGGTCCGAGCTCGTTCCCGCTGCACAGATTCATGCACCTGGGCCTCCTGCAGATAATTCACTTTGGTTTATTGCGCTATCTCTAATAGCACCCGAGATATCACCAGATATATATTGGATTTTTCCACGACCCTGGGTGTCCGGCCCCATGAGACGGTGGTTTCCTCGGCCCCTGGGGGCCCTAGGTCGTTGCCGCTGCACAGATTCATGCACCAGGGTCTCCCGCAGACAAAGCACTTTGGTTTATTGCCCTATCTGTAATAGCACCCGAGATATCACCAGATATATGCTGGATTTTTACATGACCTTGGGTGACGGATTTCGAATATCTGTAACTTTCTCGGCCCCTCGTGGTCCGAGGTCGTTCCTGCTGCACAGATTCATTCGCCAGTGCCTCCTACAGACAATGCACTTTGATTTATTGCGCTATCTCTAATAGCACCCGACACATAACCAGATATATATTGGATTTTTCCCCGACCCTGAGTGTCCGGCCCCATGAGACGGTGGTTATCTCGGGCCCTGGTGATCCGAGGTCGTTCCCGCTGCACAGATTCATGCGCCAGGGCCTCCTGCAGATAATACACTTTGGTTTATTGCGCTATCTCTAATAGCACGCGAGATATCACCAGATATATATTGGATTTTTCCCTGACCCTGACAGTCCGGCCCCATGTGTCGATGGTTTTCTCGTACCCTGGTGATCCGAGGTCTTTCCCGCTGCACAGATTCCTGCGACAGGACCTCCTGCAGATAAATCACTTTGGTTTCTTGCGCTATCTCTAATAGCACCCGAGATATCACCAGATATATATTGTATTTCTCCCTGACCCTGACAGTCCGGCCCCATGTGTCGATGGTTTTCTCGGACCCTGGTGATCCGAGGTCGTTCCCGCAGCACAGATTCATGCGGGAGGACATAATGCAGACAATGTACTTTGGTTTATTGCGCTATCTCTAATAGCACCCGAGATATCACCAGATATATATTGGATTTTACCCGGCCCTGAGTGCCCGGCCCCATGAGACGGTGGTTTTCTCGGCCCCTGGGGGTCCGAGGTCGTTCCCGCTGCACAGATTCATGCGCCAGGGCCTCCTGCAGACAACTCACTTTGGTTTATTGCGCTATCTCTAATAGCACCCGAGACATAACCAGATATATATTGGATTTTTCCCCGACCCTGACAGTCCGGCCCCATGAGACGGTAGTTTTTTCGGCCCCTGGTGGTCCGACGTCGTTCCCGCTGCACAGATTCATGCGCCCGGGCCTCCTGCAGATAATTCACTTTGGTTTTTTGCGGTATCTCTAATAGCACCCGAGATATCACCAGATATATATTGGATTTTCCCCTGACCCTGAGTGTCCGGCCCCATGTGACGGTGGTTTTCTCGGCCCCTGGTGATCCGAAGTCGTTCCCGCTGCACAGATTCATGCGCCAGGGTCTCTTGCAGACAAAGCACTTTGGTTTATTGCGCTATCTGTAATAGCACCCGAGATATCACCAGGTATATTCTGGATTTTTACATGACCTTGGGTGACGGATTCCGAATATCTGTAATTTTCTCGGCCCCTGGTGGTCCGAGGTCGCTCCCGCTGCACAGATTCGTGCGACAGGGCCTCCTGCAGATAATTGAGTTTGGTTTAGTGCGCTATCTGTAAGAGCACCCGAGATATCACCAGATATATATTGGATTTTCCCCTGACCATGAGTGTCCGGCCCCATGAGATGGTGGTTTTCTCGGCCCCTGGAGATCCGAAGTCGTTCCCGCTGCACTGATTCATGCGCCAAGACCACCTGCAGATAATACACTTTGCTTTATTGCGCTATCTCTAAGAGCACCCGAGATATCACCAGATATATATTGGATTTTTCCCTGACCCTGAGAGTCCGGCCCCATGAGACGGTGGTTTTCTCGGCCCCAGGTGATCCGAGGTCGTTACCGCTGCACAGATTCATGCGCCAGCGCCTGTTGCAGATAATTCACTTTGGTTTATTGCGCTATCTCTAATAGCACCCGAGATATCACCAGATATATATTGGATTTTTCCCCGACCCTGAGTGTCCGGCCCCATGAGACGGTGGTTTTCTCGGACCCTGGTGATCCGAGGTCATTCCCGCTGCACAGATTCATGCGCCAGGGCCTCCTGTAGATAATTCACTTTGGTTTATTGCACTATCTGTAATAGCACCCGAGATATCACCAGATATATGCTGGATTTTTACACGAGCTTGGGTGACGGATTCCGAATATCTGTAATTTTTTCGGCCCCTGGTGGTCCGAGGTCGTTCCCATTGCACAGATTCATGCGCCAGGGCATCTTGCAGACAATTCACTTTGGTTTATTGCGCTATCTCTAATAGCACCCGAGGTATCACCAGATATATGCTGGATTTTTACATGACATTGGGTGACGGATTCCGAATATCTGTAATTTTCTCGGCCCCTGGTGGTCCGAGGTCGTTCCTGCTGCACATATTCATTCGCCAGTGCCTCCTACAGACAATGCACTTTGGTTTATTGCGCTATCTCTAATAGCACCCGAGATATCACCAGATATATATTGGATTTTAACCGACCCTGAGTGTCGGGCCCCATGAGACGGTGGTTTTCTCGGCCCCTGGGGGCCCTAGGTCGTTGCCGCTGCACAGATTCATGCGCCAGGGTCTCCCGCTGACAAAGCACTTTGATTTATCGCGCTATCTCTAATTGCACCCGAGATATCACCAGATATATATTGGATTTTTCACTGACCCTGAGTGTCCGGCCCCATGAGACGGTGGTTTTCTCGGCCCCTGGGGGCCCTAGGTCGTTGCCGCTGCACAGATTCATGCGCCAGGGTCCCCCGCAGACAAAGCACCTTGGTTTATTGCGCTATCTGTAATAGCACCCGAGATATCACCAGATATATGCTGGATTTTTACATGACCTTGGGTGACGGATTCCGAATATCTGTAATTTTCTCGGCCCCTCGTGGTCCGAGGTCGTTCCTGCTGCACAGATTCATTCTCCAGTGCCTCCTACAGACAATGCACTTTGATTTATTGCGCTATCTCTAATAGCACCCGAGATATCACCAGATATATATTGGATTGTTCCCTGACCCTGAGTGTTCGGCCGCATGAGACGGTGGTTTTCTCGCCCCTGGTGGTCCGAGGTCGTTCCCGCTGCACAGATGCATGCGCCAGGACCTCCTGCAGATAATTCACTTTGGTTTATTGCGATATCTCCAATAGCACGCGAGATATCAGCAAATATATATTGGATTTTCCCCTGACCCTGAGTGTCGGGCCCCATGAGACTGTGGTTTTCTCGGACCCTGGTGGTCCGAGGTCGTTCCCGCTGCCCAGATTCATGCGCCCGGGCCTCCCACAGACAATGCACTTTGATTTATTGCGCTATCTGTAATAGCACCCGAGAAAGCTCCATATATATGCTGGATTTTTACATGACCTTGGGTGACGGATTCCGAATATCTGTAATTTTCTCGGCCCCTGGTGGTCCGAGGTCGCTCCCGCTGCACAGATTCATGCGCCAGGGCCTCCTACGGACAATGCACTTTGATTTATTGCGCTATCTCTAATAGCACCCGAGATATCACCTGATATATATTGGATTTTCCCCTGACCCTGACAGTCCGGCCCCATGAGACGGTGGTTTTCTCGGCCCCTCGTAGTCCGAGGTCGTTCCCGCTGCACAGATTCATGCGCCAGGGACTCCTACAGACAATGCACTTTGATTTATTGCGCTATATGTAATAGCACCCGGGAAAGCACCATATATATGCCGGATTTTTACATGACTTTGGGTGACGGATACCGAAAATCTGTAATTTTCTCGGCCCCTGGTGGTCCGATGTCGTTCCTGCTGCACAGATTCATGCGCAAGGGCCTCCAACGGACAATGCACGTTGATTTATTGCGCTACCTCTAATAGCACCCGAGATATCACCAGATATATATCGGATTTTTCCCTGACCCTGACAGTCCCGCACCATGAAACGGTGATTTTCTCGGCCCCTGGTGGTCCGAGGTCGTTCCCGCTGCACAGAATCATGCGCCAGGGCTTCCTGCAGACAATGCACTTTGATTTATTGCGCTATCTGTAATAGCACCCGGGAAAGCACCATATATATTCTGGATTTTTACATGACTTTGGGTGACGGATACCGAAAATCTGTAATTGTCTCGGCGCCTGGTGATCCGAGGTCGATCCCGCTGCACAGATTCATGCGCCAGGGCCTCCTACAGACAATGCACTTTGATTTATTGCGCTATCCGTAATAGCACCCGAGATATCACCAGATATATATTGGATTTTCCCGTGACCCTGAGTGTCCGGCCCCATGAGACGGTGGTTGTCTCGCCCCTGGTGGTCCGAGGTCGATCCCGCTGCACAGATTCATGCGCCAGGGCCTCCTACAGACAATGCACTTTGATTTATTGCGCTGTCTGTAATAGCACCCGAGATATCACCAGATATATATTGAATTTTCCCCTGACACTGAGTGTCCGGCCCCATGAGACGGTGGTTGTCCCGGCCCCTGGTGATCCGAGGTCGATCCCGCTTCACAGATTCATGCGCCAGGGCCTCCTGCAGATAATTCACTTTGGTTTATTGCGCTATCTCTAATAGCACCCGAGATATCACCAGATATATATTGGATTTTCCCCTGACCCTGAGTGTCCGGCCCCATGAGACGGTGGTTGTCTCGCCCCTGGTGGTCCGAGGTCGCTCCCGCTGCACAGATTCGTGCGACAGGGCCTCCTGCAGATAATTGAGTTTGGTTTAGTGCGCTATCTGTAAGAGCACCCGAGATATCACCAGATATATATTGGATTTTTCCGTGACCCTGAGTGTCCGGCCCCATGAGACGGTGTTTGTCTCGGCCCCTGGTGGTCCGATGTCGTACCCGCTGCACATATTCATGCGCCAGGACCTCCTGCAGATAACTCACTTTGGTTTATTGCTCTATCTCTAATAGCACCCGAGATATCACCAGATATATATTGGATTTTTCCCTGACCCTGAGTGTCCGGCCCCATGAGACGGTGGTTTTCTCGGCCCCTGGTTGTCCGAGGTCGTTCCCGCTGCACAGACTCATGCGCCAGGGCCTCCTGCAGACAATGTACTTTGATTTATCGCGCTATCTCTAATAGCTCCCGAGATATCACCAGATATATATTGGATTTTCCCCTGACCCTGAGTGTCCGGCCCCATGAGACGGTGGTTGTCTCGGCCCCTGGTGGTCCGAGGTCGTTCCCGCTGGCCAGACTCATGCGCCAGGGCCTCCTACAGACAATGCACATTGATTTGTTGCGCTATCTGTAATAGCACCCGAGATATCACCAGATATATAGTGGATTTTTCCCTGACCCTGAGTGTCCAGCCCCATGAGACGGTGGTTTTCTCGGCCCCTGGTGGTCCGAGGTCGTTCCCGCTGCCCAGATTCATGCGCCAGGGCCTCCTACAGACAATGCACTTTGATTTATTGCGATATCAGTAATAGCACCCGAGATATCACCAGATATATATTGGATTTTTCCCTGACCCTGAGTGTCCTGCCCCATGAGACGGTGGTTGTCTCGGCCCCTGGTGGTCCGAGGTCGGTCCCGCTGCACAGACTCATGCGCCAGGGCCTCCTGCAGACAATGTACTTTGATTTATCGCGCTATCTCTAATAGCACCCGAGATATCACCAGATTTATATTGGATTTTTCCGTGACCCTGAGTGTCCGGCCCCATGAGACGGTGGTTGTCTCGGAGCCTGGTGGTCCGAGGTCGTTCCCGCTGCACAGATTCATGCGCCAGGGCCTCCTGCAGATAATTCACTTTGGACTATTGCGCTATCTCTAATAGCACCCGAGATATCACCAGATATATATTGGATTTTTCCCTGACCCTGAGTGTCCGGCCCCATGAGACGGTGGTTTTCTCGGCACCTGTTGTTCCGTGGTCGTTCCCGCTGCACGGATTCATGCGCCAGGGCCTCCTGCAGATAATTCACTTTGGTTTATTGCGCTATCTCTAATAGCACCCGGAATATCACCAGATATATATTGGATTTTTCCCTGACCCTGAGTGTCCGGCCCCATGAGACGGTGGTTTTCTCGGCCCCTGGTGGTCCGAGGTCGTTCCCGCTGCCCAGATTCATGCACCAGGGCCTCCTACAGACAATTCACTTTGATTTATCGCGCTATCTCTTATGGCACCCGAGATATCACCTGATATATATTGGATTTTTCCCTGACCCTGAGTGTCCGGACCCATGAGACGGTGGTTTTCTCGGCCCCTGGTCGTCCGAGGTCGTTGCCTCTGCACAGTTTCATGCGCCAGGGCCTACTGCAGATAATTCACTTTGGCTTACTGCGCTATCTCTAATACCACCCGAGATATCACCAGATATATATTGGATTTTCCCCTGACCCTGAGTGTCCGGCCCCATGAGACGGTGGTTTTCTTGGCCCCTGGTGGTCCGAGGTCGTTCCCGCTACACAGATTCATTCGCCAGGGCCTCCTGCAGATAATTCACTTTGGTTTATTGCGCTATCACTAATAGCACCCGCAATATCACCAGATATATATTGGATTTTTCCCAGACCCTGAGTGTCCGGCCCCATGAGACTGTGGTTTTCTCGGCCCCTCGTGGTCCGAGGTCGTTCCCGCTGCACAGATGCATGCGCCAGGGCCTCCTGCAGACAATGCACTTTGATTTATCGCGCTATCTATAATAGCACCCGAGATATCACAAGATATATATTGGATTTTCCCCTGACACTGAGTGTCCGGCCCCATGAGACGGTGGTTGTCCCGGCCCCTGGTGGTTCGAGGTCGTTCCCGTTGCACAGATTCATGCGCCAGGGCCTCCTACAGACAATGCACTTTGATTTATTGCGCTATCTGTAATAGCACCCGAGATATCACCAGATATATATTTGATTTTTCCCTGACCCTGAGTGTCCGGCCCCATGAGACGGTGGTTTTCTCAGCCCCTGGTGGTCCGAGGTCGTTCCCGTTGCACAGATTCATGCGCCAGGGCCTCCTACAGACAATGCACTTTGATTTATTGCGCTATTTGTAATAGCACCCGAGATATCACCAGATATATATTGGATTTTTCCCTGACCCTGACTGTCCGGCCCCATGGGACGGTCATTTTCTCGGCCCCTGGAGGTCCAAGGTCGTTCCTGCTGCAAAGAATCATGCGCCAAGGCTTCCTGGAGACAACGCACTTTGATTTATCGCGCTATCTCTAATAGCACCCGAGATATCACCAGATAAATATTTGATTTTTCCCCGACCCTGAGTGTCCGGCCCCATGAGACGGTGGTTTTCTCGGACCCTGGTGATCCGAGTCCGTTCCTGCTGCACAGATGCATGCCCCAGGGCCTCCTGCAGATAATTCACTGTGGTTTATTGCGCTATCTCTAATAGCACCCGAGATATCACCAGATATATATTGGATTTTCCCCTGACCCTGAGTGTCCGGCCAGATGAGACTGTGGTTTTCTCGGCCCCTGGTGGTCCGATGTCGTTCCCGCTGCACAGACTCATGCGCCAGGGCCTCCTCCAGATAATTCACTTTAGTTTATTGCGCTATCTCTAATAGCACCCGAGATTTCACCAGATATATATTGGATTTTCCCCAGACCCTGAGTGTCCGGCCCCATGAGACGGTGGCTTTCTCGGCCCCTGGTGGTCCGAGGTCGTTCCCGCTGCCCAGATTCATGCGCCAGGGCCTCCTACAGACAATGCACTATGATTTATTGCGCTATCTGTAATAGCACCCGCGAAAGATCCATATATATGCTCGATTTTTACATGACTTTGGGTGACGGAAACCGAAAATCTGTAATTTTCTCGGCCCCGTGTATTCCGATGTCGTTCCTGCAGCACAGATTCATGCGACAGGGCCTCCTACGGACAATGCACTTTGATTTATTGCGCTATCTGTAATAGCACCCGAGATAGCACCAGATATATATCGGATTTTTCCCTGACCCTGAGTGTCCGGCCCCATGAGACGGTGGTTTTCCCGGCCACTGGTGGTCCGAGGTCGTTCCCGCTGCACAGATTCATGCGCCAGGGCATCCTACAGACAATGCACTTTGATTTATTGCCCTATCTGTAATAGCACCCGAGAAGGCACCATATATATGCTGGATTTTTACATGACTTTGGGTGACGGATACCGAAAATCTGTAATTTTCTCGGCCCCTGGTGGTCCGATGTCGTTCCTGCCGCACAGATTCATGCGCGAGGGCCTCCTGCAGATAATTCACTTTGGTTTATTGCGCTATCTCTAATAGCACCCGGGACATCACCAGATAAATATTTGATTTTTCCCTGACCCTGAGTGTCCGGCCCCATGAGACGGTGGTTTTCTCGGACCCTGGTGATCCGAGGTCGTTCCCGCTGCCTAGATTCATGCGCCAGGGCCTCCTACAGACAATGCACTTTGATTTATTGCGCTATCTGTAATAGCACCCGAGATATCACCAGATATATATTGGATTTTTCCCTGACCCTGACTGTCCGGCCCCATGGGACGGTCATTTTCTCGGCCCCTGGAGGTCCAAGGTCGTTCCTGCTGCAAAGAATCATGCGCCAAGGCTTCCTGGAGACAACGCACTTTGATTTATCGCGCTATCTCTAATAGCACCCGAGATATCACCAGATAAATATTTGATTTTTCCCCGACCCTGAGTGTCCGGCCCCATGAGACGGTGGTTTTCTCGGACCCTGGTGATCCGAGTCCGTTCCTGCTGCACAGATGCATGCCCCAGGGCCTCCTGCAGATAATTCACTGTGGTTTATTGCGCTATCTCTAATAGCACCCGAGATATCACCAGATATATATTGGATTTTCCCCTGACCCTGAGTGTCCGGCCAGATGAGACTGTGGTTTTCTCGGCCCCTGGTGGTCCGAGGTCGATCCCGCTGCACAGATTCATGCGCCAGGGCCTCCTACAGACAATGCACTTTGATTTATTGCGCTGTCTGTAATAGCACCCGAGATATCACCAGATATATATTGAATTTTCCCCTGACACTGAGTGTCCGGCCCCATGAGACGGTGGTTGTCCCGGCCCCTGGTGATCCGAGGTCGATCCCGCTTCACAGATTCATGCGCCAGGGCCTCCTGCAGATAATTCACTTTGGTTTATTGCGCTATCTCTAATAGCACCCGAGATATCACCAGATATATATTGGATTTTCCCCTGACCCTGAGTGTCCGGCCCCATGAGACGGTGGTTGTCTCGCCCCTGGTGGTCCGAGGTCGCTCCCGCTGCACAGATTCGTGCGACAGGGCCTCCTGCAGATAATTGAGTTTGGTTTAGTGCGCTATCTGTAAGAGCACCCGAGATATCACCAGATATATATTGGATTTTTCCGTGACCCTGAGTGTCCGGCCCCATGAGACGGTGTTTGTCTCGGCCCCTGGTGGTCCGATGTCGTACCCGCTGCACATATTCATGCGCCAGGACCTCCTGCAGATAACTCACTTTGGTTTATTGCTCTATCTCTAATAGCACCCGAGATATCACCAGATATATATTGGATTTTTCCCTGACCCTGAGTGTCCGGCCCCATGAGACGGTGGTTTTCTCGGCCCCTGGTTGTCCGAGGTCGTTCCCGCTGCACAGACTCATGCGCCAGGGCCTCCTGCAGACAATGTACTTTGATTTATCGCGCTATCTCTAATAGCTCCCGAGATATCACCAGATATATATTGGATTTTCCCCTGACCCTGAGTGTCCGGCCCCATGAGACGGTGGTTGTCTCGGCCCCTGGTGGTCCGAGGTCGTTCCCGCTGGCCAGACTCATGCGCCAGGGCCTCCTACAGACAATGCACATTGATTTGTTGCGCTATCTGTAATAGCACCCGAGATATCACCAGATATATAGTGGATTTTTCCCTGACCCTGAGTGTCCAGCCCCATGAGACGGTGGTTTTCTCGGCCCCTGGTGGTCCGAGGTCGTTCCCGCTGCCCAGATTCATGCGCCAGGGCCTCCTACAGACAATGCACTTTGATTTATTGCGATATCAGTAATAGCACCCGAGATATCACCAGATATATATTGGATTTTTCCCTGACCCTGAGTGTCCTGCCCCATGAGACGGTGGTTGTCTCGGCCCCTGGTGGTCCGAGGTCGGTCCCGCTGCACAGACTCATGCGCCAGGGCCTCCTGCAGACAATGTACTTTGATTTATCGCGCTATCTCTAATAGCACCCGAGATATCACCAGATTTATATTGGATTTTTCCGTGACCCTGAGTGTCCGGCCCCATGAGACGGTGGTTGTCTCGGAGCCTGGTGGTCCGAGGTCGTTCCCGCTGCACAGATTCATGCGCCAGGGCCTCCTGCAGATAATTCACTTTGGACTATTGCGCTATCTCTAATAGCACCCGAGATATCACCAGATATATATTGGATTTTTCCCTGACCCTGAGTGTCCGGCCCCATGAGACGGTGGTTTTCTCGGCACCTGTTGTTCCGTGGTCGTTCCCGCTGCACGGATTCATGCGCCAGGGCCTCCTGCAGATAATTCACTTTGGTTTATTGCGCTATCTCTAATAGCACCCGGAATATCACCAGATATATATTGGATTTTTCCCTGACCCTGAGTGTCCGGCCCCATGAGACGGTGGTTTTCTCGGCCCCTGGTGGTCCGAGGTCGTTCCCGCTGCCCAGATTCATGCACCAGGGCCTCCTACAGACAATTCACTTTGATTTATCGCGCTATCTCTTATGGCACCCGAGATATCACCTGATATATATTGGATTTTTCCCTGACCCTGAGTGTCCGGACCCATGAGACGGTGGTTTTCTCGGCCCCTGGTCGTCCGAGGTCGTTGCCTCTGCACAGTTTCATGCGCCAGGGCCTACTGCAGATAATTCACTTTGGCTTACTGCGCTATCTCTAATACCACCCGAGATATCACCAGATATATATTGGATTTTCCCCTGACCCTGAGTGTCCGGCCCCATGAGACGGTGGTTTTCTTGGCCCCTGGTGGTCCGAGGTCGTTCCCGCTACACAGATTCATTCGCCAGGGCCTCCTGCAGATAATTCACTTTGGTTTATTGCGCTATCACTAATAGCACCCGCAATATCACCAGATATATATTGGATTTTTCCCAGACCCTGAGTGTCCGGCCCCATGAGACTGTGGTTTTCTCGGCCCCTCGTGGTCCGAGGTCGTTCCCGCTGCACAGATGCATGCGCCAGGGCCTCCTGCAGACAATGCACTTTGATTTATCGCGCTATCTATAATAGCACCCGAGATATCACAAGATATATATTGGATTTTCCCCTGACACTGAGTGTCCGGCCCCATGAGACGGTGGTTGTCCCGGCCCCTGGTGGTTCGAGGTCGTTCCCGTTGCACAGATTCATGCGCCAGGGCCTCCTACAGACAATGCACTTTGATTTATTGCGCTATCTGTAATAGCACCCGAGATATCACCAGATATATATTTGATTTTTCCCTGACCCTGAGTGTCCGGCCCCATGAGACGGTGGTTTTCTCAGCCCCTGGTGGTCCGAGGTCGTTCCCGTTGCACAGATTCATGCGCCAGGGCCTCCTACAGACAATGCACTTTGATTTATTGCGCTATTTGTAATAGCACCCGAGATATCACCAGATATATATTGGATTTTTCCCTGACCCTGACTGTCCGGCCCCATGGGACGGTCATTTTCTCGGCCCCTGGAGGTCCAAGGTCGTTCCTGCTGCAAAGAATCATGCGCCAAGGCTTCCTGGAGACAACGCACTTTGATTTATCGCGCTATCTCTAATAGCACCCGAGATATCACCAGATAAATATTTGATTTTTCCCCGACCCTGAGTGTCCGGCCCCATGAGACGGTGGTTTTCTCGGACCCTGGTGATCCGAGTCCGTTCCTGCTGCACAGATGCATGCCCCAGGGCCTCCTGCAGATAATTCACTGTGGTTTATTGCGCTATCTCTAATAGCACCCGAGATATCACCAGATATATATTGGATTTTCCCCTGACCCTGAGTGTCCGGCCAGATGAGACTGTGGTTTTCTCGGCCCCTGGTGGTCCGATGTCGTTCCCGCTGCACGGACTCATGCGCCAGGGCCTCCTCCAGATAATTCACTTTAGTTTATTGCGCTATCTCTAATAGCACCCGAGATTTCACCAGATATATATTGGATTTTCCCCAGACCCTGAGTGTCCGGCCCCATGAGACGGTGGCTTTCTCGGCCCCTGGTGGTCCGAGGTCGTTCCCGCTGCCCAGATTCATGCGCCAGGGCCTCCTACAGACAATGCACTATGATTTATTGCGCTATCTGTAATAGCACCCGCGAAAGATCCATATATATGCTCGATTTTTACATGACTTTGGGTGACGGAAACCGAAAATCTGTAATTTTCTCGGCCCCGTGTATTCCGATGTCGTTCCTGCAGCACAGATTCATGCGACAGGGCCTCCTACGGACAATGCACTTTGATTTATTGCGCTATCTGTAATAGCACCCGAGATAGCACCAGATATATATCGGATTTTTCCCTGACCCTGAGTGTCCGGCCCCATGAGACGGTGGTTTTCCCGGCCACTGGTGGTCCGAGGTCGTTCCCGCTGCACAGATTCATGCGCCAGGGCATCCTACAGACAATGCACTTTGATTTATTGCCCTATCTGTAATAGCACCCGAGAAGGCACCATATATATGCTGGATTTTTACATGACTTTGGGTGACGGATACCGAAAATCTGTAATTTTCTCGGCCCCTGGTGGTCCGATGTCGTTCCTGCCGCACAGATTCATGCGCGAGGGCCTCCTGCAGATAATTCACTTTGGTTTATTGCGCTATCTCTAATAGCACCCGGGACATCACCAGATAAATATTTGATTTTTCCCTGACCCTGAGTGTCCGGCCCCATGAGACGGTGGTTTTCTCGGACCCTGGTGATCCGAGGTCGTTCCCGCTGCCTAGATTCATGCGCCAGGGCCTCCTACAGACAATGCACTTTGATTTATTGCGCTATCTGTAATAGCACCCGAGATATCACCAGATATATATTGGATTTTTCCCTGACCCTGACTGTCCGGCCCCATGGGACGGTCATTTTCTCGGCCCCTGGAGGTCCAAGGTCGTTCCTGCTGCAAAGAATCATGCGCCAAGGCTTCCTGGAGACAACGCACTTTGATTTATCGCGCTATCTCTAATAGCACCCGAGATATCACCAGATAAATATTTGATTTTTCCCCGACCCTGAGTGTCCGGCCCCATGAGACGGTGGTTTTCTCGGACCCTGGTGATCCGAGTCCGTTCCTGCTGCACAGATGCATGCCCCAGGGCCTCCTGCAGATAATTCACTGTGGTTTATTGCGCTATCTCTAATAGCACCCGAGATATCACCAGATATATATTGGATTTTCCCCTGACCCTGAGTGTCCGGCCAGATGAGACTGTGGTTTTCTCGGCCCCTGGTGGTCCGATGTCGTTCCCGCTGCACAGACTCATGCGCCAGGGCCTCCTACAGACAATGCACGTTGATTTATTGCGCTATCTGCAATAGCACCCGAGATATCACCAGATATATATTGGATTTTTCCCTGACCCTGAATGACCGGCCCCATGAGACGGTGCTTTTCTATGCCCCTGGTGGTCCGAGGTCGTTCTCGCTGCACCGATTCATGCGCCAGGGCATCCTACAGACAATGCACTTTGATTTCTTGCCCTATCTGTAATAGCACCCGAGAAAGCACCATATATATTCTGGATTTTTACATGACTTTGGGTGACGGATACAGAAAATCTGTAATTTTCTCGGCCCCTGGTGGTCCGATGTCGTTCCTGCTGCACAGATTCATGGGCCAGAGCCTCCTGCAGATAATTCACTTTGGTTTATTGCACTATCTCTAACAGCACCCGAGATATCACCAGATATATATTGGATTTTCCCCTGACCCTGAGTGTCCGGCGCCATGAGACTGTGCTTTTCTAGGCCCCTGGTGGTCCGAGGTCGTTCCCGCTGCACCGATTCATGTGCCAGGGCATCCTACAGACAATGCACTTTGATTTCTTGCCCTATCTGTAATAGCACCCGAGAAAGCACCATATATATTCTGGATTTTTACATGACTTTGGGTGACGGATACAGAAAATCTGTAATTTTCTCGGCCCCTGGTGGTCCGATGTCGTTCCTGCTGCACAGATTCATGCGCCAGAGCCTCCTGCAGATAATTCACTTTGGTTTATTGCACTATCTCTAATAGCACCCGAGATATCACCAGATATATAATGGATTTTTCCCTGACCCTGACAGTCCGGCCCCATGAGACGGTGGTTTTCTCGGCCCCTGGTAGTCCGAGGTCGTTCCCGCTGCACAGATTCATGCGCCCGGGCATCCTGCAGATAATTCACTTTGGTTTATTGCGCTATCTCTAATAGCACCCGAGATATCACCAGATATATATTGGATTTTTCCCTGACCATGAGTGTCCGGCCCCATGAGACGGTGGTTTTCTCGGCCCCTGGAGGTCCAAGGTCGTTCCCGCTGCACAGATTCATGCGCGAGGGCCTCCTGCAGATAATTCACTTTGCTGTATTGCACTATCTCTAATAGCACCCGAGATATCACCAGATATATATTGGATTTTCCCCTGACCCTGAGAGTCCGGCGCCATGAGACTGTGCTTTTCTAGGCCCCTGGTGGTTCGAGGTCGTTCCCGCTGCACCGATTCATGCGCCAGGGCATCCTACAGACAATGCACTTTGATTTCTTGCGCTATCTGTAATAGCACCCGAGAAAGCACCATATATATTCTGGATTTTTACATGACTTTGGGTGACGGATACAGAAAATCTGTAATTTTCTCGGCCCCTGGTGGTCCGATGTCGTTCCTGCTGCACAGATTCATGCGCCAGAGCCTCCTGCGGATAATTCACTTTGGTTTATTGCACTATCTCTAATAGCACCCGAGATATCACCAGATATATAATGTATTTTTCCCTGACCCTGACAATCCGGCCCCATGAGACGGTGGTTTTCTCGGCCCCTGGTGGTCCGAGGTCGTTCCCGCTGCACAGATTCATGCGCCCGGGCGTCCTGCAGATAATTCACTTTGGTTTATTGCGCTATCTCTAATAGCACCCGAGATATCACCAGATATATATTGGATTTTTCCCTGACTCTGAGTGTCCGGCCCCAGGAGACGGTGGTTTTCTTGGCCCCTGGTGGTCCGAGGTCTTTCCCGCTGCACAGAATCATGCGCCTGGGCTTCCTGCAGACAATGCACTTTGATTTATTGCGCTACCTCTAATAGCACCCGAGATATCACCAGATATATGCTGGATTTTTCCCTGACCCGGACAGTCCGGCCCCATGTGTCGGTGGTTTTCTCGGCCCCTGGTGGTCCGAGGTCGTTGCCGCTGCACAGATTCATGCGCCCGGGCGTCCTGCAGATAATTCACTTTGGTTTATTGCGCTATCTCTAATAGCACCCGAGATATCACCAGATATATATTGGATTTTCCCCTGACCCTGAGAGTCCGGCGCCATGAGACTGTGCTTTTCTAGGCCCCTGGTGGTTCGAGGTCGTTCCCGCTGCACCGATTCATGCGCCAGGGCATCCTACAGACAATGCACTTTGATTTCTTGCGCTATCTGTAATAGCACCCGAGAAAGCACCATATATATTCCGGATTTTTACATGACTTTGGGTGACGGATACAGAAAATCTGTAATTTTCTCGGCCCCTGGTGGTCCGATGTCGTTCCTGCTGCACAGATTCATGCGCCAGAGCCTCCTGCGGATAATTCACTTTGGTTTATTGCACTATCTCTAATAGCACCCGAGATATCACCAGATATATAATGGATTTTTCCCTGACCCTGACAATCCGGCCCCATGAGACGGTGGTTTTCTCGGCCCCTGGTGGTCCGAGGTCGTTCCCGCTGCACAGATTCATGCGCCCGGGCGTCCTGCAGATAATTCACTTTGGTTTATTGCGCTATCTCTAATAGCACCCGAGATATCACCAGATATATATTGGATTTTTCCCTGACTCTGAGTGTCCGGCCCCAGGAGACGGTGGTTTTCTTGGCCCCTGGTGGTCCGAGGTCTTTCCCGCTGCACAGAATCATGCGCCTGGGCTTCCTGCAGACAATGCACTTTGATTTATTGCGCTACCTCTAATAGCACCCGAGATATCACCAGATATATGCTGGATTTTTCCCTGACCCGGACAGTCCGGCCCCATGTGTCGGTGGTTTTCTCGGCCCCTGGTGGTCCGAGGTCGTTGCCGCTGCACAGATTCATGCGACAGGGCCTCCAGCAGACAATTAACTTTGATTTTTCGAGGTATCTCTAATAGCACCCGAGATATCACCAGATATATAATGGATTTTTCCCTGACCCTGACAGTCCGGCCCCATGAGACGGTGGTTTTCTTGGCCCCTGGTGGTCCGAGGTCGTTCCCGCTGCACAGATGCATGCGCCAGGGCCTCCTGCGGATAATTCAATTTCGTTTATTGCGCTATCTCTAATAGCACCCGAGATATCACCAGATATATAATGGATTTTTCCCTGACCCTGACAGTCCGGCCCCATGAGACGTTGGTTTTCTTGGCCCCTGGTGGTCCGAGGTCGTTCCCGCTGCACAGATGCATGCGCCAGGGCCTCCTCCAGATAATTCACTTTAGTTTATTGCGCTATCTCTAATAGCACCCGAGATATCACCAGATATATATTGGATTTTTCCCTGACCCTGAGTGTCCGGCCCCATGAGACGGTGGTTTTCTTGGCCCCTGGTGGTCCGAGGTCGTTCCCGCTGCACAGATGAATGCGCCAGGGCCTCCTCCAGATAATTCACTTTAGTTTATTGCGCTATCTCTAATAGCACCCGAGATTTCACCAGATATATATTGGATTTTCCCCTGACCCTGAGTGTCCGGCCCAATGAGACGGTGGCTTTCTCGGCCCCTGGTGGTCCGAGGTCATTCCCGCTGCCCAGATTCATGCGCCAGGGCCTCCAACAGACAATGCACTATGATTTATTGCGCTATCTGTAGTAGCACCCGAGATATCACCACATATATATTGGATTTTTCCCTGACCCTGAGCGTCCGGCCCCATGAGACGGTGATTTTCTCGGCCCCTGGTGGTCCGTGGTCGTTCCTGCTGCACCGATTCAAGCGCCAGGGCATTCTACTGTCAATGCACTTTGATTTATTGCCCTATCTCTAATAGCACCCGAGATATCACCAGATATATAATGGATTTTTCCCTGACCCTGACAGTCCGGCCCCATGAGACGGTGGCTTTCTCGGCCCCTGGTGGTCCGAGGTCTTTCCCGCTGTACAGATTCATGCGCCCGGGCCTCCTGCAGATAATTCACTTTGGTTTATTGCGCTATCTCTAATAGCACTCGAGATATCACCAGATATATATTGGATTTTTCCCTGGACCTGAGTGTCCGGCCCCATGAGACGGTGGTTTTCTCGGAGCCTGGTGATCCGAGGTCGTTCCCGCATCACAGATTCATGCGCGAGGGCCTCCTGCAGATAATTGACTTTGGTTTATTGCGCTATCTCTAATAGCACCCGAGATATCACCAGATATATATTGGATTTTTCCCTGACTCTGAGTGTCCGGCCCCAGGAGACGGTGGTTTTCTTGGCCCCTGGTGGTCCGAGGTCTTTCCCGCTGCACAGAATCATGCGCCTGGGCTTCCTGCAGACAATGCACTTTGATTTATTGCGCTACCTCTAATAGCACCCGAGATATCACCAGATATATGCTGGATTTTTCCCTGACCCGGACAGTCCGGCCCCATGTGTCGGTGGTTTTCTCGGCCCCTGGTGGTCCGAGGTCGTTGCCGCTGCACAGATTCATGCGACAGGGCCTCCAGCAGACAATGAACTTTGATTTTTCGAGGTATCTCTAATAGCACCCGAGATATCACCAGATATATAATGGATTTTTCCCTGACCCTGACAGTCCGGCCCCATGAGACGGTGGTTTTCTTGGCCCCTGGTGGTCCGAGGTCGTTCCCGCTGCACAGATGCATGCGCCAGGGCCTCCTGCGGATAATTCACTTTCGTTTATTGCGCTATCTCTAACAGCACCCGAGATATCACCAGATATATAATGGATTTTTCCCTGACCCTGACAGTCCGGCCCCGTGAGACGTTGGTTTTCTTGGCCCCTGGTGGTCCGAGGTCGTTCCCGCTGCACAGATGCATGCGCCAGGGCCTCCTCCAGATAATTCACTTTAGTTTATTGCGCTATCTCTAATAGCACCCGAGATATCACCAGATATATATTGGATTTTTCCCTGACCCTGAGTGTCCGGCCCCATGAGACGGTGGTTTTCTTGGCCCCTGGTGGTCCGAGGTCGTTCCCGCTGCACAGACGAATGCGCCAGGGCCTCCTCCAGATAATTCACTTTAGTTTATTGCGCTATCTCTAATAGCACCCGAGATTTCACCAGATATATATTGGATTTTCCCCTGACCCTGAGTGTCCGGCCCAATGAGACGGTGGCTTTCTCGGCCCCTGGTGGTCCGAGGTCATTCCCGCTGCCCAGATTCATGCGCCAGGGCCTCCTACAGACAATGCACTATGATTTATTGCGCTATCTGTAGTAGCACCCGAGATATCACCAGATATATATTGGATTTTTCCCTGACCCTGAGCGTCCGGCCCCATGAGACGGTGATTTTCTCGGCCCCTGGTGGTCCGTGGTCGTTCCTGCTGCACCGATTCAAGCGCCAGGGCATTCTACTGACAATGCACTTTGATTTATTGCCCTATCTCTAATAGCACCCGAGATATCACCAGATATATAATGGATTTTTCCCTGACCCTGACAGTCCGGCCCCATGAGACGGTGGCTTTCTCGGCCCCTGGTGGTCCGAGGTCTTTCCCGCTGTACAGATTCATGCGCCCGGGACTCCTGCAGATAATTCACTTTGGTTTATTGCGCTATCTCTAATAGCACTCGAGATATCACCAGATATTTATTGGATTTTTCCCTGGACCTGAGTGTCCGGCCCCATGAGACGGTGGTTTTCAGGGACCCTGGTGATCCGAGGTCGTTCCCGCTGCACAGATTCATGCGCGAGGGCCTCCTGCAGATAATTTACTTTGGTTTATTGCACTATCTGTAATAGCAACCGAGATATCACCAGATATATATTGGATTTTTCGCTGACTCTGTGTGTCCGGCCCCATGAGACGGTGGTTTTCTTGGCCCCTGGTGGTCCGAGGTCGTTCCCGCTGCACAGATGCATGCGCCAGGGCCTCCTGCAGATAATTCACTTTCGTTTATTGCGCTATCTCTAATAGCACCCGAGATATCACCAGATATATATTGGATTTTTCCCTGACTCTGAGTGTCCGGCCCCATGAGACGGTGGTTTTCTTGGCCCCTGGTGGTCCGAGGTCGTTCCCGCTGCACAGATGAATGCGCCAGGGCCTCCTCCAGATAATTCACTTTAGTTTATTGCGCTATCTCTAATAGCACCCGAGATTTCACCAGATATATAGTGGATTTTCCCCTGACCCTGAGTGTCCGGCCCCATGAGACGGTGGCTTTCTCGGCCCCTGGTGGTCCGAGGTCGTTCCCGCTGCCCAGATTCATGCGCCAGGGCCTCCTACAGACAATGCACTATGATTTATTGCGCTATCTGTAATAGCACCCGCGAAAGCTCCATATATATGCTCGATTTTTACATGACTTTGGCTGACGGATACCGAAAATCTGTAATTTTCTCGGCCTCTGGTGGTCCGATGTCGTTCCCGCTGCACAGATTCATTCGCCAGTGCCTCCCGCAGACAAAGCACTTTGATTTATCGCGCTATCTCTAATTGCACCCGAGATATCACCAGATATATATTGGATTTTTCACCGACCCTGAGTGTCGGGCCCCATGAGACGGTGGTTTTCTCGGCCCCTGTGGGCCCTAGGTCGTTGCCGCTGCACAGATTCATGCGCCAGGGTCTCCCGTTGACAAAGCACTTTGATTTATCGCGCTATCTCTAATTGCACCCGAGATATCACCAGATATATATTGGATTTTTCACTGACCCTGAGTGTCCGGCCCCATGAGACGGTGGTTTTCTCGGCCCCTGGGGGCCCTAGGTCGTTGCCGCTGCACAGATTCATGCGCCAGGGTCTCCCGCAGACAAAGCACTTTGGTTTATTGCGCTATCTGTAATAGCACCCGAGATATCACCAGATATATGCTGGATTTTTACATGACCTTGGGTGACGGATTCCGAATATCTGTAATTTTCTCGGCCCCTCGTGGTCCGAGGTCGTTCCTGCTGCACAGATTCATTCTCCAGGGCCTCCTACAGACAATGCACTTTGATTTATTGCGCTATCTGTAATAGCACCCGAGATATCACCAGATATATATTGGATTTTTCCCTGACCCTGACTGTCCGGCCCCATGGGACGGTCATTTTATCGGCCCCTGGAGGTCCAAGGTCGTTCCTGCTGCAAAGAATCATGCGCCAAGGCTTCCTGGAGACAACGCACTTTGATTTATCGCGCTATCTATAATAGCACCCGAGATATCACAAGATATATATTGGATTTTCCCCTGACACTGAGTGTCCGGCCCCATGAGACGGTGGTTGTCCCGGCCCCTGGTGGTTCGAGGTCGTTCCCGTTGCACAGATTCATGCGCCAGGGCCTCCTGCAGATAATTCACTTTGGTTTATTGCGCTATCTCTAATAGCACCCGAGATATCACCAGATATATATTGGATTTTCCCCTGACCCTGAGTGTCCGGCCCCATGAGACGGTGGTTGTCTCGGCCCCTGGTGGTCCGATGTCGTTCCCGCTGCTCAGACTAATGCGCCAGGGCCTCCTGCAGACAATGTACTTTGATTTATCGCGCTATCTCTAATAGCACCCGAGATATCACCAGATATATATTGGATTTTCCCCTGACCCTGAGTGTCCGGCCCCATGAGACGGTGGTTGTCTCGCCCCTGGTGGTCCGAGGTCGATCCCGCTGCACAGACTCATGCGCCAGGGCCTCCTGCAGACAATGTACTTTGCTTTATCGCGCTATCTCTAATAGCACCCGAGATATCACCAGATATATATTGGATTTTTCCGTGACCCTGAGTGTCCGGCCCCATGAGACGATGTTTGTCTCGGCCCCTGGTGGTCCGAGGTCGTACCCGCTGCACAGATTCATGCGCCAGGGCCTCCTGCAGATAACTCACTTTGGTTTATTGCTCTATCTCTAATAGCACCCGAGATATCACCAGATATATATTGGATTTTTCCCTGACCCTGAGTGTCCGGCCCCATGAGACGGTGGTTTTCTCGGCCCCTGGTTGTCCGAGGTCTTTCCCGCTGCACAGACTCATGCGCCAGGGCCTCCTACAGACAATGCACATTGATTTGTTGCGCTATCTGTAATAGCACCCGAGATATCACCAGATATATAGTGGATTTTTCCCTGACCCTGAGTGTCCCGCCCCATGAGTCGGTGGTTTTCTTGGCCGCAGGTGGTCCGAGGTCGTTCCCGCTGCGCAGATTCATGCGCCAGGGCCTCCTACAGACAATGCACTTTGATTTATTGCGCTATCTGTAATAGCACCCGAGATATCACCAGATATATATTTGATTTTTCCCTGACCCTGAGTGTCCGGCCCCATGAGACGGTGGTTTTCTCAGCCCCTGGTGGTCCGAGGTCGTTCCCGTTGCACAGATTCATGCGCGAGGGCCTCCTGCAGATAATTCACTTTGGTTTATTGCGCTATCTCTAATAGCACCCGAGATATCACCAGATATATATTGGATTTTTCCCTGACCCTGAGTGTCCGGCCCCATGAGACGGTGGTTTTCTCGGCCCCTGGTGGTCCGAGGTCGTTCCCGCTGCACAGAATCATCCGCCAGGGCCTCCTGCACATAATTCACTTTGGTTTATTGCGCTATCTGTAATAGCACCCGAGATATCACCAGATATATATTGGATTTTTCCCAGACCCTGAGTGTCCGGCCCCATGAGACGGTGGTTTTCTTGGCCCCTGGTGGTCCGAGGTCGTTCCCGCTGCACAGATGAATGCGCCAGGGCCTCCTCCAGATAATTCACTTTAGTTTATTGCGCTATCTCTAATAGCACCCGAGATTTCACCAGATATATATTGGATTTTTCCCTGACCCTGAGTGTCCGGCCCCATGAGACGGTGGTTTTCTTGGCCCCTGGTGGTCCGAGGTCGTTCCCGCTGCCCAGATTCATGCGCCAGGGCCTCCTGCAGATAATTCACTTTAGTTTATTGCGCTATCTCTAATAGCACCGGAGATTTCACCAGATATATATTGGATTTTCCCCTGACCCTGAGTGTCCGGCCCCATGAGACGGTGGCTTTCTCGGCCCCTGGTGGTCCGAGGTCGTTCCCGCTGCCCAGATTCATGCGCCAGGGCCTCCTACAGACAATGCACTATGATTTATTGCGCTATCTGTAATAGCACCCGCGAAAGCTCCATATATATGCTCGATTTTTACATGACTTTGGCTGACGGATACCGAAAATCTGTAATTTTCTCGGCCCCTGGTGGTCCGATGTCGTTCCTGCAGCACAGATTCATGCGCAAGGGCCTCCTACGGACAATGCACTTTGATTTATTGCGCCATCTCTAATAGCACCCGAGATATCACCATATATATATTTGATTTTTCCCTGACCATGAGTGTCCGGCCCCATGAGACTGTGGTTTTCTCGGCCCCTGGTGGCCCGAGGTCGTTCCCGCTGCACAGATTCATGTGCCAGGTACTCCTACAGACAATGCACTTTGATTTATTGCGCTATCTGTAATAGCACCCGAGATATCACCAGATATATATCGGATTTTTCCCTGACCCTGAATGTCCGGCCCCATGAGACGGTGGTTTTCTCGGCCACTGGTGGTCCGAGGTCGTTCCCGCTGCACAGATTCATGCGCCAGGGCATCCTACAGACAATGCACTATGATTTATTGCGCTATCTGTAATAGCACCCGCGAATGCTCCATATATATGCTGGATTTTTACATGACTTTGGGTGACGGATACCGAAAATCTGTAATTTTCTCGGCCCCTGGTGGTCCGATGTCGTTCCTGCTGCACAGATTCATGCGCCAGGGCCTCCTGCAGATAATTCACTTTGGTTTATTGCACTATCTCTAATAGCACCCGAGATATCACCAGATATAGAATGGATTTTTCCCTGACCCTGACAGTCCGGCCCCATGAGACGGTGGTTTTCTTGGCCCCTGGTGGTCCGAGGCCGTTCCCGCTGCACAGATGCATGCGCCAGGGCCTCCTGCAGATAATTCACTTTCGTTTATTGCGCTATCTCTAATAGCACCCGAGATATCACCAGATATATATTGGATTTTTCCCTGACCCTGAGTGTCCGGCCCCATGGGACGGTGGTTTTCTTGGCCCCTGGTGGTCCGACGTCGTTCCCGCTGCACAGAAGAATGCGCCAGGGCCTCCTGCAGATAATTCACTTTAGTTTATTGCGCTATCTCTAATAGCACCCGAGATTTCACCAGATATATATTGGATTTTCCCCTGACCCTGAGTGTCCGGCCCCATGAGACGGTGGCTTTCTCGGCCCCTGGTGGTCCGAGGTCGTTCCCGCTGCCCAGATTCATGCGCCAGGGCCTCCTACAGACAATGCACTATGATTTATTGCGCTATCTGTAATAGCACCCGCGAAAGCTCCATATATATGCTCGATTTTTACATGACTTTGGGTAACGGATACCGAAAATCTGTAATTTTCTCGGCCCCTGGTGGTCCGATGTCGTTCCCGCTGCACAGATTCATGCGCCAGGTTCTCCTACAGACAATGCACTTTGATTTATTGCGCTATCTGTAATAACACCCGAGATATCACCAGATATATATCGGATTTTTCCCTGACCCTGAGTGTCCGGCCCCATGAGACGGTGGTTTTCTCGGCCCCTGGCGGTCCGAGGTCGTTCCCGCTGCCGAGATTCATGCGCCAGGGTCTCCTGCAGACAATGCACTTTGATTTATTGCGCTATCTCTAATAGCACCCGAGATATCACCAGATATATGCTGGATTTTTACATGACTTTGGGTGACGGATACCGAAAATCTGTAATTTTCTCGGCCCCTGGTGGTCCGATGTCGTTCCTGCCGCACAGATTCATGCGCGAGGGCCTCCTGCAGATAATTCACTTTGGTTTATGCAGTATCTCTAATAGCACCCGAGATATCACCAGATATATAATGGATTTTTCCCTGACCCTGACAGTCCGACCCCATGAGACGTTGGTTTTCTCGGCCCCTGGCGGTCCGAGGTCATTCCCGCTGCACAGATTCATGAGCCAGGGCCTCCTGCAGATAATTCACTCTGGTTTTTTGCGCTATCTCTAATAGCCTCCGAGATATCACCAGATATATATTGGATTTTCCCCCGACCCTGAGTGTCCGGCCCCATGAGGCGGTGGTTTTCTCGACCGCTGGGGGTCGGAGGTCTTTCCCGCTGCACAGATTCATGCGCCAGGGCCTCCTACAGACAATGCACTCTGATTTATTGCGCTATCTGTAATAGCACCCGAGATATCACCAGATATATATTGGATTTTTCCCTGACCCTGAGTGTCCGGCCCCATGAGACGGTGATTTTCTCGGCCCCTGGTGGTCCGAGGTCGTTCCCGCTGCATAGATGCATGCGCCAGGGCCTCCTGCAGATAATTCACTTTGGTTTATTGCGCTATCTCTAATAGCACCCGAGATATCACCAGATATATATTGGATTTTCCCCTGACCCTGAGGGTCCGGCCCCATGAGACTGTGGTTTTCTCGGCCCCTGGTGGTCCGAGTTCGTTCCGCTGCACAGATTCATGCGCCAGGGCCTCCTGCAGATAATTCACTTTGGTTTATTGCGCTATCTCTAATAGCACCCGAGATATCACCAGATATATATTGGATTTTTCCCTGACCCTGAGTGTCCGGCCCAAAGAGATGGTGGTTTTATTGTCCCCTGGTGGCCCGAGGTCGTTCCCGCTGCCCAGATTCATGCGCCAGGGCATCCTGCAGATAATTCACTTTGGTTCATTGCGCTATCTCTAATAGCACCCGAGTTATCACCATATATATATTGGATTCTCCCCCGACCCTGAGTGTCCGGCACCATGAGGCGGTGGTTTTCTCGACCCCTGGGGTTCGGAGGTCTTTCCCGCTGCAGAGATTCATGCGCCAGGGCCTCCTACAGACAATGCACTCTGATTTATTGCGCTATCTGTAATAGCACCCGAGATATCACTATATATATATTGGATTTTTCCCCGACCCTGACAGTCCGGCCCCATGAGACGGTAGTTTTCTCGGCCCGTGGTGGTCCCAGGTCGTTACCGCTGCACAGATTCATGCGCTTGGACCTCCTGCAGGCAATGCACTTTGATTTATTGCACTATCTCTAATAGCACCCGAGATATCACCAGATATATATTGCATTTTTCCCTGACCCTGACAGTCCGGCCCCATGGGACGGTGAATTTCTCGGCCCCTGGTGGTCCGAGGTCGATCCCGCTGCACAGATTCATGCGCCAGGGCCTCCTACAGACAATGCACTTTCATTTATTGCGCTATTTGTAATAGCACCCGTGATATCACCAGATATATGTTGGATTTTTCCCTGACCCTGAGTGTCCGACTCCATGAGACGGTGGTTTTCTCGGCCCCTGGTGGTCCTAGGTCGTTCCCGCTGCACAGGTTCATGCGCTAGGGCCTCCTGCAGACAATGCACTTTGATTTATTGCGCAATCTCTAATAGCACCCGTGATATCACCAGATATATATTGGATTTTTCAATGACCCTGGCAGTCCGGCCCCATGAGACTGTGGTTTTCTCGGCCCCTGGTGGTCCGAGTTCGTTCCGCTGCACGGATTCATGCGCCAGGGCCTCCTGCAGATAAATAACTTTGGTTTATTGCGCTATCTCTAATAGCACCCGAGATATCACCAGATATATATTGGATTTTCCCCTGACCCTGAGTGTCCGGCCCCATGAGACGGAGGTTTTCTCGGCCCCTGGTGGTCCGAGGTCGTTGCCGCTGCACAGATTCATGCGCCAGGGCCTCCCGCAGACAAAGCACTTTGATTTATCGCGCTATCTCTAATAGCACCCGAGATATCATCAGATATATATTGGATTTTTCCCCGACCCTGAGTGTTCGGCCCCATGAGACGGTGGTTTTCTCGGCCCCTGGTGGTCCGAGGTCGTTCCCGCTGCACAGAATCATGCGCCAGGGCCACCTACAGACAATGCACTTTGGTTTATTGCGCTATCTGTAATAGCACCCGAGATATCACCAGATATATATTGGATTTTTCCCTGACCCTGAGTGTCCGGCCCCATCAGACGCTGATTTTCTCGGCCCCTGGTGGTCCGAGGTCGTTCCCGCTGCACAGATTCATGCGCCAGGACCTCCTGCAGATAATTCACTTTGGTTTATTGCGCTATCTCTAATAGCACCCGAGATATCACCAGATATATATTGGATTTTCCCCTGACCCTGAGTGTCCGGCCCCATGAGACGGTGGTTGTCTCGGCCCCTGGTGGTCCGATGTCGTTCCCGCTGCTCAGACTAATGCGCCAGGGCCTCCTGCAGACAATGTACTTTGATTTATCGCGCTATCTCTAATAGCACCCGAGATATCACCAGATATATATTGGATTTTCCCCTGACCCTGAGTGTCCGGCCCCATGAGACGGTGGTTGTCTCGCCCCTGGTGGTCCGAGGTCGATCCCGCTGCACAGACTCATGCGCCAGGGCCTCCTGCAGACAATGTACTTTGCTTTATCGCGCTATCTCTAATAGCACCCGAGATATCACCAGATATATATTGGATTTTTCCGTGACCCTGAGTGTCCGGCCCCATGAGACGATGTTTGTCTCGGCCCCTGGTGGTCCGAGGTCGTACCCGCTGCACAGATTCATGCGCCAGGGCCTCCTGCAGATAACTCACTTTGGTTTATTGCTCTATCTCTAATAGCACCCGAGATATCACCAGATATATATTGGATTTTTCCCTGACCCTGAGTGTCCGGCCCCATGAGACGGTGGTTTTCTCGGCCCCTGGTTGTCCGAGGTCTTTCCCGCTGCACAGACTCATGCGCCAGGGCCTCCTACAGACAATGCACATTGATTTGTTGCGCTATCTGTAATAGCACCCGAGATATCACCAGATATATAGTGGATTTTTCCCTGACCCTGAGTGTCCCGCCCCATGAGTCGGTGGTTTTCTTGGCCGCAGGTGGTCCGAGGTCGTTCCCGCTGCGCAGATTCATGCGCCAGGGCCTCCTACAGACAATGCACTTTGATTTATTGCGCTATCTGTAATAGCACCCGAGATATCACCAGATATATATTTGATTTTTCCCTGACCCTGAGTGTCCGGCCCCATGAGACGGTGGTTTTCTCAGCCCCTGGTGGTCCGAGGTCGTTCCCGTTGCACAGATTCATGCGCGAGGGCCTCCTGCAGATAATTCACTTTGGTTTATTGCGCTATCTCTAATAGCACCCGAGATATCACCAGATATATATTGGATTTTTCCCTGACCCTGAGTGTCCGGCCCCATGAGACGGTGGTTTTCTCGGCCCCTGGTGGTCCGAGGTCGTTCCCGCTGCACAGAATCATCCGCCAGGGCCTCCTGCACATAATTCACTTTGGTTTATTGCGCTATCTGTAATAGCACCCGAGATATCACCAGATATATATTGGATTTTTCCCAGACCCTGAGTGTCCGGCCCCATGAGACGGTGGTTTTCTTGGCCCCTGGTGGTCCGAGGTCGTTCCCGCTGCACAGATGAATGCGCCAGGGCCTCCTCCAGATAATTCACTTTAGTTTATTGCGCTATCTCTAATAGCACCCGAGATTTCACCAGATATATATTGGATTTTTCCCTGACCCTGAGTGTCCGGCCCCATGAGACGGTGGTTTTCTTGGCCCCTGGTGGTCCGAGGTCGTTCCCGCTGCCCAGATTCATGCGCCAGGGCCTCCTGCAGATAATTCACTTTAGTTTATTGCGCTATCTCTAATAGCACCGGAGATTTCACCAGATATATATTGGATTTTCCCCTGACCCTGAGTGTCCGGCCCCATGAGACGGTGGCTTTCTCGGCCCCTGGTGGTCCGAGGTCGTTCCCGCTGCCCAGATTCATGCGCCAGGGCCTCCTACAGACAATGCACTATGATTTATTGCGCTATCTGTAATAGCACCCGCGAAAGCTCCATATATATGCTCGATTTTTACATGACTTTGGCTGACGGATACCGAAAATCTGTAATTTTCTCGGCCCCTGGTGGTCCGATGTCGTTCCTGCAGCACAGATTCATGCGCAAGGGCCTCCTACGGACAATGCACTTTGATTTATTGCGCCATCTCTAATAGCACCCGAGATATCACCATATATATATTTGATTTTTCCCTGACCATGAGTGTCCGGCCCCATGAGACTGTGGTTTTCTCGGCCCCTGGTGGCCCGAGGTCGTTCCCGCTGCACAGATTCATGTGCCAGGTACTCCTACAGACAATGCACTTTGATTTATTGCGCTATCTGTAATAGCACCCGAGATATCACCAGATATATATTGGATTTTTCCCTGACCCTGAGTGTCCGGCCCAAAGAGATGGTGGTTTTATTGTCCCCTGGTGGCCCGAGGTCGTTCCCGCTGCCCAGATTCATGCGCCAGGGCATCCTGCAGATAATTCACTTTGGTTCATTGCGCTATCTCTAATAGCACCCGAGTTATCACCATATATATATTGGATTCTCCCCCGACCCTGAGTGTCCGGCACCATGAGGCGGTGGTTTTCTCGACCCCTGGGGTTCGGAGGTCTTTCCCGCTGCAGAGATTCATGCGCCAGGGCCTCCTACAGACAATGCACTCTGATTTATTGCGCTATCTGTAATAGCACCCGAGATATCACTATATATATATTGGATTTTTCCCCGACCCTGACAGTCCGGCCCCATGAGACGGTAGTTTTCTCGGCCCGTGGTGGTCCCAGGTCGTTACCGCTGCACAGATTCATGCGCTTGGACCTCCTGCAGGCAATGCACTTTGATTTATTGCACTATCTCTAATAGCACCCGAGATATCACCAGATATATATTGCATTTTTCCCTGACCCTGACAGTCCGGCCCCATGGGACGGTGAATTTCTCGGCCCCTGGTGGTCCGAGGTCGATCCCGCTGCACAGATTCATGCGCCAGGGCCTCCTACAGACAATGCACTTTCATTTATTGCGCTATTTGTAATAGCACCCGTGATATCACCAGATATATGTTGGATTTTTCCCTGACCCTGAGTGTCCGACTCCATGAGACGGTGGTTTTCTCGGCCCCTGGTGGTCCTAGGTCGTTCCCGCTGCACAGGTTCATGCGCTAGGGCCTCCTGCAGACAATGCACTTTGATTTATTGCGCAATCTCTAATAGCACCCGTGATATCACCAGATATATATTGGATTTTTCAATGACCCTGGCAGTCCGGCCCCATGAGACTGTGGTTTTCTCGGCCCCTGGTGGTCCGAGTTCGTTCCGCTGCACGGATTCATGCGCCAGGGCCTCCTGCAGATAAATAACTTTGGTTTATTGCGCTATCTCTAATAGCACCCGAGATATCACCAGATATATATTGGATTTTCCCCTGACCCTGAGTGTCCGGCCCCATGAGACGGAGGTTTTCTCGGCCCCTGGTGGTCCGAGGTCGTTGCCGCTGCACAGATTCATGCGCCAGGGCCTCCCGCAGACAAAGCACTTTGATTTATCGCGCTATCTCTAATAGCACCCGAGATATCATCAGATATATATTGGATTTTTCCCCGACCCTGAGTGTTCGGCCCCATGAGACGGTGGTTTTCTCGGCCCCTGGTGGTCCGAGGTCGTTCCCGCTGCACAGAATCATGCGCCAGGGCCACCTACAGACAATGCACTTTGGTTTATTGCGCTATCTGTAATAGCACCCGAGATATCACCAGATATATATTGGATTTTTCCCTGACCCTGAGTGTCCGGCCCCATCAGACGCTGATTTTCTCGGCCCCTGGTGGTCCGAGGTCGTTCCCGCTGCACAGATTCATGCGCCAGGACCTCCTGCAGATAATTCACTTTGGTTTATTGCGCTATCTCTAATAGCACCCGAGATATCACCAGATATATATTGGATTTTCCCCTGACCCTGAGTGTCCGGCCCCATGAGACGGTGGTTGTCTCGGCCCCTGGTGGTCCGATGTCGTTCCCGCTGCTCAGACTAATGCGCCAGGGCCTCCTGCAGACAATGTACTTTGATTTATCGCGCTATCTCTAATAGCACCCGAGATATCACCAGATATATATTGGATTTTCCCCTGACCCTGAGTGTCCGGCCCCATGAGACGGTGGTTGTCTCGCCCCTGGTGGTCCGAGGTCGATCCCGCTGCACAGACTCATGCGCCAGGGCCTCCTGCAGACAATGTACTTTGCTTTATCGCGCTATCTCTAATAGCACCCGAGATATCACCAGATATATATTGGATTTTTCCGTGACCCTGAGTGTCCGGCCCCATGAGACGATGTTTGTCTCGGCCCCTGGTGGTCCGAGGTCGTACCCGCTGCACAGATTCATGCGCCAGGGCCTCCTGCAGATAACTCACTTTGGTTTATTGCTCTATCTCTAATAGCACCCGAGATATCACCAGATATATATTGGATTTTTCCCTGACCCTGAGTGTCCGGCCCCATGAGACGGTGGTTTTCTCGGCCCCTGGTTGTCCGAGGTCTTTCCCGCTGCACAGACTCATGCGCCAGGGCCTCCTACAGACAATGCACATTGATTTGTTGCGCTATCTGTAATAGCACCCGAGATATCACCAGATATATAGTGGATTTTTCCCTGACCCTGAGTGTCCCGCCCCATGAGTCGGTGGTTTTCTTGGCCGCAGGTGGTCCGAGGTCGTTCCCGCTGCGCAGATTCATGCGCCAGGGCCTCCTACAGACAATGCACTTTGATTTATTGCGCTATCTGTAATAGCACCCGAGATATCACCAGATATATATTTGATTTTTCCCTGACCCTGAGTGTCCGGCCCCATGAGACGGTGGTTGTCTCGCCCCTGGTGGTCCGAGGTCGATCCCGCTGCACAGACTCATGCGCCAGGGCCTCCTGCACATAATTCACTTTGGTTTATTGCGCTATCTGTAATAGCACCCGAGATATCACCAGATATATATTGGATTTTTCCCAGACCCTGAGTGTCCGGCCCCATGAGACGGTGGTTTTCTTGGCCCCTGGTGGTCCGAGGTCGTTCCCGCTGCACAGATGAATGCGCCAGGGCCTCCTCCAGATAATTCACTTTAGTTTATTGCGCTATCTCTAATAGCACCCGAGATTTCACCAGATATATATTGGATTTTTCCCTGACCCTGAGTGTCCGGCCCCATGAGACGGTGGTTTTCTTGGCCCCTGGTGGTCCGAGGTCGTTTCCGCTGCCCAGATTCATGCGCCAGGGCCTCCTGCAGATAATTCACTTTAGTTTATTGCGCTATCTCTAATAGCACCGGAGATTTCACCAGATATATATTGGATTTTCCCCTGACCCTGAGTGTCCGGCCCCATGAGACGGTGGCTTTCTCGGCCCCTGGTGGTCCGAGGTCGTTCCCGCTGCCCAGATTCATGCGCCAGGGCCTCCTACAGACAATGCACTATGATTTATTGCGCTATCTGTAATAGCACCCGCGAAAGCTCCATATATATGCTCGATTTTTACATGACTTTGGCTGACGGATACCGAAAATCTGTAATTTTCTCGGCCCCTGGTGGTCCGATGTCGTTCCTGCAGCACAGATTCATGCGCAAGGGCCTCCTACGGACAATGCACTTTGATTTATTGCGCCATCTCTAATAGCACCCGAGATATCACCATATATATATTTGATTTTTCCCTGACCATGAGTGTCCGGCCCCATGAGACTGTGGTTTTCTCGGCCCCTGGTGGCCCGAGGTCGTTCCCGCTGCACAGATTCATGTGCCAGGTACTCCTACAGACAATGCACTTTGATTTATTGCGCTATCTGTAATAGCACCCGAGATATCACCAGATATATATCGGATTTTTCCCTGACCCTGAATGTCCGGCCCCATGAGACGGTGGTTTTCTCGGCCACTGGTGGTCCGAGGTCGTTCCCGCTGCACAGATTCATGCGCCAGGGCATCCTACAGACAATGCACTATGATTTATTGCGCTATCTGTAATAGCACCCGCGAATGCTCCATATATATGCTGGATTTTTACATGACTTTGGGTGACGGATACCGAAAATCTGTAATTTTCTCGGCCCCTGGTGGTCCGATGTCGTTCCTGCTGCACAGATTCATGCGCCAGGGCCTCCTGCAGATAATTCACTTTGGTTTATTGCACTATCTCTAATAGCACCCGAGATATCACCAGATATAGAATGGATTTTTCCCTGACCCTGACAGTCCGGCCCCATGAGACGGTGGTTTTCTTGGCCCCTGGTGGTCCGAGGCCGTTCCCGCTGCACAGATGCATGCGCCAGGGCCTCCTGCAGATAATTCACTTTCGTTTATTGCGCTATCTCTAATAGCACCCGAGATATCACCAGATATATATTGGATTTTTCCCTGACCCTGAGTGTCCGGCCCCATGGGACGGTGGTTTTCTTGGCCCCTGGTGGTCCGACGTCGTTCCCGCTGCACAGAAGAATGCGCCAGGGCCTCCTGCAGATAATTCACTTTAGTTTATTGCGCTATCTCTAATAGCACCCGAGATTTCACCAGATATATATTGGATTTTCCCCTGACCCTGAGTGTCCGGCCCCATGAGACGGTGGCTTTCTCGGCCCCTGGTGGTCCGAGGTCGTTCCCGCTGCCCAGATTCATGCGCCAGGGCCTCCTACAGACAATGCACTATGATTTATTGCGCTATCTGTAATAGCACCCGCGAAAGCTCCATATATATGCTCGATTTTTACATGACTTTGGGTAACGGATACCGAAAATCTGTAATTTTCTCGGCCCCTGGTGGTCCGATGTCGTTCCCGCTGCACAGATTCATGCGCCAGGTTCTCCTACAGACAATGCACTTTGATTTATTGCGCTATCTGTAATAACACCCGAGATATCACCAGATATATATCGGATTTTTCCCTGACCCTGAGTGTCCGGCCCCATGAGACGGTGGTTTTCTCGGCCCCTGGCGGTCCGAGGTCGTTCCCGCTGCCGAGATTCATGCGCCAGGGTCTCCTGCAGACAATGCACTTTGATTTATTGCGCTATCTCTAATAGCACCCGAGATATCACCAGATATATGCTGGATTTTTACATGACTTTGGGTGACGGATACCGAAAATCTGTAATTTTCTCGGCCCCTGGTGGTCCGATGTCGTTCCTGCCGCACAGATTCATGCGCGAGGGCCTCCTGCAGATAATTCACTTTGGTTTATGCAGTATCTCTAATAGCACCCGAGATATCACCAGATATATAATGGATTTTTCCCTGACCCTGACAGTCCGACCCCATGAGACGTTGGTTTTCTCGGCCCCTGGCGGTCCGAGGTCATTCCCGCTGCACAGATTCATGAGCCAGGGCCTCCTGCAGATAATTCACTCTGGTTTTTTGCGCTATCTCTAATAGCCTCCGAGATATCACCAGATATATATTGGATTTTCCCCCGACCCTGAGTGTCCGGCCCCATGAGGCGGTGGTTTTCTCGACCGCTGGGGGTCGGAGGTCTTTCCCGCTGCACAGATTCATGCGCCAGGGCCTCCTACAGACAATGCACTCTGATTTATTGCGCTATCTGTAATAGCACCCGAGATATCACCAGATATATATTGGATTTTTCCCTGACCCTGAGTGTCCGGCCCCATGAGACGGTGATTTTCTCGGCCCCTGGTGGTCCGAGGTCGTTCCCGCTGCATAGATGCATGCGCCAGGGCCTCCTGCAGATAATTCACTTTGGTTTATTGCGCTATCTCTAATAGCACCCGAGATATCACCAGATATATATTGGATTTTCCCCTGACCCTGAGGGTCCGGCCCCATGAGACTGTGGTTTTCTCGGCCCCTGGTGGTCCGAGTTCGTTCCGCTGCACAGATTCATGCGCCAGGGCCTCCTGCAGATAATTCACTTTGGTTTATTGCGCTATCTCTAATAGCACCCGAGATATCACCAGATATATATTGGATTTTTCCCTGACCCTGAGTGTCCGGCCCAAAGAGATGGTGGTTTTATTGTCCCCTGGTGGCCCGAGGTCGTTCCCGCTGCCCAGATTCATGCGCCAGGGCATCCTGCAGATAATTCACTTTGGTTCATTGCGCTATCTCTAATAGCACCCGAGTTATCACCATATATATATTGGATTCTCCCCCGACCCTGAGTGTCCGGCACCATGAGGCGGTGGTTTTCTCGACCCCTGGGGTTCGGAGGTCTTTCCCGCTGCAGAGATTCATGCGCCAGGGCCTCCTACAGACAATGCACTCTGATTTATTGCGCTATCTGTAATAGCACCCGAGATATCACTATATATATATTGGATTTTTCCCCGACCCTGACAGTCCGGCCCCATGAGACGGTAGTTTTCTCGGCCCGTGGTGGTCCCAGGTCGTTACCGCTGCACAGATTCATGCGCTTGGACCTCCTGCAGGCAATGCACTTTGATTTATTGCACTATCTCTAATAGCACCCGAGATATCACCAGATATATATTGCATTTTTCCCTGACCCTGACAGTCCGGCCCCATGGGACGGTGAATTTCTCGGCCCCTGGTGGTCCGAGGTCGATCCCGCTGCACAGATTCATGCGCCAGGGCCTCCTACAGACAATGCACTTTCATTTATTGCGCTATTTGTAATAGCACCCGTGATATCACCAGATATATGTTGGATTTTTCCCTGACCCTGAGTGTCCGACTCCATGAGACGGTGGTTTTCTCGGCCCCTGGTGGTCCTAGGTCGTTCCCGCTGCACAGGTTCATGCGCTAGGGCCTCCTGCAGACAATGCACTTTGATTTATTGCGCAATCTCTAATAGCACCCGTGATATCACCAGATATATATTGGATTTTTCAATGACCCTGGCAGTCCGGCCCCATGAGACTGTGGTTTTCTCGGCCCCTGGTGGTCCGAGTTCGTTCCGCTGCACGGATTCATGCGCCAGGGCCTCCTGCAGATAAATAACTTTGGTTTATTGCGCTATCTCTAATAGCACCCGAGATATCACCAGATATATATTGGATTTTCCCCTGACCCTGAGTGTCCGGCCCCATGAGACGGAGGTTTTCTCGGCCCCTGGTGGTCCGAGGTCGTTGCCGCTGCACAGATTCATGCGCCAGGGCCTCCCGCAGACAAAGCACTTTGATTTATCGCGCTATCTCTAATAGCACCCGAGATATCATCAGATATATATTGGATTTTTCCCCGACCCTGAGTGTTCGGCCCCATGAGACGGTGGTTTTCTCGGCCCCTGGTGGTCCGAGGTCGTTCCCGCTGCACAGAATCATGCGCCAGGGCCACCTACAGACAATGCACTTTGGTTTATTGCGCTATCTGTAATAGCACCCGAGATATCACCAGATATATATTGGATTTTTCCCTGACCCTGAGTGTCCGGCCCCATCAGACGCTGATTTTCTCGGCCCCTGGTGGTCCGAGGTCGTTCCCGCTGCACAGATTCATGCGCCAGGACCTCCTGCAGATAATTCACTTTGATTTATTGCGCTGTCTCTAATAGCACCCGAGATATCACCAGATATATATATTGGATTTTTCCCTGACCCTGTCAGTCCGGCCCCATGAGACGGTGAATTTCTCGGCCCCTGGTGGTCCGAGGTCGATCCCGCTGCACAGATTCATGCGCCAGGGCCTGCTCCAGACAATGCACTTTGATTTATTGCACTATCTCTAATAGCACCCGAGATATCACCAGATATATATTGCATTTTTCCCTGACCCTGACAGTCCGGACCCATGGGACGGTGGTTTTCTCGGCCCCTGGTGTTCCGAGGTCGTTCCCGCTGCACAGGTTCATGCGCTAGGGCCTCCTGCAGACAATGCACATTGAATTATTGCGCAATCTCTAATAGCACCCGTGATATCACCAGATATATATTGGATTTTTCAATGACCCTGACAGTCCGGCCCCATGAGACGGTGATTTTCTCGGCCCCTGGTGGTCCGAGGTCGATCCCGCTGCACGGATTCATGCGCCAGGGCCTCCTACAGACAATCCACTTTGATTTATTACGCTATCTGTAATAGTACCCGAGATATCACCAGTTATATATTGGATTTTTCCCTGACACTGAGTAACTGGCCCCACATTTCGGTGGTTTTCTCGACCCCTGGTGGTCCGAGGTCGATCCCGCTGCACAGATTCATGCGCCAGGGCCTCCTGCAGACAATGCACTTTTGTGTATTGCGCTATCTCTAATAGCACCCGAGATATCACCAGATATATATTGGATTTTTCCCTGACCCTGAGTGTCCGGCCCCATGTGTCGGTGGTTTTCTCGGCCCCTGGTGATCCGAGGTCGTTCCCGCTGCACACATTCATGCGCCAGGGCCTCCTGCAGACAATTCCCTTTGGTTTATTGCGCTATCTCTAATAGCACCCGAGATATCACCAGATATATATTGGATTTGTCCCTGACCCTGAGTGTCCGGCCCCATGTGTCGGTGGTTTTCTCGGTCCCTGGTGGTCCTAGGTCGTTCTCGCTGCACAGATTCATGCGCCAGGGCCCCTGCAGATAATTGACTTTGGTTTATTGCGCTATCTGTAATAGCACCCGAGATATCACCAGATATATGCTGGATTTTTACATGACCTTGGGTGACGAATTCCGAATATCTGTAATTTTCTCGGCCCCTGGTGGTCCGAGATCGTTCCCGCTGCACAAATTCCTGCGCCAGGGCCTCCGGCAGATAATCGACTATGGTTCATTGCGCTATCTCTAATATCACCCGAGATATCACCAGATATATATTGGATTTTTCCCTGACCCTGACAGTCCGGCCCAAAGAGATGTCGGTTTTATGGGCCCCTGGTGGTCCGAGGTCGTTCCCGCTGCACAGATGCGTGCGCCAGGGCCTCCTGCAGATAATTCACTTTGGTTTATTGCGCTATCTCTAATAGCACCCAAGATATCACCAGATATATATTGGATTTTTCCCTGACCCTGAGTGTCCGGCCTCATGAGACGGTGGTTTTCGCGGCCCCTGGTGGTCCGAGGTCGTTCCGCTGCACAGATTCATGCGACAGGGCCTCCTACAGATAACTCACTTTGGTATATTACGCTATCTCTAATAGCACCCGAGATATCACCAGAAATATATTGGATTTTCCCCTGACCCTGAGTGTCCCACTCCATGAGACGGTGGTTTTCTCGGCCCCTGGTGGTCCGAGGTCGTTCCCGCTGCACAGATGCATGCGCTGGGACCTCCTGCAGGCAATGCACTTTGATTTATTGCACTATCTCTAATAGCACCCGAGATATCACCAGATATATTTTGCATTTTTCCCTGGCCCTGACAGTCCGGCCCCATGGGACGGTGGTTTTCTCGGCCCCTGGTGGTCCGAGGTCGTTCCCGCTGCACAGATTCATGCGCCAGGGCCTCCTGCAGATAATTCACTTTGATTTATTGCGCTGTCTCTAATAGCACCCGAGATATCACCAGATATATATTGGATTTTTCCCTGACCCTGTCAGTCCGGCCCCATGAGACGGTGGTTTTCTCGGCCCCTGGTGGTCCGAGGTCGTTCCCGGTGCACGGATTCATGCGCCAGGGCCTCCTGCAGATAATTCACTTTGGTTTATTGCGCTATCTCTAATAGCACCCGAGATATCACCAGATATATATTGGATTTTCCCCTGACCCTGAGGGTCCGGCCCCATGAGACTCTGGTTTTCCCGTCCCCTGGTGGTCCGAGGTCGTTCCGGCTGCACAGATTCACGCGCCAGGGCCTCCTACAGATAATTCACTTTGGATTATTGCGCCATCTCTAATAGCACCCGAGATATCACCAGATATATATTGGATTTTCCCCTGACCCTGAGTGTCCGGCCCCATGAGACTGTGGATTTCTCGGCCCCTGGTGGTCCGAGGTCGTTCCCGCTGCACAGATGCATGCGCCAGGGCCCCCTGCATATAATTCACTTTGATTTATAGCGCCATCTCTAATAGCCACCGAGATATCATCGGATATATATTTGATTATTCCCTGACCCTGAGTGTCCGGCCCCATGGGTCGGTGGTTTTCTCGGCCCCTGGTGGTCCTAGGTCGTTCTCGCTGCACAGATTCATGCGCCAGGGCCCCTGCAGATAATTCACTTTGGTTTATTGCGCTATCTGTAATAGCACCCGAGATATCACCAGATATATGCTGGATTTTTACATGACCTTGGGTGACGAATTCCGAATATCTGTAATTTTCTCGGCCCCTGGTGGTCCGCGATCGTTCCCGCTGCACAAATTCATGCGCCAGGGCCTCCGGCAGATAATCGACTATGGTTCATTGCGCTATCTCTAATATGACCCGAGATATCACCAGATATATATTGGATTTTTCCCTGACCCTGACAGTCCGGCCCCATGTGTCGATGGTTTTCACGGCCCCTGGTGGTCCGAGATCGTTCCCGCTGCACAGATTAATGCGCAAGGGCCTCCTACGGACAATGCACTTTGATTTATTGCGCTATCTCTAATAGCACCCGAGATATCACCAGATATATATTGGATTTTCCCCTGACCCTGAGTGTCCGGCCCCATGAGACAGTGGTTTTCTCGGCCCCTGGTGGTCCGAGCTCGTTCTCGCTGGCCACATTCATGCGCCAGGGCCTCCTACAGACGATGCACTTTGATTTATTGCGCTATCTGTAATAGCACCCGAGATATCACCAGATATATATTGGATTTTTCCCTGACACTGAGTGTCCGGCTCCATGAGACGGTGGTTTTCTCGGCCCCTGGCGGCCCGAGGTCGTTCCCGCTGCACAGATTCAGGCGCCAGGGCCTCCTGCAGACAATGCACTTTGGCTTATTGCGCTATCTCTAATAGCACCCGAGATATCACCAGATATATATTGGATTTTTCCCCGACCCTGAGTGTCCGGCCCCATGAGACGGTAGTTTTCTCGGCCCCTGGTGGTCCCAGGTCGTTACCGCTGCACAGATGCATGCGCTGGGACCTCCTGCAGGCAATGCACTTTGGCTTATTGCGCTATCTCTAATAGCACCCGAGATATCACCAGATATATATTGGATTTTTCCCCGACCCTGAGTGTCCGGCCCCATGAGACGGTAGTTTTCTCGGCCCCTGGTGGTCCCAGGTCGTTACCGCTGCACAGATGCATGCGCTGGGACCTCCTGCAGGCAATGCACTTTGATTTATTGCACTATCTCTAATAGCACCCGAGATATCACCAGATATATTTTGCATTTTTCCCTGACCCTGACAGTCCGGCCCCATGGGACGGTGGTTTTCTCGGCCCCTGGTGGTCCGAGGTCGTTCCCGCTGCACAGATTCATGCGCCAGGGCCTCCTGCAGATAATTCACTTTGATTTATTGCGCTGTCTCTAATAGCACCCGAGATATCACCAGATATATATTGGATTTTTCCCTGACCCTGTCAGTCCGGCCCCATGAGACGGTGGTTTTCTCGGCCCCTGGTGGTCCGAGGTCGTTCCCGCTGCACAGATTCCTGCGCCAGGGCCTCCTACAGACAATGCACTTTGATTTATTGCGCTATCTGTAATAGCACCCGAGATATCACCAGATATATATTGGATTCTTCCCTGACCCTGAGAGTCCGGCCCCATGAGACGGTGGTTTTCTCGGCCCCTGGTGGTCCGAGGTCGTTCCCGCTGCACAGAGTCATGCGCGAGGGCCTCCTGCAGACAATGCACTTTGATTTATTGCGCTATCTCTAATAGCACCCGAGATATCACCAGATATATATTGGATTTTTCCCTGACCCTGACAGTCCGACCCCATGAGACGGTGGTTTTCTCGGTCCCTGGTGATCCGAGGTCGTTCCCGCTGCACAGATTCCTGCGCCAGGGCCTCCTACAGACAATGCACTTTTATTTATTGCGCTATCTGTAATAGTACCCGAGTTATCACCAGATATATATTGGATTTTTCCCTGACCCTGAGTGTCCGGCCCCATGAGACTGTGGTTTTCTCGGCCCCTGGTGGTCCGAGGTGGTTGCCGCTGCACAGATTCCTGCGCCAGGGCCTCCTACAGACAATGCACTTTGATTTATTGCGCTATCTGTAATAGCACCCGAGATATCATCAGATATATATTGGATTTGTCCCTGACCCTGAGTGTCCGGCCCCATGGGTCGGTGGTTTTCTCGGCCCCTGGTGGTCCTAGGTCGTTCTCGCTGCACAGATTCATGCGCCAGGGCCCCTGCAGATAATTCACTTTGGTTTATTGCGCTATCTGTAATAGCACCCGAGATATCACCAGATATATGCTGGATTTTTACATGACCTTGGGTGACGAATTCCGAATATCTGTAATTTTCTCGGCCCCTGGTGGTCCGAGATCGTTCCCGCTGCACAAATTCATGCGCCAGGGCCTCCGGCAGATAATCGACTATGGTTCATTGCGCTATCTCTAATATGACCCGAGATATCACCAGATATATATTGGATTTTTCCCTGACCCTGACAGTCCGGCCCCATGTGTCGATGGTTTTCACGGCCCCTGGTGGTCCGAGATCGTTCCCGCTGCACAGATTAATGCGCAAGGGCCTCCTACGGACAATGCACTTTGATTTATTGCGCTATCTCTAATAGCACCCGAGATATCACCAGATATATATTGGATTTTCCCCTGACCCTGAGTGTCCGGCCCCATGAGACAGTGGTTTTCTCGGCCCCTGGTGGTCCGAGCTCGTTCCCGCTGGCCACATTCATGCGCCAGGGCCTCCTACAGACGATGCACTTTGATTTATTGCGCTATCTGTAATAGCACCCGAGATATCACCAGATATATATTGGATTTTTCCCTGACACTGAGTGTCCGGCTCCATGAGACGGTGGTTTTCTCGGCCCCTGGCGGTCCGAGGTCGTTCCCGCTACACAGATTCATGCGCCAGGGCCTCCTGCAGATAATTCACTTTGGTTTATTGCGCTATCTCTAATAGCCCCGGGATATCACCAGATATATATTGGATTTTCCCCTGACCCTGAGTGTCCGGCCCCATGAGACGGTGGTTTTCTCGGCCCCTGGTGCTCCGAGGTCTTTCCCGCTGGCCAGATTCATGCGCCAGGCCTGCTACAGACAATGCACTTTGGTTTATTGCGCTATCTGTGATAGCACACGAGATATCAACAGATATATATTGGATTTTCCCCTGACCCTGAGTGTCCGGCCCCATGTGACCGTGGTTTTCTCGTCCCCTGGTGGTCCGATGTCTTTCCCGCTGCACAGCTTCATGCGCCAGGGTCGCCTACAGACAATGCACTTTTATTTATTGCGCTATCTGTAATAGCACCCGAGTTATCACCAGATATATATTGGATTTTTCCCTGACCCTGAGTGTCCGGCCCCATGAGACTGTGGTTTTCTCGGCCCCTGGTGGTCCGAGGTGGTTGCCGCTGGCCACATTCATGCGCCAGGGCCTCCTACAGACAATGCACTTTGATTTATTGCGCTATCTGTAATAGCACCCGAGATATCACCAGATATATATTGGATTTTTCCCTGACCCTGAGTGTCCGGCCTCATGTGTCGGTGGTTTTCTCGGCCCCTGGTGGTCCGAGGTCGTTCCCGCTGCACAGAATCATGCGCCAGGGCCACCTACAGACAATGCACTTTGATTTATTGCGCTATCTGTAATAGCACCCGAGAAAGCACCATATATATGCTGGATTTTTATATGACTTTGGGTGACGGATACCGAAAATCTGTAATGTTCTCGGCCCCTGGTGGTCCGACGTCGTTCCCGCTGCACAGATTCATGCGCCAGGCCATCCTACGGACAATGCACTTTGATTTATTGCGCTAACTCTAATAGCACCCGAGATATCACCGGATATATATTTGATTATTCCCTGACCCTGAGTGTCCGGCCCCATGAGACGGTGGTTTTCTCGGCCCCTGGTGGTCCGAGGTCGTTCCCGCTGCACAGGTTCATGCGCTAGGGCCTCCTGCAGACAATGCACTTTGATTTATTGCGCAATCTCTAATAGCACCCGTGATATCACCAGATATATATTGGATTTTTCAATGACCCTGACAGTCCGGCCCCATGAGACGGTGATTTTCTCGGCCCCTGGTGGTCCGAGGTCGATCCCGCTGCACGGATTCATGCGCCAGGGCCTCCTACAGACAATCCACTTTGATTTATTGCGCTATCTGTAATAGTACCCGAGATATCACCAGTTATATATTGGATTTTTCCCTGACACTGAGTAACTGGCCCCATATTTCGGTGGTTTTCTCGACCCCTGGTGGTCCGAGGTCGATCCCGCTGCACAGATTTATGCGCCAGGGCCTCCTGCAGACAATGCACTTTTGTGTATTGCGCTATCTCTAATAGCACCCGAGATATCACCAGATATATATTGGATTTTTCCCTGACCCTGACAGTCCGGCCCCGTGAGACGGTGGTTTTCTCGGCCACTGGTGGTCCGAGGTCGTTCCCGCTGCACAGATTCCTGCGCTAGGGCCTCCTACAGACAATGCACTTTGATGTATTGCGCTATCTGTAATAGCACCCGAGATATCATCAGATATATATTGGATTTTTCCCTGACCCTGAGTGTCCGGCCCCATGTGTCGGTGGTTTTCTCGGCCCCTGGTGATCCGAGGTCGTTCCCGCTGCACACATTCATGCGCCAGGGCCTCCTGCAGACAATTCCCTTTGGTTTATTGCGCTATCTCTAATAGCGCCGGAGATATCACCAGATATATATTGGATTTTTCCCTGACCCTGAGTGTCCGGCCTCATGAGACGGTGGTTTTCGCGGTCCCTGGTGGTCCGAGGTCGTTCCGCTGCACAGATTCATGCGCCAGGGCCTCCTACAGATAACTCACTTTGGAATATTACGCTATCTCTAATAGCACCCGAGATATCACCAGAAATATATTGGATTTTCCCCTGACCCTGAGTGTCCGACTCCATGAGACGGTGGTTTTCTCGGCCCCTGGTGGTCCGAGGTCGTTCCCGCTGCACAGGTTCATGCGCTAGGGCCTCCTGCAGACAATGCACTTTGATTTATTGCGCAATCTCTAATAGCACCCGTGATATCACCAGATATATATTGGATTTTTCAATGACCCTGACAGTCCGGCCCCATGAGACGGTGATTTTCTCGGCCCCTGGTGGTCCGAGGTCGTTCCCGCTGCACAGATTCCTGCGCCAGGGCCTCCTACAGACAATGCACTTTGATTTATTGCGCTATCTGTAATAGCACCCGAGATATCACCAGATATATGTTGGATTCTTCCCTGACCCTGAGAGTCCGGCCCCATGAGACGGTGGTTTTCTCGGCCCCTGGTGGTCCGAGGTCGTTCCCGCTGCACAGAGTCATGCGCGAGGGCCTCCTGCAGACAATGCACTTTGATTTATTGCGCTATCTCTAATAGCACCCGAGATATCACCAGATATATATTGGATTTTTCCCTGACCCTGACAGTCCGACCCCATGAGACGGTGGTTTTCTCGGTCCCTGGTGATCCGAGGTCGTTCCCGCTGCACAGATTCCTGCGCCAGGGCCTCCTACAGACAATGCACTTTGATTTATTGCGCTAACTCTAATAGCACCCGAGATATCACCGGATATATATTTGATTATTCCCTGACCCTGAGGGTCCGGCCCCATGAGACGGAGGTTTTCTCGGCCCCTGGTGGTCCGAGGTCGTTCCCGGTGCACGGATTCGTGCGCCAGGGCCTCCTGCAGATAATTCACTTTGGTTTATTGCGCTATCTCTAATAGCACCCGAGATATCACCAGATATATATTGGATTTTCCCCTGACCCTGAGCGTCCGGCCCCATGAGACTCTGGTTTTCTCGTCTCCTGGTGGTCCGATGTCTTTCCCGCTGCCCAGATTCATGCGCCAGGGTCGCCTACAGACAATGCACTTTTATTTATTGCGCCATCTGTAATAGCACCCGAGATATCACCAGATATATATTGGATTTTTCCCTGACCCTGAGTGTCCGGCCCCATGAGACGGTGGTTTTCTCGGCCCCTGGTGGTAAGAGGTCGTTCCCGCTGGCCAGATTCATGCGCCAGGCCTCCTACAGACAATGCACTTTGGTTTATTGCGCTATCTCTAATATCACCAGAGATATCACCAGATACATATTGGATTTTCCCCTGACCCTGAGTGTCCGGCCCCATGTGACCGTGGTTTTCTCCGCCCCTGGTGCTCCGAGGTCGTTCCCGCTGGCCAGATTCATGCGCCAGGCCTCCTGCAGACAATCCACTTTGATTTATTGCGCTATCTCTAATAGCACCCGAGATATCATCAGATACATCCTGGGTTTTTGCATGACCCTGGGTGTCCGGCGCCATGTGTCGGTGGTTTTCTCGGCTCCTGGTGGTCCGAGGTCGTTCCAGCTGCACAGATTCATGCCCCAGGGCCTCCCGCAGACAATGCACTTTGATTAAATGCACTATCTCTAATAGCACCCGAGATATCACCAGATATATATTGGATTTTCCCCTGACCTTGAGTGTCCGGCCCAATGAAACGGTGGTTTTCTCGGCCCCTGGTGGTCCGAGGTCGTTCCCGCTGCCCAGATTCATGAGCTAGGGCCTCCTACAGACAATGCACTTTGATTTATTGCGCTATCTGTAATAGCACCCGAGAAATCACCACATATATGCTGGATTTTTACATGACTTTGGGTGACGGACACCTAAAATCTGTAAGTTTCTCGGCCCCTGGATGGCCGAGGTCGTTCCTGCTTCACAGATTCATGCGCCAGGGCCTCCTGCATACAATGCACTTTGATTTATCGCGCTATCTGAAATAGAACCCGAGATATCACCAGATATATGCTGGATTTTTCCCTGACCCTGACAGTCCGGCCGCATGTGTCGGTGGTTTTCTCGGCCCCTGGTGGTCCGAGGTCGTTGCCGCTGCACAGATTCATGCGACAGGATCTCCCGCAGACAATGCACTTTGGTTTATTGCGCTATCTCTAATAGCATCCGAGATATCACCAGATATATATTGGATTTTTCCCTGACCCTGAGTGTCCGGCCCCATGAGACGGTGGTTTTCTCGGCCCCTGGTGGTCCGAGGTCGTTCCCGCTGCACAGATTCATGCGCCAGGGCCTCCTGCAGATAATGCACTTTGATTTATCGCGCTATCTCTAATAGCACCCGAGATATCACCAGATATATGATGGATTTTTACATGACCTTGGGGGACGGATACCGAAAATCTGTAATTTTCTCGACCCCTGGTGGTCCGATGTCGTTCCCGCTGCACAGATGCATGCGCCAGGTCCTCCTGCAGATAATTTACTTTGGTTTATTGCGCTTTCTCTAATAGCACCCGAGATATCACCAGATATATATTGTATTTTCCCCTGACCCTGAGTATCCGACCCCATGAGACGGTGGTTTTTTCGGCCCCTGGTGGTCCGAGGACGTTGCCGCTGCACAGACTCATGCGCCAGGGACTCCTACAGACAATGCACTTTCATTTATTGCGCTGTCTGTAATAGCACCCGAGATATCACCAGATATATATTGGATTTTCCCCTGACCCTGAGTGCCCGGCCCCGTGAGGCGGTGGTTTTCTCGGCCCCTGGTGGTCCGATGTCGTTCCCGCTGCACAGATGCATGCGCCAGGGCCTCCTGCAGATAATGCACTTTGATTATTTGGGCTATATCTAATAGCACCCGAGATTTCACCAGATATATATTGAATTTTACCCTGACCCAGAGTGTCCGGCCCCATGAGACGGTGATTTTCTCGGCCCCTGGTTGTCCGAGGTCGTTCCCGCTACACAGATTCATGCGCCAGGGCCTCCTGCAGATAATTCACTTTGATTTATAGCGCCATCTCTAATAGCCCCCGAGATATCATCGGATATATATTTGATTATTCCCTGACCCTGAGTGTCCGGCCCCATGTGTCGGTGGTTTTCTCGGCCCTTGTTGGTCCGAGGTCGTTCCTGCTGCACAGATTCATGCGCCAGGGCCTCCTGCAGATAATTCACTTTGGTTTATTGCGCAATCTGTAATAGCACCCGAGATATCACCAGATATATTTTGCATTTTTCCCTGACACTGAGTGTCCGGCTCCATGAGACGGTGGTTTTCTCGGCCCCTGGTGGTCCGAGGTCGTTCCCGCTGCACAGATGCATGCGCCAGGCCCCCCTGCATATAATTCACTTTGATTTATAGCGCCATCTCTAATAGCCCCCGAGATATCATCGGATATATATTTGATTATTCCCTGACCCTGAGTGTCCGGCCCCATGAGACAGTGGTTTTCTCGGCCCCTGGTTGTCCGAGCTCGTTCCCGCTGGTCACATTCATGCGCCAGGGCCTCCTACAGACGATGCACTTTGATTTATTGCGCAATCTGTAATAGCACCCGAGATATCACCAGATATATATTGGATTTGTCCCTGACCCTGAGTGTCCGGCCCCATGGGTCGGTGGTTTTCTCGGCCCCTGGTGGTCCTAGGTCGTTCTCGCTGCACAGATTCATGCGCCAGGGCCCCTGCAGATAATTTACTTTGGTTTATTGCGCTATCTGTAATAGCACCCGAGATATCACCAGATATATGCTGGATTTTTACATGACCTTGGGTGACGAATTCCGAATAACTGTAATTTTCTCGGCCCCTGGTGGTCCGAGATCGTTCCCGCTGCACAAATTCATGCGCCAGGGCCTCCGGCAGATAATCGACTATGGTTCATTGCGCTATCTCTAATATGACCCGAGATATCACCAGATATATATTGGATTTTTCCCTGACCCTGACAGTCCGGCCCCATGTGTCGATGGTTTTCACGGCCCCTGGTGGTCCGAGATCGTTCCCGCTGCACAGATTAATGCGCAAGGGCCTCCTACGGACAATGCACTTTGATTTATTGCGCTATCTCTAATGGCACCCGAGATATCACCAGATATATATTGGATTTTCCCCTGACCCTGAGTGTCCGGCCCCATGAGACAGTGGTTTTCTCGGCCCCTGGTTGTCCGAGCTCGTTCCCGCTGGTCACATTCATGCGCCAGGGCCTCCTACAGACGATGCACTTTGATTTATTCCGCTATCTGTAATAGCACCCGAGATATCACCAGATATATATTGGATTTTTCCCTGACACTGAGTGTCCGGCTCCATGAGACGGTGGTTTTCTCGGCCCCTGGCGGTCCGAGGTCGTTCCCGCTAAACAGATTCATGCGCCAGGGCCTCCTGCAGATAATTCACTTTGGTTTATTGCGCTATCTCTAATAGCCCCGGGATATCACCAGATATATATTGGTTTTTCCCCTGACCCTGAGTGTCCGGCCCCATGAGACGGTGGTTTTCTCGGCCCCTGGTGCTCCGAGGTCGTTCCCGCTGGCCAGATTCATGCGCCAGGCCTGCTACAGACAATGCACTTTGGTTTATTGCGCTATCTCTGATAGCACACGAGATATCAACAGATATATATTGGATTTTCCCCTGACCCTGAGTGTCCGGCCCCATGTGACCGTGGTTTTCTCGTCCCCTGGTGGTCCGATGTCTTTCCCGCTGCACAGATTCATGCGCCAGGGTCGCCTACAGACAATGCACTTTTATTTATTGCGCTATCTGTAATAGCACCCGATTTATCACCAGATATATATTGGATTTTTCCCTGACCCTGAGTGTCCGGCCCCATGAGACTGTGGTTTTCTCGGACCCTGGTGGTCCGAGGTGGTTGCCGCTGGCCACATTCATGCGCCAGGGCCTCCTACAGACAATGCACTTTGATTTATTGCGCTATCTGTAATAGCACCCGAGATATCACCAGATATATATTGGATTTTTCCCTGACCCTGAGTGTCCGGCCTCATGTGTCGGAGGTTTTCTCGGCCCCTGGTGGTCCGAGGTCGTTCCCGGTGCACGGATTCGTGCGCCAGGGCCTCCTGCAGATAATTCACTTTGGTTTATTGCGCTATCTCTGATAGCACACGAGATATCAACAGATATATATTGGATTTTCCCCTGACCCTGAGTGTCCGGCCCCATGTGACCGTGGTTTTCTCGTCCCCTGGTGGTCCGATGTCTTTCCCGCTGCACAGATTCATGCGCCAGGGTCGCCTACAGACAATGCACTTTTATTTATTGCGCTATCTGTAATAGCACCCGAGTTATCACCAGATATATATTGGATTTTTCCCTGACCCTGAGTGTCCGGCCCCATGAGACTGTGGTTTTCTCGGCCCCTGGTGGTCCGAGGTGGTTGCCGCTGGCCACATTCATGCGCCAGGGCCTCCTACAGACAATGCACTTTGATTTATTGCGCTATCTCTAATAGCACCCGAGATATCACCAGATATATATTGGATTTTCCCCTGACCCTGAGCGTCCGGCCCCATGAGACTCTGGTTTTCTCGTCCCCTGGTGGTCCGATGTCTTTCCCGCTGCCCAGATTCATGCGCCAGGGTCGCCTACAGACAATGCACTTTTATTTATTGCGCCATCTGTAATAGCACCCGAGATATCACCAGATATATATTGGATTTTTCCCTGACCCTGAGTGTCCGGCCCCATGAGACGGTGGTTTTCTCGGCCCCTGGTGGTAAGAGGTCGTTCCCGCTGGCCAGATTCATGCGCCAGGCCTCCTACAGACAATGCACTTTGGTTTATTGCGCTATCTCTAATATCACCAGAGATATCACCAGATACATATTGGATTTTCCCCTGACCCTGAGTGTCCGGCCCCATGTGACCGTGGTTTTCTCGGCCCCTGGTGCTCCGAGGTCGTTCCCGCTGGCCAGATTCATGCGCCAGGCCTCCTGCAGACAATCCACTTTGATTTATTGCGCTATCTCTAATAGCACCCGAGATATCATCAGATACATCCTGGGTTTTTGCATGACCCTGGGTGTCCGGCGCCATGTGTCGGTGGTTTTCTCGGCCCCTGGTGCTCCGAGGTCGTTCCCGCTGGCCAGATTCATGCGCCTCCTACAGACAATGCACTTTGGTTTATTGCGCTATCTCTAATAGCACCCGAGATATCACCAGATATATATTGGATTTTTCCCTGTCCCTGAGTTTCCGGCCCCATGAGACGGTGGTTTTCTCGGCCCCTGGTGGTCCGAGGTCGTTGCCGCTGCACAGATTCATGAGACAGGCCTCCTACAGACAATGCACTTTGGTTTATTGCGCTATCTCTAATTGCACCCGAGATATCACCAGATATATATTGGATTTTTCCCTGACCCTGAGTGTCCGGCCCCATGAGACGGTGGTTTTCTCGGCCCCTGGTGGTCCGAGGTCGTTCCCGTTGGCCAGATTCATGCGCCAGGGCCTGCTACAGACAATGCACTTTGATTTATTGCGCTATCTGTAATAGCACCCGAGATATCACCAGATATATATTGGATTTTTCCCTGACCCTGAGTGTCCGGCCCCATGAGACGGTGGTTTTCACGGCCCCTGGTGGTCCGAGGTCGTTGCCGCTGCACAGATTCATGAGACAGGATCTCCCGCAGACAATGCACTTTGATTTATCGCGCTATCTCTAATAGCACCCGAGATATCACCAGATATATGATGGATTTTTACATGACCTTGGGTGACGGATACCGAAAATCTGTAATTTTCTCGGCCCCTGGTGCTCCGAGGTCGTTCCCGCTGGCCAGATTCATGCGCCTCCTACAGACAATGCACTTTGGTTTATTGCGCTATCTCTAATAGCACCCGAGATATCACCAGATATATATTGGATTTTTCCCTGACCCTGAGTGTCCGGCCCCATGAGACGTAGGTTTTCTCGGCCCCTGGTGGTCCGAGGTCGTTCCCGCTTCACAGATGCATGCGCCAGGGCCTCCAACAGATAATTCACTTTGGTTTATTGCGCTATCTCTAATAGCACCGGAGATATCACCAGATATATATTGGATTTTTCCCTGACCCTGAGTGTCCGGCCCCATGAGACGGTGGTTTTCTCGGCCCCTGGTGTTCCGAGGTCGTTCCCGCTTCACAGATGCATGCGCCAGGGCCTCCTGCAGATAAATCACTTTGGATTATTGCGCTATCTCTAATAGCACCCGAGATATCACCAGATATATATTGAATTTTACCCTGACCCTGAGTGTCCGGCCCCATGGGACGGTGGTTTTCTCGGCCCCTGGTGGTCCGAGGTCGTTACCGCTGCCCAGATTCATGCGCCAGGGCCTCCTACAGACAATGCACGTTGTTTTATTGCGCTATCTCTAATAGCACCCGAGATACCACCAAATATATATTGGATTTTTCCCTGACCCTGACGGTCCGGCCCCATGTGTCGGTGATTTTCTCGGTCCCTGTTTGTCCGAGGTAGATCCCGCTGCACAGATTCATGCGCCAGGGCTTCCTGCAGACAATGCAGTATGATTTATTGCGCTTCCTCTAATAGCACCCGAGATATCATCAGATACATCCTGGGTTTTTACATGACCTTGGGTGTCCGGCCCCATGTGTCGGTAGTTTTCTCGGCCCCTGGTGGTCCGAGGTCGTTCCCGCTGCACAGATTCATGCGCCAGGGCCTCCTGCAGATAATTCACTTTGGTTTATTGCGCTATCTGTAATAGCACCCGAGATATCACCAGATATATATTGAATTTTACCCTGACCCTGAGTGTCCGGCCCCATGAGACGGTGGTTTTCTCGGCCCCTGGTGGTCCGAGGTCGTTCCCGCTGCACAGATTCATGCGCAAGGGCCTCCTGCAGATAATTCACTTTGGATTATTGCGCTATCTCTAATAGCACCCGAGATATCACCAGATATATATTGGATTTTCCCCTGTCCCTGAGTGTCCGGCATCATGAGACGGTGGTTTTCTCGGCCGCTGGTGGTCCGAGGTCGTTCCCGCTGCACATATTCAGCCGCCAGGGCCTCCTGCAGATAATTCACTTTGGTTTATTGCGCTATCTGTAATAGCACCCGAGATATCATCAGATATATATTGGATTTTCTCCTGACCTTGAGTGTCCGGCCCCATGAGACGGTGGTTTTCTCGGCCCCCGGTGGTCCGAGGTCGTTCCCGCTATACAGATTCATGCGCCAGGGCCTCCTGCAGATAATTCACTTTGGTTTATTGCGCTATCTGTAATAGCACACGAGATAACACCAGATATATATTGAATTTTACCCTGACCCTGAATGTCCGGCCCCATGAGACGGTGGTTTTCTCGACCCCTGGTGGTCCGAGGTCGGTCCCGCGGCACAGATTCATGCGCAAGGGCCTCATATGGAGAATGCACTTGGGATTTATTGCGCTATCCCTAATAGGACCCGAGATATCACCAGGTATATACTGGATTTTTACATGACCTTGGGTGACGGATACCGAAAATCTGTAATTTTCAAGGCCCTTGGTGTTCCGAGGTCGTTCCTGCTGCACACATTCATGCGCCAGGGCCTCCGGCAGACAATGCACTTTGATTTATCGCGCTATCTCGAATAGCACCCGAGATATCACCAGATATATGCTGGATTTTTACATGACCTTGGGTGTCCGGCCCCATGAGACGGTGGTATTCTCGGCTCCAGGTGGTCCGAGGTCGTTCCCGCTGCACAGATTCATGCGCCAGGGCCTCCTGCAGATAATTCACTTTGGTTTATTGCGCTATCTGTAATAGCACCCGAGATATCACCAGATATATATTGGATTTTCCCCTGACCCTGAGTGTCCGGCCCCGTGAGGCGGTGGTTTTCTCGGCCCCTGGTGGTCCGATGTCGTTCCCGCTGCACAGATGCATGCGCCAGGGCCTCCTGCAGATAATGCACTTTGATTATTTGCGCTATCACTAATAGCACCCGAGATTTCACCAGATATATATTTGATTTTTCCCTGACCCTGAGTGTCCGCCCCATGAGACGGTGGTTTTCTCGGCCCTTGGTGGCACGAGGTCGTTCCCGCTGCACAGATTCATGCGCCAGGGCCTCCTGCAGATAAATCACTTTGGATTATTGTGCTATCTCTAATAGCACCCGAGATATCACCAGATATATATTGGATTTTTCCCTGACCCTGAATGTCCGGCCCCATGAGACGGTGGTTTTCTCTGCCCCTGGTGGTCCGAGGTCGTCCCCACTGCACAGATTCATGCGCCAGGGCCTCCTGCAGATAATACACTTTGTATTATTGCGCTATCTGTAATAGCACCCGAGATATCACCAGATATATATTGGATTTTTCCCTGACTCTGAGTGTCCGGCCCCATGAGACGGTGGTTTTCTCGACCCCTGGTGCTCCGAGGTCGTTCCCGCTGGCCAGTTTCATGCGCCAGGCCTCCTACAGACAATGCACTTTGGTTTATTGCGCTATCTCTAATAGCACCCGAGATATCACCAGATACATATTGGATTTTTCCCTGACCCTGAGTGTCCGGCCCCATGAGACGGTGGTTTTCTCGGCCCCTGGTGGTCCGAGGTCGTTCCCGCTTCACAGATGCATGCGCCAGCGCCTCCTGCAGATAATTCGCCTTGGTTTATTGCACTATCTCTAATAGCACCCGAGATATCACCAGATACATATTGGATTTTCCCCTGACCCTGAGCGTCCGGCCCCATGAGACGGTGGTTTTCTCATCCCCTGGTGGTCCGCGGTCGTTCCCGCAGGCCAGATTCATGCGCCAGGCCTCCTACAGACAATGCACTTTGGTTTATTGCGCTATCTGTAATAGCACCCGAGATATCACCAGATACATATTGGATTTTTCCCTGACCCTGAGTGTCCGGCCCCATGAGACGGTGGTTTTCTCGGCCCCTGGTGCTCCGAGGTCGTTCCCGCTGCACAGATTCATGCGCCAGGGCCTCCTGCAGTTAAATCACTTTGGATTATTGCGCTATCTCTAATAGCACCCGAGATATCATCAGATACATCCTGGGTTTTTACATGACCTTGGGTGTCCGGCCCCATGTGTCGGTAGTTTTCTCGGCCCCTGGTGGTCCGAGGTCGTTCCCGCTGCACAGATTCATGCGCCAGGGCCTCCTGTAGATAAATCACTTTGGATTATTGCGCTATCTCTAATAGAGCCCGAGATATCACCAGATATATATTGGATTTTCCCCTGTCCCTGAGTGTCCGGCATCATGAGACGGTGGTTTTCTCGGCCGCTGGTGGTCCGAGGTCGTTCCCGCTGCACAGATTCATGCGCCAGGGCCTCCTGCAGATAATTCACTTTGGTTTATTGCGCTATCTGTAATAGCACCCGAGATATCACCAGATATATATTGGATTTTCTCCTGACCCTGAGTGTCCGGCCCCATGAGACGGTGGTTTTCTCGGCCCCCGGTGGTCCGAGGTCGTTCCCGCTATACAGATTCATGCGCCAGGGCCTCCTGCAGATAATTCACTTCGATTTATTGCGCTATCTCTAATAGGACCCGAGATATCACCAGGTATATACTGGATTTTTACATGACCTTGGGTGACGGATACCGAAAATCTGTAATTTTCTCGGCCCTTGGTGTTCCGAGGTCGTTGCTGCTGCACACATTCATGCGCCAGGGCCACCGGCAGACAATGCACTTTGATTTATCCCGCTATCTCGAATAGCACCCGAGATATCACCAGATATATACTGGATTTTTGCATGACCTTGGGTGCCCGGCCGCATGTGTCGGTGGTTTTCTCGGCCCCTGGTGTTCCGACGTCGTTCCCGCTGCACAGATTCATGCGCCAGGGCCTCCTGCAGATAATTCACTTTGGATTATTGCGCTATCTGTAATAGCACCCGAGAAAGCACCATATATATGCTGGATTTTTACATGACTTTGGGTGACGGATACCGAAAATCTGTAATTTTCTCGACCCCTGGTGGTCCGATGTCGTTCCCGCTGCACAAATGCATGCGCCAGGTCCTCCTGCAGATAATTTACTTTGGTTTATTGCGCTTTCTCTAATAGCACCCGAGATATCACCAGATATATATTGAATTTTCCCCTGACCCTGAGTATCCGACCCCATGAGACGGTGGTTTTCTCGGCCCCTGGTGGTCCGAGGACGTTGCCGCTGCACAGACTCATGCGCCAGGGACTCCTACAGACAATGCACTTTCATTTATTGCGCTGTCTGTAATAGCACCCGAGATATCACCAGATATATATTGGATTTTCCCCTGACCCTGAGTGCCCGGCCCCGTGAGGCGGTGGTTTTCTCGGCCCCTGGTGGTCCGATGTCGTTCCCGCTGCACAGATGCATGCGCCAGGGCCTCCTGCAGATAATGCACTTTGATTATTTGGGCTATCTCTAATAGCACCCGAGATTTCACCAGATATATATTGAATTTTACCCTGACCCTGAGTGTCCGGCCCCATGAGACGGTGATTTTCTCGGCCCCTGGTTGTCCGAGGTCGTTCCCGCTTCACAGATTCATGCGCAAGGGCCTCCTGCAGATAATTCACTTTGGTTTATTGCGCTATCTGTAATAGCACCCGAGATATCACCAGATATATATTGGATTTTCCCCTGACCCTGAGTGTCCGGCCCCGTGAGGCGGTGGTTTTCTCGGCCCCTGGTGGTCCGATGTCGTTCCCGCTGCACAGATGCATGCGCCAGGGCCTCCTGCAGATAATGCACTTTGATTATTTGCGCTATCACTAATAGCACCCGAGATTTCACCAGATATATATTTGATTTTTCCCTGACCCTGAGTGTCCACCCCATGAGACGGTGGTTTTCTCGGCCCTTGGTGGCCCGATGTCGTTCCCGCTGCACAGATTCATGCGCCAGGGCCTCCTGCAGATAAATCACTTTGGATTATTGTGCTATCTCTAATAGCACCCGAGATATCACCAGATATATATTGGATTTTTCCCTGACCCTGAATGTCCGGCCCCATGAGACGGTGGTTTTCTCTGCCCCTGGTGGTCCGAGGTCGTCCCCACTGCACAGATTCATGCGACAGGGCCTCCTGCAGACAATGCACTTTAGTTTATTGCGCTATCTCTAATAGCACCCGAGAAATCACCAGATATATATTGGATTTTTCCCTGACCCTGAATGTCCGGCCCCATGGGACGGTGGTTTTCTCGGCCCCTGGTGGTCCGAGGTCGTTCCCGCTGCACAGATTCATGCGCCAGGGCCTCCTACAGACAATGCACTTTGATTTATTGCGCTATCACTAATAGCACCCGAGATATCACCAGATATATATTGGATTCTTCCCTGACCCTGAGTGTCCGGCCCCATGGGACGGTGGTTTTCTCGGCCCCTGGTGGTCCGAGGTCGTTCCCGCTGCACAGATTCATGCGCCAGGGCCTCCTACAGACAATGCACTTTGATTTATTGCGCTATCTGTAATAGCACCCGAGAAAGCACCATATATATGCTGGATTTTTACATGTCCCTGAGTGAGCGGCCCCGTGAGACGGTGGTTTTCTCGGCCTCTGGTGGTCCGAGGTCGTTCCCGCTGCACAGATTCATGCGCCAGGGCCTTCTACAGACAATGCACTTTGATGTATTGCGCTATCTGTAATAGCACCCGAGATATCACCAGATATATATTGGATTTTTCCCTGACCCTGGGTGTCCGGCCGCATGAGACGGTGGTTTTCTCGTCCCCTGGTGGTCCGAGGTCGTTCCCGCTGCTCAGATTCATGCGCCAGGGCCTCCTGCAGATAATTCACTTTGGTTTGTTGCGCTATCTCTAATGGCACCCAAGATATCACCCGATACATATTGGATTTTCCCCTGACCCAGAGCGTCCGGCCCCATGTGACGGTGGTTTTCTCGGCCCCTGGTGGTCCGAGGTCGTTCAGGCTGCACAGGTTCATGCGCCAGGGCCTCCTGCAGATAATTCACTCTGGTTTTTTGCGCTATCTCTAATAGCACCCGAGATATCACCAGATATATATTGGATTTTCCCCTGACCATGAGTGTCCGGCCCAATAGGAACGGTGGTTTTCTCGGCCCCTGGTGGTTCGAGGTCGTTCCCGCTGCACAGATTCATGCGCCAGGTCCTTCTACAGACAATGCACTTTGATTTATTGCGCTATCTGTAATAGCACCCGAGATATCATCAGATATATATTGGATTTTCCCCTGACCCTGAGCGTCCGGCCCCATGAGACTGTGGTTTTCTCGGCCCCTGGTGGTCCGAGGTCGTTCCCGCTGGCCAGATTCATGCGGCGGGCCTCATACAGACAATGCACTTTGGTGTATTGCGCTATCTCTAATAGCACCCGAGATATCACCTGATATATATTGGATTTTCCCCTGACCCTGAGTGTCCGGCCCCATGAGACTGTGGTTTTCTCGGCCCCTGGTGGTCCGAGGTCGTTCCCGCTGCACAGATCCATGCGCCAGGTCCTTCTACAGACAATGCACTTTGGTTTATTGCGCTATGTCTAATAGCACCCGCGATATCACCAGATATATATTGGATTTTTCCCTGACCCTGAGTGTCCGGCCCCATGAGACGGTGGTTTTCTCGGCCCCTGGTGGTCCGAGGTCGTTCCCGCTTCACAGATGCATGCGCCAGGGCCTCCTGCAGATAATTCACTTTGGTTTATTGCGCTATCTCTAATTGCACCCGAGATATCACCCGATACATATTGGATTTTCTCCTGACCCTGAGCGTCCGGCCCCATGAGACGGTGGTTTTCTCATCCCCTGGTGGTCCGCGGTCGTTCCCGCAGGCCAGATTCATGCGCCAGGCCTCCTACAGACAATGCACTTTGGTTTATTGCGCTATCTCTAATAGCACCCTAGATATCACCAGATATATGCTGGATTTTTACATGACCTTGGGTGACGGATTCCGAATATCTGTAATTTTCTCGGCCCCTGGTGGTCCGAGGTCGTTCCTGCTGCACAGATTCATTCGCCAGTGCCTCCTAGGGACAATGCACTTTGATTTATCGCGCTATCTGTAATAGCACCTGAGATATCATCAGATATATATTGAATTTTTCCCCGACCCTGAGTGTCCGGCCCCATGAGACGGTGGTTTTCTCGGCCCCTGGTGCTCCGAGGTCGTTCCCGCTGCACAGATTCATGCGCCAGGGCCTCCTGCAGTTAAATCACTTTGGATTATTGCGCTATCTCTAATAGCACCCGAGATATCATCAGATACATCCTGGGTTTTTACATGACCTTGGGTGTCCGGCCCCATGTGTCGGTAGTTTTCTCGGCCCCTGGTGGTCCGAGGTCGTTCCCGCTGCACAGATTCATGCGCCAGGGCCTCCTGTAGATAAATCACTTTGGATTATTGCGCTATCTCTAATAGAGCCCGAGATATCACCAGATATATATTGGATTTTCCCCTGTCCCTGAGTGTCCGGCATCATGAGACGGTGGTTTTCTCGGCCGCTGGTGGTCCGAGGTCGTTCCCGCTGCACAGATTCATGCGCCAGGGCCTCCTGCAGATAATTCACTTTGGTTTATTGCGCTATCTGTAATAGCACCCGAGATATCACCAGATATATATTGGATTTTCTCCTGACCCTGAGTGTCCGGCCCCATGAGACGGTGGTTTTCTCGGCCCCCGGTGGTCCGAGGTCGTTCCCGCTATACAGATTCATGCGCCAGGGCCTCCTGCAGATAATTCACTTCGATTTATTGCGCTATCTCTAATAGGACCCGAGATATCACCAGGTATATACTGGATTTTTACATGACCTTGGGTGACGGATACCGAAAATCTGTAATTTTCTCGGCCCTTGGTGTTCCGAGGTCGTTGCTGCTGCACACATTCATGCGCCAGGGCCACCGGCAGACAATGCACTTTGATTTATCCCGCTATCTCGAATAGCACCCGAGATATCACCAGATATATACTGGATTTTTGCATGACCTTGGGTGCCCGGCCGCATGTGTCGGTGGTTTTCTCGGCCCCTCGTGTTCCGACGTCGTTCCCGCTGCACAGATTCATGCGCCAGGGCCTCCTGCAGATAATTCACTTTGGATTATTGCGCTATCTGTAATAGCACCCGAGAAAGCACAATATATATGCTGGATTTTTACATGACTTTGGGTGACGGATACCGAAAATCTGTAATTTTCTCGACCCCTGGTGGTCCGATGTCGTTCCCGCTGCACAGATGCATGCGCCAGGTCCTCCTGCAGATAATTTACTTTGGTTTATTGCGCTTTCTCTAATAGCACCCGAGATATCACCAGATATATATTGAATTTTCCCCTGACCCTGAGTATCCGACCCCATGAGACGGTGGTTTTCTCGGCCCCTGGTGGTCCGAGGACGTTGCCGCTGCACAGACTCATGCGCCAGGGACTCCTACAGACAATGCACTTTCATTTATTGCGCTGTCTGTAATAGCACCCGAGATATCACCAGATATATATTGGATTTTCCCCTGACCCTGAGTGCCCGGCCCCGTGAGGCGGTGGTTTTCTCGGCCCCTGGTGGTCCGATGTCGTTCCCGCTGCACAGATGCATGCGCCAGGGCCTCCTGCAGATAATGCACTTTGATTATTTGGGCTATCTCTAATAGCACCCGAGATTTCACCAGATATATATTGAATTTTACCCTGACCCTGAGTGTCCGGCCCCATGAGACGGTGATTTTCTCGGCCCCTGGTTGTCCGAGGTCGTTCCCGCTTCACAGATTCATGCGCCAGGGCCTCCTGCAGATAATTCACTTTGGATTATTGCGCTATCTCTAATAGCACCCGAGATATCACCAGATATATATTGGATTTTCCCCTGACCCTGAGTGTCCGGCCCCGTGAGGCGGTGGTTTTCTCGGCCGCTGGTGGTCCGAGGTCGTTCCCGCTGCACAGATTCATGCGCCAGGGCCTCCTGCAGATAATTCACTTTGGTTTATTGCGCTATCTGTAATAGCACCCGAGATATCACCAGATATATATTGAATTTTACCCTGACTCTGAGTGTCCGGCCCCATGGGACGGTGGTTTTCTCGGCCCCTGGTGGTCCGAGGTCGTTACCGCTGCCCAGATTCATGCGCCAGGGCCTCCTACAGACAATGCACGTTGTTTTATTGCGCTATCTCTAATAGCACCCGAGATACCACCAAATATATATTGGATTTTTCCCTGACCCTGACGGTCCGGCCCCATGTGTCGGTGATTTTCTCGGTCCCTGGTTGTCCGAGGTAGATCCCGCTGCACAGATTCATGCGCCAGGGCTTCCTGCAGACAATGCAGTATGATTTATTGCGCTTCCTCTAATAGCACCCGAGATATCATCAGATACATCCTGGGTTTTTACATGACCTTGGGTGTCCGGCCCCATGTGTCGGTAGTTTTCTCGGCCCATGGTGGTCCGAGGTCGTTCCCGCTGCACAGATTCATGCGCCAGGGCCCGCTGCAGATAATTCACTTTGGTTTAGTGCGCTATCTGTAAGAGCACCCGAGATATCACCAGATATATATTGAATTTTTCTACCGACCCTGAGTGTCCGGCCCCATGAGACGGTGGTTTTCTCGGCCCCTGGTGGTCCGAGGTGGTTCCCGCTGCACAGACTCATGCGCCAGGGCCTCCTGCAGATAATTCACGTTGGATTATGGCGCTATCTCTAATAGCACCCGAGATACCACCAAATATATATTGGATTTTTCCCTGACCCTGACGGTCCGGCCCCATGTGTCGGTGATTTTCTCGGTCCCTGGTTGTCCGAGGTCGTTCCCGCTGCACAGATTCATGCGCCAGGGCCCGCTGCAGATAATTCACTTTGGATTATTGCGCTATTTCTAATAGCACCCGAGATATCACCAGATATATATTGGATTTTCCCCTGACCCTGAGTGTCCGGCACTGTGAGGCGGTGGTTTTCTCGGCTCCAGGTGGTCCGAGGTCGTTCCCGCTGCACAGATTCATGCGCCAGGGCCTCCTGCAGATAATTCACTTTGGTTTATTGCGCTATCTGTAATAGCACCCGAGATATCACCAGATATATATTGGATTTTCCCCTGACCCTGAGTGTCCGGCCCCGTGAGGCGGTGGTTTTCTCGGCCCCTGGTGGTCCGATGTCGTTCCCGCTGCACAGATGCATGCGCCAGGGCCTCCTGCAGATAATGCACTTTGATTATTTGCGCTATCACTAATAGCACCCGAGATTTCACCAGATATATATTTGATTTTTCCCTGACCCTGAGTGTCCGCCCCATGAGACGGTGGTTTTCTCGGCCCTTGGTGGCCCGAGGTCGTTCCCGCTGCACAGATTCATGCGCCAGGGCCTCCTGCAGATAAATCACTTTGGATTATTGTGCTATCTCTAATAGCACCCGAGATATCACCAGATATATATTGGATTTTTCCCTGACCCTGAATGTCCGGCCCCATGAGACGGTGGTTTTCTCTGCCCCTGGTGGTCCGAGGTCGTCCCCACTGCACAGATTCATGCGCCAGGGCCTCCTGCAGATAATACACTTTGTATTATTGCGCTATATGTAATAGCACCCGAGATAACACCAGATGTATATTGGATTTTTCCCTGACCCTGAGTGTCCGGCCCCATGAGACGGTGGTTTTCTCGGCCCCTGGTGGTCCGGGGTCGTTCCCGCTGCACAGATTCATGCGACAGGGCCTCCTGCAGACAATGCACTTTAGTTTATTGCGCTATCTCTAATAGCACCCGAGAAATCACCAGATATATATTGGATTTTTCCCTGACCCTGAATGTCCGGCCCCATGGGACGGTGGTTTTCTCGGCCCCTGGTGGTCCGAGGTCGTTCCCGCTGCACAGATTCATGCGCCAGGGCCTCCTACAGACAATGCACTTTGATTTATTGCGCTATCACTAATAGCACCCGAGATATCACCAGATATATATTGGATTCTTCCCTGACCCTGAGTGTCCGGCCCCATGGGACGGTGGTTTTCTCGGCCCCTGGTGGTCCGAGGTCGTTCCCGCTGCACAGATTCATGCGCCAGGGCCTCCTACAGACAATGCACTTTGATTTATTGCGCTATCTGTAATAGCACCCGAGAAAGCACCATATATATGCTGGATTTTTACATGTCCCTGAGTGAGCGGCCCCGTGAGACGGTGGTTTTCTCGGCCTCTGGTGGTCCGAGGTTGTTCCCGCTGCACAGATTCATGCGCCAGGGCCTTCTACAGACAATGCACTTTGATGTATTGCGCTATCTGTAATAGCACCCGAGATATCACCTGATATATATTGGATTTTCCCCTGACCCTGAGTGTCCGGCCCCATGAGACTGTGGTTTTCTCGGCCCCTGGTGGTCCGAGGTCGTTCCCGCTTCACAGATGCATGCGCCAGGGCCTCCTGCAGATAATTCACTTTGGTTTATTGCGCTATCTCTAATTGCACCCGAGATATCACCCGATACATATTGGATTTTCCCCTGACCCAGAGTGTCCGGCCCCATGTGACGGTGGTTTTCTCGGCCCCTGGTGGTCCGAGGTCGTTCAGGCTGCACAGGTTCATGCGCCAGGGCCTCCTGCAGATAATTCACTCTGGTTTTTTGCGCTATCTCTAATAGCACCCGAGATATCACCAGATGTATATTGGATTTTCCCCTGACCATGAGTGTCCGGCCCAATAGGAACGGTGGTTTTCTCGGCCCCTGGTGGTTCGAGGTCGTTCCCGCTGCACAGATTCATGCGCCAGGACCTTCTACAGACAATGCACTTTGATTTATTGCGCTATCTGTAATAGCACCCGAGATATCATCAGATATATATTGGATTTTCCCCTGACCCTGAGCGTCCGGCCCCATGAGACTGTGGTTTTCTCGGCCCCTGGTGGTCCGAGGTCGTTCCCGCTGGCCAGATTCATGCGGCAGGCCTCATATAGACAATGCACTTTGGTGTATTGCGCTATCTCTAATAGCACCCGAGATATCACCTGATATATATTGGATTTTCCCCTGACCCTGAGTGTCCGGCCCCATGAGACTGTGGTTTTCTCGGCCCCTGGTGGTCCGAGGTCGTTCCCGCTGCACAGATCCATGCGCCAGGTCCTTCTACAGACAATGCACTTTGGTTTATTGCGCTATGTCTAATAGCACCCGCGATATCACCAGATATATATTGGATTTTTCCCTGACCCTGAGTGTCCGGCCCCATGAGACGGTGGTTTTCTCGGCCCCTGGTGGTCCGAGGTCGTTCCCGCTTCACAGATGCATGCGCCAGGGCCTCCTGCAGATAATTCACTTTGGTTTATTGCGCTATCTCTAATTGCACCCGAGATATCACCAGATATATATTGGATTTTTCCCTGACCCAGTGTGTCCGGCCACATGAGACGGTGGTTTTCTCGGCCCCTGGTGGTCCGAGGTCGTTCCCGTTGCCCAGATTCATGCGCCAGGGCCTGCTACAGACAATGCACTTTGATTTATTGCGCTATCTGTAATAGCACCCGAGATATCACCAGATATATATTGGATTTTTCCCTGACCCTGAGCGTCCGGCCCCATGAGACGGTGGTTTTCTCGGCCCCTAGTGGTCCGAGGTCGTACCCGCTGGCCAGATTCATGCGGCAGGCCTCATACAGACAATGCACTTTGGTTTATTGCGCTATCTCTAATAGCACCCGAGATATCACCTGATATATATTGGATTTTCCACTGACCCTGAGTGTCCGGCCCCATGGGACCGTGGTTTTCTCGGCCCCTGGTGGTCCGAGGTCGTTCCCGCTGCACAGATTCATGCGCCAGGTCCTTCTGCAGACAATGCACTTTTATTTATTGCGCTATCTGTAATAGCACCCGATATATCACCAGATATATATTGGATTTCACCCTGACCCTGAGTGTCCGGCCCCATGAGACGGTGGTTTTCTCATCCCCTGGTGGTCCGCGGTCGTTCCCGCAGGCCAGATTCATGCGCCAGGCCTCCTACAGACAATGCACTTTGGTTTATTGCGCTATCTCTAATAGCACCCGAGATATCACCAGATATATATTGGATTTTCCCCTGACCCTGAGTGTCCGGCCCCATGAGACCGTGGTTTTCTCGGCCCCTGGTGCTCCGAGGTCGTTCCCGCTGGCCAGATTCATGCGCCAGGGCCTCCTGCAGATAATTCACTTTGGTTTATTGCGCTATCTCTAATAGCACCCGAGATATCACCAGATATATATTGGATTTTCCCCTGACCCTGAGTGTCCGGCCCCGTGAGCCGGTGGTTTTCTCGGCCCCTGGTGGTCCGAGGTGGTTACCGCTGCACAGATTCATGCGCCTGGGCCTCCTGCAGATAATTCACTTTGGTTTATTGCGCTATCTTTAATAGCACCCGACATATCACAAGATATATATTGAATTTTACCCTGACCCTGAGTGTCCGGCCCCATGAGACGGTGGTTTTCTCGGCCCCTGGTGGTCCGAGGTCTTTCCCGCTGCACAGATTCATGCGCCAGGGCCTCCTGCAGATAATTCACTTTGGATTATTGCGCTATCTCTAATAGCACCCGAGATATCACTAGATATATATTGGATTTTCCCCTGTCCCTGAGTGTCCGGCATCATGAGACGGTGGTTTTCTCGGTCGCTGGTGGTCCGAGGTCGTTCCCGCTGCACATATTCATCCGCCAGGGCCTCCTGCAGATAATTCACTTTGGTTTATTGCGCTATCTGTAATAGCACCCGAGATATCACCAGATATATATTGGATTTTCTCCTGACCCTGAGTGTCCGGCCCCATGAGACGGTGGTTTTCTCGGCCCCCGGTGGTCCGAGGTCGGTCCCGCGGCACAGATTCATGCGCAAGGGCCTCATACGGAGAATGCACTTTGATTTATTGCGCTATCTCTAATAGCACCCGAGATATCACCGGATATATATTGGATTTTCCCCTGACCCTGAGTGTCCGGTCCCATGAGACTGTGGCTTTCTCGGCCCCTGGTGGTCCGAGGTCGTTCCCGCTGCACAGATTCATGCGCCAGGGCCTCCTGCAGATAATTCACTTTGGTTTATCGCGCTATCTCTAATAGCACCCGAGATATCACCAGATATATATTGGATTTTTCCCTGACCCTGAGTGTCCGGCCCCATGAGACGGTGGTTTTCTCGGCCCCTGGTGGTCCGAGGTCGATCCCGCTGAACACATTCATGCGCCAGGGCCTCCTGTAGACAATGCACCTTGATTTATTGCGCTATTTCTAATAGCACCCGAGATATTACCAGATATATATTGGATTTTTCCCCGACCCTGAGTGTTCGGCCCCATTAGACGGTGGTTATCACGGCCCCTGGTGGTCCGAGGTCGTTCCCGCTGCTCAGATTCATGCGCCAGGGCCTCCTACAGACAATGCACTTTGGTTTAGTGCGCTATCTGTAATAGAACCCGAGATATCACCAGATATATGCTGGATTTTTACATGACATTGGGTGACGGATACCGGAAATCTGTAATTTTCTCGGCCCCTGGTGGTCCGATGTCGTTCCAGCTGCACCGATTCATGCGCAAGTGCCTCCTACAGACAATGCACTTTGATTTATTGCGCTATCTCCAATAGCACCCGAGATATCACCAGATATATAATGGATTTTTCCCTGACCCTGACAGTCCGGCCCCATGAGACGGTGCTTTTCTCGGCCCCTGGTGGTCCGAGGTCGTTCCCGCTGCACAGATTCATGCGCCAGGGCCTCCTGCAGATAATTCACTTTGGTTTATTGCGCTATCTCTAATAGCACCCAAGATATCACCAGATATATATTGGATTTTCCCCTGACCCTGAGTGTCCGGCCCCATGAGACTGTGGTTTTCTCGGCCCCTGGTGGTCCGAGGTCGTTCCCGCTGCACTGATTCATGCGCCAGGGCCTCCTACAGACAATGCACTTTGATTTATTGCGCTATCTCTAATAGCACCCGAGATATCACCAGGTATATATTGGATTTTCCCCTGACCCTGAGTGTCCGGCCCCATGAGACGGTGGTTTTCTCGGCCCCTGGTGGTCCGAGGTCGTTCCCGCTGCACGGATTCATGCGCCAGGGCCTCCTGCAGATAATTCACTTTGATTTATTGCGCTATCTCTAATAGCACCCGAGATATTACCAGATATATATTTGATTTTTCCCTGATCCTGAGTGTCCGGCCCCAAGAGACGGTGGTTTTCTCGGCCCCTGGTGGTCCGAGGTCGTTCCCGCTGCACAGATATATGCGCCAGGGCCTCCTGCAGATAATTCACTTTGGTTTATTGCACAATCTCTAATAGCACCCGTGATATCACCAGATTTATATTGGATTTTCCCCTGACCCTGAGTGTCCGGCCCCATGAGACTGTGGTTTTCTCGGCCCCTCGTGGTCCGAGGTCCTTCCCGCTGCACAGATTTATGCGCCAGTGCCTCCTGCAGATAATTCACTTTGCATTATTGCGCTATCTCCAATAGCACCCGAGATATCACCAGATATATATTGGATTTTTCCCTGACCCTGAGTGTCCGGCCCCATGAGACGGTGGTTGTCTCGGCCCCTGGTGGTCTGAGGTCGTTCCCGCTGCACAGATTTATGCGCCAGGGCCTCCTGCAGATAATTCACTTTGGTTTATTGCGCTATCTCTAATAGCACCAGAGATATAACCAGATATATATTGGATTTTCCCCCGACCCTGAGTGTCCGGCCCCATGAGACTGTGTTTTCTCGGCCCCTTGTGGTCCGAGGTTGTTCCCGCTGCACCGATTTATGCGCCAGGGCCTCCTGCAGATAATTCACTTTGGTTTATTGCGCTATCACTAATAGCACCCGAGATATCACCAGATATATATTGGATTTTTCCCTGACCCTGAGTGTCCGGCCCCATGAGACGGTGGTTGTCTCGGCCCCTGGTGGTCCGAGGTCGTTCCCGCTGCACAGATTCATGCGCCAGGGCCTCCTGCAGATAATTCACTTTGGTTTATTGCGCTATCTCCAATAGCACCCGAGATATCACCAGATATATATTGGATTTTCCCCTGACCCTGAGTGCCCGGCCCAATGAGACGGTGGTTGTCTCGGCCCCTGGTGGGCCGAGGTCGTTCCCGCTGGCCACATTCATGCACCAGGGCCTCCTACAGACAAGGTACTTTGATTTATTGCGCTATCTGTAATAGCACCCTAGATATCACCAGATATATATTGGATTTATCCCTGACCCTGAGTGTCCGGGCCCATGTGACGGTGGTTTTCTCGGCCCCTGGTGGTCCGAGGTCGTTCCCGCTGCACAGATTCATGCGCCAGGGCCTCCTGCAGATAATTCACTTTGGTTTATTGCGCTATCTCTAATAGCACCCGAGATATCACCAGATATATATTGGATTTTCCCCTGACCCTGAGTGTCCGGCCCCATGAGACTGTGGTTTTCTCGGCCCCTTGTGGTCCGAGGTCGTTCCCGCTGCACAGATTTATGCGCCAGGGCCTCCTACAGATAATTCACTTTGGTTTATTGCGCTATCTCTAATAGCACCCGAGATATCACCATATATATATTGGATTTTCCCCTGACCCTGAGTGTCCGGCCCCATGAGACTGTGGTTTTCTTGGCCATGGTGGTCCGAGGTCGTTCCCGCTGCACAGATTCATGCGCCAGGGCCTCCTACAGACAATGCACTTTGATTTATTGCGCTGTCTCTAATAGCACCCGAGATATCACCATATATATATTGGATTTGCCCCTGACCCTGAGTGTCCGGCCCCATGAGACGGTGGTTTTCTCGGCCCCAGGTTGTCCGTGGTCGTTCCCGCTGCACAGATTCATGCGCCAGGGACTCCTGCAGATAATTCACTTTGGTTTATTGCGCTATCTCTAATAGCACCCGAGATATCACCAGATATATATTGGATTTTTCCCTGAGCCTGAGTGTCCGGCCCCATGAGACGGTGGTTTTCTCGGCCCCTGGTGGTCCGAGGTCGTTCCCGCTGCACAGATGCATGCGGCAGGGCCTCCTGCAGATAATTCACTTTGATTTATCGCGCTACCTCTAATAGCACCCGAGATATCACCAGATAAATATGGGGTTTTCCCCTGACCCTGAGTGTCCGGCCCCATGAGATGGTGGTTATCTCGGCCCCTGGTGGTCCGAGGTCGTTCCCGCTGCACAGATTCATGCGCCAGGGCCTCCTGCAGATAATTCACTTTGGTTTATTGCGCTATCTCTAATAGCACCCGAGATATCACCAGATATATATTGGATTTTTCCCTGACCCTGAGTGTCCGGCCCCATGAGACGGTGGTTTTCTCGGCCCCTGGTGGTCCGAGGTCGTTCCCGCTGCACGGATTCATGCGCCAGGGCCTCCTGCAGATAATTCACTATGATTTATTGCGCTATCTCTAATAGCACCCGAGATATTACCAGATATATATTTGATTTTTCCCTGATCCTGAGTGTCCGGCCCCAAGAGACGGTGGTTTTCTCGGCCCCTGGTGGTCCGAGGTCGTTCCCGCTGCACAGATATATGCGCCAGGGCCTCCTGCAGATATTTCACTTTGGTTTATTACGCTATCTCTAATAGCACCCGAGATATCACCAGATATATATTGGATATTCCCCTGACCCTGAGGGTCCGGCCCAATGAGACGGTGGTTTTCTCGGCCCCTGGTAGTCCGAGGTCGTTCCCGCTGGCCAGATTCATGCGCCAGGGCTTCCAACAGACAATTCACTTTGGTTTATTGCGCTATCTCTAATAGCACCCGAGATATCACCAGATATATATTGGATTTTCCCCTGACCCTGGGTGTCCGGCCCCATGAGACTGTGGTTTTCTCGGCCCCTGGTGGTCCGAGGTCGTTCCCGCTGCACAGATTCATGCGCCAGGGCCTCCTGCAGATAATTCACTTTGGTTTATTGCGCTATCTCTAATAGCACCCGAGATATCACCAGATATATATTGGATTTTTCCCTGACCCTGAGTGTCCGGCCCCATGAGACGGTGGTTTTCTCGGCCCCTGGTGGTCCGAGGTCGTTCCCGCTGCACATATTCATGCGCCAGGGCCTCCTGCAGATAATTCACATTGGTTTATTACGCTATCTCTAATAGCACCCAAGATATCACCATATATATATTGGATTTTCCCCTGACCCTGAGTGTCCGGCCCCATGAGACTGTGGTTTTCTCGGCCCCTGGTGGTCCGAGGTCGTTCCCGCTGCACTGATTCATGCGCCAGGGCCTCCTACAGACAATGCACTCTGATTTATTGCGCTATCTCTAATAGCGCCCGAGATATCACCAGATATATATTGGATTTTCCCCTGACCCTGAGTGTCCGGCCCCATGAGACGGTGGTTTTCTCGGCCCCTGGTGGTCCGAGGTCGTTCCCGCTGCACGGATTCATGCGCCAGGGCCTCCTGCAGATAATTCACTTTGATTTATTGCGCTATCTCTAATAGCACCCGAGATATCACCAGATATATATTGGATATTCCCCTGACCCTGAGGGTCCGGCCCAATGAGACGGTGGTTTTCCCGGCCCCTGGTAGTCCGAGGTCGTTCCCGCTGGCCAGATTCATGCGCCAGGGCCTCCTACAGACAATCCACTTTGATTTATTGCGCTATCTGTAATAGCACCCGAGATATCACCAGATATATATTGGATTTTTCCCTGACCCTGAGCGTCCGACTCCATGAGACGGTTGTTTTCTCGGCCCCTGGTGGTCCGAGGTCGTTCCTGCAGCACAGATTCATGCGCCAGGGCCTCCTACAGACAATGCACTTTGATGTATTGCGCTATCTCTAATAGCACCCGAGATATCACCAGATATATATTGTATTTTTCCCTGACCCTGAGTGCCCGGCCCCATGTTTCGGTGGTTTTCTCGACCCCTGGTGGTCCGAGGTCGTTCCCGCTGCTCATATTCATGCACCAGGGCCTCCTGCAGATAATTCGCTTTGGTTTATTGCGCTATCTCTAATAGCACCCGAGATATCACCATATATATATTGGATTTTCCCCTGACCCTGAGTGTCCGGCCCCATGAGACTGTGGTTTTCTCGGACCCTGGTGGTCCGAGGTCGATCCCGCTGCACAGATTCATGCGCCAGGGCCTCCTACAGACAATGCACTTTGATTTATTGCGCTGTCTGTAATAGCACCCGAGATATTACCAGATATATATTGTATTTTTCCCTGACCCTGAGTGCCCGGCCCCATGTTTCAGTGGTTTTCTCGGCCCCTGGTGGTCCGAGGTCGTTCCCGCTGCACAGATTCATGCGCCTGGCCCTCCTGCAGATAATTCACTTTATTTTATTGCGCTATCTCTAATAGCACCCGAGATATCACCAGATATATATTGTATTTTTCCATGACTCTGAGTGCCCGGCCCCATGTTTCGGTGGTTTTCTCGACCCCTGGTGGTCCAAGGTCGTTCCCGCTGCACATATTCATGCACCAGGGCCTCCTGCAGATAATTCACTTTGGTTTATTGCGCTATCTCTAATAGCACCCGAGATATCACCATATATATATTGGATTTTCCCCTGACCCTGAGTGTCCGGCCCCATGAGACTGTGGTTTTCTCGGCCCCTGGTGGTCCGAGGTCGATCCCGCTGCACAGATTCATGCACCAGCTCCTCCTACAGACAATGCACTTTGATTTATTGGTCTATCTGTAATAGCACCCGAGATATCACAAGATATATATTGGATTTTTCCCTGACCCTGAGTGTCCGGCCCCATGAGACTGTGGTTTTCTCGGCCCCTGGTGGTCCGAGGTCGTTCCCGCTGCACAGATTCATGCGCCAGGTCCTGCTGCAGATAATTCACTTTGTTTTATTGCGCTATCTCTAATAGCACCCGAGATATCACCAGATATATATTGTATTTTTCCCTGACCCTGAGTTCCCGGCCCCATGTTTCGGTGGTTTTCTCGACCCCTGGTGGTCCGAGGTCGTTCCGGCTGCACATATTCATGCACCAGGGCCTCCTGCAGATAATTCACTTTGGTTTATTGCGCTATCTCTAATTGCACCCGAGATATCACCAGATATATATTGGATTTTTCCCTGACCCTGAGTGTCCGGCCCCATGAGACGGTGGATTTCTCTGCCCCTGGTGGTCCGAGGTCGTTCCCGCTGGCCAGATTCATGCGCCAGGGCTTCCTACAGACAATTCTCTTTGGTTTATTGCACTATCTGTAATAGCACCCGAGATATCACCAGATATATATTGGATTTTTCCTTGACCCTGACAGTCCGGCCCCATGTGTCGATGGTTTTCTCGATCCCTCGTGGTCCGAGGTCGATCCCGCTGAACAGATTCATGCGCCAGGGCTTCCTGCAGACAATTCACTTTGGTTTATTGCACTATCTGTAATAGCACCCGAGATATCACCAGATATATATTGGATTTTTCCCTGACCCTGACAGTCTGGCCCCATGAGACGGTGATTTTCTCGGCCCCTGGTGGTCCGAGGTCGATCCCGCTGCACAGATTCATGCGCCAGGGCCTCCTACAGACAATGCACTTTGATTTATTGCGCTACCCATAATAGCACCCGAGATATCACCAGATATATATTGGATTTTTCCCTGACCCTGACAGCCCGTCCCCATGAGACGGTGATTTTCTCGGACCCTGGTGGTCCGAGGTCGATCCCGCTGCACAGATTCATGCGCCAGGGCCTCCTGCAGATAATTCACTTTGGTTTATTGCGCTATCTCTAATAGCACCCGAGATATCACCAGATATATATTGGATTTTCCCCCGACCCTGAGTGTCCGGCTCCATGAGACTGTGGTTTTCTCGGCCATGGTGGTCCGAGGTCGTTCCCGCTGCACAGATTCATGGGCCAGGGCCTCCAACAGACAATGCACTTTGATTTATTGCGCTGTCTCTAATAGCACCCGAGATATCACCATATATATATTGGATTTTCCCCTGACCCTGAGTGTCCGGCCCCATGAGACTGTGGTTTTCTCGGCCCCTGGTGGTCCAAGGTCGTTCCCGCTGCGCAGATTCATGCACCAGGGCCTCCTACAGACAATGCACTTTGATTTATTGCGCTATCTGTAATAGCAACCGAGATATCACCAGATATATATTGGATTTTTCCCTGACCCTGAGTGTCCGGCCCCATGAGACGCTGGTTTTCTCGGCCCCTCGTTGTCCGAGGTCCTTCCCGCTGCACAGATTTATGCGCCAGTGCCTCCTGCAGATAATTCACTTTGGATTATTGCGCTATCTCCAATAGCACCCGAGATATCACCAGATATATATTGGATTTTTCCCTGACCCTGAGTGTCCGGCCCCATGAGACGGTGGTTGTCTCGGCCCCTGGTGGTCTGAGGTCGTTCCCGCTGCACAGATTTATGCGCCAGGGCCTCCTGCAGATAATTCACTTTGGTTTATTGCGCTATCTCTAATAGCACCAGAGATATAACCAGATATATATTGGATTTTCCCCCGACCCTGAGTGTCCGGCCCCATGAGACTGTGTTTTCTCGGCCCCTTGTGGTCCGAGGTTGTTCCCGCTGCACCGATTTATGCGCCAGGGCCTCCAGCAGATAATTCACTTTGGTTTATTGCGCTATCTCTAATAGCACCCGAGATATCACCAGATATATAATGGATTTTTCCCTGACCCTGACAGTCCGGCCCCATGAGACGGTGATTTTCTCGGCCCCTGGTGGTCCGAGGTCGATCCCGCTGCACAGATTCATGCGCCAGGGCCTCCTACAGACAATGCACTTTGATTTATTGCGCTACCCATAATAGCACCCGAGATATCACCAGATATATATTGGATTTTTCCCTGACCCTGACAGCCCGTCCCCATGAGACGGTGATTTTCTCGGAACCTGGTGGTCCGAGGTCGATCCCGCTGCACAGATTCATGCGCCAGGGCCTCCTACAGACAATGCACTTTGATTTATTGCGCTGTCTGTAATAGCACCCGAGATATTACCAGATATATATTGGATTTTTCCCCGACCCTGAGTGTCCGACCCCATGAGACGGTGGTTTTCTCGGCCCCTGGTGGTCCGAGGTCGTTCCCGCTGCACAGATTCATGCGCCAGGGCCTCCTGCAGATAATTCACTTTGTTTTATTGCGCTATCTCTAATAGCACCCGAGATATCACCAGATATATATTGGATTTTCCCCCGACCCTGAGTGTCCGGCCCCATGAGACTGTGGTTTTCTCGGCCATGGTGGTCCGAGGTCGTTCCCGCTGCACAGATTCATGCGCCAGGGCCTCCTACAGACAATGCACTTTGATTTATTGCGCTGTCTCTAATAGCACCCGAGATATCACCATATATATATTGGATTTTCCCCTGACCCTGAGTGTCCGGCCCCATGAGACTGTGGTTTTCTCGGCCCCTAGTGGTCCGAGGTCGATCCCGCTGCACAGATTCATGCACCAGGTCCTCCTACAGACAATGCACTTTGATTTATTGGTCTATCTGTAATAGCACCCGAGATATCACCAGATATATAATGGATTTTTCCCTGACCCTGAGTGTCCGGCCCCATGAGACGGTGGTTTTCTCGGCCCCTGGTGGTCCGAAGTCGTTCCCGCTGCACAGATTTATGCGCCAGGGCCTCCTGCAGATAATTCACTTTGGATTATTGCGCTATCTCTAATAGCACCCGAGATATCACCAGATATATATTGGATTTTCCCCTGACCCTGAGTGCCCGGCCCCATGAGACGCTGGTTTTCTCGGCCCCTGGTGGTCCGAGGTCCTTCCCGCTGCACAGATTTATGCGCCAGGGCCTCCTGCAGATAATTCACTATGATTTATTGCGCTATCTCCAATAGCACCCGAGATATCACCAGATATATATTGGATTTTCCCCTGACCCTGAGTGTCCGGCCCCATGAGACTGTGGTTTTCTCGGCCCCTTGTGGTCCGAGGTCGATCCCGCTGCACAGATTCATGCGCCAGGGCATCCTACAGACAATGCACTTTTATTTATTGCGCTATATCTAATAGCACCCGAGATATCACCATATATATATTGGATTTTCCCCTGACCCTGAGTGTCCGGCCCCATGAGACTGTGGTTTTCTCGGCCATGGTGGTCCGAGGTCGTTCCCGCTGCACAGATTCATGCGCCAGGGCCTCCTACAGACAATGCACTTTGATTTATTGCGCTGTCTCTAATAGCACCCGAGATATCACCATATATATTGGATTTGCCCCTGACCCTGAGTGTCCGGCCCCATGACACTGTGGTTTTCTCGGCCCCTGGTGGTCCGAGGTCGTTCCCGCTGCACAGATTCATGCGCCAGTGCATCCTACAGACAATGCACTTTGATTTATTGCGCTATCTGTAATAGCACCCGAGATATCACCAGATATATATTGGATTTTTCCCTGACCCTGAGTGTCCGGCCCCATGAGACGGTGGTTTTCTCGGCCCCTGGTGGTCCGAGGTCGTTCCCGCTGCACAGATTTATGCGCCAGGGCCTCCTGCAGATAATTCACTTTGGATTATTGCGCTATCTCTAATAGCACCCGAGATATCACCAGATATATATTGGATTTTCCCCTGACCCTGAGTGTCCGGCCCAATGAGACGGTGGTTGTCTCGGCTCCTGGTGGGCCGATGTCGTTCCCGCTGGCCACATTCATGCGCCAGGGCCTCCTACAGACAAGGCACTTTGATTTATTGCGCTATCTGTAATAGCACCCGAGATATCACCAGATATATATTGTATTTTTCCCTGACCCTGAGTGTCCGGCCACATGACACGCTGGTTTTCTCGGCCCCTGGTGGTCCGAGGTCGTTCCCGCTGCACAGATTCATGCGCCAGGTCCTCCTGCAGATAATTCACTTTGTTTTATTGCGCTATCTCTAATAGCACCCGAGATATCACCAGATATATATTGGATTTTTCCCTGGCCCTGAGCGTCCGGCCCCATGAGACTGTGGTTTTCTCGGCCCCTGGTGGTGCGAGGTCGTTTCCGCTGCACAGATTCATGCGCCAGGGCCTCCTGCAGATAAATAAGTTTGGTTTATTGCGCGATCTGTAATAGCACCCGAGATATCACCAGATATATATTGGATTTTTCCCTGACGATGAGTGTCCGGCCCCATGCGACGGTGGTTTTCTCGGCCCCTGGTGGTCCGAGGTCGTTTCCGCTGCACAGATTCATGCGCCAGGGCCTCCTACAGACAATGCACTTTGATTTAGCGCGCTATCTGTAATAGAACCCGAGATATCACCAGATATATGCTGGATTTTTACATGACATTGGGTGACGGATACCGAAAATCTGTACTTTTCTCGGCCCCTGGTGGTCGGAGGTCGTTCCCGCTGCACAGATTCATGCGCCAGGGCCTCCTGCAGATAATTCAGTTTGGATTATTGCGCGATCTGTAATAGCACCCGAGATATCACCAGATATATATTGGATTTTTCCCTGACCCTGAGTGTCCGGCCCAATGAGACGGTGGTTGTCTCGGCCCCTGGTGGGCCGATGTCGTTCCCGCTGGCCACATTCATGCGCCAGGGCCTCCTACAGACAAGGCACTTTGATTTATTGCGCTATCTGTAATAGCACCCGAGATATCACCAGATATATATTGTATTTTTCCCTGACCCTGAGTGTCCGGCCACATGACACGCTGGTTTTCTCGGCCCCTGGTGGTCCGAGGTCGTTCCCGCTGCACAGATTCATGCGCCAGGTCCTCCTGCAGATAATTCACTTTGTTTTATTGCGCTATCTCTAATAGCACCCGAGATATCACCAGATATATATTGGATTTTTCCCTGGCCCTGAGCGTCCGGCCCCATGAGACTGTGGTTTTCTCGGCCCCTGGTGGTGCGAGGTCGTTTCCGCTGCACAGATTCATGCGCCAGGGCCTCCTGCAGATAATTCAGTTTGGTTTATTGCGCGATCTGTAATAGCACCCGAGATATCACCAGATATATATCGGATTTTTCCCTGACGATGAGTGTCCGGCCCCATGCGACGGTGGTTTTCTCGGCCCCTGGTGGTCCGAGGTCGTTTCCGCTGCACACATTCATGCGCCAGGGCCTCCTACAGACAATGCACTTTGATTTAGCGCGCTATCTGTAATAGAACCCGAGATATCACCAGATATATGCTGGATTTTTACATGACATTGGGTGACGGATACCGAAAATCTGTACTTTTCTCGGCCCCTGGTGGTCGGAGGTCGTTCCCGCTGCACAGATTCATGCGCCAGGGCCTCCTGCAGATAATTCAGTTTGGATTATTGCGCGATCTGTAATAGCACCCGAGATATCACCAGATATATATTGGATTTTCCCCCGACCCTGAGTGTCCGGCCCCATGAGACGGTGGTTTTCTCGGCCCCTGGTGGTCCAAGGTCGTTCCCGCTGCGCAGATTCATGCACCAGGGCCTCCTACAGACAATGCACTTTGATTTATTGCGCTATCTGTAATAGCACCCGAGATATCACCAGATATATATTGGATTTTTCCCTGACCCTGAGTGTCCGGCCCCATGAGACGCTGGTTTTCTCGGCCCCTCGTGGTCCGAGGTCCTTCCCGCTGCACAGATTTATGCGCCAGTGCCTCCTGCAGATAATTCACTTTGGATTATTGCGCTATCTCCAATAGCACCCGAGATATCACCAGATATATATTGGATTTTTCCCTGACCCTGAGTGTCCGGCCCCATGAGACGGTGGTTGTCACGGCCCCTGGTGGTCTGAGGTCGTTCCCGCTGCACAGATTTATGCGCCAGGGCCTCCTGCAGATAATTCACTTAGGTTTATTGCGCTATCTCTAATAGCACCAGAGATATAACCAGATATATATTGGATTTTCCCCCGACCCTGAGTGTCCGGCCCCATGAGACTGTGTTTTCTCGGCCCCTTGAGGTCCGAGGTTGTTCCCGCTGCACCGGTTTATGCGCCAGGGCCTCCTGCAGATAATTCACTTTGGTTTATTGCGCTATCTCTAATAGCACCCGAGATATCACCAGATATATATTGGATTTTTCCCTGACCCTGAGTGTCCGGCCCCATGAGACGGTGGTTGTCTCGGCCCCTGGTGGTCCGAGGTCGTTCCCGCTGCTCAGATTCATGCGCCAGTGCATCCTACAGACAATGAACTTTGATTTATTGCGCTATCTGTAATAGCACCCGAGATATCACGAGATATATATTGGATTTTTCCCTGACCCTGAGTGTCCGGCCCCATGAAACGGTGGTTTTCTCGGCCCCTGGTGGTCCGAGGTCGATCCCGCTGCACAGATTTATGCGCCAGGGCCTCCTGCAGATAATTCACTTTGGATTATTGCGCTATCTCTAATAGCACCCGAGATATCACCAGATATATATTGGATTTTCCCCTGACCCTGAGTGCCCGGCCCAATGAGACGGTGGTTGTCTCGGCCCCTGGTGGGCCGAGGTCGTTCCCGCTGGCCACATTCATGCGCCAGGGCCTCCTACAGACAAGGTACTTTGATTTATTGCGCTATCTGTAATAGCACCCGAGATATCACCAGATATATATTGGATTTTTCCCTGACGATGAGTGTCCGGCCCCATGAGACGGTGGTTTTCTCGGCCCCTGGTGGTCCGAGGTCGTTCCCGCTGCACAGATTTATGCGCCAGGGCCTCCTGCAGATAATTCACTTTGGATTATTGCGCTATCTCTAATAGCACCCGAGATATCACCAGAAGTATATTGGAGTTTCCCCTGACCCTGAGTGTCCGGCCCCATGAGACGGTGGTTGTCTCGGCCCCTGGTGGGCCGAGGTCGTTCCCGCTGGCCACATTCATGCGCCAGGGCCTCCTACAGACAAGGCACTTTGATTTATTGCGCTATCTGTAATAGCACCCGAGATATCACCAGATATATATTGGATTTTCCCCTGACCCTGAGTTTCCGGCCCCATGAGACGGTGGTTGTCTCGGCCCCTGGTGGTCCGAGGTCGTTCCCGCTGCCCAGAATCATGCGCTACGGCCTCATACAGACAATGCACTTTGATTTATTGCGCTATCTGTAATAGCACCCGAGATAGCACCATATATATACTGGATTTTTGCATGACTTTGGGTGACGGACACCGAAAATCTGTAAGTTTCTCGGCCCCTGGAGGGCCGAGGTCGTTCCTGCTTCACAGAATCATGCGCCAGGGCCTCCTGCAGACAATGCACTTTGATTTAGCGCGCTATCTGTAATAGAACCCGAGATATCACCAGATATATGCTGGATTTTTACATGACATTGGGTGACGGATACCGAAAATCTGCACTTTTCTCGGCCCCTGGTGGTCCCATGTCGTTCCTGATGCACAGATTCATGCGCAAGGGCCTCCTACGGACAATGCACTTTGATTTATTGCGCTATCTCTAACAGCACCCGAGATATAACCAGATATATATTGGATTTTCCCCTGACCCTGAGTGTCCGGCCCCATGAGACGGTGGTCTTCTCGGCCCCTGGTGGTCCGAGGTCGTTCCCGCTGCCCAGATTCATGCGCCAGGGCAGCTAACAGACAATGCATTTTGATTTATTGCGCTGCCTGTAATAGCACCCGAGAAAGCTCCATATATATGCTGGATTTTAACATGACTTTGGGTGACGGAAACCGAAAATCTGTAATTTTCTCGGCCCCTGGTGGCCCGAGGTCGTTCCCGCTGCACAGATTCATGCGCCAGGGCCTCCTGCAGATAAATCAGTTTGGTTTATTGCGCGATCTGTAATAGCACCCGAGATATAACCAGATATATATTGGATTTTTCAACCGACCCTGAGTGTCCCGCCCCATGAGACGGTGGTGTTCTCGGACCCTGGTGATCCGAGGTCGTTTCCGCTGCACAGATTCATGCGCCAGGGCCTCCTTCGGACAATGCACTTTGATTTATTGCGCTATCTATAATAGCACCCGAGATATCACCAGATATATATTGTATTTTCCCCTGACCCTGAGTGTCCGGCTCCATGAGACTGTGGTTTTCTCGGCCATGGTGGTCCGAGGTCGTTCCCGCTGCCCAGATTCATGCGCCAGGGCACCTAACAGACAATGCATTTTGATTTATTGCGCTGTCTGTAATAGCACCCGAGAAAGCTCTATATATATGCTGGATTTTTGCATGACTTTGGGTGACGGAAACCGAAAATCTGTAATTTTCTCGGCCCCTGGTGGCCCGAGGTCGTTCCCGCTGCACAGATTCATGCCCCAGGGCCCGCTGCAGATAATTCACATTGGTTTAGTGCGCTGTCTGTAAGAGCACCCGAGATATCACCAGATATATATTGGATTTTTCTCTGACCCTGAGCGTCCGGCCCCATGAGACTGTGGTTTTCTCGGCCCCTGGTGGACCGAGGTCGTTTCCGCTGCACAGAATCATGCGCCAGGACCTCCTGCAGATAATTCAGTTTGGTTTATTGCGCGATCTGTAATAGCACCCGAGATATCACCAGATATATATTGGATTTTTCCCTGACGATGAGTGTCCGGCCCCATGAGACGGTGGTTTTCACGGCCCCTGGTGGTCCGAGGTCGTTCCCGCTGCACAGATTTATGCGCCAGGGCCTCCTGCAGATAATTCACTTTGGATTATTGCGCTATCTCTAATAGCACCCGAGATATCACCAGATATATATTGGATTTTCCCCTGACCCTGAGTGCCCGGCCCAATGAGACGGTGGTTGTCTCTGCCCCTGGTGGGCCGAGGTCGTTCCCGCTGGCCACATTCATGCGCCAGGGCCTCCTACAGACAATGCACTTTGATTTATTGCGCTATCTGTAATAGCACCCGAGATATCACCAGATATATATTGGATTTTTCCCTGACCCTGAGTGTCCGGCCCCATGAGACGGTGGTTGTCTCGGCCCCTGGTGGCCCGAGGTCGTTCCCGCTGCACAGATTCATGCCCCAGGGCCCGCTGCAGATAATTCACATTGGTTTAGTGCGCTGTCTGTAAGAGCACCCGAGATATCACCAGATATATATTGGATTTTTCCCTGACCCTGAGCGTCCGGCCCCATGAGACTGTGGTTTTCTCGGCCCCTGGTGGACCGAGGTCGTTTCCGCTGCACAGATTCATGCGCCAGGACCTCCTGCAGATAATTCAGTTTGGTTTATTGCGCGATCTGTAATAGCACCCGAGATATCACCAGATATATATTGGATTTTTCCCTGACGATGAGTGTCCGGCCCCATGAGACGGTGGTTGTCTCGGCCCCTGGTGGTCCGAGGTCGTTCCCGCTGCCCAGATTCATGCGCCCGGGCCTCCTGCAGATAATTCACTTTGGGTTATTGCGCTATCTATAATAGCACCCGAGATATCACCAGATATATATTGGATTTTCCCCTGACCCTGAGTGTCCGGCTCCATGAGACTGTGGTTTTCTCGGCCATGGTGGTCCGAGGTCGTTCCCGCTGCCCAGATTCATGCGCCAGGGCACCTAACAGACAATGCATTTTGATTTATTGCGCTGTCTGTAATAGCAGCCGAGAAAGCTCTATATATATGCTGGATTTTTACATGACTTTGGGTGACGGAAACCGAAAATCTGTAATTTTCTCGGCCCCTGGTGGCCCGAGGTCGTTCCCGCTGCACAGATTCGTGCCCCAGGGCCCGCTGCAGATAATTCACTTTGGTTTAGTGCGCTGTCTGTAAGAGCACCCGAGATATCACCAGATATATATTGGATTTTTCCCTGACCCTGAGCGTCCGGCCCCATGAGACTGTGGTTTTCTCGGCCCCTGGTGGTCCGAGGTCGTTTCCGCTGCACAGATTCATGCGCCAGGGCCTCCTACAGACAATGCACTTTGATTTAGCGCGCTATCTGTAATAGAACCCGAGATATCACCAGATATATGCTGGATTTTTACATGACATTGGGTGACGGATACCGAAAATCTGTACTTTTCTCGGCCCCTGGTGGTCGGAGGTCGTTCCCGCTGCACAGATTCATGCGCCAGGGCCTCCTGCAGATAATTCAGTTTGGATTATTGCGCGATCTGTAATAGCACCCGAGATATCACCAGATATATATTGGATTTTCCCCCGACCCTGAGTGTCCGGCCCCATGAGACGGTGGTTTTCTCGGCCCCTGGTGGTCCGAGGTCGTTCCCGCTGCGCAGATTCATGCACCAGGGCCTCCTACAGACAATGCACTTTGATTTATTGCGCTATCTGTAATAGCACCCGAGATATCACCAGATATATATTGGATTTTTCCCTGACCCTGAGTGTCCGGCCCCATGAGACGCTGGTTTTCTCGGCCCCTCGTGGTCCGAGGTCCTTCCCGCTGCACAGATTTATGCGCCAGTGCCTCCTGCAGATAATTCACTTTGGATTATTGCGCTATCTCTAATAGCACCAGAGATATAACCAGATATATATTGGATTTTCCCCCGACCCTGAGTGTCCGGCCCCATGAGACTGTGTTTTCTCGGCCCCTTGTCGTCCGAGGTTGTTCCCACTGCACCGATTTATGCGCCAGGGCCTCCTGCAGATAATTCACTTTGGTTTATTGCGCTATCTCTAATAGCACCCGAGATATCACCAGATATATATTGGATTTTCCCCTGACCCTGAGTGTCCGGCCCCATGAGACTGTGGTTTTCTCGGCCCCTTGTGGTCCGAGGTCGTTCCCGCTGCACAGATTCATGCGCCAGGGCATCCTACAGACAATGCACTTTGATTTATTGCGCTATCTGTAATAGCACTCGAGATATCACCAGATATATATTGGATTTTTCCCTGACCCTGAGTGTCCGGCCCCATGAGACGGTGGTTTTCTCGGCCCCTGGTGGTCCGAGGTCGTTCCCGCTGCGCAGATTCATGCACCAGGGCCTCCTACAGACAATGCACTTTGATTTATTGCGCTATCTGTAATAGCACCCGAGATATCACCAGATATATATTGGATTTTTCCCTGACCCTGAGTGTCCGGCCCCATGGGACGCTGGTTTTCTCGGCCCCTCGTGGTCCGAGGTCCTTCCCGCTGCACAGATTTATGCGACAGTGCCTCCTGCAGATAATTCACTTTGGATTATTGCGCTATCTCCAATAGCACCCGAGATATCACCAGATATATATTGGATTTTTCCCTGACCCTGAGTGTCCGGCCCAAAGAGATGGTGGTTTTCTCGGCCCCTTGTGGTCCGAGGTCGTTCCTGCTGCACAGATTCATGCGCCAGGGCATCCTACAGACAATGCACTTTGATTTATTGCGCTATCTGTAATAGCACCCGAGATATCACCAGATATATATTGGATGTTCCCCTGACCCTGAGTGTCCGGCCCCATGAGACTGTGGTTTTCTCGGCCATGGTGGTCCGAAGTCGTTCCCGCTGCACAGATTCATGCGCCAGGGCACCTAACAGACAATGCATTTTGATTTATTGCGCTGTCTGTAATAGCACCCGAGAAAGCTCTATATATATGCTGGATTTTTACATGACTTTGGGTGACGGAAACCGAAAATCTGTAATTTTCTCGGCCCCTGGTGGCCCGAGGTCGTTCCCGCTGCACAGATTCATGCGCCAGGACCTCCTGCAGATAATTCAGTTTGGTTTATTGCGCGATCTGTAATAGCACCCGAGATATCACCAGATATATATTGGATTTTTCCCTGACGATGAGTGTCCGGCCCCATGAGACGGTGGTTGTCTCGGCCCCTGGTGGTCCGAGGTCGTTCCCGCTGCACAGATTTATGCGCCAGGGCCTCCTGCAGACAAGGCACTTTGATTTATTGCGCTATCTGTAATAGCACCCGAGATATCACCAGATATATATTGGATTTTCCCCTGACCCTGAGTGTCCGGCCCCATGAGACGGTGGTTGTCTCGGCCCCTGGTGGTCCGAGGTCGTTCCCGCTGCCCAGATTCATGCGCTACGGCCTCATACAGACAATGCACTTTGATTTATTGCGCTATCTGTAATAGCACCCGAGATAGCACCATATATATACTGGATTTTTGCATGACTTTGGGTGACGGACACCGAAAATCTGTAAGTTTCTCGGCCCCTGGAGGGCCGAGGTCGTTCCTGCTTCACAGAATCATGCGCCAGGGCCTCCTGCAGACAATGCACTTTGATTTAGCGCGTTATGTGTAATAGAACCCGAGATATCACCAGATATATGCTGGATTTTTACATGACATTGTGTGACGGATACCGAAAATCTGTACTTTTCTCGGCCCCTGGTGGTCCGATGTCATTCCTGCTGCACAGATTCATGCGCAAGGGCCTCCTACGGACAATGCACTTTGATTTATTGCGCTATCTCTAACAGCACCCGAGATATCACCAGACATATATTGGATTTTCCCCTGACCCTGAGTGTCCGGCCCCATGAGACGGTGGTTTTCTCGGCCCCTGGTGGACCGAGGTCGTTTCCGCTGCACAGATTCATGCGCCAGGACCTCCTGCAGATAATGCACTTTGATATAGCGCGCTATCTCTAATAGAACCCGAGATATCACCAGATATATGCTGGATTTTTACATGACATTGGGTGACGGATGCCGAAAATCTGCACTTTTCTCGGCCCCTGGTGGTCCGATGTCGTTCCTGATGCACAGATTCATGCGCAAGGGCCTCCTACGGACAATGCACTTTGATTTATTGCGCTATCTCTAACAGCACCCGAGATATCACCAGATATATATAGGATTTTCCCCTGACCCTGAGTGTCCGTCCCCTTGAGACGGTGGTCTTCTCGGCCCCTGGTTGTCCGAGGTCGTTCCCGCTGCCCAGATTCATGCGCCAGGACAGCTAACAGACAATGCATTTTGATTTATTGCGCTGTCTGTAATAGCACCCGAGATATAACCAGATATATATTGGATTTTTCAACCGACCCTGAGTGTCCCGCCCCATGAGACGGTGGTGTTCTCGGACCCTGGTGATCCGAGGTCGTTTCCGCTGCACAGATTCATGCGCCAGGGCCTCCTTCGGACAATGCACTTTGATTTATTGCGCTATCTGTAATAGCACCCGAGATATAACCAGATATATATTGGATTTTTTCCTGACCCTGACAGTCCGGCCCCATGAGGCGGTAGTTTTCTCGGCCCCTGGTGGTCCGAAGTCGTTCCCGCTGCACAGATTCATGCGCCAGGGCCTCCTGCAGATAATTCACTTTGATTTATTGCGGTATCTCTAATAGCAGCCGAGATATCACCAGATATATATTGGATTTTCCCCTGACCCTGAGTGTCCGGCCCCATGAGACGGTGGTTTTCTCGGCGCCTGGTGGTCCGAGGTCGTTCCCGCACCCCAGATTCATGCGCCAGGGACTCCTACAGACAATGCACTTTGATTTATTGCGCTATCTCTAATAGCACCCGAGATACCACCAGATATATATTGGATTTTTCCCCGACCCTGACAGTCCGGCCCCATGTGTCTGTGGTTTTCTCGGCCCCTCTTGGTCCGAGGTCGTTGCCGCTGCACAGATTCATGCGGCAGGGCCTCCCGCAGACAAGGCACTTTGATTTATCGCGCTATCTCAAATGGCACCCGAGATATCACCAGATATATAATGGATTTTTCCCTGACCCTGACAGGCCGGCCCCATGAGACTGTGGTTTTCTTGGACCCTGGTGGCCCGAGGTCGTTCCCGCTACACGGACTCGTGCGCCAGGGCTTCCTGCAGACAATGCACTTTGATTTATCGCGCTATCTGTAATAGCACCTGAGATATCCCCAGATATATACTGGATTTTTCCCTGACCCTGAGTGTCCGGCCCCATGAGACGGTGATTTTCTCGGCCCCTGGTGGTCCGAGGTCGATCCCGCTGCACACATTCATGCGCCAGGGCCTCCGGCAGACAATGCACTTTGATTTATTGCGCTATCTGTAATAGCACCCGAGATATCTCCATATGTATATTGGATTTTTCCCTGACCCTGAGTGTCCGGCCCCATGGGACGGTGGTTTTCTCGGCCCCTGGTGGTCCGAGGTCCTTCCCGCTGCACAGATTCATGCGCCAGGGCCTCCTACAGATATTTCACTTTAGTTTATTGCGTTATCTGTAATAGCACCCGAGATATCACCAGATATATATTGTATTTTTCCCTGACCCTGAGTGTCCGGCCCCATGGGACGGTGGTTTTCTCGGCCCCTGGTGGTCCGAGGTCGTTCCCGCTGCACAGATTCGTGCGCCAGCGCCTCCTACAGATAATTCACTTTAGTTTATTCCGCTATATCTAATAGCACCCGAGATATCTCCATATGTATATTGGATTTTCTCCTGACCCTGAATGTCCGTCCCCATGAGACGGTGGTTTTCTCGGCCCCTCTTGGTCCGAGGTCGTTGCCGCTGCACAGATTCATGCGGCAGGGCCTCCCGCAGACAAGGCACTTTGATTTATCGCGCTATCTCAAATGGCACCCGAGATATCACCAGATATATAATGGATTTTTCCCTGACCCTGACAGGCCGGCCCCATGAGACTGTGGTTTTCTTGGACCCTGGTGGCCCGAGGTCGTTCCCGCTACACGGACTCGTGCGCCAGGGCTTCCTGCAGACAATGCACTTTGATTTATCGCGCTATCTGTAATAGCACCTGAGATATCCCCAGATATATACTGGATTTTTCCCTGACCCTGAGTGTCCGGCCCCATGAGACGGTGATTTTCTCGGCCCCTGGTGGTCCGAGGTCGATCCCGCTGCACACATTCATGCGCCAGGGCCTCCGGCAGACAATGCACTTTGATTTATTGCGCTATCTGTAATAGCACCCGAGATATCTCCATATGTATATTGGATTTTTCCCTGACCCTGAGTGTCCGGCCCCATGGGACGGTGGTTTTCTCGGCCCCTGGTGGTCCGAGGTCCTTCCCGCTGCACAGATTCATGCGCCAGGGCCTCCTACAGATATTTCACTTTAGTTTATTGCGTTATCTGTAATAGCACCCGAGATATCACCAGATATATATTGTATTTTTCCCTGACCCTGAGTGTCCGGCCCCATGGGACGGTGGTTTTCTCGGCCCCTGGTGGTCCGAGGTCGTTCCCGCTGCACAGATTCGTGCGCCAGCGCCTCCTACAGATAATTCACTTTAGTTTATTCCGCTATATCTAATAGCACCCGAGATATCTCCATATGTATATTGGATTTTCTCCTGACCCTGAATGTCCGTCCCCATGAGACGGTGGTTTTCTCGGCCCTGGTGGTCCGAGGTCGTTCCCGCTGCACAGATTCATGCGTCAGGGTCTCCTACAGACAATGCACTTTGGTTTATTGCGCTATCTGTAATAGCACCCGACATATCACCAGATATATGCTGGATTTTTACATGACCTTGGGTGACGGATTCCGAATATCTGTAATTTTCTCGGCCCCTGGTGGTCCGAGGTCGTTCCTGCTATACAGATTCATTCGCCAGTGCCGCCTACAGACAATGCACTTTGATTTATTGCGCTATCTCTAATAGCACCCGAGATATCACCAGATATATATTGGATTTTTCCCTGATCCTGAGCGTCCGGCCCCATGAGACGGTGGTTTTCTCGGCCCCTGGTGGTCCGAGATCGTTCCCGCTGCACGGATTCATGCGCCAGGGCTTCCTGCAGTTAATGCACTTTGATATAGCGCGCTATCTGTAATAGAACCCGAGATATCACCAGATATATGCTGGATTTTTACATGACATTGGGTGACGGATACCGAAAATCTGCACTTTTCTCGGCCCCTGGTGGTCCGATGTCGTTCCTGATGCACAGATTCATGCGCAAGGGCCTCCTACGGACAATGCACTTTGATTTATTGCGCTATCTCTAACAGCACCCGAGATATCACCAGATATATATAGGATTTTCCCCTGACCCTGAGTGTCCGTCCCCTTGAGACGGTGGTCTTCTCGGCCCCTGGTTGTCCGAGGTCGTTCCCGCTGCCCAGATTCATGCGCCAGGACAGCTAACAGACAATGCATTTTGATTTATTGCGCTGTCTGTAATAGCACCCGAGATATAACCAGATATATATTGGATTTTTCAACCGACCCTGAGTGTCCCGCCCCATGAGACGGTGGTGTTCTCGGACCCTGGTGATCCGAGGTCGTTTCCGCTGCACAGATTCATGCGCCAGGGCCTCCTGCAGATAATTCACGTTGATTTATTGCGGTATCTCTAATAGCAGCCGAGATATCACCAGATATATATTGGATTTTCCCCTGACCCTGAGTGTCCGGCCCCATGAGACGGTGGTTTTCTCGGCGCCTGGTGGTCCGAGGTCGTTCCCGCTCCCCAGATTCATGCGCCAGGGACTCCTACAGACAATGCACTTTGATTTATTGCGCTATCTCTAATAGCACCCGAGATACCACCAGATATATATTGGATTTTTCCCCGACCATGACAGTCCGGCCCCATGTGTCTGTGGTTTTCTCGGCCCCTCTTGGTCCGAGGTCGTTGCCGCTGCACAGATTCATGCGGCAGGGCCTCCCGCAGACAAGGCACTTTGATTTATCGCGCTATCTCAAATGGCACCCGAGATATCACCAGATATATAATGGATTTTTCCCTGACCCTGACAGGCCGGCCCCATGAGACTGTGGTTTTCTTGGACCCTGGTGGCCCGAGGTCGTTCCCGCTACACGGACTCGTGCGCCAGGGCTTCCTGCAGACAATGCACTTTGATTTATCGCGCTATCTGTAATAGCACCTGAGATATCCCCAGATATATACTGGATTTTTCCCTGACCCTGAGTGTCCGGCCCCATGAGACGGTGATTTTCTCGGCCCCTGGTGGTGCGAGGTCGATCCCGCTGCACACATTCATGCGCCAGGGCCTCCGGCAGACAATGCACTTTGATTTATTGCGCTATCTGTAATAGCACCCGAGATATCTCCATATGTATATTGGATTTTTCCCTGACCCTGAGTGTCCGGCCCCATGGGACGGTGGTTTTCTCGGCCCCTGGTGGTCCGAGGTCCTTCCCGCTGCACAGATTCATGCGCCAGGGCCTCCTACAGATATTTCACTTTAGTTTATTGCGTTATCTGTAATAGCACCCGAGATATCACCAGATATATATTGTATTTTTCCCTGACCCTGAGTGTCCGGCCCCATGGGACGGTGGTTTTCTCGGCCCCTGGTGGTCCGAGGTCGTTCCCGCTGCACAGATTCGTGCGCCAGCGCCTCCTACAGATAATTCACTTTAGTTTATTCCGCTATATCTAATAGCACCCGAGATATCTCCATATGTATATTGGATTTTCTCCTGACCCTGAATGTCCGTCCCCATGAGACGGTGGTTTTCTCGGCCCTGGTGGTCCGAGGTCGTTCCCGCTGCACAGATTCATGCGTCAGGGTCTCCTACAGACAATGCACTTTGGTTTATTGCGCTATCTGTAATAGCACCCGACATATCACCAGATATATGCTGGATTTTTACATGACCTTGGGTGACGGATTCCGAATATCTGTAATTTTCTCGGCCCCTGGTGGTCCGAGGTCGTTCCTGCTATACAGATTCATTCGCCAGTGCCGCCTACAGACAATGCACTTTGATTTATTGCGCTATCTCTAATAGCACCCGAGATATCACCAGATATATATTGGATTTTTCCCTGATCCTGAGCGTCCGGCCCCATGAGACGGTGGTTTTCTCGGCCCCTGGTGGTCCGAGGTCGTTTCCGCTCCACAGATTCATGCGCCAGGACCGCCTGCGGACAATGCACTTTGATTTATTGCGCCATCTCTAATATCACCCGAGATATCACCAGATATATATTGGATTTTCCCCTGAACCTGAGCGTCCGGCCCCATGAGACGGTTTGTTTTCTCGGCCCCTCGTGGTCCGAGGTCGTTCCCGCTGCACGGATTCATGCGCCAGGGCTTCCTGCAGATAATGCACTTCGATTTATTGCGCGATCTGTAATAGCACCCGAGATACAACCAGATATATATTGGATTTTTTCCTGACCCTGAGTGTCCGGCCCCATGAGACGGTGGTTGTCTCGGCCCCTGGTGGTCCGAGGTCTATCCCGCTTGCCACATTCATGCGCCAGGGCCTCCTACAGACAAGGCACTTTGATTTATTGCGCTATCTGTAATAGCACCCGAGATATCACCAGATATATATTGGATTTTCCCCTGACCCTGAGTGTCCGGCCCCATGAGACGGTGGTTGTCTCGGCCCCTGGTGGTCCGAGGTCTTTCCCGCTGGCCACATTCATGCGCCAGGGCCTCCTACAGACAAGGCACTTTGATTTATTGCGCTATCTGTAATAGCACCCGAGATATCACCAGATATATATAGGATTTTCCCCTGACCCTGAGTGTCCGGCCCCTTGAGACGGTGGTCTTCTCGGCCCCTGGTGGCCCGAGGTCGTTCCCGCTGCACAGATTCATGCGCCAGGGCCTCCTGCAGATAATTCACTTTGGTTTATTGCGCTGTCTGTAAGAGCACCCGAGATATCACCAGATATATATTGGATTTTTCCCTGTCCCTGAGCGTCCGGCCCCATGAGACTGTGGTTTTCTCGGCCCCTGGTGGTCCGAGGTCGTTTCCGCTGCACAGATTCATGCGCCAGGGCCTCCTGCAGATAATTCAGTTTGGTTTATTGCGCGATCTGTAATAGCACCCGAGATATCACCAGATATATATTGGATTTTTCCCTGACGATGAGTGTCCGGCCCCATGAGACGGTGGTTGTCCCGGCCCCTGGTGGTTCGAGGTCGTTCCCGTTGCACAGATTCATGCGCCAGGGCCTCCTGCAGATAATTCACTTTGGTTTATTGCGCTATCTCTAATAGCACCCGAGATATCACCAGATATATATTGGATTTTCCCCTGACCCTGAGTGTCCGGCCCCATGAGACGGTGGTTGTCTCGGCCCCTGGTGGTCCGATGTCGTTCCCGCTGCTCAGACTAATGCGCCAGGGCCTCCTGCAGACAATGTACTTTGATTTATCGCGCTATCTCTAATAGCACCCGAGATATCACCAGATATATATTGGATTTTCCCCTGACCCTGAGTGTCCGGCCCCATGAGACGGTGGTAGTCTCGCCCCTGGTGGTCCGAGGTCGATCCCGCTGCACAGACTCATGCGCCAGGGCCTCCTGCAGACAATGTACTTTGCTTTATCGCGCTATCTCTAATAGCACCCGAGATATCACCAGATATATATTGGATTTTTCCGTGACCCTGAGTGTCCGGCCCCATGAGACGATGTTTGTCTCGGCCCCTGGTGGTCCGAGGTCGTACCCGCTGCACAGATTCATGCGCCAGGGCCTCCTGCAGATAACTCACTTTGGTTTATTGCTCTATCTCTAATAGCACCCGAGATATCACCAGATATATATTGGATTTTTCCCTGACCCTGAGTGTCCGGCCCCATGAGACGGTGGTTTTCTCGGCCCCTGGTTGTCCGAGGTCTTTCCCGCTGCACAGACTCATGCGCCAGGGCCTCCTGCAGATAATTCAGTTTGGTTTATTGCGCGATCTGTAATAGCACCCGAGATATCACCAGATATATATTGGATTTTTCCCTGACGATGAGTGTCCGGCCCCATGAGACGGTGGTTGTCCCGGCCCCTGGTGGTTCGAGGTCGTTCCCGTTGCACAGATTCATGCGCCAGGGCCTCCTGCAGATAATTCACTTTGGTTTATTGCGCTATCTCTAATAGCACCCGAGATATCACCAGATATATATTGGATTTTCCCCTGACCCTGAGTGTCCGGCCCCATGAGACGGTGGTTTTCTCGGCGCCTGGTGGTCCGAGGTCGTTCCCGCTCCCCAGATTCATGCGCCAGGGACTCCTACAGACAATGCACTTTGATTTATTGCGCTATCTCTAATAGCACCCGAGATACCACCAGATATATATTGGATTTTTCCCCGACCATGACAGTCCGGCCCCATGTGTCTGTGGTTTTCTCGGCCCCTCTTGGTCCGAGGTCGTTGCCGCTGCACAGATTCATGCGGCAGGGCCTCCCGCAGACAAGGCACTTTGATTTATCGCGCTATCTCAAATGGCACCCGAGATATCACCAGATATATAATGGATTTTTCCCTGACCCTGACAGGCCGGCCCCATGAGACTGTGGTTTTCTTGGACCCTGGTGGCCCGAGGTCGTTCCCGCTACACGGACTCGTGCGCCAGGGCTTCCTGCAGACAATGCACTTTGATTTATCGCGCTATCTGTAATAGCACCTGAGATATCCCCAGATATATACTGGATTTTTCCCTGACCCTGAGTGTCCGGCCCCATGAGACGGTGATTTTCTCGGCCCCTGGTGGTGCGAGGTCGATCCCGCTGCACACATTCATGCGCCAGGGCCTCCGGCAGACAATGCACTTTGATTTATTGCGCTATCTGTAATAGCACCCGAGATATCTCCATATGTATATTGGATTTTTCCCTGACCCTGAGTGTCCGGCCCCATGGGACGGTGGTTTTCTCGGCCCCTGGTGGTCCGAGGTCCTTCCCGCTGCACAGATTCATGCGCCAGGGCCTCCTACAGATATTTCACTTTAGTTTATTGCGTTATCTGTAATAGCACCCGAGATATCACCAGATATATATTGTATTTTTCCCTGACCCTGAGTGTCCGGCCCCATGGGACGGTGGTTTTCTCGGCCCCTGGTGGTCCGAGGTCGTTCCCGCTGCACAGATTCGTGCGCCAGCGCCTCCTACAGATAATTCACTTTAGTTTATTCCGCTATATCTAATAGCACCCGAGATATCTCCATATGTATATTGGATTTTCTCCTGACCCTGAATGTCCGTCCCCATGAGACGGTGGTTTTCTCGGCCCTGGTGGTCCGAGGTCGTTCCCGCTGCACAGATTCATGCGTCAGGGTCTCCTACAGACAATGCACTTTGGTTTATTGCGCTATCTGTAATAGCACCCGACATATCACCAGATATATGCTGGATTTTTACATGACCTTGGGTGACGGATTCCGAATATCTGTAATTTTCTCGGCCCCTGGTGGTCCGAGGTCGTTCCTGCTATACAGATTCATTCGCCAGTGCCGCCTACAGACAATGCACTTTGATTTATTGCGCTATCTCTAATAGCACCCGAGATATCACCAGATATATATTGGATTTTTCCCTGATCCTGAGCGTCCGGCCCCATGAGACGGTGGTTTTCTCGGCCCCTGGTGGTCCGAGGTCGTTTCCGCTCCACAGATTCATGCGCCAGGACCGCCTGCGGACAATGCACTTTGATTTATTGCGCCATCTCTAATATCACCCGAGATATCACCAGATATATATTGGATTTTCCCCTGAACCTGAGCGTCCGGCCCCATGAGACGGTTTGTTTTCTCGGCCCCTCGTGGTCCGAGGTCGTTCCCGCTGCACGGATTCATGCGCCAGGGCTTCCTGCAGATAATGCACTTCGATTTATTGCGCGATCTGTAATAGCACCCGAGATACAACCAGATATATATTGGATTTTTTCCTGACCCTGAGTGTCCGGCCCCATGAGACGGTGGTTGTCTCGGCCCCTGGTGGTCCGAGGTCTATCCCGCTTGCCACATTCATGCGCCAGGGCCTCCTACAGACAAGGCACTTTGATTTATTGCGCTATCTGTAATAGCACCCGAGATATCACCAGATATATATTGGATTTTCCCCTGACCCTGAGTGTCCGGCCCCATGAGACGGTGGTTGTCTCGGCCCCTGGTGGTCCGAGGTCTTTCCCGCTGGCCACATTCATGCGCCAGGGCCTCCTACAGACAAGGCACTTTGATTTATTGCGCTATCTGTAATAGCACCCGAGATATCACCAGATATATATAGGATTTTCCCCTGACCCTGAGTGTCCGGCCCCTTGAGACGGTGGTCTTCTCGGCCCCTGGTGGCCCGAGGTCGTTCCCGCTGCACAGATTCATGCGCCAGGGCCTCCTGCAGATAATTCACTTTGGTTTATTGCGCTGTCTGTAAGAGCACCCGAGATATCACCAGATATATATTGGATTTTTCCCTGTCCCTGAGCGTCCGGCCCCATGAGACTGTGGTTGTCCCGGCCCCTGGTGGTTCGAGGTCGTTCCCGTTGCACAGATTCATGCGCCAGGGCCTCCTGCAGATAATTCACTTTGGTTTATTGCGCTATCTCTAATAGCACCCGAGATATCACCAGATATATATTGGATTTTCCCCTGACCCTGAGTGTCCGGCCCCATGAGACGGTGGTTGTCTCGGCCCCTGGTGGTCCGATGTCGTTCCCGCTGCTCAGACTAATGCGCCAGGGCCTCCTGCAGACAATGTACTTTGATTTATCGCGCTATCTCTAATAGCACCCGAGATATCACCAGATATATATTGGATTTTCCCCTGACCCTGAGTGTCCGGCCCCATGAGACGGTGGTTGTCTCGCCCCTGGTGGTCCGAGGTCGATCCCGCTGCACAGACTCATGCGCCAGGGCCTCCTGCAGACAATGTACTTTGCTTTATCGCGCTATCTCTAATAGCACCCGAGATATCACCAGATATATATTGGATTTTTCCGTGACCCTGAGTGTCCGGCCCCATGAGACGATGTTTGTCTCGGCCCCTGGTGGTCCGAGGTCGTACCCGCTGCACAGATTCATGCGCCAGGGCCTCCTGCAGATAACTCACTTTGGTTTATTGCTCTATCTCTAATAGCACCCGAGATATCACCAGATATATATTGGATTTTTCCCTGACCCTGAGTGTCCGGCCCCATGAGACGGTGGTTTTCTCGGCCCCTGGTTGTCCGAGGTCTTTCCCGCTGCACAGACTCATGCGCCAGGGCCTCCTGCAGATAATTCAGTTTGGTTTATTGCGCGATCTGTAATAGCACCCGAGATATCACCAGATATATATTGGATTTTTCCCTGACGATGAGTGTCCGGCCCCATGAGACGGTGGTTGTCCCGGCCCCTGGTGGTTCGAGGTCGTTCCCGTTGCACAGATTCATGCGCCAGGGCCTCCTGCAGATAATTCACTTTGGTTTATTGCGCTATCTCTAATAGCACCCGAGATATCACCAGATATATATTGGATTTTCCCCTGACCCTGAGTGTCCGGCCCCATGAGACGGTGGTTGTCTCGGCCCCTGGTGGTCCGATGTCGTTCCCGCTGCTCAGACTAATGCGCCAGGGCCTCCTGCAGACAATGTACTTTGATTTATCGCGCTATCTCTAATAGCACCCGAGATATCACCAGATATATATTGGATTTTCCCCTGACCCTGAGTGTCCGGCCCCATGAGACGGTGGTTGTCTCGCCCCTGGTGGTCCGAGGTCGATCCCGCTGCACAGACTCATGCGCCAGGGCCTCCTGCAGACAATGTACTTTGCTTTATCGCGCTATCTCTAATAGCACCCGAGATATCACCAGATATATATTGGATTTTTCCGTGACCCTGAGTGTCCGGCCCCATGAGACGATGTTTGTCTCGGCCCCTGGTGGTCCGAGGTCGTACCCGCTGCACAGATTCATGCGCCAGGGCCTCCTGCAGATAACTCACTTTGGTTTATTGCTCTATCTCTAATAGCACCCGAGATATCACCAGATATATATTGGATTTTTCCCTGACCCTGAGCGTCCGGCCCCATGAGACGGTGATTTTCTCGGCCCCTGGTGGTCCGTGGTCGTTCCTGCTGCACCGATTCAAGCGCCAGGGCATTCTACTGACAATGCACTTTGATTTATTGCCCTATCTCTAATAGCACCCGAGATATCACCAGATATATAATGGATTTTTCCCTGACCCTGACAGTCCGGCCCCATGAGACGGTGGCTTTCTCGGCCCCTGGTGGTCCGAGGTCTTTCCCGCTGTACAGATTCATGCGCCCGGGCCTCCTGCAGATAATTCACTTTGGTTTATTGCGCTATCTTTAATAGCACTCGAGATATCACCAGATATATATTGGATTTTTCCCTGGACCTGAGTGTCCGGCCCCATGAGACGGTGGTTTTCAGGGACCCTGGTGATCCGAGGTCGTTCCCGCTGCACAGATTCATGCGCGAGGGCCTCCTGCAGATAATTTACTTTGGTTTATTGCACTATCTGTAATAGCAACCGAGATATCACCAGATATATATTGGATTTTTCGCTGACTCTGTGTGTCCGGCCCCATGAGACGGTGGTTTTCTTGGCCCCTGGTGGTCCGAGGTCGTTCCCGCTGCACAGATGCATGCGCCAGGGCCTCCTGCAGATAATTCACTTTCGTTTATTGCGCTATCTCTAATAGCACCCGAGATATCACCAGATATATATTGGATTTTTCCCTCTCTCTGAGTGTCCGGCCCCATGAGACGGTGGTTTTCTTGGCCCCTGGTGGTCCGAGGTCGTTCCCGCTGCACAGATGAATGCGCCAGGGCCTCCTCCAGATAATTCACTTTAGTTTATTGCGCTATCTCTAATAGCACCCGAGATTTCACCAGATATATAGTGGATTTTCCCCTGACCCTGAGTGTCCGGCCCCATGAGACGGTGGCTTTCTCGGCCCCTGGTGGTCCGAGGTCGTTCCCGCTGCCCAGATACATGCGCCAGGGCCTCCTACAGACAATGCACTATGATTTATTGCGCTGTCTGTAATAGCACCCGCGAAAGCTCCATATATATGCTCGATTTTTACATGACTTTGGGTGACGGATACCGAAAATCTGTAATTTTCTCGGCCCCGGGTAGTCCGATGTCGTTCCTGCAGCACAGATTCATGCGACAGGGCCTCCTACGGACAATGCACTTTGATTTATTGCGCTATCTGTAATAGCACCCGAGATTTCACCAGATAAATATTTGATTTTTCCCTGACCCTGAGTGTCCGTCCCCATGAGACGGTGGTTTTCTCGGACCCTGGTGATCCGAGGTCGTTCCCGCTGCCTAGATTCATGCGCCAGGGCCTCCTACAGACAATGCACTTTGATTTATTGCGCTATCTGTAATAGCACCCGAGATATCACCAGATATATATTGGATTTTTCCCTGACCCTGACTGTCCGGCCCCATGGGACGGTCATTTTCTCGGCCCCTGGAGGTCCAAGGTCGTTCCTGCTGCAAAGAATCATGCGCCAAGGCTTCCTGGAGACAACGCACTTTGATTTATCGCGCTATCTCTAATAGCACCCGAGATATCACCAGATGAATATTTGATTTTTCCCCGACCCTGAGTGTCCGGCCCCATGAGACGGTGGTTTTCTCGACCCCTGGTGGTCCGAGGCCGTTCCCGCTGCCCAGATTCATGCGCCAGGGCCTCCTGCAGATAATTCACTTTGGTTTATTGCCCAATCTCTAATAGCACCCGAGATATCACCAGATATATAATGGATTTTTCCCTGACCCTGACAGTCCGGGCCCATGAGCCGGTGGCTTTCTCGGCCCCTGGTGGTCCGAGGTCTTTCCCGCTGTACAGATTCATGCGCCCGGGCCTCCTGCAGATAATTCACTTTGGTTTATTGCGCTATCTCTAATAGCACTCGAGATATCACCAGATATATATTGGATTTTTCCCTGGACCTGAGTGTCCGGCCCCATGAGACGGTGGTTTTCAGGGACCCTGGTGATCCGAGGTCGTTCCCGCTGCACAGATTCATGCGCGAGGGCCTCCTGCAGATAATTTACTTTGGTTTATTGCACTATCTGTAATAGCAACCGAGATATCACCAGATATATATTGGATTTTTCGCTGACTCTGTGTGTCCGGCCCCATGAGACGGTGGTTTTCTTGGCCCCTGGTGGTCCGAGGTCGTTCCCGCTGCACAGATGCATGCGCCAGGGCCTCCTGCAGATAATTCACTTTCGTTTATTGCGCTATCTCTAATAGCACCCGAGATATCACCAGATATATATTGGATTTTTCCCTGACTCTGAGTGTCCGGCCCCATGAGACGGTGGTTTTCTTGGCCCCTGGTGGTCCGAGGTCGTTCCCGCTGCACAGATGAATGCGCCAGGGCCTCCTCCAGATAATTCACTTTAGTTTATTGCGCTATCTCTAATAGCACCCGAGATTTCACCAGATATATAGTGGATTTTCCCCTGACCCTGAGTGTCCGGCACCATGAGACGGTGGCTTTCTCGGCCCCTGGTGGTCCGAGGTCGTTCCCGCTGCCCAGATTCATGCGCCAGGGCCTCCTACAGACAATCCACTTTGATTTATTGCGCTATCTCTAATAGCACCCGAGATATCACCAGATATATATTGGATTTTTCCCTGACCCTGAGTGTCCGGCCCCATGAGACGGTGGTTTTCTCGACCCCTGGTGGTCCGAGGCCGTTCCCGCTGCACAGATGCATGCGCCAGGGCCTCCTGCAGATAATTCCCTGTGGTTTATTGCGCTATCTCTAATAGCACCCGAGATACCACCAGATATATAATGGATTTTTCCCTGACCATGAATGTCCGGCCCCATGAGACGGTGGTTTTCTCGGAGCCTGGTGATCCGATTTCGTTCCCGCTGCACAGATTCATGCGCGAGGGCCTCCTGCAGATAATTCACTTTGGTTTATTGCACTATCTCTAATAGCACCCGAGATATCACCAGATATATATTGGATTTTCCCCTGACCCTGAGTGTCCGGCGCCATGAGACTGTGCTTTTCTAGGCCCCTGGTGGTTCGAGGTCGTTCCCGCTGCACCGATTCATGCGCCAGGGCATCCTACAGACAATGCACTTTGATTTCTTGCCCTATCTGTAATAGCACCCGAGAAAGCACCATATATATTCTGGATTTTTACATGACTTTGGGTGACGGATACAGAAAATCTGTAATTTTCTCGGCCCCTGGTGGACCGATGTCGTTCCTGCTGCACAGATTCATGCGCCAGAGCCTCCTGCAGATAATTCACTTTGGTTTATTGCACTATCTCTAATAGCACCCGAGATTTCACCAGATATATAATGGATTCTTCCCTGACCCTGACAGTCCGGCCCCATGAGACGGTGGTTTTCTCGGCCCCTGGTGGTCCGAGGTCGTTCCCGCTGCACAGATTCATGCGCCCGGGCATCCTGCAGATAATTCACTTTGGTTTATTGCGCTATCTCTAATAGTAACCGAGATATCACCAGATATACATTGGATTTTTCCCTGACCATGAGTGTCCGGCCCCATGAGACGGTGGTTTTCTCGGAGCCTGGTGATCCGAGGTCGTTCCCGCATCACAGATTCATGCGCGAGGGCCTCCTGCAGATAATTGACTTTGGTTTATTGCACTATCTCTAATAGCACCCGAGATATCACCAGTTATATATTGGATTTTTCCCTGACTCTGAGTGTCCGGCCCCAGGAGACGGTGGTTTTCTTGGCCCCTGGTGGTCCGAGGTCTTTCCCGCTGCACAGAATCATGCGCCAGGGCTTCCTGCAGACAATGCACTTTGATTTTTCGCGCTATCTCTAATAGCACCCGAGATATCACCAGATATATAATGGATTTTTCCCTGACCCTGACAGTCCGGCCCTATGAGACGGTGGTTTTCTCGGCCCCTGGTGGTCCGAGGTCGTTTCCGCTGCACAGATTAATGCGCCAGGGCCTCCTGCAGATAATTCACTTTGGTTTATTGCGCTATCTCTAATAGCACCCGAGATATCACCAGACATATATTTGATTTTCCCCCGACCATGAGTGTCGGGCCCCATGTGACTGAGCTTTTCTCGGCCCCTGGTGGTGCGAGGTCGTTCCCGCTGCACAGATGCATGCGCCAGGGCCTCCTGCAGATAATTCACTTTGGTTTATTGCGCTATCTCTAATAGCACCCGAGATATCACCAGATATATATTGGATTTTCCCTTGACGTTGAGTGTCCGGCCCCATGAGACGGTGATTTTCTCGGCCCCCGGTGGTCCGATGTCGTTCCTACTGCACAGATTCATGCGCCCGGGCCTCCTGCAGATAATTCACTTTGGTTTATTGCGCTATCTCTAATAGCACTCGAGATATCACCAGATATATTTTGGATTTTTCCCTGGCCCTGAGTGTCCGGCCCCATGAGACGGTGGTTTTCGCGGACCCTGGTGATCCGAGGTCGTTCCCGCTGCACAGATTCATGCGCGAGGGCCTCCTGCAGATAATTTACTTTGGTCTATTGCACTATCTGTAATAGCACCCGAGATATCACCAGATATATATTGGATTTTTCGCTGACTCTGTGTGTCCGGCCCCATGAGACGGTGGTTTTCTTGGCCCCTGGTGGTCCGAGGCCGTTCCCGCTGCACAGATGCATGCGCCAGGGGCTCCTGCAGATAATTCACTTTCGTTTATTGCGCTATCTCTAATAGCACCCGAGATATCACCAGATATATATTGGATTTTTCCCTGACCCTGAGTGTCCGGCCCCATGAGACGGTGGATTTCTTGGCCCCTGGTGGTCCGAGGTCGTTCCCGCTGCACAGATGAATGCGCCAGGGCCTCGTGCAGATAATTCACTTTAGTTTATTGCGCTATCTCTAATAGCACCGGAGATTTCACCAGATATATATTGGATTTTCCCCTGACCCTGAGTGTCCGGCCCCATGAGACGGTGGCTTTCTCGGCCCCTGGTGGTCCGAGGTCGTTCCCGCTGCCCAGATTCATGCGCCAGGGCCTCCTACAGACAATGCACTATGATTTATTGCGCTATCTGTAATAGCACCGGCGAAAGCTCCATATATATGCTCGATTTTTACATGACTTTGGCTGACGGATACCGAAAATCTGTAATTTTCTCGGCCTCTGGTGGTCCGATGTCGTTCCTGCAGCACAGATTCATGCGCAAGGGCCTCCTACGGACAATGCACTTTGATTTATTGCGCTATCTCTAATAGCACCCGAGATATCACCATATATATATTTGATTTTTCCCTGACCATGAGTGTCCGGCCCCATGAGACTGTGGTTTTCTCGGCCCCTGGTGGCCCGAGGTCGTTCCCGCTGCACAGATTCATGAGCCAGGTACTCCTACAGACAATGCACTTTGATTTATTGCGCTATCTGTAATAGCACCCGAGATATCACCAGATATATATTGGATTTTTCCCCGACCCTGAGTGTCCGGCCCCATGAGACGGTGGTTTTCTCGGCCCCTGGTGGTCCGAGGTCGCTCCCGCTGCACAGATTCATGCGCCCGGGCATCCTGCAGATAATTCACTTTGGTTTATTGCGCTATCTCTAATAGCAACCGAGATATCACCAGATATACATTGGATTTTTCCCTGACCATGAGTGTCCGGCCCCATGAGACGGTGGTTTTCTCGGAGCCTGGTGATCCGAGGTCGTTCCCGCATCACAGATTCATGCGCGAGGGCCTCCTGCAGATAATTGACTTTGGTTTATTGCACTATCTCTAATAGCACCCGAGATATCACCAGTTATATATTGGATTTTTCCCTGACTCTGAGTGTCCGGCCCCAGGAGACGGTGGTTTTCTTGGCCCCTGGTGGTCCGACGTCTTTCCCGCTGCACAGAATCATGCGCCAGGGCTTCCTGCAGACAATGCACTTTGATTTATTGCGCTACCTCTAATAGCACCCGAGATATCACCAGATATATGCTGGATTTTTCCCTGACCCGGACACTCCGGCCCCATGTGTCGGTGGTTTTCTCGGCCTCTGGTTGTCCGAGGTCGTTGCCGCTGCACAGATTCATGCGACAGGGCCTCCAGCAGACAATGAACTTTGATTTTTCGCGCTATCTCTAATAGCACCCGAGATATCACCAGATATATAATGGATTTTTCACTGACCCTGACAGTCCGGCCCTATGAGACGGTGGTTTTCTCGGCCCCTGGTGGTCCGAGGTCGTTTCCGCTGCACAGATTAATGCGCCAGGGCCTCCTGCAGATAATTCACCTTGGTTTATTTCGCTATCTCTAATAGCACCCGAGATATCACCAGATATATATTGGATTTTCCCTTGACGCTGAGTGTCCGGCCCCATGAGACGGTGATTTTCTCGGCCCCCGGTGGTCCGATGTCGTTCCTACTGCACAGATTCATGCGCCCGGGCCTCCTGCAGATAATTCACTTTGGTTTATTGCGCTATCTCTAATAGCACTCGAGATATCACCAGATATATTTTGGATTTTTCCCTGGCCCTGAGTGTCCGGCCCCATGAGACGGTGGTTTTCGCGGACCCTGGTGATCCGAGGTCGTTCCCGCTGCACAGATTCATGCGCGAGGGCCTCCTGCAGATAATTTACTTTGGTCTATTGCACTATCTGTAATAGCACCCGAGATATCACCAGATATATATTGGATTTTTCGCTGACTCTGTGTGTCCGGCCCCATGAGACGGTGGTTTTCTTGGCCCCTGGTGGTCCGAGGCCGTTCCCGCTGCACAGATGCATGCGCCAGGGGCTCCTGCAGATAATTCACTTTCGTTTATTGCGCTATCTCTAATAGCACCCGAGATATCACCAGATATATATTGGATTTTTCCCTGACCCTGAGTGTCCGGCCCCATGAGACGGTGGTTTTCTTGGCCCCTGGTGGTCCGAGGTCGTTCCCGCTGCACAGATGAATGCGCCAGGGCCTCCTGCAGATAATTCACTTTAGTTTATTGCGCTATCTCTAATAGCACCGGAGATTTCACCAGATATATATTGGATTTTCCCCTGACCCTGAGTGTCCGGCCCCATGAGACGGTGGCTTTCTCGGCCCCTGGTGGTCCGAGGTCGTTCCCGCTGCCCAGATTCATGCGCCAGGGCCTCCTACAGACAATGCACTATGATTTATTGCGCTATCTGTAATAGCACCCGCGAAAGCTCCATATATATGCTCGATTTCTACATGACTTTGGCTGACGGATACCGAAAATCTGTAATTTTCTCGGCCTCTGGTGGTCCGATGTCGTTCCTGCAGCACAGATTCATGCGCAAGGGCCTCCTACGGACAATGCACTTTGATTTATTGCGCTATCTCTAATAGCACCCGAGATATCACCATATATATATTTGATTTTTCCCTGACCATGAGTGTCCGGCCCCATGAGACTGTGGTTTTCTCGGCCCCTGGTGGCCCGAGGTCGTTCCCGCTGCACAGATTCATGCGCCAGGTACTCCTACAGACAATGCACTTTGATTTATTGCGCTATCTGTAATAGCACCCGAGATATCACCAGATATATATTGGATTTTTCCCCGACCCTGAGTGTCCGGCCCCATGAGACGGTGGTTTTCTCGGCCCGTGGGGGTCCGAGGTCGTTGCCGCTGCACAGATTCATGCGCCAGGGCCTCCTGCAGATAATTCACTTTGGTTTTTTGCGCTATCTCTAATAGCACCCGAGATATCACCAGATATATATTGGATTTTCCCCTGACCCTGAGTGTCCGGCCCCATGAGATGGTGGTTTTCTCGGCCCCTGGTGATCCCAAGTCGTTCCCGCTGCACAGATTTATGCGCCCGGGCCTCCTGCAGATAATTCACTTTGGTTTTTTGCTTAATCTCTAATAGCACCCGAGATATCACCAGATATATATTGGATTTTCCCCTGACCCGGAGTGTCCGGCCCCATGAGATGGTGGTTTTCTCGGCCCCTGGTGATCCGAAGTCGTTCCCGCTGCACAGATTCATGCGCCAGGGTCACTTGCAGACAATTCACTTTGGTTTATTGCGCTATCGCTAATAGCACCCGAGATATCACCATATATATATTGGATTTTTCCCTGACACTGACAGTCCGGCCCCATGAGACGGTGGTTTTCTCGGCCCCTGGTGGTCCGAGGTCGGTCCCGCTGCACAGATTCATGCGCCGGGGCCTTCTGCAGATAATTCAGTTTGGTTTAGTGCGCTATCTGTAAGAGTACCCGAGATATCACCAGATATATATTGGATTTTCCCCTCACCCTGAGTGTCCGGCCCCATGAGATGGTGGTTTTCTCGGCGCCTGGTGATCCGAGGTCGTTACCGCTGCACAGATTCATGCGCCAGGGCCTCTTGCAGACAATTCACTTTCGTTTATTGCGCTATCTCTAATAGCACCCGAGATATCACCAGATAGATATTGGATTTTTCCCCGACCCTGAGTGTCCGGCCCCATGAGACGGTGGTTTTCTCGGGCCCTGGTGATCCGAGGTCATTCCCGCTGCACAGATTCATGCCCCAGGGCCTCCTGCAGATAATTCACTTTGGTTTATTGCGCTATCTGTAATAGCACCCGAGATATCACCAGATATATGCTGGATTTTTACATGAGCTTGGGTGACGGATTCCGAATATCTGTAATTTTCTCGGCCCCTGGTGGTCCGAGGTCGTTCCCGCTGCACAGATTCATTCGCCAGTGCCTCCCGCAGACAAAGCACTTTGATTTATTGCGCTATCTCTAATAGCACCCGAGATATCACCAGATATATATTTGATTTTTCCCTGACCCTGAGTGTCCGGCCCCATGAGACGGTGGTTTTCTCAGCCCCTGGTGGTCCGAGGTCGTTCCCGTTGCACAGATTCATGCGCCAGGGCCTCCTGCAGATAATTCACTTTGGTTTATTGCGCTATCTCTAATAGCACCCGAGATATCACCAGATATATATTGGATTTTTCCCTGACCCTGAGTGTCCGGCCCCATGAGACGGTGGTTTTCTCGGCCCCTGGTGGTCCGAGGTCGTTCCCGCTGCACAGATTCATTCGCCAGTGCCTCCCGCAGACAAAGCACTTTGATTTATCGCGCTATCTCTAATTGCACCCGAGATATCACCAGATATATATTGGATTTTTCACCGACCCTGAGTGTCGGGCCCCATGAGACGGTGGTTTTCTCGGCCCCTGGGGGCCCTAGGTCGTTGCCGCTGCACAGATTCATGCGCCAGGGTCTCCCGCTGACAAAGCACTTTGATTTATCGCGCTATCTCTAATTGCACCCGAGATATCACCAGATATATATTGGATTTTTCACTGACCCTGAGTGTCTGGCCCCATGAGACGGTGGTTTTCTCGGCCCCTGGGGTCCCTAGGTCGTTGCCGCTGCACAGATTCATGCGCCAGGGTCTCCCGCAGACAAAGCACTTTGGTTTATTGCGCTATCTGTAATAGCACCCGAGATATCACCAGATATATGCTGGATTTTTACATGACCTTGGGTGACGGATTCCGAATATCTGTAATTTTCTCGGCCCCTCGTGGTCCGAGGTCGTTCCTGCTGCACAGATTCATTCTCCAGTGCCTCCTACAGACAATGCACTTTGATTTATTGCGCTATCTCTAATAGCACCCGAGATATCACCAGATATATATTGGATTGTTCCCTGACCCTGAGTGTTCGGCCGCATGAGACGGTGGTTTTCTCGCCCCTGGTGGTCCGAGGTCGTTCCCGCTGCACAGATGCATGCGCCAGGACCTCCTGCAGATAATTCACTTTGGTTTATTGCGATATCTCCAATAGCACCCGAGATATCAGCAAATATATATTGGATTTTCGCCTGACCCTGAGTGTCGGGCCCCATGAGACGGTGGTTTTCTCGGACCCTGGTGGTCCGAGGTCGTTCCCGCTGCCCAGATTCATGCGCCCGGGCCTCCCACAGACAATGCACTTTGATTTATTGCATTATCTGTAATAGCACCCGAGAAAGCTCCATATATATGCTGGATTTTTACATGACCTTGGGTGACGGATTCCGAATATCTGTAATTTTCTCGGCCCCTAGTGGTCCGAGGTCGCTCCCGCTGCACAGATTCATGCGCCAGGGCCTCCTACGGACAATGCACTTTGATTTATTGCGCTATCTCTAATAGCACCCGAGATATCACCAGACATATATTGGATTTTTCCCTGATCCTGAGTGTCCGGCCCCATGAGACGGTGGTTCTCTCGGCCCCTGGTGGTCCGAGGTCGTTCCCGCTGCCCAGATTCATGCGCCAGGGGCTCCTACAGACAATGCACTTTGATTTATTGCGCTATATTTAATAGCACCCGAGATATCACCAGATATATATTGGATTTTTCATTGACCCAGAGTGTCCGGCCCCTTGAGACTGTGGTTTTCACGGCCCCTGGTGGTCCGAGGTCGTTCCCGCTCCCCAGATTCATGCGCCAGGGACTCCTACAGACAATGCACTTTGATTTATTGCGCTATCTCTAATAGCACCCGAGATACCACCAGATATATATTGGATTTTTCCCCGACCATGACAGTCCGGCCCCATGTGTCTGTGGTTTTCTCGGCCCCTCTTGGTCCGAGGTCGTTGCCGCTGCACAGATTCATGCGGCAGGGCCTCCCGCAGACAAGGCACTTTGATTTATCGCGCTATCTCAAATGGCACCCGAGATATCACCAGATATATAATGGATTTTTCCCTGACCCTGACAGGCCGGCCCCATGAGACTGTGGTTTTCTTGGACCCTGGTGGCCCGAGGTCGTTCCCGCTACACGGACTCGTGCGCCAGGGCTTCCTGCAGACAATGCACTTTGATTTATCGCGCTATCTGTAATAGCACCTGAGATATCCCCAGATATATACTGGATTTTTCCCTGACCCTGAGTGTCCGGCCCCATGAGACGGTGATTTTCTCGGCCCCTGGTGGTGCGAGGTCGATCCCGCTGCACACATTCATGCGCCAGGGCCTCCGGCAGACAATGCACTTTGATTTATTGCGCTATCTGTAATAGCACCCGAGATATCTCCATATGTATATTGGATTTTTCCCTGACCCTGAGTGTCCGGCCCCATGGGACGGTGGTTTTCTCGGCCCCTGGTGGTCCGAGGTCCTTCCCGCTGCACAGATTCATGCGCCAGGGCCTCCTACAGATATTTCACTTTAGTTTATTGCGTTATCTGTAATAGCACCCGAGATATCACCAGATATATATTGTATTTTTCCCTGACCCTGAGTGTCCGGCCCCATGGGACGGTGGTTTTCTCGGCCCCTGGTGGTCCGAGGTCGTTCCCGCTGCACAGATTCGTGCGCCAGCGCCTCCTACAGATAATTCACTTTAGTTTATTCCGCTATATCTAATAGCACCCGAGATATCTCCATATGTATATTGGATTTTCTCCTGACCCTGAATGTCCGTCCCCATGAGACGGTGGTTTTCTCGGCCCTGGTGGTCCGAGGTCGTTCCCGCTGCACAGATTCATGCGTCAGGGTCTCCTACAGACAATGCACTTTGGTTTATTGCGCTATCTGTAATAGCACCCGACATATCACCAGATATATGCTGGATTTTTACATGACCTTGGGTGACGGATTCCGAATATCTGTAATTTTCTCGGCCCCTGGTGGTCCGAGGTCGTTCCTGCTATACAGATTCATTCGCCAGTGCCGCCTACAGACAATGCACTTTGATTTATTGCGCTATCTCTAATAGCACCCGAGATATCACCAGATATATATTGGATTTTTCCCTGATCCTGAGCGTCCGGCCCCATGAGACGGTGGTTTTCTCGGCCCCTGGTGGTCCGAGGTCGTTTCCGCTCCACAGATTCATGCGCCAGGACCGCCTGCGGACAATGCACTTTGATTTATTGCGCCATCTCTAATATCACCCGAGATATCACCAGATATATATTGGATTTTCCCCTGAACCTGAGCGTCCGGCCCCATGAGACGGTTTGTTTTCTCGGCCCCTCGTGGTCCGAGGTCGTTCCCGCTGCACGGATTCATGCGCCAGGGCTTCCTGCAGATAATGCACTTCGATTTATTGCGCGATCTGTAATAGCACCCGAGATACAACCAGATATATATTGGATTTTTTCCTGACCCTGAGTGTCCGGCCCCATGAGACGGTGGTTGTCTCGGCCCCTGGTGGTCCGAGGTCTATCCCGCTTGCCACATTCATGCGCCAGGGCCTCCTACAGACAAGGCACTTTGATTTATTGCGCTATCTGTAATAGCACCCGAGATATCACCAGATATATATTGGATTTTCCCCTGACCCTGAGTGTCCGGCCCCATGAGACGGTGGTTGTCTCGGCCCCTGGTGGTCCGAGGTCTTTCCCGCTGGCCACATTCATGCGCCAGGGCCTCCTACAGACAAGGCACTTTGATTTATTGCGCTATCTGTAATAGCACCCGAGATATCACCAGATATATATAGGATTTTCCCCTGACCCTGAGTGTCCGGCCCCTTGAGACGGTGGTCTTCTCGGCCCCTGGTGGCCCGAGGTCGTTCCCGCTGCACAGATTCATGCGCCAGGGCCTCCTGCAGATAATTCACTTTGGTTTATTGCGCTGTCTGTAAGAGCACCCGAGATATCACCAGATATATATTGGATTTTTCCCTGTCCCTGAGCGTCCGGCCCCATGAGACTGTGGTTTTCTCGGCCCCTGGTGGTCCGAGGTCGTTTCCGCTGCACCGATTCATGCGCCAGGGCCTCCTGCAGATAATTCAGTTTGGTTTATTGCGCGATCTGTAATAGCACCCGAGATATCACCAGATATATATTGGATTTTTCCCTGACGATGAGTGTCCGGCCCCATGAGACGGTGGTTGTCCCGGCCCCTGGTGGTTCGAGGTCGTTCCCGTTGCACAGATTCATGCGCCAGGGCCTCCTGCAGATAATTCACTTTGGTTTATTGCGCTATCTCTAATAGCACCCGAGATATCACCAGATATATATTGGATTTTCCCCTGACCCTGAGTGTCCGGCCCCATGAGACGGTGGTTGTCTCGGCCCCTGGTGGTCCGATGTCGTTCCCGCTGCTCAGACTAATGCGCCAGGGCCTCCTGCAGACAATGTACTTTGATTTATCGCGCTATCTCTAATAGCACCCGAGATATCACCAGATATATATTGGATTTTCCCCTGACCCTGAGTGTCCGGCCCCATGAGACGGTGGTTGTCTCGCCCCTGGTGGTCCGAGGTCGATCCCGCTGCACAGACTCATGCGCCAGGGCCTCCTGCAGACAATGTACTTTGCTTTATCGCGCTATCTCTAATAGCACCCGAGATATCACCAGATATATATTGGATTTTTCCGTGACCCTGAGTGTCCGGCCCCATGAGACGATGTTTGTCTCGGCCCCTGGTGGTCCGAGGTCGTACCCGCTGCACAGATTCATGCGCCAGGGCCTCCTGCAGATAACTCACTTTGGTTTATTGCTCTATCTCTAATAGCACCCGAGATATCACCAGATATATATTGGATTTTTCCCTGACCCTGAGTGTCCGGCCCCATGAGACGGTGGTTTTCTCGGCCCCTGGTTGTCCGAGGTCTTTCCCGCTGCACAGACTCATGCGCCAGGGCCTCCTGCAGATAATTCAGTTTGGTTTATTGCGCGATCTGTAATAGCACCCGAGATATCACCAGATATATATTGGATTTTTCCCTGACGATGAGTGTCCGGCCCCATGAGACGGTGGTTGTCCCGGCCCCTGGTGGTTCGAGGTCGTTCCCGTTGCACAGATTCATGCGCCAGGGCCTCCTGCAGATAATTCACTTTGGTTTATTGCGCTATCTCTAATAGCACCCGAGATATCACCAGATATATATTGGATTTTCCCCTGACCCTGAGTGTCCGGCCCCATGAGACGGTGGTTGTCTCGGCCCCTGGTGGTCCGATGTCGTTCCCGCTGCTCAGACTAATGCGCCAGGGCCTCCTGCAGACAATGTACTTTGATTTATCGCGCTATCTCTAATAGCACCCGAGATATCACCAGATATATATTGGATTTTCCCCTGACCCTGAGTGTCCGGCCCCATGAGACGGTGGTTGTCTCGCCCCTGGTGGTCCGAGGTCGATCCCGCTGCACAGACTCATGCGCCAGGGCCTCCTGCAGACAATGTACTTTGCTTTATCGCGCTATCTCTAATAGCACCCGAGATATCACCAGATATATATTGGATTTTTCCGTGACCCTGAGTGTCCGGCCCCATGAGACGATGTTTGTCTCGGCCCCTGGTGGTCCGAGGTCGTACCCGCTGCACAGATTCATGCGCCAGGGCCTCCTGCAGATAACTCACTTTGGTTTATTGCTCTATCTCTAATAGCACCCGAGATATCACCAGATATATATTGGATTTTTCCCTGACCCTGAGCGTCCGGCCCCATGAGACGGTGATTTTCTCGGCCCCTGGTGGTCCGTGGTCGTTCCTGCTGCACCGATTCAAGCGCCAGGGCATTCTACTGACAATGCACTTTGATTTATTGCCCTATCTCTAATAGCACCCGAGATATCACCAGATATATAATGGATTTTTCCCTGACCCTGACAGTCCGGCCCCATGAGACGGTGGCTTTCTCGGCCCCTGGTGGTCCGAGGTCTTTCCCGCTGTACAGATTCATGCGCCCGGGCCTCCTGCAGATAATTCACTTTGGTTTATTGCGCTATCTTTAATAGCACTCGAGATATCACCAGATATATATTGGATTTTTCCCTGGACCTGAGTGTCCGGCCCCATGAGACGGTGGTTTTCAGGGACCCTGGTGATCCGAGGTCGTTCCCGCTGCACAGATTCATGCGCGAGGGCCTCCTGCAGATAATTTACTTTGGTTTATTGCACTATCTGTAATAGCAACCGAGATATCACCAGATATATATTGGATTTTTCGCTGACTCTGTGTGTCCGGCCCCATGAGACGGTGGTTTTCTTGGCCCCTGGTGGTCCGAGGTCGTTCCCGCTGCACAGATGCATGCGCCAGGGCCTCCTGCAGATAATTCACTTTCGTTTATTGCGCTATCTCTAATAGCACCCGAGATATCACCAGATATATATTGGATTTTTCCCTCTCTCTGAGTGTCCGGCCCCATGAGACGGTGGTTTTCTTGGCCCCTGGTGGTCCGAGGTCGTTCCCGCTGCACAGATGAATGCGCCAGGGCCTCCTCCAGATAATTCACTTTAGTTTATTGCGCTATCTCTAATAGCACCCGAGATTTCACCAGATATATAGTGGATTTTCCCCTGACCCTGAGTGTCCGGCCCCATGAGACGGTGGCTTTCTCGGCCCCTGGTGGTCCGAGGTCGTTCCCGCTGCCCAGATACATGCGCCAGGGCCTCCTACAGACAATGCACTATGATTTATTGCGCTGTCTGTAATAGCACCCGCGAAAGCTCCATATATATGCTCGATTTTTACATGACTTTGGGTGACGGATACCGAAAATCTGTAATTTTCTCGGCCCCGGGTAGTCCGATGTCGTTCCTGCAGCACAGATTCATGCGACAGGGCCTCCTACGGACAATGCACTTTGATTTATTGCGCTATCTGTAATAGCACCCGAGATTTCACCAGATAAATATTTGATTTTTCCCTGACCCTGAGTGTCCGTCCCCATGAGACGGTGGTTTTCTCGGACCCTGGTGATCCGAGGTCGTTCCCGCTGCCTAGATTCATGCGCCAGGGCCTCCTACAGACAATGCACTTTGATTTATTGCGCTATCTGTAATAGCACCCGAGATATCACCAGATATATATTGGATTTTTCCCTGACCCTGACTGTCCGGCCCCATGGGACGGTCATTTTCTCGGCCCCTGGAGGTCCAAGGTCGTTCCTGCTGCAAAGAATCATGCGCCAAGGCTTCCTGGAGACAACGCACTTTGATTTATCGCGCTATCTCTAATAGCACCCGAGATATCACCAGATGAATATTTGATTTTTCCCCGACCCTGAGTGTCCGGCCCCATGAGACGGTGGTTTTCTCGACCCCTGGTGGTCCGAGGCCGTTCCCGCTGCCCAGATTCATGCGCCAGGGCCTCCTGCAGATAATTCACTTTGGTTTATTGCCCAATCTCTAATAGCACCCGAGATATCACCAGATATATAATGGATTTTTCCCTGACCCTGACAGTCCGGGCCCATGAGCCGGTGGCTTTCTCGGCCCCTGGTGGTCCGAGGTCTTTCCCGCTGTACAGATTCATGCGCCCGGGCCTCCTGCAGATAATTCACTTTGGTTTATTGCGCTATCTCTAATAGCACTCGAGATATCACCAGATATATATTGGATTTTTCCCTGGACCTGAGTGTCCGGCCCCATGAGACGGTGGTTTTCAGGGACCCTGGTGATCCGAGGTCGTTCCCGCTGCACAGATTCATGCGCGAGGGCCTCCTGCAGATAATTTACTTTGGTTTATTGCACTATCTGTAATAGCAACCGAGATATCACCAGATATATATTGGATTTTTCGCTGACTCTGTGTGTCCGGCCCCATGAGACGGTGGTTTTCTTGGCCCCTGGTGGTCCGAGGTCGTTCTCGCTGCACAGATGCATGCGCCAGGGCCTCCTGCAGATAATTCACTTTCGTTTATTGCGCTATCTCTAATAGCACCCGAGATATCACCAGATATATATTGGATTTTTCCCTGACTCTGAGTGTCCGGCCCCATGAGACGGTGGTTTTCTTGGCCCCTGGTGGTCCGAGGTCGTTCCCGCTGCACAGATGAATGCGCCAGGGCCTCCTCCAGATAATTCACTTTAGTTTATTGCGCTATCTCTAATAGCACCCGAGATTTCACCAGATATATAGTGGATTTTCCCCTGACCCTGAGTGTCCGGCACCATGAGACGGTGGCTTTCTCGGCCCCTGGTGGTCCGAGGTCGTTCCCGCTGCCCAGATTCATGCGCCAGGGCCTCCTACAGACAATGCACTATGATTTATTGCGCTATCTGTAATAGCACCGGCGAAAGCTCCATATATATGCTCGATTTTTACATGACTTTGGCTGACGGATACCGAAAATCTGTAATTTTCTCGGCCTCTGGTGGTCCGATGTCGTTCCTGCAGCACAGATTCATGCGCAAGGGCCTCCTACGGACAATGCACTTTGATTTATTGCGCTATCTCTAATAGCACCCGAGATATCACCATATATATATTTGATTTTTCCCTGACCATGAGTGTCCGGCCCCATGAGACTGTGGTTTTCTCGGCCCCTGGTGGCCCGAGGTCGTTCCCGCTGCACAGATTCATGAGCCAGGTACTCCTACAGACAATGCACTTTGATTTATTGCGCTATCTGTAATAGCACCCGAGATATCACCAGATATATATTGGATTTTTCCCCGACCCTGAGTGTCCGGCCCCATGAGACGGTGGTTTTCTCGGCCCCTGGTGGTCCGAGGTCGCTCCCGCTGCACAGATTCATGCGCCCGGGCATCCTGCAGATAATTCACTTTGGTTTATTGCGCTATCTCTAATAGCAACCGAGATATCACCAGATATACATTGGATTTTTCCCTGACCATGAGTGTCCGGCCCCATGAGACGGTGGTTTTCTCGGAGCCTGGTGATCCGAGGTCGTTCCCGCATCACAGATTCATGCGCGAGGGCCTCCTGCAGATAATTGACTTTGGTTTATTGCACTATCTCTAATAGCACCCGAGATATCACCAGTTATATATTGGATTTTTCCCTGACTCTGAGTGTCCGGCCCCAGGAGACGGTGGTTTTCTTGGCCCCTGGTGGTCCGACGTCCTTCCCGCTGCACAGAATCATGCGCCAGGGCTTCCTGCAGACAATGCACTTTGATTTATTGCGCTACCTCTAATAGCACCCGAGATATCACCAGATATATGCTGGATTTTTCCCTGACCCGGACACTCCGGCCCCATGTGTCGGTGGTTTTCTCGGCCTCTGGTTGTCCGAGGTCGCTGCCGCTGCACAGATTCATGCGACAGGGCCTCCAGCAGACAATGAACTTTGATTTTTCGCGCTATCTCTAATAGCACCCGAGATATCACCAGATATATAATGGATTTTTCACTGACCCTGACAGTCCGGCCCTATGAGACGGTGGTTTTCTCGGCCCCTGGTGGTCCGAGGTCGTTTCCGCTGCACAGATTAATGCGCCAGGGCCTCCTGCAGATAATTCACCTTGGTTTATTTCGCTATCTCTAATAGCACCCGAGATATCACCAGACATATATTTGATTTTCCCCCGACCATGAGTGTCGGGCCCCATGTGACTGAGCTTTTCTCGGCCCCTGGTGGTGCGAGGTCGTTCCCGCTGCACAGATGCATGCGCCAGGGCCTCCTGCAGATAATTCACTTTGGTTTATTGCGCTATCTCTAATAGCACCCGAGATATCACCAGATATATATTGGATTTTCCCTTGACGCTGAGTGTCCGGCCCCATGAGACGGTGATTTTCTCGGCCCCCGGTGGTCCGATGTCGTTCCTACTGCACAGATTCATGCGCCCGGGCCTCCTGCAGATAATTCACTTTGGTTTATTGCGCTATCTCTAATAGCACTCGAGATATCACCAGATATATTTTGGATTTTTCCCTGGCCCTGAGTGTCCGGCCCCATGAGACGGTGGTTTTCGCGGACCCTGGTGATCCGAGGTCGTTCCCGCTGCACAGATTCATGCGCGAGGGCCTCCTGCAGATAATTTACTTTGGTCTATTGCACTATCTGTAATAGCACCCGAGATATCACCAGATATATATTGGATTTTTCGCTGACTCTGTGTGTCCGGCCCCATGAGACGGTGGTTTTCTTGGCCCCTGGTGGTCCGAGGCCGTTCCCGCTGCACAGATGCATGCGCCAGGGGCTCCTGCAGATAATTCACTTTCGTTTATTGCGCTATCTCTAATAGCACCGGAGATTTCACCAGATATATATTGGATTTTCCCCTGACCCTGAGTGTCCGGCCCCATGAGACGGTGGCTTTCTCGGCCCCTGGTGGTCCGAGGTCGTTCCCGCTGCCCAGATTCATGCGCCAGGGCCTCCTACAGACAATGCACTATGATTTATTGCGCTATCTGTAATAGCACCCGCGAAAGCTCCATATATATGCTCGATTTCTACATGACTTTGGCTGACGGATACCGAAAATCTGTAATTTTCTCGGCCTCTGGTGGTCCGATGTCGTTCCTGCAGCACAGATTCATGCGCAAGGGCCTCCTACGGACAATGCACTTTGATTTATTGCGCTATCTCTAATAGCACCCGAGATATCACCATATATATATTTGATTTTTCCCTGACCATGAGTGTCCGGCCCCATGAGACTGTGGTTTTCTCGGCCCCTGGTGGCCCGAGGTCGTTCCCGCTGCACAGATTCATGCGCCAGGTACTCCTACAGACAATGCACTTTGATTTATTGCGCTATCTGTAATAGCACCCGAGATATCACCAGATATATATTGGATTTTTCCCCGACCCTGAGTGTCCGGCCCCATGAGACGGTGGTTTTCTCGGCCCGTGGGGGTCCGAGGTCGTTGCCGCTGCACAGATTCATGCGCCAGGGCCTCCTGCAGATAATTCACTTTGGTTTTTTGCGCTATCTCTAATAGCACCCGAGATATCACCAGATATATATTGGATTTTCCCCTGACCCTGAGTGTCCGGCCCCATGAGATGGTGGTTTTCTCGGCCCCTGGTGATCCCAAGTCGTTCCCGCTGCACAGATTTATGCGCCCGGGCCTCCTGCAGATAATTCACTTTGGTTTTTTGCTTAATCTCTAATAGCACCCGAGATATCACCAGATATATATTGGATTTTCCCCTGACCCGGAGTGTCCGGCCCCATGAGATGGTGGTTTTCTCGGCCCCTGGTGATCCGAAGTCGTTCCCGCTGCACAGATTCATGCGCCAGGGTCACTTGCAGACAATTCACTTTGGTTTATTGCGCTATCGCTAATAGCACCCGAGATATCACCATATATATATTGGATTCTTCCCTGACACTGACAGTCCGGCCCCATGAGACGGTGGTTTTCTCGGCCCCTGGTGGTCCGAGGTCGGTCCCGCTGCACAGATTCATGCGCCGGGGCCTTCTGCAGATAATTCAGTTTGGTTTAGTGCGCTATCTGTAAGAGTACCCGAGATATCACCAGATATATATTGGATTTTCCCCTCACCCTGAGTGTCCGGCCCCATGAGATGGTGGTTTTCTCGGCGCCTGGTGATCCGAGGTCGTTACCGCTGCACAGATTCATGCGCCAGGGCCTCTTGCAGACAATTCACTTTCGTTTATTGCGCTATCTCTAATAGCACCCGAGATATCACCAGATAGATATTGGATTTTTCCCCGACCCTGAGTGTCCGGCCCCATGAGACGGTGGTTTTCTCGGGCCCTGGTGATCCGAGGTCATTCCCGCTGCACAGATTCATGCCCCAGGGCCTCCTGCAGATAATTCACTTTGGTTTATTGCGCTATCTGTAATAGCACCCGAGATATCACCAGATATATGCTGGATTTTTACATGAGCTTGGGTGACGGATTCCGAATATCTGTAATTTTCTCGGCCCCTGGTGGTCCGAGGTCGTTCCCGCTGCACAGATTCATTCGCCAGTGCCTCCCGCAGACAAAGCACTTTGATTTATTGCGCTATCTCTAATAGCACCCGAGATATCACCAGATATATATTTGATTTTTCCCTGACCCTGAGTGTCCGGCCCCATGAGACGGTGGTTTTCTCAGCCCCTGGTGGTCCGAGGTCGTTCCCGTTGCACAGATTCATGCGCCAGGGCCTCCTGCAGATAATTCACTTTGGTTTATTGCGCTATCTCTAATAGCACCCGAGATATCACCAGATATATATTGGATTTTTCCCTGACCCTGAGTGTCCGGCCCCATGAGACGGTGGTTTTCTCGGCCCCTGGTGGTCCGAGGTCGTTCCCGCTGCACAGATTCATTCGCCAGTGCCTCCCGCAGACAAAGCACTTTGATTTATCGCGCTATCTCTAATTGCACCCGAGATATCACCAGATATATATTGGATTTTTCACCGACCCTGAGTGTCGGGCCCCATGAGACGGTGGTTTTCTCGGCCCCTGGGGGCCCTAGGTCGTTGCCGCTGCACAGATTCATGCGCCAGGGTCTCCCGCTGACAAAGCACTTTGATTTATCGCGCTATCTCTAATTGCACCCGAGATATCACCAGATATATATTGGATTTTTCACTGACCCTGAGTGTCTGGCCCCATGAGACGGTGGTTTTCTCGGCCCCTGGGGTCCCTAGGTCGTTGCCGCTGCACAGATTCATGCGCCAGGGTCTCCCGCAGACAAAGCACTTTGGTTTATTGCGCTATCTGTAATAGCACCCGAGATATCACCAGATATATGCTGGATTTTTACATGACCTTGGGTGACGGATTCCGAATATCTGTAATTTTCTCGGCCCCTCGTGGTCCGAGGTCGTTCCTGCTGCACAGATTCATTCTCCAGTGCCTCCTACAGACAATGCACTTTGATTTATTGCGCTATCTCTAATAGCACCCGAGATATCACCAGATATATATTGGATTGTTCCCTGACCCTGAGTGTTCGGCCGCATGAGACGGTGGTTTTCTCGCCCCTGGTGGTCCGAGGTCGTTCCCGCTGCACAGATGCATGCGCCAGGACCTCCTGCAGATAATTCACTTTGGTTTATTGCGATATCTCCAATAGCACCCGAGATATCAGCAAATATATATTGGATTTTCGCCTGACCCTGAGTGTCGGGCCCCATGAGACGGTGGTTTTCTCGGACCCTGGTGGTCCGAGGTCGTTCCCGCTGCCCAGATTCATGCGCCCGGGCCTCCCACAGACAATGCACTTTGATTTATTGCATTATCTGTAATAGCACCCGAGAAAGCTCCATATATATGCTGGATTTTTACATGACCTTGGGTGACGGATTCCGAATATCTGTAATTTTCTCGGCCCCTAGTGGTCCGAGGTCGCTCCCGCTGCACAGATTCATGCGCCAGGGCCTCCTACGGACAATGCACTTTGATTTATTGCGCTATCTCTAATAGCACCCGAGATATCACCAGACATATATTGGATTTTTCCCTGATCCTGAGTGTCCGGCCCCATGAGACGGTGGTTCTCTCGGCCCCTGGTGGTCCGAGGTCGTTCCCGCTGCCCAGATTCATGCGCCAGGGGCTCCTACAGACAATGCACTTTGATTTATTGCGCTATATTTAATAGCACCCGAGATATCACCAGATATATATTGGATTTTTCATTGACCCAGAGTGTCCGGCCCCTTGAGACTGTGGTTTTCACGGCCCCTGGTGGTCCGAGGTCGTTCCCGCTGGCCAGATTCATGCGCCAGGGCCTCCTACAGACAATGCACTTTGATTTATTGCGCTATCTCTAATTGCACCCGAGATATCACCAGATATATATTGGATTTTCCCCTGACCATGAGTGTCCGGCCCCATGAGACGGTGGTTTTCTCGGCCCCTGGTGGTCCGAGGTCGTTCCCGCTGCACAGAATCATTCGCCAGTGCCTCCCGCAGACAAAGCACTTTGGTTTATTGCGCTATCTCTAATAGCACCCGAGATAGCACCAGATATATATTGGATTTTCCCCTGACCCTGAGTGTCCGGCACCATGAGATGGTGGTTTTCTCGCCCCCTGGTGATCCGAGGTCGATCCCGCTGCTCAAATTCATGCGCCAGGGCCTCCTGCAGACAATTCAGTTTGGTTTATTGCGCTATCTCTAATAGCACCCGACATATCACCAGATATATATTGGATTTTTACCCGACCCTGAGTGTTCGGCCCCATGAGACGGTGGTTTTCTCTGCCCCTGGTGGTCCGAGGTCGTTCCTGCTGCACAGATTCATGCGCCAGGGCCTCCTACGGACAATGCACTTTGATTTATTGCGCTATCTCTAATAGCACCCGAGATATCACCCGATATATATTGTATTGTTCCCTGACCCTGAGTGTTCGGCCGCATGAGACGGTGGTTTTCTCGCCCCTGGTGGTCCGAGGTCGTTCCCGCTGAACAGATGCATGCGCCAGGACCTCCTGCAGATAATTCACTTTGGTTTATTGCGATATCTCTAATAGCACGCGAGATATCAGCAAATATATATTGGATTTTCCCCTGACCCTGAGTGTCGGGCCCCATGAGACGGTGGTTTTCTCGGACCCTGGTGGTCCGAGGTCGTTCCCGCTGCCCAGATTCATGCGCCCGGGCCTCCCACAGACAATGCACTTTGATTTATTGCGCTATCTGTAATAGCACCCGAGAAAGCTCCATATATATGCTGGATTTTTACATGACCTTGGGTAACGGATTCCGAATATCTGTAATTTTCTCGGCCCCTGGTGGTCCGAGGTCGCTCCCGCTGCACAGATTCATGCGCCAGGGCCTCCTACGGACAATGCACTTTGATTTACTGCGCTATCTCTAATAGCACCCGAGATATCACCTGATATATATTGGATTTTCCCGTGACCCTGACAGTCCGGCCCCATGAGACGGTGGTTTTCTCGGCCCCTCGTAGTCCGAGGTCGTTCCCGCTGCACAGATTCATGCGCCAGGGACTCCTACAGACAATGCACTTTGATTTATTGCGCTATATGTAATAGCACCCGGGAAAGCACCATATATATGCCGGATTTTTACATGACTTTGGGTGACGGATACCGAAAATCTGTAATTTTCTCGGCCCCTGGTGGTCCGATGTCGTTCCTGCTGCACAGATTCATGCGCAAGGGCCTCCAACGGACAATGCACGTTGATTTATTGCGCTATCTCTAATAGCACCCGAGATATCACCAGATATATATCGGATTTTTCCCTGACCCTGACAGTCCCGCACCATGAAACGGTGATTTTCTCGGCCCCTGGTGGTCCGAGGTCGTTACCGCTGAACAGAATCATGCGCCAGGGCTTCCTGCAGACAATGCACTTTGATTTATTGCGCTATCTCTAATAGCACCCGAGATATCACCAGATATATAATGAATTTTTCCCTGACTCTGAGTGTCCAGCCCCATGTGTCGGTGGTTTTCTCGGCCCCTGGTGGTCCGAGGTCGATCCCGCTGCACAGTTTCATGCGCCAGGGCCTCCTACAGACAATGCACTTTGATTTATTGCGCTATCTGTAATAGCACCCGAGATATCACCAGATATATATTGAATTTTCCCCTGACCCTGAGTGTCCGGCTCCATGAGACGGTGGTTTTCTCGGCCTCTGGTGATCCGAGGTCGATCCCGCTTCACAGATTCATGCGCCAGGGCCTCCTGCAGATAATTCACTTTGGTTTATTGCGCTATCTCTAATAGCACCCGAGATATCACCAGATATATATTGGATTTTTCATTGACCCAGAGTGTCCGGCCCCTTGAGACTGTGGTTTTCACGGCCCCTGGTGGTCCGAGGTCGTTCCCGCTGGCCAGATTCATGCGCCAGGGCCTCCTACAGACAATGCACTTTGATTTATTGCGCTATCTCTAATTGCACCCGAGATATCACCAGATATATATTGGATTTTCCCCTGACCATGAGTGTCCGGCCCCATGAGACGGTGGTTTTCTCGGCCCCTGGTGGTCCGAGGTCGTTCCCGCTGCACAGAATCATTCGCCAGTGCCTCCCGCAGACAAAGCACTTTGGTTTATTGCGCTATCTCTAATAGCACCCGAGATAGCACCAGATATATATTGGATTTTCCCCTGACCCTGAGTGTCCGGCACCATGAGATGGTGGTTTTCTCGCCCCCTGGTGATCCGAGGTCGATCCCGCTGCTCAAATTCATGCGCCAGGGCCTCCTGCAGACAATTCAGTTTGGTTTATTGCGCTATCTCTAATAGCACCCGACATATCACCAGATATATATTGGATTTTTACCCGACCCTGAGTGTTCGGCCCCATGAGACGGTGGTTTTCTCTGCCCCTGGTGGTCCGAGGTCGTTCCTGCTGCACAGATTCATGCGCCAGGGCCTCCTACGGACAATGCACTTTGATTTATTGCGCTATCTCTAATAGCACCCGAGATATCACCCGATATATATTGTATTGTTCCCTGACCCTGAGTGTTCGGCCGCATGAGACGGTGGTTTTCTCGCCCCTGGTGGTCCGAGGTCGTTCCCGCTGAACAGATGCATGCGCCAGGACCTCCTGCAGATAATTCACTTTGGTTTATTGCGATATCTCTAATAGCACGCGAGATATCAGCAAATATATATTGGATTTTCCCCTGACCCTGAGTGTCGGGCCCCATGAGACGGTGGTTTTCTCGGACCCTGGTGGTCCGAGGTCGTTCCCGCTGCCCAGATTCATGCGCCCGGGCCTCCCACAGACAATGCACTTTGATTTATTGCGCTATCTGTAATAGCACCCGAGAAAGCTCCATATATATGCTGGATTTTTACATGACCTTGGGTAACGGATTCCGAATATCTGTAATTTTCTCGGCCCCTGGTGGTCCGAGGTCGCTCCCGCTGCACAGATTCATGCGCCAGGGCCTCCTACGGACAATGCACTTTGATTTACTGCGCTATCTCTAATAGCACCCGAGATATCACCTGATATATATTGGATTTTCCCCTGACCCTGACAGTCCGGCCCCATGAGACGGTGGTTTTCTCGGCCCCTCGTAGTCCGAGGTCGTTCCCGCTGCACAGATTCATGCGCCAGGGACTCCTACAGACAATGCACTTTGATTTATTGCGCTATATGTAATAGCACCCGGGAAAGCACCATATATATGCCGGATTTTTACATGACTTTGGGTGACGGATACCGAAAATCTGTAATTTTCTCGGCCCCTGGTGGTCCGATGTCGTTCCTGCTGCACAGATTCATGCGCAAGGGCCTCCAACGGACAATGCACGTTGATTTATTGCGCTATCTCTAATAGCACCCGAGATATCACCAGATATATATCGGATTTTTCCCTGACCCTGACAGTCCCGCACCATGAAACGGTGATTTTCTCGGCCCCTGGTGGTCCGAGGTCGTTACCGCTGAACAGAATCATGCGCCAGGGCTTCCTGCAGACAATGCACTTTGATTTATTGCGCTATCTCTAATAGCACCCGAGATATCACCAGATATATAATGAATTTTTCCCTGACTCTGAGTGTCCAGCCCCATGTGTCGGTGGTTTTCTCGGCCCCTGGTGGTCCGAGGTCGATCCCGCTGCACAGATTCATGCGCCAGGGCCTCCTACAGACAATGCACTTTGATTTATTGCGCTATCTGTAATAGCACCCGAGATATCACCAGATATATATTGAATTTTCCCCTGACCCTGAGTGTCCGGCTCCATGAGACGGTGGTTTTCTCGGCCTCTGGTGATCCGAGGTCGATCCCGCTTCACAGATTCATGCGCCAGGGCCTCCTGCAGATAATTCACTTTGGTTTATTGCGCTATCTCTAATAGCACCCGAGATATCACCAGATATATATTGGATTTTCCCCTGACCCTGAGTGCCCGGCCCCATGAGACGGTGGTTGTCTCGGCCCCTGGTGGTCCGATGTCGTTCCCGCTGCACAGACTCATGCGCCAGGGCCTCCTGCAGACAATGTACTTTGATTTATCGCGCTATCTCTAATAGCACCCGAGATATCACCAGATATATATTGGATTTTCCCGTGACCCTGAGTGTCCGGCCCCATGAGACGGTGGTTGTCTCGCCCCTGGTGGTCCGAGGTCGATCCCGCTGCACAGATTCATGCGCCAGGGCCTCCTACAGACAATGCACTTTGATTTATTGCGCTGTCTGTAATAGCACCCGAGATATCACCAGATATATATTGAATTTTCCCCTGACACTGAGTGTCCGGCCCCATGAGACGGTGGTTGTCCCGGCCCCTGGTGATCCGAGGTCGATCCCGCTTCACAGATTCATGCGCCAGGGCCTCCTGCAGATAATTCACTTTGGTTTATTGCGCTATCTCTAATAGCACCCGAGATATCACCAGATATATATTGGATTTTCCCCTGACCCTGAGAGTCCGGCGCCATGTGTCGGTGGTTTTCTCGGCCCCTGGTGGTCCGAGGTCGTTCCCGCTGCCCAGATTCATGCACCAGGGCCTCCTACAGACAATTCACTTTGATTTATCGCGCTATCTCTTATGGCACCCGAGATATCACCTGATATATATTGGATTTTTCCCTGACCCTGAGTGTCCGGACCCATGAGACGGTGGTTTTCTCGGCCCCTGGTCGTCCGAGGTCGTTCCCTCTGCACAGTTTCATGCGCCAGGGCCTCCTGCAGATAATTCACTTTGGCTTACTGCGCTATCTCTAATACCACCCGAGATATCACCAGATATATATTGGATTTTCCCCTGACCCTGAGTGTCCGGCCCCATGAGACGGTGGTTTTCTTGGCCCCTGGTGGTCCGAGGTCGTTCCCGCTACACAGATTCATGCGCCAGGGCCTCCTGCAGATAATTCTCTTTGGTTTATTGCGCTATCACTAATAGCACCCGCAATATCACCAGATATATATTGGATTTTTCCCAGACCCTGAGTGTCCGGCCCCATGAGACTGTGGTTTTCTCGGCCCCTCGTGGTCCGAGGTCGTTCCCGCTGCACAGATGCATGCGCCAGGGCCTCCTGCAGACAGTGCACTTTGATTTATCGCGCTATCTATAATAGCACCCGAGATATCACAAGATATATATTGGATTTTCCCCTGACACTGAGTGTCCGGCCCCATGAGACGGTGGTTGTCCCGGCCCCTGGTGGTTTGAGGTCGTTCCCGTTGCACAGATTCATGCGCCAGGGCCTCCTGCAGATAATTCACTTCGGTTTATTGCGCTATCTCTAATAGCACCCGAGATATCACCAGATATATATTGGATTTTCCCCTGACCCTGAGTGTCCGGCCCCATGAGACGGTGGTTGTCTCGGCCCCTGGTGGTCCGATGTCGTTCCCGCTGCTCAGACTAATGCGCCAGGGCCTCCTGCAGACAATGTACTTTGATTTATCGCGCTATCTCTAATAGCACCCGAGATATCACCAGATATATATTGGATTTTCCCCTGACCCTGAGTGTCCGGCCCCATGAGACGGTGGTTGTCTCGCCCCTGGTGGTCCGAGGTCGATCCCGCTGCACAGACTCATGCGCCAGGGCCTCCTGCAGACAATGTACTTTGCTTTATCGCGCTATCTCTAATAGCACCCGAGATATCACCAGAGATATATTGGATTTTTCCGTGACCCTGAGTGTCCGGCCCCATGAGACGATGTTTGTCTCGGCCCCTGGTGGTCCGAGGTCGTACCCAGTGCACAGATTCATGCGCCAGGGCCTCCTGCAGATAACTCACTTTGGTTTATTGCTCTATCTCTAATAGCACCCGAGATATCACCAGATATATATTGGATTTTTCCCTGACCCTGAGTGTCCGGCCCCATGAGACGGTGGTTTTCTCGGCCCCTGGTTGTCCGAGGTCTTTCCCGCTGCACAGACTCATGCGCCAGGGCCTCCTACAGACAATGCACATTGATTTGTTGCGCTATCTGTAATAGCACCCGAGATATCACCAGATATATAGTGGATTTTTCCCTGACCCTGAGTGTCCCGCCCCATGAGTCGGTGGTTTTCTTGGCCGCAGGTGGTCCGAGGTCGTTCCCGCTGCCCAGATTCATGCGCCAGGGCCTCCTACAGACAATGCACTTTGATTTATTGCCCTATCTGTAATAGCACCCGAGAAGGCACCATATATATGCTGGATTTTTACATGACTTTGGGTGACGGATACCGAAAATCTGTAATTTTCTCGGCCCCGGGTATTCCGATGTCGTTCCTGCAGCACAGATTCATGCGACAGGGCCTCCTACGGACAATGCACTTTGATTTATTGCGCTATCTGTAATAGCACCCGAGATAGCACCAGATATATATCGGATTTTTCCCTGACCCTGAGTTTCCGGCCCCATGAGACGGTGGTTTTCCCGGCCACTGGTGGTCCGAGGTCGTTCCCGCTGCACAGATTCATGCGCCACGGCATCCTACAGACAATGCACTTTGATTTATTGCCCTATCTGTAATAGCACCCGAGAAGGCACCATATATATGCTGGATTTTTACATGACTTTGGGTGACGGATACCGAAAATCTGTAATTTTCTCGGCCCCTGGTGGTCCGATGTCGTTCCTGCCGCACAGATTCATGCGCGAGGGCCTCCTGCAGATAATTCACTTTGGTTTATTGCGCTATCTCTAATAGCACCCGGGACATCACCAGATAAATATTTGATTTTTCCCTGACCCTGAGTGTCCGGCCCCATGAGACGGTGGTTTTCTCGGGCCCTGGTGATCCGAGGTCGTTCCCGCTGCCTAGATTCATGCGCCAGGGCCACCTACAGACAATGCACTTTGATTTATTGCGCTATCTGTAATAGCACCCGAGATATCACCAGATATATATTGGATTTTTCCCTGACCCTGACTGTCCGGCCCCATGGGACGGTCATTTTCTCGGCCCCTGGAGGTCCAAGGTCGTTCCTGCTGCAAAGAATCATGCGCCAAGGCTTCCTGGAGACAACGCACTTTGATTTATCGCGCTATCTATAATAGTACCCGAGATATCACAAGATATATATTGGATTTTCCCCTGACACTGAGTGTCCGGCCCCATGAGACGGTGGTTGTCCCGGCCCCTGGTGGTTCGAGGTCGTTCCCGTTGCACAGATTCATGCGCCAGGGCCTCCTGCAGATAATTCACTTTGGTTTATTGCGCAATCTCTAATAGCACCCGAGATATCACCAGATATATATTGGATTTTCCCCTGACCCTGAGTGTCCGGCCCCATGAGACGGTGGTTGTCTCGGCCCCTGGTGGTCCGATGTCGTTCCCGCTGCACAGACTCATGCGCCAGGGCCTCCTACAGACAATGCACATTGATTTGTTGCGCTATCTGTAATAGCACCCGAGATATCACCAGATATATAGTGGATTTTTCCCTGACCCTGAGTGTCCCGCCCCATGAGTCGGTGGTTTTCTTGGCCGCAGGTGGTCCGAGGTCGTTCCCGCTGCCCAGATTCATGCGCCAGGGCCTCCTACAGACAATGCACTTTGATTTATTGCGCTATCTGTAATAGCACCCGAGATATCACCAGATATATATTTGATTTTTCCCTGACCCTGAGTGTCCGGCCCCATTAGACGGTGGTTTTCTCAGCCCCTGGTGGTCCGAGGTCGTTCCCGTTGCACAGATTCATGCGCCAGGGCCTCCTGCAGATAATTCACTTTGGTTTATTGCGCTATCTCTAATAGCACCCGAGATATCACCAGATATATATTGGATTTTTCCCTGACCCTGAGTTTCCGGCCCCATGAGACGGTGGTTTTCTCGGCCCCTGGTGGTCCGAGGTCGTTCCCGCTGCACAGATTCATCCGCCAGGGCCTCCTGCACATAATTCACTTTGGTTTATTGCGCTATCTCTAATAGCACCCGAGATATCACCAGATATATATTGGATTTTTCCCAGACCCTGAGTGTCCGGCCCCATGAGACGGTGGTTTTCTTGGCCCCTGGTGGTCCGAGGTTGTTCCCGCTGCACAGATGAATGCGCCAGGGCCTCCTCCAGATAATTCACTTCAGTTTATTGCGATATCTCTAATAGCACCCGAGATTTCACCAGATATATATTGGATTTTCCCCTGACCCTGAGTGTCCGGCCCCATGAGACGGTGGTTTTCCCGGCCACTGGTGGTCCGAGGTCGTTCCCGCTGCACAGATTCATGCGCCAGGGCATCCTACGGACAATGCACTTTGATTTATTGCGCTATCTCTAATAGCACCCGAGATATCACCCGATATATATTGTATTGTTCCCTGACCCTGAGTGTTCGGCCGCATGAGACGGTGGTTTTCTCGCCCCTGGTGGTCCGAGGTCGTTCCCGCTGAACAGATGCATGCGCCAGGACCTCCTGCAGATAATTCACTTTGGTTTATTGCGATATCTCTAATAGCACGCGAGATATCAGCAAATATATGTTGGATTTTCCCCTGACCCTGAGTGTCGGGCCCCATGAGACGGTGGTTTTCTCGGACCCTGGTGGTCCGAGGTCGTTCCCGCTGCCCAGATTCATGCGCCCGGGCCTCCCACAGACAATGCACTTTGATTTATTGCGCTATCTGTAATAGCACCCGAGAAAGCTCCATATATATGCTGGATTTTTACATGACCTTGGGTAACGGATTCCGAATATCTGTAATTTTCTCGGCCCCTGGTGGTCCGAGGTCGCTCCCGCTGCACAGATTCATGCGCCAGGGCCTCCTACGGACAATGCACTTTGATTTATTGCGCTATCTCTAATAGCACCCGAGATATCACCTGATATATATTGGATTTTCCCCTGACCCTGACAGTCCGGCCCCATGAGACGGTGGTTTTCTCGGCCCCTCGTAGTCCGAGGTCGTTCCCGCTGCACAGATTCATGCGCCAGGGACTCCTACAGACAATGCACTTTGATTTATTGCGCTATATGTAATAGCACCCGGGAAAGCACCATATATATGCCGGATTTTTACATGACTTTGGGTGACGGATACCGAAAATCTGTAATTTTCTCGGCCCCTGGTGGTCCGATGTCGTTCCTGCTGCACAGATTCATGCGCAAGGGCCTCCAACGGACAATGCACGTTGATTTATTGCGCTATCTCTAATAGCACCCGAGATATCACCAGATATATATCGGATTTTTCCCTGACCCTGACAGTCCCGCACCATGAAACGGTGATTTTCTCGGCCCCTGGTGGTCCGAGGTCGTTACCGCTGAACAGAATCATGCGCCAGGGCTTCCTGCAGACAATGCACTTTGATTTATTGCGCTATCTCTAATAGCACCCGAGATACCACCAGATATATAATGAATTTTTCCCTGACTCTGAGTGTCCAGCCCCATGTGTCGGTGGTTTTCTCGGCCCCTGGTGGTCCGAGGTCGATCCCGCTGCACAGATTCATGCGCCAGGGCCTCCTACAGACAATGCACTTTGATTTATTGCGCTATCTGTAATAGCACCCGAGATATCACCAGATATATATTGAATTTTCCCCTGACCCTGAGTGTCCGGCTCCATGAGACGGTGGTTTTCTCGGCCTCTGGTGATCCGAGGTCGATCCCACTTCACAGATTCATGCGCCAGGGCCTCCTACAGACAATGCACTTTGATTTATTGCGCTATCTGTAATAGCACCCGAGATATCACCAGATATATATTGAATTTTCCCCTGACCCTGAGTGTCCGGCCCCATGAGACGGTGGTTGTCTCGCCCCTGGTGGTCCGAGGTCGATCCCGCTGCACAGATTCATGCGCCAGGGCCTCCTACAGACAATGCACTTTGATTTATTGCGCTGTCTGTAATAGCACCCGAGATATCACCAGATATATATTGAATTTTCCCCTGACACTGAGTGTCCGGCCCCATGAGACGGTGGTTGTCCCGGCCCCTGGTGATCCGAGGTCGATCCCGCTTCACAGATTCATGCGCCAGGGCCTCCTGCAGATAATTCACTTTGGTTTATTGCGCTATCTCTAATAGCACCCGAGATATCACCAGATATATATTGGATTTTTCCCTGACCCTGAGTGTCCGGACCCATGAGACGGTGGTTTTCTCGGCCCCTGGTTGTCCGAGGTCGTTCCCGCTGCACAGACTCATGCGCCAGGGCTTCCTGCAGACAATGTACTTTGATTTATCGCGCTATCTGTAATAGCACCCGAGATATCACCAGATATATATTGGATTTTCCCCTGACCCTGAGAGTCCGGCGCCATGTGTCGGTGGTTTTCTCGGCCTCTGGTGGTCCGATGTTGTTGCCGCTGCACAGATTCATGCGCCAGGGCCTCCTGCAGATAATTCACTTTGGTTTATTGCGCTATCTCTAATAGCACCCGGAATATCACCAGATATATATTGGATTTTTCCCTGACCCTGAGTGTTCGGCCCCATGAGACGGTGGTTTTCTCGGCCCCTGGTGGTCCGAGGTCGTTCCCGCTGCCCAGATTCATGCACCAGGGCCTCCTACAGACAATTCACTTTGATTTATCGCGCTATCTCTTATGGCACCCGAGATATCACCTGATATATATTGGATTTTTCCCTGACCCTGAGTGTCCGGACCCATGAGACGGTGGTTTTCTCGGCCCCTGGTCGTCCGAGGTCGTTCCCTCTGCACAGTTTCATGCGCCAGGGCCTCCTGCAGATAATTCACTTTGGCTTACTGCGCTATCTCTAATACCACCCGAGATATCACCAGATATATATTGGATTTTCCCCTGTCCCTAAGTGTCCGGCCCCATGAGAAGGTGGTTTTGTCGGCCCCTGGTGGTCCGAGGTCGTTGCCGCTGGCCAGATTCATGCGCCACGGTCTTCTACAGACAATGCACTTTGATTTATTGCGCTATCTGTAATAGCACCCGAGATATCACCAGATATATATTGGATTTTTCCCTGACCCTGAGTTTCCGGCCCCATGAGACGGTGGTTTTCTCGGCCCCTGGTGGTCCGAGGTCGTTCCCGCTGCACAGATTCATCCGCCAGGGCCTCCTGCACATAATTCACTTTGGTTTATTGCGCTATCTCTAATAGCACCCGAGATATCACCAGATATATATTGGATTTTTCCCAGACCCTGAGTGTCCGGCCCCATGAGACGGTGGTTTTCTTGGCCCCTGGTGGTCCGAGGTCGTTCCCGCTGCACAGATGAATGCGCCAGGGCCTCCTCCAGATAATTCACTTTAGTTTATTGCGCTATCTCTAATAGCACCCGAGATTTCACCAGATATATATTGGATTTTCCCCTGACCCTGAGTGTCCGGCCCCATGAGACGGTGGCTTTCTCGGCCCCTGGTGGTCCGAGGTCGTTCCCGCTGCCCAGATTCATGCGCCAGGGCCTGCTACAGACAATGCACTATGATTTATTGCGCTATCTGTAATAGCACCCGCGAAAGCTCCATATATATGCTCGATTTTTACATGACTTTGGGTGACGGAAACCGAAAATCTGTAATTTTCTCGGCCCCGGGTATTCCGATGTCGTTCCTGCAGCACAGATTCATGCGACAGGGCCTCCTACGGACAATGCACTTTGATTTATTGCGCTATCTGTACTAGCACCCGAGATAGCACCAGATATATATTGGATTTTTCCCTGACCCTGAGTTTCCGGCCCCATGAGACGGTGGTTTTCCCGGCCACTGGTGGTCCGAGGTCGTTCCCGCTGCACAGATTCATGCGCCAGGGCATCCTACAGACAATGCACTTTGATTTATTGACCTATCTGTAATAGCACCCGAGAAGGCACCATATATATGCTGGATTTTTACATGACTTTGGGTGACGGATACCGAAAATCTGTAATTTTCTCGGCCCCTGGTGGTCCGATGTCGTTCCTGCCGCACAGATTCATGCGCGAGGGCCTCCTGCAGATAATTCACTTTGGTTTATTGCACTATCTCTAATAGCACCCGAGATATCACCAGATATATATTGGATTTTCCCCTGACCCTGAGAGTCCGGCGCCATGAGACTGTGCTTTTCTAGGCCCCTGGTGGTTCGAGGTCGTTCCCGCTGCACCGATTCATGCGCCAGGGCATCCTACAGACAATGCACTTTGATTTCTTGCGCTATCTGTAATAGCACCCGAGAAAGCACCATATATATTCTGGATTTTTACATGACTTTGGGTGACGGATACAGAAAATCTGTAATTTTCTCGGCCCCTGGTGGTCCGATGTCGTTCCTGCTGCACAGATTCATGCGCCAGAGCCTCCTGCAGATAATTCACTTTGGTTTCTTGCACTATCTCTAATAGCACCCGATATATCACCAGATATATAATGGATTTTTCCCTGACCCTGACAATCCGGCCCCATGAGACGGTGGTTTTCTCGGCCCCTGGTGGTCCGAGGTCGTTCCCGCTGCACAGATTCATGCGCCCGGGCGTCCTGCAGATAATTCACTTTGGTTTATTGCGCTATCTCTAATAGCACCCGAGATATCACCAGATATATATTGGATTTTTCCCTGACTCTGAGTGTCCGGCCCCAGGAGACGGTGGTTTTCTTGGCCCCTGGTGGTCCGAGGTCTTTCCCGCTGCACAGAATCATGCGCCTGGGCTTCCTGCAGACAATGCACTTTGATTTATTGCGCTACCTCTAATAGCACCCGAGATATCACCAGATATATGCTGGATTTTTCCCTGACCCGGACAGTCCGGCCCCATGTGTCGGTGGTTTTCTCGGCCCCTGGTGGTCCGAGGTCGTTGCCGCTGCACAGATTCATGCGACAGGGCCTCCAGCAGACAATGAACTTTGATTTTTCGAGGTATCTCTAATAGCACCCGAGATATCACCAGATATATAATGGATTTTTCCCTGACCCTGACAGTCCGGCCCCATGAGACGGTGGTTTTCTTGGCCCCTGGTGGTCCGAGGTCGTTCCCGCTGCACAGATGCATGCGCCAGGGCCTCCTGCGGATAATTCACTTTCGTTTATTGCGCTATCTCTAATAGGACCCGAGATATCACCAGATATATAATGGATTTTTCCCTGACCCTGACAGTCCGGCCCCATGAGACGTTGGTTTTCTTGGCCCCTGGTGGTCCGAGGTCGTTCCCGCTGCACAGATGCATGCGCCAGGGCCTCCTCCAGATAATTCACTTTAGTTTATTGCGCTATCTCTAATAGCACCCGAGATATCACCAGATATATATTGGATTTTTCCCTGACCCTGAGTGTCCGGCCCCATGAGACGGTGGTTTTCTTGGCCCCTGGTGGTCCGAGGTCGTTCCCGCTGCACAGATGAATGCGCCAGGGCCTCCTCCAGATAATTCACTTTAGTTTATTGCGCTATCTCTAATAGCACCCGAGATTTCACCAGATATATATTGGATTTTCCCCTGACCCTGAGTGTCCGGCCCAATGAGACGGTGGCTTTCTCGGCCCCTGGTGGTCCGAGGTCATTCCCGCTGCCCAGATTCATGCGCCAGGGCCTCCTCCAGATAATTCACTTTAGTTTATTGCGCTATCTCTAATAGCACCCGAGATTTCACCAGATATATATTGGATTTTCCCCTGACCCTGAGTGTCCGGCCCAATGAGACGGTGGCTTTCTCGGCCCCTGGTGGTCCGAGGTCATTCCCGCTGCCCAGATTCATGCGCCAGGGCCTACTACAGACAATGCACTATGATTTATTGCGCTATCTGTAGTAGCACCCGAGATATCACCAGATATATATTGGATTTTTCCCTGACCCTGAGCGTCCGGCCCCATGAGACGGTGATTTTCTCGGCCCCTGGTGGTCCGTGGTCGTTCCTGCTGCACCGATTCATGCGCCAGGGCATCCTACAGACAATGCACTTTGATTTATTGCCCTATCTCTAATAGCACCCGAGATATCACCAGATATATAATGGATTTTTCCCTGACCCTGACAGTCCGGCCCCATGAGACGGTGGCTTTCTCGGCCCCTGGTGGGCCGAGGTCTTTCCCGCTGTACAGATTCATGCGCCCGGGCCTCCTGCAGATAATTCACTTTGGTTTATTGCGCTATCTCTAATAGCACTCGAGATATCACCAGATATATATTGGATTTTTCCCTGGACCTGAGTGTCCGGCCCCATGAGACGGTGGTTTTCAGGGACCCTGGTGATCCGAGGTCGTTCCCGCTGCACAGATTCATGCGCGAGGGCCTCCTGCAGATAATTTACTTTGTTTTATTGCACTATCTGTAATAGCAACCGAGATATCACTAGATATATATTGGATTTTTCGCTGACTCTGTGTGTCCGGCCCCATGAGACGGTGGTTTTCTTGGCCCCTGGTGGTCCGAGGTCGTTCCCGCTGCACAGATGCATGCGCCAGGGCCTCCTGCAGATAATTCACTTTCGTTTATTGCGCTATCTCTAATAGCACCCGAGATATCACCAGATATATATTGGATTTTTCCCTGACTCTGAGTGTCCGGCCCCATGAGACGGTGGTTTTCTTGGCCCCTGGTGGTCCGAGGTCGTTCCCGCTGCACAGATGAATGCGCCATGGCCTCCTCCAGATAATTCACTTTAGTTTATTGCGCTATCTCTAATAGCACCCGAGATTTCACCAGATATATAGTGGATTTTCCCCTGACCCTGAGTGTCCGGCCCCATGAGACGGTGGCTTTCTCGGCCCCTGGTGGTCCGAGGTCGTTCCCGCTGCCCAGATTCATGCGCCAGGGCCTCCTACAGACAATGCACTATGATTTATTGCGCTGTCTGTAATAGCACCCGCGAAAGCTCCATATATATGCTCGATTTTAACATGACTTTGGGTGACGGATACCGAAAATCTGTAATTTTCTCGGCCCCGGGTAGTCCGATGTCGTTCCTGCAGCACAGATTCATGCGACAGGGCCTCCTACGGACAATGCACTTTGATTTATTGCATTATCTGTAATAGTACCCGAGATTTCACCAGATAAATATTTGATTTTTCCCTGACCCTGAGTGTCCGGCCCCATGAGACGGTGGTTTTCTCGGACCCTGGTGATCCGAGGTCGTTCCCGCTGCCTAGATTCATGCGCCAGGGCCTCCTACAGACAATGCACTTTGACTTATTGCGCTATCTGTAATAGCACCCGAGATATCACCAGATATATATTGGATTTTTCCCTGACCCTGACTGTCCGGCCCCATGGGACGGTCATTTTCTCGGCCCCTGGAGGTCCAAGGTCGTTCCTGCTGCAAAGAATCATGCGCCAAGGCTTCCTGGAGACAACGCACTTTGATATATCGCGCTATATCTAATAGCACCCGAGATATCACCAGATGAATATTTGATTTTTCCCCGACCCTGAGTGTCCGGCCCCATGAGACGGTGGTTTTCTCGGCCCCTGGCGGTCCGAGGTCGTTCCCGCTGCACAGATTCATGCGCCAGGTACTCCTACAGACAATGCACTTTGATTTATTGCGCTATCTGTAATAACACCCGAGATATCACCAGATATATATCGGATTTTTCCCTGACCCTGAGTGTCCGGCCCCATGAGACGGTGGTTTTCTCGGCCCCTGGCGGTCCGAGGTCGTTCCCGCTGCCGAGATTCATGCGCCAGGGTCTCCTGCAGACAATGCACTTTGATTTATTGCCCTATCTGTAATAGCACCCGAGAAAGCACCATATATATGCTGGATTTTTACATGACTTTGGGTGACGGATACAGAAAATCTGTAATTTTCTCGGCCCCTGGTGGTCCGATGTCGTTCCTGCTGCACAGATTCATGCGCCAGAGCCTCCTGCAGATAATTCACTTTGGTTTATTGCACTATCTCTAATAGCACCCGAGATTTCAACAGATATATAATGGATTCTTCCCTGACCCTGACAGTCCGGCCCCATGAGACGGTGGTTTTCTCGGCCCCTGGTGGTCCGAGGTCGTTCCCGCTGCCCAGATTCATGCGCCAGGGCCTCCTACAGACAGTCCACTTTGATTTATTGCGCTATCTCTAATAGCACCCGAGATATCACCAGATATATATTGGATTTTTCCCTGACCCTGAGTGTCCGGCCCCATGAGACGGTGGTTTTCTCGACCCCTGGTGGTCCGAGGCCGTTCCCGCTGCACAGATGCATGCGCCAGGGCCTCCTGCAGATAATTCACTGTGGTTTATTGCGCTATCTCTAATAGCACCCGAGATACCACCAGATATATAATGGATTTTTCCCTGACCATGAATGTCCGGCCCCATGAGACGGTGGTTTTCTCGGAGCCTGGTGATCCGATTTCGTTCCCGCTGCACAGATTCATGCGCGAGGGCCTCCTGCAGATAATTCACTTTGGTTTATTGCACTATCTCTAATAGCACCCGAGATATCACCAGATATATATTGGATTTTCCCCTGACCCTGAGTGTCCGGCGCCATGAGACTGTGCTTTTCTAGGCCCCTGGTGGTTCGAGGTCGTTCCCGCTGCACCGATTCATGCGCCAGGGCATCCTACAGACAATGCACTTTGATTTCTTGCCCTATCTGTAATAGCACCCGAGAAAGCACCATATAAATTCTGGATTTTTACATGACTTTGGGTGACGGATACAGAAAATCTGTAATTTTCTCGGCCCCTGGTGGTCCGATGTCGTTCCTGCTGCACAGATTCATGCGCCAGAGCCTCCTGCAGATAATTCACTTTGGTTTATTGCACTATCTCTAATAGCACCCGAGATATCACCAGATATATATTGGATTTTCCCTTGACGCTGAGTGTCCGGCCCCATGAGACGGTGATTTTCTCGGCCCCCGGTGGTCCGATGTCGTTCCTACTGCACAGATTCATGCGCCCGGGCCTCCTGCAGATAATTCACTTTGGTTTATTGCGCTATCTCTAATAGCACTCGAGATATCACCAGATATATTTTGGATTTTTCCCTGGCCCTGAGTGTCCGGCCCCATGAGACGGTGGTTTTCGAGGACCCTGGTGATGCGAGGTCGTTCCCGCTGCACAGATTCATGCGCGAGGGCCTCCTGCAGATAATTTACTTTGGTCTATTGCACTATCTGTAATAGCACCCGAGATATCACCAGATATATATTGGATTTTTCGCTGACTCTGTGTGTCCGGCCCCATGAGACGGTGGTTTTCTTGGCCCCTGGTGGTCCGAGGCCGTTCCCGCTGCACAGATGCATGCGCCAGGGGCTCCTGCAGATAATTCACATTCGTTTATTGCGCTATCTCTAATAGCACCCGAGATATCACCAGATATATATTGGATTTTTCCCTGACCCTGAGTGTCCGGCCCCATGAGACGGTGGTTTTCTTGGCCCCTGGTGGTCCGAGGTCGTTCCCGCTGCACAGATGAATGCGCCAGGGCCTCCTGCAGATAATTCACTTTAGTTTATTGCGCTATCTCTAATAGCACCCGAGATATCACCAGATATATATTGGATTTTTCCCTGACCCTGAGTGTCCGGCCCCATGAGACGGTGGCTTTCTCGGCCCCTGGTGGTCCGAGGTCGTTCCCGCTGCCCAGATTCATGCGCCAGGGCCTCCTACAGACAATGCACTATGATTTATGGCGCTATCTGTAATAGCACCCGCGAAAGCTCCATATATATGCTCGATTTTTACATGACTTTGGCTGACGGATACCGAAAATCTGTAATTTTCTCGGCCCCTGGTGGTCCGATGTCGTTCCTGCAGCACAGATTCATGCGCAAGGGCCTCCTACGGACAATGCACTTTGATTTATTGCGCTATCTCTAATAGCACCCGAGATATCACCATATATATATTTGATTTTTCCCTGACCATGAGTGTCCGGCCCCATGAGACTGTGGTTTTCTCGGCCCCTGGTGGCCCGAGGTCGTTCCCGCTGCACAGATTCATGCGCCAGGTACTCCTACAGACAATGCACTTTGATTTATTGCGCTATCTGTAATAGCACCCGAGATATCACCAGATATATATCGGATTTTTCCCTGACCCTGAATGTCCGGCCCCATGAGACGGTGGTTTTCTCGGCCACTGGTGGTCCGAGGTCGTTCCCGCTGCACAGATTCATGCGCCAGGGCATCCTACAGACAATGCACTATGATTTATTGCGCTATCTGTAATAGCACCCGCGAATGCTCCATATATATGCTGGATTTTTACATGACTTTGGGTGACGGATACCGAAAATCTGTAATTTTCTCGGCCCCTGGTGGTCCGATGTCGTTCCTGCTGCACAGATTCATGCGCCAGGGCCTCCTGCAGATAATTCACTTTGGTTTATTGCACTATCTCTAATAGCACCCGAGATATCACCAGATATAGAATGGATTTTTCCCTGACCCTGACAGTCCGGCCCCATGAGACGGTGGTTTTCTTGGCCCCTGGTGGTCCGAGGCCGTTCCCGCTGCACAGATGCATGCGCCAGGGCCTCCTGCAGATAATTCACTTTCGTTTATTGCGCTATCTCTAATAGCACCCGAGATATCACCAGATATATATTGGATTTTTCCCTGACCCTGAGTGTCCGGCCCCATGAGACGGTGGTTTTCTTGGCCCCTGGTGGTCCGAGGTCGTTCCCGCTGCACAGATGAATGCGCCAGGGCCTCCTGCAGATAATTCACTTTAGTTTATTGCGCTATCTCTAATAGCACCCGAGATTTCACCAGATATATATTGGATTTTCCCCTGACCCTGAGTGTCCGGCCCCATGAGACGGTGGCTTTATCGGCCCCTGGTGGTCCGAGGTCGTTCCCGCTGCCCAGATTCATGCGCCAGGGCCTCCTACAGACAATGCACTATGATTTATTGCGCTATCTGTAATAGCACCCGCGAAAGCTCCATATATATGCTCGATTTTTACATGACTTTGGGTAACGGATACCGAAAATCTGTAATTTTCTCTGCCCCTGGTGGTCCGATGTCGTTCCCGCTGCACAGATTCATGCGCCAGGTACTCCTACAGACAATGCACTTTGATTTATTGCGCTATCTGTAATAACACCCGAGATATCACCAGATATATATCGGATTTTTCCCTGACCCTGAGTGTCCGGACCCATGAGACGGTGGTTTTCTCGGCCCCTGGCGGTCCGAGGTCGTTCCCGCTGCCGAGATTCATGCGCCAGGGTCTCCTGCAGACAATGCACTTTGATTTATTGCCCTATCTCTAATAGCACCCGAGAAAGCACCATATATATGCTGGATTTTTACATGACTTTGGGTGACGGATACCGAAAATCTGTAATTTTCTCGGCCCCTGGTGGCCCGATGTCGTTCCTGCCGCACAGATTCATGCGCGAGGGCCTCCTGCAGATAATTCACTTTGGTTTATGCAGTATCTCTAATAGCACCCGAGATATCACCAGATATATAATGGATTTTTCCCTGACCCTGACAGTCCGACCCCATGAGACGTTGGTTTTCTCGGCCCCTGGCGGTCCGAGGTCATTCCCGCTGCCCAGATTCATGCGCCAGGGCCTCCTACAGACAATGCACTTTGATTGATTGCGCTATCTGTAATAACACCCGAGATATCACCGGATTTATATTGGATTTTCCCCTGACCCTGAGCGTCCGGCCCCATGCGACGGTGGTTTTCTCGGCCCCTGGTGGTCCGAGGTCGTTGCCGCTGCACAGATTCATGCGCCCGGGCCTCCTGCAGATAATTCACTTTGGTTTATTGCGCTATCTCTAATAGCACCCGGGACATCACCATATATATATTTGATTTTTCCCTGACCCTGAGTGTCCGGCCCCATGAGACGGTGGTTTTCTCGGCCCCTGGAGGTTCGAGGTCGTTCCCGCTGCACAAATGCATGCGCCAGGGCCTCCTGCAGATAATTCACTTTCGTTTATTGCGCTATCTCTAATAGCACCCGAGATATCACCAGATATATATTGGACTTTCCCCTGACCCTGAGTGTCCGGCCCCATGAGACGGTGGTTTTCTCGGCCCCTGGTGGTCCGAGGTCGTTCCCGCTGCACAGATTCATGCGCCAGGGCCTCCTGCAGATAATTCACTTTGGTTTATTGCGCTATCTCTAATAGCACCCGAGATATCACCAGATATATATTGGATTTTCCCCTGAACCTGAGTGTCCGGCCCCATGAGACGGTGGTTTTCTCGGCCCCTGGTGGTCCGAGGTAGTTCCCGCTGCACAGGTTCACGCGCCAGGGCCTCCTACAGACAATGCACTTTGATTTCTTGCCCTATCTGTAATAGCACCCGAGAAAGCACCATATATATTCTGGATTTTTACATGACTTTGGGTGACGGATACAGAAAAATTGTAATTTTCTCGGCCCCTGGTGGTCCGATGTCGTTCCTGCTGCACAGATTCAAGCGCCAGAGCCTCCTGCAGATAATTCACTTTGGTTTATTGCACTATCTCTAATAGCACCCGAGATATCACCAGATATATAATGGATTTTTCCCTGACCCTGACAGTCCGGCGCCATGGGACGGTGGTTTTCTCGGCCCCTGGTGGTCCGAGGTCGTTGCCGCTGCACAGATTCATGCGCCCGGGCCTCCTGCAGATAATTTACTTTGGTTTATTGCGCTATCTATAATAGCACCCGAGATATCACCAGATATATACTGGATTTTTCCCTGACCCTGAGTGTCCGGCCCCATGAGACGGTGGTTTTCTCGACCCCTGGTGGTCCGAGGTCGTTCCCGCTGCACAGATGCATGCGCCAGGGCCTCCTGCAGATAATTCACTTTCGTTTATTGCGCTATCTCTAATAGCACCCGAGATATCACCAGATATATATTGGGTTTCCCCAGACCCTGAGTGTCCGGCCCCATGAGACTGTGCTTTTCTCGGCCCCTGGTGGTACGAGGTCGTTCCCGCTGCACAGATTCATGCGCCCGGGCATCCTGCAGATAATTCACTTTGGTTTATTGCGCTATCTGTAATAACACCCGAGATACCACCGGATTTATATTGGATTTTCCCCTGACCCTGAGCGTCCGGCCCCATGAGACGGTGGTTTTCTCGGCCCCTGGTGGTCCGAGGTCGTTGCCGCTGCACAGATTCATGCGCCCGGGCCTCCTGCAGATAATTCACTTTGGTTTATTGCGCTATCTCTAATAGCACCCGGGACATCACCATATATATATTTGATTTTTCCCTGACCCTGAGTGTCCGGCCCCATGAGACGGTGGTTTTCTCGGCCCCTGGTGGTCCGAGGTCGTTCCCGCTGCACAGGTTCACGCGCCAGGGCCTCCTACAGACAATGCACTTTGATTTCTTGCCCTATCTGTAATAGCACCCGAGAAAGCACCATATATATTCTGGATTTTTACATGACTTTGGGTGACGGATACAGAAAAATTGTAATTTTCTCGGCCCCTGGTGGTCCGATGTCGTTCCTGCTGCACAGATTCAAGCGCCAGAGCCTCCTGCAGATAATTCACTTTGGTTTATTGCACTATCTCTAATAGCACCCGAGATATCACCAGATATATATTGGATTTTCCCCTGACCCTGAGTGTCCGGCCCCATGAGACTGTGGTTTTCTCGGCCCCTGGTGGTCCGAGGTCGTTCCAGCTGCACGGATTCATGCGCCAGGGCCTCCTGCAGATAATTCACTTTGGTTTATTGCGCTATCTCTAATAGCACCCGGGACATCACCATATATATATTTGATTTTTCCCTGACCCTGAGTGTCCGGCCCCATGAGACGGTGGTTTTCTCGGCCCCTGGTGGTCCGAGGTCGTTCCCGCTGCACAGATGCATGCGCCAGGGCCTCCTGCAGATAATTCACTTTCGTTTATTGCGCTATCTCTAATAGCACCCGAGATATCACCAGATATATATATTGGACTTTCCCCTGACCCTGAGTGTAGGGCCCCATGAGACTGGTTTTCCCGGCCCCTGGGGGTGAGGTCGTTCCCGCTGCCCAGATTCATGCGCCAGGGCCTCCTACAGACAATGCAGTTTGATTTATTGCGCTATCTGTAATAGCATCCGAGATATCACCAGATATATATTGGATTTTTCCCTGACCCTGAGTGTCCGGCCCCATGAGACGGTGGTTGTCTCGGACCCTGATGGACCGAGGTAGATACCGCTGCACAGGTTCATGCGCCAGGGCCTCCTGCAGACAATGCACTTTGATTTATTGCGCTATCTCTAATAGCACCCGAGATATCACCAGATATATGCTGGATTTTTACATGACCTTGGGTGACGGATACCGAAAATCTGTAATTTTCTTGGCCCCTGGTGCTCCGACGTCGTTGCTGCTGCACAGATTCATGTGCCAGGGCCTCCTGCAGACAATGCACTTTGATTTATCGCGTTATCTGTAATAGAACCCGAGATATCACCAGATATATATTGGATTTTTCCCCGATCCTGAGTGTCCGGCCCCATGAGACTGTGGTTTTCTCGGCCCCTGGTGGTCCGAGGTCGTTCCAGCTGCACGGATTCATGCGCCAGGGCCTCCTGCAGATAATTCACTTTGGTTTATTGCGCTATCTCTAATAGCACCCGAGATATCACCAGATATATATTGGGTTTTTCCCTGACCCTGAGTGTCCGGCCCCATGAGACGGTGGTTTTCTCGGCCCCTGGTGGTCCGAGGTCGTTCCCGCTGCACAGATTCTTGCGCCAGGGCCTGCTGCAGATAATTCACTTTGGTTTATTGCGCTATCTGTAATAGCGCCCGAGATATCACCAGATATATATTGGATTTTCCCCTGACCCTGAGTGTAGGGCCCCATGAGACTGTGGTTTTCCCGGCCCCTGTCGGTGAGGTCGTTCCCGCTGCCTAGATTCATGCGCCAGGGCCTCCTACAGACAATGCAGTTTGATTTATTGCGCTATCTGTAATAGCACCCGAGATATCACCAGATATATATTGGATTTTTCCCTGACCCTGAGTGTCCGGCCCCATGAGACGGTGGTTGTCTCGGACCCTGATGGACCGAGGTAGATACCGCTGCACAGGTTCATGCGCCAGGGCCTCCTGCAGACAATGCACTTTGATTTATTGCGCTATCTCTAATAGCACCCGAGATATCACCAGATATATGCTGGATTTTTACATGACCTTGGGTGACGGATACCGAAAATCTGTAATTTTCTTGGCCCCTGGTGCTCCGACGTCGTTGCTGCTGCACAGATTCATGCGTCAGGGCCTCCTGCAGACAATGCACTTTGATTTATCGCGCTATCTGTAATAGAACCCGAGATATCACCAGATATATATTGGATTTTTCCCCGATCCTGAGTGTCCGGCCCCATGAGACTGTGGTTTCCTCGGCCCCTGGTGGTCCGAGGTCGTTCCAGCTGCACGGATTCATGCGCCAGGGCCTCCTGCAGATAATTCACTTTGGTTTATTGCGCTATCTCTAATAGCACCCGAGATATCACCAGATATATATTGGGTTTTTCCCTGACCCTGAGTGTCCGGCCCCATGAGACGGTGGTTTTCTCGGCCCCTGGTGGTCCGAGGTCGTTCCCGCTGTACAGATTCTTGCGCCAGGGCCTCCTGCAGATAATTCACTTTGGTTTATTGCGCTATCTGTAATAGCACCCGAGATATCACCAGATATATGCCGGATTTTTACATGACCTTGGGTGACGGATACCGAAAATCTGTAATTTTCTTGGCCCCTGGTGTTCCGACGTCGATGCTGCTGCACAGATTCATGCGCCAGGGCCTCCTGCAGACAATGCACATTGATTTATCGCGCTATCTGTAATAGAACCCGAGATATCACCAGATATATATTGGATTTTTCCCCGATCCTGAGTGTCCGGCCCCATGAGACGGTGGTTTTCTCGGCCCCTGGTGGTCCGAGGTCGTTCCCGCTGCACAGATTTCTGCGCCAGGGCCTCCTACAGACAATGTACTTTGATTTATTGTGCTATCCGTAATAGCACCCGAGATATCACCAGATATATATTGGATTTTCCCCTGACCCTCAGTGTCCGGCCCCATGAGACATTGGTTTTCTCGGCCCCTGGTGGTCCGAGGTCGTTCCCGCTGCACAGATTCATGCGCCAGGAGCTCCTGCAGATAATTCACTTTGGTTTATTGCGCTATCTCTAATAGCACCCGAGAAATAACCAGATATATATTGGATTTTCCCCTGACCCTGAGTGTCCGGCCCCATGAGATTGTGGTTTTCTCGGCCCCTGGTGGTCCGAGGTCGTTAACGCCGCACAGATTCATGCGCCAGGGAATCCTACAGACAATGCACTTTGATTTATTGCGCTATCTGTAATAGCACCCGAGATATCACCAGATATATATTGGATATGCCCCTGACCCTGAGTGTCCGGCCCCATGAGACTGTGGTTTTCTCGGCCCCTGGTGGTCCGTGGTCGTTCCCCCTGCACAGATTCCTGCGCCAGGGCCTCCTGCAGATAATTCACTTTGGTTTATTGCGCTATCTGTAATAGCACCCGAGATATCACCAGATATATATTGGATTTTCCCCTGACCCTGAGTGTAGGGCCCCATGAGACTGTGGTTTTCCCGGCCCCTGGGGGCGAGGTCGTTCCCGCTGCCTAGATTCATGCGCCAGGGCCTCCTACAGACAATGCAGTTTGATTTATTGCGCTATCTGTAATAGCACCCGAGATATCACCAGATATATATTGGATTTTTCCCTGACCCTGAGTGTCCGGCCCCATGAGACGGTGGTTGTCTCGGCCCCTGGTGGTCCGAGGTCGTTCCCGCTGCACAGATTTCTGCGCCAGGGCCCCCTGCAGATGATTCACTTTGGTTTATTGCGCTATCTGTAATAGCACCCGAGATATCACCCGATATATATTGGATTTTCCCCTGACCCTGAGTGTCCGGCCCCATGAGACGGTGGTTTTCTCGGCCCCTGGTGGTCCGAGGTCGCTCCCGCTGACCAGATTCATGCGACAGGGCCTCCTGCAGACAATGCACTTTGATTTATTGCGCTATCTGTAATAGCACCCGAGATATCACCAGATATATATTGGATATTCCCCTGACCCTGAGTGTCCGGCCCCACGAGACTGTGGTTTTCTCGGCCCCTGGTGGTCCGTGGTCGTTCCCCCTGCACAGATTCCTGCGCCAGGGCCTCCTGCAGATAATTCACTTTGATTTATTGCGCTATCTGTAATAGCACCCGAGATATCACCAGATATATATTGGATTTTCCACTGACACCGAGTGTCCGGCCCCATGAGGCTGTTGTTTTCTCGGCTCCTGGTGGTCCGAGGTCGTTCAAGCTGCACAGATTCATGCGCCAGGGCCTCCTACGGACAATGCACTTTGATTTATTGCGCTATCTGTAATAGCACCCGAGAAAGCACCATATATATTCTGGATTTTTACATGACTTTGGGTGACGGATACCGAAAATCAGTCATTTTCTCGGCCCCTGGTGGTCCGAGGTCGTTCCTGCTGCACAGATTCATTCGCCAGTGCCTCCTACAGACCATGCACTTTGATTTATTGCGCTATCTCTAATAGCACCCGAGATATCACCAGATATATAATGGATTTTTCACTGACCCTGACAGTCCGGCCCCATGTGACGGTGGTTTTCTCGACCCCTGGTGGTCCGAGTTCGATCCCGCTACACAGATTCATGCGCCCGGGCCTCCTGCAGATAATTCAATTGGGTTTATTGCGCTATCTCTAATAGCACCCGAGATATGACCACATATATATTGGATTTTTCCCTGACCCTGAGTGTCCGGCCCCATGAGACGGTGGTTGTCTCGGCCGCTGGTGGTCCGAAGTCGTTCCCGCTGCACAGATTCATGCGCCAGGGCCTCCTGCAGATAATTCACTTTGGTTTATTGCGCTATCTCTAATAGCAATCGAGATATCACCAGATATATATTGGATTTTCCCCTGACTCTGAGTGTCCGGCCTCATGAGACGGTGGTTTTCTCGGCTCCTGGTGGTCCGAGGTCGTTCCCGCTGTCCAGATTCATGCGCCAGGGCCTCCTGCAGACAATGCAGTTTGATTGGTTGCGCTATATGTAATAGCACCCGAGATATCACCAGATATATATTGGATTTTTCCCTGACCCTGAGTGTCCGGCCCCATGAGACAGTGGTTTTCTCGGCCCCTGGTGGTCAGTGGTCGTTCCCGCTGCACAGATTCATGCACCAGGTCCTCCTGCAGATAATTCACTCTGTTTTATTGCGCTACCTCTAATAGCACTCGAGATATCACCAGATATATATTGGATTTTCCCCTGACCCTGAGTGTCCGGCCCCATGAGACGGTGGTTTTCTCGGCTCCTGGTGGTCCGAGGTCGTTCCCGCTGGTCAGATTCATGCTCCAGGGCCTCCTGCAGACAATGCACTTTGATTTGTTGCGCTATCTGTAATAGCACCCGAGATATCACCAGATATATATTGAATTTTTCCCTGACCCTGAGTGTCCGGCCCCATGAGACGGTGGTTGTCTCGGCCCCTGGTGGTCCGAGGTCGTTCCCGCTGCACAGTCTCATGCGCCAGGGCCTCCTGCAGACAATGTAATTTGATTTATCGCGCTATCGCTAATAGCACCCGATATATCACCAGATATATATTGGATTTTTCCCTGTCCCTAAGTGTCCGGCCCCATGAGAAGGTGGTTTTGTCGGCCCCTGGTGGTCCGAGGTCGTTCCCGCTGCACAAATGCATGCGCCAGGGCCTCCTGCAGATAATTCACTTTCGTTTATTGCGCTATCTCTAATAGCACCCGAGATATCACCAGATATATATTGGACTTTCCCCTGACCCTGAGTGTCCGGCCCCATGAGACGGTGGTTTTCTCGGCCCCTGGTGGTCCGAGGTCGTTCCCGCTGCACAGGCTCATGCGCCAGGGCCTCCTGCAGACAATGCACTTTGATATATCGCGCTATCTCTAATAGCACCCGAGATATCATCAGGTACATCCTGGATTTTTACATGACTTTGGGTGTCCGGCTCCATGTGTCGGTGGTTTTCTCGGCCCCTGGTAGTCCGAGGTCGTTGCCGCTGCACAGAATCATGCGCCAGGGCCTCCTGCAGATAATTCACTTTGGTTTATTGCGCTATATCTAATAGCACCTGAGATATCACTAGATATATATTGTATTTTCCCCTGACCCTGAGTGTCCGGCCCCATGAGACTGTGGTTTTCTCGGCCCCTGGTGGTCCGAGGTCGTTCCCGCTACACAGATGCATGCGCCAGGGCCTCCTGCAGATAATTCACTTTGGTTTATTGCGCTATATCTAATAGCACCCGAGATATCACTAGATATATATTGGATTCTCCCCTGACCCTGACAGTCCGGCCCCATGAGACGGTGGTTTTCTCGGCCCCTGATGGTCCGAGGTCGTTCCCGCTGGACAGATTCATGCGCCAGGGCCTCCTACAGACAGTGCACTTTAACTTATCGCGCTATCTGTAATAGCACCCGAGATATCACCAGATATATATTTGATTTTTCCCTGACCCTGAGTGTCCGGCCCCATGAGACTGTGGTTTTCTCGGCCCCTGGTGGTCCGAGGTCGTTCCCGCCGCACAGATTCATGCGCCCGGGACTCCTACAGACAATGCACTTTGATTTATTGCGCTATCTGTAATAGCACCCGAGATATCACCAGATATACATCGGATTTTTCCCTGACCCTGAGTGTCCGGCCCCATGAGACGGTGGGTTTCTCAGCCCCTGGTGGTCCGAGGTCGTTCCCGCTGCCCAGATTCATGCGCCAGGGCCTATTACAGACAACGCACTTTGATTTATTGCGCTATCTGTAATAGCACCCGAGATATCACCAGATATATATTGGATTTTTCCCTGACCCTGAGTGTTCGGCCCCATGAGACGGTGGTTTTCTCGGCCCCTGGTGGTCCGAGGTCGTTCCCGCTGCACACACTCATGCGCCAGGGCCTCCTGCAGATAATTCACTTTGGTTGATTGCGCTATCTCTAGTAGCACCCGAGATATCACCAGATATATTTTGGATTTTTCCCTGACCATGAGTGTCCGGCTCCATGAGACGGTGGTTTTCTCGGCCCCTGGTTGTCCGAGGTCGTTCCCGCTGCACAGACTCATGCACCAGGGCCTCCTGCAGATAATTCACTTTTGTTTATTGTGCTATCTCTAATAGCACCCGAGATATCACCAGATATATATTGGATTTTCCCCTGACCCTGAGTGTCCGGCCCCATGAGACGGTGGTTTTCTCGGCCCCTGGTGGATCGAGGTCGTTCCCGCTGCACAGATTCCTGCGCTAGGGCCCACTGCAGATAATTCACTTTGGTTTATTGCGCTATCTCTAATAGCACCCGAGATATCACCATATATATATTGGATTTTCCCCTGACCCTGAGTGTCCGGCCCCATGAGACTGTGGTTTTCTCGGCCCCTGGTGGTCCGAGGTCGTTCCGGCTACACAGATGCATGCGCCAGGGCCTCCTGCAGATAATTCACTTTGGTTTATTGCGCTATATCTAATAGCACCCGAGATATCACTAGATATATATTGGATTTTCCCCTGACCCTGAGTGTCCGGCCCCATGGGACGATGGTTTTCTCGGCCCCTGGTGGTCCGAGGTCGTTCCCGCTACACAGATGCATGCACCAGGGCCTCCTGCAGATAATTCACTTTGGTTTATTGCGCTATATCTAATAGCATCCGAGATATCACCAGATATATATTTGATTTTTCCCTGACCCTGAGTGTCCGGCCCCATGAGACGGTGGTTTTCTCGGCTCCTGGTGGTCCGATGTCGTTCCCGCTGCCCAGATTCATTCGCCAGGGCCTCCTACAGACAATGCACTTTGACTGATTGCGGTATCTGTAATAGCACCCGAGATATCACCAGATATATATTGGATTTTTCCCTGACCCTGAGTGTTCCGCCCCATGAGACGGTGGTTTTCTCGGCCCCTGGTGGTCCGAGGTCGTTCCCGCTGCACACACTCATGCGCCAGGGCCTCTTGCAGATAATTCACTTTGGTTGATTGCGCTATCTCTAGTAGCACTCGAGATATCACCAGACATATATTGGATTTTCCCCTGACCCTGAGTGTCCGGCCCCATGAGACGGTGGTTGTCTCGGCCCCTGGTGGTCCGAGGTCGTTACCGCTGCACAGATTCATGCGCCAGGGCCTCCTACAGACAATGCACTTTGATTTATTGCGCTATCTGTAATAGCACCCGAGAAAGCACTATATATATCCTGGATTTTTACATGACTTTGGGTGAGGGACACAGAAAATCTGTAAGTTTCTCGGCCCCTGGAGGGCCGAGGTCGTTCCTGCTTCACAGATTCATGCGCCAGGGCCTCCTGCAGACAATGCACTTTGATTTATCGCGCTATCTCTAATAGCACCCGAGATATCACCAGATATATATTGGATTTTCCCCTGACCCTGAGTGTCCGGCCCCATGAGACGGTGGTTGTCTCTGCCCCTGGTGGTCCGAGGTCTTTCCCGCTGCACAGACTCATGCGCCAGGGCTTCCTGCCGACAATGTACTTTGATTTATCGCGCTATCTCTAATAGCACCCGAGATATCACCAGATATATATTGTATTTTCCCCTGACGCTGAGTGTCCGGCCCCATGAGACAGTGGTTTTCTCGGCCCCTGGTGGTCAGAGGTCATTCCCGCTGCACAGATTCATGCGCCAGGGCCTCCTACAGACAATGCACTTTGATTTATTGCGCTACCTCTAATAGCACCCGAGATATCACCGGATATATATTGGATTTTCCCCTGACCCTGAGTGTCCGGCCCCATAAGACGGTGGTTGTCTCGGCCCCTGGTGTTCCGAGGTCGTTCCCGTTGCACAGATTCATGCGCCAGGTCCTCCTGCAGATAATTCACTTTGGTTTATTGGGCTATCTGTAATAGCACCCGAGATATAACCAGATATATATCGAATTTTCCCCTGACCCTGAGTGTCCGGCCCCTTGAGACTGTGGTTTTCTCGGCCCCTGGTGGTCCGAGGTCGTTCCCGCTGGCCAGATTCATTCGCCAGGGCCACCTGCAGACAATGCACTATGATTTATTGCGCTATCTGTAATAGCACCCGAGATATCACCAGATATATATTGGATTTTTCCCCGACACTGAGTGTCCGGCCAAATGAGACTGTCGTTTTCTCGGCCCCTGGTGGTCCGAGGTCGTTCCCGCTGCACAGGTTCATGCGCCAGGGCCTCCTACAGACAATGCACTTTGATTTATTGCGCAATCTGTAATAGCACCCGAGATATCACCAGATATATATTGGATTTTCCCCTGACCGTGAGGGTCCGGCCCCATGAGACTGTGGTTTTCTCGGCCAATGGTGGTCCGAGGTCGTTCCCGCTGACCAGGTTCATGCGCCAGGGCCTGCTACAGACAATGCACTTTGATTTATTGCGCTATCTGTAACGTCACCCGAGATATCACCAGATATATATTGGATTTTCCCCTGACCCTGAGTGTCCGGCCCCATGAGACGGTGGTTGTCTCGGCCCCTGGTAGTCCGAGGTCGTTCCCGCTGCACAGATTCATGCGCCAGGGCCTCCTACAGACAATGCACTTTGATTTATCGCGCTATCTCTAATAGCACCCGAGATATCACCAGATATATATTGTATTTTCCCCTGACGCTGAGTGTCCGGCCCCATGAGACGGTGGTTTTCTCGGCCCCTGGTGGTTCGAGGTCGTTCCCGCTGCACAGATTCATGCGCCAGGTCCTCCTGCAGATAATTCACTTTGGTTTATTGGGCTATCTGTAATAGCACCCGAGATATCACAAGATATATATTGGATTTTCCCTGACCCTGAGTGATCGGCCCCATGAGACGGTGGTTTTCTGGGCCCCTGTTGGTCCGAGGTCGTTCCCGCTGCACAGATTCCTGCGCCAGGGCCCCCTGCAGATAATTCACTTTGGTTTCTTGCGCTATCTGTAATAGCACCCGAGGTTATCACCAGATTTATATTGGATTTTTCCCTGACCCTGAGTGACCGGCCCTAAGAGTCTGTGGTTTTCTCGGCCCCTGGTGGTCCGAGGTCGTTCCCGCTGCACAGATTCATGCGCCAGGGCCGCCTACAGACAATGCACTTTGATTTATTGCGCTATCTGTGATAGCACCCGAGATATCACCAGATATATATTGGATTTTTCCCTGATCCTGAGTGTTCGGCACCATGAGACGGTGGCTTTCTCGGCCCCTGGTGGTCCGAGGTCGTTCCCGCTGCACACACTCATGCGCCAGGGCCTCCTGCAGATAATTCACTTTGGTTGATTGCGCTATATGTAATAGCACCCGAGATATCACAAGGTATATATTGGATATTCCCCTGACCCTGAGCGTCCTGCCCCATGAGACTGTGGTTTTCTCGGCCCCTGGTGGTCCGAGGTCGTTCCCGCTGCACATATTCATGCTCCAGGCCCTCCTACAGACAATGCACTTTGATTTATTGCGCTATCTGTAATAGCACACGAGATATCACCAGATATATATTGGATTTTTCCCCGACCCTGAGGGTCCGGCCCCATGAGACGGTGGTTTTCTCGGCCCGTGGTGGTCAGAGGTCGTTGCTGCTGCACAGGTTCATGCGCCAGGGCCTCCTCCAGACAATGCTCTTTGATTTATCGCGCTATCTGTAATAGAACCCGAGGTATCACCAGATATATATTTTATTTTTCCCTGACCCTGAGTGTCCGGCCCCATGAGACGGTGGTTGTCTCGGCCCCTGGTGGTCCGAGGTCGTTCCCGCTGCACAGGCTCATGCGCCAGGGCCTCCTGCAGACAATGCACTTTGATATATCGCCCTATCTCTAATAGCACCCGAGATATCATCAGGTACATCCTGGATTTTTACACGACTTTGGGTGTCCGGCCCCATGAGACGGTGGTTGTCTCGGCCCCTGGTAGTCCGAGGTCGTTCCCGCTGCACAGATTCATGCGCCAGGGCCTCCTACAGACAATGCACTTTGGTTTATTGCGCTATATCTAATAGCACCCGAGATATCACTAGATATATATTGTATTTTCCCCTGACCCTGAGTGTCCGGCCCCATGAGACTGTCGTTTTCTCGGCCCCTGGTGGTCCCAGGTCGTTCCCGCCGCACAGATTCATGCGCCAGGGCCTCCTACAGACAACGCACTTTGATTTATTGCGCTATCTGTAATAGCACCCGAGATATCACCAGATATATATTGGATTTTTCCCTGACCCTGAGTGTTCGGCCCCATGAGACGGTGGTTTTCTCGGCCCCTGGTGGTCCGAAGTCGTTCCCGCTGCACACACTCATGCGCCAGGGCCTCCTGCAGATAATTCACTTTGGTTGATTGTGCTATCTCTAATAGCACCCGAGATATCACCAGATATATATTGGATTTTCCCCTGACCCTGAGTGTCCGGCCCCATGAGACGGTGGTTTTCTCGGCCCCTGGTGGATCGAGGTCGTTCCCGCTGCACAGATTCCTGCGCTAGGGCCCACTGCAGATAATTCACTTTGGTTTATTGCGCTATCTCTAATAGCTCCCGAGATATCACCATATATATATTGGATTTTCCCCTGACCCTGAGTGTCCGGCCCCATGAGACTGTGGTTTTCTCGGCCCCTGGTGGTCCGAGGTCGTTCCGGCTACACAGATGCATGCGCCAGGGCCTCCTGCAGATAATTCACTTTGGTTTATTGCGCTATATCTAATAGCACCCGAGATATCACTAGATATATATTGGATTTTCCCCTGACCCTGAGTGTCCGGCCCCATGAGACGATGGTTTTCTCGGCCCCTGGTGGTCCGAGGTCGTCCCCGCTACACAGATGCATGCACCAGGGCCTCCTGCAGATAATTCACTTTGGTTTATTGCGCTATATCTAATAGCATCCGAGATATCACCAGATATATATTTGATTTTTCCCTGACCCTGAGTGTCCGGCCCCATGAGACGGTGGTTTTCTCGGCCCCTGGTGGTCCGATGTCGTTCCCGCTGCCCAGATTCATTCGCCAGGGCCTCCTACAGACAATGCACTTTGACTGATTGCGGTATCTGTAATAGCACCCGAGATATCACCAGATATATATTGGATTTTTCCCTGACCCTGAGTGTTCCGCCCCATGAGACGGTGGTTTTCTCGGCCCCTGGTGGTCCGAGGTCGTTCCCGCTGCACACACTCATGCGCCAGGGCCTCTTGCAGATAATTCACTTTGGTTGATTGCGCTATCTCTAGTAGCACTCGAGATATCACCAGATATATATTGGATTTTTCCCTGACCATGAGTGTCCGGCTCCATGAGACGGTGGTTTTCTCGGCCCCTGGTTGTCCGAGGTCGTTCCCGCTGCACGGATTCAAGCCCCAGGGCCTCCTGCAGATAATTCACTTTGGTTTATTGCGCTATCTCTAATAGCACCCAAGATATCACCAGATATATATTGGATTTTTCCCTGATCCTGAGTGTCCGGCCCAATGAGACGGTGGTTGTCTCGGCCCCTGGTGGTCCGAGGTCGTTCCCGCTGCACAGATGCATGCGCCAGGGCCTCCTGCAGATAATTCACTTTTATTTATCGCGCTATCTCTAATAGCACCCGAGATATCATCAGGTACATCCTGGATTTTTACATGACTTTGGGTGTCCGGCTCCATGTGTCGGCGGTTTTCTCGGCCCCTGGTGGTCCGAGGTCGTTGCCGCTGCACAGATTCGTGCGCCAGGGCCTCCTAAAGATAATTCACTTTGGTTTATTGCGCTATCTCTAATAGCATCCGAGATATCACCAGATATATATTTGATTTTTCCCTGACCCTGAGTGTCCGGCCCCATGAGATGGTGGTTTTCTCGGCCCCTGGTGGTCCGAGGTCGTTCCCGCTGCAGGCATTCATGCGCCAGGGCTTCCTGCATACAATGTACTTTGATTTATCGCGCTATCTGTAATAGCACCCGAGATATCACCAGATATATATTGGATTTTTACATGACATTGGGTGACAGATACCGAAAATCTGTAATTTTCTCGGCCCCTGGTGGTCCAATGTCGTTCCTGCTGCACAGATTCATGCGCAAGGGCCTCCTACGGACAATGCACTTTGATTTGTTGCGCTATCTCTAATAGCACCCGAGATATCACCAGATATATATTGGATTTATCTATGACCCTGAGTGTCCGGCCCCATGTGACGGTGGTTTTCTCGGCTCCTGGTGGTCCGAGGTTATTCCCGCTGACCAGATTCATGCGCCAGGGCCTCCTACAGACAATGCACTTTGATTTATCGCGCTATCTGTAATAGCACCCGAGATATCACCAGACATATATTTGATTTTTCCCTGACCCTGAGTTTCTGGCCCCATGACACTGTGGTTTTCTCGGCCCCTGGTGGTCCGAGGTCGTTCCCGCTGCACACATGCATGCGCCAGGGCCTCCTGCAGATAATTCACTTTGGTTAATTGCGCTATCTCTATTAGCATCCGTGATATCACCAGATATATATTGGATTTTCCCCTGACCCTGAGTGTCCGGCCCCATGAGACTGTGGTTTTCTCGGCCCCTGGTGGTCCGAGGTCGTTCCCGCCGCAAAGATTCATGCGCCAGGGACTCCTACAGACAATGCACTTTGATTTATTGCGCTATCTGTAATAGCACCCGGGATATCAGCAGATATATATTGGATTTTTCTCTGACCCTGAGTGTCCGGCCCCATGAGACGGTGGTTTTCTCGGCCCCTGGTGGTCCGAGGTCGTTCCCGCTGCACAGATTCATGCGCCAGGGCCTCCTGCAGATAATTCACTTTGACTTATCGCGCTATATCTAATAGCATCCGAGATATCACCAGATATATATTTGATTTTTCCCTGACCCTGAGAGTCCGGCCCCATGAGACGGTAGTTTTCTCGGCCCCTGGTGGTCCGAGGTCGTTCCCGCTGCACAGATGCATGCGCCAGGGCCGCCTGCAGATAATTCACTTTGATTTATCGCGCTATCTCTAATAGCACCCGAGATATCATCAGGTACATCCTGGATTTTTACATGACTTTGGGTGTCCGGCTCCATGTGTCGGTGGTTTTCTCGGCCCCTGGTGGTCCGAGGTCGTTCCCGCTGCACACACTCATGCGCCAGGGCCTACTGCAGATAATTCACTTCGGTTGATTGCGCTATCTCTAGTAGCACTCGAGATATCACCAGATATATATTGGATTTTTCCCTGACCATGAGTGTCCGGCTCCATGAGACGGTGGTTTTCTCGGCCCCTGGTTGTCCGAGGTCGTTCCCGCTGCACGGATTCAAGCCCCAGGGCCTCCTGCAGATAATTCACTTTGGTTTATTGCGCTATCTCTAATAGCAACCGAGATATCACCAGATATATATTGGATTTTTCTCTGACCCTGAGTGTCCGGCCCCATGAGACTGTGGTTTTCTCGGCCCCTGGTGGTCCGAGGTCGTTCCCGCTACACAGATGCATGCGCCAGGGCCTCCTGCAGATAATTCACTTTGGTTTATTGCGCTATATCTAATAGCACCCGAGATATCACTAGATATATATTGGATTTTCCCCTGACCCTGACAGTCCGGCCCCATGAGACGGTGGTTTTCTCGGCCCCTGATGGTCCGAGGTCGTTCCCGCTGGACAGATTCATGCGCCAGGGCCTCCTACAGACAGTGCACTTTGACTTATCGCGCTATCTGTAATAGCACCCGAGATATCACCAGATATATATTTGATTTTTCCCTGACCCTGAGTGTCCGGCCCCATGAGACTGTGGTTTTCTCGGCCCCTGGTGGTCCGAGGTCGTTCCCGCCGCACAGATTCATGCGCCCGGGACTCCTACAGACAATGCACTTTGATTTATTGCGCTATCTGTAATAGCACCCGAGATATCACCAGATATACATCGGATTTTTCCCTGACCCTGAGTGTCCGGCCCCATGAGACGGTGGGTTTCTCGGCCCCTGGTGGTCCGAGGTCGTTCCCGCTGCCCAGATTCATGCGCCAGGGCCTCCTACAGACAACGCACTTTGATTTATTGCGCTATCTGTAATAGCACCCGAGATATCACCAGGTATATATTGGATTTTTCCCTGACCCTGAGTGTTCGGCCCCATGAGACGGTGGTTTTCTCGGCCCCTGGTGGTCCGAGGTCGTTCCCGCTGCACACACTCATGCGCCAGGGCCTCCTGCAGATAATTCACTTTGGTTGATTGCGCTATCTCTAGTAGCACCCGAGATATCACCAGATATATTTTGGATTTTTCCCTGACCATGAGTGTCCGGCTCCATGAGACGGTGGTTTTCTCGGCCCCTGGTTGTCCGAGGTCGTTCCCGCTGCACAGACTCATGCACCAGGGCCTCCTGCAGATAATTCACTTTTGTTTATTGTGCTATCTCTAATAGCACCCGAGATATCACCAGATATATATTGGATTTTCCCCTGACCCTGAGTGTCCGGCCCCATGAGACGGTGGTTTTCTCGGCCCCTGGTGGATCGAGGTCGTTCCCGCTGCACAGATTCCTGCGCTAGGGCCCACTGCAGATAATTCACTTTGGTTTATTGCGCTATCTCTAATAGCACCCGAGATATCACCATATATATATTGGATTTTCCCCTGACCCTGAGTGTCCGGCCCCATGAGACTGTGGTTTTCTCGGCCCCTGGTGGTCCGAGGTCGTTCCGGCTACACAGATGCATGCGCCAGGGCATCCTGCAGATAATTCACTTTGGTTTATTGCGCTATATCTAATAGCACCCGAGATATCACTAGATATATATTGGATTTTCCCCTGACCCTGAGTGTCCGGCCCCATGAGACGATGGTTTTCTCGGCCCCTGGTGGTCCGAGGTCGTTCCCGCTGCACAGATTCATACGCAAGGGCCTCCTACGGACAATGCACTTTGATTTATTGCGCTATCTTTAATAGCACCCGAGATATCACCAGATATATATTGGATTTATCTATGACCCTGAGTGTCCGGCCCCATGAGACGGTGGTTTTCTCGGCTCCTGGTGGTCCGAGGTTATTCCCGCTGACCAGATTCATGCGCCAGGGCCTCCTACAGACAATGCACTTTGATTTATCGCGCTATCTGTAATAGCACCCGAGATATCACCAGACATATATTGGATTTTTCCCTGATCCTGAGTGTCCGGCCCAATGAGACGGTGGTTGTCTCGGCCCCTGGTGGTCCGAGGTCGTTCCCGCTGCACAGATTCATGCGCCAGGGCATCCTGCAGATAATTCACTTTGTTTTATTGCGCTATCTCTAATAGCACCCGAGATATCACCAGATATATATTGGATTTTTCCCTGACCCTGAGTGTCCGGCCCCATGAAACTGTGGTTTTCTCGGCCCCTGGTGGTCCGAGGTCGTTCCCGCTGCACAGATTCATACGCAAGGGCCTCCTACGGACAATGCACTTTGATTTATTGCGCTATCTTTAATAGCACCCGAGATATCACCAGATATATAATGGATTTTTACATGACTTTGGGTGACGGATACCGAAAATCTGTAGTTTTCTCGGCCCCTGGTGGTCTGATGTCGTTCCTTCTGCACAGATTCATGCGCCAGGGCCTCCTGCAGATAATTCACTTTGATTTATTGCGCTATCTCTAATAGCACCCGAAATATCACCAGATATATAATGGATTTTTCAATGACCCTGACAGTCCGGCCCAATGAGACGGTGGTTTTCTCGGCCCCTGGTGTTCCGATGTCGTTCCTGCTGCACAGATTCATGCGCAAGGGCCTCCTACGGACAATGCACTTTGATTTATTGCGCTATCTTTAATAGCACCAGAGACATCACCAGATATATATTAGATTTTCCCCTGACCCTGAGTGTCCGGCCCCATGAGACGGTGTTTTTCTCGGCCCCTGGTGGTCTGAGGTCGTTCCCGCTGGCCAGATTCATGCGCCAGGGCCTCCTACAGACAATGCACTTTGAATTATTGCGCTATCTGTAATAGCACCCGAGATATCACCAGATATATATTGGATTTTTCCCTGACGCTGACAGTCCGGCCCCATGAGACGGTGATTTTCGCGGCCCCTGGTGGTCTGAGGTCGTTCCCGCTGCACACAATCATGCACCAGGGCTTCCTGCAGACAATGCACTTATATTTATTGCGCTATCTCCAATAGCACCCGAGATATCTCCAGATATATGCTGGATTTTTCCCTGACCCTGACAGTCCGGCCCCATGAGACGGTGTTTTTCTCGGCCCCTGGTGGTCCGAGGTCGTTCCCGCTGCACGGATGCATGCGCCAGAGCCTCCTGCAGATAATTCACTTTGGTTTATTGCGCTATATCTAATAGCACGCGAGATATCACCAGATATATATTGGATTTTCCCCTGACCCTGAGTGTCCGGCCCCACGAGACTGTGGTTCTCTCGGCCCCTGGTATTCCGAGGTCGTTCCCGCTGAACAGATTCATGTTCCAGGGCCTCCTGCAGATAATTCACTTTGGTTTATTGCGCTATCTCTAATAGCACCCGAGATATCACCAGATATATATTGGAATTTTCCCTGACCCTGAGTGTCCGGCCCCACGAGACGGTAGTTTTCTCGGCCGCTGGTGGTCCGAGGTCGATCCCGCTGCACAGATTCATGCGCCAGGGCCTCCTGCAGACAATGCACTTTGGTTTAATATGCTATATCTAATCGCACCCGAGATATCACCACATATATATTGGATTTTTCCCTGACCCTGAGTGTCCGGCCCCATGAGACGGTGGTTTTCTCGGCCCCTGGTGGTCCGAGGTCGTTCCCGCTGCACAGATGCATGCGCCAGGGCCTCCTGCAGACAATGCACTTTGATTTATTGCGCTATCTGTAATAGCCACCGAGATATCACCAGATATATATTGGATTTTTCCCTGACCCTGAGTGTCCGGCCCCATGAGACGGTGGTTTTCTCGGCCCCTGGTGGTCCGAGGTCGTTCCCGCTGCACAGATGCATGCGCCAGGGCCGCCTGCAGATAATTCACTTTGATTTATCGCGCTATCTCTAATAGCACCCGAGATATCATCAGGTACATCCTGGATTTTTACATGACTTTGGGTGTCCGGCTCCATGTGTCGGTGGTTTTCTCGGCCCCTGGTGGTCCGAGGTCGTTCCCGCTGCACACACTCATGCGCCAGGGCCTACTGCAGATAATTCACTTTGGTTGATTGCGCTATCTCTAGTAGCACTCGAGATATCACCAGATATATATTGGATTTTTCCCTGACCATGAGTGTCCGGCTCCATGAGACGGTGGTTTTCTCGGCCCCTGGATGTCCGAGGTCGTTCCCGCTGCACGGATTCAAGCCCCAGGGCCTCCTGCAGATAATTCACTTTGGTTTATTGCGCTATCTCTAATAGCAACCGAGATATCACCAGATATATATTGGATTTTTCACTGACCATGAGTGTCCGGCCCCATGAGACTGTGGTTTTCTCGGCCCCTGGTGGTCCGAGGTCGTTCCCGCTACACAGATGCATGCGCCAGGGCCTCCTGCAGATAATTCACTTTGGTTTATTGCGCTATATCTAATAGCACCCGAGATATCACTAGATATATATTGGATTTTCCCCTGACCCTGACAGTCCGGCCCCATGAGACGGTGGTTTTCTCGGCCCCTGATGGTCCGAGGTCGTTCCCGCTGGACAGATTCATGCGCCAGGGCCTCCTACAGACAGTGCACTTTGACTTATCGCGCTATCTGTAATAGCACCCGAGATATCACCAGATATATATTTGATTTTTCCCTGACCCTGAGTGTCCGGCCCCATGAGACTGTGGTTTTCTCGGCCCCTGGTGGTCCGAGGTCGTTCCCGCCGCACAGATTCATGCGCCCGGGACTCCTACAGACAATGCACTTTGATTTATTGCGCTATCTGTAATAGCACCCGAGATATCACCAGATATACATCGGATTTTTCCCTGACCCTGAGTGTCCGGCCCCATGAGACGGTGGGTTTCTCGGCCCCTGGTGGTCCGAGGTCGTTCCCGCTGCCCAGATTCATGCGCCAGGGCCTCCTACAGACAACGCACTTTGATTTATTGCGCTATCTGTAATAGCACCCGAGATATCACCAGGTATATATTGGATTTTTCCCTGACCCTGAGTGTTCGGCCCCATGAGACGGTGGTTTTCTCGGCCCCTGGTGGTCCGAGGTCGTTCCCGCTGCACACACTCATGCGCCAGGGCCTCCTGCAGATAATTCACTTTGGTTGATTGCGCTATCTCTAGTAGCACCCGAGATATCACCAGATATATTTTGGATTTTTCCCTGACCATGAGTGTCCGGCTCCATGAGACGGTGGTTTTCTCGGCCCCTGGTTGTCCGAGGTCGTTCCCGCTGCACAGACTCATGCACCAGGGCCTCCTGCAGATAATTCACTTTTGTTTATTGTGCTATCTCTAATAGCACCCGAGATATCACCAGATATATATTGGATTTTCCCCTGACCCTGAGTGTCCGGCCCCATGAGACGGTGGTTTTCTCGGCCCCTGGTGGATCGAGGTCGTTCCCGCTGCACAGATTCCTGCGCTAGGGCCCACTGCAGATAATTCACTTTGGTTTATTGCGCTATCTCTAATAGCACCCGAGATATCACCATATATATATTGGATTTTCCCCTGACCCTGAGTGTCCGGCCCCATGAGACTGTGGTTTTCTCGGCCCCTGGTGGTCCGAGGTCGTTCCGGCTACACAGATGCATGCGCCAGGGCATCCTGCAGATAATTCACTTTGGTTTATTGCGCTATATCTAATAGCACCCGAGATATCACTAGATATATATTGGATTTTCCCCTGACCCTGAGTGTCCGGCCCCATGAGACGATGGTTTTCTCGGCCCCTGGTGGTCCGAGGTCGTTCCCGCTGCACAGATTCATACGCAAGGGCCTCCTACGGACAATGCACTTTGATTTATTGCGCTATCTTTAATAGCACCCGAGATATCACCAGATATATATTGGATTTATCTATGACCCTGAGTGTCCGGCCCCATGAGACGGTGGTTTTCTCGGCTCCTGGTGGTCCGAGGTTATTCCCGCTGACCAGATTCATGCGCCAGGGCCTCCTACAGACAATGCACTTTGATTTATCGCGCTATCTGTAATAGCACCCGAGATATCACCAGACATATATTGGATTTTTCCCTGATCCTGAGTGTCCGGCCCAATGAGACGGTGGTTGTCTCGGCCCCTGGTGGTCCGAGGTCGTTCCCGCTGCACAGATTCATGCGCCAGGGCATCCTGCAGATAATTCACTTTGTTTTATTGCGCTATCTCTAATAGCACCCGAGATATCACCAGATATATATTGGATTTTTCCCTGACCCTGAGTGTCCGGCCCCATGAAACTGTGGTTTTCTCGGCCCCTGGTGGTCCGAGGTCGTTCCCGCTGCACAGATTCATACGCAAGGGCCTCCTACGGACAATGCACTTTGATTTATTGCGCTATCTTTAATAGCACCCGAGATATCACCAGATATATAATGGATTTTTACATGACTTTGGGTGACGGATACCGAAAATCTGTAGTTTTCTCGGCCCCTGGTGGTCTGATGTCGTTCCTTCTGCACAGATTCATGCGCCAGGGCCTCCTGCAGATAATTCACTTTGATTTATTGCGCTATCTCTAATAGCACCCGAAATATCACCAGATATATAATGGATTTTTCAATGACCCTGACAGTCCGGCCCAATGAGACGGTGGTTTTCTCGGCCCCTGGTGTTCCGATGTCGTTCCTGCTGCACAGATTCATGCGCAAGGGCCTCCTACGGACAATGCACTTTGATTTATTGCGCTATCTTTAATAGCACCAGAGACATCACCAGATATATATTAGATTTTCCCCTGACCCTGAGTGTCCGGCCCCATGAGACGGTGTTTTTCTCGGCCCCTGGTGGTCTGAGGTCGTTCCCGCTGGCCAGATTCATGCGCCAGGGCCTCCTACAGACAATGCACTTTGAATTATTGCGCTATCTGTAATAGCACCCGAGATATCACCAGATATATATTGGATTTTTCCCTGACGCTGACAGTCCGGCCCCATGAGACGGTGATTTTCGCGGCCCCTGGTGGTCTGAGGTCGTTCCCGCTGCACACAATCATGCACCAGGGCTTCCTGCAGACAATGCACTTATATTTATTGCGCTATCTCCAATAGCACCCGAGATATCTCCAGATATATGCTGGATTTTTCCCTGACCCTGACAGTCCGGCCCCATGAGACGGTGTTTTTCTCGGCCCCTGGTGGTCCGAGGTCGTTCCCGCTGCACGGATGCATGCGCCAGAGCCTCCTGCAGATAATTCACTTTGGTTTATTGCGCTATATCTAATAGCACGCGAGATATCACCAGATATATATTGGATTTTCCCCTGACCCTGAGTGTCCGGCCCCACGAGACTGTGGTTTTCTCGGCCCCTGGTATTCCGAGGTCGTTCCCGCTGAACAGATTCATGTTCCAGGGCCTCCTGCAGATAATTCACTTTGGTTTATTGCGCTATCTCTAATAGCACCCGAGATATCACCAGATATATATTGGAATTTTCCCTGACCCTGAGTGTCCGGCCCCACGAGACGGTAGTTTTCTCGGCCGCTGGTGGTCCGAGGTCGATCCCGCTGCACAGATTCATGCGCCAGGGCCTCCTGCAGACAATGCACTTTGGTTTAATATGCTATATCTAATCGCACCCGAGATATCATCAGATATATATTGGATTTTTCCCCGACCCTGAGTGTCCGACTCCATGAGACGGTGGTTTTCTCGGCCCCTGGTGGTCCGAGGTCGTTCCCGCTGCACAGATTCATGCGCCAGGGCCGCCTGCAGATAATTCACTTTGGATTAGTGCGCTATCTGTAAGGGCACCCGAGATATCACCAGATATATATTGGATTTTTCCTTGACCCTGACAGTCCGGCCCCATGAGACGGTGATTTTCTCGGCCCCTGGTGGTCCGAGGTCGTTCCCACTGCACAGTTTCATGCGCTAGGGCCTCCTGCAGACAATGCACTTTGATTTATTGCGCTATCTGTAATAGCAGCCGAGATATCTCCAGATTTATATTGGATTTTTCCCTGACCCTGTGTGTCCGACCCCACGAGACGGTGGTTTTCTCGGCCCCTGGTGGTGCGAGGCCGTTCCCGCTGCACAGATTCATGCGACGGGGCGTCCTGCAGACAATCCACTTTGATTTATTTCGCTATGTCTAATAGCAACCGAGATATCACCAGATATATATTGGATTTTTCCCTGACCCTGACAGTCCGGCCCCACGAGACGGTGATTTTCTCGACCCCTGGAGGTCCGAGGTCGATCCCGCTGCACAGATTCATGCGCCAGGGCCTCCTACAGACAATTCACTTTGATTTATTGCGTTATCTCTAATAGCACCCGAGATATAACCAGATATATATTGGATTTTTCCTTGACCCTGACAGTCCGGCCCAATGTTTCGATGGTTTTCTCGGTCCCTCGTGGTCCGAGGTCGATCCCGCTCCACAGATTCATACGCCGGGGCCTCCTATAGATAATTCACTTTTGTTTGTTGCGCTATCTCTAATAGCACCCGAGATATCACCACATATATATTGGATTTTTCCCTGACCCTGAGTGTCCGGCCCCATGAGACGGTGGTTTTCTCGGCCCCTGGTGGTCCGAGGTCGTTCCCGCTGCACAGATGCATGCGCCAGGGCCTCCTGCAGACAATGCACTTTGATTTATTGCGCTATCTGTAATAGCCACCGAGATATCACCAGATATATATTGGATTTTTCCCTGACCCTGAGTGTCCGGCCCCATGAGACGGTGGTTTTCTCGGCCCCTGGTGGTCCGAGGTCGTCCCCGCTGCACAGATTCATGAGCCAGGGCCTCCTGCAGATAATGCATTTTGATTTATTGCGCTATCTGTAATAGCACCCGAGATATCACCAGATATATATTGGATTTTTTCCGGACCCTGAGTGTCCAGCCCCATGAGACTGTGGTTTTCTCGACCCCTGGTGTGCCGAGTTCGATCCCGCTGAACAGATTCATGCGCCAGGGCCTCCTGCAGATAATTCAGTTTGGTTTATTGCACTATCCCTAATAGCACCCGAGATATCACCAGATATATATTGGATTTTCCCCTGACCCTGACTGTCCGGCACCATGACACTGTGGTTTTCTCGGCCCCTGGTGGTCCGAGGTCGTTCCCGCTTCACAGATTCATGCGCCAGGGCCTTCTACAGATATTTAACGTTGGTTTATTGCGCTATCTCTAATAGCACCCGAGATATCACCAGATATATATTGGATTTTCCCCTGACCCTGAGTGTCCGGCCCCATGAGACTGTGGTTTTCTCGACCCCTGCTGATCCGAGTTCGATCCCGCTGAACAGATTCATGTGACAGGGTTTCCTGCAGACAATTCACTTTCGTTTATTGCGCTGTCTGTAATAGCACCCGAGATATCCCCAGATAGATGCTGGATTTTTACATGACTGTGGGTGACGGATTACGAATATCTGTAATTTTCTCGGCCCCTGGTGTTCCGAGGTAGTTCCTGCTGCACACACTCATGCGCCAGGGTCTCCTGCAGACAATGCACTTTGATTTATTGCGCTATCTCTAATAGCACCCGAGATATCACCAGATATATAATGGATTTTACCCTGACCCTTAGTATCCGGCCCCATGAGTCGGTGGTTTTCACGGCCCCTGGTGGTCCGAGGTCATTTCCGCTGCACAGATTCATGCGCCAGGGCCTCCTGCTGACAATGCACTTTGATTTATTGCGCGATCTCTAATAGCACCCGAGATATCACCAGATATATATTGGATTTTACCCTGACCCTTAGTATCCGGCCCCATGAGTCGGTGGTTTTCTCGGCCCCTGGTGGTCCCAGGTCATTTCCGCTGCACAGATTCATGTGCCAGGGCCTCCTGCAGACAATGCACTTTGGTTTATTGCGCTATCTGTAATAGCACCCGAGATATCACCAGATATATATTGGATTTTTCCCTGAACCTGAGTGTCCGGCCCCATGAGACGGTGGTTTTCTCGGCCCCTGGTGGTCCGAGGTCGTCCCCGCTGCACAGATTCATGCGCCAGGGCCTCCTACAGACAATGCACTTTGATTTACTGCGCTATCTGTAATAGCACCCGAGATATCACCAGATATATATTGGATTTTTACATGTCCTTGGGTGACGGATACCGAAAATCTGTAATTTTCTTGGCCCCTGGTGGTCCGAGGTCGTTGCTGCTGCACAGATTCATGCGCCAGGGCCTCCTGCAGACAATGCACTTTGATTTATCGCGCTATCTGTAATAGCACCCGAGATATCACCAGATATATATTGGATTTTTCCCTGACCCTGAGTGTCCGGTCCCATGAGACGGTGGTTTTCTCGGCCCCTGGTGGTCCGAGGTCGTTCCCACTGCACCCATTCATGCGCCAGGGCCTCCTGCAGATAATTCACTTTGGTTTATTGCGCTATCTGTAATAGCACCCGAGATATCACCAGATATATATTGGATTTTTCCCCGTCCCTGACAGTCCGGCCCCATGTGTCGATAGTTTTCTCGGTCCCTCGTGGCCCGAGGTCGTTCCCGCAGCACAGATTCATGCGCCAGGGACACCTGCAGATAATTCACTTTGGTTTATGGCGCTATCTCTTATAGCACACGAGATATCACCAGATATATATTGGATTTTCCCCTGACCCTGAGTGTCCGGCACCATGAGACTGTGGTTTTCTCGGCCCCTGGTGGTCCGAGGTCGTACCCGCTGCACAGATGCATGAGCCAGGGACTCCTGCAGATAATTCACTTTGGTTTATGGCGCTATCTCTTATTTCACCCGAGATGTCACCAGATATATATTGGATTTTTCCCTGACCCTGACAGTCCGGCCCCATGAGACGGTGATTTTCTCGGCCCCTGGCGGTACGAGGTCGTTCCCGCTGCACAGATTCATGCGCCAGGGCCTCTTAGAGACAATGCACTTTGATTCATTGCGCTATCTCTAATAGCACCCGAGATATCACCATATATATATTGGATTTTCCCCTGACCCGGAGTGTCCAGCCCCATGAGACGGTGATTTTCTCGGCCCCTGGTGGTCCGAGGTCGATCCCGCTGCACAGAATCATGCGCCATGGCCTCCTACAGACAATGCACTTTGATTTATTGCGCCATCACTAATACCACCCGAGATATCACCAGATATATATTGGATTTTTCCGTGACCCTGAGTGTCCGGCCCCATGAGACGGTAGTTTTCTCGGCCCCTGCTGGTCCGAGGTCGTTCACGCTGCACAGATTCATGCGCTAGGGCCTCCTGCAGACAATGCACTATGATTTATTGCGCTATCTGTAATAGCACCCGAGATATCACCATATATATTGGATTTTCCCCGGACTCTGAGTGTCCGGCCCCACTAGACGGTGGTTTTCTCGACCCCTGGTGGTCCGAGGTCGATCCCGCTGCACAGATTCATGCGCCAGAGCCTCCTGCAGACAATGCACTTTTATTTATTGCGCTATCTATAATAGCACCCGAGATATCACCAGATATATATTGGATTTTCCCCTGACCCTGAGTGTCCGGCCCCATGAGACGGTGGTTTTCTCGGCACCTGGTGGTCCGAGGTCGTTCCCGCTGCACAGATTCATGCGCCAGGGCCTCCTGCAGACAATGCGCTTTGATTTTTTGCGCTATCTGAAATAGCCCACGAGATATCACCAGATATATATTGGATTTTTCCCCGTCCCTGTCAGTCCGGCCCCATGTGGCGGTAGTTTTCACGGCCCCTGGCGGTCCGAGGTCGTTCCCGCTGCACAGATTCATGCGCGAGGTCCCCCTACAGATAATTCACTTTGATTTATTGCACTATCTGTAATAGCACCCGAGATATCACCAGATATATATTGGATTTTTCCCTGACCCAGAGTGTCCGACCCCATGAGACGGTGGTTTTCTCGGTCCCTGGTTGTCCGAGGTCGTTCCCGCTGCACAGATTCATGCGCTAGGGCCTCCTGCAGACAATGCACTTTGATTTATTGCGCTATCTCTAATAGCACCCGAGATATCACCAGATATATATTGGATTTTTCCCTGACCCTGACAGTCCGGCCCCATGTGGCGGTAGTTTTCTCGGCCCCTGGTGGTCCGAGGTCGTTCCCGCTGCACAGATTCATGCGCGAGGTCCCCCTACAGATAATTCACTTTGATTTATTGCACTATCTGTAATAGCACCCGAGATATCACCAGATATATATTGGATTTTTCTCTGACCCTGACAGTCCGGCCCCATGTGTCGGTGCTTTTCTCGGACCCTGGTGGTCCCAGGTCGTTCCAGCTGCACAGATTCATGCGCCAGGGCCTCCTGCACACAATGCACTTTGATTTATTGCGCTATCTATAATACCACCCGAGATATCACCATATATATATTGGATTTTCCCCTGACCCGGAGCGTCCGACCCCATGAGACGGTGGTTTTCTCGGCCCCTCGTGGCCCGAGGTCGATCGCGCTGCACAGATTCATGCGCCAGGGCCTCCTGCAGACAATGCACTTTGATTTATTGCGCTATCTCTAATAGCACCCGAGATATCACCAGATATATATTGGATTTTAACATGGTCTTGGGTGACGGATTCCGAATATCTGAAATTTTCTCGGCCCCTGGTGGTCCGAGGTAGTTCCCGCTGCACAGATTCATGCACCAGGGCCCCCTGCAGATAATTCACTTTGGTTTATTGCGCTATCTCTAATAGCACCCGAGATATCACCAGATATATATTGGATTTATCCCTGACCCTGACAGTCCGACCCCATGAGGCGGTGGTTTTCTCGGCCCCTGGTGGTCCAAGGTCGTTCCCGCTGCACAGATTCATGCGCCACGGCCTCCTGCGGACAATGCACTTTGGTTTATTGCGCTATCTCTAATAGCACCCGAGATATGACCAGATATATATTGGATTTTTCCCTGACCCTGAGTGTCCGGCCCCATGAGACGGTGATTTTCTCGGCCCCTGGTGGTCCGAGGTCGTTCCCGCTGCACACATTCATGCGATAGGTCCTCCTGCTGACAATGCACTTTGATTTATTGCGCTATCTCTAATAGCACCCGAGATATCACCAGATATATATTGGATTTATCCCTGACCCTGACAGTCCGACCCCATGAGGCGGTGGTTTTCTCGGCCCCTGGTGGTCCGTGGTCGTTCCCGCTGTACAGATTCATTCGCCAGTGCCACCCACAGACAATGCACTTTGATATATCGCGCTATCTCTAATAGCACCCGAGATATCATCAGATACATCCTGGATTTTTCCCTGACCCTGAGCGTCCGGCCCCATGAGACGGTGGTTTTCTCGGTCCCTGGTGGTCCGAGGTCGTTCCCGCTGCACGGATTCATGCGCCAGGGCCTCCTACAGACAATGCACTTTGATTTATTGCGCTATCTGTAATAGCACCCGTGATATCACCTGATATATATTGGATTTTTAACTGACCCTGACAGTCCGGCCCCATCTGTCGGTGGTTTTCTCGGCCCCTGGTGGTCCGAGGACGTTCCCGCTGTAGAGATTCATGCGCCAGTGCCTCCTACAGACAATGCTCTTTGATTTATTGCGCTATCTGTAATAGCAGCCGAGATATCACCAGATATATATTGAATTTTTCCCCGACCCTGAGTGTCCGGCCCCATGTGTCGGTGGTTTTCTCGGCCCCTGGTGGTCCGAGGTCGATCCCGCTGCACAGATTCATGCGCCAGGGCCTCCTACAGACAATGCACTTTGATTTATTGCGGTATCTGTAATAGCACCCGAGATATCACCAGATATATATTGGATTTTTCCCCGACCCTGACAGTCCGGCCCCATGTGTCGGTGGTTTTATCGGCCCCTGGTGGTCCGAGGTCCTTCTCGCTGCACAGATTCATGCGCCAGAGCCTCCTGCAGACAATGCACTTTGGTTTATTGCGCTATCTCTAATAGCACCCGAGATATCACCAGATATATATTGGATTTTTCCCTGAACCTGAGGGTCCGGCCCCATGTGACGGTAGTTTTCTCGGCCCCTGGTGGCCCGAGGTCGTTCTCGCTGCACAGATTCATGCGCTAGGGCCTCCTGCAGACAATGCACTTTGATTTATTGTGCTATCTCTAATAGCACCCGTGGTATCACCAGATATATATTGGATTTTTCCCTGACCCTGACAGTCCGGCCCCATGAGACGGTGATTTTGTCGGCCCCTGGTGGTCCGATGTCGATCCCGCTGCACAGATTCATGCGCCAGGGCCTCCTACAGACAATCCAATTTGATTTATTGCGCTATCTCTAATAGCACCCGAAATATCACCAGATATATATTGGATTTTTCCCTGACCCTGTAAGTCCGACCCCATGAGACGGTGGTTTTCTCGGCCCCTGGTTGTCCGAGGTCGTTCCCGCTGCACAGATTCATGCGCGAGGGCCTCCTGCAGACAATGCACTTTGGTTTATTGCGCTATCTCTAATATCACCCGAGTTATCACCAGATATATATTGCATTTTTCCCTGACCCTGACAGTCCGGCCCCATGAGACGGTGATTTTCTCGGCCCTTGGTGGTCCGAGGTCGATCCCGCTGCACAGATTCATGCGCCAGGGCCTCCTACAGACAATCCACTTTGATTTATTGCGCTATCTGTAATAGCACCCGAGATATCACCAGATATATATTGCATTTTTCCCTGACCCTGACAGTCCGACACCATGAGACGGTGGTTTTCTCGGCCCCTGGTGGTCCGAGGTCGTTCTCGCTGCACAGATTCATGCGCCAGGGCCTCCTACAGACAATGCACTTTGATTTATTGCGCTATCTGTATTGGCACCCGAGATACCACCAGATATATATTGGATTTTTACATGACCTTGGGTGACGGATTCCGAATATCTGTAATTTTCTCGGCGCCTGGTAGTCCGAGGTCGTTCCTGCTGCACAGATTCATTCGCCAGTGCCTCCTACAGACAATGCACTTTGATTTATTGCGCTATCTGTAATAGCACCCGAGATATCACCAGATATATATTGGATTCTTCCCTGACCCTGAGGGTCCGGCCCCATGAGACGGTGATTTTCTCGGCCCTTGGTGGTCCGAGTTCGATCCCGCTGCACAGATTCATGCGCCAGGGCCTCCTACAAACAATGCACTTTGGTTTATTGCGCTGTCTCTAATAGCACCCGAGATATCACCAGATATATAATGGATTTTTCCCTGACCCTGAGGGTCCGGCCCCATGTTACGGTAGTTTTCTCGGCCCCTGGTGGTCCGAGGTCGTTCCCGCTGCACAGATTCATGAACGAGGGCCTCCTGCAGACAATGCACTTTGATTTATTGCGGTATCTCTAATAGCACCCGAAATATCACCAGATATATATTGGATTTTTCCCTGACCCTGACAGTCCGACCCCATGAGACGGTGGTTTTCTCGGCCCCTGGTTGTCCGAGGTCGTTCCCGCTGCACAGATTCATGCGCGAGGGCCTCCTGCAGACAATGCACTTTGATTTATTGCGCTATCTCTAATAGCACCCGAAATATCACCAGATATATATTGGATTTTTCCCTGATCCTGAGTGTCCGGCCCCATGAGACAGAAGTTTTCTCGCCCGCTGGTGGTCCGAGGTCGATCCCGCTGCACAGATTCATGCGCCAGGGCCTCCTACAGACAATGCACTTTGATTAATTGCGGTATCTCTAATAGCACCCGAAATATCACCAGATATATATTGGATTTTTCCCTGACCCTGACAGTCCGACCCCATGAGACGGTGGTTTTCTCGGCCCCTGGTTGTCCGAGGTCGTTCCCGCTGCACAGATTCATGCGCGAGGCCCTCCTGCAGACAATGCACTTTGATTTATTGCGCTATCTCTAATAGCACCCGAAATATCACCAGATATATATTGGATTTTTCTCTGATCCTGAGTGTCCGGCCCCATGAGACAGAAGTTTTCTCGGCCCCTGGTGGTCCGAGGTCGATCCCGCTGCACAGATTCATGCGCCAGGGCCTCCTACAGACAATGCACTTTGATTTATTGCGCTATCTGTAATAGCACCCGAGATATCACCAGATATATATTGGATTTTTCCCTGACCCTGACAGTCCGACCCCATGAGACGGTGGTTTTCTCGGCCCCTGGTGGTCCGAGGTTGTTCCTGCTGCACAGATTCCTGCGCCAGGGCTTCCTACAGACAATGCACTTTGATTTATTGCGCTATCTGTAATAGCACCCGAGATATCACCATATATATATTGGATTTTCCCCTGACCCTGACAGTCCGGCCCCATGAGACGGTGATTTTCTCGGCCCCTGGTTGTCCGAGGTCATTCCCGCTGCACAGATTCATGCGCGAGGGCCTCCTGCAGACAATGCACTTTGATTTATTGCGGTATCTCTAATAGCACCCGAAATATCACCAGATATATATTGGATTTTTCCCTGACCCTGACAGTCCGACCCCATGAGACGGTGGTTTTCTCGGCCCCTGGTTGTCCGAGGTCGTTCCCGCTGCACAGATTCATGCGCGAGGGCCTCCTGCAGGCAATGGACTTTGATTTATTGCGGTATCTCTAATAGCACCCGAAATATCACCAGATATATATTGGATTTTTCCCTGACCCTGACAGACCGACACCATGAGACGGTGGTTTTCTCGGCCCGTGGTGGTCCGAGGTCGGACCCGCTGCACAGATTCATGCGCCAGGGACTCCTACAGACAATGCACTTTGATTTATTGAGCTATCTGTAATAGCACACGAGATATCACCAGATATATATTGGATTTTTCCCTGACCCTGACAGTCCGACCCCATGAGACGGTGGTTTTCTCGGCCCGTGGTGGTCCGAGGTCGTTCTCGCTGCACAGATTCATGCGCCAGGGCCTCCTGCAGACAATGCACTTTGATTTATTGCGGTATCTCTAATAGCACCCGAAATATCACCATATATATATTGGATTCTTCCCTGACCCTGACAGTCCGGCCCCATGAGACGGTGAATTTCTCGGCCCCTGGTGGTCCGAGGTCGATCACGCTGCACAGATTCATGCGCCAGGGCCTCCTACAGACAATCCACTTTGATTTATTGCGCTATCTGTAAGAGCACCCTAGATATCACCAGACATATATATGATTTTTCCCTGACCCTGACAAACCGGCCCCATGAGACGGTGGTTTTCTCGGCCCCTGGTGGTCCGAGGTTGTTCCTGCTGCACAGATTCCTGCGCCAGGGCTTCCTACAGACAATGCACTTTGATTTATTGCGCTAGCTGTAATAGCACCCGAGATATCACCAGATATATATTGGATTTTTCCCTGAACCTGACAGTCCGGCCCCATGAGACGGTGATTTTCTCGGCCCTTGGTGGTCCGAGGTCGTTCCCGCTGCACAGATTCATGCGCCAGGGACTCCTGCAGACAATGCACTTTGGTTTATTGCGCTATCTCTAATAGCACCCGAGATATCACCAGATATATATTGCATTTTTCCCTGACCCTGACAGTCCGGCCCCATGAGACGGTGATTTTCTCGGCCTCTGGTTGTCCGAGGTCATTCCCGCTGCACAGATTCATGCGCGAGGGCCTCCTGCAGACAATGCACTTTGATTTATTGCGGTATCTCTAATAGCACCCGAAATATCACCAGATATATATTGGATTTTTCCCTGACCCTGTCAGTCCGACACCATGTGACGGTGGTGTTCTCGGCCCGTGGTGGTCCGAGGTCGTTCCCGCTGCACAGATTCCTGCGCCAGGGCCTCCTACAGACAATGCACTTTGATTTATTGCGCTAGCTGTAATAGCACCCGAGATATCACCAGATATATATTGGATTTTTCCCTGAACCTGACAGTCCGGCCCCATGAGACGGTGATTTTCTCGTCCCTTGGTGGTCCGAAGTCGTTCCCGCTGCACAGAATCATGCGCCAGGGACTCCTACAGACAATGCACTTTGATTTATTGAGCTATCTGTAATAGCACCCGAGATATCATCAGATATATATTGGATTTTCCCCTGACCATGAGTGTCTGGCTTCATGAGACGGTGGTGTTCTCGGCCCCTGGTGGTCCGAGGTCATTCCCGCTGCACAGATTCCTGCGCCAGGGCCTCCTACAGACAATGCACTTTGGTTTATTGCGCTATCTGTAATAGCACCCGAGATATCACCAGATGTATGCTGGATTTTTACATGACCTTGGGCGACGGATTCCGAATATCTGTAATTTTCTCGGCCCCTGGTGGTCCGAGGTCGTTCCTACTGTACAGATTCATTCGCCAGTGCCTCCTACAGACAATGCGCTTTGATTTATTGCGTTATCTGTATTAGCACCCGAGATATCACCAGATATAAATTGAATTTTTCCCTGACCCTGAATGTCCGACCCCATGAGACGGTGGTTTTCTCGGCCCCTGGTGGTCCGAGGTCGTTCCCGCTGCACAGATTCATGCGCCAGGGCTTCCTGCAGATAATTCATTTTTGTTTATTGCGCTATCTCTAGTAGCACCCGAGGTATCACCAGATATATATTGGATTTTTCCCTGACCCTGACAGTCCGGCCCCATGAGACGGTGAATTTCTCGGCCCCTGGTGGTCCGAGGTCGATCACGCTGCACAGATTCATGCGCCAGGGCCTCCTACAGACAATCCACTTTGATTTATTGCGCTATCTGTAAGAGCACCCTAGATATCACCAGATATATATTGGATTTTTCCCTGACCCTGACAGTCCGACCCCATGAGACGGTGGTTTTCTCGGCCCGTGGTGGTCCGAGGTCGTTCTCGCTGCACAGATTCATGCGCCAGGGCCTCCTGCAGACAATGCACTTTGATTTATTGCGGTATCTCTAATAGCACCCGAAATATCACCATATATATATTGGATTCTTCCCTGACCCTGACAGTCCGGCCCCATGAGACGGTGAATTTCTCGGCCCCTGGTGGTCCGAGGTCGATCACGCTGCACAGATTCATGCGCCAGGGCCTCCTACAGACAATCCACTTTGATTTATTGCGCTATCTGTAAGAGCACCCTAGATATCACCAGACATATATATGATTTTTCCCTGACCCTGACAAACCGGCCCCATGAGACGGTGGTTTTCTCGGCCCCTGGTGGTCCGAGGTTGTTCCTGCTGCACAGATTCCTGCGCCAGGGCTTCCTACAGACAATGCACTTTGATTTATTGCGCTAGCTGTAATAGCACCCGAGATATCACCAGATATATATTGGATTTTTCCCTGAACCTGACAGTCCGGCCCCATGAGACGGTGATTTTCTCGGCCCTTGGTGGTCCGAGGTCGTTCCCGCTGCACAGATTCATGCGCCAGGGACTCCTGCAGACAATGCACTTTGATTTATTGCGGTATCTCTAATAGCACCCGAAATATCACCAGATATATATTGGATTTTTCCCTGACCCTGTCAGTCCGACACCATGTGACGGTGGTGTTCTCGGCCCGTGGTGGTCCGAGGTCGTTCCCGCTGCACAGATTCCTGCGCCAGGGCCTCCTACAGACAATGCACTTTGATTTATTGCGCTAGCTGTAATAGCACCCGAGATATCACCAGATATATATTGGATTTTTCCCTGAACCTGACAGTCCGGCCCCATGAGACGGTGATTTTCTCGTCCCTTGGTGGTCCGAAGTCGTTCCCGCTGCACAGAATCATGCGCCAGGGACTCCTACAGACAATGCACTTTGATTTATTGAGCTATCTGTAATAGCACCCGAGATATCATCAGATATATATTGGATTTTCCCCTGACCATGAGTGTCTGGCTTCATGAGACGGTGGTGTTCTCGGCCCCTGGTGGTCCGAGGTCATTCCCGCTGCACAGATTCCTGCGCCAGGGCCTCCTACAGACAATGCACTTTGGTTTATTGCGCTATCTGTAATAGCACCCGAGATATCACCAGATGTATGCTGGATTTTTACATGACCTTGGGCGACGGATTCCGAATATCTGTAATTTTCTCGGCACCTGGTGGTCCGAGGTCGTTCCTACTGTACAGATTCATTCGCCAGTGCCTCCTACAGACAATGCGCTTTGATTTATTGCGTTATCTGTATTAGCACCCGAGATATCACCAGATATAAATTGAATTTTTCCCTGACCCTGAATGTCCGACCCCATGAGACGGTGGTTTTCTCGGCCCCTGGTGGTCCGAGGTCGTTCCCGCTGCACAGATTCATGCGCCAGGGCTTCCTGCAGATAATTCATTTTTGTTTATTGCGCTATCTCTAGTAGCACCCGAGGTATCACCAGATATATATTGGATTTTTCCCTGACCCTGACAGTCCGGCCCCATGAGACGGTGAATTTCTCGGCCCCTGGTGGTCCGAGGTCGATCACGCTGCACAGATTCATGCGCCAGGGCCTCCTACAGACAATCCACTTTGATTTATTGCGCTATCTGTAAGAGCACCCTAGATATCACCAGATATATATTGGATTTTTCCCTGACCCTGACAGACCGGCCCCATGAGACGGTGGTTTTCTCGGCCCCTGGTGGTCCGAGGTTGTTCCTGCTGCACAGATTCCTGCGCCAGGGCTTCCTACAGACAATGCACTTTGATTTATTGCTCTAGCTGTAATAGCACCCGAGATATCAGCAGATATATATTGGATTTTTCCCTGAACCTGACAGTCCGGCCCCATGAGACGGTGATTTTCTCGGCCCTTGGTGGTTCGAGGTCGTTCCCTCTGCACAGATTCATGCGCCAGGGACTCCTACAGACAATGCACTTTGATTTATTGAGCTATCTGTAATAGCACCCGAGATATCACCAGATATATATTGGATTTTTCCCTGACCCTGACAGTCCGACCCCATGAGACGGTGGTTTTCTCGGCCCCTGGTGGTCCGACGTTGTTCCTGCTGCACAGATTCCTGCGCCAGGGCTTCCTACAGACAATGCACTTTGATTTATTGCGCTATCTGTAATAGCACCCGAGATATCACCATATATATATTGGATTTTCCCCTGACCCTGAGAGTCCGGCCCCATGTGTCGGTGGTTTTCTCGGCCCGTGGTGGTCCGAGGTCGTTATCGCTGCACGGATTCATGCGCCAGGGCCTCCTGCAGACAATGCACTTTGGTTTATTGCGCTATCTCTAATAGCACCCGAGATATCACCAGATATATATTGCATTTTTCCCTGACCCTGACAGTCCGGCCCCATGAGACGGTGATTTTCTCGGCCCCTGGTTGTCCGAGGTCATTCCCGCTGCACAGATTCATGCGCGAGGGCCTCCTGCAGACAATGCACTTTGATTTATTGCGGTATCTCTAATAGCACCCGAAATATCACCAGATAAATATTGGATTTTTCCCTGACCCTGACAGTCCGGCCCCATGAGACGGTGATTTTCTCGGCCCCTGGTTGTCCGAGGTCATTCCCGCTGCACAGATTCATGCACGAGGGCCTCCTGCAGACAATGCACTTTGATTTATTGCGGTATCTCTAATAGCACCCGAAATATCACCAGATATATATTGGATTTTTCCCTGACCCTGACAGTCCGGCCCCATGAGACGGTGGTTTTCTCGGCCCCTGGTTGTCTGAGTTCGTTCCCGCTGCACAGATTCATGCGCCAGGGCCTCCTATAGATAATTCACTTTGGTTTATTGCGCTATCTGTAATAGCACCCGAGATATCACCAGATATATATTGGATTTTTCCCTGACCCTGAGTGTCCGACCCCATGAGACGGTGCTTTTCTCGGCCCCTGGTGGCCCGAGGTCGTTCCCGCTGCTCAGATTCATGGGCCGGTGCCTCCTGCAGACAATACACTTTGAATTATTTCGCTATCTCTAATAGCACCGGAGATATCACCAGATATATATTGGATTGTTCCTTGACCCTGACAGTCCGGCCCAAGAGTCGATGGTTTTCTCGGTCCCTCGTGGTCCGAGGTCGATCCCGCTGCACAGATTCATGCGCCAGGGCCTCGTACAGACCATGCACTTCGATTTATTGCGCTATCTGTAATAGCACCCGAGGTATCACCAGATATATATTGGATTTTTCCCTGACCCTGAGTGTCCGACCCCATGAGACGGTGCTTTTCTCGGCCCCTGGTGGCCCGAGGTCGTTCCCGCTGCTCAGATTCATGCGCCGGTGCCTCCTGCAGACAATACACTTTGAATTATTTCGCTATCTCTAATAGCACCCGAGATATCACCAGATATATATTGGATTGTTCCTTGACCCTGACAGTCCGGCCCATGAGTCGATGGTTTTCTCGGTCCCTCGATGGCCGAGGTCGATCCCGCTGCACAGATTCATGCGCCAGGGCCTCGTACAGACCATGCACTTTGATTTATTGCGCTATCTGTAATAGCACCCGAGGTATCACCAGATATATATTGGATTTTTCTCTGACCCTGAGTGTCCGGCCCCATGAGACGGTGGTTTTCTCGGCCCCTGGTGGTCCGAGGTCGTTCCCGCTGCACAGATTTCTGCGCCAGGGCCCCCTGTAGATAATTCACTTTGGTTTATTGCGCTATCTGTAATAGCACACGAGATATCACCAGATATATATTGGATGTTTCCCTGACCCTGAGTGCCCGGCCCCATGAGACGGTGGTTTTCTCGGCCCCTGGTGGTCCGAGGTCGTTCCCGCTGCACAGATTCTTGCGCTAGGGCCCACTGCAGATAATTCACTTTGGTTTATTGCGCTATCTCTAATAGCACCCAAGATATCACCAGATATATATTGGATTTTCCCCTGACCCTGAGTGTCCGGCCCCATGAGACTGTGGTTTTCTCGGCCCCTGGTGGTCCGAGGTCGTTCCCGCTGCCCAGATTCATGCGCCAGGGCCTCCTACAGACAATGCACTTTGATTTATTGCGCTATCTGTAATAGCACCCGAGGTATCACCAGATATATATTGGATTTTTCTCTGACCCTGAGTGTCCGGCCCCATGAGACGGTGGTTTTCTCGGCCCCTGGGGGTGAGGTCGTTCCCGCTGCCCAGATTCATGTGCCAGGGCCTCCTACAGACAATACAGTTTGATTTATTGCGCTATCTGTAATAGTACCCGACATATCACCAGATATATAATGGATATTCCCCTGACCCTGAGTGTTCGGCCCCATGAGACTGTGGTTTTCTCGGCCCCTTGTGGTCCGAGGTCGATCCCGCTGCACAGATTCATCCGCTAGGGCCTTCTGCACACAATGCACTTTGATATATCGCTCTATCTCTAATAGCACCCGAGATATCATGAGATAGATCCTGGATTTTTCCCTGACCCTGAGTGTCCGGCCCGATGGGACGGTGGTTTTCTCGGCCCCTGGTGGTCCGAGGTCGTTCCCGCTGCACAGATGCATGCGCCAGGGCCTCCTACAAACAATGCACTTTGATTTATTGCGCTATCTGTAATAGAACCCGACATATCACCAGATATATGCTGGATTTTTATATGACTTTTGGTGACGGATACCGAAAATCTGAAATTTTCTCGGCCCCTGGTGGTCCGAGGTCGTTCCCGCTGCACAGATTCATGCGCCTGGGCCTCCTGCAGATAATTCACTTTGGTTTATTGGGCTCTCTCTAATAGCACCCGAGATATCACCAGATATATATTGGATTTTTCCCTGACCCTGAGTGTCCGCCCCCATGAGACGGTGGTTTTCTCTTCCCCTGGTGGCCCGAGGTCTTTCCCGCTGCACAGATTCCTGCGACAGGGCCTCCTGCAGATAATTCACTTTGGTTTATTGCGCTATCTCTAATAGCACCCGAGATATCACCAGATATATATTGGATTTTCCCCTGACCCTGAGTGTCCGGCCCCATGAGACTGTGGTTTTCTCGGCCCCTGGTGGTCCGAGGTCGTTCCCGCTGGCCAGATTCATGCGCCAGGACATCCTACAGTCAATGCACTTTGGTTTATTGCGCTAACTGTAATAGCACCCGAGATATCACCAGATATATATTGGATTTTTCCCTGACCCTGAGTGTCCGGCTCCATGAGACGGTGGTTTTCTCGGCCCCTGGTTGTCCGAGGTCGTTCCCTCTGCACAGACTCATGCGCCAGGGCCTCCTGCAGATAATTCACTTTGGTTTATTGCGCTTTCTCTAATAGCACCCGAGATATCACCAGATATATATTGGATTTTCCCCTGACCCTGAGTGTCCGGCCCCATGAGACGGTGGTTTTCTCGGCCCCTGGTGGTCCGAGGTCGTTCCCGCTGCACAGCTTCATGCGCCAGGGCCTCCTACAGATAATGCACTTTGATTTATTGCGCTATCTGTAATAGCACCCGAGATATCACCAGATATATATTGGATTTTTCCCTGACCCTGAGTGTTCGGCCACATGAGACGGTGGTTTTCTCGGCCCCTGCTGGTCCGAGGTCGTTCCCGCTGCACAGACTCATGCTCCAGAGCCTCCTGCAGATAATTCACTTTGGTTGATTGCGCTATCTCTAGTAGCACCCGAGATATCACCAGATATATATTGGATTTTTCCCTGACCCTGAGTGTCCGGCTCCATGAGACGGTGGTTTTCTCGGCCCCTGGTTGTCCGAGGTCGTTCCCGCTGCACAGACTCATGCTCCAGGGCCTCCTGCAGATAATTCACTTTGATTTAACGCGCTATCTCTAATAGCACCCGAGATATCACCAGATATATATTGGATTTTTCCCTGACCCTGAGTGTCCGGCCCCATGAGACTGTGGTTTTCTCGGCCCCTGGTGGTCCGAGGTCGTTCCCGCTGAACATATTCATGCGCCTGGGCCTCCTGCAGATAATTCACTTTGGTTTATTGCGCTATCTCTAATAGCACCCGAGATATCACCAGACATATATTGGATTTTCCCCTGACCCTGAGTGTCCGGCCCAATGGGACGGTGGTTTTCTCGGCCCCTGGTGATCCGAGGTCGTTCCCGCAGCACAGATTCATGCGCCAGGGCCTCCTGCAGATAATTCACTTTGGTTTATTGCGCTATCTCTAATAGCACCCGAGATATCACCACATATATATTGGATTTTTCCCTGACCCTGAGGGTCCGGCCCCATGAGTCTGTGGTTTTCTCGGCCCCTGGTGGTCCGAGGTCATTCCCGCTGCACAGATTCATGCGCCTGGGCCTCCTGCAGATAATTCACTTTGATTTATTGCGCTATCTGTAATAGCACCCGAGATATCACCAGATATATATATTGGGTTTTTTCCTGACTCTGAGTGTCCGGCCCCATGAGACTGTGGTTTTCTCGGCCCCTGGTGGTCCGAGGTCGTTCCCGCTGAACATATTCATGCGCCTGGGCCTCCTGCAGATAATTCACTTTGGTTTATTGCGCTATCTCTAATAGCACCCGAGATATCACCAGACATATATTGGATTTTCCCCTGACCCTGAGTGTCCGGCCCAATGGGACGGTGGTTTTCTCGGCCCCTGGTGATCCGAGGTCGTTCCCGCAGCACAGATTCATGCGCCAGGGCCTCCTGCAGATAATTCACTTTGGTTTATTGCGCTATCTCTAATAGCACCCGAGATATCACCACATATATATTGGATTTTTCCCTGACCCTGAGGGTCCGGCCCCATGAGTCTGTGGTTTTCTCGGCCCCTGGTGGTCCGAGGTCATTCCCGCTGCACAGATTCATGCGCCTGGGCCTCCTGCAGATAATTCACTTTGATTTATTGCGCTATCTGTAATAGCACCCGAGATATCACCAGATATATATATTGGGTTTTTTCCTGACTCTGAGTGTCCGGCCCCATGAGACTGTGGTTTTCTCGGCCCCTGGTGGTCCGAGGTCGTTCCCGCTGAACATATTCATGCGCCTGGGCCTCCTGCAGATAATTCACTTTGGTTTATTGGGCTATCTCTAATAGCACCCGAGATATCACCAGATATATATTGGATTTTCCCCTGACCCTGAGTGTCCGGCCCCATGAGACTGTGGTTTTCTCGGCCCCTGGTGGTCCGAGGTCGTTCCCGCTGCACATATTCATGCGCCTGGGCCTCCTGCAGATAATTCACTTTGGTTTATTGGGGTATCCCTAATAGCACCCGAGATATCACCATATATATATATATTGGATTTTTCCCTGGCCCTGAGTGCCCGGCCCCATGAGACGGTGGTTTTCTCCGCCCCTGGTGGTCCGAGGTCGTTCCCTTTGCACAGATGCATGCGCCAGGGCCTCCTGCAGATAATTCACTTTGGTTTATTGCGCTATCTCTAATAGCACCCGAGATATCACCAGATATATATATTGGGTTTTTCCCTGACTCTGAGTGTCCGGCCCCATGAGACGGTGGTTTTCTCGGCCCCTGGTGGTCTGAGGTCGTTCCCGCTGCACAGATTCATGCGCCAGGGGTACTGCAGATAATTCACTTTGGTTTATTGCGCTATCTCTAATAGCACCCGAGATATCACCAGATATATATTGGATTTTCCCCTGACCCTGAGTGTCCGGCCCCATGAGACTGTGGTTTTCTCGGCCCCTGGTGGTACGAGGTCGTTCCCGCTGCCCAGATTCATGCGCCTGGGCCTGCTGCAGATAATTCACTTTGGTTTATTGCGCTATCTGTAATAGCACCCGAGATATCACCAGATATATATTGGATTTTTCCCTGACCCTGAGTTTCCGGCCCCAGGAGACGGTGGTTTTCTCTTCCCCTGGTGGCCCGAGGTCTTTCCCGCTGCACAGATTCCTGCGCCTGGGCTTGCTGCAGATAATTCACTTTGGTTTATTGCGCTATCTGTAATAGCACCCGAGATATCACCAGATATATATTGGGTTTTTCCGTGACCCTGACAGTCCGGCCCCATGAGACGGTGGTTTTCTCGGCCCCTGGTGTTCCGAGTTCGTTCCTGCTTCACAGATTCATGCGCCAGGGCCTCCTACAGACAATGTACTTTGATTTATTGCCCTACCTGTAATAGCACCCGAGACAGCTCCATATATATGCTGGATTTTTACATGACTTTGGGTCAAGGATACCGAATATCTGTAATTTTCTCGGCCCCTGGTGGTCCGATGTCGTTCCTGCTGCACAACTTCATGCGCAAGGGCCTCCAACGGACAATGCACTTTGATTTATTGCGCTATCTGTAATAGCACCCGAGATATCACCAGATATATATTGGATTTTTCCCTGACCCTGAGTGTCCGGCCCGATGAAACGGTGGTTTTCTCGGCCAATGGTGGTCCGAGGTCGTTCCCGCTGCACAGACTCATGCGCCAGGGCCTCCGGCAGATAATTCACTTTGGATTAGTGCGCGATCGGTACGAGCACCCGAGATATCACCAGATATATATTGGATTTTCCCCTGACCCTGAGTGTCCGGCCCCATGAGACGGTGGTATTCTCGGCCCCTGGTGGTCCGAGGTCGTTCCCGCTGCACAGATTCCTGCGCTACGGCCCACTGCAGATAATTCACTTTGGTTTATTGCGCTATCGCTAATAGCACCCGAGATATCACCAGATATATATTGGATTTTTCCCTGACCCTGAGTGTCCGGCTCCATGAGACGGTGGTTTTCTCGGCCCCTGGTTGTCCGAGGTCGTTCCCGCTGCACAGATTCATGCGACAGGGCCTCCTGCAGACAATGCACTTTGATTTATGGCGCTATCTGTAATAGAACCCGAGATATCACCAGATATATATTGGATTTTCCCCTGACCCTGAGTGTCCGGCCCGATGAGACGGTGGTTTTCTCGGCCCCTGGCGGTCCGAGGTCGTTCCCGCTGCACAGATTCATGCGCCAGGGCCTCCTACAGACAATGCACTTTGATTTATTGCGCTATCTGTAATAGCACCCGAGATATCACCAGATATATATTGGATTTTCCCCTGACCCTGAGTGTCCGGCCCCATGAGACGGTGGTTTTCTCGGCCCCTGGTGGTCCGAGGTCGTTCCCGCTGCCCAGATTCATGCGCCAGGACATCCTACAGACAATGCACTTTGATTTATTGCGCTAACTGTAATAGCACCCGAGATATCACCAGATATATATTGGATTTTTCCCTGACCCTTAGTGTCCGGCCCCATGAGACGGTGGTTTTCTCGGCCCCTGGTGGTCCGAGGTCGTTCCCGCTGCCCAGATTCATGCGCCAGGGCCTCCTACAGACAATGCACTTTGATTTATTGCGCTATCTGTAATAGCACACGAGATATCACCAGATATATATTGGATGTTTCCCTGACCCTGAGTGCCCGGCCCCATGAGACGGTGGTTTTCTCGGCCCCTGGTGGTCCGAGGTCGTTCCCGCTGCACAGATTCTTGCGCTAGGGCCCACTGCAGATAATTCACTTTTGGTTTATTGCGCTATCTCTAATAGCACCCAAGATATCACCAGATATATATTGGATTTTCCCCTGACCCTGATTGTCCGGCCCCATGAGACGGTTGTTTTCTCGGCCCCTGGTGGTCCGAGGTCGCTCCCGCTGACCAGATTCCTGCGCCAAGGCCTCCTGCAGATAATTCATTTTGGTTTCTAGCGCTATCTCTAATAGCACCCGAGATATAACCAGATATATATTGGATTTTCCCCTGACCCTGAGTGTCCGGCCCCATGAGACGGTGGTTTTCTCGGCCCCTGGGGGTGAGGTTGTTCCCGCTGCCCAGATTCATGTGCCAGGGCCTCCTACAGACAATACAGTTTGATTTATTGCGCTATCTGTAATAGTACCCGAGATATCACCAGATATATATTGGATATTCCCCTGACCCTGAGTGTTCGGCCCCATGAGACTGTGGTTTTCTCGGCCCCTGGTGGTCCGAGGTCGTTCCCGCTGCACAGATTTCTGCGCCAGGGCCCCCTGTAGATAATTCACTTTGGTTTATTGCGCTATCTCTAATAGCACCCGAGATATCACCAGATATATATTGGATTTTCCCCAGACCCAGAGTGTCCGGCCCCATGAGACTGTGGTTTTCCCGGCCCCTGGGGGTGAGGTCGTTCCCACTGCCCAGATTCATGTGCCAGGGCCTCCTACAGACAATACAGTTTGATTTATTGCGCTATCTGTAATAGCACCCGAGATATCACCTGATATATATTGGATATTCCCCTGACCCTGAGTGTCCGGCCCCATGAGACGGTGGTTTTCTCGGCCCCTGGTGGTCCGAGGTCGTTGCCGCTGCACAGATTCATGCGTCAGGGCCTCCAACAGACAATGCACTTTGATTTATTGCGCTATCTGTAATAGCACCCGAGAAAGCACCATATATATGCTGGATTTTTACATGACTTTGGGTGACGGATACCGAAAATCTGTAATTTTCTCGGCCCCTGGTGGTCCGATGTCTTTCCTGCTGCACAGGTTCATGCGCCAGGGCCTCCTACGGACAATGCACTTTGATTTATTGCGCTATCTCTAATAGGACCCGAGATATCACCAGATATATATTGGATTTTTCCCCGACCCTGAGTGTCCGGCCACATGAGACGGTGGTTTTCTCGGCCCCTGGTGGTCCGAGGTCGTTCCCGCTGCCCAGATTCATGCGCCAGGGCCTCCTACAGACAATGCACTTTGATTTATTGCGCTATCTGTAATCGCACCCGAGGTATCACCAGATATATATTGGATTTTTCTCTGACCCTGAGTGTCCGGCCCCATGAGACGGTGGTTTTCTCGGCCCCTGGTGGTCCGAGGTCGTTCCCGCTGCACAGACTCATGCGCCAGGGCCTCCTGCAGATAATTCACTTTGGTTTATTGCGCTTTCTCTAATAGCACCCGAGATATCACCAGATATATATTGGATTTTCCCCAGACCCAGAGTGTCCGGCCCCATGAGACGGTGGTTTTCTCGGCCCCTGGTGGTCCGAGGTCGTTCCCGCTGCACAGCTTCATGCGCCAGGGCCTCCTGCAGACAATGCACTTTGATTTATTGCGCTATCTGTAATAGCACCCGAGATATCACCAGATATATATTGGATATTCCCCTGACCCTGAGTTTCCGGCCCCATGAGACTGTGGTTTTCTCGGCCCCTGGTGGTCCGTGGTCGTTCCCCCTGCACAGATTCCTGCGCCAGGGCCTCCTGCAGATAATTCACTTTGGTTTATTGCGCTATCTGTAATAGCATCCGAGATATCACCAGATATATATTGGATTTTCCCCTGACCCTGAGTGTAGGGCCCCATGAGACTGTGGTTTTCCCGGCCCCTGGGGGTGAGGTCGTTCCCGCTGCCCAGATTCATGCGCCAGGGCCTCCTACAGACAATGCACTTTGATTTATTGCGCTATCTGTAATAGCACCCCAGATATCACCAGATGTACATTGCATTTTTCCCCGACCCTGAGTGTCCGGCCCCATGAGACGGTGGTTTTCTCGGCCCCTGGTGGTCCGATGTCGTTCCTGCTACACAGATTCATGCGCCAGGGCCTCCTGCAGATAATTCACTTTGGTTTATTTCGCTATCTCTACTAGCACCCGAGATATCACCAGATATATGCTGGATTTTTACATGACCTTGGGTGACGGATTCCGAATATCTGTAATTTTCTCGGCCCCTGGTGGTCCGAGGTAGTTCCTGCTGCACAGATTCATTCGCCAGTGCCTCCTACAGACAATGCACTTTGATTTATTGCGCTATCTCTAATAGCACCCGAGATATCATCAGATACATAGTGGGTTTTTACATGTCCTTGGGTGTGCGGCCCCATGTGTCGGTGGTTTTCTCGGCCCCTGGTGGTCCGAGGTCGTTGCCGCTGCACAGATTCATTCGTCAGGGCCTCCAACAGACAATGCACTTTGATTTATTGCGCTATCTGTAATAGCACCCGAGAAAGCACCATATATATGCTGGATTTTTACATGACTTTGGGTGACGGATACCGAAAATCTGTAATTTTCTCGGCCCCTGGTGGTCCGATGTCGTTCCTGCTACACAGATTCATGCGCCAGGGCCTCCTGCAGATAATTCACTTTGGTTTATTGCGCTATCTCTAATAGCACCCGAGATGTCACCAGATATATATTCGATTTTTCCCTGAATCTGAGTGACCGGCCCAATGAGACGGTGGTTTTCTCGGCCCCTGGTGGTCCGAGGTCGTTCCCGCTACACAGATGCATGCGCCAGGGCCTCCTGCAGATAATTCACTTTGGTTTATTTCGCTATCTCTACTAGCACCCGAGATATCACCAGATATATGCTGGATTTTTACATGACCTTGGGTGACGGATTCCGAATATCTGTAATTTTCTCGGCCCCTGGTGGTCCGAGGTAGTTCCTGCTGCACAGATTCATTCGCCAGTGCCTCCTACAGACAATGCACTTTGATTTATTGCGCTATCTCTAATAGCACCCGAGATATCATCAGATACATCCTGGGTTTTTACATGTCCTTGGGTGTGCGGCCCCATGTGTCGGTGGTTTTCTCGGCCCCTGGTGGTCCGAGGTCGTTGCCGCTGCACAGATTCATTCGTCAGGGCCTCCAACAGACAATGCACTTTGATTTATTGCGCTATCTGTAATAGCACCCGAGAAAGCACCATATATATGCTGGATTTTTACATGACTTTGGGTGACGGATACCGAAAATCTGTAATTTTCTCGGCCCCTGGTGGTCCGATGTCGTTCCTGCTGCACAGGTTCATGCGCCAGGGCCTCCTACGGACAATGCACTTTGATTTATTGCGCTATCTCTAATAGGACCCGAGATATCACCAGATATATATTGGATTTTTCCCCGACCCTGAGTGTCCGGCCACATGAGACGGTGGTTTTCTCGGCCCCTGGTGGTCCGAGGTCGTTCCCGCTGCCCAGATTCATGCGCCAGGGCCCCCTGTAGATAATTCACTTTGGTTTATTGCGCTATCTCTAATAGCACCCGAGATATCACCAGATATATATTGGATTTTCCGCTGACCCTGAGTGTCCGGCCCGATGAAACGGTGGTTTTCTCGGCCCCTGGTGGTCCGAGGTCGTTCCCGCTGCACAGACTCATGCGCCAGGGCCTCCTGCAGATACTTCACTTTGGTTGATTGCGCTATCTCTAGTAGCACCCGAGATATCATCAGATATATATTGGATTTTTCCCTGACCCTGAGTGTCCGGCTCCATGAGACGGTGGTTTTCTCGGCCCCTGGTTGTCCGAGGTCGTTCCCTCTGCACAGACTCATGCGCCAGGGCCTCCTGCAGATAATTCACTTTGGTTTATTGCGCTTTCTCTAATAGCACCAGAGATATCACCAGATATATATTGGATTTTCCCCAGACCCAGAGTGTCCGGCCCCATGAGACGGTGGTTTTCTCGGCCCCTGGTGGTCCGAGGTCGTTCCCGCTGCACAGCTTCATGCGCCAGGGCCTCCTACAGACAATGCACTTTGATTTATTGCGCTATCTGTAATAGCACCCGAGGTATCACCAGATATATATTGGATTTTCCCCAGACCCAGAGTGTCCGGCCCCATGAGACTGTGGTTTTCCCGGCCCCTGGGGGTGAGGTCGTTCCCGCTGCCCAGATTCATGTGCCAGGGCCTCCTACAGACAATACAGTTTGATTTATTGCGCTATCTGTAATAGCACCCGAGATATCACCAGATATATATTGGATATTCCGCTGACCCTGAGTGTTCGGCCCCATGAGACTGTGGTTTTCTCGGCCCCTGGTGGCCCCAGGTCGCTCCCGCTGCACAGATGCATGCGCCAGGGTCTCCGGCAGATAATTCACTTTGGATTAGTGCGCTATCGGTACGAGCACCCGAGATATCACCAGATATATATTGGATTTTCCCCTGACCCTGAGTGTCCGGCCCCATGAGACGGTGGTATTCTCGGCCCCTGGTGGTCCGAGGTCGTTCCCGCTGCACAGATTCCTGCGCCAGGTCCTCCTGCAGATAATTCACTTTGGTTTATTGCGCTATCGCTAATAGCACCCGAGATATCACCAGATATATATTGGATTTTTCCCTGACCCTGAGTGTCCGGCTCCATGAGACGGTGGTTTTCTCGGCCCCTGGTTGTCCGAGGTCGTTCCCGCTGCACAGATTCATGGGACAGGGCCTCCTGCAGACAATGCACTTTGATTTATGGCGCTATCTGTAATAGAACCCGAGATATCACCAGATATATATTGGATTTTCCCCAGACCCTGAGTGTCCGGCCCGATGAGACGGTGGTTTTCTCGGCCCCTGGCGGTCCGAGGTCGTTCCCGCTGCACAGATTCATGCGCCAGGGCCTCCTACAGACAATGCACTTTGATTTATTGCGCTATCTGTAATAGCACCCGAGATATCACCAGATATATATTGGATGTTTCCCTGACCCTGAGTGCCCGGCCCCATGAGACGGTGGTTTTCTCGGCCCCTGGTGGTCCGAGGTCGTTCCCGCTGCACAGATTCTTGCGCTAGGGCCCACTGCACATAATTCACTTTGGTTTATTGCGCTATCTCTAATAGCACCCAAGATATCACCAGATATATATTGGATTTTCCCCTGAGCCTGATTGTCCGGCCCCATGAGACGGTTGTTTTCTCGGCCCCTGGTGGTCCGAGGTCGCTCCCGCTGACCAGATTCCTGCGCCAAGGCCTCCTGCAGATAATTCATTTTGGTTTATAGCGCTATCTCTAATAGCACCCGAGATATAACCAGATATATATTGGATTTTCCCCTGTCCCTGAGTGTCCGGCCCCATGAGACTGTGGTTTTCTCGGCCCCTGGTGGTCCGAGGTCGTTCCCGCTGCCCAGATTCATGCGCCAGGGCCTCCTACAGACAATGCACTTTGATTTATTGCGCTATCTGTAATAGCACCCGAGGTATCACCAGATATATATTGGATTTTTCTCTGACCCTGAGTGTCCGGCCCCATGAGACGGTGGTTTTCTCGGCCCCTGGTGGTCCGAGGTCGTTCCCGCTGCACAGATTTCTGCGCCAGGGCCCCCTGTAGATAATTCACTTTGGTTTATTGCGCTATCTGTAATAGCACACGAGATATCACCAGATATATATTGTATGTTTCCCTGACCCTGAGTGCCCGGCCCCATGAGACGGTGGTTTTCTCGGCCCCTGGTGGTCCGAGGTCGTTCCCGCTGCACAGATTCTTGCGCTAGGGCCCACTGCAGATAATTCACTTTGGTTTATTGCGCTATCTCTAATAGCACCCGAGATATCACCAGATATATATTGGACTTTCCCCTGTACCTGAGTGTCCGGCCCCATGAGACGGTGGTGTTCTCGGCCCGCTGGTTGTCCGAGGTCGTTCCCGCTGCACAGATGCATGCGCCAGGGCCTCCTGCAGATAATTCACTTTGATTTATTGCGCTATCTCTAATAGCACCCGAGATATCACCAGATATATATTGGATTTTTCCCTGATCCTGAGTGTCCCACCCCATGAGGCGGTGGTTTTCTCGGCCCCTGGCGGTCCGAGGTTGTTCCCGCTGCACAGATTCATGCGCCAGGGCCTCCTGCAGACAATGCACGTTGGTTTATTATGCTATCTCTAATAGCACCCGAGATATCACCAGATATATATTGGATTTTTCCCTGACCCTGAGTGTCCGGCCCCATGAGACGGTAGTTTTCTCGGCCCCTGGTGGTCCGAGGTCGTTCCCGCTGCACAGATTCATGCGCCAGGGCCTCCTATAGATAACTCACTTTGGTTTATTGCCATATCTCTAATAGCACACGAGATATTACCAGATATATATTGGATTTTTCCCAGACCCTGACAGTCCGGCCCCATGTGTCGGTGGTTTTCACGGCCCCTGGTGGTTCGAGGTCGTTCCCGCTGCACAGATTTATGCGCCAGGGCCGACTGCAGATAATTCACTTTGGTTTAGTGCGCTATCTGTAAGAGCACCCGAGATATCCCCAGATATATATTGAATTTTTCCCCGACCCTGAGTGTCCGGCCCCATGTGTCGATGGTTTTCTCGGCCCCTGGTGGTGCGAGGTCGATCCCGCTGCACAGATTCATGCGCCAGGGCCTCCTACAGACAATGCACTTTGGTTTAGTGCGCTATCTGTAACAGCACCCGAGATATCCCCAGATATATATTGGATTTTTCCCTGACCCTGAGTGTCCGGCACCATGTGTCGGTGGTTTTCTCGGCGCCTGGTGGTGCGAGGTCGATCCCGCTGCACAGATTCATGCGCCAGGGCCTCCTATAGATAACTCACTTTGGTTTATTGCCATATCTCTAATAGCACACGAGATATTACCAGATATATATTGGATTTTTCCCAGACCCTGACAGTCTGGCCCCATGTGTCGGTGGTTTTCACGGCCCCTGGTGGTTCGAGGTCGTTCCCGCTGCACAGATTTATGCGCCAGGGCCGACTGCAGATAATTCACTTTGGTTTAGTGCGCTATCTGTAAGAGCACCCGAGATATCCCCAGATATATATTGAATTTTTCCCCGACCCTGAGTGTCCGGCCCCATGTGTCGATGGTTTTCTCGGCCCCTGGTGGTGCGAGGTCGATCCCGCTGCACAGATTCATGCGCCAGGGCCTCCTACAGACAATGCACTTTGATTTATTGCGCTATCTGTAATAGCACCCGAGATATCACCAGATATATATTGGATTTTTCCCTGACCCTGAGTGTCCCACTCCACGAGACGGTGGATTTCTCGGCCCCTGGCGGTCCGAGGTCGTTCCCGCTGCACAGATTCATGCGCCAGGGCCTCCTGCAGACAATGCACCTTGGTTTATTATGCTATCTCTAATAGCACCCGAGATATCACCAGATATATATTGGATTTTTCCCTGACCCTGAGTGTCTCACTCCATGAGACGGTGGATTTCTCGGCCCCTGGCGGTCCGAGGTCGTTCCCGCTGCACAGATTCATGCGCCAGGGCCTCCTGCAGACAATGCACCTTGGTTTATTATGCTATCTCTAATAGCACCCGAGATATCACCAGATATATATTAGATTGTTCCCTGAACCTGACAGTCCGGTCCCATGAGACGGTGATTTTCTTGGCCCCTGGTGGTCAGAGGTCGTTCCCGCTGCACAGATTCATGCGCTAGGGCCCCCTGCCGACAATGCACTTTGATTTATTTCAGCTGTCTCTAATAGCGCACGAGGTATCACCAGATATATATTGGATTTTTCCCTGACCCTGACAGTCCGGCCCCATGTGTCGGTGGTTTTCTCGGCCCCTGCTGGTCCCAGGTCGTTCCCGCTGCACAGATTCATGCGCCAGGGACCCCTGCAGATAATTCACTTTGGTTTAGTGCGCTATCTGTAAGAGCACCCGAGATATCACCAGATATATATTGAATTTTTCCCCGACCCTGAGCGTCCGGCCCCATGTGTCGGTGGTTTTCTCGGCCCCTGGTGGGCCGAGGTCGATCCCGCTGCACAGATTCATGCGCCAGGGCCTCCTACAGAAAATGCAATTTGATTTATTGCGCTATCTGTAATAGCACCCGAGATATCACTAGATATATATTGGATTTTCCCCGGACCCTGAGTGTCGGCCCCATGAGACGGTGGTTTTCTCGGCCCCTGGTGGTCCGAGGTCGATCCCGCTGCACAGATTCATGCGCCAGGGCCTCCTGCAGATAATTCACTTTGGTTTATTGCGCTATCTCTAATAGCACCCGAGATATCACCAGATATATATTGGATTTTTCCCTGACCCTGAGTGTCCGGCCCCATGAGACGGTAGTTTTCTCGGCCCCTGGTGGTCCGAGGTCGTTCCCGCTGCACAGATTCATGTTCCAGGGGCTCCTGCAGATAATTCACTTTGGTTTATTGCGCTATCTCTAATAGCACCCGAGATATCACCAGATATATATTGGATTTTTCCCTGACCCTGAGTGTCCGACTCCATGAGACGGTGGTTTTCTCGGCCCCTGGTGGTCCGAGGTCGTTCCCGCTGCACAGATTCATGCGCCAAGGCCTCGTGCAGACAACGCACCTTGGTTTATTATGCTATATCTAATAGCACCCGAGATATCACCAGATATATATTGGATTTTCCCTGACCCTGACAGTCCGGTCCCATGAGACGGTAGTTTTCTCGGCCCCTGGTGGTCCCAGGTCGATCCCGCTGTACAGATTCATGCGCCAGGGCCTCCTACAGAAAATGCAGTTTGATTTATTGCGCTATCTCTAATAGCACCCGAGATATCACCAGATATATATTAGATTTTCCCCTGACCCTGAGTGTCCGGCCCCATGAGACGGTAGTTTTCTCGGCCCCTGGTGGTCCGAGGTCGTTCCCGCTGCACAGATTCATGCGCCAAGGCCTCGTGCAGACAACGCACCTTGGTTTATTATGCTATCTCTAATAGCACCCGAGATATCACCAGATATATATTGGATTTTTCCCTGACCCTGAGTGTCTCACTCCATGAGACGGTGGATTTCTCGGCCCCTGGCGGTCCGAGGTCGTTCCCGCTGCACAGATTCATGCGCCAGGGCCTCCTGCAGACAATGCACCTTGGTTTATTATGCTATCTCTAATAGCACCCGAGATATCACCAGATATATATTAGATTGTTCCCTGAACCTGACAGTCCGGTCCCATGAGACGGTGATTTTCTTGGCCCCTGGTGGTCAGAGGTCGTTCCCGCTGCACAGATTCATGCGCTAGGGCCCCCTGCCGACAATGCACTTTGATTTATTTCAGCTGTCTCTAATAGCGCACGAGGTATCACCAGATATATATTGGATTTTTCCCTGACCCTGACAGTCCGGCCCCATGTGTCGGTGGTTTTCTCGGCCCCTGCTGGTCCCAGGTCGTTCCCGCTGCACAGATTCATGCGCCAGGGACCCCTGCAGATAATTCACTTTGGTTTAGTGCGCTATCTGTAAGAGCACCCGAGATATCACCAGATATATATTGAATTTTTCCCCGACCCTGAGCGTCCGGCCCCATGTGTCGGTGGTTTTCTCGGCCCCTGGTGGGCCGAGGTCGATCCCGCTGCACAGATTCATGCGCCAGGGCCTCCTACAGAAAATGCAATTTGATTTATTGCGCTATCTGTAATAGCACCCGAGATATCACTAGATATATATTGGATTTTCCCCGGACCCTGAGTGTCGGCCCCATGAGACGGTGGTTTTCTCGGCCCCTGGTGGTCCGAGGTCGATCCCGCTGCACAGATTCATGCGCCAGGGCCTCCTGCAGATAATTCACTTTGGTTTATTGCGCTATCTCTAATAGCACCCGAGATATCACCAGATATATATTGGATTTTTCCCTGACCCTGAGTGTCCGGCCCCATGAGACGGTAGTTTTCTCGGCCCCTGGTGGTCCGAGGTCGTTCCCGCTGCACAGATTCATGTTCCAGGGGCTCCTGCAGATAATTCACTTTGGTTTATTGCGCTATCTCTAATAGCACCCGAGATATCACCAGATATATATTGGATTTTTCCCTGACCCTGAGTGTCCGACTCCATGAGACGGTGGTTTTCTCGGCCCCTGGTGGTCCGAGGTCGTTCCCGCTGCACAGATTCATGCGCCAAGGCCTCGTGCAGACAACGCACCTTGGTTTATTATGCTATATCTAATAGCACCCGAGATATCACCAGATATATATTGGATTTCCCCTGACCCTGACAGTCCGGTCCCATGAGACGGTAGTTTTCTCGGCCCCTGGTGGTCCCAGGTCGATCCCGCTGTACAGATTCATGCGCCAGGGCCTCCTACAGAAAATGCAGTTTGATTTATTGCGCTATCTCTAATAGCACCCGAGATATCACCAGATATATATTAGATTTTCCCCTGACCCTGAGTGTCCGGCCCCATGAGACGGTAGTTTTCTCGGCCCCTGGTGGTCCGAGGTCGTTCCCGCTGCACAGATTCATGTTCCAGGGCCTCCTGCAGATTATTCACTTTGGTTTATTGCGCTATCTGTAACAGCACCCGAGATATCCCCAGATATATATTGAATTTTTCCCCGACCCTGAGTGTCCCGCCCCATGTGTCGGTGGTTTTCTCGGCCCCTGATATTCCGAGGTCGATCCCGCAGCACAGATTCATGCGACAGGGCCTCCTGCAGATAATTCACTTTGGTTTATTGCGCTATCTCTAATAGCACCCGAGATATCACCAGATATATATTGGATTTTCCCCTGACCCTAATTGTCCGGCCCCATGTGTCGGTGGTTTTCTCGGCCCCTGGTGGTCCCAGGTCGATCCCGCTGCACAGATTCATGCGCCAGGGTCTCCTACAGAAAATGCAGTTTGATTTATTGCGCTATCTGTAATAGCACCCGAGATATCACTAGATATATATGGGATTTCCCCTGACCCTGACAGTCCGGCCCCATGAGACGGTAGTTTTCTCGGCCCCTGGTGGTCCGCGGTCGATCCCGCTGCACAGATTCATGCGCCAGGGCCTCCTACAGACAATGCACTTTGATTCATTGCGCTATCTGTAATAGCACCCGAGATATCACCAGATATATATTGGATTTTCCCCTGACCCTGATTGTCCGGCCCCATGTGTCGGTGGTTTTCTCGGCCACTGGTGGTCCGAGGTCGATCCCGCTGCACAGATTCATGCGCCAGGGCCTCCTACAGAAAATGCAGTTTGATTTATTGCGCTATCTGTAATAGCACCCGAGATATCACTAGATATATATTGGATTTCCCCTGACCCTGACAGTCCGGCCCCATGAGACGGTAGTTTTCTCGGCCCCTGGTGGTCCGAGGTCGATCCGGCTGTTCAGATTCATGCGCCAGGGCCTCCTGCAGACAATGCACTTTGGTTTATTACGCTATCTCTAATGGTACCCTTGATATCACCAGATATATATTGGATTTTTCCCTGACCCTGAGTGTCCGACTCCATGAGACGGTGGTTTTCTCGGCCCCTGGTGGTCCGAGGTCGTTCCCGCTGCACAGATTCATGCGCCAAGGCCTCGTGCAGACAACGCACCTTGGTTTATTATGCTATATCTAATAGCACCCGAGATATCACCAGATATATATTGGATTTCCCCTGACCCTGACAGTCCGGTCCCATGAGACGGTAGTTTTCTCGGCCCCTGGTGGTCCGTGGTCGATCCCGCTGCACAGATTCATGCGCCAGGGCCTCCTACAGAAAATGCAGTTTGATTTATTGCGCTATCTGTAATAGCACCCGAGATATCAATAGATATATATTGGATTTTCCCCTGACCATGAGTGTCCGGCCCCATGAGACGGTGGTTTTCTCGGCCCCTGGTGGGCCGAGATCGTTCCCGCTGCACAGATTCATGCGACAGGGCCTCCTACAGATAATTCACTTTGGTTTATTGCGCTATCTCTAATAGCACCCGAGATATCAGCAGATATATATTGGATTTTCCCCTGACCCTGAGTGTCCGGCCCCATGAGACTGTGGTTTTCTCGGCCCCTGGTGGTCCGAGGTCGTTCCCGCTGCACAGAATCATGCGCGAAGGCTTCCTGCTGACAATGCACTTTGATTTATCGCGCTATCTCTAATAGCACCCGAGATATCACCAGATATATAATGGATTTTTCCCTGACCCTGACAGTCCGGCTCCGTGAGACGGTGGTTTTCTCGGCCCCTGGTGGTCCGAGGTAGTTCCCGCTGAACAGACTCATGCGCCAGGGCCTCCTACAGACAATGAACTTTCATTTATCGCGCTATCTCTAATTGCACCAGAGATATCACCAGATATATAATGGATTTTTCCCTGACCCTGAGTGTCCGGCCCCATGAGACGGTGGTTTTCTCGGCCCCTGGTGGTCCGAGGTCGTTCCCGCTGCACAGATTCATGCGCCAGGGCCTCCTGCAGATAATTCACTTTGGTTTATTGCTCTATCTCTAATAGCACCCGAGATATCACCAGATATATATTGGATTTTTCCCTGACCCTGAGGGTCCGGCCCCATGAGACTGTTGTTTTCTCGGCCCCCGGTGGTCCGAGGTCGTTCCCGATGCACAGATGCATGCGCCAGGGCCTCCTGCAGATAATTCACTTTGGTTTATTGCGCTATCTCTAATAGCTCCCGAGATATCACCAGATATATATTGGATTCTTCCCTGACGCTGAGTGTCCGGCCCCATGAGACGTGGGTTTTCTCGGCCCCTGGTTGTCCGAGGTCGTTCTCGCTGCCCAGAATCATGTGCCAGGGCCTCCTGCAGATAATTCACATTGGTTTATTGCACTATCTCTAATAGCACCCGAGATATCACCAGATATATATTGGATTTTCCCCTGACCCTGAGTGTCCAGCCCCATGACACTGTGGTTTTCTCGGCCCCTGGTAGTCCGAGGTTGTTCCCGCTGCACAGACTCATGCGCCAGGGCCTCCTACAGACAATGAACTATGATTTATTGCGCTATCTGTAATAGCTCCCGAGATATCACCAGATATATATTGGATTTTTCCCTGACCGTGAGTGTCCGGCCCCATGAGAATGTGGTTTTCTCGGCCCCTGGTGGTCCGCGGTCGTTCCCGCTGCACAGAATCATGCGCCATGGCCTCCTATAGACAATGCACTTTGATGTATTGGGCTATCTGTAATAGCACCCGAGATATCAGAAGATATATATTGGATTCTTCCCTGACCCTGAGTGTCCACCCATGAGACGGTGGTTTTCTTTGCCCCTGGTGGTCCGAGGTCGTTCCCGCTGCCCAGATTCATGTGCCAGGGCCTCCTGCAGATAATTCACATTGGGTTATTGGGCTATCTGTAATAGCACCCGAGATATCACCAGATATATATTGGATTTTTCCCTGACCCTGAGTGTCCGACCTCCTGAGACTGTGGTTTTCTCGGCCCCTGGTGGTCCGAGGTCGTTCCCGCTGCACAGATTCATGCGCCAGGGCCTCCTGCAGATAATTCACTTATGTTTATTGCGCTATCTCTAATAGCACCCGAGATATCACCGGATATATATTGGATTTTTCCTTGACCCTGACAGTCCGGCCCCGTGTGTCGATGGTTTTATCGGTCCCCCGTGGTCCGAGGTCGATCCCGCTGCACATATTCATGCGTCAGGGCCTCCTACAGCCAATGCACCTTGATTTATTGCGCTATCTGTAATAGCATCCGAGATATCACTAGATATATATTGGATTTTCCCCTGAGCCTGAGTGTCCGGCCCCATGAGACGGTAGTTTTCTCGGCCCCTGGTGGTCCGAGATCGTTCCCGCTGCACAGATGCATGCGCCAGGGCCTCCGGCAGATAATTCACTTTGGTTTATTGCGCTATCTCTAATAGCACCCGAGATATCACCAGATATATATTGGATTTTCCCCTGAGCCTGAGTGTCCGGCCCCATGAGACGGTAGTTTTATCGGCTCCTGGTGGTCCGAGGTCGTTTCCGCTGCATAGAAACATGCGCCAGGGCCTCCTACAGACAATGCACGCTGATGTATTGGGCTATCTGTAATAGCTCCCGAGATATCACCAGATATATATTGGATTTTTCCCTGACCCTGAGTGTCCGGCCCCATGAGACGGTGGTTTTCTCGGCCCCTGGTGGTCCGAGGTCGTTCCCGCTGCCCAGATTCATGTGCCAGGGCCTCCTGCAGATAATTCACATTGGTTTATTGGGCTATCTGTAATAGCACCCGAGATATCACCAGATATATATTGGATTTTTCCCTGACCCTGAGTGTCCGACCTCCTGAGACCGTGGTTTTCTCGGCCCCTGGTGGTCGGAGGTCGTTCCCGCTGCACAGATTCATGCGCCAGGGTCTCCTGCAGATAATTCACTTTGGTTTATAGCGCTATCTCTAATAGCGCCCGAGATATCACGAGATATATATTGGATTTTTCCCTGACCCTGAGTGTCCGGACCCATGAGCCAGTGGTTTTCTCGGCCCCTGGTGGTCCGAGGTCGTTCCCGATGCACAGATGCATGCGCCAGGGCCTCCTGCAGATAATTCACTTTGGTTTATTGCGCTATCTCTAATAGCACCCGAGATATCACCAGATATATATTGGATTCTTCCCTGACCCTGAGTGTCCGGCCCCATAAGACGTGGGTTTTCTCGGCCCCTGGTGGTCCGAGGTCGTTCCCGCTGCCCAGATTCATGTGCCAGGGCCTCCTGCAGATAATTCACATTGGTTTATTGCACTATCTCTAATAGCACCCGAGATATCACCAGATATATATTGGATTTTCCCCTGACCCTGAGTGTCCGGCCCCATGAGACTGTGGTTTTCTCGGCCCCTGGTAGTCCGAGGTTGTTCCCGCTGCACAGAAACATGCGCCAGGGCCTCCTACAGACAATGCACTCTGATGTATTGGGCTATCTGTAATAGCTCCCGAGATATCACCAGATATATATTGGATTTTTCCCTGACCCTGAGTGTCCGACCCCATGAGACGGTGGTTTTCTCGGCCCCTGGTGGTCCGAGGTCGTTCCCGCTGCCCAGATTCATGTGCCAGGGCCTCCTGCAGATAATTCACATTGGTTTATTGGGCTATCTGTAATAGCACCCGAGATATCACCAGATATATATTGGATTTTTCCCTGACACTGAGTGTCCGACCTCCTGAGACCGTGGATTTCTCGGCCCCTGGTGGTCCGAGGTCGTTCCCGCTGCACAGATTCATGCGCCAGGGTCTCCTGCAGATAATTCACTTTGGTTTATAGCGCTATCTCTAATAGCGCCCGAGATATCACGAGATATATATTGGATTTTTCCCTGAACCTGAGTGTCCGGACCCATGAGCCAGTGGTTTTCTCGGCCCCTGGTGGTCCGAGGTCGTTCCCGATGCACAGATGCATGCGCCAGGGCCTCCTGCAGATAATTCACTTTGGTTTATTGCGCTATCTCTAATAGCACCCGAGATATCACCAGATATATATTGGATTCTTCCCTGACCCTGAGTGTCCGGCCCCATAAGACGTGGGTTTTCTCGGCCCCTGGTGGTCCGAGGTCGTTCCCGCTGCCCAGATTCATGTGCCAGGGCCTCCTGCAGATAATTCACATTGGTTTATTGCACTATCTCTAATAGCACCCGAGATATCACCAGATATATATTGGATTTTCCCCTGACCCTGAGTGTCCGGCCCCATGAGACTGTGGTTTTCTCGGCCCCTGGTAGTCCGAGGTTGTTCCCGCTGCACAGACTCATGCGCCAGGGCCTCCTACAGACAATGAACTTTGATTTATTGCGCTATCTGTAATAGCTCCCGAGATATCACCAGATATATATTGGATTTTTCCCTGACCGTGAGTGTCCGGCCCCATGAGAATGTGGTTTTCTCGGCCCCTGGTGGTCCGCGGTCGTTCCCGCTGCACAGAATCATGCGCCATGGCCTCCTATAGACAATGCACTTTGATGTATTGGGCTATCTGTAATAGCACCCGAGATATCAGAAGATATATATTGGATTCTTCCCTGACCCTGAGTGTCCGGCCCCATGAGACGGTGGTTTTCTCGGCCCCTGGTGGTCCGAGGTCGTTCCCGCTGCACAGAATCATGCGCCAGGGCCTCCTACAGACAATGAACTTTGATGTATTGGGCTATCTGTAATAGCTCCCGAGATATCACGAGATATATATTGGATTTTTCCCTGACCCTGAGTGTCCGGACCCATGAGCAGGTGGTTTTCTCGGCCCCTGGTGGTCCGAGGTCGTTCCCGCTGGACAGATGCATGCGCCAGTGCCTCCTGCAGATAATTCACTTTGGCTTATTGCGCTATCTCTAATAGGACCCGAGATATCACCAGATATATATTGGATTTTCCCCTGACCCTGAGTGTCCGGCCCCATGAGACGGTGGTTTTCTCGGCCCCTGGTAGTCCGAGGTCGTTCCCGCTGCACAGATTCATGCGCCAGGGCCACCTGCCGATAATTCACTTTGGTTTATTGCTCTATCTCTAATAGCACCCGAGATATCACCAGATATATATTGGATTTTTCCCTGACCCTGAGTGTCCGGCCTCATGAGACGGTGGTTTTCTCGGCCCCCGGTGGTCCGAGGTCGTTCCCGATCACAGATGCATGCGCCAGGGCCTCCTGCAGATAATTCACTTTGGTTTATTCCGCTATCTCTAATAGCACCCGAGATATCACCAGATATATATTGGATTCTTCCCTGACCCTGAGTGTCCGGCCCCATGAGACGGTGGTTTTCTCGGCCCCTGGTGGTCCGAGGTCGTTCCCGCTGCACAGAATCATGCGCCGGGGCCTCCTACAGACAATGCACTTTGATGTATTGGGCTATCTGTAATAGCACCCGAGATATCACCAGATATATATTGGATTCTTCCCTGACCCTGAGTGTCCACCCATGAGACGGTGGTTTTCTCTGCCCCTGGTGGTCCGAGGTCGTTCCCGCTGCACAGATGCATGCGCCAGGGCCTCCTGCAGATAATTCACTTTGGTTTATTGCGCTATCTGTAATAGCATCCGAGATATCACTAGATATATATTGGATTTTTCCCTGACCCTGAGTGTCCGACCCATGAGACTGTAGTTTTCTCGGCCCCTGGTGGTCCGAGGTCGTTCCCGCTGCACAGATTCATGCGCCAGGGCCTCCTACAAACAATTCACTTTGATTTATTGCGCTATATGTAATAGCACCCGAGATATCACCAGATATATATTGGATTTTTCCCTGACCCTGAGTGTCCGACTCCATGAGACGGTGGTTTTCTCGGCCCCTGGTGGTCCGAGGTCGTTCCCGCTGCACAGATTCATGCGCCAGGGCCTCCTGCCGATAATTCACATTGGTTTATTGCGCTATCTCTAATAGCACCCGAGATATCACCAGATATATATTGGATTTTTCCCTGCCCCTGACAGTCCGGCCCCATGTGTCGATGGTTTTCTCGGTCCTTCGTGGTCCGAGGACGATCCCGCTGAACAGATTCATGCGCCAGGGCTTCCTGCAGACAATTCACTTTGGTGTATTGCGCTATCTGTAATAGCACCCGAGATATCACTATATATATGCTGGATTTTTACATGACCTTGGGTGACGGATTGCGAATATCTGTAATTTTCTCGGCGCCTGGTGGTCCGAGGTCGTTCCTGCTGCACAGATTCAATCGCCAGTGCCTCCTACAGACAATGCACTTTGACTTATTGCGCTATCTCTAATAGCACCCGAGATATCACCAGATATATATTGGATATTTCCCTGACCCTGTCAGTCCGGCCCCATGAGACGGTGATTGTCTCGGCCCCTGGTGGTTCGAGGTCGATCCCGCTGCACAGATTCATGCGCCAGGGCCTCCTACAGACAATGCACTTTGATTTATTGCGCTATCTCTAATTGCACCCGAGATATCACCAGATATATATTGGATTTTTCCTTGACCCTGACAGTCCGGCCCCATGTGTCGATGGTTTTCTCGGTCCCTCGTGGTCCGAGGTCGATCCCGCTGCACGCATTCATGCGCCAGGGCCTCCTACAGACAATGCACTTTGATTTATTGCGCTATCTCTAATTGAACCCGAGATATCACCAGATATATATTGGATTTTTCCTTGACCCTGACAGTTCGGCCCCATGTGTCGATGGTTTTCTCGGTCCCTCGTGGTCCGAGGTCGATCCCGCTGCACGCATTCATGCGCCAGGGCCTCCTACAGACAATGCACTTTGATTTATTGCACTATCTGTAATAGCACCCGAGCTATCACTAGATATATATTGGATTTTCCCCTGACCCTGAGTGTCCGGCCCCATGAGACGGTAGTTTTCTCGGCCCCTGGTTGTCCGAGATCGTTCCCGCTGCACAGATGCATGCGCCAGGGCCTCCTGCAGATAATTCACTTTGGTTTATTGCGCTATCTCTAATAGCACCCGAGATATCACCAGATATATATTGGATTTTCCCCTGACCCTGAGTGCCCGGCCCCATGAGACTGTGGTTTTCTCGGCCCCTAGTGGTCCGAGGTCGTTCCCGCTGCACAGACTCATGCGCCAGGGCCTCCTGCAGACATTGAACTTCGATTTATTGCGCTATCTGTAATAGCTCCCGAGATATCACCAGATATATATTGGATTTTTCCCTGACCCTGAGTGTCCGGCCCCATGAGACGGTGGTTTTCTCGGCCCCTGGCGGTCCGAAGTCGTTCCCGCTGCCCAGATTCATGTGCCAGGGCCTCCTGCAGATAATTGACATTGGTTTATTGCACTATCTGTAATAGCACCCGAGATATCACCAGATATATATTGGGTTTTCCCCTGACCTTGAGTGTCCGGCAACATGAGACTGTGGTTTTCTCGGCCCCTGGTGGTCCGAGGTCGTTCCCGCAGCACAGAATCATGCGCCAGGGCCTCCTACAGACAATGCACTTTGATGTATTGGGCTATCTGTAATAGCTCTCGAGATATCACCAGATATATATTGGATTTTTCCCTGACCCTGAGTGTCCGGCCCCATGAGACGGTGGTTTTCTCGGCGCCTGGTGGTCCGAGGTCGTTCCCGCTGCCCAGATTCATGTGCCAGGGCCTCCTGCAGATAATTCACGTTGGTTTATTGCACTATCTCTAATAGCACCCGAGATATCAGCAGATATATATTGGATTTTCCCCTGACCCTGAGTGTCCGGCCCCATGAGACGGTGGTTTTCTCGGCCCCTGGTAGTCCGAGGTCGTTCCCGCTGCACAGATTCATGCGCCAGGGCCTCCTGCCGATAATTCACTTTGGTTTATTGCTCTATCTCTAATAGCACCCGAGATATCACCAGATATATATTGGATTTTTCCCTGACCCTGAGTGTCCGGCCTCATGAGACGGTGGTTTTCTCGGCCCCCGGTGGTCCGAGGTCGTTCCCGATCACAGATGCATGCGCCAGGGCCTCCTGCAGATAATTCACTTTGGTTTATTCCGCTATCTCTAATAGGACCCGAGATATCACCAGATATATATTGGATTTTCCCCTGACCCTGAGTGTCCGGCCCCATGAGACGGTGGTTTTCTCGACCCCCGGTGGTCCGAGGTCGTTCCCGCTGCACAGAATCATGCGCCGGGGCCTCCTACAGACAATGCACTTTGATGTATTGGGCTATCTGTAATAGCACCCGAGATATCACCAGATATATATTGGATTCTTCCCTGACCCTGAGTGTCCACCCATGAGACGGTGGTTTTCTCTGCCCCTGGTGGTCCGAGGTCGTTCCCGCTGCACAGATGCATGCGCCAGGGCCTCCTGCAGATAATTCACTTTGGTTTATTGCGCTATCTGTAATAGCATCCGAGATATCACTAGATATATATTGGATTTTTCCCTGACCCTGAGTGTCCGACCCATGAGACTGTAGTTTTCTCGGCCCCTGGTGGTCCGAGGTAGTTCCCGCTGAACAGACTCATGCGCCAGGGCCTCCTACAGACAATGAACTATGATTTATTGCGCTATCTGCAATAGCACCCGAGATATCACCAGATATATATTGGATTTTTCCCTGACCCTGAGTGTCCGGCAACATGAGACTGTGGTTTTCTCGGCCCCTGGTGGTCTGAGGTCGTTCCCGCTGCACAGATTCATGCGCCAGGGCCCCCTACAGACAATGCACTTTGATTTATTGCGCTATCTGTAAAAGCACCCGAGATATCACCAGATATATATTGGATTTTTCCCTGACCCTGAGTGTCCGGCCCCATGAGACTGTGGTTTTCTCGGCCCCTGGTGGTCCGAGGTCGTTCCCGCTGCACAGATTCATGCGCCAGGGTCTCCTGCAGATAATTCACTTTGGTTTATAGCGCTATCTCTAATAGCACCCGAGATATCACGAGATATATATTGGATTTTTCCCTGACCCTGAGTGTCCGGCCCCATGAGACGGTGGTTTTCTCGGCCCCTGGTGGTCCGAGGTCGTTCCCGCTGGACAGATGCATACGCGAGGGCCTCCTGCAGATAATTCACTTTGGCTTATTGCGCTATCTCTAATAGGACCCGAGATATCACCAGATATATATTGGATTTTCCCCTGACCCTGACAGTCCGGCCCCATGAGACGGTAGTTTTCTCGGCCCCTGGTGGTCCGCGGTCGATCCCGCTGCACAGATTCATGCGCCAGGGCCTCCTACAGACAATGCACTTTGATGTATTGGGCTATCTGTAATAGCACCCGAGATATCACCAGATATATATTGGATTCTTCCCTGACCCTGAGTGTCCACCCATGAGACGGTGGTTTTCTCTGCCCCTGGTGGTCCGAGGTCGTTCCCGCTGCACAGATGCATGCGCCAGGGCCTCCTGCAGATAATTCACTTTGGTTTATTGCGCTATCTGTAATAGCATCCGAGATATCACTAGATATATATTGGATTTTTCCCTGACCCTGAGTGTCCGACCCATGAGACTGTAGTTTTCTCGGCCCCTGGTGGTCCGAGGTCGTTCCCGCTGCACAGATTCATGCGCCAGGGCCTCCTACAAACAATTCACTTTGATTTATTGCGCTATCTGTAATAGCACCCGAGATATCACCAGATATATATTGGATTTTTCCCTGACCCTGAGTGTCCGACTCCATGAGACGGTGGTTTTCTCGGCCCCTGGTGGTCCGAGGTCGTTCCCGCTGCACAGATTCATGCGCCAGGGCCTCCTGCCGATAATTCACATTGGTTTATTGCGCTATCTCTAATAGCACCCGAGATATCACCAGATATATATTGGATTTTTCCCTGCCCCTGACAGTCCGGCCCCATGTGTCGATGGTTTTCTCGGTCCTTCGTGGTCCGAGGACGATCCCGCTGAACAGATTCATGCGCCAGGGCTTCCTGCAGACAATTCACTTTGGTGTATTGCGCTATCTGTAATAGCACCCGAGATATCACTATATATATGCTGGATTTTTACATGACCTTGGGTGACGGATTGCGAATATCTGTAATTTTCTCGGCGCCTGGTGGTCCGAGGTCGTTCCTGCTGCACAGATTCATTCGCCAGTGCCTCCTACAGACAATGCACTTTGACTTATTGCGCTATCTCTAATAGCACCCGAGATATCACCAGATATATATTGGATATTTCCCTGACCCTGTCAGTCCGGCCCCATGAGACGGTGATTGTCTCGGCCCCTGGTGGTTCGAGGTCGATCCCGCTGCACAGATTCATGCGCCAGGGCCTCCTACAGACAATGCACTTTGATTTATTGCGCTATCTCTAATTGCACCCGAGATATCACCAGATATATATTGGATTTTTCCTTGACCCTGACAGTCCGGCCCCATGTGTCGATGGTTTTCTCGGTCCCTCGTGGTCCGAGGTCGATCCCGCTGCACGCATTCATGCGCCAGGGCCTCCTACAGACAATGCACTTTGATTTATTGCGCTATCTCTAATTGAACCCGAGGTATCACCAGATATATATTGGATTTTTCCTTGACCCTGACAGTCCGGCCCCATGTGTCGATGGTTTTCTCGGTCCCTCGTGGTCCGAGGTCGATCCCGCTGCACGCATTCATGCGCCAGGGCCTCCTACAGACAATGCACTTTGATTTATTGCACTATCTGTAATAGCACCCGAGCTATCACTAGATATATATTGGATTTTCCCCTGACCCTGAGTGTCCGGCCCCATGAGACGGTAGTTTTCTCGGCCCCTGGTTGTCCGAGATCGTTCCCGCTGCACAGATGCATGCGCCAGGGCCTCCTGCAGATAATTCACTTTGGTTTATTGCGCTATCTCTAATAGCACCCGAGATATCACCAGATATATATTGGATTTTCCCCTGACCCTGAGTGCCCGGCCCCATGAGATTGTGGTTTTCTCGGCCCCTAGTGGTCCGAGGTCGTTCCCGCTGCACAGACTCATGCGCCAGGGCCTCCTGCAGACATTGAACTTCGATTTATTGCGCTATCTGTAATAGCTCCCGAGATATCACCAGATATATATTGGATTTTCCCCTGACCCTGAGTGTCCGGCCCCATGAGACGGTGGTTTTCTCGGCCCCTGGTGGTCCGAGTTCGTTCCCGCTGCCCAGATTCATGCGCCAGGGCCTCCTGCAGATAATTTACTTTGGTTTATTGGGCTATCTGTAATAGCACCCGAGATATCACCAGATATATATTGGATTCTTCCCTGACCCTGAGTGTCCGGCCCCATGAGACGTTGGTTTTCTCGGCCCCTGGTGGTCCGAGGTCGTTCCCGCTGCACAGATTCATGCGCCAGGGCCTCCTACAGACAATGCACTTTCATTTATTGCGCTCTCTGTAATAGCACCCGAGATATCACCAGATATATATTGGATTTTTTCCAGACCCTGAGTGTCCGGCCCCATGGGACGGTGGTTTTCTCGGCCCCTGGTGGTCCGTGGTCGTTCTCGCTGCCCAGATTCATGCGCCAGGGCTTCCTGCAGATAATTCACTTTAGTTTATTGCGCTATCTCTAATAGCACCCGAGATTTCATCAGATATATATTGGATTCTTTCCCGACCCTGAGTGTCCGGCCCCATGAGACTGTGGTTTTCTCGGCCCCTAGTGGTCCGAGGTCGTTCCCGCTGCACAGATTCATGCGCCAGGGCCTCCTACAGACAATGCACTTTCATTTATTGCGCTATCTGTAATAGCACCCGAGATATCAGCAGATATATATTGTATTTTTCCCTGACCCTGAGTGTCCGGCCCCATAAGACGGTGGTTTTCTCGGCCCCTGGTGGTCCGAGGTCGTTCCCGCTGCCCAGATTCATGCGCCAGGGCCTCCTGCAGATAATTCACTTTGGTTTATTGCGCTATCTCTAATAGCACCCGAGATTTCACCAGATATATATTGGATTTTTCCCTGACCCTGAGTGTCCGGCCCCATGAGACGGTGGTTTTCTCGGCCCCTGCTGGTCCGAGGTCGTTCCCGCTGCACAGATTCATGCGCCAGGGCCTCCTGCAGATAATTCACTTTGGTTTATAGCGCTATCTCTAATAGCACCCGAGATATCACCAGATATATATTGGATTTTCCACTGACCCTGAGTGTCCGGCCCCATGAGACTGTGGTTTTCTAGGCCCCTGGTGGTCCGAGGTCGTTCCCGCTGAACAGACTCATGCGCCAGGGCCTCCTACAGACAATGAACTTTGATTTATTGCGCTATCTGTAACAGCACCCGGGATATCACCAGATATATATTGGATTTTTCCCTGAACCTGAGTGTCCGGCCCCAGGCGACGGTGGTTTTCTCGGCCCCTGGTGCTCCGAGGTCGTTCCCGCTGCACAGATTCATGGGACAGGGCCTCCTGCAGATAATTTACTTTGGTTTATTGCGCTATCTCTAATAGCACCCGAGATATCACCAGATATATATTGGATTTTCCCCTGACCCTGAGAGTCCGGCCCCATGAGACTGTGGTTTTCTCGGCCCCTGGTGGTCCGAGGTCGTTCCCGCTGCCCAGATTCATGCGCCAGGGCCTCCTGCAGATAATTCACTTTGGTTTATTGCGCTATCTCTAATAGCACCCGAGATATCACCAGATATATATTGGATTTTCCCCTGACCCTGACTGTCCGGCAACATGAGACTGCGGTTTTCTCGGCCCCTGGTGGTGCGAGGTCGTTCCCGCTGCCCAGATTCATGCGCCAGGGCCTCCAGCAGATAATTCACTTTGGTTTATTGCGCTATCTCTAATAGCACCCGAGATATCACCAGATATATATTGGATTTTTCCTAGACCCTGACAGTCCGGCCCCATGTGTCGATGGTTTTCTCGGTCCCTCGTGGTCCGAGGTCGATCCCGCTGCACAGATTCATGCGCCAGGGACCCCAGCAGATAATTCACTTTGGTTTATTGCGCTATCTCTAATAGCACCCGAGGTATCACCAGATATATATTGGATTTTCCCCTGACCCTGAGTGTCCGGCCCCATGAGACTGTGGTTTTCTCGGCCCCTGGTGGTCCGAGGTCGTTCCCGCTGCACAGATTTATGCGCCAGGGCCTCCTACAGACTATGCACTTTGATTTATTGCGCTATCTGTAATAGCACCCGAGATATCACCAGATATATATTGTATTTTTCCTTGACCCTGACACTCCGGCCGCATGTGTCGATGGTTTTCTCGGTCCCTCGTGGTCCGAGGTCGATCCCGCTGCACAGATTTATGCGCCAGGGCCCCCTGCAGATAATTCACTTTGATTTATTGCGCTATCTCTAATAGCACCCGAGATATCACCAGATATATGCTGGATTTTTACATGACCTTGGGTGACGGATTCCGAATATCTGTAATTTTCTCGGCCCCTGGTGGTCCGAGGTCGTTCCTGCTGCACAGATTCATTCGCCAGTGCCTCCTACAGACAATGCACTTTGATTTATTGCGCTATCTCTAATAGCACCCGAGATATCACCAGATATATGTTGGACTTTTCCCTGACCCTGACAGTCCGGCCCCATGGGACGGTGATTTTCTCGGCCCCTGGTGGTCCGAGGTCGTTCCCATTGCACAGATTCATGCGCCAGGGCCTCCTACAGACAATGCACTTTGATTTTTTCCGCTATCTGTAATAGCACCCGAGATATCACCAGATATATATTGGATTTTTCCCTGACCCTGACAGTCCGGCCCCATGAGGCGGTAGTTTTCTCGGCCCCTGGTGGTCTGAGGTCGTTCCCGCTGCACAGATTCATGCGCCAGAGCTTCCTGCAGACAATTCGATTTGGTTTATTTCGCTATCTGTAATAGCACCCGAGATATCACCAGATATATGCTGGATTTTTACATGACCTTGGGTGACGGATTCCGAATATCTGTAATTTTCTCGGCGCCTGGTGGTCCGAGGTCGTTCGTGCTGCACAGATTCATTCGCCAGTGCCTCCTACAGACAAAGCACTTTGATTTATTGCGCTATCTCTAATAGCACCCGAGATATCACCAGATATATATTGGATTTTTCCTTGATCCTGACAGTCCGGCCCCATGTGTCGATGGTTTTCTCGGTCCCTCGTGGTCCGAGGTCGATCCCGCTGCACGCATTCATGCGCCAGGGCCTCCTACCGACAATGCACTTTGATTTATTGCGCTATCGGTAATAGCACCCGAGATATCACCAGATATATATTGGATTTTTCCCTGACCCTGACAGTCCGGCCCCATGAGGCAGTAGTTTTCTCGGCCCCTGGTGGTCTGAGGTCGATCCCGCTGCACAGATTCATGCGCCAGAGCTTCCTGCAGACAATTCGATTTGGTTTATTTCGCTATCTGTAATAGCACCCGAGATATCACCAGATATATGCTGGATTTTTACATGACCTTTGGTGACGGATTCCGAATATCTGTAATTTTCTCGGCCCCTGGTGGTCCAAGGTCGTTCCCGCTGCACAGAATCATGCGCCAGGGCTTCCTGCACACAATGCACTTTCATTTATCGCGCTATCTCTAATTGCATCCGAGATTTCACCAGATATATAATGGATTTTTTCCTGACCCTGTCAGTCCGGCCCCATGAGACGGTGGGTTTCTCGGCCCCTGGTGGTCCGAGGTCGTTCCCGCTGCACAGATTCATGCGCCAGGGCCTCCCGCAGACAAAGCACTCTGGTTTATTGCGCTATCTGTAATAGCACCCGAGATATCACCAGATACATATTGGATTTTCCCCTGACCCTGACAGTCCGGCCCCACGATACGGTGATTTTCTCGGCCCCTGGTGGTCCGAGGTCGTTCCCGCAGCACAGCATCATGCGCCAGGGCTTCCTGCAGGCAATGCACTTTGATTTATTGCGCTATCTCTAACAGCACCCGAGATATCACCAGATATATATTGGATTTTCCCCTGACCCTGAGTGTCCGGCCCCATGAGACTATGGTTTTCTCGGCCCCTGGTTGTCCGAGTTCGATCCCGCTGAACAGATTCATGCGACAGGGTTTCCTGCAGACAATTCACTTTGGTTTATTGCGCTATCTGTAATAGCACCCGAGATATCACCAGATAGATGCTGGATTTTTACATGACCGTGGGTGACGGATTCCGAATATCTGTAATTTTCTCGGCCCCTGGTGGTCCGAGGTAGTTCCTGCTGCACACACTCATGCGCCAGGGCCTCCTGCAGACAATGCACTTTGATTTATCGCGCTATCTGTAATAGAACCCGAGATATCACCAGATATATATTGGATTTTTCCCTGACCCTGAGTGCCCGGCCCCATGTGTCGGTGGTTTTCTCGGCCCCTGGTGGTCCGAGGACGATCTCGCTGCACAGATTCAGGCGCTAGGGCCTCCTGCAGGCAATGCACTTTGATATATCGCGCTATCTGTAATAGCACCCGAGATATCACCAGATATATATTGGTTTTTTCCCCGACCCTGAGTGTGCGGCCCCATGAGACGGTGGTTTTCGCGGCCACTGTTGGTCCGAGGTCGTTCCCGCTGCACAGATTTATGCGCCAGGGCCGCCTGCAGATAATTCACTTTGGTTTATTGCGCTATCTCTACTAGCACCCGACATATCACCAGATATATATTGGTTTTTTCCCCGACCCTGAGTGTGCGGCCCCATGAGACGGTGGTTTTCGCGGCCACTGTTGGTCCGAGGTCGTTCCCGCTGCACAGATTCATGCGCCAGGGCCTGCCGCAGACAATGCACTTTGATTTATTGCGCTATCTGTAATAGCACCGGAGATATCACCAGATATATATTGGATTTTTCCCTGACCCTGAGTGCCCGGCCCCATGTGTCGGTGGTTTTCTCGGCCCCTGGTGGTCCGAGGTCGTTCCTGCTGCACAGATTCATGCGCAAGGACCTCCTACGGACAATGCACTTTGATTTATTGCGCTATCTCTAATAGCACCCGAGATATCACCAGATGTATATTTGATTTTTCCCTGACCCTGAGTGTTCGGCCCCATGCGACGGTGGTTTTCTCGGCCCCTGATGGTCCGAGGTCGTTCCCGCTGCACAGATTCATGCGCCAGGGCCGCCTGCAGATAATTCACTTTGGTTTATTGCGCTATCTCTATTAGCACCCGAGATATCACCAGATATATGCTGGATTTTTACATGACCTTGGGTGACGGATACCGAAAATCTGTAATTTTCTTGGCCCCTGGTGGTCAGAGGTCGTTGCTGCTGCACAGATTCATGCGCCAGGGCCTCCTGCAGACAATGCACTTTGATTTATCGCGCTATCTGTAATAGAACCCGAGATATCACCAGATATATATTGGATTTTTCCCTGACCCTGAGTGCCCGGACCCATTAGACGGTGGTTTTCTCGGCCCCTGGAGGTCCGAGGTCGTTCCCGCTGCCCAGATTCAGGCGCCAGGGCCTCGTACAGTCAATGCACTTTGATTTATTGCGCTATCTGTAATAGCACCCGAGAAAGCACCATATATATGCTGGATTTTTACTAGACTTTTGGTGACGGATACCGAAAAACTGTAATTTTCTCGGCCCCTGGAGGTACGAGGTCGTTCCCGCTGCACAGATTCATGCGCCAGGGCCGCCTGCAGATAATTCACTTTGGTTTAATGCGCCATCTCTAATAGCACCCGAGATATACCCAGATATATATCGGATTTTTCCCTGACCCTGAGTGTCCGGCCCCATGAGACGGTGGTTTACATGGCCCCTGATTGTCCGAGGTCGATCACGCTGCACAGATTCATGCGCTAGGGCCTCCTGCAGGCAATGCACTTTGATATATCGCGCTATCTGTAATAGCTCCCGAGATATCACCAGATACATATTGGTTTTATCCCCGACCCTGAGTGTCCGGCCCCATGAGACAGTGGTTTTCGCGGCCCCTGGTGGTTCGAGGTCGTTGCTGCTGCCCAGAATCAAGCGCCAGGGCTTCCTGCAGATAATTCACTTTGGTTTATTGCGCTATCTCTAATAGCACCCGAGATATCACCAGATATATATTGGATTTTCCCCTGACCCTGAGTGTCCGGCCCCATGAGACGGTGGTTTTCTCGGCCCCTGATTGTCCGAGGTCGATCTCGCTGCACAGATTCATGCGCTAGGGCCTCCTACAGACAATGCACTTTGGTTTATTGCGCTATCTGTAATAGCACCCGAGATATCACCAGATATATGCTGGAATTTTACATGACCTTGGGTGACGAATTCCGAATATCTGTAATTTTCTCGGCCCCTGGTGGTCCGAGGTCGTTCCCGCAGCCCAGATTTTATGCACCAGGGCCTCCTGCAGATAATTCACTTTGGTTTATTGCGCTATCTGTAATAGCACCCGTGATATCACCAGATATATATTGGATTTTTCCCTGACCCTGAGTGTCCGGCCCCATGAGACTGTGGTTTTCTCGGCCCCTGGTGGTCCGAGGTCGTTCCCGCTGCCCAGAATCAAGCGCCAGGGCTTCCTGCAGATAATTCACTTTGGTTTATTGCGCTATCTCTAATAGCACCCGAGATATCACCAGATGTATATTGGATTTTTCCCTGACCCTGAGTGTCCGGCCCCATGTGACTGTAGTTTTCTCGGCCACTGGTGGTCCGAAGTCGTTCCCGCTGCACAGATTCATGCGTCAGGGCCTCCTACAGACAATGCACTTTGATTTATTGCTCTATCTGTAATAGCACCCGAGATATCACCAGATATATGCTGGATTTTTACATGACCTTGGGTGACGGATACCGAAAATCTGTAATTTTCATGGCCCTTGGTGGTCCGAGGTCGTTGCTGCTGCACAGATTCATGCGGCAGGGCCTCCTGCAGACAATGCACTTTGATTTATCGCGCTATCTGTAATAGAACCCGAGATATCACCAGATATATATTGGATTTTTCCCTGACCCTGAGTGCCCGGCCCCATGTGTCGGTGGTTTTCTCGGCCCCTGATGGTCCGAGGTCGTTCCCGCTGCACAGATTCATGCGCCAGGGCCGCCTGCAGACAATTCACTTTGGTTTATTGCGCTATCTCTACTAGCACCCGACATATCACCAGATATATATTGGATTCTTCCCTGACCATGACAGTCCGGCCCCATGAGACGGTGATTTTCTCGGCCCCTGGTGTTCCAAGGTCGTTCCCGCTGCACAGATTCATGCGCCAGGGCATCCTACAGACAATGCACTTTGGTTTATTGCGCTATCTGTAATAGCACCCGAGATATCACCAGATATATATTGGATTTTCCCCTGACCCTGAGTGTCCGGCCCCATGAGACGGTGGTTTTCTCGGCCCCTGATTGTCCGAGGTCGATCTCGCTGCACAGATTCATGCGTCAGGGCCTCCTACAGACAATGCACTTTGATTTATTGCGCTATCTGTAATAGCACCCGAGATATCACCAGATATATGCTGGATTTTTACATGACCTTGGGTGACGGATACCGAAAATCTGTAATTTTCATGGCCCTTGGTGGTCCGAGGTCGTTGCTGCTGCACAGATTCATGCGGCAGGGCCTCCTGCAGACAATGCACTTTGATTTATCGCGCTATCTGTAATAGAACCCGAGATATCACCAGATATATATTGGATTTTTCCCTGACCCTGAGTGCCCGGCCCCATGTGTCGGTGGTTTTCTCGGCCCCTGGTGGTCCGAGGTCGATCTCGCTGCACAGATTCAGGCGCTAGGGCCTCCTGCAGACAATGCACTTTGATATATCGCGCTATCTGTAATAGCACCCGAGATATCACCAGATATATATTGGTTTTTTCCCCGACCCTGAGTGTGCGGCCCCATGAGACGGTGGTTTTCGCGGCCACTGTTGGTCCCAGGTCGTTCCCGCTGCACAAATTTATGCGACAGGGCCTCCTACAGACAATGCACTTTGATTTATTGCGCTATCTGTAATAGCACCGGAGATATCACCAGATATATATTGTATTTTTCCCTGACCCTGAGTGCCCGGCCCCATGTGTCGGTGGTTTTCTCGGCCCCTGGTGGTCCGAGGTCGTTGCCGCTGCACAGATTCATGCGACAGGGCCTCCCGCAGACAATGCACTTTGATTTATTGCGCTATCTGTAATACCACCCGAGATATCACCAGATATATATTGGATTTTTCCCGGAACCTGAGTGTCCGGCCCCATGAGACGGTGGTTTTCTCGGCCCCTGGTGGTCCGAGGTCGTTCCCGCTGCACAGATTCATGCGCCAGGGCTTCCTGCAGATATTTCACTTTGGTTTATTGCGCTATCTCGAATAGCACCCGAGATATCACCAGATATATATTGGATTTTCCCCTGACCCTGAGTGTCCGGCCCCATGAGACGGTGGTTTTCTCGGCACCCTGGTGATCCGAGGTCGTTCCCGCTGCACAGATGCATGCGCCAGGGCCACCTGCAGATAATTCACTTTGGTTTATTGCGCTATCTGTAATAGCACCCGAGATATCACCAGATATATGCTGGATTTTTACATGACCTTGGGTGACGGATACCGAAAATCTGTAATTTTCTCGGCCCCTGGTGGTACGAGGTCGTTCCCGCTGCACAGATTCATGCGCCAGGGCCGCCTGCAGATAATTCACTTTGGTTTAATGCGCCATCTGTAATAGCACCCGAGATATCCCCAGATATATATCGGATTTTTCCCTGACCCTGAGTGTCCGGCCCCATGAGACGGTGGTTTACATGGCCCCTGATTGTCCGAGGTCGATCTCGCTGCACAGATTCATGCGCTAGGGCCTCCTGCAGGCAATGCACTTTGATATATCGCGCTATCTGTAATAGCTCCCGAGATATCACCAGATACATATTGATTTTATCCCCTGAACCTGAGTGTCCGGCCCCATGAGACTGTAGTTTTCTCGGCCACTGGTGGTCCGAGGTCGTTCCCGCTGCACAGATTCATGCGTCAGGGCCTCCTACAGACAATGCACTTTGATTTATTGCGCTATCTGTAATAGCACCCGAGATATCACCAGATATATGCTGGATTTTTACATGACCTTGGGTGACAGATACCGAAAATCTGTAATTTTCATGGCCCTTGGTGGTCCGAGGTCGTTGCTGCTGCACAGATTCATGCGGCAGGGCCTCCTGCAGACAATGCACTTTGATTTATCGCGCTATCTGTAATAGCACCCGAGATATCACCAGATATATATTGGATTTTTCCCTGACCCTGAGTGCCCGGCCCCATGTGTCGGTGGTTTTCTCGGCCCCTGGTGGTCCGAGGTCGTTCCTGCTGCACAGATTCATGCGCAAGGATCTCCCACGGACAATGCACTTTGATTTATTGCGCTATCTGTAATAGAACCCGAGATATCACCAGATATATATTGGTTTTTTCCCCGACCCTGAGAGCGCGGCCCCATGAGACGGTGGTTTTCGCGGCCACTGTTGGTCCGAGGTCGTTCCCGCTGCACAGATTTATGCGCCAGGGCCTCCTACAGACAATGCACTTTGATTTATTGCGCTATCTGTAATAGCACCGGACATATCACCAGATATATATTGGATTTTCCCCTGACCCTGAGTGTCCGGCCCCATGAGACGGTGGTTTTCTCGGCCCCTGGTGGTCCGAGGTCGTCCCCGCTGCACAGATTCATGAGCCATGGCCTCCTGCAGATAATGCATTTTGATTTATTGCGCTATCTGTAATAGCACCCGAGATATCACCAGATATATATTGGATTTTTCCCTGACCCTGACAGTCTGGCCCCATGAGACGGTGATTTTCTTGGTCTCTGGTGGTCCGAGGTCGTTGCCGCTGCACAGATTCATGCGCCAGGGCCTCCCGCAGACAATGCACTTTGATTTATTGCGCTATCTCTAATAGCACTCGAGATATCACCAGATATATATTGTATTCTTCCCTGACCATGACAGTCCGGCCCCATGTGACGGTGATTTTCTCGGCCCCTGGTGCTCCAAGGTCGTTCCCGCTGCCCAAATTCATGCGCCAGGGCCTCCTACAGACAATGCATTTTGATTTATCGCGCTATCTGTAATAGCACCCGAGATATCACCAGATATATATTGGATTTTTCCCGGACCCTGAGTGTCCGGCCCCATGAGACGGTGGTTTTCTCGGCCCCTGGTGGTCCAAGGTCGTTCCCGCAGCCCAGATTCATGCACCAGGGCCTCCTGCAGATAATTCACTTTGGTTTATTGCGCTATCTGTAATAGCACCCGTGATATCACCAGATGTGTATTGGATTTTTCCCTGACCCTGAGCGTCCGGCCCCATGAGACTGTGGTTTTCTCGGCCCCTGGTGGTCCGAGGTCGTTCCCGCTGCACAGATTCATGCGCCAGGGCTTCCTGCAGATAATTCACTTTGGTTTATTGCGCTATCTCGAATAGCACCCGAGATATCACCAGATATATATTGGATTTTCCCCTGACCCTGAGTGTCCGGCCCCATGAGACGGTGGTTTTCTGGGCCCCCTGGTGATCCGAGGTCGTTCCCGCTGCACAGATGCATGCGCCAGGGCCACCTGCAGATAATTCACTTTGGTTTATTGCGCTATCTGTAATAGCACCCGAGATATCACCAGATATATATTGGATTTTTCCCTGACCCTGAGTGTCCGGCCCCATGAGACTGTGGTTTTCTCGGCCCCTGGTGGTCCGAGGTCGTTCCCGCTGCACAGATTCATGCGCCAGGGCCTCCTGCAGATAATTCACTTTGGTTTATTGCGCTATCTCTAATAGCACCCGAGATATCACCAGATATATATTGGTTTTTTCCCCGACCCTGAGTGTGCGGCCCCATGAGACGGTGGTTTTCGCGGCCACTGTTGGTCCGAGGTCGTTCCCGTTGCACAGATTTATGCGACAGGGCCTCCTACAGACAATGCACTTTGATTTATTGCGCTATCTGTAATAGCACCGGAGATATCACCAGATATATATTGGATTTTTCCCTGACCCTGAGTGCCCGGCCCCATGTGTCGGTGGTTTTCTCGGCCCCTGGTGGTCCGAGGTCGTTCCTGCTGCACAGATTCATGCGCAAGGACCTCCTACGGACAATGCACTTTGATTTATTGCGCTATCTCTAATAGCACCCGAGATATCACCAGATGTATATTTGATTTTTCCCTGACCCTGAGTGTTCGGCCCCATGAGACGGTGGTTTTCTCGGCCCCTGGTGGTCCGAGGTCGTTCCCGCTGCACAGATTCATGCGCCAGGGCCGCCTGCAGATAATTCACTTTGGATTATTGCGCTATCTCTATTAGCACCCCAGATATCACCAGATATATGCTGGATTTTTACATGACCTTGGGTGACGGATACCGAAAATCTGTAATTTTCTTGGCCCCTGGTGGTCCGAGGTCGTTGCTGCTGCACGGACTCATGCGCCAGGGCCTCCTGCAGACAATGCACTTTGATTTATCGCGCTATCTGTAATAGAACCCGAGATATCACCAGATATATATTGGATTTTTCCCTGACCCTGAGTGTCCGGCCCCATGTGACTGTGGTTTTCTCGGTCCCTGGTGGTCCGAGGTCGTTCCCGCTGCACAGATTTATGCGCCAGGGCCTCCTACAGACAATGCACTTTGATTTATTGCGCTATCTGTAATAGCACCCGAGATATCACCAGATGTATATTTGATTTTTCCCTGACCCTGAGTGTTCGGCCCCATGAGACGGTTGTTTTCTCGGCCCCTGGTGGTCCGAGGTCGTTCCCGCTGCACAGATGCATGCGCCAGGGCCTCCTGCAGATAATTCACTTTGGTTTATTGCGCTATGTCTAATAGCACCCGAGATATCACCAGATATATATTGGATTTTCGCCTGACCCTGAGTGTCCGGCCCAATGAGAGGGTGGTTTACTCGGCCCCTGGTTGTCCGAGGTCGTTCCCGCTGCACAGATTCATGCGCCAGGGCCGCCTGCAGATAATTCACTTTGGTTTATTGCGCTATCTCTATTAGCACCCGAGATATCACCAGATATATGCTGGATTTTTACATGACCTTGGGTGACGGATACCGAAAATCTGTAATTTTCTTGGCCCCTGGTGGTCCGAGGTCGTTGCTGCTGCACGGACTCATGCGCCAGGGCCTCCTGCAGACAATGCACTTTGATTTATCGCGCTATCTCTAATAGCACCCGAGATATCACCAGATGTATATTTGATTTTTCCCTGACCCTGAGTGTTCGGCCCCATGAGACGGTGGTTTTCTCGGCCCCTGGTGGTCCGAGGTCGTTCCCGCTGCACAGATGCATGCGCCAGGGCCTCCTGCAGATAATTCTCTTTGATTTATCGCGCTAACTCTAATAGCACCCGAGATATCACCAGATATATATTGGATTTTCCCCTGACCCTGAGTGTCCGGCCCCATGAGACTGTAGTTTTCTCGGCCACTGGTGGTCCGAAGTCGTTCCCGCGGGACAGATTCATGCGTCAGGGCCTCCTACAGACAATGCACTTTGATTTATTGCGCTATCTGTAATAGCACCGGACATATCACCAGATATATATTGGATTTTCCCCTGACCCTGAGTGTCCGGCCCCATGAGACGGTGGTTTTCTCGGCCCCTGGTGGTCCGAGGTCGTTCCTGCTTCACAGATTCATGCGCCAGGGCCTCCCGCAGACAATGCACTTTGATTTATTGCGCTCTCTCTAATAGCACCCGAGATATCACCAGATATATATTGGATTTTCCCCTGACCCTGAGTGTCCGGCCCCATGAGGCGGTGGTTTTCTCGGCCCCTGGTTGTCCGAGGTCGATCTCGCTGCACAGATTCATGCGCTAGGGCCTCCTGCAGGCAATGCACTTTGATATATCGCGCTATCTGTAATAGCTCCCGAGATATCACCAGATACATATTGGTTTTATCCCCGACCCTGAGTGTCCGGCCCCATGAGACAGTGGTTTTCGCGGCCCCTGGTGGTCCGAGGTCGTTCCCGCTGCACAGATGCATGCGCCGGGGCCTCCTGCAGATAATTCACTTTGATTTATCGCGCTAACTCTAATAGCACCCGAGATATCACCAGATATATATTGGTTTTTTCCCCGAGCCTGAGTGTGCGGCCCCATGAGACGGTGGTTTTCGCGGCCACTGTTGGTCCGAGGTCGTTCCGGCTGCACAGATTCATGCGCCAGGGCCTGCTACAGACAATGCACTTTGATATATTGCGCTATCTGTAATAGCACCCGAGATATCACCAGATATATATTGGATTTTTCCCTGACCCTGAGTGTCCGGCCCCATGAGACGGTGGTTTTCTCGGCCCCTGGTGGCCCGAGGTCGATCCCGCTACACAGATTCATGCGCCAGGGCCTCCTGCAGATAATTCACTTTGGTTTATTGCGCTATCTCTAATAGCACCCGAGATATCACCATATATATATTTGATTTTCCCCTGACCCTGAGTGTCCGGCCCCATGAGACTGTGATTTTCTCGGCCCCTGGTTGTCCGAGGTCGTTCCCGCTGAACGGATTCATGCGCCAGGGCTTCCTGCAGACAATGCACTTTGATTTATCGCGCTATCTGTAATAGAACCCGAGATATCACCATATATATGCTGGATTCTTACATGACCTTGGGTGACGAATTCCGAATATCTGTAATTTTCTCGGCCCCTGGTGGTCCGAGGTCGTTCCTGTTTCACAGATTCATGCGCCAGGGCCTCCTACAGACAATGCACTTTGATTTATTGCGCTATCTGTAATAGCACCCAAGAAAGCACCATATGTATGCTGGATTTTTACATGACTTTGGGTGACGGATACAGAAAATCTGTAATTTCCACGGCCCCTGGAGATCCGAGGTCGTTCCTGCTTCACAGATTCATGCGCCAGGGCTTCCTGCAGGCAATGGACTTTGATTTATTGCGCTATCTGTAATAGCACCCGAGATATCACCAGATATATATTGGATTTTTCCCTGACCATGAGTCTCCGGCCCCATGAGACGGTGGTTTTCTCAGCCCCTGGTGGTCCGAGGTCGTTCCGTTGCACAGATTCATGCGCCAGGGCCTCCTGCAGATAATTCAATTTGATTTATCGCGCTATCTGTAATAGCTCCTGAGATATCACCAAATATATATTGGATTTTTCCCTGACCCTGAGTGTCCCGCCCCATGAGACGGTGGTTTTCTCGGCCCCTGGTGGTCCGAGGTCGTTCCCGCTGCACAGATTCCTGCGCCAGGGCCTCCTACAGACAATGCACTTTGATTTATCGCGCTATGTGTAATAGAACCCGAGATATCACCAGATATATGCTGGATTTTTACATGAAATTGGGTGACGGATACCGAAAATATGTAAGTTTCTCGGACCCTGGAGGGCCGAGGTCGCTCCTGCTTCACAGATTCATGCGCCAGGACCTCCTGCAGACAATGCACTTTGATTTATCCCGCTATCTGTAATAGAACCCGAGAAAGCACCGTATATATGCTGGATTTTTAAATGACTTTGGGTGACGGACACCGAAAATCTGTAATTTTCTCGGACCCCGGTGGTCCGATGTCGTTCCCGCTGCCCAGATTCATGCGCCAGGGCCTCCTACAGACAATGCACTTTTATTTATCGCGCTATCTGTAATAGAACCCGAGATATCACCAGATATATGCTGGATTTTTACATGACATTGGGTGACGGATACCGAAAATCTGTAATTTTCTCGGCCCCTGGTGGTCCGATGTCGTTCCTGCTGCACAGATTCATGCGCAAGGGCACTCCTACGGACAATGCACTTTGATTTTTTGCGCTATCTGTAATAGAACCCGAGATATCACCAGACATATGCTGGATTTTTACATGACATTGGGTGACGGATACCGAAAATCTGTAATTTTCTCGGCCCCTGGTGGTCCGATGTCGTTCCTGCTGCACAGATTCATGCGGAAGGGCCTCCTACGGACCATGCATTTTGGATTATTGCGCTATCTCTATTAGCACCAGTGATATCACCAGATATATATTGGATTTTCCCCTGACACTGAGTGTCCGGCCCCATGAGACGGTCGTTTTCTCGGCCCCTGGTGGTCCGAGGTCGTTCCCGCTGCACAGATTCATGCGCCAGGGCCTCCTGCAGATAATTCACGTTGGTTAATTGCGCTATCTCTAATTTCTCACGAGATATCACCAGATATATATTGGATTTTTGCCTGACCCTGAGTGTCCGGCCCCATGAGACTGTGGTTTTCTCGGCCCCCTGGTGGTCCGAGGTCGTTCCCGCTGCACAGATGCATGCGCCACGGCCACCTACAGACAATGCACTTTGATTTCTTGCGCTATCTGTAATAGCGCCCGAGAAATCTGCAGATATATATTGGATTTATCCCTGACCCCGAGTGTCCGGCCCCATGAGACGGCTGTTTTCTCGGCCCCTGGTGGTCCGAGGTCGTTCCCACCACACAGACTCATGCGTCAGGGCCTCCTGCAGACAATACACTTTGGTTTATTGCGCTATCTCTAATGGCACCCAAGATACGAACCAGATATATATTGGATTTTTCCCTGACCCTGAATGACCGGCCCCATGTGTCGGTGGTTTTCTCGGCCCCTGGTGGTCCGAGGTCGTTCTTGCTGCACAGACTCATGCGCCAGGGACTCCAGCAGAGAATGCACTCTGATTTATTGCGCTGTCTCTAATAGCACATGAGATATCACCAGATATATATTGGATTTTTCCCTGACCCTGAGTTTCCGGCCCCATGAGACGGTGGTTTTCTCGGCCCCTGGTGGTCCGATGTCGTTCCTGCTGCACAGATTCATGCGCAAGGGCCTCCTAAGGACAATGCACTTTGATTTATTGCGCTATCTCTAATAGCACCCTAGATATCACCAGATATATATTTGATTTTTCCCTGACCCCGAGTGTCCGGCCCCATGAGACGGCCGTTTTCTCGGCCCCTGGTGGTCCGAGGTCGGTCCCGCTGCACAGATTCATGCGCCAGGGCCTCCTGCAGATAATTCACTTTGGTTTATTGCTCTATCTCTAATAGCACCCGAGATATCACCAGATATATATTGGATTTTTCACTGACCCTGAGTGTCCGGCCCCATGAGACGGTGGTTTTCTTGTCCCCTGGTGGTCCGAGGTCGTTCACGCTGCACAGATTCATGCGCCAGGGCCTCCTGCATATAATTCACTTTGGATTATTGCGCTATCTCTAATAGCACCCGAGATATCACCAGATATATATTGGATTTTCCCCTGACCCTGAGTGTCCGGCCCCATGAGACTGTGGTTTTTTCTGCCCCTGGTGGTCCGAGGTCGTTCCCGCGGCACAGATTCCTGCGCCAGGGCCTCCTGCAGACAATGCACTTTGATTTATTGAGCTATATCTAATAGCACCCGAGATATCACCAGATATATATTGGATCTTTCCCTGACCCTGACAGTCCGGCCCTATGTGTCGGTGGTTTTCTCGTCCCCTGGTGGTCCGAGGTGGTTCCCGCTGCACACATTCATTCGCCAGGGCTTCCTGCAGACAATTCACTTTCGTTTATTGCGCTATCTGCAATAGCACCCGCGATATCACCAGATATATGCTGGATTTTTACATGACCTTCGGTGACGGATACCGAAAATCGGCAATTTTCTCGGCCCCTGGTGTCGTTCCTGGTGCCCAGATTCATGCGCAAGGACCTGCTGCGGACATTACACATTGGTTTATTGCGCTATCTCTAATAGCACCTGAGATAACATGAGATACATCGTGGGTTTTTACATGACTTTGGGTGTCCGGCCCCATGTGTTGGTGGTTTCTCGGCCCCTGGTGGTCCGTGGTCGTTCCCGCTGCACAGATTCATGCGCCAGGGCCCGCTGGAGATAATCCACTTTTGTTTAGTGCGCTATCTGTAAGAGCACCCGAGATATCACCAGATATATATTGAATTTTTCAACCGACCCTGAGTGTCCGGCCCCATGAGACGGTCGTTTTCTCGGCCCCTGGTGGTCCGAGGTCGTTCCCGCTGCACAGATTCATGCGCCAGGGCCTCCTGCAGATAATTCACGTTGGTTTATTGCGCTATCTCCAATTTCTCACGAGATATCACCAGATATATATTGGATTTTTCCCTGACCCCGAGTGTCCGGCCCCATGAGACGGTGGTTTTCTCGGCCCCTGTTGTTCCGAGGTCGTTCCCGCTGCACAGATTCATGCGCCAGGGCTTCCTGCAGAGAATGCACTTTGATTTATCGCGGTATATGAAATAGCCGCCGAGATATCACCAGATATATGCTGGATTTTTCCCTGACCCTGAGTGTCCGGCCCCATGTGTCTGTGGTTTTCTCGGCCCCTGGTGTTCCGAGGTAGTTCCCGCTGCACAGATGCATGCGCCAGGGCCTCCTGCAGATAATTCACTTTGATTTATCGCGCTATCTCTAATAGCACCTGAGATATCGCCAGATATATATTGGATTTTTCCCTGACCCTGATTGTCCGGCTCCATGAGACGGTGGATTTCTCGGCCCTTGGTGCTCCGAGGTCGTTCCCGCTGCACAGATTCATGCGCCAGGGCTTGCTGCAGACAATGCACTTTGATTTATCGCGCTATCTGTAATAGCACCCGAGATATCGCCAGATATATGCCGGATTTTTAAATCACCTTGGGTGACGGATACAGAATATATGTAATTTTCTTGGCCCCTGGTAGGCCGAGGTCTCTCCGGCTGCACAGATTCATGCGGCAGGGCCTCCTGCAGACAATGCACTTTAGTTTATCGCGCTATCTCTAATAGCACCGGAGATATCACCAGATATATATTGGATTTTCTCCTGACCCTGAGTATCCGGCCCCATGAGTCGGTGGTTTTCTCGGCCCCTGGTGGTCCGAGGTCGTTCACACCGCACAGATTCATGCGCCAGGGCTTGCTGCAGAAAATGCACTTTGATTTATCGCGCTATTTCTAATGGCACCCGAGATATCACCCGATATATGCTGGATTTTTACATGAACTTGGGTGACGGATTCCGAATATCTGTAATTTTCTCGGCCCCTGGTGGACCGAGGTCGTTCCTGCTGCACAGATTCATTCGCCAGTGCCTCCTACAGACAATGCACTTTGATTTATTGAGCTATCTCTAATAGCACCCGAGATATCACCAGTTATATATTGGATTTTTCCCTGACCCTGACAGTCCGGCCCCATGAGACGGTGATTTTCTCGGCCCCTGGTGGTCCGAGGTCGATCCCGGTAGACGGATTCATGCACCAGGGATTCCCGCAGACTACGCACTTTGATTTATCGCGCTATCTCTAATAGCACCCGAGATATCACCAGATATGTATTGGATTTTTCCCTGACCCTGAGTGTCCGGCCCCATGTGTCGGTGATTTTCTCGGCCCCTGGTGGTCCGAGGTCGATCCTGCTGCACAGATTCCTGCGCCAGGGCCTCCTGCAGACAATGCACTTTGATTTATTGAGCTATATCTAATAGCACCCGAGATATCACCAGATATATATTGGATCTTTCCCTGACCCTGACATTACGGCCCCATGTGTCGGTGGTTTTCTCGGTCCATGGTTGTCCGATGTCGATCATGCTGCACAGATGCATGCGCCAGGGCCTCCTGCAGACAATGCACTTTGATTTAATGCGCTATCTCTCATAGCACCCGAGATATCAGCAGATATATATTGGATTTTACCCTGACCCTTAGTATCAGGCCCCACGAGTCAGTGGTTTTCTCGGCCCCTGGTGGTCCGAGGTCGTTGCCGCTGCACAGATTCATGCGCCAGGGCCTCCTGCAGACAATGCACTTTGATTTATTGCGCTATCTGTAATAGCACCCGAGATATCAGCAGATATATATTGGACTTTTCCCTGACCCTGAGTGTCCGGCCACATGAGAAGGTGGTTTTCTCGGCTCCTAGTGGCCCGAGGTCGTTCCCGCTGCACAGATTCATGCGCCAGGGCCTCCTGCAGACAATACACTTTGATTTATCGCGCTATCTGTAATAGCACCCGAGAAATCACCCTATATATGCTGGATTTTTACATGACTTTTGGTGACGTATACCGAAAATCTGTAATTTTCTCGGCCCCTGGTGGTCCGAGGTCGTTCCTGCTGCACAGATTAATGCGCAAGGGCCTCCTACGGACAATGCACTTTGATTTATTGCGCTATCTCTAATAGCACCCGAGATATCACCTGATATATATTGGATTTTACCCTGACCCTTAGTATCCGGCTCCATGAGTCGGTGGTTTTCTCGGCCCCTGGTGGTCCGAGGTCGTTCCCACCACACAGACTCATGCGTCAGGGCCTCCTGCAGACAATACACTTTGGTTTATTGCGCTATCTCTAATGGCACCCAAGATACGAACCAGATATATATTGGATTTTTCCCTGACCCTGAATGACCGGCCCCATGTGTCGGTGGTTTTCTCGGCCCCTGGTGGTCCGAGGTCGTTCTTGCTGCACAGACTCATGCGCCAGGGACTCCAGCAGAGAATGCACTCTGATTTATTGCGCTGTCTCTAATAGCACATGAGATATCACCAGATATATATTGGATTTTTCCCTGACCCTGAGTTTCCGGCCCCATGAGACGGTGGTTTTCTCGGCCCCTGGTGGTCCGATGTCGTTCCTGCTGCACAGATTCATGCGCAAGGGCCTCCTAAGGACAATGCACTTTGATTTATTGCGCTATCTCTAATAGCACCCTAGATATCACCAGATATATATTTGATTTTTCCCTGACCCTGAGTGTCCGGCCCCATTAGACGGTGGTTTTCTCGGCCCCTGGTGGTCGGAGGTCGATCCCGCTGCCCAGGTTCATGCGCCAGGGCCTCCTACAGACAATGCACTTTGATTTATTGCGCTATCTGCAATAGCACCCCAGAAAGCTCCATATATATGCTGGATTTTTACATGTCTTTGGGTGACGGATACCGAAAATCTGTAATTTTCTCGGCCCCTGGTGGTCCGTGGTCGTTCCCGATGCACAGATTCATGCGCCAGGGCCTCCTACAGACAATGCAGTTTGATTTATTGCCCTATCTGTAATAGCACCCGAGATATCACCACATATATACTGAATTTATCCCTGGCCCTGAGTGTCCGGCCCCATGAGACGGTGGTTTTCTCGGCCTCTGGTGGTCCGAGGTCGTTCCCGCTGCACAGATTCATGCGCCAGGGCCCCCAGCAGATAATTCACTTTGGTTTATTGCGCTATCTCTAATAGCACCCGAGATATCACCAGATATATATTGGATTTGCCCCTGACCCTGAGTGTCCGGCCCCATGAGAAGGTGGTTTTCTTGGCCCCTGGTGGTCCGAGGTCGTTCCCGCTGCACAGATGCATGCGCCAGGGCTTCCTGCAGACAATGCACTTTGGTTTATTGCGCTATCTCTAATAGCACCCGAGATATCACCAGATATATATTGGATTTTCCCCTGACCCTGAGTGTCGGGCCCCATGTGTCGGTGGCTTTCTCGGCCCCTGGTGTTCCGAGGTCGTTGCCGCTGCACAGATTCATGCGCCAGGGCCTCCCGCAGACAATGCACTTTGATTTATTGCGCTACCTGTAATAGCACCCGAGAAAGCACCATATATATGCTGGATTTTTACATGACTTTGGGTGACGGATACAGAAAATCTGTAATTTTCTCGGCCCCTCGTGGTCCGAGGTCGTTCCTGCTGCACAGCTGCATGCGCCCGGGACTCCTGCAGACAATGCACTTCTAATTATCGCGCTATCTGTAATATAACACGAGATATCACCAGATATATGCTGGATTTTTACATGTCATTGGGTGACGGATTCCGAATATCTGTAATTTTGTCGGCCCCTGGTGGTCCCATGTCGTTCCCGCTGACCAGATTCATGCGCCAGGGCCTCCTACAGACAATGCTCTTTGATTTATTGCGCTATCACTAATAGCACCCGAGATATCACCAGATATATATTGGATTTATCCCTGGCCCTGAGTGTCCGGCCCCATGAGACGGTGGTTTTCTCGGCCCCTGGTCGTACGAGGTCGTTCCTGCTGCACAGCTGCATGCGCCAGGGCCTCCTGCAGATAATTCAATTTGGTTTAGTGCGCCATCTCTAACAGCACCCGAGATATCACCAGATATATATTGGATTTTCCCCTGACCCTGAGTGTCGGGCCCCATGTGTCGGTGGCTTTCTCGGCCCCTGGTGTTCCGAGGTCGTTGCCGCTGCACAGATTCATGCGCCAGGGCCTCCCGCAGACAATGCACTTTGATTTATTGCGCTATCTGCAATAGCACCCCAGAAAGCTCCATATATATGCTGGATTTTTACATGTCTTTGGGTGACGGATACCGAAAATCTGTAATTTTCTCGGCCCCTGGTGGTCCGTGGTCGTTCCCGATGCACAGATTCATGCGCCAGGGCCTCCTACAGACAATGCAGTTTGATTTATTGCCCTATCTGTAATAGCACCCGAGATATCACCAGATATATATTGAATTTATCCCTGGCCCTGAGTGTCCGGCCCCATGAGACGGTGGTTTTCTCGGCACCTGGTGGTCCGAGGTCGTTCCCGCTGCACAGATTCATGCGCCAGGGCCCCCAGCAGATAATTCACTTTGTTTTATTGCGCTATCTCTAATAGCACCCGAGATATCACCAAATATATATTGGATTTTCCCCTGACCCTGAGTGTCCGGCCCCATGAGAAGGTGGTTTTCTTGGCCCCTGGTGGTCCGAGGTCGTTCCCGCTGCACAGGTGCATGCGCCAAGGCCTCCTGCAGATAATTCAATTTGGTTTATTGCGCTATCTCTAATAGCACCCGAGATATCACCAGATATATATTGGATTTTCCCCTGACCCTGAGTGTCGGGCCCCATGTGTCGGTGGCTTTCTCGGCCCCTGGTGTTCCGAGGTCGTTGCCGCTGCATAGATTCATGCGCCAGGGCCTCCTACAGACAATGCACTTTGATTTATTGCGCTATCTGTAATAGCATCCGAGATATCACCAGAAATATATTGGATTTTCCCCTGACCCTGAGTGTCCGGCCCCATGAGACTGTGGTTTTCTCGGCCCCTGGTGGTCCGAGGTTGTTCCCGCTGCACAGATTCATGCGCCAGGGCCTCCTACAGACAATGCACTTTGATTTATTGCGCTATCTGTAATAGCACCCGAGATATCACCAGATATATATATTGGGTTTTTTCCTGACTCTGACTGTCCGGCCCCACGAGACGGTGGTTTTCTCGGGCCCTGGTGGTCCGAGGTCGTTCCCGCTGCACAGATTCATGCGCCAGGGCCCCCAGCAGATAATTCACTTTGGTTTATTGCGCTATCTCTAATAGCTCCCGAGATATCACCAGATATATATTGGATTTTTCCCTGACCCTGACAGTCTGGCCCCATGAGACGGTGATTTCCTCGGCCCGTGGTCGTCCGAGGTCGTTCTCGCTGCACATATTCATGCGCCAGGGCCTCCTACAGACAATGCTCTTTGATTTATTGCGCTATCACTAATAGCACCCGAGATATCACCAGATATATATTGGATTTATCCCTGGCCCTGAGTGTCCGGCCCCATGAGACGGTGGTTTTCTCGGCCCCTGGTCGTACGAGGTCGTTCCTGCTGCACAGCTGCATGCGCCAGGGCCTCCTGCAGATAATTCAATTTGGTTTAGTGCGCCATCTCTAACAGCACCCGAGATATCACCAGATATATATTGGATTTTCCCCTGACCCTGAGTGTCGGGCCCCATGTGTCGGTGGCTTTCTCGGCCCCTGGTGTTCCGAGGTCGTTGCCGCTGCACAGATTCATGCGCCAGGGCCTCCCGCAGACAATGCACTTTGATTTATTGCGCTATCTGCAATAGCACCCCAGAAAGCTCCATATATATGCTGGATTTTTACATGTCTTTGGGTGACGGATACCGAAAATCTGTAATTTTCTCGGCCCCTGGTGGTCCGTGGTCGTTCCCGATGCACAGATTCATGCGCCAGGGCCTCCTACAGACAATGCAGTTTGATTTATTGCCCTATCTGTAATAGCACCCGAGATATCACCAGATATATATTGAATTTATCCCTGGCCCTGATTGTCCGGCCCCATGAGACGGTGGTTTTCTCGGCACCTGGTGGTCCGAGGTCGTTCCCGCTGCACAGATTCATGCGCCAGGGCCCCCAGCAGATAATTCACTTTGTTTTATTGCGCTATCTCTAATAGCACCCGAGATATCACCAAATATATATTGGATTTTCCCCTGACCCTGAGTGTCCGGCCCCATGAGAAGGTGGTTTTCTTGGCCCCTGGTGGTCCGAGGTCGTTCCCGCTGCACAGGTGCATGCGCCAAGGCCTCCTGCAGATAATTCAATTTGGTTTATTGCGCTATCTCTAATAGCACCCGAGATATCACCAGATATATATTGGATTTTCCCCTGACCCTGAGTGTCGGGCCCCATGTGTCGGTGGCTTTCTCGGCCCCTGGTGTTCCGAGGTCGTTGCCGCTGCACAGATTCATGCGCCAGGGCCTCACGCAGACAATGCACTTTGATTTATTGCGCTATCTGTAATAGCACCCGAGAAAGCACCATATATATGCTGGATTTTTACATGACTTTGGGTGACGGATACAGAAAATCTGTAATTTTCTCGGCCCCTCGTGGTCCGAGGACGTTCCTGCTTCACAGATTCATGCGCCCGGGACTCCTGCAGACAATGCACTTTTAATTATCGCGCTATCTGTAATATAACACGAGATATCACCAGATATATGCTGGATTTTTACATGACATTGGGTGACGGATTCCGAATATCTGTAATTTTGTCGGCCCCTGGTGGTCCCATGTCGTTCCCGCTGCCCAGATTCATGCGCAAGGGCCTCCTATAGACAATGCACTTTGGTTTATTGCGCTATCTGTAATAGCACCCCAGAAAGCACCATATATATGCTGGATTTTTACATGACTTTGGGTGACGGATACAGAAAATCTGTAATTTTCTCGGCCCCTGGAGATCCGAGGTCGTTCCCGCTGCACAGAATCATGCGCCAGGGCTTGCTGCAGACAATGCACTTTGACATATTGCGCTATCTTTAATAGCACCCGAAATATCACCAGATATATATTGGATTTTCCCCTGAACCTGAGTGTGCGGCCCCATGAGACGGTTGTTTTCTCGGCCCCTGGTGGTCCGAGGTCGTTCCCGCTGAACAGATTCATGCGCCAGGGCCCGCTGCAGATAATTCACTTTGGTTTAGTGTGTTATCTGTAAGAGCACCCGAGATATCACCAGATATATATTGAATTTTTCAACCGACCCTGAGCGTCCGGCCCCATGAGACGGTGGTTTTCTCGGACCCTGGTGATCCGAGGTCGTTCCCGCTGCACAGATTCATGCGCCAGGGCCGCCTGCAGATAATTCACTTTGGTTTATTGCGCTATCTGTAATAGCACCCAAGATATCACCAGATATATATTGGATTTTTCCCTGACCCTGAGTGTCCGGCCCCATGAGACGGTGGTTTTCTCGGCCCCTGGTGGTCCGACGTCGTTCCCGCTGCCCAGATTCATGCGCCAGGGCCTCCTACAGACAATGCACTTTGATTTATTGCGCTATCTGTAATAGCACCCGAGATATCACCAGATATATATTGGATTTTTCCCTGACCCTGAGTGTGCGGCCCCATGAGACGGTGGTTTTCTCGGCCCCTGGTGGTCCGAGGTCGTTCCCGCTGCACAGATTCATTCGCCAGGGCCTCCTGCAGATAATTCACTTTGCATTATTGCGCCATCTCTAATAGCACCCGAGATATCACCAGATATATATTGAATTTTCCCCTGACCCTGAGTGTCCGGCCCCATGAGACTTTGGTTTTCTCGGCCCCTGGTGGTCCGAGGTCGTTCCCGCTGCACAGATTCATGCGCCAGGGCCTCCTACAGACAATGCACTTTGATTTATTGCGCTATCTGTAATAGCACCCGAGATATCACCAAATATATATATTGGATTTTTCCCTGACCCTGAGTGTCCGGCCCCATGAGACGGTGGTTTTCTCAGCCCCTGGTGGTCCGAGGTCGTTCCCGCTGCACGGATGCATGAGCCAGGGCCTCCTGCAGATAATTCACTTTGATTTATCGCGCTATCTGTAATAGCACCCGAGAAAACACCATATATATGCTGGATTTTTACATGACTTTGGGTGACGGATACTGAAAATCTGTAATTTTCTCGGCCCCTGGTAGTCCGATGTCGTTCCTGCTGCACAGATTCATGCGATAGGGTCTCCTACGGACGATGCACTTTGATTTATCGCGCTATCTGTAATAGAACCCGAGATATCACCAGATATATGCTGGATTTTTACATGACATTGGGTGGCGGTTTCGAAAATCAGTAATTTTCTCGGCCCCTGGTGGTCCGATGTCGTTCTGGCTGCACACATTCATGCGCAAGGGCCTCCTGCAGACAACTCACTTTGGTTTATTGCGCTATCTCTAATAGCACCCGAGATATCACCAGATATATATTGGATTTTTCCCTGACTCTGAGTGTCCGGAACCATGAGGCGGTGGTTTTCTCGGCCCCTGGTGGTCCGAGGTCGTTCCCACTGCACAGATTCATGCGCCAGGGCCTCCTGCAGATAATTCTCTTTGGTTTGTTGCGCTATCTCTAATAGCACCCGAGATATCACCAGATATATATTGGATTTTCCCCTGACCCTGAGTGTCCGGCCCCATGAGGCTGTGGTTTTCTCTGCCCCTGGTGGTCCGATGTCGTTCCCGCTGCACAGACTCATGCGCCAGGGCCTCCTACAGACAATGCACGTTGATTTATTGCGCTATCTGCAATAGCACCCGAGATATCACCAGATATATATTGGATTTTTCCCTGACCCTGAATGACCGGCCCCATGAGACGGTGGTTTTCTCGGCCCCTGGTGGTCCGAGGTCGTTCCCGCTGCACAGATTCATGCGCCAGGGCCTCCTGCAGATAATTCACTTTGGTTTATTGCGCTATCTGTAATAGCACCCGAGATATCACCAGATATATATTGGGCTCTTTCCCTGACCCTGAGTTTCCGGCCCCATGAGACGGTGGTTTTCTCCGCCCCTGGTGGTCCGATGTCGTTCCTGCTGCACAGATTCATGCGCCAGGGCCTCCTACAGACAATGCACTTTGAATTATTGCGCTATCTGTAATAGTACCCGAGATATCACCAGAAATATATTGTATTTATCCCTGACCCTGAGTGTCCGGCCCCATAAGACTATGGTTTTCTCGGCCCCTGGTGATCCGGGGTCGTTCCCGCTGCACAGATTCATGCGCCAGGGCCTCCTACAGACAATGCACTTTGATTTATTGCGCTATCTGTAATAGCATCCGAGATATCACCAGAAATATATTGGATTTTTCCCTGACCCTGAGTGTCCGGCCCCATGAGACTGTGGTTTTCTCGGCCCCTGGTGGTCCGAGGTCGTTCCCGCTGCACATATTCATGCGCCTGGGCCTCCTGCAGATAATTCACTTTGGTTTATTGGGCTATCCCTAATAGCACCCGAGATATCACCAGATATATATTGGATTTTCCCCTGACCCTGAGTGTCCGGCCCCATGAGACTGTGGTTTTCTCGGCCCCTGGTGGTCCGAGGTTGTTCCCGCTGCACAGATTCATGCGCCAGGGCCTCCTACAGACAATGCACTTTGATTTATTGCGCTATCTGTAATAGCACCCGAGATATCACCAGATATATATATTGGGTTTTTTCCTGACTCTGACTGTCCGGCCCCACGAGACGGTGGTTTTCTCGGGCCCTGGTGGTCCGAGGTCGTTCCCGCTGCACATATTCATGCGCCAGGGGTACTGCAGATAATTCACTTTGGTTTATTGCGCTATCTCTAATAGCACCCGAGATATCACCAGATATATATTGGATTTTTCCCTGACCCTGATTGTCCGGCCCCATGAGACGGTGGTTTTCTCGGCCCCTGGTCGTACGAGGTCGTTCCTGCTGCACAGCTGCATGCGCCAGGGCCTCCTGCAGATAATTCAATTTGGTTTAGTGCGCCATCTCTAACAGCACCCGAGATATCACCAGATATATATTGGATTTTCCCCTGACCCTGCGTGTCGGGCCCCATGTGTCGGTGGCTTTCTCGGCCCCTGGTGTTCCGAGGTCGTTGCCGCTGCACAGATTCATGCGCCAGGGCCTCCCGCAGACAATGCACTTTGATTTATTGCGCTATCTGCAATAGCACCCCAGAAAGCTCCATATATATGCTGGATTTTTACATGTCTTTGGGTGACGGATACCGAAAATCTGTAATTTTCTCGGCCCCTGGTGGTCCGTGGTCGTTCCCGATGCACAGATTCATGCGCCAGGGCCTCCTACAGACAATGCAGTTTGATTTATTGCCCTATCTGTAATAGCACCCGAGATATCACCAGATATATATTGAATTTATCCCTGGCCCTGAGTGTCCGGCCCCATGAGACGGTGGTTTTCTCGGCACCTGGTGGTCCGAGGTCGTTCCCGCTGCACAGATTCATGCGCCAGGGCCCCCAGCAGATAATTCACTTTGTTTTATTGCGCTATCTCTAATAGCACCCGAGATATCACCAAATATATATTGGATTTTCCCCTGACCCTGAGTGTCCGGCCCCATGAGAAGGTGGTTTTCTTGGCCCCTGGTGGTCCGAGGTCGTTCCCGCTGCACAGGTGCATGCGCCAAGGCCTCCTGCAGATAATTCAATTTGGTTTATTGCGCTATCTCTAATAGCACCCGAGATATCACCAGATATATATTGGATTTTCCCCTGACCCTGAGTGTCGGGCCCCATGTGTCGGTGGCTTTCACGGCCCCTGGTGTTCCGAGGTCGTTGCCGCTGCACAGATTCATGCGCCAGGGCCTCACGCAGACAATGCACTTTGATTTATTGCGCTATCTGTAATAGCACCCGAGAAAGCACCATATATATGCTGGATTTTTACATGACTTTGGGTGACGGATACAGAAAATCTGTAATTTTCTCGGCCCCTCGTGGTCCGAGGACGTTCCTGCTTCACAGATTCATGCGCCCGGGACTCCTGCAGACAATGCACTTTTAATTATCGCGCTATCTGTAATATAACACGAGATATCACCAGATATATGCTGGATTTTTACATGACATTGGGTGACGGATTCCGAATATCTGTAATTTTGTCGGCCCCTGGTGGTCCCATGTCGTTCCCGCTGCCCAGATTCATGCGCAAGGGCCTCCTATAGACAATGCACTTTGGTTTATTGCGCTATCTGTAATAGCACCCCAGAAAGCACCATATATATGCTGGATTTTTACATGACTTTGGGTGACGGATACAGAAAATCTGTAATTTTCTCGGCCCCTGGAGATCCGAGGTCGTTCCCGCTGCACAGAATCATGCGCCAGGGCTTGCTGCAGACAATGCACTTTGACATATTGCGCTATCTCTAATAGCACCCGAAATATCACCAGATATATATTGGATTTTCCCCTGAACCTGAGTGTGCGGCCCCATGAGACGGTTGTTTTCTCGGCCCCTGGTGGTCCGAGGTCGTTCCCGCTGAACAGATTCATGCGCCAGGGCCCGCTGCAGATAATTCACTTTGGTTTAGTGTGTTATCTGTAAGAGCACCCGAGATATCACCAGATATATATTGAATTTTTCAACCGACCCTGAGCGTCCGGCCCCATGAGACGGTGGTTTTCTCGGACCCTGGTGATCCGAGGTCGTTCCCGCTGCACAGATTCATGCGCCAGGGCCGCCTGCAGATAATTCACTTTGGTTTATTGCGCTATCTGTAATAGCACCCAAGATATCACCAGATATATATTGGATTTTTCCCTGACCCTGAGTGTCCGGCCCCATGAGACGGTGGTTTTCTCGGCCCCTGGTGGTCCGACGTCGTTCCCGCTGCCCAGATTCATGCGCCAGGGCCTCCTACAGACAATGCACTTTGATTTATTGCGCTATCTGTAATAGCACCCGAGATATCACCAGATATATATTGGATTTTTCCCTGACCCTGAGTGTGCGGCCCCATGAGACGGTGGTTTTCTCGGCCCCTGGTGGTCCGAGGTCGTTCCCGCTGCACAGATTCATTCGCCAGGGCCTCCAGCAGATAATTCACTTTGCATTATTGCGCCATCTCTAATAGCACCCGAGATATCACCAGATATATATTGAATTTTCCCCTGACCCTGAGTGTCCGGCCCCATGAGACTTTGGTTTTCTCGGCCCCTGGTGGTCCGAGGTCGTTCCCGCTGCACAGATTCATGCGCCAGGGCCTCCTACAGACAATGCACTTTGATTTATTGCGCTATCTGTAATAGCACCCGAGATATCACCAAATATATATATTGGATTTTTCCCTGACCCTGAGTGTCCGGCCCCATGAGACGGTGGTTTTCTCAGCCCCTGGTGGTCCGAGGTCGTTCCCGCTGCACGGATGCATGAGCCAGGGCCTCCTGCAGATAATTCACTTTGATTTATCGCGCTATCTGTAATAGCACCCGAGAAAACACCATATATATGCTGGATTTTTACATGACTTTGGGTGACGGATACTGAAAATCTGTAATTTTCTCGGCCCCTGGTAGTCCGATGTCGTTCCTGATGCACAGATTCATGCGATAGGGTCTCCTACGGACGATGCACTTTGATTTATCGCGCTATCTGTAATAGAACCCGAGATATCACCAGATATATGCTGGATTTTTACATGACATTGGGTGGCGGTTTCGAAAATCAGTAATTTTCTCGGCCCCTGGTGGTCCGATGTCGTTCTGGCTGCACACATTCATGCGCAAGGGCCTCCTGCAGACAACTCACTTTGGTTTATTGCGCTATCTCTAATAGCACCCGAGATATCACCAGATATATATTGGATTTTTCCCTGACTCTGAGTGTCCGGAACCATGAGGCGGTGGTTTTCTCGGCCCCTGGTGGTCCGAGGTCGTTCCCACTGCACAGATTCATGCGCCAGGGCCTCCTGCAGATAATTCTCTTTGGTTTGTTGCGCTATCTCTAATAGCACCCGAGATATCACCAGATATATATTGGATTTTCCCCTGACCCTGAGTGTCCGGCCCCATGAGGCTGTGGTTTTCTCTGCCCCTGGTGGTCCGATGTCGTTCCCGCTGCACAGACTCATGCGCCAGGGCCTCCTACAGACAATGCACGTTGATTTATTGCGCTATCTGCAATAGCACCCGAGATATCACCAGATATATATTGGATTTTTCCCTGACCCTGAATGACCGACCCCATGAGACGGTGGTTTTCTCGGCCCCTGGTGGTCCGAGGTCGTTCCCGCTGCACAGATTCATGCGCCAGGGCCTCCTACAGACAATGCACTTTGATTTATTGCGCTATCTGTAATAGCATCCGAGATATCACCAGAAATATATTGGATTTTTCCCTGACCCTGAGTGTCCGGCCCCATGAGACTGTGGTTTTCTCTGCCCCTGGTGGTCCGAGGTCGTTCCCGCTGCACATATTCATGCGCCTGGGCCTCCTGCAGATAATTCACTTTGGTTTATTGGGCTATCCCTAATAGCACCCGAGATATCACCAGATATATATTGGATTTTCCCCTGACCCTGAGTGTCCGGCCCCATGAGACTGTGGTTTTCTCGGCCCCTGGTGGTCCGAGGTTGTTCCCGCTGCACAGATTCATGCGCCAGGGCCTCCTACAGACAATGCACTTTGATTTATTGCGCTATCTGTAATAGCACCCGAGATATCACCAGATATATATATTGGGTTTTTTCCTGACTCTGACTGTCCGGCCCCACGAGACGGTGGTTTTCTCGGGCCCTGGTGGTCCGAGGTCGTTCCCGCTGCACATATTCATGCGCCAGGGGTACTGCAGATAATTCACTTTGGTTTATTGCGCTATCTCTAATAGCACCCGAGATATCACCAGATATATATTGGATTTTTCCCTGACCCTGATTGTCCGGCCCCATGAGACGGTGGTTTTCTCGGCCCCTGGTCGTACGAGGTCGTTCCTGCTGCACAGCTGCATGCGCCAGGGCCTCCTGCAGATAATTCAATTTGGTTTAGTGCGCCATCTCTAACAGCACCCGAGATATCACCAGATATATATTGGATTTTCCCCTGACCCTGAGTGTCGGGCCCCATGTGTCGGTGGCTTTCTCGGCCCCTGGTGTTCCGAGGTCGTTGCCGCTGCACAGATTCATGCGCCAGGGCCTCCCGCAGACAATGCACTTTGATTTATTGCGCTATCTGCAATAGCATCCCAGAAAGCTCCATATATATGCTGGATTTTTACATGTCTTTGGGTGACGGATACCGAAAATCTGTAATTTTCTCGGCCCCTGGTGGTCCGTGGTCGTTCCCGATGCACAGATTCATGCGCCAGGGCCTCCTACAGACAATGCAGTTTGATTTATTGCCCTATCTGTAATAGCACCCGAGATATCACCAGATATATATTGAATTTATCCCTGGCCCTGAGTGTCCGGCCCCATGAGACGGTGGTTTTCTCGGCACCTGGTGGTCCGAGGTCGTTCCCGCTGCACAGATTCATGCGCCAGGGCCCCCAGCAGATAATTCACTTTGTTTTATTGCGCTATCTCTAATAGCACCCGAGATATCACCAAATATATATTGGATTTTCCCCTGACCCTGAGTGTCCGGCCCCATGAGAAGGTGGTTTTCTTGGCCCCTGGTGGTCCGAGGTCGTTCCCGCTGCACAGGTGCATGCGCCAAGGCCTCCTGCAGATAATTCAATTTGGTTTATTGCGCTATCTCTAATAGCACCCGAGATATCACCAGATATATATTGGATTTTCCCCTGACCCTGAGTGTCGGGCCCCATGTGTCGGTGGCTTTCTCGGCCCCTGGTGTTCCGAGGTCGTTGCCGCTGCACAGATTCATGCGCCAGGGCCTCACGCAGACAATGCACTTTGATTTATTGCGCTATCTGTAATAGCACCCGAGAAAGCACCATATATATGCTGGATTTTTACATGACTTTGGGTGACGGATACAGAAAATCTGTAATTTTCTCGGCCCCTCGTGGTCCGAGGACGTTCCTGCTTCACAGATTCATGCGCCCGGGACTCCTGCAGACAATGCACTTTTAATTATCGCGCTATCTGTAATATAACACGAGATATCACCAGATATATGCTGGATTTTTACATGACATTGGGTGACGGATTCCGAATATCTGTAATTTTGTCGGCCCCTGGTGGTCCCATGTCGTTCCCGCTGCCCAGATTCATGCGCAAGGGCCTCCTATAGACAATGCACTTTGGTTTATTGCGCTATCTGTAATAGCACCCCAGAAAGCACCATATATATGCTGGATTTTTACATGACTTTGGGTGACGGATACAGAAAATCTGTAATTTTCTCGGCCCCTGGAGATCCGAGGTCGTTCCCGCTGCACAGAATCATGCGCCAGGGCTTGCTGCAGACAATGCACTTTGACATATTGCGCTATCTGTAATAGTACCCGAGATATCACCAGAAATATATTGTATTTATCCCTGACCCTGAGTGTCCGGCCCCATAAGACTATGGTTTTCTCGGCCCCTGGTGATCCGGGGTCGTTCCCGCTGCACAGATTCATGCGCCAGGGCCTCCTACAGACAATGCACTTTGATTTATTGCGCTATCTGTAATAGCATCCGAGATATCACCAGAAATATATTGGATTTTTCCCTGACCCTGAGTGTCCGGCCCCATGAGACTGTGGTTTTCTCGGCCCCTGGTGGTCCGAGGTCGTTCCCGCTGCACATATTCATGCGCCTGGGCCTCCTGCAGATAATTCACTTTGGTTTATTGGGCTATCCCTAATAGCACCCGAGATATCACCAGATATATATTGGATTTTCCCCTGACCCTGAGTGTCCGGCCCCATGAGACTGTGGTTTTCTCGGCCCCTGGTGGTCCGAGGTTGTTCCCGCTGCACAGATTCATGCGCCAGGGCCTCCTACAGACAATGCACTTTGATTTATTGCGCTATCTGTAATAGCACCCGAGATATCACCAGATATATATATTGGGTTTTTTCCTGACTCTGACTGTCCGGCCCCACGAGACGGTGGTTTTCTCGGGCCCTGGTGGTCCGAGGTCGTTCCCGCTGCACATATTCATGCGCCAGGGGTACTGCAGATAATTCACTTTGGTTTATTGCGCTATCTCTAATAGCACCCGAGATATCACCAGATATATATTGGATTTTCCCCTGACCCTGAGTGTCTGGCCCCATGAGATGATGGTTTTCTCGGCCCCTGGTGATCCGAGGTCGTTCCCGCTGCACAGATTCATGCGACAGGGCCACCTGCAGATAATTCACTTTGGTTTATTGCGCTATCTCTAATAGCACCCGAGATATCACCAGATATATATTGGATTTTCCCCTGACCCTGAGGGACCGGCCCCATGAGACTGTGGTTTTCTCGGCCCCAGGTGGTCCGAGGTCGTTCCCGCTGCACAGATTCATGCGCCATGGCCTCCTACAGACAATGCACTTTGAATTATTGCGTTATCTGTAATAGTACCCGAGATATCACCAGAAATATATTGGATTTTTCCCTGACCCTGAGTGTCCGGCCCCATGAGACGGTGGTTTTCTCGGCCCCTGGTGGTCCGAGGTCGTTCCCGCTGCACATATTCATGCGCCAGGGGTACTGCAGATAATTCACTTTGGTTTATTGCGCTATCTCTAATAGCACCCGAGATATCACCAGATATATATTGGATTTTCCCCTGACCCTGAGTGTCCGGCCCCATGAGACGGTGGTTTTCTCGGCCCCTGGTGGTCCGAGGTCGTTCCCGCTGCACATATTCATGCGCCAGGGGTACTGCAGATAATTCACTTTGGTTTATTGCGCTATCTCTAATAGCACCCGAGATATCACCAGATATATATTGGATATTTCCCTGACCCTGTCAGTCCGGCCCCATGAGACGGTGATTGTCTCGGCCCCTGGTGGTTCGAGGTCGATCCCGCTGCACAGATTCATGCGCCAGGGCCTCCTACAGACAATGCACTTTGATTTAGTGCGCTATCTGTAAGAGCACCCGAGATATCACCAGATATATATTGGATTTTTCCGTGACCCTGAGTGTCCGGCCCCATGAGACGGTGGTTTTCTCGGCCCCTGGTTGTCCGAGGTCGTTCCCGCTGCACAGATTCATGCGCCAGGGCCTCCTGCAGATAATTCACTTTGGTTTATTGCGCTACCTCTAATAGCACTCGAGATATCACCAGATATATATTGGATTTTTCCCTGGCCCTGAGTGTCCGGTCCCATGTGTTGGTGGTTTTCTCGGCCCCTGGTGATCCGAGGTCGTTCCCGCTGCACACATTCATGCGCCCGGGCCTCCTGCAGATAATTCACTTTGGTTTATTGCGCTATCTCTAATGGCACTGGAGATATCACCAGATATATAATGGATTTCTCCCTGACCCTGAGTGTCCGGCCCCATGAGACGGTGGTTTTCTCGGCCCCTGGTGGTCCGAGGTCGTTCCCGCTGCACAGATTCATGCGCCAGGGCCTCCTGATGATAATGCACTTTGATTTATCGCGCTATCTGTAACAGAACACGAGATATCACCAGATATATGCTGGATTTTTACATGACATTGCGTGACGGATACCGAAAATCTGTCATTTTCTCGGCCCCTGGGGGTCCGATGTCGTTCCTGCTGCACAGATTCATGCGCAAGGGCCTCCTACGGACAATGCACTTTGATTTAGTGCGCTATCTGTAAGAGCACCCGAGATATCACCAGAAATATATTGGATTTTTCCCTGACCCTGAGTGCCCGGCCCCATGTGTCGGTGGTTTTCTCGGCCCCTAGTGGTCCGAGGTCGTTCCCGCTGCACAGATGCATGCGCCAGGGCCTCCTGCAGATAATTCACTTTGATTTAACGCGCTATCTCTAATAGCACCAGAGATATCACCAGATATATATTGGATTTTCCCCTGACCCTGAGTGTCCGGCCCTATGAGACGGTGATTTTCTCGGCCCCTGGTGGTCCGAGGTCGTTCCCGCTGCACAGATTCTTGCGCAAGGGCCTCCTGCAGACAACTCACTTTGGTTTATTGCGCTATCTCTAATAGCACCCGAGATATCACCAGATATATATTGGATTTTTCCCTGACTCTGAGTGTCCGGAACCATGAGGTGGTGGTTTTCTCGGCCCCTGGTGGTCCGAGGTCGTTCCCACTGCACAGATTCATGCGCCAGGGCCTCCTGCAGATAATTCTCTTTGGTTTGTTGCGCTATCTCTAATAGCACCCGAGATATCACCAGATATATATTGGATTTTCCCCTGACCCTGAGTGTCCGGCCCCATGAGGCTGTGGTTTTCTCTGCCCCTGGTGGTCCGATGTCGTTCCCGCTGCACAGACTCATGCGCCAGGGCCTCCTACAGACAATGCACGTTGATTTATTGCGCTATCTGCAATAGCACCCGAGATATCACCAGATATATATTGGATTTTTCCCTGACCCTGAATGACCGGCCCCATGAGACGGTGGTTTTCTCGGCCCCTGGTGGTCCGAGGTCGTTCCTGCTGCACAGATTCATGCGCCAGGGCCTCCTACAGACAATGCACTTTGAATTATAGCGCTATCTGTAATAGTACCCGAGATATCACCAGAAATATATTGTATTTATCCCTGACTCTGAGTGTCCGGCCCCATAAGACTATGGTTTTCTCGGCCCCTGGTGATCCGGGGTCGTTCCCGCTGCACAGATTCATGCGCCAGGGCCTCCTACAGACAATGCACTTTGATTTATTGCGCTATCTGTAATAGCATCCGAGATATCACCAGAAATATATTGGATTTTTCCCTGACCCTGAGTGTCCGGCCCCATGAGACTGTGGTTTTCTCGGCCCCTGGTGGTCCGAGGTCGTTCCCGCTGCACATATTCATGCGCCTGGGCCTCCTGCAGATAATTCACTTTGGTTTATTGGGCTATCCCTAATAGCACCCGAGATATCACCAGAAATATATTGGATTTTTCCCTGACCCTGAGTGTCCGGCCCCATGAGACTGTGGTTTTCTCGGCCCCTGGTGGTCCGAGGTCGTTCCCGCTGCACATATTCATGCGCCTGGGCCTCCTGCAGATAATTCACTTTGGTTTATTGGGCTATCCCTAATAGCACCCGAGATATCACCAGATATATATTGGATTTTCCCCTGACCCTGAGTTTCCGGCCCCATGAGACTGTGGTTTTCTCGGCCCCTGGTGGTCCGAGGTCGTTCCCGCTGCCCAGATTCATGCGCCTGGGCCTGCTGCAGATAATTCACTTTGGTTTATTGCGCTATCTGTAATAGCACCCGAGATATCACCAGATATATATTGGATTTTTCCCAGACCCTGAGTGTTCGGCTCCATGAGACGGTGGTTTTCTCGGCCCCTGGTGGTCCGAGGTCGTTCCCGCTGACCAGATTCATGCGCCAGGGCCTCCTACAGACAATGCACTTTGATTTATTGCGCTATCTGTAATAGCACCCGAGATATCACCAGATATATATTGGATTTTTCCCTGACCCTGACATTCCGGCCCCATGAGACGGTGGTTTTCTGGGCACCTGGTGGTCCGAGGTCGTTCCCGCTGCACAGATTCATGCGCCAGGGCCTCCTGCAGATAATTCACTTTGCTTTATTGCGCTATCTCTAATAGCACCCGAGATATCACCAGATATATATTGGATTTTCCCCTGACCCTGAGTGTCCAGCCCCATGAGACGGTGGTTTTCCCGGCCCCTGGAGGTCCGAGGTCGTTCTCGCTGGCCAGATTCATGCGCCAGGGCCTCCTGCAGACAATGCACTTTGATTTGTTGCGCTATCTGTAATAGCACCCGAGATATCACCAGATATATATTGGATTTTTCCCTGACCCAGAGTGTCCGGCCCCATGAGACGGTGGTTGTCTCGGACCCTGGTGGTCCGGGGTCGTACCCGCTGCACAGACTCATGCGCCAGGGCCTCCTGCAGATAAACCACTTTGGTTTGTTGCGCTATCTGTAATAGCACCCGAGATATCACCAGATATATATTGGATTTTTCCGTGACCCTGAGTGTCCGGCCCCATGAGACGGTGGTTTTCTCGGCCCCTGGTTGTCCGAGGTCGTTCCCGCTGCACAGATTCATGCGCCAGGGCCTCCTGCAGATAAATCACTTTGGTTTATTGCGCTACCTCTAATAGCACTCGAGATATCACCAGATATATATTGTATTTTTCCCTGGCCCTGAGTGTCCGGTCCCATGTGTTGGTGGTTTTCTCGGCCCCTGGTGATCCGAGGTCGTTCCCGCTGCACACATTCATGCGCCCGGGCCTCCTGCAGATAATTCACTTTGGTTTATTGCGCTATCTCTAATGGCACTGGAGATATCACCAGATATATAATGGATTTCTCCCTGACCCTGAGTGTCCGGCCCCATGTGACGGTAGTTTTCTCGGCCCCTGGTGGTCCGAGGTCGTTCCCGCTGCACAGATGCATGCGCCATGGCCTCCTGCAGATAATTAACTTCGGTTTATCGCGCTATCTCTAATAGAACCCGAGATATAACCAGATATATAATGGATTTTACCCTGACCCTGAGTGTCCGGCCCCATGAGACGGTGGTTTTCTCGGCCCCTGGTGGTCCGAGGTCGTTCCCGCTGCACAGATTCATGCGCCAGGGCCTCCTGATGATAATTCACTTTGATTTATCGCGCTATCTGTAACAGAACCCGAGATATCACCAGATATATGCTGGATTTTTACATGACATTGCGTGACGGATACCGAAAATCTGTAATTTTCTCGGCCCCTGGGTGTCCGATGTCGTTCCTGCTGCACAGATTCATGCGTCGGTGCCTCCTACGGACAATGAACTTTGATTTATTGCGCTATCTGTAATAGCACCCGTGATATCACCAGATATATATTGGATTTTCCCCTGACCCCTGAGTGTCCGGACCCATGAGACGGTGGTTTTCTCGGCCCCTGGTGGTCCGAGGTCGTTCCCGCTGCACACATTCATGCGCCAGGGCCTCCTACGGACAATGCACTTTGATTTAGTGCGCTATCTGTAAGAGCACCCGAGATATCACCAGAAATATATTGGATTTTTCCCTGACCCTGAGTGCCCGGCCCCATGTGTCGGTGGTTTTCTCGGCCCCTAGTGGTCCGAGGTCGTTCCCGCTGCACAGATGCATGCGCCAGGGCCTCCTGCAGATAATTCACTTTGATTTAACGCGCTATCTCTAATAGCACCAGAGATATCACCAGATATATATTGGATTTTCCCCTGACCCTGAGTGTCCGGCCCTATGAGACGGTGATTTTCTCGGCCCCTGGTGGTCCGAGGTCGTTCCCGCTGCACAGATTCTTGCGCAAGGTCCTCCTGCAGACAACTCACTTTGGTTTATTGCGCTATCTCTAATAGCACCCGAGATATCACCAGATATATATTGGATTTTTCCCTGACTCTGAGTGTCCGGAACCATGAGGTGGTGGTTTTCTCGGCCCCTGGTGGTCCGAGGTCGTTCCCACTGCACAGATTCATGCGCCAGGGCCTCCTGCAGATAATTCTCTTTGGTTTGTTGCGCTATCTCTAATAGCACCCGAGATATCACCAGATATATATTGGATTTTCCCCTGTCCCTGAGTGTCCGGCCCCATGAGACTGTGGTTTTCTCTGCCCCTGGTGGTCCGATGTCGTTCCCGCTGCACAGATTCATGCGCCAGGGCCTCCTTCAGATAATTCACTTTGGTTTATTGCGCTATCTGTAATAGCACCCGAGATATCACCAGATATATATTGGGCTCTTTCCCTGACCCTGAGTGTCCGGCCCCATGAGACGGTGGTTTTCTCCGCCCCTGGTGGTCCGATGTCGTTCCTGCTGCACAGATTCATGCGCCAGGGCCTCCTACAGACAATGCACTTTGAATTATAGCGCTATCTGTAATAGTACCCGAGATATCACCAGAAATATATTGTATTTATCCCTGACTCTGAGTGTCCGGCCCCATAAGACTATGGTTTTCTCGGCCCCTGGTGATCCGGGGTCGTTCCCGCTGCACAGATTCATGCGCCAGGGCCTCCTACAGACAATGCACTTTGATTTATTGCGCTATCTGTAATAGCATCCGAGATATCACCAGAAATATATTGGATTTTTCCCTGACCCTGAGTGTCCGGCCCCATGAGACTGTGGTTTTCTCGGCCCCTGGTGGTCCGAGGTCGTTCCCGCTGCACATATTCATGCGCCTGGGCCTCCTGCAGATAATTCACTTTGGTTTATTGGGCTATCCCTAATAGCACCCGAGATATCACCAGAAATATATTGGATTTTTCCCTGACCCTGAGTGTCCGGCCCCATGAGACTGTGGTTTTCTCGGCCCCTGGTGGTCCGAGGTCGTTCCCGCTGCACATATTCATGCGCCTGGGCCTCCTGCAGATAATTCACTTTGGTTTATTGGGCTATCCCTAATAGCACCCGAGATATCACCAGATATATATTGGATTTTCCCCTGACCCTGAGTTTCCGGCCCCATGAGACTGTGGTTTTCTCGGCCCCTGGTGGTCCGAGGTCGTTCCCGCTGCCCAGATTCATGCGCCTGGGCCTGCTGCAGATAATTCACTTTGGTTTATTGCGCTATCTGTAATAGCACCCGAGATATCACCAGATATATATTGGATTTTTCCCAGACCCTGAGTGTTCGGCTCCATGAGACGGTGGTTTTCTCGGCCCCTGGTGGTCCGAGGTCGTTCCCGCTGACCAGATTCATGCGCCAGGGCCTCCTACAGACAATGCACTTTGATTTATTGCGCTATCTGTAATAGCACCCGAGATATCACCAGATATATATTGGATTTTTCCCTGACCCTGACATTCCGGCCCCATGAGACGGTGGTTTTCTGGGCACCTGGTGGTCCGAGGTCGTTCCCGCTGCACAGATTCATGCGCCAGGGCCTCCTGCAGATAATTCACTTTGCTTTATTGCGCTATCTCTAATAGCACCCGAGATATCACCAGATATATATTGGATTTTCCCCTGACCCTGAGTGTCCAGCCCCATGACACGGTGGTTTTCCCGGCCCCTGGAGGTCCGAGGTCGTTCTCGCTGGCCAGATTCATGCGCCAGGGCCTCCTGCAGACAATGCACTTTGATTTGTTGCGCTATCTGTAATAGCACCCGAGATATCACCAGATATATATTGGATTTTTCCCTGACCCAGAGTGTCCGGCCCCATGAGACGGTGGTTGTCTCGGACCCTGGTGGTCCGGGGTCGTACCCGCTGCACAGACTCATGCGCCAGGGCCTCCTGCAGATAAACCACTTTGGTTTGTTGCGCTATCTGTAATAGCACCCGAGATATCACCAGATATATATTGGATTTTTCCGTGACCCTGAGTGTCCGGCCCCATGAGACGGTGGTTTTCTCGGCCCCTGGTTGTCCGAGGTCGTTCCCGCTGCACAGATTCATGCGCCAGGGCCTCCTGCAGATAAATCACTTTGGTTTATTGCGCTACCTCTAATAGCACTCGAGATATCACCAGATATATATTGTATTTTTCCCTGGCCCTGAGTGTCCGGTCCCATGTGTTGGTGGTTTTCTCGGCCCCTGGTGATCCGAGGTCGTTCCCGCTGCACACATTCATGCGCCCGGGCCTCCTGCAGATAATTCACTTTGGTTTATTGCGCTATCTCTAATGGCACTGGAGATATCACCAGATATATAATGGATTTCTCCCTGACCCTGAGTGTCCGGCCCCATGTGACGGTAGTTTTCTCGGCCCCTGGTGGTCCGAGGTCGTTCCCGCTGCACAGATGCATGCGCCATGGCCTCATGCAGATAATTAACTTCGGTTTATCGCGCTATCTCTAATAGAACCCGAGATATCACCAGATATATAATGGATTTTACCCTGACCCTGAGTGTCCGGCCCCATGAGACGGTGGTTTTCTCGGCCCCTGGTGGTCCGAGGTCGTTCCCGCTGCACAGATTCATGCGCCAGGGCCTCCTGATGATAATTCACTTTGATTTATCGCGCTATCTGTAACAGAACCCGAGATATCACCAGATATATGCTGGATTTTTACATGACATTGCGTGACGGATACCGAAAATCTGTAATTTTCTCGGCCCCTGGGTGTCCGATGTCGTTCCTGCTGCACAGATTCATGCGTCGGTGCCTCCTACGGACAATGAACTTTGATTTATTGCGCTATCTGTAATAGCACCCGTGATATCACCAGATATATATTGGATTTTCCCCTGACCCCTGAGTGTCCGGATCCATGAGACGGTGGTTTTCTCGGCCCCTGGTGGTCCGAGGTCGTTCCCGCTGCACACATTCATGCGCCAGGGCCTCCTACGGACAATGCACTTTGGTTTATTGCGCTATCTGTAACAGCACCCGAGATATCACCAGATATATATTGGATTTTTCCCTGACCCTGAGTGTCCGGCCCCATGAGACGGTGGTTTTCTCGGCCCCTGGTGGTCCGAGGTCGCTGCACAGATTCATGCGCCAGGGCCTCCTACAGACAATGCACTTTGATTTATTGCGCTATCTGTAATAGCACCCGAGAAAGCACAATATATATACTGGATTTTTACATGACTGTGGGTGACGGACACCGAAACTCTGTAAGTTTCTCGGCCCCTGGAGGACCGAGGTCGTTCCTGCTTCACAGATTCATGCGCCGGGGCCTCCTGCAGACAATGCACTTTGATTTATCCCGCTATCTCTAATATCACCGGAGATATCATCAGATATATATTGGATTTTTCCCTGACCCTGAGTTTCCGGCCCCATGAGACGTTGGTTTCCTCGGCCCCTGGTGGTCCTAGCTCGTTCCCGCTGCACATGTTCATGCGCCAGGGCCTCCTACAAACAATGCACTTTGGTTTATTGCGCCATCTGTAACGGAACCCGAGATATCACCAGATATATATTGGATTTTTCCCTGACCCTGAGTGGCCGGCCCCATGAGACGGTGGTTTTCTCGGCCCCTGGTGGTCAGAGGTCGCTGCACAGATTCATGCGCCGGGGCCTCCTGCAGACAATGAACTTTGATTTATCGCGCTATATCTAATAGCACCCGAGATATCACCAGATATATATTGGATTTTCCCCTGACCCTGAGTGTCCGGCCCCATGAGACGGTGGTTGTCTCGGCCCCTGGTGTTCCGAGGTCGTTCCGGCTGCACAGACTCATGCGCCAGGGCCTCCTTCAGACAATGTACTTTGATTTATCGCGCTATCTCTAATAGCACCCGAGATATCACCAGATATATATTGGATTTTTCCCTGACCATGAGAGTCCGGCCCCATGAGACGGTGGTTTTCCCGGCCCCTGGTGGTCCGAGGTCGTTCCCGCTGCACAGATTCATGCGCCGGGCCTCCTACAGACAATGCACTTTGATTTATTGCGCTATCTGTAATAGCACCCGAGAAAGCACCATATATATACTGGATTTTTACATGACTTTGGGTGAGGGACACAGAAAATCTGTAAGTTTCTCGGCCCCTGGAGGGCCGAGGTCGTTCCTCCTACACAGATTCATGCGCCAGGGCCTCCTACAGACAATGCACTTTGATTTACTGCGCTATCTCTAATAGCACCCGAGATATCACCAGATATATATTGGATTTTCCCCTGTCCCTGAGTGTCCGGCCCCATGAGACTGTGGTTTTCTCTGCCCCTGGTGGTCCGATGTCGTTCCCGCTGCACAGATTCATGCGCCAGGGCCTCCTTCAGATAATTCACTTTGGTTTATTGCGCTATCTGTAATAGCACCCGAGATATCACCAGATATATATTGGGCTCTTTCCCTGACCCTGAGTGTCCGGCCCCATGAGACGGTGGTTTTCTCCGCCCCTGGTGGTCCGATGTCGTTCCTGCTGCACAGATTCATGCGCCAGGGCCTCCTACAGACAATGCACTTTGAATTATAGCGCTATCTGTAATAGTACCCGAGATATCACCAGAAATATATTGTATTTATCCCTGACTCTGAGTGTCCGGCCCCATAAGACTATGGTTTTCTCGGCCCCTGGTGATCCGGGGTCGTTCCCGCTGCACAGATTCATGCGCCAGGGCCTCCTGCAGATAATTCTCTTTGGTTTGTTGCGCTATCTCTAATAGCACCCGAGATATCACCAGATATATATTGGATTTTCCCCTGTCCCTGAGTGTCCGGCCCCATGAGACTGTGGTTTTCTCTGCCCCTGGTGGTCCGATGTCGTTCCCGCTGCACAGATTCATGCGCCAGGGCCTCCTGCAGATAAACCACTTTGGTTTGTTGCGCTATCTGTAATAGCACCCGAGATATCACCAGATATATATTGGATTTTTCCGTGACCCTGAGTGTCCGGCCCCATGAGACGGTGGTTTTCTCGGCCCCTGGTTGTCCGAGGTCGTTCCCGCTGCACAGATTCATGCGCCAGGGCCTCCTGCAGATAAATCACTTTGGTTTATTGCGCTACCTCTAATAGCACTCGAGATATCACCAGATATATATTGTATTTTTCCCTGGCCCTGAGTGTCCGGTCCCATGTGTTGGTGGTTTTCTCGGCCCCTGGTGATCCGAGGTCGTTCCCGCTGCACACATTCATGCGCCCGGGCCTCCTGCAGATAATTCACTTTGGTTTATTGCGCTATCTCTAATGGCACTGGAGATATCACCAGATATATAATGGATTTCTCCCTGACCCTGAGTGTCCGGCCCCATGTGACGGTAGTTTTCTCGGCCCCTGGTGGTCCGAGGTCGTTCCCGCTGCACAGATGCATGCGCCATGGCCTCCTGCAGATAATTAACTTCGGTTTATCGCGCTATCTCTAATAGAACCCGAGATATAACCAGATATATAATGGATTTTACCCTGACCCTGAGTGTCCGGCCCCATGAGACGGTGGTTTTCTCGGCCCCTGGTGGTCCGAGGTCGTTCCCGCTGCACAGATTCATGCGCCAGGGCCTCCTGATGATAATTCACTTTGATTTATCGCGCTATCTGTAACAGAACCCGAGATATCACCAGATATATGCTGGATTTTTACATGACATTGCGTGACGGATACCGAAAATCTGTAATTTTCTCGGCCCCTGGGTGTCCGATGTCGTTCCTGCTGCACAGATTCATGCGTCGGTGCCTCCTACGGACAATGAACTTTGATTTATTGCGCTATCTGTAATAGCACCCGTGATATCACCAGATATATATTGGATTTTCCCCTGACCCCTGAGTGTCCGGACCCATGAGACGGTGGTTTTCTCGGCCCCTGGTGGTCCGAGGTCGTTCCCGCTGCACACATTCATGCGCCAGGGCCTCCTACGGACAATGCACTTTGATTTAGTGCGCTATCTGTAAGAGCACCCGAGATATCACCAGAAATATATTGGATTTTTCCCTGACCCTGAGTGCCCGGCCCCATGTGTCGGTGGTTTTCTCGGCCCCTAGTGGTCCGAGGTCGTTCCCGCTGCACAGATGCATGCGCCAGGGCCTCCTGCAGATAATTCACTTTGATTTAACGCGCTATCTCTAATAGCACCAGAGATATCACCAGATATATATTGGATTTTCCCCTGACCCTGAGTGTCCGGCCCTATGAGACGGTGATTTTCTCGGCCCCTGGTGGTCCGAGGTCGTTCCCGCTGCACAGATTCTTGCGCAAGGTCCTCCTGCAGACAACTCACTTTGGTTTATTGCGCTATCTCTAATAGCACCCGAGATATCACCAGATATATATTGGATTTTTCCCTGACTCTGAGTGTCCGGAACCATGAGGTGGTGGTTTTCTCGGCCCCTGGTGGTCCGAGGTCGTTCCCACTGCACAGATTCATGCGCCAGGGCCTCCTGCAGATAATTCTCTTTGGTTTGTTGCGCTATCTCTAATAGCACCCGAGATATCACCAGATATATATTGGATTTTCCCCTGTCCCTGAGTGTCCGGCCCCATGAGACTGTGGTTTTCTCTGCCCCTGGTGGTCCGATGTCGTTCCCGCTGCACAGATTCATGCGCCAGGGCCTCCTTCAGATAATTCACTTTGGTTTATTGCGCTATCTGTAATAGCACCCGAGATATCACCAGATATATATTGGGCTCTTTCCCTGACCCTGAGTGTCCGGCCCCATGAGACGGTGGTTTTCTCCGCCCCTGGTGGTCCGATGTCGTTCCTGCTGCACAGATTCATGCGCCAGGGCCTCCTACAGACAATGCACTTTGAATTATAGCGCTATCTGTAATAGTACCCGAGATATCACCAGAAATATATTGTATTTATCCCTGACTCTGAGTGTCCGGCCCCATAAGACTATGGTTTTCTCGGCCCCTGGTGATCCGGGGTCGTTCCCGCTGCACAGATTCATGCGCCAGGGCCTCCTACAGACAATGCACTTTGATTTATTGCGCTATCTGTAATAGCATCCGAGATATCACCAGAAATATATTGGATTTTTCCCTGACCCTGAGTGTCCGGCCCCATGAGACTGTGGTTTTCTCGGCCCCTGGTGGTCCGAGGTCGTTCCCGCTGCACATATTCATGCGCCTGGGCCTCCTGCAGATAATTCACTTTGGTTTATTGGGCTATCCCTAATAGCACCCGAGATATCACCAGAAATATATTGGATTTTTCCCTGACCCTGAGTGTCCGGCCCCATGAGACTGTGGTTTTCTCGGCCCCTGGTGGTCCGAGGTCGTTCCCGCTGCACATATTCATGCGCCTGGGCCTCCTGCAGATAATTCACTTTGGTTTATTGGGCTATCCCTAATAGCACCCGAGATATCACCAGATATATATTGGATTTTCCCCTGACCCTGAGTTTCCGGCCCCATGAGACTGTGGTTTTCTCGGCCCCTGGTGGTCCGAGGTCGTTCCCGCTGCCCAGATTCATGCGCCTGGGCCTGCTGCAGATAATTCACTTTGGTTTATTGCGCTATCTGTAATAGCACCCGAGATATCACCAGATATATATTGGATTTTTCCCAGACCCTGAGTGTTCGGCTCCATGAGACGGTGGTTTTCTCGGCCCCTGGTGGTCCGAGGTCGTTCCCGCTGACCAGATTCATGCGCCAGGGCCTCCTACAGACAATGCACTTTGATTTATTGCGCTATCTGTAATAGCACCCGAGATATCACCAGATATATATTGGATTTTTCCCTGACCCTGACATTCCGGCCCCATGAGACGGTGGTTTTCTGGGCACCTGGTGGTCCGAGGTCGTTCCCGCTGCACAGATTCATGCGCCAGGGCCTCCTGCAGATAATTCACTTTGCTTTATTGCGCTATCTCTAATAGCACCCGAGATATCACCAGATATATATTGGATTTTCCCCTGACCCTGAGTGTCCAGCCCCATGACACGGTGGTTTTCCCGGCCCCTGGAGGTCCGAGGTCGTTCTCGCTGGCCAGATTCATGCGCCAGGGCCTCCTGCAGACAATGCACTTTGATTTGTTGCGCTATCTGTAATAGCACCCGAGATATCACCAGATATATATTGGATTTTTCCCTGACCCAGAGTGTCCGGCCCCATGAGACGGTGGTTGTCTCGGACCCTGGTGGTCCGGGGTCGTACCCGCTGCACAGACTCATGCGCCAGGGCCTCCTGCAGATAAACCACTTTGGTTTGTTGCGCTATCTGTAATAGCACCCGAGATATCACCAGATATATATTGGATTTTTCCGTGACCCTGAGTGTCCGGCCCCATGAGACGGTGGTTTTCTCGGCCCCTGGTTGTCCGAGGTCGTTCCCGCTGCACAGATTCATGCGCCAGGGCCTCCTGCAGATAAATCACTTTGGTTTATTGCGCTACCTCTAATAGCACTCGAGATATCACCAGATATATATTGTATTTTTCCCTGGCCCTGAGTGTCCGGTCCCATGTGTTGGTGGTTTTCTCGGCCCCTGGTGATCCGAGGTCGTTCCCGCTGCACACATTCATGCGCCCGGGCCTCCTGCAGATAATTCACTTTGGTTTATTGCGCTATCTCTAATGGCACTGGAGATATCACCAGATATATAATGGATTTCTCCCTGACCCTGAGTGTCCGGCCCCATGTGACGGTAGTTTTCTCGGCCCCTGGTGGTCCGAGGTCGTTCCCGCTGCACAGATGCATGCGCCATGGCCTCCTGCAGATAATTAACTTCGGTTTATCGCGCTATCTCTAATAGAACCCGAGATATCACCAGATATATAATGGATTTTACCCTGACCCTGAGTGTCCGGCCCCATGAGACGGTGGTTTTCTCGGCCCCTGGTGGTCCGAGGTCGTTCCCGCTGCACAGATTCATGCGCCAGGGCCTCCTGATGATAATTCACTTTGATTTATCGCGCTATCTGTAACAGAACCCGAGATATCACCAGATATATGCTGGATTTTTACATGACATTGCGTGACGGATACCGAAAATCTGTAATTTTCTCGGCCCCTGGGTGTCCGATGTCGTTCCTGCTGCACAGATTCATGCGTCGGTGCCTCCTACGGACAATGAACTTTGATTTATTGCGCTATCTGTAATAGCACCCGTGATATCACCAGATATATATTGGATTTTCCCCTGACCCCTGAGTGTCCGGATCCATGAGACGGTGGTTTTCTCGGCCCCTGGTGGTCCGAGGTCGTTCCCGCTGCACACATTCATGCGCCAGGGCCTCCTACGGACAATGCACTTTGGTTTATTGCGCTATCTGTAACAGCACCCGAGATATCACCAGATATATATTGGATTTTTCCCTGACCCTGAGTGTCCGGCCCCATGAGACGGTGGTTTTCTCGGCCCCTGGTGGTCCGAGGTCGCTGCACAGATTCATGCGCCAGGGCCTCCTACAGACAATGCACTTTGATTTATTGCGCTATCTGTAATAGCACCCGAGAAAGCACAATATATATACTGGATTTTTACATGACTGTGGGTGACGGACACCGAAACTCTGTAAGTTTCTCGGCCCCTGGAGGACCGAGGTCGTTCCTGCTTCACAGATTCATGCGCCGGGGCCTCCTGCAGACAATGCACTTTGATTTATCCCGCTATCTCTAATATCACCGGAGATATCATCAGATATATATTGGATTTTTCCCTGACCCTGAGTTTCCGGCCCCATGAGACGTTGGTTTCCTCGGCCCCTGGTGGTCCTAGCTCGTTCCCGCTGCACATGTTCATGCGCCAGGGCCTCCTACAAACAATGCACTTTGGTTTATTGCGCCATCTGTAACGGAACCCGAGATATCACCAGATATATATTGGATTTTTCCCTGACCCTGAGTGGCCGGCCCCATGAGACGGTGGTTTTCTCGGCCCCTGGTGGTCAGAGGTCGCTGCACAGATTCATGCGCCGGGGCCTCCTGCAGACAATGAACTTTGATTTATCGCGCTATATCTAATAGCACCCGAGATATCACCAGATATATATTGGATTTTCCCCTGACCCTGAGTGTCCGGCCCCATGAGACGGTGGTTGTCTCGGCCCCTGGTGTTCCGAGGTCGTTCCGGCTGCACAGACTCATGCGCCAGGGCCTCCTTCAGACAATGTACTTTGATTTATCGCGCTATCTCTAATAGCACCCGAGATATCACCAGATATATATTGGATTTTTCCCTGACCATGAGAGTCCGGCCCCATGAGACGGTGGTTTTCCCGGCCCCTGGTGGTCCGAGGTCGTTCCCGCTGCACAGATTCATGCGCCGGGCCTCCTACAGACAATGCACTTTGATTTATTGCGCTATCTGTAATAGCACCCGAGAAAGCACCATATATATACTGGATTTTTACATGACTTTGGGTGAGGGACACAGAAAATCTGTAAGTTTCTCGGCCCCTGGAGGGCCGAGGTCGTTCCTCCTACACAGATTCATGCGCCAGGGCCTCCTACAGACAATGCACTTTGATTTACTGCGCTATCTCTAATAGCACCCGAGATATCACCAGATATATATTGGATTTTCCCCTGTCCCTGAGTGTCCGGCCCCATGAGACTGTGGTTTTCTCTGCCCCTGGTGGTCCGATGTCGTTCCCGCTGCACAGATTCATGCGCCAGGGCCTCCTTCAGATAATTCACTTTGGTTTATTGCGCTATCTGTAATAGCACCCGAGATATCACCAGATATATATTGGGCTCTTTCCCTGACCCTGAGTGTCCGGCCCCATGAGACGGTGGTTTTCTCCGCCCCTGGTGGTCCGATGTCGTTCCTGCTGCACAGATTCATGCGCCAGGGCCTCCTACAGACAATGCACTTTGAATTATAGCGCTATCTGTAATAGTACCCGAGATATCACCAGAAATATATTGTATTTATCCCTGACTCTGAGTGTCCGGCCCCATAAGACTATGGTTTTCTCGGCCCCTGGTGATCCGGGGTCGTTCCCGCTGCACAGATTCATGCGCCAGGGCCTCCTACAGACAATGCACTTTGATTTATTGCGCTATCTGTAATAGCATCCGAGATATCACCAGAAATATATTGGATTTTTCCCTGACCCTGAGTGTCCGGCCCCATGAGACTGTGGTTTTCTCGGCCCCTGGTGGTCCGAGGTCGTTCCCGCTGCACATATTCATGCGCCTGGGCCTCCTGCAGATAATTCACTTTGGTTTATTGGGCTATCCCTAATAGCACCCGAGATATCACCAGAAATATATTGGATTTTTCCCTGACCCTGAGTGTCCGGCCCCATGAGACTGTGGTTTTCTCGGCCCCTGGTGGTCCGAGGTCGTTCCCGCTGCACATATTCATGCGCCTGGGCCTCCTGCAGATAATTCACTTTGGTTTATTGGGCTATCCCTAATAGCACCCGAGATATCACCAGATATATATTGGATTTTCCCCTGACCCTGAGTTTCCGGCCCCATGAGACTGTGGTTTTCTCGGCCCCTGGTGGTCCGAGGTCGTTCCCGCTGCCCAGATTCATGCGCCTGGGCCTGCTGCAGATAATTCACTTTGGTTTATTGCGCTATCTGTAATAGCACCCGAGATATCACCAGATATATATTGGATTTTTCCCAGACCCTGAGTGTTCGGCTCCATGAGACGGTGGTTTTCTCGGCCCCTGGTGGTCCGAGGTCGTTCCCGCTGACCAGATTCATGCGCCAGGGCCTCCTACAGACAATGCACTTTGATTTATTGCGCTATCTGTAATAGCACCCGAGATATCACCAGATATATATTGGATTTTTCCCTGACCCTGACATTCCGGCCCCATGAGACGGTGGTTTTCTGGGCACCTGGTGGTCCGAGGTCGTTCCCGCTGCACAGATTCATGCGCCAGGGCCTCCTGCAGATAATTCACTTTGCTTTATTGCGCTATCTCTAATAGCACCCGAGATATCACCAGATATATATTGGATTTTCCCCTGACCCTGAGTGTCCAGCCCCATGAGACGGTGGTTTTCCCGGCCCCTGGAGGTCCGAGGTCGTTCTCGCTGGCCAGATTCATGCGCCAGGGCCTCCTGCAGACAATGCACTTTGATTTGTTGCGCTATCTGTAATAGCACCCGAGATATCACCAGATATATATTGGATTTTTCCCTGACCCAGAGTGTCCGGCCCCATGAGACGGTGGTTGTCTCGGACCCTGGTGGTCCGGGGTCGTACCCGCTGCACAGACTCATGCGCCAGGGCCTCCTGCAGATAAACCACTTTGGTTTGTTGCGCTATCTGTAATAGCACCCGAGATATCACCAGATATATATTGGATTTTTCCGTGACCCTGAGTGTCCGGCCCCATGAGACGGTGGTTTTCTCGGCCCCTGGTTGTCCGAGGTCGTTCCCGCTGCACAGATTCATGCGCCAGGGCCTCCTGCAGATAAATCACTTTGGTTTATTGCGCTACCTCTAATAGCACTCGAGATATCACCAGATATATATTGTATTTTTCCCTGGCCCTGAGTGTCCGGTCCCATGTGTTGGTGGTTTTCTCGGCCCCTGGTGATCCGAGGTCGTTCCCGCTGCACACATTCATGCGCCCGGGCCTCCTGCAGATAATTCACTTTGGTTTATTGCGCTATCTCTAATGGCACTGGAGATATCACCAGATATATAATGGATTTCTCCCTGACCCTGAGTGTCCGGCCCCATGTGACGGTAGTTTTCTCGGCCCCTGGTGGTCCGAGGTCGTTCCCGCTGCACAGATGCATGCGCCATGGCCTCCTGCAGATAATTAACTTCGGTTTATCGCGCTATCTCTAATAGAACCCGAGATATCACCAGATATATAATGGATTTTACCCTGACCCTGAGTGTCCGGCCCCATGAGACGGTGGTTTTCTCGGCCCCTGGTGGTCCGAGGTCGTTCCCGCTGCACAGATTCATGCGCCAGGGCCTCCTGATGATAATTCACTTTGATTTATCGCGCTATCTGTAACAGAACCCGAGATATCACCAGATATATGCTGGATTTTTACATGACATTGCGTGACGGATACCGAAAATCTGTAATTTTCTCGGCCCCTGGGTGTCCGATGTCGTTCCTGCTGCACAGATTCATGCGTCGGTGCCTCCTACGGACAATGAACTTTGATTTATTGCGCTATCTGTAATAGCACCCGTGATATCACCAGATATATATTGGATTTTCCCCTGACCCCTGAGTGTCCGGATCCATGAGACGGTGGTTTTCTCGGCCCCTGGTGGTCCGAGGTCGTTCCCGCTGCACACATTCATGCGCCAGGGCCTCCTACGGACAATGCACTTTGGTTTATTGCGCTATCTGTAACAGCACCCGAGATATCACCAGATATATATTGGATTTTTCCCTGACCCTGAGTGTCCGGCCCCATGAGACGGTGGTTTTCTCGGCCCCTGGTGGTCCGAGGTCGCTGCACAGATTCATGCGCCAGGGCCTCCTACAGACAATGCACTTTGATTTATTGCGCTATCTGTAATAGCACCCGAGAAAGCACAATATATATACTGGATTTTTACATGACTGTGGGTGACGGACACCGAAACTCTGTAAGTTTCTCGGCCCCTGGAGGACCGAGGTCGTTCCTGCTTCACAGATTCATGCGCCGGGGCCTCCTGCAGACAATGCACTTTGATTTATCCCGCTATCTCTAATATCACCGGAGATATCATCAGATATATATTGGATTTTTCCCTGACCCTGAGTTTCCGGCCCCATGAGACGTTGGTTTCCTCGGCCCCTGGTGGTCCTAGCTCGTTCCCGCTGCACATGTTCATGCGCCAGGGCCTCCTACAAACAATGCACTTTGGTTTATTGCGCCATCTGTAACGGAACCCGAGATATCACCAGATATATATTGGATTTTTCCCTGACCCTGAGTGGCCGGCCCCATGAGACGGTGGTTTTCTCGGCCCCTGGTGGTCTGAGGTCGCTGCACAGATTCATGCGCCGGGGCCTCCTGCAGACAATGAACTTTGATTTATCGCGCTATATCTAATAGCACCCGAGATATCACCAGATATATATTGGATTTTCCCCTGACCCTGAGTGTCCGGCCCCATGAGACGGTGGTTGTCTCGGCCCCTGGTGTTCCGAGGTCGTTCCGGCTGCACAGACTCATGCGCCAGGGCCTCCTTCAGACAATGTACTTTGATTTATCGCGCTATCTCTAATAGCACCCGAGATATCACCAGATATATATTGGATTTTTCCCTGACCATGAGAGTCCGGCCCCATGAGACGGTGGTTTTCCCGGCCCCTGGTGGTCCGAGGTCGTTCCCGCTGCACAGATTCATGCGCCGGGCCTCCTACAGACAATGCACTTTGATTTATTGCGCTATCTGTAATAGCACCCGAGAAAGCACCATATATATACTGGATTTTTACATGACTTTGGGTGAGGGACACAGAAAATCTGTAAGTTTCTCGGCCCCTGGAGGGCCGAGGTCGTTCCTCCTACACAGATTCATGCGCCAGGGCCTCCTACAGACAATGCACTTTGATTTACTGCGCTATCTGTAACAGCACACGAGATATCACCAGATATATATTGGATTTTCCCCTGACCCTGAGTGTCCGGCCCCATTAGACGGTGGTTTTCTCGGACTCTGGTGGTCCGAGGTCGCAGCCCAGATTCATGCGCCAGGGCCTCCTACAGACAATGCACTTTGATTTATCGCGCTATATCTAATAGCACCCGAGATATCACCAGATATATATTGGATTTTCCCCTGACCCTGAGTGTCCGGCCCCATGAGACTGTGGTTTTCTCGGCCCCTGGTGGTCCGAGGTCGTTCCCGCTGCCCAGATTCATGCGCCTGGGCCTGCTGCAGATAATTCACTTTGGTTTATTGCGCTATCTGTAATAGCACCCGAGATATCACCAGATATATATTGGATTTTTCCCAGACCCTGAGTGTTCGGCTCCATGAGACGGTGGTTTTCTCGGCCCCTGGTGGTCCGAGGTCGTTCCCGCTGACCAGATTCATGCGCCAGGGCCTCCTACAGACAATGCACTTTGATTTATTGCGCTATCTGTAATAGCACCCGAGATATCACCAGATATATATTGGATTTTTCCCTGACCCTGACATTCCGGCCCCATGAGACGGTGGTTTTCTGGGCACCTGGTGGTCCGAGGTCGTTCCCGCTGCACAGATTCATGCGCCAGGGCCTCCTGCAGATAATTCACTTTGCTTTATTGCGCTATCTCTAATAGCACCCGAGATATCACCAGATATATATTGGATTTTCCCCTGACCCTGAGTGTCCAGCCCCATGAGACGGTGGTTTTCCCGGCCCCTGGAGGTCCGAGGTCGTTCTCGCTGGCCAGATTCATGCGCCAGGGCCTCCTGCAGACAATGCACTTTGATTTGTTGCGCTATCTGTAATAGCACCCGAGATATCACCAGATATATATTGGATTTTTCCCTGACCCAGAGTGTCCGGCCCCATGAGACGGTGGTTGTCTCGGACCCTGGTGGTCCGGGGTCGTACCCGCTGCACAGACTCATGCGCCAGGGCCTCCTGCAGATAAACCACTTTGGTTTGTTGCGCTATCTGTAATAGCACCCGAGATATCACCAGATATATATTGGATTTTTCCGTGACCCTGAGTGTCCGGCCCCATGAGACGGTGGTTTTCTCGGCCCCTGGTTGTCCGAGGTCGTTCCCGCTGCACAGATTCATGCGCCAGGGCCTCCTGCAGATAAATCACTTTGGTTTATTGCGCTACCTCTAATAGCACTCGAGATATCACCAGATATATATTGTATTTTTCCCTGGCCCTGAGTGTCCGGTCCCATGTGTTGGTGGTTTTCTCGGCCCCTGGTGATCCGAGGTCGTTCCCGCTGCACACATTCATGCGCCCGGGCCTCCTGCAGATAATTCACTTTGGTTTATTGCGCTATCTCTAATGGCACTGGAGATATCACCAGATATATAATGGATTTCTCCCTGAACCTGAGTGTCCGGCCCCATGTGACGGTAGTTTTCTCGGCCCCTGGTGGTCCGAGGTCGTTCCCGCTGCACAGATGCATGCGCCATGGCCTCCTGCAGATAATTAACTTCGGTTTATCGCGCTATCTCTAATAGAACCCGAGATATCACCAGATATATAATGGATTTTACCCTGACCCTGAGTGTCCGGCCCCATGAGACGGTGGTTTTCTCGGCCCCTGGTGGTCCGAGGTCGTTCCCGCTGCACAGATTCATGCGCCAGGGCCTCCTGATGATAATGCACTTTGATTTATCGCGCTATCTGTAACAGAACCCGAGATATCACCAGATATATGCTGGATTTTTACATGACATTGCGTGACGGATACCGAAAATCTGTAATTTTCTCGGCCCCTGGGTGTCCGATGTCGTTCCTGCTGCACAGATTCATGCGTCGGGGCCTCCTACGGACAATGAACTTTGATTTATTGCGCTATCTGTAATAGCACCCGTGATATCACCAGATATATATTGGATTTTCCCCTGACCCCTGAGTGTCCGGACCCATGAGACGGTGGTTTTCTCGGCCCCTGGTGGTCCGAGGTCGTTCCCGCTGCACACATTCATGCGCCAGGGCCTCCTACGGACAATGCACTTTGGTTTATTGCGCTATCTGTAACAGCACCCGAGATATCACCAGATATATATTGGATTTTTCCCTGACCCTGAGTGTCCGGCCCCATGAGACGGTGGTTTTCTCGGCCCCTGGTGGTCCGAGGTCGCTGCACAGATTCATGCGCCAGGGCCTCCTACAGACAATGCACTTTGATTTATTGCGCTATCTGTAATAGCACCCGAGAAAGCACAATATATATACTGGATTTTTACATGACTGTGGGTGACGGACACCGAAAATCTGTAAGTTTCTCGGCCCCTGGAGGACCGAGGTCGTTCCTGCTTCACAGATTCATGCGCCGGGGCCTCCTGCAGACAATGCACTTTGATTTATCCCGCTATCTCTAATATCACCGGAGATATCATCAGATATATATTGGATTTTTCCCTGACCCTGAGTTTCCGGCCCCATGAGACGTTGGTTTCCTCGGCCCCTGGTGGTCCTAGCTCGTTCCCGCTGCACATGTTCATGCGCCAGGGCCTCCTACAAACAATGCACTTTGGTTTATTGCGCCATCTGTAACGGAACCCGAGATATCACCAGATATATATTGGATTTTTCCCTGACCCTGAGTGGCCGGCCCCATGAGACGGTGGTTTTCTCGGCCCCTGGTGGTCCGAGGTCGCTGCACAGATTCATGCGCCGGGGCCTCCTGCAGACAATGAACTTTGATTTATCGCGCTATATCTAATAGCACCCGAGATATCACCAGATATATATTGGATTTTCCCCTGACCCTGAGTGTCCGGCCCCATGAGTCGGTGGTTTTCCCGGCCCCTGGTGGGCCGAGGTCGATCTCGCTGCCAGATTCATGCGCCAGAGCCTCCTACAGACAATGCACTTTGATTTACTGCGCTATCTGTAAAAGCACACGAGATATCACAAGATATATATTGGATTTTCCCCTGACCCTGAGTGTCCGGCCCCATGAGACGGTGGTTTCCTCGGCCCCTGGTGGTCCGAGGTCGTTCCCGCTGCACAGATTCATGCGCCAGGGCTTCCTGCAGACAATGCACTTTGATTTATCGCGCCATCTGTAATAGCACCTGAAATATCACCAGATGTATATTGGATTTTTCCCTGACCCTGAGTGTCCGGCCCCATGAGTCGGTGGTTTTCCCGGCCCCTGGTGGTCCGAGGTCGGTCCCGCTGGCCAGATTCATGGGCCAGGGCCTCCTACAGACAATGCACTTTGATTTACTGCGCTATCTGTAACAGCACACGAGATATCACCAGATATATATTGGATTTTCCCCTGACCCTGAGTGTCCGGCCCCATGAGACGGTGGTTTTCTCGGCCCTTGGTGGTCCGAGGACGTTCCCGCTGCACAGATGCATGGGCCAGGGCCACCTGCAGATAATTCACTTTGGTTTATTGCGCTATATCTAATAGCACCCGAGATATCACCAGATATATATTGGATTTTCCCCTGACCCTGACAGCCCGGCCCCATGAGACGGTGGTTTTCTCGGCCCCTGGTGGTCCGAGGTCGTGCCCGCTGCACAGAATCATGCGCCAGGGCCTCCTACAGACAATGCACTTTGATTTATCGCGCTATCTGTAATAGCACCTGAGATATCACCAGATATATATTGGATTTTCCCTGACCCCGAGTGTCCGGCCCCATGAGACGGTGGTTTTCTCGGCCCCTGGTAGTCCGAGGTCGTTCCCGCTACACACATGCATGCGCCAGGGCCTCCTGCAGATAATTCACTTTGGTTTATTGCCCTATCTCTAATAGCACCCGTGATATCACCAGATATATATTGGATTTTCCCCTGACCCTGAGTGTCCGGCCCCATGAGACGGTGGTTTTCTCGGCCCCTGGTGGTCCGAGGTCGTTCCCCTGGCCAGATTCATGCGCCAGGGCCTCCTACAGACAATGCACTTTGACTTATCGCGCTATCTGTAATAGCACCGGAGATATCACCAGATATATATTTGATTTTTCTCTGACCCTGAGTGTCCGGCCCCATGAGGCGGTGGTTTTCTCGGCCCCTGGTGGTCCGAGGTCGTTCCCGCTGCCCAGATTCATGCGCCAGGGCCTCCTACAGACAACGCACTTTGATTTATTGCGCTTTCTGTAATAGCACCCGAGATATCACCAGATAAAAATAGGATTTTTCTCTGACCCTGAGTGTCCGGCCCCATGAGACGGTGGTTTTGTCGGCCCCTGGTGGTCCGAGGTCGTTCCCGCTGGCCAGATTCATGCGCCAGGGCCTCCTACAGACAATGCAGTTTGATTTATTGCGCTATCTGTAATAACACCCGAGATATCACCACATATATATTGGATTTTCCCCTGACCCTGAGTGTCCGGCCCCATGAGACGGTGGTTTCCTCGGCCCCTGGTGGTCCGAGGTCGTTCCCGCTGCACAGATTCATGCGCCAGGGCTTCCTGCAGACAATGCACTTTGATTTATCGCGCCATCTGTAATAGCACCTGAAATATCACCAGATGTATATTGGATTTTTCCCTGACCCTGAGTGTCCGGCCCCATGAGACGGTGGTTTTCTCGGCCCCTGGTGGTCCGAGGTCGTTCCCGCTGACCAGATTCATGCGCCAGGGCCTCCTACAGACAATGCACTTTGATTTATTGCGCTATCGGTAATACCACCCGAGATATCACCAGATATATATTGGATTTTCCCCTGACCCTGAGTGTCCGCCCCCATGAGACGGTGATTTTCTCGGCCCCTGGTGGACCGAGGTCGTTCCCGCTGCACGCATTAATGAAGCCAGGGCTTCCTGCAGACAATACACATTGATTTATCGCGTTATCTGTAATAGAACCCGAGATATCGCCAGATATATATTGGATTTTTACATGACATTGGGTGACAGATACCGAAAATCTGTAATTTTCTCGGCCCCTGGTGGTCCGATGTCGTTCCTGCTGCACAGATACATGCGCAAGGGCCTCCTACGGACAATGCACTTTGGTTTATTGCGCTATCTGCAATAGCACCCGAGATACCACCAGATATATATTGGATTTTTCCCTGACCCTGAGTGTCCGGCCCCATGAGACGGTGGTTTTCTCGGCCCCTGGTAGTCCGAGGTCGTTCCCGCTACACACATGCATGCGCCAGGGCCTCCCGCAGATAATTCACTTTGGCATATTGCGCTATCTCTAATAGCACCCGAGATATCACCAGATATATATTGGATTTTCCCCTGACCCTGACAGTCCGGCCCCATGAGACGGTGGTTTTCTCGGCCCCTGATGGTCCGAGGTCGTTCCCGCTGGACAGATTCATGCGCCAGGGCCTCCTACAGACAATGCACTTTGATTTATTGCGCTATCTGTAATAGCACCCGAGATATCACCATATATAGGCTGGATTTTTACATGACCTTGGGTGACGGATTCCGAATATGTGTAATTATCTCGGCCCCTGGTGGTCCGAGGTCGTTCCCTCTACACACATGCATGCGCCAGGGCCTCCAGCAGATAATTCACTTTGGTTTATTGCGCTATCTCTAATAGCACCCGTGATATCACCAGATATATATTGGATTTTCCCCTGACCCTGAGTGTCCGGCCCCATGAGACGGTGGTTTTCTCGGCCCCTGCTGGTCCGAGGTCGTTCCCGCTGCCCAGATTCATGCGCCAGGGCCTCCTACAGACAACGCACTTTGATTTATTGCGCTTTCTGTAATAGCACCCGAGATATCACCAGATAAAAATAGGATTTTTCTCTGACCCTGAGTGTCCGGCCCCATGAGACGGTGGTTTTGTCGGCCCCTGGTGGTCCGAGGTCGTTGCCGCTGCACAGATTTATGCGCCAGGTCCTCCCGCAGACAATGCAGTTTGATTTATTGCGCTATCTGTAATAGCACCCGAGATATCACCAGATATATATTGGATTTTTCCCTGGCCCTGAGTGTCCGGCCCCATGAGACGGTGGTTTTCTCGGCCGCTGGTGGACCGAGGTCGTTCCCGCTGCACAGATTCATGCGCCAGGGCCTCCTGTAGATATATTCACATTGGTTTATTGCGCTATCTCTAATAGCACCCGAGATATCACCAGATATATATTGGATTTTCCCCTGGCCCTGAGTGTCCGGCCCCATGATACGGTGTTTTTCTCGGCCCCTGGTGATCCGAGGTCGTTCCCGCTGCACAGATTCATGCGCCAGGGCCTCCTGCAGATAATTCACTTTGATTTATTGCTCTATCTGTAATAGCACCCGAGATATCACCAGACATATGTTGGATTTTTCCGTGACCCTAAGTGTGCGGCCCCATAAGACGGTGGTTGCCTCGGACCCTTGTGGTCCGTGGTCGTTCCCGCTGCACAGATTCATGCGCCAGGGCCTCCTGCAGATAATTCACTTTGGTTTATTGCGCTACCTCTAATAGCACTCGAGATATCACCAGATATATATTGGATTTTCCCCTGACCCTGAGTGTCCGGCCCCATGGGACTGTGGTTTTCTCGGCCCCTGGGTGTCCGATGTCGTTCCTGCTGCACAGATTCATGCGTCGGGGCCTCCTACGGACAATGAACTTTGATTTATTGCGCTATCTGTAATAGCACCCGTGATATCACCAGATATATATTGGATTTTCCCCTGACCCCTGAGTGTCCGGACCCATGAGACGGTGGTTTTCTCGGCCCCTGGTGGTCCGAGGTCGTTCCCGCTGCACACATTCATGCGCCAGGGCCTCCTACGGACAATGCACTTTGGTATATTGCGCTATCTGTAACAGCACCCGAGATATCACCAGATATATATTGGATTTTTCCCTGACCCTGAGTGTCCGGCCCCATGAGACGGTGGTTTTCTCGGCCCCTGGTGGTCCGAGGTCGCTGCACAGATTCATGCGCCAGGGCCTCCTACAGACAATGCACTTTGATTTATTGCGCTATCTGTAATAGCACCCGAGAAAGCACAATATATATACTGGATTTTTACATGACTGTGGGTGACGGACACCGAAAATCTGTAAGTTTCTCGGCCCCTGGAGGACCGAGGTCGTTCCTGCTTCACAGATTCATGCGCCGGGGCCTCCTGCAGACAATGCACTTTGATTTATCCCGCTATCTCTAATATCACCGGAGATATCATCAGATATATATTGGATTTTTCCCTGACCCTGAGTTTCCGGCCCCATGAGACGTTGGTTTCCTCGGCCCCTGGTGGCCCTAGCTCGTTCCCGCTGCACATGTTCATGCGCCAGGGCCTCCTACAAACAATGCACTTTGGTTTATTGCGCCATCTGTAACGGAACCCGAGATATCACCAGATATATATTGGATTTTTCCCTGACCCTGAGTGGCCGGCCCCATGAGACGGTGGTTTTCTCGGCCCCTGGTGGTCCGAGGTCGCTGCACAGATTCATGCGCCGGGGCCTCCTGCAGACAATGAACTTTGATTTATCGCGCTATATCTAATAGCACCCGAGATATCACCAGATATATATTGGATTTTCCCCTGACCCTGAGTGTCCGGCCCCATGAGACGGTGGTTGTCTCGGCCCCTGGTGTTCCGAGGTCGTTCCGTCTGCACAGACTCATGCGCCAGGGCCTCCTTCAGACAATGTACTTTGATTTATCGCGCTATCTCTAATAGCACCCGAGATATCACCAGATATATATTGGATTTTTCCCTGACCATGAGAGTCCGGCCCCATGAGACGGTGGTTTTCCCGGCCCCTGGTGGTCCGAGGTCGTTCCCGCTGCACAGATTCATGCGCCGGGCCTCCTACAGACAATGCACTTTGATTTATTGCGCTATCTGTAATAGCACCCGAGAAAGCACCATATATATACTGGATTTTTACATGACTTTGGGTGAGGGACACAGAAAATCTGTAAGTTTCTCGGCCCCTGGAGGGCCGAGGTCGTTCCTCCTACACAGATTCATGCGCCAGGGCCTCCTACAGACAATGCACTTTGATTTACTGCGCTATCTGTAACTTCACCCGAGATATCACCAGATATATATTGGATTTTCCCCTGACCCTGAGTGTCCGGCCCCATGAGTCGGTGGTTTTCCCGGCCCCTGGTGGGCCGAGGTCGATCTCGCTGCCAGATTCATGCGCCAGAGCCTCCTACAGACAATGCACTTTGATTTACTGCGCTATCTGTAAAAGCACACGAGATATCACAAGATATATATTGGATTTTCCCCTGACCCTGAGTGTCCGGCCCCATGAGACGGTGGTTTCCTCGGCCCCTGGTGGTCCGAGGTCGTTCCCGCTGCACAGATTCATGCGCCAGGGCTTCCTGCAGACAATGCACTTTGATTTATCGCGCCATCTGTAATAGCACCTGAAATATCACCAGATGTATATTGGATTTTTCCCTGACCCTGAGTGTCCGGCCCCATGAGTCGGTGGTTTTCCCGGCCCCTGGTGGTCCGAGGTCGGTCCCGCTGGCCAGATTCATGGGCCAGGGCCTCCTACAGACAATGCACTTTGATTTACTGCGCTATCTGTAACAGCACACGAGATATCACCAGATATATATTGGATTTTCCCCTGACCCTGAGTGTCCGGCCCCATGAGACGGTGGTTTTCTCGGCCCTTGGTGGTCCGAGGACGTTCCCGCTGCACAGATGCATGGGCCAGGGCCACCTGCAGATAATTCACTTTGGTTTATTGCGCTATATCTAATAGCACCCGAGATATCACCAGATATATATTGGATTTTCCCCTGACCCTGACAGCCCGGCCCCATGAGACGGTGGTTTTCTCGGCCCCTGGTGGTCCGAGGTCGTGCCCGCTGGCCAGATTCATGCGCCAGGGCCTCCTACAGACAATGCACTTTGATTTATTGCGCTATCGGTAATAGCACCCGAGATATCACCAGATATATATTGGATTTTCCCCTGACCCTGAGTGTACGCCCCCATGAGACGGTGATTTTCTCGGCCCCTGGTGGTCCGAGGTCGTTCCCGCTGCACAGAATCATGCGCCAGGGCCTCCTACAGACAATGCACTTTGATTTATCGCGCTATCTGTAATAGCACCTGAGATATCACCAGATATATATTTGATTTTTCCCTGACCCCGAGTGTCCGGCCCCATGAGACGGTGGTTTTCTCGGCCCCTGGTGGACCGAGGTCGTTCCCGCTGCACGCATTCATGAAGCCAGGGCTTCCTGCAGACAATACACATTGATTTATCGCGTTATCTGTAATAGAACCCGAGATATCGCCAGATATATATTGGATTTTTACATGACATTGGGTGACAGACACCGAAAATCTGTAATTTTCTCGGCCCCTGGTGGTCCGATGTCGTTCCTGCTGCACAGATACATGCGCAAGGGCCTCCTACGGACAATGCACTTTGGTTTATTGCGCTATCTGCAATAGCACCCGAGATACCACCAGATATATATTGGATTTTTCCCTGACCCTGAGTGTCCGGCCCCATGAGACGGTGGTTTTCTCGGCCCCTGGTAGTCCGAGGTCGTTCCCGCTACACACATGCATGCGCCAGGGCCTCCTGCAGATAATTCACTTTGGTTTATTGCCCTATCTCTAATAGCACCCGTGATATCACCAGATATATATTGGATTTTCCCCTGACCCTGACAGTCCGGCCCCATGAGACGGTGGTTTTCTCGGCCCCTGATGGTCCGAGGTCGTTCCCGCTGGACAGATTCATGCGCCAGGGCCTCCTACAGACAATGCACTTTGATTTATTGCGCTATCTGTAATAGCACCCGAGATATCACCATATATAGGCTGGATTTTTACATGACCTTGGGTGACAGATTCCGAATATGTGTAATTATCTCGGCCCCTGGTGGTCCGAGGTCGTTCCCTCTACACACATGCATGCGCCAGGGCCTCCAGCAGATAATTCACTTTGGTTTATTGCGCTATCTCTAATAGCACCCGTGATATCACCAGATATATATTGGATTTTCCCCTGACCCTGAGTGTCCGGCCCCATGAGACGGTGGTTTTCTCGGCCCCTGCTGGTCCGAGGTCGTTCCCGCTGCCCAGATTCATGCGCCAGGGCCTCCTACAGACAACGCACTTTGATTTATTGCGCTTTCTGTAATAGCACCCGAGATATCACCAGATAAAAATAGGATTTTTCTCTGACCCTGAGTGTCCGGCCCCATGAGACGGTGGTTTTGTCGGCCCCTGGTGGTCCGAGGTCGTTGCCGCTGCACAGATTTATGCGCCAGGTCCTCCCGCAGACAATGCAGTTTGATTTATTGCGCTATCTGTAATAGCACCCGAGATATCACCAGATATATATTGGATTTTTCCCTGGCCCTGAGTGTCCGGCCCCATGAGACGGTGGTTTTCTCGGCCGCTGGTGGACCGAGGTCGTTCCCGCTGCACAGATTCATGCGCCAGGGCCTCCTGCAGATATATTCACATTGGTTTATTGCGCTATCTCTAATAGCACCCGAGATATCACCAGATATATATTGGATTTTCCCCTGGCCCTGAGTGTCCGGCCCCATGATACGGTGTTTTTCTCGGCCCCTGATGATCCGAGGTCGTTCCCGCTGCACAGATTCATGCGCCAGGGCCTCCTGCAGATAATTCACTTTGTTTTATTGCTCTATCTGTAATAGCACCCGAGATATCACCAGACATATGTTGGATTTTTCCGTGACCCTAAGTGTGCGGCCCCATAAGACGGTGGTTGCCTCGGACCCTTGTGGTCCGTGGTCGTTCCCGCTGCACAGATTCATGCGCCAGGGCCTCCTGCAGATAATTCACTTTGGTTTATTGCGCTACCTCTAATAGCACTCGAGATATCACCAGATATATATTGGATTTTCCCCTGACCCTGAGTGTCCGGCCCCATGGGACTGTGGTTTTCTCGGCCCCTGGTGGTCCGAGGTCGTTCCCGCTGCACAGATTCATGCGCCCGGGCCTCCTACGGACTATGTACTTTGATTTATCGCGCTATCTGTAATAGCACCTGAGATATCACCAGATATATATTTGATTTTTCCCTGACCCCGAGTGTCCGGCCCCATGAGACGGTGGTTTTCTCGGCCCCTGGTGGACCGAGGTCGTTCCCGCTGCACGCATTCATGAAGCCAGGGCTTCCTGCAGACAATACACATTGATTTATCGCGTTATCTGTAATAGAACCCGAGATATCGCCAGATATATATTGGATTTTTACATGACATTGGGTGACAGATACCGAAAATCTGTAATTTTCTCGGCCCCTGGTGGTCCGATGTCGTTCCTGCTGCACAGATACATGCGCAAGGGCCTCCTACGGACAATGCACTTTGGTTTATTGCGCTATCTGCAATAGCACCCGAGATACCACCAGATATATATTGGATTTTTCCCTGACCCTGAGTGTCCGGCCCCATGAGACGGTGGTTTTCTCGGCCCCTGGTAGTCCGAGGTCGTTCCCGCTACACACATGCATGCGCCAGGGCCTCCTGCAGATAATTCACATTGGTTTATTGCACTATCTCTAATAGCACCCGTGATATCACCAGATATATATTGGATTTTCCCCTGACCCTGAGTGTCCGGCCCCATGAGACGGTGGTTTTCTCGGCCCCTGGTGGTCCGAGGTCGTTCCCCTGGCCAGATTCATGCGCCAGGGCCTCCTACAGACAATGCACTTTGACTTATCGCGCTATCTGTAATAGCACCGGAGATATCACCAGATATATATTTGATTTTTCTCTGACCCTGAGTGTCCGGCCCCATGAGGCGGTGGTTTTCTCGGCCCCTGGTGGTCCGAGGTCGTTCCCGCTGCCCAGATTCATGCGCCAGGGCCTCCTACAGACAACGCACTTTGATTTATTGCGCTTTCTGTAATAGCACCCGAGATATCACCAGATAAAAATAGGATTTTTCTCTGACCCTGAGTGTCCGGCCCCATGAGACGGTGGTTTTGTCGGCCCCTGGTGGTCCGAGGTCGTTCCCGCTGGCCAGATTCATGCGCCAGGGCCTCCTACAGACAATGCAGTTTGATTTATTGCGCTATCTGTAATAACACCCGAGATTTCACGACATATATATTGGATTTTCCCCTGACCCTGAGTGTCCGGCCCCATGAGACGGTGGTTTCCTCGGCCCCTGGTGGTCCGAGGTCGTTCCCGCTGCACAGATTCATGCGCCAGGGCTTCCTGCAGACAATGCACTTTGATTTATCGCGCCATCTGTAATAGCACCTGAAATATCACCAGATGTATATTGGATTTTTCCCTGACCCTGAGTGTCCGGCCCCATGAGTCGGTGGTTTTCCCGGCCCCTGGTGGTCCGAGGTCGTTCCCGCTGGCCAGATTCATGGGCCAGGGCCTCCTACAGACAATGCACTTTGATTTACTGCGCTATCTGTAACAGCACACGAGATATCACCAGATATATATTGGATTTTCCCCTGACCCTGAGTGTCCGGCCCCATGAGACGGTGGTTTTCACGGCCCTTGGTGGTCCGAGGACGTTCCCGCTGCACAGATGCATGGGCCAGGGCCACCTGCAGATAATTCACTTTGGTTTATTGCGCTATATCTAATAGCACCCGAGATATCACCAGATATATATTGGATTTTCCCCTGACCCTGACAGCCCGGCCCCATGAGACGGTGGTTTTCTCGGCCCCTGGTGGTCCGAGGTCGTTCCCGCTGGCCAGATTCATGCGCCAGGGCCTCCTACAGACAATGCACTTTGATTTATTGCGCTATCGGTAATACCACCCGAGATATCACCAGATATATATTGGATTTTCCCCTGACCCTGAGTGTCCGGCCCCATGAGACGGTGGTTTTCTCGGCCCCTGCTGGTCCGAGGTCGTTCCCGCTGCCCAGATTCATGCGCCAGGGCCTCCTACAGACAACGCACTTTGATTTATTGCGCTTTCTGTAATAGCACCCGAGATATCACCAGATAAAAATAGGATTTTTCTCTGACCCTGAGTGTCCGGCCCCATGAGACGGTGGTTTTGTCGGCCCCTGGTGGTCCGAGGTCGTTGCCGCTGCACAGATTTATGCGCCAGGTCCTCCCGCAGACAATGCAGTTTGATTTATTGCGCTATCTGTAATAGCACCCGAGATATCACCAGATATATATTGGATTTTTCCCTGGCCCTGAGTGTCCGGCCCCATGAGACGGTGGTTTTCTCGGCCCCTGGTGGACCGAGGTCGTTCCCGCTGCACAGATTCATGCGCCAGGGCCTCCTGCAGATATATTCACATTGGCTTATTGCGCTATCTCTAATAGCACCCGAGATATCACCAGATATATATTGGATTTTCCCCTGGCCCTGAGTGTCCGGCCCCATGATACGGTGTTTTTCTCGGCCCCTGGTGGTCCGAGGTCGTTCCCGCTGCACAGATTCATGCGCCAGGGCCTCCTGCAGATAATTCACTTTGATTTATCGCGCTATCTGTAATAGCACCTGAGATATCACCAGATATATATTTGATTTTTCCCTGACCCCGAGTGTTCGGCCCCATGAGACGGTGGTTTTCTCGGCCCCTGGTGGACCGAGGTCGTTCCCGCTGCACGCATTCATGAAGCCAGGGCTTCCTGCAGACAATACACATTGATTTATCGCGTTATCTGTAATAGAACCCGAGATATCGCCAGATATATATTGGATTTTTACATGACATTGGGTGACAGATACCGAAAATCTGTAATTTTCTCGGCCCCTGGTGGTCCGATGTCGTTCCTGCTGCACAGATACATGCGCAAGGGCCTCCTACGGACAATGCACTTTGGTTTATTGCGCTATCTGCAATAGCACCCGAGATACCACCAGATATATATTGGATTTTTCCCTGACCCTGAGTGTCCGGCCCCATGAGACGGTGGTTTTCTCGGCCCCTGGTAGTCCGAGGTCGTTCCCGCTACACACATGCATGCGCCAGGGCCTCCTGCAGATAATTCACATTGGTTTATTGCCCTATCTCTAATAGCACCCGTGATATCACCAGATATATATTGGATTTTCCCCTGACCCTGAGTGTCCGGCCCCATGAGACGGTGGTTTTCTCGGCCCCTGGTGGTCCGAGGTCGTTCCCCTGGCCAGATTCATGCGCCAGGGCCTCCTACAGACAATGCACTTTGACTTATCGCGCTATCTGTAATAGCACCGGAGATATCACCAGATATATATTTGATTTTTCTCTGACCCTGAGTGTCCGGCCCCATGAGGCGGTGGTTTTCTCGGCCCCTGGTGGTCCGAGGTCGTTCCCGCTGCCCAGATTCATGCGCCAGGGCCTCCTACAGACAACGCACTTTGATTTATTGCGCTTTCTGTAATAGCACCCGAGATATCACCAGATAAAAATAGGATTTTTCTCTGACCCTGAGTGTCCGGCCCCATGAGACGGTGGTTTTGTCGGCCCCTGGTGGTCCGAGGTCGTTCCCGCTGTACAGATTCATGCGCCAGGGCTTCCTGCAGACAATGCACTTTGATTTATCGCGCCATCTGTAATAGCACCTGAAATATCACCAGATGTATATTGGATTTTTCTCTGACCCTGAGTGTCCGGCCCCATGAGACGGTGGTTTTGTCGGCCCCTGGTGGTCCGAGGTCGTTCCCGCTGGCCAGATTCATGCGCCAGGGCCTCCTACAGACAATGCAGTTTGATTTATTGCGCTATCTGTAATAGCACCCGAGATATCACCAGATATATATTGGATTTTTCCCTGGCCCTGAGTGTCCGGCCCCATGAGACGGTGGTTTTCTCGGCCCCTGGTGGACCGAGGTCGTTCCCGCTGCACGCATTAATGAAGCCAGGGCTTCCTGCAGACAATACACATTGATTTATCGCGTTATCTGTAATAGAACCCGAGATATCGCCAGATATATATTGGATTTTTACATGACATTGGGTGACAGATACCGAAAATCTGTAATTTTCTCGGCCCCTGGTGGTCCGATGTCGTTCCTGCTGCACAGATACATGCGCAAGGGCCTCCTACGGACAATGCACTTTGGTTTATTGCGCTATCTGCAATAGCACCCGAGATACCACCAGATATATATTGGATTTTCCCCTGACCCTGACAGTCCGGCCCCATGAGACGGTGGTTTTCTCGGCCCCTGATGGTCCGAGGTCCTTCCCGCTGGACAGATTCATGCGCCAGGGCCTCCTACAGACAATGCACTTTGATTTATTGCGCTATCTGTAATAGCACCCGAGATATCACCAGATATAGGCTGGATTTTTACATGACCTTGGGTGACGGATTCCGAATATGTGTAATTTTCTCGGCCCCTGGTGGTCCGAGGTCGTTCCCTCTACACACATGCATGCGCCAGGGCCTCCTGCAGATAATTCACTTTGGTTTATTGCGCTATCTCTAATAGCACCCGAGATATCACCAGATATATATTGGATTTTCCCCTGACCCTGAGTGTCCGGCCCCATGTGTCGATGGTTTTCTCGGTCCCTCGTGGTCCGAGGTCGATCCCGCTGTACAGATTTATGCGCCAGGGATTCCTGCAGACAATTCACTTTGGTTCATTGCGCTTTCTCTAATAGCACTCGAGATATCACCAGATATGTATTGGATTTTCCCCTGACCCTGAGTGTCCGGCCCCATGTGTCGATGGTTTTCTCGGTCCCTCGTGGTCCGAGGTCGATCCCGCTGTACAGATTTATGCGCCAGGGCCTCCTACGGACAATGTACTTTGATTTATTGCGCTATCTGTAATAGCACCCGAGATATCACCAGACATATATTGGATTTTCCCCTGACCCTGAGTGTCCGGCCCCATGAGACGGTGATTGTCTCGGCCCCTGGTGGTCAGAGGTCATTCCCGCTGTACAGATTCACGCGCCAGGGCTTCCTGCAGACAATGCACTTTGATTTATTGCGCTACTTGTAATTGCACCCGAGATATCACCAGATATATATTGGATTTTCCGCTGACCCTGAGTGTCCGGCCCCATGAGACGGTGGTTTTCTCGGCCCCTGGTGGTCCGAGGTCGTTCCCGCTGGCCAGATTCATGCGCCAGGCCCTCCTACAGACAATGCACTTTGATTTATTGCGGTATCTGTAATAGCACCCGAGATATCACCAGATATATATTGGATTTTTCCCTGACCCTGAGTGTCCGGCCCCATGAGACGGTGGTTTTCTCGGCCCCTGGTGGTCCGAGGTCGTTCCCGCTGCACAGATTCATGCGCCAGGGCCTCCTGCAGATAATTCACTTTGGTTTATTGCGCTACCTCTAATAGCACTCGAGATATCACCAGATACATATTGGATTTTCCCCTGACCCTGAGTGTCCGGCCCCATGAGACGGTGGTTGTGTCGGCCCCTGGTGGTCCGAGGTCATTCCCGCTGCACAGGTTCATGCGCCAGGGCCTCGTACAGACAATGCACTTTGATTTATTGCGCTATCTGTTATAGCACCCGAGATATCACCAGATATATATTGGATTTTCCCCTGACCCCGAGTGACCGGCCCCATGAGACTGTGGTTTTCTCGGCCCCTGGTGGTCCGAGGTCGTTCCCGCTGCACAGATTCATGCGCCAGGGCCTCCTGCAGATAATTCACATTGGTTTATTGCGCTACCTCTAATAGCACTCGAGATATCACCAGATATATATTGGATTTTCCCCTGACCCTGAGTGTCCGGCCCAATGGGACTGTGGTTTTCTCGGCCCCTGGTGGTCCGAGGTCGTTCCCGCTGCACAGATTCATGCGCCAGGGCCTCCTACGGACAATGTACTTTGATTTATTGCGCTATCTGTAATAGCACCCGAGATATCACCAGATATATATTGGATTTTCCCCTGACCCTGAGTGTCCGGCCCCATGTGTCGATGGTTTTCTCGGTCCCTCGTGGTCCGAGGTCGAACCCGCTGTACAGATTTATGCGCCAGGGATTCCTGCAGACAATTCACTTTGGTTCATTGCGCTTTCTCTAATAGCACTCGAGATATCACCAGATATATATTGGATTTTCCGCTGACACTGAGTGTCCGGCCCCATGAGACGGTGGTTTTCTCGGCCCCTGGTGGTCCGAGGTCGTTCCCGCTGCACAGATTCATGCGCCAGGGCCTCCTACGGACAATGTACTTTGATTTATTGCGCTATCTGTAATAGCACCCGAGATATCACCAGACATATATTGGATTTTCCCCTGACCCTGAGTGTCCGGCCCCATGAGACGGTGGTTGTCTCGGCCCCTGGTGGTCCGAGGTCATTCCCGCTGTACAGATTCATGCGCCAGGGCTTCCTGCAGACAATGCACTTAGATTTATTGCGCTATCTCTAGTAGCTCCCGAGATATCACCAGATATATGCTGGATTTTTCCCTGTCCCTGACAGTCCCTCATCAAATGTCGGTGGTTTTCTCAGCCCCTGGTGGTTCGAGGTCGTTTCCGCTGCACAGATGCATGCACCAGGGCCTCCTGCAGATAATTCACTTTGGTTTATTGCGCTATATCTAATAGCACCCGAGATATCACCAGATATATATTGGATTTTCCCCAGGCCCTGAGTGTCCGGCCCCATGAGACGCAGGTTTTCTCGGCCCCTGGTGGTCCGAGGTCGTTCCCGCTGCACAGATTCATGCGCCAGGGCCTCCTGCAGATAAATCACTTTGGTTTATTGCGCTATCTCTAATAGCACCCGAGATATCACCAGATATATATTGGATTTTCCCCTGACCCTGAGTGTCCGGCCCCATGAGACGGTGGTTTTCTCGGCCCCTGGTGGTCCGAGGTCGTTCCCGCTGCACAGATTCATGCGCCAGGGCCTCCGACAGACAATGCACTTTGATTTATTGCGCTATCTGTAGTAGCACCCGAGAAAGCACCATATATATGCTGGATTTTTACATGAATTTTGGTGACGGACACCGAAAATCTGTAATTTTCTCGGCCCCTGGTGGTCCGATGTCGTTCCTGCTGCACAGATTCACGCGCAGGGGCCTCCTACGGACAAAGCACTTTGATTTTTTGCGCTATCTGTAATAGCACCCGAGATATCAACAGATGTGTATTGGATTTTCCCCTGACCCTGAGTGTCCGGCCCAATGGGACTGTGGTTTTCTCGGCCCCTGGTGGTCCGAGGTCGTTCCCGCTGCACAGATTCATGCGCCAGGGCCTCCTACGGACAATGTACTTTGATTTATTGCGCTATCTGTAATAGCACCCGAGATATCACCAGATATATATTGGATTTTCCCCTGACCCTGAGTGTCCGGCCCCATGTGTCGATGGTTTTCTCGGTCCCTCGTGGTCCGAGGTCGAACCCGCTGTACAGATTTATGCGCCAGGGATTCCTGCAGACAATTCACTTTGGTTCATTGCGCTTTCTCTAATAGCACTCGAGATATCACCAGATATATATTGGATTTTCCGCTGACACTGAGTGTCCGGCCCCATGAGACGGTGGTTTTCTCGGCCCCTGGTGGTCCGAGGTCGTTCCCGCTGCACAGATTCATGCGCCAGGGCCTCCTACGGACAATGTACTTTGATTTATTGCGCTATCTGTAATAGCACCCGAGATATCACCAGACATATATTGGATTTTCCCCTGACCCTGAGTGTCCGGCCCCATGAGACGGTGGTTGTCTCGGCCCCTGGTGGTCCGAGGTCATTCCCGCTGTACAGATTCATGCGCCAGGGCTTCCTGCAGACAATGCACTTAGATTTATTGCGCTATCTCTAGTAGCTCCCGAGATATCACCAGATATATGCTGGATTTTTCCCTGTCCCTGACAGTCCCTCATCAAATGTCGGTGGTTTTCTCAGCCCCTGGTGGTTCGAGGTCGTTTCCGCTGCACAGATGCATGCACCAGGGCCTCCTGCAGATAATTCACTTTGGTTTATTGCGCTATATCTAATAGCACCCGAGATATCACCAGATATATATTGGATTTTCCCCAGGCCCTGAGTGTCCGGCCCCATGAGACGCAGGTTTTCTCGGCCCCTGGTGGTCCGAGGTCGTTCCCGCTGCACAGATTCATGCGCCAGGGCCTCCTGCAGATAAATCACTTTGGTTTATTGCGCTATCTCTAATAGCACCCGAGATATCACCAGATATATATTGGATTTTCCCCTGACCCTGAGTGTCCGGCCCCATGAGACGGTGGTTTTCTCGGCCCCTGGTGGTCCGAGGTCGTTCCCGCTGCCCAGATTCATGCGCCAGGGCCTCCGACAGACAATGCACTTTGATTTATTGCGCTATCTGTAGTAGCACCCGAGAAAGCACCATATATATGCTGGATTTTTACATGAATTTTGGTGACGGACACCGAAAATCTGTAATTTTCTCGGCCCCTGGTGGTCCGATGTCGTTCCTGCTGCACAGATTCACGCGCAGGGGCCTCCTACGGACAAAGCACTTTGATTTTTTGCGCTATCTGTAATAGCACCCGAGATATCAACAGATGTGTATTGGATTTTCCCCTGACCCTGAGTGTCCGGCCCAATGGGACTGTGGTTTTCTCGGCCCCTGGTGGTCCGAGGTCGTTCCCGCTGCACAGATTCATGCGCCAGGGCCTCCTACGGACAATGTACTTTGATTTATTGCGCTATCTGTAATAGCACCCGAGATATCACCAGATATATATTGGATTTTCCCCTGACCCTGAGTGTCCGGCCCCATGTGTCGATGGTTTTCTCGGTCCCTCGTGGTCCGAGGTCGAACCCGCTGTACAGATTTATGCGCCAGGGATTCCTGCAGACAATTCACTTTGGTTCATTGCGCTTTCTCTAATAGCACTCGAGATATCACCAGATATATATTGGATTTTCCGCTGACACTGAGTGTCCGGCCCCATGAGACGGTGGTTTTCTCGGCCCCTGGTGGTCCGAGGTCGTTCCCGCTGCACAGATTCATGCGCCAGGGCCTCCTACGGACAATGTACTTTGATTTATTGCGCTATCTGTAATAGCACCCGAGATATCACCAGACATATATTGGATTTTCCCCTGACCCTGAGTGTCCGGCCCCATGAGACGGTGGTTGTCTCGGCCCCTGGTGGTCCGAGGTCATTCCCGCTGTACAGATTCATGCGCCAGGGCTTCCTGCAGACAATGCACTTAGATTTATTGCGCTATCTCTAGTAGCTCCCGAGATATCACCAGATATATGCTGGATTTTTCCCTGTCCCTGACAGTCCCTCATCAAATGTCGGTGGTTTTCTCAGCCCCTGGTGGTTCGAGGTCGTTTCCGCTGCACAGATGCATGCACCAGGGCCTCCTGCAGATAATTCACTTTGGTTTATTGCGCTATATCTAATAGCACCCGAGATATCACCAGATATATATTGGATTTTCCCCAGGCCCTGAGTGTCCGGCCCCATGAGACGCAGGTTTTCTCGGCCCCTGGTGGTCCGAGGTCGTTCCCGCTGCACAGATTCATGCGCCAGGGCCTCCTGCAGATAAATCACTTTGGTTTATTGCGCTATCTCTAATAGCACCCGAGATATCACCAGATATATATTGGATTTTCCCCTGACCCTGAGTGTCCGGCCCCATGAGACGGTGGTTTTCTCGGCCCCTGGTGGTCCGAGGTCGTTCCCGCTGCCCAGATTCATGCGCCAGGGCCTCCGACAGACAATGCACTTTGATTTATTGCGCTATCTGTAGTAGCACCCGAGAAAGCACCATATATATGCTGGATTTTTACATGAATTTTGGTGACGGACACCGAAAATCTGTAATTTTCTCGGCCCCTGGTGGTCCGATGTCGTTCCTGCTGCACAGATTCACGCGCAGGGGCCTCCTACGGACAAAGCACTTTGATTTTTTGCGCTATCTGTAATAGCACCCGAGATATCAACAGATGTGTATTTGATTTTTCCCTGACCCTGAGTGTCCGGCCCCATGTGACGGTGGTTTTCTCGGCCCCTGGTGGTCCGAGGTCGTTACCGCTGCACAGATGCATGCGCCAGGGCCTCCTACAGACAATGCACTTTGATTTATCGCGCTATCTTTAATAGCACCCGAAATATCACCAGATATATATTTGATTTTTACACGACATTGCGTGACGGATACCGAAATTCTGTAATTTTCTCGGCCCCTGGTGGTCCGATGTCGTTCCTGCTGCACAGATTCATGCGCCAGGGCCTCCTACGGACAATGCACTTTGATTTATTGCGCTATCTGTAATAGCACCCGAGATATCACCAGACATATATTGGATTTTCCCCTGACCCTGAGTGTCCGGCCCCATGAGACGGTGGTTGTCTCGGCCCCTGGTGGTCCGAGGTCATTCCCGCTGCACAGGTTCATGCGCCAGGGCCTCCTACAGACAATGCACTTTGATTTATTGCGCTATCTGTAATAGCACCCGAGATATCATCAGATAAATATTGGATTTTCCCCTGACCGTGAGTGTCCGGCCCCATGAGACTGTGGTTTTCTCGGCCAATGGTGGTCCGAGGTCGTTCCCGCTGCCTAGGTACATGCGGCAGGGCCTCCTACAGACAATGCACTTTGGTTTATTGCGCTACCTCTAATAGCACTCGAGATATCACCAGATATATATTGGATTTTCCCCTGACCCTGAGTGTCCGGCCCCATGGGACTGTGGTTTTCTCGGCCCCTGGTGGTCCGAGGTCGTTCCCGCTGCACAGATTCATGCGCCCAGGCCTCCTACGGACAATGTACTTTGATTTATTGCGCTATCTGTAATAGCACCCGAGATATCACCAGACATATATTGGATTTTCCCCTGACCCTGAGTGTCCGGCCCCATGAGACGGTGGTTGTCTCGGCCCCTGGTGGTCCGAGGTCATTCCCGCTGCACAGATTCATGCGCCAGGGCCTCCTGCAGATAATTCACTTTGGTTTATTGCACTATCTCTAATAGCACCCGAGATATCACCAGATATATATTCGATTTTTCCCTGACCCTAAGTGTCCGGCCCCATGAGACGGTGGTTTTCCCGGCCCCTGGTGGTCCGAGGTCGCTCCCGCTGCACAGATTCATGCGCCAGGGCCTCCTACGGACAATTTACTTTGATTTATTGCGCTATCTGTAATAGCACCCGAGATATCACCAGACATATATTGGATTTTCCCCTGACCCTGAGTGTCCGGCCCCATGAGACGGTGGTTGTCTCGGCCCCTGGTGGTCCGAGGTCATTCCCGCTGCACAGATTCATGCGCCAGGGCCTCCTGCAGATAATTCACTTTGGTTTATTGCACTATCTCTAATAGCACCCGAGATATCACCAGATATATATTCGATTTTTCCCTGACCCTGAGTGTCCGGCCCCATGAGACGGTGGTTTTCTCGGCCCCTGGTGATCCGAGGTCGCTCCCGCTGCACAGATTCATGCGCCGGGGCCTCCTACAGACAATGCACTTTGATTTATTGCGCTATCTGTAATAGCACCCGAGATATCACCAGATATATATTGGATTTTTCCCTGACCCTGAGTGTCCGGCCCCATGAGACGTTGGTTTTCTCGGCCCCTGGTGGTCCGAGGTCGTTCCCGCTGCACAGATTCATGCGCCAGGGCCCCTGCAGATAATTCACTTTGGTTTATTGCGCTACCTCTAATAGCACTCGAGATATCACCAGATATATATTGGATTTTCCCCTGACCCTGAGTGTCCGGCCCCCTGAGATTGTGGTTTTTTCGGCCCCTGGTGGTCCGAGGTCGTTCCCGCTGCACAGATTCATGCGCCAGGGCCTCCTACAGACAATGCACTTTGATTTATTGCGCTATTTGTAATAGCACCCGAGATATCACCAGATATATATTGGATGTTCCGCTGACGCTGAGTGTCCGGCCCCATGAGACGGTGGTTTTCTCGGCCCCTGGGGGTCCGAGGTCGTTCCCGCTGCACAGGTTCATGCGCCAGGGCCCCTGCAGATAATTCACTTTGGTTTATTGCGCTACCTCTAATAGCACTCGAGATATCACCAGATATATATTGGATTTTCCCCTGACCCTGAGTGTCCGGCCCCATGAGATTGTGGTTTTTTCGGCCCCTGGTGGTCCGAGGTCGTTCCCGCTGCACAGATTCATGCGCCGGGGCCTCCTACAGACAATGCACTTTGATTTATTGCGCTATTTGTAATAGCACCCGAGATATCACCAGATATATATTGGATTTTTCCCTGACCCTGAGTGTCCGGCCCCATGAGACGGTGGTTTTCTCGGCCCCTGGTGGTCCGAGGTCATTCCCGCTGCACAGGTTCATGCGCCAGGGCCTCGTATAGACAATGCACTTTGATTTATTGCGCTATCTGCAATAGCACCCGAGATATCACCAGATATATATTGGATTTTCCCCTGACCGTCAGAGTCCGGCCCCATGAGATTGTGGTTTTCTCGGCCAATGGTGGTCCGAGGTCGTTCCCGCTGCCCAGATTCATGCGGCAGGGCCTCCTACAGACAATGCACTTTGATTTATTTCGGTATCTGTAATAGCACCCGAGATATCATCAGATATATATTGGATTTTTCCCTGACCCTGAATGACCGGCCCCATGAGACGGTGGTTTTCTCGGCCCCTGGTGGTCCGAGGTCGTTCCCGCTGCACAGATTCATGCGCCAGGGCCCCTGCAGATAATTCACTTTGGTTTATTGCGCTATCTCTAATAGCACCCGAGATATCACCAGATATATACTGGATTTTTCCCTGACCCTGAGTGTCCGGCCCCATGTGTCGGTGGTTTTCTCGGACCCTGGTGGTCCGAGGTCGTTCCCGCTGCCCAGATTCATGTGCCAGGGCCTCCTACGGACAGTGCACTTTGATTTATTGCGCTATCTGTAATAGCACCCGAGATATCACCAGATATATACTGGATTTTTCCCTGACCCTGAGTGTCCGGCTCCATGTGTCGGTGGTTTTCTCGGACCCTGGTGGTCCGAGGTCGTTCCCGCTGCCCAGATTCATGCGCCAGGGCCTCCTACGGACAGTGCACTTTGATTTATTGCGATGTCTCTAATAGCACCCGAGATATCACCAGATATATATTGGATTTTCCCCTGACCCTGAGTGTCCGGCTTCATGAGACTGTGGTTTTCTCGGCCCCCTGGTGGTCCGAGGTCGTTCCCGCTGCACAGATTCATGCGCCAGGGTCTCCTGCAGATAATTCACTTTGGTTTATTACGCTATCTAAAATAGCACCCGAGAAATCACCAGATATATATTGGATTTTCCCCTGATCCTGAGTGTCCGGCCCCATGAGACTGTGGTTTTCTCGGCCCCTGGTGGTCCGAGGTCGTTCCCGCTGCACAGATTCATGCGCCAGGGCCTCCTGCAGATAATTCACTTTGTTTTTTTGTGCTATCTCTAATAGCACCCGAGATATCACCATATATATATTGGGTTTTTCACTGACCCTGAGTGTCCGGCTCCATGAGACGGTGGTTTTCTCGGCCCCTGGTGGTCCGAGGTCGTTCCCGCTGCACAGATTCATGCGCCAGGGCCTCCTGCAGATAATTCACTTTGGTTTATTGCGCTATCTGTAATAGCACCCGAGATATCACCAGATATATATTGGATTTTCCCCTGACCCTGACTGTCCGGCCCCACGAGACGGTAGTTTTCTCGGCCCCTGGTGGTCCGAGGTCGATCCCGCTGCACAGATTCATGCGCCAGGGCCGCCTGCAGATAATTCACTTTGGTTTAGTGCGCTATCTGTAAGGGCACCTGAGATATCACCAGATATATATTGAATTTTTCCCCGACCCTGAGTGTCCGGCCCCATGTATCGGTGGTTTTCTCGGCCCCTGGTGGTCCGAGGTCGTTCCCGCTGCACAGATTCATGCGCCAGGGCCTCCTACGGACAATTTACTTTGATTTATTGCGCTATCTGTAATAGCACCCGAGATATCACCAGACATATATTGGATTTTCCCTTGACCCTGAGTGTCCGGCCCCATGAGACGGTGGTTGTCTCGGCCCCTGGTGGTCCGAGGTCATTCCCGCTGCACAGATTCATGCGCCAGGGCCTCCTGCAGATAATTCACTTTGGTTTATTGCACTATCTCTAATAGCACCCGAGATATCACCAGATATATATTCGATTTTTCCCTGAGCCTGAGTGTCCGGCCCCATGAGACGGTGGTTTTCCCGGCCCCTGGTGGTCCGAGGTCGCTCCCGCTGCACAGATTCATGCGCCAGGGCCTCCTACGGACAATTTACTTTGATTTATTGCGCTATCTGTAATAGCACCCGAGATATCACCAGACATATATTGGATTTTCCCCTGACCCTGAGTGTCCGGCCCCATGAGACGGTGGTTGTCTCGGCCCCTGGTGGTCCGAGGTCATTCCCGCTGCACAGATTCATGCGCCAGGGCCTCCTGCAGATAATTCACTTTGGTTTATTGCACTATCTCTAATAGCACCCGAGATATCACCAGATATATATTGGATTTTCCCCTGACCCTGAGTGTCCGGCCCCATGAGTCCGTGGTTTTCTCGGACCCTGGTGGTCCGAGGTCGTTCCCGCTGCACAGATGCATGCGCCAGGGCCTCCTGCAGATAATTCACTTTGGTTTATTGCGCTATCTCTAATAGCACCCGAGATATCACCAGATATATATTGGATTTTCCCCTGACCCTGAGTGTCCTGCCCCATGAGACGGTGGTTTTCTCGGCCCCTGGTGGTCCGAGGTCGTTCCCGCTGCACTGATTCATGCGCCAGGGCCTCCTACAGACAATACACTTTGATTTATTGAGCTATCTGTAATAGCACCCGAGATATCACCAGATATATATTGGATTTTTCCCTGACCCTGACTGTCCGGCCCCATGAGACGGTGGTTTTCTCGGCCCCTGGTGGACCGAAGTCGTTCCCGCTGCACAGATGCATGCGCCAGGGCCTCCTGCAGATAATTCACTTTGGTTTATTGCGCTATCTCTAATAGCACCCGAGATATCACCAGATATATATTGGATTTTCCCCTGACCCTGAGTGTCCGGCCCCATGAGATTGTGGTTTTTTCGGCCCCTGGTGGTCCGAGGTCGTTCCCGCTGCACAGATTCATGCGCCGGGGCCTCCTACAGACAATGCACTTTGATTTATTGCGCTATTTGTAATAGCACCCGAGATATCACCAGATATATATTGGATGTTCCGCTGACCCTGAGTGTCCGGCCCCATGAGACGGTGGTTTTCTCGGCCCCTGGGGGTCCGAGGTCGTTCCCGCTGGCCAGATTCATGCGCCAGGGCCTCCTACAGACAATGCACTTTGATTTATTGCGCTATCTCTAATAGCACCCGAGATATCACCAGATATATATTGGATTTTTCCCTGACCCTGAGTGTCCGGCCCCATGAGACGTTGGTTTTCTCGGCCCCTGGTGGTCCGAGGTCGTTCCCGCTCCACGGATGCATGCGCCAGGTCCTCCTGCAGATAATTCACTTTGGTTTATTGCGCTATCTCTAATAGCACCCGAGATATCACCAGATATATATTGGATTTTCCCATGACCCTGAGTGACCGGCCCCATGAGACTGTGGTTTTCTCGGCCCCTGGTGGTCCGAGGTCGTTCCCGCTGCCCAGATTCATGCGCCAGTGCCTCCTACAGACAATGCACCTTGATTTATTGCGCTATCTGTAATAGCACCCGAGATATCACCAGATATATATTGGATTTTCCCCTGACCCTGAGTGTCCGGCTCCATGAGACTGTGGTTTTCTCGGCCCCCTGGTGGTCCGAGGTCGTTCCCGCTTCACAGATGCATGCGACAGGGCCTCCTGCAGATAGTTCACTTTGGTTTATTGCGCTATCTCTAATAGCACCCGAGATATCACCAGATATATATTGGATTTTCCCCTGACCCTGAGGGTCCGGCCCCATGTGTCGGTGGTTTTCTCGGACCCTGGTGGTCCGAGGTCGTTCCCGCTGCCCAGATTCATGCGCCAGGGCCTCCTACGGACAGTGAACTTTGATTTATTGCGATATCTCTAATAGCACCCGAGATATCCCCAGATATATATTGGATTTTCCCCTGACCCTGAGTGTCCGGCCCCATGAGTCCGTGGTTTTCTCGGACCCTGGTGGTCCGAGGTCGTTCCCGCTGCACAGATGCATGCGCCAGGGCCTCCTGCAGATAATTCACTTTGGTTTATTGCGCTATCTCTAATAGCACCCGAGATATCACCAGATATATATTGGATTTTCCCCTGACCCTGAGTGTCCTGCCCCATGAGACGGTGGTTTTCTCGGCCCCTGGTGGTCCGAGGTCGTTCCCGCTGCACTGATTCATGCGCCAGGGCCTCCTGCAGATAATTCACTTTGGTTTATTGCGCTATCTCTAATAGCACCCGAGATATCACCAGATATATATTGGATTTTCCCATGACCCTGAGTGACCGGCCCCATGAGACTGTGGTTTTCTCGGCCCCTGGTGGTCCGAGGTCGTTCCCGCTGCCCAGATTCATGCGCCAGTGCCTCCTACAGACAATGCACCTTGATTTATTGCGCTATCTGTAATAGCACCCGAGATATCACCAGATATATATTGGATTTTCCCCTGACCCCGAGTGTCCGGCTCCATGAGACTGTGGTTTTCTCGGCCCCCTGGTGGTCCGAGGTCGTTCCCGCTTCACAGATGCATGCGACAGGGCCTCCTGCAGATAGTTCACTTTGGTTTATTGCGCTATCTCTAATCGCACCCGAGATATCACCAGATATATATTGGATTTTCCCCTGACCCTGAGGGTCCGGCCCCATGTGTCGGTGGTTTTCTCGGACCCTGGTGGTCCGAGGTCGTTCCCGCTGCCCAGATTCATGCGCCAGGGCCTCCTGCGGACAGTGAACTTTGATTTATTGCGATATCTCTAATAGCACCCGAGATATCACCAGATATATATTGGATTTTCCCCTGACGCTGAGTGTCCGGCCCCATGAGACGGTGGTTTTCTCGGCCCCTGGTGGACCGAAGTCGTTCCCGCTGCACAGATGCATGCGCCAGGGCCTCCTGCAGATAATTCACTTTGGTTTATTGCGCTATCTCTAATAGCACCCGAGATATCACCAGATATATATTGGATTTTCCCATGACCCTGAGTGACCGGCCCCATGAGACTGTGGTTTTCTCGGCCCCTGGTGGTCCGAGGTCGTTCCCGCTGCCCAGATTCATGCGCCAGTGCCTCCTACAGACAATGCACCTTGATTTATTGCGCTATCTGTAATAGCACCCGAGATATCACCAGATATATATTGGATTTTCACCTGACCCTGAGTGTCCGGCCCCATGAGTCGGTGGTTTTCTCGGCCCCTGGTGGTCCGAGGTCGTTTCCGCTGCCCAGATTCATGCGCCAGGGCATCCTACGGACAGTGCACTTTGATTTATTGCGCTATCTGTAATAGCACCCGAGATATCACCAGATATATACTGGATTTTTCCCTGACCCTGAGTGTCCGGCCCCATGTGTCGGTGGTTTTCTCTGACCCTGGTGGTCCGAGGTCGTTCCCGCTGCCCAGATTCATGCGCCAGGGCCTCCTACGGACAGTGCACTTTGATTTATTGCGATATCTCTAATAGCACCCGAGATATCACCAGATATATATTGGATTTTCCCCTGACCCTGAGTGTCCGGCCCCATGAGTCGGTGGTTTTCTCGGCCCCTGGTGGTCCGAGGTCGTTCCCGCTGCACAGATGCACGCGCCAGGGCCTCCTGCAGATAATTCACTTTGCTTTATTGCGCTATCTCTAATAGCACCCGAGATATCACCAGATATATATTGGATTTTCCCCTGACCCTGAGTGTCCAGCGCCATGAGACGGTGGTTTTCTCGGCCCCTGGTGGTCCGAGATCGCTCCCGCTGCACAGATTCATGCGCCAGGGCCTCCTACAGACAATGCACTTTGATTTATTGCGCTATCTGCAATAGCACCCGAGATAATACCAGATATATATTGGATTTTTCTCTGTCCCTGCCAGTCCGGCCCCATGAGACGGCGATTTTCTCGGCCCCTGGTAGTCCAAGGTCGTTCCCGCTGCACAGATTCATGCGCGAGGGCCTCCTGCAGACAATGCACTTTGATTTATTATGCTATCTCTAATAGCACCCGAGATATCACCAGATATATATTGGATTTTTCCCTGACCCTGAGTGTCCGGCCCCATGAGACGGTAGTTTTCTCGGCCCCTGGTGGTCCGAGGTCGTTCCCGCTGCACAGATTCATGCGCTAGGGCCTCCTGCAGACAATGCACTTTGATTTATTACGCTATCTGTAATTGCACCCGAGATATTAGCAGATATATATTGGATTTTCCCCTGACCCTGAGTGTCCGGCCCCATGAGACGGTGGTTTTCTCGGCCTATGGTGGTCCGAGGTCGATCCCGGTGCACAGATTCATGCGTCAGGGCCTCCTATAGATTATTCACTTTGGTTTATTCCCCTATCACTAATAGCACCCGAGATATCACCAGATATATATTGTATTTTTCCCTGACCCTGACAGTCCGGCCCCATGTGTCGGTGGTTTTCTCGGCCCCTGGTGGTCGGAGGTCGTTCTCGCTGCACAGATTTATGCACCAGGGCCGCCTGCAGATAATTCACTTTGGTTTAGTGCGCTATCTGTAACAGCACCCGAAATATCCCCAGATATATATTGAATTTTTCCCCGACCCTGAGTGTCCGGCCCCATGTATCGGTGGTTTTCTCGGCCCCTGGTATTCCGAGGTCGATCCCGCTGCACAGATTCATGCGCCAGGGCCTCCTACAGAAAATGCAGTTTGATTTATTGCGCTATCTGTAATAGAACCCGAGATATCACTAGATATATATTGGATTTCCCTTGACCCTGACAGTCCGGCCCCACGAGACGGTAGTTTTCTCGGCCCCTGGTGGTCCGAGGTCGATCCCGCTGCACAGATTCATGCGCCAGGGCCGCCTGCAGATAATTCACTTTGGTTTAGTGCGCTATCTGTAAGGGCACCTGAGATATCACCAGATATATATTGAATTTTTCCCCGACCCTGAGTGTCCGGCCCCATGTATCGGTGGTTTTCTCGGCCCCTGGTATTCCGAGGTCGATCCCGCTGCACAGATTCATGCGACAGGGCCTCCTACAGACAATGCCCTTTGATTTATTGCGCTATCTGTAATAGCACCCGAGATATCACCAGATATATATTGGATTTTTCCCTGACCCTGAGTGTCCGACCCCATGAGACGGTGGTTTTCTCGGCCCCTGGTGGTCCGAGGTCGTTCTCGCTGCACAGATTTATGCGCCAGGGCCGCCTGCAGATAATTCACTTTGGTTTAGTGCGCTATCTCTAATAGCACCCGAGATATCACCAGATATATATTGGATTTTCCCCTGACCCTGAGTGTCCAGCGCCATGAGACGGTGGTTTTCTCGGCCCCTGGTGGTCCGAGATCGCTCCCGCTGCACAGATTCATGCGCCAGGGCCTCCTACAGACAATGCACTTTGATTTATTGCGCTATCTGCAATAGCACCCGAGATATCACCAGATATATATTGGATTTTTCCCTGTCCCTGCCAGTCCGGCCCCATGAGACGGCGATTTTCTCGGCCCCTGGTAGTCCAAGGTCGTTCCCGCTGCACAGATTCATGCGCGAGGGCCTCCTGCAGACAATGCACTTTGATTTATTATGCTATCTCTAATAGCACCCGAGATATCACCAGATATATATTGGATTTTTCCCTGACCCTGAGTGTCCGGCCCCATGAGACGGTAGTTTTCTCGGCCCCTGGTGGTCCGAGGTCGTTCCCGCTGCACAGATTCATGCGCTAGGGCCTCCTGCAGACAATGCACTTTGATTTATTACGCTATCTGTAATAGCACCCGAGATATCAGCAGATATATATTGGATTTTCCCCTGACCCTGAGTGTCCGGCCCCATGAGACGGTGGTTTTCTCGGCCTATGGTGGTCCGAGGTCGATCCCGGTGCACAGATTCATGCGTCAGGGCCTCCTATAGATTATTCACTTTGGTTTATTCCCCTATCTCTAATAGCACCCGAGATATCACCAGATATATATTGTATTTTTCCCTGACCCTGACAGTCCGGCCCCATGTGTCGGTGATTTTCTCGGCCCCTGGTGGTCCGAGGTCGTTCTCGCTGCACAGATTTATGCGCCAGGGCCGCCTGCAGATAATTCACTTTGGTTTAGTGCGCTATCTCTAATAGCACCCGAGATATCACCAGATATATATTGGATTTTTCCCTGACCCTGAGTGTCCGACCCCATGAGACGGTGGTTTTCTCGGCCCTTGGTATTCCGAGGTCGATCCCGCTGCACAGATTCATGCGCCAGGGCCTCCTACAGAAAATGCAGTTTGATTTATTGCGCTATCTGTAATAGCACCCGAGATATCACTAGATATATATGGGATTTCCCCTGACCCTGACAGTCCGGCCCCATGAGACGGTAGTTTTCTCGGCCCCTGGTGGTCCGCGGTCGATCCCGCTGCACAGATTCATGCGCCAGGGCCTCCTACAGACAATGCAATTTGATTCATTGCGCTATCTGTAATAGCACCCGAGATATCACCAGATATTTATTGGATTTTCCCCTGACCCTAATTGTCCGGCCCCATGTGTCGGTGGTTTTCTCGGCCCTTGGTGGTCCTAGGTCGATCCCGCTGCACAGATTCATGCGCCAGGGCCTCCTACAGAAAATGCAGTTTGATTTATTGCGCTATCTGTAATAGAACCCGAGATATCACTAGATATATATTGGATTTCCCCTGACCCTGACAGTCCGGCCCCACGAGACGGTAGTTTTCTCGGCCCCTGGTGGTCCGAGGTCGATCCCGCTGCACAGATTCATGCGCCAGGGCCGCCTGCAGATAATTCACTTTGGTTTAGTGCGCTATCTGTAAGGGCACCTGAGATATCACCAGATATATATTGAATTTTTCCCCGACCCTGAGTGTCCGGCCCCATGTATCGGTGGTTTTCTCGGCCCCTGGTATTCCGAGGTCGATCCCGCTGCACAGATTCATGCGACAGGGCCTCCTACAGACAATGCCCTTTGATTTATTGCGCTATCTGTAATAGCACCCGAGATATCACCAGATATATATTGGATTTTTCCCTGACCCTGAGTGTCCGACCCCATGAGACGGTGGTTTTCTCGGCCCCTGGTGGTCCGAGGTCGTTCTCGCTGCACAGATTTATGCGCCAGGGCCGCCTGCAGATAATTCACTTTGGTTTAGTGCGCTATCTGTAACAGCACCCGAGATATCCCCAGATATATATTGAATTTTTCCCCGACCCTGAGTGTCCGGCCCCATGTGTCGGTGGTTTTCTCGGCCCCTGGTGGTCCGAGGTCGATCCCGCTGCACAGATTCATGCGCCAGGGCCTCCTACAGACAATGCACTTTGATTTATTGCGCTATCTGTAATAGCACCCGAGATATCACCAGATATATATTGGACTTTTCCCTGACCCTGACAGTTCGGCCCCATGCGACGGTGATTTTCTCGGCCCCTGGTGGTCCGAGGTCGTTCCCGCTGCACAGACTCATGCGCCACGGCCTCCTACAGACAATGCACTTTGATTTATTGCGCTATCTGTAATAGCACCCGAGATATCACTAGATATATATTGGATTTCCCCTGACCCTGACAGTCCGGCCCCATGAGACGGTAGTTTTCTCGGCCCCTGGTGGTCCGAGGTCGATCCGGCTGCACAGATTCATGCGCCAGGGCCTCCTGCAGACAATGCACTTTGATTTATTGCGCTATCTGTAATAGCACCCGAGATATCACTAGATATATATGGGATTTCCCCTGACCCTGACAGTCCGGCCCCATGAGACGGTAGTTTTCTCGGCCCCTGGTGGTCCGCGGTCGATCCCGCTGCACAGATTCATGCGCCAGGGCCTCCTACAGACAATGCAATTTGATTCATTGCGCTATCTGTAATAGCACCCGAGATATCACCAGATATTTATTGGATTATCCCCTGACCCTAATTGTCCGGCCCCATGTGTCGGTGGTTTTCTCGGCCCCTGGTGGTCCTAGGTCGATCCCGCTGCACAGATTCATGCGCCAGGGCCTCCTACAGAAAATGCAGTTTGATTTATTGCGCTATCTGTAATAGAACCCGAGATATCACTAGATATATATTGGATTTCCCCTGACCCTGACAGTCCGGCCCCACGAGACGGTAGTTTTCTCGGCCCCTGGTGGTCCGAGGTCGATCCCGCTGCACAGATTCATGCGCCAGGGCCGCCTGCAGATAATTCACTTTGGTTTAGTGCGCTATCTGTAAGGGCACCTGAGATATCACCAGATATATATTGAATTTTTCCCCGACCCTGAGTGTCCGGCCCCATGTATCGGTGGTTTTCTCGGCCCCTGGTGGTCCGAGGTCGATCCCGCTGCACAGATTCCTGCGCCTGGGCCTCCTGCAGATAATTCACTTTGGTTTAGTGCGCTATCTGTAAGGGCACCCGAGATATCACCAGATATATATTGAATTTTTCCCCGACCCTGAGTGTCCGGCCCCATGTATCGGTGGTTTTCTCGGCCCCTGGTATTCCGAGGTCGATCCCGCTGCACAGATTCATGCGACTGGGCCTCCTACAGACAATGCCCTTTGATTTATTGCGCTATCTGTAATAGCACCCGAGATATCACCAGATATATATTGGATTTTTCCCTGACCCTGAGTGTCCGACCCCATGAGACGGTGGTTTTCTCGGCCCCTGGTGGTCGGAGGTCGTTCTCGCTGCACAGGTTTATGCACCAGGGCCGCCTGCAGATAATTCACTTTGGCTTAGTGCGCTATCTGTAACAGCACCCGAGATATCCCCAGATATATATTGAATTTTTCCCCGACCCTGAGTGTCCGGCCCCATGTGTCGGTGGTTTTCTCGGCCCTTGGTATTCCGAGGTCGATCCCGCTGCACAGATTCATGCGCCAGGGCCTCCTACAGAAAATGCACTTTGATTTATTGCGCTATCTGTAATAGCACCCGAGATATCACCAGATATATATTGGACTTTTCCCTGACCCTGACAGTTCGGCCCCATGAGACGGTGATTTTCTCGGCCCCTGGTGGTCCGAGGTCGTTCCCGCTGCACAGATTCATGCGCCACGGCCTCCTACAGACAATGCACTTTGATTTATTGCGCTATCTGTAATAGCACCCGAGATATCACTAGATATATATTGGATTTCCCCTGACCCTGACAGTCCGGCCCCATGAGACGGTAGTTTTCTCGGCCCCTGGTGGTCCGAGGTCGATCCGGCTGCACAGATTCATGCGCCAGGGCCTCCTGCAGACAATGCACTTTGGTTTATTATGCTATCTCTAATGGCACCCTTGATATCACCAGATATATATTGGATTTTTCCCTGACCCTGACAGTCCGGCCCCATGAGACGGTGATTTTCTCGGCCACTGGTAGTCCGAGGTCGATCCCGCTGCACAGATTCATGCGCCAGGGCCTCCTACAGACAATGCACTTTGATTTATTGCGCTACCTGTAATAGCACCCGAGATATCACCAGATATATATTGGATTTCCCCTGACCCTAACAGTCCGGCCTCATGAGAAGGTAGTTTTCTCGGCCCCTGGTGGTCCGAGGTCGATCCCGCTGCACAGATTCATGCGCCAGGGCCTCCTGCAGATAATTCACTTTGGTTTATTGCGCTATCTCTAATAGCACCCGAGATATCACCAGATATATATTGGATTTTTCCCTGACCCTGAGTGTCCGGGCCCATGAGACGGTAGTTTTCTCGGCCCCTGGTGGTCCGAGGTTGTTCCCGCTGGACAGATACATGTTCCAGGGCCTCCTGCAGATAATTCACTTTGGTTTATTGCGCTATCTCTAATAGCACCCGAGATATCACCAGATATATATTGGATTTATCCCTGACCCTGTGTGTCCGACTCCATGAGACGGTGGTTTTCTCGGCCCCTGGTGGTCCGAGGTCGTTCTCGCTGCACAGATTCATGCGCCAAGGCCTCGTGCAGACAACGCACCTTGGTTTATTATGCTATATCTAATAGCACCCGAGATATCACCAGATATATATTGGATTTCCCCTGACCCTGACAGTCCGGTCCCATGAGACGGTAGTTTTCTCGGCCCCTGGTGGTCCGAGGTCGTTCCCGCTGCACAGATTCATGCGCCACGGCCTCCTACAGACAATGCACTTTGATTTATTGCGCTATCTGTAATAGCACCCGAGATATCACTAGATATATATTGGATTTCCCCTGACCCTGACAGTCCGGCCCCATGAGACGGTAGTTTTCTCGGCCCCTGGTGGTCCGAGGTCGATCCGGCTGCACAGATTCATGCGCCAGGGCCTCCTGCAGACAATGCACTTTGGTTTATTATGCTATCACTAATGGCACCCTTGATATCACCAGATATATATTGGATTTTTCCCTGACCCTGACAGCCCGGCCCCATGAGACGGTGATTTTCTCGGCCACTGGTAGTCCGAGGTCGATCCCGCTGCACAGATTCATGCGCCAGGGCCTCCTACAGACAATGCACTTTGATTTATTGCGCTACCTATAATAGCACCCGAGATATCACCAGATATATATTGGATTTCCCCTGACCCTAACAGTCCGGCCTCATGAGAAGGTAGTTTTCTCGGCCCCTGGTGGTCCGAGGTCGATCCCGCTGCACAGATTCATGCGCCAGGGCCTCCTGCAGATAATTCACTTTGGTTTATTGCGCTATCTCTAATAGCACCCGAGATATCACCAGATATATATTGGATTTTTCCCTGACCCTGAGTGTCCGGCCCAATGAGACGGTAGTTTTCTCGGCCCCTGGTGGTCCGAGGTCGTTCCCGCTGCACAGATACATGTTCCAGGGCCTCCTGCAGATAATTCACTTTGGTTTATTGCGCTATCTCTAATAGCACCCGAGATATCACCAGATATATATTGGATTTTTCCCTGACCCTGACAGTCCGGCCCCATGAGACGGTTGTTTTCTCGGCCCCTGGTGGTCCGAGGTCGTTCCCGCTGCACAGATTCATGCGCCAGGGCCGCCTGCAGATAATTCACTTTGGTTTAGTGCGCTATCTGTAAGGGCACCCGAGATATCACCAGATATATATTGAATTTTTCCCCGACCCTGAGTGTCCGGCCCCATGTATCGGTGGTTTTCTCGGCCCCTGGTATTCCGAGGTCGATACCGCTGCACAGATTCATGTGACAGTGCCTCCTACAGACAATGCCCTTTGATTTATTGCGCTATCTGTAATAGCACCCGAGATATCACCAGATATATATTGGATTTTCCCTGACCCTGAGTGTCCGACCCCATGAGACGGTGGTTTTCTCGGCCCCTGGTGGTCCGAGGTCGTTCTCGCTGCACAGATTTATGCGCCAGGGCCGCCTGCAGATAATTCACTTTGGTTTAGTGCGCTATCTGTAACAGCACCCGAGATATCCCCAGATATATATCGAATTTTTCCCCGACTCTGAGTGTCCGGCCCCATGTGTCGGTGGTTTTCTCGGCCCCTGGTGGTCCGAGGTCGATCCCGCTGCACAGATTCATGCGCCAGGGCCTCCTACAGACAATGCACTTTGATTTATTGCGCTATCTGTAATAGCACCCGAGATATCACCAGATATATATTGGACTTTTCCCAGACCCTGACAGTTCGGCCCCATGAGACGGTGATTTTCTCGGCCCCTGGTGGTCCGAGGTCGTTCCCGCTGCACAGATTCATGCGCCACGGCCTCCTACAGACAATGCACTTTGATTTATTGCGCTATCTGGAATAGCACCCGAGATATCACCAGATATATATTGGATTTTTCCCTGACCCTGAGTGTCCGACCCCATGAGACGGTAGTTTTCTCGGCCCCTGGTGGTCCGCGGTCGATCCCGCTGCACAGATTCATGCGCCAGGGCCTCCTACAGACAATGCACTTTGATTCATTGCGCTATCTGCAATAGCACCCGAGATATCACCAGATATATATTGGATTTTCCCCTGACCCTGATTTTCCGGCCCCATGTGTCGGTGGTTTTGTCGGCCACTGGTGGTCCGAGGTCGATCCCCCTGCACAGATTCATGCGCCAGGGCCTCCTACAGAAAATGCAGTTTGATTTATTGCGCTATCTGTAATAGCACCCAAGATATCACTAGATATATATTGGATTTCCCCTGACCCTGACAGTCCGGCCCCATGAGACGGTAGTTTTCTCGGCCCCTGGTGGTCCGAGGTCGATCCGGCTGCACAGATTCATGCGCCAGGGCCTCCTGCAGACAATGCACTTTGGTTTATTATGCTATCTCTAATGGCACCCTTGATATCACCAGATATATATTGGATTTTTCCCTGACCCTGACAATCCGGCCCCATCAGACGGTGATTTTCTCGACCCCTGGTGGTCCGAGGTCGATCCCGCTGCACAGATTCATGCGCCAGGGCCTCCTACAGACAATGCACTTTGATTTATTGCGCTACCTGTAATACCACCCGAGATATCACCAGATATATATTGGATTTCCCCTGACCCTGACAGTCCGGCCTCATGAGAAGGTAGTTTTCTCGGCCCCTGGTGGTCCGAGGTCGATCCCGCTGCACAGATTCATGCGCCAGGGCCTCCTGCAGATAATTCACTTTGGTTTATTGCGCTATCTCTAATAGCACCCGAGATATCACCAGATATATATTGGATTTTTCCCTGACCCTGAGTGTCCGGCCCCTTGAGACGGTAGTTTTCTCGGCCCCTGGTATTCCGAGGTCGATCCCGCTGCACAGATTCATGCGACAGGGCCTCCTACAGACAATGCCCTATGATTTATTGCGGTATCTGTAATAGCACCCGAGATATCACCAGATATATATTGGATTTTTCCCTGACCCTGAGTGTCCGACCCCATGAGACGGTGGTTTTCTCGGCCCCTGGTGGTCCGTGGTCGTTCTCGCTGCACAGATTTATGCGCCAGGGCCGCCTGCAGATAATTCACTTTGGTTTAGTGCGCTATCTGTAACAGCACCCGAGATATCCCCAGATATATATTGAATTTTTCCCCGACCCTGAGTGTCCGGCCCCATGTGTCGGTGGTTTTCTCTGCCCCTGGTGGTACGAGGTCGATCCCGCTGCACAGATTCCTGCGCCAGGGCCTCCTACAGACAATGCACTTTGATTTATTGCGCTATCTGGAATAGCACCCGAGATATCACCAGATATATATTGGATTTTTCCCTGACCCTGAGTGTCCGACCCCATGAGACGGTGGTTTTCTCGGCCCCTGGTGGTACGAGGTCGTTCCCGCTGCACAGATTCATGCGCCAGGGCCTCCTACAGAAAATGCAGTGTGATTTATTGCGCTATCTGTAATAGCACCCGAGATATCACTAGATATATATTGGATTTCCCCTGACCCTGACAGTCCGGCCCCATGAGACGGTAGTTTTCTCGGCCCCTGGTGGTCCGAGGTCGATCCGGCTGCACAGATTCATGCGCCAGGGCCTCCTGCAGACAATGCACTTTGGATTATTATGCTATCTCTAATCGCACCCTTGATATCACCAGATATATATTGGATTTTTCCCTGACCCTGAGTGTCCGGCACCATGAGACGGTAGTTTTCTCGGCCCCTGGTGGTCCGAGGTCGTTCCCGCTGCACAGATTCATGCGCCAAGGCCTCGTGCAGACAACGCACCTTGGTTTATTAGGCTATATCTAATAGCACCCGAGATATCACCAGATATATATTGGATTTCCCCTGACCCTGACAGTCCGGTCCCATGAGACGGTAGTTTTCTCGGCCCCTGGTGGTCCGAGGTCGATCCCGCTGCACAGATTCCTGCGCCAGGGCCTCCTACAGACAATGCACTTTGATTTATTGCGCTATCTGGAATAGCACCCGAGATATCACCAGATATATATTAGATTTTTCCCTGACCCTGAGTGTCCGGCCCCATGACACGGTAGTTTTCTCGGCCCCTCGTGGTCCGAGGTCGTTCCCGCTGCACAGATTCATGTTCCAGGGCCTCCTGCAGATAATTCACTTTGGTTTATTGCGCTATCTCTAATAGCACCCGAGATATCACCAGATATATATTAGATTTTTCCTTGACCCTGACAGTGCGGCCCCATGAGACGGTGATTTTCTCGGCCCCTGGTGGTCCGAGGTCGTTCCCACTGCACAGTTTCATGCGATAGGGCCTCCTGCAGACAATGCACTTTGATTTATTGCGCTATCTGTAATAGCAGCCGAGATATCACCAGATTTATATTGGATTTTTCCCTGACCCTGTGTGTCCGACCCCATGAGACGGTGGTTTTCTCGGCCCCTGGTGGTGCGAGGCCGTTCCCGCTGCACAGATTCATGCGCCAGGGCGTCCTGCAGACAATGCACTTTGATTTATTTCGCTATGTCTAATAGCACCCGAGATATCACCAGATACATATTGGATTTTTCCCTGACCCTGACAGTCCGGCCCCACGAGACGGTGATTTTCTCGACCCCTGGAGGTCCGCGGTCTATCCCGCTGCACAGATTCGGCGCCAGGGCCTCCTACAGACAATGCACTTTGATTTATTGCGTTATCTCTAATAGCACCCGAGATATAACCAGATATATATTGGATTTTTCCTTGACCCTGACAGTCCGGCCCAATGTGTGGATGGTTTACTCGGTCCCTCGTGGTCCGAGGTCGATCCCGCTGCACAGATTCATACGCCGGGGCCTCCTATAAATAATTCACTTTAGTTTATTGCGCTATCTCTAATAGCACCCGAGATATCACCAGATATATATTGAATTTTTCCCCGACCCTGAGTGTCCGGCCCAATGTGTCGGTGGATTTCTCGGCCCCTGGTGGTCCGAGGTCGACCCCGCTGCACAGATTCATGCGCCAGTGCCTCATACAGACAATGCACCTTGGTTTATTATGCTATCTCTATTAGCACCCGAGATATCACCAGATATATATTGGAGTTTTCCCTGACCCTGACAGTCCGGCCCCATGAGACGGTGATTTTCTCGGCCCCTGGTGGTCCGAGCTCGATCCCGCTGCACAGATTCATGCGCCAGGGCCTCCTACAGACAATGCACTTTGATTTATTGCGCTATCTGTAATAGCACCCGAGATATCACCAGATATATATAGGATTTTCCCCTGACACTGAGTGTCCGGCCCCATGAGACGGTGGTTTTCTCGGCCCCTGGTGGTCCGAGGTCGATCCCATTGAACAGTTTTACGCGCCAGGGATTCCTGCAGACAATTCACTTTGGTTTATTGCGCTATCTGTAATAGCACCCGAGATATCACCAGATATATATTGGATTTTTCCCTGACCCTGAGTGCCCGGCCCCATGTGTCGATGGTTTTCTCGGTCCCTCGTGGTCCGAGGTCGATCCCGCTGTACAGATTTATGTGCCAGGGATTCCTGCAGACAATTCACTTTGGTTTATTGCGCTATCTGTAATAGCACCCGAGATATCACATGATATATGCTGGATTTTTACATGACCTTGGGTGACGGATTCCGAATATCTGTAATTTTCTCGGCGCCTAGTGGTCCGTGGTCGTTCCTGATGCACAGATTCATTCGCCAGTGCCTCCTACAGACAATGCACTTTGATTTATTGCGCCATCTGGAATAGCACCCGAGATATCACCAGATATATATTGGATTTTTCCCTGACCCTGAGCGTCCGGCCCCATGAGACGGTAGTTTTCTCGGCCCCTGGTGGTCCGAGGTCGTTCCCGCTGCACCGATTCATGCGCTAGGGCCTCCTGCAGACAATGCACTTTGTTTTATTGCGCTATCTCTAATAGCACCCGAGATATCACCAGATATATATTGCATTTTTCCCTGACCCTGACACTCCGGCCCCATGAGACGGTGATTTTCTCGGCCCGTGGTGGTCCGAGGTCGATCCCGCTGCACAGATTCATGCGCCAGGGCCTCCTACAGGCAATGCACTTTGATTTATTGCGCTATCTCTAATAGCACCCGAGATATCACCAGACATATATTGGATTTTTCCTTGACCCTGACAGTCCGGCCCCATGTGTCGATGGTTTTCTCGGTCCCTCGTGGTCCGAGGTCGATCCCGCTGCACAGATTCATGCGCCAGGGCCTCCTACAGACAATGCACTTTGATTTATTGCGTTATCTCTAATAGCACCCGAGATATAACCAGATATATATTGGATTTTTCCTTGACCCTGACAGTCCGGCCCAATGTGTGGATGGTTTACTCGGTCCCTCGTGGTCCGAGGTCGATCCCGCTGCACAGATTCATACGCCGGGGCCTCCTATAAATAATTCACTTTAGTTTATTGCGCTATCTCTAATAGCACCCGAGATATCACCAGATATATATTGAATTTTTCCCCGACCCTGAGTGTCCGGCCCAATGTATCGGTGGATTTCTCGGCCCCTGGTGGTCCGAGGTCGATCCCGCTGCACAGATTCATGCGCCAGTGCCTCCTACAGACAATGCACCTTGGTTTATTATGCTATCTCTATTAGCACCCGAGATATCACCAGATATATATTGGAGTTTTCCCTGACCCTGACAGTCCGGCCCCATGAGACGGTGATTTTCTCGGCCCCTGGTGGTCCGAGCTCGATCCCGCTGCACAGATTCATGCGCCAGGGCCTCCTACAGACAATGCACTTTGATTTATTGCGCTATCTGTAATAGCACCCGAGATATCACCAGATATATATAGGATTTTCCCCTGACACTGAGTGTCCGGCCCCATGAGACGGTGGTTTTCTCGGCCCCTGGTGGTCCGAGGTCGATCCCATTGAACAGTTTTATGCGCCAGGGATTCCTGCAGACAATTCACTTTGGTTTATTGCGCTATCTGTAATAGCACCCGAGATATCACCAGATATATATTGGATTCTTCCCTGACCCTGAGTGCCCGGCCCCATGTGTCGATGGTTTTCTCGGTCCCTCGTGGTCCGAGGTCGATCCCGCTGTACAGATTTATGCGCCAGGGATTCCTGCAGACAATTCACTTTGGTTTATTGCGCTATCTGTAATAGCACCCGAGATATCACCAGATATATATTGGATTTTCCCCTGACCCTGAGTGTCCGGCCCCATGAGACGGTGGTTTTCTAGGCCCCTGGTGGTCCGAGGTCGATCCCGCTGCACAGATTCATGCGCCAGGGCCTCCTACAGAAAATGCAGTTTGATTTATTGCGCTATCTGTAATAGCACCCGAGATATCACTAGATATATATTGGATTTCCCCTGACCCTGACAGTCCGGCCCCATGAGACGGTAGTTTTCTCGGACCCTAGTGGTCCGAGGGCGATCCCGCTGCACAGATTCATGCGCCAGGGCCTCCTACAGAAAATGCACCTTGGTTTATTATGCTATCTCTATTAGCACCCGAGATATCACCAGATATATATTGGAGTTTTCCCTGACCCTGACAGTCCGGCCCCATGAGACGGTGATTTTCTCGGCCCCTGGTGGTCCGAGCTCGATCCCGCTGCACAGATTCATGCGCCAGGGCCTCCTACAGACAATGCACTTTGATTTATTGCGCTATCTGTAATAGCACCCGAGATATCACCAGATATATATAGGATTTTCCCCTGACACTGAGTGTCCGGCCCCATGAGACGGTGGTTTTCTCGGCCCCTGGTGGTCCGAGGTCGATCCCATTGAACAGTTTTATGCGCCAGGGATTCCTGCAGACAATTCACTTTGGTTTATTGCGCTATCTGTAATAGCACCCGAGATATCACCAGATATATATTGGATTTTTCCCTGACCCTGAGTGCCCGGCCCCATGTGTCGATGGTTTTCTCGGTCCCTCGTGGTCCGAGGTCGATCCCGCTGTACAGATTTATGCGCCAGGGATTCCTGCAGACAATTCACTTTGGTTTATTGCGCTATCTGTAATAGCACCCGAGATATCACCAGATATATATTGGATTTTCCCCTGACCCTGAGTGTCCGGCCCCATGAGACGGTGGTTTTCTAGGCCCCTGGTGGTCCGAGGTCGATCCCGCTGCACAGATTCATGCGCCAGGGCCTCCTACAGAAAATGCAGTTTGATTTATTGCGCTATCTGTAATAGCACCCGAGATATCACTAGATATATATTGGATTTCCCCTGACCCTGACAGTCCGGCCCCATGAGACGGTAGTTTTCTCGGCCCCTAGTGGTCCGAGGGCGATCCCGCTGCACAGATTCATGCGCCAGGGCCTCCTACAGAAAATGCAGTTTGATTTATTGCGCTATCTGTAATAGCACCCGAGATATCACTAGATATATATTGGATTTCCCCTGACCACGACAGTCCGGCCCCATGAGACGGTAGTTTTCTCGGCCCCTGGTGGTCCGAGGTCGATCCCGCTGCAGAGATTCATGCGCCAGGGCCCCCTGCAGATAATTCACTTTGGTTTAGTGCGCTGTCTGTAATAGCACCCGAGATATCACCAGATATATATTGGATTTTTCCCTGACCCTGACAGTCCGGCCTCATGAGATAGTGATTTTCTCAGCCCCTGGGGGTCTGAGGTCGATCCCGCTGCACAGATTCATGCGCCAGGGCCTCCCACAGACAATGCACTTTGATTTATTGCGCTATCTGTAATAGCACCCGAGATATCACCAGATATATATTGGATTTTTCCCTGACCCTGAGTGTCCCACCCCATGAGACGGTGGTTCTCTCGGCCCCTGCTGGTCCGAGGTCGTTCCCGCTGCACAGATTCATGCGTCAGTGCCTCCTACAGACAATGCACTTTGGTTTATTGCGCTATCTCTAATAGCACCCGAGATATCACCAGATATATATTGGATTTTTCCTTGACCCTGACAGTGCGGCCCCATGAGACGGTGATTTTCTCGGCCCCTGGTGGTCCGAGGTCGTTCCCACTGCACAGTTTCATGCGATAGGGCCTCCTGCAGACAATGCACTTTGATTTATTGCGCTATCTCTAATAGCACCCGAGATATCACCAGATATATATTGGATTTATCCCTGACCCCGACAGTCCGACCCCATGAGACGGTGGTTTTCTCGGCCCCTGGTGGTCCGAGGCCGTTCCCGCTGTAAAGATTCATGCGCCAGGGCCTCCTGCAGACAATGCACTTTGATTTATTGCGCTATCTGTAATAGCAGCCGAGATATCACCAGATTTATATTGGATTTTTCCCTGACCCTGTGTGTCCGACCCCATGAGACGGTGGTTTTCTCGGACCCTGGTGGTGCGAGGCCGTTCCCGCTGCACAGATTCATGCGCCAGGGCGTCCTGCAGACAATGCACTTTGATTTATTTCGCTATGTCTAATAGCACCCGAGATATCACCAGATACATATTGGATTTTTCCCTGACCCTGACAGTCCGGCCCCACGAGACGGTGATTTTCTCGACCCCTGGAGGTCCGAGGTCTATCCCGCTGCACAGATTCGGCGCCAGGGCCTCCTACAGACAATGCACTTTGATTTATTGCGTTATCTCTAATAGCACCCGAGATATAACCAGATATATATTGGATTTTTCCTTGACCCTGACAGTCCGGCCCAATGTGTGGATGGTTTACTCGGTCCCTCGCGGTCCGAGGTCGATCCCGCTGCACAGATTCATACGCCGGGGCCTCCTATAAATAATTCACGTTGGTTTATTGCGCTATCTCTAATAGCACCCGAGATATCACCCGATATATATTGAATTTTTCCCCGACCCTGAGTGTCCGGCCCCATGTGTCGGTGGATTTTTCGGCCCCTGGTGGTCCGAGGTCGATCCCGCTGCACAGATTCATGCGCCAGTGCCTCCTACAGACAATGCACTTTGATTTATTGCGCTATCTGTAATAGCACCCGAGATATCACCAGATATATATTGCATTTTTCCCTGACCCTGACACTCCGGCCCCATGAGACGGTGATTTTCTCGGCCCCTGGTGGTCCGAGGTCGAACCCGCTGCACAGATTCATGCGCCAGGGCCTCCTACAGAAAATGCAGTTTGATTTATTGCGCTATCTGTAATAGCACCCGAGATATATCTAGATATATATTGGATTTCCCCTGACCCTGACAGTCCGGCCCCATGAGACGCTAGTTTTCTCGGCCCCTGGTGGTCCGAGGTCGATCCCGCTGCACAGATTCATGCGCCAGGGCCTCCTACAGAAAATGCAGTTTGATTTATTGCGCTATCTGTAATAGCACCCGAGATATCACCAGATATATATTGGATTTATCCCTGACCCTGAGCGTCCGACCCCATGAGACGGTGGTTTTCTCGGCCCCTGGTGGTTGGAGGTCGTTCCTGCTGCACATATTCATGCGCCAGGGCTTCCTGCAGACAATTCACTTTGGTTTATTGCGCTATCTGTAATAGGACGCGAGATATCACCAGATATATATTGGATTTTTCCTTGAACCTGACAGTCCGGCCCCATGTGTCTCTGATTTTCTCGGCCCCTGGTGGTCCGAGGTCGTTCCCGCTGCGCAGATTCATGCGCCAGGGCCCCCTGCAGATAATTCACTTTGGTTTAGTGCGCTGTCTGTAATAGCACCGAGATATCACCAGATATATATTGGATTTATCCCTGACCCCGACAGTCCGACCCCATGAGACGGTGGTTTTCTCGGCCCCTGGTGGTCCGAGGTCGTTCCCGCTGTACAGATTCATGCGCCAGGGCCTCCTGCAGACAATGCACTTTGATTTATTGCGCTATCTGTAATAGCAGCCGAGATATCACCAGATTTATATTGGATTTTTCCCTGACCCTGTGTGTCCGACCCCATGCGACGGTGGTTTTCTCAGCCCCTGGTGGTGCGAGGCCGTTCCCGCTGCACAGATTCATACGCCGGGGCCTCCTATAAATAATTCACTTTGGTTTATTGCGCTATCTCTAATAGCACCCGAGATATCACCAGATATATATTGAATTTTTCCCCGACCCTGAGTGTCCGGCCCCATGTGTGGGTGGATTTCTCGGCCCCTGGTGGTCCGAGGTCGATCCCGCTGCACAGATTCATGCGCCAGGGCCTCCAACAGACAATGCACTTTGATTTATTGCGCTATCAGTAATAGCACCCGAGATATCACCAGATATATATTGGATTTATCCCTGACCCTGACAGTCCGGCCCCATGAGACGATAGTTTTCTCGGACCCTGGTGGTCGGAGGTTGTTCCCGCTGCACAGATTCATGCGCCAGGGCTTCCTGCAGACAATTCACTTTGGTTTATTGCGCTATCTGTAATAGCACGCGAGATATTACCAGATATATATTGGATTTTTCCTTGAACCTGACAGTCCGGCCCCATGTGTCTGTGGTTTTCTCGGCCCCTGGTGGTCCGAGGTCGTTCCCGCTGCGCAGATTCATGCGCCAGGGCCCCCTGCAAATAATTCACTTTGGTTTAGTGCGCTGTCTGTAATAGCACCCGAGATATCACCAGATATATATTGGATTTTTCCCTGTCCCTGAGTGTCCGATCCCATGAGACGGTGGTTTTCTCGGCCCCTGGTGGTCCGAGGACGATCCCGCTGCACAGATTCATGCGCTAGGGCCTCTTGCAGACAATGGACTTTTATTTATTGCGCTATCTGTAATAGCATCCGAGATATCACCAGATATATATTGGATTTCCCCTGACCCTGACAGTCCGGCCCCATGAGACGGTAGTTTTCTCGGCCCCTAGTGGTCCGAGGTCGATCCCGCTGCACAGATTCATGCGCCAGGGCCTCCCACAGACAATGCACTTTGGTTTATTGCGCTATCTCTAATAGCACACGAGATATCACCAGATATATATTGGATTTTTCCTTGACCCTGACAGTGCGGCCCCATGAGACGGTGATTTTCTCGGCCCCTGGTGGTCCGAGGTCGTTCCCACTGCACAGTTTCATGCGCCAGGGCGTCCTGCAGACAATGCACCTTGGTTTATTATGCTATCTCTATTAGCACCCGTGATATCACCAGATATATATTGGAGTTTTCCCTGACCCTGACAGTCCGGCCCCATGAGACGGTGATTTTCTCGGCCCCTGGTGGTCCGAGCTCGATCCCGCTGCACAGATTCATGCGCCAGGGCCTCCTACAGACAATGCACTTTGATTTATTGCGCTATCTGTAATAGCACCCGAGATATCACCAGATATATATTGGATTTATCCCTGACCCTGACAGTCCGACCCCACGTGTCGGTGGTTTTCTCGGCCCCTGGTGGTCGGAGGTCGTTCCCGCTGCACAGATTCATGCGCCAGGGCTTCCTGCAGACAATTCACTTTGGTTTATTGCGCTATCTGTAATAGCACGCGAGATATCACCAGATATATGCTGGATTTTTACATGACGCTGGGTGACGGATTCCGAATATCTGTAATTTTCTCGGCGCCTGGTGGTCCGAGGTCGTTCCTGCTGCACAGATTCATGCGCCAGGGCCCCCTGCATATAATTCACTTTGGTTTAGTGCGCTGTCTGTAATAGCACCCGAGATATCACCAGATATATATTGGATTTTTTCCTGACCCTGAGTTTCCGATCCAATGAGACGGTGGTTTTCTCGGCCCCTGGTGGTCCGAGGACGATCCCGCTGCACAGATTCATGCGCTAGGGCCTCCTATAGATAATTCACTTTGGTTTATTGCGCTATCTCTAATAGCACCCGAGATATCACCAGATATATATTGGATTTTTCCCTGACCCTGAGTGTCCGGCCCCATGAGACGGTAGTTTTCTCGGCCCCTGGTGGACCGAGGTCGTTCCCGCTGCACAGATTCATGTTCCAGGGCCTCCTGCAGATAGATCACTTTGGTTTATTGCGCTATCTCTAATAGCACCCGAGATATCACCAGATATATATCGGAATTTTCCCTGACCCTGAGTGTCCGACTCCATGAGACGGTGGTTTTCTCGGCCCCTGGTGTTCCGAGGTCGTTCCCACAGCACAGATTCATGCGCCAAGGCCTCGTGCAGACAATGCACCTTGGTTTATTATGCTATATCTAATAGCACCCGAGATATCACCAGATATATATTGGATTTTCCCCTGACCCTGATCGTCCGGCCCCATGTGTCGGTGGTTTTCTCGGCCCCTGGTGGTTCGAGGTCGATCCCGCTGCACAGAATCATGCGCCAGGGCCTCCTACAGACAATGCACTTTGATTTATTGCGCTATCTGTAATAGCACGCGAGATATCACCAGATATATGCTGGATTTTTACATGACCCTGGGTGACGGATTCCGAATATCTGTAATTTCCTCGGCGCCTGGTGGTCCGAGGTCGTTCCTGCTGCACAGATTCATTCGCCAGTGCCTCCTACAGACAATGCACTTTGATTTATTGCGCTATCTCTAATAGCACCCGAGATATCACCAGATATATATTGGATTTTCCCCTGACCCTGATTGTCCGGCCCCATGTGTCGGTGGTTTTCTCGGCCCCTGGTGGTCCGAGGTCGATCCCGCTGCACAGATTCATGCGCCAGGGCCTCCTGCAGAAAATGCAGTTTGATTTATTGCGCTATCTGTAATAGCACCCGAGATATCACCAGATATATATTGGATTTTCCCCTGACCCTGATTGTCCGGCCCCATGTGTCGGTGGTTTTCTCGGCCCCTGGTGGTCCGAGGTCGATCCCGCTGCACAGATTCATGCGCCAGGGCCTCCTGCAGAAAATGCAGTTTGATTTATTGCGCTATCTGTAATAGCACCCGAGATATCACTAGATATATATTGGATTTCCCCTGACCCTGACAGTCCGGCCCCATGAGACGGTAGTTTTCTCGGCCCCTGGTGGTCCGAGGTCGATCCCGCTGCACATAATCATGCGCCAGGGCCTCCTACAGAAAATGCAGTTTGATTTATTGCGCTATCTGTAATAGCACCCGAGATATCAGCAGATATATATTGGATTTTTCCTTGACCCTGACAGTCCGACCCCATGAGACGGTGGTTTTCTCGGCCCCTGGTGGTCCGAGGTCGATCCCGCTGCACATAATCATGCGCCAGGGCCTCCTACAGAAAATGCAGTTTGATTTATTGCGCTATCTGTAATAGCACCCGAGATATCACCAGATATATATTGGATTTTTCCTTGACCCTGACAGTCCGGCCCCATGAGTCGATGGTTTTCTCGGTCCTTCGTGGTCCGAGGTCGATCCCGCTGCACAGATTCATGCGCCAGGGCCTCCTATAGATAATTCACTTTGGTTTATTGCGCTATCTCTAATAGCACCGGAGATATCACCAGATATATATTGGATTTTTCCCTCACCCTGACAGCCTGGCCCCATGTGTCTGTGGATTTCTCGGCCCCTGGTGGTCCGAGGTCGTTCCCGCTGCACACATTCATGCGCCAGGGCCCCCTGCAGATAATTCACTTTGGTTTAGTGCGCTGTCTGTAATAGACCCCGAGATATCACCAGATATATATTGGATTTTCCCCTGACCCTGAGTGTCCGGCCCCATGAGACGGTAGTTTTCTCGGCACCTGGTGGTCCGAGGTCGTTCCCGCTGCACCGATTCATGCACTAGGGCCTCCTGCAGACAATGCAATTTGATTTATTGCGCTATCTCTAATAGCACCCGAGATATCACCTGATATATATTGGATTTTCCCCTGACCCTGACACTCCGGCCCCATGAGACGGTGATTTTCTCGGCCCGTGGTGCTCCGAGGTCGATCCCGCTGCACAGATTCATGCGCCAGGGCCTCCTATAGATAATTCACTTTGGTTTATTGCGCTATCTCTAGTAGCACCCGAGATATCACCAGATATATATTGGATTTTTCCCTGACCCTGACAGTCCGGCCCCATGAGGCGGTGATTTTCTCGGCCCCTGGTGGTCCGAAGTCGTTCCCACTGCACACATTCATGCGCTAGGGCCTCCTGCAGACAATGCACTTTGATTTATTGCGCTACCTCTAATTGCACCCGAGATATCACCAGATATATATTGGATTTATCCCTGACCCTGACAGTCCGACCCCATGAGGCGGTGGTTTTCTCGGCCCCTGGTGGTCGGAGGTCATTCCCGCTGCACAGATTCATGCGCCAGGGCCTCCTACAGACAATGCACTTTGATTTATTGCGCTATCTGTAATAGCACCCGTGATATCACCTGATATATATTGGATTTTTAACTGACCCTGACAGTCCGGCCCCATGTGTCGGTGGTTTTCTCGGCCCCTTGTGGTCCGAGGTCGATCCCGCTGCACAGATTCATGCGCCAGGGACTTCTACAGACAATGCACTTTGATATATTGCGCTATCTGTAATAGCACCCGAGATATCACCCGATATATATTGGATTTTCGCTTGACCCTGAGTGTCCGGCCCCATGCGACTGTAGTTTTCTCGGCCCCTGGTGGTCCGAGGTCGTTCCCGCTGCACAGATTCATGCGCCAGGGCCTCCTACAGACAATGCACTTTGATTTATTGCTCTATCTCTAATAGCACCCGAGATATCACCAGATATATATTGGATTTTCCCCAGACCCTGAGTGTCCGGCCCCATGAGACTGTGGTTTTCCCGGCCCCTGGGGGTGAGGTCGTTCCCGCTGTACAGATTCATTGGCCAGGGCCTGCTACAGACAATGCACTTTGATTTATTGCGCTATCTGTAATAGCAGCCGAGATATCACCAGATTTATATTGGATTTTTCCCTGACCCTGTGTGTCCGACCCCATGAGACGGTGGTTTTCTCGGCCCCTGGTGGTGCGAGTCCGTTCCCGCTCTACAGATTCATGCGCCAGGGCGTCCTGCAGACAATGCACTTTGATTTATTTCGCTGTGTCTAATAGCACCCGAGATATCACCAGATATATATTGGATTTTTCCCTGACCCTGACAGTCCGGCCCCATGAGACGGTGATTTTCTCGACCCCTGGAGGTCCGAGGTCGATCCCGCTGCACAGATTCATTCGCCGGGGCCTCCTATAGATAATTCACTTTGGTTTATTGCGCTATCTCTAATAGCACCCGAGATATCACCAGATATATATTGAATTTTTCCCCGACCCTGAGTGCCCGGCCCCATGTGTCGGTGGTTTTCTCGGCCCCTGGTGATCCGTGGTCGATCCCGCTGCACAGATTTATGCGCCAGGGCCTTCTACAGACAGTGCACTTTGATTTATTGCGCTATCTGTAACAGGACCCGTGATATCACCAGATATATATTTGATTTTTCCCTGACCCTGAGTGTCCGGCCCCATGAGACGGTGGTTTTCTCGGCCCCTGGTGGTCCGAGATCGTTCCCGCTGCACAGATTCATGCGGCAGGGCCCCCTGCAGATAATTCACTTTGATTTATTGCGCTATCTCTAATAGCACCCGAGATATCACCAGATTCATATTGGATTTTTCCCTGACCCTGACAGTCCGGCCCCATGAGACTTTGATTTTCTCGGCCCCTGGTGGTCCGAGGTTGATCCCGCTGCACAGATTCAGGCGCCAGGGCCTCCTACAGACAATGCACTTTGATTTATTGCGCTATCTGTAAGAGCACCCGAGATATCACCAGATATATATTGGATTTTTCCCTGACCCTGACAGTCCGGCCCCATGAGGCGGTGATTTTCTCGGCCCCTGGTGGTCCGAAGTCGTTCCCACTGCACACATTCATGCGCTAGGGCCTCCTGCAGACAATGCACTTTGATTTATTGCGCTACCTCTAATTGCACCCGAGATATCACCAGATATATATTGGATTTATCCCTGACCCTGACAGTCCGACCCCATGAGGCGGTGGTTTTCTCGGCCCCTGGTGGTCGGAGGTCGTTCCCGCTGCACAGATTCATGCGCCAGGGCCTCCTACAGACAATGCACTTTGATTTATTGCGCTATCGGTAATAGCACCCGTGATATCACCTGATATATATTGGATTTTTAACTGACCCTGACAGTCCGGCCCCATGTGTCGGTGGTTTTCTCGGCCCCTTGTGGTCCGAGGTCGATCCCGCTGCACAGATTCATGCGCCAGGGACTCCTACAGACAATGCACTTTGATATATTGCGCTATCTGTAATAGCACCCGAGATATCACCCGATATATATTGGATTTTCGCTTGACCCTGAGTGTCCGGCCCCATGCGACGGTGGTTTTCTCGGCCCGTGGTGGACCGAGGTCGTTCCCGCTGCACAGATTCATGCGCCAGGGCATCCTGCAGATAATTCACTTTGGTTTATTGCGCTATCTGTAATAGTACCCGAGATATCACCAGATATATATTGGATTTTTCCCTGACCCTGAGTGTCCGGCCCCATGAGACGGTGGTTTTCTCGGCCCCTGGTGGTCCAAGGTCGTTCCCGCTGCACAGATTCATGCGCCAGGGCCCCCTGCAGATAATCCACTTTGGTTTAGTGCGCTATCTGTAATAGCACCCGAGATATCACCAGATATATATTGGATTCTTCTCTGACCCTGAGTGTCCGACTCCATGAGACGGTGGTTTTCGCGGCCCCTGGTGGTCCTAGGTCATTCCCGCTGCACAGATTCATGCGCCAGGGCCTCCCACAGACGATGCACTTTGATTTATTGCGATATGTGTAATAGCACCCGAGATATCACCAGATATATATTGGATTTTTCCCTGACCCTGACAGACCGGCCCCATGAGACGGTTATTTTCTCGGCCCCTGGTGGTCCGGGGTCGATCCCAGTGCACAGATTCATGCGCCAGGGCCTCCTACAGACAATGCACTTTGGTTTATTGCGCTATCTCTAATTGCACCCGAGATATCACCAGATATATATTGGATTTTTAACTGACCCTGACAGTCCGGCCCCATGTGTCGGTGGTTTTCTCAGCCCCTGGTGGTCCGAGGTCGTTCCCGCTGCACAGATTCATGCGCCAGGGCCTCCTACAGACAATGCACTTTGGTTTATTGCGCTCCCTGTAATAGCACCCGAGATACTACCAGATATATATTGGATTTTTCCCTGACCCTGACAGACCGGCCCCACGAGACGGTGATTTTCTCGGCCCCTGGTGGTCCGAGGTCGTTCCCGCTGCACAGATTCATGCGCCTGGGCCTCCTACAGACAATGCACTTTGGTTTATTGCGCTATCTATAATAGCACCCGAGATACCACCAGATATATATTGGATTTCTCCCTGACCCTGACAGTCCGGCCCCACGAGACGGTGATTTTCTCGGCCCCTGGTCATCCGAGATCGTTCCCGTTGCGCAGATTCATGCGCAAGGGCCTCCTACGGACAGTGCACTTTGATTTATTGCGATATCTCTAATAGCACCCGAGATATCACCAGATATATATTGGATTTTCCCCTGACCCTGAGTGTCCGGACCCATGAGACGGTGGTTTTCTCGGCCCCCGGTGGTCCGAGGTCGTTCCCGCTGCCCAGATTCATGCGACAGGGCCTCCTACAGACAATGCACTTTGGTTTATTGCGCTATCTCTAATTGCACCCGAGATATCACCAGATATATATTGGATTTTTCCCTGACCCTGACAGTCCGGCCCCATGAGACGGTGGTTTTCTCGGCCCCTAGTGGCCCGAGGTAGTTCCCGCTGCACAGATTCATGCGCCAGGGCCTCCTGCAGATAATTCACTTTGCTTTATTGCGCTATCTCTAATAGCACCCGAGATTTCACCAGATATATATTGGATTTTACCCTGACCCTTAGTACCCGGCCCCATGAGTCGGTGGTTTTCTCGGCCCCTGGTGGTCCGAGGTCGTTCCCGCTGCACAGATTCATGCGCAAGGGCCTCATACGGACAGTGCACTTTGATTTATTGCGCTATCTCTAATAGCACCCGAGATATCACCAGGTATATACTGGATTTTTACATGACCTTGGGTGACGGATACCGAAAATCTGTAATTTTCTCGGCCCCTGGTGGTCCGAGGTCGTTCCCGCTGCCCAGATTCATGCGCCAGGGCCTCCTACAGACAATGCACTTTGATTTATTGCGCTGTCTGTAATAGCACCCTAGAAAGAACCATATATATGCTGGATTTTTACATGTCCTTGGGTGTCCGGCCCAATGAGTCAGTGGTTTTCTCGGCCCCTGATGGTCCGAGGTCGCTCCCGCTGCACAGATTCATGCGCCTGGGCCTCCTTCAGGCAATGCACTTTGGTTTATTGCGCTATCTCTAATAGCACCCGAGATATCACCAGATATATGCTGCATTTTTCCCTGACCGTGAGTGTCCGGCCCCATGTGTCGGTGGATTTCTCGGCCCCTGGTGGTCCGAAGTCTATCCCGCTGCACAGATTCATGCGCCAGGGCATACTGCAGACAGTGCACTTTGATTTGTCGCGCTATCTGTAATAGCACCCGAGATATCATCAGATACATTCTGGATTTTTACATGACCTTGGGCGTCCGGACCCATGCGTCCGCGGTTTTCTCGACCACTGGTGGTCCGAGGTCGTTCCCGCTGCACAGACTCATGCGCCAGGGCCTCCTACAGACAATGCACTTTGGTTTATTGCGCTATCTGTAATAGCACCCGAGATACCACCAGATATATATTGGATTTTTCCCTGACCCTGACAATCCGGCCCCGTGAGACGGTGGTTTTCCCGGCCCCTGGTGGTCCGAGGTCGGTCCCGCTGCCCATATTCATGCGCCAGGGCCTCCTACAGGCAATGCACTTTGATTTATTGCGCTATCTGTAATAGCACCCGAGAAAGCTCCATATATATGTTGGATTTTTACATCACATTGGGTGACGGATACCGAAAATCTATCATTTTCACGGAACCTGGTGGTCCGAGGTCGTTCCCGCTGGCCAGATTCATGCACCAGGGCCTCCTACAGACAATGCACTTTGATTTATTGCGCTATCTCTAATAGCGCCCGAGATATCACCAGGTATATATTGGATTTTCCCCTGACCCTGAGTGTCCGGCCCCATGAGACGGTGGTGTTCTCGGCCCCTGGTGGTCCGAGGTCGTTCCCGCTGCCCAGATTCATGCGCCAGGGCCTCCTGCAGATAATTCACTTTGGTTTATTGCGCTATCTCTAATAGCACCCGAGGTATCACCAGATATATATTGGATTTTCCCCTGACCCTGAGTGTCCGTGCGCAATGAGACGGTGGTTTTATGGGCCCCTGGTGGTCCGAGGTCGTTCCCGTTGCACAGATGCATGCGCCAGGGCCTCCTGCAGATAATTCAGTTTGATTTACCGCGCTGTCTGTAATTGCACCTGAGATATCACCAGATATATATTGGATTTTTCCCTGACCCTGAGTGTCCGGCCCCATGAGACGGTGGTTTTTTCGGCCACTGGTGGTCCGAGCTCGTTTCCGCTGCACAGATTCATGCGCCAGGGCCTCCTGCAGACAATGCACTTTGATTTATTGCGCTATCTCTAATACCACCCGAGGTATCACGAGATATATGCTGTATTTTTACATGACCTTGGGTGACGGATACCGAAAATCTGTAATTTTCTCGGCCCCTGGTGGTCCGAGGTCCTTCCTGCTGCACAGATTCATGCGCAAGGGCCTCCTAGGGACAATGCACTTTGGTTTATTGCGCTATCTGTAATAGCACCCGAGATATCACCAGATATATATTGGATTTTCCCCTGACCCTGAGTGTCCGGCCCCATGAGACGGTGGTTTTCTCGGCCCCTGGTGGTCCGAGGACGTTCCCGCTGCCCAGAATCATGCGCCGGGGCCTCCTACAGACAATGCACTTTGATTTATTGCGCTATCTGTCATAGCACCCGAGAAAGCTCCATATATATGCTGGATTTTTACATGACTTTGGGTGACGGATACCGAAAATCTGTAATTTTCTCGGCCCCTGGTGGTCCGAGGTCGTTCCCGCTGCAAAGATTCATGCGCCCGGGCCTCCTGCAGATTATTCACTTTGGTTTATTGCGCTATCTCTAATAGCACCCGAGATATCACCAGATATATATTGGATTTTTCCCCGAACCTAACTGTCCGGCCCCATGAGACGGTGGTTTTCTCGGACCCTGGTGATCCGAGGTCGTTCCCGCTGCACAGATTCATGCGCCAGGGCCTCCTACAGACAATGCACTTTTTATTTATTGCGCTATCTGTAATAGCACCCGAGATATCACCAGATATATCTTGGATTTTTCCCTGACCGTGAGTGTCCGGCCCCATGAGACGGTGGTTTTCTCGGCCCCCGGTGGTCCGAGGACGTTCCCGCTGCCCAGAATCATGCGCCAGGTCCTCCTACAGACAATGCACTTTGATTTATTGCGCTATCTGTAATAGCACCCGAGAAAGCTCCATATATATGCTGGATTTTTACATGACTTTGGGTGACGGATACCGAAAATCTGTAATTTTCTCGGCCCCTGGTGGTCCGATGTCTTTCCTGCTGCACAGATTCATGCGCAAGGGCCTCCTACGGACAGTGCACTTTCATTTATTGCGATATCTCTAATAGCACCCGAGATATCCCCAGATATATATTGGATTTTCCCATGACCCTGAGTGTCCGGCCCCATGAGTCGGTGGTTTTCTCGGACCCTGGTGGTCCGAGGTCGTTCCCGCTGCCCAGATTCATGCGCCAGGTCCTCCTACAGACAATGCACCTTGATTTATTGCGCTATCTGTAATAGCACCCGAGATATCGCCAGATATATATTGGATTTTTCCCTGACCCTGAGCGTCCGGCCCCATAAGACGGTGGTTCTCTCGGCCCCTGGTGGGCGGAGGCCGTTCCCTCTGCACAGATGCATGCGCCAGGGCCTCCTACAGACAATGCACTTTGATTTATTGCGCCATCTGTAATCGCACCCGAGAAAGCTCCATACATATGTTGGATTTTTACATGACTTTGGGTGACGGACACCGAAAATCTGTAATTTTCTCTGCCCCTGGTGGTCCGAGGTCGTTACCGCTGCACAGATTCATGCGCCAGGGCCTCCTGCAGATAATTCACTCTGGTTTATTGCGCTGTCTCTAATAGCACCCGAGATATCACCAGATATATCTTGGATTTTTCCCTGACCCTGAGTGTCCGGCCCCATGAGACGGTGGTTTTCTCGGCCCCTGGTGGTCCGAGGTCGTTCCCGCTGGCCAGAATCATGCGCCAGGGCCTCCTATAGACAATGCACTTTGATTTATTGCGCTATCTGTAATAGCACCCGAGAAAGCTCCATATATATGCTGGATTTTTACATGACTTTGGGTGACGGATACCGAAAATCTGTAATTTTCTCGGCCCCTGGTGGTCCGATGTCTTTCCTGCTGCACAGATTCATGCGCAAGGGCCTCCTACGGACAGTGCACTTTCATTTATTGCGATATCTCTAATAGCACCCGAGATATCCCCAGATATATATTGGATTTTCCCCTGACCCTGAGTGTCCGGCCCCATGAGACGGTGGTTTTCTCGGCCCCTCGTGGTCCCAGGTCGTTCCCGCTGCACAGATTCAAGCGCCAGGGCCTCCTGCAGATAATTCACTCTGGTTTATTGCGCTATCTCTAATAGCACCCGAGATATCACCACATATATCTTGGATTTTCCCCTGACCCTGAGTGTCCGGCCCCGTGAGACGGTGGTTTTCCCGGCCCCTGGTGGTCCGAGGTCGGTCCCGCTGCCCATATTCATGCGCCAGGGCCTCCTACAGGCAATGCACTTTGATTTATTGCGCTATCTGTAATAGCACCCGAGAAAGCTCCATATATATGTTGGATTTTTACATCACATTGGGTGACGGATACCGAAAATCTATCATTTTCACGGTCCCTGGTGGTCCGAGGTCGGTCCCGCTGCCGATATTCATGCGCCAGGGCCTCCTACAGGCAATGCACTTTGATTTATTGCGCTATCTGTAATAGCACCCGAGAAAGTACCATATATATGTTGGATTTTTACATCACATTGGGTGACGGATACCGAAAATCTATCATTTTCACGGAACCTGGTGGTCCGAGGTCGTTCCCGCTGGCCAGATTCATGCGCCAGGGCCTCCTGCAGATAATTCACTCTGGTTTATTGCGCTATCTGTAATAGCACCCGAGATATCACCAGATATATGCTGGATTTTTACATGACCTTGGGTGACGGATTCCGAATATCTGTAATTTTCTCGGCCCCTGGTGGTCCGAGATCGTTCCCGCTGCACAGATTCATGCGCCAGGGCCTCCTGCAGATAATTCACTTTAGTTCATTGCGCTATCTCTAATAGCACCCGAGATATCACCAGATATATATTGGATTTTTCCCTGACCCTGAGTGTCCGGCCCCATGAGACGGTGGTTTTTTCGGCCACTGGTGGTCCGAGCTCGTTTCCGCTGCACAGATTCATGCGCCAGGGCCTCCTGCAGACAATGCACTTTGATTTATTGCGCTATCTCTAATACCACCCGAGGTATCACCAGATATATGCTGGATTTTTACATGACCTTGGGTGACGGATACCGAAAATCTGTAATTTTCTCGGCCCCTGGTGGTCCGAGGTCCTTCCTGCAGCACAGATTCATGCGCAAGGGCCTCCTAGGGACGATGCACTTTGGTTTATTGCGCTATCTCTAATAGCACCCGAGATATCACCAGATATATATTGGATTTTCCCCTGACCCTGAGTGTCCGGCCCCATGAGACGGTGGTTTTCTCGGCCCCTGGTGGTCCGAGGTCGTTCCCGTTGCACAGATGCATGCGCCAGGGCCTCCTGCAGATAATTCAGTTTGATTTACCGCGCTATCTGTAATTGCACCTGAGATATCACCAGATATATATTGGATTTGTCCCTGACCCTGAGTGTCCGGCCCCATGTGTCGGTGGTTTTCTCGGCCCCTGGTGGTCCTAGGTCGTTCTCGCTGCACAGATTCATGCGCCAGGGCCCCTGCAGATAATTCACTTTGGTTTATTGCGCTATCTGTAACAGCACCCGAGATATCACCAGATATATATTGGATTTGTCCCTGACCCTGAGTGTCCGGCCCCATGTGTCGGTGGTTTTCTCGGCCCCTGGTGGTCCTAGGTCGTTCTAGCTGCACAGATTCATGCGCCAGGGCCCCTGCAGATAATTCACTTTAGTTCATTGCTCTATCTCTAATAGCACCCGAGATATCACCAGATATATATTGGATTTTTCCCTGACCCTGAGTGCCCGGCCCCATGAGACGGTGGTTTTTTCGGCCACTGGTGGTCCGAGCTCGTTTCCGCTGCACAGATTCATGGGCCAGGGCCTCCTGCAGACAATGCACTTTGATTTATTGCGCTATCTCTAATACCACCCGAGGTATCACCAGATATATGCTGGATTTTTACATCACCTTGGGTGACGGATACCGAAAATCTGTAATTATCTCGGCCCCTGGTGGTCCGAGGTCCTTCCTGCTGCACAGATTCATGCGCATGGGCCTCCTAGGGACAATGCACTTTGGTTTATTGCGCTATCTCTAATAGCACCCGAGATATCACCATATATATATTGGATTTTCCCCTGACCCTGAGTGTCCGGTCCCATGTGACTGTGGTTTTCTCGGCCCCTGGTGGTCCGAGGTCGTTCCCGCTGCACAGATTCACGCGCCAGGGCCTCCTGCAGATAATTCACTTTTGATTATTGCGCCATCTCTAATAGCACCCAAGATATCACCAGATATATATTGGATTTTCCCTGACCCTGAGTGTCCGGCCCCATGAGACTGTGGTTTTCTCGGCCCCTGGTTGTCCGAGGTCGTTCCCGCTGCACAGATTCATGCGCCATGGCATCCTACGGACAATGCACTTTGATTTATTGCGCTATCTCTAATAGCACCGGAGATATCCCCAGATATATATTGGATTTTCCCCTGACCCTGATTGTCCGGCCGCATGAGTCGGTTGTTTTCTCGGACCCTGGTGGTCCGAGGTCGTTCCCGCTGCCCAGATTCATGCGCCAGGGCCCCCTGCATATAATTCACTTTGGATTATTGCGCTATCTGTAATAGCACCCGAGAAAGCACCATATATATGCTGTATTTTTACATGACATTGGGTGACGGATACCGAAAACCTGTAATTTTTTCGGCCGCTGGTGGTCCGATGTTGTTCCTGCTGCACAGATTCATGCGCCAGGGCCTCCTGCAGATAAATCACTTTGGATTATTGCGCTATCTGTAATAGCGCCCGAGATATCACCAGATATATATTGGATTTTTCCCTGACCCTGAGTGTCCGGCCCCGTGAGACTGTGGTTTTCTCGGCCCCTGGTGGTCCGAGGTCGTGCCCGCTGCCCAGATTCATGCGCCAGGGCCTCCTACAGACAATGCACTTTGGTTTATTGCGCTATCTCTAATAGCACCCGAGATATCACCAGATATATATTGGATTTTCCCCTGACCCTGAGTCTCCAGCCCCATGAGACGGTGGTTTTCTCGGCCCCTGGTGGTCCGAGGTCGTTCCCGCTGCACAGATTCATGCGCCAGGGTCTCCTGCAGATAATTCACTTTGGTTTATTGCGCTATCTCTAATAGCACCCGAGATATCACCAGATATATATTTGATTTTTCCCTGACCTTGAGTGTCCGGCCCCATGTGACGGTGGTTTTCTCGGCCCCTCGTGGTCCGCGGTCGTTCCCGCTACACAGATTCATGCGCCAGGGCCTCCTCCAGATAATTCACTTTGGTTTATTGCGCTATCTCTAATAGCACCCGAGATATCACCACATTTTATATTGGATTTTCCCCTGACCCTGAGTGTCCGGCCCCATGTGACGGTGGTTTTCTCGGCCCCTGGTGGTCCGAGGTCGTTCCCGCTGCACAGATTCATGCGCCCGGGCCTCCTGCAGATTATTCACTTTGGTTTATTGCGCTATCTCTAATAGCACCCGAGATATCACCAGATATATATTGGATTTTTCCCCGAACCTAACTGTCCGGCCCCATGAGACGGTGGTTTTCTCGGACCCTGGTGATCCGAGGTCGTTCCCGCTGCACAGATTCATGCGCCAGGGCCTCCTACAGACAATGCACTTTGATTTATTGCGCTATCTGTAATAGCACCCGAGATATCACCAGATATATCTTGGATTTTTCCCTGACCCTGAGTGTCCGGCCCCATGAGACGGTGGTTTTCTCGGCCCCTGGTGGTCCGAGGTCGTTCCCGCTGGCCAGATTCATGCGCCAGGGCCTCCTACAGACAATGCACTTTGATTTATTGCGCTATCTCTAATAGCGCCCGAGATATCACCAGGTATATATTTGATTTTTCCCTGACCCTGAGTGTCCGGCCCCATGAGACGGTGGTTTTCTCGGCCCCTCGTGGTCCCAGGTCGTTCCCGCTGCACAGATGCATGCGCCAGGGCCTCCTGCAGATAATTCACTTTGGTTTATGGCGGTATCTCTAATAGCACCCGAGATATCACCAGATATATATTGGATTTTCCCCTGACCCTGAGTGTCCGGCCCCATGAGTCTTTGGTTTTCTCGGCAACTGGTGGTCCGAGCTCGTTTCCGCTGCACAGATTCATGCGCCAGGGCATCCTGCAGACAATGCACTTTGGTTTATTGCGCTATCTGTAATAGCACCCGAGATATCACCAGATATATCTTGGATTTTTCCCTGACCGTGAGTGTCCGGCCCCATGAGTCGGTGGTTTTCTCGGCCCCTCGTGGTCCGAGGTCGTTCCCCCTGCACCGATTCATGCGCCAGGGCCTCCTGCAGATAATTCACTTTGATTTACCGCGCTATCTGTTATTGCACACGAGATATCACCAGATATATATTGGATTTTCCCCTGAACCTGAGTGCCCGTGCGCAATGAGACGGTGGTTTTATGGGCCCCTGGTGGTCCGAGGTCGTTCCCGTTGCACAGACCCATGCGCCAGGGCCTCCTGCAGACAATTCACTTTGATTTATTGCGCTATCTCTAATACCACCCGAGGTATCACCAGATATATGCTGGATTTTTACATCACCTTGGGTGACGGATACCGAAAATCTGTAATTATCTCGGCCCCTGGTGGTCCGAGGTCCTTCCTGCTGCACAGATTCATGCGCATGGGCCTCCTAGGGACAATGCACTTTGGTTTATTGCGCTATCTCTAATAGCACCCGAGATATCACCATATATATATTGGATTTTCCCCTGATCCTGAGTGTCCGGTCCCATGTGACTGTGGTTTTCTCGGCCCCTGGTGGTCCGAGGTCGTTCCCGCTGCACAGATTCACGCGCCAGGGCCTCCTGCAGATAATTCACTTTTTATTATTGCGCCATCTCTAATAGCACCCAAGATATCACCAGATATATATTGGATTTTCCCTGACCCTGAGTGTCCGGCCCCATGAGACTGTGGTTTTCTCGGCCCCTGGTTGTCCGAGGTCGTTCCCGCTGCACAGATTCATGCGCCATGGCATCCTACGGACAATGCACTTTGATTTATTGCGCTATCTCTAATAGCACCGGAGATATCCCCAGATATATATTGGATTTTCCCCTGACCCTGATTGTCCGGCCGCATGAGTCGGTTGTTTTCTCGGACCCTGGTGGTCCGAGGTCGTTCCCGCTGCCCAGATTCATGCGCCAGGGCCCCCTGCATATAATTCACTTTGGATTATTGCGCTATCTGTAATAGCACCCGAGAAAGCACCATATATATGCTGTATTTTTACATGACATTGGGTGACGGATACCGAAAACCTGTAATTTTTTCGGCCGCTGGTGGTCCGATGTTGTTCCTGCTGCACAGATTCATGCGCCAGGGCCTCCTGCAGATAAATCACTTTGGATTATTGCGCTATCTGTAATAGCGCCCGAGATATCACCAGATATATATTGGATTTTTCCCTGACCCTGAGTGTCCGGCCCCGTGAGACGGTGGTTTTCTCGGCCCCTGGTGGTCCGAGGTCGTTCCCGCTGCACAGATTCATGCGCCAGGGTCTCCTGCAGATAATTCACTTTGGTTTATTGCGCTATCTCTAATAGCACCCGAGATATCACCAGATATATATTTGATTTTTCCCTGACCTTGAGTGTCCGGCCCCATGAGACGGTGGTTTTCTCGGCCCCTCGTGGTCCGCGGTCGTTCCCGCTACACAGATTCATGCGCCAGGGCCTCCTCCAGATAATTCACTTTGGTTTATTGCGCTATCTCTAATAGCACCCGAGATATCACCACATTTTATATTGGATTTTCCCCTGACCCTGAGTGTCCGGCCCCATGTGACGGTGGTTTTCTCGGCCCCTGGTGGTCCGAGGTCGTTCCCGCTGTACAGATTCATGCGCCCGGGCCTCCTGCAGATCATTCACTTTGGTTTATTGCGCTATCTCTAATAGCACCCGAGATATCACCAGATATATATTGGATTTTTCCCCGAACCTAACTGTCCGGCCCCATGAGACGGTGGTTTTGTCGGACCCTGGTGATCCGAGGTCGTTCCCGCTGCACAGATTCATGCGCCAGGGCCTCCTACAGACAATGCACTTTGATTTATTGCGCTATCTGTAATAGCACCCGAGATATCACCAGATATATCTTGGATTTTTCCCTGACCCTGAGTGTCCGGCCCCATGAGACGGTGGTTTTCTCGGCCCCTGGTGGTCCGAGGTCGTTCCCGCTGGCCAGATTCATGCGCCAGGGCCTCCTACAGACAATGCACTTTGATTTATTGCGCTATCTCTAATAGCGCCCGAGATATCACCAGGTATATATTTGATTTTTCCCTGACCCTGAGTGTCCGGCCCCATGAGACGGTGGTTTTCTCGGCCCCTCGTGGTCCCAGGTCGTTCCCGCTGCACAGATGCATGCGCCAGGGCCTCCTGCAGATAATTCACTTTGGTTTATGGCGGTATCTCTAATAGCACCCGAGATATCACCAGATATATATTGGATTTTCCCCTGACCCTGAGTGTCCGGCCCCATGAGTCTTTGGTTTTCTCGGCAACTGGTGGTCCGAGCTCGTTTCCGCTGCACAGATTCATGCGCCAGGGCATCCTGCAGACAATGCACTTTGGTTTATTGCGCTATCTGTAATAGCACCCGAGATTTCACCAGATATATCTTGGATTTTTCCCTGACCGTGAGTGTCCGGCCCCATGAGTCGGTGGTTTTCTCGGCCCCTCGTGGTCCGAGGTCGTTCCCCCTGCACCGATTCATGCGCCAGGGCCTCCTGCAGATAATTCACTTTGATTTACCGCGCTAACTGTTATTGCACACGAGATATCACCAGATATATATTGGATTTTCCCCTGAACCTGAGTGCCCGTGCGCAATGAGACGGTGGTTTTATGGGCCCCTGGTGGTCCGAGGTCGTTCCCGTTGCACAGATGCATGCGCCAGGGCCTCCTGCAGACAATTCACTTTGATTTATTGCGCTATCTCTAATACCACCCGAGGTATCACGAGATATATGCTTGATTTTTACATGACCTTGGGTGACGGATACCGAAAATCTGTAATTTTCTCGGCCCCTGGTGGTCCGAGGTCCTTCCTGCTGCACAGATTCATGCGCAAGGGCCTCCTAGGGACAATGCACTTTGGTTTATTGCGCTATCTCTAATAGCACCCGAGATATCACCAGATATATATTGGATTTTCCCCTGACCCTGAGTGTCCGGCCCCATGAGACGGTGGTTTTCTCGGCCCCTGGTGGTCCGAGGACGTTCCCGCTGCCCAGAATCATGCGCCAGGGCCTCCTACAGACAATGCACTTTGATTTATTGCGCTATCTGTCATAGCACCCAGGAAAGCTCCATATATATGCTGGATTTTTACATGACTTTGGGTGACGGATACCGAAAATCTGTAATTTTCTCGGCCCCTGGTGGTCCGATGTCGTTCCTCCTGCACAGATTCATGCGCAAGGGCCTCCTACGGACAATGCACTTTGATTTTTTTCGCTATCTCTAATAGCACCCGAGATATCACCAGTTATATGCTGGATTTTTACATGAAATTGGGTGACGGTTACCGAAAATCTGTAATTTTTTCGAACCCTGGTGGTCCGATGTTGTTCCCACTGCCCAGATTCATGCGCCAGGGCCTCCTACAGACAATACACTTTGATTTATTGCGCTATCTCTAATAGCACCCGAGATATCACCAGATATATGCTGGATTTTAACATGACCCTGAGTGTCCGGCCCCATGTGTCGGTGGTTTTCTCGGCCCCTGGTGGTCCGAGATCGTTCCCACTGCACAGATTCATGCGCCAGGGCCTCCTGCAGACAATGCACTTTGATTTATTGCGCTATCTCTAATAGCACCCGAGATATCACCAAATATATATTGGATTTTACCCTGACCCTTAGTATCCAGGCCAATGAGACGGTGGTTTTCTCGGCCCCTGGTGGTCCGAGGTCGTTCCCGCTTGCACAGATTCATGCGCCAGGGCCTCCTGCAGATAATTAACTTTGGGTTATTGCGCTATCTCTAATAGCACCCGAGATATCACCAGATATATATTGTATTTTCCCCTGACCCTGAATGTCCGGCCCCATGAGACGGTGATTTTCTCGGCGTCTGGTGGTCCGAGGTCGTTGACGCAGCACAGATTCATTCGCCAGTGCCTCCAACAGACAATGCACTTTGATTTATTGCGCTATCTCTAATAGCACCCGAGATATCACCAGATATATATTGATTTTCCCCTGACCCCGAGTGTCCGGCCCCATGAGACGGTGGTTTTCTCGGCCCCTGTTGTTCCGAGGTCGTTCCCGCTGCACAGATTCATGCGCCAGGGCTTCCTGCAGAGAATGCACTTTGATTTATCGCGTTATATGTAATAGCCGCCGAGATATCACCAGATATATGCTGGATTTTTCCCTGACCCTGAGTGTCCGGCCCAATGAGACGGTGGTTTTCTTTACCCCTGGTGGTCCGAGGTCGTTCCCGCTGCACAGATTCATGCGCCAGGGTCTCCTGCAGATAATTCACTTTGGTTTATTGCGCTATCTGTAATAGCACCCGAGATATCACCAGATATATATTGGATTTTCCCCTGACCCTGAGTGTCCGGCCCCATGTGTCGATGGTTTTCTCGGCCCCTGGTGGTCCGAGGTCGTTCCCGCTGCCCAGATTCATGCGCCAGGGCCTCCTACAGACAATGCACTTTGATTTATTGCGCTATCAGTAATAGCACCCGAGAAAGCACCATATATATGCTGGATTTTTACATGACTTTGTGTGACGGATACCGAAAATCTGTAATTTTCTCGGCCCCTGGTGGTCCAATGTCGTTCCTGCTGCACAGATTAATGCGCAAGGGCCTCCTACGGTCAATGCACTTTGATTTATTGCGCTATCTCTAATAGCACCCGAGATATCACCAGATATATATTGGATTTTTCCCTGACCCTGAGTGTCCGGCCCCATGAGACGGTGGTTTTCTCGGCCCCTGGTGGTCCGAGATCGTTCCCGCTACACAAATTCATGCGCCAGGGCCTCCTGCAGATAATTCACTTTGGTTTATTGCGCTATCTCTAATAGCACCCGAGATATCACCAGATATATATGGGATTTTCCCCTGACCCTGAGTGTCCGGCCCCATGAGACGGTGGTTTTCTCGGCCCCTGGTGGTCCGAGGTCGTTCCCGCTGCCCAGATTCATGGGCCAGGGCCTCCTGCAGATAATTCACTTTGGTTTATTGCGCTATCTCTAATAGCACCCGCGATATCACCAAATATATATTGGATTTTTCCCTGATCCTGTGTGTCCAGCCGCATGAGACGGTGGTTTTCTCGGCCCCTGGTGGTCCGAGGTCGTTCCCGCTGCACAGATGCACGCGCCAGGGCCTCCTGTAGATAATTCACTTTGGTTTATTGCGCTATCTCTAATAGCACCCGAGATATCAACAGATATATATTGATTTTCCCCTGATCCTGTGTGTCCAGCCGCATGAGACGGTGGTTTTCTCGGCCCCTGGTGGTCCGAGGTCGTTCCCGCTGCACAGATGCACGCGCCAGGGCCTCCTGTAGATAATTCACTTTGGTTTATTGCGCTATCTCTAATAGCACCCGAGATATCACCAGATATATATTGATTTTCCCCTGACCCTGAGTGTCCGCCCCCATGAGACTGTGGTTTTCTCGGCCCCTGGTGGTCCGAGGTCGTTCCCGCTGCACAAATTCATGCGCCAGGGCCACCTACAGACAATGCACTTTGATTTATTGCGCTATCTGTAATAGCACCCGAGATATCACCAGATATATATTGGATTTTTCCCTGACCCTGGGTGTCCGGCCCCATGAGACGGTGGTTGTCTCGGCCCATGGTGGTCCGAGGTCGTTCCCGCTGCACAGATTCATGCGCTTGGGCCTCCTGCAGATAATTCACTTTGGTTTATTGGGCTATCTGTAATAACACCCGAGATATCACCAAATACATATTGGATTTTCCCCTGACCCTGAGTGTCCGGCCCCATGAGACGGTGGTTCTCTCGGCCCCTGGTGATCCGAGCTCGTTCCCGCTGGCCAGATTCATGCGCCAGGGCCTCCTACAGACAACGCACTTTGATTTATTGCGCTATCTGTAATAGCACCCGAGATATCACCAGATATATATTGGATTTTTCCCTGACCCTGAGTGTCCGGCCCCATGAGACGGTGGTTTTCTCGGCCCCTGGTGGTCCGAGGTCGTTCCCGCTGCACAGATTCATGCGCCAGGGCCTCCTGCAGATAATTCACTTTGGTTTATTGCGCTATCTCTAATGGCACCCGAGATATCACCAGATATATATTGGATTTTCCCCTGACCCTGAGTGTCCGGCCCCATGTCTCGATGGTTTTCTCGGCCCCTGGTGGTCCGAGGTCGTTCCCGCTGCCCATATTCATGCGCCAGGGCCTCCTACAGACAATGCACTTTGATTTATTGCGCTATCAGTAATAGCACCCGAGAAAGCACCATATATATGCTGGATTTTTACATGACTTTGTGTGACGGATACCGAAAATCTGTAATTTTCTCGGCCCCTGGTGGTCCAATGTCGTTCCTGCTGCACAGATTAATGCGCAAGGTCCTCCTACGGTCAATGCACTTTGATTTATTGCGCTATCTCTAATAGCACCCGAGATATCACCAGATATATATTGGATTTTTCCTAGACCCTGACAGTCCGGCCCCATGTGTCGATGGTTTTCTCGGTCCCTCGGGGTCCGAGGTCGATCCCGCTGCACAGATTCATGCGCCAGGGCCCCCTGCAGATAATTCACTTTGATTTATAGCGCTATCTCTAATAGCACCCGAGATATCACCAGATATATATTGGATTTTTCCCTGACCCTGACAGTCCGGCCCCATGTGTCGATGGTTTTCTCGGTCCCTCGTGGTCCGAGGTCGATCCCGCTGCACAGATTCATGCGCCAGGGACCCCAGCAGATAATTCACTTTGGTTTATTGCGCTATCTCTAATAGCACCCGAGATATCACCAGATATATATTGGATTTTCCCCTGACCCTGAGTGTCCGGCCCCATGAGACTGTGGTTTTCTCGGCCCCTGGTGGTCCGAGGTCGTTCCCGCTGCACAGATTTATGCGCCAGGTCCTCCTACAGACTATGCACTTTGATTTATTGGGCTGTCTGTAATAGCACCCGAGATATCACCAGATATATATTGGATTTTCCCCTGACCCTGAGTGTCCGGCCCCATGAGACTGTGGTTTTCTCGGCCCCTGGTGGTCCGAGGTCGTTCCCGCTGCACAGATTCATGCGCCAGGGCCCGCTGGAGATAATCCTCTTTTGTTTAGTGCGCTATCTGTAAGAGCACCCGAGATATCACCAGATATATATTGAATTTTTCAACCGACCCTGAGTGTCCGGCCCCATGAGACGGCTGTTTTCTCGGCCCCTGGTGGTCCGAGGTCGTTCCCGCCGCCCAGATTCATGCGCCAGGGCCTCCTACAGTCAATGCACTTTGATTTATCGCGCTTTCTGTAATAGAACCCGAGATATCACCAGATATATATTGGATTTTCCCCTGACCCTGAGTGTCCGGCCCCATGAGACGGTCGTTTTCTCGGCCCCTGGTGGTCCGAGGTCGTTCCCGCTGCACAGATTCATGCGCCAGGGCCTCCTGCAGATAATTCACGTTGGTTTATTGCGCTATCTCCAATTTCTCACGAGATATCACCAGATATATATTGGATTTTTCCCTGACCCCGAGTGTCCGGCCCCATGAGACGGTGGTTTTCTCGGCCCCTGTTGTTCCGAGGTCGTTCCCGCTGCACAGATTCATGCGCCAGGGCTTCCTGCAGAGAATGCACTTTGATTTATCGCGGTATATGTAATAGCCGCCGAGATATCACCAGATATATGCTGGATTTTTCCCTGACCCTGAGTGTCCGGCCCCATGTGTCTGTGGTTTTCTCGGCCCCTGGTGTTCCGAGGTAGTTCCCGCTGCACAGATGCATGCGCCAGGGCCTCCTGCAGATAATTCACTTTGATTTATCGCGCTATCTCTAATAGCACCTGAGATATCGCCAGATATATATTGGATTTTTCCCTGACCCTGATTGTCCGGCTCCATGAGACGGTGGATTTCTCGGCCCTTGGTGCTCCGAGGTCGTTCCGGCTGCACAGATTCATGCGCCAGGGCTTGCTGCAGACAATGCACTTTGATTTATCGCGCTATCTGTAATAGCACCCGAGATATCGCCAGATATATGCCGGATTTTTAAATCACCTTGGGTGACGGATACAGAATATCTGTAATTTTCTCGGCCCCTGGTAGGCCGAGGTCTCTCCGGCTGCACAGATTCATGCGGCAGGGCTTGCTGCAGACAATGCACTTTAGTTTATCGCGCTATCTCTAATAGCACCAGAGATATCACCAGATATATATTGGATTTTCCCCTGACCCTGTGTATCCGGCCCCATCAGTCGGTGGTTTTCTCGGCCCCTGGTGGACCGAGGTCGTTCCTGCTGCACAGATTCATTCGCCAGTGCCTCCTACAGACAATGCACTTTGATTTATTGAGCTATCTCTAATAGCACCCGAGATATCACCAGTTATATATTGGATTTTTCCCTGACCCTGACAGTCCGGCCCCATGAGACGGTGATTTTCTCGGCCCCTGGTGGTCCGAGGTCGATCCCGGTAGACGGATTCATGCACCAGGGATTCCCGCAGACTACGCACTTTGATTTATCGCGCTATCTCTAATAGCACCCGAGATATCACCAGATATGTATTGGATTTTTCCCTGACCCTGAGTGTCCGGCCCCATGTGTCGGTGATTTTCTCGGCCCCTGGTGGTCCGAGGTCGATCCTGCTGCACAGATTCCTGCGCCAGGGCCTCCTGCAGACAATGCACTTTGATTTATTGAGCTATATCTAATAGCACCCGAGATATCACCAGATATATATTGGATCTTTCCCTGACCCTGACATTACGGCCCCATGTGTCGGTGGTTTTCTCGGTCCATGGTTGTCCGATGTCGATCATGCTGCACAGATGCATGCGCCAGGGCCTCCTGCAGACAATGCACTTTGATTTATTGCGCTATCTCTCATAGCACCCGAGATATCAGCAGATATATATTGGATTTTACCCTGACCCTTAGTATCAGGCCCCACGAGTCAGTGGTTTTCTCGGCCCCTGGTGGTCCGAGGTCGTTGCCGCTGCACAGATTCATGCGCCAGGGCCTCCTGCAGACAATGCACTTTGATTTATTGCGCTATCTGTAATAGCACCCGAGATATCAGCAGATATATATTGGACTTTTCCCTGACCCTGAGTGTCCGGCCACATGAGAAGGTGGTTTTCTCGGCTCCTAGTGGCCCGAGGTCGTTCCCGCTGCACAGATTCATGCGCCAGGGCCTCCTGCAGACAATACACTTTGATTTATCGCGCTATCTGTAATAGCACCCGAGAAATCACCCTATATATGCTGGATTTTTACATGACTTTTGGTGACGTATACCGAAAATCTGTAATTTTCTCGGCCCCTGGTGGTCCGAGGTCGTTCCTGCTGCACAGATTAATGCGCAAGGGCCTCCTACGGACAATGCACTTTGATTTATTGCGCTATCTCTAATAGCACCCGAGATATCACCTGATATATATTGGATTTTACCCTGACCCTTAGTATCCGGCTCCATGAGTCGGTGGTTTTCTCGGCCCCTGGTGGTCCGAGGTCGTTCCCACCACACAGACTCATGCGTCAGGGCCTCCTGCAGACAATTCACTTTGGTTTATTGCGCTATCTCTAATGGCACCCAAGATACGAACCAGATATATATTGGATTTTTCCCTGACCCTGAATGACCGGCCCCATGTGTCGGTGGTTTTCTCGGCCCCTGGTGGTCCGAGGTCGTTCTTGCTGCACAGACTCATGCGCCAGGGACTCCAGCAGAGAATGCACTCTGATTTATTGCGCTGTCTCTAATAGCACCTGAGATATCACCAGATATATATTGGATTTTTCCCTGACCCTGAGTTTCCGGCCCCATGAGACGGTGGTTTTCTCGGCCCCTGGTGGTCCGATGTCGTTCCTGCTGCACAGATTCATGCGCAAGGGCCTCCTAAGGACAATGCACTTTGATTTATTGCGCTATCTCTAATAGCACCCTAGATATCACCAGATATATATTTGATTTTTCCCTGACCCTGAGTGTCCGGCCCCATTAGACGGTGGTTTTCTCGGCCCCTGGTGGTCGGAGGTCGATCCCGCTGCCCAGGTTCATACGCCAGGGCCTCCTACAGACAATGCACTTTGATTTATTGCGCTATCTGCAATAGCACCCCAGAAAGCTCCATATATATGCTGGATTTTTACATGTCTTTGGGTGACGGATACCGAAAATCTGTAATTTTCTCGGCCCCTGGTGGTCCGTGGTCGTTCCCGATGCACAGATTCATGCGCCAGGGCCTCCTACAGACAATGCAGTTTGATTTATTGCCCTATCTGTAATAGCACCCGAGATATCACCACATATATACTGAATTTATCCCTGGCCCTGAGTTTCCGGCCCCATGAGACGGTGGTTTTCTCGGCCTCTGGTGGTCCGAGGTCGTTCCCGCTGCACAGATTCATGCGCCAGGGCCCCCAGCAGATAATTCACTTTGGTTTATTGCGCTATCTCTAATAGCTCCCGAGATATCACCAGATATATATTGGATTTTTCCCTGACCCTGACAGTCTGGCCCCATGAGACGGTGATTTCCTCGGCCCGTGGTCGTCCGAGGTCGTTCTCGCTGCACATATTCATGCGCCAGGGCCTCCTACAGACAATGCTCTTTGATTTATTGCGCTATCACTAATAGCACCCGAGATATCACCAGATATATATTGGATTTTTCCCTGACCCTGATTGTCCGGCCCCATGAGACGGTGGTTTTCTCGGCCCCTGGTCGTACGAGGTCGTTCCTGCTGCACAGCTGCATGCGCCAGGGCCTCCTGCAGATAATTCAATTTGGTTTAGTGCGCCATCTCTAACAGCACCCGAGATATCACCAGATATATATTGGATTTTCCCCTGACCCTGAGTGTCGGGCCCCATGTGTCGGTGGCTTTCTCGGCCCCTGGTGTTCCGAGGTCGTTGCCGCTGCACAGATTCATGCGCCAGGGCCTCCCGCAGACAATGCACTTTGATTTATTGCGCTATCTGCAATAGCACCCCAGAAAGCTCCATATATATCCTGGATTTTTACATGTCTTTGGGTGACGGATACCGAAAATCTGTAATTTTCTCGGCCCCTGGTGGTCCGTGGTCGTTCCCGATGCACAGATTCATGCGCCAGGGCCTCCTACAGACAATGCAGTTTGATTTATTGCCCTATCTGTAATAGCACCCGAGATATCACCAGATATATATTGAATTTATCCCTGGCCCTGAGTGTCCGGCCCCATGAGACGGTGGTTTTCTCGGCACCTGGTGGTCCGAGGTCGTTCCCGCTGCACAGATTCATGCGCCAGGGCCCCCAGCAGATAATTCACTTTGTTTTATTGCGCTATCTCTAATAGCACCCGAGATATCACCAAATATATATTGGATTTTCCCCTGACCCTGAGTGTCCGGCCCCATGAGAAGGTGGTTTTCTTGGCCCCTGGTGGTCCGAGGTCGTTCCCGCTGCACAGGTGCATGCGCCAAGGCCTCCTGCAGATAATTCAATTTGGTTTATTGCGCTATCTCTAATAGCACCCGAGATATCACCAGATATATATTGGATTTTCCCCTGACCCTGAGTGTCGGGCCCCATGTGTCGGTGGCTTTCTCGGCCCCTGGTGTTCCGAGGTCGTTGCCGCTGCACAGATTCATGCGCCAGGGCCTCACGCAGACAATGCACTTTGATTTATTGCGCTATCTGTAATAGCACCCGAGAAAGCACCATATATATGCTGGATTTTTACATGACTTTGGGTGACGGATACAGAAAATCTGTAATTTTCTCGGCCCCTCGTGGTCCGAGGACGTTCCTGCTTCACAGATTCATGCGCCCGGGACTCCTGCAGACAATGCACTTTTAATTATCGCGCTATCTGTAATATAACACGAGATATCACCAGATATATGCTGGATTTTTACATGACATTGGGTGACGGATTCCGAATATCTGTAATTTTGTCGGCCCCTGGTGGTCCCATGTCGTTCCCGCTGCCCAGATTCATGCGCAAGGGCCTCCTATAGACAATGCACTTTGGTTTATTGCGCTATCTGTAATAGCACCCCAGAAAGCACCATATATATGCTGGATTTTTACATGACTTTGGGTGACGGATACAGAAAATCTGTAATTTTCTCGGCCCCTGGAGATCCGAGGTCGTTCCCGCTGCACAGAATCATGCGCCAGGGCTTGCTGCAGACAATGCACTTTGACATATTGCGCTATCTCTAATAGCACCCGAAATATCACCAGATATATATTGGATTTTCCCCTGAACCTGAGTGTGCGGCCCCATGAGACGGTTGTTTTCTCGGCCCCTGGTGGTCCGAGGTCGTTCCCGCTGAACAGATTCTTGCGCTAGGGCCCGCTGCAGATAATTCACTTTGGTTTAGTGTGTTATCTGTAAGAGCACCCGAGATATCACCAGATATATATTGAATTTTTCAACCGACCCTGAGCGTCCGGCCCCATGAGACGGTGGTTTTCTCGGACCCTGGTGATCCGAGGTCGTTCCCGCTGCACAGATTCATGCGCCAGGGCCGCCTGCAGATAACTCACTTTGGTTTATTGCGCTATCTGTAATAGCACCCAAGATATCACCAGATATATATTGGATTTTCCCCTGACCCTGAGTTTCCGGCCCCATGAGACTGTGGTTTTCTCGGCCCCTGGTGGTCCGAGGTCGTTCCCGCTGCCCAGATTCATGCGCCTGGGCCTGCTGCAGATAATTCACTTTGGTTTATTGCGCTATCTGTAATAGCACCCGAGATATCACCAGATATATATTGGATTTTTCCCAGACCCTGAGTGTTCGGCTCCATGAGACGGTGGTTTTCTCGGCCCCTGGTGGTCCGAGGTCGTTCCCGCTGACCAGATTCATGCGCCAGGGCCTCCTACAGACAATGCACTTTGATTTATTGCGCTATCTGTAATAGCACCCGAGATATCACCAGATATATATTGGATTTTTCCCTGACCCTGACATTCCGGCCCCATGAGACGGTGGTTTTCTGGGCACCTGGTGGTCCGAGGTCGTTCCCGCTGCACAGATTCATGCGCCAGGGCCTCCTGCAGATAATTCACTTTGCTTTATTGCGCTATCTCTAATAGCACCCGAGATATCACCAGATATATATTGGATTTTTCCCTGACCATGAGAGTCCGGCCCCATGAGACGGTGGTTTTCCCGGCCCCTGGTGGTCCGAGGTCGTTCCCGCTGCACAGATTCATGCGCCGGGCCTCCTACAGACAATGCACTTTGATTTATTGCGCTATCTGTAATAGCACCCGAGATATCACCAGATATATATTGGATTTTTCCCTGACCCAGAGTGTCCGGCCCCATGAGACGGTGGTTGTCTCGGACCCTGGTGGTCCGGGGTCGTACCCGCTGCACAGACTCATGCGCCAGGGCCTCCTGCAGATAAACCACTTTGGTTTGTTGCGCTATCTGTAATAGCACCCGAGATATCACCAGATATATATTGGATTTTTCCGTGACCCTGAGTGTCCGGCCCCATGAGACGGTGGTTTTCTCGGCCCCTGGTTGTCCGAGGTCGTTCCCGCTGCACAGATTCATGCGCCAGGGCCTCCTGCAGATAAATCACTTTGGTTTATTGCGCTACCTCTAATAGCACTCGAGATATCACCAGATATATATTGTATTTTTCCCTGGCCCTGAGTGTCCGGTCCCATGTGTTGGTGGTTTTCTCGGCCCCTGGTGATCCGAGGTCGTTCCCGCTGCACACATTCATGCGCCCGGGCCTCCTGCAGATAATTCACTTTGGTTTATTGCGCTATCTCTAATGGCACTGGAGATATCACCAGATATATAATGGATTTCTCCCTGACCCTGAGTGTCCGGCCCCATGTGACGGTAGTTTTCTCGGCCCCTGGTGGTCCGAGGTCGTTCCCGCTGCACAGATGCATGCGCCATGGCCTCCTGCAGATAATTAACTTCGGTTTATCGCGCTATCTCTAATAGAACCCGAGATATCACCAGATATATAATGGATTTTACCCTGACCCTGAGTGTCCGGCCCCATGAGACGGTGGTTTTCTCGGCCCCTGGTGGTCCGAGGTCGTTCCCGCTGCACAGATTCATGCGCCAGGGCCTCCTGATGATAATGCACTTTGATTTATCGCGCTATCTGTAACAGAACCCGAGATATCACCAGATATATGCTGGATTTTTACATGACATTGCGTGACGGATACCGAAAATCTGTAATTTTCTCGGCCCCTGGGTGTCCGATGTCGTTCCTGCTGCACAGATTCATGCGTCGGGGCCTCCTACGGACAATGAACTTTGATTTATTGCGCTATCTGTAATAGCACCCGTGATATCACCAGATATATATTGGATTTTCCCCTGACCCCTGAGAGTCCGGACCCATGAGACGGTGGTTTTCTCGGCCCCTGGTGGTCCGAGGTCGTTCCCGCTGCACACATTCATGCGCCAGGGCCTCCTACGGACAATGCACTTTGGTTTATTGCGCTATCTGTAACAGCACCCGAGATATCACCAGATATATATTGGATTTTTCCCTGACCCTGAGTGTCCGGCCCCATGAGTCGGTGGTTTTCCCGGCCCCTGGTGGTCCGAGGTCGTTCCCGCTGGCCAGATTCATGGGCCAGGGCCTCCTACAGACAATGCACTTTGATTTACTGCGCTATCTGTAACAGCACACGAGATATCACCAGATATATATTGGATTTTCCCCTGACCCTGAGTGTCCGGCCGCATGAGTCGGTGGTTTCCTAGGCCCCAGGTGGTCCGAGGTCGTTCCCGCTGCACAGATTCATGCGCCAGGGCCTCCTGCAGATAATTCACTTTGGTTTATTGCGCTACCTCTAATAGCACTCGAGATATCACCAGATATATATTGGATTTTCCCCTGACCCTGAGTGTCCGGCCCCATGAGACGGTGGTTGTGTCGGCCCCTGGTGGTCCGAGGTCATTCCCGCTGCACAGGTTCATGCGCCAGGGCCTCGTACAGACAATGCACTTTGATTTATTGCGCTATCTGTTATAGCACCCGAGATATCACCAGATATATATTGGATTTTCCCCTGACCCCGAGTGACCGGCCCCATGAGACTGTGGTTTTCTCGGCCCCTGGTGGTCCGAGGTCGTTCCCGCTGCACAGATTCATGCGCCAGGGCCTCCTGCAGATAATTCACATTGGTTTATTGCGCTACCTCTAATAGCACTCGAGATATCACCAGATATATATTGGATTTTCCCCTGACCCTGAGTGTCCGGCCCAATGGGACTGCGGTTTTCTCGGCCCCTGGTGGTCCGAGGTCGTTCCCGCTGCACAGATTCATGCGCCAGGGCCTCCTACGGACAATGTACTTTGATTTATTGCGCTATCTGTAATAGCACCCGAGATATCACCAGACATATATTGGATTTTCCCCTGACCCTGAGTGTCCGGCCCCATGAGACGGTGGTTGTCTCGGCCCCTGGTGGTCCGAGGTCATTCCCGCTGTACAGATTCATGCGCCAGGGCTTCCTGCAGACAATGCACTTAGATTTATTGCGCTATCTCTAGTAGCTCCCGAGATATCACCAGATATATGCTGGATTTTTCCCTGTCCCTGACAGTCCCTCATCAAATGTCGGTGGTTTTCTCAGCCCCTGGTGGTTCGAGGTCGTTTCCGCTGCACAGATGCATGCACCAGGGCCTCCTGCAGATAATTCACTTTGGTTTATTGCGCTATATCTAATAGCACCCGAGATATCACCAGATATATATTGGATTTTCCCCAGGCCCTGAGTGTCCGGCCCCATGAGACGCAGGTTTTCTCGGCCCCTGGTGGTCCGAGGTCGTTCCCGCTGCACAGATTCATGCGCCAGGGCCTCCTGCAGATAAATCACTTTGGTTTATTGCGCTATCTCTAATAGCACCCGAGATATCACCAGATATATATTGGATTTTCCCCTGACCCTGAGTGTCCGGCCCCATGAGACGGTGGTTTTCTCGGCCCCTGGTGGTCCGAGGTCGTTCCCGCTGCCCAGATTCATGCGCCAGGGCCTCCGACAGACAATGCACTTTGATTTATTGCGCTATCTGTAGTAGCACCCGAGAAAGCACCATATATATGCTGGATTTTTACATGAATTTTGGTGACGGACACCGAAAATCTGTAATTTTCTCGGCCCCTGGTGGTCCGATGTCGTTCCTGCTGCACAGATTCACGCGCAGGGGCCTCCTACGGACAAAGCACTTTGATTTTTTGCGCTATCTGTAATAGCACCCGAGATATCAACAGATGTGTATTGGATTTTCCCCTGACCCTGAGTGTCCGGCCCAATGGGACTGTGGTTTTCTCGGCCCCTGGTGGTCCGAGGTCGTTCCCGCTGCACAGATTCATGCGCCAGGGCCTCCTACGGACAATGTACTTTGATTTATTGCGCTATCTGTAATAGCACCCGAGATATCACCAGATATATATTGGATTTTCCCCTGACCCTGAGTGTCCGGCCCCATGTGTCGATGGTTTTCTCGGTCCCTCGTGGTCCGAGGTCGAACCCGCTGTACAGATTTATGCGCCAGGGATTCCTGCAGACAATTCACTTTGGTTCATTGCGCTTTCTCTAATAGCACTCGAGATATCACCAGATATATATTGGATTTTCCGCTGACACTGAGTGTCCGGCCCCATGAGACGGTGGTTTTCTCGGCCCCTGGTGGTCCGAGGTCGTTCCCGCTGCACAGATTCATGCGCCAGGGCCTCCTACGGACAATGTACTTTGATTTATTGCGCTATCTGTAATAGCACCCGAGATATCACCAGACATATATTGGATTTTCCCCTGACCCTGAGTGTCCGGCCCCATGAGACGGTGGTTGTCTCGGCCCCTGGTGGTCCGAGGTCATTCCCGCTGTACAGATTCATGCGCCAGGGCTTCCTGCAGACAATGCACTTAGATTTATTGCGCTATCTCTAGTAGCTCCCGAGATATCACCAGATATATGCTGGATTTTTCCCTGTCCCTGACAGTCCCTCATCAAATGTCGGTGGTTTTCTCAGCCCCTGGTGGTTCGAGGTCGTTTCCGCTGCACAGATGCATGCACCAGGGCCTCCTGCAGATAATTCACTTTGGTTTATTGCGCTATATCTAATAGCACCCGAGATATCACCAGATATATATTGGATTTTCCCCAGGCCCTGAGTGTCCGGCCCCATGAGACGCAGGTTTTCTCGGCCCCTGGTGGTCCGAGGTCGTTCCCGCTGCACAGATTCATGCGCCAGGGCCTCCTGCAGATAAATCACTTTGGTTTATTGCGCTATCTCTAATAGCACCCGAGATATCACCAGATATATATTGGATTTTCCCCTGACCCTGAGTGTCCGGCCCCATGAGACGGTGGTTTTCTCGGCCCCTGGTGGTCCGAGGTCGTTCCCGCTGCCCAGATTCATGCGCCAGGGCCTCCGACAGACAATGCACTTTGATTTATTGCGCTATCTGTAGTACCACCCGAGAAAGCACCATATATATGCTGGATTTTTACATGAATTTTGGTGACGGACACCGAAAATCTGTAATTTTCTCGGCCCCTGGTGGTCCGATGTCGTTCCTGCTGCACAGATTCACGCGCAGGGGCCTCCTACGGACAAAGCACTTTGATTTTTTGCGCTATCTGTAATAGCACCCGAGATATCAACAGATGTGTATTGGATTTTCCCCTGACCCTGAGTGTCCGGCCCAATGGGACTGTGGTTTTCTCGGCCCCTGGTGGTCCGAGGTCGTTCCCGCTGCACAGATTCATGCGCCAGGGCCTCCTACGGACAATGTACTTTGATTTATTGCGCTATCTGTAATAGCACCCGAGATATCACCAGATATATATTGGATTTTCCCCTGACCCTGAGTGTCCGGCCCCATGTGTCGATGGTTTTCTCGGTCCCTCGTGGTCCGAGGTCGAACCCGCTGTACAGATTTATGCGCCAGGGATTCCTGCAGACAATTCACTTTGGTTCATTGCGCTTTCTCTAATAGCACTCGAGATATCACCAGATATATATTGGATTTTCCGCTGACACTGAGTGTCCGGCCCCATGAGACGGTGGTTTTCTCGGCCCCTGGTGGTCCGAGGTCGTTCCCGCTGCACAGATTCATGCGCCAGGGCCTCCTACGGACAATGTACTTTGATTCATTGCGCTATCTGTAATAGCACCCGAGATATCACCAGACATATATTGGATTTTCCCCTGACCCTGAGTGTCCGGCCCCATGAGACGGTGGTTGTCTCGGCCCCTGGTGGTCCGAGGTCATTCCCGCTGTACAGATTCATGCGCCAGGGCTTCCTGCAGACAATGCACTTAGATTTATTGCGCTATCTCTAGTAGCTCCCGAGATATCACCAGATATATGCTGGATTTTTCCCTGTCCCTGACAGTCCCTCATCAAATGTCGGTGGTTTTCTCAGCCCCTGGTGGTTCGAGGTCGTTTCCGCTGCACAGATGCATGCACCAGGGCCTCCTGCAGATAATTCACTTTGGTTTATTGCGCTATATCTAATAGCACCCGAGATATCACCAGATATATATTGGATTTTCCCCAGGCCCTGAGTGTCCGGCCCCATGAGACGCAGGTTTTCTCGGCCCCTGGTGGTCCGAGGTCGTTCCCGCTGCCCAGATTCATGCGCCAGGGCCTCCGACAGACAATGCACTTTGATTTATTGCGATATCTGTAGTAGCACCCGAGAAAGCACCATATATATGCTGGATTTTTACATGAATTTTGGTGACGGACACCGAAAATCTGTAATTTTCTCGGCCCCTGGTGGTCCGATGTCGTTCCTGCTGCACAGATTCACGCGCAGGGGCCTCCTACGGACAAAGCACTTTGATTTTTTGCGCTATCTGTAATAGCACCCGAGATATCAACAGATGTGTATTTGATTTTTCCCTGACCCTGAGTGTCCGGCCCCATGTGACGGTGGTTTTCTCGGCCCCTGGTGGTCCGAGGTCGTTACCGCTGCACAGATGCATGCGCCAGGGCCTCCTACAGACTATGCACTTTGATTTATCGCGCTATCTTTAATAGCACCCGAAATATCACCAGATATATATTTGATTTTTCCGGACCCTGAGTGTCCGGCCCCATGAGACGGTGGTTTTCTCGGCCCCTGGTGGTCCGACGTCGTTCCCGCCGCACGCATTCATGCGCCAGGGATTCCTGCGGAAAATGCACTTTGATTTATCGCGCTATCTGTAATAGAACCCGAGATATCACCAGATATATATTGGATTTTTACACGACATTGCGTGACGGATACCGAAATTCTGTAATTTTCTCGGCCCCTGGTGGTCCGATGTCGTTCCTGCTGCACAGATTCATGCGCAAGGTCCTCCTACGGACAATGCACTTTGATTTATTGCGCGATCTCTAATAGCACCCGAGATATCACCAGATATATATTGGATTTTCCCCTGACCGTGAGTGTCCGGCCCCATGAGACTGTGGTTTTCTCGGCCAATGGTGGTCCGAAGTCGTTCCCGCTGACCAGTTTCATGCGGCAGGGTCTCCTACAGACAATGCACTTTGATTTATTGCGGTATCTGTAATAGCACCCGAGATATCACCAGATATATATTGGATTTTTCCCTGACCCTGAGTGTCCGGCCCCATGTGACGGTGGCTTTCTCGGCCCCTGGTGGTCCGAGGTCGTTCCCGCTGCACAGATTCATGCGCCAGGGCCTCCTACAGACAATGCACTTTGATTTATTGCGGTATCTGTGATAGCACCCGAGATATCACCAGATATATATTGGATTTTCCCCTGAGCCTGAGTGTCCGGCCCCATGAGACGGTGGTTTTCTCGGCCCCTGGTGGTCCGAGGTCGTTCCCGCTGCACAGATTCATGCGCCAGAGCCTCCTGCAGATAATTCACTTTGGTTTACTGCGCTATCTCTAATAGCACCCGAGATATCACCAGATATATATTGGATTTTCCCCTGACCCTGAGTGTCCGGCCCCATGAGACGGTGGTTGTCTCGGCCCCTGGTGGTCCGAGGTCATTCCCGCTGCACAGGTTCATGCGCCAGGGCCTCCTACAGACATGGCACTTTGATTTATTGCGCTATCTGTAATAGCACCCGAGATATCACCAGATAAATATTGGATTTTCCCCTGACCGTGAGTGTCCGGCCCCATGAGACTGTGGTTTTCTCGGCCAATGGTGGTCCGAGGTCGTTCCCGCTGCCTAGGTACATGCGGCAGGGCCTCCTACAGACAATGCACTTTGGTTTATTGCGCTACCTCTAATAGCACTCGAGATATCACCAGATATATATTGGATTTTCCCCTGACCCTGAGTGTCCGGCCCCATGGGACTGTGGTTTTCTCGGCCCCTGGTGGTCCGAGGTCGTTCCCGCTGCACAGATTCATGCGCCCGGGCCTCCTACGGACAATGTACTTTGATTTATTGCGCTATCTGTAATAGCACCCGAGATATCACCAGACATATATTGGATTTTCCCCTGACCCTGAGTGTCCGGCCCCATGAGACGGTGGTTGTCTCGGCCCCTGGTGGTCCGAGGTCATTCCCGCTGCACAGATTCATGCGCCAGGGCCTCCTGCAGATAATTCACTTTGGTTTATTGCACTATCTCTAATAGCACCCGAGATATCACCAGATATATATTCGATTTTTCCCTGACCCTAAGTGTCCGGCCCCATGAGACGGTGGTTTTCCCGGCCCCTGGTGGTCCGAGGTCGCTCCCGCTGCACAGATTCATGCGCCAGGGCCTCCTACGGACAATTTACTTTGATTTATTGCGCTATCTGTAATAGCACCCGAGACATCACCAGACATATATTGGATTTTCCCCTGACCCTGAGTGTCCGGCCCCATGAGACGTTGGTTTTCTCGGCCCCTGGTGGTCCGAGGTCGTTCCCGCTGCACAGATTCATGCGCCAGGGCCCCTGCAGATAATTCAGTTCGGTTTATTGCGCTACCTCTAATAGCACTCGAGATATCACCAGATACATATTGGATTTTCCCCTGACCCTGAGTGTCCGGCCCCATGAGATTGTGGTTTTTTCGGCCCCTGGTGGTCCGAGGTCGTTCCCGCTGCACAGATTCATGAGCCGGGGCCTCCTACAGACAATGCACTTTGATTTATTGCGCTATTTGTAATAGCACCCGAGATATCACCAGATATATATTGGATGTTCCGCTGACCCTGAGTGTCCGGCCCCATGAGACGGTGGTTTTCTCGGCCCCTGGGGGTCCGAGGTCGTTCCCGCTGGCCAGATTCATGCGCCAGGGCCTCCTACAGACAATGCACTTTGATTTATTGCGCTATCTCTAATAGCACCCGAGATATCACCAGATATATATTGGATATTTCCCAGACCCTGAGTGTCCGGCCCCATGAGACGGTGGTTTTCTCGGCCCCTCGTGGTCCGAGGTCTTTCCCGCTGGCCAGATTCATGCGCCAGGGCCTCCTACAGAAAATGCACTTTGATTTATTGCGGTATCTGTAATAGCACCCGAGATATCACCAGATATATATTGGATTTTTCCCTGACCCTGAGTGTCCGGCCCCATGAGACGGTGGTTTTCTCGGCCCCTGGTGGTCCGAGGTCATTCCCGCTGCACAGGTTCATGCGCCAGGGCCTCGTATAGACAATGCACTTTGATTTATTGCGCTATCTGCAATAGCACCCGAGATATCACCAGATATATATTGGATTTTCCCCTGACCGTCAGAGTCCGGCCCCATGAGATTGTGGTTTTCTCGGCCAATGGTGGTCCGAGGTCGTTCCCGCTGCCCAGATTCATGCGGCAGGGCCTCCTACAGACAATGCACTTTGATTTATTTCGGTATCTGTAATAGCACCCGAGATATCATCAGATATATATTGGATTTTTCCCTGACCCTGAATGACCGGCCCCATGAGACGGTGGTTTTCTCGGCCCCTGGTGGTCCGAGGTCGTTCCCGCTGCACAGATTCATGCGCCAGGGCCCCTGCAGATAATTCACTTTGGTTTATTGCGCTATCTCTAATAGCACCCGAGATATCACCAGATATATACTGGATTTTTCCCTGACCCTGAGTGTCCGGCCCCATGTGTCGGTGGTTTTCTCGGACCCTGGTGGTCCGAGGTCGTTCCCGCTGCCCAGATTCATGTGCCAGGGCCTCCTACGGACAGTGCACTTTGATTTATTGCGCTATCTGTAATAGCACCCGAGATATCACCAGATATATACTGGATTTTTCCCTGACCCTGAGTGTCCGGCTCCATGTGTCGGTGGTTTTCTCGGACCCTGGTGGTCCGAGGTCGTTCCCGCTGCCCAGATTCATGCGCCAGGGCCTCCTACGGACAGTGCACTTTGATTTATTGCGATGTCTCTAATAGCACCCGAGATATCACCAGATATATATTGGATTTTCCCCTGACCCTGAGTGTCCGGCTTCATGAGACTGTGGTTTTCTCGGCCCCCTGGTGGTCCGAGGTCGTTCCCGCTGCACAGATTCATGCGCCAGGGTCTCCTGCAGATAATTCACTTTGGTTTATTACGCTATCTAAAATAGCACCCGAGAAATCACCAGATATATATTGGATTTTCCCCTGATCCTGAGTGTCCGGCCCCATGAGACTGTGGTTTTCTCGGCCCCTGGTGGTCCGAGGTCGTTCCCGCTGCACAGATTCATGCGCCAGGGCCTCCTGCAGATAATTCACTTTGTTTTTTTGTGCTATCTCTAATAGCACCCGAGATATCACCATATATATATTGGGTTTTTCCCTGACCCTGAGTGTCCGGCTCCATGAGACGGTGGTTTTCTCGGCCCCTGGTGGTCCGAGGTCGTTCCCGCTGCACAGATTCATGCGCCAGGGCCTCCTGCAGATAATTCACTTTGGTTTATTGCGCTATCTGTAATAGCACCCGAGATATCACCAGATATATATTGGATTTTCCCCTGACCCTGACTGTCCGGCCCCACGAGACGGTAGTTTTCTCGGCCCCTGGTGGTCCGAGGTCGATCCCGCTGCACAGATTCATGCGCCAGGGCCGCCTGCAGATAATTCACTTTGGTTTAGTGCGCTATCTGTAAGGGCACCTGAGATATCACCAGATATATATTGAATTTTTCCCCGACCCTGAGTGTCCGGCCCCATGTATCGGTGGTTTTCTCGGACCCTGGTGGTCCGAGGTCGTTCCCGCTGCACAGATTCATGCGCCAGGGCCTCCTACGGACAATTTACTTTGATTTATTGCGCTATCTGTAATAGCACCCGAGATATCACCAGACATATATTGGATTTTCCCCTGACCCTGAGTGTCCGGCCCCATGAGACGGTGGTTGTCTCGGCCCCTGGTGGTCCGAGGTCATTCCCGCTGCACAGATTCATGCGCCAGGGCCTCCTGCAGATAATTCACTTTGGTTTATTGCACTATCTCTAATAGCACCCGAGATATCACCAGATATATATTCGATTTTTCCCTGACCCTGAGTGTCCGGCCCCATGAGACGGTGGTTTTCCCGGCCCCTGGTGGTCCGAGGTCGCTCCCGCTGCACAGATTCATGCGCCAGGGCCTCCTACGGACAATTTACTTTGATTTATTGCGCTATCTGTAATAGCACCCGAGATATCACCAGACATATATTGGATTTTCCCCTGACCCTGAGTGTCCGGCCCCATGAGACGGTGGTTGTCTCGGCCCCTGGTGGTCCGAGGTCATTCCCGCTGCACAGATTCATGCGCCAGGGCCTCCTGCAGATAATTCACTTTGGTTTATTGCACTATCTCTAATAGCACCCGAGATATCACCAGATATATATTCGATTTTTCCCTGACCCTGAGTGTCCGGCCCCATGAGACGGTGGTTTTCTCGGCCCCTGGTGGTCCGAGGTCGCTCCCGCTGCACAGATTCATGCGCCGGGGCCTCCTACAGACAATGCACTTTGATTTATTGCGCTATCTGTAATAGCACCCGAGATATCACCAGATATATATTGGATTTTTCCCTGATCCTGAGTGTCCGGCCCCATGAGACGTTGGTTTTCTCGGCCCCTGGTGGTCCGAGGTCGTTCCCGCTGCACAGATTCATGCGCCAGGGCCCCTGCAGATAATTCACTTTGGTTTATTGCGCTACCTCTAATAGCACTCGAGATATCACCAGATATATATTGGATTTTCCCCTGACCCTGAGTGTCCGGCCCCATGATATTGTGGTTTTTTCGGCCCCTGGTGGTCCGAGGTCGTTCCCGCTGCACAGATTCATGCGCCGGGGCCTCCTACAGACAATGCACTTTGATTTATTGCGCTATTTGTAATAGCACCCGAGATATCACCAGATATATATTGGATGTTCCGCTGACCCTGAGTGTCCGGCCCCATGAGACGGTGGTTTTCTCGGCCCCTGGGGGTCCGAGGTCGTTCCCGCTGGCCAGATTCATGCGCCAGGGCCTCCTACAGACAATGCACTTTGATTTATTGCGCTATCTCTAATAGCACCCGAGATATCACCAGATATATATTGGATTTTTCCCTGACCCTGAGTGTCCGGCCCCATGAGACGTTGGTTTTCTCGGCCCCTGGTGGTCCGAGGTCGTTCCCGCTCCACGGATGCATGCGCCAGGTCCTCCTGCAGATAATTCACTTTGGTTTATTGCGCTATCTCTAATAGCACCCGAGATATCACCAGATATATATTGGATTTTCCCATGACCCTGAGTGACCGGCCCCATGAGACTGTGGTTTTCTCGGCCCCTGGTGGTCCGAGGTCGTTCCCGCTGCCCAGATTCATGCGCCAGTGCCTCCTACAGACAATGCACCTTGATTTATTGCGCTATCTGTAATAGCACCCGAGATATCACCAGATATATATTGGATTTTCCCCTGACCCTGAGTGTCCGGCTCCATGAGACTGTGGTTTTCTCGGCCCCCTGGTGGTCCGAGGTCGTTCCCGGTTCACAGATGCATGCGACAGGGCCTCCTGCAGATAGTTCACTTTGGTTTATTGCGCTATCTCTAATAGCACCCGAGATATCACCAGATATATATTGGATTTTCCCCTGACCCTGAGTGTCCTGCCCCATGAGACGGTGGTTTTCTCGGCCCCTGGTGGTCCGAGGTCGTTCCCGCTGCACTGATTCATGCGCCAGGGCCTCCTACAGACAATACACTTTGATTTATTGCGCTATCTGTAATAGCACCCGAGATATCACCAGATATATATTGGATTTTTCCCTGACCCTGACTGTCCGGCCCCATGAGACGGTGGTTTTCTCGGCCCCTGGGGGTCCGAGGTCGTTCCCGCTGGCCAGATTCATGCGCCAGGGCCTCCTACAGACAATGCACTTTGATTTATTGCGCTATCTCTAATAGCACCCGAGATATCACCAGATATATATTGGATTTTTCCCTGACCCTGAGTGTCCGGCCCCATGAGACGTTGGTTTTCTCGGCCCCTGGTGGTCCGAGGTCGTTCCCGCTCCACGGATGCATGCGCCAGGTCCTCCTGCAGATAATTCACTTTGGTTTATTGCGCTATCTCTAATAGCACCCGAGATATCACCAGATATATATTGGATTTTCCCATGACCCTGAGTGACCGGCCCCATGAGACTGTGGTTTTCTCGGCCCCTGGTGGTCCGAGGTCGTTCCCGCTGCCCAGATTCATGCGCCAGTGCCTCCTACAGACAATGCACCTTGATTTATTGCGCTATCTGTAATAGCACCCGAGATATCACCAGATATATATTGGATTTTCCCCTGACCCTGAGTGTCCGGCTCCATGAGACTGTGGTTTTCTCGGCCCCCTGGTGGTCCGAGGTCGTTCCCGCTTCACAGATGCATGCGACAGGGCCTCCTGCAGATAGTTCACTTTGGTTTATTGCGCTATCTGTAATAGCACCCGAGATATCACCAGATATATATTGGATTTTCCCCTGACCCTGAGGGTCCGGCCCCATGTGTCGGTGGTTTTCTCGGACCCTGGTGGTCCGAGGTCGTTCCCGCTGCCCAGATTCATGCGCCAGGGCCTCCTACGGACAGTGAACTTTGATTTATTGCGATATCTCTAATAGCACCCGAGATATCCCCAGATATATATTGGATTTTCCCCTGACCCTGAGTGTCCGGCCCCATGAGTCCGTGGTTTTCTCGGACCCTGGTGGTCCGAGGTCGTTCCCGCTGCACAGATGCATGCGCCAGGGCCTCCTGCAGATAATTCACTTTGGTTTATTGCGCTATCTCTAATAGCACCCGAGATATCACCAGATATATATTGGATTTTCCCCTGACCCTGAGTGTCCTGCCCCATGAGACGGTGGTTTTCTCGGCCCCTGGTGGTCCGAGGTCGTTCCCGCTGCACTGATTCATGCGCCAGGGCCTCCTACAGACAATACACTTTGATTTATTGCGCTATCTGTAATAGCACCCGAGATATCACCAGATATATATTGGATTTTCCCCTGACCCTGAGTGTCCGGCTCCATGAGACTGTGGTTTTCTCGGCCCCCTGGTGGTCCGAGGTCGTTCCCGCTTCACAGATGCATGCGACAGGGCCTCCTGCAGATAGTTCACTTTGGTTTATTGCGCTATCTCTAATAGCACCCGAGATATCACCAGATATATATTGGATTTTCCCCTGACCCTGAGGGTCCGGCCCCATGTGTCGGTGGTTTTCTCGGACCCTGGTGGTCCGAGGTCGTTCCCGCTGCCCAGATTCATGCGCCAGGGCCTCCTACGGACAGTGAACTTTGATTTATTGCGATATCTCTAATAGCACCCGAGATATCCCCAGATATATATTGGATTTTCCCCTGACCCTGAGTGTCCGGCCCCATGAGTCCGTGGTTTTCTCGGACCCTGGTGGTCCGAGGTCGTTCCCGCTGCACAGATGCATGCGCCAGGGCCTCCTGCAGATAATTCACTTTGGTTTATTGCGCTATCTCTAATAGCACCCGAGATATCACCAGATATATATTGGATTTTCCCCTGACCCTGAGTGTCCTGCCCCATGAGACGGTGGTTTTCTCGGCCCCTGGTGGTCCGAGGTCGTTCCCGCTGCACTGATTCATGCGCCAGGGCCTCCTACAGACAATACACTTTGATTTATTGCGCTATCTGTAATAGCACCCGAGATATCACCAGATATATATTGGATTTTTCCCTGACCCTGACTGTCCGGCCCCATGAGACGGTGGTTTTCTCGGCCCCTGGTGGACCGAAGTCGTTCCCGCTGCACAGATGCATGCGCCAGGGCCTCCTGCAGATAATTCACTTTGGTTTATTGCGCTATCTCTAATAGCACCCGAGATATCACCAGATATATATTGGATTTTCCCCTGACCCTGAGTGTCCGGCCCCATGAGATAGTGGTTTTTTCGGCCCCTGGTGGTCCGAGGTCGTTCCCGCTGCACAGATTCATGCGCCGGGGCCTCCTACAGACAATGCACTTTGATTTATTGCGCTATTTGTAATAGCACCCGAGATATCACCAGATATATATTGGATGTTCCGCTGACCCTGAGTGTCCGGCCCCATGAGACGGTGGTTTTCTCGGCCCCTGGGGGTCCGAGGTCGTTCCCGCTGGCCAGATTCATGCGCCAGGGCCTCGTACAGACAATGCACTTTGATTTATTGCGCTATCTCTAATAGCACCCGAGATATCACCAGATATATATTGGATTTTTCCCTGACCCTGAGTGTCCGGCCCCATGAGACGTTGGTTTTCTCGGCCCCTGGTGGTCCGAGGTCGTTCCCGCTCCACGGATGCATGCGCCAGGTCCTCCTGCAGATAATTCACTTTGGTTTATTGCGCTATCTCTAATAGCACCCGAGATATCACCAGATATATATTGGATTTTCCCATGACCCTGAGTGACCGGCCCCATGAGACTGTGGTTTTCTCGGCCCCTGGTGGTCCGAGGTCGTTCCCGCTGCCCAGATTCATGCGCCAGTGCCTCCTACAGACAATGCACCTTGATTTATTGCGCTATCTGTAATAGCACCCGAGATATCACCAGATATATATTGGATTTTCCCCTGACCCTGAGTGTCCGGCTCCATGAGACTGTGGTTTTCTCGGCCCCCTGGTGGTCCGAGGTCGTTCCCGCTTCACAGATGCATGCGACAGGGCCTCCTGCAGATAGTTCACTTTGGTTTATTGCGCTATCTCTAATAGCACCCGAGATATCACCAGATATATATTGGATTTTCCCCTGACCCTGAGGGTCCGGCCCCATGTGTCGGTGGTTTTCTCGGACCCTGGTGGTCCGAGGTCGTTCCCGCTGCCCAGATTCATGCGCCAGGGCCTCCTACGGACAGTGAACTTTGATTTATTGCGATATCTCTAATAGCACCCGAGATATCCCCAGATATATATTGGATTTTCCCCTGACCCTGAGTGTCCGGCCCCATGAGTCCGTGGTTTTCTCGGACCCTGGTGGTCCGAGGTCGTTCCCGCTGCACAGATGCATGCGCCAGGGCCTCCTGCAGATAATTCACTTTGGTTTATTGCGCTATCTCTAATAGCACCCGAGATATCACCAGATATATATTGGATTTTCCCCTGACCCTGAGTGTCCTGCCCCATGAGACGGTGGTTTTCTCGGCCCCTGGTGGTCGGAGGTCGTTCTCGCTGCACAGATTTATGCACCAGGGCCGCCTGCAGATAATTCACTTTGGTTTAGTGCGCTATCTGTAACAGCACCCGAGATATCCCCAGATATATATTGAATTTTTCCCCGACCCTGAGTGTCCGGCCCCATGTATCGGTGGTTTTCTCGGCCCCTGGTATTCCGAGGTCGATCCCGCTGCACAGATTCATGCGACAGGGCCTCCTACAGACAATGCCCTTTGATTTATTGCGCTATCTGTAATAGCACCCGAGATATCACCAGATATATATTGGATTTTTCCCTGACCCTGAGTGTCCGACCCCATGAGACGGTGGTTTTCTCGGCCCCTGGTGGTCCGACGTCGTTCTCGCTGCACAGATTTATGCGCCAGGGCCGCCTGCAGATAATTCACTTTGGTTTAGTGCGCTATCTCTAATAGCACCCGAGATATCACCAGATATATATTGGATTTTCCCCTGACCCTGAGTGTCCAGCGCCATGAGACGGTGGTTTTCTCGGCCCCTGGTGGTCCGAGATCGATCCCGCTGCACAGATTCATGCGCCAGGGCCTCCTACAGAAAATGCAGTTTGATTTATTGCGCTATCTGTAATAGAACCCGAGATATCACTAGATATATATTGGATTTCCCCTGACCCTGACAGTCCGGCCCCACGAGACGGTAGTTTTCTCGGTCCCTGGTGGTCCGAGGTCGATCCCGCTGCACAGATTCATGCGCCAGGGCCGCCTGCAGATAATTCACTTTGGTTTAGTGCGCTATCTGTAAGGGCACCTGAGATATCACCAGATATATATTGAATTCTTCCCCGACCCTGAGTGTCCGGCCCCATGTATCGGTGGTTTTCTCGGCCCCTGGTATTCCGATGTCGATCCCGCTGCACAGATTCATGCGACAGGGCCTCCTACAGACAATGCCCTTTGATTTATTGCGCTATCTGTAATAGCACCCGAGATATCACCAGATATATATTGGATTTTTCCCTGACCCTGAGTGTCCGACCCCATGAGACGGTGGTTTTCTCGGCCCCTGGTGGTCCGAGGTCGTTCTCGCTGCACAGATTTATGCGCCAGGGCCGCCTGCAGATAATTCACTTTGGTTTAGTGCGCTATCTGTAACAGCACCCGAGATATCCCCAGATATATATTGAATTTTTCCCCGACCCTGAGTGTCCGGCCCCATGTGTCGGTGGTTTTCTCGGCCCCTGGTGGTCCGAGGTCGATCCCGCTGCACAGATTCATGCGCCAGGGCCTCCTACAGACAATGCACTTTGATTTATTGCGCTATCTGTAATAGCACCCGAGATATCACCAGATATATATTGGACTTTTCCCTGACCCTGACAGTTCGGCCCCATGCGACGGTGATTTTCTCGGCCCCTGGTGGTCCGAGGTCGTTCCCGCTGCACAGATTCATGCGCCACGGCCTCCTACAGACAATGCACTTTGATTTATTGCGCTATCTATAATAGCACCCGAGATATCACTAGATATATATTGGATTTCCCCTGACCCTGACAGTCCGGCCCCATGAGACGGTAGTTTTCTCGGCCCCTGGTGGTCCGAGGTCGATCCGGCTGCACAGATTCATGCGCCAGGGCCTCCTGCAGACAATGCACTTTGGTTTATTATGCTATCTCTAATGGCACCCTTGATATCACCCGATATATATTGGATTTTTCCCTGACCCTGACAGTCCGGCCCCATGAGACCGTGGATTTCTCGGCCCCTGGTGGTCCGAGGTAGTTCCCGCTGCACAGATTCATGCGCCAGGGCCTCCTGCAGATAATTCACTTTGGTTTATTGCGCCATCTCTAATAGCACCCGAGATATCACCAGATATATATTGGATTTTCCCCTGACCCTGAGTGTCCGACCCCATGAGACGGTGGTTTTCTCGGCCCTTGGTATTCCGAGGTCGATCCCGCTGCACAGATTCATGCGCCAGGGCCTCCTACAGAAAATGCAGTTTGATTTATTGCGCTATCTGTAATAGCACCCGAGATATCACTAGATATATATGGGATTTCCCCTGACCCTGACAGTCCGGCCCCATGAGACGGTAGTTTTCTCGGCCCCTGGTGGTCCGCGGTCGATCCCGCTGCACAGATTCATGCGCCAGGGCCTCCTACAGACAATGCAATTTGATTCATTGCGCTATCTGTAATAGCACCCGAGATATCACCAGATATTTATTGGATTTTCCCCTGACCCTAATTGTCCGGCCCCATGTGTCGGTGGTTTTCTCGGCCCCTGGTGGTCCTAGGTCGATCCCGCTGCACAGATTCATGCGCCAGGGCCTCCTACAGAAAATGCAGTTTGATTTATTGCGCTATCTGTAATAGAACCCGAGATATCACTAGATATATATTGGATTTCCCCTGACCCTGACAGTCCGGCCCCACGAGACGGTAGTTTTCTCGGCCCCTGGTGGTCCGAGGTCGATCCCGCTGCACAGATTCATGCGCCAGGGCCTCCTGCAGATAATTCACTTTGGTTTATTGCGCTATCTCTAATAGCACCCGAGATATCACCAGATATATATTGGATTTTTCCCCGACCCTGAGTGTCCGACCCCATGAGACGGTGGTTTTCTCGGCCCCTGGTGGTCGGAGGTCGTTCTCGCTGCACAGGTTTATGCGCCTGGGCCTCCTACAGACAATGCACTTTGATTTATTGCGCTACCTGTAATAGCACCCGAGATATCACCAGACATATATTGGATTTCCCCTGACCCTAACAGTCCGGCCTCATGAGAAGGTAGTTTTCTCGGCCCCTGGTGGTCCGAGGTCGATCCCGCTGCACAGATTCATGCGCCAGGGCCTCCTGCAGATAATTCACTTTGGTTTATTGCGCTATCTCTAATAGCACCCGAGATATCACCAGATATATATTGGATTTTTCCCTGACCCTGAGTGTCCGGCCCCATGAGACGGTAGTTTTCTCGGCCCCTGGTGGTCCGAGGTTGTTCCCGCTGGACAGATACATGTTCCAGGGCCTCCTGCAGATAATTCACTTTGGTTTATTGCGCTATCTCTAATAGCACCCGAGATATCACCAGATATATATTGGATTTATCCCTGACCCTGTGTGTCCGACTCCATGAGACGGTGGTTTTCTCGGCCCCTGGTGGTCCGAGGTCGTTCTCGCTGCACAGATTCATGCGCCAAGGCCTCGTGCAGACAACGCACCTTGGTTTATTATGCTATATCTAATAGCACCTGAGATATCACCAGATATATATTGGATTTCCCCTGACCCTGACAGTCCGGTCCCATGAGACGGTAGTTTTCTCGGCCCCTGGTGGTCCGAGGTCGTTCCCGCTGCACAGATTCATGCGCCACGGCCTCCTACAGACAATGCACTTTGATTTATTGCGCTATCTGTTATAGCACCCGAGATATCACTAGATATATATTGGATTTCCCCTGACCCTGACAGTCCGGCCCCATGAGACGGTAGTTTTCTCGGCCCCTGGTGGTCCGAGGTCGATCCGGCTGCACAGATTCATGCGCCAGGGCCTCCTGCAGACAATGCACTTTGGTTTATTATGCTATCACTAATGGCACCCTTGATATCACCAGATATATATTGGATTTTTCCCTGACCCTGACAGCCCGGCCCCATGAGACGGTGATTTTCTCGGCCACTGGTAGTCCGAGGTCGATCCCGCTGCACAGATTCATGCGCCAGGGCCTCCTACAGACAATGCACTTTGATTTATTGCGCTACCTGTAATAGCACCCGAGATATCACCAGATATATATTGGATTTCCCCTGACCCTAACAGTCCGGCCTCATGAGAAGGTAGTTTTCTCGGCCCCTGGTGGTCCGAGGTCGATCCCGCTGCACAGATTCATGCGCCAGGGCCTCCTGCAGATAATTCACTTTGGTTTATTGCGCTATCTCTAATAGCACCCGAGATATCACCAGATATATATTGGATTTTTCCCTGACCCTGAGTGTCCGGCCCCATGAGACGGTAGTTTTCTCGGCCCCTGGTGGTCCGAGGTCGTCCCCGCTGCACAGATACATGTTCCAGGGCCTCCTGCAGATAATTCACTTTGGTTTATTGCGCTATCTCTAATAGCACCCGAGATATCACCAGATATATATTGGATTTTTCCCTGACCCTGACAGTCCGGCCCCATGAGACGGTTGTTTTCTCGGCCCCTGGTGGTCCGAGGTCGTTCCCGCTGCACAGATTCATGCGCCAGGGCCGCCTGCAGATAATTCACTTTGGTTTAGTGCGCTATCTGTAAGGGCACCCGAGATATCACCAGATATATATTGAATTTTTCCCCGACCCTGAGTGTCCGGCCCCATGTATCGGTGGTTTTCTCGGCCCCTGGTATTCCGAGGTCGATCCCGCTGCACAGATTCATGTGACAGTGCCTCCTACAGACAATGCCCTTTGATTTATTGCGCTATCTGTAATAGCACCCGAGATATCACCAGATATATATTGGATTTTTCCCTGACCCTGAGTGTCCGACCCCATGAGACGGTGGTTTTCTCGGCCCCTGGTGGTCGGAGGTCGTTCTCGCTGCACAGATTTATGCACCAGGGCCGCCTGCAGATAATTCACTTTGGTTTAGTGCGCTATCTGTAACAGCACCGGAGATATCCCCAGATATATATTGAATTTTTCCCCGACCCTGAGTGTCCGGCCCCATGTGTCGGTGGTTTTCTCGGCCCCTGGTATTCCGAGGTCGATCCTGCTGCACAGATTCATGCGCCAGGGCCTCCTACAGAAAATGCAGTTTGATTTATTGCGCTATCTGTAATAGCACCCGAGATATCACTAGATATATATGGGATTTCCCCTGACCCTGACAGTCCGGCCCCATGAGACGGTAGTTTTCTCGGCCCCTGGTGGTCCGCGGTCGATCCCGCTGCACAGATTCATGCGCCAGGGCCTCCTACAGACAATGCAATTTGATTCATTGCGCTATCTGGAATAGCACCCGAGATATCACCAGATATATATTGGATTTTTCCCTGACCCTGAGTGTCCGACCCCATGAGACGGTGGTTTTCTCGGCCCCTGGTGGTCCGAGGTCGTTCTCGCTGCACAGATTTATGCGCCAGGGCCGCCTGCAGATAATTCACTTTGGTTTAGTGCGCTATCTGTAACAGCACCCGAGATATCCCCAGATATATATCGAATTTTTCCCCGACTCTGAGTGTCCGGCCCCATGTGTCGGTGGTTTTCTCGGCCCCTGGTGGTCCGAGGTCGATCCCGCTGCACAGATTCATGCGCCAGGGCCTCCTACAGACAATGCACTTTGATTTATTGCGCTATCTGTAATAGCACCCGAGATATCACCAGATATATATTGGACTTTTCCCAGACCCTGACAGTTCGGCCCCATGAGACGGTGGTTTTCTCGGCCCCATGTGGTCCGAGGTCGTTCCCGCTGCACAGATTCATGCGCCAAGGCCTCGTGCAGACAAGTCACCTTGGTTTGTTATGCTATATCTAATTGCACCCGAGATATCACCAGATTTATATTGGATTTTCCCCTGACCCTGAATGTCCGGCCCCACCAGACGGTAGTTTTCTCGGCCCCTGGTGGTCCGAGGTCGATCCCGCTGCCCAGATTCATGCGCCAGGGCCTCCTACAGAAAATGCAGTTTGATTTATTGCGCTATCTGTAATAGAACCCGAGATATCACTAGATATATATTGGATTTCCACTGACCCTGACAGTCCGGCCCCACGTGACGGTAGTTTTCTCGGCCCCTGGTGGTCCGAGGTCGATCCCGCTGCACAGATTCATGCGCCAGGGCCGCCTGCAGATAATTCACTTTGGTTTAGTGCGCTATCTGTAAGGGCACCCGAGATATCACCAGATATATATTGAATTTTTCCCCGACCCTGAGTGTCCGGCCCCATGTGTCGGTGGTTTTCTCTGCCCCTGGTGGTACGAGGTCGATCCCGCTGCACAGATTCCTGCGCCAGGGCCTCCTACAGACAATGCACTTTGATTTATTGCGCTATCTGGAATAGCACCCGAGATATCACCAGATATATATTGGATTTTTCCCTGACCCTGAGTGTCCGACCCCATGAGACGGTGGTTTTCTCGGCCCCTGGTGGTACGAGGTCGTTCCCGCTGCACAGATTCATGCGCCAGGGCCTCCTACAGAAAATGCAGTTTTATTTATTGCGCTATCTGTAATAGCACCCGAGATATCACTAGATATATATGGGATTTCCCCTGACCCTGACAGTCCGGCCCCATGAGACGGTAGTTTTCTCGGCCCCTGGTGGTCCGCGGTCGATCCCGCTGCACAGATTCATGCGCCAGGGCCTCCTACAGACAATGCAGTTTGATTTATTGCGCTATCTGTAATAGCACCCGAGATATCACTAGATATATATTGGATTTCCCCTGACCCTGACAGTCCGGCCCCATGAGACGGTAGTTTTCTCGGCCCCTGGTGGTACGAGGTCGATCCGGCTGCACAGATTCATGCGCCAGGGCCTCCTGCAGACAATGCACTTTAGATTATTCTGCTATCTCTAATCGCACCCTTGATATCACCAGATATATATTGGATTTTTCCCTGACCCTGAGTGTCCGGCACCATGAGACGGTAGTTTTCTCGGCCCCTGGTGGTCCGAGGTTGTTCCCGCTGCACAGATTCATGCGCTATGGCCTCCTGCAGACAATGCACTTTGATTTATTGCGCTATCTGTAATAGCACCCGAGATATCAGCAGATATATATTGGATTTTTCCCTGACCCTGAGTGTCCGGCCCCATGAGACGGTGGTTTTCTTGGCCCCTGGTGGTACGAGGTCGATCCGGCTGCACAGATTCATGCGCCAGGGCCTCCTGCAGACAATTCACCTTGGTTTATTATGCTATCTCTATTAGCACCCGAGATATCACCAGATATATATTGGAGTTTTCCCTGACCCTGAGAGTGCGGCCCCATGAGACGGTGATTTTCTCGGCCCCTGGTGGTCCAAGCTCGATCCCGCTGCACAGATTCATGCGCCAGGGCCTCCTGCAGACAATGTACTTTGATTTATTGCGCTATCTCTAATAGCACCAGAGATATCACCAGATATATATTGCATTTTTCCCTGACCCTGACACTCCGGCCCCATGTGTCGATGGTTTTCTCGGTCCCTCGTGGTCCGAGGTCGATCCCGCTGCACAGATTCATGCGCCAGGGCCCCCTGCAGATAATTCACTTTGGCTTAGTGCGCTGTCTGTAATAGCACCCGAGATATCACCAGATATATATTGGATTTTTCCCTGACCCTGAGTGTCCGATCCCATGAGACGGTGGTTTTCTCGGCCCCTGGTGGTCCGAGGACGATCCCGCTGCACAGATTCATGCGCTAGGGCCTCCTGCAGACAATGGACTTTGATTTATTGCGCTATCTGTAATAGCATCCGAGATATCGCCAGATATATATTGGATTTTTCCCTGACCCTGACAGTCCGGCCTCATGAGATAGTGATTTTCTCGGCCCCTGGTGGTCTGAGGTCGATCCCGCTGCACAGATTCATGCGCCAGGGCCTCCCACAGACAATGCACTTTGATTTATTGCGCTATCTGTAATAGCACCCGAGATATCACCAGATATATATTGGATTTTTCCCTGACCCTGAGTGTCCCACCCCATGAGACGGTGGTTCTCTCGGCCCCTGCTGGTCCGAGGTCGTTCCCGCTGCACAGATTCATGCGTCAGTGCCTCCTACAGACAATGCACTTTGGTTTATTGCGCTATCTCTAATAGCACCCGAGATATCACCAGATATATATTAGATTTTTCCTTGACCCTGACAGTGCGGCCCCATGAGACGGTGATTTTCTCGGCCCCTGGTGGTCCGAGGTCGTTCCCACTGCACAGTTTCATGCGATAGGGCCTCCTGCAGACAATGCACTTTGATTTATTGCGCTATCTCTTTTAGCACCCGAGATATCATCAGATATATATTGGATTTATCCCTGACCCCGACAGTCCGACCCCATGAGACGGTGGTTTTCTCGGCCCCTGGTGGTCCGAGGCCGTTCCCGCTGTACAGATTCATGCGCCAGGGCCTCCTGCAGACAATGCACTTTGATTTATTGCGCTATCTGTAATAGCAGCCGAGATATCACCAGATTTATATTGGATTTTTCCCTGACCCTGTGTGTCCGACCCCATGAGACGGTGGTTTTCTCGGCCCCTGGTGGTGCGAGGCCGTTCCCGCTGCACAGATTCATGCGCCAGGGCGTCCTGCAGACAATGCACTTTGATTTATTTCGCTATGTCTAATAGCACCCGAGATATCACCAGATACATATTGGATTTTTCCCTGACCCTGACAGTCCGGCCCCACGAGACGGTGATTTTCTCGACCCCTGGAGGTCCGCGGTCTATCCCGCTGCACAGATTCGGCGCCAGGGCCTCCTACAGACAATGCACTTTGATTTATTGCGTTATCTCTAATAGCACCCGAGATATAACCAGATATATATTGGATTTTTCCTTGACCCTGACAGTCCGGCCCAATGTGTGGATGGTTTACTCGGTCCCTCGTGGTCCGAGGTCGATCCCGCTGCACAGATTCATACGCCGGGGCCTCCTATAAATAATTCACTTTAGTTTATTGCGCTATCTCTAATAGCACCCGAGATATCACCAGATATATATTGAATTTTTCCCCGACCCTGAGTGTCCGGCCCAATGTGTCGGTGGATTTCTCGGCCCCTGGTGGTCCGAGGTCGATCCCGCTGCACAGATTCATGCGCCAGTGCCTCCTACAGACAATGCACCTTGGTTTATTATGCTATCTCTATTAAGACCCGAGATATCACCAGATATATATTGGAGTTTTCCCTGACCCTGAGAGTCCGGCCCCATGAGACGGTGATTTTCTCGGCCCCTGGTGGTCCGAGCTCGATCCCGCTGCACAGATTCATGCGCCAGGGCCTCCTACAGACAATGCACTTTGATTTATTGCGCTATCTGTAATAGCACCCGAGATATCACCAGATATATATAGGATTTTCCCCTGACACTGAGTGTCCGGCCCCATGAGACGGTGGTTTTCTCGGCCCCTGGTGGTCCGAGGTCGATCCCATTGAACAGTTTTATGCGCCAGGGATTCCTGCAGACAATTCACTTTGGTTTATTGCGCTATCTGTAATAGCACCCGAGATATCACCAGATATATATTGGATTTTTCCCTGACCCTGAGTGCCCGGCCCCATGTGTCGATGGTTTTCTCGGTCCCTCGTGGTCCGAGGTCGATCCTGCTGTACAGATTTATGCGCCAGGGATTCCTGCAGACAATTCACTTTGGTTTATTGCGCTATCTGTAATAGCACCCGAGATATCACCAGATATATATTGGATTTTCCCCTGACCCTGAGTGTCCGGCCCCATGAGACGGTGGTTTTCTAGGCCCCTGGTGGTCCGAGGTCGATCCCGCTGCACAGATTCATGCACCAGGGCCTCCTACAGAAAATGCAGTTTGATTTATTGCGCTATCTGTAATAGCACCCGAGATATCACTAGATATATATTGGATTTCCCCTGACCCTGACAGTCCGGCCCCATGAGACGGTAGTTTTCTCGGCCCCTAGTGGTCCGAGGGCGATCCCGCTGCACAGATTCATGCGCCAGGGCCTCCTACAGAAAATGCAGTTTGGTTTATTGCGCTATCTCTAATAGCACCCGAGATATCACCAGATATATATTGGATTTATCCCTGACCCCGACAGTCCGACCCCATGAGACGGTGGTTTTCTCGGCCCCTGGTGGTGCGAGGCCGTTCCCGCTGCACAGATTCATGCGCCAGGGCGTCCTGCAGACAATGCACTTTGATTTATTTCGCTATGTCTAATAGCACCCGAGATATCACCAGATACATATTGGATTTTTCCCTGACCCTGACAGTCCGGCCCCACGAGACGGTGATTTTCTCGACCCCTGGAGGTCCGAGGTCTATCCCGCTGCACAGATTCGGCGCCAGGGCCTCCTACAGACAATGCACTTTGATTTATTGCGTTATCTCTAATAGCACCCGAGATATAACCAGATATATATTGGATTTTTCCTTGACCCTGACAGTCCGGCCCAATGTGTGGATGGTTTACTCGGTCCCTCGCGGTCCGAGGTCGATCCCGCTGCACAGATTCATACGCCGGGGCCTCCTATAAATAATTCACGTTGGTTTATTGCGCTATCTCTAATAGCACCCGAGATATCACCCGATATATATTGAATTTTTCCCCGACCCTGAGTGTCCGGCCCCATGTGTCGGTGGATTTTTCGGCCCCTGGTGGTCCGAGGTCGATCCCGCTGCACAGATTCATGCGCCAGTGCCTCCTACAGACAATGCACTTTGATTTATTGCGCTATCTGTAATAGCACCCGAGATATCACCAGATATATATTGGATTTTTCCCTGACCCTGAGTGTCCGACCCCATGAGACGGTGGTTTTCTCGGCCCCTGGTGGTCCGAGGTCGTTCCCGCTGCACAGATTCATGCGCCAGGGCCTCCTGCAGACAATGCACCTTGGTTTATTATGCTATCTCTATTAGCACCCGAGATATCACCAGATATATATTGGAGTTTTCCCTGACCCTGACAGTCCGGCCCCATGAAACGGTGATTTTCTCGGCCCCTGGTGGTCCGAGCTCGATCCCGCTGCACAGATTCATGCGCCAGGGCCTCCTACAGACAATGCACTTTGATTTATTGCGCTATCTGTAATAGCACCCGAGATATCACCAGATATATATAGGATTTTCCCCTGACACTGAGTGTCCGGCCCCATGAGACGGTGGTTTTCTCGGCCCCTGGTGGTCCGAGGTCGATCCCGCTGCACCGATTCATGCGCTAGGGCCTCCTGCAGACAATGCACTTTGTTTTATTGCGCTATCTCTAATAGCACCCGAGATATCACCAGATATATATTGCATTTTTCCCTGACCCTGACACTCCGGCCCCATGAGACGGTGATTTTCTCGGCCCCTGGTGGTCCGAGGTCGATCCCGCTGCACAGATTCATGCGCCAGGGCCTCCTACAGAAAATGCAGTTTGATTTATTGCGCTATCTGTAATAGCACCCGAGATATATCTAGATATATATTGGATTTCCCCTGACCCTGACAGTCCGGCCCCATGAGACGCTAGTTTTCTCGGCCCCTGGTGGTCCGAGGTCGATCCCGCTGCACAGATTCATGCGCCAGGGCCTCCTACAGAAAATGCAGTTTGATTTATTGCGCTATCTGTAATAGCACCCGAGATATCACCAGATATATATTGGATTTATCCCTGACCCTGAGCGTCCGACCCCATGAGACGGTGGTTTTCTCGGCCCCTGGTGGTTGGAGGTCGTTCCTGCTGCACATATTCATGCGCCAGGGCTTCCTGCAGACAATTCACTTTGGTTTATTGCGCTATCTGTAATAGGACGCGAGATATCACCAGATATATATTGGATTTATCCTTGAACCTGACAGTCCGGCCCCATGTGTCTCTGGTTTTCTCGGCCCCTGGTGGTCCGAGGTCGTTCCCGCTGCGCAGATTCATGCGCCAGGGCCCCCTGCAGATAATTCACTTTGGTTTAGTGCGCTGTCTGTAATAGCACCGAGATATCACCAGATATATATTGGATTTATCCCTGACCCCGACAGTCCGACCCCATGAGACGGTGGTTTTCTCGGCCCCTGGTGGTCCGAGGTCGTTCCCGCTGTACAGATTCATGCGCCAGGGCCTCCTGCAGACAATGCACTTTGATTTATTGCGCTATCTGTAATAGCAGCCGAGATATCACCAGATTTATATTGGATTTTTCCCTGACCCTGTGTGTCCGACCCCATGCGACGGTGGTTTTCTCAGCCCCTGGTGGTGCGAGGCCGTTCCCGCTGCACAGATTCATACGCCGGGGCCTCCTATAAATAATTCACTTTGGTTTATTGCGCTATCTCTAATAGCACCCGAGATATCACCAGATATATATTGAATTTTTCCCCGACCCTGAGTGTCCGGCCCCATGTGTGGGTGGATTTCTCGGCCCCTGGTGGTCCGAGGTCGATCCCGCTGCACAGATTCATGCGCCAGGGCCTCCAACAGACAATGCACTTTGATTTATTGCGCTATCAGTAATAGCACCCGAGATATCACCAGATATATATTGGATTTATCCCTGACCCTGACAGTCCGGCCCCATGAGACGATAGTTTTCTCGGACCCTGGTGGTCGGAGGTTGTTCCCGCTGCACAGATTCATGCGCCAGGGCTTCCTGCAGACAATTCACTTTGGTTTATTGCGCTATCTGTAATAGCACGCGAGATATTACCAGATATATATTGGATTTTTCCTTGAACCTGACAGTCCGGCCCCATGTGTCTGTGGTTTTCTCGGCCCCTGGTGGTCCGAGGTCGTTCCCGCTGCGCAGATTCATGCGCCAGGGCCCCCTGCAAATAATTCACTTTGGTTTAGTGCGCTGTCTGTAATAGCACCCGAGATATCACCAGATATATATTGGATTTTTCCCTGTCCCTGAGTGTCCGATCCCATGAGACGGTGGTTTTCTCGGCCCCTGGTGGTCCGAGGACGATCCCGCTGCACAGATTCATGCGCTAGGGCCTCCTGCAGACAATGGACTTTTATTTATTGCGCTATCTGTAATAGCATCCGAGATATCACCAGATATATATTGGATTTCCCCTGACCCTGACAGTCCGGCCCCATGAGACGGTAGTTTTCTCGGCCCCTAGTGGTCCGAGGTCGATCCCGCTGCACAGATTCATGCGCCAGGGCCTCCCACAGACAATGCACTTTGATTTATTGCGCTATCTGTAATAGCACCCGAGATATCACCAGATATATATTGGATTTTTCCCTGAGCCTGAGTGTCCCACCCCATGAGACGGTGGTTCTCTCGGCCCCTGCTGGTCCGAGGTCGTTCCCGCTGCACAGATTCATGCGCCAGTGCCTGCTACAGACAATGCACTTTGGTTTATTGCGCTATCTCTAATAGCACCCGAGATATCACCAGATATATATTGGATTTTTCCTTGACCCTGACAGTGCGGCCCCATGAGACGGTGATTTTCTCGGCCCCTGGTGGTCCGAGGTCGTTCCCACTGCACAGTTTCATGCGCCAGGGCGTCCTGCAGACAATGCACCTTGGTTTATTATGCTATCTCTATTAGCACCCGTGATATCACCAGATATATATTGGAGTTTTCCCTGACCCTGACAGTCCGGCCCCATGAGACGGTGATTTTCTCGGCCCCTGGTGGTCCGAGCTCGATCCCGCTGCACAGATTCATGCGCCAGGGCCTCCTACAGACAATGCACTTTGATTTATTGCGCTATCTGTAATAGCACCCGAGATATCACCAGATATATATTGGATTTTCCCCTGACACTGAGTGTCCGGCCCCATGAGACGGTGGTTTTCTCGGCCCCTGGTGGTCCGAGGTCGATCCCATTGAACAGTTTTATGCGCCAGGGATTCCTGCAGACAATTCACTTTGGTTTATTGCGCTATCTGTAATAGCACCCGAGATATCACCAGATATATATTGGATTTTTCCCTGACCCTGAGTGCCCGGCCCCATGTGTCGATGGTTTTCTCGGTCCCTCGTGGTCCAAGGTCGATCCCGCTGTACAGATTTATGCGCCAGGGATTCCTGCAGACAATTCACTTTGGTTTATTGCGCTATCTGTAATAGCACCCGAGATATCACAAGATATATGCTGGATTTTTACATGACCTTGGGTGACGGATTCCGAATATCTGTAATTTTCTCGGCGCCTAGTGGTCCGAGGTCGTTCCTGATGCACAGATTCATTCGCCAGTGCCTCCTACAGACAATGCACTTTGATTTATTGCGCCATCTGGAATAGCACCCGAGATATCACCAGATATATATTGGATTTTTCCCTGACCCTGAGCGTCCGGCCCCATGAGACGGTAGTTTTCTCGGCCCCTGGTGGTCCGAGGTCGTTCCCGCTGCACCGATTCATGCGCTAGGGCCTCCTGCAGACAATGCACTTCGTTTTATTGCGCTATCTCTAATAGCACCCGAGATATCACCAGATATATATTGCATTTTTCCCTGACCCTGACACTCCGGCCCCATGAGACGGTGATTCTCTCGGCCCGTGGTGGTCCGAGGTCGATCCCGCTGCACAGATTCATGCGCCAGGGCCTCCTACAGGCAATGCACTTTGATTTATTGCGCTATCTCTAATAGCACCCGAGATATCACCAGATATATATTGGATTTTTCCTTGACCCTGACAGTCCGGCCCCATGTGTCGATGGTTTTCTCGGTCCCTCGTGGTCCGAGGTCGATCCCGCTGCACAGATTCATGCGCCAGGGCCTCCTATAGATAATTCACTTTGGTTTATTGCGCTATCTCTAATAGCACCGGAGATATCACCAGATATATATTGGATTTTTCCCTCACCCTGACAGCCCGGCCCCATGTGCCTGTGGTTTTCTCGGCCCTTGGTCTTCCGAGGTCGATCCCGCTGCACTGATTCATGCGCCAGGGCCCCCTGCAGATAATTCACTTTGGTTTAGTGCTCTGTCTGTAATAGCACCCGAGATATCACCAGATATATATTGGATTTTCCCCTGACCCTGATTGTCCGGCCCCATGTGTCGGTGGTTTTCTCGACCCCTGGTGGTCCGAGGTCGATCCCGCTGCACAGATTCATGCGCCAGGGCCTCCTACAGAAAATGCAGTTTGATCTATTGCGCTATCTGTAATAGCACCCGAGATATCTCTAGATATATATTGGATTTCCCCTGACCCTGACAGTCCGGCCCCATGAGACGCTAGTTTTCTCGGCCCCTGGTGGTCCGAGGTCGATCCCGCTGCACAGATTCATGCGCCAGGGCCTCCTACAGAAAATGCAGTTTGATTTATTGCGCTATCTGTAATAGCACCCGAGATATCACCAGATATATATTGGATTTATCCCTGACCCTGACAGTCCGACCCCATGAGACGGTGGTTTTCTCGGCCCCTGGTGGTCGGAGGTCGTTCCTGCTGCACATATTCATGCGCCAGGGCTTCCTGCAGACAATTCACTTTGGTTTATTGCGCTATCTGTAATAGCACGCGAGATATCACCAGATATATATTGGATTTTTCCTTGAACCTGACAGTCCGGCCCCATGTGTCTGTGGTTTTCTCGGCCCCTGGTGGTCCGAGGTCGTTCCCGCTGCGCAGATTCATGCGCCAGGGCCCCCTGCAGATAATTCACTTTGGTTTAGTGCGCTGTCTGTAATAGCACCGAGATATCACCAGATATATATTGGATTTATCCCTGACCCCGACAGTCCGACCCCATGAGACGGTGGTTTTCGCGGCCCCTGGTGGTGCGAGGCCGTTCCCGCTGCAAAGATTCATACGCCGGGGCCTCCTATAAATAATTCACTTTGGTTTATTGCGCTATCTCTAATAGCACCCGAGATATCACCAGATATATATTGCATTTTACCCTGACCCTGACAGTCCGGCCCCACGAGACGGTGATTTTCTCGGCCCCTGGTGGTCCGAGGTCGCTCCCGCTGCACAGATTCATGCGCCACGGCCTCCTACAGACAATGTACTTTGATTTATTGCGCTATCTGGAATAGCACCCGAGATATCACCAGATATATATTGGATTTTTCCCTGACCCTGAGTGTCCGACCCCATGAGACGGTGGTTTTCTCGGCCCCTGGTGGTACGAGGTCGTTCCCGCTGCACAGATTCATGCGCCAGGGCCTCCTACAGAAAATGCAGTTTGATTTATTGCGCTATCTGTAATAGCACCCGAGATATCACTAGATATATATTGGATTTCCCCTGACCCTGACAGTCCGGCCCCATGAGACGGTAGTTTTCTCGGCCCCTGGTGGTCCGAGGTCGATCCCGCTGCACAGATTCATGCGCCAGGGCTTCCTACAGACAATGCACTTTGATTTATTGCGCTATCTGTAATAGCACCCGAGATATCACCAGATATATATTGGATTTTCCCCTGACCCTGATTGTCCGTCCCCATGTGTCGGTGGTTTTCTCGGCCCCTGGTATTCCGAGGTCGATCCCGCGGCACAGATTTATGCGCCAGGGCCTCCTGCAGATTATTCACTTTGGTTTATTGCGCTATCTCTAATAGCACCCGAGATATCACCAGATATATATTGGATTTTTCCCCGAACCTAACTGTCCGGCCCCATGAGACGGTGGTTTTCTCGGACCGTGGTGATCCGAGGTCGTTCCCGCTGCACAGATTCATGCGCCAGGGCCTCCTACAGACAATGCACTTTGATTTATTGCGCTATCTGTAATAGCACCCGAGATATCACCAGATATATCTTGGATTTTTCCCTGACCGTGAGTGTCCGGCCCCATGAGACGGTGGCTTTCTCGGCCCCCGGTGGTCCGAGGACGCTCCTGCTGCCCAGAATCATGCGCCAGGGCCTCCTACAGACAATGTACTTTGATTTATTGCGCTATCTGTAATAGCACCCGAGAAAGCTCCATATATATGCTGGATTTTTACATGACTTTGGGTGACGGATACCGAAAATCTGTAATTTTCTCGGCCCCTGGTGGACCGATGTCTTTCCTGCTGCACAGATTCATGCGCAAGGTCCTCCTACGGACAGTGCACTTTCATTTATTGCGATATCTCTAATAGCACCCGAGATATCCCCAGATATATATTGGATTTTCCCCTGACCCTGAGTGTCCGGCCCCATTAGTCGGTGGTTTTCTCGGACCCTGGTGGTCCGAGGTCGTTCCCGCTGCCCAGATTCATGCGCCAGGTCCTCCTACAGACAATGCACCTTGATTTATTGCGCTATCTGTAATAGCACCCGAGATATCGCCAGATATATATTGGATTTTTCCCTGACCCTGAGCGTCCGGCCCCATGAGACGGTGGTTTTCTCGGCCCCTGGTGGTACGAGGTCGTTCCCGCTGCCCAGATTCATGCGCCAGGGCCCCCTGCATATAATTCACTTTGGATTATTGCGCTATCTGTAATAGCACCCGAGAAAGCACCATATATATGCTGGATTTTTACATGACTTTGGGTGACGGATACCGAAAATCTGTAATTTTCTCGACCCCTGGTGGTCCGAGGTCGTTCTGCTGCACAGATTCATGCGCAAGGTTCTCCTACGGACAATGCACTTTGATTTATCGCGCTATCTGTAATAGAACCCGAGATATCACCAGATATATGCTGGATTTTTACATGACATTGGGTGACGGATACCGAAAATCTGTAATTTTTTCGGCCGCTGGTGGTCCGATGTCGTTCCTGCTGCACAGATTCATGCGCCAGGGCCTCCTGCAGATAAATCACTTTTGATTTATTGCGCTATCTCTAATAGCACCCGAGATATCACCGGATATATATTTGATTATTCCCTGACCCTGAGTCTCCAGCCCCATGAGACGGTGGTTTTCTCGGCCCCTGGTGGTTCGAGGTCGTTCCCGCTGCACAGATTCATGCGCCCGGGCCTCCTGCAGATTATTCACTTCGGTTTATTGCGCTATCTCTAATAGCACCCGAGATATCACCAGATATATATTGGATTTTTCCCCGAACCTAACTGTCCGGCCCCATGAGACGGTGGTTTTCTCGGACCCTGGTGATCCGAGGTCGTTCCCGCTGCACAGATTCATGCGCCAGGGCCTACAGCAGATAATTCACTTTGGTTTATTGCGCAATCTCTAATAGCACCCGAGATATCACCAGATATATATTGGATTTTCCCCTGACCCTGAGTGTCCGGCCCCGTGAGACGGTGGTTTTCCCGGCCCCTGGTGGTCCGAGGTCGGTCCCGCTGCCCATATTCATGCGCCAGGGCCTCCTACAGGCAATGCACTTTGATTTATTGCGCTATCTGTAATAGCACCCGAGAAAGCTCCATATATATGTTGGATTTTTACATCACATTGGGTGACGGATACCGAAAATCTATCATTTTCACGGAACCTGGTGGTCCGAGGTCGTTCCCGCTGGCCAGATTCATGCACCAGGGCCTCCTACAGACAATGCACTTTGATTTATTGCGCTATCTCTAATAGCGCCCGAGATATCACCAGGTATATGTTGGATTTTCCCCTGACCCTGAGTGTCCGGCCCCATGAGACGGTGGTGTTCTCGGCCCCTGGTGGTCCGAGGTCGTTCCCGCTGCCCAGATTCATGCGCCAGGGCCTCCTGCAGATAATTCACTTTGGTTTATTGCGCTATCTCTAATAGCACCCGAGGTATCACCAGATATATATTGGATTTTCCCCTGACCCTGAGTGTCCGTGCGCAATGAGACGGTGGTTTTATGGGCCCCTGGTGGTCCGAGGTCGTTCCCGTTGCACAGATGCATGCGCCAGGGCCTCCTGCAGATAATTCAGTTTGATTTACCGCGCTATCTGTAATTGCACCTGAGATATCACCAGATATATATTGGATTTTTCCCTGACCCTGAGTGTCCGGCCCCATGAGACGGTGGTTTTTTCGGCCACTGGTGGTCCGAGCTCGTTTCCGCTGCACAGATTCATGCGCCAGGGCCTCCTGCAGACAATGCACTTTGATTTATTGCGCTATCTCTAATACCACCCGAGGTATCACGAGATATATGCTGTATTTTTACATGACCTTGGGTGACGGATACCGAAAATCTGTAATTTTCTCGGCCCCTGGTGGTCCGAGGTCCTTCCTGCTGCACAGATTCATGCGCAAGGGCCTCCTACGGACAGTGCACTTTCATTTATTGCGATATCTCTAATAGCACCCGAGATATCCCCAGATATATATTGGATTTTCCCCTGACCCTGAGTGTCCGGCCCCATGAGACGGTGGTTTTCTCGGCCCCTCGTGGTCCCAGGTCGTTCCCGCTGCACAGATTCAAGCGCCAGGGCCTCCTGCAGATAATTCACTCTGGTTTATTGCGCTATCTCTAATAGCACCCGAGATATCACCACATATATCTTGGATTTTCCCCTCACCCTGAGTGTCCGGCCCCGTGAGACGGTGGTTTTCCCGGCCCCTGGTGGTCCGAGGTCGGTCCCGCTGCCCATATTCATGCGCCAGGGCCTCCTACAGGCAATGCACTTTGATTTATTGCGCTATCTGTAATAGCACCCGAGAAAGCTCCATATATATGTTGGATTTTTAAATCACATTGGGTGACGGATACCGAAAATCTATCATTTTCACGGCCCCTGGTGGTCCGAGGTCGGTCCCGCTGCCGATATTCATGCGCCAGGGCCTCCTACAGGCAATGCACTTTGATTTATTGCGCTATCTGTAATAGCACCCGAGAAAGTACCATATATATGTTGGATTTTTACATCACATTGGGTGACGGATACCGAAAATCTATCATTTTCACGGAACCTGGTGGTCCGAGGTCGTTCCCGCTGGCCAGATTCATGCGCCAGGGCCTCCTGCAGATAATTCACTCTGGTTTATTGCGCTATCTGTAATAGCACCCGAGATATCACCAGATATATGCTGGATTTTTACATGACCTTGGGTGACGGATTCCGAATATCTGTAATTTTCTCGGCCCCTGGTGGTACGAGGTCGTTCCCGCTGCCCAGATTCATGCGCCAGGGCCCCCTGCATATAATTCACTTTGGATTATTGCGCTATCTGTAATAGCACCCGAGAAAGCACCATATATATGCTGGATTTTTACATGACTTTGGGTGACGGATACCGAAAATCTGTAATTTTCTCGACCCCTGGTGGTCCGAGGTCGTTCTGCTGCACAGATTCATGCGCAAGGTTCTCCTACGGACAATGCACTTTGATTTATCGCGCTATCTGTAATAGAACCCGAGATATCACCAGATATATGCTGGATTTTTACATGACATTGGGTGACGGATACCGAAAATCTGTAATTTTTTCGGCCGCTGGTGGTCCGATGTCGTTCCTGCTGCACAGATTCATGCGCCAGGGCCTCCTGCAGATAAATCACTTTTGATTTATTGCGCTATCTCTAATAGCACCCGAGATATCACCGGATATATATTTAATTATTCCCTGACCCTGAGTCTCCAGCCCCATGAGACGGTGGTTTTCTCGGCCCCTGGTGGTTCGAGGTCGTTCCCGCTGCACAGATTCATGCGCCCGGGCCTCCTGCAGATTATTCACTTCGGTTTATTGCGCTATCTCTAATAGCACCCGAGATATCACCAGATATATATTGGATTTTTCCCCGAACCTAACTGTCCGGCCCCATGAGACGGTGGTTTTCTCGGACCCTGGTGATCCGAGGTCGTTCCCGCTGCACAGATTCATGCGCCAGGGCCTACAGCAGATAATTCACTTTGGTTTATTGCGCAATCTCTAATAGCACCCGAGATATCACCAGATATATATTGGATTTTCCCCTGACCCTGAGTGTCCGGCCCCGTGAGACGGTGGTTTTCCCGGCCCCTGGTGGTCCGAGGTCGGTCCCGCTGCCCATATTCATGCGCCAGGGCCTCCTACAGGCAATGCACTTTGATTTATTGCGCTATCTGTAATAGCACCCGAGAAAGCTCCATATATATGTTGGATTTTTACATCACATTGGGTGACGGATACCGAAAATCTATCATTTTCACGGAACCTGGTGGTCCGAGGTCGTTCCCGCTGGCCAGATTCATGCACCAGGGCCTCCTACAGACAATGCACTTTGATTTATTGCGCTATCTCTAATAGCGCCCGAGATATCACCAGGTATATGTTGGATTTTCCCCTGACCCTGAGTGTCCGGCCCCATGAGACGGTGGTGTTCTCGGCCCCTGGTGGTCCGAGGTCGTTCCCGCTGCCCAGATTCATGCGCCAGGGCCTCCTGCAGATAATTCACTTTGGTTTATTGCGCTATCTCTAATAGCACCCGAGGTATCACCAGATATATATTGGATTTTCCCCTGACCCTGAGTGTCCGTGCGCAATGAGACGGTGGTTTTATGGGCCCCTGGTGGTCCGAGGTCGTTCCCGTTGCACAGATGCATGCGCCAGGGCCTCCTGCAGATAATTCAGTTTGATTTACCGCGCTATCTGTAATTGCACCTGAGATATCACCAGATATATATTGGATTTTTCCCTGACCCTGAGTGTCCGGCCCCATGAGACGGTGGTTTTTTCGGCCACTGGTGGTCCGAGCTCGTTTCCGCTGCACAGATTCATGCGCCAGGGCCTCCTGCAGACAATGCACTTTGATTTATTGCGCTATCTCTAATACCACCCGAGGTATCACGAGATATATGCTGTATTTTTACATGACCTTGGGTGACGGATACCGAAAATCTGTAATTTTCTCGGCCCCTGGTGGTCCGAGGTCCTTCCTGCTGCACAGATTCATGCGCAAGGGCCTCCTACGGACAGTGCACTTTCATTTATTGCGATATCTCTAATAGCACCCGAGATATCCCCAGATATATATTGGATTTTCCCCTGACCCTGAGTGTCCGGCCCCATGAGACGGTGGTTTTCTCGGCCCCTCGTGGTCCGAGGTCGTTCCCGCTGCACAGATTCAAGCGCCAGGGCCTCCTGCAGATAATTCACTCTGGTTTATTGCGCTATCTCTAATAGCACCCGAGATATCACCACATATATCTTGGATTTTCCCCTGACCCTGAGTGTCCGGCCCCGTGAGACGGTGGTTTTCCCGGCCCCTGGTGGTCCGAGGTCGGTCCCGCTGCCCATATTCATGCGCCAGGGCCTCCTACAGGCAATGCACTTTGATTTATTGCGCTATCTGTAATAGCACCCGAGAAAGCTCCATATATATGTTGGATTTTTACATCACATTGGGTGACGGATACCGAAAATCTATCATTTTCACGGCCCCTGGTGGTCCGAGGTCGGTCCCGCTGCCGATATTCATGCGCCAGGGCCTCCTACAGGCAATGCACTTTGATTTATTGCGCTATCTGTAATAGCACCCGAGAAAGTACCATATATATGTTGGATTTTTACATCACATTGGGTGACGGATACCGAAAATCTATCATTTTCACGGAACCTGGTGGTCCGAGGTCGTTCCCGCTGGCCAGATTCATGCGCCAGGGCCTCCTGCAGATAATTCACTCTGGTTTATTGCGCTATCTGTAATAGCACCCGAGATATCACCAGATATATGCTGGATTTTTACATGACCTTGGGTGACGGATTCCGAATATCTGTAATTTTCTCGGCCCCTGGTGGTCCGAGATCGTTCCCGCTGCACAGATTCATGCGCCAGGGCCTCCTGCAGATAATTCACTTTAGTTCATTGCGCTATCTCTAATAGCACCCGAGATATCACCAGATATATATTGGATTTTTCCCTGACCCTGAGTGTCCGGCCCCATGAGACGGTGGTTTTTTCGGCCACTGGTGGTCCGAGCTCGTTTCCGCTGCACAGATTCATGCGCCAGGGCCTCCTGCAGACAATGCACTTTGATTTATTGCGCTATCTCTAATACCACCCGAGGTATCACCAGATATATGCTGGATTTTTACATGACCTTGGGTGACGGATACCGAAAATCTGTAATTTTCTCGGCCCCTGGTGGTCCGAGGTCCTTCCTGCTGCACAGATTCATGCGCAAGGGCCTCCTAGGGACGATGCACTTTGGTTTATTGCGCTATCTCTAATAGCACCCGAGATATCACCAGATATATATTGGATTTTCCCCTGACCCTGAGTGTCCGGCCCCATGAGACGGTGGTTTTCTCGGCCCCTGGTGGTCCGAGGTCGTTCCCGTTGCACAGATGCATGCGCCAGGGCCTCCTGCAGATAATTCAGTTTGATTTACCGCGCTATCTGTAATTGCACCTGAGATATCACCAGATATATATTGGATTTGTCCCTGACCCTGAGTGTCCGGCCCCATGTGTCGGTGGTTTTCTCGGCCCCTGGTGGTCCTAGGTCGTTCTCGCTGCACAGATTCATGCGCCAGGGCCCCTGCAGATAATTCACTTTGGTTTATTGCGCTATCTGTAACAGCACCCGAGATATCACCAGATATATATTGGATTTGTCCCTGACCCTGAGTGTCCGGCCCCATGTGTCGGTGGTTTTCTCGGCCCCTGGTGGTCCTAGGTCGTTCTCGCTGCACAGATTCATGCGCCAGGGCCCCTGCAGATAATTCACTTTAGTTCATTGCTCTATCTCTAATAGCACCCGAGATATCACCAGATATATATTGGATTTTTCCCTGACCCTGAGTGCCCGGCCCCATGAGACGGTGGTTTTTTCGGCCACTGGTGGTCCGAGCTCGTTTCCGCTGCACAGATTCATGGGCCAGGGCCTCCTGCAGACAATGCACTTTGATTTATTGCGCTATCTCTAATACCACCCGAGGTATCACCAGATATATGCTGGATTTTTACATCACCTTGGGTGACGGATACCGAAAATCTGTAATTATCTCGGCCCCTGGTGGTCCGAGGTCCTTCCTGCTGCACAGATTCATGCGCATGGGCCTCCTAGGGACAATGCACTTTGGTTTATTGCGCTATCTCTAATAGCACCCGAGATATCACCATATATATATTGGATTTTCCCCTGACCCTGAGTGTCCGGTCCCATGTGACTGTGGTTTTCTCGGCCCCTGGTGGTCCGAGGTCGTTCCCGCTGCACAGATTCACGCGCCAGGGCCTCCTGCAGATAATTCACTTTTGATTATTGCGCCATCTCTAATAGCACCCAAGATATCACCAGATATATATTGGATTTTCCCTGACCCTGAGTGTCCGGCCCCATGAGACTGTGGTTTTCTCGGCCCCTGGTTGTCCGAGGTCGTTCCCGCTGCACAGATTCATGCGCCATGGCATCCTACGGACAATGCACTTTGATTTATTGCGCTATCTCTAATAGCACCGGAGATATCCCCAGATATATATTGGATTTTCCCCTGACCCTGATTGTCCGGCCGCATGAGTCGGTTGTTTTCTCGGACCCTGGTGGTCCGAGGTCGTTCCCGCTGCCCAGATTCATGCGCCAGGGCCCCCTGCATATAATTCACTTTGGATTATTGCGCTATCTGTAATAGCACCCGAGAAAGCACCATATATATGCTGTATTTTTACATGACATTGGGTGACGGATACCGAAAACCTGTAATCTTTTCGGCCGCTGGTGGTCCGATGTTGTTCCTGCTGCACAGATTCATGCGCCAGGGCCTCCTGCAGATAAATCACTTTGGATTATTGCGCTATCTGTAATAGCGCCCGAGATATCACCAGCTATATATTGGATTTTTCCCTGACACTGAGTGTCCGGCCCCGTGAGACTGTGGTTTTCTCGGCCCCTGGTGGTCCGAGGTCGTGCCCGCTGCACAGATTCATGCGCCAGGGCCTCCTACAGACAATGCACTTTGGTTTATTGCGCTATCTCTAATAGCACCCGAGATATCACCAGATATATATTGGATTTTCCCCTGACCCTGAGTCTCCAGCCCCATGAGACGGTGGTTTTCTCGGCCCCTGGTAGTCCGAGGTCGTTCCCGCTGCACAGATTCATGCGCCAGGGTCTCCTGCAGATAATTCACTTTGGTTTATTGCGCTATCTCTAATAGCACCCGAGATATCACCAGATATATATTTGATTTTTCCCTGACCTTGAGTGTCCGGCCCCATGAGACGGTGGTTTTCTCGGCCCCTCGTGGTCCGCGGTCGTTCCCGCTACACAGATTCATGCGCCAGGGCCTCCTCCAGATAATTCACTTTGGTTTATTGCGCTATCTCTAATAGCACCCGAGATATCACCACATTTTATATTGGATTTTCCCCTGACCCTGCGTGTCCGGCCCCATGTGACGGTGGTTTTCTCGGCCCCTGGTGGTCCGAGGTCGTTCCCGCTGCACAGATTCATGCGCCCGGGCCTCCTGCAGATTATTCACTTTGGTTTATTGCGCTATCTCTAATAGCACCCGAGATATCACCAGATATATATTGGATTTTTCCCCGAACCTAACTGTCCGGCCCCATGAGACGGTGGTTTTCTCGGACCCTGGTGATCCGAGGTCGTTCCCGCTGCACAGATTCATGCGCCAGGGCCTCCTACAGACAATGCACTTTGATTTATTGCGCTATCTGTAATAGCACCCGAGATATCACCAGATATATCTTGGATTTTTCCCTGACCCTGAGTGTCCGGCCCCATGAGACGGTGGTTTTCTCGGCCCCTGGTGGTCCGAGGTCGTTCCCGCTGGCCAGATTCATGCGCCAGGGCCTCCTACAGACAATGCACTTTGATTTATTGCGCTATCTCTAATAGCGCCCGAGATATCACCAGGTATATATTTGATTTTTCCCTGACCCTGAGTGTCCGGCCCCATGAGACGGTGGTTTTCTCGGCCCCTCGTGGTCCCAGGTCGTTCCCGCTGCACAGATGCATACGCCAGGGCCTCCTGCAGATAATTCACTTTGGTTTATGGCGGTATCTCTAATAGCACCCGAGATATCACCAGATATATATTGGATTTTCCCCTGACCCTGAGTGTCCGGCCCCATGAGTCTTTGGTTTTCTCGGCAACTGGTGGTCCGAGCTCGTTTCCGCTGCACAGATTCATGCGCCAGGGCATCCTGCAGACAATGCACTTTGGTTTATTGCGCTATCTGTAATAGCACCCGAGATATCACCAGATATATCTTGGATTTTTCCCTGACCGTGAGTGTCCGGCCCCATGAGTCGGTGGTTTTCTCGGCCCCTCGTGGTCCGAGGTCGTTCCCCCTGCACCGATTCATGCGCCAGGGCCTCCTGCAGATAATTCACTTTGATTTACCGCGCTATCTGTTATTGCACACGAGATATCACCAGATATATATTGGATTTTCCCCTGAACCTGAGTGCCCGTGCGCAATGAGACGGTGGTTTTATGGGCCCCTGGTGGTCCGAGGTCGTTCCCGTTGCACAGATGCATGCGCCAGGGCCTCCTGCAGACAATTCACTTTGATTTATTGCGCTATCTCTAATACCACCCGAGGTATCACCAGATATATGCTGGATTTTTACATCACCTTGGGTGACGGATACCGAAAATCTGTAATTATCTCGGCCCCTGGTGGTCCGAGGTCCTTCCTGCTGCACAGATTCATGCGCATGGGCCTCCTAGGGACAATGCACTTTGGTTTATTGCGCTATCTCTAATAGCACCCGAGATATCACCATATATATATTGGATTTTCCCCTGACCCTGAGTGTCCGGTCCCATGTGACTGTGGTTTTCTCGGCCCCTGGTGGTCCGAGGTCGTTCCCGCTGCACAGATTCACGCGCCAGGGCCTCCTGCAGATAATTCACTTTTTATTATTGCGCCATCTCTAATAGCACCCAAGATATCACCAGATATATATTGGATTTTCCCTGACCCTGAGTGTCCGGCCCCATGAGACTGTGGTTTTCTCGGCCCCTGGTTGTCCGAGGTCGTTCCCGCTGCACAGATTCATGCGCCATGGCATCCTACGGACAATGCACTTTGATTTATTGCGCTATCTCTAATAGCACCGGAGATATCCCCAGATATATATTGGATTTTCCCCTGACCCTGATTGTCCGGCCGCATGAGTCGGTTGTTTTCTCGGACCCTGGTGGTCCGAGGTCGTTCCCGCTGCCCAGATTCATGCGCCAGGGCCCCCTGCATATAATTCACTTTGGATTATTGCGCTATCTGTAATAGCACCCGAGAAAGCACCATATATATGCTGTATTTTTACATGACATTGGGTGACGGATACCGAAAACCTGTAATTTTTTCGGCCGCTGGTGGTCCGATGTTGTTCCTGCTGCACAGATTCATGCGCCAGGGCCTCCTGCAGATAAATCACTTTGGATTATTGCGCTATCTGTAATAGCGCCCGAGATATCACCAGATATATATTGGATTTTTCCCTGACCCTGAGTGTCCGGCCCCGTGAGACGGTGGTTTTCTCGGCCCCTGGTGGTCCGAGGTCGTTCCCGCTGCACAGATTCATGCGCCAGGGTCTCCTGCAGATAATTCACTTTGGTTTATTGCGCTATCTCTAATAGCACCCGAGATATCACCAGATATATATTTGATTTTTCCCTGACCTTGAGTGTCCGGCCCCATGAGACGGTGGTTTTCTCGGCCCCTCGTGGTCCGCGGTCGTTCCCGCTACACAGATTCATGCGCCAGGGCCTCCTCCAGATAATTCACTTTGGTTTACTGCGCTATCTCTAATAGCACCCGAGATATCACCACATTTTATATTGGATTTTCCCCTGACCCTGAGTGTCCGGCCCCATGTGACGGTGGTTTTCTCGGCCCCTGGTGGTCCGAGGTCGTTCCCGCTGCACAGATTCATGCGCCCGGGCCTCCTGCCGATTATTCACTTTGGTTTATTGCGCTATCTCTAATAGCACCCGAGATATCACCAGATATATATTGGATTTTTCCCCGAACCTAACTGTCCGGCCCCATGAGACGGTGGTTTTCTCGGACCCTGGTGATCCGAGGTCGTTCCCGCTGCACAGATTCATGCGCCAGGGCCTCCTACAGACAATGCACTTTGATTTATTGCGCTATCTGTAATAGCACCCGAGATATCACCAGATATATCTTGGATTTTTCCCTGACCCTGAGTGTCCGGCCCCATGAGACGGTGGTTTTCTCGGCCCCTGGTGGTCCGAGGTCGTTCCCGCTGGCCAGATTCATGCGCCAGGGCCTCCTACAGACAATGCACTTTGATTTATTGCGCTATCTCTAATAGCGCCCGAGATATCACCAGGTATATATTTGATTTTTCCCTGACCCTGAGTGTCCGGCCCCATGAGACGGTGGTTTTCTCGGCCCCTCGTGGTCCCAGGTCGTTCCCGCTGCACAGATGCATGCGCCAGGGCCTCCTGCAGATAATTCACTTTGGTTTATGGCGGTATCTCTAATAGCACCCGAGATATCACCAGATATATATTGGATTTTCCCCTGACCCTGAGTGTCCGGCCCCATGAGTCTTTGGTTTTCTCGGCAACTGGTGGTCCGAGCTCGTTTCCGCTGCACAGATTCATGCGCCAGGGCATCCTGCAGACAATGCACTTTGGTTTATTGCGCTATCTGTAATAGCACCCGAGATTTCACCAGATATATCTTGGATTTTTCCCTGACACTGAGTGTCCGGCCCCGTGAGACTGTGGTTTTCTCGGCCCCTGGTGGTCCGAGGTCGTGCCCGCTGCACAGATTCATGCGCCAGGGCCTCCTACAGACAATGCACTTTGGTTTATTGCGCTATCTCTAATAGCACCCGAGATATCACCAGATATATATTGGATTTTCCCCTGACCCTGAGTCTCCAGCCCCATGAGACGGTGGTTTTCTCGGCCCCTGGTAGTCCGAGGTCGTTCCCGCTGCACAGATTCATGCGCCAGGGTCTCCTGCAGATAATTCACTTTGGTTTATTGCGCTATCTCTAATAGCACCCGAGATATCACCAGATATATATTTGATTTTTCCCTGACCTTGAGTGTCCGGCCCCATGAGACGGTGGTTTTCTCGGCCCCTCGTGGTCCGCGGTCGTTCCCGCTACACAGATTCATGCGCCAGGGCCTCCTCCAGATAATTCACTTTGGTTTATTGCGCTATCTCTAATAGCACCCGAGATATCACCACATTTTATATTGGATTTTCCCCTGACCCTGAGTGTCCGGCCCCATGTGACGGTGGTTTTCTCGGCCCCTGGTGGTCCGAGGTCGTTCCCGCTGCACAGATTCATGCGCCCGGGCCTCCTGCAGATTATTCACTTTGGTTTATTGCGCTATCTCTAATAGCACCCGAGATATCACCAGATATATATTGGATTTTTCCCCGAACCTAACTGTCCGGCCCCATGAGACGGTGGTTTTCTCGGACCCTGGTGATCCGAGGTCGTTCCCGCTGCACAGATTCATGCGCCAGGGCCTCCTACAGACAATGCACTTTGATTTATTGCGCTATCTGTAATAGCACCCGAGATATCACCAGATATATCTTGGATTTTTCCCTGACCCTGAGTGTCCGGCCCCATGAGACGGTGGTTTTCTCGGCCCCTGGTGGTCCGAGGTCGTTCCCGCTGGCCAGATTCATGCGCCAGGGCCTCCTACAGACAATGCACTTTGATTTATTGCGCTATCTCTAATAGCGCCCGAGATATCACCAGGTATATATTTGATTTTTCCCTGACCCTGAGTGTCCGGCCCCATGAGACGGTGGTTTTCTCGGCCCCTCGTGGTCCCAGGTCGTTCCCGCTGCACAGATGCATACGCCAGGGCCTCCTGCAGATAATTCACTTTGGTTTATGGCGGTATCTCTAATAGCACCCGAGATATCACCAGATATATATTGGATTTTCCCCTGACCCTGAGTGTCCGGCCCCATGAGTCTTTGGTTTTCTCGGCAACTGGTGGTCCGAGCTCGTTTCCGCTGCACAGATTCATGCGCCAGGGCATCCTGCAGACAATGCACTTTGGTTTATTGCGCTATCTGTAATAGCACCCGAGATATCACCAGATATATCTTGGATTTTTCCCTGACCGTGAGTGTCCGGCCCCATGAGTCGGTGGTTTTCTCGGCCCCTCGTGGTCCGAGGTCGTTCCCCCTGCACCGATTCATGCGCCAGGGCCTCCTGCAGATAATTCACTTTGATTTACCGCGCTATCTGTTATTGCACACGAGATATCACCAGATATATATTGGATTTTCCCCTGAACCTGAGTGCCCGTGCGCAATGAGACGGTGGTTTTATGGGCCCCTGGTGGTCCGAGGTCGTTCCCGTTGCACAGATGCATGCGCCAGGGCCTCCTGCAGACAATTCACTTTGATTTATTGCGCTATCTCTAATACCACCCGAGGTATCACCAGATATATGCTGGATTTTTACATCACCTTGGGTGACGGATACCGAAAATCTGTAATTATCTCGGCCCCTGGTGGTCCGAGGTCCTTCCTGCTGCACAGATTCATGCGCATGGGCCTCCTAGGGACAATGCACTTTGGTTTATTGCGCTATCTCTAATAGCACCCGAGATATCACCATATATATATTGGATTTTCCCCTGACCCTGAGTGTCCGGTCCCATGTGACTGTGGTTTTCTCGGCCCCTGGTGGTCCGAGGTCGTTCCCGCTGCACAGATTCACGCGCCAGGGCCTCCTGCAGATAATTCACTTTTTATTATTGCGCCATCTCTAATAGCACCCAAGATATCACCAGATATATATTGGATTTTCCCTGACCCTGAGTGTCCGGCCCCATGAGACTGTGGTTTTCTCGGCCCCTGGTTGTCCGAGGTCGTTCCCGCTGCACAGATTCATGCGCCATGGCATCCTACGGACAATGCATTTTTGATTTATTGCGCTATCTCTAATAGCACCGGAGATATCCCCAGATATATATTGGATTTTCCCCTGACCCTGATTGTCCGGCCGCATGAGTCGGTTGTTTTCTCGGACCCTGGTGGTCCGAGGTCGTTCCCGCTGCCCAGATTCATGCGCCAGGGCCCCCTGCATATAATTCACTTTGGATTATTGCGCTATCTGTAATAGCACCCGAGAAAGCACCATATATATGCTGTATTTTTACATGACATTGGGTGACGGATACCGAAAACCTGTAATTTTTTCGGCCGCTGGTGGTCCGATGTTGTTCCTGCTGCACAGATTCATGCGCCAGGGCCTCCTGCAGATAAATCACTTTGGATTATTGCGCTATCTGTAATAGCGCCCGAGATATCACCAGATATATATTGGATTTTTCCCTGACCCTGAGTGTCCGGCCCCGTGAGACGGTGGTTTTCTCGGCCCCTGGTGGTCCGAGGTCGTTCCCGCTGCACAGATTCATGCGCCAGGGTCTCCTGCAGATAATTCACTTTGGTTTATTGCGCTATCTCTAATAGCACCCGAGATATCACCAGATATATATTTGATTTTTCCCTGACCTTGAGTGTCCGGCCCCATGAGACGGTGGTTTTCTCGGCCCCTCGTGGTCCGCGGTCGTTCCCGCTACACAGATTCATGCGCCAGGGCCTCCTCCAGATAATTCACTTTGGTTTACTGCGCTATCTCTAATAGCACCCGAGATATCACCACATTTTATATTGGATTTTCCCCTGACCCTGAGTGTCCGGCCCCATGTGACGGTGGTTTTCTCGGCCCCTGGTGGTCCGAGGTCGTTCCCGCTGCACAGATTCATGCGCCCGGGCCTCCTGCCGATTATTCACTTTGGTTTATTGCGCTATCTCTAATAGCACCCGAGATATCACCAGATATATATTGGATTTTTCCCCGAACCTAACTGTCCGGCCCCATGAGACGGTGGTTTTCTCGGACCCTGGTGATCCGAGGTCGTTCCCGCTGCACAGATTCATGCGCCAGGGCCTCCTACAGACAATGCACTTTGATTTATTGCGCTATCTGTAATAGCACCCGAGATATCACCAGATATATCTTGGATTTTTCCCTGACCCTGAGTGTCCGGCCCCATGAGACGGTGGTTTTCTCGGCCCCTGGTGGTCCGAGGTCGTTCCCGCTGGCCAGATTCATGCGCCAGGGCCTCCTACAGACAATGCACTTTGATTTATTGCGCTATCTCTAATAGCGCCCGAGATATCACCAGGTATATATTTGATTTTTCCCTGACCCTGAGTGTCCGGCCCCATGAGACGGTGGTTTTCTCGGCCCCTCGTGGTCCCAGGTCGTTCCCGCTGCACAGATGCATGCGCCAGGGCCTCCTGCAGATAATTCACTTTGGTTTATGGCGGTATCTCTAATAGCACCCGAGATATCACCAGATATATATTGGATTTTCCCCTGACCCTGAGTGTCCGGCCCCATGAGTCTTTGGTTTTCTCGGCAACTGGTGGTCCGAGCTCGTTTCCGCTGCACAGATTCATGCGCCAGGGCATCCTGCAGACAATGCACTTTGGTTTATTGCGCTATCTGTAATAGCACCCGAGATTTCACCAGATATATCTTGGATTTTTCCCTGACCGTGAGTGTCCGGCCCCATGAGTCGGTGGTTTTCTCGGCCCCTCGTGGTCCGAGGTCGTTCCCCCTGCACCGATTCATGCGCCAGGGCCTCCTGCAGATAATTCACTTTGATTTACCGCGCTAACTGTTATTGCACACGAGATATCACCAGATATATATTGGATTTTCCCCTGAACCTGAGTGCCCGTGCGCAATGAGACGGTGGTTTTATGGGCCCCTGGTGGTCCGAGGTCGTTCCCGTTGCACAGATGCATGCGCCAGGGCCTCCTGCAGACAATTCACTTTGATTTATTGCGCTATCTCTAATACCACCCGAGGTATCACGAGATATATGCTTGATTTTTACATGACCTTGGGTGACGGATACCGAAAATCTGTAATTTTCTCGGCCCCTGGTGGTCCGAGGTCCTTCCTGCTGCACAGATTCATGCGCAAGGGCCTCCTAGGGACAATGCACTTTGGTTTATTGCGCTATCTCTAATAGCACCCGAGATATCACCAGATATATATTGGATTTTCCCCTGACCCTGAGTGTCCGGCCCCATGAGACGGTGGTTTTCTCGGCCCCTGGTGGTCCGAGGACGTTCCCGCTGCCCAGAATCATGCGCCAGGGCCTCCTACAGACAATGCACTTTGATTTATTGCGCTATCTGTCATAGCACCCAGGAAAGCTCCATATATATGCTGGATTTTTACATGACTTTGGGTGACGGATACCGAAAATCTGTAATTTTCTCGGACCCTGGTGGTCCGAGGTCGTTCCCGCTGCCCAGATTCATGCGCCAGGTCCTCCTACAGACAATGCACCTTGATTTATTGCGCTATCTATAATAGCGCCCGAGATATCACCAGGTATATATTTGATTTTTCCCTGACCCTGAGTGTCCGGCCCCATGAGACGGTGGTTTTTTCGGCCCCTCGTGGTCCCAGGTCGTTCCCGCTGCACAGATTCAAGCGCCACGGCCACCTGCAGATAATTCACTTTGGTTTATTGCGCTATTTCTAATAGCACCCGAGATATCACGAGATATATATTGGATTTTTCCCTGACCCTGAGCGTCCGGCCCCATGAGACGGTGGTTTTCTCGGCCCCTGGTGGTACGAGGTCGTTCCCGCTGCACAGATTCATGCGCCAGGGCCTGCAGCAGATAATTCACTTTGGCTTATTGCGCTATCTCTAATAGCACCCGAGATATCACCAGATATATATTGGATTTTCCCCTGACCCTGAGTGTCCGGCCCCATGAGTCGGTGGTTTTCTCGGACCCTGGTGGTCCGAGGTCGTTCCCGCTGCCCAGATTCATGCGCCAGGTCCTCCTACAGACAATGCACCTTGATTTATTGCGCTATCTGTAATAGCACCCGAGATATAGCCAGATATATATTGGATTTTTCCCTGACCCTGAGCGTCCGGCCCCATAAGACGGTGGTTTTCTCGGCCCCTGGTGGTCGGAGGCCGTTCCCGCTGCACAGATGCATGCGCCAGGGCCTCCTACAGACAATGCACTTTGATTTATTGCGCTATCTGTAATCGCACCCGAGAAAGCTCCATATATATGTTGGATTTTTACATGACTTTGGGTGACGGACACCGAAAATCTGTAATTTTCTCTGCCCCTGGTGGTCCGAGGTCGTTACCGCTGCACAGATTCATGCGCCAGGGCCTCCTGCAGATAATTCACTCTGGTTTATTGCGCTATCTCTAATAGCACCCGAGATATCACCAGATATATCTTGGATTTTTCCCTGACCCTGAGTGTCCGGCCCCATGAGACGGTGGTTTTCTCGGCCCCTGGTGGTCGGAGGTCGTTCCCGCTGGCCAGATTCATGCGCCAGGGCCTCCTACAGACAATGCACTTTGATTTATTGCGCTATCTGTAATAGCACCCGAGAAAGCTCCATATATATGTTGGATTTTTACATCACATTGGGTGACGGATACCGAAAATCTATCATTTTCACGGAACCTGGTGGTCCGAGGTCGTTCCCGCTGCCCAGATTCATGCGCCAGGTCCTCCTACAGACAATGCACCATGATTTATTGCGCTATCTCTAATAGCGCCCGAGATATCACCAGGTATATATTTGATTTTTCCCTGACCCTGAGTGTCCAGCCGCATGAGACGGTGGTTTTCTCGGCCCCTGGTGGTCCGAGGTCGTTCCCGCTGCACAGATGCACGCGCCAGGGCCTCCTGTAGATAATTCACTTTGGTTTATTGCGCTATCTCTAATAGCACCCGAGATATCACCAGATATATATTGATTTTCCCCTGACCCTGAGTGTCCGCCCCCATGAGACTGTGGTTTTCCCGGCCCCTGGTGGTCCGAGGTGGTTGCCGCTGGCCACATTCATGCGCCAGGGCCTCCAACAGACAATGCACTTTGATTTATTGCGCTATCTGTAATAGCACCCGAGATATCACCAGATATATATTGGATTTTTCCCTGACCCTGAGTGTCCGGCCCCATGAGACGGTGGTTTTCTCGGCCCCTGGTGGTCCGAGCTCGTTCCCGCTGGCCAGATTCATGCGCTTGGGCCTACTGCAGATAATTCACTTTGATTTATTGCGCTATCTGTAATAGCACCCGAGATATCACCAGATATATATTGGATTTTTCCCTGACCCTGAGTGTCCGGCCCCATGAGACGGTGGTTTTCTCGGCCCCTGGTGGTCCGAGGTCGTTCCCGCTGCACAGATTCATGCGCCAGGTCCTCCTGCAGATAATTCACTTTGGCTTATTGCGCTATCTCTAATGGCACCCGAGATATCACCAGATATATATTGGATTTTCCCCTGACCCTGAGTGTCCGGCCCCATGAGACTGTGGTTTTCTCGGCCCCAGGTGCTCCGAGGTCGTTCCCGCTGCACAAATTCATGCGCCAGGGCCACCTACAGACAATGCACTTTGATTTATTGCGCTATCTGTAATAGCACCCGAGATATCACCAGATATATATTGGATTTTTCCCTGACCCTGGGTGTCCGGCCCCATGAGACGGTGGTTGTCTCGGCCCATGGTGGTCCGAGGTCGTTCCCGCTGCACAGATTCATGCGCTTGGGCCTCCTGCAGATAATTCACTTTGGTTTATTGGGCTATCTGTAATAACACCCGAGATATCACCAAATACATATTGGATTTTCCCCTGACCCTGAGTGTCCGGCCCCATGAGACGGTGGTTCTCTCGGCCCCTGGTGGTCCGAGCTCGTTCCCGCTGGCCAGATTCATCTGCCAGGGCCTCCTACAGACAATGCACTTTGATTTATTGCGCTACCTGTAATAGCACCCGAGATATCACCAGATATATATTGGATTTTCCCATGTCCCTGAGTGTCCGGCCCCATGAGACTGTGGTTTTCTCGGCCCCTGGTGGTCCGAGGTCGTACCCGCTGCACAGATTCATGCGCTAGGGCCTCCTGCAGACAATGCACTTTGATTTATTGCGCTATCTGTAATAGCACCCGAGAAAGCACCATATATATGCTGGATTTTTACATGACTTTGGGTGACGGACACCGAAAATCTGTAAGTTTCTCGGCCCCTGGAGGGCCGAGGTCGTTCCTGCTTCACAGATTCATGCGCCAGGGCCTCCTGCAGACAATGCACTTTGATTTATTGCTCTATCTCTAATAGCACCCGAGATATCACCAGATATATATTGTATTTTCCCCTGACCCTGAATGTCCGGCCCCATGAGACGGTGATTTTCTCGGCGTCTGGTGGTCCGAGGTCGTTGACGCAGCACAGATTCATTCGCCAGTGCCTCCAACAGACAATGCACTTTGATTTATTGCGCTATCTCTAATAGCACCTGAGATAACACCAGATATATATTGGATTTTTCCCTGACCCTGAGTGTCCGGCCCAATGAGACGGTGGTTTTCTTTACCTCTGGTGGTCCGAGGTCGTTCCCGCTGCACAGATTCATGCGCCAGGGTCTCCTGCAGATAATTCACTTTGGTTTATTGCGCTATCTGTAATAGCACCCGAGATATCACCAGATATATATTGGATTTTCCCCTGACCCTGAGTGTCCGGCCCCATGTGTCGATGGTTTTCTCGGCCCCTGGTGGTCCGAGGTCGTTCCCGCTGCCCAGATTCATGCGCCAGGGCCTCCTACAGACAATGCACTTTGATTTATTGCGCTATCAGTAATAGCACCCGAGAAAGCACCATATATATGCTGGATTTTTACATGACTTTGTGTGACGGATACCGAAAATCTGTAATTTTCTCGGCCCCTGGTGGTCCAATGTCGTTCCTGCTGCACAGATTAATGCGCAAGGGCCTCCTACGGTCAATGCACTTTGATTTATTGCGCTATCTCTAATAGCACCCGAGATATCACCAGATATATATTGGATTTTTCCCTGACCCTGAGTGTCCGGCCCCATGAGACGGTGGTTTTCTCGGCCCCTGGTGGTCCGAGATCGTTCCCGCTACACAAATTCATGCGCCAGGGCCTCCTGCAGATAATTCACTTTGGTTTATTGCGCTATCTCTAATAGTACCCGAGATATCACCAGATATATATTGGATTTTCCCCTGACCCTGAGTGTCCGGCCCCATGAGACGGTGGTTTTCTCGGCCCCTGGTGGTCCGAGGTCGTTCCCGCTGCCCAGATTCATGGGCCAGGGCCTCCTGCAGATAATTCACTTTGGTTTATTGCGCTATCTCTAATAGCACCCGCGATATCACCAAATATATATTGGATTTTTCCCTGATCCTGTGTGTCCAGCCGCATGAGACGGTGGTTTTCTCGGCCCCTGGTGGTCCGAGGTCGTTCCCGCTGCACAGATGCACGCGCCAGGGCCTCCTGTAGATAATTCACTTTGGTTTATTGCGCTATCTCTAATAGCACCCGAGATATCACCAGATATATATTGATTTTCCCCTGATCCTGAGTGTCCAGCCGCATGAGACGGTGGTTTTCTCGGCCCCTGGTGGTCCGAGGTCGTTCCCGCTGCACAGATGCACGCGCCAGGGCCTCCTGTAGATAATTCACTTTGGTTTATTGCGCTATCTCTAATAGCACCCGAGATATCACCAGATATATATTGATTTTCCCCTGACCCTGAGTGTCCGCCCCCATGAGACTGTGGTTTTCTCGGCCCCTGGTGGTCCGAGGTGGTTGCCGCTGGCCACATTCATGCGCCAGGGCCTCCTACAGACAATGCACTTTGATTTATTGCGCTATCTGTAATAGCACCCGAGATATCACCAGATATATATTGGATTTTTCCCTGACCCTGAGTGTCCGGCCCCATGAGACGGTGGTTTTCTCGGCCCCTGGTGGTCCGAGCCCGTTCCCGCTGGCCAGATTCATGCGCCAGGGCCTCCTACAGACAATGCACTTTGATTTAATGCGCTATCTGTAATAGCACCCGAGATATCACTAGATATATATTGGATTTTCCCCTGACCCTGAGTGTCCGGCCCCATGAGACTGTGGTTTTCTCGGCCCCAGGTGGTCCGAGGTCGTTCCCGCTGCACAAATTCATGCGCCAGGGCCACCTACAGACAATGCACTTTGATTTATTGCGCTATCTGTAATAGCACCCGAGATATCACCAGATATATATTGGATTTTTCCCTGACCCTGGGTGTCCGGCCCCATGAGACGGTGGTTGTCTCGGCCCATGGTGGTCCGAGGTCGTTCCCGCTGCACAGATTCATGCGCTTGGGCCTCCTGCAGATAATTCACTTTGGTTTATTGGGCTATCTGTAATAACACCCGAGATATCACCAAATACATATTGGATTTTCCCCTGACCCTGAGTGTCCGGCCCCATGAGACGGTGGTTCTCTCGGCCCCTGGTGATCCGAGCTCGTTCCCGCTGGCCAGATTCATGCGCCAGGGCCTCCTACAGACAATGCACTTTGATTTATTGCGCTACCTGTAATAGCACCCGAGATATCACCAGATATATATTGGATTTTCCCATGACCCTGAGTGTCCGGCCTCATGAGACTGTGGTTATCTCGGCCCCTGGTGGTCCGAGGTCGTACCCGCTGCACAGATTCATGCGCCAGGGCCTCCTACAAGCAATGCACTTTGATTTACTGCGCTACCTGTAATAGCACCCGAGATATCACCAGATATATATTGGATTTTCCCATGACCCTGAGTGTCCGGCCCCATGAGACTGTGGTTTTCTCGGCCCCTGGTGGTCCGAGGTCGTTCCTGCTTCACAGATTCATGCGCCAGGGCCTCCTGCAGACAATGCACTTTGATTTATCGCGCTATCTGTAATAGAACCCGAGATATGACCAGATATATGCTGGATTTTTACATGAAATTGGGTGACGGTTACCGAAAATCTGTAATTTTTTCGAACCCTGGTGGTCCGATGTTGTTCCCACTGCCCAGACTCATGCGCCCGGGCCTCCTACAGACAATACACTTTGATTTATTGCGCTATCTGTAATAGCACCCGAGATGTCACCAGATATATATTGGATTTTTCCCTGACCCTGAGTGTCCGGCCCCATGAGACGGTGGTTTTCTCGGCCCCTGGTGGTGCGAGGTCGTTCCCGCTGCACAGATGCATGCGCTAGGGCCTCCTGCAGATAATTCATTTGGTTTATTGCGCTATCTCTAATAGCACCCGAGATATTACCAGATATATGCCGGATTTTTACATGACTTTGGGTGACGGATACCGAAAATCTGTAGATTTATCGGCCCCTGGTGGTCCGATGTCGTTCCTGCTGCACTGATTCATGCGCAAGGGCATCCTACGGATAATGCACTTTGATTTATTGCGCTATCTCTAATAGCACCCGAGATATCACCAGATATATGCTGGATTTTTACATGACCCTGAGTGTCCGGCCCCATGTGTCGGTGGTTTTCTCGGCCCCTGTTGGTCAGAGGTCGTTCCCGCTGCACAGATTCATGCGCCAGGGCCTCCTACAGACAATGCACTTTGGTTTATTGCGCTATCTGTAATATCACCCGAGATATCACCAGATATATATTGGATTTTCCCATGACCCTGAGTGTCCGGCCCCATGAGACTGTGGTTTTCTCGGCCCCTGGTGGTCCGAGGTCGTACCCGCTGCACAGATTCATGCGCTAGGGCCTCCTGCAGACAATGCACTTTGATTTATTGCGCTATCTGTAATAGCACACGAGAAAGCACCATATATATGCTGGATTTTTACATGACTTTGGGTGACGGACACCGAAAATCTGTAAGTTTCTCGGCCCCTGGAGGGCCGAGGTCGTTCCTGCTTCACAGATTCATGCGCCAGGGCCTCCTGCAGACAATGCACTTTGATTTATCGCGCTATCTGTAATAGAACCCGAGATATCACCAGATATATGCTGGATTTTTACATGAAATTGGGTGACGGTTACCGAAAATCTGTAATTTTTTCGAACCCTGGTGGTCCGATGTTGTTCCCACTGCCCAGACTCATGCGCCCGGGCCTCCTACAGACAATACACTTTGATTTATTGCGCTATCTGTAATAGCAGCCGAGATGTCACCAGATATATATTGGATTTTTCCCTGACCCTGAGTGTCCGGCCCCATGAGACGGTGGTTTTCTCGGCCCCTGGTGGTGCGAGGTCGTTCCCGCTGCACAGATGCATGCGCTAGGGCCTCCTGCAGATAATTCATTTGGTTTATTGCGCTATCTCTAATAGCACCCGAGATATTACCAGATATATGCCGGATTTTTACATGACTTTGGGTGACGGATACCGAAAATCTGTAGATTTATCGGCCCCTGGTGGTCCGATGTCGTTCCTGCTGCACTGATTCATGCGCAAGGGCATCCTACGGATAATGCACTTTGATTTATTGCGCTATCTCTAATAGCACCCGAGATATCACCAGATATATGCTGGATTTTTACATGACCCTGAGTGTCCGGCCCCATGTGTCGGTGGTTTTCTCGGCCCCTGTTGGTCAGAGGTCGTTCCCGCTGCACAGATTCATGCGAAAGGGCCTCCTACAGACAATGCACTTTGGTTTATTGCGCTATCTGTAATATCACCCGAGATATCACCAGATATATATTGGATTTTCCCATGACCCTGAGTGTACGGCCCCATGAGACTGTGGTTTTCTCGGCCCCTGGTGGTCCGAGGTCGTACCCGCTGCACAGATTCATGCGCTAGGGCCTCCTGCAGACAATGCACTTTGATTTATTGCGCTATCTGTAATAGCACACGAGAAAGCACCATATATATGCTGGATTTTTACATGACTTTGGGTGACGGACACCGAAAATCTGTAAGTTTCTCGGCCCCTGGAGGGCCGAGGTCGTTCCTGCTTCACAGATTCATGCGCCAGGGCCTCCTGCAGACAATGCACTTTGATTTATCGCGCTATCTGTAATAGAACCCGAGATATCACCAGATATATGCTGGATTTTTACATGAAATTGGGTGACGGTTACCGAAAATCTGTAATTTTTTCGAACCCTGGTGGTCCGATGTTGTTCCCACTGCCCAGATTCATGCGCCAGGGCCTCCTACAGACAATACACTTTGATTTATTGCGCTATCTGTAATAGCACCCGAGATATCACCAGATATATATTGGATTTTTCCCTGACACTGAGTGTCCGGCCCCATGAGACGGTGGTTTTCTCGGCCCCTGGTGATCCGAGGTCGTTCCCGCTGCACAGATTCATGCGCCAGGGTCTCCTGCAGATAATTCACTTTGGTTTATTCCGCTATCTCTAATGGCACCCGAGATATCACCAGATATATATTGGATTTTCCCCTGACCCTGAGTGTCCGGCCCCATGAGACTGTGGTTTTCTCGGCTCCAGGTGGTCCGAGGTCGTTCCCGCTGCCCAGATTCATGCGCCAGGGCCTCCTGCAGATAATTCACTTTGGTTTATTGCGCTATCTCTAATAGCACCCGTGATATCACCAGATATATATTGGATTTTCCCCTGACCCTGAATGTCCGGCCCCATGAGACTGTGGTTTTCTCGGCTCCAGGTGGTCCGAGGTCGTTCCCGCTGCCCAGATTCATGCGCCAGGGCCTCCTGCAGAAAATTCACTTTGGTTTATTGCGCTATCTCTAATAGCACCCGAGATATCACCAGATATATATTGGATTTTCCCCTGACCCTGAATGTCCGGCCCCATGAGACGGTGATTTTCTCGGCGCCTGGTGGTCCGAGGTCGTTGCCGCAGCACAGATTCATTCACCAGTGCCTCCTACAGACAATGCACTTTGATATATTGCGCTATCTCTAATAGCACCTGAGATAACACCAGATATATATTGGATTTTTCCCCGACCCTGAGTGTCCGGCACAATGAGACGGTGGTTTTCTCGACCCCTGGTGGTCCGAGGTCGTTCCCGCTGCACAGATTCATGCGCCCCGGCCTCCTGCAGATAATTCACTTTGGTTTATTGCGCTATCTCTAGTAGCACCCGAGATATCACCAGATATATATTGAATTTTTGCCCGACCCTGAGTGTCCGGCCCCATGTGTCGGTGGTTTTCTCGGTCCCTGGTGATCCGAGGTCGTTCCTGCTGCACAGATGCACGCGCCAGGGCCTCCTGCAGATATTTCACTTTGATTTATCGCGCTATCTGTAATAGCACCCGAGATATCACCAGATATATATTGGATTTTTCCCCGACCCTGAGTGTTCGGCCCCATGAGACGGTGGTTTTCTAGGCCCCTGGTGGTCCGAGGTCGTTTCCGCTGCACAGATTCATGCGCCAGGGCCTCCTGCAGATAATTCACTTTGGATTATTGCGCTATCTCTAATAGCACCCGAGATATCACCAGATTTATATTGGATTTTCCCCTGACCCTGAGTGTCCGGCCCAATGAGACTGTGGTTTTCTCGGCCCCTGGTGGTCCGAGGTCGTTCCCGCTGCACAGATTCATGCGCCAGGGCCTCCTGCAGATAATTCACTTTGGATTATTGCGTTATCTGTAATAGCACCCGAGATATCACCAGATATATATTGGATTTTTCCCTGACCCTGAGTGTCCGGCCCCATGAGACGGTGGTTTTCTCGGCCCCTGGTGGTCCGAGGTCGTGCCCGCTGCACAGATTCATGCGCCAGGGCCTCCTGCAGATAATTCACTTTGGTTTATTGCGCTATCTCTAATAGCACCCGAGATATCACCAGATATATATTGGATTTTTCCCTGACCCTGAGTGTCCGGCCCCATGAGACGGTGGTTTTCTCGGACCCTGGTGTTCCGAGGTCGTGCCCGCTGCACAGATTCATGCGCCAGGGCCTCCTACGGACAATGCACTTTGATTTATTGCGCTATCTCTAATAGCACCCGTGATATCACCAGATATATATTGGATTTTTCCCTGACCCTGAGTGCCCGGCCCCATGAGACGGTGGTTTTCTCGGCCCCTGGTGGTCCGAGGTCGTTCCCACCGCACAGATTCATGCGCCAGGGCCTCCTGCAGATAATTCACTTTGAATTATTGCGCTATATGTAATAGCACCCGAGATATCACCAGATGTATATTGGATTTTTCCCTGACCCTGAGTGCCCGGCCCCATGAGACGGTGGTTTTCTCGGCCCCTGGTGGTCCGAGGTCGTTGCCGCTGCACAGATTCATGCGACAGGGCCTCCCGCAGACAAAGCACTTTGGTTTATCGCGCTATCTCTAATAGCACCCGAGATATCACCAGATATATATTGGATTTTTACATGACCCTGAGTGTCCGGCCCCATGAGACGGTGGTTTTCTCGGCCCCTGGTGATCCGAGGTCGTTCCTGCTGCACAGATGCATGCGCCAGGGCGTCCTGCAGATAATTCACTTTGATTTATCGCGCTATCTGTAATAGCACCCGAGAAAGCGCCATATATATGCCGGATTTTTACATGACTTTGGGTGACGGATACAGAAAATCTGTAATTTTCTCGACCCCTGGTGGTGCGATGTCGTTCTGCTGCACAGATTCATGCGCAAGGGTCTCCTACGGACAATGCACTTTGATTTATCGCTCTATCTGTAATAGAACCCGAGATATCACCACATATATGCTGAATTTTTACATGACATTGGGTGACGGATACCGAAAATCTGTAATTTTCTCGGCCCCTGGTGGTCCGATGTCGTTCCTGCTGCACAGATTCATGCGCAATGGCCTCCTACGGACAATGCACTTTGATTTTTTGCGCTATCTCTAATAGCACCCGAGATATCACCAGATATATATTGGATTATCCCCTGACCCTGAGTGCCCGGCCCCATGAGACTGTGGTTTTCTCGGCCCCTGGTGGTCCGAGGTCGTTCCTGCTGCGCAGATGCATGCGCCAGGGCGTCCTGCAGATAATTCACTTTGATTTATCGCGCTATCTGTAATAGCACCCGAGAAAGCACCATATATATGCCGGATTTTTACATGACTTTGGGTGACGGATACAGAAAATCTGTAATTTTCTCGACCCCTGGTGGTCCGATGTCGTTCTGCTGCACAGATTCATGCGCAAGGGTCTCCTACGGACAATGCACTTTGATTTATCGCTCTATCTGTAATAGAACCCGAGATATCACCAGATATATGCTGAATTTTTACATGACATTGGGTGACGGATACCGAAAATCTGTAATTTTCTCGGCCCCTGGTGGTCCGATGTCGTTCCTGCTGCACAGATTCATGCGCAATGGCCTCCTACGGACAATGCACTTTGATTTTTTGCGCTATCTCTAATAGCACCCGAGATATCACCAGATATATATTGGATTATCCCCTGACCCTGAGTGCCCGGCCCCATGAGACTGTGGTTTTCTCGGCCCCTGGTGGTCCGAGGTCGTTCCCACTGCACAGATTCATGCGCCAGGGCCTCCCACAGACAATGCACTTTGATGTATTGCGCTATCTGTAATAGCACCCGAGATATCACCAGATATATATTGGATTTTTCCCTGACCCTGAGTGTCCGGCCCCATGAGACTGTGGTTTTCTTGGCCCCTGGTGGTCCGAGGTCGTTCCCCCTCCACAGATGCATGCGCCAGGGCCTCCTCCAGATAATTCACTTTGGTTTATTGCGCTATCTCTAATAGCACCCGAGATATCACCATGTACATCCTGGGTTTTTACAAGACCTTGGGTGTCCGGCCCCATGTGTCGGTGGTTTTCTCGGCCCCTGGTGGTCCGAGGTCGTTGCCGCTGCACAGATTCATGCGCCAGGGCCTCCCGCAGGCAAAGCACTTTGATTTATCGCGCTATCTCTAATAGCATCCGAGATATCACCAGATATACATTGGATTTTCCCCTGACCCTGAGTGTCCGGCCCCATGAGACGGTGGTTTTCTCGGGCCCTGGTGGTCCGATGTCGTTCCCGCTGCACAGATTCATGCGCCAGGGATTCCTGCAGACAATTCACTTTGGTTTATTGCGCTATCTCTAATAGCACCCGACATATCACCAGATATATATTGGATTTTTACATGACCCTGAGGGTCCGGCCCCATGAGACGGTGGTTTTATCGGCCCCTGGTGGTCCGAGGTCGTTCCCGCTTCACAGATGCATGCGCCAGGGCCTCCTACAGACAATGCACTTTGATTTATTGCGCTATCTGTAATAGCACCCGAGATATCAACAGATATATATTGGATTTTTCCCAGACCCTGAGTGTCCGGCCCCATGAGACGGTGGTTTTCTCGGCCCCTGGAGGTCCGAGGTCGTTCCCGCTGGCCAGATTCATGCGCCAGGGCCTGCTACAGACAATGCAATTTGATTTATTGCGCTATCTGTAATAGCACCCGAGATATCACCAGATATATATTGGATTTTCCCCTGACCCTGAGTGTCCGGCCCCATGAGACGGTGGTTTTCTCGGCCCCTGGTGGTCCGAGGTCGTTCCCGCTGGCCAGATTCATGCGGCAGGCCTCCTACAGACAATGCACTTTGGTTTATTGCGCTATGTCTAATAGCACCCGAGATATCACTCGTTATATATTGTATTTTTCCCTGACCCTGAGTGTCCGGCCCCATGAGACGGTGGTTTTCTCTGCCCCTGGTAGTCCGAGGTCGTTCCCGCTGCCCAGATTCATGCGCCAGGGCCTCCTACAGACCATGCACTTTGATTTATTGCGCGATCTCTAATAGCACACGAGATATCAACAGATATATATTGGATTTTCCCCTGACCCTGAGTGTCCGGCCCCATGAGACGGTGGTTTTCTCGGCCCCTGGTGGTCCGAGGTCGTTGCCGCTGCACAGATTCATGCGCCAGGGCCTCCCGCAGGCAAAGCACTTTGATTTATCGCGCTATCTCTAATAGCATCCGAGATATCACCAGATATACATTGGATTTTCCCCTGACCCTGAGTGTCCGGCCCCATGAGACGGTGGTTTTCTCGGGCCCTGGTGGTCCGATGTCGTTCCCGCTGCACAGATTCATGCGCCAGGGATTCCTGCACACAATTCACTTGGGTTTATTGCGCTATCTCTAATAGCACCCGACATATCACCAGATGTATATTGGATTTTTACATGACCCTGAGTGTCCGGCCCCATGAGACGGTGGTTTTATCGGCCCCTGGTGGTCCGAGATCGTTCCCGCTTCACAGATGCATGCGCCAGGGCCTCCTACAGACAATGCACTTTGATTTATTGCGCTATCTGTAATAGCACCCGAGATATCAACAGATATATATTGGATTTTTCCCAGACCCTGAGTGTCCGGCCCCATGAGACGGTGGTTTTCTCGGCCCCTGGAGGTCCGAGGTCGTTCCCGCTGGCCAGATTCATGCGCCAGGGCCTGCTACAGACAATGCAATTTGATTTATTGCGCTATCTGTAATAGCACCCGAGATATCACCAGATATATATTGGATTTTCCCCTGACCCTGAGTGTCCGGCCCCATGAGACGGTGGTTTTCTCGGCCCCTGGTGGTCCGAGGTCGTTCCCGCTGGCCAGATTCATGCGGCAGGCCTCCTACAGACAATGCACTTTGGTTTATTGCGCTATGTCTAATAGCACCCGAGATATCACCAGTTATATATTGTATTTTTCCCTGACCCTGAGTGTCCGGCCCCATGAGACGGTGGTTTTCTCGGCCCCTGGTGGACCGAGGTCGTTCCCGCTGGCCAGATTCATGCGGCAGGCCTCCTACAGACAATGCACTTTGGTTTATTGCGCTATGTCTAATAGCACCCGAGATATCAACAGATATATATTGGATTTTCCCCTGACTCTGAGAGTCCGACCCAATGTGACCGTGGTTTTCTCGGCCCCTGGTGCTCCGAGGTCGTTCCCGCTGGCCAGATTCATGCGACAGGCCTCCTACAGACAATGCACTTTGGTTTATTGCGCTATCTCTATTAGCACCCGAGATATCAGCAGATATATATTGGATTTTTCGCTGACCCTGAGTGTCCGGCCCCATGTGACGGAGGTTTTCTCGGCCCCTGGTGGTCCGAGGTCGTTCCCGCTTCACAGATGCATGCGGCAGGGCCTCCTGCAGATAATTCACTTTGGTTTATTGCGCTATCTCTAATGGCACCCGAGATATCACCATGTACATCCTGGGTTTTTACAAGACCTTGGGTGTCCGGCCCCATGTGTCGGTGGTTTTCTCGGCCCCTGGTGGTCCGAGGTCGTTGCCGCTGCACAGATTCATGCGCCAGGGCCTCCCGCAGGCAAAGCACTTTGATTTATCGCGCTATCTGTAATAGCACCCGCGATATCAACAGATATATATTGGATTTTTCCCAGACCCTGAGTGTCCGGCCCCATGAGACTGTGGTTTTCTCGGCCCCTGGAGGTCCGAGGTCGTTCCCGCTGGCCAGATTCATGCGCCAGGGCCTGCTACAGACAATGCAATTTGATTTATTGCGCGATCTGTAATAGCACCCGAGATATCACCAGATATATATTGTATTTTTCCCTGACCCTGTGTGTCCGGCCCCATCAGACGGTGGTTTTCTCGGCCCCTGGTGGTCCATGGGCGTTCCCGCTGTCCAGATTCATGCGCCAGGGCCCGCTACAGACAATGCACTTTGATTTATTGCGCTATCTGTAATAGCACCCGAGATATCACCAGATATATATTGGATTTGCCCCTGACCCTGAGTGTCCGGCCCCATGTGTCGGTGGTTCTCTCGGCCCCTGGTGGTCCGAGGTCGTTCCCACTGTACAGATTCATGCACCAGGTCCTCCTCCAGATAATTCACTTTGGTTTATTGCGCTATCTCTAATAGCACCCGAGATATCACCAGATATATATTGGATTTTCCCCTGACTCTGAGAGTCCGGCCCCATGTGACCGTGGTTTTCTCGGCCCCTGGTGCTCCGAGGTCGTTCCCGCTGCCCAGATTCATGGGCCAGGGCCTCCTGCAGATAATTCACTTTGGTTTATTGCGCTATCTCTAATAGCACCCGAGATATCACCAGATATATATTGATTTTCCCCTGACCCTGAGTGTCCGCCCCCATGAGACTGTGGTTTTCTCGGCCCCTGGTGGTCCGAGGTGGTTGCCGCTGGCCACATTCATGCGCCAGGGCCTCCTACAGACAATGCACTTAGATTTATTGCGTTATCTGTAATAGCACCCGAGATATCACCAGATATATATTGGATTTTTCCCTGACCCTGAGTGTCCGGCCCCATGAGACGGTGGTTTTCTCGGCCCCTGGTGGTCCGAGCCCGTTCCCGCTGGCCAGATTCATGCGCCAGGGCCTCCTACAGACAATGCACTTTGATTTATTGCGCTATCTGTAATAGCACCCGAGATATCACTAGATATATATTGGATTTTCCCCTGACCCTGAGTGTCCGGCCCCATGAGACTGTGGTTTTCTCGGCCCCAGGTGGTCCGAGGTCGTTCCCGCTGCACAAATTCATGCGCCAGGGCCACCTACAGACAATGCACTTTGATTTATTGCGCTATCTGTAATAGCACCCGAGATATCACCAGATATATATTGGATTTTTCCCTGACCCTGGGTGTCCGGCCCCATGAGACGGTGGTTGTCTCGGCCCATGGTGGTCCGAGGTCGTTCCCGCTGCACAGATTCATGCGCTTGGGCCTCCTGCAGATAATTCACTTTGGTTTATTGGGCTATCTGTAATAACACCCGAGATATCACCAAATACATATTGGATTTTCCCCTGACCCTGAGTGTCCGGCCCCATGAGACGGTGGTTCTCTCGGCCCCTGGTGATCCGAGCTCGTTCCCGCTGGCCAGATTCATGCGCCAGGGCCTCCTACAGACAATGCACTTTGATTTATTGCGCTACCTGTAATAGCACCCGAGATATCACCAGATATATATTGGATTTTCCCATGACCCTGAGTGTCCGGCCCCATGAGACTGTGGATATCTCGGCCCCTGGTGGTCCGATGTCGTACCCGCTGCACAGATTCATGCGCCAGGGCCTCCTACAGACAATGCACTTTGATTTACTGCGCTACCTGTAATAGCACCCGAGATATCACCAGATATATATTGGATTTTCCCATGACCCTGAGTGTCCGGCCCCATGAGACTGTGGTTTTCTCGGCCCCTGGTGGTCCGAGGTCGTTCCTGCTTCACAGATTCATGCGCCAGGGCCTCCTGCAGACAATGCACTTTGATTTATCGCGCTATCTGTAATAGAACCCGAGATATCACCAGATATATGCTGGATTTTTACATGAAATTGGGTGACGGTTACCGAAAATCTGTAATTTTTTCGAACCCTGGTGGTCCGATGTTGTTCCCACTGCCCAGACTCATGCGCCCGGGCCTCCTACAGACAATACACTTTGATTTATTGCGCTATCTGTAATAGCACCCGAGATATCACCAGATATATATTGGATTTTTCCCTGACCCTGAGTGTCCGGCCCCATGAGACGGTGGTTTTCTCGGCCCCTGGTGGTCCGAGCTCGTTCCCGCTGGCCAGATTCATGCGCCAGGGCCTCCTACAGACAATGCACTTTGATTTATTGCGCTATCTGTAATAGCACCCGAGATATCACTAGATATATATTGGATTTTCCCCTGACCCTGAGTGTCCGGCCCCATGAGACTGTGGTTTCCTCGGCCCCAGGTGGTCCGAGGTCGTTCCCGCTGCACAAATTCATGCGCCAGGGCCTCCTACAGACAATGCACTTTGATTTATAGCGCTATCTGTAATAGCACCCGAGATATCACCAGATATATATTGGATTTTTCCCTGACCCTGAGTGTCCGGCCCCATGAGACGGTTGTTCTCTCGGCCCCTGGTGATCCGAGCTCGTTCCCGCTGGCCAGATTCATGCGCCAGGGCCTCCTACAGACAATGCACTTTGATTTATTGCGCTACCTGTAATAGCACCCGAGATATCACCAGATATATATTGGATTTTCCCATGACCCTGAGTGTCCGGCCCCATGAGACTGTGGATATCTCGGCCCCTGGTGGTCCGATGTCGTACCCGCTGCACAGATTCATGCGCCAGGGCCTCCTACAGACAATGCACTTTGATTTACTGCGCTACCTGTAATAGCACCCGAGATATCACCAGATATATATTGGATTTTCCCATGACCCTGAGTGTCCGGCCCCATGAGACTGTGGTTTTCTCGGCCCCTGGTGGTCCGAGGTCGTTCCTGCTTCACAGATTCATGCGCCAGGGCCTCCTGCAGACAATGCACTTTGATTTATCGCGCTATCTGTAATAGAACCCGAGATATCACCAGATATATGCTGGATTTTTACATGAAATTGGGTGACGGTTACCGAAAATCTGTAATTTTTTCGAACCCTGGTGGTCCGATGTTGTTCCCACTGCCCAGACTCATGCGCCCGGGCCTCCTACAGACAATACACTTTGATTTATTGCGCTATCTGTAATAGCACCCGAGATATCACCAGATATATATTGGATTTTTCCCTGACCCTGAGTGTCCGGCCCCATGAGACGGTGGTTTTCTCGGCCCCTGGTGGTCCGAGCTCGTTCCCGCTGGCCAGATTCATGCGCCAGGGCCTCCTACAGACAATGCACTTTGATTTATTGCGCTATCTGTAATAGCACCCGAGATATCACTAGATATATATTGGATTTTCCCCTGACCCTGAGTGTCCGGCCCCATGAGACTGTGGTTTCCTCGGCCCCAGGTGGTCCGAGGTCGTTCCCGCTGCACAAATTCATGCGCCAGGGCCTCCTACAGACAATGCACTTTGATTTATAGCGCTATCTGTAATAGCACCCGAGATATCACCAGATATATATTGGATTTTTCCCTGACCCTGAGTGTCCGGCCCCATGAGACGGTGGTTTTCTCGGCCCCTGGTGGTCCGAGCTCGTTCCCGCTGGCCAGATTCATGCGCCAGGGCCTCCTACAGACAATGCACTTTGATTTATTGCGCTATCTGTAATAGCACCCGAGATATCACCAGATATATATTGTATTTTTCCCTGACCCTGAGTGTCCGGCCCCATGAGACGGTGGTTTTCTCGGCCCCTGGTGGTCCGAGGTCGTTCCCGCTGCACAGATTCATGCGCCAGGGCCTCCTGCAGATAATTCACTTTGGTTTATTGCGCTATCCCTAATGGCACCCGAGATATCACCAGATATATATTGGATTTTCCCCTGACCCTGAGTGTCCGGCCCCATGTCTCGATGGTTTTCTCGGCCCCTGGTGGTCCGAGGTCGTTCCCGCTGCCCATATTCATGCGCCAGGTCCTCCTACAGACAATGCACTTTGATTTATTGCGCTATCAGTAATAGCACCCGAGATAGCACCATATATATGCTGGATTTTTACATGACTTTGTGTGACGGATACCGAAAATCTGTAATTTTATCGGCCCCTGGTGGTCCGAGGTCGTTCCCGCTGCACAGATTCATGCGCCAGGGCCTCCTACAGACAATGCACTTTGATAATTGCGCTATCACTAATAGCACCCGAGATATCACCAGATATATATTGGATTCTTCCCTGACCCTGAGTGTCCGGCCCCATGAGACGGTGGTTTTCTCGTCCCCTGGTGGTCCGAGGTCGTTCCCGCTGCACAGATTCATGCGCCAGGGCCTCCTGCAGATAATTCACTTTGGGTTATTGCGCTATCTGTAATAGCACCCGAGATATCACCAGATATATCTTGGATTTTCCCCTGACCCAGAGTGTCCGGCCCCATGTGACGGTGGTTTTCTCGGCCCCTGGCGGTCCGACGTCGTTCCCGCTGCACAGATTCATGCGCCAGGGCCTTCTACAGACAATGCACTTTGATTTATTGCGCTATCTGTAATAGCACCCGAGATATCACCAGATATATATTGGATTTTCCCCTGACCCAGAGTGTCCGGCCCCATGTGACGGTGGTTTTCTCGGCCCCTGATGGTCCGACGTCGTTCCCGCTGCCCAGATTCATGCGCAAGGGCCTCCTACGGACAATGCACTTTGATTTATTGCGCTATCTCTAATAGCACCCGAGATATCACCAGATATACATTGGATTTCCCCTGACCCTCAGTGTCCGGCCCCATGAGACGGTGGTTGTCTCGGCCCCTGGTGGTCCGAGGTCGTTCCCGCTGCACAGATTCATGAGCCAGGGCCTCCTGCAGATAATTCACTCTGGTTTTTTGCGCTATCTCTAATAGCACCCGAGATATCACCAGATGTATATTGGATTTTCCCCTGACCCAGAGAGTCCGGCCCCATGTGACGGTGGTTTTCTCGGCCCCTGGTGGTCCGAGGTCGTTCCCGCTGCACAGATGCATGCGCCAGGGCCGCCTACAGACAATGCACTTTGGTTTATTGCGCTATCTCTATTAGCACCCGAGATATCACCAGATATATATTGGATTTTCCCCTGACCCTGAGTGTCCGGCCCCATGAGACGGTAGTTTTCTCGGCCCCCAGTGGTCCGAGGTCCTCCCGCTGCACAGATTCATGCGCCAGGGCCTCCTACAGACAATGCACTTTGATTTATTGCGCTATCTGTAATAGCACCCGAGATATCACCAGATATATATTTGATTTTCCCCTGACCCTGAGTGTCCGGCCCCGTGAGACGGTGGTTTTCTCGGCCACTGGTGGTCCGAGGTCGTTCCCGCTGCACAGATTCATGCGCCAGGGCCTCCTGCAGATAATTCACTTTGGTTTATTGCGCTATCTCTAATAGCACCCGAGATATCACCAGATATATATTGGATTTTCCCCTGACCCAGAGTGTCCGGCCCCATGTGACGGTGGTTTTCTCGGCCCCTGCTGGTCCGACGTCGTTCCCGCTGCACAGATTCATGCGCCAGGGCCTTCTACAGACAATGCACTTTGATTTATTGCGCAATCTGTAATAGCACCCGAGATATCACCAGGTATATATTGGATTTTTCCCTGACCCTGAATGCCCGGCCCCATGAGACGGTGGTTTTCTCGGCCCCTGGTGGTCCGAGGTCGTTCCCGCTGCCCAGATTCATGCGCCAGAGCCTCCTACAGACAATGCACTTTGATTTATTGCGCTATCTGTAATAGCACCCGAGATATCACCAGGTATATATTGGATTTTTCCCTGACCCTGAATGCCCGGCCCCATGAGACGGTGGTTTTCTCGGCCCCTGGTGGTCCGAGGTCGTTCCCACTGCACAGATTCATGCCCCAGGGCCTCCTACAGATAATGCACTTTGATTTATTGCGCTATCTGTAATAGCACCCGAGATATCACCAGATATACATTGGATTTCCCCTGACCCTCAGTGTCCGGCCCCATGAGACTGTGGTTTTCTCGGCCCCTGGTGGTCCGAGGTCGTTCCCGCTGCACAGATTCATGCTCCAGGGCCTCCTACAGACAATGCACTTTGATTTATTGCGCTATCACTAATAGCACCCGAGATATCACCAGATATATATTGGATTCTTCCCTGACCCTGAGTGTCCGGCCCCATGAGACGGTGGTTTTCTCGGCCCCTGGTGGTCCGAGGTCGTTCCCACTGCACAGATTCATGCGCCAGGGCCTCCTACAGATAATGCACTTTGATTTATTGCGCTATCTGTAATAGCACCCGAGATATGACCAGATATATATTGGTTTTTTCCCTGACCCTGGCTGTCCGGCCCCATGAGATGGTGGTTTTCTCGTCCCCTGGTGGTCCGAGGTCGTTCCCGCTGTACAGATTCATGCGCCAGGGCCTCCTGCAGATAATTCACTTTGGTTTATTGCGCTATCTGTAATAGCACCCGAGAAAGCACCATATATATGCTGGATTTTTACATGACCCTGAGTGAGCGGACCCGTGAGACGGTGGTTTACTCGGCCTGTGGTGGTCCGAGGTCGTTCCCGCTGCACAGATTCATGCGCCAGGGCCTTCTACAGACAATGCACTTTGATTTATTGCGCTATCTCTAATAGCACCCGAGATATCACCAGGTATATATTGGATTTATCCCAGACCCTGAGTGTCCGGCCCCATGAGACGGTGGTTTTCTCGGCCCCTGGTGGTCCGAGGTCGTTCCCGCTGCACAGATTCATGCGCCAGGGCCTCCTGCAGATAATTCACTCTGGTTTATTGCGCTATCTCTAATAGCACCCGAGATATCACCAGATATATATTGGATTTTCCCCTGACCCTGAGTGTGCGGCCCCATGAGACTGTGGTTTTCTCGGCCCCTGGTGGTCCGACGTCGTTCCCGCTGCACAGATTCATGCGCCAGGGCCTCCTACAGACAATGCACTTTGATTTATTGCGCTATCTGTAACAGCACCCGAGATATCACCAGACATATATTTGATTTTTCCCTGACCCTGAGTGTCCGGCCACAGGAGACTGTGGTTTTCTCGGCCCCTGGTGGTCCGAGGTCGTTCCCGCTACCCAGATTCATGCGCCAGGGCCTCCTACAGACAATGCAGTTTGATTTATTGCGCTATCTGTAATAGCACCCTAGATATCACCAGATATATATTGGATTTTTCCCTGACCCTGACAGTCCGGCCCAATGTGTCGGTGGTTTTCTCGGCCCCTGGTGGTCCGAGGTCGTTCCCGCTGCACAGATTCATGCGACAGGGCCCCCTGCAGATAACTCACTTTGATTTATTGCGCTATCTCTAATAGCACCCGAGATATCACGAGAAATATATTGGATTTTTCCCTGACCCTGAGTGTCCGGCCCCATGTGTCGGTGGTTTTCTCGGCCCCTGGTGGTCAGAGGTCGTTCCCGCTGCACAGATTCATGCGCCAGGTCCTCCTGCAGATAATTCACTTTGGTTTATTGCGCTATCTGTAATAGCACCCGAGATATCACCAGATATATATTGGATTTCCTCCTGACCCTGAGTGTCCGGCCCCATGAGACGGTGGTTTTCTCGGCCCCTGGTGGTCCGAGGTCGTTCCCGTTTCGCAGATGCATGCGCCAGGGCCTCCTACAGACAATGCACTTTGATTTACTGCGCTATCTCTAATAGCACCCGAGATATCACCAGATATATATTGGATTTTTCCCTGACCCTGAGTGTCCGGCCCCATGAGACGGTGGTTTTCTCGGCCCCAGGTGGTCCGAGGTCGATCCCGCTGCACAGATTCATGCGCCAGGGCCTCCTGCAGATAATTCACTTTGATTTATTGCGCTATCTCTAATAGCACCCGAGATATCACCAGATATATATTTGATTTTTACCTGATCCTGAGTGTCCGGCCCCACGAGACGGTGGTTTTCTCGGCCCCTGGTGGTCCGAGGTCGTTCCCGCTGCACAGATTTATGCGCCAGGGCCTCCTGCAGATAATTCACTTTGGTTTATTGCACCATCTCTAATAGCACCCGAGATATCACCAGATTTATATTGGATTTTCCCCTGACCCTGAGTGTCCGGCCCCATGAGACTGTGGTTTTCTCGGCCCCTGGTGGTCCGAGGACGTTCCCACTGCGGAGATTCATGCGCCAGGGCGTTCTGCAGATAATGCGCTTTGATTTGTTGTGCTATCTGTAATAGCACCCGAGATACCACCAGATATATATTGGATTTCCTCCTGACCCTGAGTGCCCGGCCCCATGAGACGGTGGTTTTCTCGGCCCCTGGTGGTCCGAGGTCGTTCCCACTTCGCAGATGCATGCGCCAGGGCCTCCTAAAGACAATGCACTTTGATTTATTGCGCTATCTGTAATAGCACCCAAGATATCACCAGATATATATTGGATTTTCTCCTGACCCTGAGTCTCCGGCCCCATGAGACTGTGGTTTTCTCGGCCCCTGGTGGTCCGAGGTCGTTCCCGCTGCGCAGATTCATGCGCCAGGGCCTCCTGCAGATAATTCACTTTGGTTTATTTCACTATCTCTAATAGCACCCGAGATATCACCAGATATATATTGGATTTTTCCCTGACCCTGAGTGTCCGGCCCCATGAGACTGTGGTTTTCTCGGCCCCTGGTGGTCCGAGCTCGTTTCGGCTGCACAGATTTATGCACCAGGGCCTCCTGCAGATAATTCACTTTGGTTTATTGCACCATCTCTAATAGCACCCGAGATATCACCATGTATATATTGGATTTTCCCCTGACCCTGAGTTTCCGGCCCCATGAGACTGTGGTTTTCTCGGCCCCTGGTGGTCCGAGGTCGTTCCCACTGCGCAGATTCATGCGCCAGGGCGTTCTGCAGATAATGCGCTTTGATTTGTTGTGCTATCTGTAATAGCACCCGAGATATCACCAGATATATATTGGATTTCCTCCTGACCCTGAGTGCCCGGCCCCATGAGACGGTGGTTTTCTCGGCCCCTGGTGGTCCGAGGTCGTTCCCGCTTCGCAGATGCATGCGCCAGGGCCTCCTACAGACAATGCACTTTGATTTATTGCGCTATCTGTAATAGCACCCAAGATATCACCAGATATATATTGGATTTTCCCCTGACCCTGAGTGTCCGGCCCCATGAGACTGTGGTTTTCTCGGCCCCTGGTGGTCCGAGGTCGTTCCCGCTGCACAGATTCATGCGCCAGGGCCTCCTGCAGATAATTCACTTTGGTTTATTTCACTATCTCTAATAGCACCCGAGATATCACCAGATTTATATTGGATTTTCCCGTGACCCTGAGTGTCCGGCTCCATGAGACTGTGGTTTTCTCGTCCCCTAGTGGTCCGTGGTCGTTCCCGCTACCCAGATTCATGCGCCAGGGCGTCCTGCAGACAATGCACTTTGATTTATTGCGCTATCTGTAATAGCACCCTAGATATCACCAGATATATATTGGATTTTTCCCTGACCCTGAGTGTCCGGCCCCATGAGACGGTGGTTTTCTCGGCCCCTGGTGGTCCGAGGTCGTTCCCACTGCGCAGATTCATGCGCCAGGGCCTCCTGCAGACAATGCACTTTGATTTATTGCGCTATCTGTAATAGCACCCTAGATATCACCAGATATATATTGGATTTTTCCCTGACCCTGAGTGTCCGTCCCCATGAGACGGTGGTTTTCTCGGCCCCTGGTGGTCCGAGGTCGTTCCCGCTTCGCAGATGCATGCGCCAGGGCCTCCTACAGACAATGCACTTTGATTTATTGCGCTATCTGTAATAGCACCCTAGATATCACCAGACATATATTGGATTTTTCCCTGACCCTGAGTGTCCGGCCCCATGAGACGGTGGTTTTCTCGGCCCCTGGTGGTCCGAGCTCGTTTCGGCTGCACAGATTTATGCACCAGGGCCTCCTGCAGATAATTCACTTTGGTTTATGGCGCTATCTCTAATTGCACCCGAGAAATCACCAGGTATATATTGGATTTTTCCCTGACCCCGAGTGTTCGGCCCCATGAGACTGTGGTTGTCTCGGCCCCTGGTGGTCCGAGGTCGTTCCCGCTGCACAGATTCATGCGCCAGGGCCTCCTGCAGATAATTCACTTTGGTTTATTGCGCTATCTGTAATAGCACCCGAGATATCACCAGATATATATTGGATTTCCTCCTGACCCTGAGTGTCCGGCCCCATGAGACGGTGGTTTTCTCGGCTCCTGGTGGTCCGAGGTCGTTCCCGCTGCACAGACTCATGCGCCAGGGCCTCCTACAGACAATGCACTTTGATTTATTGCGCTATCTGTAATAGCACCCAAGATATCACCAGATATATATTGGATTTTCCCCTGACCCTGAGTGTCCGGCCCCACGAGACGGTGGTTTTCTCGGCCCCTGGTGGTCCGAGGTCGTTCCCGCTGCACAGATTTATGCGCCAGGGCCTCCTGCAGATAATTCACTTTGGTTTATTGCACCATCTCTAATAGCACCCGAGATATCACCAGATTTATATTGGATTTTCCCCTGACCCTGAGTGTCCGGCCCCATGAGACTGTGGTTTTCTCGGCCCCTGGTGGTCCGAGGTCGTTCCCACTGCGCAGATTCATGCGCCAGGGCGTTCTGCAGATAATGCGCTTTGATTTGTTGTGCTATCTGTAATAGCACCCGAGATATCACCAGATATGTATTGGATTTCCTCCTGACCCTGAGTGCCCGGCCCCATGAGACAGTGGTTTTCTCGGCCCCTGGTGGTCCGAGGTCGTTCCCGCTTCGCAGATGCATGCGCCAGGGCCTCCTACAGACAATGCACTTTGATTTATTGCGCTATCTGTAATAGCACCCAAGATATCACCAGATATATATTGGATTTTCCCCTGACCCTGAGTCTCCGGCCCCATGAGACTGTGGTTTTCTCGGCCCCTGGTGGTCCGAGGTCGTTCCCGCTGCGCAGATTCATGCGCCAGGGCCTCCTGCAGATAATTCACTTTGGTTTATTTCACTATCTCTAATAGCACCCGAGATATCACCAGATATATATTGGATTTTTCCCTGACCCTGAGTGTCCGGCCCCATGAGACTGTGGTTTTCTCGGCCCCTGGTGGTCCGAGCTCGTTTCGGCTGCACAGATTTATGCACCAGGGCCTCCTGCAGATAATTCACTTTGGTTTATTGCACCATCTCTAATAGCACCCGAGATATCACCAGATTTATATTGGATTTTCCCCTGACCCTGAGTGTCCGGCCCCATGAGACTGTGGTTTTCTCGGGCCCTGGTGGTCCGAGGTCGTTCCCACTGCGCAGATTCATGCGCCAGGGCGTTCTGCAGATAATGCGCTTTGATTTGTTGTGCTATCTGTAATAGCACCCGAGATATCACCAGATATATATTGGATTTCCTCCTGACCCTGAGTGCCCGGCCCCATGAGACGGTGGTTTTCTCGGCCCCTGGTGGTCCGAGGTCGTTCCCGCTTCGCAGATGCATGCGCCAGGGCCTCCTACAGACAATGCACTTTGATTTATTGCGCTATCTGTAATAGCACCCAAGATATCACCAGATATACATTGGATTTTCCCCTGACCCTGAGTGTCCGGCCCCATGAGACTGTGGTTTTCTCGTCCCCTAGTGGTCCGTGGTCGTTCCCGCCACCCAGATTCATGCGCCAGGGCGTCCTGCAGACAATGCACTTTGATTTATTGCGCTATCTGTAATAGCACCCTAGATATCACCAGATATATATTGGATTTTTCCCTGACCCTGAGTGTCCGGCCCCATGAGACGGTGGTTTTCTCGGCCCCTGGTGGTCCGAGGTCGTTCCCACTGCGCAGATTCATGCGCCAGGGCCTCCTGCAGACAATGCACTTTGATTTATTGCGCTATCTGTAATAGCACCCTAGATATCACCAGATATATATTGGATTTTTCCCTGACCCTGAGTGTCCGTCCCCATGAGACGGTGGTTTTCTCGGCCCCTGGTGGTCCGAGGTCGTTCCCACTGCGCAGATTCATGCGTCAGGGCGTTCTGCAGATAATGCGCTTTGATTTATTGTGCTATCTGTAATAGCACCCGAGATATCACCAGATATATATTGGATTTCCTCCTGACCCTGAGTGTCCGGCCCCATGAGACGGTGGTTTTCTCGGCCCCTGGTGGTCCGAGGTCGTTCCCGCTTCGCAGATGCATGCGCCAGGGCCTCCTACAGACAATGCACTTTGATTTATTGCGCTATCTGCAATAGCTCCCAAGATATCACCAGATATATATTTGATTTTTCCCTGATCCTGAGTGTCCGGCCCCACGAGACGGGGGTTTTCTCGGCCCCTGGTGGTCCGAGGTCGTTCCCGCCGCCCAGATTCATGCGCCAGGGCCTCCTACAGCCAATGCACTTTGATTTATTGCGCTATCTGTAACAGCACCCGAGATATCACCAGACATATATTTGATTTTTCCCTGACCCTGAGTGTCCGGCCCCATGAGACGGTGGTTTTCTCGGCGCCTGGTGGTCCGAGGACGTTCCCGCTGCATAGATTCATGCGCCAGGGCCTCCTGCAGATAATTCACTTTGATTTATTGCGCTATCTCTAATAGCACCCGAGATATCACCAGATATATATTTGATTTTTCCCTGATCCTGAGTGTCCGGCCCCACGAGACGGTGGTTTTCTCGGCCCCTGGTGGTCCGAGGTCGTTCCCGCTGCACAAATTTATGCGCCAGGGCCTCCTGCAGATAATTCACTTTGGTTTATTGCACCATCTCAAATAGCACCCGAGATATCACCAGATTTATATTGGATTTTCCCCTGACCCTGAGTGTCCGGCCCCATGAGACTGTGGTTTTCTCGGCCCCTGGTGGTCCGAGGTCCTTCCCACTGCGCAGATTCATGCGCCAGGGCGTTCTGCAGATAATGCGCTTTGATTTGTTGTGCTATCTGTAATAGCACCCGAGATATCACCAGATATATATTGGATTTCCTCCTGACCCTGAGTGTCCGGCCCCATGAGACGGTTTGTTTTCTCGGCCCCTGGTGGTCCGAGGTCGTTCCCGCTTCGCAGATGCAAGCGCCAGGGCCTCCTACAGACAATGCACTTTGATTTATTGCGCTATCTGTAATAGCACCCGAGATATCACTAGATATATATTGGATTTTTCCCTGACCCTGAATGTCCGGCCCCATGAGACGGTGGATTTCTCTGCCCCTGGTGGTCCGAGGTCGTTCCCACTGCACAGATTCATGCGCCAGGGCCTCCTGCAGATAATACACTTTATATTATTGCGCTATATGTAATAGCACCCGAGATAACACCGGATGTATATTGGATTTTTCCCTGACCCTGACACTCCAGCGCCATGAGACGGTGATTTTCTCGGCCCCTGGTGGTCCGAGGTCGTTCCCGCTGCACAGAATCATGCGCCAGGGCTTCCTGCAGATAATTCACTTTGGTTTATTGCGCTATCTCTAATAGCACCCGAGATATCACCAGATGTATATTGGATTTTTCCCCGACTCTGAGCGTCCGGCCCCATGAGACGGTGGTTTTCTCGGCTCCTGGTGGTCCGAGGTCGTTCCCTCTGCACAGATTCATGCGCCAGGGCCCGCTGCAGATAATTCACTTCGGTTTAGTGCGCTATCTGTAAGAGCACCCGAGATATCACCTGATATATATTGAATTTTTCTACTGACCCTGAGTGTCCGGCCCCATGAGACGGTGGTTTTCTCGGCCCCCGGTGGTCCGAGGTCGTTCCCGCTATACAGATTCATGCGCCAGGGCCTCCTGCAGATAATTCACTTTGGTTTATTGCGCTATCTGTAATAGCACCAGAGATATCACCAGATATATATTGGATTTTTCCCTGACCCTGAGTGTCCGGCCCCATGTGTCGATGGTTGTCTCGGTCCCTCGCTGTCCGGGGTCGATCCTCCTGAACAGATTCATGCGCCAGGGCTTCCTGCAGACAATGTACTTTGATTTATCGCGCTATCTCTAATAGCACCCGAGATATCACCAGATACATCCTGAATTTTTACATGAACTTGGGTGTCCGGCCCAATGCGTCGGTGGTTTTGTCGACCCCTGGTGGTCCGAGGTCGGTCCCGCGGCACAGATTCATGCGCAAGGGCCTCATACGGAGAATGCACATTGATTTATTGCGCAATCTCTAATAGGACCCGAGATATCAGCAGGTATATACTGGATTTTTACATGACCTTGGGTGACGGATACCGAAAATCTGTAATTTTCTCGGCCCTTGGTGTTCCGAGGTCGTTCCTGCTGCACACATTCATGCGCCAGGGCCTCCGGCAGACAATGCACTTTGATTTATCGCGCTATCTCGAATAGCACCCGAGATATCACCAGATGTATACTGGATTTTTGCATGACCTTGGGTTTCCGGCCTCATGTTTCGGTGATTTTCTCGGCCCCTGGTGGTCCGAGGTCGTTCCCGCTGCACAGATTCATGCGCCAGGGCCTCCTGCAGATAATTTACTTTGGTTTATTGCGCTTTCTCTAATAGCACCCGAGATATCGCCAGATATATATTGTATTTTCCCCTGACCCTGAGTATCCGACCCCATGAGACGGTGGTTTTCTCGGCCCCTGGTGGTCCGAGGACGTTGCCGCTGCACAGACTCATGCGGCAGGGACTCCTACAGACAATGCACTTTCATTTATTGCGCTGTCTGTAATAGCACCCGAGATATCACCAGATATATATTGGATTTTACCCAGACCCTGACAGTCCGGCCCCATGAGACGGTGGTTTTCTCGGCCCCTGGTGGTCCGAGGTCGTTCCCACTGCGCAGATTCATGCGCCAGGGCCTCCTGCAGACAATGCACTTTGATTTATTGCGCTATCTGTAATAGCACCCTAGATATCACCAGATATATATTGGATTTTTCCCTGACCCTGAGTGTCCGTCCCCATGAGACGGTGGTTTTCTCGGCCCCTGGTGGTCCGAGGTCGTTCCCGCTTCGCAGATGCATGCGCCAGGGCCTCCTACAGACAATGCACTTTGATTTATTGCGCTATCTGTAATAGCACCCTAGATATCACCAGACATATATTGGATTTTTCCCTGACCCTGAGTGTCCGGCCCCATGAGACGGTGGTTTTCTCGGCCCCTGGTGGTCCGAGCTCGTTTCGGCTGCACAGATTTATGCACCAGGGCCTCCTGCAGATAATTCACTTTGGTTTATGGCGCTATCTCTAATTGCACCCGAGAAATCACCAGGTATATATTGGATTTTCCCCTGACCCTGAGTGTCCGGCCCCATGAGACTGTGGTTTTCTCGGCCCCTGGTGGTCCGTGGTCGTTCCCACTGCGTAGATACATGCGCCAGGGCGTTCTGCAGATAATGCACTTTGATTTGTTGTGCTATCTGTAATAGCACCCGAGATATCACCAGATATATATTGGATTTCCTCCTGACCCTGAGTGTCCGGCCCCATGAGACGGTGGTTTTCTCGGACCCTGGTGGTCCGAGGTCGTTCCCGCTGCACAGATTCATGCGCCAGGGCCCCCTGCAGATAACTCACTTTGATTTATTGCGCTATCTCTAATAGCACCCGAGATATCACCAGAAATATATTGGATTTTTCCCTGACCCTGAGTGTCCGGCCCCATGTGTCGGTGGTTTTCTCGGCCCCTGGTGGTCCGAGGTCGTTGCCGCTGCACAGATTCATGCGCCAGGGCCTCCTGCAGATAATACACTTTGGTTTATTGCGCTATCTCTAATAGCACCCGAGATATCACCAGATATATATTGGATTTTTCCCTGACCCCGAGTGTTCGGCCCCATGAGACTGTGGTTGTCTCGGCCCCTGGTGGTCCGAGGTCGTTCCCGCTGCACAGATTCATGCGCCAGGGCCTCCTGCAGATAATTCACTTTGGTTTATTGCGCTATCTGTAATAGCACCCGAGATATCACCAGATATATATTGGATTTCCTCCTGACCCTGAGTGTCCGGCCCCATGAGACGGTGGTTTTCTCGGCTCCTGGTGGTCCGAGGTCGTTCCCGCTGCACAGACTCATGCGCCAGGGCCTCCTACAGACAATGCACTTTGATTTATTGCGCTATCTGTAATAGCACCCAAGATATCACCAGATATATATTGGATTTTCCCCTGACCCTGAGTGTCCGGCCCCACGAGACGGTGGTTTTCTCGGCCCCTGGTGGTCCGAGGTCGTTCCCGCTGCACAGATTTATGCGCCAGGGCCTCCTGCAGATAATTCACTTTGGTTTATTGCACCATCTCTAATAGCACCCGAGATATCACCAGATTTATATTGGATTTTCCCCTGACCCTGAGTGTCCGGCCCCATGAGACTGTGGTTTTCTCGGCCCCTGGTGGTCCGAGGTCGTTCCCACTGCGCAGATTCATGCGCCAGGGCGTTCTGCAGATAATGCGCTTTGATTTGTTGTGCTATCTGTAATAGCACCCGAGATATCACCAGATATGTATTGGATTTCCTCCTGACCCTGAGTGCCCGGCCCCATGAGACAGTGGTTTTCTCGGCCCCTGGTGGTCCGAGGTCGTTCCCGCTTCGCAGATGCATGCGCCAGGGCCTCCTACAGACAATGCACTTTGATTTATTGCGCTATCTGTAATAGCACCCAAGATATCACCAGATATATATTGGATTTTCCCCTGACCCTGAGTCTCCGGCCCCATGAGACTGTGGTTTTCTCGGCCCCTGGTGGTCCGAGGTCGTTCCCGCTGCGCAGATTCATGCGCCAGGGCCTCCTGCAGATAATTCACTTTGGTTTATTTCACTATCTCTAATAGCACCCGAGATATCACCAGATATATATTGGATTTTTCCCTGACCCTGAGTGTCCGGCCCCATGAGACTGTGGTTTTCTCGGCCCCTGGTGGTCCGAGCTCGTTTCGGCTGCACAGATTTATGCACCAGGGCCTCCTGCAGATAATTCACTTTGGTTTATTGCACCATCTCTAATAGCACCCGAGATATCACCAGATTTATATTGGATTTTCCCCTGACCCTGAGTGTCCGGCCCCATGAGACTGTGGTTTTCTCGGGCCCTGGTGGTCCGAGGTCGTTCCCACTGCGCAGATTCATGCGCCAGGGCGTTCTGCAGATAATGCGCTTTGATTTGTTGTGCTATCTGTAATAGCACCCGAGATATCACCAGATATATATTGGATTTCCTCCTGACCCTGAGTGCCCGGGCCCATGAGACGGTGGTTTTCTCGGCCCCTGGTGGTCCGAGGTCGTTCCCGCTTCGCAGATGCATGCGCCAGGGCCTCCTACAGACAATGCACTTTGATTTATTGCGCTATCTGTAATAGCACCCAAGATATCACCAGATATACATTGGATTTTCCCCTGACCCTGAGTGTCCGGCCCCATGAGACTGTGGTTTTCTCGTCCCCTAGTGGTCCGTGGTCGTTCCCGCCACCCAGATTCATGCGCCAGGGCGTCCTGCAGACAATGCACTTTGATTTATTGCGCTATCTGTAATAGCACCCTAGATATCACCAGATATATATTGGATTTTTCCCTGACCCTGAGTGTCCGGCCCCATGAGACGGTGGTTTTCTCGGCCCCTGGTGGTCCGAGGTCGTTCCCACTGCGCAGATTCATGCGCCAGGGCCTCCTGCAGACAATGCACTTTGATTTATTGCGCTATCTGTAATAGCACCCTAGATATCACCAGATATATATTGGATTTTTCCCTGACCCTGAGTGTCCGTCCCCATGAGACGGTGGTTTTCTCGGCCCCTGGTGGTCCGAGGTCGTTCCCACTGCGCAGATTCATGCGTCAGGGCGTTCTGCAGATAATGCGCTTTGATTTATTGTGCTATCTGTAATAGCACCCGAGATATCACCAGATATATATTGGATTTCCTCCTGACCCTGAGTGTCCGGCCCCATGAGACGGTGGTTTTCTCGGCCCCTGGTGGTCCGAGGTCGTTCCCGCTTCGCAGATGCATGCGCCAGGGCCTCCTACAGACAATGCACTTTGATTTATTGCGCTATCTGCAATAGCTCCCAAGATATCACCAGATATATATTTGATTTTTCCCTGATCCTGAGTGTCCGGCCCCACGAGACGGGGGTTTTCTCGGCCCCTGGTGGTCCGAGGTCGTTCCCGCCGCCCAGATTCATGCGCCAGGGCCTCCTACAGCCAATGCACTTTGATTTATTGCGCTATCTGTAACAGCACCCGAGATATCACCAGACATATATTTGATTTTTCCCTGACCCTGAGTGTCCGGCCCCATGAGACGGTGGTTTTCTCGGCGCCTGGTGGTCCGAGGACGTTCCCGCTGCATAGATTCATGCGCCAGGGCCTCCTGCAGATAATTCACTTTGATTTATTGCGCTATCTCTAATAGCACCCGAGATATCACCAGATATATATTTGATTTTTCCCTGATCCTGAGTGTCCGGCCCCACGAGACGGTGGTTTTCTCGGCCCCTGGTGGTCCGAGGTCGTTCCCGCTGCACAAATTTATGCGCCAGGGCCTCCTGCAGATAATTCACTTTGGTTTATTGCACCATCTCAAATAGCACCCGAGATATCACCAGATTTATATTGGATTTTCCCCTGACCCTGAGTGTCCGGCCCCATGAGACTGTGGTTTTCTCGGCCCCTGGTGGTCCGAGGTCGTTCCCGCTGCGCAGATTCATGCGCCAGGGCCTCCTGCAGATAATTCACTTTGGTTTATTTCACTATCTCTAATAGCACCCGAGATATCACCAGATATATATTGGATTTTTCCCTGACCCTGAGTGTCCGGCCCCATGAGACTGTGGTTTTCTCGGCCCCTGGTGGTCCGAGCTCGTTTCGGCTGCACAGATTTATGCACCAGGGCCTCCTGCAGATAATTCACTTTGGTTTATTGCACCATCTCTAATAGCACCCGAGATATCACCAGATTTATATTGGATTTTCCCCTGACCCTGAGTGTCCGGCCCCATGAGACTGTGGTTTTCTCGGGCCCTGGTGGTCCGAGGTCGTTCCCACTGCGCAGATTCATGCGCCAGGGCGTTCTGCAGATAATGCGCTTTGATTTGTTGTGCTATCTGTAATAGCACCCGAGATATCACCAGATATATATTGGATTTCCTCCTGACCCTGAGTGCCCGGCCCCATGAGACGGTGGTTTTCTCGGCCCCTGGTGGTCCGAGGTCGTTCCCGCTTCGCAGATGCATGCGCCAGGGCCTCCTACAGACAATGCACTTTGATTTATTGCGCTATCTGTAATAGCACCCAAGATATCACCAGATATACATTGGATTTTCCCCTGACCCTGAGTGTCCGGCCCCATGAGACTGTGGTTTTCTCGTCCCCTAGTGGTCCGTGGTCGTTCCCGCCACCCAGATTCATGCGCCAGGGCGTCCTGCAGACAATGCACTTTGATTTATTGCGCTATCTGTAATAGCACCCTAGATATCACCAGATATATATTGGATTTTTCCCTGACCCTGAGTGTCCGGCCCCATGAGACGGTGGTTTTCTCGGCCCCTGGTGGTCCGAGGTCGTTCCCACTGCGCAGATTCATGCGCCAGGGCCTCCTGCAGACAATGCACTTTGATTTATTGCGCTATCTGTAATAGCACCCTAGATATCACCAGATATATATTGGATTTTTCCCTGACCCTGAGTGTCCGTCCCCATGAGACGGTGGTTTTCTCGGCCCCTGGTGGTCCGAGGTCGTTCCCACTGCGCAGATTCATGCGTCAGGGCGTTCTGCAGATAATGCGCTTTGATTTATTGTGCTATCTGTAATAGCACCCGAGATATCACCAGATATATATTGGATTTCCTCCTGACCCTGAGTGTCCGGCCCCATGAGACGGTGGTTTTCTCGGCCCCTGGTGGTCCGAGGTCGTTCCCGCTTCGCAGATGCATGCGCCAGGGCCTCCTACAGACAATGCACTTTGATTTATTGCGCTATCTGCAATAGCTCCCAAGATATCACCAGATATATATTTGATTTTTCCCTGATCCTGAGTGTCCGGCCCCACGAGACGGGGGTTTTCTCGGCCCCTGGTGGTCCGAGGTCGTTCCCGCCGCCCAGATTCATGCGCCAGGGCCTCCTACAGCCAATGCACTTTGATTTATTGCGCTATCTGTAACAGCACCCGAGATATCACCAGACATATATTTGATTTTTCCCTGACCCTGAGTGTCCGGCCCCATGAGACGGTGGTTTTCTCGGCGCCTGGTGGTCCGAGGACGTTCCCGCTGCATAGATTCATGCGCCAGGGCCTCCTGCAGATAATTCACTTTGATTTATTGCGCTATCTCTAATAGCACCCGAGATATCACCAGATATATATTTGATTTTTCCCTGATCCTGAGTGTCCGGCCCCACGAGACGGTGGTTTTCTCGGCCCCTGGTGGTCCGAGGTCGTTCCCGCTGCACAAATTTATGCGCCAGGGCCTCCTGCAGATAATTCACTTTGGTTTATTGCACCATCTCAAATAGCACCCGAGATATCACCAGATTTATATTGGATTTTCCCCTGACCCTGAGTGTCCGGCCCCATGAGACTGTGGTTTTCTCGGCCCCTGGTGGTCCGAGGTCCTTCCCACTGCGCAGATTCATGCGCCAGGGCGTTCTGCAGATAATGCGCTTTGATTTGTTGTGCTATCTGTAATAGCACCCGAGATATCACCAGATATATATTGGATTTCCTCCTGACCCTGAGTGTCCGGCCCCATGAGACGGTTTGTTTTCTCGGCCCCTGGTGGTCCGAGGTCGTTCCCGCTTCGCAGATGCAAGCGCCAGGGCCTCCTACAGACAATGCACTTTGATTTATTGCGCTATCTGTAATAGCACCCGAGATATCACTAGATATATATTGGATTTTTCCCTGACCCTGAATGTCCGGCCCCATGAGACGGTGGATTTCTCTGCCCCTGGTGGTCCGAGGTCGTTCCCACTGCACAGATTCATGCGCCAGGGCCTCCTGCAGATAATACACTTTATATTATTGCGCTATATGTAATAGCACCCGAGATAACACCGGATGTATATTGGATTTTTCCCTGACCCTGACACTCCAGCGCCATGAGACGGTGATTTTCTCGGCCCCTGGTGGTCCGAGGTCGTTCCCGCTGCACAGAATCATGCGCCAGGGCTTCCTGCAGATAATTCACTTTGGTTTATTGCGCTATCTCTAATAGCACCCGAGATATCACCAGATGTATATTGGATTTTTCCCCGACTCTGAGCGTCCGGCCCCATGAGACGGTGGTTTTCTCGGCTCCTGGTGGTCCGAGGTCGTTCCCTCTGCACAGATTCATGCGCCAGGGCCCGCTGCAGATAATTCACTTCGGTTTAGTGCGCTATCTGTAAGAGCACCCGAGATATCACCTGATATATATTGAATTTTTCTACTGACCCTGAGTGTCCGGCCCCATGAGACGGTGGTTTTCTCGGCCCCCGGTGGTCCGAGGTCGTTCCCGCTATACAGATTCATGCGCCAGGGCCTCCTGCAGATAATTCACTTTGGTTTATTGCGCTATCTGTAATAGCACCAGAGATATCACCAGATATATATTGGATTTTTCCCTGACCCTGAGTGTCCGGCCCCATGTGTCGATGGTTGTCTCGGTCCCTCGCTGTCCGGGGTCGATCCTCCTGAACAGATTCATGCGCCAGGGCTTCCTGCAGACAATGTACTTTGATTTATCGCGCTATCTCTAACAGCACCCGAGATATCACCAGATACATCCTGAATTTTTACATGAACTTGGGTGTCCGGCCCAATGCGTCGGTGGTTTTGTCGACCCCTGGTGGTCCGAGGTCGGTCCCGCGGCACAGATTCATGCGCAAGGGCCTCATACGGAGAATGCACATTGATTTATTGCGCAATCTCTAATAGGACCCGAGATATCAGCAGGTATATACTGGATTTTTACATGACCTTGGGTGACGGATACCGAAAATCTGTAATTTTCTCGGCCCTTGGTGTTCCGAGGTCGTTCCTGCTGCACACATTCATGCGCCAGGGCCTCCGGCAGACAATGCACTTTGATTTATCGCGCTATCTCGAATAGCACCCGAGATATCACCAGATGTATACTGGATTTTTGCATGACCTTGGGTTTCCGGCCTCATGTTTCGGTGATTTTCTCGGCCCCTGGTGGTCCGAGGTCGTTCCCGCTGCACAGATTCATGCGCCAGGGCCTCCTGCAGATAATTTACTTTGGTTTATTGCGCTTTCTCTAATAGCACCCGAGATATCGCCAGATATATATTGTATTTTCCCCTGACCCTGAGTATCCGACCCCATGAGACGGTGGTTTTCTCGGCCCCTGGTGGTCCGAGGACGTTGCCGCTGCACAGACTCATGCGGCAGGGACTCCTACAGACAATGCACTTTCATTTATTGCGCTGTCTGTAATAGCACCCGAGATATCACCAGATATATATTGGATTTTACCCAGACCCTGACAGTCCGGCCCCATGAGACGGTGGTTTTCTCGGCCCCTGGTGGTCCGAGGTCGTTCCCACTGCGCAGATTCATGCGCCAGGGCCTCCTGCAGACAATGCACTTTGATTTATTGCGCTATCTGTAATAGCACCCTAGATATCACCAGATATATATTGGATTTTTCCCTGACCCTGAGTGTCCGTCCCCATGAGACGGTGGTTTTCTCGGCCCCTGGTGGTCCGAGGTCGTTCCCGCTTCGCAGATGCATGGGCCAGGGCCTCCTACAGACAATGCACTTTGATTTATTGCGCTATCTGTAATAGCACCCTAGATATCACCAGACATATATTGGATTTTTCCCTGACCCTGAGTGTCCGGCCCCATGAGACGGTGGTTTTCTCGGCCCCTGGTGGTCCGAGCTCGTTTCGGCTGCACAGATTTATGCACCAGGGCCTCCTGCAGATAATTCACTTTGGTTTATGGCGCTATCTCTAATTGCACCCGAGAAATCACCAGGTATATATTGGATTTTCCCCTGACCCTGAGTGTCCGGCCCCATGAGACTGTGGTTTTCTCGGCCCCTGGTGGTCCGTGGTCGTTCCCACTGCGTAGATACATGCGCCAGGGCGTTCTGCAGATAATGCACTTTGATTTGTTGTGCTATCTGTAATAGCACCCGAGATATCACCAGATATATATTGGATTTCCTCCTGACCCTGAGTGTCCGGCCCCATGAGACGGTGGTTTTCTCGGACCCTGGTGGTCCGAGGTCGTTCCCGCTGCACAGATTCATGCGCCAGGGCCCCCTGCAGATAACTCACTTTGATTTATTGCGCTATCTCTAATAGCACCCGAGATATCACCAGAAATATATTGGATTTTTCCCTGACCCTGAGTGTCCGGCCCCATGTGTCGGTGGTTTTCTCGGCCCCTGGTGGTCCGAGGTCGTTGCCGCTGCACAGATTCATGCGCCAGGGCCTCCTGCAGATAATACACTTTGGTTTATTGCGCTATCTCTAATAGCACCCGAGATATCACCAGATATATATTGGATTTTTCCCTGACCCCGAGTGTTCGGCCCCATGAGACTGTGGTTGTCTCGGCCCCTGGTGGTCCGAGGTCGTTCCCGCTGCACAGATTCATGCGCCAGGGCCTCCTGCAGATAATTCACTTTGGTTTATTGCGCTATCTGTAATAGCACCCGAGATATCACCAGATATATATTGGATTTCCTCCTGACGCTGAGTGTCCGGCCCCATGAGACGGTGGTTTTCTCGGCTCCTGGTGGTCCGAGGTCGTTCCCGCTGCACAGACTCATGCGCCAGGGCCTCCTACAGACAATGCACTTTGATTTATTGCGCTATCTGTAATAGCACCCAAGATATCACCAGATATATATTGGATTTTCCCCTGACCCTGAGTGTCCGGCCCCACGAGACGGTGGTTTTCTCGGCCCCTGGTGGTCCGAGGTCGTTCCCGCTGCACAGATTTATGCGCCAGGGCCTCCTGCAGATAATTCACTTTGGTTTATTGCACCATCTCTAATAGCACCCGAGATATCACCAGATTTATATTGGATTTTCCCCTGACCCTGAGTGTCCGGCCCCATGAGACTGTGGTTTTCTCGGCCCCTGGTGGTCCGAGGTCGTTCCCACTGCGCAGATTCATGCGCCAGGGCGTTCTGCAGATAATGCGCTTTGATTTGTTGTGCTATCTGTAATAGCACCCGAGATATCACCAGATATGTATTGGATTTCCTCCTGACCCTGAGTGCCCGGCCCCATGAGACAGTGGTTTTCTCGGCCCCTGGTGGTCCGAGGTCGTTCCCGCTTCGCAGATGCATGCGCCAGGGCCTCCTACAGACAATGCACTTTGATTTATTGCGCTATCTGTAATAGCACCCAAGATATCACCAGATATATATTGGATTTTCCCCTGACCCTGAGTCTCCGGCCCCATGAGACTGTGGTTTTCTCGGCCCCTGGTGGTCCGAGGTCGTTCCCGCTGCGCAGATTCATGCGCCAGGGCCTCCTGCAGATAATTCACTTTGGTTTATTTCACTATCTCTAATAGCACCCGAGATATCACCAGATATATATTGGATTTTTCCCTGACCCTGAGTGTCCGGCCCCATGAGACTGTGGTTTTCTCGGCCCCTGGTGGTCCGAGCTCGTTTCGGCTGCACAGATTTATGCACCAGGGCCTCCTGCAGATAATTCACTTTGGTTTATTGCACCATCTCTAATAGCACCCGAGATATCACCAGATTTATATTGGATTTTCCCCTGACCCTGAGTGTCCGGCCCCATGAGACTGTGGTTTTCTCGGGCCCTGGTGGTCCGAGGTCGTTCCCACTGCGCAGATTCATGCGCCAGGGCGTTCTGCAGATAATGCGCTTTGATTTGTTGTGCTATCTGTAATAGCACCCGAGATATCACCAGATATATATTGGATTTCCTCCTGACCCTGAGTGCCCGGCCCCATGAGACGGTGGTTTTCTCGGCCCCTGGTGGTCCGAGGTCGTTCCCGCTTCGCAGATGCATGCGCCAGGGCCTCCTACAGACAATGCACTTTGATTTATTGCGCTATCTGTAATAGCACCCAAGATATCACCAGATATACATTGGATTTTCCCCTGACCCTGAGTGTCCGGCCCCATGAGACTGTGGTTTTCTCGTCCCCTAGTGGTCCGTGGTCGTTCCCGCCACCCAGATTCATGCGCCAGGGCGTCCTGCAGACAATGCACTTTGATTTATTGCGCTATCTGTAATAGCACCCTAGATATCACCAGATATATATTGGATTTTTCCCTGACCCTGAGTGTCCGGCCCCATGAGACGGTGGTTTTCTCGGCCCCTGGTGGTCCGAGGTCGTTCCCACTGCGCAGATTCATGCGCCAGGGCCTCCTGCAGACAATGCACTTTGATTTATTGCGCTATCTGTAATAGCACCCTAGATATCACCAGATATATATTGGATTTTTCCCTGACCCTGAGTGTCCGTCCCCATGAGACGGTGGTTTTCTCGGCCCCTGGTGGTCCGAGGTCGTTCCCACTGCGCAGATTCATGCGTCAGGGCGTTCTGCAGATAATGCGCTTTGATTTATTGTGCTATCTGTAATAGCACCCGAGATATCACCAGATATATATTGGATTTCCTCCTGACCCTGAGTGTCCGGCCCCATGAGACGGTGGTTTTCTCGGCCCCTGGTGGTCCGAGGTCGTTCCCGCTTCGCAGATGCATGCGCCAGGGCCTCCTACAGACAATGCACTTTGATTTATTGCGCTATCTGCAATAGCTCCCAAGATATCACCAGATATATATTTGATTTTTCCCTGATCCTGAGTGTCCGGCCCCACGAGACGGGGGTTTTCTCGGCCCCTGGTGGTCCGAGGTCGTTCCCGCCGCCCAGATTCATGCGCCAGGGCCTCCTACAGCCAATGCACTTTGATTTATTGCGCTATCTGTAACAGCACCCGAGATATCACCAGACATATATTTGATTTTTCCCTGACCCTGAGTGTCCGGCCCCATGAGACGGTGGTTTTCTCGGCGCCTGGTGGTCCGAGGTCGTTCCCGCTGCACAAATTTATGCGCCAGGGCCTCCTGCAGATAATTCACTTTGGTTTATTGCACCATCTCAAATAGCACCCGAGATATCACCAGATTTATATTGGATTTTCCCCTGACCCTGAGTGTCCGGCCCCATGAGACTGTGGTTTTCTCGGCCCCTGGTGGTCCGAGGTCCTTCCCACTGCGCAGATTCATGCGCCAGGGCGTTCTGCAGATAATGCGCTTTGATTTGTTGTGCTATCTGTAATAGCACCCGAGATATCACCAGATATATATTGGATTTCCTCCTGACCCTGAGTGTCCGGCCCCATGAGACGGTTTGTTTTCTCGGCCCCTGGTGGTCCGAGGTCGTTCCCGCTTCGCAGATGCAAGCGCCAGGGCCTCCTACAGACAATGCACTTTGATTTATTGCGCTATCTGTAATAGCACCCGAGATATCACTAGATATATATTGGATTTTTCCCTGACCCTGAATGTCCGGCCCCATGAGACGGTGGATTTCTCTGCCCCTGGTGGTCCGAGGTCGTTCCCACTGCACAGATTCATGCGCCAGGGCCTCCTGCAGATAATACACTTTATATTATTGCGCTATATGTAATAGCACCCGAGATAACACCGGATGTATATTGGATTTTTCCCTGACCCTGACACTCCAGCGCCATGAGACGGTGATTTTCTCGGCCCCTGGTGGTCCGAGGTCGTTCCCGCTGCACAGAATCATGCGCCAGGGCTTCCTGCAGATAATTCACTTTGGTTTATTGCGCTATCTCTAATAGCACCCGAGATATCACCAGATGTATATTGGATTTTTCCCCGACTCTGAGCGTCCGGCCCCATGAGACGGTGGTTTTCTCGGCTCCTGGTGGTCCGAGGTCGTTCCCTCTGCACAGATTCATGCGCCAGGGCCCGCTGCAGATAATTCACTTCGGTTTAGTGCGCTATCTGTAAGAGCACCCGAGATATCACCTGATATATATTGAATTTTTCTACTGACCCTGAGTGTCCGGCCCCATGAGACGGTGGTTTTCTCGGCCCCCGGTGGTCCGAGGTCGTTCCCGCTATACAGATTCATGCGCCAGGGCCTCCTGCAGATAATTCACTTTGGTTTATTGCGCTATCTGTAATAGCACCAGAGATATCACCAGATATATATTGGATTTTTCCCTGACCCTGAGTGTCCGGCCACATGTGTCGATGGTTGTCTCGGTCCCTCGCTGTCCGGGGTCGATCCTCCTGAACAGATTCATGCGCCAGGGCTTCCTGCAGACAATGTACTTTGATTTATCGCGCTATCTCTAATAGCACCCGAGATATCACCAGATACATCCTGAATTTTTACATGAACTTGGGTGTCCGGCCCAATGCGTCGGTGGTTTTGTCGACCCCTGGTGGTCCGAGGTCGGTCCCGCGGCACAGATTCATGCGCAAGGGCCTCATACGGAGAATGCACATTGATTTATTGCGCAATCTCTAATAGGACCCGAGATATCAGCAGGTATATACTGGATTTTTACATGACCTTGGGTGACGGATACCGAAAATCTGTAATTTTCTCGGCCCTTGGTGTTCCGAGGTCGTTCCTGCTGCACACATTCATGCGCCAGGGCCTCCGGCAGACAATGCACTTTGATTTATCGCGCTATCTCGAATAGCACCCGAGATATCACCAGATGTATACTGGATTTTTGCATGACCTTGGGTTTCCGGCCTCATGTTTCGGTGGTTTTCTCGGCCCCTGGTGGTCCGACGTCGTTCCCGCTGCACAGATTCATGCGCCAGGGCCTCCTGCAGATAATTTACTTTGGTTTATTGCGCTTTCTCTAATAGCACCCGAGATATCGCCAGATATATATTGTATTTTCCCCTGACCCTGAGTATCCGACCCCATGAGACGGTGGTTTTCTCGGCCCCTGGTGGTCCGAGGACGTTGCCGCTGCACAGACTCATGCGGCAGGGACTCCTACAGACAATGCACTTTCATTTATTGCGCTGTCTGTAATAGCACCCGAGATATCACCAGATATATATTGGATTTTACCCAGACCCTGACAGTCCGGCCCTATGAGTCGGTGGTTTTCTCGGCCCCTGGTTGTCCGAGGTCGTTCCCGCTGCCCAGATTCATGCGCCAGGGCCTCCTACAGACAATGCACGTTGTTTTATTGCGCTATCTCTAATAGCACCCGAGATACCACCAAATATATATTGGATTTTACCTGACCCTGACAGTCCGGCCTCATGTGTCGGTGATTTTCTCGGTCCCTGGTGGTCCGAGGTATATCCCGCTGCACAGATTCAAGCGCCAGGGCTTCCTGCAGACAATGCAGTATGATTTATTGCGCTACCTCTAATAGCACCCGAGATATCATCAGATACATCCTGGGTTTTTACATGACCTTGGGTGTCCGGCCCCATGAGACGGTGTTTTTCTCGGCCCCCGGTGGTCCGAGGTCGTTCCCGCTATACAGATTCATGCGCCAGGGCCTCCTGCAGATAAATCACTTTGGATCATTGCGCTATCTGTAATAGCACCAGAGATATCACCAGATATATATTGGATTTTTCCCTGACCCAGAGTGTCCGGCCCCATGTGACGGTGGTTTTCTCGGCCACTGGTGGTCCGAGGTCGTTCCCACTGCACAGATTCATGCGCCAGGGCCTCCTGCAGATAATACACCTTGTGTTATTGCGCTATATGTAATAGCACCCGAGATAACACCGGATGTATATTGGATTTTTCCCTGACCCTGAGTGTCCGGCCCCATGAGACGGTGATATTCTCGGCCCCTGGTGGTCCGGGGTCGTTCCCGCTGCACAGATTCATGCGACAGGGCCTCCTACAGACAATGTACTTTGGTTTATTGCGCTATCTCTAATAGCACCCGTGATATCACCAGATATATATTGGATTTTCCCCTGACCCAGAGTGTCCGGCCCCATGTGACGGTGGTTTTCTCGGCCACTGGTGGTCCGAGGTCGTTCCCGCTGCACAGGTTCATGCGCCAGGGCCTCCTGCAGATAATTCACTTTGGTTTATTGCGCTATCTCTAATAGCACCCGAGATATCACCAGATATATATTGGATTTTCCCCTGACCCTGAGTGTCCGGCCCAATAGGAACGGTGGTTTTCTCGCCCCTGGTGGTCCGAGGTCGTTCCCACCGCACAGATTCATGCGCCAGGGCCTCTTGCAGATAATTCACTTTGTATTATTGCGCTATGTGTAATAGCACCCGAGATATCACCAGATGTATATTGGATTTTTCCCTGACCCTGAGTGCCCGGCCCCATGAGACGGTGGTTTTCTCGGCCCCTGGTGGTCCGAGGGCTTTCCCGCTGCACAGATTCATGCGACAGGGCCTTCTACAGACAATGCACTTTGGTTTATTGCGCTATCTCTATTTGCACCCGAGATATCACCAGATATATATTGGATTTTCCCCTGACCCAGAGTGTCCGACCCCATGTGACGGTGGTTTTCTCGGCCGCTGGTGGTCCGAGGTCGTTCCCGCTGCACAGCTTCATGCGCCAGGGCCTCCTGCAGATAATTCACTTTGGTTTATTGCGCTATCTCTAATAGCACCCGAGATATCACCAGATATATATTGGACTTTACCCTGACCCTGAGTGTCCGGCCCAATGAGACGGTGGTTTTCTCGGCCACTGGTGGTCCGAGGTCGTTCCCGCTGCACAGATTCATGCGCCAGGGCCTTCTACAGACAATGCACTTTGATTTATTGCGCTATCTGTAATAGCACCCGAGATATCACCAGATATACATTGGATTTCCCCTGACCCTCAGTGTCCGGCCCCATGAGACTGTGGTTTTCTCGGCCCCTGGTGGTCCGAGGTTGTTCCCGCTGCCCAGATTCATGCGCCAGGGCCTCCTACAGACAATACACTTTGATTTATTGCGCTATCTGTAATAGCACCCGAGATATCACCAGATATATATTGTATTTTTCCCTGACCCTGAGTGTCCGGCCCCATGAGACGGTGGTTTTCTCGGCGCCTGGTGGTCCGAGGACGTTCCCGCTGCACAGATTCATGCGCCAGGGCCTCCTGCAGATAATTCACTTTGGTTTATTGCACCGTCTCTAATAGCACCCGAGATATCACCAGCTTTATATTGGATTTTCCCCTGACCCTGAGTGTCCGGCAAAATGAGACTGTGGTTTTCTCGGCCCCTGGTGGTCCGAGGTCGTTCCCGCTGCCCAGATTCATGCGCCAGGGCCTCCTACAGACAATGCACTTTGATTTATTGCGCTATCTGTAATAGCACCCAAGATATCACCAGATATATATTGGATTTTCCCCTGACCCTGAGTGTCCGGCCCCGTGAGGCGGTGGTTTTCTTGGCCCCTGGTGGTCCGAGGTCGTTCCCGCTGCACAGATTCATGCGCCAGGGCCTCCTGCAGATAATGCACTTTGGTTTATTGCGCTATCTCTAATAGCACCCGAGAAATCACCAGATATATATTTGATTTTTCCCTGACCCTGAATGTCCGTCTCCATGAGACGGTGGATTTCTCTGCCCCTGGTGGTCCGAGGTCGTTCCCACTGCACAGATTCATGCGGCAGGGCCTCCTGCAGATAATTCACTTTGGTTTATTGCGCTATCTCTAATAGCACCCGTGATATCACCAGATATATATTTGATTTTTCCCTGACCCTGAGTGTCCGGCCCCATGAGAGGGTGGTTTTCTCTTACCCTGGTGGTCCGAGGTCGTTCCCGCTGCTCAGATTCATGCGCCAGTGCCACCTGCAGATAAATCGCTTTGGTTTATTGCACTATCTCTAATAGCACCCGAGATATCTCCAGATATATATTGGATTTTCCCATGACCCTGAGTGTCCGGCCCCATGCGACTGTGGTTTTCTCGGCCCCTGGTGGTCCGAGGTCGTTCCCGCTGCCCAGATTCATGCACCGGGGCATCCTACCGACAATGCACTTTGATTTATTGCGCTATCTGTAATAGCACCCGAGATATCACCAGATATATATTGTATTTTTCCCTGACCCTGAGTGTCCGGCCCCATGAGACGGTGGTTTTCTCGGCCCCTGGTGGTCCGAGGTCGTTCCCGCTGCACAGATTCATGCGCCAGGGCCTCCTGCAGATAATTCACTCTGGTTTATGGCGCTATCTCTAATAGCACCCGTGATATCACCAGATATATATTGGATTTTCCCCTGACCCAGAGTGTCCGGCCTCATGTGTCGGTGGTTTTCTCGGCCCCTGGTGGTCCGATGTCGTTCCCGCTGCACAGATTCATGCGCCAGGGCCTCCTACTGACAATGCACTTTGATTTATTGCGCTATCTGTAACAGCACCCGAGATATCACCAGACATATATTTGATTTTTCCCTGACCCTGAGTGTCCGGCCCCATGAGACGGTGGTTTTCTCGGCGCCTGGTGGTCCGAGGACGTTCCCGCTGCACAGATTCATGCGCCAGGGCCTCCTGCAGATAATTCACTTTGGTTTATTGCACCGTCTCTAATAGCACCCGAGATATCACCAGCTTTATATTGGATTTTCCCCTGACCCTGAGTGTCCGGCAAAATGAGACTGTGGTTTTCTCGGCCCCTGGTGGTCCGAGGTCGTTCCCGCTGCCCAGATTCATGCGCCAGGGCCTCCTACAGACAATGCACTTTGATTTATTGCGCTATCTGTAATAGCACCCAAGATATCACCAGATATATATTTGATTTTCCCCTGACCCTGAGTGTCCGGCCCCGTGAGGCGGTGGTTTTCTTGGCCCCTGGTGGTCCGAGGTCGTTCCCGCTGCACAGATTCATGCGCCAGGGCCTCCTGCAGATAATATACTTTGGTTTATTGCGCTATCTCTAATAGCACCCGAGAAATCACCAGATATATATTTGATTTTTCCCTGACCCTGAATGTCCGGCCCCATGAGACGGTGGATTTCTCTGCCCCTGGTGGTCCGAGGTCGTTCCCACTGCACAGATTCATGCGGCAGGGCCTCCTGCAGATAATTCACTTTGGTTTATTGCGCTATCTGTAAGAGCACCCGAGATGTCACCAGATATATATTGGATTTTTCCCTGACCCTGAGTGTCCGGCCCCATGAGACGGTGGTTTTCTCGGACCCTAGTGGTCCGAGGTCGTTCCCGCTGCACATATTCATGCGCCAGGGCCTCCTGCAGATAATTCACTTCGGTTTATTGCGCTATCTCTAATAGCACCCGAGAAATCACCAGAAGTATATTGGACTTTTTCCCGACCCTGAGTGTCCGTCCCCATGAGACGGTGGTTTTCTCGGACCCTGGTGGTCCGAGGTCGTTCCCGCTGCACAGATTCATGCGCCAGGGCCTCCTACAGACAATGCACTTTGATTTATTGCGCTATCTGTAATAGCACCCGAGAAAGCGTAATATATATGCTGGATTTTTACATGACTTTGGGTGACGGATACCGAAAATCTGTAATTTTCTCGGCCCCTGGTGGTCCGAGGTCGTTCCTGCTGCACAAATTCATGCGCCCGGGCCTCCTACAGACAATGCACTTTGATTTATTCCGCTATCTGTAATAGCACACGAGATATCACCAGATATATATTGGATTTTTCCCTGACCCTGAGTGTCCTGCCCCATGAGACGGTGGTTTTCTCGGTCCCTGGTGGTCCGATGGCGACCCGCTGCACAGATGCATGCGCCAGGGCCTCTTGCAGATAATTCACCTTGGTTTATTGCGCTATATCTAATAGCACCCGAGATATCACCAGATATAAATTGGATTTTCCCCTGACCCTGAGTGTCCGGCCCCATGAGGCGGTGGTTTCCTCGGCCCCTGGTGATACAAGGTCGGTCCCGCTGCACAGATTCATGCGCCAGGGCCTCCTGCAGATAATACACTTTGATTTATTGCGCTATCTCTAATAGCACCCGAGATATCACCAGATATATATTGTATTTTTCCCCGACCCTGAGTGTCCGGACCCATGAGACGGTGGTTTTCTCGGTCCCTGGTGGTCCGAGGTCGTTCCCGCTGCACAGATGCATGCGCCAGGGCCTCGTGCAGATAATTCACTTTGGTTTATTGCGCTATCTCTTATAGCACCCGAGATATCACCAGATATATATTAGATTTTCCCCTGAGCCTGAGTGTCCGGCCCCATGAGGCGGTGGTTTTCTGGGCCCCTGGTGATCCAAGGTCGGTCCCGCTGCACAGATTCATGCGCCAGGGCCTCCTGCAGACAATGCACTTTGACTTATTGCGCTATCTCTAATAGCACCCGAGATATCATCAGATATATGCTGGATTTTTACCTGACCTTGGGTGACGGATACCGAAAATCTGTAATTTTCTTGGCCCCTGGTGGTCCGACGTCGTTGCTGCTGCAGAGATTCATGCGCCAGGGCCTCTTGCAGACAATGCACTTCGATTTATCGCGCTATCTCTAATAGCACCCGTGATATCACCAGATATATATTGGATTTTCCCCTGACCCAGAGTGTCCGGCCTCATGTGTCGGTGGTTTTCTCGGCCCCTGGTGGTCCCACGTCGTTCCCGCTGCACAGATTCATGCGCCAGGCCCTCCTACAGATAATGCACTTTGATTTATTGCGCTATCTGTAATAGCACCCGAGATATCACCAGACATATATTGGATTTTTCCCTGACCCTGGCTGTCCGGCCCCATGAGACGGTGGTTTTCTCGTCCCCTGGTGGTCCGAGGTCGTTCCCGCTGCACAGATTCATGCGCCAGGGCCTCCTGCAGATAATTCACTTTGGTTTATTGCGCTAACTGTAATAGCACCCGAGAAAGCACCATATATCTGCTGGATTTTTACATGACTCTGAGTGAGCGGCCCCGTGAGACGGTGGTTTACTCGGCCTGTGGTGGTCCGAGGTCGTTCCCGCTGCACAGATTCATGCGCCAGGGCCTTCTACAGACAATGCACTTTGATTTATTGCGCTATCTCTAATAGCACCCGAGATATCACCAGGTATATATTGGATTTTCCCCTGACCCTGAGTGTCCGGCCCCATGAGACGGTGGTTGTCTCGGCCCCTGGTGATCCGAGGTCGTTCCCGCTGCACAGATTCATGCGCCAGGGCCTCCTACAGACAATGCACTTTGATTTATTGCGCTATCACTAATAGCACCCGAGATATCACCAGATATATATTGGATTCTTCCCTGACCCTGAGTGTCCGGCCCCATGAGACTGTGGTTTTCTGGGCCCCTGGTGGTAAGAAGTCGTTCCTGCTGCAGAGATTCATGCGCCAGGGCCTCCTGCAGATAATGCACTTTGATTTATTGCGCTATCTGTAATAGCACCCAAGATATCACCAGATATATATTGGATTTTCCCCTGACCCTGAGTATCCGACCCCATGAGACGGTGGTTTTCTCGGCCCCTGGTGGTCCGAGGACGTTTCCGCTGCACAGATTCATGCGCCAGGTTCTCCTGCAGACAATGCTCTTTCATTTATTGCGCTGTCTGTAATAGCACCCGAGATATCACCAGATATATATCGGATTTTTCCCCGACCCTCAGTGTTCGGCCCCATGTGGCGGTGGTTTTCTCGGCTCCTGGTGGTCGGAGGTCATTCCCGCTGCCCAGATTCATGCGTCAGGGCCACCTGCAGATAATTCACTTTGGTTTATTGCGCTATCTCTAATAGCACCCGAGATATCACCAGATATATATTGGATTTTCCCCTGACCCTGAGTGTCCGGCCCCATGTGGCGGTGGTTTTCTCGGCTCCTGGTGGTCGGAGGTCGTTCCCGCTGCCCAGATACACGCGCAAGGGCCTCCTACGGACAATGCACTTTGATTTATTGCGCTATCACTAATAGCACCCGAGATATCACCAGATATATATTGGATTCTTCCCTGACCCTGAGTGTCCGGCCCCATGAGACTGTGGTTTTCTGGGCCCCTGGTGGTAAGAAGTCGTTCCTGCTGCACAGATTCATGCGCCAGGGCCTCCTGCAGATAATGCACTTTGATTTATTGCGCTATCTCTAATAGCACCCGAGATATCATCACATATATATTTGATCTTTCCCTGATCCTGAGTGTCCCGCCCCATGAGACGGTGGTTTTCTCGGCCCCCGGTGGTCCGAGGTCGTTCCCGCTGCACAGATGCATGCGCCAGGGCCTCCTGCAGATAATTCACTTTGGTTAATTGCGCTGTCTCTAATAGCAGCCGAGATATCACCAGATATATATTGGATTTTCCCCTGACCCTGAGTGTCCGGCCCAATGACACGGTGGTTTTCTGGGCCCCTGGTGGTCCGAGGTCGTTCCCGCTGCCCAGATTCATGCATCAGAGCCTCCTACAGACAATTCACGTTGATTTATTACGGTATCTGTAATAGCACCCAAGATATCACCAGATATATATTGGATTTTACCCTGACACTGCGTGTCCGGAACCATGAGACGGTGGTTTTCTCGGCCCCTGGTGGTCCGAGGTCGTTCCCGCTGCACAGATTCATGCGCCAGGGCCTCCTGCAGATAATGCACTTTGATTTATTGCGCTATCTGTAATAGCACCCGAGATATCAACAGATATATATTGGATTCTCCCCTGACCCTGAGTGTCCGGCCACATGAGACTGTGGTTTTCTCGGCCCCTGGTGGTAAGATGTCGTTCCCGCTGCACAGATTCATGCGCCAGGGCCTCCTGCAGATAATGCACTTTGATTTATTGCGCTATCTGTAATCGCACCCGAGATATCACCAGATATATATTGGATTTTCCCCTGACCCTGAGTGTCCGCCCCATGAGACGGTGTTTTTCTCGGCCCCTGGTAGTTCGAGGTCGTTCCCACTGCACAGATTCATGCGCCAGAGCCTCCTGCAGATAATTCACTTTGTACTATTGCGCTATATGTAATAGCACCCGAGATATCACCAGATGTATATTGGATTTTTCCCTGACCCTGAGTGTACGGCCCCATGAGACGGCGGTTTTCTCGGGCCCTGGTGGTCCGAGGTCGTTCCCGCTGCACAGATTCATGAGCCAGGGCCCCCTGTAGATAATTCACTTTGGGTTAGTGGGCTATCTCTAATAGCACCCGAGATATCACCAGATATCTATTGGATTTTCCCCAGACCCTGAGTATCCGACCCCATGAGACGGTGGTTTTCTCGGCCCCTCGTGGTCCGAGGACGTTGCCGCTGCACAGATTCATGCGCCAGGGACTCCTACAGACAATGCACTTTCATTTATTGCACTGTCTGTAATAGCACCCGAGAAATCACCAGATATATATTTGATTTTACCCTGACACTGAGTGTCCGGCCCCATGAGTCGGTGGTTTTCTCGGCCCCTGGTGGTCCGAGGTCGTTCCCGCTGCACAGATTCATGCCCCAGGGCCCGCTACAGATAATTCACTTTGGTTTAGTGCGCTATCTGTTAGAGCACCCGAGATATCACCAGAGATATATTGAATTTTTCAACCGAACCTGGATGTCCCGCCCCATGAGACGGTGGTTTTCTCGGACTCTGGAGATCCGAGGTCGTTCCCGCTGCACAGATGCATGCGCCAGGGCATCCTGCAGACAATGCACTTTGATTTATCGCGCTATCTCTAATAGCACCCGAGATATCACCAGATATATAATGGATTTTTCCCTGACCCTGACAGTCCGGCCCCATGAGACGGTGGTTTTCTCGGACCCTGGTGATCCGAGGTCGTTCCCGCTGCACAGAAGCATGCGCCAGGGCCTCCTGCAGATAACTCACTTTGGTTTATTGCGCTATCTCAAATAGCACCCGAGATATCATCAGATACATCCTGGGTTTTTACACGACCTTGGGTGTCCGGCGCCATGTGTCGGTGGTGTTCTCGGCCCCTGGTGGTCCGAGGTCGTTCCCGCTGCACAGATTCATGCGCCAGGGCATCCTACAGACAATGTACTTTGATTTATTGCGCTATCTGTAATAGCACCCGAGATATCACCAGATATACATTGGATTTTTCCCTCACCCTGAGTGTCCGGCCCCATGAGTCTGTGGTTTTCTCGGCCCCTGGTGGTCCGAGGTCGTTCCCGCTGCACAGATTCATGCGCCAAGGCCTCCTGCAGATAATTCACTTTGGTTTATTGCGCTATCTCTAATAGCACCCGAGATATCACCGGATATATAATGGATTTTTCCCTGACCCTGACAGTCCGGCCCCAGGAGACGGTGGTTTTCTCGGACCCTGGTGATCCGAGGTCGTTCCCGCTGCACAGAAGCATGCGCCAGGGCCTCCTGCAGATAACTCACTTTGGTTTACTGCGCTATCTCTAATAGCAACCGAGATATCACCAGATACATCCTGGGTTTTTACACGACCTTGGGTGTCCGGCGCCATGTGTCGGTGATTTTCTCGGCCCCTGGTGGTCCAAGGTCGTTCCCGCTGCACAGATTCATGCGACAGGGCCTCCTACAGATGATGCACTTTGATTTAGTGCGCTATCTGTAATAGCACACGAGATATCACCAGATATATATTGGATTTGTCCCCGACCCTGAGTGTCCGGCCCCATGAGACGGTGGTTTTCTTGGCCCCTGGTGGTCCGAGGTCGTTCCCGCTGCACAGATTCATGCGCCAGGGCCTCCTACAGACAATGCAGTTTGATTTATTTCGCTATCTGTAATAGCACCCTAGATATCACCAGATATATATTGAATTTTTCCCCGACCCTGAGTGTCCGGCCCCATGAGACGGTGGTTTTCTCGGCCCCTAGTGGTCCGAGGTCGTTCCCGCTGCGCAGATTCATGCGCCAGGGCCTCCTACAGACAATGCACTTTGATTTATTGCGCTATCTGTAATAGCACGCGAGATATCACCAGATATATATTGGATTTTTCCCTGACTCTCAGTGTCCGGCCCCATGAGACGGTGGTTTTCTCGGCCCCTGATGGTCCGAGGTCCTTCCCGCTGCACAGATTCATGCGCCAGGGCCTCCTACAGATAATTCACCCTGGTTTATTGCGCTATCTCTAATAGCACCCGAGATATCACCAGATATGTATTGGATTTTTCCCTGTCCCTGAGTGTGCGGCCCCATGAGACGGTGGTTTTCTCGGCCCCTGGTGGTCCGAGGTCTTTTCCGCTGCACAGATGCATGTGCCAGGGCCTCCTGCAGATAATTCACTTTGGTTTATTGCGCTATCGCTAATAGCACCCGAGATATCTGCAGATATATATTGGATATTCCCTTGACCCTGAGTGTCCGGCCCCATGAGAGGGTGGTTCTCTCGGCGCCTGGTGGTCCGAGGTCGTTCCCGCTGCACAGATGCATGCGCCAGGGCCTCCTGCAGATAATTCACTTTGGTTTATTGCGCTATCTCTAATAGCACCCGAGATATCACCAGATATATATTGGATTTTTCCCTGGCCCTGAGTGTCCGGCCCCATGAGACGGTGGTTTTCTCCGCCCCTGGTGGTCCGAGGTCGTTCCCGCTGCACAGATTAATGCGCAACGGCCTCCTGCAGACAATGTACTTTGAGTTACTGCGCTATCTCTAATAGCACCCGAGATATCATCAGATATATATTGGGTTTTACCCTGACCCTTAGTTTCCGGCCCCATGAGTCGGTGGTTTTCTCGGCCCCTGGTGGTCCGAGGTCGTTTCCGCTGCACAGATTCATGCGCCAGGGCCTCCTGCAGACAATGCACTTTGATTTATTGCGGTATCTCTAATAGCACCGGAGATATCACCAGATATATATTGGATTTTACCCTGACCCTTAGTATCCGGCCCCATGAGTCGGTGGTTTTCTCGGCCCCTGGTGGTCCGAGGTCGTTCACGCTGCACAGATTCATGCGCCAGGACCTCCTGCAGATAATTCACTTTGGTTTATTGCGCTATCTCTAATAGCACCCGAGATATCACCAGATATATATTGGATTTTAGCCTGACCCTGAGTGTCCGGCCCCGTGAGGCGGTGGTTTTCTCGGCCCCTGGTGGTCCGATGTCGTTCCCGCTGCACAGATGCATGCGCCAGGGCCTCCTGCAGATAATGCACTTTGATTAATTGCGCTATCTCTAATAGCACCCGAGATTTCACCAGATATATATTGGATTTTCCCCTGACCCTGAGTGTCCGGCCCCATGAGACGGTGGTTTTCTCGGCCCCTGGTGGTCCGAGGTCTTTCCCGCTGCACAGATTCATGCGCCAGGGCCTCCTGCAGATAATTCACTTTGGTTTATTGCGCTATCTCTAATAGCACCCGAGATATCACCAGATATATATTGGATTTTCCCCGGACCCTGAGTGTCCGGCCCCATGAGACGGTTGTTTTCTCGGCTCCTGGTGGTCCCAGGTCTTTCCCGCTGCACAGATTCATGCGCCAGGGCCGCCTACAGACAATGCACTTTGGTTTATTGTGCTATCTCTAATAGCACCCGAGATATCACCAGATATATATTGGATTTTCCCCTGACCCTGAGTGTCCGGCCCCATGGGACGATGGTTTTCTCGGCCCCTGATGGTCCGCGGTCGTTCCCGCTGGCCAGATTCATGCGCCAGGGCCTCCTCCAGATAATTCACTTTGGTTTATTGTGCTATCTCTAATTGCACCCGAGATATCACCAGATATATATTGGATTTTCCTCTGACCCTGAGTGTCCGGCCCCATGAGACCGTAGTTTTCTCTGCCCCTGGTGTTCCGAGGTTGTTCCCTCTGCCCAGATTCATGCGCCAGGGCCGCCTACAGACAATGCACTTTGATTTATTGCGCTATCTGTAATAGCACCCGAGATATCACGAGATATATATTGGATTTTTCCCTGACCCTGAGTGTCCGGCCCCATCAGACGGTGGTTTTCACGTCCCCTGGTGGTCCGAGGTCGTACTCGCTGGCCAGATTCATGCGCCAGGCCTCCTACAGACAATGCACTTTGGTTTATTGCGCTATCTCTAATAGCACCCGAGATATCACCAGATAGATATTGGATTTTTCCCCGATCCTGAGTGTCCGGCCAAATGAGACCGTGGTTTTCTCGGCCCCCGGTGGTCCGAGGTCGTTCCCGCTGCACAGATTCATGCGCCAGGTCCTTCTACAGACAATGCACTTTGATTTATTGCGCTATCTGTAATAGCACCCGAGATATCACCAGATATATATTGGATTTTTCCCTGACCCGGAGTGTCCGGACCCATGAGACGGTGGTGTTCTCGGCCCCTGGTGGTCCGAGGTCGTTCCCGCTGCACAGATTCATGCGCCAGGTCCTTCTATAGACAATGCACTTTGATTTCTTGCGCTATCTGTAATAGCACCCGAGATATCACCAGATATATATTGGATTTTTCCCTGACCCTGAGTGTCCGGCCCCATGAGACGGTGGTTTTCTCGGCCCCTGGTGGTCCGTGGTCGTTCCCGCTTCACAGATGCATGCGCCAGGGCCTCCTGCAGATAATTCACTTAGGTTTATTGCGCTATCTCTAATAGCACACGAGATATCAGCAGATATATATTTGATTTTCCCCTGACCCTGAGTGACCGGCCCCATGAGACGGTGGTTCTCTCGGCCCCTGGTGGTCCGAGGTCGTTCCCGCTGCCCAGATACATGCGCCAGGGCCTCCTACAGACCATGCACTTTGATTTATTGCGCTATCTGTAATAGCACCCGAGATATCAACAGATATATATTGGATTTTTCCCTGACCCTGAGTGTCCGCCCCCATGAGACGGTGGTTTTCTCGGCCCCTGGTGGTCCGAGGTCGTTCCCGCTGGCCAGATTCGTGCGCCAGGCCTCCTACAGACAATGCACTTTGGTTTATTGCGCTATCTCTAGTGGCACCCGAGATATCACCAGATATATATTGGATTTTCCCCTGATCCTGAGTGTCCGGCCCCATGAGACCGTGGTTTTCTCGGCCCCTGGTGGTCCGAGGTCGTTCCCGCTGCTCAGATTCATGCGCCAGGGCCTCCTACAGACAATGCACTTTGGTTTATTGCGCTATCTCTAATAGCACCCGAGATATCACCAGATATATATTGGATTTTCCCCTGACCCTGAGTGTCCGGCTCCATGGGACGGTGGTTTTCTCGGCCCCAGATGGTCCGCGGTCGTTCCCGCTGGCCAGATTCATGCGCCAGGGCCTCCTGCCGATAATTCACTTTGGTTTATTTCGCTATCTCTAATAGCACCCGAGATATCACCAGATATATATTGGATTTTCCCCGGACCCTGAGTGTCCGGCCCCATGAGACGGTGGTTTTCTCGGCCCCTGGTGGTCCGAGGTCTTTCCCGCTGCACAGATTCATGCGCCGGGGCCGCCTACAGACAATGCACTTTGGTTTATTGTGCTATCTCTAATAGCACCCGAGATACCAACAGATATATATTGGATTTTCCCCTGACCCTGAGTGTCCGGCCCCATGAGACGGTGGTTTTCTCGGCCCCTGGTGGTCCGAGGTCGTTCCCGCTGCACAGATTCATGCGCCAGGGCCTCCTCCAGATAATTCACTTTGGTTTATTGTGCTATCTCTAATTGCACCCGAGATATCACCAGATATATATTGGATTTTCCTCTGACCCTGAGTGTCCGGCCCCATGAGACGGTAGTTTTCTCTGCCCCTGGTGGTCCGTGGTTGTTCCCTCTGCCCAGATTCATGCGCCAGGGCCGCCTACAGACAATGCACTTTGATTTATTGCGCTATCTGTAATAGCACCCGAGATATCACCAGATATATATTGGATTTTTCCCTGACCCTGAGTGTCAGGCCCCATGAGACGGTGGTGTTCTCGGCCCCTGGTGGTCCGAGGTCGTTCCCGCTGCACAGATTCATGCGCCAGGTCCTTCTACAGACAATGCACTTTGATTTATTGCGCTATCTGTAATAGCACCCGAGATATCACCAGATATATATTGGATTTTTCCCTGACCCGGAGTGTCCGGACCCATGAGACGGTGGTGTTCTCGGCCCCTGGTGGTCCGAGGTCGTTCCCGCTGCACAGATTCATGCGCCAGGTCCTTCTACAGACAATGCACTTTGATTTCTTGCGCTATCTGTAATAGCACCCGAGATATCACCAGATATATATTGGATTTTTCCCTGACCCTGAGTGTCCGGCCCCATGAGACGGTGGTTTTCTCGGCCCCTGGTGGTCCGAGGTCGTTCCCGCTTCACAGATGCATGCGCCAGGGCCTCCTGCAGATAATTCACTTAGGTTTAATGCGCTATCTCTAATAGCACACGAGATATCAGCAGATATATATTTGATTTTCCCCTGACCCTGAGTGACCGGCCCCATGAGACGGTGGTTCTCTCGGCCCCTGGTGGTCCGAGGTCGTTCCCGCTGCCCAGATTCATGCGCCAGGGCCTCCTACAGACCATGCACTTTGATTTATTGCGCTATCTGTAATAGCACCCGAGATATCAACAGATATATATTGGATTTTTCCCTGACCCTGAGTGTCCGCCCCCATGAGACGGTGGTTTTCTCGGCCCCTGGTGGTCCGAGGTCGTTCCCGCTGGCCAGATTCGTGCGCCAGGCCTCCTACAGACAATGCACTTTGGTTTATTGCGCTATCTCTAGTGGCACCCGAGATATCACCAGATATATATTGGATTTTTCCCTGACCCTGAGTGTCCGGCTCCATGGGACGGTGGTTTTCTCGGCCCCAGATGGTCCGCGGTCGTTCCCGCTGGCCAGATTCATGCGCCAGGGCCTCCTGCCGATAATTCACTTTGGTTTATTGCGCTATCTCTAATAGCACCCGAGATATCACCAGATATATATTGGATTTTCCCCGGACCCTGAGTGTCCGGCCCCATGAGACGGTGGTTTTCTCGGCCCCTGGTGGTCCGAGGTCTTTCCCGCTGCACAGATTCATGCGCCAGGGCCGCCTACAGACAATGCACTTTGGTTTATTGTGCTATCTCTAATAGCACCCGAGATATCAACAGATATATATTGGATTTTCCCCTGACCCTGAGTGTCCGGCCCCATGAGACGGTGGTTTTCTCGGCCCCTGGTGGTCCGATGTCGTTCCCGCTGCACAGATTCATGCGCCAGGGCCTCCTCCAGATAATTCACTTTGGTTTATTGTGCTATCTCTAATTGCACCCGAGATATCACCAGATATATATTGGATTTTCCTCTGACCCTGAGTGTCCGGCCCCATGAGACGGTAGTTTTCTCTGCCCCTGGTGGTCCGAGGTTGTTCCCTCTGCCCAGATTCATGCGCCAGGGCCGCCTACAGACAATGCACTTTGATTTATTGCGCTATCTGTAATAGCACCCGAGATATCACCAGATATATATTGGATTTTTCCCTGACCCTGAGTGTCCGGCCCCATCAGACGGTGGTTTTCTCGTCCCCTGGTGGTCCGAGGTCGTTCTCGCTGGCCAGATTGATGCGCCAGGCCTCCTACAGACAATGCACTTTGGTTTATTGCGCTATCTCTAATAGCACCCGAGATATCACCAGATATATATTGGATTTTTCCCTGACCCTGAGTGTCCGCCCCCATGAGACGGTGGTTTTCTCGGCCCCTGGTGGTCCGAGGTCGTTCCCGCTGGCCAGATTCGTGCGCCAGGCCTCCTACAGACAATGCACTTTGGTTTATTGCGCTATCTCTAGTGGCACCCGAGATATCACCAGATATATATTGGATTTTCCCCTGATCCTGAGTGTCCGGCCCCATGAGACCGTGGTTTTCTCGGCCCCTGGTGGTCCGAGGTCGTTCCCGCTGCTCAGATTCATGCGCGAGGGCCTCCTACGGACAAAGCACTTTGATTTATTGCGCTCTCTCTAATAGCACCCGAGATATCACCAGATATATATTGGATTTTCCCCTGACCCTGAGTGTCCGGCCCCATGAGACGGTGGCTTTCTCGGCCCCTGGTGGTCCGCGGTCGTTCCCGCAGGCCAGGTTCCGTGCGCCAGGCCTGCTACAGACAATGCACTTTGGTTTATTGCGCTATCTCTAATAGCACCCGAGATATCACCAGAAATATATTGGATTTTCCCCTGACTCTGAGTGTCCGGCCCCATGAGACCGTGGTTTTCTCGGCCCCTGGTGCCCCGAGGTCTTTCCCGCTGGCCAGATTCATGCGCCAGGCCACCTGCAGATAATTCACTTTGGTTTATTGCGGTATCTCTAATAGCACCCGAGATATCACCAGATATATATTGGATTTTCCCCTGACCCTGAGTGTCCGGCCCCATGAGACCGTGGTTTTCTCGACCCCTGGTGGTCCGAGGTCGTTCCCGCTGGCCAGATTTATGCGCCAGGGCCTGCTACAGACAAGGCACTTTGATTTATTGCGCTATCTGTAATAGCACCCGAGATATCACCAGATACATATTGAATTTTTCCCCAACCCTGAGTGTCCGGCCCCATGTGACCGTGGTTTTCTCGGCCCCTGGTACTCCGAGGTCGTTCCCGCTGGCCAGATTCATGCGCCAGGCCTCCTACAGACAATACGATTTGGTTTATTGCGCTATCTCTAATAGCACCTGAGATATTACCAGATATATATTGGATTTTCCCCTGACCCTGAGCGTCCGGCCCCATGAGATTGTGGCTTTCTCGGCCACTGGTGGTCCGAAGCCGTTCCCGGTGCCCAGATTCATGCGCCAGGGCCTCCTACAGACAATGCACTTTGATTTATTGCGCTATCTGTAATAGCACCCGAGATATCACCAGATATATATTGGATTTTTCCCTGACCCTGACAGTACGGCGCCATGAGACGGTGATTTTCTCGGCCCCTGGTGGTCTGAGGTCGTTCCCGCTGCAAAGATTCATGCGCCAGGGCCTCCTTCAGACAATACACTTTGATTTACTGCGCTATCTGTAATAGCACTCGGGATATCACCAGATATACATTGGATTTTTCCCTGGCCCTGAGTTTCCGGTGTCATGTGTCGGTGGTTTTCTCGGCCCCTGGTGGTCCGAGGTCGTTCCCTCTGCACAAGATTAATGCGCAACGGCCTCCTGCAGACAATGTACTTTGAGTTACTGCGCTATCTCTAATAGCACACGAGATATCATCAGATATATACTGGGTTTTACCCTGACCCTTAGTTTCCGGCCCCATGAGTCGGTGGTTTTCTCGGCCCCTGGTGGTCCGAGGTCGTTTCCGCTGAACAGATTCATGCGCCAGGGCCTCCTGCAGACAATGCACTTTGATTTATTGCGGTATCTCTAATAGCACCGGAGATATCACCAGATATATATTGGATTTTACCCTGACCCTTAGTATCCGGCCCCATGAGTCGGTGGTTTTCTCGGCCCCTGGTGTCCCGATGTCGTTCCTGCTGCACAGATTCATGCGCAAGGGCCTCCTACGGACAATGCACTTTGATTTATTGCTTTATCTGTAATAGCACCCGAGATATCACCAGATATATATTGGATTTTTCCCTGACCCTGAGTGTCCGGCCCCATGTGTCGGTGATTTTCTGGGTCCCTGGTGGTCCGAGGCAGATCCCACTGCACAGATTCATGCGACAGGGCCTCCTGCAGACAATGCACTTTGATTTATCGCGCTGTCTCTAATAGCACCCGAGATATCATCAGATACATCCTGAATTTTTACATGACCTTGGGTGTCCGGCCCCATGCTTCGGTGGTTTTCTCGACCCCTGGTGGTCCGAGGTCGGTCCCGCGGCACAGATTCATGCGCAAGGGCCTCATACGGACAATGCACTTTGATTTATTGCGCTATCTGTAATAGCACGCGAGATATCACCAGATATATATTGGATTTTTCCCTGACTCTGAGTGTCCGGCCCCATGAGACGGTGGTTTTCTCGGCCCCTGATGGTCCGAGGTCGTTCCCGCTGCACAGATTCATGCGCCAGGGCCTCCTACAGATAATTCACCCTGGTTTATTGCGCTATCTCTAATAGCGCCCGAGATATCACCAGATATGTATTGGATTTTTCCCTGTCCCTGAGTGTGCGGCCCCATGAGACGGTGGTTTTCTCGGCCCCTGGTGGTCCGAGGTCGTTCCCGCTGCACAGATGCATGCGCCAGGGCCTATTGCAGATAATTCACTTTGGTTTATTGCGCTATCTCTAATAGCACCCGAGATATCACCAGATATATATTGGATTTTACCCTGACCCTTAGTATCCGGCCCCATGAGTCGGTGGTTTTCTCGGCCCCTGGTGTCCCGATGTCGTTCCTGCTGCACAGATTCATGCGCAAGGGCCTCCTACGGACAATGCACTTTGATTTATTGCTTTATCTGTAATAGCACCCGAGATATCACCAGATATATATTGGATCTCTCCCGGACCCTGACAGAACGGCCCCATGTGTCGGTGGTTTTCTCGGCCCCTGTTGGTCCGAGGTCGTTCCCGCTGCCCAGATTCATGCGCCAGGGCCTCCTACAGACCATGCACTTTGATTTATTGCGCTATCTGTAATAGCACCCGAGATATCAACAGATATATATTGGATTTTTCCCTGACCCTGAGTGTCCGGCCCCATGAGGCGGTGGTTTTCTCGGCCCCTGGTGGTCCGTGGTCATTCCCGCTTCACAGATGCATGCGCCAGGGCCTCCTACAGATAATTCACTTTGGTTTATTGCGCTATCTCTAATAGCACCCCAGATATCACCAGATATATTTTGGATTTTCCCCTGACCCTGAGCGTCCGGCCACATGAGACGGTGGTTTTCTCTGGCCCTGGTGGACCGAGGTCGTTCCCACTGCCCAGATTCATGCGCCAGGGCCTCCTACAGACAATGCACTTTGGTTTATTGCGCTATCTCTAATAGCACCCGAGATATCGCCCAGATATATTTTGGATTTTCCCCTGACCCTGAGCGTCCGGCCCCATGAGACGGTGGTTTTCTCGGCCCCTGGTGGTCCGAGGTCGTAGCCGCTGGCCAGATTCATGCGCCAGGCCTCCTACAGACAATGCACTTTGGTTTATTGCGCTATCTGTAATAGCACCCGAGATATCAAAAGATATATATTGGATTTTCCCCTGACCCTGAGCGTCCGGCCACATGAGACGGTGGTTTTCTCGGCCCCTGGTGGTCCGCGGTCGTTCCCGCTGGCCAGATTCATGCGCCAGGCCTCCTACAGACAATGCACTTTGGTTTATTGCGCTATCTCTAATAGCACCGGAGATATCACCAGATATATATTGGATTTTCCCCTGACTCTGAGAGTCCGACCCCATGAGACGGTGGTTGTCTCGGCCCCTGGTGGTCCGAGGTCGTTGTCGCTGCACAGATTCATGCGCCAGGGTCTCCTGCAGATAATTCACTTTGGTTTATTGCGCTATCTCTAATAGCACCCGAGATATCACCAGATATATTTTGGATTTTCCCCTGACCCTGAGCGTCCGGCCCCATGAGACGGTGGTTTTCTCGGCCGTTGGTGGTCCGAGGTCGTTCCCGCGGGCCAGATTCATGCGCCAGGCCTCCTACAGACAATGCACTTTGGTTTATTGAGCTATCTCTAATAGCACCCGAGATATCACCAGATATATATTTGATTTTCCCCGACCCTGAGTGTCCGGCCACATGAGACGGTGGTTTTCTCGGCCCCTGGTGGTCCGAGGTCATTCCCGCTGCACAGATTCATGCGCCAGGGCCTCCTGCAGATAATTCACTTTGGTTTATTGCGCTATCTCTAATAGCACCCGAGATATCACCAGATACATATTGGATTTTCCCCTGACCCTGAGTGTCCGGCCCCATGTGACCGTGGTTTTCTCGGCCCCTGGTGGTCCGAGGTCGTTCCCGCTGGCCAGATTCATGCGCCAGGCCTCCTACAGACAATGCACTTTGGTTTATTGCGCTATCGCTAATAGCATCCGAGATATCACCAGATATATATTGGATTTTTCCCTCACCCTGAGTGTCCGGCCCCATGAGACGGTGGTTTTCACGGCCCCTGCTGGTCCGAGGTCGTTCCCGCTCCACAGATGCATGCGCCAGGGCCTCCTGCAGATAATTCACTTTGGTTTATTGCGCTATCTCTAATAGCACCCGAGATATCACCAGATATATATTGGATTTTCCCCTGACCCTGAGCGTCCGGCCCCATGACACGGTGGTTTTCTCGGCTCCTGGTGGTCCGAGGTCGTTCCCGCTGCCCAGATTCATGCGACAGGCCTCCTACTGACAATGCAATTTGGTTTATTGCGCTCTATCTCTAATAGCACTCGAGATATCACCAGATACATATTGGATTTTCCCCTGACCCTGAGTGTCCGGCCCCATGTGACCGTGGTTTTCTCGGCCCCTGGTGCTCCGAGGTCGTTCCCGCTGGCCAGATTCATGCGCCAGGCCTCCTACAGACAATGCACTTTGGTTTATTGCGCTATCTCTAATAGCACCCGAGATATCACCAGATATATATTGGATTTTCCCCTGACCCTGAGTGTCCGGCCCCATGAGACGGTGGTTTTCTCGGCGCCTGGTGGTCCGAGGTCGTTCCCGCTGCACAGATTCATGCGACAGGGCCTCCTACAGACCATGCACTTTGATTTATTGCGCTATCTGTAATAGCACCCGAGATATCAACAGATATATATTGGATTTTTCCCTGACCCTGAGTGTCCGGCCCCATGAGGCGGTGGATTTCTCGGCCCCTGGTGGTCCGAGGTCGTTCCCGCTGTCCAGATTCGTGCGCCAGGCCTCCTACAGACAATGCACTTTGGTTTATTGCGCTATCTCTAATACCACCCGAGATATCACCAGATATATATTGGATTTTCCCCTGACCCTGAGTGTCCGGCCCCATGAGACGGTGGTTTTCTCGGCCCCTGGTGGTCCGTGGTCATTCCCGCTTCACAGATGCATGCGCCAGGGCCTCCTACAGATAATTCACTTTGGTTTATTGCGCTATCTCTAATAGCACCCCAGATATCACCAGATATATTTTGGATTTTCCCCTGACCCTGAGCGTCCGGCCACATGAGACGGTGGTTTTCTCTGGCCCTGGTGGACCGAGGTCGTTCCCACTGCCCAGATTCATGCGCCAGGGCCTCCTACAGACAATGCACTTTGATTTATTGCGCTATCTGTAATAGCACCCGAGATATCACCTGATATATATTGGATTTTTCCCTGACCCTGAGTATCCGGCCCCATGAGACTGTGGTTTTCTCGGCCCCTGGTGGTCCGAGGTCGTTCCCGCTGCATAGATTCATGCGCCAGGTCCTTCTACAGACAATGCACTTTGATTTATTGCGCTATCTCTAATAGCACCCGAGATATCGCCCAGATATATTTTGGATTTTCCCCTGACCCTGAGCGTCCGGCCCCATGAGACGGTGGTTTTCTCGGCCCCTGGTGGTCCGAGGTCGTAGCCGCTGGCCAGATTCATGCGCCAGGCCTCCTACAGACAATGCACTTTGGTTTATTGCGCTATCTGTAATAGCACCCGAGATATCAAAAGATATATATTGGATTTTCCCCTGACCCTGAGCGTCCGGCCACATGAGACGGTGGTTTTCTCGGCCCCTGGTGGTCCGCGGTCGTTCCCGCTGGCCAGATTCATGCGCCAGGCCTCCTACAGACAATGCACTTTGCTTTATTGCGCTATCTCTAATAGCACCCGAGATATCACCAGATATATTTTGGATTTTCCCCTGACCCTGAGCGTCCGGCCACATGAGACGGTGGTTTTCTCGGCCCCTGGTGGTCAGAGGTCGTTCCCGCGGGCCAGATTCATGCGCCACGCCTCCTACAGACAATGCTCGTTGGTTTATTGCGCTATCTCTAATAGCACCCGAGATATCGCCCAGATATATTTTGGATTTTTCCCTGACCCTGAGCGTCCTGCCCCATGAGGCTGTGGTTTTCTCGGCCCCTGGTGGTCCGAGGTCGTTCCCGCTGGCCAGATTCATGCGCCAGGCCTCCTACAGACAATGCACTTTGGTTTATTGCGCTATCTCTAATAGCACCGGAGATATCACCAGATATATATTGGATTTTCCCCTGACTCTGAGAGTACGGCCCCATGAGACGGTGGTTGTCTCGGCCCCTGGTGGTCCGAGGTCGTTGTCGCTGCACAGATTCATGCGCCAGGGTCTCCTGCAGATAATTCACTTTGCTTTATTGCGCTATCTCTAATAGCACCCGAGATATCAAAAGATATATATTGGATTTTCCCCTGACCCTGAGCGTCCGGCCACATGAGACGGTGGTTTTCTCGGCCCCTGGTGGTCAGAGGTCGTTCCCGCGGGCCAGATTCATGCGCCACGCCTCCTACAGACAATGCTCGTTGGTTTATTGCGCTATCTCTAATAGGACCCGAGATATCACCAGATATATTTTGGATTTTCCCCTGACCCTGAGCGTCCGGCCACATGAGACGGTGGTTTTCTCGGCCCCTGGTGGTCAGAGGTCGTTCCCGCGGGCCAGATTCATGCGCCACGCCTCCTACAGACAATGCTCGTTGGTTTATTGCGCTATCTCTAATAGCACCCGAGATATCACCAGATATATATTGGATTTTCCCCTGACCCTGAGTGTCCGGCCCCATGAGACGGTGGTTTTCTCGGCCCCTGGTTGTCCGAGGTCGTTCCCGCTGGCCAGAGTCATGCGCCAGGCCTCCTACAGACAATGCACTTTGGTTTATTGCGCTATCTCTAATAGCACCCGAGATATCACCAGATACATATTGGATTTTCCCCTGACCCTGAGTGTCCGGCCCCATGTGACCGTGGTTTTCTCGGCCCCTGGTGGTCCGAGGTCGTTCCCGCTGGCCAGATTCATGCGCCAGGCCTCCTACAGACAATGCACTTTGGTTTATTGCGCTATCGCTTATAGCATCCGAGATATCACCAGATATATATTGGATTTTTCCCTCACCCTGAGTGTCCGGCCCCATGAGACGGTGGTTTTCTCGGCCCCTGCTGGTCCGAGGTCGTTCCCGCTCCACAGATGCATGCGCCAGGGCCTCCTGCAGATAATTCACTTTGGTTTATTGCGCTATCTCTAATAGCACCCGAGATATCACCAGATATATATTGGATTTTCCCCTGACCCTGAGCGTCCGGCCCCATGACACGCTGGTTTTCTCGGCTCCTGGTGGTCCGAGGTCGTTCCCGCTGCCCAGATTCATGCGCCAGGGCCTCCTACAGACAATGCACTTTGATTTATTGCGCTATCTCTAATAGCACCCGAGATATCACCAGATATATATTGGATTTTCCCCCGAACCTGAGTGTCCGTCCCCATGAGACGGTGGTTTTCTCGGCCCCTGGTGGTCCGCGGTCGTTCCCGCTGGCCAGATTCATGCGACAGGCCTCCTACTGACAATGCAATTTGGTTTATTGCGCTCTATCTCTAATAGCACTCGAGATATCACCAGATACATATTGGATTTTCCCCTGACCCTGAGTGTCCGGCCCCATGTGACCGTGGTTTTCTCGGCCCCTGGTGCTCCGAGGTCGTTCCCGCTGGCCAGATTCATGCGCCAGGCCTCCTACAGACAATGCACTTTGGTTTATTGCGCTATCTCTAATAGCACCCGAGATATCACCAGATATATATTGGATTTTCCCCTGACCCTGAGTGTCCGGCCCCATGAGACGGTGGTTTTCTCGGCGCCTGGTGGTCCGAGGTCGTTCCCGCTGCACAGATTCATGCGACAGGGCCTCCTACAGACCATGCACTTTGATTTATTGCGCTATCTGTAATAGCACCCGAGATATCAACAGATATATATTGGATTTTTCCCTGACCCTGAGTGTCCGGCCCCATGAGGCGGTGGATTTCTCGGCCCCTGGTGGTCCGAGGTCGTTCCCGCTGTCCAGATTCGTGCGCCAGGCCTCCTACAGACAATGCACTTTGGTTTATTGCGCTATCTCTAATACCACCCGAGATATCACCAGATATATATTGGATTTTCCCCTGACCCTGAGTGTCCGGCCCCATGAGACGGTGGTTTTCTCGGCCCCTGGTGGTCCGTGGTCATTCCCGCTTCACAGATGCATGCGCCAGGGCCTCCTACAGATAATTCACTTTGGTTTATTGCGCTATCTCTAATAGCACCCCAGATATCACCAGATATATTTTAGATTTTCCCCTGACCCTGAGCGTCCGGCCACATGAGACGGTGGTTTTCTCTGGCCCTGGTGGACCGAGGTCGTTCCCACTGCCCAGATTCATGCGCCAGGGCCTCCTACAGACAATGCACTTTGATTTATTGCGCTATCTGTAATAGCACCCGAGATATCACCTGATATATATTGGATTTTTCCCTGACCCTGAGTATCCGGCCCCATGAGACTGTGGTTTTCTCGGCCCCTGGTGGTCCGAGGTCGTTCCCGCTGCACAGATTCATGCGCCAGGTCCTTCTACAGACAATGCACTTTGATTTATTGCGCTATCTCTAATAGCACCCGAGATATCGCCCAGATATATTTTGGATTTTCCCCTGACCCTGAGCGTCCGGCCCCATGAGACGGTGGTTTTCTCGGCCCCTGGTGGTCCGAGGTCGTAGCCGCTGGCCAGATTCATGCTCCAGGCCTCCTACAGACAATGCACTTTGGTTTATTGCGCTATCTGTAATAGCACCCGAGATATCAAAAGATATATATTGGATTTTCCCCTGACCCTGAGCGTCCGGCCACATGAGACGGTGGTTTTCTCGGCCCCTGGTGGTCCGCGGTCGTTCCCGCTGGCCAGATTCATGCGCCAGGCCTCCTACAGACAATGCACTTTGCTTTATTGCGCTATCTCTAATAGCACCCGAGATATCACCAGATATATTTTGGATTTTCCCCTGACCCTGAGCGTCCGGCCACATGAGACGGTGGTTTTCTCGGCCCCTGGTGGTCAGAGGTCGTTCCCGCGGGCCAGATTCATGCGCCACGCCTCCTACAGACAATGCTCGTTGGTTTATTGCGCTATCTCTAATAGCACCCGAGATATCACCAGATATATATTGGATTTTCCCCTGACCCTGAGTGTCCGGCCCCATGAGACGGTGGTTTTCTCGGCCCCTGGTTGTCCGAGGTCGTTCCCGCTGGCCAGAGTCATGCGCCAGGCCTCCTACAGACAATGCACTTTGGTTTATTGCGCTATCTCTAATAGCACCCGAGATATCACCAGATACATATTGGATTTTCCCCTGACCCTGAGTGTCCGGCCCCATGTGACCGTGGTTTTCTCGGCCCCTGGTGCTCCGAGGTCGTTCCCACTGCCCAGATTCATGCGCCAGGGCCTCCTACAGACAATGCACTTTGATTTATTGCGCTATCTCTAATAGCACTCGAGATATCGCCCAGATATATTTTGGATTTTTCCCTGACCCTGAGCGTCCGGCCCCATGAGGCTGTGGTTTTCTCGGCCCCTGGTGGTCCGAGGTCGTTCCCGCTGGCCAGATTCATGCGCCAGGCCTCCTACAGACAATGCACTTTGGTTTATTGCGCTATCTCTAATAGCACCGGAGATATCACCAGATATATATTGGATTTTCCCCTGACTCTGAGAGTCCGGCCCCATGAGACGGTGGTTGTCTCGGCCCCTGGTGGTCCGAGGTCGTTGTCGCTGCACAGATTCATGCGCCAGGGTCTCCTGCAGATAATTCACTTTGCTTTATTGCGCTATCTCTAATAGCACCCGAGATATCACCAGATATATTTTGGATTTTCCCCTGACCCTGAGCGTCCGGCCCCATGAGACGGTGGTTTTCTCGGCCCTTGGTGGTCCGAGGTCGTTCCCGCGGGCCAGATTCATGCGCCAGGCCTCCTACAGACAATGCACTTTGGTTTATTGAGCTATCTCTAATAGCACCCGAGATATCACCAGATATATATTTGATTTTCCCCGACCCTGAGTGCCCGGCCCCATGAGACGGTGGTTTTCTCGGCCCCTGGTGGTCCGAGGTCGTTCCCGCTCCACAGATGCAGGCGCCAGGGCCTCCTGCAGATAATTCACTTTGGTTTATTGCGCTATCTCTAATAGCACCCGAGATATCACCAGATATATATTGGATTTTCCCCCGACCCTGAGTGTCCGGTCCCATGAGACGGTGGTTTTCTCGGCCCCTGGTGGTCCGAGGTCGTTCCCGCTGGCCAGATTCATGCGCCAGGCCTCCTACAGACAATGCACTTTGGTTTATTGCGCTATCGCTAATAGCATCCGAGATATCACCAGATATATATTGGATTTTTCCCTCACCCTGAGTGTCCGGCCCCATGAGACGGTGGTTTTCTCGGCCCCTGCTGGTCCGAGGTCGTTCCCGCTCCACAGATGCATGCGCCAGGGCCTCCTGCAGATAATTCACTTTGGTTTATTGCGCTATCTCTAATAGCACCCGAGATATCACCAGATATATATTGGATTTTCCCCTGACCCTGAGCGTCCGGCCCCATGACACGGTGGTTTTCTCGGCTCCTGGTGGTCCGAGGTCGTTCCCGCTGCCCAGATTCATGCGCCAGGGCCTCCTACAGACAATGCACATTGATTTATTGCGCTATCTCTAATAGCACCCGAGATATCACCAGATATATATTGGATTTTCCCCCGAACCTGAGTGTCCGTCCCCATGAGACGGTGGTTTTCTCGGCCCCTGGTGGTCCGCGGTCGTTCCCGCTGGCCAGATTCATGCGACAGGCCTCCTACTGACAATGCAATTTGGTTTATTGCGCTCTATCTCTAATAGCACTCGAGATATCACCAGATACATATTGGATTTTCCCCTGACCCTGAGTGTCCGGCCCCATGTGACCGTGGTTTTCTCGGCCCCTGGTGCTCCGAGGTCGTTCCCGCTGGCCAGATTCATGCGCCAGGCCTCCTACAGACAATGCACTTTGGTTTATTGCGCTATCTCTAATAGCACCCGAGATATCACCAGATATATATTGGATTTTCCCCTGACCCTGAGTGTCCGGCCCCATGAGTCGGTGGTTTTCTCGGCCCCTAGTGGTCCGAGGTCGTTCCCGCTGCCCAGATTCATACGCCAGGGCCTCCTACAGACCATGCACTTTGATTTATTGCGCAATCTCTAATAGCACCCGAGATATTAACAGATATATATTGGATTTTCCCCTGACCCTGAGTGTCCGGCCCCATGAGACGGTGGTTTTCTCGGCCCCTGGTGGTCCGAGGTGGTTCCCGCTGCACAGATTCATGCGCCAGGGCCTCCTACAGATAATTCACTTTGGTTTATTGCGCTATCTCTAATAGCACCCGAGATATCACCAGATATATATTGTATTTTTCCCTGACCCTGAGTATCCGGCCCCATGTGACCGTGGTTTTCTCGGCCCCTTGTGCTCCGAGGTCGTTCTCGCTGGCCAGATTCATGCGCCAGGCCTCCTACAGACAATGCACTTTGGTTTATTGCGCTATCTCTAATAGCACCCGAGATATCACCAGATATATATTGGATTTTCCCCGGACCCTGAGTGTCCGGCCCCATGAGACGGTGGTTGTCTCGGCCCCTGGTGGTCCGAGGTCGTTGTGGCTGCACAGATTCATGCGCCAGGGTCTCCTGCAGATAATTCACTTTGGTTTATTGCGCTATCTCTAATAGCACCCGAGATATCACCAGATATATATTGGATTTTCCCCTGACTCTGAGAGTCCGTCCCCATGAGACGGTGGTTGTCTCGGCCCCAGGTGGTCCGAGGTCGTTGTCGCTGCACAGATTCATGCGCCAGGGTCTCCTGCAGATAATTCACTTTGGTTTATTGCGCTATCTCTAATAGCACCCGAGATATCACCAGATATATATTGGATTTTTCCATGACCCTGAGTGTCCGGCCCAATGAGACGGTGGTTTTATGGTACCCTGGTGGTCCGAGGTCGTTCCCGCTTCACAGATGCATGCGCCAGGGCCTCCTGCAGATAATTCACTCTGGTTTATTGCGCTATCTCTAATAGCACCCGAGATATCACCAGATATATATTCGATTTTCCCCTGACCCTGAGCGTCCGGCCCCATGAGACGGTGGTTTTCTCTGCCCCTGGTGGTCCGAGGTCGTTTCCGCTGCCCAGATTCATGCGCCAGGGCCTCCTACAGACAATGCACTTTGATTTATTGCGCTATCTGTAAGAGCATCCGAGATATCAACAGATATATATTTGATTTTTCCCTGACCCTGAGTGTCCGGCCCCATGAGATGGTGGTTTTCTCGGATCCTGGTGACACGAGGTCGTTCCCGCTGCACAGATTCATGCGCCAGGGCCTCCTGCAGACAATTCACTTTGGTTTATTGCGCTATCTCTAATAGCACCCGAGATATCACCAGATGTATATTGGATTTTTCCCCGACCCTGAGTGTCCGGCCCCATGAGGCGGTGGTTTTCTCGGGCCCTGGTAGTCCGAGGTCGTTCCCGCTGCAAAGATTCATGCCCCAGGGCCCGCTGCAGATAATTCACTTTGGTTTAGTGCGCTATCTGTAAGAGCACCAGAGATATCACCAGAAATATATTGGATTTTTCCCTGACCCTGAGTGTCCGGCCCCATGAGACGGTGGTTTTCTCGGACCCTGGTGATCCGAAGTCGTTCCCGCTGCACAGATTCATGCGCCAGGGCGTCCTGCAGACAATTCACTTTGGTTTATTGCGCTATCTCTAATAGCACCCGAGATATCACCTGATATATATTGTATTTTTTCCCCGACCCTGAGTGTCCGGCCCCATGACACGGTGGTTTTCTCGGGCCTTGATTGTCCGAAGTCGTTCCCGCAACACAGATTCATGCGCCAGGGCCTCCCGCAGACAAAGCACATTGATTTATCGCGCTATCTCTAATAGCACCCGAGATATCACCAGATATATATTGGATTTTTACATGACCCTGAGCGTCCGGCCCCATCTATCGGTGGTTTTCTCGGCCCCTGGTGGTCCGAGGTCGTTGCCGCTGCACAGATTCATGCGCCAGGGCCTCCTGCAGACAATTCACTTTGGTTTATTGCGCTATCCCTAATAGCACCCGAGATATCACCAGATATATATTGGATTTTCCCCTGACCCTGAGTGTCCGGCCCCATGAGACGGTGGTTTTCTCGGCCCCTGGTGGTCCGAGGTCATCCCCGCTGCACAGATTCATGAGCCAGGGGCTCCTGCAGATAATGCACTTTGATTTATTGCGCTATCTCTAATAGCACCCGAGATATCACCAGATATATATTGGATTTTTCCCCGACCGTGTGTGTCCGGGCCCATGAGACGGTGGTTTTCTCGGCCCCTAGTGGTCCGAGGTCGTTCCTGCTGCACAGAATCATTCGCCAGTGCCTCCTACAGACAATGCACTTTGATTTATTGCGCTATCTCTAATAGCACCCGAGATATCACCAGATATATATTGGATTTTTACATGACCCTGAGTGTCCGGCCCCATCTGTCGGTGGTTTTCTCGGCCCCTGGTGGTCCGAGGTCGTTGCCGCTGCACAGATACATGCGCCAGGGCCTCCTGCAGACAATTCACTTTTGTTTATTGCGCTATCTCTAATAGCACCCGAGATATCACCAGATATATATTGGATTTTTCCCCGACCCTGAGTGTCCGGCCCCATGTGTCGGTGGTTTTCTCGGCCCCTGGTGGTCCGAGGTCGTTCCTGCTGCACAGATTCATGCGCCAGGGCCTCCTACAGACAATGCACTTTGATTTATTGCGCTATCTGTAATAGCACCCGAGATATAACCAGATATATATTGGATTTTTCCCCGACCGTGTGTGTCCGGCCCCATGAGACGGTGGCTTTCTCGGCCCCCGGTGGTCCGAGGTCGTTCCCGCTGAAAGAAACATGCGCCAGGGCTTCCTGCAGATAATTCACTTTGGTTTATTGCGCTGTCTCTAATAGCACCCGAGATATCACCAGATATATGTTGCATTTTTCCCTGACACTGAGAGTCCGGCCCCATGAGACGGTGATTTTCTCGTCCCCTGGTGGTCCGAGGTCGTTCCCGCTGAAAGAAACATGCGCCAGGGCTTCCTGCAGATAATTCACTTTGGTTTATTGCGCTGTCTCTAATAGCACCCGAGATATCACCAGATATATGTTGCATTTTTCCCCGACCCTGAGTGTCCGGCCCCATGAGACGGTGTTTTTCTCGGGCCCTGGTAGTCCGAGGTCGTTCCCGCTGCACAGATTCATGCCCCAGGGCCCGCTGCAGATAATTCACTTTGGTTTAGTGCGCTATCTGTAAGAGCACCAGAGATATCACCAGAAATATATTGGATTTTTCCCTGACCCTGAGTGCCGGCCCCATGAGACGGTGGTTTTCTCGGCCCCTAGTGGTCCGAGGTCGTTCCTGCTGCACAGATTCATTCGCCAGTGCCTCCTACGGACAATGCACTTCGATTTATTGCGCTACCTCTAATAGCACCCCAGATATCACCAGATATATATTGGATTTTTCCCTGACCCTGAGTGACCGGCCCCATGTGTCGGTGGTTTTCTCGGCCCCTGGTGGTCCGAGGTCGTTGCCGCTGCACAGATTCATGCGCCAGGGCCTCCTGCAGCTAATTCACATTGGCTTATTGCGCTATCTCTAATAGCACTCCAGACATCACCAGATATATATTGGATTTTTCCCTGACCCTGAGTGCCGGCCCCATGAGACGGTGGTTTTCTCGCCCTATGGTGGTCCGAGGTCGTTCCCGCTGCCCAGATTCATTCGACAGGGCCTCCTATAGACAATGGACTTTGATTTATTGCGCTATCTGTAATAGCACCAGAGAAAGCACCATATATATGCTGGATTTTTACTAGACTTTGGGTGACGGATACCGAAAATCTGTAATTTTCTCGGCCCCTGGTGGTCCGAGGTCGTTCCTGCTGCACAGATCCATGCGCAAGGGCCTCCTACGGACAATGCACTTTGATTTATTGCGCTATCTCTAATAGCACCCGAGATATCACCAGATATATATTGGATTTTTCCCTGACACTGAGTGCCCGGCGCCAGGAGACTGTTGTTTTCTCGGCCCCTGGTGGTCCGAGGTCGTTCCCGCTGCACAGATTCATGCGCCAGGGTCTCCTGCAGATAATTCACATTGGTTTATTGCGCTATCTCTAATAGCACCCGAGATATCACCGGATATATATTGGATTTTTCCCTGACCCTGAGTGTCCGGCCCCATGAGTCGGTGGTTTTCTCGGCCCCTGGTGGTCCGAGGTAGTTCCCGCTGCACAGATTCATGCGCCAGGGCCCCCCACAGACAATGCACTTTTATTTATTGCGCTATCTGTAATAGCACCCGAGATATCACCAGATATATATTGGATTTTTCCCTGACCCTGAGTGCCCGGCGCCAGGAGACTGTAGTTTTCTCGGCCCCTGGTGGTCCGAGGTCGTTCCCGCTGCACAAATTCATGCGCCAGGGCCTCCTGCAGATAATTCACGTTGGTTTATTGCGCTATCTCTAATAGCACCCGAGTTATCACCAGATATATATTGGATTTTTCCCTGACTCTGAGTGTCCGTCCCTATGAGACGGTGGTTTTCTCGGCCCCCTGGTGGTCCGAGGTCGTTCCCGCTGCACAGATGCATGCGCCAGGGCCTCCTACAGATAATGCACTTTGATTTATTGCGCTATCTGTAATAGCACCCGAGATATCACCAGGTATATATTGGATTTTTCCCTGACCCTGAGTGTCCGGCCCCATGAGACGGTGGTTTTCTCGGCCCCCTGGTGGTGCGAGGTCGTTCCCGCTGCACAGATGCATGCGCCAGGGCCTCCTACAGACAATGAACTTTGGTTTATTGCGCTATCTCTAATTTCACCAGTGATATCACCAGATATATATTGGATTTTTCCCTGACCCTGAGTGCCCGGCGCCAGGAGACTGTGGTTTTCTCGGCCCCTGGTGGTCCGAGGTCGTTCCCGCTGCACAGATTTATGCGCCAGGGCCTCCTGCAGATAATTCACTTTGGTTAATTGCGCTATCTGTAATAGCACCCGAGATATCACCAGATATATATTGGATTATTCCCTGACCCTGAGTGTCGGGCCCCATTTGTCGGTGGTTTTCTCAGCCCCTGGTGGTCCGAGGTCATTGCCGCTGCACAGATTCATGCGCCAGGGCCTCGCGCAGACAAAGCACTTTGATTTATCGCGCTATCTCTAATAGCACCCGAGATATCACCAGATATACATCGGATTTTCCCCTGACCCTGAGTGTCCGGCCCCATGAGATGGTGGTTTTCTCGTCCCCTGGTGATCCGAGGTCGTTCCCGCTGCACAGATTCATGCGCCAGGGATTCCTGCAGACAATTCACTTTGGTTTATTGCGCTATCTCTAATAGCACCCGACATATCACCAGATATATGCTGGATTTTTACATGACCCTGAGTGTCCGGCCCAATGTGTCGGTGGTTTTCTCGGCCCCTGGTGGTCCGAGGTCGTTGCCGCTGCACAGATTCATGCGCCTGGGCCTCCCGCAGACAAAGCATTTTGATTTATCGCGCTTTCTCTAATAGCAACCGAGATATCACCAGATATATATTGGATTTTTACCCGACCCTGAGTGTTCGGCCCCATGAGACGGTGGTTTTCTCGGTCCCTGGTGTTCCGAGGTCGTTCCCGCTGCACAGATGCATGCGCCAGGTCCTCCTGAAGATAATTCACTTTGGTTTATTGAGCTATCTCTAATAGCACCCGAGACATCACCAGATATATATTGGATTTTTACATGACTTTCGGTGACGCACACAGAAAATCTGTAAGTTTCTCGGCCCCTGGAGGGCCGAGGGCGTTCGTGCTTCACAGATTCATGCGCCAGGGCCTCCTGCAGACAATGCACTTTGATTTATCGCGATATCTGTAATAGAACCCGAGATAGCACCAGATATATGCTGGATTTTTACATGACATTGGGTGACGGATTCTGAATATCTGTAATTTTCTCGGCTCCTGGTGATCCGAGTTCGTTCCCGCTGCCCAGATTCATGCGCCAGGGCCTCCTGCAGATAATTCACTTTGGTTTATTGCGCTAACACTAATAGCACCCGAGATATCACCAGATATATATTGGATTTTTCCCTGACCCTGAGGGTCCGGCCCCATGAGACGGTGGTTTTCTCGGCCCCTGGTGGTCCGAGGTCGTTCCCGCTGCACAGATGCATGCGCCAGGGCCTCCTGAAGATAATTCACTTTGGTTTATTGAGCTATCTCTAATAGCACCCGAGATATCACCAGATATATATTGGATTTTTCCCTGACCCTGAGTGTCCGGCCCCATGAGACGGTGGTTTTCCCGGCCCCTAGTGGTCCGAGGTCGTTCCTGCTGCACAGATTCATTCGCCAGTGCCTCCTACAGACAATGCACTTTGATTTATTGCGCTATCTCTAATAGCACCTGAGATATCACCAGATATATATTGGCTTTTCCCCGACCCTGAGTGTCCGGCCCCATGAGACGGTGGTTTTCTCGGGCCCTGGTAGTCTGAGGTCGTTCCCGCTGCACAGATTCATGCCCCAGGGCCCGCAGCAGATAATTCACTTTGGTTTAGTGCGTTATCTGTAAGAGCACCAGAGGTATCACCAGAAATATATTGGATTTTTCCGTGACCCTGAGTGTCCGGCCCCATGAGACGGTGGTTTTCTCGGCCCCTGGTGGTCCGAGGTCGTTCCCGCTGCACAGATGCATGCGCCAGGGCCTCCCGCAGATAATTCACTTTGGATTATTGCGCTATCTGTAATAGCACCCGAGATATCACGAGATATATATTGGATTTTTCCCTGACCCTGAGTGTCCGGCCCCATGAGACGGTGGTTTTCTCGGTCCCTGGTGATCCGAGGTCGTTCCCGCTGCACAGATTCATGCGCCTGGGCCTCCCGCAGACAAAGCATTTTGATTTATCGCGCTTTCTCTAATAGCAACCGAGATATCACCAGATATATATTGGATTTTTACCCGACCCTGAGTGTTCGGCCCCATGAGACGGTGGTTTTCTCGGCCCCTGGTGATCCGAGGTCGTTCCCGCTGCACAGATGCATGCGCCAGGTCCTCCTGAAGATAATTCACTTTGGTTTATTGAGCTATCTCTAATAGCACCCGAGATATCACCAGATATATATTGGATTTTTACATGACTTTCGGTGACGCACACAGAAAATCTGTAAGTTTCTCGGCCCCTGGAGGGCCGAGGTCGTTCGTGCTTCACAGATTCATGCGCCAGGGCCTCCTGCAGACAATGCACTTTGATTTATCGCGCTATCTGTTATAGAACCCGAGATATCATCAGATATATGCTGGATTTTTAGATGACATTGGGTGACGGATACCGAATATCTGTAATTTTCTCGGCACCTGGTGGTCCGAGGTCGTTCCTGCTAAACAGATTCATGCGCCAGGGCCTCCTACAGACAATGCACTTTGGTTTATTGCGCTATCTGTAATAGCACCCGAGATATCACCAGATATATACTGGATTTTTCCCCGACCCTGAGTGTCCAGCCCCATGAGACGGTGGTTTTCTCGGCCCCTGGTGTTCCGAGGTCGTTCCCGCTGCCCAGATTCATGCGCCAGGGCCTCCTACAGACAATGCACTTTGATTTATTGCGCTATCTGTAATGGCACCCGAGAAAGCACCATATATATGCTGGATTTTTACTAGACTTTGGGTGACGGATACAGAAAATCTGTAATTTTCTCGGCCCCTGGTGGTCCGATGTCGTTCCTACTGCACAGGTTCATGCGCAAGGGCCTCCTACGGACAATGCACTTTCATTTATTGCGGTATCTCTAATAGCACCCGAGATATCACCAGATATATGCTGGATTTTTACATGACCTTGGGTGACGGATACCGAAAATCTGTAATTTTCTTGGCCCCTGGTGGTCCGAGGTCGTAGCTGCTGCACAGATTCATGCGCCAGGGCCTCCTGCAAAGAATGCACTTTGATTTATCGCGCTATCTGTAATAGAACCCGAGATATCACCAGATATATATTGGATTTTTACATGACTTTCGGTGACGCACACCGAAAATCTGTAAGTTTCTCGGCCCCTGGAGGGCCGAGGTCGTTCCTGCTTCACAGATTTATGCGACAGGGCCTCCTGCAGACAATGCACTTTGATTTATCGCGCTATCTGTAATAGAACCCGAGATAGCACCAGATATATGCTGGATTTTTACATGACATTGGGTGACGGATTCTGAATATCTGTAATTTTCTCGGCTCCTAGTGATCCGAGTTCGTTCCCGCTGCCCAGATTCATGCGCCAGGGCCTCCTGCAGATAATTCACTTTGGTTTATTGCGCTAACTCTAATAGCACCCGAGATATCACCAGATATACATCGGATTTTCCCCTGACCCTGAGTGTCCGGCCCCATGTGCCGGTGGTTTTCTCGGCCCCGGCCGGTCCGAGGTCGTTCCCGCTGCACAGATTCATGCGCCAGTGCTTCCTGCAGACAAGGAACTTTGATTTATTGCGTTATCTCTAATAGCACCCGAGATATCGTCAGATACATCCTGGGTTTTTACATGACCTTGGGTGTCCGGCACCATGTGTCGGTGGTTTCCTCGGCCCCTGGTGTTCCGAGGTCGTTCCCGCTGCACAGATTCATTCGTCAGTGCCTTCTACAGACAATGGACTTTGATTTATTGCGCTATCTCTAATAGCACCCGAGATATCACCAGATATATATTAGTTTTTTCCCTGACCCTGACAGTCCGTCCCCATGTGTCGATGGTTTTCTCGGTCCCTCGTGGTCCGAGTTCGATCCCGCTGAACAGATTCATGCGCCAGGGTTTCCTGCAGACAATTCACTTTGGTTTATTGCGCTATCTGTAATAGCACCCGAGATATCACCAGATATATGCTGGATTTTTACTTGACCTTGGGTGACGGATTCCGAATATCTGTAATTTTCTCGGCCCCTGGTGGTCCGCGGTCCTTCCTGCTGCACAGATTCATTCGCCAGTGCCGCCTACAGACAATGCACTTTGATTTATCGCGCTATCTCTAATGGCACCCGAGATATCACCAGATATATAATGGATTTTTCCCTGACCCTGACGGTCCGGCCCCATGTGTCGGTGGTTTTCTCGGCCCCTTGTGGTCCGAGGTCGTTGCCGGTGCACAGATTCATGCGCCAGGGATTCCTGCAGACAATGCACTTTGATTTATCGCGCTATCTCTAATGGCACCCGCGATATCACCAGATATATAATGGATTTTTCCCTGACCCTGACAGTCCGGCCCCATGAGACGGTGGTTTTCTCGGCTCCAGGTGGTCCGAGGTCGTTCCCGCTGCACGGATTCATGCGCCAGGGCTTCCTGCAGACAATGCACTTTGATTTATTTCGCTATCTCTAATAGCACCCGAGATATCACCAGATATATGCTGGATTTTTCCCTGACCCTGACAGTCCGGCCCGTGTGTCGGTGGTTTTCTCGGCCCCTGGAGGTCCGAGGTCGATGCGGCTGCACGCATTCATGCGCCAGGGTTTCCTACAGACAATGCACTTTGATTTATCGCGCTATCTGTAATAGCACCTTAGATATCACCAGATATATGCTGGATTTTTACATGACATTGGGTGACGGATACCGAAAATCTGTAATTTTCTCGGCCCCTGGTAGTCCTATGTCGTTCCTGCTGCACAGATTCATGCGCAAGGGCCTCCTACGGACAATGCACTTTGATTTTTTGCGCTATCTGTAATAGCACCCGAGATATCATCAGATATATAATAGATTTCTCCCCGACCCTGAGTGTCCGGCCCCATGAGACGGTGGTTTTCTCGGCCCCTGGTGTTCCGATGTCGTTCACGCTGCACAGAATCATGCGCCAGGGCTTCCTGCAGACAATGAACTTTGATTTATTGCGTTATCTCTAATAGCACCCGAGATATCGTCAGATACATCCTGGGTTTTTACATGACCTTGGGTGTCCGGCACCATGTGTCGGTGGTTTCCTCGGCCCCTGGTGTTCCGAGGTCGTTCCCGCTGCACAGATTCATTCGTCAGTGCCTTCTACAGACAATGGACTTTGATTTATTGCGCTATCTCTAATAGCACCCGAGATATCATCAGATACGTCCTGGGTTTTTAGATGACCTTGGGTGTGCGGCCCCATGTGTCGGTGGTTTTCTCGGCCCCTGGTGATCCGAGGTCGTTCCCGCTGCACAGATTCATGCGCCAGGGCCCGGTGCAGATAATTCACTTTGGTTTAGTGCGCTATCTGTAAGAGCACCCGAGATATCACCAGATATATATTGGATTTCTCCCCGACCCTGAGTGTCCGGCCCCATGAGACGGAGGTTTTCTCGGCCCCTGGTGGTCCGAGCTCGTTCCCGCTGCACAGATTCATGCACCTGGGCCTCCTGCAGATAATTCACTTTGGTTTATTGCGCTATCTCTAATAGCACCCGAGATATCACCAGATATATATTGGATTTTTCCACGACCCTGGGTGTCCGGCCCCATGAGACGGTGGTTTCCTCGGCCCCTGGGGGCCCTAGGTCGTTGCCGCTGCACAGATTCATGCACCAGGGTCTCCCGCAGACAAAGCACTTTGGTTTATTGCCCTATCTGTAATAGCACCCGAGATATCACCAGATATATGCTGGATTTTTACATGACCTTGGGTGACGGATTTCGAATATCTGTAACTTTCTCGGCCCCTCGTGGTCCGAGGTCGTTCCTGCTGCACAGATTCATTCGCCAGTGCCTCCTACAGACAATGCACTTTGATTTATTGCGCTATCTCTAATAGCACCCGACACATAACCAGATATATATTGGATTTTTCCCCGACCCTGAGTGTCCGGCCCCATGAGACGGTGGTTATCTCGGGCCCTGGTGATCCGAGGTCGTTCCCGCTGCACAGATTCATGCGCCAGGGCCTCCTGCAGATAATACACTTTGGTTTATTGCGCTATCTCTAATAGCACGCGAGATATCACCAGATATATATTGGATTTTTCCCTGACCCTGACAGTCCGGCCCCATGTGTCGATGGTTTTCTCGTACCCTGGTGATCCGAGGTCTTTCCCGCTGCACAGATTCCTGCGACAGGACCTCCTGCAGATAAATCACTTTGGTTTCTTGCGCTATCTCTAATAGCACCCGAGATATCACCAGATATATATTGTATTTCTCCCTGACCCTGACAGTCCGGCCCCATGTGTCGATGGTTTTCTCGGACCCTGGTGATCCGAGGTCGTTCCCGCAGCACAGATTCATGCGGGAGGACATAATGCAGACAATGTACTTTGGTTTATTGCGCTATCTCTAATAGCACCCGAGATATCACCAGATATATATTGGATTTTACCCGGCCCTGAGTGCCCGGCCCCATGAGACGGTGGTTTTCTCGGCCCCTGGGGGTCCGAGGTCGTTCCCGCTGCACAGATTCATGCGCCAGGGCCTCCTGCAGACAACTCACTTTGGTTTATTGCGCTATCTCTAATAGCACCCGAGACATAACCAGATATATATTGGATTTTTCCCCGACCCTGACAGTCCGGCCCCATGAGACGGTAGTTTTTTCGGCCCCTGGTGGTCCGACGTCGTTCCCGCTGCACAGATTCATGCGCCCGGGCCTCCTGCAGATAATTCACTTTGGTTTTTTGCGGTATCTCTAATAGCACCCGAGATATCACCAGATATATATTGGATTTTCCCCTGACCCTGAGTGTCCGGCCCCATGTGACGGTGGTTTTCTCGGCCCCTGGTGATCCGAAGTCGTTCCCGCTGCACAGATTCATGCGCCAGGGTCTCTTGCAGACAAAGCACTTTGGTTTATTGCGCTATCTGTAATAGCACCCGAGATATCACCAGGTATATTCTGGATTTTTACATGACCTTGGGTGACGGATTCCGAATATCTGTAATTTTCTCGGCCCCTGGTGGTCCGAGGTCGCTCCCGCTGCACAGATTCGTGCGACAGGGCCTCCTGCAGATAATTGAGTTTGGTTTAGTGCGCTATCTGTAAGAGCACCCGAGATATCACCAGATATATATTGGATTTTCCCCTGACCATGAGTGTCCGGCCCCATGAGATGGTGGTTTTCTCGGCCCCTGGAGATCCGAAGTCGTTCCCGCTGCACTGATTCATGCGCCAAGACCACCTGCAGATAATACACTTTGCTTTATTGCGCTATCTCTAAGAGCACCCGAGATATCACCAGATATATATTGGATTTTTCCCTGACCCTGAGAGTCCGGCCCCATGAGACGGTGGTTTTCTCGGCCCCAGGTGATCCGAGGTCGTTACCGCTGCACAGATTCATGCGCCAGCGCCTGTTGCAGATAATTCACTTTGGTTTATTGCGCTATCTCTAATAGCACCCGAGATATCACCAGATATATATTGGATTTTTCCCCGACCCTGAGTGTCCGGCCCCATGAGACGGTGGTTTTCTCGGACCCTGGTGATCCGAGGTCATTCCCGCTGCACAGATTCATGCGCCAGGGCCTCCTGTAGATAATTCACTTTGGTTTATTGCACTATCTGTAATAGCACCCGAGATATCACCAGATATATGCTGGATTTTTACACGAGCTTGGGTGACGGATTCCGAATATCTGTAATTTTTTCGGCCCCTGGTGGTCCGAGGTCGTTCCCATTGCACAGATTCATGCGCCAGGGCATCTTGCAGACAATTCACTTTGGTTTATTGCGCTATCTCTAATAGCACCCGAGGTATCACCAGATATATGCTGGATTTTTACATGACATTGGGTGACGGATTCCGAATATCTGTAATTTTCTCGGCCCCTGGTGGTCCGAGGTCGTTCCTGCTGCACATATTCATTCGCCAGTGCCTCCTACAGACAATGCACTTTGGTTTATTGCGCTATCTCTAATAGCACCCGAGATATCACCAGATATATATTGGATTTTAACCGACCCTGAGTGTCGGGCCCCATGAGACGGTGGTTTTCTCGGCCCCTGGGGGCCCTAGGTCGTTGCCGCTGCACAGATTCATGCGCCAGGGTCTCCCGCTGACAAAGCACTTTGATTTATCGCGCTATCTCTAATTGCACCCGAGATATCACCAGATATATATTGGATTTTTCACTGACCCTGAGTGTCCGGCCCCATGAGACGGTGGTTTTCTCGGCCCCTGGGGGCCCTAGGTCGTTGCCGCTGCACAGATTCATGCGCCAGGGTCCCCCGCAGACAAAGCACCTTGGTTTATTGCGCTATCTGTAATAGCACCCGAGATATCACCAGATATATGCTGGATTTTTACATGACCTTGGGTGACGGATTCCGAATATCTGTAATTTTCTCGGCCCCTCGTGGTCCGAGGTCGTTCCTGCTGCACAGATTCATTCTCCAGTGCCTCCTACAGACAATGCACTTTGATTTATTGCGCTATCTCTAATAGCACCCGAGATATCACCAGATATATATTGGATTGTTCCCTGACCCTGAGTGTTCGGCCGCATGAGACGGTGGTTTTCTCGCCCCTGGTGGTCCGAGGTCGTTCCCGCTGCACAGATGCATGCGCCAGGACCTCCTGCAGATAATTCACTTTGGTTTATTGCGATATCTCCAATAGCACGCGAGATATCAGCAAATATATATTGGATTTTCCCCTGACCCTGAGTGTCGGGCCCCATGAGACTGTGGTTTTCTCGGACCCTGGTGGTCCGAGGTCGTTCCCGCTGCCCAGATTCATGCGCCCGGGCCTCCCACAGACAATGCACTTTGATTTATTGCGCTATCTGTAATAGCACCCGAGAAAGCTCCATATATATGCTGGATTTTTACATGACCTTGGGTGACGGATTCCGAATATCTGTAATTTTCTCGGCCCCTGGTGGTCCGAGGTCGCTCCCGCTGCACAGATTCATGCGCCAGGGCCTCCTACGGACAATGCACTTTGATTTATTGCGCTATCTCTAATAGCACCCGAGATATCACCTGATATATATTGGATTTTCCCCTGACCCTGACAGTCCGGCCCCATGAGACGGTGGTTTTCTCGGCCCCTCGTAGTCCGAGGTCGTTCCCGCTGCACAGATTCATGCGCCAGGGACTCCTACAGACAATGCACTTTGATTTATTGCGCTATATGTAATAGCACCCGGGAAAGCACCATATATATGCCGGATTTTTACATGACTTTGGGTGACGGATACCGAAAATCTGTAATTTTCTCGGCCCCTGGTGGTCCGATGTCGTTCCTGCTGCACAGATTCATGCGCAAGGGCCTCCAACGGACAATGCACGTTGATTTATTGCGCTACCTCTAATAGCACCCGAGATATCACCAGATATATATCGGATTTTTCCCTGACCCTGACAGTCCCGCACCATGAAACGGTGATTTTCTCGGCCCCTGGTGGTCCGAGGTCGTTCCCGCTGCACAGAATCATGCGCCAGGGCTTCCTGCAGACAATGCACTTTGATTTATTGCGCTATCTGTAATAGCACCCGGGAAAGCACCATATATATTCTGGATTTTTACATGACTTTGGGTGACGGATACCGAAAATCTGTAATTGTCTCGGCGCCTGGTGATCCGAGGTCGATCCCGCTGCACAGATTCATGCGCCAGGGCCTCCTACAGACAATGCACTTTGATTTATTGCGCTATCCGTAATAGCACCCGAGATATCACCAGATATATATTGGATTTTCCCGTGACCCTGAGTGTCCGGCCCCATGAGACGGTGGTTGTCTCGCCCCTGGTGGTCCGAGGTCGATCCCGCTGCACAGATTCATGCGCCAGGGCCTCCTACAGACAATGCACTTTGATTTATTGCGCTGTCTGTAATAGCACCCGAGATATCACCAGATATATATTGAATTTTCCCCTGACACTGAGTGTCCGGCCCCATGAGACGGTGGTTGTCCCGGCCCCTGGTGATCCGAGGTCGATCCCGCTTCACAGATTCATGCGCCAGGGCCTCCTGCAGATAATTCACTTTGGTTTATTGCGCTATCTCTAATAGCACCCGAGATATCACCAGATATATATTGGATTTTCCCCTGACCCTGAGTGTCCGGCCCCATGAGACGGTGGTTGTCTCGCCCCTGGTGGTCCGAGGTCGCTCCCGCTGCACAGATTCGTGCGACAGGGCCTCCTGCAGATAATTGAGTTTGGTTTAGTGCGCTATCTGTAAGAGCACCCGAGATATCACCAGATATATATTGGATTTTTCCGTGACCCTGAGTGTCCGGCCCCATGAGACGGTGTTTGTCTCGGCCCCTGGTGGTCCGATGTCGTACCCGCTGCACATATTCATGCGCCAGGACCTCCTGCAGATAACTCACTTTGGTTTATTGCTCTATCTCTAATAGCACCCGAGATATCACCAGATATATATTGGATTTTTCCCTGACCCTGAGTGTCCGGCCCCATGAGACGGTGGTTTTCTCGGCCCCTGGTTGTCCGAGGTCGTTCCCGCTGCACAGACTCATGCGCCAGGGCCTCCTGCAGACAATGTACTTTGATTTATCGCGCTATCTCTAATAGCTCCCGAGATATCACCAGATATATATTGGATTTTCCCCTGACCCTGAGTGTCCGGCCCCATGAGACGGTGGTTGTCTCGGCCCCTGGTGGTCCGAGGTCGTTCCCGCTGGCCAGACTCATGCGCCAGGGCCTCCTACAGACAATGCACATTGATTTGTTGCGCTATCTGTAATAGCACCCGAGATATCACCAGATATATAGTGGATTTTTCCCTGACCCTGAGTGTCCAGCCCCATGAGACGGTGGTTTTCTCGGCCCCTGGTGGTCCGAGGTCGTTCCCGCTGCCCAGATTCATGCGCCAGGGCCTCCTACAGACAATGCACTTTGATTTATTGCGATATCAGTAATAGCACCCGAGATATCACCAGATATATATTGGATTTTTCCCTGACCCTGAGTGTCCTGCCCCATGAGACGGTGGTTGTCTCGGCCCCTGGTGGTCCGAGGTCGGTCCCGCTGCACAGACTCATGCGCCAGGGCCTCCTGCAGACAATGTACTTTGATTTATCGCGCTATCTCTAATAGCACCCGAGATATCACCAGATTTATATTGGATTTTTCCGTGACCCTGAGTGTCCGGCCCCATGAGACGGTGGTTGTCTCGGAGCCTGGTGGTCCGAGGTCGTTCCCGCTGCACAGATTCATGCGCCAGGGCCTCCTGCAGATAATTCACTTTGGACTATTGCGCTATCTCTAATAGCACCCGAGATATCACCAGATATATATTGGATTTTTCCCTGACCCTGAGTGTCCGGCCCCATGAGACGGTGGTTTTCTCGGCACCTGTTGTTCCGTGGTCGTTCCCGCTGCACGGATTCATGCGCCAGGGCCTCCTGCAGATAATTCACTTTGGTTTATTGCGCTATCTCTAATAGCACCCGGAATATCACCAGATATATATTGGATTTTTCCCTGACCCTGAGTGTCCGGCCCCATGAGACGGTGGTTTTCTCGGCCCCTGGTGGTCCGAGGTCGTTCCCGCTGCCCAGATTCATGCACCAGGGCCTCCTACAGACAATTCACTTTGATTTATCGCGCTATCTCTTATGGCACCCGAGATATCACCTGATATATATTGGATTTTTCCCTGACCCTGAGTGTCCGGACCCATGAGACGGTGGTTTTCTCGGCCCCTGGTCGTCCGAGGTCGTTGCCTCTGCACAGTTTCATGCGCCAGGGCCTACTGCAGATAATTCACTTTGGCTTACTGCGCTATCTCTAATACCACCCGAGATATCACCAGATATATATTGGATTTTCCCCTGACCCTGAGTGTCCGGCCCCATGAGACGGTGGTTTTCTTGGCCCCTGGTGGTCCGAGGTCGTTCCCGCTACACAGATTCATTCGCCAGGGCCTCCTGCAGATAATTCACTTTGGTTTATTGCGCTATCACTAATAGCACCCGCAATATCACCAGATATATATTGGATTTTTCCCAGACCCTGAGTGTCCGGCCCCATGAGACTGTGGTTTTCTCGGCCCCTCGTGGTCCGAGGTCGTTCCCGCTGCACAGATGCATGCGCCAGGGCCTCCTGCAGACAATGCACTTTGATTTATCGCGCTATCTATAATAGCACCCGAGATATCACAAGATATATATTGGATTTTCCCCTGACACTGAGTGTCCGGCCCCATGAGACGGTGGTTGTCCCGGCCCCTGGTGGTTCGAGGTCGTTCCCGTTGCACAGATTCATGCGCCAGGGCCTCCTACAGACAATGCACTTTGATTTATTGCGCTATCTGTAATAGCACCCGAGATATCACCAGATATATATTTGATTTTTCCCTGACCCTGAGTGTCCGGCCCCATGAGACGGTGGTTTTCTCAGCCCCTGGTGGTCCGAGGTCGTTCCCGTTGCACAGATTCATGCGCCAGGGCCTCCTACAGACAATGCACTTTGATTTATTGCGCTATTTGTAATAGCACCCGAGATATCACCAGATATATATTGGATTTTTCCCTGACCCTGACTGTCCGGCCCCATGGGACGGTCATTTTCTCGGCCCCTGGAGGTCCAAGGTCGTTCCTGCTGCAAAGAATCATGCGCCAAGGCTTCCTGGAGACAACGCACTTTGATTTATCGCGCTATCTCTAATAGCACCCGAGATATCACCAGATAAATATTTGATTTTTCCCCGACCCTGAGTGTCCGGCCCCATGAGACGGTGGTTTTCTCGGACCCTGGTGATCCGAGTCCGTTCCTGCTGCACAGATGCATGCCCCAGGGCCTCCTGCAGATAATTCACTGTGGTTTATTGCGCTATCTCTAATAGCACCCGAGATATCACCAGATATATATTGGATTTTCCCCTGACCCTGAGTGTCCGGCCAGATGAGACTGTGGTTTTCTCGGCCCCTGGTGGTCCGATGTCGTTCCCGCTGCACAGACTCATGCGCCAGGGCCTCCTCCAGATAATTCACTTTAGTTTATTGCGCTATCTCTAATAGCACCCGAGATTTCACCAGATATATATTGGATTTTCCCCAGACCCTGAGTGTCCGGCCCCATGAGACGGTGGCTTTCTCGGCCCCTGGTGGTCCGAGGTCGTTCCCGCTGCCCAGATTCATGCGCCAGGGCCTCCTACAGACAATGCACTATGATTTATTGCGCTATCTGTAATAGCACCCGCGAAAGATCCATATATATGCTCGATTTTTACATGACTTTGGGTGACGGAAACCGAAAATCTGTAATTTTCTCGGCCCCGTGTATTCCGATGTCGTTCCTGCAGCACAGATTCATGCGACAGGGCCTCCTACGGACAATGCACTTTGATTTATTGCGCTATCTGTAATAGCACCCGAGATAGCACCAGATATATATCGGATTTTTCCCTGACCCTGAGTGTCCGGCCCCATGAGACGGTGGTTTTCCCGGCCACTGGTGGTCCGAGGTCGTTCCCGCTGCACAGATTCATGCGCCAGGGCATCCTACAGACAATGCACTTTGATTTATTGCCCTATCTGTAATAGCACCCGAGAAGGCACCATATATATGCTGGATTTTTACATGACTTTGGGTGACGGATACCGAAAATCTGTAATTTTCTCGGCCCCTGGTGGTCCGATGTCGTTCCTGCCGCACAGATTCATGCGCGAGGGCCTCCTGCAGATAATTCACTTTGGTTTATTGCGCTATCTCTAATAGCACCCGGGACATCACCAGATAAATATTTGATTTTTCCCTGACCCTGAGTGTCCGGCCCCATGAGACGGTGGTTTTCTCGGACCCTGGTGATCCGAGGTCGTTCCCGCTGCCTAGATTCATGCGCCAGGGCCTCCTACAGACAATGCACTTTGATTTATTGCGCTATCTGTAATAGCACCCGAGATATCACCAGATATATATTGGATTTTTCCCTGACCCTGACTGTCCGGCCCCATGGGACGGTCATTTTCTCGGCCCCTGGAGGTCCAAGGTCGTTCCTGCTGCAAAGAATCATGCGCCAAGGCTTCCTGGAGACAACGCACTTTGATTTATCGCGCTATCTCTAATAGCACCCGAGATATCACCAGATAAATATTTGATTTTTCCCCGACCCTGAGTGTCCGGCCCCATGAGACGGTGGTTTTCTCGGACCCTGGTGATCCGAGTCCGTTCCTGCTGCACAGATGCATGCCCCAGGGCCTCCTGCAGATAATTCACTGTGGTTTATTGCGCTATCTCTAATAGCACCCGAGATATCACCAGATATATATTGGATTTTCCCCTGACCCTGAGTGTCCGGCCAGATGAGACTGTGGTTTTCTCGGCCCCTGGTGGTCCGATGTCGTTCCCGCTGCACAGACTCATGCGCCAGGGCCTCCTACAGACAATGCACGTTGATTTATTGCGCTATCTGCAATAGCACCCGAGATATCACCAGATATATATTGGATTTTTCCCTGACCCTGAATGACCGGCCCCATGAGACGGTGCTTTTCTATGCCCCTGGTGGTCCGAGGTCGTTCTCGCTGCACCGATTCATGCGCCAGGGCATCCTACAGACAATGCACTTTGATTTCTTGCCCTATCTGTAATAGCACCCGAGAAAGCACCATATATATTCTGGATTTTTACATGACTTTGGGTGACGGATACAGAAAATCTGTAATTTTCTCGGCCCCTGGTGGTCCGATGTCGTTCCTGCTGCACAGATTCATGGGCCAGAGCCTCCTGCAGATAATTCACTTTGGTTTATTGCACTATCTCTAACAGCACCCGAGATATCACCAGATATATATTGGATTTTCCCCTGACCCTGAGTGTCCGGCGCCATGAGACTGTGCTTTTCTAGGCCCCTGGTGGTCCGAGGTCGTTCCCGCTGCACCGATTCATGTGCCAGGGCATCCTACAGACAATGCACTTTGATTTCTTGCCCTATCTGTAATAGCACCCGAGAAAGCACCATATATATTCTGGATTTTTACATGACTTTGGGTGACGGATACAGAAAATCTGTAATTTTCTCGGCCCCTGGTGGTCCGATGTCGTTCCTGCTGCACAGATTCATGCGCCAGAGCCTCCTGCAGATAATTCACTTTGGTTTATTGCACTATCTCTAATAGCACCCGAGATATCACCAGATATATAATGGATTTTTCCCTGACCCTGACAGTCCGGCCCCATGAGACGGTGGTTTTCTCGGCCCCTGGTAGTCCGAGGTCGTTCCCGCTGCACAGATTCATGCGCCCGGGCATCCTGCAGATAATTCACTTTGGTTTATTGCGCTATCTCTAATAGCACCCGAGATATCACCAGATATATATTGGATTTTTCCCTGACCATGAGTGTCCGGCCCCATGAGACGGTGGTTTTCTCGGCCCCTGGAGGTCCAAGGTCGTTCCCGCTGCACAGATTCATGCGCGAGGGCCTCCTGCAGATAATTCACTTTGCTGTATTGCACTATCTCTAATAGCACCCGAGATATCACCAGATATATATTGGATTTTCCCCTGACCCTGAGAGTCCGGCGCCATGAGACTGTGCTTTTCTAGGCCCCTGGTGGTTCGAGGTCGTTCCCGCTGCACCGATTCATGCGCCAGGGCATCCTACAGACAATGCACTTTGATTTCTTGCGCTATCTGTAATAGCACCCGAGAAAGCACCATATATATTCTGGATTTTTACATGACTTTGGGTGACGGATACAGAAAATCTGTAATTTTCTCGGCCCCTGGTGGTCCGATGTCGTTCCTGCTGCACAGATTCATGCGCCAGAGCCTCCTGCGGATAATTCACTTTGGTTTATTGCACTATCTCTAATAGCACCCGAGATATCACCAGATATATAATGTATTTTTCCCTGACCCTGACAATCCGGCCCCATGAGACGGTGGTTTTCTCGGCCCCTGGTGGTCCGAGGTCGTTCCCGCTGCACAGATTCATGCGCCCGGGCGTCCTGCAGATAATTCACTTTGGTTTATTGCGCTATCTCTAATAGCACGCGAGATATCACCAGATATATATTGGATTTTTCCCTGACTCTGAGTGTCCGGCCCCAGGAGACGGTGGTTTTCTTGGCCCCTGGTGGTCCGAGGTCTTTCCCGCTGCACAGAATCATGCGCCTGGGCTTCCTGCAGACAATGCACTTTGATTTATTGCGCTACCTCTAATAGCACCCGAGATATCACCAGATATATGCTGGATTTTTCCCTGACCCGGACAGTCCGGCCCCATGTGTCGGTGGTTTTCTCGGCCCCTGGTGGTCCGAGGTCGTTGCCGCTGCACAGATTCATGCGCCCGGGCGTCCTGCAGATAATTCACTTTGGTTTATTGCGCTATCTCTAATAGCACCCGAGATATCACCAGATATATATTGGATTTTCCCCTGACCCTGAGAGTCCGGCGCCATGAGACTGTGCTTTTCTAGGCCCCTGGTGGTTCGAGGTCGTTCCCGCTGCACCGATTCATGCGCCAGGGCATCCTACAGACAATGCACTTTGATTTCTTGCGCTATCTGTAATAGCACCCGAGAAAGCACCATATATATTCCGGATTTTTACATGACTTTGGGTGACGGATACAGAAAATCTGTAATTTTCTCGGCCCCTGGTGGTCCGATGTCGTTCCTGCTGCACAGATTCATGCGCCAGAGCCTCCTGCGGATAATTCACTTTGGTTTATTGCACTATCTCTAATAGCACCCGAGATATCACCAGATATATAATGGATTTTTCCCTGACCCTGACAATCCGGCCCCATGAGACGGTGGTTTTCTCGGCCCCTGGTGGTCCGAGGTCGTTCCCGCTGCACAGATTCATGCGCCCGGGCGTCCTGCAGATAATTCACTTTGGTTTATTGCGCTATCTCTAATAGCACCCGAGATATCACCAGATATATATTGGATTTTTCCCTGACTCTGAGTGTCCGGCCCCAGGAGACGGTGGTTTTCTTGGCCCCTGGTGGTCCGAGGTCTTTCCCGCTGCACAGAATCATGCGCCTGGGCTTCCTGCAGACAATGCACTTTGATTTATTGCGCTACCTCTAATAGCACCCGAGATATCACCAGATATATGCTGGATTTTTCCCTGACCCGGACAGTCCGGCCCCATGTGTCGGTGGTTTTCTCGGCCCCTGGTGGTCCGAGGTCGTTGCCGCTGCACAGATTCATGCGACAGGGCCTCCAGCAGACAATTAACTTTGATTTTTCGAGGTATCTCTAATAGCACCCGAGATATCACCAGATATATAATGGATTTTTCCCTGACCCTGACAGTCCGGCCCCATGAGACGGTGGTTTTCTTGGCCCCTGGTGGTCCGAGGTCGTTCCCGCTGCACAGATGCATGCGCCAGGGCCTCCTGCGGATAATTCAATTTCGTTTATTGCGCTATCTCTAATAGCACCCGAGATATCACCAGATATATAATGGATTTTTCCCTGACCCTGACAGTCCGGCCCCATGAGACGTTGGTTTTCTTGGCCCCTGGTGGTCCGAGGTCGTTCCCGCTGCACAGATGCATGCGCCAGGGCCTCCTCCAGATAATTCACTTTAGTTTATTGCGCTATCTCTAATAGCACCCGAGATATCACCAGATATATATTGGATTTTTCCCTGACCCTGAGTGTCCGGCCCCATGAGACGGTGGTTTTCTTGGCCCCTGGTGGTCCGAGGTCGTTCCCGCTGCACAGATGAATGCGCCAGGGCCTCCTCCAGATAATTCACTTTAGTTTATTGCGCTATCTCTAATAGCACCCGAGATTTCACCAGATATATATTGGATTTTCCCCTGACCCTGAGTGTCCGGCCCAATGAGACGGTGGCTTTCTCGGCCCCTGGTGGTCCGAGGTCATTCCCGCTGCCCAGATTCATGCGCCAGGGCCTCCAACAGACAATGCACTATGATTTATTGCGCTATCTGTAGTAGCACCCGAGATATCACCACATATATATTGGATTTTTCCCTGACCCTGAGCGTCCGGCCCCATGAGACGGTGATTTTCTCGGCCCCTGGTGGTCCGTGGTCGTTCCTGCTGCACCGATTCAAGCGCCAGGGCATTCTACTGTCAATGCACTTTGATTTATTGCCCTATCTCTAATAGCACCCGAGATATCACCAGATATATAATGGATTTTTCCCTGACCCTGACAGTCCGGCCCCATGAGACGGTGGCTTTCTCGGCCCCTGGTGGTCCGAGGTCTTTCCCGCTGTACAGATTCATGCGCCCGGGCCTCCTGCAGATAATTCACTTTGGTTTATTGCGCTATCTCTAATAGCACTCGAGATATCACCAGATATATATTGGATTTTTCCCTGGACCTGAGTGTCCGGCCCCATGAGACGGTGGTTTTCTCGGAGCCTGGTGATCCGAGGTCGTTCCCGCATCACAGATTCATGCGCGAGGGCCTCCTGCAGATAATTGACTTTGGTTTATTGCGCTATCTCTAATAGCACCCGAGATATCACCAGATATATATTGGATTTTTCCCTGACTCTGAGTGTCCGGCCCCAGGAGACGGTGGTTTTCTTGGCCCCTGGTGGTCCGAGGTCTTTCCCGCTGCACAGAATCATGCGCCTGGGCTTCCTGCAGACAATGCACTTTGATTTATTGCGCTACCTCTAATAGCACCCGAGATATCACCAGATATATGCTGGATTTTTCCCTGACCCGGACAGTCCGGCCCCATGTGTCGGTGGTTTTCTCGGCCCCTGGTGGTCCGAGGTCGTTGCCGCTGCACAGATTCATGCGACAGGGCCTCCAGCAGACAATGAACTTTGATTTTTCGAGGTATCTCTAATAGCACCCGAGATATCACCAGATATATAATGGATTTTTCCCTGACCCTGACAGTCCGGCCCCATGAGACGGTGGTTTTCTTGGCCCCTGGTGGTCCGAGGTCGTTCCCGCTGCACAGATGCATGCGCCAGGGCCTCCTGCGGATAATTCACTTTCGTTTATTGCGCTATCTCTAACAGCACCCGAGATATCACCAGATATATAATGGATTTTTCCCTGACCCTGACAGTCCGGCCCCGTGAGACGTTGGTTTTCTTGGCCCCTGGTGGTCCGAGGTCGTTCCCGCTGCACAGATGCATGCGCCAGGGCCTCCTCCAGATAATTCACTTTAGTTTATTGCGCTATCTCTAATAGCACCCGAGATATCACCAGATATATATTGGATTTTTCCCTGACCCTGAGTGTCCGGCCCCATGAGACGGTGGTTTTCTTGGCCCCTGGTGGTCCGAGGTCGTTCCCGCTGCACAGACGAATGCGCCAGGGCCTCCTCCAGATAATTCACTTTAGTTTATTGCGCTATCTCTAATAGCACCCGAGATTTCACCAGATATATATTGGATTTTCCCCTGACCCTGAGTGTCCGGCCCAATGAGACGGTGGCTTTCTCGGCCCCTGGTGGTCCGAGGTCATTCCCGCTGCCCAGATTCATGCGCCAGGGCCTCCTACAGACAATGCACTATGATTTATTGCGCTATCTGTAGTAGCACCCGAGATATCACCAGATATATATTGGATTTTTCCCTGACCCTGAGCGTCCGGCCCCATGAGACGGTGATTTTCTCGGCCCCTGGTGGTCCGTGGTCGTTCCTGCTGCACCGATTCAAGCGCCAGGGCATTCTACTGACAATGCACTTTGATTTATTGCCCTATCTCTAATAGCACCCGAGATATCACCAGATATATAATGGATTTTTCCCTGACCCTGACAGTCCGGCCCCATGAGACGGTGGCTTTCTCGGCCCCTGGTGGTCCGAGGTCTTTCCCGCTGTACAGATTCATGCGCCCGGGACTCCTGCAGATAATTCACTTTGGTTTATTGCGCTATCTCTAATAGCACTCGAGATATCACCAGATATTTATTGGATTTTTCCCTGGACCTGAGTGTCCGGCCCCATGAGACGGTGGTTTTCAGGGACCCTGGTGATCCGAGGTCGTTCCCGCTGCACAGATTCATGCGCGAGGGCCTCCTGCAGATAATTTACTTTGGTTTATTGCACTATCTGTAATAGCAACCGAGATATCACCAGATATATATTGGATTTTTCGCTGACTCTGTGTGTCCGGCCCCATGAGACGGTGGTTTTCTTGGCCCCTGGTGGTCCGAGGTCGTTCCCGCTGCACAGATGCATGCGCCAGGGCCTCCTGCAGATAATTCACTTTCGTTTATTGCGCTATCTCTAATAGCACCCGAGATATCACCAGATATATATTGGATTTTTCCCTGACTCTGAGTGTCCGGCCCCATGAGACGGTGGTTTTCTTGGCCCCTGGTGGTCCGAGGTCGTTCCCGCTGCACAGATGAATGCGCCAGGGCCTCCTCCAGATAATTCACTTTAGTTTATTGCGCTATCTCTAATAGCACCCGAGATTTCACCAGATATATAGTGGATTTTCCCCTGACCCTGAGTGTCCGGCCCCATGAGACGGTGGCTTTCTCGGCCCCTGGTGGTCCGAGGTCGTTCCCGCTGCCCAGATTCATGCGCCAGGGCCTCCTACAGACAATGCACTATGATTTATTGCGCTATCTGTAATAGCACCCGCGAAAGCTCCATATATATGCTCGATTTTTACATGACTTTGGCTGACGGATACCGAAAATCTGTAATTTTCTCGGCCTCTGGTGGTCCGATGTCGTTCCCGCTGCACAGATTCATTCGCCAGTGCCTCCCGCAGACAAAGCACTTTGATTTATCGCGCTATCTCTAATTGCACCCGAGATATCACCAGATATATATTGGATTTTTCACCGACCCTGAGTGTCGGGCCCCATGAGACGGTGGTTTTCTCGGCCCCTGTGGGCCCTAGGTCGTTGCCGCTGCACAGATTCATGCGCCAGGGTCTCCCGTTGACAAAGCACTTTGATTTATCGCGCTATCTCTAATTGCACCCGAGATATCACCAGATATATATTGGATTTTTCACTGACCCTGAGTGTCCGGCCCCATGAGACGGTGGTTTTCTCGGCCCCTGGGGGCCCTAGGTCGTTGCCGCTGCACAGATTCATGCGCCAGGGTCTCCCGCAGACAAAGCACTTTGGTTTATTGCGCTATCTGTAATAGCACCCGAGATATCACCAGATATATGCTGGATTTTTACATGACCTTGGGTGACGGATTCCGAATATCTGTAATTTTCTCGGCCCCTCGTGGTCCGAGGTCGTTCCTGCTGCACAGATTCATTCTCCAGGGCCTCCTACAGACAATGCACTTTGATTTATTGCGCTATCTGTAATAGCACCCGAGATATCACCAGATATATATTGGATTTTTCCCTGACCCTGACTGTCCGGCCCCATGGGACGGTCATTTTATCGGCCCCTGGAGGTCCAAGGTCGTTCCTGCTGCAAAGAATCATGCGCCAAGGCTTCCTGGAGACAACGCACTTTGATTTATCGCGCTATCTATAATAGCACCCGAGATATCACAAGATATATATTGGATTTTCCCCTGACACTGAGTGTCCGGCCCCATGAGACGGTGGTTGTCCCGGCCCCTGGTGGTTCGAGGTCGTTCCCGTTGCACAGATTCATGCGCCAGGGCCTCCTGCAGATAATTCACTTTGGTTTATTGCGCTATCTCTAATAGCACCCGAGATATCACCAGATATATATTGGATTTTCCCCTGACCCTGAGTGTCCGGCCCCATGAGACGGTGGTTGTCTCGGCCCCTGGTGGTCCGATGTCGTTCCCGCTGCTCAGACTAATGCGCCAGGGCCTCCTGCAGACAATGTACTTTGATTTATCGCGCTATCTCTAATAGCACCCGAGATATCACCAGATATATATTGGATTTTCCCCTGACCCTGAGTGTCCGGCCCCATGAGACGGTGGTTGTCTCGCCCCTGGTGGTCCGAGGTCGATCCCGCTGCACAGACTCATGCGCCAGGGCCTCCTGCAGACAATGTACTTTGCTTTATCGCGCTATCTCTAATAGCACCCGAGATATCACCAGATATATATTGGATTTTTCCGTGACCCTGAGTGTCCGGCCCCATGAGACGATGTTTGTCTCGGCCCCTGGTGGTCCGAGGTCGTACCCGCTGCACAGATTCATGCGCCAGGGCCTCCTGCAGATAACTCACTTTGGTTTATTGCTCTATCTCTAATAGCACCCGAGATATCACCAGATATATATTGGATTTTTCCCTGACCCTGAGTGTCCGGCCCCATGAGACGGTGGTTTTCTCGGCCCCTGGTTGTCCGAGGTCTTTCCCGCTGCACAGACTCATGCGCCAGGGCCTCCTACAGACAATGCACATTGATTTGTTGCGCTATCTGTAATAGCACCCGAGATATCACCAGATATATAGTGGATTTTTCCCTGACCCTGAGTGTCCCGCCCCATGAGTCGGTGGTTTTCTTGGCCGCAGGTGGTCCGAGGTCGTTCCCGCTGCGCAGATTCATGCGCCAGGGCCTCCTACAGACAATGCACTTTGATTTATTGCGCTATCTGTAATAGCACCCGAGATATCACCAGATATATATTTGATTTTTCCCTGACCCTGAGTGTCCGGCCCCATGAGACGGTGGTTTTCTCAGCCCCTGGTGGTCCGAGGTCGTTCCCGTTGCACAGATTCATGCGCGAGGGCCTCCTGCAGATAATTCACTTTGGTTTATTGCGCTATCTCTAATAGCACCCGAGATATCACCAGATATAGAATGGATTTTTCCCTGACCCTGACAGTCCGGCCCCATGAGACGGTGGTTTTCTTGGCCCCTGGTGGTCCGAGGCCGTTCCCGCTGCACAGATGCATGCGCCAGGGCCTCCTGCAGATAATTCACTTTCGTTTATTGCGCTATCTCTAATAGCACCCGAGATGTCACCAGATATAGAATGGATTTTTCCCTGACCCTGACAGTCCGGCCCCATGAGACGGTGGTTTTCTTGGCCCCTGGTGGTCCGAGGCCGTTCCCGCTGCACAGATGCATGCGCCAGGGCCTCCTGCAGATAATTCACTTTCGTTTATTGCGCTATCTCTAATAGCACCCGAGATATCACCAGATATATATTGGATTTTTCCCTGACCCTGAGTGTCCGGCCCCATGGGACGGTGGTTTTCTTGGCCCCTGGTGGTCCGACGTCGTTCCCGCTGCACAGAAGAATGCGCCAGGGCCTCCTGCAGATAATTCACTTTAGTTTATTGCGCTATCTCTAATAGCACCCGAGATTTCACCAGATATATATTGGATTTTCCCCTGACCCTGAGTGTCCGGCCCCATGAGACGGTGGCTTTCTCGGCCCCTGGTGGTCCGAGGTCGTTCCCGCTGCCCAGATTCATGCGCCAGGGCCTCCTACAGACAATGCACTATGATTTATTGCGCTATCTGTAATAGCACCCGCGAAAGCTCCATATATATGCTCGATTTTTACATGACTTTGGGTAACGGATACCGAAAATCTGTAATTTTCTCGGCCCCTGGTGGTCCGATGTCGTTCCCGCTGCACAGATTCATGCGCCAGGTTCTCCTACAGACAATGCACTTTGATTTATTGCGCTATCTGTAATAACACCCGAGATATCACCAGATATATATCGGATTTTTCCCTGACCCTGAGTGTCCGGCCCCATGAGACGGTGGTTTTCTCGGCCCCTGGCGGTCCGAGGTCGTTCCCGCTGCCGAGATTCATGCGCCAGGGTCTCCTGCAGACAATGCACTTTGATTTATTGCGCTATCTCTAATAGCACCCGAGATATCACCAGATATATGCTGGATTTTTACATGACTTTGGGTGACGGATACCGAAAATCTGTAATTTTCTCGGCCCCTGGTGGTCCGATGTCGTTCCTGCCGCACAGATTCATGCGCGAGGGCCTCCTGCAGATAATTCACTTTGGTTTATGCAGTATCTCTAATAGCACCCGAGATATCACCAGATATATAATGGATTTTTCCCTGACCCTGACAGTCCGACCCCATGAGACGTTGGTTTTCTCGGCCCCTGGCGGTCCGAGGTCATTCCCGCTGCACAGATTCATGAGCCAGGGCCTCCTGCAGATAATTCACTCTGGTTTTTTGCGCTATCTCTAATAGCCTCCGAGATATCACCAGATATATATTGGATTTTCCCCCGACCCTGAGTGTCCGGCCCCATGAGGCGGTGGTTTTCTCGACCGCTGGGGGTCGGAGGTCTTTCCCGCTGCACAGATTCATGCGCCAGGGCCTCCTACAGACAATGCACTCTGATTTATTGCGCTATCTGTAATAGCACCCGAGATATCACCAGATATATATTGGATTTTTCCCTGACCCTGAGTGTCCGGCCCCATGAGACGGTGATTTTCTCGGCCCCTGGTGGTCCGAGGTCGTTCCCGCTGCATAGATGCATGCGCCAGGGCCTCCTGCAGATAATTCACTTTGGTTTATTGCGCTATCTCTAATAGCACCCGAGATATCACCAGATATATATTGGATTTTCCCCTGACCCTGAGGGTCCGGCCCCATGAGACTGTGGTTTTCTCGGCCCCTGGTGGTCCGAGTTCGTTCCGCTGCACAGATTCATGCGCCAGGGCCTCCTGCAGATAATTCACTTTGGTTTATTGCGCTATCTCTAATAGCACCCGAGATATCACCAGATATATATTGGATTTTTCCCTGACCCTGAGTGTCCGGCCCAAAGAGATGGTGGTTTTATTGTCCCCTGGTGGCCCGAGGTCGTTCCCGCTGCCCAGATTCATGCGCCAGGGCATCCTGCAGATAATTCACTTTGGTTCATTGCGCTATCTCTAATAGCACCCGAGTTATCACCATATATATATTGGATTCTCCCCCGACCCTGAGTGTCCGGCACCATGAGGCGGTGGTTTTCTCGACCCCTGGGGTTCGGAGGTCTTTCCCGCTGCAGAGATTCATGCGCCAGGGCCTCCTACAGACAATGCACTCTGATTTATTGCGCTATCTGTAATAGCACCCGAGATATCACTATATATATATTGGATTTTTCCCCGACCCTGACAGTCCGGCCCCATGAGACGGTAGTTTTCTCGGCCCGTGGTGGTCCCAGGTCGTTACCGCTGCACAGATTCATGCGCTTGGACCTCCTGCAGGCAATGCACTTTGATTTATTGCACTATCTCTAATAGCACCCGAGATATCACCAGATATATATTGCATTTTTCCCTGACCCTGACAGTCCGGCCCCATGGGACGGTGAATTTCTCGGCCCCTGGTGGTCCGAGGTCGATCCCGCTGCACAGATTCATGCGCCAGGGCCTCCTACAGACAATGCACTTTCATTTATTGCGCTATTTGTAATAGCACCCGTGATATCACCAGATATATGTTGGATTTTTCCCTGACCCTGAGTGTCCGACTCCATGAGACGGTGGTTTTCTCGGCCCCTGGTGGTCCTAGGTCGTTCCCGCTGCACAGGTTCATGCGCTAGGGCCTCCTGCAGACAATGCACTTTGATTTATTGCGCAATCTCTAATAGCACCCGTGATATCACCAGATATATATTGGATTTTTCAATGACCCTGGCAGTCCGGCCCCATGAGACTGTGGTTTTCTCGGCCCCTGGTGGTCCGAGGCCGTTCCCGCTGCACAGATGCATGCGCCAGGGCCTCCTGCAGATAATTCACTTTCGTTTATTGCGCTATCTCTAATAGCACCCGAGATATCACCAGATATATATTGGATTTTTCCCTGACCCTGAGTGTCCGGCCCCATGGGACGGTGGTTTTCTTGGCCCCTGGTGGTCCGACGTCGTTCCCGCTGCACAGAAGAATGCGCCAGGGCCTCCTGCAGATAATTCACTTTAGTTTATTGCGCTATCTCTAATAGCACCCGAGATTTCACCAGATATATATTGGATTTTCCCCTGACCCTGAGTGTCCGGCCCCATGAGACGGTGGCTTTCTCGGCCCCTGGTGGTCCGAGGTCGTTCCCGCTGCCCAGATTCATGCGCCAGGGCCTCCTACAGACAATGCACTATGATTTATTGCGCTATCTGTAATAGCACCCGCGAAAGCTCCATATATATGCTCGATTTTTACATGACTTTGGGTAACGGATACCGAAAATCTGTAATTTTCTCGGCCCCTGGTGGTCCGATGTCGTTCCTGCTGCACAGATTCATGCGCCAGGGCCTCCTGCAGATAATTCACTTTGGTTTATTGCACTATCTCTAATAGCACCCGAGATATCACCAGATATAGAATGGATTTTTCCCTGACCCTGACAGTCCGGCCCCATGAGACGGTGGTTTTCTTGGCCCCTGGTGGTCCGAGGCCGTTCCCGCTGCACAGATGCATGCGCCAGGGCCTCCTGCAGATAATTCACTTTCGTTTATTGCGCTATCTCTAATAGCACCCGAGATATCACCAGATATATATTGGATTTTTCCCTGACCCTGAGTGTCCGGCCCCATGGGACGGTGGTTTTCTTGGCCCCTGGTGGTCCGACGTCGTTCCCGCTGCACAGAAGAATGCGCCAGGGCCTCCTGCAGATAATTCACTTTAGTTTATTGCGCTATCTCTAATAGCACCCGAGATTTCACCAGATATATATTGGATTTTCCCCTGACCCTGAGTGTCCGGCCCCATGAGACGGTGGCTTTCTCGGCCCCTGGTGGTCCGAGGTCGTTCCCGCTGCCCAGATTCATGCGCCAGGGCCTCCTACAGACAATGCACTATGATTTATTGCGCTATCTGTAATAGCACCCGCGAAAGCTCCATATATATGCTCGATTTTTACATGACTTTGGGTAACGGATACCGAAAATCTGTAATTTTCTCGGCCCCTGGTGGTCCGATGTCGTTCCCGCTGCACAGATTCATGCGCCAGGTTCTCCTACAGACAATGCACTTTGATTTATTGCGCTATCTGTAATAACACCCGAGATATCACCAGATATATATCGGATTTTTCCCTGACCCTGAGTGTCCGGCCCCATGAGACGGTGGTTTTCTCGGCCCCTGGCGGTCCGAGGTCGTTCCCGCTGCCGAGATTCATGCGCCAGGGTCTCCTGCAGACAATGCACTTTGATTTATTGCGCTATCTCTAATAGCACCCGAGATATCACCAGATATATGCTGGATTTTTACATGACTTTGGGTGACGGATACCGAAAATCTGTAATTTTCTCGGCCCCTGGTGGTCCGATGTCGTTCCTGCCGCACAGATTCATGCGCGAGGGCCTCCTGCAGATAATTCACTTTGGTTTATGCAGTATCTCTAATAGCACCCGAGATATCACCAGATATATAATGGATTTTTCCCTGACCCTGACAGTCCGACCCCATGAGACGTTGGTTTTCTCGGCCCCTGGCGGTCCGAGGTCATTCCCGCTGCACAGATTCATGAGCCAGGGCCTCCTGCAGATAATTCACTCTGGTTTTTTGCGCTATCTCTAATAGCCTCCGAGATATCACCAGATATATATTGGATTTTCCCCCGACCCTGAGTGTCCGGCCCCATGAGGCGGTGGTTTTCTCGACCGCTGGGGGTCGGAGGTCTTTCCCGCTGCACAGATTCATGCGCCAGGGCCTCCTACAGACAATGCACTCTGATTTATTGCGCTATCTGTAATAGCACCCGAGATATCACCAGATATATATTGGATTTTTCCCTGACCCTGAGTGTCCGGCCCCATGAGACGGTGATTTTCTCGGCCCCTGGTGGTCCGAGGTCGTTCCCGCTGCATAGATGCATGCGCCAGGGCCTCCTGCAGATAATTCACTTTGGTTTATTGCGCTATCTCTAATAGCACCCGAGATATCACCAGATATATATTGGATTTTCCCCTGACCCTGAGGGTCCGGCCCCATGAGACTGTGGTTTTCTCGGCCCCTGGTGGTCCGAGTTCGTTCCGCTGCACAGATTCATGCGCCAGGGCCTCCTGCAGATAATTCACTTTGGTTTATTGCGCTATCTCTAATAGCACCCGAGATATCACCAGATATATATTGGATTTTTCCCTGACCCTGAGTGTCCGGCCCAAAGAGATGGTGGTTTTATTGTCCCCTGGTGGCCCGAGGTCGTTCCCGCTGCCCAGATTCATGCGCCAGGGCATCCTGCAGATAATTCACTTTGGTTCATTGCGCTATCTCTAATAGCACCCGAGTTATCACCATATATATATTGGATTCTCCCCCGACCCTGAGTGTCCGGCACCATGAGGCGGTGGTTTTCTCGACCCCTGGGGTTCGGAGGTCTTTCCCGCTGCAGAGATTCATGCGCCAGGGCCTCCTACAGACAATGCACTCTGATTTATTGCGCTATCTGTAATAGCACCCGAGATATCACTATATATATATTGGATTTTTCCCCGACCCTGACAGTCCGGCCCCATGAGACGGTAGTTTTCTCGGCCCGTGGTGGTCCCAGGTCGTTACCGCTGCACAGATTCATGCGCTTGGACCTCCTGCAGGCAATGCACTTTGATTTATTGCACTATCTCTAATAGCACCCGAGATATCACCAGATATATATTGCATTTTTCCCTGACCCTGACAGTCCGGCCCCATGGGACGGTGAATTTCTCGGCCCCTGGTGGTCCGAGGTCGATCCCGCTGCACAGATTCATGCGCCAGGGCCTCCTACAGACAATGCACTTTCATTTATTGCGCTATTTGTAATAGCACCCGTGATATCACCAGATATATGTTGGATTTTTCCCTGACCCTGAGTGTCCGACTCCATGAGACGGTGGTTTTCTCGGCCCCTGGTGGTCCTAGGTCGTTCCCGCTGCACAGGTTCATGCGCTAGGGCCTCCTGCAGACAATGCACTTTGATTTATTGCGCAATCTCTAATAGCACCCGTGATATCACCAGATATATATTGGATTTTTCAATGACCCTGGCAGTCCGGCCCCATGAGACTGTGGTTTTCTCGGCCCCTGGTGGTCCGAGTTCGTTCCGCTGCACGGATTCATGCGCCAGGGCCTCCTGCAGATAAATAACTTTGGTTTATTGCGCTATCTCTAATAGCACCCGAGATATCACCAGATATATATTGGATTTTCCCCTGACCCTGAGTGTCCGGCCCCATGAGACGGAGGTTTTCTCGGCCCCTGGTGGTCCGAGGTCGTTGCCGCTGCACAGATTCATGCGCCAGGGCCTCCCGCAGACAAAGCACTTTGATTTATCGCGCTATCTCTAATAGCACCCGAGATATCATCAGATATATATTGGATTTTTCCCCGACCCTGAGTGTTCGGCCCCATGAGACGGTGGTTTTCTCGGCCCCTGGTGGTCCGAGGTCGTTCCCGCTGCACAGAATCATGCGCCAGGGCCACCTACAGACAATGCACTTTGGTTTATTGCGCTATCTGTAATAGCACCCGAGATATCACCAGATATATATTGGATTTTTCCCTGACCCTGAGTGTCCGGCCCCATCAGACGCTGATTTTCTCGGCCCCTGGTGGTCCGAGGTCGTTCCCGCTGCACAGATTCATGCGCCAGGACCTCCTGCAGATAATTCACTTTGATTTATTGCGCTGTCTCTAATAGCACCCGAGATATCACCAGATATATATATTGGATTTTTCCCTGACCCTGTCAGTCCGGCCCCATGAGACGGTGAATTTCTCGGCCCCTGGTGGTCCGAGGTCGATCCCGCTGCACAGATTCATGCGCCAGGGCCTGCTCCAGACAATGCACTTTGATTTATTGCACTATCTCTAATAGCACCCGAGATATCACCAGATATATATTGCATTTTTCCCTGACCCTGACAGTCCGGACCCATGGGACGGTGGTTTTCTCGGCCCCTGGTGTTCCGAGGTCGTTCCCGCTGCACAGGTTCATGCGCTAGGGCCTCCTGCAGACAATGCACATTGAATTATTGCGCAATCTCTAATAGCACCCGTGATATCACCAGATATATATTGGATTTTTCAATGACCCTGACAGTCCGGCCCCATGAGACGGTGATTTTCTCGGCCCCTGGTGGTCCGAGGTCGATCCCGCTGCACGGATTCATGCGCCAGGGCCTCCTACAGACAATCCACTTTGATTTATTACGCTATCTGTAATAGTACCCGAGATATCACCAGTTATATATTGGATTTTTCCCTGACACTGAGTAACTGGCCCCACATTTCGGTGGTTTTCTCGACCCCTGGTGGTCCGAGGTCGATCCCGCTGCACAGATTCATGCGCCAGGGCCTCCTGCAGATAATTGACTTTGGTTTATTGCGCTATCTGTAATAGCACCCGAGATATCACCAGATATATATTGGATTTTTCCCTGACCCTGAGTGTCCGGCCCCATGTGTCGGTGGTTTTCTCGGCCCCTGGTGATCCGAGGTCGTTCCCGCTGCACACATTCATGCGCCAGGGCCTCCTGCAGACAATTCCCTTTGGTTTATTGCGCTATCTCTAATAGCACCCGAGATATCACCAGATATATATTGGATTTGTCCCTGACCCTGAGTGTCCGGCCCCATGTGTCGGTGGTTTTCTCGGTCCCTGGTGGTCCTAGGTCGTTCTCGCTGCACAGATTCATGCGCCAGGGCCCCTGCAGATAATTGACTTTGGTTTATTGCGCTATCTGTAATAGCACCCGAGATATCACCAGATATATGCTGGATTTTTACATGACCTTGGGTGACGAATTCCGAATATCTGTAATTTTCTCGGCCCCTGGTGGTCCGAGATCGTTCCCGCTGCACAAATTCCTGCGCCAGGGCCTCCGGCAGATAATCGACTATGGTTCATTGCGCTATCTCTAATATCACCCGAGATATCACCAGATATATATTGGATTTTTCCCTGACCCTGACAGTCCGGCCCAAAGAGATGTCGGTTTTATGGGCCCCTGGTGGTCCGAGGTCGTTCCCGCTGCACAGATGCGTGCGCCAGGGCCTCCTGCAGATAATTCACTTTGGTTTATTGCGCTATCTCTAATAGCACCCAAGATATCACCAGATATATATTGGATTTTTCCCTGACCCTGAGTGTCCGGCCTCATGAGACGGTGGTTTTCGCGGCCCCTGGTGGTCCGAGGTCGTTCCGCTGCACAGATTCATGCGACAGGGCCTCCTACAGATAACTCACTTTGGTATATTACGCTATCTCTAATAGCACCCGAGATATCACCAGAAATATATTGGATTTTCCCCTGACCCTGAGTGTCCCACTCCATGAGACGGTGGTTTTCTCGGCCCCTGGTGGTCCGAGGTCGTTCCCGCTGCACAGATGCATGCGCTGGGACCTCCTGCAGGCAATGCACTTTGATTTATTGCACTATCTCTAATAGCACCCGAGATATCACCAGATATATTTTGCATTTTTCCCTGGCCCTGACAGTCCGGCCCCATGGGACGGTGGTTTTCTCGGCCCCTGGTGGTCCGAGGTCGTTCCCGCTGCACAGATTCATGCGCCAGGGCCTCCTGCAGATAATTCACTTTGATTTATTGCGCTGTCTCTAATAGCACCCGAGATATCACCAGATATATATTGGATTTTTCCCTGACCCTGTCAGTCCGGCCCCATGAGACGGTGGTTTTCTCGGCCCCTGGTGGTCCGAGGTCGTTCCCGGTGCACGGATTCATGCGCCAGGGCCTCCTGCAGATAATTCACTTTGGTTTATTGCGCTATCTCTAATAGCACCCGAGATATCACCAGATATATATTGGATTTTCCCCTGACCCTGAGGGTCCGGCCCCATGAGACTCTGGTTTTCCCGTCCCCTGGTGGTCCGAGGTCGTTCCGGCTGCACAGATTCACGCGCCAGGGCCTCCTACAGATAATTCACTTTGGATTATTGCGCCATCTCTAATAGCACCCGAGATATCACCAGATATATATTGGATTTTCCCCTGACCCTGAGTGTCCGGCCCCATGAGACTGTGGATTTCTCGGCCCCTGGTGGTCCGAGGTCGTTCCCGCTGCACAGATGCATGCGCCAGGGCCCCCTGCATATAATTCACTTTGATTTATAGCGCCATCTCTAATAGCCACCGAGATATCATCGGATATATATTTGATTATTCCCTGACCCTGAGTGTCCGGCCCCATGGGTCGGTGGTTTTCTCGGCCCCTGGTGGTCCTAGGTCGTTCTCGCTGCACAGATTCATGCGCCAGGGCCCCTGCAGATAATTCACTTTGGTTTATTGCGCTATCTGTAATAGCACCCGAGATATCACCAGATATATGCTGGATTTTTACATGACCTTGGGTGACGAATTCCGAATATCTGTAATTTTCTCGGCCCCTGGTGGTCCGCGATCGTTCCCGCTGCACAAATTCATGCGCCAGGGCCTCCGGCAGATAATCGACTATGGTTCATTGCGCTATCTCTAATATGACCCGAGATATCACCAGATATATATTGGATTTTTCCCTGACCCTGACAGTCCGGCCCCATGTGTCGATGGTTTTCACGGCCCCTGGTGGTCCGAGATCGTTCCCGCTGCACAGATTAATGCGCAAGGGCCTCCTACGGACAATGCACTTTGATTTATTGCGCTATCTCTAATAGCACCCGAGATATCACCAGATATATATTGGATTTTCCCCTGACCCTGAGTGTCCGGCCCCATGAGACAGTGGTTTTCTCGGCCCCTGGTGGTCCGAGCTCGTTCTCGCTGGCCACATTCATGCGCCAGGGCCTCCTACAGACGATGCACTTTGATTTATTGCGCTATCTGTAATAGCACCCGAGATATCACCAGATATATATTGGATTTTTCCCTGACACTGAGTGTCCGGCTCCATGAGACGGTGGTTTTCTCGGCCCCTGGCGGCCCGAGGTCGTTCCCGCTGCACAGATTCAGGCGCCAGGGCCTCCTGCAGACAATGCACTTTGGCTTATTGCGCTATCTCTAATAGCACCCGAGATATCACCAGATATATATTGGATTTTTCCCCGACCCTGAGTGTCCGGCCCCATGAGACGGTAGTTTTCTCGGCCCCTGGTGGTCCCAGGTCGTTACCGCTGCACAGATGCATGCGCTGGGACCTCCTGCAGGCAATGCACTTTGGCTTATTGCGCTATCTCTAATAGCACCCGAGATATCACCAGATATATATTGGATTTTTCCCCGACCCTGAGTGTCCGGCCCCATGAGACGGTAGTTTTCTCGGCCCCTGGTGGTCCCAGGTCGTTACCGCTGCACAGATGCATGCGCTGGGACCTCCTGCAGGCAATGCACTTTGATTTATTGCACTATCTCTAATAGCACCCGAGATATCACCAGATATATTTTGCATTTTTCCCTGACCCTGACAGTCCGGCCCCATGGGACGGTGGTTTTCTCGGCCCCTGGTGGTCCGAGGTCGTTCCCGCTGCACAGATTCATGCGCCAGGGCCTCCTGCAGATAATTCACTTTGATTTATTGCGCTGTCTCTAATAGCACCCGAGATATCACCAGATATATATTGGATTTTTCCCTGACCCTGTCAGTCCGGCCCCATGAGACGGTGGTTTTCTCGGCCCCTGGTGGTCCGAGGTCGTTCCCGCTGCACAGATTCCTGCGCCAGGGCCTCCTACAGACAATGCACTTTGATTTATTGCGCTATCTGTAATAGCACCCGAGATATCACCAGATATATATTGGATTCTTCCCTGACCCTGAGAGTCCGGCCCCATGAGACGGTGGTTTTCTCGGCCCCTGGTGGTCCGAGGTCGTTCCCGCTGCACAGAGTCATGCGCGAGGGCCTCCTGCAGACAATGCACTTTGATTTATTGCGCTATCTCTAATAGCACCCGAGATATCACCAGATATATATGGGATTTTTCCCTGACCCTGACAGTCCGACCCCATGAGACGGTGGTTTTCTCGGTCCCTGGTGATCCGAGGTCGTTCCCGCTGCACAGATTCCTGCGCCAGGGCCTCCTACAGACAATGCACTTTTATTTATTGCGCTATCTGTAATAGTACCCGAGTTATCACCAGATATATATTGGATTTTTCCCTGACCCTGAGTGTCCGGCCCCATGAGACTGTGGTTTTCTCGGCCCCTGGTGGTCCGAGGTGGTTGCCGCTGCACAGATTCCTGCGCCAGGGCCTCCTACAGACAATGCACTTTGATTTATTGCGCTATCTGTAATAGCACCCGAGATATCATCAGATATATATTGGATTTGTCCCTGACCCTGAGTGTCCGGCCCCATGGGTCGGTGGTTTTCTCGGCCCCTGGTGGTCCTAGGTCGTTCTCGCTGCACAGATTCATGCGCCAGGGCCCCTGCAGATAATTCACTTTGGTTTATTGCGCTATCTGTAATAGCACCCGAGATATCACCAGATATATGCTGGATTTTTACATGACCTTGGGTGACGAATTCCGAATATCTGTAATTTTCTCGGCCCCTGGTGGTCCGAGATCGTTCCCGCTGCACAAATTCATGCGCCAGGGCCTCCGGCAGATAATCGACTATGGTTCATTGCGCTATCTCTAATATGACCCGAGATATCACCAGATATATATTGGATTTTTCCCTGACCCTGACAGTCCGGCCCCATGTGTCGATGGTTTTCACGGCCCCTGGTGGTCCGAGATCGTTCCCGCTGCACAGATTAATGCGCAAGGGCCTCCTACGGACAATGCACTTTGATTTATTGCGCTATCTCTAATAGCACCCGAGATATCACCAGATATATATTGGATTTTCCCCTGACCCTGAGTGTCCGGCCCCATGAGACAGTGGTTTTCTCGGCCCCTGGTGGTCCGAGCTCGTTCCCGCTGGCCACATTCATGCGCCAGGGCCTCCTACAGACGATGCACTTTGATTTATTGCGCTATCTGTAATAGCACCCGAGATATCACCAGATATATATTGGATTTTTCCCTGACACTGAGTGTCCGGCTCCATGAGACGGTGGTTTTCTCGGCCCCTGGCGGTCCGAGGTCGTTCCCGCTACACAGATTCATGCGCCAGGGCCTCCTGCAGATAATTCACTTTGGTTTATTGCGCTATCTCTAATAGCCCCGGGATATCACCAGATATATATTGGATTTTCCCCTGACCCTGAGTGTCCGGCCCCATGAGACGGTGGTTTTCTCGGCCCCTGGTGCTCCGAGGTCTTTCCCGCTGGCCAGATTCATGCGCCAGGCCTGCTACAGACAATGCACTTTGGTTTATTGCGCTATCTGTGATAGCACACGAGATATCAACAGATATATATTGGATTTTCCCCTGACCCTGAGTGTCCGGCCCCATGTGACCGTGGTTTTCTCGTCCCCTGGTGGTCCGATGTCTTTCCCGCTGCACAGCTTCATGCGCCAGGGTCGCCTACAGACAATGCACTTTTATTTATTGCGCTATCTGTAATAGCACCCGAGTTATCACCAGATATATATTGGATTTTTCCCTGACCCTGAGTGTCCGGCCCCATGAGACTGTGGTTTTCTCGGCCCCTGGTGGTCCGAGGTGGTTGCCGCTGGCCACATTCATGCGCCAGGGCCTCCTACAGACAATGCACTTTGATTTATTGCGCTATCTGTAATAGCACCCGAGATATCACCAGATATATATTGGATTTTTCCCTGACCCTGAGTGTCCGGCCTCATGTGTCGGTGGTTTTCTCGGCCCCTGGTGGTCCGAGGTCGTTCCCGCTGCACAGAATCATGCGCCAGGGCCACCTACAGACAATGCACTTTGATTTATTGCGCTATCTGTAATAGCACCCGAGAAAGCACCATATATATGCTGGATTTTTATATGACTTTGGGTGACGGATACCGAAAATCTGTAATGTTCTCGGCCCCTGGTGGTCCGACGTCGTTCCCGCTGCACAGATTCATGCGCCAGGCCATCCTACGGACAATGCACTTTGATTTATTGCGCTAACTCTAATAGCACCCGAGATATCACCGGATATATATTTGATTATTCCCTGACCCTGAGTGTCCGGCCCCATGAGACGGTGGTTTTCTCGGCCCCTGGTGGTCCGAGGTCGTTCCCGCTGCACAGGTTCATGCGCTAGGGCCTCCTGCAGACAATGCACTTTGATTTATTGCGCAATCTCTAATAGCACCCGTGATATCACCAGATATATATTGGATTTTTCAATGACCCTGACAGTCCGGCCCCATGAGACGGTGATTTTCTCGGCCCCTGGTGGTCCGAGGTCGATCCCGCTGCACGGATTCATGCGCCAGGGCCTCCTACAGACAATCCACTTTGATTTATTGCGCTATCTGTAATAGTACCCGAGATATCACCAGTTATATATTGGATTTTTCCCTGACACTGAGTAACTGGCCCCATATTTCGGTGGTTTTCTCGACCCCTGGTGGTCCGAGGTCGATCCCGCTGCACAGATTTATGCGCCAGGGCCTCCTGCAGACAATGCACTTTTGTGTATTGCGCTATCTCTAATAGCACCCGAGATATCACCAGATATATATTGGATTTTTCCCTGACCCTGACAGTCCGGCCCCGTGAGACGGTGGTTTTCTCGGCCACTGGTGGTCCGAGGTCGTTCCCGCTGCACAGATTCCTGCGCTAGGGCCTCCTACAGACAATGCACTTTGATGTATTGCGCTATCTGTAATAGCACCCGAGATATCATCAGATATATATTGGATTTTTCCCTGACCCTGAGTGTCCGGCCCCATGTGTCGGTGGTTTTCTCGGCCCCTGGTGATCCGAGGTCGTTCCCGCTGCACACATTCATGCGCCAGGGCCTCCTGCAGACAATTCCCTTTGGTTTATTGCGCTATCTCTAATAGCGCCGGAGATATCACCAGATATATATTGGATTTTTCCCTGACCCTGAGTGTCCGGCCTCATGAGACGGTGGTTTTCGCGGTCCCTGGTGGTCCGAGGTCGTTCCGCTGCACAGATTCATGCGCCAGGGCCTCCTACAGATATCTCACTTTGGAATATTACGCTATCTCTAATAGCACCCGAGATATCACCAGAAATATATTGGATTTTCCCCTGACCCTGAGTGTCCGACTCCATGAGACGGTGGTTTTCTCGGCCCCTGGTGGTCCGAGGTCGTTCCCGCTGCACAGGTTCATGCGCTAGGGCCTCCTGCAGACAATGCACTTTGATTTATTGCGCAATCTCTAATAGCACCCGTGATATCACCAGATATATATTGGATTTTTCAATGACCCTGACAGTCCGGCCCCATGAGACGGTGATTTTCTCGGCCCCTGGTGGTCCGAGGTCGTTCCCGCTGCACAGATTCCTGCGCCAGGGCCTCCTACAGACAATGCACTTTGATTTATTGCGCTATCTGTAATAGCACCCGAGATATCACCAGATATATGTTGGATTCTTCCCTGACCCTGAGAGTCCGGCCCCATGAGACGGTGGTTTTCTCGGCCCCTGGTGGTCCGAGGTCGTTCCCGCTGCACAGAGTCATGCGCGAGGGCCTCCTGCAGACAATGCACTTTGATTTATTGCGCTATCTCTAATAGCACCCGAGATATCACCAGATATATATTGGATTTTTCCCTGACCCTGACAGTCCGACCCCATGAGACGGTGGTTTTCTCGGTCCCTGGTGATCCGAAGTCGTTCCCGCTGCACAGATTCCTGCGCCAGGGCCTCCTACAGACAATGCACTTTGATTTATTGCGCTAACTCTAATAGCACCCGAGATATCACCGGATATATATTTGATTATTCCCTGACCCTGAGGGTCCGGCCCCATGAGACGGAGGTTTTCTCGGCCCCTGGTGGTCCGAGGTCGTTCCCGGTGCACGGATTCGTGCGCCAGGGCCTCCTGCAGATAATTCACTTTGGTTTATTGCGCTATCTCTAATAGCACCCGAGATATCACCAGATATATATTGGATTTTCCCCTGACCCTGAGCGTCCGGCCCCATGAGACTCTGGTTTTCTCGTCCCCTGGTGGTCCGATGTCTTTCCCGCTGCCCAGATTCATGCGCCAGGGTCGCCTACAGACAATGCACTTTTATTTATTGCGCCATCTGTAATAGCACCCGAGATATCACCAGATATATATTGGATTTTTCCCTGACCCTGAGTGTCCGGCCCCATGAGACGGTGGTTTTCTCGGCCCCTGGTGGTAAGAGGTCGTTCCCGCTGGCCAGATTCATGCGCCAGGCCTCCTACAGACAATGCACTTTGGTTTATTGCGCTATCTCTAATATCACCAGAGATATCACCAGATACATATTGGATTTTCCCCTGACCCTGAGTGTCCGGCCCCATGTGACCGTGGTTTTCTCCGCCCCTGGTGCTCCGAGGTCGTTCCCGCTGGCCAGATTCATGCGCCAGGCCTCCTGCAGACAATCCACTTTGATTTATTGCGCTATCTCTAATAGCACCCGAGATATCATCAGATACATCCTGGGTTTTTGCATGACCCTGGGTGTCCGGCGCCATGTGTCGGTGGTTTTCTCGGCTCCTGGTGGTCCGAGGTCGTTCCAGCTGCACAGATTCATGCCCCAGGGCCTCCCGCAGACAATGCACTTTGATTAAATGCACTATCTCTAATAGCACCCGAGATATCACCAGATATATATTGGATTTTCCCCTGACCTTGAGTGTCCGGCCCAATGAAACGGTGGTTTTCTCGGCCCCTGGTGGTCCGAGGTCGTTCCCGCTGCCCAGATTCATGAGCTAGGGCCTCCTACAGACAATGCACTTTGATTTATTGCGCTATCTGTAATAGCACCCGAGAAATCACCACATATATGCTGGATTTTTACATGACTTTGGGTGACGGACACCTAAAATCTGTAAGTTTCTCGGCCCCTGGATGGCCGAGGTCGTTCCTGCTTCACAGATTCATGCGCCAGGGCCTCCTGCATACAATGCACTTTGATTTATCGCGCTATCTGAAATAGAACCCGAGATATCACCAGATATATGCTGGATTTTTCCCTGACCCTGACAGTCCGGCCGCATGTGTCGGTGGTTTTCTCGGCCCCTGGTGGTCCGAGGTCGTTGCCGCTGCACAGATTCATGCGACAGGATCTCCCGCAGACAATGCACTTTGGTTTATTGCGCTATCTCTAATAGCATCCGAGATATCACCAGATATATATTGGATTTTTCCCTGACCCTGAGTGTCCGGCCCCATGAGACGGTGGTTTTCTCGGCCCCTGGTGGTCCGAGGTCGTTCCCGCTGCACAGATTCATGCGCCAGGGCCTCCTGCAGATAATGCACTTTGATTTATCGCGCTATCTCTAATAGCACCCGAGATATCACCAGATATATGATGGATTTTTACATGACCTTGGGGGACGGATACCGAAAATCTGTAATTTTCTCGACCCCTGGTGGTCCGATGTCGTTCCCGCTGCACAGATGCATGCGCCAGGTCCTCCTGCAGATAATTTACTTTGGTTTATTGCGCTTTCTCTAATAGCACCCGAGATATCACCAGATATATATTGTATTTTCCCCTGACCCTGAGTATCCGACCCCATGAGACGGTGGTTTTTTCGGCCCCTGGTGGTCCGAGGACGTTGCCGCTGCACAGACTCATGCGCCAGGGACTCCTACAGACAATGCACTTTCATTTATTGCGCTGTCTGTAATAGCACCCGAGATATCACCAGATATATATTGGATTTTCCCCTGACCCTGAGTGCCCGGCCCCGTGAGGCGGTGGTTTTCTCGGCCCCTGGTGGTCCGATGTCGTTCCCGCTGCACAGATGCATGCGCCAGGGCCTCCTGCAGATAATGCACTTTGATTATTTGGGCTATATCTAATAGCACCCGAGATTTCACCAGATATATATTGAATTTTACCCTGACCCAGAGTGTCCGGCCCCATGAGACGGTGATTTTCTCGGCCCCTGGTTGTCCGAGGTCGTTCCCGCTACACAGATTCATGCGCCAGGGCCTCCTGCAGATAATTCACTTTGATTTATAGCGCCATCTCTAATAGCCCCCGAGATATCATCGGATATATATTTGATTATTCCCTGACCCTGAGTGTCCGGCCCCATGTGTCGGTGGTTTTCTCGGCCCTTGTTGGTCCGAGGTCGTTCCTGCTGCACAGATTCATGCGCCAGGGCCTCCTGCAGATAATTCACTTTGGTTTATTGCGCAATCTGTAATAGCACCCGAGATATCACCAGATATATTTTGCATTTTTCCCTGACACTGAGTGTCCGGCTCCATGAGACGGTGGTTTTCTCGGCCCCTGGTGGTCCGAGGTCGTTCCCGCTGCACAGATGCATGCGCCAGGCCCCCCTGCATATAATTCACTTTGATTTATAGCGCCATCTCTAATAGCCCCCGAGATATCATCGGATATATATTTGATTATTCCCTGACCCTGAGTGTCCGGCCCCATGAGACAGTGGTTTTCTCGGCCCCTGGTTGTCCGAGCTCGTTCCCGCTGGTCACATTCATGCGCCAGGGCCTCCTACAGACGATGCACTTTGATTTATTGCGCAATCTGTAATAGCACCCGAGATATCACCAGATATATATTGGATTTGTCCCTGACCCTGAGTGTCCGGCCCCATGGGTCGGTGGTTTTCTCGGCCCCTGGTGGTCCTAGGTCGTTCTCGCTGCACAGATTCATGCGCCAGGGCCCCTGCAGATAATTTACTTTGGTTTATTGCGCTATCTGTAATAGCACCCGAGATATCACCAGATATATGCTGGATTTTTACATGACCTTGGGTGACGAATTCCGAATAACTGTAATTTTCTCGGCCCCTGGTGGTCCGAGATCGTTCCCGCTGCACAAATTCATGCGCCAGGGCCTCCGGCAGATAATCGACTATGGTTCATTGCGCTATCTCTAATATGACCCGAGATATCACCAGATATATATTGGATTTTTCCCTGACCCTGACAGTCCGGCCCCATGTGTCGATGGTTTTCACGGCCCCTGGTGGTCCGAGATCGTTCCCGCTGCACAGATTAATGCGCAAGGGCCTCCTACGGACAATGCACTTTGATTTATTGCGCTATCTCTAATGGCACCCGAGATATCACCAGATATATATTGGATTTTCCCCTGACCCTGAGTGTCCGGCCCCATGAGACAGTGGTTTTCTCGGCCCCTGGTTGTCCGAGCTCGTTCCCGCTGGTCACATTCATGCGCCAGGGCCTCCTACAGACGATGCACTTTGATTTATTCCGCTATCTGTAATAGCACCCGAGATATCACCAGATATATATTGGATTTTTCCCTGACACTGAGTGTCCGGCTCCATGAGACGGTGGTTTTCTCGGCCCCTGGCGGTCCGAGGTCGTTCCCGCTAAACAGATTCATGCGCCAGGGCCTCCTGCAGATAATTCACTTTGGTTTATTGCGCTATCTCTAATAGCCCCGGGATATCACCAGATATATATTGGTTTTTCCCCTGACCCTGAGTGTCCGGCCCCATGAGACGGTGGTTTTCTCGGCCCCTGGTGCTCCGAGGTCGTTCCCGCTGGCCAGATTCATGCGCCAGGCCTGCTACAGACAATGCACTTTGGTTTATTGCGCTATCTCTGATAGCACACGAGATATCAACAGATATATATTGGATTTTCCCCTGACCCTGAGTGTCCGGCCCCATGTGACCGTGGTTTTCTCGTCCCCTGGTGGTCCGATGTCTTTCCCGCTGCACAGATTCATGCGCCAGGGTCGCCTACAGACAATGCACTTTTATTTATTGCGCTATCTGTAATAGCACCCGATTTATCACCAGATATATATTGGATTTTTCCCTGACCCTGAGTGTCCGGCCCCATGAGACTGTGGTTTTCTCGGACCCTGGTGGTCCGAGGTGGTTGCCGCTGGCCACATTCATGCGCCAGGGCCTCCTACAGACAATGCACTTTGATTTATTGCGCTATCTGTAATAGCACCCGAGATATCACCAGATATATATTGGATTTTTCCCTGACCCTGAGTGTCCGGCCTCATGTGTCGGAGGTTTTCTCGGCCCCTGGTGGTCCGAGGTCGTTCCCGGTGCACGGATTCGTGCGCCAGGGCCTCCTGCAGATAATTCACTTTGGTTTATTGCGCTATCTCTGATAGCACACGAGATATCAACAGATATATATTGGATTTTCCCCTGACCCTGAGTGTCCGGCCCCATGTGACCGTGGTTTTCTCGTCCCCTGGTGGTCCGATGTCTTTCCCGCTGCACAGATTCATGCGCCAGGGTCGCCTACAGACAATGCACTTTTATTTATTGCGCTATCTGTAATAGCACCCGAGTTATCACCAGATATATATTGGATTTTTCCCTGACCCTGAGTGTCCGGCCCCATGAGACTGTGGTTTTCTCGGCCCCTGGTGGTCCGAGGTGGTTGCCGCTGGCCACATTCATGCGCCAGGGCCTCCTACAGACAATGCACTTTGATTTATTGCGCTATCTCTAATAGCACCCGAGATATCACCAGATATATATTGGATTTTCCCCTGACCCTGAGCGTCCGGCCCCATGAGACTCTGGTTTTCTCGTCCCCTGGTGGTCCGATGTCTTTCCCGCTGCCCAGATTCATGCGCCAGGGTCGCCTACAGACAATGCACTTTTATTTATTGCGCCATCTGTAATAGCACCCGAGATATCACCAGATATATATTGGATTTTTCCCTGACCCTGAGTGTCCGGCCCCATGAGACGGTGGTTTTCTCGGCCCCTGGTGGTAAGAGGTCGTTCCCGCTGGCCAGATTCATGCGCCAGGCCTCCTACAGACAATGCACTTTGGTTTATTGCGCTATCTCTAATATCACCAGAGATATCACCAGATACATATTGGATTTTCCCCTGACCCTGAGTGTCCGGCCCCATGTGACCGTGGTTTTCTCGGCCCCTGGTGCTCCGAGGTCGTTCCCGCTGGCCAGATTCATGCGCCAGGCCTCCTGCAGACAATCCACTTTGATTTATTGCGCTATCTCTAATAGCACCCGAGATATCATCAGATACATCCTGGGTTTTTGCATGACCCTGGGTGTCCGGCGCCATGTGTCGGTGGTTTTCTCGGCCCCTGGTGCTCCGAGGTCGTTCCCGCTGGCCAGATTCATGCGCCTCCTACAGACAATGCACTTTGGTTTATTGCGCTATCTCTAATAGCACCCGAGATATCACCAGATATATATTGGATTTTTCCCTGTCCCTGAGTTTCCGGCCCCATGAGACGGTGGTTTTCTCGGCCCCTGGTGGTCCGAGGTCGTTGCCGCTGCACAGATTCATGAGACAGGCCTCCTACAGACAATGCACTTTGGTTTATTGCGCTATCTCTAATTGCACCCGAGATATCACCAGATATATATTGGATTTTTCCCTGACCCTGAGTGTCCGGCCCCATGAGACGGTGGTTTTCTCGGCCCCTGGTGGTCCGAGGTCGTTCCCGTTGGCCAGATTCATGCGCCAGGGCCTGCTACAGACAATGCACTTTGATTTATTGCGCTATCTGTAATAGCACCCGAGATATCACCAGATATATATTGGATTTTTCCCTGACCCTGAGTGTCCGGCCCCATGAGACGGTGGTTTTCACGGCCCCTGGTGGTCCGAGGTCGTTGCCGCTGCACAGATTCATGAGACAGGATCTCCCGCAGACAATGCACTTTGATTTATCGCGCTATCTCTAATAGCACCCGAGATATCACCAGATATATGATGGATTTTTACATGACCTTGGGTGACGGATACCGAAAATCTGTAATTTTCTCGGCCCCTGGTGCTCCGAGGTCGTTCCCGCTGGCCAGATTCATGCGCCTCCTACAGACAATGCACTTTGGTTTATTGCGCTATCTCTAATAGCACCCGAGATATCACCAGATATATATTGGATTTTTCCCTGACCCTGAGTGTCCGGCCCCATGAGACGTAGGTTTTCTCGGCCCCTGGTGGTCCGAGGTCGTTCCCGCTTCACAGATGCATGCGCCAGGGCCTCCAACAGATAATTCACTTTGGTTTATTGCGCTATCTCTAATAGCACCGGAGATATCACCAGATATATATTGGATTTTTCCCTGACCCTGAGTGTCCGGCCCCATGAGACGGTGGTTTTCTCGGCCCCTGGTGTTCCGAGGTCGTTCCCGCTTCACAGATGCATGCGCCAGGGCCTCCTGCAGATAAATCACTTTGGATTATTGCGGTATCTCTAATAGCACCCGAGATATCACCAGATATATATTGAATTTTACCCTGACCCTGAGTGTCCGGCCCCATGGGACGGTGGTTTTCTCGGCCCCTGGTGGTCCGAGGTCGTTACCGCTGCCCAGATTCATGCGCCAGGGCCTCCTACAGACAATGCACGTTGTTTTATTGCGCTATCTCTAATAGCACCCGAGATACCACCAAATATATATTGGATTTTTCCCTGACCCTGACGGTCCGGCCCCATGTGTCGGTGATTTTCTCGGTCCCTGTTTGTCCGAGGTAGATCCCGCTGCACAGATTCATGCGCCAGGGCTTCCTGCAGACAATGCAGTATGATTTATTGCGCTTCCTCTAATAGCACCCGAGATATCATCAGATACATCCTGGGTTTTTACATGACCTTGGGTGTCCGGCCCCATGTGTCGGTAGTTTTCTCGGCCCCTGGTGGTCCGAGGTCGTTCCCGCTGCACAGATTCATGCGCCAGGGCCTCCTGCAGATAATTCACTTTGGTTTATTGCGCTATCTGTAATAGCACCCGAGATATCACCAGATATATATTGAATTTTACCCTGACCCTGAGTGTCCGGCCCCATGAGACGGTGGTTTTCTCGGCCCCTGGTGGTCCGAGGTCGTTCCCGCTGCACAGATTCATGCGCAAGGGCCTCCTGCAGATAATTCACTTTGGATTATTGCGCTATCTCTAATAGCACCCGAGATATCACCAGATATATATTGGATTTTCCCCTGTCCCTGAGTGTCCGGCATCATGAGACGGTGGTTTTCTCGGCCGCTGGTGGTCCGAGGTCGTTCCCGCTGCACATATTCAGCCGCCAGGGCCTCCTGCAGATAATTCACTTTGGTTTATTGCGCTATCTGTAATAGCACCCGAGATATCATCAGATATATATTGGATTTTCTCCTGACCTTGAGTGTCCGGCCCCATGAGACGGTGGTTTTCTCGGCCCCCGGTGGTCCGAGGTCGTTCCCGCTATACAGATTCATGCGCCAGGGCCTCCTGCAGATAATTCACTTTGGTTTATTGCGCTATCTGTAATAGCACACGAGATAACACCAGATATATATTGAATTTTACCCTGACCCTGAATGTCCGGCCCCATGAGACGGTGGTTTTCTCGACCCCTGGTGGTCCGAGGTCGGTCCCGCGGCACAGATTCATGCGCAAGGGCCTCATATGGAGAATGCACTTGGGATTTATTGCGCTATCCCTAATAGGACCCGAGATATCACCAGGTATATACTGGATTTTTACATGACCTTGGGTGACGGATACCGAAAATCTGTAATTTTCAAGGCCCTTGGTGTTCCGAGGTCGTTCCTGCTGCACACATTCATGCGCCAGGGCCTCCGGCAGACAATGCACTTTGATTTATCGCGCTATCTCGAATAGCACCCGAGATATCACCAGATATATGCTGGATTTTTACATGACCTTGGGTGTCCGGCCCCATGAGACGGTGGTATTCTCGGCTCCAGGTGGTCCGAGGTCGTTCCCGCTGCACAGATTCATGCGCCAGGGCCTCCTGCAGATAATTCACTTTGGTTTATTGCGCTATCTGTAATAGCACCCGAGATATCACCAGATATATATTGGATTTTCCCCTGACCCTGAGTGTCCGGCCCCGTGAGGCGGTGGTTTTCTCGGCCCCTGGTGGTCCGATGTCGTTCCCGCTGCACAGATGCATGCGCCAGGGCCTCCTGCAGATAATGCACTTTGATTATTTGCGCTATCACTAATAGCACCCGAGATTTCACCAGATATATATTTGATTTTTCCCTGACCCTGAGTGTCCGCCCCATGAGACGGTGGTTTTCTCGGCCCTTGGTGGCACGAGGTCGTTCCCGCTGCACAGATTCATGCGCCAGGGCCTCCTGCAGATAAATCACTTTGGATTATTGTGCTATCTCTAATAGCACCCGAGATATCACCAGATATATATTGGATTTTTCCCTGACCCTGAATGTCCGGCCCCATGAGACGGTGGTTTTCTCTGCCCCTGGTGGTCCGAGGTCGTCCCCACTGCACAGATTCATGCGCCAGGGCCTCCTGCAGATAATACACTTTGTATTATTGCGCTATCTGTAATAGCACCCGAGATATCACCAGATATATATTGGATTTTTCCCTGACTCTGAGTGTCCGGCCCCATGAGACGGTGGTTTTCTCGACCCCTGGTGCTCCGAGGTCGTTCCCGCTGGCCAGTTTCATGCGCCAGGCCTCCTACAGACAATGCACTTTGGTTTATTGCGCTATCTCTAATAGCACCCGAGATATCACCAGATACATATTGGATTTTTCCCTGACCCTGAGTGTCCGGCCCCATGAGACGGTGGTTTTCTCGGCCCCTGGTGGTCCGAGGTCGTTCCCGCTTCACAGATGCATGCGCCAGCGCCTCCTGCAGATAATTCGCCTTGGTTTATTGCACTATCTCTAATAGCACCCGAGATATCACCAGATACATATTGGATTTTCCCCTGACCCTGAGCGTCCGGCCCCATGAGACGGTGGTTTTCTCATCCCCTGGTGGTCCGCGGTCGTTCCCGCAGGCCAGATTCATGCGCCAGGCCTCCTACAGACAATGCACTTTGGTTTATTGCGCTATCTCTAATAGCACCCTAGATATCACCAGATATATGCTGGATTTTTACATGACCTTGGGTGACGGATTCCGAATATCTGTAATTTTCTCGGCCCCTGGTGGTCCGAGGTCGTTCCTGCTGCACAGATTCATTCGCCAGTGCCTCCTAGGGACAATGCACTTTGATTTATCGCGCTATCTGTAATAGCACCTGAGATATCATCAGATATATATTGAATTTTTCCCCGACCCTGAGTGTCCGGCCCCATGAGACGGTGGTTTTCTCGGCCCCTGGTGCTCCGAGGTCGTTCCCGCTGCACAGATTCATGCGCCAGGGCCTCCTGCAGTTAAATCACTTTGGATTATTGCGCTATCTCTAATAGCACCCGAGATATCATCAGATACATCCTGGGTTTTTACATGACCTTGGGTGTCCGGCCCCATGTGTCGGTAGTTTTCTCGGCCCCTGGTGGTCCGAGGTCGTTCCCGCTGCACAGATTCATGCGCCAGGGCCTCCTGTAGATAAATCACTTTGGATTATTGCGCTATCTCTAATAGAGCCCGAGATATCACCAGATATATATTGGATTTTCCCCTGTCCCTGAGTGTCCGGCATCATGAGACGGTGGTTTTCTCGGCCGCTGGTGGTCCGAGGTCGTTCCCGCTGCACAGATTCATGCGCCAGGGCCTCCTGCAGATAATTCACTTTGGTTTATTGCGCTATCTGTAATAGCACCCGAGATATCACCAGATATATATTGGATTTTCTCCTGACCCTGAGTGTCCGGCCCCATGAGACGGTGGTTTTCTCGGCCCCCGGTGGTCCGAGGTCGTTCCCGCTATACAGATTCATGCGCCAGGGCCTCCTGCAGATAATTCACTTCGATTTATTGCGCTATCTCTAATAGGACCCGAGATATCACCAGGTATATACTGGATTTTTACATGACCTTGGGTGACGGATACCGAAAATCTGTAATTTTCTCGGCCCTTGGTGTTCCGAGGTCGTTGCTGCTGCACACATTCATGCGCCAGGGCCACCGGCAGACAATGCACTTTGATTTATCCCGCTATCTCGAATAGCACCCGAGATATCACCAGATATATACTGGATTTTTGCATGACCTTGGGTGCCCGGCCGCATGTGTCGGTGGTTTTCTCGGCCCCTGGTGTTCCGACGTCGTTCCCGCTGCACAGATTCATGCGCCAGGGCCTCCTGCAGATAATTCACTTTGGATTATTGCGCTATCTGTAATAGCACCCGAGAAAGCACCATATATATGCTGGATTTTTACATGACTTTGGGTGACGGATACCGAAAATCTGTAATTTTCTCGACCCCTGGTGGTCCGATGTCGTTCCCGCTGCACAAATGCATGCGCCAGGTCCTCCTGCAGATAATTTACTTTGGTTTATTGCGCTTTCTCTAATAGCACCCGAGATATCACCAGATATATATTGAATTTTCCCCTGACCCTGAGTATCCGACCCCATGAGACGGTGGTTTTCTCGGCCCCTGGTGGTCCGAGGACGTTGCCGCTGCACAGACTCGTGCGCCAGGGACTCCTACAGACAATGCACTTTCATTTATTGCGCTGTCTGTAATAGCACCCGAGATATCACCAGATATATATTGGATTTTCCCCTGACCCTGAGTGCCCGGCCCCGTGAGGCGGTGGTTTTCTCGGCCCCTGGTGGTCCGATGTCGTTCCCGCTGCACAGATGCATGCGCCAGGGCCTCCTGCAGATAATGCACTTTGATTATTTGGGCTATCTCTAATAGCACCCGAGATTTCACCAGATATATATTGAATTTTACCCTGACCCTGAGTGTCCGGCCCCATGAGACGGTGATTTTCTCGGCCCCTGGTTGTCCGAGGTCGTTCCCGCTTCACAGATTCATGCGCCAGGGCCTCCTGCAGATAATTCACTTTGGATTATTGCGCTATCTCTAATAGCACCCGAGATATCACCAGATATATATTGGATTTTCCCCTGACCCTGAGTGTCCGGCCCCGTGAGGCGGTGGTTTTCTCGGCCGCTGGTGGTCCGAGGTCGTTCCCGCTGCACAGATTCATGCGCCAGGGCCTCCTGCAGATAATTCACTTTGGTTTATTGCGCTATCTGTAATAGCACCCGAGATATCACCAGATATATATTGAATTTTACCCAGACTCTGAGTGTCCGGCCCCATGGGACGGTGGTTTTCTCGGCCCCTGGTGGTCCGAGGTCGTTACCGCTGCCCAGATTCATGCGCCAGGGCCTCCTACAGACAATGCACGTTGTTTTATTGCGCTATCTCTAATAGCACCCGGGATACCACCAAATATATATTGGATTTTTCCCTGACCCTGACGGTCCGGCCCCATGTGTCGGTGATTTTCTCGGTCCCTGGTTGTCCGAGGTAGATCCCGCTGCACAGATTCATGCGCCAGGGCTTCCTGCAGACAATGCAGTATGATTTATTGCGCTTCCTCTAATAGCACCCGAGATATCATCAGATACATCCTGGGTTTTTACATGACCTTGGGTGTCCGGCCCCATGTGTCGGTAGTTTTCTCGGCCCATGGTGGTCCGAGGTCGTTCCCGCTGCACAGATTCATGCGCCAGGGCCCGCTGCAGATAATTCACTTTGGTTTAGTGCGCTATCTGTAAGAGCACCCGAGATATCACCAGATATATATTGAATTTTTCTACCGACCCTGAGTGTCCGGCCCCATGAGACGGTGGTTTTCTCGGCCCCTGGTGGTCCGAGGTGGTTCCCGCTGCACAGACTCATGCGCCAGGGCCTCCTGCAGATAATTCACGTTGGATTATGGCGCTATCTCTAATAGCACCCGAGATACCACCAAATATATATTGGATTTTTCCCTGACCCTGACGGTCCGGCCCCATGTGTCGGTGATTTTCTCGGTCCCTGGTTGTCCGAGGTCGTTCCCGCTGCACAGATTCATGCGCCAGGGCCCGCTGCAGATAATTCACTTTGGATTATTGCGCTATTTCTAATAGCACCCGAGATATCACCAGATATATATTGGATTTTCCCCTGACCCTGAGTGTCCGGCACTGTGAGGCGGTGGTTTTCTCGGCTCCAGGTGGTCCGAGGTCGTTCCCGCTGCACAGATTCATGCGCCAGGGCCTCCTGCAGATAATTCACTTTGGTTTATTGCGCTATCTGTAATAGCACCCGAGATATCACCAGATATATATTGGATTTTCCCCTGACCCTGAGTGTCCGGCCCCGTGAGGCGGTGGTTTTCTCGGCCCCTGGTGGTCCGATGTCGTTCCCGCTGCACAGATGCATGCGCCAGGGCCTCCTGCAGATAATGCACTTTGATTATTTGCGCTATCACTAATAGCACCCGAGATTTCACCAGATATATATTTGATTTTTCCCTGACCCTGAGTGTCCACCCCATGAGACGGTGGTTTTCTCGGCCCTTGGTGGCCCGAGGTCGTTCCCGCTGCACAGATTCATGCGCCAGGGCCTCCTGCAGATAAATCACTTTGGATTATTGTGCTATCTCTAATAGCACCCGAGATATCACCAGATATATATTGGATTTTTCCCTGACCCTGAATGTCCGGCCCCATGAGACGGTGGTTTTCTCTGCCCCTGGTGGTCCGAGGTCGTCCCCACTGCACAGATTCATGCGACAGGGCCTCCTGCAGACAATGCACTTTAGTTTATTGCGCTATCTCTAATAGCACCCGAGAAATCACCAGATATATATTGGATTTTTCCCTGACCCTGAATGTCCGGCCCCATGGGACGGTGGTTTTCTCGGCCCCTGGTGGTCCGAGGTCGTTCCCGCTGCACAGATTCATGCGCCAGGGCCTCCTACAGACAATGCACTTTGATTTATTGCGCTATCACTAATAGCACCCGAGATATCACCAGATATATATTGGATTCTTCCCTGACCCTGAGTGTCCGGCCCCATGGGACGGTGGTTTTCTCGGCCCCTGGTGGTCCGAGGTCGTTCCCGCTGCACAGATTCATGCGCCAGGGCCTCCTACAGACAATGCACTTTGATTTATTGCGCTATCTGTAATAGCACCCGAGAAAGCACCATATATATGCTGGATTTTTACATGTCCCTGAGTGAGCGGCCCCGTGAGACGGTGGTTTTCTCGGCCTCTGGTGGTCCGAGGTCGTTCCCGCTGCACAGATTCATGCGCCAGGGCCTTCTACAGACAATGCACTTTGATGTATTGCGCTATCTGTAATAGCACCCGAGATATCACCAGATATATATTGGATTTTTCCCTGACCCTGGGTGTCCGGCCGCATGAGACGGTGGTTTTCTCGTCCCCTGGTGGTCCGAGGTCGTTCCCGCTGCTCAGATTCATGCGCCAGGGCCTCCTGCAGATAATTCACTTTGGTTTGTTGCGCTATCTCTAATGGCACCCAAGATATCACCCGATACATATTGGATTTTCCCCTGACCCAGAGCGTCCGGCCCCATGTGACGGTGGTTTTCTCGGCCCCTGGTGGTCCGAGGTCGTTCAGGCTGCACAGGTTCATGCGCCAGGGCCTCCTGCAGATAATTCACTCTGGTTTTTTGCGCTATCTCTAATAGCACCCGAGATATCACCAGATATATATTGGATTTTCCCCTGACCATGAGTGTCCGGCCCAATAGGAACGGTGGTTTTCTCGGCCCCTGGTGGTTCGAGGTCGTTCCCGCTGCACAGATTCATGCGCCAGGTCCTTCTACAGACAATGCACTTTGATTTATTGCGCTATCTGTAATAGCACCCGAGATATCATCAGATATATATTGGATTTTCCCCTGACCCTGAGCGTCCGGCCCCATGAGACTGTGGTTTTCTCGGCCCCTGGTGGTCCGAGGTCGTTCCCGCTGGCCAGATTCATGCGGCGGGCCTCATACAGACAATGCACTTTGGTGTATTGCGCTATCTCTAATAGCACCCGAGATATCACCTGATATATATTGGATTTTCCCCTGACCCTGAGTGTCCGGCCCCATGAGACTGTGGTTTTCTCGGCCCCTGGTGGTCCGAGGTCGTTCCCGCTGCACAGATCCATGCGCCAGGTCCTTCTACAGACAATGCACTTTGGTTTATTGCGCTATGTCTAATAGCACCCGCGATATCACCAGATATATATTGGATTTTTCCCTGACCCTGAGTGTCCGGCCCCATGAGACGGTGGTTTTCTCGGCCCCTGGTGGTCCGAGGTCGTTCCCGCTTCACAGATGCATGCGCCAGGGCCTCCTGCAGATAATTCACTTTGGTTTATTGCGCTATCTCTAATTGCACCCGAGATATCACCCGATACATATTGGATTTTCTCCTGACCCTGAGCGTCCGGCCCCATGAGACGGTGGTTTTCTCATCCCCTGGTGGTCCGCGGTCGTTCCCGCAGGCCAGATTCATGCGCCAGGCCTCCTACAGACAATGCACTTTGGTTTATTGCGCTATCTCTAATAGCACCCTAGATATCACCAGATATATGCTGGATTTTTACATGACCTTGGGTGACGGATTCCGAATATCTGTAATTTTCTCGGCCCCTGGTGGTCCGAGGTCGTTCCTGCTGCACAGATTCATTCGCCAGTGCCTCCTAGGGACAATGCACTTTGATTTATCGCGCTATCTGTAATAGCACCTGAGATATCATCAGATATATATTGAATTTTTCCCCGACCCTGAGTGTCCGGCCCCATGAGACGGTGGTTTTCTCGGCCCCTGGTGCTCCGAGGTCGTTCCCGCTGCACAGATTCATGCGCCAGGGCCTCCTGCAGTTAAATCACTTTGGATTATTGCGCTATCTCTAATAGCACCCGAGATATCATCAGATACATCCTGGGTTTTTACATGACCTTGGGTGTCCGGCCCCATGTGTCGGTAGTTTTCTCGGCCCCTGGTGGTCCGAGGTCGTTCCCGCTGCACAGATTCATGCGCCAGGGCCTCCTGTAGATAAATCACTTTGGATTATTGCGCTATCTCTAATAGAGCCCGAGATATCACCAGATATATATTGGATTTTCCCCTGTCCCTGAGTGTCCGGCATCATGAGACGGTGGTTTTCTCGGCCGCTGGTGGTCCGAGGTCGTTCCCGCTGCACAGATTCATGCGCCAGGGCCTCCTGCAGATAATTCACTTTGGTTTATTGCGCTATCTGTAATAGCACCCGAGATATCACCAGATATATATTGGATTTTCTCCTGACCCTGAGTGTCCGGCCCCATGAGACGGTGGTTTTCTCGGCCCCCGGTGGTCCGAGGTCGTTCCCGCTATACAGATTCATGCGCCAGGGCCTCCTGCAGATAATTCACTTCGATTTATTGCGCTATCTCTAATAGGACCCGAGATATCACCAGGTATATACTGGATTTTTACATGACCTTGGGTGACGGATACCGAAAATCTGTAATTTTCTCGGCCCTTGGTGTTCCGAGGTCGTTGCTGCTGCACACATTCATGCGCCAGGGCCACCGGCAGACAATGCACTTTGATTTATCCCGCTATCTCGAATAGCACCCGAGATATCACCAGATATATACTGGATTTTTGCATGACCTTGGGTGCCCGGCCGCATGTGTCGGTGGTTTTCTCGGCCCCTCGTGTTCCGACGTCGTTCCCGCTGCACAGATTCATGCGCCAGGGCCTCCTGCAGATAATTCACTTTGGATTATTGCGCTATCTGTAATAGCACCCGAGAAAGCACAATATATATGCTGGATTTTTACATGACTTTGGGTGACGGATACCGAAAATCTGTAATTTTCTCGACCCCTGGTGGTCCGATGTCGTTCCCGCTGCACAGATGCATGCGCCAGGTCCTCCTGCAGATAATTTACTTTGGTTTATTGCGCTTTCTCTAATAGCACCCGAGATATCACCAGATATATATTGAATTTTCCCCTGACCCTGAGTATCCGACCCCATGAGACGGTGGTTTTCTCGGCCCCTGGTGGTCCGAGGACGTTGCCGCTGCACAGACTCATGCGCCAGGGACTCCTACAGACAATGCACTTTCATTTATTGCGCTGTCTGTAATAGCACCCGAGATATCACCAGATATATATTGGATTTTCCCCTGACCCTGAGTGCCCGGCCCCGTGAGGCGGTGGTTTTCTCGGCCCCTGGTGGTCCGATGTCGTTCCCGCTGCACAGATGCATGCGCCAGGGCCTCCTGCAGATAATGCACTTTGATTATTTGGGCTATCTCTAATAGCACCCGAGATTTCACCAGATATATATTGAATTTTACCCTGACCCTGAGTGTCCGGCCCCATGAGACGGTGATTTTCTCGGCCCCTGGTTGTCCGAGGTCGTTCCCGCTTCACAGATTCATGCGCCAGGGCCTCCTGCAGATAATTCACTTTGGATTATTGCGCTATCTCTAATAGCACCCGAGATATCACCAGATATATATTGGATTTTCCCCTGACCCTGAGTGTCCGGCCCCGTGAGGCGGTGGTTTTCTCGGCCGCTGGTGGTCCGAGGTCGTTCCCGCTGCACAGATTCATGCGCCAGGGCCTCCTGCAGATAATTCACTTTGGTTTATTGCGCTATCTGTAATAGCACCCGAGATATCACCAGATATATATTGAATTTTACCCTGACTCTGAGTGTCCGGCCCCATGGGACGGTGGTTTTCTCGGCCCCTGGTGGTCCGAGGTCGTTACCGCTGCCCAGATTCATGCGCCAGGGCCTCCTACAGACAATGCACGTTGTTTTATTGCGCTATCTCTAATAGCACCCGAGATACCACCAAATATATATTGGATTTTTCCCTGACCCTGACGGTCCGGCCCCATGTGTCGGTGATTTTCTCGGTCCCTGGTTGTCCGAGGTAGATCCCGCTGCACAGATTCATGCGCCAGGGCTTCCTGCAGACAATGCAGTATGATTTATTGCGCTTCCTCTAATAGCACCCGAGATATCATCAGATACATCCTGGGTTTTTACATGACCTTGGGTGTCCGGCCCCATGTGTCGGTAGTTTTCTCGGCCCATGGTGGTCCGAGGTCGTTCCCGCTGCACAGATTCATGCGCCAGGGCCCGCTGCAGATAATTCACTTTGGTTTAGTGCGCTATCTGTAAGAGCACCCGAGATATCACCAGATATATATTGAATTTTTCTACCGACCCTGAGTGTCCGGCCCCATGAGACGGTGGTTTTCTCGGCCCCTGGTGGTCCGAGGTGGTTCCCGCTGCACAGACTCATGCGCCAGGGCCTCCTGCAGATAATTCACGTTGGATTATGGCGCTATCTCTAATAGCACCCGAGATACCACCAAATATATATTGGATTTTTCCCTGACCCTGACGGTCCGGCCCCATGTGTCGGTGATTTTCTCGGTCCCTGGTTGTCCGAGGTCGTTCCCGCTGCACAGATTCATGCGCCAGGGCCCGCTGCAGATAATTCACTTTGGATTATTGCGCTATTTCTAATAGCACCCGAGATATCACCAGATATATATTGGATTTTCCCCTGACCCTGAGTGTCCGGCACTGTGAGGCGGTGGTTTTCTCGGCTCCAGGTGGTCCGAGGTCGTTCCCGCTGCACAGATTCATGCGCCAGGGCCTCCTGCAGATAATTCACTTTGGTTTATTGCGCTATCTGTAATAGCACCCGAGATATCACCAGATATATATTGGATTTTCCCCTGACCCTGAGTGTCCGGCCCCGTGAGGCGGTGGTTTTCTCGGCCCCTGGTGGTCCGATGTCGTTCCCGCTGCACAGATGCATGCGCCAGGGCCTCCTGCAGATAATGCACTTTGATTATTTGCGCTATCACTAATAGCACCCGAGATTTCACCAGATATATATTTGATTTTTCCCTGACCCTGAGTGTCCGCCCCATGAGACGGTGGTTTTCTCGGCCCTTGGTGGCCCGAGGTCGTTCCCGCTGCACAGATTCATGCGCCAGGGCCTCCTGCAGATAAATCACTTTGGATTATTGTGCTATCTCTAATAGCACCCGAGATATCACCAGATATATATTGGATTTTTCCCTGACCCTGAATGTCCGGCCCCATGAGACGGTGGTTTTCTCTGCCCCTGGTGGTCCGAGGTCGTCCCCACTGCACAGATTCATGCGCCAGGGCCTCCTGCAGATAATACACTTTGTATTATTGCGCTATATGTAATAGCACCCGAGATAACACCAGATGTATATTGGATTTTTCCCTGACCCTGAGTGTCCGGCCCCATGAGACGGTGGTTTTCTCGGCCCCTGGTGGTCCGGGGTCGTTCCCGCTGCACAGATTCATGCGACAGGGCCTCCTGCAGACAATGCACTTTAGTTTATTGCGCTATCTCTAATAGCACCCGAGAAATCACCAGATATATATTGGATTTTTCCCTGACCCTGAGTGTCCGGCCCCATGAGACTGTGGTTTTCTCTGCCCCTGGTGGTCCGAGGTCGTCCCCACTGCACAGATTCATGCGCCAGGGCCTCCTACAGACAATGCACTTTGATTTATTGCGCTATCTGTAATAGCACCCGAGAAAGCACCATATATATGCTGGATTTTTACATGTCCCTGAGTGAGCGGCCCCGTGAGACGGTGGTTTTCTCGGCCTCTGGTGGTCCGAGGTCGTTCCCGCTGCACAGATTCATGCGCCAGGGCCTTCTACAGACAATGCACTTTGATGTATTGCGCTATCTGTAATAGCACCCGAGATATCACCTGATATATATTGGATTTTCCCCTGACCCTGAGTGTCCGGCCCCATGAGACTGTGGTTTTCTCGGCCCCTGGTGGTCCGAGGTCGTTCCCGCTTCACAGATGCATGCGCCAGGGCCTCCTGCAGATAATTCACTTTGGTTTATTGCGCTATCTCTAATTGCACCCGAGATATCACCCGATACATATTGGATTTTCCCCTGACCCAGAGTGTCCGGCCCCATGTGACGGTGGTTTTCTCGGCCCCTGGTGGTCCGAGGTCGTTCAGGCTGCACAGGTTCATGCGCCAGGGCCTCCTGCAGATAATTCACTCTGGTTTTTTGCGCTATCTCTAATAGCACCCGAGATATCACCAGATGTATATTGGATTTTCCCCTGACCATGAGTGTCCGGCCCAATAGGAACGGTGGTTTTCTCGGCCCCTGGTGGTTCGAGGTCGTTCCCGCTGCACAGATTCATGCGCCAGGACCTTCTACAGACAATGCACTTTGATTTATTGCGCTATCTGTAATAGCACCCGAGATATCATCAGATATATATTGGATTTTCCCCTGACCCTGAGCGTCCGGCCCCATGAGACTGTGGTTTTCTCGGCCCCTGGTGGTCCGAGGTCGTTCCCGCTGGCCAGATTCATGCGGCAGGCCTCATATAGACAATGCACTTTGGTGTATTGCGCTATCTCTAATAGCACCCGAGATATCACCTGATATATATTGGAATTTCCCCTGACCCTGAGTGTCCGGCCCCATGAGACTGTGGTTTTCTCGGCCCCTGGTGGTCCGAGGTCGTTCCCGCTGCACAGATCCATGCGCCAGGTCCTTCTACAGACAATGCACTTTGGTTTATTGCGCTATGTCTAATAGCACCCGCGATATCACCAGATATATATTGGATTTTTCCCTGACCCTGAGTGTCCGGCCCCATGAGACGGTGGTTTTCTCGGCCCCTGGTGGTCCGAGGTCGTTCCCGCTTCACAGATGCATGCGCCAGGGCCTCCTGCAGATAATTCACTTTGGTTTATTGCGCTATCTCTAATTGCACCCGAGATATCACCAGATATATATTGGATTTTTCCCTGACCCAGTGTGTCCGGCCACATGAGACGGTGGTTTTCTCGGCCCCTGGTGGTCCGAGGTCGTTCCCGTTGCCCAGATTCATGCGCCAGGGCCTGCTACAGACAATGCACTTTGATTTATTGCGCTATCTGTAATAGCACCCGAGATATCACCAGATATATATTGGATTTTTCCCTGACCCTGAGCGTCCGGCCCCATGAGACGGTGGTTTTCTCGGCCCCTAGTGGTCCGAGGTCGTACCCGCTGGCCAGATTCATGCGGCAGGCCTCATACAGACAATGCACTTTGGTTTATTGCGCTATCTCTAATAGCACCCGAGATATCACCTGATATATATTGGATTTTCCACTGACCCTGAGTGTCCGGCCCCATGGGACCGTGGTTTTCTCGGCCCCTGGTGGTCCGAGGTCGTTCCCGCTGCACAGATTCATGCGCCAGGTCCTTCTGCAGACAATGCACTTTTATTTATTGCGCTATCTGTAATAGCACCCGATATATCACCAGATATATATTGGATTTCACCCTGACCCTGAGTGTCCGGCCCCATGAGACGGTGGTTTTCTCATCCCCTGGTGGTCCGCGGTCGTTCCCGCAGGCCAGATTCATGCGCCAGGCCTCCTACAGACAATGCACTTTGGTTTATTGCGCTATCTCTAATAGCACCCGAGATATCACCGGATATATATTGGATTTTCCCCTGACCCTGAGTGTCCGGCCCCATGAGACCGTGGTTTTCTCGGCCCCTGGTGCTCCGAGGTCGTTCCCGCTGGCCAGATTCATGCGCCAGGGCCTCCTGCAGATAATTCACTTTGGTTTATTGCGCTATCTCTAATAGCACCCGAGATATCACCAGATATATATTGGATTTTCCCCTGACCCTGAGTGTCCGGCCCCGTGAGCCGGTGGTTTTCTCGGCCCCTGGTGGTCCGAGGTGGTTACCGCTGCACAGATTCATGCGCCTGGGCCTCCTGCAGATAATTCACTTTGGTTTATTGCGCTATCTTTAATAGCACCCGACATATCACCAGATATATATTGAATTTTACCCTGACCCTGAGTGTCCGGCCCCATGAGACGGTGGTTTTCTCGGCCCCTGGTGGTCCGAGGTCGTTCCCGCTGCACAGATTCATGCGCCAGGGCCTCCTGCAGATAATTCACTTTGGATTATTGCGCTATCTCTAATAGCACCCGAGATATCACTAGATATATATTGGATTTTCCCCTGTCCCTGAGTGTCCGGCATCATGAGACGGTGGTTTTCTCGGTCGCTGGTGGTCCGAGGTCGTTCCCGCTGCACATATTCATCCGCCAGGGCCTCCTGCAGATAATTCACTTTGGTTTATTGCGCTATCTGTAATAGCACCCGAGATATCACCAGATATATATTGGATTTTCTCCTGACCCTGAGTGTCCGGCCCCATGAGACGGTGGTTTTCTCGGCCCCCGGTGGTCCGAGGTCGGTCCCGCGGCACAGATTCATGCGCAAGGGCCTCATACGGAGAATGCACTTTGATTTATTGCGCTATCTCTAATAGCACCCGAGATATCACCGGATATATATTGGATTTTCCCCTGACCCTGAGTGTCCGGCCCCATGAGACTGTGGTTTTCTCGGCCCCTGGTGGTCCGAGGTCGTTCCCGCTGCACAGATTCATGCGCCAGGGCCTCCTGCAGATAATTCACTTTGGTTTATCGCGCTATCTCTAATAGCACCCGAGATATCACCAGATATATATTGGATTTTTCCCTGACCCTGAGTGTCCGGCCCCATGAGACGGTGGTTTTCTCGGCCCCTGGTGGTCCGAGGTCGATCCCGCTGAACACATTCATGCGCCAGGGCCTCCTGTAGACAATGCACCTTGATTTATTGCGCTATTTCTAATAGCACCCGAGATATTACCAGATATATATTGGATTTTTCCCCGACCCTGAGTGTTCGGCCCCATTAGACGGTGGTTATCACGGCCCCTGGTGGTCCGAGGTCGTTCCCGCTGCTCAGATTCATGCGCCAGGGCCTCCTACAGACAATGCACTTTGGTTTAGTGCGCTATCTGTAATAGAACCCGAGATATCACCAGATATATGCTGGATTTTTACATGACATTGGGTGACGGATACCGGAAATCTGTAATTTTCTCGGCCCCTGGTGGTCCGATGTCGTTCCAGCTGCACCGATTCATGCGCAAGTGCCTCCTACAGACAATGCACTTTGATTTATTGCGCTATCTCCAATAGCACCCGAGATATCACCAGATATATAATGGATTTTTCCCTGACCCTGACAGTCCGGCCCCATGAGACGGTGCTTTTCTCGGCCCCTGGTGGTCCGAGGTCGTTCCCGCTGCACAGATTCATGCGCCAGGGCCTCCTGCAGATAATTCACTTTGGTTTATTGCGCTATCTCTAATAGCACCCAAGATATCACCAGATATATATTGGATTTTCCCCTGACCCTGAGTGTCCGGCCCCATGAGACTGTGGTTTTCTCGGCCCCTGGTGGTCCGAGGTCGTTCCCGCTGCACTGATTCATGCGCCAGGGCCTCCTACAGACAATGCACTTTGATTTATTGCGCTATCTCTAATAGCACCCGAGATATCACCAGGTATATATTGGATTTTCCCCTGACCCTGAGTGTCCGGCCCCATGAGACGGTGGTTTTCTCGGCCCCTGGTGGTCCGAGGTCGTTCCCGCTGCACGGATTCATGCGCCAGGGCCTCCTGCAGATAATTCACTTTGATTTATTGCGCTATCTCTAATAGCACCCGAGATATTACCAGATATATATTTGATTTTTCCCTGATCCTGAGTGTCCGGCCCCAAGAGACGGTGGTTTTCTCGGCCCCTGGTGGTCCGAGGTCGTTCCCGCTGCACAGATATATGCGCCAGGGCCTCCTGCAGATAATTCACTTTGGTTTATTGCACAATCTCTAATAGCACCCGTGATATCACCAGATTTATATTGGATTTTCCCCTGACCCTGAGTGTCCGGCCCCATGAGACTGTGGTTTTCTCGGCCCCTCGTGGTCCGAGGTCCTTCCCGCTGCACAGATTTATGCGCCAGTGCCTCCTGCAGATAATTCACTTTGCATTATTGCGCTATCTCCAATAGCACCCGAGATATCACCAGATATATATTGGATTTTTCCCTGACCCTGAGTGTCCGGCCCCATGAGACGGTGGTTGTCTCGGCCCCTGGTGGTCTGAGGTCGTTCCCGCTGCACAGATTTATGCGCCAGGGCCTCCTGCAGATAATTCACTTTGGTTTATTGCGCTATCTCTAATAGCACCAGAGATATAACCAGATATATATTGGATTTTCCCCCGACCCTGAGTGTCCGGCCCCATGAGACTGTGTTTTCTCGGCCCCTTGTGGTCCGAGGTTGTTCCCGCTGCACCGATTTATGCGCCAGGGCCTCCTGCAGATAATTCACTTTGGTTTATTGCGCTATCACTAATAGCACCCGAGATATCACCAGATATATATTGGATTTTTCCCTGACCCTGAGTGTCCGGCCCCATGAGACGGTGGTTGTCTCGGCCCCTGGTGGTCCGAGGTCGTTCCCGCTGCACAGATTCATGCGCCAGGGCCTCCTGCAGATAATTCACTTTGGTTTATTGCGCTATCTCCAATAGCACCCGAGATATCACCAGATATATATTGGATTTTCCCCTGACCCTGAGTGCCCGGCCCAATGAGACGGTGGTTGTCTCGGCCCCTGGTGGGCCGAGGTCGTTCCCGCTGGCCACATTCATGCACCAGGGCCTCCTACAGACAAGGTACTTTGATTTATTGCGCTATCTGTAATAGCACCCTAGATATCACCAGATATATATTGGATTTATCCCTGACCCTGAGTGTCCGGGCCCATGTGACGGTGGTTTTCTCGGCCCCTGGTGGTCCGAGGTCGTTCCCGCTGCACAGATTCATGCGCCAGGGCCTCCTGCAGATAATTCACTTTGGTTTATTGCGCTATCTCTAATAGCACCCGAGATATCACCAGATATATATTGGATTTTCCCCTGACCCTGAGTGTCCGGCCCCATGAGACTGTGGTTTTCTCGGCCCCTTGTGGTCCGAGGTCGTTCCCGCTGCACAGATTTATGCGCCAGGGCCTCCTACAGATAATTCACTTTGGTTTATTGCGCTATCTCTAATAGCACCCGAGATATCACCATATATATATTGGATTTTCCCCTGACCCTGAGTGTCCGGCCCCATGAGACTGTGGTTTTCTTGGCCATGGTGGTCCGAGGTCGTTCCCGCTGCACAGATTCATGCGCCAGGGCCTCCTACAGACAATGCACTTTGATTTATTGCGCTGTCTCTAATAGCACCCGAGATATCACCATATATATATTGGATTTGCCCCTGACCCTGAGTGTCCGGCCCCATGAGACGGTGGTTTTCTCGGCCCCAGGTTGTCCGTGGTCGTTCCCGCTGCACAGATTCATGCGCCAGGGACTCCTGCAGATAATTCACTTTGGTTTATTGCGCTATCTCTAATAGCACCCGAGATATCACCAGATATATATTGGATTTTTCCCTGAGCCTGAGTGTCCGGCCCCATGAGACGGTGGTTTTCTCGGCCCCTGGTGGTCCGAGGTCGTTCCCGCTGCACAGATGCATGCGGCAGGGCCTCCTGCAGATAATTCACTTTGATTTATCGTGCTACCTCTAATAGCACCCGAGATATCACCAGATAAATATGGGGTTTTCCCCTGACCCTGAGTGTCCGGCCCCATGAGATGGTGGTTATCTCGGCCCCTGGTGGTCCGAGGTCGTTCCCGCTGCACAGATTCATGCGCCAGGGCCTCCTGCAGATAATTCACTTTGGTTTATTGCGCTATCTCTAATAGCACCCGAGATATCACCAGATATATATTGGATTTTTCCCTGACCCTGAGTGTCCGGCCCCATGAGACGGTGGTTTTCTCGGCCCCTGGTGGTCCGAGGTCGTTCCCGCTGCACGGATTCATGCGCCAGGGCCTCCTGCAGATAATTCACTATGATTTATTGCGCTATCTCTAATAGCACCCGAGATATTACCAGATATATATTTGATTTTTCCCTGATCCTGAGTGTCCGGCCCCAAGAGACGGTGGTTTTCTCGGCCCCTGGTGGTCCGAGGTCGTTCCCGCTGCACAGATATATGCGCCAGGGCCTCCTGCAGATATTTCACTTTGGTTTATTACGCTATCTCTAATAGCACCCGAGATATCACCAGATATATATTGGATATTCCCCTGACCCTGAGGGTCCGGCCCAATGAGACGGTGGTTTTCTCGGCCCCTGGTAGTCCGAGGTCGTTCCCGCTGGCCAGATTCATGCGCCAGGGCTTCCAACAGACAATTCACTTTGGTTTATTGCGCTATCTCTAATAGCACCCGAGATATCACCAGATATATATTGGATTTTCCCCTGACCCTGGGTGTCCGGCCCCATGAGACTGTGGTTTTCTCGGCCCCTGGTGGTCCGAGGTCGTTCCCGCTGCACAGATTCATGCGCCAGGGCCTCCTGCAGATAATTCACTTTGGTTTATTGCGCTATCTCTAATAGCACCCGAGATATCACCAGATATATATTGGATTTTTCCCTGACCCTGAGTGTCCGGCCCCATGAGACGGTGGTTTTCTCGGCCCCTGGTGGTCCGAGGTCGTTCCCGCTGCACATATTCATGCGCCAGGGCCTCCTGCAGATAATTCACATTGGTTTATTACGCTATCTCTAATAGCACCCAAGATATCACCAGATATATATTGGATTTTCCCCTGACCCTGAGTGTCCGGCCCCATGAGACTGTGGTTTTCTCGGCCCCTGGTGGTCCGAGGTCGTTCCCGCTGCACTGATTCATGCGCCAGGGCCTCCTACAGACAATGCACTCTGATTTATTGCGCTATCTCTAATAGCGCCCGAGATATCACCAGACATATATTGGATTTTCCCCTGACCCTGAGTGTCCGGCCCCATGAGACGGTGGTTTTCTCGGCCCCTGGTGGTCCGAGGTCGTTCCCGCTGCACGGATTCATGCGCCAGGGCCTCCTGCAGATAATTCACTTTGATTTATTGCGCTATCTCTAATAGCACCCGAGATATCACCAGATATATATTGGATATTCCCCTGACCCTGAGGGTCCGGCCCAATGAGACGGTGGTTTTCCCGGCCCCTGGTAGTCCGAGGTCGTTCCCGCTGGCCAGATTCATGCGCCAGGGCCTCCTACAGACAATCCACTTTGATTTATTGCGCTATCTGTAATAGCACCCGAGATATCACCAGATATATATTGGATTTTACCCTGACCCTGAGTGTCCGGCCCCATGAGACTGTGGTTTTCTCGGCCCCTGGTGGTCCGAGGTCGATTCCGCTGCACACAATCATGCGCCAGGGCCTCCTGCAGACAATGCACCTTGATTTATTGCGCTATTTCTAATAGCACCCGAGATATTACCAGATATATATTGGATTTTTCCCCGACCCTGAGTGTTCGGCCCCATTAGACGGTGGTTATCTCGGCCCCTGGTGGTCCGAGGTCGTTCCCGCTGCTCAGATTCATGCGCCAGGGCCTCCTGCAGACAAGGCACTTTGGTTTATTGCGCTATCTGTAATAGAACCCGAGATATCACCAGATATATGCTGGATTTTTACATGACATTGGGTGACGGATACCGGAAATCTGTACTTTTCTCGGCCCCTGGTGGTCCGATGTCGTTCCTGCTGCACCGACTCATGCGCAAGGGCCTCCTACAGACAATGCACTTTGATTTATTGCGCTATCTGTAATAGCACCCGAGATATCACCAGACATAGTGGATTTTTCCCTGACCCTGACAGTCCGGCCCCATGAGACGGTGGTTTTCTCGGCCCCTGGTGGTCCGAGGTCGTTCCCGCTGCACTGATTCATGCGCCAGGGCTTCCTGCAGACAATGCACTTTGATTTATTGCGCTATCTCTAATAGCACCGGAGATATCACCTGATATATATTGGATTTTTCCCTGACCCTGAGTGTCCGGCCCCATGAGACGGGAGTTTTCTCGGCCCCTGGTGGTCGGAGGTCGTTCCCGCTGCACAGATTCATGCGCCAGAGCCTCCTGCAGACAATGCACTTTGATATATTTCGCTATCTCTAATAGCACCCGAGATATCACCAGATATATATTGGATTTTTCCCTGACACTGACAGTCCGGCCCCATGAGACGGTGATTTTCTCGGCCCCTGGTGGTCCGAGGTCGATCCCGCTGCACAGATTCATGCGCCAGGGCCTCCTACAGACAATGCACTTTGATTTATTGCGCTATCTGTAATAGCACCCGAGATATCACCAGATATATATTGGATTTTTCCCTGACCCTGAGCGTCCGACTCCATGAGACGGTTGTTTTCTCGGCCCCTGGTGGTCCGAGGTCGTTCCTGCAGCACAGATTCATGCGCCAGGGCCTCCTACAGACAATGCACTTTGATGTATTGCGCTATCTCTAATAGCACCCGAGATATCACCAGATATATATTGTATTTTTCCCTGACCCTGAGTGCCCGGCCCCATGTTTCGGTGGTTTTCTCGACCCCTGGTGGTCCGAGGTCGTTCCCGCTGCTCATATTCATGCACCAGGGCCTCCTGCAGATAATTCGCTTTGGTTTATTGCGCTATCTCTAATAGCACCCGAGATATCACCATATATATATTGGATTTTCCCCTGACCCTGAGTGTCCGGCCCCATGAGACTGTGGTTTTCTCGGACCCTGGTGGTCCGAGGTCGATCCCGCTGCACAGATTCATGCGCCAGGGCCTCCTACAGACAATGCACTTTGATTTATTGCGCTGTCTGTAATAGCACCCGAGATATTACCAGATATATATTGTATTTTTCCCTGACCCTGAGTGCCCGGCCCCATGTTTCAGTGGTTTTCTCGGCCCCTGGTGGTCCGAGGTCGTTCCCGCTGCACAGATTCATGCGCCTGGCCCTCCTGCAGATAATTCACTTTATTTTATTGCGCTATCTCTAATAGCACCCGAGATATCACCAGATATATATTGTATTTTTCCATGACTCTGAGTGCCCGGCCCCATGTTTCGGTGGTTTTCTCGACCCCTGGTGGTCCAAGGTCGTTCCCGCTGCACATATTCATGCACCAGGGCCTCCTGCAGATAATTCACTTTGGTTTATTGCGCTATCTCTAATAGCACCCGAGATATCACCATATATATATTGGATTTTCCCCTGACCCTGAGTGTCCGGCCCCATGAGACTGTGGTTTTCTCGGCCCCTGGTGGTCCGAGGTCGATCCCGCTGCACAGATTCATGCACCAGCTCCTCCTACAGACAATGCACTTTGATTTATTGGTCTATCTGTAATAGCACCCGAGATATCACAAGATATATATTGGATTTTTCCCTGACCCTGAGTGTCCGGCCCCATGAGACTGTGGTTTTCTCGGCCCCTGGTGGTCCGAGGTCGTTCCCGCTGCACAGATTCATGCGCCAGGTCCTGCTGCAGATAATTCACTTTGTTTTATTGCGCTATCTCTAATAGCACCCGAGATATCACCAGATATATATTGTATTTTTCCCTGACCCTGAGTTCCCGGCCCCATGTTTCGGTGGTTTTCTCGACCCCTGGTGGTCCGAGGTCGTTCCGGCTGCACATATTCATGCACCAGGGCCTCCTGCAGATAATTCACTTTGGTTTATTGCGCTATCTCTAATTGCACCCGAGATATCACCAGATATATATTGGATTTTTCCCTGACCCTGAGTGTCCGGCCCCATGAGACGGTGGATTTCTCTGCCCCTGGTGGTCCGAGGTCGTTCCCGCTGGCCAGATTCATGCGCCAGGGCTTCCTACAGACAATTCTCTTTGGTTTATTGCACTATCTGTAATAGCACCCGAGATATCACCAGATATATATTGGATTTTTCCTTGACCCTGACAGTCCGGCCCCATGTGTCGATGGTTTTCTCGATCCCTCGTGGTCCGAGGTCGATCCCGCTGAACAGATTCATGCGCCAGGGCTTCCTGCAGACAATTCACTTTGGTTTATTGCACTATCTGTAATAGCACCCGAGATATCACCAGATATATATTGGATTTTTCCCTGACCCTGACAGTCTGGCCCCATGAGACGGTGATTTTCTCGGCCCCTGGTGGTCCGAGGTCGATCCCGCTGCACAGATTCATGCGCCAGGGCCTCCTACAGACAATGCACTTTGATTTATTGCGCTACCCATAATAGCACCCGAGATATCACCAGATATATATTGGATTTTTCCCTGACCCTGACAGCCCGTCCCCATGAGACGGTGATTTTCTCGGACCCTGGTGGTCCGAGGTCGATCCCGCTGCACAGATTCATGCGCCAGGGCCTCCTGCAGATAATTCACTTTGGTTTATTGCGCTATCTCTAATAGCACCCGAGATATCACCAGATATATATTGGATTTTCCCCCGACCCTGAGTGTCCGGCTCCATGAGACTGTGGTTTTCTCGGCCATGGTGGTCCGAGGTCGTTCCCGCTGCACAGATTCATGGGCCAGGGCCTCCAACAGACAATGCACTTTGATTTATTGCGCTGTCTCTAATAGCACCCGAGATATCACCATATATATATTGGATTTTCCCCTGACCCTGAGTGTCCGGCCCCATGAGACTGTGGTTTTCTCGGCCCCTGGTGGTCCAAGGTCGTTCCCGCTGCGCAGATTCATGCACCAGGGCCTCCTACAGACAATGCACTTTGATTTATTGCGCTATCTGTAATAGCAACCGAGATATCACCAGATATATATTGGATTTTTCCCTGACCCTGAGTGTCCGGCCCCATGAGACGCTGGTTTTCTCGGCCCCTCGTTGTCCGAGGTCCTTCCCGCTGCACAGATTTATGCGCCAGTGCCTCCTGCAGATAATTCACTTTGGATTATTGCGCTATCTCCAATAGCACCCGAGATATCACCAGATATATATTGGATTTTTCCCTGACCCTGAGTGTCCGGCCCCATGAGACGGTGGTTGTCTCGGCCCCTGGTGGTCTGAGGTCGTTCCCGCTGCACAGATTTATGCGCCAGGGCCTCCTGCAGATAATTCACTTTGGTTTATTGCGCTATCTCTAATAGCACCAGAGATATAACCAGATATATATTGGATTTTCCCCCGACCCTGAGTGTCCGGCCCCATGAGACTGTGTTTTCTCGGCCCCTTGTGGTCCGAGGTTGTTCCCGCTGCACCGATTTATGCGCCAGGGCCTCCAGCAGATAATTCACTTTGGTTTATTGCGCTATCTCTAATAGCACCCGAGATATCACCAGATATATAATGGATTTTTCCCTGACCCTGACAGTCCGGCCCCATGAGACGGTGATTTTCTCGGCCCCTGGTGGTCCGAGGTCGATCCCGCTGCACAGATTCATGCGCCAGGGCCTCCTACAGACAATGCACTTTGATTTATTGCGCTACCCATAATAGCACCCGAGATATCACCAGATATATATTGGATTTTTCCCTGACCCTGACAGCCCGTCCCCATGAGACGGTGATTTTCTCGGACCCTGGTGGTCCGAGGTCGATCCCGCTGCACAGATTCATGCGCCAGGGCCTCCTACAGACAATGCACTTTGATTTATTGCGCTGTCTGTAATAGCACCCGAGATATTACCAGATATATATTGGATTTTTCCCCGACCCTGAGTGTCCGACCCCATGAGACGGTGGTTTTCTCGGCCCCTGGTGGTCCGAGGTCGTTCCCGCTGCACAGATTCATGCGCCAGGGCCTCCTGCAGATAATTCACTTTGTTTTATTGCGCTATCTCTAATAGCACCCGAGATATCACCAGATATATATTGGATTTTCCCCCGACCCTGAGTGTCCGGCCCCATGAGACTGTGGTTTTCTCGGCCATGGTGGTCCGAGGTCGTTCCCGCTGCACAGATTCATGCGCCAGGGCCTCCTACAGACAATGCACTTTGATTTATTGCGCTGTCTCTAATAGCACCCGAGATATCACCATATATATATTGGATTTTCCCCTGACCCTGAGTGTCCGGCCCCATGAGACTGTGGTTTTCTCGGCCCCTAGTGGTCCGAGGTCGATCCCGCTGCACAGATTCATGCACCAGGTCCTCCTACAGACAATGCACTTTGATTTATTGGTCTATCTGTAATAGCACCCGAGATATCACCAGATATATAATGGATTTTTCCCTGACCCTGAGTGTCCGGCCCCATGAGACGGTGGTTTTCTCGGCCCCTGGTGGTCCGAAGTCGTTCCCGCTGCACAGATTTATGCGCCAGGGCCTCCTGCAGATAATTCACTTTGGATTATTGCGCTATCTCTAATAGCACCCGAGATATCACCAGATATATATTGGATTTTCCCCTGACCCTGAGTGCCCGGCCCCATGAGACGCTGGTTTTCTCGGCCCCTGGTGGTCCGAGGTCCTTCCCGCTGCACAGATTTATGCGCCAGGGCCTCCTGCAGATAATTCACTATGATTTATTGCGCTATCTCCAATAGCACCCGAGATATCACCAGATATATATTGGATTTTCCCCTGACCCTGAGTGTCCGGCCCCATGAGACTGTGGTTTTCTCGGCCCCTTGTGGTCCGAGGTCGATCCCGCTGCACAGATTCATGCGCCAGGGCATCCTACAGACAGTGCACTTTTATTTATTGCGCTATATCTAATAGCACCCGAGATATCACCATATATATATTGGATTTTCCCCTGACCCTGAGTGTCCGGCCCCATGAGACTGTGGTTTTCTCGGCCATGGTGGTCCGAGGTCGTTCCCGCTGCACAGATTCATGCGCCAGGGCCTCCTACAGACAATGCACTTTGATTTATTGCGCTGTCTCTAATAGCACCCGAGATATCACCATATATATTGGATTTGCCCCTGACCCTGAGTGTCCGGCCCCATGACACTGTGGTTTTCTCGGCCCCTGGTGGTCCGAGGTCGTTCCCGCTGCACAGATTCATGCGCCAGTGCATCCTACAGACAATGCACTTTGATTTATTGCGCTATCTGTAATAGCACCCGAGATATCACCAGATATATATTGGATTTTTCCCTGACCCTGAGTGTCCGGCCCCATGAGACGGTGGTTTTCTCGGCCCCTGGTGGTCCGAGGTCGTTCCCGCTGCACAGATTTATGCGCCAGGGCCTCCTGCAGATAATTCACTTTGGATTATTGCGCTATCTCTAATAGCACCCGAGATATCACCAGATATATATTGGATTTTCCCCTGACCCTGAGTGTCCGGCCCAATGAGACGGTGGTTGTCTCGGCTCCTGGTGGGCCGATGTCGTTCCCGCTGGCCACATTCATGCGCCAGGGCCTCCTACAGACAAGGCACTTTGATTTATTGCGCTATCTGTAATAGCACCCGAGATATCACCAGATATATATTGTATTTTTCCCTGACCCTGAGTGTCCGGCCACATGACACGCTGGTTTTCTCGGCCCCTGGTGGTCCGAGGTCGTTCCCGCTGCACAGATTCATGCGCCAGGTCCTCCTGCAGATAATTCACTTTGTTTTATTGCGCTATCTCTAATAGCACCCGAGATATCACCAGATATATATTGGATTTTTCCCTGGCCCTGAGCGTCCGGCCCCATGAGACTGTGGTTTTCTCGGCCCCTGGTGGTGCGAGGTCGTTTCCGCTGCACAGATTCATGCGCCAGGGCCTCCTGCAGATAATTAAGTTTGGTTTATTGCGCGATCTGTAATAGCACCCGAGATATCACCAGATATATATTGGATTTTTCCCTGACGATGAGTGTCCGGCCCCATGCGACGGTGGTTTTCTCGGCCCCTGGTGGTCCGAGGTCGTTTCCGCTGCACAGATTCATGCGCCAGGGCCTCCTACAGACAATGCACTTTGATTTAGCGCGCTATCTGTAATAGAACCCGAGATATCACCAGATATATGCTGGATTTTTACATGACATTGGGTGACGGATACCGAAAATCTGTACTTTTCTCGGCCCCTGGTGGTCGGAGGTCGTTCCCGCTGCACAGATTCATGCGCCAGGGCCTCCTGCAGATAATTCAGTTTGGATTATTGCGCGATCTGTAATAGCACCCGAGATATCACCAGATATATATTGGATTTTTCCCTGACCCTGAGTGTCCGGCCCAATGAGACGGTGGTTGTCTCGGCCCCTGGTGGGCCGATGTCGTTCCCGCTGGCCACATTCATGCGCCAGGGCCTCCTACAGACAAGGCACTTTGATTTATTGCGCTATCTGTAATAGCACCCGAGATATCACCAGATATATATTGTATTTTTCCCTGACCCTGAGTGTCCGGCCACATGACACGCTGGTTTTCTCGGCCCCTGGTGGTCCGAGGTCGTTCCCGCTGCACAGATTCATGCGCCAGGTCCTCCTGCAGATAATTCACTTTGTTTTATTGCGCTATCTCTAATAGCACCCGAGATATCACCAGATATATATTGGATTTTTCCCTGGCCCTGAGCGTCCGGCCCCATGAGACTGTGGTTTTCTCGGCCCCTGGTGGTCGGAGGTCGTTCCCGCTGCACAGATTCATGCGCCAGGGCCTCCTGCAGATAATTCAGTTTGGATTATTGCGCGATCTGTAATAGCACCCGAGATATCACCAGATATATATTGGATTTTCCCCCGACCCTGAGTGTCCGGCCCCATGAGACGGTGGTTTTCTCGGCCCCTGGTGGTCCAAGGTCGTTCCCGCTGCGCAGATTCATGCACCAGGGCCTCCTACAGACAATGCACTTTGATTTATTGCGCTATCTGTAATAGCACCCGAGATATCACCAGATATATATTGGATTTTTCCCTGACCCTGAGTGTCCGGCCCCATGAGACGCTGGTTTTCTCGGCCCCTCGTGGTCCGAGGTCCTTCCCGCTGCACAGATTTATGCGCCAGTGCCTCCTGCAGATAATTCACTTTGGATTATTGCGCTATCTCCAATAGCACCCGAGATATCACCAGATATATATTGGATTTTTCCCTGACCCTGAGTGTCCGGCCCCATGAGACGGTGGTTGTCACGGCCCCTGGTGGTCTGAGGTCGTTCCCGCTGCACAGATTTATGCGCCAGGGCCTCCTGCAGATAATTCACTTTGGTTTATTGCGCTATCTCTAATAGCACCAGAGATATAACCAGATATATATTGGATTTTCCCCCGACCCTGAGTGTCCGGCCCCATGAGACTGTGTTTTCTCGGCCCCTTGAGGTCCGAGGTTGTTCCCGCTGCACCGGTTTATGCGCCAGGGCCTCCTGCAGATAATTCACTTTGGTTTATTGCGCTATCTCTAATAGCACCCGAGATATCACCAGATATATATTGGATTTTCCCCTGACCCTGAGTGCCCGGCCCAATGAGACGGTGGTTGTCTCGGCCCCTGGTGGGCCGAGGTCGTTCCCGCTGGCCACATTCATGCGCCAGGGCCTCCTACAGACAAGGTACTTTGATTTATTGCGCTATCTGTAATAGCACCCGAGATATCACCAGATATATATTGGATTTTTCCCTGACGATGAGTGTCCGGCCCCATGAGACGGTGGTTTTCTCGGCCCCTGGTGGTCCGAGGTCGTTCCCGCTGCACAGATTTATGCGCCAGGGCCTCCTGCAGATAATTCACTTTGGATTATTGCGCTATCTCTAATAGCACCCGAGATATCACCAGAAGTATATTGGAGTTTCCCCTGACCCTGAGTGTCCGGCCCCATGAGACGGTGGTTGTCTCGGCCCCTGGTGGGCCGAGGTCGTTCCCGCTGGCCACATTCATGCGCCAGGGCCTCCTACAGACAAGGCACTTTGATTTATTGCGCTATCTGTAATAGCACCCGAGATATCACCAGATATATATTGGATTTTCCCCTGACCCTGAGTTTCCGGCCCCATGAGACGGTGGTTGTCTCGGCCCCTGGTGGTCCGAGGTCGTTCCCGCTGCCCAGAATCATGCGCTACGGCCTCATACAGACAATGCACTTTGATTTATTGCGCTATCTGTAATAGCACCCGAGATAGCACCATATATATACTGGATTTTTGCATGACTTTGGGTGACGGACACCGAAAATCTGTAAGTTTCTCGGCCCCTGGAGGGCCGAGGTCGTTCCTGCTTCACAGAATCATGCGCCAGGGCCTCCTGCAGACAATGCACTTTGATTTAGCGCGCTATCTGTAATAGAACCCGAGATATCACCAGATATATGCTGGATTTTTACATGACATTGGGTGACGGATACCGAAAATCTGCACTTTTCTCGGCCCCTGGTGGTCCCATGTCGTTCCTGATGCACAGATTCATGCGCAAGGGCCTCCTACGGACAATGCACTTTGATTTATTGCGCTATCTCTAACAGCACCCGAGATATAACCAGATATATATTGGATTTTCCCCTGACCCTGAGTGTCCGGCCCCATGAGACGGTGGTCTTCTCGGCCCCTGGTGGTCCGAGGTCGTTCCCGCTGCCCAGATTCATGCGCCAGGGCAGCTAACAGACAATGCATTTTGATTTATTGCGCTGCCTGTAATAGCACCCGAGAAAGCTCCATATATATGCTGGATTTTAACATGACTTTGGGTGACGGAAACCGAAAATCTGTAATTTTCTCGGCCCCTGGTGGCCCGAGGTCGTTCCCGCTGCACAGATTCATGCGCCAGGGCCTCCTGCAGATAAATCAGTTTGGTTTATTGCGCGATCTGTAATAGCACCCGAGATATAACCAGATATATATTGGATTTTTCAACCGACCCTGAGTGTCCCGCCCCATGAGACGGTGGTGTTCTCGGACCCTGGTGATCCGAGGTCGTTTCCGCTGCACAGATTCATGCGCCAGGGCCTCCTTCGGACAATGCACTTTGATTTATTGCGCTATCTATAATAGCACCCGAGATATCACCAGATATATATTGGATTTTCCCCTGACCCTGAGTGTCCGGCTCCATGAGACTGTGGTTTTCTCGGCCATGGTGGTCCGAGGTCGTTCCCGCTGCCCAGATTCATGCGCCAGGGCACCTAACAGACAATGCATTTTGATTTATTGCGCTGTCTGTAATAGCACCCGAGAAAGCTCTATATATATGCTGGATTTTTGCATGACTTTGGGTGACGGAAACCGAAAATCTGTAATTTTCTCGGCCCCTGGTGGCCCGAGGTCGTTCCCGCTGCACAGATTCATGCCCCAGGGCCCGCTGCAGATAATTCACATTGGCTTAGTGCGCTGTCTGTAAGAGCACCCGAGATATCACCAGATATATATTGGATTTTTCTCTGACCCTGAGCGTCCGGCCCCATGAGACTGTGGTTTTCTCGGCCCCTGGTGGACCGAGGTCGTTTCCGCTGCACAGAATCATGCGCCAGGACCTCCTGCAGATAATTCAGTTTGGTTTATTGCGCGATCTGTAATAGCACCCGAGATATCACCAGATATATATTGGATTTTTCCCTGACGATGAGTGTCCGGCCCCATGAGACGGTGGTTTTCACGGCCCCTGGTGGTCCGAGGTCGTTCCCGCTGCACAGATTTATGCGCCAGGGCCTCCTGCAGATAATTCACTTTGGATTATTGCGCTATCTCTAATAGCACCCGAGATATCACCAGATATATATTGGATTTTCCCCTGACCCTGAGTGCCCGGCCCAATGAGACGGTGGTTGTCTCTGCCCCTGGTGGGCCGAGGTCGTTCCCGCTGGCCACATTCATGCGCCAGGGCCTCCTACAGACAATGCACTTTGATTTATTGCGCTATCTGTAATAGCACCCGAGATATCACCAGATATATATTGGATTTTTCCCTGACCCTGAGTGTCCGGCCCCATGAGACGGTGGTTGTCTCGGCCCCTGGTGGCCCGAGGTCGTTCCCGCTGCACAGATTCATGCCCCAGGGCCCGCTGCAGATAATTCACATTGGTTTAGTGCGCTGTCTGTAAGAGCACCCGAGATATCACCAGATATATATTGGATTTTTCCCTGACCCTGAGCGTCCGGCCCCATGAGACTGTGGTTTTCTCGGCCCCTGGTGGACCGAGGTCGTTTCCGCTGCACAGATTCATGCGCCAGGACCTCCTGCAGATAATTCAGTTTGGTTTATTGCGCGATCTGTAATAGCACCCGAGATATCACCAGATATATATTGGATTTTTCCCTGACGATGAGTGTCCGGCCCCATGAGACGGTGGTTGTCTCGGCCCCTGGTGGTCCGAGGTCGTTCCCGCTGCCCAGATTCATGCGCCCGGGCCTCCTGCAGATAATTCACTTTGGGTTATTGCGCTATCTATAATAGCACCCGAGATATCACCAGATATATATTGGATTTTCCCCTGACCCTGAGTGTCCGGCTCCATGAGACTGTGGTTTTCTCGGCCATGGTGGTCCGAGGTCGTTCCCGCTGCCCAGATTCATGCGCCAGGGCACCTAACAGACAATGCATTTTGATTTATTGCGCTGTCTGTAATAGCAGCCGAGAAAGCTCTATATATATGCTGGATTTTTACATGACTTTGGGTGACGGAAACCGAAAATCTGTAATTTTCTCGGCCCCTGGTGGCCCGAGGTCGTTCCCGCTGCACAGATTCGTGCCCCAGGGCCCGCTGCAGATAATTCACTTTGGTTTAGTGCGCTGTCTGTAAGAGCACCCGAGATATCACCAGATATATATTGGATTTTTCCCTGACCCTGAGCGTCCGGCCCCATGAGACTGTGGTTTTCTCGGCCCCTGGTGGTCCGAGGTCGTTTCCGCTGCACAGATTCATGCGCCAGGGCCTCCTACAGACAATGCACTTTGATTTAGCGCGCTATCTGTAATAGAACCCGAGATATCACCAGATATATGCTGGATTTTTACATGACATTGGGTGACGGATACCGAAAATCTGTACTTTTCTCGGCCCCTGGTGGTCGGAGGTCGTTCCCGCTGCACAGATTCATGCGCCAGGGCCTCCTGCAGATAATTCAGTTTGGATTATTGCGCGATCTGTAATAGCACCCGAGATATCACCAGATATATATTGGATTTTCCCCCGACCCTGAGTGTCCGGCCCCATGAGACGGTGGTTTTCTCGGCCCCTGGTGGTCCGAGGTCGTTCCCGCTGCGCAGATTCATGCACCAGGGCCTCCTACAGACAATGCACTTTGATTTATTGCGCTATCTGTAATAGCACCCGAGATATCACCAGATATATATTGGATTTTTCCCTGACCCTGAGTGTCCGGCCCCATGAGACGCTGGTTTTCTCGGCCCCTCGTGGTCCGAGGTCCTTCCCGCTGCACAGATTTATGCGCCAGTGCCTCCTGCAGATAATTCACTTTGGATTATTGCGCTATCTCTAATAGCACCAGAGATATAACCAGATATATATTGGATTTTCCCCCGACCCTGAGTGTCCGGCCCCATGAGACTGTGTTTTCTCGGCCCCTTGTCGTCCGAGGTTGTTCCCACTGCACCGATTTATGCGCCAGGGCCTCCTGCAGATAATTCACTTTGGTTTATTGCGCTATCTCTAATAGCACCCGAGATATCACCAGATATATATTGGATTTTCCCCTGACCCTGAGTGTCCGGCCCCATGAGACTGTGGTTTTCTCGGCCCCTTGTGGTCCGAGGTCGTTCCCGCTGCACAGATTCATGCGCCAGGGCATCCTACAGACAATGCACTTTGATTTATTGCGCTATCTGTAATAGCACTCGAGATATCACCAGATATATATTGGATTTTTCCCTGACCCTGAGTGTCCGGCCCCATGAGACGGTGGTTTTCTCGGCCCCTGGTGGTCCGAGGTCGTTCCCGCTGCGCAGATTCATGCACCAGGGCCTCCTACAGACAATGCACTTTGATTTATTGCGCTATCTGTAATAGCACCCGAGATATCACCAGATATATATTGGATTTTTCCCTGACCCTGAGTGTCCGGCCCCATGGGACGCTGGTTTTCTCGGCCCCTCGTGGTCCGAGGTCCTTCCCGCTGCACAGATTTATGCGACAGTGCCTCCTGCAGATAATTCACTTTGGATTATTGCGCTATCTCCAATAGCACCCGAGATATCACCAGATATATATTGGATTTTTCCCTGACCCTGAGTGTCCGGCCCAAAGAGATGGTGGTTTTCTCGGCCCCTTGTGGTCCGAGGTCGTTCCTGCTGCACAGATTCATGCGCCAGGGCATCCTACAGACAATGCACTTTGATTTATTGCGCTATCTGTAATAGCACCCGAGATATCACCAGATATATATTGGATGTTCCCCTGACCCTGAGTGTCCGGCCCCATGAGACTGTGGTTTTCTCGGCCATGGTGGTCCGAAGTCGTTCCCGCTGCACAGATTCATGCGCCAGGGCACCTAACAGACAATGCATTTTGATTTATTGCGCTGTCTGTAATAGCACCCGAGAAAGCTCTATATATATGCTGGATTTTTACATGACTTTGGGTGACGGAAACCGAAAATCTGTAATTTTCTCGGCCCCTGGTGGCCCGAGGTCGTTCCCGCTGCACAGATTCATGCGCCAGGACCTCCTGCAGATAATTCAGTTTGGTTTATTGCGCGATCTGTAATAGCACCCGAGATATCACCAGATATATATTGGATTTTTCCCTGACGATGAGTGTCCGGCCCCATGAGACGGTGGTTGTCTCGGCCCCTGGTGGTCCGAGGTCGTTCCCGCTGCACAGATTTATGCGCCAGGGCCTCCTGCAGACAAGGCACTTTGATTTATTGCGCTATCTGTAATAGCACCCGAGATATCACCAGATATATATTGGATTTTCCCCTGACCCTGAGTGTCCGGCCCCATGAGACGGTGGTTGTCTCGGCCCCTGGTGGTCCGAGGTCGTTCCCGCTGCCCAGATTCATGCGCTACGGCCTCATACAGACAATGCACTTTGATTTATTGCGCTATCTGTAATAGCACCCGAGATAGCACCATATATATACTGGATTTTTGCATGACTTTGGGTGACGGACACCGAAAATCTGTAAGTTTCTCGGCCCCTGGAGGGCCGAGGTCGTTCCTGCTTCACAGAATCATGCGCCAGGGCCTCCTGCAGACAATGCACTTTGATTTAGCGCGTTATGTGTAATAGAACCCGAGATATCACCAGATATATGCTGGATTTTTACATGACATTGTGTGACGGATACCGAAAATCTGTACTTTTCTCGGCCCCTGGTGGTCCGATGTCATTCCTGCTGCACAGATTCATGCGCAAGGGCCTCCTACGGACAATGCACTTTGATTTATTGCGCTATCTCTAACAGCACCCGAGATATCACCAGACATATATTGGATTTTCCCCTGACCCTGAGTGTCCGGCCCCATGAGACGGTGGTTTTCTCGGCCCCTGGTGGACCGAGGTCGTTTCCGCTGCACAGATTCATGCGCCAGGACCTCCTGCAGATAATGCACTTTGATATAGCGCGCTATCTCTAATAGAACCCGAGATATCACCAGATATATGCTGGATTTTTACATGACATTGGGTGACGGATGCCGAAAATCTGCACTTTTCTCGGCCCCTGGTGGTCCGATGTCGTTCCTGATGCACAGATTCATGCGCAAGGGCCTCCTACGGACAATGCACTTTGATTTATTGCGCTATCTCTAACAGCACCCGAGATATCACCAGATATATATAGGATTTTCCCCTGACCCTGAGTGTCCGTCCCCTTGAGACGGTGGTCTTCTCGGCCCCTGGTTGTCCGAGGTCGTTCCCGCTGCCCAGATTCATGCGCCAGGACAGCTAACAGACAATGCATTTTGATTTATTGCGCTGTCTGTAATAGCACCCGAGATATAACCAGATATATATTGGATTTTTCAACCGACCCTGAGTGTCCCGCCCCATGAGACGGTGGTGTTCTCGGACCCTGGTGATCCGAGGTCGTTTCCGCTGCACAGATTCATGCGCCAGGGCCTCCTTCGGACAATGCACTTTGATTTATTGCGCTATCTGTAATAGCACCCGAGATATAACCAGATATATATTGGATTTTTTCCTGACCCTGACAGTCCGGCCCCATGAGGCGGTAGTTTTCTCGGCCCCTGGTGGTCCGAAGTCGTTCCCGCTGCACAGATTCATGCGCCAGGGCCTCCTGCAGATAATTCACTTTGATTTATTGCGGTATCTCTAATAGCAGCCGAGATATCACCAGATATATATTGGATTTTCCCCTGACCCTGAGTGTCCGGCCCCATGAGACGGTGGTTTTCTCGGCGCCTGGTGGTCCGAGGTCGTTCCCGCACCCCAGATTCATGCGCCAGGGACTCCTACAGACAATGCACTTTGATTTATTGCGCTATCTCTAATAGCACCCGAGATACCACCAGATATATATTGGATTTTTCCCCGACCCTGACAGTCCGGCCCCATGTGTCTGTGGTTTTCTCGGCCCCTCTTGGTCCGAGGTCGTTGCCGCTGCACAGATTCATGCGGCAGGGCCTCCCGCAGACAAGGCACTTTGATTTATCGCGCTATCTCAAATGGCACCCGAGATATCACCAGATATATAATGGATTTTTCCCTGACCCTGACAGGCCGGCCCCATGAGACTGTGGTTTTCTTGGACCCTGGTGGCCCGAGGTCGTTCCCGCTACACGGACTCGTGCGCCAGGGCTTCCTGCAGACAATGCACTTTGATTTATCGCGCTATCTGTAATAGCACCTGAGATATCCCCAGATATATACTGGATTTTTCCCTGACCCTGAGTGTCCGGCCCCATGAGACGGTGATTTTCTCGGCCCCTGGTGGTCCGAGGTCGATCCCGCTGCACACATTCATGCGCCAGGGCCTCCGGCAGACAATGCACTTTGATTTATTGCGCTATCTGTAATAGCACCCGAGATATCTCCATATGTATATTGGATTTTTCCCTGACCCTGAGTGTCCGGCCCCATGGGACGGTGGTTTTCTCGGCCCCTGGTGGTCCGAGGTCCTTCCCGCTGCACAGATTCATGCGCCAGGGCCTCCTACAGATATTTCACTTTAGTTTATTGCGTTATCTGTAATAGCACCCGAGATATCACCAGATATATATTGTATTTTTCCCTGACCCTGAGTGTCCGGCCCCATGGGACGGTGGTTTTCTCGGCCCCTGGTGGTCCGAGGTCGTTCCCGCTGCACAGATTCGTGCGCCAGCGCCTCCTACAGATAATTCACTTTAGTTTATTCCGCTATATCTAATAGCACCCGAGATATCTCCATATGTATATTGGATTTTCTCCTGACCCTGAATGTCCGTCCCCATGAGACGGTGGTTTTCTCGGCCCTGGTGGTCCGAGGTCGTTCCCGCTGCACAGATTCATGCGTCAGGGTCTCCTACAGACAATGCACTTTGGTTTATTGCGCTATCTGTAATAGCACCCGACATATCACCAGATATATGCTGGATTTTTACATGACCTTGGGTGACGGATTCCGAATATCTGTAATTTTCTCGGCCCCTGGTGGTCCGAGGTCGTTCCTGCTATACAGATTCATTCGCCAGTGCCGCCTACAGACAATGCACTTTGATTTATTGCGCTATCTCTAATAGCACCCGAGATATCACCAGATATATATTGGATTTTTCCCTGATCCTGAGCGTCCGGCCCCATGAGACGGTGGTTTTCTCGGCCCCTGGTGGTCCGAGATCGTTCCCGCTGCACGGATTCATGCGCCAGGGCTTCCTGCAGTTAATGCACTTTGATATAGCGCGCTATCTGTAATAGAACCCGAGATATCACCAGATATATGCTGGATTTTTACATGACATTGGGTGACGGATACCGAAAATCTGCACTTTTCTCGGCCCCTGGTGGTCCGATGTCGTTCCTGATGCACAGATTCATGCGCAAGGGCCTCCTACGGACAATGCACTTTGATTTATTGCGCTATCTCTAACAGCACCCGAGATATCACCAGATATATATAGGATTTTCCCCTGACCCTGAGTGTCCGTCCCCTTGAGACGGTGGTCTTCTCGGCCCCTGGTTGTCCGAGGTCGTTCCCGCTGCCCAGATTCATGCGCCAGGACAGCTAACAGACAATGCATTTTGATTTATTGCGCTGTCTGTAATAGCACCCGAGATATAACCAGATATATATTGGATTTTTCAACCGACCCTGAGTGTCCCGCCCCATGAGACGGTGGTGTTCTCGGACCCTGGTGATCCGAGGTCGTTTCCGCTGCACAGATTCATGCGCCAGGGCCTCCTGCAGATAATTCACTTTGATTTATTGCGGTATCTCTAATAGCAGCCGAGATATCACCAGATATATATTGGATTTTCCCCTGACCCTGAGTGTCCGGCCCCATGAGACGGTGGTTTTCTCGGCGCCTGGTGGTCCGAGGTCGTTCCCGCTCCCCAGATTCATGCGCCAGGGACTCCTACAGACAATGCACTTTGATTTATTGCGCTATCTCTAATAGCACCCGAGATACCACCAGATATATATTGGATTTTTCCCCGACCATGACAGTCCGGCCCCATGTGTCTGTGGTTTTCTCGGCCCCTCTTGGTCCGAGGTCGTTGCCGCTGCACAGATTCATGCGGCAGGGCCTCCCGCAGACAAGGCACTTTGATTTATCGCGCTATCTCAAATGGCACCCGAGATATCACCAGATATATAATGGATTTTTCCCTGACCCTGACAGGCCGGCCCCATGAGACTGTGGTTTTCTTGGACCCTGGTGGCCCGAGGTCGTTCCCGCTACACGGACTCGTGCGCCAGGGCTTCCTGCAGACAATGCACTTTGATTTATCGCGCTATCTGTAATAGCACCTGAGATATCCCCAGATATATACTGGATTTTTCCCTGACCCTGAGTGTCCGGCCCCATGAGACGGTGATTTTCTCGGCCCCTGGTGGTGCGAGGTCGATCCCGCTGCACACATTCATGCGCCAGGGCCTCCGGCAGACAATGCACTTTGATTTATTGCGCTATCTGTAATAGCACCCGAGATATCTCCATATGTATATTGGATTTTTCCCTGACCCTGAGTGTCCGGCCCCATGGGACGGTGGTTTTCTCGGCCCCTGGTGGTCCGAGGTCCTTCCCGCTGCACAGATTCATGCGCCAGGGCCTCCTACAGATATTTCACTTTAGTTTATTGCGTTATCTGTAATAGCACCCGAGATATCACCAGATATATATTGTATTTTTCCCTGACCCTGAGTGTCCGGCCCCATGGGACGGTGGTTTTCTCGGCCCCTGGTGGTCCGAGGTCGTTCCCGCTGCACAGATTCGTGCGCCAGCGCCTCCTACAGATAATTCACTTTAGTTTATTCCGCTATATCTAATAGCACCCGAGATATCTCCATATGTATATTGGATTTTCTCCTGACCCTGAATGTCCGTCCCCATGAGACGGTGGTTTTCTCGGCCCTGGTGGTCCGAGGTCGTTCCCGCTGCACAGATTCATGCGTCAGGGTCTCCTACAGACAATGCACTTTGGTTTATTGCGCTATCTGTAATAGCACCCGACATATCACCAGATATATGCTGGATTTTTACATGACCTTGGGTGACGGATTCCGAATATCTGTAATTTTCTCGGCCCCTGGTGGTCCGAGGTCGTTCCTGCTATACAGATTCATTCGCCAGTGCCGCCTACAGACAATGCACTTTGATTTATTGCGCTATCTCTAATAGCACCCGAGATATCACCAGATATATATTGGATTTTTCCCTGATCCTGAGCGTCCGGCCCCATGAGACGGTGGTTTTCTCGGCCCCTGGTGGTCCGAGGTCGTTTCCGCTCCACAGATTCATGCGCCAGGACCGCCTGCGGACAATGCACTTTGATTTATTGCGCCATCTCTAATATCACCCGAGATATCACCAGATATATATTGGATTTTCCCCTGAACCTGAGCGTCCGGCCCCATGAGACGGTTTGTTTTCTCGGCCCCTCGTGGTCCGAGGTCGTTCCCGCTGCACGGATTCATGCGCCAGGGCTTCCTGCAGATAATGCACTTCGATTTATTGCGCGATCTGTAATAGCACCCGAGATACAACCAGATATATATTGGATTTTTTCCTGACCCTGAGTGTCCGGCCCCATGAGACGGTGGTTGTCTCGGCCCCTGGTGGTCCGAGGTCTATCCCGCTTGCCACATTCATGCGCCAGGGCCTCCTACAGACAAGGCACTTTGATTTATTGCGCTATCTGTAATAGCACCCGAGATATCACCAGATATATATTGGATTTTCCCCTGACCCTGAGTGTCCGGCCCCATGAGACGGTGGTTGTCTCGGCCCCTGGTGGTCCGAGGTCTTTCCCGCTGGCCACATTCATGCGCCAGGGCCTCCTACAGACAAGGCACTTTGATTTATTGCGCTATCTGTAATAGCACCCGAGATATCACCAGATATATATAGGATTTTCCCCTGACCCTGAGTGTCCGGCCCCTTGAGACGGTGGTCTTCTCGGCCCCTGGTGGCCCGAGGTCGTTCCCGCTGCACAGATTCATGCGCCAGGGCCTCCTGCAGATAATTCACTTTGGTTTATTGCGCTGTCTGTAAGAGCACCCGAGATATCACCAGATATATATTGGATTTTTCCCTGTCCCTGAGCGTCCGGCCCCATGAGACTGTGGTTTTCTCGGCCCCTGGTGGTCCGAGGTCGTTTCCGCTGCACAGATTCATGCGCCAGGGCCTCCTGCAGATAATTCAGTTTGGTTTATTGCGCGATCTGTAATAGCACCCGAGATATCACCAGATATATATTGGATTTTTCCCTGACGATGAGTGTCCGGCCCCATGAGACGGTGGTTGTCCCGGCCCCTGGTGGTTCGAGGTCGTTCCCGTTGCACAGATTCATGCGCCAGGGCCTCCTGCAGATAATTCACTTTGGTTTATTGCGCTATCTCTAATAGCACCCGAGATATCACCAGATATATATTGGATTTTCCCCTGACCCTGAGTGTCCGGCCCCATGAGACGGTGGTTGTCTCGGCCCCTGGTGGTCCGATGTCGTTCCCGCTGCTCAGACTAATGCGCCAGGGCCTCCTGCAGACAATGTACTTTGATTTATCGCGCTATCTCTAATAGCACCCGAGATATCACCAGATATATATTGGATTTTCCCCTGACCCTGAGTGTCCGGCCCCATGAGACGGTGGTTGTCTCGCCCCTGGTGGTCCGAGGTCGATCCCGCTGCACAGACTCATGCGCCAGGGCCTCCTGCAGACAATGTACTTTGCTTTATCGCGCTATCTCTAATAGCACCCGAGATATCACCAGATATATATTGGATTTTTCCGTGACCCTGAGTGTCCGGCCCCATGAGACGATGTTTGTCTCGGCCCCTGGTGGTCCGAGGTCGTACCCGCTGCACAGATTCATGCGCCAGGGCCTCCTGCAGATAACTCACTTTGGTTTATTGCTCTATCTCTAATAGCACCCGAGATATCACCAGATATATATTGGATTTTTCCCTGACCCTGAGTGTCCGGCCCCATGAGACGGTGGTTTTCTCGGCCCCTGGTTGTCCGAGGTCTTTCCCGCTGCACAGACTCATGCGCCAGGGCCTCCTGCAGATAATTCAGTTTGGTTTATTGCGCGATCTGTAATAGCACCCGAGATATCACCAGATATATATTGGATTTTTCCCTGACGATGAGTGTCCGGCCCCATGAGACGGTGGTTGTCCCGGCCCCTGGTGGTTCGAGGTCGTTCCCGTTGCACAGATTCATGCGCCAGGGCCTCCTGCAGATAATTCACTTTGGTTTATTGCGCTATCTCTAATAGCACCCGAGATATCACCAGATATATATTGGATTTTCCCCTGACCCTGAGTGTCCGGCCCCATGAGACGGTGGTTTTCTCGGCGCCTGGTGGTCCGAGGTCGTTCCCGCTCCCCAGATTCATGCGCCAGGGACTCCTACAGACAATGCACTTTGATTTATTGCGCTATCTCTAATAGCACCCGAGATACCACCAGATATATATTGGATTTTTCCCCGACCATGACAGTCCGGCCCCATGTGTCTGTGGTTTTCTCGGCCCCTCTTGGTCCGAGGTCGTTGCCGCTGCACAGATTCATGCGGCAGGGCCTCCCGCAGACAAGGCACTTTGATTTATCGCGCTATCTCAAATGGCACCCGAGATATCACCAGATATATAATGGATTTTTCCCTGACCCTGACAGGCCGGCCCCATGAGACTGTGGTTTTCTTGGACCCTGGTGGCCCGAGGTCGTTCCCGCTACACGGACTCGTGCGCCAGGGCTTCCTGCAGACAATGCACTTTGATTTATCGCGCTATCTGTAATAGCACCTGAGATATCCCCAGATATATACTGGATTTTTCCCTGACCCTGAGTGTCCGGCCCCATGAGACGGTGATTTTCTCGGCCCCTGGTGGTGCGAGGTCGATCCCGCTGCACACATTCATGCGCCAGGGCCTCCGGCAGACAATGCACTTTGATTTATTGCGCTATCTGTAATAGCACCCGAGATATCTCCATATGTATATTGGATTTTTCCCTGACCCTGAGTGTCCGGCCCCATGGGACGGTGGTTTTCTCGGCCCCTGGTGGTCCGAGGTCCTTCCCGCTGCACAGATTCATGCGCCAGGGCCTCCTACAGATATTTCACTTTAGTTTATTGCGTTATCTGTAATAGCACCCGAGATATCACCAGATATATATTGTATTTTTCCCTGACCCTGAGTGTCCGGCCCCATGGGACGGTGGTTTTCTCGGCCCCTGGTGGTCCGAGGTCGTTCCCGCTGCACAGATTCGTGCGCCAGCGCCTCCTACAGATAATTCACTTTAGTTTATTCCGCTATATCTAATAGCACCCGAGATATCTCCATATGTATATTGGATTTTCTCCTGACCCTGAATGTCCGTCCCCATGAGACGGTGGTTTTCTCGGCCCTGGTGGTCCGAGGTCGTTCCCGCTGCACAGATTCATGCGTCAGGGTCTCCTACAGACAATGCACTTTGGTTTATTGCGCTATCTGTAATAGCACCCGACATATCACCAGATATATGCTGGATTTTTACATGACCTTGGGTGACGGATTCCGAATATCTGTAATTTTCTCGGCCCCTGGTGGTCCGAGGTCGTTCCTGCTATACAGATTCATTCGCCAGTGCCGCCTACAGACAATGCACTTTGATTTATTGCGCTATCTCTAATAGCACCCGAGATATCACCAGATATATATTGGATTTTTCCCTGATCCTGAGCGTCCGGCCCCATGAGACGGTGGTTTTCTCGGCCCCTGGTGGTCCGAGGTCGTTTCCGCTCCACAGATTCATGCGCCAGGACCGCCTGCGGACAATGCACTTTGATTTATTGCGCCATCTCTAATATCACCCGAGATATCACCAGATATATATTGGATTTTCCCCTGAACCTGAGCGTCCGGCCCCATGAGACGGTTTGTTTTCTCGGCCCCTCGTGGTCCGAGGTCGTTCCCGCTGCACGGATTCATGCGCCAGGGCTTCCTGCAGATAATGCACTTCGATTTATTGCGCGATCTGTAATAGCACCCGAGATACAACCAGATATATATTGGATTTTTTCCTGACCCTGAGTGTCCGGCCCCATGAGACGGTGGTTGTCTCGGCCCCTGGTGGTCCGAGGTCTATCCCGCTTGCCACATTCATGCGCCAGGGCCTCCTACAGACAAGGCACTTTGATTTATTGCGCTATCTGTAATAGCACCCGAGATATCACCAGATATATATTGGATTTTCCCCTGACCCTGAGTGTCCGGCCCCATGAGACGGTGGTTGTCTCGGCCCCTGGTGGTCCGAGGTCTTTCCCGCTGGCCACATTCATGCGCCAGGGCCTCCTACAGACAAGGCACTTTGATTTATTGCGCTATCTGTAATAGCACCCGAGATATCACCAGATATATATAGGATTTTCCCCTGACCCTGAGTGTCCGGCCCCTTGAGACGGTGGTCTTCTCGGCCCCTGGTGGCCCGAGGTCGTTCCCGCTGCACAGATTCATGCGCCAGGGCCTCCTGCAGATAATTCACTTTGGTTTATTGCGCTGTCTGTAAGAGCACCCGAGATATCACCAGATATATATTGGATTTTTCCCTGTCCCTGAGCGTCCGGCCCCATGAGACTGTGGTTGTCCCGGCCCCTGGTGGTTCGAGGTCGTTCCCGTTGCACAGATTCATGCGCCAGGGCCTCCTGCAGATAATTCACTTTGGTTTATTGCGCTATCTCTAATAGCACCCGAGATATCACCAGATATATATTGGATTTTCCCCTGACCCTGAGTGTCCGGCCCCATGAGACGGTGGTTGTCTCGGCCCCTGGTGGTCCGATGTCGTTCCCGCTGCTCAGACTAATGCGCCAGGGCCTCCTGCAGACAATGTACTTTGATTTATCGCGCTATCTCTAATAGCACCCGAGATATCACCAGATATATATTGGATTTTCCCCTGACCCTGAGTGTCCGGCCCCATGAGACGGTGGTTGTCTCGCCCCTGGTGGTCCGAGGTCGATCCCGCTGCACAGACTCATGCGCCAGGGCCTCCTGCAGACAATGTACTTTGCTTTATCGCGCTATCTCTAATAGCACCCGAGATATCACCAGATATATATTGGATTTTTCCGTGACCCTGAGTGTCCGGCCCCATGAGACGATGTTTGTCTCGGCCCCTGGTGGTCCGAGGTCGTACCCGCTGCACAGATTCATGCGACAGGGCCTCCTGCAGATAACTCACTTTGGTTTATTGCTCTATCTCTAATAGCACCCGAGATATCACCAGATATATATTGGATTTTTCCCTGACCCTGAGTGTCCGGCCCCATGAGACGGTGGTTTTCTCGGCCCCTGGTTGTCCGAGGTCTTTCCCGCTGCACAGACTCATGCGCCAGGGCCTCCTGCAGATAATTCAGTTTGGTTTATTGCGCGATCTGTAATAGCACCCGAGATATCACCAGATATATATTGGATTTTTCCCTGACGATGAGTGTCCGGCCCCATGAGACGGTGGTTGTCCCGGCCCCTGGTGGTTCGAGGTCGTTCCCGTTGCACAGATTCATGCGCCAGGGCCTCCTGCAGATAATTCACTTTGGTTTATTGCGCTATCTCTAATAGCACCCGAGATATCACCAGATATATATTGGATTTTCCCCTGACCCTGAGTGTCCGGCCCCATGAGACGGTGGTTGTCTCGGCCCCTGGTGGTCCGATGTCGTTCCCGCTGCTCAGACTAATGCGCCAGGGCCTCCTGCAGACAATGTACTTTGATTTATCGCGCTATCTCGAATAGCACCCGAGATATCACCAGATATATATTGGATTTTCCCCTGACCCTGAGTGTCCGGCCCCATGAGACGGTGGTTGTCTCGCCCCTGGTGGTCCGAGGTCGATCCCGCTGCACAGACTCATGCGCCAGGGCCTCCTGCAGACAATGTACTTTGCTTTATCGCGCTATCTCTAATAGCACCCGAGATATCACCAGATATATATTGGATTTTTCCGTGACCCTGAGTGTCCGGCCCCATGAGACGATGTTTGTCTCGGCCCCTGGTGGTCCGAGGTCGTACCCGCTGCACAGATTCATGCGCCAGGGCCTCCTGCAGATAACTCACTTTGGTTTATTGCTCTATCTCTAATAGCACCCGAGATATCACCAGATATATATTGGATTTTTCCCTGACCCTGAGCGTCCGGCCCCATGAGACGGTGATTTTCTCGGCCCCTGGTGGTCCGTGGTCGTTCCTGCTGCACCGATTCAAGCGCCAGGGCATTCTACTGACAATGCACTTTGATTTATTGCCCTATCTCTAATAGCACCCGAGATATCACCAGATATATAATGGATTTTTCCCTGACCCTGACAGTCCGGCCCCATGAGACGGTGGCTTTCTCGGCCCCTGGTGGTCCGAGGTCTTTCCCGCTGTACAGATTCATGCGCCCGGGCCTCCTGCAGATAATTCACTTTGGTTTATTGCGCTATCTTTAATAGCACTCGAGATATCACCAGATATATATTGGATTTTTCCCTGGACCTGAGTGTCCGGCCCCATGAGACGGTGGTTTTCAGGGACCCTGGTGATCCGAGGTCGTTCCCGCTGCACAGATTCATGCGCGAGGGCCTCCTCCAGATAATTCACTTTAGTTTATTGCGCTATCTCTAATAGCACCCGAGATTTCACCAGATATATAGTGGATTTTCCCCTGACCCTGAGTGTCCGGCCCCATGAGACGGTGGCTTTCTCGGCCCCTGGTGGTCCGAGGTCGTTCCCGCTGCCCAGATACATGCGCCAGGGCCTCCTACAGACAATGCACTATGATTTATTGCGCTGTCTGTAATAGCACCCGCGAAAGCTCCATATATATGCTCGATTTTTACATGACTTTGGGTGACGGATACCGAAAATCTGTAATTTTCTCGGCCCCGGGTAGTCCGATGTCGTTCCTGCAGCACAGATTCATGCGACAGGGCCTCCTACGGACAATGCACTTTGATTTATTGCGCTATCTGTAATAGCACCCGAGATTTCACCAGATAAATATTTGATTTTTCCCTGACCCTGAGTGTCCGTCCCCATGAGACGGTGGTTTTCTCGGACCCTGGTGATCCGAGGTCGTTCCCGCTGCCTAGATTCATGCGCCAGGGCCTCCTACAGACAATGCACTTTGATTTATTGCGCTATCTGTAATAGCACCCGAGATATCACCAGATATATATTGGATTTTTCCCTGACCCTGACTGTCCGGCCCCATGGGACGGTCATTTTCTCGGCCCCTGGAGGTCCAAGGTCGTTCCTGCTGCAAAGAATCATGCGCCAAGGCTTCCTGGAGACAACGCACTTTGATTTATCGCGCTATCTCTAATAGCACCCGAGATATCACCAGATGAATATTTGATTTTTCCCCGACCCTGAGTGTCCGGCCCCATGAGACGGTGGTTTTCTCGACCCCTGGTGGTCCGAGGCCGTTCCCGCTGCCCAGATTCATGCGCCAGGGCCTCCTGCAGATAATTCACTTTGGTTTATTGCCCAATCTCTAATAGCACCCGAGATATCACCAGATATATAATGGATTTTTCCCTGACCCTGACAGTCCGGGCCCATGAGCCGGTGGCTTTCTCGGCCCCTGGTGGTCCGAGGTCTTTCCCGCTGTACAGATTCATGCGCCCGGGCCTCCTGCAGATAATTCACTTTGGTTTATTGCGCTATCTCTAATAGCCCTCGAGATATCACCAGATATATATTGGATTTTTCCCTGGACCTGAGTGTCCGGCCCCATGAGACGGTGGTTTTCAGGGACCCTGGTGATCCGAGGTCGTTCCCGCTGCACAGATTCATGCGCGAGGGCCTCCTGCAGATAATTTACTTTGGTTTATTGCACTATCTGTAATAGCAACCGAGATATCACCAGATATATATTGGATTTTTCGCTGACTCTGTGTGTCCGGCCCCATGAGACGGTGGTTTTCTTGGCCCCTGGTGGTCCGAGGTCGTTCCCGCTGCACAGATGCATGCGCCAGGGCCTCCTGCAGATAATTCACTTTCGTTTATTGCGCTATCTCTAATAGCACCCGAGATATCACCAGATATATATTGGATTTTTCCCTGACTCTGAGTGTCCGGCCCCATGAGACGGTGGTTTTCTTGGCCCCTGGTGGTCCGAGGTCGTTCCCGCTGCACAGATGAATGCGCCAGGGCCTCCTCCAGATAATTCACTTTAGTTTATTGCGCTATCTCTAATAGCACCCGAGATTTCACCAGATATATAGTGGATTTTCCCCTGACCCTGAGTGTCCGGCACCATGAGACGGTGGCTTTCTCGGCCCCTGGTGGTCCGAGGTCGTTCCCGCTGCCCAGATTCATGCGCCAGGGCCTCCTACAGACAATCCACTTTGATTTATTGCGCTATCTCTAATAGCACCCGAGATATCACCAGATATATATTGGATTTTTCCCTGACCCTGAGTGTCCGGCCCCATGAGACGGTGGTTTTCTCGACCCCTGGTGGTCCGAGGCCGTTCCCGCTGCACAGATGCATGCGCCAGGGCCTCCTGCAGATAATTCCCTGTGGTTTATTGCGCTATCTCTAATAGCACCCGAGATACCACCAGATATATAATGGATTTTTCCCTGACCATGAATGTCCGGCCCCATGAGACGGTGGTTTTCTCGGAGCCTGGTGATCCGATTTCGTTCCCGCTGCACAGATTCATGCGCGAGGGCCTCCTGCAGATAATTCACTTTGGTTTATTGCACTATCTCTAATAGCACCCGAGATATCACCAGATATATATTGGATTTTCCCCTGACCCTGAGTGTCCGGCGCCATGAGACTGTGCTTTTCTAGGCCCCTGGTGGTTCGAGGTCGTTCCCGCTGCACCGATTCATGCGCCAGGGCATCCTACAGACAATGCACTTTGATTTCTTGCCCTATCTGTAATAGCACCCGAGAAAGCACCATATATATTCTGGATTTTTACATGACTTTGGGTGACGGATACAGAAAATCTGTAATTTTCTCGGCCCCTGGTGGACCGATGTCGTTCCTGCTGCACAGATTCATGCGCCAGAGCCTCCTGCAGATAATTCACTTTGGTTTATTGCACTATCTCTAATAGCACCCGAGATTTCACCAGATATATAATGGATTCTTCCCTGACCCTGACAGTCCGGCCCCATGAGACGGTGGTTTTCTCGGCCCCTGGTGGTCCGAGGTCGTTCCCGCTGCACAGATTCATGCGCCCGGGCATCCTGCAGATAATTCACTTTGGTTTATTGCGCTATCTCTAATAGTAACCGAGATATCACCAGATATACATTGGATTTTTCCCTGACCATGAGTGTCCGGCCCCATGAGACGGTGGTTTTCTCGGAGCCTGGTGATCCGAGGTCGTTCCCGCATCACAGATTCATGCGCGAGGGCCTCCTGCAGATAATTGACTTTGGTTTATTGCACTATCTCTAATAGCACCCGAGATATCACCAGTTATATATTGGATTTTTCCCTGACTCTGAGTGTCCGGCCCCAGGAGACGGTGGTTTTCTTGGCCCCTGGTGGTCCGAGGTCTTTCCCGCTGCACAGAATCATGCGCCAGGGCTTCCTGCAGACAATGCACTTTGATTTTTCGCGCTATCTCTAATAGCACCCGAGATATCACCAGATATATAATGGATTTTTCCCTGACCCTGACAGTCCGGCCCTATGAGACGGTGGTTTTCTCGGCCCCTGGTGGTCCGAGGTCGTTTCCGCTGCACAGATTAATGCGCCAGGGCCTCCTGCAGATAATTCACTTTGGTTTATTGCGCTATCTCTAATAGCACCCGAGATATCACCAGACATATATTTGATTTTCCCCCGACCATGAGTGTCGGGCCCCATGTGACTGAGCTTTTCTCGGCCCCTGGTGGTGCGAGGTCGTTCCCGCTGCACAGATGCATGCGCCAGGGCCTCCTGCAGATAATTCACTTTGGTTTATTGCGCTATCTCTAATAGCACCCGAGATATCACCAGATATATATTGGATTTTCCCTTGACGTTGAGTGTCCGGCCCCATGAGACGGTGATTTTCTCGGCCCCCGGTGGTCCGATGTCGTTCCTACTGCACAGATTCATGCGCCCGGGCCTCCTGCAGATAATTCACTTTGGTTTATTGCGCTATCTCTAATAGCACTCGAGATATCACCAGATATATTTTGGATTTTTCCCTGGCCCTGAGTGTCCGGCCCCATGAGACGGTGGTTTTCGCGGACCCTGGTGATCCGAGGTCGTTCCCGCTGCACAGATTCATGCGCGAGGGCCTCCTGCAGATAATTTACTTTGGTCTATTGCACTATCTGTAATAGCACCCGAGATATCACCAGATATATATTGGATTTTTCGCTGACTCTGTGTGTCCGGCCCCATGAGACGGTGGTTTTCTTGGCCCCTGGTGGTCCGAGGCCGTTCCCGCTGCACAGATGCATGCGCCAGGGGCTCCTGCAGATAATTCACTTTCGTTTATTGCGCTATCTCTAATAGCACCCGAGATATCACCAGATATATATTGGATTTTTCCCTGACCCTGAGTGTCCGGCCCCATGAGACGGTGGATTTCTTGGCCCCTGGTGGTCCGAGGTCGTTCCCGCTGCACAGATGAATGCGCCAGGGCCTCGTGCAGATAATTCACTTTAGTTTATTGCGCTATCTCTAATAGCACCGGAGATTTCACCAGATATATATTGGATTTTCCCCTGACCCTGAGTGTCCGGCCCCATGAGACGGTGGCTTTCTCGGCCCCTGGTGGTCCGAGGTCGTTCCCGCTGCCCAGATTCATGCGCCAGGGCCTCCTACAGACAATGCACTATGATTTATTGCGCTATCTGTAATAGCACCGGCGAAAGCTCCATATATATGCTCGATTTTTACATGACTTTGGCTGACGGATACCGAAAATCTGTAATTTTCTCGGCCTCTGGTGGTCCGATGTCGTTCCTGCAGCACAGATTCATGCGCAAGGGCCTCCTACGGACAATGCACTTTGATTTATTGCGCTATCTCTAATAGCACCCGAGATATCACCATATATATATTTGATTTTTCCCTGACCATGAGTGTCCGGCCCCATGAGACTGTGGTTTTCTCGGCCCCTGGTGGCCCGAGGTCGTTCCCGCTGCACAGATTCATGAGCCAGGTACTCCTACAGACAATGCACTTTGATTTATTGCGCTATCTGTAATAGCACCCGAGATATCACCAGATATATATTGGATTTTTCCCCGACCCTGAGTGTCCGGCCCCATGAGACGGTGGTTTTCTCGGCCCCTGGTGGTCCGAGGTCGCTCCCGCTGCACAGATTCATGCGCCCGGGCATCCTGCAGATAATTCACTTTGGTTTATTGCGCTATCTCTAATAGCAACCGAGATATCACCAGATATACATTGGATTTTTCCCTGACCATGAGTGTCCGGCCCCATGAGACGGTGGTTTTCTCGGAGCCTGGTGATCCGAGGTCGTTCCCGCATCACAGATTCATGCGCGAGGGCCTCCTGCAGATAATTGACTTTGGTTTATTGCACTATCTCTAATAGCACCCGAGATATCACCAGTTATATATTGGATTTTTCCCTGACTCTGAGTGTCCGGCCCCAGGAGACGGTGGTTTTCTTGGCCCCTGGTGGTCCGACGTCTTTCCCGCTGCACAGAATCATGCGCCAGGGCTTCCTGCAGACAATGCACTTTGATTTATTGCGCTACCTCTAATAGCACCCGAGATATCACCAGATATATGCTGGATTTTTCCCTGACCCGGACACTCCGGCCCCATGTGTCGGTGGTTTTCTCGGCCTCTGGTTGTCCGAGGTCGTTGCCGCTGCACAGATTCATGCGACAGGGCCTCCAGCAGACAATGAACTTTGATTTTTCGCGCTATCTCTAATAGCACCCGAGATATCACCAGATATATAATGGATTTTTCACTGACCCTGACAGTCCGGCCCTATGAGACGGTGGTTTTCTCGGCCCCTGGTGGTCCGAGGTCGTTTCCGCTGCACAGATTAATGCGCCAGGGCCTCCTGCAGATAATTCACCTTGGTTTATTTCGCTATCTCTAATAGCACCCGAGATATCACCAGATATATATTGGATTTTCCCTTGACGCTGAGTGTCCGGCCCCATGAGACGGTGATTTTCTCGGCCCCCGGTGGTCCGATGTCGTTCCTACTGCACAGATTCATGCGCCCGGGCCTCCTGCAGATAATTCACTTTGGTTTATTGCGCTATCTCTAATAGCACTCGAGATATCACCAGATATATTTTGGATTTTTCCCTGGCCCTGAGTGTCCGGCCCCATGAGACGGTGGTTTTCGCGGACCCTGGTGATCCGAGGTCGTTCCCGCTGCACAGATTCATGCGCGAGGGCCTCCTGCAGATAATTTACTTTGGTCTATTGCACTATCTGTAATAGCACCCGAGATATCACCAGATATATATTGGATTTTTCGCTGACTCTGTGTGTCCGGCCCCATGAGACGGTGGTTTTCTTGGCCCCTGGTGGTCCGAGGCCGTTCCCGCTGCACAGATGCATGCGCCAGGGGCTCCTGCAGATAATTCACTTTCGTTTATTGCGCTATCTCTAATAGCACCCGAGATATCACCAGATATATATTGGATTTTTCCCTGACCCTGAGTGTCCGGCCCCATGAGACGGTGGTTTTCTTGGCCCCTGGTGGTCCGAGGTCGTTCCCGCTGCACAGATGAATGCGCCAGGGCCTCCTGCAGATAATTCACTTTAGTTTATTGCGCTATCTCTAATAGCACCGGAGATTTCACCAGATATATATTGGATTTTCCCCTGACCCTGAGTGTCCGGCCCCATGAGACGGTGGCTTTCTCGGCCCCTGGTGGTCCGAGGTCGTTCCCGCTGCCCAGATTCATGCGCCAGGGCCTCCTACAGACAATGCACTATGATTTATTGCGCTATCTGTAATAGCACCCGCGAAAGCTCCATATATATGCTCGATTTCTACATGACTTTGGCTGACGGATACCGAAAATCTGTAATTTTCTCGGCCTCTGGTGGTCCGATGTCGTTCCTGCAGCACAGATTCATGCGCAAGGGCCTCCTACGGACAATGCACTTTGATTTATTGCGCTATCTCTAATAGCACCCGAGATATCACCATATATATATTTGATTTTTCCCTGACCATGAGTGTCCGGCCCCATGAGACTGTGGTTTTCTCGGCCCCTGGTGGCCCGAGGTCGTTCCCGCTGCACAGATTCATGCGCCAGGTACTCCTACAGACAATGCACTTTGATTTATTGCGCTATCTGTAATAGCACCCGAGATATCACCAGATATATATTGGATTTTTCCCCGACCCTGAGTGTCCGGCCCCATGAGACGGTGGTTTTCTCGGCCCGTGGGGGTCCGAGGTCGTTGCCGCTGCACAGATTCATGCGCCAGGGCCTCCTGCAGATAATTCACTTTGGTTTTTTGCGCTATCTCTAATAGCACCCGAGATATCACCAGATATATATTGGATTTTCCCCTGACCCTGAGTGTCCGGCCCCATGAGATGGTGGTTTTCTCGGCCCCTGGTGATCCCAAGTCGTTCCCGCTGCACAGATTTATGCGCCCGGGCCTCCTGCAGATAATTCACTTTGGTTTTTTGCTTAATCTCTAATAGCACCCGAGATATCACCAGATATATATTGGATTTTCCCCTGACCCGGAGTGTCCGGCCCCATGAGATGGTGGTTTTCTCGGCCCCTGGTGATCCGAAGTCGTTCCCGCTGCACAGATTCATGCGCCAGGGTCACTTGCAGACAATTCACTTTGGTTTATTGCGCTATCGCTAATAGCACCCGAGATATCACCATATATATATTGGATTTTTCCCTGACACTGACAGTCCGGCCCCATGAGACGGTGGTTTTCTCGGCCCCTGGTGGTCCGAGGTCGGTCCCGCTGCACAGATTCATGCGCCTGGGCCTTCTGCAGATAATTCAGTTTGGTTTAGTGCGCTATCTGTAAGAGTACCCGAGATATCACCAGATATATATTGGATTTTCCCCTCACCCTGAGTGTCCGGCCCCATGAGATGGTGGTTTTCTCGGCGCCTGGTGATCCGAGGTCGTTACCGCTGCACAGATTCATGCGCCAGGGCCTCTTGCAGACAATTCACTTTCGTTTATTGCGCTATCTCTAATAGCACCCGAGATATCACCAGATAGATATTGGATTTTTCCCCGACCCTGAGTGTCCGGCCCCATGAGACGGTGGTTTTCTCGGGCCCTGGTGATCCGAGGTCATTCCCGCTGCACAGATTCATGCCCCAGGGCCTCCTGCAGATAATTCACTTTGGTTTATTGCGCTATCTGTAATAGCACCCGAGATATCACCAGATATATGCTGGATTTTTACATGAGCTTGGGTGACGGATTCCGAATATCTGTAATTTTCTCGGCCCCTGGTGGTCCGAGGTCGTTCCCGCTGCACAGATTCATTCGCCAGTGCCTCCCGCAGACAAAGCACTTTGATTTATTGCGCTATCTCTAATAGCACCCGAGATATCACCAGATATATATTTGATTTTTCCCTGACCCTGAGTGTCCGGCCCCATGAGACGGTGGTTTTCTCAGCCCCTGGTGGTCCGAGGTCGTTCCCGTTGCACAGATTCATGCGCCAGGGCCTCCTGCAGATAATTCACTTTGGTTTATTGCGCTATCTCTAATAGCACCCGAGATATCACCAGATATATATTGGATTTTTCCCTGACCCTGAGTGTCCGGCCCCATGAGACGGTGGTTTTCTCGGCCCCTGGTGGTCCGAGGTCGTTCCCGCTGCACAGATTCATTCGCCAGTGCCTCCCGCAGACAAAGCACTTTGATTTATCGCGCTATCTCTAATTGCACCCGAGATATCACCAGATATATATTGGATTTTTCACCGACCCTGAGTGTCGGGCCCCATGAGACGGTGGTTTTCTCGGCCCCTGGGGGCCCTAGGTCGTTGCCGCTGCACAGATTCATGCGCCAGGGTCTCCCGCTGACAAAGCACTTTGATTTATCGCGCTATCTCTAATTGCACCCGAGATATCACCAGATATATATTGGATTTTTCACTGACCCTGAGTGTCTGGCCCCATGAGACGGTGGTTTTCTCGGCCCCTGGGGTCCCTAGGTCGTTGCCGCTGCACAGATTCATGCGCCAGGGTCTCCCGCAGACAAAGCACTTTGGTTTATTGCGCTATCTGTAATAGCACCCGAGATATCACCAGATATATGCTGGATTTTTACATGACCTTGGGTGACGGATTCCGAATATCTGTAATTTTCTCGGCCCCTCGTGGTCCGAGGTCGTTCCTGCTGCACAGATTCATTCTCCAGTGCCTCCTACAGACAATGCACTTTGATTTATTGCGCTATCTCTAATAGCACCCGAGATATCACCAGATATATATTGGATTGTTCCCTGACCCTGAGTGTTCGGCCGCATGAGACGGTGGTTTTCTCGCCCCTGGTGGTCCGAGGTCGTTCCCGCTGCACAGATGCATGCGCCAGGACCTCCTGCAGATAATTCACTTTGGTTTATTGCGATATCTCCAATAGCACCCGAGATATCAGCAAATATATATTGGATTTTCGCCTGACCCTGAGTGTCGGGCCCCATGAGACGGTGGTTTTCTCGGACCCTGGTGGTCCGAGGTCGTTCCCGCTGCCCAGATTCATGCGCCCGGGCCTCCCACAGACAATGCACTTTGATTTATTGCATTATCTGTAATAGCACCCGAGAAAGCTCCATATATATGCTGGATTTTTACATGACCTTGGGTGACGGATTCCGAATATCTGTAATTTTCTCGGCCCCTAGTGGTCCGAGGTCGCTCCCGCTGCACAGATTCATGCGCCAGGGCCTCCTACGGACAATGCACTTTGATTTATTGCGCTATCTCTAATAGCACCCGAGATATCACCAGACATATATTGGATTTTTCCCTGATCCTGAGTGTCCGGCCCCATGAGACGGTGGTTCTCTCGGCCCCTGGTGGTCCGAGGTCGTTCCCGCTGCCCAGATTCATGCGCCAGGGGCTCCTACAGACAATGCACTTTGATTTATTGCGCTATATTTAATAGCACCCGAGATATCACCAGATATATATTGGATTTTTCATTGACCCAGAGTGTCCGGCCCCTTGAGACTGTGGTTTTCACGGCCCCTGGTGGTCCGAGGTCGTTCCCGCTCCCCAGATTCATGCGCCAGGGACTCCTACAGACAATGCACTTTGATTTATTGCGCTATCTCTAATAGCACCCGAGATACCACCAGATATATATTGGATTTTTCCCCGACCATGACAGTCCGGCCCCATGTGTCTGTGGTTTTCTCGGCCCCTCTTGGTCCGAGGTCGTTGCCGCTGCACAGATTCATGCGGCAGGGCCTCCCGCAGACAAGGCACTTTGATTTATCGCGCTATCTCAAATGGCACCCGAGATATCACCAGATATATAATGGATTTTTCCCTGACCCTGACAGGCCGGCCCCATGAGACTGTGGTTTTCTTGGACCCTGGTGGCCCGAGGTCGTTCCCGCTACACGGACTCGTGCGCCAGGGCTTCCTGCAGACAATGCACTTTGATTTATCGCGCTATCTGTAATAGCACCTGAGATATCCCCAGATATATACTGGATTTTTCCCTGACCCTGAGTGTCCGGCCCCATGAGACGGTGATTTTCTCGGCCCCTGGTGGTGCGAGGTCGATCCCGCTGCACACATTCATGCGCCAGGGCCTCCGGCAGACAATGCACTTTGATTTATTGCGCTATCTGTAATAGCACCCGAGATATCTCCATATGTATATTGGATTTTTCCCTGACCCTGAGTGTCCGGCCCCATGGGACGGTGGTTTTCTCGGCCCCTGGTGGTCCGAGGTCCTTCCCGCTGCACAGATTCATGCGCCAGGGCCTCCTACAGATATTTCACTTTAGTTTATTGCGTTATCTGTAATAGCACCCGAGATATCACCAGATATATATTGTATTTTTCCCTGACCCTGAGTGTCCGGCCCCATGGGACGGTGGTTTTCTCGGCCCCTGGTGGTCCGAGGTCGTTCCCGCTGCACAGATTCGTGCGCCAGCGCCTCCTACAGATAATTCACTTTAGTTTATTCCGCTATATCTAATAGCACCCGAGATATCTCCATATGTATATTGGATTTTCTCCTGACCCTGAATGTCCGTCCCCATGAGACGGTGGTTTTCTCGGCCCTGGTGGTCCGAGGTCGTTCCCGCTGCACAGATTCATGCGTCAGGGTCTCCTACAGACAATGCACTTTGGTTTATTGCGCTATCTGTAATAGCACCCGACATATCACCAGATATATGCTGGATTTTTACATGACCTTGGGTGACGGATTCCGAATATCTGTAATTTTCTCGGCCCCTGGTGGTCCGAGGTCGTTCCTGCTATACAGATTCATTCGCCAGTGCCGCCTACAGACAATGCACTTTGATTTATTGCGCTATCTCTAATAGCACCCGAGATATCACCAGATATATATTGGATTTTTCCCTGATCCTGAGCGTCCGGCCCCATGAGACGGTGGTTTTCTCGGCCCCTGGTGGTCCGAGGTCGTTTCCGCTCCACAGATTCATGCGCCAGGACCGCCTGCGGACAATGCACTTTGATTTATTGCGCCATCTCTAATATCACCCGAGATATCACCAGATATATATTGGATTTTCCCCTGAACCTGAGCGTCCGGCCCCATGAGACGGTTTGTTTTCTCGGCCCCTCGTGGTCCGAGGTCGTTCCCGCTGCACGGATTCATGCGCCAGGGCTTCCTGCAGATAATGCACTTCGATTTATTGCGCGATCTGTAATAGCACCCGAGATACAACCAGATATATATTGGATTTTTTCCTGACCCTGAGTGTCCGGCCCCATGAGACGGTGGTTGTCTCGGCCCCTGGTGGTCCGAGGTCTATCCCGCTTGCCACATTCATGCGCCAGGGCCTCCTACAGACAAGGCACTTTGATTTATTGCGCTATCTGTAATAGCACCCGAGATATCACCAGATATATATTGGATTTTCCCCTGACCCTGAGTGTCCGGCCCCATGAGACGGTGGTTGTCTCGGCCCCTGGTGGTCCGAGGTCTTTCCCGCTGGCCACATTCATGCGCCAGGGCCTCCTACAGACAAGGCACTTTGATTTATTGCGCTATCTGTAATAGCACCCGAGATATCACCAGATATATATAGGATTTTCCCCTGACCCTGAGTGTCCGGCCCCTTGAGACGGTGGTCTTCTCGGCCCCTGGTGGCCCGAGGTCGTTCCCGCTGCACAGATTCATGCGCCAGGGCCTCCTGCAGATAATTCACTTTGGTTTATTGCGCTGTCTGTAAGAGCACCCGAGATATCACCAGATATATATTGGATTTTTCCCTGTCCCTGAGCGTCCGGCCCCATGAGACTGTGGTTTTCTCGGCCCCTGGTGGTCCGAGGTCGTTTCCGCTGCACCGATTCATGCGCCAGGGCCTCCTGCAGATAATTCAGTTTGGTTTATTGCGCGATCTGTAATAGCACCCGAGATATCACCAGATATATATTGGATTTTTCCCTGACGATGAGTGTCCGGCCCCATGAGACGGTGGTTGTCCCGGCCCCTGGTGGTTCGAGGTCGTTCCCGTTGCACAGATTCATGCGCCAGGGCCTCCTGCAGATAATTCACTTTGGTTTATTGCGCTATCTCTAATAGCACCCGAGATATCACCAGATATATATTGGATTTTCCCCTGACCCTGAGTGTCCGGCCCCATGAGACGGTGGTTGTCTCGGCCCCTGGTGGTCCGATGTCGTTCCCGCTGCTCAGACTAATGCGCCAGGGCCTCCTGCAGACAATGTACTTTGATTTATCGCGCTATCTCTAATAGCACCCGAGATATCACCAGATATATATTGGATTTTCCCCTGACCCTGAGTGTCCGGCCCCATGAGACGGTGGTTGTCTCGCCCCTGGTGGTCCGAGGTCGATCCCGCTGCACAGACTCATGCGCCAGGGCCTCCTGCAGACAATGTACTTTGCTTTATCGCGCTATCTCTAATAGCACCCGAGATATCACCAGATATATATTGGATTTTTCCGTGACCCTGAGTGTCCGGCCCCATGAGACGATGTTTGTCTCGGCCCCTGGTGGTCCGAGGTCGTACCCGCTGCACAGATTCATGCGCCAGGGCCTCCTGCAGATAACTCACTTTGGTTTATTGCTCTATCTCTAATAGCACCCGAGATATCACCAGATATATATTGGATTTTTCCCTGACCCTGAGTGTCCGGCCCCATGAGACGGTGGTTTTCTCGGCCCCTGGTTGTCCGAGGTCTTTCCCGCTGCACAGACTCATGCGCCAGGGCCTCCTGCAGATAATTCAGTTTGGTTTATTGCGCGATCTGTAATAGCACCCGAGATATCACCAGATATATATTGGATTTTTCCCTGACGATGAGTGTCCGGCCCCATGAGACGGTGGTTGTCCCGGCCCCTGGTGGTTCGAGGTCGTTCCCGTTGCACAGATTCATGCGCCAGGGCCTCCTGCAGATAATTCACTTTGGTTTATTGCGCTATCTCTAATAGCACCCGAGATATCACCAGATATATATTGGATTTTCCCCTGACCCTGAGTGTCCGGCCCCATGAGACGGTGGTTGTCTCGGCCCCTGGTGGTCCGATGTCGTTCCCGCTGCTCAGACTAATGCGCCAGGGCCTCCTGCAGACAATGTACTTTGATTTATCGCGCTATCTCTAATAGCACCCGAGATATCACCAGATATATATTGGATTTTCCCCTGACCCTGAGTGTCCGGCCCCATGAGACGGTGGTTGTCTCGCCCCTGGTGGTCCGAGGTCGATCCCGCTGCACAGACTCATGCGCCAGGGCCTCCTGCAGACAATGTACTTTGCTTTATCGCGCTATCTCTAATAGCACCCGAGATATCACCAGATATATATTGGATTTTTCCGTGACCCTGAGTGTCCGGCCCCATGAGACGATGTTTGTCTCGGCCCCTGGTGGTCCGAGGTCGTACCCGCTGCACAGATTCATGCGCCAGGGCCTCCTGCAGATAACTCACTTTGGTTTATTGCTCTATCTCTAATAGCACCCGAGATATCACCAGATATATATTGGATTTTTCCCTGACCCTGAGCGTCCGGCCCCATGAGACGGTGATTTTCTCGGCCCCTGGTGGTCCGTGGTCGTTCCTGCTGCACCGATTCAAGCGCCAGGGCATTCTACTGACAATGCACTTTGATTTATTGCCCTATCTCTAATAGCACCCGAGATATCACCAGATATATAATGGATTTTTCCCTGACCCTGACAGTCCGGCCCCATGAGACGGTGGCTTTCTCGGCCCCTGGTGGTCCGAGGTCTTTCCCGCTGTACAGATTCATGCGCCCGGGCCTCCTGCAGATAATTCACTTTGGTTTATTGCGCTATCTTTAATAGCACTCGAGATATCACCAGATATATATTGGATTTTTCCCTGGACCTGAGTGTCCGGCCCCATGAGACGGTGGTTTTCAGGGACCCTGGTGATCCGAGGTCGTTCCCGCTGCACAGATTCATGCGCGAGGGCCTCCTGCAGATAATTTACTTTGGTTTATTGCACTATCTGTAATAGCAACCGAGATATCACCAGATATATATTGGATTTTTCGCTGACTCTGTGTGTCCGGCCCCATGAGACGGTGGTTTTCTTGGCCCCTGGTGGTCCGAGGTCGTTCCCGCTGCACAGATGCATGCGCCAGGGCCTCCTGCAGATAATTCACTTTCGTTTATTGCGCTATCTCTAATAGCACCCGAGATATCACCAGATATATATTGGATTTTTCCCTCTCTCTGAGTGTCCGGCCCCATGAGACGGTGGTTTTCTTGGCCCCTGGTGGTCCGAGGTCGTTCCCGCTGCACAGATGAATGCGCCAGGGCCTCCTCCAGATAATTCACTTTAGTTTATTGCGCTATCTCTAATAGCACCCGAGATTTCACCAGATATATAGTGGATTTTCCCCTGACCCTGAGTGTCCGGCCCCATGAGACGGTGGCTTTCTCGGCCCCTGGTGGTCCGAGGTCGTTCCCGCTGCCCAGATACATGCGCCAGGGCCTCCTACAGACAATGCACTATGATTTATTGCGCTGTCTGTAATAGCACCCGCGAAAGCTCCATATATATGCTCGATTTTTACATGACTTTGGGTGACGGATACCGAAAATCTGTAATTTTCTCGGCCCCGGGTAGTCCGATGTCGTTCCTGCAGCACAGATTCATGCGACAGGGCCTCCTACGGACAATGCACTTTGATTTATTGCGCTATCTGTAATAGCACCCGAGATTTCACCAGATAAATATTTGATTTTTCCCTGACCCTGAGTGTCCGTCCCCATGAGACGGTGGTTTTCTCGGACCCTGGTGATCCGAGGTCGTTCCCGCTGCCTAGATTCATGCGCCAGGGCCTCCTACAGACAATGCACTTTGATTTATTGCGCTATCTGTAATAGCACCCGAGATATCACCAGATATATATTGGATTTTTCCCTGACCCTGACTGTCCGGCCCCATGGGACGGTCATTTTCTCGGCCCCTGGAGGTCCAAGGTCGTTCCTGCTGCAAAGAATCATGCGCCAAGGCTTCCTGGAGACAACGCACTTTGATTTATCGCGCTATCTCTAATAGCACCCGAGATATCACCAGATGAATATTTGATTTTTCCCCGACCCTGAGTGTCCGGCCCCATGAGACGGTGGTTTTCTCGACCCCTGGTGGTCCGAGGCCGTTCCCGCTGCCCAGATTCATGCGCCAGGGCCTCCTGCAGATAATTCACTTTGGTTTATTGCCCAATCTCTAATAGCACCCGAGATATCACCAGATATATAATGGATTTTTCCCTGACCCTGACAGTCCGGGCCCATGAGCCGGTGGCTTTCTCGGCCCCTGGTGGTCCGAGGTCTTTCCCGCTGTACAGATTCATGCGCCCGGGCCTCCTGCAGATAATTCACTTTGGTTTATTGCGCTATCTCTAATAGCACTCGAGATATCACCAGATATATATTGGATTTTTCCCTGGACCTGAGTGTCCGGCCCCATGAGACGGTGGTTTTCAGGGACCCTGGTGATCCGAGGTCGTTCCCGCTGCACAGATTCATGCGCGAGGGCCTCCTGCAGATAATTTACTTTGGTTTATTGCACTATCTGTAATAGCAACCGAGATATCACCAGATATATATTGGATTTTTCGCTGACTCTGTGTGTCCGGCCCCATGAGACGGTGGTTTTCTTGGCCCCTGGTGGTCCGAGGTCGTTCTCGCTGCACAGATGCATGCGCCAGGGCCTCCTGCAGATAATTCACTTTCGTTTATTGCGCTATCTCTAATAGCACCCGAGATATCACCAGATATATATTGGATTTTTCCCTGACTCTGAGTGTCCGGCCCCATGAGACGGTGGTTTTCTTGGCCCCTGGTGGTCCGAGGTCGTTCCCGCTGCACAGATGAATGCGCCAGGGCCTCCTCCAGATAATTCACTTTAGTTTATTGCGCTATCTCTAATAGCACCCGAGATTTCACCAGATATATAGTGGATTTTCCCCTGACCCTGAGTGTCCGGCACCATGAGACGGTGGCTTTCTCGGCCCCTGGTGGTCCGAGGTCGTTCCCGCTGCCCAGATTCATGCGCCAGGGCCTCCTACAGACAATGCACTATGATTTATTGCGCTATCTGTAATAGCACCGGCGAAAGCTCCATATATATGCTCGATTTTTACATGACTTTGGCTGACGGATACCGAAAATCTGTAATTTTCTCGGCCTCTGGTGGTCCGATGTCGTTCCTGCAGCACAGATTCATGCGCAAGGGCCTCCTACGGACAATGCACTTTGATTTATTGCGCTATCTCTAATAGCACCCGAGATATCACCATATATATATTTGATTTTTCCCTGACCATGAGTGTCCGGCCCCATGAGACTGTGGTTTTCTCGGCCCCTGGTGGCCCGAGGTCGTTCCCGCTGCACAGATTCATGAGCCAGGTACTCCTACAGACAATGCACTTTGATTTATTGCGCTATCTGTAATAGCACCCGAGATATCACCAGATATATATTGGATTTTTCCCCGACCCTGAGTGTCCGGCCCCATGAGACGGTGGTTTTCTCGGCCCCTGGTGGTCCGAGGTCGCTCCCGCTGCACAGATTCATGCGCCCGGGCATCCTGCAGATAATTCACTTTGGTTTATTGCGCTATCTCTAATAGCAACCGAGATATCACCAGATATACATTGGATTTTTCCCTGACCATGAGTGTCCGGCCCCATGAGACGGTGGTTTTCTCGGAGCCTGGTGATCCGAGGTCGTTCCCGCATCACAGATTCATGCGCGAGGGCCTCCTGCAGATAATTGACTTTGGTTTATTGCACTATCTCTAATAGCACCCGAGATATCACCAGTTATATATTGGATTTTTCCCTGACTCTGAGTGTCCGGCCCCAGGAGACGGTGGTTTTCTTGGCCCCTGGTGGTCCGACGTCCTTCCCGCTGCACAGAATCATGCGCCAGGGCTTCCTGCAGACAATGCACTTTGATTTATTGCGCTACCTCTAATAGCACCCGAGATATCACCAGATATATGCTGGATTTTTCCCTGACCCGGACACTCCGGCCCCATGTGTCGGTGGTTTTCTCGGCCTCTGGTTGTCCGAGGTCGTTGCCGCTGCACAGATTCATGCGACAGGGCCTCCAGCAGACAATGAACTTTGATTTTTCGCGCTATCTCTAATAGCACCCGAGATATCACCAGATATATAATGGATTTTTCACTGACCCTGACAGTCCGGCCCTATGAGACGGTGGTTTTCTCGGCCCCTGGTGGTCCGAGGTCGTTTCCGCTGCACAGATTAATGCGCCAGGGCCTCCTGCAGATAATTCACCTTGGTTTATTTCGCTATCTCTAATAGCACCCGAGATATCACCAGACATATATTTGATTTTCCCCCGACCATGAGTGTCGGGCCCCATGTGACTGAGCTTTTCTCGGCCCCTGGTGGTGCGAGGTCGTTCCCGCTGCACAGATGCATGCGCCAGGGCCTCCTGCAGATAATTCACTTTGGTTTATTGCGCTATCTCTAATAGCACCCGAGATATCACCAGATATATATTGGATTTTCCCTTGACGCTGAGTGTCCGGCCCCATGAGACGGTGATTTTCTCGGCCCCCGGTGGTCCGATGTCGTTCCTACTGCACAGATTCATGCGCCAGGGGCTCCTGCAGATAATTCACTTTCGTTTATTGCGCTATCTCTAATAGCACCGGAGATTTCACCAGATATATATTGGATTTTCCCCTCACCCTGAGTGTCCGGCCCCATGAGATGGTGGTTTTCTCGGCGCCTGGTGATCCGAGGTCGTTACCGCTGCACAGATTCATGCGCCAGGGCCTCTTGCAGACAATTCACTTTCGTTTATTGCGCTATCTCTAATAGCACCCGAGATATCACCAGATAGATATTGGATTTTTCCCCGACCCTGAGTGTCCGGCCCCATGAGACGGTGGTTTTCTCGGGCCCTGGTGATCCGAGGTCATTCCCGCTGCACAGATTCATGCCCCAGGGCCTCCTGCAGATAATTCACTTTGGTTTATTGCGCTATCTGTAATAGCACCCGAGATATCACCAGATATATGCTGGATTTTTACATGAGCTTGGGTGACGGATTCCGAATATCTGTAATTTTCTCGGCCCCTGGTGGTCCGAGGTCGTTCCCGCTGCACAGATTCATTCGCCAGTGCCTCCCGCAGACAAAGCACTTTGATTTATTGCGCTATCTCTAATAGCACCCGAGATATCACCAGATATATATTTGATTTTTCCCTGACCCTGAGTGTCCAGCCCCATGAGACGGTGGTTTTCTCAGCCCCTGGTGGTCCGAGGTCGTTCCCGTTGCACAGATTCATGCGCCAGGGCCTCCTGCAGATAATTCACTTTGGTTTATTGCGCTATCTCTAATAGCACCCGAGATATCACCAGATATATATTGGATTTTTCCCTGACCCTGAGTGTCCGGCCCCATGAGACGGTGGTTTTCTCGGCCCCTGGTGGTCCGAGGTCGTTCCCGCTGCACAGATTCATTCGCCAGTGCCTCCCGCAGACAAAGCACTTTGATTTATCGCGCTATCTCTAATTGCACCCGAGATATCACCAGATATATATTGGATTTTTCACCGACCCTGAGTGTCGGGCCCCATGAGACGGTGGTTTTCTCGGCCCCTGGGGGCCCTAGGTCGTTGCCGCTGCACAGATTCATGCGCCAGGGTCTCCCGCTGACAAAGCACTTTGATTTATCGCGCTATCTCTAATTGCACCCGAGATATCACCAGATATATATTGGATTTTTCACTGACCCTGAGTGTCTGGCCCCATGAGACGGTGGTTTTCTCGGCCCCTGGGGTCCCTAGGTCGTTGCCGCTGCACAGATTCATGCGCCAGGGTCTCCCGCAGACAAAGCACTTTGGTTTATTGCGCTATCTGTAATAGCACCCGAGATATCACCAGATATATGCTGGATTTTTACATGACCTTGGGTGACGGATTCCGAATATCTGTAATTTTCTCGGCCCCTCGTGGTCCGAGGTCGTTCCTGCTGCACAGATTCATTCTCCAGTGCCTCCTACAGACAATGCACTTTGATTTATTGCGCTATCTCTAATAGCACCCGAGATATCACCAGATATATATTGGATTGTTCCCTGACCCTGAGTGTTCGGCCGCATGAGACGGTGGTTTTCTCGCCCCTGGTGGTCCGAGGTCGTTCCCGCTGCACAGATGCATGCGCCAGGACCTCCTGCAGATAATTCACTTTGGTTTATTGCGATATCTCCAATAGCACCCGAGATATCAGCAAATATATATTGGATTTTCGCCTGACCCTGAGTGTCGGGCCCCATGAGACGGTGGTTTTCTCGGACCCTGGTGGTCCGAGGTCGTTCCCGCTGCCCAGATTCATGCGCCCGGGCCTCCCACAGACAATGCACTTTGATTTATTGCATTATCTGTAATAGCACCCGAGAAAGCTCCATATATATGCTGGATTTTTACATGACCTTGGGTGACGGATTCCGAATATCTGTAATTTTCTCGGCCCCTAGTGGTCCGAGGTCGCTCCCGCTGCACAGATTCATGCGCCAGGGCCTCCTACGGACAATGCACTTTGATTTATTGCGCTATCTCTAATAGCACCCGAGATATCACCAGACATATATTGGATTTTTCCCTGATCCTGAGTGTCCGGCCCCATGAGACGGTGGTTCTCTCGGCCCCTGGTGGTCCGAGGTCGTTCCCGCTGCCCAGATTCATGCGCCAGGGGCTCCTACAGACAATGCACTTTGATTTATTGCGCTATATTTAATAGCACCCGAGATATCACCAGATATATATTGGATTTTTCATTGACCCAGAGTGTCCGGCCCCTTGAGACTGTGGTTTTCACGGCCCCTGGTGGTCCGAGGTCGTTCCCGCTGGCCAGATTCATGCGCCAGGGCCTCCTACAGACAATGCACTTTGATTTATTGCGCTATCTCTAATTGCACCCGAGATATCACCAGATATATATTGGATTTTCCCCTGACCATGAGTGTCCGGCCCCATGAGACGGTGGTTTTCTCGGCCCCTGGTGGTCCGAGGTCGTTCCCGCTGCACAGAATCATTCGCCAGTGCCTCCCGCAGACAAAGCACTTTGGTTTATTGCGCTATCTCTAATAGCACCCGAGATAGCACCAGATATATATTGGATTTTCCCCTGACCCTGAGTGTCCGGCACCATGAGATGGTGGTTTTCTCGCCCCCTGGTGATCCGAGGTCGATCCCGCTGCTCAAATTCATGCGCCAGGGCCTCCTGCAGACAATTCAGTTTGGTTTATTGCGCTATCTCTAATAGCACCCGACATATCACCAGATATATATTGGATTTTTACCCGACCCTGAGTGTTCGGCCCCATGAGACGGTGGTTTTCTCTGCCCCTGGTGGTCCGAGGTCGTTCCTGCTGCACAGATTCATGCGCCAGGGCCTCCTACGGACAATGCACTTTGATTTATTGCGCTATCTCTAATAGCACCCGAGATATCACCCGATATATATTGTATTGTTCCCTGACCCTGAGTGTTCGGCCGCATGAGACGGTGGTTTTCTCGCCCCTGGTGGTCCGAGGTCGTTCCCGCTGAACAGATGCATGCGCCAGGACCTCCTGCAGATAATTCACTTTGGTTTATTGCGATATCTCTAATAGCACGCGAGATATCAGCAAATATATATTGGATTTTCCCCTGACCCTGAGTGTCGGGCCCCATGAGACGGTGGTTTTCTCGGACCCTGGTGGTCCGAGGTCGTTCCCGCTGCCCAGATTCATGCGCCCGGGCCTCCCACAGACAATGCACTTTGATTTATTGCGCTATCTGTAATAGCACCCGAGAAAGCTCCATATATATGCTGGATTTTTACATGACCTTGGGTAACGGATTCCGAATATCTGTAATTTTCTCGGCCCCTGGTGGTCCGAGGTCGCTCCCGCTGCACAGATTCATGCGCCAGGGCCTCCTACGGACAATGCACTTTGATTTACTGCGCTATCTCTAATAGCACCCGAGATATCACCTGATATATATTGGATTTTCCCGTGACCCTGACAGTCCGGCCCCATGAGACGGTGGTTTTCTCGGCCCCTCGTAGTCCGAGGTCGTTCCCGCTGCACAGATTCATGCGCCAGGGACTCCTACAGACAATGCACTTTGATTTATTGCGCTATATGTAATAGCACCCGGGAAAGCACCATATATATGCCGGATTTTTACATGACTTTGGGTGACGGATACCGAAAATCTGTAATTTTCTCGGCCCCTGGTGGTCCGATGTCGTTCCTGCTGCACAGATTCATGCGCAAGGGCCTCCAACGGACAATGCACGTTGATTTATTGCGCTATCTCTAATAGCACCCGAGATATCACCAGATATATATCGGATTTTTCCCTGACCCTGACAGTCCCGCACCATGAAACGGTGATTTTCTCGGCCCCTGGTGGTCCGAGGTCGTTACCGCTGAACAGAATCATGCGCCAGGGCTTCCTGCAGACAATGCACTTTGATTTATTGCGCTATCTCTAATAGCACCCGAGATATCACCAGATATATAATGAATTTTTCCCTGACTCTGAGTGTCCAGCCCCATGTGTCGGTGGTTTTCTCGGCCCCTGGTGGTCCGAGGTCGATCCCGCTGCACAGATTCATGCGCCAGGGCCTCCTACAGACAATGCACTTTGATTTATTGCGCTATCTGTAATAGCACCCGAGATATCACCAGATATATATTGAATTTTCCCCTGACCCTGAGTGTCCGGCTCCATGAGACGGTGGTTTTCTCGGCCTCTGGTGATCCGAGGTCGATCCCGCTTCACAGATTCATGCGCCAGGGCCTCCTGCAGATAATTCACTTTGGTTTATTGCGCTATCTCTAATAGCACCCGAGATATCACCAGATATATATTGGATTTTCCCCTGACCCTGAGTGCCCGGCCCCATGAGACGGTGGTTGTCTCGGCCCCTGGTGGTCCGATGTCGTTCCCGCTGCACAGACTCATGCGCCAGGGCCTCCTGCAGACAATGTACTTTGATTTATCGCGCTATCTCTAATAGCACCCGAGATATCACCAGATATATATTGGATTTTCCCGTGACCCTGAGTGTCCGGCCCCATGAGACGGTGGTTGTCTCGCCCCTGGTGGTCCGAGGTCGATCCCGCTGCACAGATTCATGCGCCAGGGCCTCCTACAGACAATGCACTTTGATTTATTGCGCTGTCTGTAATAGCACCCGAGATATCACCAGATATATATTGAATTTTCCCCTGACACTGAGTGTCCGGCCCCATGAGACGGTGGTTGTCCCGGCCCCTGGTGATCCGAGGTCGATCCCGCTTCACAGATTCATGCGCCAGGGCCTCCTGCAGATAATTCACTTTGGTTTATTGCGCTATCTCTAATAGCACCCGAGATATCACCAGATATATATTGGATTTTCCCCTGACCCTGAGAGTCCGGCGCCATGTGTCGGTGGTTTTCTCGGCCCCTGGTGGTCCGAGGTCGTTCCCGCTGCCCAGATTCATGCACCAGGGCCTCCTACAGACAATTCACTTTGATTTATCGCGCTATCTCTTATGGCACCCGAGATATCACCTGATATATATTGGATTTTTCCCTGACCCTGAGTGTCCGGACCCATGAGACGGTGGTTTTCTCGGCCCCTGGTCGTCCGAGGTCGTTCCCTCTGCACAGTTTCATGCGCCAGGGCCTCCTGCAGATAATTCACTTTGGCTTACTGCGCTATCTCTAATACCACCCGAGATATCACCAGATATATATTGGATTTTCCCCTGACCCTGAGTGTCCGGCCCCATGAGACGGTGGTTTTCTTGGCCCCTGGTGGTCCGAGGTCGTTCCCGCTACACAGATTCATGCGCCAGGGCCTCCTGCAGATAATTCTCTTTGGTTTATTGCGCTATCACTAATAGCACCCGCAATATCACCAGATATATATTGGATTTTTCCCAGACCCTGAGTGTCCGGCCCCATGAGACTGTGGTTTTCTCGGCCCCTCGTGGTCCGAGGTCGCTCCCGCTGCACAGATGCATGCGCCAGGGCCTCCTGCAGACAGTGCACTTTGATTTATCGCGCTATCTATAATAGCACCCGAGATATCACAAGATATATATTGGATTTTCCCCTGACACTGAGTGTCCGGCCCCATGAGACGGTGGTTGTCCCGGCCCCTGGTGGTTTGAGGTCGTTCCCGTTGCACAGATTCATGCGCCAGGGCCTCCTGCAGATAATTCACTTCGGTTTATTGCGCTATCTCTAATAGCACCCGAGATATCACCAGATATATATTGGATTTTCCCCTGACCCTGAGTGTCCGGCCCCATGAGACGGTGGTTGTCTCGGCCCCTGGTGGTCCGATGTCGTTCCCGCTGCTCAGACTAATGCGCCAGGGCCTCCTGCAGACAATGTACTTTGATTTATCGCGCTATCTCTAATAGCACCCGAGATATCACCAGATATATATTGGATTTTCCCCTGACCCTGAGTGTCCGGCCCCATGAGACGGTGGTTGTCTCGCCCCTGGTGGTCCGAGGTCGATCCCGCTGCACAGACTCATGCGCCAGGGCCTCCTGCAGACAATGTACTTTGCTTTATCGCGCTATCTCTAATAGCACCCGAGATATCACCAGAGATATATTGGATTTTTCCGTGACCCTGAGTGTCCGGCCCCATGAGACGATGTTTGTCTCGGCCCCTGGTGGTCCGAGGTCGTACCCAGTGCACAGATTCATGCGCCAGGGCCTCCTGCAGATAACTCACTTTGGTTTATTGCTCTATCTCTAATAGCACCCGAGATATCACCAGATATATATTGGATTTTTCCCTGACCCTGAGTGTCCGGCCCCATGAGACGGTGGTTTTCTCGGCCCCTGGTTGTCCGAGGTCTTTCCCGCTGCACAGACTCATGCGCCAGGGCCTCCTACAGACAATGCACATTGATTTGTTGCGCTATCTGTAATAGCACCCGAGATATCACCAGATATATAGTGGATTTTTCCCTGACCCTGAGTGTCCCGCCCCATGAGTCGGTGGTTTTCTTGGCCGCAGGTGGTCCGAGGTCGTTCCCGCTGCCCAGATTCATGCGCCAGGGCCTCCTACAGACAATGCACTTTGATTTATTGCCCTATCTGTAATAGCACCCGAGAAGGCACCATATATATGCTGGATTTTTACATGACTTTGGGTGACGGATACCGAAAATCTGTAATTTTCTCGGCCCCGGGTATTCCGATGTCGTTCCTGCAGCACAGATTCATGCGACAGGGCCTCCTACGGACAATGCACTTTGATTTATTGCGCTATCTGTAATAGCACCCGAGATAGCACCAGATATATATCGGATTTTTCCCTGACCCTGAGTTTCCGGCCCCATGAGACGGTGGTTTTCCCGGCCACTGGTGGTCCGAGGTCGTTCCCGCTGCACAGATTCATGCGCCACGGCATCCTACAGACAATGCACTTTGATTTATTGCCCTATCTGTAATAGCACCCGAGAAGGCACCATATATATGCTGGATTTTTACATGACTTTGGGTGACGGATACCGAAAATCTGTAATTTTCTCGGCCCCTGGTGGTCCGATGTCGTTCCTGCCGCACAGATTCATGCGCGAGGGCCTCCTGCAGATAATTCACTTTGGTTTATTGCGCTATCTCTAATAGCACCCGGGACATCACCAGATAAATATTTGATTTTTCCCTGACCCTGAGTGTCCGGCCCCATGAGACGGTGGTTTTCTCGGGCCCTGGTGATCCGAGGTCGTTCCCGCTGCCTAGATTCATGCGCCAGGGCCACCTACAGACAATGCACTTTGATTTATTGCGCTATCTGTAATAGCACCCGAGATATCACCAGATATATATTGGATTTTTCCCTGACCCTGACTGTCCGGCCCCATGGGACGGTCATTTTCTCGGCCCCTGGAGGTCCAAGGTCGTTCCTGCTGCAAAGAATCATGCGCCAAGGCTTCCTGGAGACAACGCACTTTGATTTATCGCGCTATCTATAATAGTACCCGAGATATCACAAGATATATATTGGATTTTCCCCTGACACTGAGTGTCCGGCCCCATGAGACGGTGGTTGTCCCGGCCCCTGGTGGTTCGAGGTCGTTCCCGTTGCACAGATTCATGCGCCAGGGCCTCCTGCAGATAATTCACTTTGGTTTATTGCGCAATCTCTAATAGCACCCGAGATATCACCAGATATATATTGGATTTTCCCCTGACCCTGAGTGTCCGGCCCCATGAGACGGTGGTTGTCTCGGCCCCTGGTGGTCCGATGTCGTTCCCGCTGCACAGACTCATGCGCCAGGGCCTCCTACAGACAATGCACATTGATTTGTTGCGCTATCTGTAATAGCACCCGAGATATCACCAGATATATAGTGGATTTTTCCCTGACCCTGAGTGTCCCGCCCCATGAGTCGGTGGTTTTCTTGGCCGCAGGTGGTCCGAGGTCGTTCCCGCTGCCCAGATTCATGCGCCAGGGCCTCCTACAGACAATGCACTTTGATTTATTGCGCTATCTGTAATAGCACCCGAGATATCACCAGATATATATTTGATTTTTCCCTGACCCTGAGTGTCCGGCCCCATTAGACGGTGGTTTTCTCAGCCCCTGGTGGTCCGAGGTCGTTCCCGTTGCACAGATTCATGCGCCAGGGCCTCCTGCAGATAATTCACTTTGGTTTATTGCGCTATCTCTAATAGCACCCGAGATATCACCAGATATATATTGGATTTTTCCCTGACCCTGAGTTTCCGGCCCCATGAGACGGTGGTTTTCTCGGCCCCTGGTGGTCCGAGGTCGTTCCCGCTGCACAGATTCATCCGCCAGGGCCTCCTGCACATAATTCACTTTGGTTTATTGCGCTATCTCTAATAGCACCCGAGATATCACCAGATATATATTGGATTTTTCCCAGACCCTGAGTGTCCGGCCCCATGAGACGGTGGTTTTCTTGGCCCCTGGTGGTCCGAGGTTGTTCCCGCTGCACAGATGAATGCGCCAGGGCCTCCTCCAGATAATTCACTTCAGTTTATTGCGATATCTCTAATAGCACCCGAGATTTCACCAGATATATATTGGATTTTCCCCTGACCCTGAGTGTCCGGCCCCATGAGACGGTGGTTTTCCCGGCCACTGGTGGTCCGAGGTCGTTCCCGCTGCACAGATTCATGCGCCAGGGCATCCTACGGACAATGCACTTTGATTTATTGCGCTATCTCTAATAGCACCCGAGATATCACCCGATATATATTGTATTGTTCCCTGACCCTGAGTGTTCGGCCGCATGAGACGGTGGTTTTCTCGCCCCTGGTGGTCCGAGGTCGTTCCCGCTGAACAGATGCATGCGCCAGGACCTCCTGCAGATAATTCACTTTGGTTTATTGCGATATCTCTAATAGCACGCGAGATATCAGCAAATATATGTTGGATTTTCCCCTGACCCTGAGTGTCGGGCCCCATGAGACGGTGGTTTTCTCGGACCCTGGTGGTCCGAGGTCGTTCCCGCTGCCCAGATTCATGCGCCCGGGCCTCCCACAGACAATGCACTTTGATTTATTGCGCTATCTGTAATAGCACCCGAGAAAGCTCCATATATATGCTGGATTTTTACATGACCTTGGGTAACGGATTCCGAATATCTGTAATTTTCTCGGCCCCTGGTGGTCCGAGGTCGCTCCCGCTGCACAGATTCATGCGCCAGGGCCTCCTACGGACAATGCACTTTGATTTATTGCGCTATCTCTAATAGCACCCGAGATATCACCTGATATATATTGGATTTTCCCCTGACCCTGACAGTCCGGCCCCATGAGACGGTGGTTTTCTCGGCCCCTCGTAGTCCGAGGTCGTTCCCGCTGCACAGATTCATGCGCCAGGGACTCCTACAGACAATGCACTTTGATTTATTGCGCTATATGTAATAGCACCCGGGAAAGCACCATATATATGCCGGATTTTTACATGACTTTGGGTGACGGATACCGAAAATCTGTAATTTTCTCGGCCCCTGGTGGTCCGATGTCGTTCCTGCTGCACAGATTCATGCGCAAGGGCCTCCAACGGACAATGCACGTTGATTTATTGCGCTATCTCTAATAGCACCCGAGATATCACCAGATATATATCGGATTTTTCCCTGACCCTGACAGTCCCGCACCATGAAACGGTGATTTTCTCGGCCCCTGGTGGTCCGAGGTCGTTACCGCTGAACAGAATCATGCGCCAGGGCTTCCTGCAGACAATGCACTTTGATTTATTGCGCTATCTCTAATAGCACCCGAGATACCACCAGATATATAATGAATTTTTCCCTGACTCTGAGTGTCCAGCCCCATGTGTCGGTGGTTTTCTCGGCCCCTGGTGGTCCGAGGTCGATCCCGCTGCACAGATTCATGCGCCAGGGCCTCCTACAGACAATGCACTTTGATTTATTGCGCTATCTGTAATAGCACCCGAGATATCACCAGATATATATTGAATTTTCCCCTGACCCTGAGTGTCCGGCTCCATGAGACGGTGGTTTTCTCGGCCTCTGGTGATCCGAGGTCGATCCCACTTCACAGATTCATGCGCCAGGGCCTCCTACAGACAATGCACTTTGATTTATTGCGCTATCTGTAATAGCACCCGAGATATCACCAGATATATATTGAATTTTCCCCTGACCCTGAGTGTCCGGCCCCATGAGACGGTGGTTGTCTCGCCCCTGGTGGTCCGAGGTCGATCCCGCTGCACAGATTCATGCGCCAGGGCCTCCTACAGACAATGCACTTTGATTTATTGCGCTGTCTGTAATAGCACCCGAGATATCACCAGATATATATTGAATTTTCCCCTGACACTGAGTGTCCGGCCCCATGAGACGGTGGTTGTCCCGGCCCCTGGTGATCCGAGGTCGATCCCGCTTCACAGATTCATGCGCCAGGGCCTCCTGCAGATAATTCACTTTGGTTTATTGCGCTATCTCTAATAGCACCCGAGATATCACCAGATATATATTGGATTTTTCCCTGACCCTGAGTGTCCGGACCCATGAGACGGTGGTTTTCTCGGCCCCTGGTTGTCCGAGGTCGTTCCCGCTGCACAGACTCATGCGCCAGGGCTTCCTGCAGACAATGTACTTTGATTTATCGCGCTATCTGTAATAGCACCCGAGATATCACCAGATATATATTGGATTTTCCCCTGACCCTGAGAGTCCGGCGCCATGTGTCGGTGGTTTTCTCGGCCTCTGGTGGTCCGATGTTGTTGCCGCTGCACAGATTCATGCGCCAGGGCCTCCTGCAGATAATTCACTTTGGTTTATTGCGCTATCTCTAATAGCACCCGGAATATCACCAGATATATATTGGATTTTTCCCTGACCCTGAGTGTTCGGCCCCATGAGACGGTGGTTTTCTCGGCCCCTGGTGGTCCGAGGTCGTTCCCGCTGCCCAGATTCATGCACCAGGGCCTCCTACAGACAATTCACTTTGATTTATCGCGCTATCTCTTATGGCACCCGAGATATCACCTGATATATATTGGATTTTTCCCTGACCCTGAGTGTCCGGACCCATGAGACGGTGGTTTTCTCGGCCCCTGGTCGTCCGAGGTCGTTCCCTCTGCACAGTTTCATGCGCCAGGGCCTCCTGCAGATAATTCACTTTGGCTTACTGCGCTATCTCTAATACCACCCGAGATATCACCAGATATATATTGGATTTTCCCCTGTCCCTAAGTGTCCGGCCCCATGAGAAGGTGGTTTTGTCGGCCCCTGGTGGTCCGAGGTCGTTGCCGCTGGCCAGATTCATGCGCCACGGTCTTCTACAGACAATGCACTTTGATTTATTGCGCTATCTGTAATAGCACCCGAGATATCACCAGATATATATTGGATTTTTCCCTGACCCTGAGTTTCCGGCCCCATGAGACGGTGGTTTTCTCGGCCCCTGGTGGTCCGAGGTCGTTCCCGCTGCACAGATTCATCCGCCAGGGCCTCCTGCACATAATTCACTTTGGTTTATTGCGCTATCTCTAATAGCACCCGAGATATCACCAGATATATATTGGATTTTTCCCAGACCCTGAGTGTCCGGCCCCATGAGACGGTGGTTTTCTTGGCCCCTGGTGGTCCGAGGTCGTTCCCGCTGCACAGATGAATGCGCCAGGGCCTCCTCCAGATAATTCACTTTAGTTTATTGCGCTATCTCTAATAGCACCCGAGATTTCACCAGATATATATTGGATTTTCCCCTGACCCTGAGTGTCCGGCCCCATGAGACGGTGGCTTTCTCGGCCCCTGGTGGTCCGAGGTCGTTCCCGCTGCCCAGATTCATGCGCCAGGGCCTGCTACAGACAATGCACTATGATTTATTGCGCTATCTGTAATAGCACCCGCGAAAGCTCCATATATATGCTCGATTTTTACATGACTTTGGGTGACGGAAACCGAAAATCTGTAATTTTCTCGGCCCCGGGTATTCCGATGTCGTTCCTGCAGCACAGATTCATGCGACAGGGCCTCCTACGGACAATGCACTTTGATTTATTGCGCTATCTGTACTAGCACCCGAGATAGCACCAGATATATATTGGATTTTTCCCTGACCCTGAGTTTCCGGCCCCATGAGACGGTGGTTTTCCCGGCCACTGGTGGTCCGAGGTCGTTCCCGCTGCACAGATTCATGCGCCAGGGCATCCTACAGACAATGCACTTTGATTTATTGACCTATCTGTAATAGCACCCGAGAAGGCACCATATATATGCTGGATTTTTACATGACTTTGGGTGACGGATACCGAAAATCTGTAATTTTCTCGGCCCCTGGTGGTCCGATGTCGTTCCTGCCGCACAGATTCATGCGCGAGGGCCTCCTGCAGATAATTCACTTTGGTTTATTGCACTATCTCTAATAGCACCCGAGATATCACCAGATATATATTGGATTTTCCCCTGACCCTGAGAGTCCGGCGCCATGAGACTGTGCTTTTCTAGGCCCCTGGTGGTTCGAGGTCGTTCCCGCTGCACCGATTCATGCGCCAGGGCATCCTACAGACAATGCACTTTGATTTCTTGCGCTATCTGTAATAGCACCCGAGAAAGCACCATATATATTCTGGATTTTTACATGACTTTGGGTGACGGATACAGAAAATCTGTAATTTTCTCGGCCCCTGGTGGTCCGATGTCGTTCCTGCTGCACAGATTCATGCGCCAGAGCCTCCTGCAGATAATTCACTTTGGTTTCTTGCACTATCTCTAATAGCACCCGATATATCACCAGATATATAATGGATTTTTCCCTGACCCTGACAATCCGGCCCCATGAGACGGTGGTTTTCTCGGCCCCTGGTGGTCCGAGGTCGTTCCCGCTGCACAGATTCATGCGCCCGGGCGTCCTGCAGATAATTCACTTTGGTTTATTGCGCTATCTCTAATAGCACCCGAGATATCACCAGATATATATTGGATTTTTCCCTGACTCTGAGTGTCCGGCCCCAGGAGACGGTGGTTTTCTTGGCCCCTGGTGGTCCGAGGTCTTTCCCGCTGCACAGAATCATGCGCCTGGGCTTCCTGCAGACAATGCACTTTGATTTATTGCGCTACCTCTAATAGCACCCGAGATATCACCAGATATATGCTGGATTTTTCCCTGACCCGGACAGTCCGGCCCCATGTGTCGGTGGTTTTCTCGGCCCCTGGTGGTCCGAGGTCGTTGCCGCTGCACAGATTCATGCGACAGGGCCTCCAGCAGACAATGAACTTTGATTTTTCGAGGTATCTCTAATAGCACCCGAGATATCACCAGATATATAATGGATTTTTCCCTGACCCTGACAGTCCGGCCCCATGAGACGGTGGTTTTCTTGGCCCCTGGTGGTCCGAGGTCGTTCCCGCTGCACAGATGCATGCGCCAGGGCCTCCTGCGGATAATTCACTTTCGTTTATTGCGCTATCTCTAATAGGACCCGAGATATCACCAGATATATAATGGATTTTTCCCTGACCCTGACAGTCCGGCCCCATGAGACGTTGGTTTTCTTGGCCCCTGGTGGTCCGAGGTCGTTCCCGCTGCACAGATGCATGCGCCAGGGCCTCCTCCAGATAATTCACTTTAGTTTATTGCGCTATCTCTAATAGCACCCGAGATATCACCAGATATATATTGGATTTTTCCCTGACCCTGAGTGTCCGGCCCCATGAGACGGTGGTTTTCTTGGCCCCTGGTGGTCCGAGGTCGTTCCCGCTGCACAGATGAATGCGCCAGGGCCTCCTCCAGATAATTCACTTTAGTTTATTGCGCTATCTCTAATAGCACCCGAGATTTCACCAGATATATATTGGATTTTCCCCTGACCCTGAGTGTCCGGCCCAATGAGACGGTGGCTTTCTCGGCCCCTGGTGGTCCGAGGTCATTCCCGCTGCCCAGATTCATGCGCCAGGGCCTCCTCCAGATAATTCACTTTAGTTTATTGCGCTATCTCTAATAGCACCCGAGATTTCACCAGATATATATTGGATTTTCCCCTGACCCTGAGTGTCCGGCCCAATGAGACGGTGGCTTTCTCGGCCCCTGGTGGTCCGAGGTCATTCCCGCTGCCCAGATTCATGCGCCAGGGCCTACTACAGACAATGCACTATGATTTATTGCGCTATCTGTAGTAGCACCCGAGATATCACCAGATATATATTGGATTTTTCCCTGACCCTGAGCGTCCGGCCCCATGAGACGGTGATTTTCTCGGCCCCTGGTGGTCCGTGGTCGTTCCTGCTGCACCGATTCATGCGCCAGGGCATCCTACAGACAATGCACTTTGATTTATTGCCCTATCTCTAATAGCACCCGAGATATCACCAGATATATAATGGATTTTTCCCTGACCCTGACAGTCCGGCCCCATGAGACGGTGGCTTTCTCGGCCCCTGGTGGGCCGAGGTCTTTCCCGCTGTACAGATTCATGCGCCCGGGCCTCCTGCAGATAATTCACTTTGGTTTATTGCGCTATCTCTAATAGCACTCGAGATATCACCAGATATATATTGGATTTTTCCCTGGACCTGAGTGTCCGGCCCCATGAGACGGTGGTTTTCAGGGACCCTGGTGATCCGAGGTCGTTCCCGCTGCACAGATTCATGCGCGAGGGCCTCCTGCAGATAATTTACTTTGTTTTATTGCACTATCTGTAATAGCAACCGAGATATCACTAGATATATATTGGATTTTTCGCTGACTCTGTGTGTCCGGCCCCATGAGACGGTGGTTTTCTTGGCCCCTGGTGGTCCGAGGTCGTTCCCGCTGCACAGATGCATGCGCCAGGGCCTCCTGCAGATAATTCACTTTCGTTTATTGCGCTATCTCTAATAGCACCCGAGATATCACCAGATATATATTGGATTTTTCCCTGACTCTGAGTGTCCGGCCCCATGAGACGGTGGTTTTCTTGGCCCCTGGTGGTCCGAGGTCGTTCCCGCTGCACAGATGAATGCGCCATGGCCTCCTCCAGATAATTCACTTTAGTTTATTGCGCTATCTCTAATAGCACCCGAGATTTCACCAGATATATAGTGGATTTTCCCCTGACCCTGAGTGTCCGGCCCCATGAGACGGTGGCTTTCTCGGCCCCTGGTGGTCCGAGGTCGTTCCCGCTGCCCAGATTCATGCGCCAGGGCCTCCTACAGACAATGCACTATGATTTATTGCGCTGTCTGTAATAGCACCCGCGAAAGCTCCATATATATGCTCGATTTTAACATGACTTTGGGTGACGGATACCGAAAATCTGTAATTTTCTCGGCCCCGGGTAGTCCGATGTCGTTCCTGCAGCACAGATTCATGCGACAGGGCCTCCTACGGACAATGCACTTTGATTTATTGCATTATCTGTAATAGTACCCGAGATTTCACCAGATAAATATTTGATTTTTCCCTGACCCTGAGTGTCCGGCCCCATGAGACGGTGGTTTTCTCGGACCCTGGTGATCCGAGGTCGTTCCCGCTGCCTAGATTCATGCGCCAGGGCCTCCTACAGACAATGCACTTTGACTTATTGCGCTATCTGTAATAGCACCCGAGATATCACCAGATATATATTGGATTTTTCCCTGACCCTGACTGTCCGGCCCCATGGGACGGTCATTTTCTCGGCCCCTGGAGGTCCAAGGTCGTTCCTGCTGCAAAGAATCATGCGCCAAGGCTTCCTGGAGACAACGCACTTTGATATATCGCGCTATATCTAATAGCACCCGAGATATCACCAGATGAATATTTGATTTTTCCCCGACCCTGAGTGTCCGGCCCCATGAGACGGTGGTTTTCTCGGCCCCTGGCGGTCCGAGGTCGTTCCCGCTGCACAGATTCATGCGCCAGGTACTCCTACAGACAATGCACTTTGATTTATTGCGCTATCTGTAATAACACCCGAGATATCACCAGATATATATCGGATTTTTCCCTGACCCTGAGTGTCCGGCCCCATGAGACGGTGGTTTTCTCGGCCCCTGGCGGTCCGAGGTCGTTCCCGCTGCCGAGATTCATGCGCCAGGGTCTCCTGCAGACAATGCACTTTGATTTATTGCCCTATCTGTAATAGCACCCGAGAAAGCACCATATATATGCTGGATTTTTACATGACTTTGGGTGACGGATACAGAAAATCTGTAATTTTCTCGGCCCCTGGTGGTCCGATGTCGTTCCTGCTGCACAGATTCATGCGCCAGAGCCTCCTGCAGATAATTCACTTTGGTTTATTGCACTATCTCTAATAGCACCCGAGATTTCAACAGATATATAATGGATTCTTCCCTGACCCTGACAGTCCGGCCCCATGAGACGGTGGTTTTCTCGGCCCCTGGTGGTCCGAGGTCGTTCCCGCTGCCCAGATTCATGCGCCAGGGCCTCCTACAGACAATCCACTTTGATTTATTGCGCTATCTCTAATAGCACCCGAGATATCACCAGATATATATTGGATTTTTCCCTGACCCTGAGTGTCCGGCCCCATGAGACGGTGGTTTTCTCGACCCCTGGTGGTCCGAGGCCGTTCCCGCTGCACAGATGCATGCGCCAGGGCCTCCTGCAGATAATTCACTGTGGTTTATTGCGCTATCTCTAATAGCACCCGAGATACCACCAGATATATAATGGATTTTTCCCTGACCATGAATGTCCGGCCCCATGAGACGGTGGTTTTCTCGGAGCCTGGTGATCCGATTTCGTTCCCGCTGCACAGATTCATGCGCGAGGGCCTCCTGCAGATAATTCACTTTGGTTTATTGCACTATCTCTAATAGCACCCGAGATATCACCAGATATATATTGGATTTTCCCCTGACCCTGAGTGTCCGGCGCCATGAGACTGTGCTTTTCTAGGCCCCTGGTGGTTCGAGGTCGTTCCCGCTGCACCGATTCATGCGCCAGGGCATCCTACAGACAATGCACTTTGATTTCTTGCCCTATCTGTAATAGCACCCGAGAAAGCACCATATAAATTCTGGATTTTTACATGACTTTGGGTGACGGATACAGAAAATCTGTAATTTTCTCGGCCCCTGGTGGTCCGATGTCGTTCCTGCTGCACAGATTCATGCGCCAGAGCCTCCTGCAGATAATTCACTTTGGTTTATTGCACTATCTCTAATAGCACCCGAGATATCACCAGATATATATTGGATTTTCCCTTGACGCTGAGTGTCCGGCCCCATGAGACGGTGATTTTCTCGGCCCCCGGTGGTCCGATGTCGTTCCTACTGCACAGATTCATGCGCCCGGGCCTCCTGCAGATAATTCACTTTGGTTTATTGCGCTATCTCTAATAGCACTCGAGATATCACCAGATATATTTTGGATTTTTCCCTGGCCCTGAGTGTCCGGCCCCATGAGACGGTGGTTTTCGCGGACCCTGGTGATGCGAGGTCGTTCCCGCTGCACAGATTCATGCGCGAGGGCCTCCTGCAGATAATTTACTTTGGTCTATTGCACTATCTGTAATAGCACCCGAGATATCACCAGATATATATTGGATTTTTCGCTGACTCTGTGTGTCCGGCCCCATGAGACGGTGGTTTTCTTGGCCCCTGGTGGTCCGAGGCCGTTCCCGCTGCACAGATGCATGCGCCAGGGGCTCCTGCAGATAATTCACATTCGTTTATTGCGCTATCTCTAATAGCACCCGAGATATCACCAGATATATATTGGATTTTTCCCTGACCCTGAGTGTCCGGCCCCATGAGACGGTGGTTTTCTTGGCCCCTGGTGGTCCGAGGTCGTTCCCGCTGCACAGATGAATGCGCCAGGGCCTCCTGCAGATAATTCACTTTAGTTTATTGCGCTATCTCTAATAGCACCCGAGATATCACCAGATATATATTGGATTTTTCCCTGACCCTGAGTGTCCGGCCCCATGAGACGGTGGCTTTCTCGGCCCCTGGTGGTCCGAGGTCGTTCCCGCTGCCCAGATTCATGCGCCAGGGCCTCCTACAGACAATGCACTATGATTTATGGCGCTATCTGTAATAGCACCCGCGAAAGCTCCATATATATGCTCGATTTTTACATGACTTTGGCTGACGGATACCGAAAATCTGTAATTTTCTCGGCCCCTGGTGGTCCGATGTCGTTCCTGCAGCACAGATTCATGCGCAAGGGCCTCCTACGGACAATGCACTTTGATTTATTGCGCTATCTCTAATAGCACCCGAGATATCACCATATATATATTTGATTTTTCCCTGACCATGAGTGTCCGGCCCCATGAGACTGTGGTTTTCTCGGCCCCTGGTGGCCCGAGGTCGTTCCCGCTGCACAGATTCATGCGCCAGGTACTCCTACAGACAATGCACTTTGATTTATTGCGCTATCTGTAATAGCACCCGAGATATCACCAGATATATATCGGATTTTTCCCTGACCCTGAATGTCCGGCCCCATGAGACGGTGGTTTTCTCGGCCACTGGTGGTCCGAGGTCGTTCCCGCTGCACAGATTCATGCGCCAGGGCCTCCTGCAGATAATTCACTTTGGTTTATTGCGCTATCTCTAATAGCACCCGAGATATCACCAGATATATATTGGATTTTCCCCTGAACCTGAGTGTCCGGCCCCATGAGACGGTGGTTTTCTCGGCCCCTGGTGGTCCGAGGTAGTTCCCGCTGCACAGGTTCACGCGCCAGGGCCTCCTACAGACAATGCACTTTGATTTCTTGCCCTATCTGTAATAGCACCCGAGAAAGCACCATATATATTCTGGATTTTTACATGACTTTGGGTGACGGATACAGAAAAATTGTAATTTTCTCGGCCCCTGGTGGTCCGATGTCGTTCCTGCTGCACAGATTCAAGCGCCAGAGCCTCCTGCAGATAATTCACTTTGGTTTATTGCACTATCTCTAATAGCACCCGAGATATCACCAGATATATAATGGATTTTTCCCTGACCCTGACAGTCCGGCGCCATGGGACGGTGGTTTTCTCGGCCCCTGGTGGTCCGAGGTCGTTGCCGCTGCACAGATTCATGCGCCCGGGCCTCCTGCAGATAATTTACTTTGGTTTATTGCGCTATCTATAATAGCACCCGAGATATCACCAGATATATACTGGATTTTTCCCTGACCCTGAGTGTCCGGCCCCATGAGACGGTGGTTTTCTCGACCCCTGGTGGTCCGAGGTCGTTCCCGCTGCACAGATGCATGCGCCAGGGCCTCCTGCAGATAATTCACTTTCGTTTATTGCGCTATCTCTAATAGCACCCGAGATATCACCAGATATATATTGGGTTTCCCCAGACCCTGAGTGTCCGGCCCCATGAGACTGTGCTTTTCTCGGCCCCTGGTGGTACGAGGTCGTTCCCGCTGCACAGATTCATGCGCCCGGGCATCCTGCAGATAATTCACTTTGGTTTATTGCGCTATCTGTAATAACACCCGAGATACCACCGGATTTATATTGGATTTTCCCCTGACCCTGAGCGTCCGGCCCCATGAGACGGTGGTTTTCTCGGCCCCTGGTGGTCCGAGGTCGTTGCCGCTGCACAGATTCATGCGCCCGGGCCTCCTGCAGATAATTCACTTTGGTTTATTGCGCTATCTCTAATAGCACCCGGGACATCACCATATATATATTTGATTTTTCCCTGACCCTGAGTGTCCGGCCCCATGAGACGGTGGTTTTCTCGGCCCCTGGTGGTCCGAGGTCGTTCCCGCTGCACAAATGCATGCGCCAGGGCCTCCTGCAGATAATTCACTTTCGTTTATTGCGCTATCTCTAATAGCACCCGAGATATCACCAGATATATATTGGACTTTCCCCTGACCCTGAGTGTCCGGCCCCATGAGACGGTGGTTTTCTCGGCCCCTGGTGGTCCGAGGTCGTTCCCGCTGCACAGGTTCACGCGCCAGGGCCTCCTACAGACAATGCACTTTGATTTCTTGCCCTATCTGTAATAGCACCCGAGAAAGCACCATATATATTCTGGATTTTTACATGACTTTGGGTGACGGATACAGAAAAATTGTAATTTTCTCGGCCCCTGGTGGTCCGATGTCGTTCCTGCTGCACAGATTCAAGCGCCAGAGCCTCCTGCAGATAATTCACTTTGGTTTATTGCACTATCTCTAATAGCACCCGAGATATCACCAGATATATATTGGATTTTCCCCTGACCCTGAGTGTCCGGCCCCATGAGACTGTGGTTTTCTCGGCCCCTGGTGGTCCGAGGTCGTTCCAGCTGCACGGATTCATGCGCCAGGGCCTCCTGCAGATAATTCACTTTGGTTTATTGCGCTATCTCTAATAGCACCCGGGACATCACCATATATATATTTGATTTTTCCCTGACCCTGAGTGTCCGGCCCCATGAGACGGTGGTTTTCTCGGCCCCTGGTGGTCCGAGGTCGTTCCCGCTGCACAGATGCATGCGCCAGGGCCTCCTGCAGATAATTCACTTTCGTTTATTGCGCTATCTCTAATAGCACCCGAGATATCACCAGATATATATATTGGACTTTCCCCTGACCCTGAGTGTAGGGCCCCATGAGACTGGTTTTCCCGGCCCCTGGGGGTGAGGTCGTTCCCGCTGCCCAGATTCATGCGCCAGGGCCTCCTACAGACAATGCAGTTTGATTTATTGCGCTATCTGTAATAGCATCCGAGATATCACCAGATATATATTGGATTTTTCCCTGACCCTGAGTGTCCGGCCCCATGAGACGGTGGTTGTCTCGGACCCTGATGGACCGAGGTAGATACCGCTGCACAGGTTCATGCGCCAGGGCCTCCTGCAGACAATGCACTTTGATTTATTGCGCTATCTCTAATAGCACCCGAGATATCACCAGATATATGCTGGATTTTTACATGACCTTGGGTGACGGATACCGAAAATCTGTAATTTTCTTGGCCCCTGGTGCTCCGACGTCGTTGCTGCTGCACAGATTCATGTGCCAGGGCCTCCTGCAGACAATGCACTTTGATTTATCGCGTTATCTGTAATAGAACCCGAGATATCACCAGATATATATTGGATTTTTCCCCGATCCTGAGTGTCCGGCCCCATGAGACTGTGGTTTTCTCGGCCCCTGGTGGTCCGAGGTCGTTCCAGCTGCACGGATTCATGCGCCAGGGCCTCCTGCAGATAATTCACTTTGGTTTATTGCGCTATCTCTAATAGCACCCGAGATATCACCAGATATATATTGGGTTTTTCCCTGACCCTGAGTGTCCGGCCCCATGAGACGGTGGTTTTCTCGGCCCCTGGTGGTCCGAGGTCGTTCCCGCTGCACAGATTCTTGCGCCAGGGCCTGCTGCAGATAATTCACTTTGGTTTATTGCGCTATCTGTAATAGCGCCCGAGATATCACCAGATATATATTGGATTTTCCCCTGACCCTGAGTGTAGGGCCCCATGAGACTGTGGTTTTCCCGGCCCCTGTCGGTGAGGTCGTTCCCGCTGGCTAGATTCATGCGCCAGGGCCTCCTACAGACAATGCAGTTTGATTTATTGCGCTATCTGTAATAGCACCCGAGATATCACCAGATATATATTGGATTTTTCCCTGACCCTGAGTGTCCGGCCCCATGAGACGGTGGTTGTCTCGGACCCTGATGGACCGAGGTAGATACCGCTGCACAGGTTCATGCGCCAGGGCCTCCTGCAGACAATGCACTTTGATTTATTGCGCTATCTCTAATAGCACCCGAGATATCACCAGATATATGCTGGATTTTTACATGACCTTGGGTGACGGATACCGAAAATCTGTAATTTTCTTGGCCCCTGGTGCTCCGACGTCGTTGCTGCTGCACAGATTCATGCGTCAGGGCCTCCTGCAGACAATGCACTTTGATTTATCGCGCTATCTGTAATAGAACCCGAGATATCACCAGATATATATTGGATTTTTCCCCGATCCTGAGTGTCCGGCCCCATGAGACTGTGGTTTCCTCGGCCCCTGGTGGTCCGAGGTCGTTCCAGCTGCACGGATTCATGCGCCAGGGCCTCCTGCAGATAATTCACTTTGGTTTATTGCGCTATCTCTAATAGCACCCGAGATATCACCAGATATATATTGGGTTTTTCCCTGACCCTGAGTGTCCGGCCCCATGAGACGGTGGTTTTCTCGGCCCCTGGTGGTCCGAGGTCGTTCCCGCTGTACAGATTCTTGCGCCAGGGCCTCCTGCAGATAATTCACTTTGGTTTATTGCGCTATCTGTAATAGCACCCGAGATATCACCAGATATATGCCGGATTTTTACATGACCTTGGGTGACGGATACCGAAAATCTGTAATTTTCTTGGCCCCTGGTGTTCCGACGTCGATGCTGCTGCACAGATTCATGCGCCAGGGCCTCCTGCAGACAATGCACATTGATTTATCGCGCTATCTGTAATAGAACCCGAGATATCACCAGATATATATTGGATTTTTCCCCGATCCTGAGTGTCCGGCCCCATGAGACGGTGGTTTTCTCGGCCCCTGGTGGTCCGAGGTCGTTCCCGCTGCACAGATTTCTGCGCCAGGGCCTCCTACAGACAATGTACTTTGATTTATTGTGCTATCCGTAATAGCACCCGAGATATCACCAGATATATATTGGATTTTCCCCTGACCCTCAGTGTCCGGCCCCATGAGACATTGGTTTTCTCGGCCCCTGGTGGTCCGAGGTCGTTCCCGCTGCACAGATTCATGCGCCAGGAGCTCCTGCAGATAATTCACTTTGGTTTATTGCGCTATCTCTAATAGCACCCGAGAAATAACCAGATATATATTGGATTTTCCCCTGACCCTGAGTGTCCGGCCCCATGAGATTGTGGTTTTCTCGGCCCCTGGTGGTCCGAGGTCGTTAACGCCGCACAGATTCATGCGCCAGGGAATCCTACAGACAATGCACTTTGATTTATTGCGCTATCTGTAATAGCACCCGAGATATCACCAGATATATATTGGATATGCCCCTGACCCTGAGTGTCCGGCCCCATGAGACTGTGGTTTTCTCGGCCCCTGGTGGTCCGTGGTCGTTCCCCCTGCACAGATTCCTGCGCCAGGGCCTCCTGCAGATAATTCACTTTGGTTTATTGCGCTATCTGTAATAGCACCCGAGATATCACCAGATATATATTGGATTTTCCCCTGACCCTGAGTGTAGGGCCCCATGAGACTGTGGTTTTCCCGGCCCCTGGGGGCGAGGTCGTTCCCGCTGCCTAGATTCATGCGCCAGGGCCTCCTACAGACAATGCAGTTTGATTTATTGCGCTATCTGTAATAGCACCCGAGATATCACCAGATATATATTGGATTTTTCCCTGACCCTGAGTGTCCGGCCCCATGAGACGGTGGTTGTCTCGGCCCCTGGTGGTCCGAGGTCGTTCCCGCTGCACAGATTTCTGCGCCAGGGCCCCCTGCAGATGATTCACTTTGGTTTATTGCGCTATCTGTAATAGCACCCGAGATATCACCCGATATATATTGGATTTTCCCCTGACCCTGAGTGTCCGGCCCCATGAGACGGTGGTTTTCTCGGCCCCTGGTGGTCCGAGGTCGCTCCCGCTGACCAGATTCATGCGACAGGGCCTCCTGCAGACAATGCACTTTGATTTATTGCGCTATCTGTAATAGCACCCGAGATATCACCAGATATATATTGGATATTCCCCTGACCCTGAGTGTCCGGCCCCACGAGACTGTGGTTTTCTCGGCCCCTGGTGGTCCGTGGTCGTTCCCCCTGCACAGATTCCTGCGCCAGGGCCTCCTGCAGATAATTCACTTTGATTTATTGCGCTATCTGTAATAGCACCCGAGATATCACCAGATATATATTGGATTTTCCACTGACACCGAGTGTCCGGCCCCATGAGGCTGTTGTTTTCTCGGCTCCTGGTGGTCCGAGGTCGTTCAAGCTGCACAGATTCATGCGCCAGGGCCTCCTACGGACAATGCACTTTGATTTATTGCGCTATCTGTAATAGCACCCGAGAAAGCACCATATATATTCTGGATTTTTACATGACTTTGGGTGACGGATACCGAAAATCAGTCATTTTCTCGGCCCCTGGTGGTCCGAGGTCGTTCCTGCTGCACAGATTCATTCGCCAGTGCCTCCTACAGACCATGCACTTTGATTTATTGCGCTATCTCTAATAGCACCCGAGATATCACCAGATATATAATGGATTTTTCACTGACCCTGACAGTCCGGCCCCATGTGACGGTGGTTTTCTCGACCCCTGGTGGTCCGAGTTCGATCCCGCTACACAGATTCATGCGCCCGGGCCTCCTGCAGATAATTCAATTGGGTTTATTGCGCTATCTCTAATAGCACCCGAGATATGACCACATATATATTGGATTTTTCCCTGACCCTGAGTGTCCGGCCCCATGAGACGGTGGTTGTCTCGGCCCCTGGTGGTCCGAAGTCGTTCCCGCTGCACAGATTCATGCGCCAGGGCCTCCTGCAGATAATTCACTTTGGTTTATTGCGCTATCTCTAATAGCAATCGAGATATCACCAGATATATATTGGATTTTCCCCTGACTCTGAGTGTCCGGCCTCATGAGACGGTGGTTTTCTCGGCTCCTGGTGGTCCGAGGTCGTTCCCGCTGTCCAGATTCATGCGCCAGGGCCTCCTGCAGACAATGCAGTTTGATTGGTTGCGCTATATGTAATAGCACCCGAGATATCACCAGATATATATTGGATTTTTCCCTGACCCTGAGTGTCCGGCCCCATGAGACAGTGGTTTTCTCGGCCCCTGGTGGTCAGTGGTCGTTCCCGCTGCACAGATTCATGCACCAGGTCCTCCTGCAGATAATTCACTCTGTTTTATTGCGCTACCTCTAATAGCACTCGAGATATCACCAGATATATATTGGATTTTCCCCTGACCCTGAGTGTCCGGCCCCATGAGACGGTGGTTTTCTCGGCTCCTGGTGGTCCGAGGTCGTTCCCGCTGGTCAGATTCATGCTCCAGGGCCTCCTGCAGACAATGCACTTTGATTTGTTGCGCTATCTGTAATAGCACCCGAGATATCACCAGATATATATTGAATTTTTCCCTGACCCTGAGTGTCCGGCCCCATGAGACGGTGGTTGTCTCGGCCCCTGGTGGTCCGAGGTCGTTCCCGCTGCACAGTCTCATGCGCCAGGGCCTCCTGCAGACAATGTAATTTGATTTATCGCGCTATCGCTAATAGCACCCGATATATCACCAGATATATATTGGATTTTTCCCTGTCCCTAAGTGTCCGGCCCCATGAGAAGGTGGTTTTGTCGGCCCCTGGTGGTCCGAGGTCGTTCCCGCTGCACAAATGCATGCGCCAGGGCCTCCTGCAGATAATTCACTTTCGTTTATTGCGCTATCTCTAATAGCACCCGAGATATCACCAGATATATATTGGACTTTCCCCTGACCCTGAGTGTCCGGCCCCATGAGACGGTGGTTTTCTCGGCCCCTGGTGGTCCGAGGTCGTTCCCGCTGCACAGATTCATGCGCCAGGGCCTCCTGCAGATAATTCACTTTGGTTTATTGCGCTATCTCTAATAGCACCCGAGATATCACCAGATATATATTGGATTTTCCCCTGAACCTGAGTGTCCGGCCCCATGAGACGGTGGTTTTCTCGGCCCCTGGGGGCGAGGTCGTTCCCGCTGCCTAGATTCATGCGCCAGGGCCTCCTACAGACAATGCAGTTTGATTTATTGCGCTATCTGTAATAGCACCCGAGATATCACCAGATATATATTGGATTTTTCCCTGACCCTGAGTGTCCGGCCCCATGAGACGGTGGTTGTCTCGGCCCCTGGTGGTCCGAGGTCGTTCCCGCTGCACAGATTTCTGCGCCAGGGCCCCCTGCAGATGATTCACTTTGGTTTATTGCGCTATCTGTAATAGCACCCGAGATATCACCCGATATATATTGGATTTTCCCCTGACCCTGAGTGTCCGGCCCCATGAGACGGTGGTTTTCTCGGCCCCTGGTGGTCCGAGGTCGCTCCCGCTGACCAGATTCATGCGACAGGGCCTCCTGCAGACAATGCAGTTTGATTTGTTGCGCTATATGTAATAGCACCCGAGATATCACCAGATATATATTGGATATTCCCCTGACCCTGAGTGTCCGGCCCCATGAGACTGTGGTTTTCTCGGCCCCTGGTGGTCCGTGGTCGTTCCCCCTGCACAGATTCCTGCGCCAGGGCCTCCTGCAGATAATTCACTTTGATTTATTGCGCTATCTGTAATAGCACCCGAGATATCACCAGATATATATTGGATTTTCCACTGACACCGAGTGTCCGGCCCCATGAGGCTGTTGTTTTCTCGGCTCCTGGTGGTCCGAGGTCGTTCAAGCTGCACAGATTCATGCGCCAGGGCCTCCTACGGACAATGCACTTTGATTTATTGCGCTATCTGTAATAGCACCCGAGAAAGCACCATATATATTCTGGATTTTTACATGACTTTGGGTGACGGATACCGAAAATCAGTCATTTTCTCGGCCCCTGGTGGTCCGAGGTCGTTCCTGCTGCACAGATTCATTCGCCAGTGCCTCCTACAGACCATGCACTTTGATTTATTGCGCTATCTCTAATAGCACCCGAGATATCACCAGATATATAATGGATTTTTCACTGACCCTGACAGTCCGGCCCCATGTGACGGTGGTTTTCTCGACCCCTGGTGGTCCGAGTTCGATCCCGCTACACAGATTCATGCGCCCGGGCCTCCTGCAGATAATTCAATTGGGTTTATTGCGCTATCTCTAATAGCACCCGAGATATGACCACATATATATTGGATTTTTCCCTGACCCTGAGTGTCCGGCCCCATGAGACGGTGGTTGTCTCGGCCCCTGGTGGTCCGAAGTCGTTCCCGCTGCACAGATTCATGCGCCAGGGCCTCCTGCAGATAATTCACTTTGGTTTATTGCGCTATCTCTAATAGCAATCGAGATATCACCAGATATATATTGGATTTTCCCCTGACTCTGAGTGTCCGGCCTCATGAGACGGTGGTTTTCTCGGCTCCTGGTGGTCCGAGGTCGTTCCCGCTGGCCAGATTCATGCGCCAGGGCCTCCTGCAGACAATGCAGTTTGATTTGTTGCGCTATATGTAATAGCACCCGAGATATCACCAGATATATATTGGATTTTTCCCTGACCCTGAGTGTCCGGCCCCATGAGACAGTGGTTTTCTCGGCCCCTGGTGGTCAGTGGTCGTTCCCGCTGCACAGATTCATGCACCAGGTCCTCCTGCAGATAATTCACTCTGTTTTATTGCGCTACCTCTAATAGCACTCGAGATATCACCAGATATATATTGGATTTTCCCCTGACCCTGAGTGTCCGGCCCCATGAGACTGTGGTTTTCTCGGCCCCTGGTGGTCCGAGGGCGTTCCCGCTGCACAGCTTCATGCGCCAGGGCCTCCTATAGACAATGCACTTTGATTTATTGCGCTATCTGTAATAGCACCCGAGATATCACCAGATATATATTGGATTTTCCCCTGACCCTGAGTGTCCGGCCTCATGAGACGGTGGTTTTCTCGGCTCCTGGTGGTCCGAGGTCGTTCCCGCTGGTCAGATTCATGCTCCAGGGCCTCCTGCAGACAATGCAGTTTGATTTGTTGCGCTATCTGTAATAGCACCCGAGATATCACCAGATATATATTGAATTTTTCCCTGACCCTGAGTGTCCGGCCCCATGAGACGGTGGTTGTCTCGGCCCCTGGTGGTCCGAGGTCGTTCCCGCTGCACAGTCTCATGCGCCAGGGCCTCCTGCAGACAATGTAATTTGATTTATCGCGCTATCGCTAATAGCACCCGATATATCACCAGATATATATTGGATTTTTCCCTGTCCCTAAGTGTCCGGCCCCATGAGAAGGTGGTTTTGTCGGCCCCTGGTGGTCCGAGGTCGTTCCCGCTGCACAAATGCATGCGCCAGGGCCTCCTGCAGATAATTCACTTTCGTTTATTGCGCTATCTCTAATAGCACCCGAGATATCACCAGATATATATTGGACTTTCCCCTGACCCTGAGTGTCCGGCCCCATGAGACGGTGGTTTTCTCGGCCCCTGGTGGTCCGAGGTCGTTCCCGCTGCACAGATTCATGCGCCAGGGCCTCCTGCAGATAATTCACTTTGGTTTATTGCGCTATCTCTAATAGCACCCGAGATATCACCAGATATATAATGGATTTTTCCCTGACCCTGACAGTCCGGCGCCATGGGACGGTGGTTTTCTCGGCCCCTGGTGGTCCGAGGTCGTTGCCGCTGCACAGATTCATGCGCCCGGGCCTCCTGCAGATAATTTACTTTGGTTTATTGCGCTATCTGTAATAGCACCCGAGATATCACCAGATATATACTGGATTTTTCCCTGACCCTGAGTGTCCGGCCCCATGAGACGGCGGTTTTCTCGACCCCTGGTGGTCCGAGGTCGTTCCCGCTGCACAGATGCATGCGCCAGGGCCTCCTGCAGATAATTCACTTTCGTTTATTGCGCTATCTCTAATAGCACCCGAGATATCACCAGATATATATTGGGTTTCCCCAGACCCTGAGTGTCGGGCCCCATGAGACTGTGCTTATCTCGGCCCCTGGTGGTTCGAGGTCGTTCCCGCTGCACAGATTCATGCGCCCGGGCATCCTGCAGATAATTCACTTTGGTTTATTGCGCTATCTGTAATAACACCCGAGATACCACCGGATTTATATTGGATTTTCCCCTGACCCTGAGCGTCCGGCCCCATGAGACGGTGGTTTTCTCGGCCCCTGGTGGTCCGAGGACGTTGCCGCTGCACAGATTCATGCGCCCGGGCCTCCTGCAGATAATTCACTTTGGTTTATTGCGCTATCTCTAATAGCACCCGAGATATCACCAGATATATATTGGACTTTCCCCTGACCCTGAGTGTCCGGCCCCATGAGACTGTGGTTTTCTCGGCCCCTGGTGGTCCGAGGTCGTTCCCGCTGCACAGATTCATGCGCCAGGGCCTCCTGCAGATAATTCACTTTGGTTTATTGCGCTATCTCTAATAGCACCCGAGATATCACCAGATATATATTGGATTTTCCCCTGAACCTGTGTGTCCGGCCCCATGAGACGGTGGTTTTCTCGGCCCCTGGTGGTCCGAGGTAGTTCCCGCTGCACAGGTTCACGCGCCAGGGCCTCCTACAGACAATGCACTTTGATTTCTTGCCCTATCTGTAATAGCACCCGAGAAAGCACCATATATATTCTGGATTTTTACATGACTTTGGGTGACGGATACAGAAAAATTGTAATTTTCTCGGCCCCTGGTGGTCCGATGTCGTTCCTGCTGCACAGATTCAAGCGCCAGAGCCTCCTGCAGATAATTCACTTTGGTTTATTGCACTATCTCTAATAGCACCCGAGATATCACCAGATATATATTGGATTTTCCCCTGACCCTGAGTGTCCGGCCCCATGAGACTGTGGTTTTCTCGGCCCCTGGTGGTCCGAGGTCGTTCCAGCTGCACGGATTCATGCGCCAGGGCCTCCTGCAGATAATTCACTTTGGTTTATTGCGCTATCTCTAATAGCACCCGGGACATCACCATATATATATTTGATTTTTCCCTGACCCTGAGTGTCCGGCCCCATGAGACGGTGGTTTTCTCGGCCCCTGGTGGTCCGAGGTCGTTCCCGCTGCACAGATGCATGCGCCAGGGCCTCCTGCAGATAATTCACTTTCGTTTATTGCGCTATCTCTAATAGCACCCGAGATATCACCAGATATATATTGGACTTTCCCCTGACCCTGAGTGTAGGGCCCCATGAGACTGGTTTTCCCGGCCCCTGGGGGTGAGGTCGTTCCCGCTGCCCAGATTCATGCGCCAGGGCCTCCTACAGACAATGCAGTTTGATTTATTGCGCTATCTGTAATAGCATCCGAGATATCACCAGATATATATTGGATTTTTCCCTGACCCTGAGTGTCCGGCCCCATGAGACGGTGGTTGTCTCGGACCCTGATGGACCGAGGTAGATACCGCTGCACAGGTTCATGCGCCAGGGCCTCCTGCAGACAATGCACTTTGATTTATTGCGCTATCTCTAATAGCACCCGAGATATCACCAGATATATGCTGGATTTTTACATGACCTTGGGTGACGGATACCGAAAATCTGTAATTTTCTTGGCCCCTGGTGCTCCGACGTCGTTGCTGCTGCACAGATTCATGTGCCAGGGCCTCCTGCAGACAATGCACTTTGATTTATCGCGTTATCTGTAATAGAACCCGAGATATCACCAGATATATATTGGATTTTTCCCCGATCCTGAGTGTCCGGCCCCATGAGACTGTGGTTTTCTCGGCCCCTAGTGGTCCGAGGTCGTTCCAGCTGCACGGATTCATGCGCCAGGGCCTCCTGCAGATAATTCACTTTGGTTTATTGCGCTATCTCTAATAGCACCCGAGATATCACCAGATATATATTGGGTTTTTCCCTGACCCTGAGTGTCCGGCCCCATGAGACGGTGGTTTTCTCGGCCCCTGGTGGTCCGAGGTCGTTCCCGCTGCACAGATTCTTGCGCCAGGGCCTGCTGCAGATAATTCACTTTGGTTTATTGCGCTATCTGTAATAGCGCCCGAGATATCACCAGATATATATTGGATTTTCCCCTGACCCTGAGTGTAGGGCCCCATGAGACTGTGGTTTTCCCGGCCCCTGTCGGTGAGGTCGTTCCCGCTGCCTAGATTCATGCGCCAGGGCCTCCTACAGACAATGCAGTTTGATTTATTGCGCTATCTGTAATAGCACCCGAGATATCACCAGATATATATTGGATTTTTCCCTGACCCTGAGTGTCCGGCCCCATGAGACGGTGGTTGTCTCGGACCCTGATGGACCGAGGTAGATACCGCTGCACAGGTTCATGCGCCAGGGCCTCCTGCAGACAATGCACTTTGATTTATTGCGCTATCTCTAATAGCACCCGAGATATCACCAGATATATGCTGGATTTTTACATGACCTTGGGTGACGGATACCGAAAATCTGTAATTTTCTTGGCCCCTGGTGCTCCGACGTCGTTGCTGCTGCACAGATTCATGCGTCAGGGCCTCCTGCAGACAATGCACTTTGATTTATCGCGCTATCTGTAATAGAACCCGAGATATCACCAGATATATATTGGATTTTTCCCCGATCCTGAGTGTCCGGCCCCATGAGACTGTGGTTTCCTCGGCCCCTGGTGGTCCGAGGTCGTTCCAGCTGCACGGATTCATGCGCCAGGGCCTCCTGCAGATAATTCACTTTGGTTTATTGCGCTATCTCTAATAGCACCCGAGATATCACCAGATATATATTGGGTTTTTCCCTGACCCTGAGTGTCCGGCCCCATGAGACGGTGGTTTTCTCGGCCCCTGGTGGTCCGAGGTCGTTCCCGCTGTACAGATTCTTGCGCCAGGGCCTCCTGCAGATAATTCACTTTGGTTTATTGCGCTATCTGTAATAGCACCCGAGATATCACCAGATATATGCCGGATTTTTACATGACCTTGGGTGACGGATACCGAAAATCTGTAATTTTCTTGGCCCCTGGTGTTCCGACGTCGTTGCTGCTGCACAGATTCATGCGCCAGGGCCTCCTGCAGACAATGCACATTGATTTATCGCGCTATCTGTAATAGAACCCGAGATATCACCAGATATATATTGGATTTTTCCCCGATCCTGAGTGTCCGGCCCCATGAGACGGTGGTTTTCTCGGCCCCTGGTGGTCCGAGGTCGTTCCCGCTGCACAGATTTCTGCGCCAGGGCCTCCTACAGACAATGTACTTTGATTTATTGTGCTATCCGTAATAGCACCCGAGATATCACCAGATATATATTGGATTTTCCCCTGACCCTGAGTGTCCGGCCCCATGAGACATTGGTTTTCTCGGCCCCTGGTGGTCCGAGGTCGTTCCCGCTGCACAGATTCATGCGCCAGGAGCTCCTGCAGATAATTCACTTTGGTTTATTGCGCTATCTCTAATAGCACCCGAGAAATAACCAGATATATATTGGATTTTCCCCTGACCCTGAGTGTCCGGCCCCATGAGATTGTGGTTTTCTCGGCCCCTGGTGGTCCGAGGTCGTTAACGCCGCACAGATTCATGCGCCAGGGAATCCTACAGACAATGCACTTTGATTTATTGCGCTATCTGTAATAGCACCCGAGATATCACCAGATATATATTGGATATGCCCCTGACCCTGAGTGTCCGGCCCCATGAGACTGTGGTTTTCTCGGCCCCTGGTGGTCCGTGGTCGTTCCCCCTGCACAGATTCCTGCGCCAGGGCCTCCTGCAGATAATTCACTTTGGTTTATTGCGCTATCTGTAATAGCACCCGAGATATCACCAGATATATATTGGATTTTCCCCTGACCCTGAGTGTAGGGCCCCATGAGACTGTGGTTTTCCCGGCCCCTGGGGGCGAGGTCGTTCCCGCTGCCTAGATTCATGCGCCAGGGCCTCCTACAGACAATGCAGTTTGATTTATTGCGCTATCTGTAATAGCACCCGAGATATCACCAGATATATATTGGATTTTTCCCTGACCCTGAGTGTCCGGCCCCATGAGACGGTGGTTGTCTCGGCCCCTGGTGGTCCGAGGTCGTTCCCGCTGCACAGATTTCTGCGCCAGGGCCCCCTGCAGATGATTCACTTTGGTTTATTGCGCTATCTGTAATAGCACCCGAGATATCACCCGATATATATTGGATTTTCCCCTGACCCTGAGTGTCCGGCCCCATGAGACGGTGGTTTTCTCGGCCCCTGGTGGTCCGAGGTCGCTCCCGCTGACCAGATTCATGCGACAGGGCCTCCTGCAGACAATGCACTTTGATTTATTGCGCTATCTGTAATAGCACCCGAGATATCACCAGATATATATTGGATATTCCCCTGACCCTGAGTGTCCGGCCCCATGAGACTGTGGTTTTCTCGGCCCCTGGTGGTCCGTGGTCGTTCCCCCTGCACAGATTCCTGCGCCAGGGCCTCCTGCAGATAATTCACTTTGATTTATTGCGCTATCTGTAATAGCACCCGAGATATCACCAGATATATATTGGATTTTCCACTGACACCGAGTGTCCGGCCCCATGAGGCTGTTGTTTTCTCGGCTCCTGGTGGTCCGAGGTCGTTCAAGCTGCACAGATTCATGCGCCAGGGCCTCCTACGGACAATGCACTTTGATTTATTGCGCTATCTGTAATAGCACCCGAGAAAGCACCATATATATTCTGGATTTTTACATGACTTTGGGTGACGGATACCGAAAATCAGTCATTTTCTCGGCCCCTGGTGGTCCGAGGTCGTTCCTGCTGCACAGATTCATTCGCCAGTGCCTCCTACAGACAATGCACTTTGATTTATTGCGCTATCTCTAATAGCACCCGAGATATCACCAGATATATAATGGATTTTTCACTGACCCTGACAGTCCGGCCCCATGTGACGGTGGTTTTCTCGACCCCTGGTGGTCCGAGTTCGATCCCGCTACACAGATTCATGCGCCCGGGCCTCCTGCAGATAATTCAATTGGGTTTATTGCGCTATCTCTAATAGCACCCGAGATATCACCACATATATATTGGATTTTTCCCTGACCCTGAGTGTCCGGCCCCATGAGACTGTGGTTTTCTCGGCCCCTGGTGGTCCGAGGGCGTTCCCGCTGCACAGCTTCATGCGCCAGGGCCTCCTATAGACAATACACTTTGATTTATTGCGCTATCTGTAATAGCACCCGAGATATCACCAGATATATATTGGATTTTTCCGTGACCCTGAGTGTCCGGCCCCATGAGACGGTGGTTGTCTCGGCCTCTGGTGGTCCGAAGTCGTTCCCGCTGCACAGATTCATGCGCCAGGGCCTCCTGCAGATAATTCACTTTGGTTTATTGCGCTATCTCTAATAGCAATCGAGATATCACCAGATATATATTGGATTTTCCCCTGACTCTGAGTGTCCGGCCTCATGAGACGGTGGTTTTCTCGGCTCCTGGTGGTCCGAGGTCGTTCCCGCTGGCCAGATTCATGCGCCAGGGCCTCCTGCAGACAATGCAGTTTGATTTGTTGCGCTATCTGTAATAGCACCCGAGATATCACCAGATATATATTGGATTTTTCCCTGACCCTGAGTGTCCGGCCCCATGAGACAGTGGTTTTCTCGGCCCCTGGTGGTCAGTGGTCGTTCCCGCTGCACAGATTCATGCGCCAGGTCCTCCTGCAGATAATTCACTCTGTTTTATTGCGCTACCTCTAATAGCACTCGAGATATCACCAGATATATATTGGATTTTCCCCTGACCCTGAGTGTCCGGCCCCATGAGACTGTGGTTTTCTCGGCCCCTGGTGGACCGAGGGCGTTCCCGCTGCACAGCTTCATGCGCCAGGGCCTCCTATAGACAATGCACTTTGATTTATTGCGCTATCTGTAATAGCACCCGAGATATCACCAGATATATATTGGATTTTCCCCTGACCCTGAGTGTCCGGCCTCATGAGACGGTGGTTTTCTCGGCTCCTGGTGGTCCGAGGTCGTTCCCGCTGGTCAGATTCATGCTCCAGGGCCTCCTGCAGACAATGCAGTTTGATTTGTTGCGCTATCTGTAATAGCACCCGAGATATCACCAGATATATATTGAATTTTTCCCTGACCCTGAGTGTCCGGCCCCATGAGACGGTGGTTGTCTCGGCCCCTGGTGGTCCGAGGTCGTTCCCGCTGCACAGTCTCATGCGCCAGGGCCTCCTGCAGACAATGTAATTTGATTTATCGCGCTATCCCTAATAGCACCCGATATATCACCAGATATATATTGGATTTTTCCCTGTCCCTAAGTGTCCGGCCCCATGAGAAGGTGGTTTTGTCGGCCCCTGGTGGTCCGAGGTCGTTGCCGCTGGCCAGATTCATGCGCCACGGTCTTCTACAGACAATGCACTTTGATTTATTGCGCTATCTGTAATAGCACCCGAGATATCACCAGATATATATTGGATTTTCCCCTGACCCTGAGTGTCCAGCCCCATGAGACGGTGGTTTTCCCGGCCCCTGGAGGTCCGAGGTCGTTCCCGCTACACAGATTCATGCGCCAGGGCCTCCTGCAGATAATTCACTTTGCTTTATTGCGCTATCTCTAATAGCACCCGAGATATCACCAGATATATATTGGATTTTCCCCTGACCCTGAGTATCCAGTCCCATGAGACGGTGGTTTCCTCGGCTCCTGGTGGTCCGAGGTCGTTCCCGCTGGCCAGATTCATGCGCCACGGCCTTCTACAGACAGTGCACTTTGATTTATTGCGCTATCTCTAACAGCACCCGAGATATCACCAGATATATATTGGATTTACTCCTGACCCTGAGTGTCCGGCCCCATGAGACGTTGGTTGTCTCGGACCCTGGTGGTCCGGGGTCGTTCCCGCTGCACAGACTCATGCGCCAGGGCCTTCTGCAGATAAATCACTTTGGTTTGTTGCGCTATCTGTAATAGCACCCGAGATGTCACAAGATATATAATCGATTTTTCCCTGACCCTGAGTGTCCGGCCCCATTAGACGGTGGTTTTCTCGGCCCCTGGTGGTCCGAGGTCGTTCCCGCTGCACAGATTCATGCGCCAGGGCCTCCTGCAGATAATTCACTTTGGTTAATTGCGCTATCTCTAATAGCACCCGAGATATCACCAGATATATATTGGATTTTCCCCTGACCCTGAGTGTCCGGCCCCATGAGACGGTGGTTGTCTCGGACCCTGGTGGTCCGAGGTCGTTCCCGCTGGCCAGATTCATGCGCCAGGGCCTCCTACAGACAATGCACTTTGATTTGTTGCGCTATCTGTAATAGCACCCGAGATATCAGCAGATATATATTGGATTTTTCCCTGACCCTGAGTGTCCGGCCCCATGAGACGGTGGTTCTCTCGGCCCCTGGTGGTCCAAGGTCGTTCCCGCTGCACAGCTTCATGCGCCAGGGCCTCCTATAGACAATGCACTTTGATTTATTGCGCTATCTGTAATAGCACCCGAGATATCACCAGATATATATTGGATTTTTCCGTGACCCTGAGTGTCCGGCCCCATGAGACGGTGGTTGTCTCGGCCCCTGGTGGTCCGAGGTCGTTCCCGCTGCACAGATTCATGCGCCAGGGCCTCCTGCAGATAATTCACTTTGGTTTATTGCGCTATCTCTAACAGCACTCGAGATATCACCAGATATATATTGGATTTTCCCCTGACCCTGAGTGTCCGGCCTCATGAGACGGTGGTTTTCTCGGCTCCTGGTGGTCCGAGGTCGTTCCCGCTGGCCAGATTCATGCGCCAGGGCCTCCTGCAGACAATGCAGTTTGATTTGTTGCGCTATCTGTAATAGCACCCGAGATATCACCAGATATATATTGGATTTTTCCCTGACCCTGAGTGTCCGGCCCCATGAGACAGTGGTTTTCTCGGCCCCTGGTGGTCAGTGGTCGTTCCCGCTGCACAGATTCATGCGCCAGGTCCTCTTGCAGATAATTCACTCTGTTTTATTGCGCTACCTGTAATAGCACTCGAGATATCACCAGATATATATTGGATTTTCCCCTGACCCTGAGTGTCCGGCCCCATGAGACGGTGGTTGTCTCGGCCCCTGGTGGTCCGAGGTCGTTCCCGCTGCACAGATTCATGCGCCAGGGCCTCCTGCGGATAATTCACTTTGGTTTATTGAGCTATCTCTAATAGCACCCGAGATATCACCAGATATATATTGGATTTTCCCCTGACCCTGAGTGTCCGGCCCCATGAGACGGTGGTTGTCTCGGCCCCTGGTGGTCCGAGGTCGTTCCTGCTGCACAGTCTCATGCGCCAGGGCCTCCTGCAGACTATGTAATTTGATTTATCGCGCTATCGCTAATAGCACCCGATATATCACCAGATATATATTGTATTTTTCCGTGACCCTGAGTGTCCGGCCCCATGAGACGGTGGTTGTCTCGGCCCCTGGTGGTCCGAGGTCGTTCCCGCTGCACAGATTAATGCGCCAGGGCCTCCTGCAGATAATTCACTTCGGCTTATTGCGCTATCTCTAATAGCACCCGAGATATCACCAGATATATATTGGATTTTCCCCTGACCCTGAGTGTCCGGCCTCATGAGACGGTGGTTTTCTCGGCTCCTGGTGGTCCGAGGTCGTTCCCGCTGGCCAGATTCATGCGCCAGGGCCTCCTGCAGACAATGCACTTTGATTTGTTGCGCTATCTGTAATAGCACCCGAGATATCACCAGATATATATTGGATTTTTCCCTGACCCTGAGTGTCCGGCCCCATGAGACAGTGGTTTTCTCGGCCCCTGGTGGTCAGAGGTCGTTCCCGCTGCACAGATTCATGCGCCAGGGCCTCCTACAGACAATGCACTTTGATTTATTGCGCTACCTCTAATAGCACCCGAGATATCACCAGATACATATTGGATTTTTCCCTGACCCTGAGTGTCCGGCCCCATGAGACGGTGGTTGTCTCGGCCCCTGGTGCTCCGAGGTCGTTCCCGCTGCACAGACTCATGCGCCAGGGCCTCCTTCAGACAATGTACTATGATTTATCGCGCTATCTCTAATAGCACCCGAGATATCATCAGATATATATTGGATTTTTCCCTGACCCTGAGTGACCGGCCCCATGAGAAGGTGGTTTTCTCGGCCCCTGGTGGTCCGAGGTCGTTCCCGCTGCACAGATTCATGCGCCAGGGCCTTCTACAAACAATGCACTTTGATTTATTGCGCTATCTGTAATAGCACCCGAGATATCACCAGATATATATTGGATTTTTCCCTGACCCTGAGTGACCGGCCCCATGAGAAGGTGGTTTTCTCGGCCCCTGGTGGTCCGAGGTCGTTCCCGCTGCACAGATTCATGCGCCAGGGCCTTCTACAAACAATGCCCTTTGATTTATTGCGCTATCTGTAATAGCACCCGAGATATCACCAGATATATATTGGATTTTTCCCTGACCCTGAGTGTCCGGCCCCATGAAACGGTGGTTTTCTCGGCCCCTGGTGGTCCGAGGTCGCTGCACAGATTCATGCGCCAGGGCCTCCTACAGACTATGCACTTTGATTTATTGCGCTATCTGTAATAGCACCCGAGATATCACCTGATATATATTGGATTTTTCCCCGACCCTGAGTGTCCGGCCCCATGAGACTGTGGTTTTCTCGGCCCCTTGTGGTCAGAGGTCGTTCCCGCTGCACAGATTCATGCGCCAGGGCCTCCTACAGACAATGCACTTTGATTTATTGCGCTACCTCTAATAGCACTCAAGATATCACCAGATATATATTGGATTTTTCCCTGACCCTGAGTGTCCGGCCCCATGAGACGGTGGTTTCCTCGGCCCCTGGTGGTCCGAGGTCGTTCCCGCTGCACAGATTCATGCGCCAGGGCCTCCTGCAGACAATTCATTTTGGTTTATTGCGCTATCTCTAATAGCACCCGAGATACCACCAGATATATATTGGATTTTTCCCAGACCCTGAGTGTCCGGCCTCATGAGACGGTGGTTGTCTCGGCCCCTGGTGGTCCGAGGTCGTTCCCGCTGCACAGTCTCATGCGCCAGGGCCTCCTACAGACAATGCACTTTGATTTATTGCGCTACCTCTAATAGCACTCGAGATATCACCAGATATATATTGGATTTTCACCTGACCCTGAGTGTCCGGCCCCATGAGACGGTGGTTTTCTCGGCCCCTGGTGGTCCGAGGTCGCTGTACAGATTCATGCGCCAGCGCCTCCTACAGACAATGTACTTTGATTTATCGCGCTATCTGTAATAGCACCCGAGATATCATCAGATATATATTGGATTTTTCCCTGACCCTGAGTGACCGGCCCCATGAGAAGGTGGTTTTCTCGGCCCCTGGTGGTCCGAGGTCGTTCCCGCTGCACAGATTCATGCGCCAGGGCCTTCTACAAACAATGCACTTTGATTTATTGCGCTATCTGTAATAGCACCCGAGATATCACCAGATATATATTGGATTTTTCCCTGACCCTGAGTGTCCGGCCCCATGAAACGGTGGTTTTCCCGGCCTCTTGTGGTCCGAGGTCGCTGCACAGATTCATGCGCCAGGGCCTCCTACAGACAATGCACTTTGATTTATTGCGGTATCTGTAATAGCACCAGAGAAAGCACAATATATATACTGGATTTTTACATGACTGTGGGTGACGGACACCGAAAATCTGAAAGTTTCTCGGACCCTGGAGGACCGAGGTCGTTCCTGCTGCACAGATTCATGCGCCAGGGCCTCCTGCAGACAATGCACTTTGATTTATCCCGCTATATCTAATAGCACCCGAGATATCACCAGATATATATTGGATTTTCCCCTGACCCTGAGTGTCCGGCCCCATGAGACGGTGGTTGTCTCGGCCCCTGGTGGTCCGAGGTCGTTACCGCTGCACAGATTCATACGCCAGGGCCTCCTACAGATAATTCACTTTGGTTTATTGCGCTATCTCTAATAGCACCCGAGATATCACCATATATATATGGGATTTTCCCCTGACCCTGAGTGTCCGGCCTCATGAGACGGTCTTTTTCTAGGCTCCTGGTGGTCCGAGGTCGTTCCCGCTGGCCAGATTCATGCGCCAGGGCCTCCTGCAGACAATGCACTTTGATTTGTTGCGCTATCTGTAATAGCACCCGAGATATCACCAGATATATATTGGATTTTTCCCTGACCCTGAGTGTCCGGCCCCATGAGACAGTGGTTTTCTCGGCCCCTGGTGGTCAGAGGTCGTTCCCGCTGCACAGATTCATGCGCCAGGGCCTCCTACAGACAATGCACTTTGATTTATTGCGCTATCTCTAATAGCACCCGAGATATCACCAGATATATATTGGATTTTCCCCTGACCCTGAGTGTCCGGCCCCATGAGACGGTGGTTGTCTCGGCCCCTGGTGGTCCGAGGTCGTTCCCGCTGCACAGATTCATGCGCCAGGGCCTCCTGCAGATAATTCACTTTGGTTTATTGCGCTATCTCTAATAGCACCCGAGATATCACCAGATATATATTGGATTTTTCCCTGACCCTGAATGTCCGGCCCCATGAGACGGTGGTTTCATCGGCCCCTGGTGGTCCGAGGCCGTTCCCGCTGCACAGATTCATGCGCCAGGGCCTCCTGCAGACAATTCATTTTGGTTTATTGCGCTATCTCTAATAGCACCCGTGATATCACCAGATATATATTGGATTTTTCCGTGACCCTGAGTGTCCGGCCCCATGAGACGGTGGTTTCCTCGGCCCCTGGTGGTCCGAGGTCGTTCCCGCTGCACAGATTAATGCGCCAGGGCCTCCTGCAGATAATTCACTTTGGCTTATTGCGCTATCTCTAATAGCACCCGAGATATCACCAGATATATATTGGATTTTCCCCTGACCCTGAGTGTCCGGCCTCATGAGACGGTGGTTTTCTCGGCTCCTGGTGGTCCGAGGTCGTTCCCGCTGGCCAGATTCATGCGCCAGGGCCTCCTGCAGACAATGCACTTTGATTTGTTGCGCTATCTGTAATAGCACCCGAGATATCACCAGATATATATTGGATTTTTCCCTGACCCTGAGTGTCCAGCCCCATGAGACAGTGGTTTTCTCGGCCCCTGGTGGTCAGAGGTCGTTCCCGCTGCACAGATTCGTGCGCCAGGGCCTCCTACAGACAATGCACTTTGATTTATTGCGCTACCTCTAATAGCACCCGAGATATCACCAGATATATATTGGATTTTTCCCTGACCCTGAGTGTCCGGCCCCATGAGACGGTGGTTGTCTCGGCCCCTGCTGTTCCGAGGTCGTTCCCGCTGCACAGACTCATGCGCCAGGGCCTCCTTCAGACAATGTACTTTGATTTATCGCGCTATCTCTAATAGCACCCGAGATATCATCAGATATATATTGGATTTTTCCCTGACCCTGAGTGACCGGCCCCATGAGAAGGTGGTTTTCTCGGCCCCTGGTGGTCCGAGGTCGTTCCCGCTGCACAGATTCAAGCGCCAGGGCCTTCTACAAACAATGCACTTTGATTTATTGCGCTATCTGTAATAGCACCCGAGATATCACCAGATATATATTGGATTTTTCCCTGACCCTGAGTGACCGGCCCCATGAGAAGGTGGTTTTCTCGGCCCCTGGTGGTCCGAGGTCGTTCCCGCTGCACAGATTCATGCGCCAGGGCCTTCTACAAACAATGCACTTTGATTTATTGCGCTATCTGTAATAGCACCCGAGATATCACCAAATATATATTGGATTTTTCCCTGACCCTGAGTGTCCGGCCCCATGAAACGGTGGTTTTCTCGGCCCCTGGTGGTCCGAGGTCGCTGCACAGATTCATGCGCCAGGGCCTCCTACAGACATTGCACTTTGATTTATTGCGCTATCTGTAATAGCACCCGAGAAAGCACAATATATATACTGGATTTTTACATGACTGTGGGTGACGGACACCGAAAATCTGTAAGTTTCTCGGCCCCTGGAGGACCGAGGTCGTTCCTGCTTCACAGATTCATGCTCCAGGGCCTCCTGCAGTCAATGCACTCAGGTTTATTGCGCTATCTCTAATAGCACCCGAGATATCACCAGATATATATTGGTTTTTCCCCTGACCCTGAGTGTCCGGCCCCGTGAGACTGTGGTTTTCTCGGCCCCTGGTGGTCCGAGGTCGTTCCCGCTGAACAGATTCGTGCGCCAGGGCCTCCTACAAACAATGCACTTTGATTTATTGCGCTATCTGTAATAGCACCCGAGATATCACCAGATATATATTGGATTTTTCCCTGACCCTGAGTGTCCGGCCCCATGAGACAGTGGTTTTCTCGGCCCCTGGTGGTCAGAGGTCGTTCCCGCTGCACAGATTCATGCGCCAGGGCCTCCTACAGACAATGCACTTTGATTTATTGCGCTCCCTCTAATAGCACCCGAGATATCACCAGATATATATTGGATTTTCCCCTGACCCTGAGTGTCCGGCCCCATGAGACGGTGGTTGTCTCGGCCCCTGGTAGTCCGAGGTCGTTCCCGCTGCACAGTCTCATGCGCCAGGGCCTCCTGCAGACAATGTACTTTGATTTATCGCGCTATATCTAATAGCACCCGAGATATCACCAGATATATATTGGATTTTCCCCTGACCCTGAGTGTCCGGCCCCATGAGACGGTGGTTGTCTCGGCCCCTGGTGGTCCGAGGTCGTTCCCGGTGCCCAGATTCATGCGCCAGGGCCTCCTGCAGACAATGCACTTTGATTTATCCCGCTATATCTAATAGCACCCGAGATATCACCAGATATATATTGGATTTTCCCCTGACCCTGAGTGTCCGGCCCCATGAGACGGTGGTTGTCTCGGCCCCTGGTGGTCCGAGGTCGTTACCGCTGCACAGATTCATGCGCCAGGGCCTCCTACAGACAATGCACTTTGATTTATTGCGCTATCTGTAATAGCACCCGAGAAAGCACTATATATATCCTGGATTTTTACATGACTTTGGGTGAGGGACACAGAAAATCTGTAAGTTTCTCGGCCCCTGGAGGGCCGAGGTCGTTCCTGCTTCACAGATTCATGCGCCAGGGCCTCCTGCAGACAATGCACTTTGATTTATCGCGCTATCTCTAATAGCACCCGAGATATCACCAGATATATATTGGATTTTCCCCTGACCCTGAGTGTCCGGCCCCATGAGACGGTGGTTGTCTCTGCCCCTGGTGGTCCGAGGTCTTTCCCGCTGCACAGACTCATGCGCCAGGGCTTCCTGCCGACAATGTACTTTGATTTATCGCGCTATCTCTAATAGCACCCGAGATATCACCAGATATATATTGTATTTTCCCCTGACGCTGAGTGTCCGGCCCCATGAGACAGTGGTTTTCTCGGCCCCTGGTGGTCAGAGGTCGTTCCCGCTGCACAGATTCATGCGCCAGGGCCTCCTACAGACAATGCACTTTGATTTATTGCGCTACCTCTAATAGCACCCGAGATATCACCAGATATATATTGGATTTTCCCCTGACCCTGAGTGTCCGGCCCCATAAGACGGTGGTTGTCTCGGCCCCTGGTGTTCCGAGGTCGTTCCCGTTGCACAGATTCATGCGCCAGGTCCTCCTGCAGATAATTCACTTTGGTTTATTGGGCTATCTGTAATAGCACCCGAGATATAACCAGATATATATCGAATTTTCCCCTGACCCTGAGTGTCCGGCCCCATGAGACTGTGGTTTTCTCGGCCCCTGGTGGTCCGAGGTCGTTCCCGGTGCCCAGATTCATGCGCCAGGGCCTCCTACAGACAATGCACTTTGATTTACTGCGCTATCTGTAACTTCACCCGAGATATCACCAGATATATATTGGATTTTTCTCTGACCGTGAGTGTCCGGCCCCATGAGACGGTGGTTTTCCCGGCCCCTGGTGGTCCGAGGTCGTTCCCGCTGCCCAGATTCATGCGCCAGGGCCTCCGACAGACAATGCCCTTTGATTTACTGCGCTATCTGTAACTTCACACGGGATATCACCAGATATATATTGGATTTTCCCCTGACCCTGAGTGTCCGGCCCCATGAGACGGTGGTTTTCTCGGCTCCTGGAGGGCCGAGGTCGTTCCGGCTTCACAGATTCATGCGCCAGGGCCTCCAGCAGATAATTCACTTTGGTTTATTGGGCTATCTGTAATAGCACCCGAGATACAACCAGATATATATCGGATTTTCCCCTGACCCTGAGTGTCCGGCCCCTTGAGACTGTGGTTTTCTCGGCCCCTGGTGGGCCGAGGTCGTTCCCGCTGGCCAGATTCATTCGCCAGGGCCTCCTGCAGACAATGCACTATGATTTATTGCGCTATCTGTAATAGCACCCGAGATATCACCAGATATATATTGGATTTTTCCCCGACACTGACTGTCCGGCCAAATGAGACTGTCGTTTTCTCGGCCCCTGGTGGTCCGAGGTCGTTCCCGCTGCACAGGTTCATGCGCCAGGGCCTCCTACAGACAATGCACTTTGATTTATTGCGCAATCTGTAATAGCACCCGAGATATCACCAGATATATATTGGATTTTCCCCTGACCGTGAGGGTCCGGCCCCATGAGACTGTGGTTTTCTCGGCCAATGGTGGTCCGAGGTCGTTCCCGCTGACCAGGTTCATGCGCCAGGGCCTGCTACAGACAATGCACTTTGATTTACTGCGCTATCTGTAACGTCACCCGAGATATCACCAGACATATATTGGATTTTCCCCTGACCCTGAGTGTCCGGCCCCATGAGACGGTGGTTGTCTCGGCCCCTGGTAGTCCGAGGTCGTTCCCGCTGCACAGATTCATGCGCCAGGGCCTCCTACAGACAATGCACTTTGATTTATCGCGCTATCTCTAATAGCACCCGAGATATCACCAGATATATATTGTATTTTCCCCTGACGCTGAGTGTCCGGCCCCATGAGACGGTGGTTTTCTCGGCCCCTGGTGGTTCGAGGTCGTTCCCGCTGCACAGATTCATGCGCCAGGTCCTCCTGCAGATAATTCACTTTGGTTTATTGGGCTATCTGTAATAGCACCCGAGATATCACAAGATATATATTGGATTTTCCCTGACCCTGAGTGATCGGCCCCATGAGACGGTGGTTTTCTGGGCCCCTGTTGGTCCGAGGTCGTTCCCGCTGCACAGATTCCTGCGCCAGGGCCCCCTGCAGATAATTCACTTTGGTTTCTTGCGCTATCTGTAATAGCACCCGAGGTTATCACCAGATTTATATTGGATTTTTCCCTGACCCTGAGTGACCGGCCCTAAGAGTCTGTGGTTTTCTCGGCCCCTGGTGGTCCGAGGTCGTTCCCGCTGCACAGATTCATGCGCCAGGGCCGCCTACAGACAATGCACTTTGATTTATTGCGCTATCTGTGATAGCACCCGAGATATCACCAGATATATATTGGATTTTTCCCTGACCCTGAGTGTTCGGCACCATGAGACGGTGGCTTTCTCGGCCCCTGGTGGTCCGATGTCGTTCCCGCTGCACACACTCATGCGCCAGGGCCTCCTGCAGATAATTCACTTTGGTTGATTGCGCTATATGTAATAGCACCCGAGATATCACAAGGTATATATTGGATATTCCCCTGACCCTGAGCGTCCTGCTCCATGAGACTGTGGTTTTCTCGGCCCCTGGTGGTCCGAGGTCGTTCCCGCTGCACATATTCATGCTCCAGGCCCTCCTACAGACAATGCACTTTGATTTATTGCGCTATCTGTAATAGCACACGAGATATCACCAGATATATATTGGATTTTTCCCCGACCCTGAGGGTCCGGCCCCATGAGACGGTGGTTTTCTCGGCCCGTGGTGGTCAGAGGTCGTTGCTGCTGCACAGGTTCATGCGCCAGGGCCTCCTCCAGACAATGCTCTTTGATTTATCGCGCTATCTGTAATAGAACCCGAGGTATCACCAAATATATATTTTATTTTTCCCTGACCCTGAGTGTCCGGCCCCATGAGACGGTGGTTGTCTCGGCCCCTGGTGGTCCGAGGTCGTTCCCGCTGCACAGGCTCATGCGCCAGGGCCTCCTGCAGACAATGCACTTTGATATATCGCGCTATCTCTAATAGCACCCGAGATATCATCAGGTACATCCTGGATTTTTACATGACTTTGGGTGTCCGGCTCCATGTGTCGGTGGTTTTCTCGGCCCCTGGTAGTCCGAGGTCGTTGCCGCTGCACAGAATCATGCGCCAGGGCCTCCTGCAGATAATTCACTTTGGTTTATTGCGCTATATCTAATAGCACCTGAGATATCACTAGATATATATTGTATTTTCCCCTGACCCTGAGTGTCCGGCCCCATGAGACTGTGGTTTTCTCGGCCCCTGGTGGTCCGAGGTCGTTCCCGCTACACAGATGCATGCGCCAGGGCCTCCTGCAGATAATTCACTTTGGTTTATTGCGCTATATCTAATAGCACCCGAGATATCACTAGATATATATTGGATTCTCCCCTGACCCTGACAGTCCGGCCCCATGAGACGGTGGTTTTCTCGGCCCCTGATGGTCCGAGGTCGTTCCCGCTGGACAGATTCATGCGCCAGGGCCTCCTACAGACAGTGCACTTTAACTTATCGCGCTATCTGTAATAGCACCCGAGATATCACCAGATATATATTTGATTTTTCCCTGACCCTGAGTGTCCGGCCCCATGAGACTGTGGTTTTCTCGGCCCCTGGTGGTCCGAGGTCGTTCCCGCCGCACAGATTCATGCGCCCGGGACTCCTACAGACAATGCACTTTGATTTATTGCGCTATCTGTAATAGCACCCGAGATATCACCAGATATACATCGGATTTTTCCCTGACCCTGAGTGTCCGGCCCCATGAGACGGTGGGTTTCTCAGCCCCTGGTGGTCCGAGGTCGTTCCCGCTGCCCAGATTCATGCGCCAGGGCCTATTACAGACAACGCACTTTGATTTATTGCGCTATCTGTAATAGCACCCGAGATATCACCAGATATATATTGGATTTTTCCCTGACCCTGAGTGTTCGGCCCCATGAGACGGTGGTTTTCTCGGCCCCTGGTGGTCCGAGGTCGTTCCCGCTGCACACACTCATGCGCCAGGGCCTCCTGCAGATAATTCACTTTGGTTGATTGCGCTATCTCTAGTAGCACCCGAGATATCACCAGATATATTTTGGATTTTTCCCTGACCATGAGTGTCCGGCTCCATGAGACGGTGGTTTTCTCGGCCCCTGGTTGTCCGAGGTCGTTCCCGCTGCACAGACTCATGCACCAGGGCCTCCTGCAGATAATTCACTTTTGTTTATTGTGCTATCTCTAATAGCACCCGAGATATCACCAGATATATATTGGATTTTCCCCTGACCCTGAGTGTCCGGCCCCATGAGACGGTGGTTTTCTCGGCCCCTGGTGGATCGAGGTCGTTCCCGCTGCACAGATTCCTGCGCTAGGGCCCACTGCAGATAATTCACTTTGGTTTATTGCGCTATCTCTAATAGCACCCGAGATATCACCATATATATATTGGATTTTCCCCTGACCCTGAGTGTCCGGCCCCATGAGACTGTGGTTTTCTCGGCCCCTGGTGGTCCGAGGTCGTTCCGGCTACACAGATGCATGCGCCAGGGCCTCCTGCAGATAATTCACTTTGGTTTATTGCGCTATATCTAATAGCACCCGAGATATCACTAGATATATATTGGATTTTCCCCTGACCCTGAGTGTCCGGCCCCATGGGACGATGGTTTTCTCGGCCCCTGGTGGTCCGAGGTCGTTCCCGCTACACAGATGCATGCACCAGGGCCTCCTGCAGATAATTCACTTTGGTTTATTGCGCTATATCTAATAGCATCCGAGATATCACCAGATATATATTTGATTTTTCCCTGACCCTGAGTGTCCGGCCCCATGAGACGGTGGTTTTCTCGGCTCCTGGTGGTCCGATGTCGTTCCCGCTGCCCAGATTCATTCGCCAGGGCCTCCTACAGACAATGCACTTTGACTGATTGCGGTATCTGTAATAGCACCCGAGATATCACCAGATATATATTGGATTTTTCCCTGACCCTGAGTGTTCCGCCCCATGAGACGGTGGTTTTCTCGGCCCCTGGTGGTCCGAGGTCGTTCCCGCTGCACACACTCATGCGCCAGGGCCTCTTGCAGATAATTCACTTTGGTTGATTGCGCTATCTCTAGTAGCACTCGAGATATCACCAGACATATATTGGATTTTCCCCTGACCCTGAGTGTCCGGCCCCATGAGACGGTGGTTGTCTCGGCCCCTGGTGGTCCGAGGTCGTTACCGCTGCACAGATTCATGCGCCAGGGCCTCCTACAGACAATGCACTTTGATTTATTGCGCTATCTGTAATAGCACCCGAGAAAGCACTATATATATCCTGGATTTTTACATGACTTTGGGTGAGGGACACAGAAAATCTGTAAGTTTCTCGGCCCCTGGAGGGCCGAGGTCGTTCCTGCTTCACAGATTCATGCGCCAGGGCCTCCTGCAGACAATGCACTTTGATTTATCGCGCTATCTCTAATAGCACCCGAGATATCACCAGATATATATTGGATTTTCCCCTGACCCTGAGTGTCCGGCCCCATGAGACGGTGGTTGTCTCTGCCCCTGGTGGTCCGAGGTCTTTCCCGCTGCACAGACTCATGCGCCAGGGCTTCCTGCCGACAATGTACTTTGATTTATCGCGCTATCTCTAATAGCACCCGATATATCACCAGATATATATTGTATTTTCCCCTGACGCTGAGTGTCCGGCCCCATGAGACAGTGGTTTTCTCGGCCCCTGGTGGTCAGAGGTCATTCCCGCTGCACAGATTCATGCGCCAGGGCCTCCTACAGACAATGCACTTTGATTTATTGCGCTACCTCTAATAGCACCCGAGATATCACCGGATATATATTGGATTTTCCCCTGACCCTGAGTGTCCGGCCCCATAAGACGGTGGTTGTCTCGGCCCCTGGTGTTCCGAGGTCGTTCCCGTTGCACAGATTCATGCGCCAGGTCCTCCTGCAGATAATTCACTTTGGTTTATTGGGCTATCTGTAATAGCACCCGAGATATAACCAGATATATATCGAATTTTCCCCTGACCCTGAGTGTCCGGCCCCATGAGACTGTGGTTTTCTCGGCCCCTGGTGGTCCGAGGTCGTTCCCGGTGCCCAGATTCGTGCGCCAGGGCCTCCTACAGACAATGCACTTTGATTTACTGCGCTATCTGTAACTTCACCCGAGATATCACCAGATATATATTGGATTTTTCTCTGACCGTGAGTGTCCGGCCCCATGAGACGGTGGTTTTCCCGGCCCCTGGTGGTCCGAGGTCGTTCCCGCTGCCCAGATTCATGCGCCAGGGCCTCCGACAGACAATGCCCTTTGATTTACTGCGCTATCTGTAACTTCACACGGGATATCACCAGATATATATTGGATTTCCCCTGACCCTGAGTGGCCGGCCCCATGAGACGGTGGTTTTCTCGGCTCCTGGAGGGCCGAGGTCGTTCCGGCTTCACAGATTCATGCGCCAGGGCCTCCAGCAGATAATTCACTTTGGTTTATTGGGCTATCTGTAATAGCACCCGAGATACAACCAGATATATATCGGATTTTCCCCTGACCCTGAGTGTCCGGCCCCTTGAGACTGTGGTTTTCTCGGCCCCTGGTGGTCCGAGGTCGTTCCCGCTGGCCAGATTCATTCGCCAGGGCCTCCTGCAGACAATGCACTATGATTTATTGCGCTATCTGTAATAGCACCCGAGATATCACCAGATATATATTGGATTTTTCCCCGACACTGAGTGTCCGGCCAAATGAGACTGTCGTTTTCTCGGCCCCTGGTGGTCCGAGGTCGTTCCCGCTGCACAGGTTCATGCGCCAGGGCCTCCTACAGACAATGCACTTTGATTTATTGCGCAATCTGTAATAGCACCCGAGATATCACCAGATATATATTGGATTTTCCCCTGACCGTGAGGGTCCGGCCCCATGAGACTGTGGTTTTCTCGGCCAATGGTGGTCCGAGGTCGTTCCCGCTGACCAGGTTCATGCGCCAGGGCCTGCTACAGACAATGCACTTTGATTTATTGCGCTATCTGTAACGTCACCCGAGATATCACCAGATATATATTGGATTTTCCCCTGACCCTGAGTGTCCGGCCCCATGAGACGGTGGTTGTCTCGGCCCCTGGTAGTCCGAGGTCGTTCCCGCTGCACAGATTCATGCGCCAGGGCCTCCTACAGACAATGCACTTTGATTTATCGCGCTATCTCTAATAGCACCCGAGATATCACCAGATATATATTGTATTTTCCCCTGACGCTGAGTGTCCGGCCCCATGAGACGGTGGTTTTCTCGGCCCCTGGTGGTTCGAGGTCGTTCCCGCTGCACAGATTCATGCGCCAGGTCCTCCTGCAGATAATTCACTTTGGTTTATTGGGCTATCTGTAATAGCACCCGAGATATCACAAGATATATATTGGATTTTCCCTGACCCTGAGTGATCGGCCCCATGAGACGGTGGTTTTCTGGGCCCCTGTTGGTCCGAGGTCGTTCCCGCTGCACAGATTCCTGCGCCAGGGCCCCCTGCAGATAATTCACTTTGGTTTCTTGCGCTATCTGTAATAGCACCCGAGGTTATCACCAGATTTATATTGGATTTTTCCCTGACCCTGAGTGACCGGCCCTAAGAGTCTGTGGTTTTCTCGGCCCCTGGTGGTCCGAGGTCGTTCCCGCTGCACAGATTCATGCGCCAGGGCCGCCTACAGACAATGCACTTTGATTTATTGCGCTATCTGTGATAGCACCCGAGATATCACCAGATATATATTGGATTTTTCCCTGATCCTGAGTGTTCGGCACCATGAGACGGTGGCTTTCTCGGCCCCTGGTGGTCCGAGGTCGTTCCCGCTGCACACACTCATGCGCCAGGGCCTCCTGCAGATAATTCACTTTGGTTGATTGCGCTATATGTAATAGCACCCGAGATATCACAAGGTATATATTGGATATTCCCCTGACCCTGAGCGTCCTGCCCCATGAGACTGTGGTTTTCTCGGCCCCTGGTGGTCCGAGGTCGTTCCCGCTGCACATATTCATGCTCCAGGCCCTCCTACAGACAATGCACTTTGATTTATTGCGCTATCTGTAATAGCACACGAGATATCACCAGATATATATTGGATTTTTCCCCGACCCTGAGGGTCCGGCCCCATGAGACGGTGGTTTTCTCGGCCCGTGGTGGTCAGAGGTCGTTGCTGCTGCACAGGTTCATGCGCCAGGGCCTCCTCCAGACAATGCTCTTTGATTTATCGCGCTATCTGTAATAGAACCCGAGGTATCACCAGATATATATTTTATTTTTCCCTGACCCTGAGTGTCCGGCCCCATGAGACGGTGGTTGTCTCGGCCCCTGGTGGTCCGAGGTCGTTCCCGCTGCACAGGCTCATGCGCCAGGGCCTCCTGCAGACAATGCACTTTGATATATCGCCCTATCTCTAATAGCACCCGAGATATCATCAGGTACATCCTGGATTTTTACACGACTTTGGGTGTCCGGCCCCATGAGACGGTGGTTGTCTCGGCCCCTGGTAGTCCGAGGTCGTTCCCGCTGCACAGATTCATGCGCCAGGGCCTCCTACAGACAATGCACTTTGGTTTATTGCGCTATATCTAATAGCACCCGAGATATCACTAGATATATATTGTATTTTCCCCTGACCCTGAGTGTCCGGCCCCATGAGACTGTCGTTTTCTCGGCCCCTGGTGGTCCCAGGTCGTTCCCGCCGCACAGATTCATGCGCCAGGGCCTCCTACAGACAACGCACTTTGATTTATTGCGCTATCTGTAATAGCACCCGAGATATCACCAGATATATATTGGATTTTTCCCTGACCCTGAGTGTTCGGCCCCATGAGACGGTGGTTTTCTCGGCCCCTGGTGGTCCGAGGTCGTTCCCGCTGCACACACTCATGCGCCAGGGCCTCCTGCAGATAATTCACTTTGGTTGATTGTGCTATCTCTAATAGCACCCGAGATATCACCAGATATATATTGGATTTTCCCCTGACCCTGAGTGTCCGGCCCCATGAGACGGTGGTTTTCTCGGCCCCTGGTGGATCGAGGTCGTTCCCGCTGCACAGATTCCTGCGCTAGGGCCCACTGCAGATAATTCACTTTGGTTTATTGCGCTATCTCTAATAGCTCCCGAGATATCACCATATATATATTGGATTTTCCCCTGACCCTGAGTGTCCGGCCCCATGAGACTGTGGTTTTCTCGGCCCCTGGTGGTCCGAGGTCGTTCCGGCTACACAGATGCATGCGCCAGGGCCTCCTGCAGATAATTCACTTTGGTTTATTGCGCTATATCTAATAGCACCCGAGATATCACTAGATATATATTGGATTTTCCCCTGACCCTGAGTGTCCGGCCCCATGAGACGATGGTTTTCTCGGCCCCTGGTGGTCCGAGGTCGTTCCCGCTACACAGATGCATGCACCAGGGCCTCCTGCAGATAATTCACTTTGGTTTATTGCGCTATATCTAATAGCATCCGAGATATCACCAGATATATATTTGATTTTTCCCTGACCCTGAGTGTCCGGCCCCATGAGACGGTGGTTTTCTCGGCCCCTGGTGGTCCGATGTCGTTCCCGCTGCCCAGATTCATTCGCCAGGGCCTCCTACAGACAATGCACTTTGACTGATTGCGGTATCTGTAATAGCACCCGAGATATCACCAGATATATATTGGATTTTTCCCTGACCCTGAGTGTTCCGCCCCATGAGACGGTGGTTTTCTCGGCCCCTGGTGGTCCGAGGTCGTTCCCGCTGCACACACTCATGCGCCAGGGCCTCTTGCAGATAATTCACTTTGGTTGATTGCGCTATCTCTAGTAGCACTCGAGATATCACCAGATATATATTGGATTTTTCCCTGACCATGAGTGTCCGGCTCCATGAGACGGTGGTTTTCTCGGCCCCTGGTTGTCCGAGGTCGTTCCCGCTGCACGGATTCAAGCCCCAGGGCCTCCTGCAGATAATTCACTTTGGTTTATTGCGCTATCTCTAATAGCACCCAAGATATCACCAGATATATATTGGATTTTTCCCTGATCCTGAGTGTCCGGCCCAATGAGACGGTGGTTGTCTCGGCCCCTGGTGGTCCGAGGTCGTTCCCGCTGCACAGATGCATGCGCCAGGGCCTCCTGCAGATAATTCACTTTTATTTATCGCGCTATCTCTAATAGCACCCGAGATATCATCAGGTACATCCTGGATTTTTACATGACTTTGGGTGTCCGGCTCCATGTGTCGGCGGTTTTCTCGGCCCCTGGTGGTCCGAGGTCGTTGCCGCTGCACAGATTCGTGCGCCAGGGCCTCCTAAAGATAATTCACTTTGGTTTATTGCGCTATCTCTAATAGCATCCGAGATATCACCAGATATATATTTGATTTTTCCCTGACCCTGAGTGTCCGGCCCCATGAGATGGTGGTTTTCTCGGCCCCTGGTGGTCCGAGGTCGTTCCCGCTGCAGGCATTCATGCGCCAGGGCTTCCTGCATACAATGTACTTTGATTTATCGCGCTATCTGTAATAGCACCCGAGATATCACCAGATATATATTGGATTTTTACATGACATTGGGTGACAGATACCGAAAATCTGTAATTTTCTCGGCCCCTGGTGGTCCAATGTCGTTCCTGCTGCACAGATTCATGCGCAAGGGCCTCCTACGGACAATGCACTTTGATTTGTTGCGCTATCTCTAATAGCACCCGAGATATCACCAGATATATATTGGATTTATCTATGACCCTGAGTGTCCGGCCCCATGAGACGGTGGTTTTCTCGGCTCCTGGTGGTCCGAGGTTATTCCCGCTGACCAGATTCATGCGCCAGGGCCTCCTACAGACAATGCACTTTGATTTATCGCGCTATCTGTAATAGCACCCGAGATATCACCAGACATATATTTGATTTTTCCCTGACCCTGAGTTTCTGGCCCCATGACACTGTGGTTTTCTCGGCCCCTGGTGGTCCGAGGTCGTTCCCGCCGCACAGATTCATGCGCCCGGGACTCCTACAGACAATGCACTTTGATTTATTGCGCTATCTGTAATAGCACCCGAGATATCACCAGATATACATCGGATTTTTCCCTGACCCTGAGTGTCCGGCCCCATGAGACGGTGGGTTTCTCAGCCCCTGGTGGTCCGAGGTCGTTCCCGCTGCCCAGATTCATGCGCCAGGGCCTATTACAGACAACGCACTTTGATTTATTGCGCTATCTGTAATAGCACCCGAGATATCACCAGATATATATTGGATTTTTCCCTGACCCTGAGTGTTCGGCCCCATGAGACGGTGGTTTTCTCGGCCCCTGGTGGTCCGAGGTCGTTCCCGCTGCACACACTCATGCGCCAGGGCCTCCTGCAGATAATTCACTTTGGTTGATTGCGCTATCTCTAGTAGCACCCGAGATATCACCAGATATATTTTGGATTTTTCCCTGACCATGAGTGTCCGGCTCCATGAGACGGTGGTTTTCTCGGCCCCTGGTTGTCCGAGGTCGTTCCCGCTGCACAGACTCATGCACCAGGGCCTCCTGCAGATAATTCACTTTTGTTTATTGTGCTATCTCTAATAGCACCCGAGATATCACCAGATATATATTGGATTTTCCCCTGACCCTGAGTGTCCGGCCCCATGAGACGGTGGTTTTCTCGGCCCCTGGTGGATCGAGGTCGTTCCCGCTGCACAGATTCCTGCGCTAGGGCCCACTGCAGATAATTCACTTTGGTTTATTGCGCTATCTCTAATAGCACCCGAGATATCACCATATATATATTGGATTTTCCCCTGACCCTGAGTGTCCGGCCCCATGAGACTGTGGTTTTCTCGGCCCCTGGTGGTCCGAGGTCGTTCCCGCCGCAAAGATTCATGCGCCAGGGACTCCTACAGACAATGCACTTTGATTTATTGCGCTATCTGTAATAGCACCCGGGATATCAGCAGATATATATTGGATTTTTCTCTGACCCTGAGTGTCCGGCCCCATGAGACGGTGGTTTTCTCGGCCCCTGGTGGTCCGAGGTCGTTCCCGCTGCACAGATTCATGCGCCAGGGCCTCCTGCAGATAATTCACTTTGACTTATCGCGCTATATCTAATAGCATCCGAGATATCACCAGATATATATTTGATTTTTCCCTGACCCTGAGAGTCCGGCCCCATGAGACGGTAGTTTTCTCGGCCCCTGGTGGTCCGAGGTCGTTCCCGCTGCACAGATGCATGCGCCAGGGCCGCCTGCAGATAATTCACTTTGATTTATCGCGCTATCTCTAATAGCACCCGAGATATCATCAGGTACATCCTGGATTTTTACATGACTTTGGGTGTCCGGCTCCATGTGTCGGTGGTTTTCTCGGCCCCTGGTGGTCCGAGGTCGTTCCCGCTGCACACACTCATGCGCCAGGGCCTACTGCAGATAATTCACTTCGGTTGATTGCGCTATCTCTAGTAGCACTCGAGATATCACCAGATATATATTGGATTTTTCCCTGACCATGAGTGTCCGGCTCCATGAGACGGTGGTTTTCTCGGCCCCTGGTTGTCCGAGGTCGTTCCCGCTGCACGGATTCAAGCCCCAGGGCCTCCTGCAGATAATTCACTTTGGTTTATTGCGCTATCTCTAATAGCAACCGAGATATCACCAGATATATATTGGATTTTTCTCTGACCCTGAGTGTCCGGCCCCATGAGACTGTGGTTTTCTCGGCCCCTGGTGGTCCGAGGTCGTTCCCGCTACACAGATGCATGCGCCAGGGCCTCCTGCAGATAATTCACTTTGGTTTATTGCGCTATATCTAATAGCACCCGAGATATCACTAGATATATATTGGATTTTCCCCTGACCCTGACAGTCCGGCCCCATGAGACGGTGGTTTTCTCGGCCCCTGATGGTCCGAGGTCGTTCCCGCTGGACAGATTCATGCGCCAGGGCCTCCTACAGACAGTGCACTTTGACTTATCGCGCTATCTGTAATAGCACCCGAGATATCACCAGATATATATTTGATTTTTCCCTGACCCTGAGTGTCCGGCCCCATGAGACTGTGGTTTTCTCGGCCCCTGGTGGTCCGAGGTCGTTCCCGCCGCACAGATTCATGCGCCCGGGACTCCTACAGACAATGCACTTTGATTTATTGCGCTATCTGTAATAGCACCCGAGATATCACCAGATATACATCGGATTTTTCCCTGACCCTGAGTGTCCGGCCCCATGAGACGGTGGGTTTCTCGGCCCCTGGTGGTCCGAGGTCGTTCCCGCTGCCCAGATTCATGCGCCAGGGCCTCCTACAGACAACGCACTTTGATTTATTGCGCTATCTGTAATAGCACCCGAGATATCACCAGGTATATATTGGATTTTTCCCTGACCCTGAGTGTTCGGCCCCATGAGACGGTGGTTTTCTCGGCCCCTGGTGGTCCGAGGTCGTTCCCGCTGCACACACTCATGCGCCAGGGCCTCCTGCAGATAATTCACTTTGGTTGATTGCGCTATCTCTAGTAGCACCCGAGATATCACCAGATATATTTTGGATTTTTCCCTGACCATGAGTGTCCGGCTCCATGAGACGGTGGTTTTCTCGGCCCCTGGTTGTCCGAGGTCGTTCCCGCTGCACAGACTCATGCACCAGGGCCTCCTGCAGATAATTCACTTTTGTTTATTGTGCTATCTCTAATAGCACCCGAGATATCACCAGATATATATTGGATTTTCCCCTGACCCTGAGTGTCCGGCCCCATGAGACGGTGGTTTTCTCGGCCCCTGGTGGATCGAGGTCGTTCCCGCTGCACAGATTCCTGCGCTAGGGCCCACTGCAGATAATTCACTTTGGTTTATTGCGCTATCTCTAATAGCACCCGAGATATCACCATATATATATTGGATTTTCCCCTGACCCTGAGTGTCCGGCCCCATGAGACTGTGGTTTTCTCGGCCCCTGGTGGTCCGAGGTCGTTCCGGCTACACAGATGCATGCGCCAGGGCATCCTGCAGATAATTCACTTTGGTTTATTGCGCTATATCTAATAGCACCCGAGATATCACTAGATATATATTGGATTTTCCCCTGACCCTGAGTGTCCGGCCCCATGAGACGATGGTTTTCTCGGCCCCTGGTGGTCCGAGGTCGTTCCCGCTGCACAGATTCATACGCAAGGGCCTCCTACGGACAATGCACTTTGATTTATTGCGCTATCTTTAATAGCACCCGAGATATCACCAGATATATATTGGATTTATCTATGACCCTGAGTGTCCGGCCCCATGAGACGGTGGTTTTCTCGGCTCCTGGTGGTCCGAGGTTATTCCCGCTGACCAGATTCATGCGCCAGGGCCTCCTACAGACAATGCACTTTGATTTATCGCGCTATCTGTAATAGCACCCGAGATATCACCAGACATATATTGGATTTTTCCCTGATCCTGAGTGTCCGGCCCAATGAGACGGTGGTTGTCTCGGCCCCTGGTGGTCCGAGGTCGTTCCCGCTGCACAGATTCATGCGCCAGGGCATCCTGCAGATAATTCACTTTGTTTTATTGCGCTATCTCTAATAGCACCCGAGATATCACCAGATATATATTGGATTTTTCCCTGACCCTGAGTGTCCGGCCCCATGAAACTGTGGTTTTCTCGGCCCCTGGTGGTCCGAGGTCGTTCCCGCTGCACAGATTCATACGCAAGGGCCTCCTACGGACAATGCACTTTGATTTATTGCGCTATCTTTAATAGCACCCGAGATATCACCAGATATATAATGGATTTTTACATGACTTTGGGTGACGGATACCGAAAATCTGTAGTTTTCTCGGCCCCTGGTGGTCTGATGTCGTTCCTTCTGCACAGATTCATGCGCCAGGGCCTCCTGCAGATAATTCACTTTGATTTATTGCGCTATCTCTAATAGCACCCGAAATATCACCAGATATATAATGGATTTTTCAATGACCCTGACAGTCCGGCCCAATGAGACGGTGGTTTTCTCGGCCCCTGGTGTTCCGATGTCGTTCCTGCTGCACAGATTCATGCGCAAGGGCCTCCTACGGACAATGCACTTTGATTTATTGCGCTATCTTTAATAGCACCAGAGACATCACCAGATATATATTAGATTTTCCCCTGACCCTGAGTGTCCGGCCCCATGAGACGGTGTTTTTCTCGGCCCCTGGTGGTCTGAGGTCGTTCCCGCTGGCCAGATTCATGCGCCAGGGCCTCCTACAGACAATGCACTTTGAATTATTGCGCTATCTGTAATAGCACCCGAGATATCACCAGATATATATTGGATTTTTCCCTGACGCTGACAGTCCGGCCCCATGAGACGGTGATTTTCGCGGCCCCTGGTGGTCTGAGGTCGTTCCCGCTGCACACAATCATGCACCAGGGCTTCCTGCAGACAATGCACTTATATTTATTGCGCTATCTCCAATAGCACCCGAGATATCTCCAGATATATGCTGGATTTTTCCCTGACCCTGACAGTCCGGCCCCATGAGACGGTGTTTTTCTCGGCCCCTGGTGGTCCGAGGTCGTTCCCGCTGCACGGATGCATGCGCCAGAGCCTCCTGCAGATAATTCACTTTGGTTTATTGCGCTATATCTAATAGCACGCGAGATATCACCAGATATATATTGGATTTTCCCCTGACCCTGAGTGTCCGGCCCCACGAGACTGTGGTTTTCTCGGCCCCTGGTATTCCGAGGTCGTTCCCGCTGAACAGATTCATGTTCCAGGGCCTCCTGCAGATAATTCACTTTGGTTTATTGCGCTATCTCTAATAGCACCCGAGATATCACCAGATATATATTGGAATTTTCCCTGACCCTGAGTGTCCGGCCCCACGAGACGGTAGTTTTCTCGGCCGCTGGTGGTCCGAGGTCGATCCCGCTGCACAGATTCATGCGCCAGGGCCTCCTGCAGACAATGCACTTTGGTTTAATATGCTATATCTAATCGCACCCGAGATATCACCACATATATATTGGATTTTTCCCTGACCCTGAGTGTCCGGCCCCATGAGACGGTGGTTTTCTCGGCCCCTGGTGGTCCGAGGTCGTTCCCGCTGCACAGATGCATGCGCCAGGGCCTCCTGCAGACAATGCACTTTGATTTATTGCGCTATCTGTAATAGCCACCGAGATATCACCAGATATATATTGGATTTTTCCCTGACCCTGAGTGTCCGGCCCCATGAGACGGTGGTTTTCTCGGCCCCTGGTGGTCCGAGGTCGTTCCCGCTGCACAGATGCATGCGCCAGGGCCGCCTGCAGATAATTCACTTTGATTTATCGCGCTATCTCTAATAGCACCCGAGATATCATCAGGTACATCCTGGATTTTTACATGACTTTGGGTGTCCGGCTCCATGTGTCGGTGGTTTTCTCGGCCCCTGGTGGTCCGAGGTCGTTCCCGCTGCACACACTCATGCGCCAGGGCCTACTGCAGATAATTCACTTTGGTTGATTGCGCTATCTCTAGTAGCACTCGAGATATCACCAGATATATATTGGATTTTTCCCTGACCATGAGTGTCCGGCTTCATGAGACGGTGGTTTTCTCGGCCCCTGGATGTCCGAGGTCGTTCCCGCTGCACGGATTCAAGCCCCAGGGCCTCCTGCAGATAATTCACTTTGGTTTATTGCGCTATCTCTAATAGCAACCGAGATATCACCAGATATATATTGGATTTTTCACTGACCATGAGTGTCCGGCCCCATGAGACTGTGGTTTTCTCGGCCCCTGGTGGTCCGAGGTCGTTCCCGCTACACAGATGCATGCGCCAGGGCCTCCTGCAGATAATTCACTTTGGTTTATTGCGCTATATCTAATAGCACCCGAGATATCACTAGATATATATTGGATTTTCCCCTGACCCTGACAGTCCGGCCCCATGAGACGGTGGTTTTCTCGGCCCCTGATGGTCCGAGGTCGTTCCCGCTGGACAGATTCATGCGCCAGGGCCTCCTACAGACAGTGCACTTTGACTTATCGCGCTATCTGTAATAGCACCCGAGATATCACCAGATATATATTTGATTTTTCCCTGACCCTGAGTGTCCGGCCCCATGAGACTGTGGTTTTCTCGGCCCCTGGTGGTCCGAGGTCGTTCCCGCCGCACAGATTCATGCGCCCGGGACTCCTACAGACAATGCACTTTGATTTATTGCGCTATCTGTAATAGCACCCGAGATATCACCAGATATACATCGGATTTTTCCCTGACCCTGAGTGTCCGGCCCCATGAGACGGTGGGTTTCTCGGCCCCTGGTGGTCCGAGGTCGTTCCCGCTGCCCAGATTCATGCGCCAGGGCCTCCTACAGACAACGCACTTTGATTTATTGCGCTATCTGTAATAGCACCCGAGATATCACCAGGTATATATTGGATTTTTCCCTGACCCTGAGTGTTCGGCCCCATGAGACGGTGGTTTTCTCGGCCCCTGGTGGTCCGAGGTCGTTCCCGCTGCACACACTCATGCGCCAGGGCCTCCTGCAGATAATTCACTTTGGCTGATTGCGCTATCTCTAGTAGCACCCGAGATATCACCAGATATATTTTGGATTTTTCCCTGACCATGAGTGTCCGGCTCCATGAGACGGTGGTTTTCTCGGCCCCTGGTTGTCCGAGGTCGTTCCCGCTGCACAGACTCATGCACCAGGGCCTCCTGCAGATAATTCACTTTTGTTTATTGTGCTATCTCTAATAGCACCCGAGATATCACCAGATATATATTGGATTTTCCCCTGACCCTGAGTGTCCGGCCCCATGAGACGGTGGTTTTCTCGGCCCCTGGTGGATCGAGGTCGTTCCCGCTGCACAGATTCCTGCGCTAGGGCCCACTGCAGATAATTCACTTTGGTTTATTGCGCTATCTCTAATAGCACCCGAGATATCACCATATATATATTGGATTTTCCCCTGACCCTGAGTGTCCGGCCCCATGAGACTGTGGTTTTCTCGGCCCCTGGTGGTCCGAGGTCGTTCCGGCTACACAGATGCATGCGCCAGGGCATCCTGCAGATAATTCACTTTGGTTTATTGCGCTATATCTAATAGCACCCGAGATATCACTAGATATATATTGGATTTTCCCCTGACCCTGAGTGTCCGGCCCCATGAGACGATGGTTTTCTCGGCCCCTGGTGGTCCGAGGTCGTTCCCGCTGCACAGATTCATACGCAAGGGCCTCCTACGGACAATGCACTTTGATTTATTGCGCTATCTTTAATAGCACCCGAGATATCACCAGATATATATTGGATTTATCTATGACCCTGAGTGTCCGGCCCCATGAGACGGTGGTTTTCTCGGCTCCTGGTGGTCCGAGGTTATTCCCGCTGACCAGATTCATGCGCCAGGGCCTCCTACAGACAATGCACTTTGATTTATCGCGCTATCTGTAATAGCACCCGAGATATCACCAGACATATATTGGATTTTTCCCTGATCCTGAGTGTCCGGCCCAATGAGACGGTGGTTGTCTCGGCCCCTGGTGGTCCGAGGTCGTTCCCGCTGCACAGATTCATGCGCCAGGGCATCCTGCAGATAATTCACTTTGTTTTATTGCGCTATCTCTAATAGCACCCGAGATATCACCAGATATATATTGGATTTTTCCCTGACCCTGAGTGTCCGGCCCCATGAAACTGTGGTTTTCTCGGCCCCTGGTGGTCCGAGGTCGTTCCCGCTGCACAGATTCATGCGCCAGGGCCTCCTACAGACAACGCACTTTGATTTATTGCGCTATCTGTAATAGCACCCGAGATATCACCAGGTATATATTGGATTTTTCCCTGACCCTGAGTGTTCGGCCCCATGAGACGGTGGTTTTCTCGGCCCCTGGTGGTCCGAGGTCGTTCCCGCTGCACACACTCATGCGCCAGGGCCTCCTGCAGATAATTCACTTTGGCTGATTGCGCTATCTCTAGTAGCACCCGAGATATCACCAGATATATTTTGGATTTTTCCCTGACCATGAGTGTCCGGCTCCATGAGACGGTGGTTTTCTCGGCCCCTGGTTGTCCGAGGTCGTTCCCGCTGCACAGACTCATGCACCAGGGCCTCCTGCAGATAATTCACTTTTGTTTATTGTGCTATCTCTAATAGCACCCGAGATATCACCAGATATATATTGGATTTTCCCCTGACCCTGAGTGTCCGGCCCCATGAGACGGTGGTTTTCTCGGCCCCTGGTGGATCGAGGTCGTTCCCGCTGCACAGATTCCTGCGCTAGGGCCCACTGCAGATAATTCACTTTGGTTTATTGCGCTATCTCTAATAGCACCCGAGATATCACCATATATATATTGGATTTTCCCCTGACCCTGAGTGTCCGGCCCCATGAGACTGTGGTTTTCTCGGCCCCTGGTGGTCCGAGGTCGTTCCGGCTACACAGATGCATGCGCCAGGGCATCCTGCAGATAATTCACTTTGGTTTATTGCGCTATATCTAATAGCACCCGAGATATCACTAGATATATATTGGATTTTCCCCTGACCCTGAGTGTCCGGCCCCATGAGACGATGGTTTTCTCGGCCCCTGGTGGTCCGAGGTCGTTCCCGCTGCACAGATTCATACGCAAGGGCCTCCTACGGACAATGCACTTTGATTTATTGCGCTATCTTTAATAGCACCCGAGATATCACCAGATATATATTGGATTTATCTATGACCCTGAGTGTCCGGCCCCATGAGACGGTGGTTTTCTCGGCTCCTGGTGGTCCGAGGTTATTCCCGCTGACCAGATTCATGCGCCAGGGCCTCCTACAGACAATGCACTTTGATTTATCGCGCTATCTGTAATAGCACCCGAGATATCACCAGACATATATTGGATTTTTCCCTGATCCTGAGTGTCCGGCCCAATGAGACGGTGGTTGTCTCGGCCCCTGGTGGTCCGAGGTCGTTCCCGCTGCACAGATTCATGCGCCAGGGCATCCTGCAGATAATTCACTTTGTTTTATTGCGCTATCTCTAATAGCACCCGAGATATCACCAGATATATATTGGATTTTTCCCTGACCCTGAGTGTCCGGCCCCATGAAACTGTGGTTTTCTCGGCCCCTGGTGGTCCGAGGTCGTTCCCGCTGCACAGATTCATACGCAAGGGCCTCCTACGGACAATGCACTTTGATTTATTGCGCTATCTTTAATAGCACCCGAGATATCACCAGATATATAATGGATTTTTACATGACTTTGGGTGACGGATACCGAAAATCTGTAGTTTTCTCGGCCCCTGGTGGTCTGATGTCGTTCCTTCTGCACAGATTCATGCGCCAGGGCCTCCTGCAGATAATTCACTTTGATTTATTGCGCTATCTCTAATAGCACCCGAAATATCACCAGATATATAATGGATTTTTCAATGACCCTGACAGTCCGGCCCAATGAGACGGTGGTTTTCTCGGCCCCTGGTGTTCCGATGTCGTTCCTGCTGCACAGATTCATGCGCAAGGGCCTCCTACGGACAATGCACTTTGATTTATTGCGCTATCTTTAATAGCACCAGAGATATCACCAGATATATATTGGATTTTTCACTGACCATGAGTGTCCGGCCCCATGAGACTGTGGTTTTCTCGGCCCCTGGTGGTCCGAGGTCGTTCCCGCTACACAGATGCATGCGCCAGGGCCTCCTGCAGATAATTCACTTTGGTTTATTGCGCTATATCTAATAGCACCCGAGATATCACTAGATATATATTGGATTTTCCCCTGACCCTGACAGTCCGGCCCCATGAGACGGTGGTTTTCTCGGCCCCTGATGGTCCGAGGTCGTTCCCGCTGGACAGATTCATGCGCCAGGGCCTCCTACAGACAGTGCACTTTGACTTATCGCGCTATCTGTAATAGCACCCGAGATATCACCAGATATATATTTGATTTTTCCCTGACCCTGAGTGTCCGGCCCCATGAGACTGTGGTTTTCTCGGCCCCTGGTGGTCCGAGGTCGTTCCCGCCGCACAGATTCATGCGCCCGGGACTCCTACAGACAATGCACTTTGATTTATTGCGCTATCTGTAATAGCACCCGAGATATCACCAGATATACATCGGATTTTTCCCTGACCCTGAGTGTCCGGCCCCATGAGACGGTGGGTTTCTCGGCCCCTGGTGGTCCGAGGTCGTTCCCGCTGCCCAGATTCATGCGCCAGGGCCTCCTACAGACAACGCACTTTGATTTATTGCGCTATCTGTAATAGCACCCGAGATATCACCAGGTATATATTGGATTTTTCCCTGACCCTGAGTGTTCGGCCCCATGAGACGGTGGTTTTCTCGGCCCCTGGTGGTCCGAGGTCGTTCCCGCTGCACACACTCATGCGCCAGGGCCTCCTGCAGATAATTCACTTTGGTTGATTGCGCTATCTCTAGTAGCACCCGAGATATCACCAGATATATTTTGGATTTTTCCCTGACCATGAGTGTCCGGCTCCATGAGACGGTGGTTTTCTCGGCCCCTGGTTGTCCGAGGTCGTTCCCGCTGCACAGACTCATGCACCAGGGCCTCCTGCAGATAATTCACTTTTGTTTATTGTGCTATCTCTAATAGCACCCGAGATATCACCAGATATATATTGGATTTTCCCCTGACCCTGAGTGTCCGGCCCCATGAGACGGTGGTTTTCTCGGCCCCTGGTGGATCGAGGTCGTTCCCGCTGCACAGATTCCTGCGCTAGGGCCCACTGCAGATAATTCACTTTGGTTTATTGCGCTATCTCTAATAGCACCCGAGATATCACCATATATATATTGGATTTTCCCCTGACCCTGAGTGTCCGGCCCCATGAGACTGTGGTTTTCTCGGCCCCTGGTGGTCCGAGGTCGTTCCGGCTACACAGATGCATGCGCCAGGGCATCCTGCAGATAATTCACTTTGGTTTATTGCGCTATATCTAATAGGACCCGAGATATCACTAGATATATATTGGATTTTCCCCTGACCCTGAGTGTCCGGCCCCATGAGACGATGGTTTTCTCGGCCCCTGGTGGTCCGAGGTCGTTCCCGCTGCACAGATTCATACGCAAGGGCCTCCTACGGACAATGCACTTTGATTTATTGCGCTATCTTTAATAGCACCCGAGATATCACCAGATATATATTGGATTTATCTATGACCCTGAGTGTCCGGCCCCATGAGACGGTGGTTTTCTCGGCTCCTGGTGGTCCGAGGTTATTCCCGCTGACCAGATTCATGCGCCAGGGCCTCCTACAGACAATGCACTTTGATTTATCGCGCTATCTGTAATAGCACCCGAGATATCACCAGACATATATTGGATTTTTCCCTGATCCTGAGTGTCCGGCCCAATGAGACGGTGGTTGTCTCGGCCCCTGGTGGTCCGAGGTCGTTCCCGCTGCACAGATTCATGCGCCAGGGCATCCTGCAGATAATTCACTTTGTTTTATTGCGCTATCTCTAATAGCACCCGAGATATCACCAGATATATATTGGATTTTTCCCTGACCCTGAGTGTCCGGCCCCATGAAACTGTGGTTTTCTCGGCCCCTGGTGGTCCGAGGTCGTTCCCGCTGCACAGATTCATACGCAAGGGCCTCCTACGGACAATGCACTTTGATTTATTGCGCTATCTTTAATAGCACCCGAGATATCACCAGATATATAATGGATTTTTACATGACTTTGGGTGACGGATTCCGAAAATCTGTAGTTTTCTCGGCCCCTGGTGGTCTGATGTCGTTCCTTCTGCACAGATTCATGCGCCAGGGCCTCCTGCAGATAATTCACTTTGATTTATTGCGCTATCTCTAATAGCACCCGAAATATCACCAGATATATAATGGATTTTTCAATGACCCTGACAGTCCGGCCCAATGAGACGGTGGTTTTCTCGGCCCCTGGTGTTCCGATGTCGTTCCTGCTGCACAGATTCATGCGCAAGGGCCTCCTACGGACAATGCACTTTGATTTATTGCGCTATCTTTAATAGCACCAGAGACATCACCAGATATATATTAGATTTTCCCCTGACCCTGAGTGTCCGGCCCCATGAGACGGTGTTTTTCTCGGCCCCTGGTGGTCTGAGGTCGTTCCCGCTGGCCAGATTCATGCGCCAGGGCCTCCTACAGACAATGCACTTTGAATTATTGCGCTATCTGTAATAGCACCCGAGATATCACCAGATATATATTGGATTTTTCCCTGACGCTGACAGTCCGGCCCCATGAGACGGTGATTTTCGCGGCCCCTGGTGGTCTGAGGTCGTTCCCGCTGCACACAATCATGCACCAGGGCTTCCTGCAGACAATGCACTTATATTTATTGCGCTATCTCCAATAGCACCCGAGATATCTCCAGATATATGCTGGATTTTTCCCTGACCCTGACAGTCCGGCCCCATGAGACGGTGTTTTTCTCGGCCCCTGGTGGTCCGAGGTCGTTCCCGCTGCACGGATGCATGCGCCAGAGCCTCCTGCAGATAATTCACTTTGGTTTATTGCGCTATATCTAATAGCACGCGAGATATCACCAGATATATATTGGATTTTCCCCTGACCCTGAGTGTCCGGCCCCACGAGACTGTGGTTTTCTCGGCCCCTGGTATTCCGAGGTCGTTCCCGCTGAACAGATTCATGTTCCAGGGCCTCCTGCAGATAATTCACTTTGGTTTATTGCGCTATCTCTAATAGCACCCGAGATATCACCAGATATATATTGGAATTTTCCCTGACCCTGAGTGTCCGGCCCCACGAGACGGTAGTTTTCTCGGCCGCTGGTGGTCCGAGGTCGATCCCGCTGCACAGATTCATGCGCCAGGGCCTCCTGCAGACAATGCACTTTGGTTTAATATGCTATATCTAATCGCACCCGAGATATCATCAGATATATATTGGATTTTTCCCCGACCCTGAGTGTCCGACTCCATGAGACGGTGGTTTTCTCGGCCCCTGGTGGTCCGAGGTCGTTCCCGCTGCACAGATTCATGCGCCAGGGCCGCCTGCAGATAATTCACTTTGGATTAGTGCGCTATCTGTAAGGGCACCCGAGATATCACCAGATATATATTGGATTTTTCCTTGACCCTGACAGTCCGGCCCCATGAGACGGTGATTTTCTCGGCCCCTGGTGGTCCGAGGTCGTTCCCACTGCACAGTTTCATGCGCTAGGGCCTCCTGCAGACAATGCACTTTGATTTATTGCGCTATCTGTAATAGCAGCCGAGATATCTCCAGATTTATATTGGATTTTTCCCTGACCCTGTGTGTCCGACCCCACGAGACGGTGGTTTTCTCGGCCCCTGGTGGTGCGAGGCCGTTCCCGCTGCACAGATTCATGCGACGGGGCGTCCTGCAGACAATCCACTTTGATTTATTTCGCTATGTCTAATAGCAACCGAGATATCACCAGATATATATTGGATTTTTCCCTGACCCTGACAGTCCGGCCCCACGAGACGGTGATTTTCTCGACCCCTGGAGGTCCGAGGTCGATCCCGCTGCACAGATTCATGCGCCAGGGCCTCCTACAGACAATTCACTTTGATTTATTGCGTTATCTCTAATAGCACCCGAGATATAACCAGATATATATTGGATTTTTCCTTGACCCTGACAGTCCGGCCCAATGTTTCGATGGTTTTCTCGGTCCCTCGTGGTCCGAGGTCGATCCCGCTCCACAGATTCATACGCCGGGGCCTCCTATAGATAATTCACTTTTGTTTGTTGCGCTATCTCTAATAGCACCCGAGATATCACCACATATATATTGGATTTTTCCCTGACCCTGAGTGTCCGGCCCCATGAGACGGTGGTTTTCTCGGCCCCTGGTGGTCCGAGGTCGTTCCCGCTGCACAGATGCATGCGCCAGGGCCTCCTGCAGACAATGCACTTTGATTTATTGCGCTATCTGTAATAGCCACCGAGATATCACCAGATATATATTGGATTTTTCCCTGACCCTGAGTGTCCGGCCCCATGAGACGGTGGTTTTCTCGGCCCCTGGTGGTCCGAGGTCGTCCCCGCTGCACAGATTCATGAGCCAGGGCCTCCTGCAGATAATGCATTTTGATTTATTGCGCTATCTGTAATAGCACCCGAGATATCACCAGATATATATTGGATTTTTTCCGGACCCTGAGTGTCCAGCCCCATGAGACTGTGGTTTTCTCGACCCCTGGTGTTCCGAGTTCGATCCCGCTGAACAGATTCATGCGCCAGGGCCTCCTGCAGATAATTCAGTTTGGTTTATTGCGCTATCCCTAATAGCACCCGAGATATCACCAGATATATATTGGATTTTCCCCTGACCCTGACTGTCCGGCACCATGACACTGTGGTTTTCTCGGCCCCTGGTGGTCCGAGGTCGTTCCCGCTTCACAGATTCATGCGCCAGGGCCTTCTACAGATATTTAACGTTGGTTTATTGCGCTATCTCTAATAGCACCCGAGATATCACCAGATATATATTGGATTTTCCCCTGACCCTGAGTGTCCGGCCCCATGAGACTGTGGTTTTCTCGACCCCTGCTGATCCGAGTTCGATCCCGCTGAACAGATTCATGTGACAGGGTTTCCTGCAGACAATTCACTTTCGTTTATTGCGCTGTCTGTAATAGCACCCGAGATATCCCCAGATAGATGCTGGATTTTTACATGACTGTGGGTGACGGATTACGAATATCTGTAATTTTCTCGGCCCCTGGTGTTCCGAGGTAGTTCCTGCTGCACACACTCATGCGCCAGGGTCTCCTGCAGACAATGCACTTTGATTTATTGCGCTATCTCTAATAGCACCCGAGATATCACCAGATATATAATGGATTTTACCCTGACCCTTAGTATCCGGCCCCATGAGTCGGTGGTTTTCACGGCCCCTGGTGGTCCGAGGTCATTTCCGCTGCACAGATTCATGCGCCAGGGCCTCCTGCTGACAATGCACTTTGATTTATTGCGCGATCTCTAATAGCACCCGAGATATCACCAGATATATATTGGATTTTACCCTGACCCTTAGTATCCGGCCCCATGAGTCGGTGGTTTTCTCGGCCCCTGGTGGTCCCAGGTCATTTCCGCTGCACAGATTCATGTGCCAGGGCCTCCTGCAGACAATGCACTTTGGTTTATTGCGCTATCTGTAATAGCACCCGAGATATCACCAGATATATATTGGATTTTTCCCTGAACCTGAGTGTCCGGCCCCATGAGACGGTGGTTTTCTCGGCCCCTGGTGGTCCGAGGTCGTCCCCGCTGCACAGATTCATGCGCCAGGGCCTCCTACAGACAATGCACTTTGATTTACTGCGCTATCTGTAATAGCACCCGAGATATCACCAGATATATATTGGATTTTTACATGTCCTTGGGTGACGGATACCGAAAATCTGTAATTTTCTTGGCCCCTGGTGGTCCGAGGTCGTTGCTGCTGCACAGATTCATGCGCCAGGGCCTCCTGCAGACAATGCACTTTGATTTATCGCGCTATCTGTAATAGCACCCGAGATATCACCAGATATATATTGGATTTTTCCCTGACCCTGAGTGTCCGGTCCCATGAGACGGTGGTTTTCTCGGCCCCTGGTGGTCCGAGGTCGTTCCCACTGCACCCATTCATGCGCCAGGGCCTCCTGCAGATAATTCACTTTGGTTTATTGCGCTATCTGTAATAGCACCCGAGATATCACCAGATATATATTGGATTTTTCCCCGTCCCTGACAGTCCGGCCCCATGTGTCGATAGTTTTCTCGGTCCCTCGTGGCCCGAGGTCGTTCCCGCAGCACAGATTCATGCGCCAGGGACACCTGCAGATAATTCACTTTGGTTTATGGCGCTATCTCTTATAGCACACGAGATATCACCAGATATATATTGGATTTTCCCCTGACCCTGAGTGTCCGGCACCATGAGACTGTGGTTTTCTCGGCCCCTGGTGGTCCGAGGTCGTACCCGCTGCACAGATGCATGAGCCAGGGACTCCTGCAGATAATTCACTTTGGTTTATGGCGCTATCTCTTATTTCACCCGAGATGTCACCAGATATATATTGGATTTTTCCCTGACCCTGACAGTCCGGCCCTATGCGGCGGTAGTTTTCTCGGCCCCTGGTGCTCCGAGGTCGTTCCCGCCGCACAGATTCATGCGCCAGGTCCCCCTACAGATAATTCACTTTGATTTATTGCGCTATCTGTAATAGCACCCGAGATATCACCAGGTATATATTGGATTTTTCTCTGACCCGGAGCGTCCGGCCCCATGTGTCGGTGGTTTTCTCGGCCCCTGGTGGTCCCAGGTCGTTCCAGCTGCACAGATTCATGCGCCAGGGCCCCCTGCAGATAATTCACTTTGGTTTAGTGCGCTATCTGTAAGAGCACCCGAGATATCACCAGATATATATTGGATTTTTCCCTGACCCTGACAGTCCGGCCCCATGAGACGGTGATTTTCTCGGCCCCTGGCGGTACGAGGTCGTTCCCGCTGCACAGATTCATGCGCCAGGGCCTCTTAGAGACAATGCACTTTGATTCATTGCGCTATCTCTAATAGCACCCGAGATATCACCATATATATATTGGATTTTCCCCTGACCCGGAGTGTCCAGCCCCATGAGACGGTGATTTTCTCGGCCCCTGGTGGTCCGAGGTCGATCCCGCTGCACGGAATCATGCGCCATGGCCTCCTACAGACAATGCACTTTGATTTATTGCGCCATCACTAATACCACCCGAGATATCACCAGATATATATTGGATTTTTCCGTGACCCTGAGTGTCCGGCCCCATGAGACGGTAGTTTTCTCGGCCCCTGCTGGTCCGAGGTCGTTCACGCTGCACAGATTCATGCGCTAGGGCCTCCTGCAGACAATGCACTATGATTTATTGCGCTATCTGTAATAGCACCCGAGATATCACCATATATATTGGATTTTCCCCGGACTCTGAGTGTCCGGCCCCACTAGACGGTGGTTTTCTCGACCCCTGGTGGTCCGAGGTCGATCCCGCTGCACAGATTCATGCGCCAGAGCCTCCTGCAGACAATGCACTTTTATTTATTGCGCTATCTATAATAGCACCCGAGATATCACCAGATATATATTGGATTTTCCCCTGACCCTGAGTGTCCGGCCCCATGAGACGGTGGTTTTCTCGGCACCTGGAGGTCCGAGGTCGTTCCCGCTGCACAGATTCATGCGCCAGGGCCTCCTGCAGACAATGCGCTTTGATTTTTTGCGCTATCTGAAATAGCCCCCGAGATATCACCAGATATATATTGGATTTTTCCCCGTCCCTGTCAGTCCGGCCCCATGTGGCGGTAGTTTTCTCGGCCCCTGGCGGTCCGATGTCGTTCCCGCTGCACAGATTCATGCGCGAGGTCCCCCTACAGATAATTCACTTTGATTTATTGCACTATCTGTAATAGCACCCGAGATATCACCAGATATATATTGGATTTTTCCCTGACCCAGAGTGTCCGACCCCATGAGACGGTGGTTTTCTCGGCCCCTGGTTGTCCGAGGTCGTTCCCGCTGCACAGATTCATGCGCTAGGGCCTCCTGCAGACAATGCACTTTGATTTATTGCGCTATCTCTAATAGCACCCGAGATATCACCAGATATATATTGGATTTTTCCCTGACCCTGACAGTCCGGCCCCATGTGGCGGTAGTTTTCTCGGCCCCTGGTGGTCCGAGGTCGTTCCCGCTGCACAGATTCATGCGCGAGGTCCCCCTACAGATAATTCACTTTGATTTATTGCACTATCTGTAATAGCACCCGAGATATCACCAGATATATATTGGATTTTTCTCTGACCCTGACAGTCCGGCCCCATGTGTCGGTGCTTTTCTCGGACCCTGGTGGTCCCAGGTCGTTCCAGCTGCACAGATTCATGCGCCAGGGCCTCCTGCACACAATGCACTTTGATTTATTGCGCTATCTATAATACCACCCGAGATATCACCATATATATATTGGATTTTCCCATGACCCGGAGCGTCCGACCCCATGAGACGGTGGTTTTCTCGGCCGCTCGTGGCCCGAGGTCGATCGCGCTGCACAGATTCATGCGCCAGGGCCTCCTGCAGACAATGCACTTTGATTTATTGCGCTATCTCTAATAGCACCCGAGATATCACCAGATATATATTGGATTTTAACATGGTCTTGGGTGACGGATTCCGAATATCTGTAATTTTCTCGGCTCCTGGCGGTCCGAGGTCGTTCCTGCTGAACAGATTCATTCGCCAGAGCCTCCTACGGACAATGCACCTTCATTTATTGCGCTATCTGTAATAGCACTCGAGATATCACGAGATATATATTGGATTTTTCCCAGACCCTGAGTGTCCGACCCCATGAGACGGTGGTTTTTTCGGCCCCTGGTGGTCCGAGATTGTTACCGCTGCACGGATTCATGCGCTAGGGCCTCCTGCAGACAATGCACTATGATTTATTTCGCTATCTCTAATAGCACCCGAGATATCACCAGATATATATTGGATTTTTCCTTGACCCTGACAGTCCAGCCCCATGAGTCGATGGTTTTCTCGGTCCCTCGTGGTCCGAGGTCGATCCCGCAGCACAGTTTCATGCGCCAGGGCCTCCTACAGACCATGCACTTTGATTTATTGCGCTATCTGTAATAGCACCCGAGATATCACTAGATATATATTGGATTTTCCCCTGACCCTGAGTGTCCGGCCACATGAGACGGTGGTTTTCTCGGCCCCTGATGGTCCGAGATCGTTCCCGCTGCACAGATTCATGCGCCAGGGCCTCCTGCAGATAATTCACTTTGGTTTATTGCGCTATCTCTAATAGCACCCGAGATATCACCAGATAAATATTTGATTTTTCCCTGACCCTGACAGTCCGGCCCCATGTGTCGATGGTTTTCTCGGTCCCTCGTGGTCCGACGTCCATCCCGCTGCACAGATTCATGCGCCAGGGCTTCCTACAGACAATTCACTTAGGTTTATTGCGCTATCTGTATCAGCACCCGAGATATCACCAGATATATATTGGATTTTTCCCTGACCCTGAGTGTCCGACCCCATGAGACGGTGGTTTTCTCGGCCCCTGGAGGTCCGAGGTCGTTCCCGCTGCACAGATTCGTGCGCCAGGGCCTCCTACAGACAATACACTTTGATTTATTGCGGTATCTGTAATAGCACCAGAGATATCACCATATATATATTCGATTTTCCCCTGACCCTGAGTGTCCGGCCCTATGAGACGGTGGTTTTCTCGGCCCCTGGTGGTCCGAGATCGTTCCCGCTGCACAGATCCATGCGCCAGGGCCTCCTACAGACAATGCACTTTGATTTATTGCGCTATCTGTAATAGCACCAGAGATATCACCATATATATATTCGATTTTCCCCTGACCCTGAGTGTCCGGCCCCACGAGACGGTAGTTTTCTCGGCCCCTGGTGGTCCCAGGTCGTTCCCGCTGCACAGATTCATGCGCTGGGGCCTCCGGCAGACAATGCACTTTGATTTATTGCGCTATCTCTAATAGCACCCGAGATATCACCAGATATATATTGCATTTTTCCCTGACCCTGACAGTCCGGCCCCATGAGACGGTGATTTTCTCGGCCCCTGGTGGTCAGAGGTCGTTCCCGCTGGACAGATTCATGCGCCAGGGCCTCCTGCAGATAATTCACATTGGTTTATTGCGCTATCTCTAATAGCACCTGAGATATCACCAGATATATATTGGATTTTTCCCTGACCCTGACAGTCCGGCCCCATGAGACAGAAGTTTTCTCGGCCCCTGGTGGTCCGAGGTCGATCCCGCTGCACAGATACATGCGCCAGGGCCTTCTACCGACAATGCTCTTTGGTTTATTGCGCTATCTGTAATAGCACCCGAGATATCAGTAGATATATGCTGGATTTTTACATGACCTTGGGTGACGGATTCCGAATATCTGTAATTTTCTCGGCTCCTGGTGGTCCGAGGTCGATCCCGCTGCACAGATTCATGCTCCAGGGCCTCCTGCAGACAATGCACTTTGATTTATTTCGCTATCTATAATAGCACCCGAGATATCACCAGATATATATTGGATTTTTCCCTGACCCTGAGTGTCCGGCCCCATGAGACGGTAGTTTTCTCGGTCCTTGGTGGTCCGAGGTCGTTCCTGCTGCACAGATTCATTCGCCAGTGCCTTCTACAGACAATGCACTTTGATTTATTGCGCTATCTCTAATAGCACCCGAGATATCACCAGATATATATTGGATTTTTCCCTGACCCTGAGTGTCCGGCCGCATGAGACGGTGGTTTTCTCGGCCCCTGGTGGTTCGATGTCGTTCCCGCTGCACAGATACATGCGCCAGGGCCTCCTACAGACAATACTCCTTGGGTTATTGCGCTATCTCTAATAGCACCCGAGATATCACCAGATGTATGCTGGATTTTTACATGACCTTCGGCGACGGATTCCGAATATCTGTAATTTTCTCGTCCCCTGGTGGTCCGAGGTCGTTCCTGCTGAACAGATTCATGCGTCAGGGCTTCCTGCAGACAATGCACTTTGATTTATTGCGCTACCCATAATAGCACCCGAGATATCACCAGATATATGTTCGATTTCTCCCTGACCCTGAGTGCCCGGCCCCATGTTTCGGTGGTTTTCTCGACCCCCGGTGGTCCGAGGTCGATCCCGCTGCACAGATTCATGCGCCAGGGCTTTCTACAGACAATTCACTTTGCTTTATTGCGCTATCTCTAATAGCACCCGAGATATCACCAGATATATATTGGATTTTTCCCTGACCCTGAGTGCCCGGCCCCATGTTTCGGTGGTTTTCTCGACACCCGGTGGTCCGAGGTCGATCCCGCTGCACAGATTCATGCGCTAGGGCCTCCTGCAGGCAATGCATTTTGGTTTATTGCGCTATCTCTAATAGCTCCGGGGATATCACCAGATATATATTGGATTTCTCCCTGACCCTGAGTGTCCGGCCCCATGAGACGGTTGTTTTCTCGGCCCCTGGTGGTCCGAGGTCGTTCGCGCTGCACAGATTCATGCGCCAGGGCCTCCTGCAGATAATTCACTTTGTTTTATTGCGCTATCTCTAATAGCACCCGAGATATCACCAGATATATATTGGATTTTTCCCTGTCCCTGAGTGCCCGGCCCCATGAGACGGCGGTTTTCTCGGCCCCTGGTGGTCCGAGGTCGTTCCCACTGCACAGATTCATGCGCCAGGGCCTCATGCAGACAATGCACTTTGATTTATTTCGCTATCTCTAATTGCACCCGAGATATCACCAGATATATATTGGATTTTTCCCTGAACCTGAGTGTCCGGCCCAATGAGACGGTGGTTTTCTCGGCCTCTGGTGGTGCGAGGTCGCTCCCGCTGGCCAGATTCATGCGCCAGGGCTTTCTACAGACAATTCACTTTGCTTTATTGCGCTATCTCTAATAGCACCCGAGATATCACCAGATATATATTGGATTTTTCCCTGACCCTGAGTGTCCGGCCCCATGAGACGGTGGTTTTCTCGGCCCCTGGTGGTCCTAGGTCGTTCCCGCTGGCCAGATTCATGCGCCAGGGCTTCCTACAGACAAATCACTTTGGTTTATTGCGCTATCTCTTATAGCACCCGAGATATCACCAGATATATATTGGATTTTTCCCTGACCCAGAGTGTCCGGCCCCATGAGACGGTGGTTTTCTCGGCCCCTGGTGGTCCGAGGTCGTTCCCGCTGCACAGATGCATGCGCCAGTGCCTCCTGCAGATAATTCACTTTGGCTTATTGCGCTATCTCTAATAGCACCCGAGATATCACCAGATATATATTGGATTTTCCCCCGACCCTGAGTGTCCGGCCCCATGAGACTGTGGTTTTCTCGGCCCCTGGTGGTCCGAGGTCGTTCCCGCTGCACAGATTCATGCACCAGGGCCTCCTACAGACAATGCACTTTGATTTATTGCGCTATCTGTAATAGCACCCGAGATATCACCAGATATGTATTGGATTTTTCCCTGACCCTGAGTGTCCGGCCCCATGAGACGGTGGTTGTCTCGGCCCCTGGTGGTCCGAGGTCGTTCCCGCTGGCCACATTCATGCGCCAGGGCCTCCTACAGACAATGCACTTTGATTTATTGCGCTATCCGTAATAGCACCCGAGATATCACCAGATATATATTGGATTTTTCCCTGACCCTGAGTGTCCGGCCCCATGAGTCGCTGGTTTTCTCGGCCCCTGGAGGTCCGAGGTCGTTCCCGCTGCACAGATTCATGCGCCAGGGCCTCCTGCAGATAATTCACTTTCGTTTATTGGGCTATCTGTAATAGCACCCGAGATATCACCAGATATATATTGGATTTTCCCCTGACCCTGAGTGTCCGGCCCCATGAGACTGTGGTTTTCTCGGCCATGGTGGTCCGAGGTCGTTCCCGCTGCACAGATTCATGCGCCTGGGCCTCCTACAGATAATTCACTTTGGATTATTGCGCTATCCCTAATAGCACCAGAGATATAACCAGATATATATTGGATTTTCCCCCGACCCTGAGTGTCCGGCCCCATGAGACTGTGGTTTTCTCGGCCCCTGGTGGTGCGAGGTCGTTCCCGCTGCACAGATTCATGCACCAGGGCCTCCTGCAGATAATTCACTTTGGTTTATTGCGCTATCTCTAATAGCACCCGAGATATCACCAGATATATATTGGATTTTCCGCTGACCCTGAGTGTCCGGCCCCATGAGAGGGTGGTTTACTCGGCCCCTGGTGGTCCGAGGTCGTTCCCGCTGCACAGATTTATGCAACAGGGCCTCCTGCAGATAATTCACTTTGGTTTATTGCGCTATCTCTAATAGCACCCGAGATATGACCAGATATATATTGGATTTTCCCCCGACCCTGAGTGTCCGGCCCCATGAAACTGTGGTTTTCTCGGCCATGGTAGTCCGAGGTCGTTCCCGCTGCACAGATTCATGCGCCAGGGCCTCCTACAGACAATGCACTTTGATTTATTGCGCTGTCTCTAATAGCACCCGAGATATCACCAGATATATATTGGATTTTTCCCTGACCCTGAGTGTCCGGCCCCATGAGACGCTGGTTTTCTCGGCCCCTGGTGGTCCGAGGTCGTTCCCGCTGCACAGATTTATGCGCCAGGGCCTCCTGCAGATAATTCACTTTGGATTATTGCGCTATCTCTAATAGCACCCGAGAAATCACCAGATATATATTGGATTTTTCCCTGACCCTGAGTGTCCGGCCCCATGAGACGGTGGTTGTCTCGGCCCCTGGTGATCCCAGGTCGTTCCCGCTGGCCACATTCATGCGCCAGGGCCTCCTACAGACAATGCACTTTGATTTATTGGGCTATCTGTAATAGCACCCGAGATATCACCAGATATATATTTGATTTTTCCCTGACCCTGAGTGTCCGGCCCCATGAGACGCTGGTTTTCTCGGCCCCTGGTGGTCCGAGGTCGTTCCCGCTGCACAGATTTATGCGCCAGGGCCTCCTGCAGATAATTCACTTTGGATTATTGCGCTATCTCTAATAGCACCCGAGATATCACCAGATATATATTGGATTTTTCCCTGACCCTGACAGTCCGACCCCATGAGACGGTGGTTTTCTCGGCCCCTGGTGGTCCGAGGTGGTTCCCGCTGCACAGATTCATGCGCCGGTGCCTCCTGCAGACAATGCACTTTGAATTATTTCGCTATCTCTAATAGCACGCGAGATATCACCAGATATATATTGGATTTTTCTTTGAACCTGACAGTCCGGCCCCATGAGACGGTGATTTTCTCGGCCCCTGGTGGTCCGAGGTCGATCCCGCTGCGCGGATCCATGCGCCAGGGCCTCCTACAGACAATGCACTTTGATTTATTGCGCTGTCTCTAATAGCACCCGAGATATCACCAGATATATATTGGATTTTTCCCTGACCCTGAGTGTCCGGCCCCATGAGACGGTGGTTTTCTCGGCCCCTGGTGTTCCGAGGTCGTTCCCGCTGCACAGATTTATGCGCCAGGGCCTCCTACAGACAATGCACTTTGATTTATTGCGCTGTCTCTAATAGCACCCGAGATATCACCAGATATATATTGGATTTTCCCCCGACCCTGAGTGTCCGGCCCCATGAGACTGTGGTTTTCTCGGCCCCTGGTGGTCCGAGGTCGTTCCCGCTGCACAGATTCATGCACCAGGGCATCCTATAGACAATGCACTTTGATTTTTTGCGCTATCTGTAATAGCACCCGAGATATCACCAGATATATATTGGATTTTCCCCTGACCCTGAGTGTCCGGCCCCATGAGACTGTGGTTTTCTCGGCCCCTGGTGGTCCGAGGTCGTTCCCGCTGGCCACATTCATGCGACAGGGCCTCCTACAGACAATGCACTTTGATTTATTGCGCTATCTGTAATAGCACCCGAGATATCACCAGATATATATTGGATTTTCCCCCGACCCTGAGTGTCCGGCCCCATGAGACTGTGGTTTTCTCGGCCATGGTGGTCCGAGGTCGTTCCCGCTGCACAGATTCATGCGCCAGGGCTTCCTGCAGACAATTCACTTTGGTTTATTGCGCTATCTGTAATAGCACCCGAGATATCACCAGATATATATTGGATTTGCCCCTGACCCTGAGTGTCCGGCCCCATGAGACTGTGGTTTTCTCGGCCCCTGGTGGTCGGAGGTCGTTCCCGCTGCACAGATTCATGCGCCAGGGCATCCTACAGACAATGCACTTTTATTTATTGCGCTATCTCTAATAGCACCCGAGATATCACCAGATATATATTGGATTTTTCCCTGACCCTGAGTGTCCGGCCCCATGAGACGGTGGTTGTCTCGGCCCCTGGTGGTCCGAGGTCGTTCCCGCTGCACAGATTTATGCGCCAGGGCCTCCTGCAGATAATTCACTTTGGATTATTGCGCTATCCCTAATAGCACCAGAGATATAACCAGATATATATTGGATTTTCCCCCGACCCTGAGTGTCCGGCCCCATGAGACGGTGGTTTTCTCGGCCCCTGGTGGTCCGAGGTCGTTCCCGCTGCACAGATTCATGCGCTAGGACCTCCTGCAGACAAAGCACTTTGATTTATTGCGGTATCTGTAATAGCACCCGAGATATCACTAGATATATATTGGATTTTCCACTGACCCTGAGTGTCCGGCCCCATGAGACGGTGGTTTTCTCGGCCCCTGGTGGTCCGAGATCGTTTCCGCTGCACAGATTCATGCCCCAGGGCCTCCTGCAGATAATTCACTTTGGTTTATTGCGCTATCTCTAATAGCACCCGAGATATCACCAGATATATATTTGATTTTTCACTGACCCTGACAGTCCGGCCCCATGTGTCGACGGTTTTCTCGGTCCCTCGTGGTCCGAGGTCGATCCCGCTGAACAGATTCATGCGCCAGGGCTTCCGATAGACAATGCACTTTGATTCATTGCGCTATCTGTAATAGCACCCGAGATATCACCAGATATATATTGGATTATCCCCTGACCCTGAGTGTCCGGCCCAATGAGACGGTGGTTTTCTCGGCCCCTGGTTGTCTGAGGTCGTTCCCGCTGCACAGATTCATGCGCCAGGGCCTCCTATAGATAATTCACTTTGGTTTATTGCGCTATCTGTGATAGCACCCGAGATATCACCAGATATATATTGGATTTCTCCCTCACCCTGAGTGTCCAGCCCCATGAGTCTATAGTTTTCTCGGTCCCTCGTGGTCCGAGGTTGATCCCACTGCACAGATTCATGCGCCAGGGCCTCCTGCAGATAATTCACTTTGGATTATTGCGCTATCCCTAATAGCACCAGAGATATAACCAGATATATATTGGATTTTCCCCCGACCCTGAGTGTCCGGCCCCATGAGACGGTGGTTTTCTCGGCCCCTGGTGGTCCGAGGTCGTTCCCGCTGCACAGATTCATGCACCAGGGCCTCCTACAGACAATGCACTTTGATTTATTGCGCTATCTGTAATAGCACCCGAGATATCACCAGATATATATTGGATTTTTCCCTGACCCTGAGTGTCCGGCCCCATGAGACGCTGGTTTTCTCGGCCCCTGGTGGTCCGAGGTCCTTCCCGCTGCACAGATTTATGCGCCAGGGCCTCCTGCAGATAATTCACTTTGGATTATTGCGCTATCTCTAATAGCACCCGAGATATCACCAGATATATATTGGATTTTCCCCTGATCCTGAGTGACCGGCCCCATGAGACTGTGGTTTTCTCGGCCCCTTGTGGTCCGAGGTCGTTCCCGCTGCACAGATTCATGCGCAAGGGCATCCTACAGACAATGCACTTTGATTTATTGCGCTATCTGTAATAGCACCCGAGATATCACCAGATATATATTGGATTTTTCCCTGACCCTGAGTGTCCGGCCCCATGAGACTGTGGTTTTCTCGGCCCCTGGAGGTCCGAAGTCGTTCCCGCTGCCCTGATTCATGCGCCAGGGCATCCTACAGACAATGCACTTTGATTTATTGCGCTATCTGTAATAGCACCCGAGATATCACCAGATATATATTGTATTTTTCCCTGACCCTGAGTGTCCGGCCACATGAGACGTTGGTTTTCTCGGCCCCTGGTGGTCCGAGTTCGATCCCGCTGCACGGATTCATGCGCCAGGGCCTCCTACAGACAATGCACTTTGATTTATTGCGCTATCTGTAATAGCACCAGAGATTTCACCATATATATATTGGATTTTTCTCTGACCCTGAGTGTCCGGCCCCATGAGACAGTAGTTTTCTCGGCCCCTGTTGGTCCGAGTTCGTTCCGGCTGCACAGATTCATGCGCCAGGGCCTCCGATAGACAATGCACTTTGATTCATTGCGCTATCTGTAATAGCACCCGAGATATCACCAGATATATATTGGATTATCCCCTGACCCTGAGTGTCCGGCCCCATGAGACGGTTGTTTTCTCGGCCCCTGGTTGTCTGAGGTCGTTCCCGCTGCACAGATTCATGCGCCAGGGCCTCCTATAGATAATTCACTTTGGTTTATTGCGCTATCTGTAATAGCACCCGAGATATCACCAGATATATATTGGATTTTTCCCTCACCCTGAGTGTCCAGCCCCATGAGTCTATAGTTTTCTCGGTCCCTCGTGGTCCGAGGTTGATCCCACTGCACAGATTCATGCGCCAGGGCCTCCTACAGGCCATGCACTTTGATTTATTGCGCTATCTCTAATAGCACCCGAGATATCACCAGATATATATTGGAATTTTCCCTGACCCTGACAGTCCGGCCCCATGAGACGGTGATTTTCTCGGCCCCTGGTGGTCCGAGGTCGGTCCCGCTGCTCAGATTCATGCGCTAGGACCTCCTGCAGACAAAGCACTTTGATTTATTGCGGTATCTGTAATAGCACCCGAGATATCACTAGATATATATTGGATTTTCCACTGACCCTGAGTGTCCGGCCCCATGAGACGGTGGTTTTCTCGGCCCCTGGTGGTCCGAGATCGTTTCCGCTGCACAGATTCATGCCCCAGGGCCTCCTGCAGATAATTCACTTTGGTTTATTGCGCTATCTCTAATAGCACCCGAGATATCACCAGATATATATTTGATTTTTCCCTGACCCTGACAGTCCGGCCCCATGTGTCGACGGTTTTCTCGGTCCCTCGTGGTCCGAGGTCGATCCCGCTGAACAGATTCATGCGCCAGGGCTTCCTGCAGACAATTCACTTTGGTTTATTGCGCTATCTGTAATAGCACCCGAGGTATCACCAGATATATATTGGATTTTTCCCTGACCCTGAGTGTCCGACCCCATGAGACGGTGCTTTTCTCGGCCCCTGGTGGCCCGAGGTCGTTCCCGCTGCTCAGATTCATGCGCCAGGGCATCCTACAGACAATGCACTTTGATTTATTGCGCTATCTGTAATAGCACCCGAGATATCACCAGATATATATTGGATTTTTCCCTGACCCTGAGTGTCCGGCCCCATGAGACTGTGGTTTTCTCGGCCCCTGGTGGTCCGAAGTCGTTCCCGCTGCCCTGATTCATGCGCCAGGGCATCCTACAGACAATGCACTTTGATTTATTGCGCTATCTGTAATAGCACCCGAGATATCACTAGATATATATTGGATTTTCCCCTGACCCTGAGTGTCCGGCCCCATGTGTCGATGGTTTTCTCGGTCCCCCGTGGTCCGAGGTCGATCCCACTGCACAGATTCATGCGCCGGGGCCTCCTACAGGCCATGCACTTTGATTTATTGCGCTATCTGTAATAGCACCCGAGGTACCACCAGATATATACTGGATTTTTCCCTGACCCTGACAGTCCGGCCCCATGAGACGGTGATTTTCTCGGCCCCTGGTGGTCCGAGGTCGTTCCCGCTGCACAGATTCCTGCGCTAGGGCCTCCTGCAGACAAAGCACTTTGATTTATTGCGCTATCTGTAATAGCACCCGAGATATCACTAGATATATATTGGATTTTCCCCTGACCCTGAGTGTCCGGCCCCATGAGACGGTGGTTTTCTCGGCCCCTGGTGGTCCGAGATCGTTCCCGCTGCACAGATTCATGCGCCAGGGCCTCCTGCAGATAATTCACCTTGGTTTATTGCGCTATCTGTAATAGCACCCGAGATATCACCATATATATATATTGGATTTTCCTCTGACCCTGAGTGTCCGGCCCCATGAGACGGCGGTTTTCTCGGCCCCTGGTGGTCGGAGGTCGTTCCCGCTGCACATATTCATGCGCCAGGGCGCCCTGCAGATAATTCACCTTGATTTATTGCGCTATCTGTAATAGCACCCGAGGTATCACTAGATATATATTGGATTTTCCCCTGACCCTGAGTGTCCAGCCCCATGAGTCTATGGTTTTCTCGGTCCCTCGTGGTCCGAGGTTGATCCCACTGCACAGATTCATGCGCCAGGGCCTCCTACAGGCCATGCACTTTGATTTATTGCGCTATCTCTAATAGCACCCGAGATATCACCAGATATATATTGGAATTTACCCTGACCCTGACAGTCCGGCCCCATGAGACGGTGATTTTCTCGGCCCCTGGTGGTCCGAGGTCGTTCCCGCTGCACAGATTCATGCGCTAGGACCTCCTACAGACAAAGCAATTTGATTTATTGCGCTATCTGTAATAGCACCAGAGATATCAAGAGATATATATTGGATTTTTACATGACCTTGGGTGGCGGATTCCGAATATCTGTAATTTTCTCGGCCCCTGTTGGTCCGAGGTCGTTCCGGCTGCACAGATTCATGCGCCAGGGCCTCCTACAGGCCATGCACTTTGATTTAATGCGCTATGTGTAATAGCACCCGAGATATCACCAGATATATATTGGATTTTTCCCTGACCCTGACAGTCCGGCCCCATGAGACGGTGATTTTCTCGGCCCCTGGAGGTCGGAGGTCGATCCCGCTGCACAGATTCATGCGCCAGGGCCTCCTACAGACAATGCACTTTGATTTATTGCGCTATCTGTAATAACACCCGAGATATCACCAGATATAAATGGTATTTTTCCCTGACGCTGTGTGTCCGTCCCAATGAGACGGTGGTTTTCTCGGCCCCTGTTGGTCCGTGGTCGATCCCGCTGCACAGATTCATTCGCCAGTGCCTCCTACAGATAATTCACTATGATTTATTGCGCAATCTCTAATAGCACCCGAGATATCACCAGATATATGTTGGATTTTTCCCTGACCCTGAGTGTCCGGCCCCAAGAGACGGTAGTTTTCTCGGCCCCTGGTGGTCCCAGGTCGTTCCCGCTGCACAGATTCATGCGCTGGGGCCTCCTGCAGACAATGCACTTTGATTTATTGCGCTATCTCTAATAGCACCCGAGATATCACCAGATATAAATTGGATTTTTCCCAGACGCTGAGTGTCCGACCCCATGAGACGGTGGTTTTCTCGGCCCCTGGTGGTCCGAGGTCGTTCCCGCTGTACAGATTCACGCGCCAGGGCCTCCTGCAGATAATTCATTTTTGTTTATTACGCTATCTCTAATAGCACCCGAAATATCACCAGATATATATTGGATTTTTACATGACCTTGGGTGACGGATTCCGAATATCTGTAATTTTCTCGGCGCCTGGTGGTCCGAGGTCGTTCCTGCTGCACAGATTCATTCGCCAGTGCCTCCTACAGAGAATGCACTTTGATTTATTGCGCCCTCTGTAATAGCACCCGGGATATCACCAGATATATATTGGATTTTCCCCTGACCCTGAGTGTCCGACCCCATGAGACGGTGGTTTTCTCGGCCCCTGGAGGTCGGAGGTCGATCCCGCTGCACAGATTCATGCGCCAGAGCCTCCTACAGACAATGCACTTTGATTTATTGCGCTATCTGTAATAACACCCGAGATATCACCACATATATATTGGATTTTTACATGACCTTGGGTGACGGATTCCGAATATCTGTAATTTTCTCGGCGCCTGGTGGTCCGAGGTCGTTCCCGCTGCACAGATTCAAGCGCCAGGGCCTCCTGCAGATATTTCATTTTTGTTTATTACGCTATCTCTAATAGCACCCGAGATATCACCAGATACATCCAGGGTTTTTACATGACCTTGGGTGTGCGGACCCATGTGTCGGTGGTTTTCTCGGCCCCTGGTGATCCGAGGTCGTTCCCGCTGCACAGATTCATGCGACAGGGCCTCCTGCAGACAATGAACTTTGATTTATTGCGCTATCTCTAATAGCACCCGAGATATCACCAGATATGTATTGGATTTTTCACTGACCCTGACAGTCCGGCACCATGTGTCGATGGTTTTCTCGGTCCCTAGTGGTCCGAGTTCGATCCCGCTGAACAGATTCATGCGGCACGATTTCCTGCAGACAATTCACTTTGGTTTATTGCGCTATCTGTAAAAGCACCCGAGATATCACCAGATATATGCTGGATTTTTACATGACCTTGTGTGACGGACTTCGAATATCTGTAATTTTCTCGGCCCCTGGTGGTCCGAGGTAGTTCCTGCTGCACATATTCATTCGCCAGTGCCTCCTACAGACAATGCACTTTGATTTATTGCGCTATCTCTAACAGCACCCGAGATATCACCAGATATATATTGGATTTTTCCCTGTCACTGACAGTCCTGCCCCATGAGACGGTGATTTTCTAGGCCCCTGGTGGTCCGAGGTCGATCCCGCTGCACAGATTCATGCGACAGGGCCTCCTCCAGACAATGCACTTTGATTTATTGCGCCATCTGTAATAGCACTCGAGATATCACCAGATATATATTGGATTTTTCCCTGACCCTGAGTGTCCGGCCCCATGAGACGGCGGTTTTCTCGGCCCCTGGTGGTCCGAGATCGTTCCCGCTGCACAGATTCATGCGCCAGGGCCTCCTATAGACAATGCGCTTTGATTTATTGCGCTATCTGTAATAGCACCCAAGATATCACCATATATATATTGGATTTTCCCCTGACCCTGAGTGTCCGGCCCCATGAGTCGATGGTTTTCTCGGTCCCTCGTGGTCCGAGGTCGATCCCGCTGCACAGATTCATGCGCCAGGGCCTCATACAGACCATGCACTTTGATTTATTGCGCTATCTGTAATAGCACCCGAGATATCACCAGATATATATTGGATTTTTCCCTGACCCTGACAGTCCGGCTCCATGAGACGCTGGTTTTCTCGGCCCCTGGTGGTCCGAGGTCGTTCCCGCTGCACAGATTCATGCGCCAGGGCCTCCTGCAGACTATGCACTTTGGTTTATTGCGCTATCTATAATAGCACCCGAGATATCACCAGATATATATTGGATTTTTCCATGACCCTGAGTGTCCGGCCCCATGAGACGGTGGTTTTCTCGGCCCCTGGTGGTACGAGGTCGTTCCCGCTGCACAGATGCATTCGCCAGGGCCTCCTACAGACAATGCACTTTGATTTATTGCGCTATCCCTAATAGCACCCGAGATATCTCCAGATATATATTGGATTTTCCCCTGACCCTGAGTGTCCGGCCCCATGAGACTGTGGTTTTCTCGGCCCCTGGTGGTCCGAGGTTGTTCCCGCTGCACAGATTCATGCGCCAGGGCATCCTACAGACAATGCAATTTGGTTTATTGCGCTATCTCTAATAGCACCCGAGATATCACCAGATATATATTGGATTTTCCCCTGACCCTGAGTGTCCGGCCCCATGAGACTGTGGTTTTCTCGGCCCCTGGTGGTCCGAGGTCGTTCCCGCTGCACAAATCCATGCGCCGGGGCCTCCTACAGACAATGCACTGTGATTTATTGGGCTATCTGTAATAGCACCCGAGATATCACCAGATATATATTGGATTTTTCCCTGACCCTGAGTGTCCGGCCCCATGAGACTGTAGTTTTCTCGGCTCCTGGTGGTACGAGGTCGTTCCCGCTGCACAGATTCATGCGCCAGGGCCTCCTACAGACAATGCACTTTGATTTATTGCGCTATCTCTAATAGCACCCGAGATATCACCAGATATATATTGGATTTTCCTCTGACCCTGAGTGTCCGGCCCCATGAGACTGTGGTTTTCTCGGCCCCTGGTGGTCCGAGGTCGTTCCCGGTGCACAGATGCATGCGCCAGGGCCTCCTGCAGATAATTCACTTTGGTCTATTGCGCTATCTCTAATAGCACCCGAGATATCAACAGATATATATTGGATTGTTCCCTGACCCTGAGTGTCCGGCCCCATGTGTCGGTGGTTTTCTCGGCCCCTGGTGGTCCGAGGTCGTTCCCGCTGCACAGATCCATGCGCCGGGGCCTCCTACAGACAATGCACTTTGATTCATTGGGCTATCTGTAATAGCACCCGAGATATCACCAGATATATATTGCATTTATCCCTGACCCTGAGTGTCCGGCCCCATGAGACTGTTGTTTTCTCGGCTCCTGGTGGTCCGAGGTCGTTCCCGCTGCACAGATTCATGCGCCAGGGCCTCCTGCTGATAATTTACTTTGGTTTATTGCGCTATCTCTAATAGCAGCCGAGATATCACCAGATATATATTGGATTTTCCCCTGACCCTGAGTGTCCGGCCCCATGAGACTGTGGATTTCTCGGCCCCTTGTGGTCCGAGGTCGTTCCCGCTGCACAGATTCATGCGCCAGGGCATCCTACAGACAATGCAATTTGATTTATTGCGCTATCTCTAATAGCACCCGAGATATCACCAGATATATATTGGATTTTTCCCTGACCCTGAGTGTCCGGCCCCATGAGACTGTAGTTTTCTCGGCTCCTGGTGGTCCGAGGTCGTTCCCGCTGCACAAATCCATGCGCCGGGGCCTCCTACAGACAATGCACTATGATTTATTGCGCTATCTGTAATAGCACCCAAGATATCACCATATATATATTGGATTTTCCCCTGACCCTGAGTGTCCGGCCCCATGAGTCGATGGTTTTCTCGGTCCCTCGTGGTCCGAGGTCGATCCCGCTGCACAGATTCATGCGCCAGGGCCTCATACAGACCATGCACTTTGATTTATTGCGCTATCTGTAATAGCACCCGAGATATCACCAGATATATATTGGATTTTTCCCTGACCCTGACAGTCCGGCTCCATGAGACGCTGGTTTTCTCGGCCCCTGGTGGTCCGAGGTCGTTCCCGCTGCACAGATTCATGCGCCAGGGCCTCCTGCAGACAATACACTTTGGTTTATTGCGCTATCTATAATAGCACCCGAGATATCACCAGATATATATTGGATTTTTCCATGACCCTGAGTGTCCGGCCCCATGAGACGGTGGTGTTCTCGGCCCCTGGTGGTACGAGGTCGTTCCCGCTGCACAGATGCATGCGCCAGGGCCTCCTACAGACAATGCACTTTGATTTATTGCGCTATCTCTAATAGCACCCGAGATATCTCCAGATATATATTGGATTTTCCCCTGACCCTGAGTGTCCGGCCCCATGAGACGGTGGTGTTCTCGGCCCCTGGTGGTACGAGGTCGTTCCCGCTGCACAGATGCATGCGCCAGGGCATCCTACAGACAATGCAATTTGGTTTATTGCGCTATCTCTAATGGCACCCGAGATATCACCAGATATATATTGCATTTTCCCCTGACCCTGAGTGTCCGGCCCCATGAGACTGTGGTTTTCTCGGCCCCTGGTGGTCCGAGGTCGTTCCCGGTGCACAGATGCATGCGCCAGGGCCTCCTGCAGATAATTCACTTTGGTTTATTGCGCTATCTCTAATAGCACCCGAGATATCAACAGATATATATTGGATTGTTCCCTGACCCTGAGTGTCCGGCCCCATGTGTCGGGGGTTTTCTCGGCCCCTGGTGGTCCGAGGTCGTTCCCGCTGCACAGATCCATGCGCCGGGGCCTCCTACAGACAATGCACTTTGATTTATTGTGCTATCTCTAATAGCACCCGAGATATCACCAGATATATATTGGATTTTCCCCTGACCCTGAGTGTCCGGCCCCATGAGACTGTGGTTTTCTCGGCTCCTGGTGGTCCGAGGTCGTTCCAGCTGCACAGATTCATGCGCCAGGGCCTCCTGCAGATAATTTACTTTGGTTTATTGCGCTATCTCTAATAGCACCCGAGATATCACCAGATATATATTGGATTTTCACCTGACCCTGAGTGTCCGGCCCCATGAGACGGTGATTTTCTCGGCCCCTGGTGGTCCGAGGTCGATCCCGCTGCACAGATTCATGCGCCAGGGCCTCCTACAGACAATGCACTTTGATTTATTGCGCTATCTCTAATAGCACCCGAGATATCACCAGATATATATTGGATTTTCCCCTGACCCTGAGTGTCCGGCCCAAAGGGACGGTGGTTTTCTCGGCCCCTGGTGGTGCGAGGTCGCTCCCGCTGGCCAGATTCATGCGCCAGGGCTTTCTACAGACAATTCACTTTGCTTTATTGCTCTATCTCTAATAGCACCCGAGATATCACCAGATATATATTGGATTTTTCCCTGACCCTGAGTGTCCGGCCCCATGAGACGGTGGTTTTCTCGGCCCCTGGTGGTCCGAGGTCGTTCCCGCTGCACAGATGCATGCGCCAGTGCCTCCTGCAGATAATTCACTTTGGCTTATTGCGCTATCTCTAATAGCACCCGAGATATCACCAGATATATATTGGATTTTTCCCTGACCCTGAGTGTCCGGCCCCATGAGACGGTAGTTTTCTCGGTCCTTGGTGGTCCCAGGTCGTTCCCGCTGCACAGATTGATGAGCTGGGGCCTCCTGCAGACAATGCACTTTGATTTATTGCGCTATCTCTAATAGCACCCGAGATATCACCAGATATATATTGGATTTTCCCCTGACCATGAGTGTCCGGCCCCATGAGACTGCGGTTTTCTCGGCCCCTGGTGGCCCGAGGTCGTTCCCGCTGCACAGACTCATGCGCCAGGGCCTCCTACAGACAATGCACTTTGATTTATTGCGCTATCTGTAATAGCACCCGAGATATCACCAGATATATATTGGATTTTTCCCTGACCCTGAGCGTCCGACTCCATGAGACGGTGGTTTTCTCGGCCCCTGGTGGTCCGAGGTCGTTCCCGCTGCACAGATTCATGCGCCAGGGCCTCCTGCAGACAATGCACTTCGGATTATTGCGCTATGTCTAATAGCACCCGAGATATCACCAGATATATATTGGATTTTTCACTGACCCTGAGTGTCCGGCCCCATGTGACGGTTGTTTTCTCGACCCCTGGTGGTCCGAGGTCGTTCCCGCTGCACAGATTCATGCGCCGGGGCCTCCTATAGACAATGCACTTTGATGTATTGCGTTATCTCTAATAGCACCCGAGATATCACCAGATATATATTGGATTTTTCCTTGACCCTGACAGTCCGGCCCCATGTGTCGCTGTCTTTCTCGGTCCCTCGTGGTCCGAGGTCGATCCCGCTGAACAGATTCATGCGCCAGGGCTTCCTGCAGACAATTCACTTTGGTTTATTGCACTATCTGTAATAGCACCCGAGATATCACCTGATATATATTGGATTTTTCCCTGACCCTGACAGTCCGGCCCCATGAGACGGTAGTTTTCTCGGCCCCTGGTGGTCCGGGGTTGATGCCACTGCAGAGATTCATGCGCCAGGGCTTCCTGCAGACAATGCACTTTGATTTATTGCGCTATCTCTAATAGCACCCGAGATATCACCAGATATATATTGGATTTTTCCCTGACCGTGACAGTCCGGCCCCATGAGACGGGAGTTTTCTCGGCCCCTGGTTGTCCGAGGTCGTTCCCGCTGCACAGATTCATGCGCCAGGGCCTCCTGCAGACAATGCACTTAAGATTTATTGCGCTATCTGTAATAGCACCCGAGATATCGCCAGATTTATATTGGATTTTACCCTGACCCTGAGTGCCCGTCCCCTTGAGACGGTGATTTTCTCGGCCCCTGGTGGTCGGAGGTCGTTCCCGCTGCACAGATTCATGCGCCAGAGCCTCCTGCAGACAATGCACTTTGATTTATTTCGCTATCTCTAACAGCACCCGAGATATCGCCAGATATATATTGGATTATTCCCTGACCCTGACAGTCCGGCCCCATGAGATGGTGATTTTCTCGGCCCCTGGTGGTCCGAGGTCGATCCCGCTGCACAGATTCATGCGCCAGGGACTCCTACAGACAATGCACTTTGATTTATTGCGCTATCCATAATAGCACCCGAGATATCAGCAGATATATGTTCGATTTCTCCCTGACCCTGAGTGTCCGACCCTATGAGACGGTGGTTTTCTCGGCCCCTGGTTGTCCGAGGTCGTTCCCGCTGCACAGATTCATGCGCCTCGTCCTCTTGCAGACAATGCACTTTGGTTTATTGCGCTATCTCTAATAGCACCCGAGATATCACCAGATATATATTGGATTTTCCCTTGACCCTGAGTGTCCGGCCCAAAGGGACGGTGGTTTTCTCGGCCCCTGGTGGTGCGAGGTCGCTCCCGCTGGCCAGATTCATGGGCCAGGGCTTTCTACAGACAATTCACTTTGCTTTATTGCTCTATCTCTAATAGCACCCGAGATATCACCAGATATATATTGGATTTTTCCCTGACCCTGAGTGTCCGGCCCCATGAGACGGTGGTTTTCTCGGCCCCTGGTGGTCCGAGGTCGTTCCCGCTGCACAGATGCATGCGCCAGTGCCTCCTGCAGATAATTCACTTTGGCTTATTGCGCTATCTCTAATAGCACCCGAGATATCACCAGATATATATTGGATTTTCCCCCGTCCCTGAGTGTCCGGCCCCATGAGACGGTGGTTTTCTCGGCCCCTGGTGGTCCGGGGTTGATGCCACTGCAGAGATTCATGCGCCAGGGCTTCCTGCAGACAATGCACTTTGATTTATTGCTCTATCTCTAATAGCACCCGAGATATCACCAGATATATATTGGATTTTTCCCTGACCCTGAGTGTCCGGCCCCATGAGACGGTGGTTTTCTCGGCCCCTGGTGGTCCGAGGTCGTTCCCGCTGCACAGATGCATGCGCCAGTGCCTCCTGCAGATAATTCACTTTGGCTTATTGCGCTATCTCTAATAGCACCCGAGATATCACCAGATATATATTGGATTTTTCCCTGACCCTGAGTGTCCGGCCCCATGAGACGGTAGTTTTCTCGGTCCTTGGTGGTCCCAGGTCGTTCCCGCTGCACAGATTGATGCGCTGGGGCCTCCTGCAGACAATGCACTTTGATTTATTGCGCTATCTGTAATAGCACCCGAGAAAGCTCCATATATATGCTGGATTTTTACATGACTTTGGGTGACGGATACCGAAAATCTGAAATTTTCTCGGCCCCTGGTGTTCCGAGGTCATTCCCGCTGCATAGATTCATGCGTCAAGGCCTCCTACAGATAATTCACTTTGGCTTATTGCGCTATCTCTAATAGCACCCGAGATATCACCAGATATATATTGGATTTGCCCCTGACCCTGAGTGTCCGGCCCCATGAGACTGTGGTTTTCTCGGCCCCTTGTGGTCCGAGGTCGTTAACGCTGCACAGATTTATGCCCCAGGGCCTCCTGCAGATAATTCACTTTGGTTTATTGCGCTATCTCTAATAGCACCCGAGATATAACCAGATACATATTGGATTTTTCCCTGACCCTGAGTGTCCGGCCCCATAAGACGCTGGTTTTCTCGTCCCCTGGTGGTCCGAGGTCGTTCCCGCTGCACAGATTCATGCGCCGGGGCATCCTACAGACAATGCACTTTGATTTATTGCGCTATCTGTAATAGCACCCGAGATATCACCAGATATATATTGGATTTTCCCCTGACCCTGAGTGTCCGGCCCCATGAGACTGTGGTTTTCTCGGCCCCTGGTGGTCCGAGGTCGTTCCCGCTGGCCACATTCATGCGCCAGGGCCTCCTACAGACAATGCACTTTGATTTATTGCGCTATCTGTAATAGCACCCGAGATATCACCAGATATATATTGGATTTTCCCCCGACCCTGAGTGTCCGGCCCCATGAGACTGTGGTTTTCTCGGCCATGGTGGTCCGAGGTCGTTCCCGCTGCACAGATTCATGCGCCAGGGCCTCCTACAGACAATGCTCTTTGATTTGTTGCGCTGTCTCTAATAGCACCCGAGATATCACCAGATATATATTGGATTTGCCCCTGACCCTGAGTGTCCGGCCCCATAAGACGCTGGTTTTCTCGTCCCCTGGTGGTCCGAGGTCGTTCCCGCTGCACAGATTCATGCACCAGGGCATCCTACAGACAATGCACTTTTATTTATTGCGCTATCTCTAATAGCACCCGAGATATCACCAGATATATATTGGATTTTTCCCTGATCCTGACAGTCCGGCCCCATGAGACGGTGATTTTCTCGGCCCCTTGTGGTCCGAGGTCGTTCCCGCTGCACAGATTCATGCGCCAGGGCATCCTACAGACAATGCACTTTGATTTATTGCGCTATCTGTAATAACACCCGAGATATCACCAGATACATATTGGATTTTTCCCTGACCCTGAGTGTCCGGCCCCATAAGACGCTGGTTTTCTCGTCCCCTGGTGGTCCGAGGTCGTTCCCGCTGCACAGAATCATGCGCCAGGGCTTCCTACAGACAATGCACTTTGATTTATTGCGCTATCTCTAATAGCACCCGAGATATCACCAGATATATGCTGGATTTTTCCCTGACCCTGAGTGTCCGGCCCCATGAGACGGTGGTTTTCTCGGCGCCTGGTGGTGCGAGGTCGTTAACGCTGCCCAGATTCATGCGGCAGGGCCTCCTACAGACAATGCACTTTGACTTATTGCGCTATCTGTAATAGCACCCGAGATATCACCAGATATATATTGGATTTTCCCCTGACCCTGAGTGTCCAGCCCCATGACACGGTGGTTTTCTCGGACCCTGGTGGTCCGAGGTCGTTCCCGCTGCACAGATTCATGAGCCAGGGCCTCCTGCAGATAATTCACTTTGGTTTATTGCGCTATCAGTAATAGCACCCGAGATATCACCAGATATATATGTGATTTTTCCCTGACCCTGAGTGTCCGGCCCCATGAGACGGTGGTTTCCTCGTCCCCTGGTGGTCCGAGGTCGTTCCCGCTGCCCAGATTCATGCCGCAGGGCCACCTACTGACAATGCGCTTTGATTTATTGCGCTATCTGTAATAGCACCTGAGATATCACCAGATATATATTAGATTTTTCCCTGACCCTGAGTGTCCGGCCCCATGAGACGGTGGTTTTCTCGGCCCCTGGTGGTCCGAGGTCGTTCCCGCTGCACAGATTCATGCGCCAGGGCCTCCTGCAGACAATGCACTTTGATTTATCGCGCTATTTGTAATAGCACCCGAGATTTCACCAGATATATGCTGGAGTTTTACATGACCTTCGGTGACGTATTCCGAATATCTGTAATTTTCTCGGCCCCTGGTGGTCCGAGGTCGTTCCTGCTGCACAGATTCAGACGACAGTGCCACCTACAGACAATGCACTTTGATTTATTGCGCTATCTTTAATAGCACCCGAGATATCACCAGATATATATTGGATTTTCCCCTGACCCTGAGTGTCCGGCCCCATGAGACTGTGGTTTTCTCGGCTCCTGGTGGCCCGAGGTCGTTCCCGCAGCACAGAATCATGCGCCAGGGCTTCCTGCAGACAATGCACTTTCATTTATTGCGCTATTTCTAATAGCACCCGAGACATCACCAGATATATATTGGATTTTCCCCTGACCCTGAGTGTCCGGCCCCATGAGACGGTGGTTTTCTCGGGCCCTGGTGGTCCGAGGTCGTTCCCGCTGCACAGATTCATGAGCCAGGGCCTCCCGCAGACAATTCACTTTGGTTTCTTTCGCTATCTGTAATAGCACCCGAGATATCACCAGATATATGCTGTATTTTTACATGACCTTGGGTGACGGATTCCGAATATCTGTAATTTTCTCGGCCCCTGGTGGTCCGAGGTCGTTCCTGCTGCACAGATTCATTCGCCAGTGCCACCTACAGACAATGCACTTTGATTTATCGCGCTATCTGTAATAGCACCCGAGATATCACCAGATATATAATGGATTTTTCCCTGTCCCTGAGTGTCCGGCCCCATGAATCTGTGGTTTTCTCGTCCCCTGGTGGTCCGAGGTCGTTCCCGCTGCAGAGATTCATGCGCCAGGGCCTCCTGCAGATAATTCACTTTGGTTTATTGCGCTATCTCTAATAGCACCCGAGACATCACCAGATATATATTGGATTTTTCCCTGACCCTGAGTGTCCGGCCCCATGAGACGGTGGTTTTCTCGGCCCCTGGTGTTCCGAGGTCGTTCCCGCTGCACAGATTCATGAGCCAGGGCTTCCTGCAGATAATTCACTTTGGTTTATTGCGCTATCTCTAATAGCACCCCAGGACATCACCAGATATATATTGGATTTTTCCCTGACAATGAGTGTCCGGCCCCATGAGTCGGTGGTTTTCTTGGCCCCTGGTGGTCCGAGGTCGTTCCCGCTGCACAGATTCATGCGTCAGGGTCTCCGACAGACAATACACTTTGATTTATTGCGCTATCTGTAATAGCACCCGAGATATCACCAGATATATGCTGTATTTTTACATGACCTTGGGTGACGGATTCCGAATATCTGTAATTTTCTCGGCCCCTGGTGCTCAGAGGTCGTTCCCGCTGCACAGATTCATGCGCCAGGGCCTCCTACAGATAATTCACTTTCGTTTATTGCGCTATCTGTAATAGCACCCGAGATATCACCACATATATATTGGATTTTCCCCTGACCCTGAGTGTCCGACCCCATGGGACTGTGGTTTTCTCGGCTCCTGGTGGTCCGAGGTCGTTGCCGCTGCACAGATTCATGCGCCAGGGCCTCCTGCAGACAATGCACTTTGATTTATCGCGCTATCTGTAATAGCACCTGAGATATCACCAGATATATATTGGATTTTTCACTGACCCTGAGTGTCCGGCCTCATGAGACGGTGGTTTTCTCGGCCCCTGGTGGTCCGAGGTCGTTCCCGCTGCACAGATTCATGCGCCAGGGCCTCCTGCAGACAATGCACTTTCATTTATCGCGCTATTTGTAATAGCACCCGAGATTTCACCAGATATATGCTGGAGTTTTACATGACCTTGGGTGACGTATTCCGAATATCTGTAATTTTCTCGGCCCCTGGTGGTCCGAGGTCGTTCCTGCTGCACAGATTCATTCGCCAGTGCCACCTACAGACAATGCACTTGGATTTATTGCGCTATCTTTAATAGCACCCGAGATATCACCAGATATATATTGGATTTTTCCCTGACCCTGAGTGTCCGGCCCCATGAGACGGTGGTTTTCTCGGCCCCTGGTAGTCCGAGGTCGTTCCCGCTGCACAGATTCATGAGCCAGGGCTTCATGCAGATAATTCACTTTGGTTTATTGCGCTATCTCTAATAGCACCCGAGACATCACCAGATATATATTGGATTTTTCCCTGACAATGAGTGTCCGGCCCCATGAGTCGGTGGTTTTCTTGGCCCCTGGTGGTCCGAGGTCGTTCCCGCTGCACAGATTCATGCGTCAGGGTCTCCGACAGACAATACACTTTGATTTATTGCGCTATCTGTAATAGCACCCGAGATATCACCAGATATATGCTGTATTTTTACATGACCTTGGGTGACGGATTCCGAATATCTGTAATTTTCTCGGCCCCTGGTGCTCAGAGGTCGTTCCCGCTGCACAGATTCATGCGCCAGGGCCTCCTACAGATAATTCACTTTCGTTTATTGCGCTATCTGTAATAGCACCCGAGATATCACCACATATATATTGGATTTTCCCCTGACCCTGAGTGTCCGACCCCATGGGACTGTGGTTTTCTCGGCTCCTGGTGGTCCGAGGTCGTTGCCGCTGCACAGATTCATGCGCCAGGGCCTCCTGCAGACAATGCACTTTGATTTATCGCGCTATCTGTAATAGCACCTGAGATATCACCAGATATATGCTGGATTTTTCCCTGACCCTGAGTGTCCGGCCCCATGAGACGTGGTTTTCTCGGCCCCTGGTGGTGCGAGGTCGTTAACGCTGCCCAGATTCATGCGGCAGGGCCTCCTACAGACAATACACTTTGATTTATTGCGCTATCTGTAATAGCACCCGAGATATCACCAGATATATATTGGATTTTCCCCTGACCCTGAGTGTCCGGCCCATGAGACGGTGATTTTCTCGGCCCCTGGTGGTCCGAGGTCGTTCCCGCAGCACAGAATCATGCGCCAGGGCTTCCTGCAGACAATGCACTTTGATTTAAGGCGCTATCTCTAATAGCACCCGAGAAATCACCAGATATATATTGGATTTTCCCCTGACCCTGAGTGTCCAGCCCCATGACACGGTGGTTTTCTCGGCCCCTGGTGGTCCGAGGTCGTTCCCGCTGCACAGATTCATGAGCCAGGGCCTCCTGCAGATTATTCACTTTGGTTTATTGCGCTATCTGTAATAGCACCCAAGATATCACCTGATATATATTGGATTTTCCCCTGACCCTGAGTGTCCGGACCCATGAGACGGTGGTTTTCTCGGCCCCTGGAGGTCCGAGGTCGTTCCCGCTGGCCAGATTCATGCGCCAGGTCCTCCTACAGACAATGCACTTTGATTTATTGCGCTATCAGTAATAGCACCCGAGATATCACCAGATATATATTGGATTTTCCCCTGACCCTGAGTGTCCAGCCCCATGACACGGTGGTTTTCTCGTCCCCTGGTGGTCCGAGGTCGTTCCCGCTGCAGAGATTCATGCGCCAGGGCCTCCTGCAGATAATTCACTTTGGTTTATTGCGCTATCTCTAATAGCACCCGAGACATCACCAGATATATATTGGATTTTCCCCTGACCCTGAGTGTCCAGCCCCATGAGACTGTGGTTTTCTCGGCCCCTGGTGGTCCGATGTCGTTCCCGCCGCCCAGATTCATGCGCCAGGGCCTCCTACAAAAAATGCACTTTGATTTACTGCGCTATCTGTAATAGCACCCGAGATATCACCAGATATATGCTGGATTTTTACATGACCTTGGGTGACGGATTCCGAATATCTGTAATTTTCTCGGCCCGTAGTCGTCCGAGGTCGTTCCCGCTGCCCAGATTCATGCGCCAGGGCCTCCTACAGACAATTCACTTTGATTTATTGCGCTATCTGTAATAGCACCCGAGATATCACCAGACATATATTGGATTTTTCCCTGACCCTGAGTGTCCGGCCCCATGAGACGGTGGTTTTCTCGGCCCCTGGTGGTCCGAGGTCGTTCCCGCTGCACAGATTCATGCGTCAGGGCCTCCTGCAGATAATTCACTATGGTTTATTGCGCTATCTGTAATAGCACCCGAGATATCACCAGATATATATTGGATTTTTCCCTGACCCTGAGTGTCCGGCCCCATGAGACGGTGGTTTTCTCGGCCCCTGGTAGTCCGAGGTCGTTCCCGCTGCACAGATTCATGAGCCAGGGCTTCATGCAGATAATTCACTTTGGTTTATTGCGCTATCTCTAATAGCACCCGAGACATCACCAGATATATATTGGATTTTTCCCTGACAATGAGTGTCCGGCCCCATGAGTCGGTGGTTTTCTTGGCCCCTGGTGGTCCGAGGTCGTTCCCGCTGCACAGATTCATGCGTCAGGGTCTCCGACAGACAATACACTTTGATTTATTGCGCTATCTGTAATAGCACCCGAGATATCACCAGATATATGCTGTATTTTTACATGACCTTGGGTGACGGATTCCGAATATCTGTAATTTTCTCGGCCCCTGGTGCTCAGAGGTCGTTCCCGCTGCACAGATTCATGCGCCAGGGCCTCCTGCAGACAATGCACTTTCATTTATCGCGCTATTTGTAATAGCACCCGAGATTTCACCAGATATATGCTGGATTTTTACATGACCTTGGGTGACGTATTCCGAATATCTGTAATTTTCTCGGCCCCTGGTGGTCCGAGGTCGTTCCTGCTGCACAGATTCATTCGCCAGTGCCACCTACAGACAATGCACTTGGATTTATTGCGCTATCTTTAATAGCACCCGAGATATCACCAGATATATATTGGATTTTTCCCTGACCCTGAGTGTCCGGCCGCATGAGACGGTGGTTTGCTCGGCCCCTGGTGGTCCGAGGTCGTTGCCGCAGCACAGATGCATGCGCCAGGGCCTCCTGCAGATAATTCTCTTTGGTTTATTGAGCTATCTCTAATAGCACCCGAGATATCACCAGATATATATTGGATTTTCCCCTGACCCTGAGTGTCCGGCCCCATGAGACGGTGGTTTTCTCGGCCCCTGGAGGTCCGAGGTCGTTCCCGCTGGCCAGATTCATGCGCCAGGTCCTCCTACAGACAATGCACTCTGATTTATTGCGCTATCAGTAATAGCACCCGAGATATCGCCAGATATATATGTGATTTTTCCCTGACCCTGAGTGTCCGGCCCCATGAGACGGTGGTTTTCTCGGCCCATGGTGGTCCGAGGTCGTTCCAGCTGCACAGATTCATGAGCCAGGGCCTCCTGCAGATAATTCACTTTGGTTTATTGCGCTATCTCTAATAGCACCCGAGACATCACCAGATATATATTGGATTTTTCCTTGACCCTGATTGTCCGGCCCCATGAGACTGTGGTATTCTCGGCCCCTGGTGGTCCGAAGTCGTTCCCGCTGCCCAGATTCATGCGCCAGGGCCTCCTACAGACAATGCACTTTGATTTATTGCGCTATCTGTAATAGCATCCGAGATATCACCAGATATATATTGGATTTTTCCCTGAACCTCAGTGTCCGGCCCCATGAGACAGTGGTTTTCTCGGCCCCTGGTGGTCCGAAGTCGTTCCCGCTGCCCAGATTCATGCGCCAGGGCCTCCGACAGACAATGCACTTTGATTTATAGCGCTATCTCTAATAGCACCCGAGATATCACAAGATATATATTGGATTTTCCCCTGACCCTGAGTGTCCGGCCCCATGAGACGGTGGTTTTCTCGGCCCCTGGTGGTCCGAGGTCGTTCCCGCTGCACAGATTCATGAACCAGGGCCCCCTGCAGATAATTCACTTTGGTTTATTGCGCTATCTCTAATAGCACCCGAGATATCACCAGATATATATTGGATTTTTCCCTGACCCTGAGTGTCTGGCCCCATGAAACGGTGGTTGTCTCGGCCCCTGGTGGTCCGAGGTCGTTCCCGCTGCACAGATTCATGCGCCAGGGCCTCCTACAGACAATGCACTTTGGTTAATTGCGCTATCTGTAATAGCACCCGAGATATCACCAGATATATGCTGTATTTTTACATGACCTTGGGTGACGGATTCCGAATATCTGTAATTTTCTCGGCCCCTGGTGGTCCGAGGTCGTTCCTGCTGCACAGATTCATTCGCCAGTGCCGCCTACAGACAATGCACTTTGATTTATTGCGCTATCTCTAATAGCACCCGAGATATCACCAGATATATATTGGATTTTGCCCTGATCCTGACAGTCCGGCTCCATGAGACGGTGATTTTCTCGGCCCCTGGTGGTCCGAGGTAGTTCCCGCTGCACAGAATCATGCGCCAGGGCTTCCTGCAGACAATGCACTTTGATTTATTGCGCTATCTCTAATAGCACCCGAGATATCACCAGATATATGCTGGATTTTTCCGCGATCCTGACAGTCCGGCCCCATGAGAGGGTGATTTTCTCGGCCCCTGGTGGTCCGAGGTAGTTCCCGCTGCACAGAATCATGCGCCAGGGCTTCCTGCAGACAATGCACTTTGATTTATTGCGCTATCTCTAATAGCACCCGAGATATCACCAGATATATGCTGGATTTTTCCCTGACCCTGAGTGTCCGGCCCCATGAGACGGTGGTTTTCTCGGCGCCTGGTGGTGCGAGGTCGTTAACGCTGCCCACATTCATGCGGCAGGGCCTCCTACAGACAATGCACTTTGATTTATTGCGCTATCTGTAATAGCACCCGAGATATCACCAGATATATATTGGATTTTCCCCTGACCCTGAGTGTCCAGCCCCATGACACGGTGGTTTTCTCGGACCCTGGTGGTCCGAGGTCGTTCCCGCTGCACAGATTCATGAGCCAGGCCCTCCCGCAGATAATTCACTTTGGTTTATTGCGCTATCAGTAATAGCACCCGAGATATCACCAGATATATATGTGATTTTTCCCTGACCCTGAGTGTCCGGCCCCATGAGACGGTGGTTTCCTCGTCCCCTGGTGGTCCGAGGTCGTTCCCGCTGCCCAGATTCATGCCGCAGGGCCACCTACTGACAATGCGCTTTGATTTATTGCGCTATCTGTAATAGCACCTGAGATATCACCACATATATATTGGATTTTTCCTGACCCTGAGTGTCCGGCCGCATGAGACGGTGGTTTGCTCGGCCCCTGGTGGTCCGAGGTCGTTCCCGCTGCACAGATGCATGCGCCAGGGCCTCCTGCAGATAATTCTCTTTGGTTTATTGCGCCATCTCTAATAGCACCCGAGATATCACCAGATATATATTGGATTTTCCCCTGACCCTGAGTGTCCGGCCCCATGAGACGGTGGTTTTCTCGGCCCCTGGAGGTCCGAGGTCGTTCCCGCTGGCCAGATTCATGCGCCAGGTCCTCCTATAGACAATGCACTTTGATTTATTGCGCTATCTCTAATAGCACCCGAGACATCACCAGATATATATTGGATTTTCCCCTGTCCCTGAGTGTCCGGCCCCATGAGACTGTGGTTTTCTCGGCCCCTGGTGGTCCGAGGTCGTTCCCGCTGCACAGATTCATGAGCCAGGGCCTCCCGCAGACAATTCACTTTGGTTTCTTGCGCTATCTGTAATAGCACCCGAGATATCACCAGATATATGCTGGATTTTTCCCTGACCCTGAGTGTCCGGCCCCATGAGACGTGGTTTTCTCGGCCCCTGGTGGTGCGAGGTCGTTAACGCTGCCCAGATTCATGCGGCAGGGCCTCCTACAGACAATACACTTTGATTTATTGCGCTATCTGTAATAGCACCCGAGATATCACCAGATATATATTGGATTTTCCCCTGACCCTGAGTGTCCGGCCCATGAGACGGTGATTTTCTCGGCCCCTGGTGGTCCGAGGTCGTTCCCGCAGCACAGAATCATGCGCCAGGGCTTCCTGCAGACAATGCACTTTGATTTAAGGCGCTATCTCTAATAGCACCCGAGAAATCACCAGATATATATTGGATTTTCCCCTGACCCTGAGTGTCCAGCCCCATGACACGGTGGTTTTCTCGGCCCCTGGTGGTCCGAGGTCGTTCCCGCTGCACAGATTCATGAGCCAGGGCCTCCTGCAGATTATTCACTTTGGTTTATTGCGCTATCTGTAATAGCACCCAAGATATCACCTGATATATATTGGATTTTCCCCTGACCCTGAGTGTCCGGACCCATGAGACGGTGGTTTTCTCGGCCCCTGGAGGTCCGAGGTCGTTCCCGCTGGCCAGATTCATGCGCCAGGTCCTCCTACAGACAATGCACTTTGATTTATTGCGCTATCAGTAATAGCACCCGAGATATCACCAGATATATATGTGATTTTTCCCTGACCCTGAGTGTCCGGCCCCATGAGACGGTGGTTTTCTCGTCCCCTGGTGGTCCGAGGTCGTTCCCGCTGCAGAGATTCATGCGTCAGGGCCTCCTGCAGATAATTCACTATGGTTTATTGCGCTATCTGTAATAGCACCCGAGATATCACCAGATATATATTGGATTTTTCCCTGACCCTGAGTGTCCGGCCCCATGAGACGGTGGTTTTCTCGGCCCCTGGGGGTCCGAGGTCGTTCCCGCTGCACAGATTCATGCGCCAGGGCCTCCTGCAGATAATTCACATTGGATTATTGCGCTATCTCTAATAGCACCCAAAACATCACCAGATATATATTGGATTTTTCCCTGACCCTGAGTGTCCGGCCCCATGAGACTGTGGTTTTCTCGGACCCTGGTGGTCCGAAGTCGTTCCCGCTGCCCAGATTCATGAGCCAGAGCCTCCTACAGAAAATGCACTTTGATTTATTGCGCTATCTGTAATAGCACCCGAGATATCACCAGATATATATTGGATTTTCCCCTGACCCTGAGTGTCCGGCCCCATGAGACGGTGGTTTTCTCGGCCCCTGGTGGTCCGAGGTCGTTCCTGCTGCACAGATTCATGAGCCAGGGCCTCTTGCAGAAAATTCACTTTGGTTTATTGCGCTATCAGTAATAGCACCCGAGATATCGCCAGATATATATTGGATTTTTCCCTGACCCTGAGTGTCTGACCCCATGAGACGGTGGTTGTCTCGGCCCCTGGTGGTCCGAGGTCGTTCCCGCTGCACAGTTTCATGCGCCTGGGCCTCCTGCAGACAATTCACTTTGGTTTATTGCGCTATCTCTAATAGCACCCGACATATCACCAGATATATATTGGATTTTTCCCCGACCCTGTGTGTTCAGCCCCATGAGACGGTGGTTTTCTTGGCCCCTGGTGATCCGAGGTCGTTCCCGCTGCACAGATTCATGCGCCAGGGCCTCCTACAGACAATGCACTTTGGTTTATTGCGCTATCTGTAATAGCACCCGAGATATCACCAGATATATGCTGGATTTTTACATGACCTTGGGTGGCGGATTCCGAATATCTGTAATTTCCTCGGCCCCTGGTGGTCCGAGGTCGTTCCTGCTGCACAGATTCATTCGCCAGTGCCAACTACAGACAATGCTCTTTGATTTATTGCGCTATTTCTAATAGCACCCGAGATATCACCAGATATATATTGGATTTTTCCATGACCCCGAGCGTCCGGCCCCATGAGACTGTGGTTTTCTCAGCCCCTGGTGGTCCGTGGTCGTTCCCGCTGCACAGATTCATGCGCCAGGGCCTCCTGCAGACAATTCACTTTGGTTTATTGCGCTATCTCTAATAGCACCCGAGATATCACCAGATATATATTAGATTTTCCCCTGACCCTGAGTGTCCGGCACCATGAGACTGTGGTTTTCTCCGTCCCTGGTGGTCCGAGATCGTTCCCGCTGCACAGACTCATGCGCCAGGGCCTCCTACAGACAATGAACTTTGATTTATTGCGCTATCTGAAATAGCACCCGAGATATCACCAGATATATATAGGATTTTTCCCTGACCCTGCGTGTCCGGCCCCATGAGACGGTGGTTTTCTCGGCCCCTGGTTGTCCGAGGTCGTTCCCGCTGCACAGATTCATGCGACAGGGCCTCCTGCAGATAATTCACATTGGTTTATTGCGCTATCTCTAATAGCACCCGAGATATCACCAGATATATATTGGATTTTTCCCTGACCCTGAGTGTCCGGCCCCATGAGACAGTGGTTTTGTCGGCCCCTGGTGGTCCGAGGTCGTTCCTGCTGCACAGATGCATGCGCGAGGGCCTCCTGCAGATAATTCACTTTGGTTTATTGCGCTATCTCTAATAGCACCCGAGATATCACCAGATATATATTGGATTTTTCCCTGACCCTGAGTGTCCGGCCCCATGAAACGATGGTTTTGTCGGCCCCTGGTGGTCCGAGGTCGTTCCTGCTGCACAGATGCATGCGCGAGGGCCTCCTGCAGATAATTCACTTTGGTTTATTGCGCTATCTCTAATAGCACCCGAGATATCACCAGATATATATTGGATTTTCCCCTGACCCTGAGTGTCCGGCCCCATGAGACGGTGGTTTTCTCGGCCCCTGGTGGTCCGAGGTCGTTCCCGCTGCACAGATTCATGAGCCAGGGCCTCTTGCAGAAAATTCACTTTGGTTTATTGCGCTATCAGTAATAGCACCCGAGATATCGCCAGATATATATTGGATTTTTCCCTGACCCTGAGTGTCCGGCCCCATGAGACAGTGGTTTTCTCGGCCCCTGGTTGTCCGAGGTCGTTCCCGGTGCACAGATTCATGCGCCAGGACCTCCTACAGAGAATGCACTTTGATTTATTGCGCTATCTGTAATAGCGCCCGAGATATCACCAGATATATATTGGATTTTTCCCTGACCCTGAGTGTCCGGCCCCAGGAGACGGTGGTTTTCTCGGCCCCTGGTGGTCCGAAGTCGTTCCCGCTGCACAGATTCGTGCGCCAGGGACTCCTACAGACAATGCACCTTGATTTATTGCGCTATCTCTAATAGCACCCGAGACATCACCAGATATATATTGGATTTTCCCCTGTCCCTGAGTGTCCGGCCCCATGAGACTGTGGTTTTCTCGGCCCCTGGTGGTCCGAGGTCGTTCCCGCTGCACAGATTCATGAGCCAGGGCCTCCCGCAGACAATTCACTTTGGTTTCTTGCGCTATCTGTAATAGCACCCGAGATATCACCAGATATATGCTGGATTTTTCCCTGACCCTGAGTGTCCGGCCCCATGAGACGTGGTTTTCTCGGCCCCTGGTGGTGCGAGGTCGTTAACGCTGCCCAGATTCATGCGGCAGGGCCTCCTACAGACAATACACTTTGATTTATTGCGCTATCTGTAATAGCACCCGAGATATCACCAGATATATATTGGATTTTCCCCTGACCCTGAGTGTCCGGCCCATGAGACGGTGATTTTCTCGGCCCCTGGTGGTCCGAGGTCGTTCCCGCAGCACAGAATCATGCGCCAGGGCTTCCTGCAGACAATGCACTTTGATTTAAGGCGCTATCTCTAATAGCACCCGAGAAATCACCAGATATATATTGGATTTTCCCCTGACCCTGAGTGTCCAGCCCCATGACACGGTGGTTTTCTCGGCCCCTGGTGGTCCGAGGTGGTTCCCGCTGCACAGATTCATGAGCCAGGGCCTCCTGCAGATTATTCACTTTGGTTTATTGCGCTATCTGTAATAGCACCCAAGATATCACCTGATATATATTGGATTTTCCCCTGACCCTGAGTGTCCGGACCCATGAGACGGTGGTTTTCTCGGCCCCTGGAGGTCCGAGGTCGTTCCCGCTGGCCAGATTCATGCGCCAGGTCCTCCTACAGACAATGCACTTTGATTTATTGCGCTATCAGTAATAGCACCCGAGATATCACCAGATATATATGTGATTTTTCCCTGACCCTGAGTGTCCGGCCCCATGAGACGGTGGTTTTCTCGGCCCCTGGGGGTCCGAGGTCGTTCCCGCTGCACAGATTCATGCGCCAGGGCCTCCTGCAGATAATTCATATTGGATTATTGCGCTATCTCTAATAGCACCCAAAACATCACCAGATATATATTGGATTTTTCCCTGACCCTGAGTGTCCGGCCCCATGAGACTGTGGTTTTCTCGGACCCTGGTGGTCCGAAGTCGTTCCCGCTGCCCAGATTCATGAGCCAGAGCCTCCTACAGAAAATGCACTTTGATTTATTGCGCTATCTGTAATAGCACCCGAGATATCACCAGATATATATTGGATTTTCCCCTGACCCTGAGTGTCCGGCCCCATGAGACGGTGGTTTTCTCGGCCCCTGGTGGTCCGAGGTCGTTCCTGCTGCACAGATTCATGAGCCAGGGCCTCTTGCAGAAAATTCACTTTGGTTTATTGCGCTATCAGTAATAGCACCCGAGATATCGCCAGATATATATTGGATTTTTCCCTGACCCTGAGTGTCTGACCCCATGAGACGGTGGTTGTCTCGGCCCCTGGTGGTCCGAGGTCGTTCCCGCTGCACAGTTTCATGCGCCTGGGCCTCCTGCAGACAATTCACTTTGGTTTATTGCGCTATCTCTAATAGCACCCGACATATCACCAGATATATATTGGATTTTTCCCCGACCCTGTGTGTTCAGCCCCATGAGACGGTGGTTTTCTTGGCCCCTGGTGATCCGAGGTCGTTCCCGCTGCACAGATTCATGCGCCAGGGCCTCCTACAGACAATGCACTTTGGTTTATTGCGCTATCTGTAATAGCACCCGAGATATCACCAGATATATGCTGGATTTTTACATGACCTTGGGTGGCGGATTCCGAATATCTGTAATTTCCTCGGCCCCTGGTGGTCCGAGGTCGTTCCTGCTGCACAGATTCATTCGCCAGTGCCAACTACAGACAATGCTCTTTGATTTATTGCGCTATTTCTAATAGCACCCGAGATATCACCAGATATATATTGGATTTTTCCATGACCCCGAGCGTCCGGCCCCATGAGACTGTGGTTTTCTCAGCCCCTGGTGGTCCGTGGTCGTTCCCGCTGCACAGATTCATGCGCCAGGGCCTCCTGCAGACAATTCACTTTGGTTTATTGCGCTATCTCTAATAGCACCCGAGATATCACCAGATATATATTAGATTTTCCCCTGACCCTGAGTGTCCGGCACCATGAGACTGTGGTTTTCTCCGTCCCTGGTGGTCCGAGATCGTTCCCGCTGCACAGACTCATGCGCCAGGGCCTCCTACAGACAATGAACTTTGATTTATTGCGCTATCTGAAATAGCACCCGAGATATCACCAGATATATATAGGATTTTTCCCTGACCCTGCGTGTCCGGCCCCATGAGACGGTGGTTTTCTCGGCCCCTGGTTGTCCGAGGTCGTTCCCGCTGCACAGATTCATGCGACAGGGCCTCCTGCAGATAATTCACATTGGTTTATTGCGCTATCTCTAATAGCACCCGAGATATCACCAGATATATATTGGATTTTTCCCTGACCCTGAGTGTCCGGCCCCATGAGACAGTGGTTTTGTCGGCCCCTGGTGGTCCGAGGTCGTTCCTGCTGCACAGATGCATGCGCGAGGGCCTCCTGCACATAATTCACTTTGGTTTATTGCGCTATCTCTAATAGCACCCGAGATATCACCAGATATATATTGGATTTTTCCCTGACCCTGAGTGTCCGGCCCCATGAAACGATGGTTTTGTCGGCCCCTGGTGGTCCGAGGTCGTTCCTGCTGCACAGATGCATGCGCGAGGGCCTCCTGCAGATAATTCACTTTGGTTTATTGCGCTATCTCTAATAGCACCCGAGATATCACCAGATATATATTGGATTTTCCCCTGACCCTGAGTGTCCGGCCCCATGAGACGGTGGTTTTCCCGGCCCCTGGTGGTCCGAGGTCGTTCCCGCTGCACAGATTCATGAGCCAGGGCCTCTTGCAGAAAATTCACTTTGGTTTATTGCGCTATCAGTAATAGCACCCGAGATATCGCCAGATATATATTGGATTTTTCCCTGACCCTGAGTGTCCGGCCCCATGAGACAGTGGTTTTCTCGGCCCCTGGTTGTCCGAGGTCGTTCCCGGTGCACAGATTCATGCGCCAGGACCTCCTACAGAGAATGCACTTTGATTTATTGCGCTATCTGTAATAGCGCCCGAGATATCACCAGATATATATTGGATTTTTCCCTGACCCTGAGTGTCCGGCCCCAGGAGACGGTGGTTTTCTCGGCCCCTGGTGGTCCGAAGTCGTTCCCGCTGCACAGATTCGGGCGCCAGGGACTCCTACAGACAATGCACCTTGATTTATTGCGCTATCTCTAATAGCACCCGAGATATCACCAGATATATATTGGCTTTTTCCCTGACCCTGAGTGTCCGGCCCCATGAGACGGTGGTTTTCTCGGCCCCTGGTGGTCCGAGGTCGTTCCCGCTGCACAGATTCATGCACCAGGGCCTCCTGCAGATAATTCACTTTGGTTTATTGCTCTATCTGTAATAGCACCCGAGATATCACCACATATATATTGGATTTTTCCCTGACCCTGAGCGTCCGGCCCCACGAGTCGGTGGTTTTCTCGGCCCCTGGTGGTCCGAGGTCGATCCCGCTGCACAGATTCATGCACCAGGGCCTCCTGCAGATAAATCACTTTGGTTTATTGCTCTATCTGTAATAGCACCCGAGATATCACCACATATATATTGGATTTTTCCCTGACCCTGAGTGCCCGGCCCCATGAGACGGTGGTTTTCTCGGCCCCTGGTGGTCCGAGGTCGTTCCCGCTGCACAGGTTCGTGCGCCAGGGCCTCCTGCAGACAATGCACTTTGATTTATTGCGCTATCTGTAATAGAACCCGAGATATCACCAGATATATATTGGATTTTTCCCTGACCCTGAGTGTCAGGCCCCATGAGACGGTGGTTTTCTCGGCCCCTGGAGGTGCGAGGTCGTTCCGGCTTCACAGATTCATGCGCCAGGGCATCCTGCAGACAATGCACCTTGATTTATCGCGCTATCTGTAATAGAACCCGAGATATTACCAGATACATATTGGATTTTTCCCTGACCCCGAGTGCCCGGCCCCATGTGTCGGTGGTTTTCTCGGCCCCTGGTGGTCCGAGGTCGTTCCCGCTGCACAGATTCATTCGCCAGTGCCTCCTACAGACAATGCACTTTGATTTATTGCCCTATCTCTAATAGCGCCCGACATATCACCAGATATATATTGGATTTTTGCCTGACCCTGACAGTCCGGCCCCATGAGACGGTGATTTTCACGGCCCCTGGTGGTCCGAGGTCGTTCCCGCTGAAAGAATCATGCGCCAGGGCTTCCTGCAGATAATTCACTTTGGTTTATTGCGCTATCTCTAATAGCACCCGAGATATCACCAGATATATATTGTATTTTTCCCTGACCCTGAGTGTCCGGCCCCATGTGTCGGTGGTTTTCTCGGCCCCTAGTGGTCCGAGGTCGTTCCTGCTGCACAGATTCATTCGCCAGTGCCTCCTACAGACAATGCACTTTGATTTATTGCCCTATCTCTAATAGCACCCGAGATATCACCAGATATATATTGGATTTTTCCCTGACCCTGACAGTCCGGCCCCATGTGCCGGTGGTTTTCTCGGCCCCTGGAGGTCCGAGGTCGTTCCTGCTGCACAGATTCATTCGCCAGTGCCTCCTACAGACAATGCACTTTGATTTATTGCGCTATCTCTAATAGCACCCGAGATATCACCAGATATATATTGGATTTTCCCCTGACCCTGAGTGTCCGGCCCCATGTGTCGGTGGCTTGCTCGGACCCTGGTGGTCGGAGGTCGTTCCCGCTGCACATATTCATGCGTCAGGGCCTCCTGCAGATAATTCACTTTGGTTTATTGCGCTGTCTCTAATAGCCCCCGAGATATCACCAGATATATATTGGATTTTTCCCTGAACCTAAGTGTCCGGCCACATGAGACGGTGGTTCTCTCGGGCCCTGGTGGTCCGAGGTCGTTCCCGCTGCACAGATTCATGCGCCAGGGTCTCCTGCATACAATGCAATTCGATTTATTGCGCTATCTGTAATAGCACCCCAGATATCACAAGATATATATTGGATTTTTCCCTGACCCTGAGTGTCAGGCCCCATGAGACGGTGGTTTTCTCGGCCCCTGGTGGTCCGAGATCGTTCCCGCTGCACAGGTTCATGCGCCAGGGCCTCCTGCAGACAATGCACTTTGATTTATTGCGCTATCTGTAATAGCACCCGAGATAGTACCACATATATGCAAGATTTTTACATGACTTTGGGTGACGGATACCGAATATCTGTAAGTTTCTCGGCCCCTGGAGTGCCGAGGTCGTTGCTGCTGCACAGATTCATGCTCCAGGGCCTCCTGCAGATAATTCACTTTGGATTATCGCGCTATCTCTAATAGCACCCGAGATATCACCAGATATATATTGGATTTTTCCCTGACCCTGAGTGTCCGGCCCCATGAGACCTCGGGCCACCAGGGGCCGAGAAAACCACCGTCTCATGTGGCCGGACACTCAGGGTCAGGGGAAAATCCAGTATATATCAGGTGGTATCTCGGGTGCTATTAGAGATAGCGCGATAAATCAAAGTGCATTGTCTGCAGGAGGCCCTGGCGCATGAATCTGTGCAGCAGCAACGACGTCGGACCACCAGGATCCAAGAAAATTACAGATTTTCGGTATCCGTCACCCAAGGTCATGTAAAAATCCAGGATGTATCTGATGATATCTCGGGTGCTATTAGAGATAGCGCAATAAATTAAAGTGCATTATCTGTAGAAGGCCCTGGCGCATGAATCTGTACAGCAGGAACGACATCGGACCACCAGGAGCCGAGAAAATTACAGATTTTCTGTACCCGTCACCCAATGTCATGTAAAAATCCAGCATATATCTGGTGATATCTCGGGTTCTATTACAGGTAGCGCAATGAATCAAAGTGCATTGTCTCTAGGAGGCCCTGGCGCATGAATCTGTGCAGCGGGAACGACGTCCTACCACCAGGGTCCGAGAAAACCACCGTCACATGGGGCCGGACTCTCAGGGTCAGGAGAAAATCCAATATATATCTGGTGATATCTCGGGTTCTATTACAGATAGCGCGATAAATCAAAGTGCGTTGTCTGCCGGAGGCCCTGGCGCATCAATCTGTGCAGCGGGATCGACCTCGGATCACTAGGGGTCGAGAAAACCACCGACACATGGGGCCGGACACACAGGGTCAGGCAAAAATCCAATATATATCTGGTGATATCTCGGGTGCTATTAGAGATAGCGCAATAAACCAAAGTGCATTGTCCGTATGAGGCCCTTGCGCATGCATCAGTACAGTAGGAACGACATCGGACCACCAGGAGCCGAGAAAATTACAGATTTTCTGTACCCGTCACCCAATGTCATGTAAAAATCCAGCATATATCTGGTGATATCTCGGGTTCTATTACAGATAGCGCAATAAATCAAAGTGCATTGTCTGTAGGAGGCCCTGGCGCATGAATCTGTGCAGCGGGAACGACGTCCTACCACCAGGGTCCGAGAAAACCACAGTCTCATTGGGCCGGACTCTCAGGTTCAGGGGAACATCCAATATATATCTGGTGATATCTCGGGTGCTATTACCGATAGCGCAATAAACCAAAGTGAATTATCTGCAGGGGGCCCTGGCGCATGAATCCGTGCTGCGAAAACGACCTCGGACCACCAGGGACCGAGAAAACCACCGACACATGGTGCCGGTCACCCATGGTCATGTAAAAATCCAGGATAGATCTGATGATATCTCGGGTGCTATTAGAGATAGCGCGATAAATTAAAGTGCATTGTCTGCATAAGGCCCTTGCGCATGAATCTGTGCAGCAGCAACGACCTCGGCCCTCCAGGGGCCGAGAAACTTACAGATTTTCGGTATCCTTCACCCAAAGTCATGTAAAAATCTTGCATATATGTGGTACTTTCTCGGGTGCTATTACAGATAGCGCAATAAATCAAAGTGCATTGTCTGCAGGAGGCCCTGGCGCATGAACCTGTGCAGCGGGAACGATCTCGGACCACCAGGGGCCCAGAAAACCACCGTCTCATGGGGCCTGACACTCAGGGTCAGGGGAAAATCCAATATATATGTGGTGATATCTCGGGTGCTATTACAGATAGAGAAATAAACCAAAGTGATTTATCTGCAGGAGGCCCTGGTGCATGAATCTGTGCAGCGGGATCGACCTCGGACCACCAGGGGCCGAGAAAACCACCGACTCGTGGGGCCGGACACTCAGGGTCAGGGAAAAATCCAATATATATGTGGTGATATCTCGGGTGCTATTACAGATAGAGCAATAAACCAAAGTGAATTATCTGCAGGAGGCCCTGGTGCATGAATCTGTGCAGCGGGAACGACCTCGGACCACCAGGGGTCGAGAAAACATCGTCTCACGGGGCCGGACACTCAGGGTCAGGGAAAAATCAAATGTATATCTGGTGATATCTCGGGTGCTATTAGAGATAGCGCAATAAATCAAAGTGGATTGTCCGGAGGAGGCCCTTCCGCTTGAATCTGTGCAGCAGGAACGACGTAGGACCACCAGGGGCCGAGAAAATTACAGATTTTCGGTGTCCGTCACACAAAGTCATGTAAAAATCCAGCATATATATGTTGCTTTCTCGGGTGCTATTACAGATAGCGCGATAAATCAAAGTGAATTATCTGCAGGAGGCCCTGGCGCATGCATCTGTGCAGCGGGAACGACCTCGGACCACCAGGGACCGAGAAAACCACCGTCTCATGGGGCCGGACACTCAGGGTCAGGGAAAAATCCAATATATATCTGGTGACATCTCGGGTGCTATTAGAGATCAAGCAATAAACCAGAGTGAATTATCTGCAGGAGGCCCTGGCGCATGCATTTGTGCAGCGGGAACGACCTCGGACCACCAGGGGCCAAGAAAACCACCGTCTCACGGGGCCGGACACTCAGGGTCAGGGAAAAATCAAATATATATCTGGTGATATCTCGGGTACTATTAGAGATAGCGCAATAAATCAAAGTGGATTGTCCGGAGGAGGCCCTTGCGCTTGAATCTGTTTAGCAGGAACGACGTAGGACCACCAGGGGCCGAGAAAATTACAGATTTTCGGTATCCGTCACCCAATGACATGTAAAAATCCAGCATATATCTGGTGATATCTCGGGTGCTATAAGAGATAGCGCGATAAACCAAAGTGCATTGTCTGCAGGAGGCCCTGGTGCATGAATCTGTGCAGCGGGAACGACCTCGGACCACCAGGGGCCGAGAAAACCACCGACACATGGGGCCGTACTGTCAGGGCCAGGGAAAGATCCAATATATATCTGGTGATATCTCGGGTGCTATTAGAGATAGCGCAATAAGCCAAAGTGCATTGTCTGCGGGAGGCCCTGGCGCATGAATCTGTGCTGCGGGATCCACCTCGGTCCACCAGGGGCCGAGAATACTACCGTCTCATGGGGCTGGTCACTCAGGGTCAGGGAAAAATCCAATATATATCTGGTGATATCTCGGGTACTATTAGAGATAGCGCAATAAATCAAAGTGGATTGTCCGGAGGAGGCCCTTGCGCTTGAATCTGTTTAGCAGGAACGACGTAGGACCACCAGGGGCCGAGAAAATTACAGATTTTCGGTATCCGTCACCCAATGACATGTAAAAATCCAGCATATATCTGGTGATATCTCGGGTGCTATAAGAGATAGCGCGATAAACCAAAGTGCATTGTCTGCAGGAGGCCCTGGCGCATGAATCTGTGCAGCAGGAACGACCTTGGACAACCAGGGACCGAGAAAATTACAGATTTTCGGTATCCGTCACCCAAGGTCTTGTAAAAATCCAGCATATATCTGGTGATATCTCGGGTGCTATTAGAGAAAGGGCAATAAACCAAAGTGAGTTATCTGGAGGAGGCCCTGACGCAGGCATCTGTGCAGCGGGAGCGACCTCGGACCACCAGGGGTCGAGAGAACCACCGTCTCATGGGGCCGGACACTCAGGGTCAGGGGAAAATCCAATGTATATCTGGTGATATCTCGGGTGCTATTAAAGATAGCGCAATAAATCAAAGTGCATTGTCTGCAGGAGGCCTCGGCGCATGATTCTGTGCAGCAGGATCGACCTCGGACAACCAGGAACCGAGAAAACCACCGACACATGGGGCCGGACACCCAAGGTCATGTAAAAACCCAGGATGTATCTGATGATATCTCGGGTGCTATTAGAGATAGCGCAATAAATCAATGTGCACGGTCCGTAGGAGGCCCGTGCGCAAGTATCTGTGCAGCAGGAACGACATCGGAACTCCAGGGGCCGAGAGAACCACCGTCTCATGGGGCCGGACACTCAGGGACAGGGGAAAATCCAATGTATATCTGGTGATATCTCGGGTGCTATTAGAGATAGCGCAATAAATCAAAGTGCATTGTCTGCAGGAGGCCTTGGCGCATGAATCTGTGCAGCAGGATCGACCTCGGACCAACAGGGGTCGAGAGAACCACCGTCTCATGGGGCCGGACACCCAAGGTCATGTAAAAAACCAGGATGTATCTGATGATATCTCGGGTGCTATTAGAGATAGCGCAATAAATCAAAGTGCACTGTCCGTAGGAGGCCCTTGCGCATGTATCTGTGCAGCAGGAACGACATCGGAACACCAGGGACCGAGAAAATTACAGATTTTCGGTATCCGTCATCCAAAGACACGTAAAAATCCAGAATATATATGGAGCTCTCTCGGGTGCTATTACAGATAGCGCATTAAATCAAAGTGCATTGTCTGTGGGAGGCCCTGGCGCATGAATCTGGGCAGCGGGAACGAAGACGGACCACCAGGGGCCGAGAAAACCACCGTCTCATGGGGCCGGACACTCAGGGTCGGTTGAAAAATTCAATATATATCTGGTGATATCACGGGTGCTCTTACAGATAGCGCACTAAGCCAAAGTGAATTATCAGCAGCGGGCCCTGGCGCATGAATCTGTGCAGCGGGAACGACCTCGGACCACCAGGGGCCGAGAAAACCACCGACACATGGGGCCGGACACCCAAGGTCAGGGAAAATCCAATATGTATCTGGTGATATCTCGTGTGCTATTAGAGTTATCGCAATAAATCAAAGTGCACTGTCCGTAGGAGGCTCTTGCTCATGAACCTGTGCAGCAGGAACGACATCGGGCCACCAGGGGCCGAGAAAACCACCGTCACATGGGGCCGGACACTTAGGGTCAGGGGAAAATCCAATATATATCTGGTGATATCTCGGGTGCTGTTAGAGATAGCGCAATAAATCAAAGTGCATTGTCTGTAGGAGGCCCTGGCGCATGAATCTGGGCAGCGGGAACGACCTCGGACCACCAGGGGCCGAGAGAACCACCGTCTCATGGGGCCGGACACTCAGGGTCATGGGAAAATCCAATATATGTGTGGTGATATCTCGGGTGCTATTAGAGATAGCATAATAAACCAAAGTGAATTATCTGGAGGAGGCCCTGGCGCAGGCATCTGTGCAGCAGGGACGACCTCGGACCACCAGGGGTCGAGAAAGCCACAGACTCATGGGGCCGGACACTCAGGGACAGGGGAAAATCCAATATATATCTGGTGATATCTCGGGTGCTATTAGAGATAGCGCAATAAATCAAAGTGCATTGTCTGTAGGACGCCCTGGCGCATGAATCTGGGCAGCGGGAACGACCTCGGACCACCAGGGGCCGAGAAAATTACAGATTTTCGGTATCCGTCACCCAAGGTCATGTAAAAATCTAGCATATATCTGGTGATATCTCGGGTACTATTTGAGATAGCGCAATAAAGCAAAGTGCATTGTCTGAAGCAGGCCCTGGCGCATGAATCTGTGCTGCGGGAACGATCTCGGACCACCAGGGGCCGAGAAAACCACCGTCTCATGGGGCCGGACACTCAGGGTCGGTTGAAAAATTCAATATATATCTGGTGATATCTCGGGTGCTATTACCCGATAGGGCAATAAATCAAAGTGCATTGTCTGTAGGAGGCCCTGGCGCATGAATCTGTGCAGCAGGGACTACCTCGGAACACCAGGGGCCGAGAAAACCACCGTCTCATGGGGCCGGACACTCAGGGTCAGGGAAAAATCCAATATATATCTGGTGATATCTCGGGTGCTATTACCTGATAGCGCAATAAATCAAAGTGCATTTTCTGCAGGAGGCCCTGGCGCAAGCATCTGTGCAGCGGGAACGACCTCGGACCACCAGGGGTCGAGAAAAACACCGTCTCATGGGGCCGGACACTCAGGGTCGGGGAAGAATCCAATATATATCTGGTGATATCTCGGGTGCTATTACAGATAGCGCACTAAACCAAAGTGAATTATCTGCAGCGGGCCCTGTCGCATGAATCTGTGCAGCGGGAACGACCTCGGACCACCAGGGCCCGAGAAAACCACCGACACATGGGGCCGGACACCCAAGGTCAGGGGAAAATCCAATATGTATCTGGAGATATCTCGTGTGCTATTAGAGTTATCGCAATAAATCAAAGTGCACTGTCCGTAGGAGGCCCTTGCTCATGAATCTGTGCAGCAGGAACGACATCGGACCACCAGGGGCCGAGAAAACCACCGTCACATGGGGCCGGACACTCAGGGTCAGGGGAAAATCCAATGTATATCTGGTGATATCTCGGGTGCTATTAGAGATAGCGCAATAAATCAAAGTGCATTGTCTGTAGGAGGCCCTGGCGCATGAATCTGTGCAGCAGGAACTACCTCGGAACACCAGGGGCCGAGAAAACCACCGTCTCATGGGGCCGGACACTCAGGGTCAGGGAAAAATCCAATATATATCTGGTGATATCTCGGGTGCTATTACAGATAGCGCACTAAACCAAAGTGAATTATCTGCAGCGGGCCCTGGCGCATGAATCTGTGCAGCGGGAACGACCTCGGACCACCAGGGCCCGAGAAAACCACCGACACATGGGGCCGGACACCCAAGGTCATGTAAAAACCCAGGATGTATCTGATGATATCTCGGGTGCTATTAGAGATAGCGCAATAAATCAAAGTGCACTGTCCGTAGGAGGCCCTTGCGCATGAATCTGTGCAGCAGGAGCGACATCGGAACACCAGGGGCCGAGAAAATTACAGATTTTCGGTATCCGTCACCCAAAGACATGTAAAAATCCAGCATATATATGGAGCTTTCTCGGGTGCTATTACAGATAGCGCATTAAATCAAAGTGCATTGTCTGTAGGAGGCCCTGGCGCATGAATCTGTGCAGCAGGGACTACCTCGGACCACTAGGGGCCGAGAAAACCACCGTCTCATGGGGCCGGACACTCAGGGTCGGTTGAAAAATTCAATATATATCTGGTGATATCTCGGGTGCTATTACCCGATAGGGCAATAAATCAAAGTGCATTGTCTGTAGGAGGCCCTGGCGCATGAATCTGTGCAGCAGGAACTACCTCGGAACACCAGGGGCCGAGAAAACCACCGTCTCATGGGGACGGACACTCAGGGTCAGGGAAAAATCCAATATATATCTGGTGATATCTCGGGTACTATTACCTGATAGCGCAATAAATCAAAGTGCATTTTCTGCAGGAGGCCCTGGCGCAGGCATCTGTGCAGCGGGAACGACCTCGGACCACCAGGGGTCGAGAAAAACACAGTCTCATGGGGCCGGACACTCAGGGTCGGGGAAAAATCCAATATATATCTGGTGATATCTGGGGTGCTATTACAGATAGCGCACTAAACCAAAGTGAAGTATCTGCAGCGGGCCCTGGCGCATGAATCTGTGCAGCGGGAACGACCTCGGACCACCAGGGCCCGAGAAAACCACCGACACATGGGGCTGGACACTCAGGGTCAGGGAAAAATCCGATATATATCTGGTGATATCACGGGTGCTATTACAGATAGCGCAATAAATCAAAGTGAATTGTCCGTAGGAGGCCCTGGCGCATGAATCTGTGCAGCGGGTACGACCTCGGACAACCAGGGGCCGAGAAAACCGCCGTTCCATGGGGCCGGACACTCAGGGTCAGTGGAAAATCCAATATATATCTGGTGATATCTCGGGTGCTCTTACAGATAGCGCAATAAATCAAAGTGCATTGTCTGTAGGAGGCCCTGGCGCATGAATCTGGGCAGCGCGAACGACCTCGGACCACCTGGGGCCGAGAGAACCACCGTCTCATGGGGCCGGACACTCAGGGTCATGGGAAAACCCAGGATGTATCTGATGATATCTCGGGTCCTATTAGAAATAGCGCAATCAATCAAAGTGCACTGTCCTTTGGAGGACCTTGCGCATGAATCTGTGCAGCACTAACGACATCGGAACACCAGTGGCCGAGAAAATTACAGATTTTCGGTATCCGTCATCCAAAGACATGTAAAAATCCAGCATATATATGGAGCTTTCTCGGGTGATATTACAGATAGCGCATTAAATCAAAGTGCATTGTCTGTAAGAGGCCCTTGCGCATGAATCTGTGCAGCAGGAACGACATCGGACCACAAGGGGCCGAGAAAACCACCGTCGCATGGGGCCGGACACTCAGGGTCATGGGAAAATCCAATATATATCTGGTGATATCTCGGGTGCTATTAGAGAAAGGGCAATAAACCAAAGTGAGTTATCTGGAGGAGGCCCTGACGCAGGCATCTGTGCAGCGGGAACGACCTCGGACCACCAGGGGTCGAGAAAAACACAGTCACATGGGGCCGGACACTCAGGGTCAGGGAAAAATCCATTATATATCTGGTGATATCTCGAATGTTATTAGAGATAGCGCAATAAACCAAAGTGCATTGTCTGCAGGAGGCCCTGGTGCATGAATCTGTGCAGCGGGAACGACCTCGGACCACCAGGGGCCGAGAAAACCACCGACTCATGGGGCCGGATACTAAGGGTCACGGTAAAATCCAATATATATCTGGCGATATCTCGGGTTCTATTAGAGATAGCGCAATAAATCAAAGTGAATTATCTGCAGGAGGCCGTGCGCATGAATCTGTGCAGCGGGAACGACCTCGGACCACCAGGGGCCGAGAAAATTACAGATTTTCGTTATCCGTCACCCAAGGTCATGTAATAATCCAGCATATATCTGGTGATATCTCGGGTGCTATTAGAGATAGCGCAATAACTCAAAGTGCATTGTCTGCAGGAGGACCTGGGGCATGAATCTGTGCAGAGGGATATACCTCGGAGCACCAGGGACCGAGAAAATCACCGACTCATGGGGCCGGATACTAAGGGTCAGGGTAAAATCCATTATATATCTGGTGATATCTCGGGTACTATTTGAGATAGCGCAATAAACCAAAGTGCATTGTCTGCAGCAGGCCCTGGCGCATGAATCTGTGCTGCGGGAACGACCTCGGACCACCAGGGGCCGAGAAAATTACAGATTTTCGGTATCCGTCACCCAAGGTCATGTAATAATCCAGCATATATCTGGTGATATCTCGGGTGCCATTAGAGATAGCGCAATAACTCAAAGTGCATTGTCTGCAGGAGGACCTGGGGCATGAATCTGTGCAGAGGGATATACCTCGGAGCACCAGGGACCGAGAAAATCACCGACTGACGGGGCCGGATACTAAGGGTCAGGGTAAAATCCATTATATATCTGGTGATATCTCGGGTACTATTAGAGATAGCGCAATAAATCAAAGTGCACTGTCCGTAGGAGGCCCTGGCGCATGAATCTGTGCAGCAGGAACTACCTCGGAACACCAGGTGCCGAGAAAACCACCGTCTCATGGGGCCGGACGCTCAGGGTCAGGGAAAAATCCAATGTATATCCGGTGATATCTCGGGTGTTATCACCTGATAGCGCAATAAATCAAAGTGCATTGTCTGCAGGAGGCCCTGGCGCATGAACTTGTGCAGTAGGAACGTCCTCGGACCACCAGGCCCCGAGAAAACCACCGACAAATGGGGCCGGGCACACAGGGTCAGAGAAAAATCCAGTATATATCTGGTGATATCACGGGTGCTATTAGCAATATCGCGATAAATCAAAGTGCATTGTCTGCAGGAGGCCCTAGCGCACGAATCTGTGCAGCGGGATCGACCTCGAACCACCAGGGGCCGAGAAATCCACCGTCTCATGGGACCGGATATTCAGGGTTAGGGAAAAATCCAATATATATCTGGTGATATATCGGGTGCTATTAGAGATAGCGCAATAAACCAAACTGAATTATCTGCAGGAGGCCCTGGCGCATGAATCTGTGCAGCGGGATCGACCTCGGACCACGAGGGACCGAGAAAACCATCGTCACATGGGGCCGGACTGTCAGGGTCAGGGAAAAATCCAATATATATCTGGTGATATCTCGGGTGCTATTAGAGATAGCGCAACAAATCAAAGTGCATTGTCTGTCGGAGGCCCTGGCGCATGAATCTGTGCAGCGGGAACGACCTCGGACCACCAGGGTCCGAGAAAACCACCGTCTCATGGGGCGGGACACCCAGGGTCGGGGAATAATCCAATATATATCTGGTGATATCTCGGGTGCTATTATAGATAGCGCAATAAATCAAATTGCATTGTCTGTACTGGGCCCTGGCGCATGAATCTGTGCAGCGGGTACGACCTCGGACCACCAGGGGCCGAGAAAACCACCGTCACATGGGGTCGGACACTCAGGGTAAGGGGAAAATCCAATATATATCTGGTGATATCTCGGGTGCTATTAGAGATAGCGCAATAAACCAAAGATAATTATCTGCAGGAGACCCTGGCCCATGAATCTGTGCAGCGTGAACGACCTCGGACCACCAGGGGCCAAGAAAACCACAGTCTCATGGGGCCGGACACTCAGGGTCAGGGGAAAATCCAATATATATCTGGTGATATCACGGGTGCTATTAGAGATAGCGCAATAAACCAAAGTGAATTATCTGCAGGAGGCCCTCGCGCATGAATCTTTGCTTCGGGAACGACCTCGGACCACCAGGAGCCGAGAAAACCACCGTCTCATGGGGCCGGACACTCAGTGTCAGGGGAAAATCCAATATATATCTGTCGATATCTCGGGTGCTTTTACAGATAGCGCAATAAATCAAAGTGCATTGTCTGTAGGAGGCCCTGGCGCATGAATCTGTGCAGCGGGAACGACCTCGGACCACCAGGGGCCGAGAAAACCACCGTCTCATGGGGCCGGACACTCAGGGTCATGGGAAAATCCAATATATATCTGGTGATATCTCGGGTGCTATTAGAGAAAGGGCAATAAACCAAAGTGAGTTATCTGGAGGAGGCCCTGACGCAGTCATCTGTGCAGCGGGAGCGACCTCGGACCACTAGGGACCTGGAAAATGACATATTTTCGGTATCTGTCACCCAAGGTCATGTAAAAATCCAGCATATATCTGGTGATATCTCGGGTGCTATTAGAGAAAGTGCAATAAACCAACGTGAGTTATCTGGAGGAGGCCCTGACGCAGGCATCTGTGCAGCGGGAACGACCTCGGACCACCAGGGGTCGAGAAAAACACAGTCACATGGGGCCGGACACTCAGGGTCAGGGAAAAATCCATTATATATCTGGTGATATCTCGAATGTTATTAGAGATAGCGCAATAAACCAAAGTGCATTGTCTGCAGGAGGCCCTGGTGCATGAATCTGTGCAGCGGGAACGACCTCGGACCACCAGGGGCCGAGAAAACCACCGACTCATGGGGCCGGATACTAAGGGTCACGGTAAAATCCAATATATATCTGGCGATATCTCGGGTTCTATTAGAGATAGCGCAATAAATCAAAGTGAATTATCTGCAGGAGGCCGTGCGCATGAATCTGTGCAGCGGGAACGACCTCGGACCACCAGGGGCCGAGAAAATTACAGATTTTCGTTATCCGTCACCCAAGGTCATGTAATAATCCAGCATATATCTGGTGATATCTCGGGTGCTATTAGAGATAGCGCAATAACTCAAAGTGCATTGTCTGCAGGAGGACCTGGGGCATGAATCTGTGCAGAGGGATATACCTCGGAGCACCAGGGACCGAGAAAATCACCGACTCATGGGGCCGGATACTAAGGGTCAGGGTAAAATCCATTATATATCTGGTGATATCTCGGGTACTATTTGAGATAGCGCAATAAACCAAAGTGCATTGTCTGCAGCAGGCCCTGGCGCATGAATCTGTGCTGCGGGAACGACCTCGGACCACCAGGGGCCGAGAAAATTACAGATTTTCGGTATCCGTCACCCAAGGTCATGTAATAATCCAGCATATATCTGGTGATATCTCGGGTGCCATTAGAGATAGCGCAATAACTCAAAGTGCATTGTCTGCAGGAGGACCTGGGGCATGAATCTGTGCAGAGGGATATACCTCGGAGCACCAGGGACCGAGAAAATCACCGACTGACGGGGCCGGATACTAAGGGTCAGGGTAAAATCCATTATATATCTGGTGATATCTCGGGTACTATTAGAGATAGCGCAATAAATCAAAGTGCACTGTCCGTAGGAGGCCCTGGCGCATGAATCTGTGCAGCAGGAACTACCTCGGAACACCAGGTGCCGAGAAAACCACCGTCTCATGGGGCCGGACGCTCAGGGTCAGGGAAAAATCCAATGTATATCCGGTGATATCTCGGGTGTTATCACCTGATAGCGCAATAAATCAAAGTGCATTGTCTGCAGGAGGCCCTGGCGCATGAACTTGTGCAGTAGGAACGTCCTCGGACCACCAGGCCCCGAGAAAACCACCGACAAATGGGGCCGGGCACACAGGGTCAGAGAAAAATCCAGTATATATCTGGTGATATCACGGGTGCTATTAGCAATATCGCGATAAATCAAAGTGCATTGTCTGCAGGAGGCCCTAGCGCACGAATCTGTGCAGCGGGATCGACCTCGAACCACCAGGGGCCGAGAAATCCACCGTCTCATGGGACCGGATATTCAGGGTTAGGGAAAAATCCAATATATATCTGGTGATATATCGGGTGCTATTAGAGATAGCGCAATAAACCAAACTGAATTATCTGCAGGAGGCCCTGGCGCATGAATCTGTGCAGCGGGATCGACCTCGGACCACGAGGGACCGAGAAAACCATCGTCACATGGGGCCGGACTGTCAGGGTCAGGGAAAAATCCAATATATATCTGGTGATATCTCGGGTGCTATTAGAGATAGCGCAACAAATCAAAGTGCATTGTCTGTCGGAGGCCCTGGCGCATGAATCTGTGCAGCGGGAACGACCTCGGACCACCAGGGTCCGAGAAAACCACCGTCTCATGGGGCGGGACACCCAGGGTCGGGGAATAATCCAATATATATCTGGTGATATCTCGGGTGCTATTATAGATAGCGCAATAAATCAAATTGCATTGTCTGTACTGGGCCCTGGCGCATGAATCTGTGCAGCGGGTACGACCTCGGACCACCAGGGGCCGAGAAAACCACCGTCACATGGGGTCGGACACTCAGGGTAAGGGGAAAATCCAATATATATCTGGTGATATCTCGGGTGCTATTAGAGATAGCGCAATAAACCAAAGATAATTATCTGCAGGAGACCCTGGCCCATGAATCTGTGCAGCGTGAACGACCTCGGACCACCAGGGGCCAAGAAAACCACAGTCTCATGGGGCCGGACACTCAGGGTCAGGGGAAAATCCAATATATATCTGGTGATATCACGGGTGCTATTAGAGATAGCGCAATAAACCAAAGTGAATTATCTGCAGGAGGCCCTCGCGCATGAATCTTTGCTTCGGGAACGACCTCGGACCACCAGGAGCCGAGAAAACCACCGTCTCATGGGGCCGGACACTCAGTGTCAGGGGAAAATCCAATATATATCTGTCGATATCTCGGGTGCTTTTACAGATAGCGCAATAAATCAAAGTGCATTGTCTGTAGGAGGCCCTGGCGCATGAATCTGTGCAGCGGGAACGACCTCGGACCACCAGGGGCCGAGAAAACCACCGTCTCATGGGGCCGGACACTCAGGGTCAGGGGAAAATCCAACATATATCTGGTGATATCACGGGTGCTATTAGAGATAGCGCAATAAACCAAAGTGAATTAACTGCAGGAGGCGCTGGTGCATGCATCTGTGCAGCTGGAACGACCTCGGACCACCAGGGCCCGAGAAAATTACAGATAATCGGAATCCGTCACCCAAGGTCATGTAAAAATCCAGCATATATCTGGTTATATCTCGGGTGCTATTACAGATAGCGCAATAAATCAAAGTGCATCGTCTGCAGGAAGCCTTGGCGCATGATTCTGTGCAGCGGGAACGACCTCGGACCACCAGGGGCCGAGAAAATCACCGACACATGGGGCCGGACTGTCAGGGTCAGGGAAAAATCCAATATATATCTGGTGATATCTCGGGTGCTATTAGAGATAGGGCAATAAACCAAAGTGAAATATCTGCCGGAGGCCCTGGCGGATGAATCTGTGCAGCGGGAACGACCTCGGACCACAAGGGGCCGAGAAAATCACCGACACATGGGGCCGGACTGTCAGGGTCAGGGAAAAATCCAATATATATCTGGTGATATCTCGGGTGCTATTAGAGATAGGGCAATAAACCAAAGTGAAATATCTGCCGGAGGCCCTGGCGCATGAATCTGTGCAGCGGGATCGACCTCGGACCACTAGGGGCCGAGAATACCACCGTCACACGGTGCCGGACACTCAGGGTCAGGGAAAAATCCAATATATATCTGGTGATATCTCGGGTGCTCTTACAGATAGCGCACTAAACCATAGTGAACTATCTGGAGGGGACCCTGGCGCATGAATCTTTGCAGCGGGAACGACCTCGGACCACCAGGGGCCGAGAAAACCACCGACACATGGTGCCGGACACCCAAGGTCATGTAAAAATCCAGGATGTATCTGATGATATCTCGGGTGCTATTAGAGATAGCGTGATATATCAAAGTGCATTGTCTGCAGGAGGTCCTGGTGCATGAATCTGTGCAGCGGGATCGACCTCGGACCACTAGGGGCCGAGAAAACCACCGACACATGGGGCCGGACACTCAGGGTCAGGGAAAAATCCAATATATATCTGGTGATATCTCGGGTGCTATTAGAGATAGCGCACTAAACCAAAGTGAATTATCTGCAGGGGGCCCTGGCGCATGAATCTGTGCAGCGGGAACGACCTCGGACCACCAGGGGCCGAGAAAACCACCGTCTCATGGGGCCGGACACTCAGGGTCGGGGAAAAATCCAATATATATCTGGTGATATCTCGGGTGCTATTAGAGATAGCGCAATAAATCAAAGTGCATTGTCTGTAATAGGCCCTGGCGCATGAATCTGGGCACCGCGAACGACCTCGGACCACCAGGGGCCGAGAGAACCACCGTCTCATGGGGCCGGACACTCAGGGTCATGGGAAAATCCAATATATATCTGGTGATATCTCGGGTGCTATTAGAGAAAGGGCAATAAACCAAAGTGAGTTATCTGGAGGAGGCCCTGACGCAGTCATCTGTGCAGCGGGAGCGACCTCGGACCACTAGGGACCTGGAAAATGACATATTTTCGGTATCTGTCACCCAAGGTCATGTAAAAATCCAGCATATATCTGGTGATATCTCGGGTGCTATTAGAGAAAGTGCAATAAACCAACGTGAGTTATCTGGAGGAGGCCCTGACGCAGGCATCTGTGCAGCGGGAACGACCTCGGACCACCAGGGGTCGAGAAAAACACAGTCACATGGGGCCGGACACTCAGGGTCAGGGAAAAATCCATTATATATCTGGTGATATCTCGAATGTTATTAGAGATAGCGCAATAAACCAAAGTGCATTGTCTGCAGGAGGCCCTGGTGCATGAATCTGTGCAGCGGGAACGACCTCGGACCACCAGGGGCCGAGAAAACCACCGACTCATGGGGCCGGATACTAAGGGTCACGGTAAAATCCAATATATATCTGGCGATATCTCGGGTTCTATTAGAGATAGCGCAATAAATCAAAGTGAATTATCTGCAGGAGGCCGTGCGCATGAATCTGTGCAGCGGGAACGACCTCGGACCACCAGGGGCCGAGAAAATTACAGATTTTCGGTATCCGTCACCCAAGGTCATGTAATAATCCAGCATATATCTGGTGATATCTCGGGTGCTATTAGAGATAGCGCAATAAATCAAAGTGCACTGTCCGTAGGAGGCCCTGGCGCATGAATCTGTGCAGCAGGAACTACCTCGGAACACCAGGTGCCGAGAAAACCACCGTCTCATGGGGCCGGACGCTCAGGGTCAGGGAAAAATCCAATGTATATCCGGTGATATCTCGGGTGTTATCACCTGATAGCGCAATAAATCAAAGTGCATTGTCTGCAGGAGGCCCTGGCGCATGAACTTGTGCAGTAGGAACGTCCTCGGACCACCAGGCCCCGAGAAAACCACCGACAAATGGGGCCGGGCACACAGGGTCAGAGAAAAATCCAGTATATATCTGGTGATATCTCGGGTACTATTTGAGATAGCGCAATAAACCAAAGTGCATTGTCTGCAGCAGGCCCTGGCGCATGAATCTGTGCTGCGGGAACGACCTCGGACCACCAGGGGCCGAGAAAATGACAGATTTTCGGTATCCGTCACCCAAGGTCATGTAATAATCCAGCATATATCTGGTGATATCTCGGGTGCCATTAGAGATAGCGCAATAACTCAAAGTGCATTGTCTGCAGGAGGACCTGGGGCATGAATCTGTGCAGAGGGATATACCTCGGAGCACCAGGGACCGAGAAAATCACCGACTGACGGGGCCGGATACTAAGGGTCAGGGTAAAATCCATTATATATCTGGTGATATCTCGGGTACTATTAGAGATAGCGCAATAAATCAAAGTGCACTGTCCGTAGGAGGCCCTGGCGCATGAATCTGTGCAGCAGGAACTACCTCGGAACACCAGGTGCCGAGAAAACCACCGTCTCATGGGGCCGGACGCTCAGGGTCAGGGAAAAATCCAATGTATATCCGGTGATATCTCGGGTGTTATCACCTGATAGCGCAATAAATCAAAGTGCATTGTCTGCAGGAGGCCCTGGCGCATGAACTTGTGCAGTAGGAACGTCCTCGGACCACCAGGCCCCGAGAAAACCACCGACAAATGGGGCCGGGCACACAGGGTCAGAGAAAAATCCAGTATATATCTGGTGATATCACGGGTGCTATTAGCAATATCGCGATAAATCAAAGTGCATTGTCTGCAGGAGGCCCTAGCGCACGAATCTGTGCAGCGGGATCGACCTCGAACCACCAGGGGCCGAGAAATCCACCGTCTCATGGGACCGGATATTCAGGGTTAGGGAAAAATCCAATATATATCTGGTGATATATCGGGTGCTATTAGAGATAGCGCAATAAACCAAACTGAATTATCTGCAGGAGGCCCTGGCGCATGAATCTGTGCAGCGGGATCGACCTCGGACCACGAGGGACCGAGAAAACCATCGTCACATGGGGCCGGACTGTCAGGGTCAGGGAAAAATCCAATATATATCTGGTGATATCTCGGGTGCTATTAGAGATAGCGCAACAAATCAAAGTGCATTGTCTGTCGGAGGCCCTGGCGCATGAATCTGTGCAGCGGGAACGACCTCGGACCACCAGGGTCCGAGAAAACCACCGTCTCATGGGGCGGGACACCCAGGGTCGGGGAATAATCCAATATATATCTGGTGATATCTCGGGTGCTATTATAGATAGCGCAATAAATCAAATTGCATTGTCTGTACTGGGCCCTGGCGCATGAATCTGTGCAGCGGGTACGACCTCGGACCACCAGGGGCCGAGAAAACCACCGTCACATGGGGTCGGACCCTCAGGGTAAGGGGAAAATCCAATATATATCTGGTGATATCTCGGGTGCTATTAGAGATAGCGCAATAAACCAAAGATAATTATCTGCAGGAGACCCTGGCCCATGAATCTGTGCAGCGTGAACGACCTCGGACCACCAGGGGCCAAGAAAACCACAGTCTCATGGGGCCGGACACTCAGGGTCAGGGGAAAATCCAATATATATCTGGTGATATCACGGGTGCTATTAGAGATAGCGCAATAAACCAAAGTGAATTATCTGCAGGAGGCCCTCGCGCATGAATCTTTGCTTCGGGAACGACCTCGGACCACCAGGAGCCGAGAAAACCACCGTCTCATGGGGCCGGACACTCAGTGTCAGGGGAAAATCCAATATATATCTGTCGATATCTCGGGTGCTTTTACAGATAGCGCAATAAATCAAAGTGCATTGTCTGTAGGAGGCACTGGCGAATGAATCTGTGCAGCAGGAACGACCTCGGATCACCAGGGGCCGAGAAAACCACCACCTCATGGGGCCGGACACTCAGGGTCAGGGGAAAATCCAATATATATCTGGTGATATCTCAGGTGCTATTAGAAATAGCGCGATACTTCAAAGTGCATCGTCTGCAGGAAGCCTTGGCGCATGATTCTGTGCAGCGGGAACGACCTCGGACCACCAGGGGCCGAGAAAATCACCGACACATGGGGCCGGACTGTCAGGGTCAGGGAAAAATCCAATATATATCTGGTGATATCTCGGGTGCTATTAGAGATAGGGCAATAAACCAAAGTGAAATATCTGCCGGAGGCCCTGGCGGATGAATCTGTGCAGCGGGAACGACCTCGGACCACAAGGGGCCGAGAAAATCACCGACACATGGGGCCGGACTGTCAGGGTCAGGGAAAAATCCAATATATATCTGGTGATATCTCGGGTGCTATTAGAGATAGGGCAATAAACCAAAGTGAAATATCTGCCGGAGGCCCTGGCGGATGAATCTGTGCAGCGGGAACGACCTCGGACCACCTGGTGCCGAAAAAACCACCGTCTCATGGGGTCGGACACTCAGGGTCGGTGAAAAATCCAATATATATCTGGTGATATCTCGGGTGCTATTACAGATAGCGCAATAAACCAAAGTACATTGTCTGTAGGAGGCCCTGGCGCATGCATCTGTGCAGCGGGAACGACCTCGGACCACCAGCGGCCGAGAAAACCACCGTCTCATGGGGCCGGACACTCAGGGTCAGGGAAAAATCCAATATATATATCTGGTGATATCTCGGGTGCTATTACAGATAGCGCAATAAATCAAAGTGCATTATCTGTAGGAGGCCCTGGCGCATGAATCTGTGCAGCGGGATCGACCTCGGACCACTAGGGGCCGAGAATACCACCGTCACACGGTGCCGGACACTCAGGGTCAGGGAAAAATCCAATATATATCTGGTGATATCTCGGGTGCTCTTACAGATAGCGCACTAAACCATAGTGAACTATCTGGAGGGGACCCTGGCGCATGAATCTTTGCAGCGGGAACGACCTCGGACCACCAGGGGCCGAGAAAACCACCGACACATGGTGCCGGACACCCAAGGTCATGTAAAAATCCAGGATGTATCTGATGATATCTCGGGTGCTATTAGAGATAGCGTGATATATCAAAGTGCATTGTCTGCAGGAGGTCCTGGTGCATGAATCTGTGCAGCGGGATCGACCTCGGACCACTAGGGGCCGAGAAAACCACCGACACATGGGGCCGGACACTCAGGGTCAGGGAAAAATCCAATATATATCTGGTGATATCTCGGGTGCTATTAGAGATAGCGCACTAAACCAAAGTGAATTATCTGCAGGGGGCCCTCGCGCATGAATCTGTGCAGCGGGAACGACCTCGGACCACCAGGGGCCGAGAAAACCACCGTCTCATGGGGCCGGACACTCAGGGTCGGGGAAAAATCCAATATATATCTGGTGATATCTCGGGTGCTATTGCAGATAGCTCACTAAACCAAAGTGAATTATCTGCAGGGGGCCCTGGCGCATGAATCTGTGCAGCGGGAACGACCTCGGACCACCAGGGGCCGAGAAAACCACCGTCTCATGGGGCCGGACACTCAGGGTCAGGGGAAAATCCAACATATATCTGGTGATATCACTGGTGCTATTAGAGATAGCGCAATAAACCTAAGTGAATTATCTGCAGGAGGCCCTGGCCCATAAATCTGTGCAGCGGGAACGACCTCGGACCACCAGGGGCCGAGAAAACCACCGTCTCATTGGGCCGGACACTCAGGGTCAGGTGAAAATCCAATATATATTTGGTGATATCTCGGGTGCTATTAGAGATAGCGCAACAAACCCAAGTGAATTATCTGCAGGAGGCCCTGGCCCATAAATCTGTGCAGCGGGAACGGCCTCGGACTACCAGGGGCCGGGAAAGCCACCGTCTCATGGGGCCGGAAACTCAGGGTCAGGGAAAAATCCAATATATATCTGGTGATATCTCGGGTGCTATTACAGATAGCGCAATAAACCAAAGTGAATTATCTGCAGGAGGCACTGGCGCATGCATCTGTGCAGCGGGAACGACCTCGGACGACCAGGTGCCGGGAAAACCACCGTCTCATGGGGCCGGACTCTCAGGGTCGGGGAAAAATCCAATATATATCTGGTGATATCTCGGGTGCTATTACAGATAGCGCAATAAACCAAAGTGAATTATCTGCAGGACGCCCTGGCGCATGAATCTCTGCAGCGGGAACGACCTCGGACCACCAGGGGATCATAAAACCACCGTCTCATGGGGCCGGACACTCAGGGTCAGTGGAAAATCCAATATATATCTGGTGATATCTCGGGTGCTATTAGAGATAGCGCAATAAACCAAAGAGAATTATCCGCAGGTGGCCCTGGCGCATGAATCTGTGCAGCGGGAACGACCTCGGACCACCAGGGGCCGGGAAAACCACCGTCTCATGGGGCCGGACAGCCAATGTCATGTAAAAATCCAGCATATATCTGGAGATATCTCGGGTTCTATTACAGATAGCGCGATAAATCAAAGTGCATTTTCTGCAGGAGGCCCTGGCGCATGAATCTGTGAAGCAGGAACGTCGGACCCCAGGTCCCGAGAAACTTACAGATTTTCGGTGTACGTCACCCAAAGTCATCTAAAAATCCAACATATATATGGTGCTTTATCGGGTGCAATTACAGATAGCGCAATAAATCAAAGTGCATTGTCTGTAGGAGGCCCTGGCTTATGAATCTGAGCAGGGGGAACGACCTCGGACCACCAGGGGCCGAGAAAACCACCGTCTCATGGGGACGGACACTCACTGTCAGGGGAAAATCCAGTATATATCTGGTGATATCTCGGGTGCTATTAGAGGTAGCGCAATAATCCAAAGTGAATTATCTGCAGGATGCCCTGGCGCATGCATCTGTGCAGCGGGAACGACCTCGGACCACCAGGGGCTGAGAAAACCACAGTCTCATGGGGCCGGACACACAGGGTCAGGGGAAAATCAAATATATATCTGGTGATACCTCGGGCGCTATTAGAGATGGCGCAAAAAATCAAAGTGCATTGTCCGTAGGAGGCCCTTGCGCATGAATCTGTGCACGAGGAACGACATCGGACCACCAGGGGCCGAGAAAATTACAGATTTTCGGTATCCGTCACCCAACGTCATGTAAAAATCCAGCATATATCTGGAGATATCTCGGGTTATATTACAGACAGCTCGATAAATCAAAGTGCATTGTCTGTAGGAAGCCCTGTCGCATGAATCTGTGCAGCGGGAACGACCTCGGACCACCAGGGGCCAAGAAAACCACCGCCTCATGGGGCCGGACACTCAGTGTCAGGGGAAAATCCAATATATATCTGGTGATATCTCGGGTGCTATTACAGATAGCGCAATAAATCAAAGTGCATTGTCTGTAGGCGGCCCTGGCGCAGGAATCTGTGCAGCGGGAACGACCTCGCATCACCAGGGGCAGAGAAAACCACGGTGGTAGTCCCCTCGTAGTCCCTGGTAGTCCGAGGTCGTTCCCGCTGCACATATTCATGCGCCAGGGCCTCCTGCAGATAATTCACTTTGGTTTATTGCGCTATCTCTAATAGCACCCGAGATATCACCATATATATATTGGATTTTCCCCTGACCCTGAGTGTCCGGCCCCATGACACGGTGGTTTTCTCGACCCCTGGTGGTCCGAGGTCGTTCCCGTTGCACAGATTCATGCGCCAGGGCCTCCTACAGACAATGCACTTTGATTTATTTCGCTATCTCTAATAGCACCCGCGACATCTCCAGATATATATTGGATTTTTCCCTCACCCTGAGTGTTCAACCCCACGAGACGGTGATTTTCTCGGGCCCGGTGGTCCGAGGTCGTTCCCGCTGCACAGACTCATGCGCCAGGGCTTCCCGCAGAAAATTCACTTTGGTGTATGGCACTATCTGTAATAGCACCCGAGATATCACCAGATATTTATTGGATTTTTACATGACCTAGCGCGACGGATTCCGAATATCTGTAATTTTTTCGGCCCCTGATGGTCCGAGGTCGTTCCCGCTGCACAGATTCATGCGCCAGGGCCTCCTACAGACAATGCACTTTGATTTATTGCGCTATCTCTAATAGCACCCGCGATATCACCAGATATATATTGGATTTTTCCCTGAACCTGCGTGTTCAACCCCACGAGACGGTGATTTTCTCGGCCCCTGGTGGTCCGAGGTCGTTCCCGCTGCACAGATTCATGCGCCAGGGCCTCCTGCAGACAATGCACTTTGATTTATTGCGCTATCTCAAATAGCACCCGAGATATCACCAGATATATATTGGATTTTTACATGACCTAGGGCGACGGATTCCGAATATCTGTAATTTTCTCGGCCCCTGGTGGTCCGAGGTCGTTCCCGCTACACAGATTCATGCGCCAGTGCCTCCTGCAGACAATGCACTTTGATTTATTTCCCTATCTCTAATAGCACCCGCGATATCACCAGATATATATTGAATTTTGCCCTGACCCTGAGTGTTCAACCCCACGAGACGGTGATTTTCTCGGCCCCTGGTGGTCCGAGGTCGTTCCCGCTGCACAGATTCATGCGGTAGGACCTCCTGCAGACAATGCACTTTGATTTATTGCGCTACCTCTAATAGCACCCGAGATATCACCAGATATATATTGGATTTTTCCCTGTCCCTGACAGTCCGGCCCCATGAGACTGTGATTTTCTCGGCCCCTGGTGGTCCGAGGTCGTTCCCGCTGCACAGATTCATGCGCCAGTGCCTCCTGCAGACAATGCACTTTGATTTATTTCGCTATCACTAATAGCACCCGCGATATCTCCAGATATATATTGGATTTTTCCCTGTCCCTGACAGTCCGGCCCCATGAGACGGTGATTTTCTCGGCCCCTGGTGGTCCGAGGTCGTTCCCGCTGCACAGATGCATGCGCCGGGGCCTCCTGCAGATAATTCCCTTTGGTTTATTGCGCTATCTCTAATAGCACCCGAGATATCACCAGAAATATATTGGATTTTCCCATGACCCTGAGTGTCCGGCCCCATGAGACTGTGGTTTTCTCGGCCCCTGGTGGTCCGAAGTCTTTCCCGCTGAACAGGTGCATGCGCCAGGGCCTCCTGCAGATAATTCACTTTGGTTTATTGCGCTGCCTCTAATATCACCCGAGATATCACCAGATATATATTGGATATTCCCTGACCCCGAGAGTGCGGCCCCATGAGACGGTGGTTTTCTCGGCCCCTGGTGGTCCGAGGTCGTTCCCGCTGCACAGGTGCATGCGCCAGGGCCTCCTGCAGATAATTCACTTTGGTTTATTGCGCTGCCTCTAATATCACCCGACATATCACCAGATATATATTGGATTTTCAACTGACCCTGATTGTCCGGCCCCATGGGACGGTGGTTTTCTCGGCCGCTGGTGGTCCGAGGTCGTTCCTGCTGCCCAGATTCATCCGCCAGGGCCTCCTACAGACAATGCACTTTGATTTATTGCGCTATCTGTTATAGCACCCGAGATATCACCAGATATATATTGGATTTTTCCCTGACCCTGAGTGTCCGGCCCTATGAGACGGTGGTTTTCACGCCCCTGGTGGTCCGAGTTCATTCCCGCTGCACAGATTCATGCGCCAGGGCCTCCTACGGACAATGCACTATGGTTTATTGCGCTATCTGTAATAGCACCCGAGATATCACCAGATATATATTGGATTTTTCCCTGACCCTGAGTGACCGGCCCTATGAGACGGTGGTTTTCTCGGCCCCTGGTGGTCCGAGGTCGTTCCCGCTTCCCAGATTCATGCGCCAGGGCCTCCTATAGACAATGCACTTTGATTTATTGCGCTATCTGTAATAGCACCCGAGAAAGCTCCATATATATGCTGGATTTTTACATGACTTTGGGTGACGGACACCGAAAATCTGTAAGTTTCTCGGCCCCTGAAGGGCCGAGGTCTTTCCTGCTTCACAGATTCATGCGCCAGGGCCTCCTGCAGAAATGCACTTTGATTTATTGCGCTATCTGTAATAGCACCCGAGATATCACCAGATATATATTGGATTTTTCCCTGACCCTGAGTGTCCGGACCCATGAGACTGTGGTTTTCTCGGCCCCTGTTGGTCCGAGGTCGTTCCCGCTGCACAGATGCATGCGCCAGGGCCTCCTGCAGATAATTCACTTTGGTTTATTGCGCTATCCCTAATAGCACCCGAGATATCACCAGATATATATTGGATTTTCCCCTGACCCTGAGTGTCCGGCCCCTTGAGACTGTGGTTTTCTCGGCCCCTGGTGGTCCGAGGTCGTTCGCGCTGCACAGATGCATGCGCCAGGGCCTCCCGCAGACATTCCACTTTTATTTATGGCGCTATCTCTAATAGCACCCGAGATATCACCAGATAAATATTGGATTTTCCCCTAACCCTGAGTGTCCGGCCCCATGAGACGGTGGTTTTCTCGGCCCTTGGTAGTCCGAGGTCGTTCCCGCTGCCCAGATTCATGCCCCAGGGCCTCCTATAGACAATGAACTTTGATTTATTGCGCTGTCTGTAATAGCACCCGAGGAAGCTCCATATATATGCTGAATTTTTACATGACTTTGGGTGACGGACACCGAAAATCTGTAAGTTTCTCGGCCCCTGAAGGGCCGAGGTCTTTCCTGCTTCACAGATTCATGCGCCAGGGCCTCCTGCAGAAATGCACTTTGATTTATTGCGCTATCTGTAATAGCACCCGAGATATCACCAGATATATATTGGATTTTTCCCTGACCCTGAGTGTCCGGACCCATGAGACTGTGGTTTTCTCGGCCCCTGTTGGTCCGAGGTTGTTCCCGCTGCACAGATGCATGCGCCAGGGCCTCCTGCAGATAATTCACTTTGGTTTATTGCGCTATCTCTAATAGCACCCGAGATATCACCAGATATATATTGTATTTTCCCCTGACCCTGAGTGTCCTGCCGCATGAGACGGTGGTTTTCTCGGCCCCTGGCGGTCCGAGGTCGTTTCCGCTGCACAGATTCATGCGCTAGGGCCTCCTGCAGACAATGCACTTTGATTTATTGCGCTATCTCAAATAGCACCCGAGATATCACCAGATATATATTGGATTTTTCCCTGAACCTGACAGTCCGGCCCCATGTGTCGATGGTTTTCTCGGTCTCTCGTGGTCCGAGGTCGATCCCGCTGAACAGATTCATGCGCCAGGGCTTCCTGCAGACAATTCACTTTGGTTTATGGCGCTATCTGTAATAGCACCCGAGATATCACCAGATATATATTGGATTTTTACATGACCTAGGGCGACGGATTCCGAATATCTGTAATTTTGTCGGCCCCTGGTGGTCCGAGGTCGTTCCCGCTGCACAGATTCATGCGCCAGTGCCTCCTGCAGACAATGCACTTTGATTTATAGCGCAATCTGTAACAGCACCCGAGATATCACCAGATATATATTGGATTTTCCCCTGACCATGAGTGTCCGGCCCCATGAGACGGTGGTTTTCTCAGCCCCTGGTGGTCCGAGGTCGTTCCCGCTGCACAGAATCATGCGCCAGGGCTTCCTGCAGATAATTCACTTTGGTTTATTGCGGTATCTCTAATAGCACCCGAGATATCACCAGATGTATATTGGATTTCTCCCCGACCCTGAGTGTCCGGCCCCATGAGACGGTGGTTTTCTCGGCCCCTGGTGGTCCGAGGTCGTTCCCGCTGCACAGAATCATGCGCCAGGGCCTGCTGCAGACAATGCGCTTTGGTTTATTGCGCTATCTCTAATAGCACCCGAGACATCACCAGATATATATTGGACTTTACCCTGACCCTGAGTGTCCGGCCCCATGAGACGGTGGTTTTCTTGGCCCCTGGTGGTCCGAGGTCGTTCCCGCTGCACAGATTCATGCGCCAGTGCCTCCTGCAGATAATTCACTTTGGTTTATTGCGCTGTCTCTAATAGCACCCGAGATATCACAAGATATATATTGGATTTTCCCCTGACCCTGAGTGTCCGGCCCCATGAGACGGTGGTTTTCTCGGGGCCTGGTGGTCCGAGGTCGTTCCCGCTACACAGATTCCTGAGCCAGGACCTCCTGCAGATATTTCACTTTGGTTTATTGCGCTACCTCTAATAGCACCCGAGATATCACCAGACATATATTGGATTTTCCCCTGACCCTGAGTGTCCGGCCCCATGAGACTGTGGTTTTCTCGGCCCCTGGTGGTACGAGGCTGTTCCCTCTGCACAGATTCATGCGCCAGGGCCTCCTACAGACAACGCACTTTGATTTATTGCGCTATCTATAATAGCACCCGAGATATCACCGGATATATATTGGATTTTTCCCTGACCCTGACAGTCCGGCCCCATGTGTCGATGGTTTTCTCGGTCTCTCGTGGTCCGAGGTCGATCCCGCTGAACAGATTCATGCGCCAGGGCTTCCTGCAGACAATTCACTTTGGTTTATGGCGCTATCTGTAATAGCACCCGAGATATCACCAGATATATATTGGATTTTTACATGACCTAGGGCGACGGATTCCGAATATCTGTAATTTTGTCGGCCCCTGGTGGTCCGAGGTCGTTCCCGCTGCACAGATTCATGCGCCAGTGCCTCCTGCAGACAATGCACTTTGATTTATAGCGCAATCTGTAACAGCACCCGAGATATCACCAGATATATATTGGATTTTCCCCTGACCAAGAGTGTCCGGCCCCATGAGACGGTGGTTTTCTCAGCCCCTGGTGGTCCGAGGTCGTTCCCGCTGCACAGAATCATGCGCCAGGGCTTCCTGCAGATAATTCACTTTGGTTTATTGCGCTATCTCTAATAGCACCCGAGATATCACCAGATGTATATTGGATTTCTCCCCGACCCTGAGTGTCCGGCCCCATGAGACGGTGGTTTTCTCGGCCCCTGGTGGTCCGAGGTCGTTCCCGCTGCACAGAATCATGCGCCAGGGCCTGCTGCAGACAATGCGCTTTGGTTTATTGCGCTATCTCTAATAGCACCCGAGACATCACCAGATATATATTGGACTTTACCCTGACCCTGAGTGTCCGGCCCCATGAGACGGTGGTTTTCTTGGCCCCTGGTGGTCCGAGGTCGTTCCCGCTGCACAGATTCATGCGCCAGTGCCTCCTGCAGATAATTCACTTTGGTTTATTGCGCTGTCTCTAATAGCACCCGAGATATCACAAGATATATATTGGATTTTCCCCTGACCCTGAGTGTCCGGCCCCATGAGACGGTGGTTTTCTCGGGGCCTGGTGGTCCGAGGTCGTTCCCGCTACACAGATTCCTGCGCCAGGACCTCCTGCAGATATTTCACTTTGGTTTATTGCGCTACCTCTAATAGCACCCGAGATATCACCAGACATATATTGGATTTTCCCCTGACCCTGAGTGTCCGGCCCCATGAGACTGTGGTTTTCTCGGCCCCTGGTGGTACGAGGCTGTTCCCTCTGCACAGATTCATGCGCCAGGGCCTCCTACAGACAATGCACTTTGATTTATTGCGCTATCTATAATAGCACCCGAGATATCACCGGATATATATTAGATTTATCCCCGACCCTGAGTGTCCGGCCCCATGAGACGGTGATATTCTCGGCCCTTAGTGGTCCGATGTCGTTCCTGCTGCGCAGATTCATTCGCCAGTGCCTCCTACAGACAATGCACTTTGATTTATCGCGCTATCTGTAATAGAACCCGAGATATCACCAGATATATGCTGGATTTTTACTTGACATGGGGTGACGGATACCGAAAATCTGTAATTTTCACGGCCCCTAGCCGTCCGATGTCGTTCCTGCTGCGCAGATTCATTCGCCAGTGCCTCCTACAGACAATGCACTTTGATTTATCGCGCTATCTGTAACAGCACCCGAGATATCACCAGATATATATTGGATTTTCCCCTGACCAAGAGTGTCCGGCCCCATGAGACGGTGGTTTTCTCAGCCCCTGGTGGTCCGAGGTCGTTCCCGCTGCACAGAATCATGCGCCAGGGCTTCCTGCAGATAATTCACTTTGGTTTATTGCGCTATCTCTAATAGCACCCGAGATATCACCAGATGTATATTGGATTTCTCCCCGACCCTGAGTGTCCGGCCCCATGAGACGGTGGTTTTCTCGGCCCCTGGTGGTCCGAGGTCGTTCCCGCTGCACAGAATCATGCGCCAGGGCCTGCTGCAGACAATGCGCTTTGGTTTATTGCGCTATCTCTAATAGCACCCGAGACATCACCAGATATATATTGGACTTTACCCTGACCCTGAGTGTCCGGCCCCATGAGACTGTGGTTTTCTCGGCCCCTGGTGGTCCGAGGTCGTTCCCGCTGCACAGATTCATGCGCCAGGGCCTCCTACAGACAATGCACTTTGGTTTATTGCGCTATCTCTAATAGCACCCGAGATATCACCGGATATATATTGGATTTATCCCCGACCCTGAGGGTCCGGCCCCATGAGACGGTGGTTTTCTCGGCCCCTAGTGGTCCGAGGTCGTTCCTGCTGCGCAGATTCATTCGCCAGTGCCTCCTACAGACAATGCACTTTGATTTATTGCGGTATCTGTAATAGCACCCGAGATATCACCAGATATATATTGGATTTTCCCCTGACCCTGAGTGTCCGGCCCCATGAGACGGTGGTTTTCTCGGCCCCTGGTGGTCCGAGGTCGTTCCCGCTGCACAGACTCATGAGCCAGGGCCTCCTACAGATAATGCACTTTGATTTATTGCGCTATCTCTAATAGCACCCGAGATATCACCAGATATATATTGGATTCTTCCCTAACACTGAGTGTCCGGCCCCACGAGACTGTGGTTTTCTCGGCCCCTGGTGGGTCGAGGTCGTTCCCGCTGCACAGATTCATGCGCCAGGACCTCCTGCAGATAATTCACTTTGGTTTATTGCGCTATCTCTAATAGCACCCGAGATATCAACAGATATATATTGGATTTTTCCCTGACGATGAGTGTCCGGCCCCATGAGACGGTCGTTTCCTTGGCCCCTGGTGGTCCGAGGTCGTTCCCGCTGCACAGATGCATGTGCCAGGGCCTCCTGCAGATAATTCACTTTGGTTTATTGCGCTATCTCTAATAGCACCCGAGATATCACCAGATATATATTGGATTTTCCCCTGACCCTGAGTGTCTGGCCCCATGAGACGGTGGTTTCCTTGGCCCCTGGTGGTCCGAGGTCGTTCCCGCTGCACAGATGCATGCACCAGGGCCTCCTGCAGATAATTCACTTTGGTTTATTGCGGTATCTCTAATAGCACCCGAGATATCACCAGATATGTATTGGATTTTCCCCTGACCCTGAGTGCCCGACCCCATGAGACGGTGGGTTTCTCGGCCCCTGGTGGTCCGAGGTCGTTCCTGCTGCACAGATTCATTCGCCAGCGCCTCCTACAGACAATACACTTTGATTTATTGCGCTATCTCTAATAGCACCCGAGATATCACCAGATGTATATTGGATTTTTCCCCGACACTGTGTGTCCGGCCCCATGAGACTGTGGTTTTCTCGGCCCCTGGTGGTCCGAGGTCGTTCCCGCTGCACAGACTCATGAGCCAGGGCCTCCTGCAGATAATTCACTTCGGTTTATTGCGCTATCTCTAATAGCACCCGAGATATCACCAGATATATATTGGATTTTCCCTTGACACTGAGTGTCCAGCACCATGAGACGGTGGTTTTCTCGGCCGCTGGTGGTCCGAGGTCGTTCCCGCTGCCCAGATTCATGCGCCAGGTCCTCCTACAGACAATGCAATTTGATTTATTGCGCTATCTGTAATAGCACCCGAGATATCACCGGATATATATTAGATTTATCCCCGACCCTGAGTGTCCGGCCCCATGAGACGGTGGTTTTCTCGGCCCCTGGTGGTCCGAGGTCGTTCCCGCTGCACAGACTCATGAGCCAGGGCCTCCTACAGATAATGCACTGTGATTTATTGCGCTATCTCTAATAGCACCCGAGATATCACCAGATATATATTGGATTCTTCCCTAACACTGAGTGTCCGGCCCCATGAGACTGTGGTTTTCTCGGCCCCTGGTGGGCCGAGGTCGTTCCCGCTGCACAGATTCATGCGCCAGGACCTCCTGCAGATAATTCAATTTGGTTTATTGCGCTATCTCTAATAGCACCCGAGATATCAACAGATATATATTGGATTTTTCCCTGACGATGAGTGTCCGGCCCCATGAGACGGTCGTTTCCTTGGCCCCTGGTGGTCCGAGGTCGTTCCCGCTGCACAGATGCATGCGCCAGGGCCTCCGGCAGATATTTCACTTTGGTTTATTGCGCTATCTCTAATAGCACCCGAGATATCAACAGATATATATTGGATTCTTCCCTAACACTGAGTGTCCGGCCCCATGAGACGGTGGTTTTCACGGCCCCTGGTGGTACGAGGCTGTTCCCTCTGCACAGATTCATGCGCCAGGGCCTCCTACAGATAATGCACTTTGATTCATTGCGCTATCTCTAACAGCACCCGAGATATCACCAGATATATATTTGATTTTTCCCTGACCCTGAGTGTCCGGCCCCATGAGACGGAGGTTTTCTCGGCCCCTGGTGGTCCGAGGTCGTTCACGCTGCCCAGATACATGCGCCAGGGCCTCCTACAGACAATGCACTTTGATTTATTGCGCTATCTCTAATAGCACCCGAGATATCACCAGATATATACTGGATTTTCCCCTGTCCCTGAGTGTCCGGCCCCATGAGACAGTGGTCTTCTCGGCCCCTGGTGGTCCGAGGTCGTTCACGCTGCCCAGATTCATGCGCCAGGGCCTCCTGCAGACAATGCACTTTGATTTATCGCGCTATCTGTAATAGAACCCGAGATATCACGAGATATATGCTGGATTTTTACATGACATTGGGTGACGGATACCGAAAATCTGTAATTTTCTCGGCCCTGGTGTTCCGATGTCGTTCCTGCTGCACAAATTCATGCGCAAGGGCCTCCTACGGACAATGCACTTTGATTTATTGCGCTGTCTCTAATAGCGCCCGAGATATCACCAGATATATATTTGATTTTTCCCTGACCCTGATTGTCCGGCCCCATGAGACGGTGGTTTTCTCGGCCCCTGGTGGTCCGAGGTCGTTCCCGCTGCACAGATTCATGCGCCAGGGCCTCCTACAGACAATGCACTTTGATTTATTGCGCTATCTGTAGTAGCACCCGAGAAAGCATCATATATATACTGGATTTTTGCATGACTTTGGGTGACGGACACTGAAAATATGTAAGTTTCTCGGCCCCTGGAGGGCCGAGGTCGTTCCCGCTACACAGATTCATGCGCCAGGGCCTCCCACAGACAACGCACTTTGATTTATTGCGCTATCTCTAATAGCACCCGAGATATCACCAGATATATATTGGATTTTTCCCTGACCCTGAGTGTCCGGCCCCATGAGACGGTGGTTTTCTCGGGGCCTGGTGGTCCGAGGTCGTTCCCGCTACACAGATTCCTGCGCCAGGACCTCCTGCAGATATTTCACTTTGGTTTATTGCGCTACCTCTAATAGCACCCGAGATATCACCAGACATATATTGGATTTTCCCCTGACCCTGAGTGTCCGGCCCCATGAGACTGTGGTTTTCTCGGCCCCTGGTGGTACGAGGCTGTTCCCTCTGCACAGATTCATGCGCCAGGGCCTCCTACAGACAACGCACTTTGATTTATTGCGCTATCTATAATAGCACCCGAGATATCACCGGATATATATTGGATTTTTCCCTGACCCTGACAGTCCGGCCCCATGTGTCGATGGTTTTCTCGGTCTCTCGTGGTCCGAGGTCGATCCCGCTGAACAGATTCATGCGCCAGGGCTTCCTGCAGACAATTCACTTTGGTTTATGGCGCTATCTGTAATAGCACCCGAGATATCACCAGATATATATTGGATTTTTACATGACCTAGGGCGACGGATTCCGAATATCTGTAATTTTGTCGGCCCCTGGTGGTCCGAGGTCGTTCCCGCTGCACAGATTCATGCGCCAGTGCCTCCTGCAGACAATGCACTTTGATTTATAGCGCAATCTGTAACAGCACCCGAGATATCACCAGATATATATTGGATTTTCCCCTGACCAAGAGTGTCCGGCCCCATGAGACGGTGGTTTTCTCAGCCCCTGGTGGTCCGAGGTCGTTCCCGCTGCACAGAATCATGCGCCAGGGCTTCCTGCAGATAATTCACTTTGGTTTATTGCGCTATCTCTAATAGCACCCGAGATATCACCAGATGTATATTGGATTTCTCCCCGACCCTGAGTGTCCGGCCCCATGAGACGGTGGTTTTCTCGGCCCCTGGTATTCCGAGGTCGTTCCCGCTGCACAGAATCATGCGCCAGGGCCTCCTACAGACAATGCGCTTTGGTTTATTGCGCTATCTCTAATAGCACCCGAGACATCACCAGATATATATTGGACTTTACCCTGACCCTGAGTGTCCGGCCCCATGAGACGGTGGTTTTCTTGGGCCCTGGTGGTCCGAGGTAGATACCGCGGCACAGATTCATGCGCCAGGGCCTCCTACAGACAATGCGCTTTGGTTTATTGCGCTATCTCTAATAGCACCCGAGATATCACCAGATATATGCTGCATTTTTACATGACCTTTGGTGACGGATACCGAAAATCTGTAATTTTCTTGGCCCCTGGTGGTCCGAGGTCGATCCAGCTGCACAGATTCATGCGCCAGGGCCCCCTGCAGATAGTTCACTTTGGTTTAGTGCGCTATCTGTAAGAGCACCCGAGATATCACCAGATATATATTGGATTTTCCCCTGACCCTGAGTGTCCGGCCCCCTGAGACGGTGGTTTTCTCGGCCCCTGGTGGTCCGAGGTCGATCCCGCTGCACAGATTCATGCGCCAGGGCCTCCTGCAGACAATGCACTTTGGTTTATTGCGCTATCTCTAATAGCACCCGAGATACAACCAGATATATATTGGATATTTCCCTGTCCCTGACAGTCCGGCCCCATGTGTCGGTGATTTTCTCGGCGCCTGGTGGTCCGAGGTCGATCCCGCTGCACAGATTCATGCGTCAGGGCCTCTTGCAGACAGTGCACTTCGATTTATCGCGCTATCTGTAATAGCACCCGAGATATCATCAGATACATTCTGGATTTTTACATGACCTTGGGTGTCCGCCCCATGCGTCGGTGGTTTTCTCGGCCCCTGGTAGGCCGAGGCCGTTCCCGCTGCACAGATTCATGCGCCAAGGCCTCCTGCAGATAATTCTCTTTGGTTTATTGCGCTATCTCTAATAGCACACGAGATATCACCAGATATATATTGGATTTTCCCCTGACCCTGAGTGTCCGGCCCCATGAGACTGTGGTTTTCTCGGCCCCTGGTGGTCCGAGGTCGTTCCCGCTGCACAGATTCATGCGCCAGAGCCTCCTACAGACAATGCACTTTGATTTATTGCGCTATCTGTAATAGCACCCGAGATATCACCAGATATATATTGGATTTTTCCCTGACCCTGAGTGTCCGGCCCCATGAGACGGTGGTTTTCTCGGCCCCTGGTGGTCCGAGGTCGTTCCCGCTTCACAGATTCATGCGTAAGGGCCTCCTGCAGATAATTCACTTTGGTTTATTGCGCTATCTATAATATCACCCGTGATATCACCAGATATATATTGGATTTTTCCCTGACCCTGAGTGTCCGGCCCCATGCGACGGTGGTTTTCTCGGCCCCTGGTAGTCCGAGGTCGTTCCCGCTGCACAGATACATGCGCCAGGGCCTCCTGCTGATAATTCACATTGGTTTATTGAGCTATCTCTAAGAGCATCCGAGATATCATGAGATACATCCTGGATTTTTACATGACCTTGGGTGTCCGGCCCCATGTGTCGGTGATTTTCTCGGCCCTTGGTGGTCCGACGTCGTTCCTGCTGCCCAGATTCATGCGCCAGGGCCTCCTACAGACAATGCACTTTGATTTATTGGGCTATCTGTAATAGCACCCGAGATATCAGCAGATATATATTGGATTTTTCCCCGACCCTGAGTGACCGGCCCCATGAGACGGTGGTTTTCTCGGCCCCTGGTGGTCCGAGGTCGTTCCCGCTGCACAGATGCATGCGCCAGCGCCTCCTGCAGATAATTCACTTTGATTTATCGCGCTATCTCTAATAGCACCCGAGATATCACCAGATATATATTGGATTTTTCCCCGACCCTGAGTGTCCGGCCCCATGAGACGGTGGCTTTCTCGGCCCTTGGTGGTCCGAGGTCGTTCTCGCTTCACAGATTCATGCGCCAGGGCCTCCTGCAGACAATGCACTTTGGTTTATTGCGCTGTCTCTAATAGCACCCGAGATATCACCAGATATATATTGCATTTTTCCCTGACCCTAAGTGTCCGGCCACATGAGACGGTGGTTTTCTCGGCCCCTGGTGGTCCGAGGTCGTTCCCGCTCCACAGATTCATGCGCCAAGGCCTCCTGCAGACAATGCACTTTGGTTTATTGCGCTCTCTCTAATTGCACCCGAGATATCACCAGATATATATTGGATTTTTCCCAGACCGTGACGGTCCGGCCCCATGAGACGGTGGTTTTCTCGGCCCCTAGTGGTCCGAGGTCGTTCCTGCTGCACAGATTCATTCGCCAGTGCCTCCTACAGACAATGCACCTTGATTTATTGCGCTATCTCTAATAGCACCCGAGATATCACCAGATATATATTTGATTTTTCCCCGACCCTGAGTGTCCGGCCCCATGAGACGGTGGTTTTCTCGGCCCCTGGTGGTCCGAGGTCGTTCCCGCAGCCCAGATTCATGCGCCAGGGCCTCCTGCAGATAATTCACTTTGGTTTATTTCGCTACCTCCAATAGCACCCGAGATATCACCAGATATATATTGGATTTTTCCCTGACCCTGACAGTCCGGCCCCATGAGACGATGGTTTTCTCGGCCCCTGGTGGTCCGAGGTCGTTCCTGCTGCACAGATTCATGCGCCAGGGCCTCCTGCAGACAATGCACATTGATATATCACTCTATCTCTAATAGCACCCGAGATATCATCAGATACATCCTGGATTTTTACATGACCTTGGGTGTCCGGCCCCATGTGGCGGACGTTTTCTCGGCCCCTGGTGGTCCGAGATCGTTCCTGCTGCACAGATTCATGCGCCACGGCCTCCTGCAGACAATGCACTTTGATTTATCGCGCTATCTGTAATAGCACCCGAGAAAGCACCATATATATGCTGGATTTTTACATGACTTTATGTGACGGATACCGAACATTTGTAATTTTCTCGGCCCCTGGTGGTCCGAGGTCGTTCCCGCTGCACAGATTCATGCGCCAGGGCCTCCTGCAGATAATTCACTTTGGTTTATTGCGCTACCTCTAATAGCGCCCCAGATATCACCAGTCATATATTGGATTTTCCCCTGACCCTGAGTGTCCGGCCCCATGAGACTGTGGTTTTCTCGGCCCCTGGTGGTCCGAGGTCGTTCCCGCTGCCCAGATTCATGCGCCAGGGCCTCCTACCGACAATGCATGCATATATGCATATATAAAGCTAATAAAATTATGTAAAACTACATAAAACTCTATAAAACTATATAACACTATAAAAAACAATATAAAACTGTATAAAACTGTATAAAACTATATAAAACTACCAAAACTATATAAAACTATTTAAATCTATATAAAACTAACACAACCATATAAAACTATATAAAACAATATAAAGCTATACAAAACTATATAAAACTATGTAAAACTATATAACACTATATAAAACAATATAAAATTATATAAAACTAACAAAACCATATAAACCTATATAAAACTCTATAGAACTATATAAAACTATATAAAACTATACAAAACTATATAAAACTATATAAAGCTATAATAAAACTAATAAAACTAATAAAACTAATAAAACTAATAAAACTATTAAAACAGTTAAAACTAATAAAACTATATAAAACCATATAAAACTGTATACAGCTACATAAAACTATGTAAAACTGAATAAAACTATATGGTACTATATAAAACTAATAAAACTATATAAAACTATATAAAACTATATGATACTATATAAAACTATATAAAACTGTGTAAATCTAATAAAACCATATAAAACTTTATAAATCTGTATAAAACTATATGAAACTAACAAAACTATATAAAACTATATGAAATTATATAAAACTATATAAAACCATATAAAACTAAATAAAACCATATAAAACTATATAAAACTAACAAAACTATATAAACCTATATAAAACTATATACAACTATATAAAGCTATGTAAAACTATATAAAACGATGCAAAATTAATAAAACTATATAAAACTATATAAAACTATATAAAACTATATAAAACTATATAAAACTATATAAAACTATATAAAACTATATAAAACTATATAAATCTATGTAAAGTTATATAAAACTATATAAAAGTTATAAAACTATATAAAACTGTGTAAAACTAATAAACTATATAAAACTATATAAAACTATATACAGCTATGTAAAGCTATATAAAACTATATAAAACTATATACAGCTATGTAAAGCTATATAAAACTATATAAAACTGTGTAATACTAATAAAACTATATTAAACTATATAACACTATGTGAAAGTATATGAAACTACATAAAACTATATAAAACTATACAAAACTATATAAAACTCCTAAAACTATATAAAACTATGTAAAACTATATAAAACTAACAAAACTATACAAAGCAATATAAAACTATATAAAACTATATAAAACTGTATAAAATTATATAAAGCTATGTAGAACTATATAAAACTATATAAAACTGTGTAAAAGTACATAAAACTATATAAAACTACACTAACCTATATAAAACTATATAAAACTATGTAAAACAATATAAAACTTTGTAAAACCAATAAAACTTTATGAAACTATACAAACCTATATAAAACTACTAAAACTACTAAAACTATATAAAACTATATAAAACAATATAAAACTATACAAAACTATATGAAACTAACAAAACTAAGTAAAACTACATAATATTATATAAACCTATACAAAACTATATAAAACTATATAAAACTATATAAAACTATATAAAACTATATAAAACTATATAAAATTATGTAAAATTATATAGAACTATATAAAACTAATAAAACTATATAAAACTATATAAATCTATATAAAACTATATAAAACTATATAAAAGTATATAAAACTATATAAAACTATATAAAACTATATAAACCGATATAAAACCATATAAAACTATATGAAAATATGTAAAACTATATAAAACTATATAAATCTATACAAAACTATGTAAAACTAATAAAACTATGTAAAACTACGTAAAACTATATGAAACTATACATAACTATATAAAACTATACATAACTTTATAAAACTATCTAAAACTATATAAAAGTATATAAAACTATATAGAACTATATAAAACTATATTAAACTATATAAAACAATATAAAACTGTATAGAACTGTATATAATTATATAAAACTATATAAAACTATATAAAACTATATACAGCTATGTAAAGCTATATAAAACTATATAAAACTATATACAGCTATATAAAGCTATATAAAACTATATAAAACTGTGTAATACTAATAAAACTATATTAAACTATATAACACTATGTGAAAGTATATGAAACTACATAAAACTATATACAACTATACAAAACTATATAAAACTATATAAAACTATATAAAACAATATAAAACTTTGTAAAACCAATAAAACTTTATGAATCTATACAAACCTATATAAAACTACAAAAACTACTAAAACTATATAAAACTATATAAAACTATATAAAACTATATAAAACTAATAAAACTATATAAAACAATATAAAACTATATAAAACTATATAAAACTGTATAAAATTATATAAAGCTATGTAGAACTATATAAAACTATATAAAACTGTGTAAAACTAATAAAACTATATAAAACTATATAAAACTATGTAAAAGTACATAAAACTATATAAAACTACACAAAACTATATAAAACTATATAAAACTATATAAAACAATATAAAACTTTGTAAAACCAATAAAACTTTATGAAACTATACAAACCTATATAAAACTACTAAAACTACTAAAACTATATAAAACTCTATAAAACTATATAAAACTATATAAAACTATATAAAATTATGTAAAATTATATAAAACTATATAAAACTAATAAAACTATATAAAACTATATAAATCTATATAAAACTACATAAAACTATATGAAAGTATATAATACTATATAAAACTATATAAACCGATATAAAACCATATAAAACTGTATGAAAATATATAAAACTATATAAAACTATATGAACCTATATAAAACTATATAAAACTATATAAAACTATATAAATCTATGTAAAGTTATATAAAACTATATAAAACTTATAAAACTATATAATACTGTGTAATACTAATAAAACTATATTAAACTATATAACACTATGTGAAAGTATATGAAACTACATAAAACTATATAAAACTATACAAAACTATATAAAACTGTATAAAACTGTATAAAACTGTATAGAACCAATTAAACTATATAAAACTTTATAAAACTATATAAAACTATGTAAAACTATATAAAACTATGTAAAACTATATAAAAATATATAAACCTATATAAAACCATTATAAAACTATATAAAACTATATTAATCTACATAAAACTAAGGAAAATTATATAAAACTATATAAAAATATATAAAACGATATAAAACTATATAAAACTACATAAAACTATATAAAACTATATAAACCTATACAAAACTATATAAAATTATATAAAACTGTATAAAACTATATAAAACTATATAAAACCATATAGAACTATATAAAACTATATAAATCTATATAATTCAATGTTAAACTATGTAAGACTATATAAAATTATATAAAACTATGTAAAACTGTATAAAACAAACAACACCATATAAAACTACATAAATCTATAAAAAACCATATAGCACTATATAAAACTATGTAGAACAAATACAGCTGTATAGAACTATATTAAACAATGTAAAGATATGTAAAACTATAAAAAACTACTAAAACTACTAAAAATATATAAAACTATATAAAACTATGTAAAACAATATAAAACTATATAAAACTATACAAAACTATATAAAATTACTAAAACTATATAAAACAATATAAAACGATATAAAACTGTATAAAACTATGAAAAACTAATAAAACTGTATAAAAATACATAAAACTATATAAAACTATATAAAACTATATAACACTATATAAATGTATATCAAACCATATAAAACTATATAAAACTTTATAAAACTATATAAAACTATATAAACCTATATAAAACTATATAAAATTATATAAAACTATATGAAACTATATAAAATCATATAAAACTATATAAAACTATATAAAACGATATAAAACTATGTAAAAATATATAAAACTATATAAAACTAATAAAACTATATAAAGCTAATAAAACTATATAAACCTATGTAGAACCATATAAAACTATATAAAATTAATAAAACTATATAAAACTATACAAAACTATATGAAACTAACAAAACTAAGTAAAACTACCGAAAATTATATAAAACTATACAAAACTATATAAAACTATATAAATCCATATAAAACTATGTAAAACTAATAAAACTATATGAAACTATACAAAACTATATAAAACTACTAACACTACTGAAACTATGTAAAACTATATAAAACTATATAAAACTATATAAAACGATATAAGACTGTATAAAACTATGTAAAACTAATAAAACTATATAAAAATATATAAAACTATATAACACTATATAAATCTGTATAATTCTATGTTAAACTATATAAAACTTTATAAAACTATATAAAACTATATAAACCTATATAAAACTATATAAAATTATATAAAACTATATAAAACTATATACAGCTATGTAAAAGTATATGAAACTACATAAAACTATATAAAACTATACAAAACTATATAAAACAATACAAAACTATATAAAACTATATAAATCTATATAATTCTATGTTCAACTATGTAAAACTATATAAAACTACATAAAACTATGTAAATCTACATAAAACTAAGGAAAATTATATAAAACTATATAAAAATATATAAAACGATATAAAAAAATTTAAAACTATATAAAACAATATAAAACGATATAAAACTATACAAAACTATATAAAATTACTAAAACGTTATAAAACTATATAAAACGATATAAAACTGTATAAAACTATGTAAAACCAATAAAACTATATGAAACTATACAAAACTATATAAAACTACTAAAACTACTAAAACTACTAAAACTACATAAAACTACATAAAACAATATAAAACTGTATAAAACTATATAAAACTATATAAAACTATACAAAACTAAAATAAAATTACTAAAACTATATAAAACTGTATAAAACGATATAAAACTGTATATAAACTATGTAAAAGTTTATGAAACTACATAAAACTATATAAAACTATACAAAATTATATAAAACTATATAAAACTATGTAAAACCAATAAAACTATATGAAACTATACAAAACTATAGAAAACTACTAAAACTACTAAAACTATATAAAACTACATAACAATATAAAACTATATAAAACTATATAAAACTATATAAAACTACATAACAATATAAAACTAAATAAATCTATATAAAACTATATAAGACTATACAAAACTATATAAAATTACTAAAACTATATAAAACTATATCAAACGATATAAATCTGTATAAAACTATGTAAAACTAATAAAACTATATAAAACTATATAAAACTATATACAGCTATGTAAAAGTATATGAAACTACATAAAACTATATAAAACTATACAAAACTATATAAAACTATATAAAACTATATAAAACTGTATAAAACTATATGGAACTATATAAAACTATATAAAACTATATAAAACTATGTAAATATATATTAAACTATATAAAACTATATGAAGCTTTATAAAACTACATCAAATAATATCAATTTATATAAAATTATATAAAACTACATAAATCAATATCAATATATATCAAACTGTACAAAACTACATAAAATGATAACAGTGTATATAAAACAATATAAAACTACATAAAACAATATCAATCTATAAAAGTTATATAAAACTATATAAACCTATATAAAACTATATAAAACTACATAGGACTATATGAAACAATTTAAAAAAACATAAAACTATCTACAACTGTAGAAAAGTATATAAATATAGATAAAACTATAGAAAAATATATAAAACTATATAAAACTAATAGAAATACATATAACTAATTAAAACTGTATTAAATAATACAAAACTGTATAAAACTATATAGAACTATATAAAACTATATAAAACTATATAAAACTATATGAAACTATACAAAACTATATAAAACTATACAAATCTATATAAAACAGTATAAAACTATATACAACTATATAAAACTATATAGAACTATATAAAGCTATATAAACTATGTAAAACTGTATAACTCTATATAAAACTATATATACCTATATAAAACTAAGAAAACAATATGAAACCTTATAAAACTATATAAAACTATATAAGCCTTATTAGCCATAAGGGCGAGAAGCGATCTGTATGTGCGTTATACGAGTACGCTTTGATCTTAGCCACAAGGCCGAGAAGCGATCTGGATTTGGGTTATTCGGGTACACTTTGATCGTAGCCATAAGGCCTAGAAGCGATCTGGATTTGGGTTATGCGAGTACAATTTGATCTCAGCCATAAGGCCTAGATGCGATCTGGATGTGTGTTATGCGAGTACACTTTGATCTTAGCCATAAGGCCGAGAGGCGATCTGGAGGTGTGTTATGAGAGTACACTTTGGCCTTAGTCATAAAGCCGAAAAGCGATCTGGATTTGATTAATTCGAGTACACTTTGATATTAGCCATAAGGGCGAGAAGCGTTCTGGATGTGTGTTATGCGAGTACACTTTGATCTTAGCCATACAGCCGAGCAGCGATCTGGATTTGGGTTATTCGCGTACACTTTGATCTTAGCCGTAAGCCCGTAAAGCGTTCTGTATGTGTGTTATTCGAGTACACTATTACCTTAGCCATAAGGCCGAGAAGCGTCCTGGATTAGGGTTATGCGAGTACACTTTGCTCTTAGCCATACGGCAGAGCAGCGATCTGAATGTGTGTTGAGCGAGTACACTTTGATCTTAGCCATAAGGCGGAGCAGCGATCTGGATGTGTGTTATGCGAGTACAGTTTGATGTTAGCCATAAGGGCGAGAAGTGATCTGGATGTGTGTTATGCGAGTACGCTCTTATCTTAGCCATACGGCCGAGAAGCGATCTGGATGTGTGTTATGCGATTACACTTTGATCTTAGCCATACAGCCGAGAACCGATCTGGATTTGTGTTATGCTAGTATACTTTGACCTTAGCCATAAACCAGTGAAGCGATCTGGATGTGTGTTATGCAAGTACACTTTGATCTTAGCCATAAGGCCGAGAAGCGATCTGTATGTGTGTTATGAGGCGTTTATTTCAAAACATGTTCCCCCGGCCTTACATGCTTCGGCCGGGGGTGGATACATAGTAGCGCCTTTATGGCGATGGCTAATTGATATATTAATTTTAGTTATGATAAAAGTTATCTAGAACCGCCTAGTTGCGGCCTTGGCTATATCGCATATAGATACATACAAGTAGATAGCTGAGTAGGCAAATAAACATAAATTAAAATAAAAGAATACGTTAAAATAATAAATAAATAAATAGATACATATAGATTAAGAGTAGCGAATACAATAGAAATAACATAAATAAATAAATAAATAAATAAATAAATAAATAAATAAATAAATAAATAAATAAATAAATAAATTAATTAATTAATAAATAAATAAATAAATAAAAAGAAAGATAAAAAATGATAAATAAATAAGATCGAGGGATAGGTATGTACACTCTGGGTAGAGTATGTACACAAATTATAATTCCTTAGCCAGTTTCCGGTCATTAAGATGCCCGAGCCTTCGCCGTAGAAACTAACGCAAAGCAGAATAATATAACTTAAAGAAATAATACAAAAACAAGACAAAAATAAAAAGAAAAGTATTAATACATAAATTAAGTAGTCACAAAATATATTATAAAATATAAATAAATATATACGATTCGCAAACTTTTAGTGACAATATTTGGGTTAAACTGGGGCGTATGCACGTTAGTGCAGGTTCATATAGATGGTAAGCAGCGTGTTGCAGCAGGCGATAGGAGTGAGCCAGGTTTAAAACCAAAACACATAAGTATTACATAAATAAATAAATAAAAGAGCAAATAAATAAATAAGCAAATAACAAAATAAATAAATAAGTAAATAAATAAAAATAAACAGATATATAGATGAATAAATAAATAAATAAATAGATAGATAAATAAATAAATAAGTAAATAAATAAATAAATAAATAAATAAATAAATAAATAAATAAATAAATAAGTAAATAAATAAATAAATGAATAAATAAATAAATAAATGAATAAATAAATAAATCAATAAATGAATAAATAAATAAATCAATAAATGAATAAATAAATAAATGACTAAATGAATAAATGACTAAATGACTAAATGACTAAATGACGAAATGAATAGATGAATAGATGAATAGATGAATAAATGAATATGAATGAATGAATAAATGAATAAATGAATAAATGAATAAATGAATAAATGAATAAATGAATAAATGAATAAATGAATAAATGAATAAATGAATAAATGAATAAATGAATAAATGAATAAATGAATAAATGAATAAATGAATAAATGAATAAATGAATAAATGAATAAATGAATAAATGAATAAATGAATAAATGAATAAATGAATAAATGAATAAATGAATAAATGAATAAATGAATAAATGAATAAATGAATAAATGAATAAATGAATAAATGAATAAATGAATAAATGAATAAATGAATAAATGAATAAATGAATAAATGAATAAATGAATAAATGAATAAATGAATAAATGAATAAATGAATAAATGAATAAATGAATAAATGAATAAATGAATAAATGAATAAATGAATAAATGAATAAATGAATAAATGAATAAATGAATAAATGAATAAATGAATAAATGAATAAATGAATAAATGAATAAATGAATAAATGAATAAATGAATAAATGAATAAATGAATAAATGAATAAATGAATAAATGAATAAATGAATAAATGAATAAATGAATAAATGAATAAATGAATAAATGAATAAATGAATAAATGAATAAATGAATAAATGAATAAATGAATAAATGAATAAATGAATAAATGAATAAATGAATAAATGAATAAATGAATAAATGAATAAATAGATACTTAAATAAATAGACAAATACATAAATAAATAAATAAATAAATAAATAAATAGATAGTTAAATAAATAGACAAATACATAAATAAATAAATAAATAAATAAATAGATAGTTAAATAAATAGACAAATAAATAAATAAATAAATACATAAATAAAGAAATATATAAATAGCTAAAACAATGGACAAATAGGTGGATAAATAAATATGTAAATAGTTAAAACAATAAATAAGTAAATAATAATAAATAGATAAATAAATTGGCAAACACATGGCTGTTACAGCTGTGGAAAGATAACTGTGCCATAATATGAAATGAATAGAAAGAGTACGAAAGTTGATAGATTAAAAAGAACCAGTGTCCCATCACTAGTAAAATAAGAAAACTAAAGATTGATAAAAAGCGGTTAAGTAATGTCAAAAGTCGATAAATAAAACAGAAGAAAAGTAGTAGTTTAATTAAAACAAATAATTATAGATAGCATAAAAAAGAGAGAAGCAAGAATTAAAATAGATAGTTAAAAGATTAAGAGGGATAGTTGAAAATATTAAAAGCAAAGTGCATAAGTATAGGTTGTTAGTTAAAATTCCATAGTTATTAAAATAATAAAATATAGCTCACAGACACTTGGTTAATGGTTAGGTATCAACTTTTGTACTTACCCTATCGCTGCCTCCGTCTGCTGCTCCTCTACCTAAGTCGGGGGAGTTGACCCCCGCAGTTCTTAAATGGGTCGGCCTGGATCAGGGGCCGGGACATCCTCAGTGAGGGCCTCGCGATACTGGCGAACTCCCGAGACGTGCTCCACGTAGATATCCCGGCTCCACCGGACAATATCCGACACAATGAGCCGGCGCATCAGAGATGCGTACCGATTACCGATACGCAAAATCTTCAACACAGACTCATTGGCCGGATCCCAGGAGCCGAGGGCACCGACGACGATCGCGGAGACCGCCACCCGATAACCGCGCCCTCCGAGAACGTCGGCCAGGGGCTTTTACTTCTGTATCTTTCGCGCCCTGGCCTCCTCGAATGAAATATATTCGTTCTCGAAGGGCACGGTAACATCGACGATGACGATGCTCCTTGAGGGCTCGTGCCTGACAACGATGTCAGGCCTAAGAGCCCCCAGATGTCCGTCGATGCCCTCGACCGTCCGGTTAACCCTTAATTCCCCTGGGAGCCGGCAGGCCTTAGCGATGCGGGAAACCACCGCATCGTGGCGAAGTTGCCAGGCCGCCGAATGCAGACGACAGTGGCAAAGGACGCGGGGAAGGGATTCGAGCTCCGCCCCACAGCGCCGGCAACGCTTATCTCCCTCACCCCAGCGTCTTGCCCCCTTAAGAGGCAAGACGTCAAGGCGAGCTCGGTGAATGAAGCGCCAATCGGCGAAGCGGGTGAAGTTGCCGCCGCGGAGGAAGTGGTTTGAAGCACCACTCCGCGACGACACCCCGAATACCTTCCCCTGGTCCTTCTTACGCTGAAGGCGTAGGTGGTAATATTCTACCACTGCCATCCGCAATCGGCGAATCATCTGGACCCTCGCCACGGGCGGGACAATGGTCTCCCGATCGCGAGAACCACTGAGCGTAATCGCGAGCTCAGATCTCTCCTCGCTCCACTGCCAACGCAATCCGAGCAGGTCCCGACTCCTGCGTGCCGCGTTCCGTGCCCTCGACCACAGCGAAGAAATGTCCCCCCCGTCCCTGGCGAAGTACCCCTTCAGCGAACCAGAGAGGTACTCGGCCAGGTCATTGTTCGACGGGTTGGTATGGCCGATTTTCCTGGCTACAGCCTCGCGCAGCGAGTTCCAGTTCAACTCCCTGACCACCGCATCATCCGCCGTCAAAAGACGGAACGCATGAGCGATGGTCAGGACGTCGGCCATGTCAGCAAGCGGAAGCAGTCCATATCCCCCCCTACTAGGTGGGAGGTAGACTACTTCCGCGCTGGCCCGCTGCGGGAGGTTGAGCCAGGACTTGGCCATACGTCGAATCTCTTTGTCGACAGTAATTAAGGGACGTTTCTCCGCGTGGGCTCCCCGCAGGTAGAAGTCGAGGCGTGGCAGTATAAAAGCTGCCACGGTCTCGGCCTTCTGCCACGGGGCCAAGAGGGAACGGTCGACGGCCTGCAGGTCCTGGACCAGCTCTTCGATCGTCAACAGTGGGGTTTAACGGACCTGAAACCTTGTGGGAACGCCCAGGTGTTCGTAGGTCTTACCGGCTGCCAGGGCGCGCATTTCCTGACCCTGGATGGTGAAGCGAGTGGACGGATCTCGCGCGGCCCCCTACCACGATGGTGGAGGGTCGCGCATTTTGCGGGATTAAACTGCAATCCGATGCCACTCGCCGCAGCACCCACTGCCTTTAGCAGCGTTTCCATACCCTCCGGGGTGTCGGCGATCAACGCGAGATCGTCCGCGTACGCCAGGACACTGTGCCGATGGCCGTGCAGCGTGTAACCCGCCGAGGTCCGAGTAGCTGCGCGCAGCACCGGTTCCAGGGCGAGGTTAAACGCCACAGGGCTCATCAGACAGCCCAGGCGCACCCCGGAGAGGATCGGAACGGGGTCGGTAAACCCGTCGGCTTTCAGCACCCGTGTGGTGCAACCGTGGTACATACTCTTCAGAATATTCTGAAGAGTAGAGGGAACCCCGGCCTCCACGAAGGATTGGTAGATGGAGGCGTGGGGGACCGAGCCGAACGCGTTCGCCAGGTCCAACCACGCCACCACTGCCTGACGCCCCCACCTGCGAGCGTCTGTAAGGGCCCCCTGCAACACGAAGTTATGTTCATAACACCCCTCGTACGGCAAGAAGCCCTTTTGCGCGGGACTTAGGCGCTTGTTCTGGACCGACCACGCGACGAGACGGTCAGCCAGAACAGCGGCGGAGAGCTTCGGGGTCGTGTCAGATATGGCCAGCGGTCGCCAGTTTTGACAGGTCGTGGCGATCGCCCTTTTTGTGCACAAGCACAGTGTTGGAAATTTTCCAACACGAGGGGACCGACTCCAGACGAAGACACAAATTGAAAAAAGAGGTCAGCAAATGTGACCCCGGATCTGCCCTTTTTAGATCATTGTAAGTTAGACCGTCGGGACCGGGCGCAGAGTTTGTCATACGCCTGATCCGACGATCTACCTCACTCATTTTTAAGAGCTTCACCAAGGCCACATTGCTGGCCTCGTCTGGAGCCTCGATGGAAGGCGGGGGAGGCCTAGCTCCCAGGTTCCCTGCCGGTAAGTACATGTTGAGAAAGTACTCATGTACCCTGTCCTTAGGCACTTTGCAGTGCAAGGACGGGCCCATGAGCACCTCCTGAACAGCACGCCGGCGGTTCTGCCTGAAGAGCCGTTGTATCCGCGTAGCCTCCCTTACCTGGTCTCCCCGCGTTGGTCCACCTGCCAACACAGGACGATCGCGGTGACCGTTCGAACCGCGAGCCGCTTGGTCGCCCGACACGCCCCTAGCTCTCGCAAGCCGTTGGGGCCTATCCGTCCCGCCCCCTCTCGTGGTCGGTCCCCCGACTCTGAAGCCCTGCAGGTATGCTGCGATTTCCCTCGCAACATCCTCCAGCTGCTCCAGGGAGCCAGCGTTCTGCGCAATGCCGATCAGCAACTCTCTCTCCGAAGGAAACGCTATCCCAACCAAAGGCCGGATGGCGCCCCTTCTTCGAGAGGAATGCCCGGATGCCGCAGGACGCCTGGGCTCACGAGGTCCCGAGGCACGCGAGGGTGCGGTCGTTCTGCGACTTCTCGCAGGTGCGGTCGCCTCCGTCGCGGAGGCAGGAGCACCCCTCACGGTTACATCAACGGTGACGGGCCTCCGATTATCCCTCCCCGCGCGATTTAAAACTACCCCTTCCCGCAAAGTAAAAAGGGAGCCGGGGGCACTACGTGGGACACTCGGGAGTAGCGAAAGGCTAAACGATGTTACGCTACTCACCGAGGGCGCCCCGGAGCACCCTGCTCCAGGCCGATGCGCGTTATTGTGCGCGGCGCTGTTGTTGTTGTTGCTGCTGCTGCTGCTGCCCGGTGGCGGCCGGGCGGGGGACTTTTCTCGCGGTGGTAGAGGAGGCGTCGTCGTCCTCTTCTCTGGCGGCAGCGGCTGCGCCTCCTCTTCGGACGACGAGCTCGACAACAGGATCCCGCGGTGGTGGCGTCGGCGGGATCCAGCGGCGATTCACCACGGCTCCGGTGATGATTCCGGGGTTGCGGCTGCCCCGGCCGGCTGTGGCACCTCCACCTCTTCGATGGGTGGGAGGAGCGGGGCCGCTGGAGATGGTGGTAGCGGCCTGGCTACCATCGCTCCTCCTACAATAGGCTGGGGGGTCATTATCGGATGGTCGGCGGCGTCCTGGGGCTACGGTGCTTCCTCGGTGGGGGGCTGCGTCTTGGTGGTGGTGGTGATGGCCCGGGCGGTGTAGGGGTGGCCCTGGTTGCTGTACGCAGCCCCCTTTCCGGCGCGACGTCTATCGGCGAGGGAGGTGACGTGTAGGAAGGGGTGCCCGCTGTGACGGCGGCGTATGATGGCGAAGCCGCTGTCCTTACCCCCGAGGGTTTCCTTTGGGCGGCCCGAGGTGGTGATGGGCCGCTGGAGGGACCCTTCCCTTGAGCCACCGCCCTTGGAGATGGAGTTTGGGCGGTGGGTGTCCCTTCTAATCTCGGGGGCGTTCTTCTGGCTCCGGTCGGAGCCGCTACCGTCCCCCGTGTGGTGGTGGTGGTTCTTCTGCCCACCTCCACCGGGGCGCTGGCACCCCTCGTACCCCGTGTCACCCGCCCTTGGGTGGTGGTGGGCGGGGTCTTGACGGGTGGGGTCCTCGCTGGAGGGGTGCCAGTCGACCCCCTGGTAGCGGGGGCCGTTCTTCTGCCCGGTGGGGTGAGCCTCGTTGTGGTAGCGGCTGAGGGATCGGAGCCCCTCCCGGTAGCAGGCGCCCTTGCAGCCGGCGGCGATGTCATAGGAGCAGCCGACCCCGATCGCCGCGGCGGGCTGCCGCTCTTATTGACCGGTAGCGTTCCCTTGGGTTTGGTGTAGATTGGTTGTGGGGCGAGGGGTCGGGGGCGCGGGCCGGGCGCTGGTAGTCGGCCCAATGGTGATGGTTAGCGTGGGAGTGCTGGACCGGCTTCAGGGCCGCGCTTTGCCCCCCCCCCCCTAGCCGCCTGTCACGTTGTCGTCGTCTTCGTCGTCGTCCTCGTAGTCCTCGTTGTTGTCCCCGTCGTAGTTGCAGATGTTTTAGCTGTTGCCGTTGTTGTTGCCGCTGCCGCCATTGTGCCGCCGCAGGTGGTGATTGCCGTCCCCGTTGAATCCCTCGTCGTAGAAAGTGTGTGGGTGGGCGGCTACGTCGCGGCGCACGTCGTTTGCGGGGGCGGGGACTGGGCCGCCAAATTGGCAGCAGCTAACGCAACAGCGCGCGGTTCTACGGAGGCGAATAACGCGGAACTCCCCCGACGAGAGGTGTTGCTCCAACCGGTCGAACCTGTTACGGGAACTGTACAAGTCACACACGGATTGTTCTGTTGGTCAGATTTGTGTAAAAAGTCGCGGTGCAGCCTCTCCACCTTGAGAGGATACCTCCCATCGCCGGTGAAGCTGCACTCACGACACTTGTACGTCAATACAACGCCCGGATGATGTTTCCGGGCGTGCTTTGTCAAATCCGTGTGGGACTTGTACACGCCACTCATCCTGATCCCGGGGACACCGAAGCAGGCAGGGCATCGAAACTCCGCCGGGAAGGGAGTCACCAGGGCGAGATTATTACTCCCCTCGGTAGTGCAGGAGGTGACTGACGCACTATCACCGCGGTCCTGCATCGCTCTTAAGACTAAGTCCTACGCTAAGTGAGACAGAAGAAGAGACAGAGTTGCTGTGGCAAATATTTCTAAGTGCCACAGCGAGGCGAAACGGGGAGGATAGACAGAGTGGGAATAACAGAGGAAGAGAAGAGAAAACTAAGTCCAAAGCGACAGAAGGAATACCGCCACGCGCTAACACCCTACTGACTCCGCCGGCACTAAGTCCGATGTCGAAGACTGCCTGGAAAAATGACAGCCTCCGACGTGGCAGTCGGTAGGGAGACTAACAGGTGACGGTTACGAAGGAGTGCAGCGATCTCGATGGAGGAAGAGCGACGGAATCACCCACTCCACCGAGGACTGCACTAACTAACGGGTGAGTGGAGTCAGCCTCCACGCGGGCGGTGACTGAAGGGAAAAGAAGGAAGTGGAGGCGCCACTCGACTCGGACCTCACGCGTCCCGGTCCGTTGATACACTTCAACGGATGAGAGAGATCGGAGGAGTGGGTGGACGCGTAGGGGTAAGGTAGAGGACTACCGACGATGATTCGAGCACCGCAGACGGCTGGAGACCGGCTGCGTTACCCTCCTCACTGCCGGGGGGATAGAAAGAGAAGAGAGACTCACTCGGCGCAGGAGTCCAGCGATGCAGGAGCTCTCTCCGAGGGGAATAACACCTCGCTCCTGATTCCTGATCCAGCGGAGGTAGACGTGGATCAGGCGAGCCGTCCTTCCCGTCGGGGTTGCCGATGGCCAAGTCCTGGTGGGTCGTAGCGGTGTTGGGTGACCCACGTAGAGGAAGACCAGGGCTGATGGGGTTGGCCTGTGGTGGTTGTTGGCGTCCAAGTAGAGGGCTGGTTGTCCTAGGACCCTCTTAGACCCTCAGTAGACCCTGGTCGTCCTCTCCCTCGGTTGTCCACGGAAGCAGGATGGTGGGCGGCGCAGGTGGTGATGCGCAGGTGATCCTCCCGCGCAGGTGGGCGGCGCAGGTGTACTCCCGCGCAGGCTTGATCCGGTCCCGTGGCGAAGGCACTTTATCACACTTTACCGCACAACACCTCGAGCACTGATCGTGAACAGACCTTGCCGCGCACACGCCCGATCGCAACTCGGCCCGCACTGTTGCGTAGTACCGCGGCGGGTGAATTTACCGAGATTTCGGGACTTCGCGGAGCCAGAATATTAAGGGGCTTACTCTTTGGAGTCCCGAGTCGGTCCAGCAGGTGAAAAAAAATAAGAGCTCTAATTAGCAGCGCTAATTGAGCCGTTTCTGGCGGCACTGCAGTGCCGGACCGACTCACGGCGGAAGTGGAGCGAGCCCTAGTGATCCGCCTGAATCCAAAAATCGGGTTAATTTTCTGACTCCGCGATGCGGAGTGTATCAGATATTAAGCTGATAAGAACAGATAAAAAGCGCTTTATTCACAAAGAATGTTCCCCCAGCCTTACATTGTTTGGCTGGGGGTGGATACATAGTAGCGCCTTTATGGCGAAGGCAAAATAGTTGATATAACTCTATAGCGTCTGTCGCTATTTTCAGATCTCAATCGGCGGTGGCTCTTATCTCATAAACACCTTAGCATTTATATGAATCTAGCAAGAGTCTGAATATGTATATACTAGTGGAAGTAGATAGTTAATTGAATAAATAGCCAAACTAGAATAAATTATATAAATAAATAAATAATAGTAGCGTAGATTAAATAAACAAATATACATAGCATACATAAATATAAACAAGAAAAGAAGAGGCACAGAAATATATAAATATACATAAATAAATAAATAAATAAATAGATAAAATAAATAACCAAACAGAAATAAGCGAGAATAAACATTAAAGATTAAATAAACAAATATACATAGCATAAATAAATATGGACAAAATAAATATAAGTGTAGATATATAGCTAAAGGTAATTTTCAATATATACAATTCAGTGGTTAAATATGTACATAATATGTAGTTCCTAGTCAAATCCGGGCTCTACTGTGCCCAGGCCTTCGCCATAGAAAACAGCACAAAAATAAAATAAAATAAATAGATATATAAATATAAATACGATTAAAAGCATCTCAGTAGCGGCTATTTCGCATTTCAATTAGGGCGCATGCGCGGAAGTGCAGTTATAGAGAAGCGGTTAGTATAGAATTAGAGTAGGCGGTTGAGGCAGGGAATGATTAAAATGAATAGATCAGATAGATAAAATAATCAAGTAAATAAATAAATAAATAATAAATAATAAATAAATAAATAAATAGATAAATAAATAAACTGGGATAAAAAAATCAGAAATATAAAAAAATTAAAGAAAAATAAAAGAAAGAGTACCAAATTGATGAATAATTAGAACCAGTGTCACATCACTAATTAAGAAATCGTTACCAAATCTCGTAGTTAGTTCAGAAAGAAAAAATAAACAGATATGTAAATAAATATGTAAATAAATAAATATGTAGATGAATAAATATGTACATAGATAAATATGTGAATAAATAAATGTGTACATAAATAAATAAATACGTAAGTAGAATGAAAGAAAAAAGAAAAAAATATGTAACTAAATAGACAAATATATCGTTAGTCAGTATGTTTGAAATGGTTAAGTAAATAGATAAATAAAAACCAGGAAAAGAATATAATTAAATGAGTTAATAACTAAATAAATAAGTAGTTAAATAAACAGAGTAAGATAGATAGAACATTAATAGTTATATAGACGAAATGATAAATAAATGGCCATAAGGCCGAGAAGCGAACTCGATGTGTGTTATGAGAGTACACTTTGATCTTACCCATAAGGCCGAGCAGCGATTTGGATATGGGTTAATCGACTACACTTTGATCTTAGCCAGAAGGCCGAGAAGCGATTTGGATGAGTGTTATGGGAGTACAGTTTGATCTTAGCCACAAAGCCGAGGAGCGATCTGGATTTGTGTTATTCCAGTTCACTTTGATCTTAGCCATAAAGCCGAGAATCGATCTGCATTTGTGTTATGCGAGTACACTTTGATCTTAGCCGTAAGGCCGAGAAGCTATCTGTATATGGGTTATTCGGGTACAATTTGATCTTATCCATAAGGCCGGGAAGCGGTCTGGATGTGTGTCATGCGAGTTCAATTTGATCTTAGCCATAGTGCCGAGAAGCGATCTGGATGTGTGTTATGCGAGTGCACTTTGACCTTAGCCATAAGGCCGAGCAGCGTTCTGGATTTGTGTTATGCGAGTACACTTTGATCTTAGCCATAAGCCCATGAAGCGTTCTGGATGTGTGTTATTCGAGTACACTTTTATCTTAGCCATAAGGCCTGGAAGCGATCTGGATGTGTGTTATCCGAGTGAAATTTGATCTTAGCCATAAGGACGAGAAGCGATCTGGATGTGTGTTATGCGAGTACACTTTGATCTTATTCATAAGGCTGAGAAGCGTTCTGGGTGAGTTTTATGCCAGTAGAGTTTGATCTTAGCCATTACGCCTAGAAGCGATCTGGTTGTGTGTTATGCGAGTACACCTTGATCTTAGCCATAAGCCCGAGAAGCGATCTGGAGGTGTGTTATGCGAGTACACTTTGATCTTATCCATAGGGCCGAGAAGCTCTCGGGATGTGTATTATGCGAGTACCCTTTGATCTTAGCCATCAAGCCGAGACGCGATCTGGATGTGTGTTACGCGAGTACACTTTGATCTTAGCCTAACCGCGAGAGGAGATCTGTACGTGTGTTATACGAGCACGATCTTATCTTAGCCATAAGCCGCGAAGCGATCTGGAGTTGGGTTATGCTCGCACACTTTGATCTTAACCATAATACCGGGAAGCGATCTGGATGTGTGTTTTGCGAGTACCCTTTGATCTTAGTAATAAGGCCCAGAAGCGATCTGGATGTGTGTTATGCGCGTCCACTTTGATCTTAACCAAATGCTAGAAGCGATCTGGATATGTCCTTATGCGAGTACTCTTTGCAACTAAACCTAAAGCCGAGCAGCGATCTGGATTTGGGTTGTGCGTGTACACTTCGATCTTAGCCTCAAGCCGGATCGCGATCTGCTTTGTGGTTCTTCGAGTACACTTTCATTTTGCCATTAAACCCGAGAAGCGATCTTTGATGTGTGTATATGAGAGTATCACTTTATCTCTCAGCATAAGGCCGATATGCTGAT